>NC_081254.1:4032500-6774157 GCF_030490865.1 Poecile atricapillus
ATTTCTCTTTATTTTCACATGGATTAATATGAGTTAAGGACAAGAAGCAAATTTAACTTCCATTTTGACATAAGGAAGCTGTCCATTGAAAAAATATACCTTCCTGTTTTGATAAGGTACTGGTTCTTTAAAAGACTAAATTATACTAAATGTACTATTTAAATTACCCAGAGATACGGTTGGGAAAAACCATTCACAAACCTCTCTTAAATTCCAATTACTGAACACACATGCTTATGAGAAAAAAGCTGCTCTTCTTCATATTTTGCTGTAATGGAATGGGCAATGTGCCTCCTTTGGAGAGGTTTATGGAGAGCAGCTCACAGCTTTTTCCATTCAGAAAATACCAGATGATTTTGCTGTCATTTTAAGAAAGTCTGAAGACATACACTCTGATGATAAAGCAGATACTCTTTGTTTTGCATGCATTTCCTCATTTCTGCCTCTCAAAGCACAAATGAGCTATAAAATAAATTTCTCTAGATCAGAATGATCTCTGCATGCTTGAACTGTTGAACAGACAAGCCATTCTACATTACACCACCTTTGTTGCTGCTATACTACCAATAAATAATGTGCCAGGAGAAGATAATTTGCCAAGATTATTTTCCCAGCCTACAATTCGCCTTGCCATATTAGCGCTCCAGAGAAGGAAATTTCAGAACATCACTTCCATATTAGTGTCTCACAAGCACAGCACTTCAGTGGTAGGTGTGTGCTGCTGCAGAGGCCAAACACAGAACAGATACTCCGAAGGGAAGCCTTCAGCAATGTTCTTTCCCTGACAGGTTCAAAGAGAGTCGACTGCAGTGCAGCCCTGGTCACTGACTGGAGCATGCAGGCTCCAGTCCAAGCAATCCTTTCAAACAGGCCTCTGCTTTTCTAACATCCCACCTTCCAGCTTCATCACCAGACACAATACGGATTTCTCACACTCAGCTCTACTTCTGATGACTTCAAGCATTATATTAAGCTCTTCTACAAGCCACCTTTAGGTTACACATCTCCCCAAGCTCTTACAACTTAACATTCCAGTTGGAATTTATTATCCCATAGCTTGACAATTATTTATTTTTACAAGTTACAAAGGAGCAGTCAAGAGGCTCCTATACCAAGCACAGAAGCGGATCCAGATTCCTGCTGCGCTCAGAAGGATGCTCACTATGCAAAAGCCAACTGCTAAAATCTATTCTTTGGAAGCTGCTTTTCCTCTGGTGTTTACTGCACATCACAGAGTGCCACAGAATTTGCAGAGTGTGATGATAAACACTGTATCCCTGATTCCAAACTACTGCATCCCATGTGCCACAGACAAACCTCTGGTAGCAGGAATCTCTGTTTGATGAGAAAATAAATAGGAGTATGAACCAAAGGAGAAGTCAAATCTTCTCTCAAAGGCTCCTGTCACCTTCTTAACACTCCTTATTCTCCAGAAGTTCCCCTGCCATGGGAGTGACCCACACCCAACAAAGGAAGGTGGCAAGAAGTTAGAATTTCATCTGGCTACTGCTGTAAAAAACAAGGTTTCTATAAATACGTTAGGAACAAATGGAGGGCTAAGGACAATCTCCATCCTTTATTGGATGCAGGGGGAAACACAGGGACAAACAAATAAAGAAAAGTCTGAGGTACTTCTCTGTCTCCGTGTTCAGTAGCAAGACCAGTTGTTTTCCAGGTACCCAACCCCCTGAAGTTGAACACAGGGATGGGGAGCAGAAGGAATTCCCTCTCCAATCCAAAATGAAATGTTTAGTGACTGGCTGCACCATCTAAGACTCACACGAGTCCATGTGCCAAAGTGATCTGCTGGAGGGTAGGAAGGCTCCACAGATCCAGGGATCTGGATCAATTAAGCACGGTTCTGGGAGTTGAACCAAGCCCTTAAACCTGAAGCACAGGTCAGCCCAAGATGGCTTTCCTCTTTCATTCCACGTAACCCTGCCAAGCTCCTGCTCAGAACATTTTTATTGCTGATAAATACTCTGCAGGAAAGGAAGGAACAGACAGCACTACACTCACAGGGCCCAACTTCACAAGTTGTTTCTTATCTCTAGCCATTCTCTTCTTTTTTTCCCTGTCAGTTTTAAATAAGTCTAAGCAAGCATTTTGTAAAGATCATGCTGTCTGAGGCATTCATGAAAAATATGAAGACTTAGACAGTAAATCTACAAGCATGACGTGAAGGGGAAAAAGACAGATAAAACATGTTGGCTCAGCATGGTCTGAAACCGATTAGAGAAAGACAGACTGCCAATGCTCTTTGAATGAAATTCTCCAAACTTGTTACTTTCCTGCTGTTCTCTTCCAATCAATAAATTTAAGCGATTCCATTAGTCTGTTAATTCACTTAATTAAATAATATCGAGCATTACTAACCGTAATAGATGAGATGCTAACACAGCTCTGAATCAGAGAGTGCAATACACAAGACAGCCCTTTGTCTGACTACATTTTTCACAACTCAGTTGTTTCTTTAGAAACTTCAAACTCTTTAAGCATGGAAGAGTATCAGAGACAGATATTTATTTAAACTCTTCCCTGTTTAAAAAAAAAAAAAAAAAAGTTGTTTAAATAAGAAAAACCTTTCTTTTTGGTGTGATGTACTTTATTTTTTCCAGTGAACTCAATAAAAAGATCTTCCTTGTTTGCACTGCACCCTCACAGTCTTACAGGACGGTGAATTCCACAAGTGGCCAGAAGTGTTCTGTGCCAAAATGTGATCAGACACTGAGAGCTTGTACTGGCATCTAGAATGCATTATTTACACACACATTTATTCACTCTTTGCTTGCTGAAGATCTGATAGAATTCATTAAACAGCCAAAATTCTCTCCACTTGATTATCAAAACTTCTAAAAAAGCTGATTTCCTGTTCACAAGGCTAGGTTTTTGAACATTTGGGTTAAAATTCCCACCAGGATTATCAAATCATTTCAAACTCACCCGTTTTTCTAGTTTTGAAGAGTCACATTTCATTGTTTTTGTGACAAAAAATACTCCGTATTTTCAGCATTACCCACTGTTTAATATGAAGACTTTATTACACAGAATTCAAAACCACTCCCAAGCCTAAGCAAAATGCACAGAAAACAATGTTGTCAGAGACTACATAAACTGGAAGGAGACAGCTGAGGTCCATCCTGTTTTCCTACATATACATCAGCAGGCAGCTGTGACAGGTAACAGCAGATGAGGCTTTCCATGACAGCCAGTCACACTGTCTTTGTTTTCTTTCTATTTTTATTCCCAGGTTACCAAGGAAATTAAAGTTTAATGATCCAGAGGGTATTTTGTCAGTAGAAAAAGGTATAGTTTTAAACACCAGTGTTGGAATTAACTAGTTTTAGTGAGTGACCAAGGCTAAAAACTTCCAGCACTCTTTGATAAATAGGTTTGAAAAATATTAGATACTTAAAAAGGTAATTCCCCATTAAATGCTTCCATATTGAGCAAGAGCTCACTAATACTGTACAGAGTTCTTTGATGATGCTGAACCAACTTCTTTCCTTTTATACATCCAAATAAAGAAAACGTCCTTGATTAGAACTTTTATGTCTTTTATTCTACTATTACGGGGTTTTTTTATTTTTCAAATTAATTTTGGCTTAGTCCTTTCTAATGTCTTCATTCTACCCCATGAAAATGATAGTGCTCAAAGACATGGAAATAAAGAGCAATGAAATTTCCCATCTCTAAAATGATAACAGCTGTAACACCCGTGTCTGAAGAAGAAGATAATATGGTAGAAATATTAAGGTTTTAGAGCAAGTGCAAGGAAAAACAGCTAATGACTTTTAAGGAGCTGATTTTCAAGGCATATAAACTTGCAAAACCCAAGAGTATTAGAGCTGATACAGCAAAGACAAGGTCTGCTTTGACACTGTGTGAATACAACATCTTCTTGTGGGAGCAAGTCCATGTTGAAGAAAAATTGAATTCCTAAGGGAGTTTTTAAGTATAATGATTTCAGTTAAACACTTAGGATAGAGCCAAGTTGAAATTCATTAAAATTTTTAATTGCATTTAAATCTGGCTCAGTTAGCTGTGACCAAAAGTTGTTAGAAACTGAGGGATGTTCAATAGCATATGTTGAAATTACATTAAGTCGATTTCCTAATTAGATGTCAACATAAAAAGACACCATTACAGCTAATACCACTGTTGTCAAGTTCAACAGCCAGAGCAGAGACTAAATAAATATGCAAAATGTAACACTCTCCTCTAAGAACTAGGGTGAGTCTTTCTGCACAGGCATTACTGAGAGCGTTATACCACAATAATTTATTCTAAGAGTCCATTTACAAATTCAGTTCTCCCTCCTATTAAGAGGAAGTATGGAAGAAGATGACAATTTAATGGCACTCTTTGCAGTGCTGGGGTTCTTCCTGAATGATACTCTGCATTCTTTCATCATTTTCAGTTATTTTTTGTTTTCATTTTCAGATGGAAAAAATGAAGTAAATTAGACAGCTGTTTAGAAATACTGAAACTCTAGTAAATAAAACACCCAATTTTACTTCTCTCAGGTAAACCATACTCAATACATCTCAAAAGAGAGCATCTAGTATTATGAAAACAAACATTAAAAATGCAATAGATTACTGTGAAAATATCGTAATTTAAGAAAATTTTTCACAAACAGTACAAAAGACATAGGCCATTCCTATTACAGCTGACAAATTTAAACATATAGAACAACACAGAAGCTCCTACAAGTCAGTGCTCATTTAGCCTGTGCTGCATCTCTAGCAGTTGTCAGTGGAAGATCTCTCAAGCCCAGCATTGAAACCCACACAGCATTGTTTTATTATGAAACACTTCTTCTACTCTGATTTGGAGCCAAATTTTCATTCTCTCATCCTCACCAAGTTGAACTTGCTTCCACATGGTCCTCTAAGTCACTGTGTTCTCCTGTGCCATGAGGCATTATGAGAAGTGGCACTGATTATTCACCTCTGCCCTGAAATATTAGGAAGTCAACAGAAATTTGTGGTTTTATCAGTCCCTTATTAAATACTGAAAGTATTAGTGGAAAAAAAGGAACCAGAAGTAGATGAAGTCTGCTGAGCTGCAAGTAGATGAGTTTTCCTGGTCCATTTACAAACCCCATCTAGAAGCTAGGCTTGCCCCAGGTATTACACATGTGAGACCCGCAGGGCTCCAGTGCAGGAAGAGTTTGAGCAGCCACACGTGCGGCTGACAGGAGCCTGAGGCCAGCACAGCCCTACTCACCGCACTCAGGTGCTGCAGCAGGTACGCCACGTCCACCATGTCGGCCAGGATGAGGAGCCTGGTGACAGCGGCCAGCAGGGCACGAGCTGCTGGGACAACAGCCTGCCTCCTGGGCAGGGAGCAGGGATCGCTGGTGAACGCCTCTGCCGACACCTGCAAGGCCTGACCTGCAAAAGGAAGAAACATTTCCTTAGGCTGGATGGCAGCACCCAGGAAAAATGAAGTCACTGAAGTTCCACCAGTTATTTGGCAAGTCACCAGTATTGCCAATAAATCTGGTATCTCTTTGTTGCCCTAATGCCTTGAAATGAAGGTCAGTTATTACAGATCGTGCAGGTTAATGTTCCACATCTTCCATGATGTTCCCTTTCTGTTCTACCGCATCATTTAATTCTGAAATAATTCCTTTGGCCTTTTCACTATTACTCTTAACTGTACACAACAAAGCCAGGGCCTTTGTTGAACTTTCCTAGTCACTACTTGCTATATTACTATGTACTTTGGTGTCCTTGCTATTAAATAATTCCTGGTCACAGAAGAGAATCAAATATTGCTCTTCTCATTGCAAATATAAGTTAATGGATTGAAAACCTTGTACACTCAGACATCTGACTGACAAAGTGAAACCTGTGCCATGGAGCCAGTGACTGCCAGCAGACAACAATACACCGCTCTCCAATGTGAAGTTTGGCAAATGAAATTCAACAATGTGGACAAGTGACAAACATCATAAATACCTGAAGGGAGGTGAAAAGGAGATGGAGCCCACCTGCTCTCAGTGGTGCCCAGCAAGAGGGGGAGAAGCAACAGGCACAAACTGACACACAGGAAATTCCATGTAAGCATCAGCAGATGTTTTTTCACCACGAGAGTGACTCAGCAGTGGCACAGACCAGCCAGGAAGGCTGTGGAGTCTCCTTCCCAGGAGATGTTGAAAACCTGACTGGACACGGTCCTGGGCAGACTGCCAGCCCTCCCTGACCTGTAGCATTGGAGCAGATGACCCCCAGAGGTCCCTTACACCCCTCAACATTCTACAATTCTGCGAGCAAACACAGGTCAGAAGGGTCAGCTCTTAGAAATGAGCATGACAAAAGCTGGGATGGCCAGATGAACACATAAAATCATAATCCTAAAGCAGAGCCATGAGATGCAGGATAGACAGATAGGAGCTACAAGTACAAACAGCAGAAAATGACAACTCCAACAACATATGATATCAAAACTTTCTTAAATTGCAGTAGACAGCATGACAGTCTGATGCAATTTAATCTATTTTTAATTCCCATGAAGTGGATATTCTTCCAAAATTACATTTGTCACAAACCATGAATCACAAAAAATGCCCATTTAGTGGCACAAGTAGGAATTCAGACAGACAGCAGCATTCATAGGATTTCAATTATTTCAGACAATCAAACAAAAAGCAATTCAAAGAACCGAAGCCAGGATCTATCATAACTACACAATCACTGTCAGGCAGATATTTCCAAGACTGTTGAGCACACCCAGATAGATGACTCCCAAAGTAAATGTTGCTCTACCATCAGCTCATCAACAACTGACAGCTACTGCTGTGTCAAATGACTGCTACTTCCACGTGCCTACAAAAATCTGCTCAGGCACAGGGAAATGTAAAAACACTCTTCAGCCATAAGTAATTTTTTAAGAAGTTAGAGGATTCACACACTTCATCCAGCACCAAAAAACATCCAAAAAACTCAAGATGAAAATTCCTTTAGAAACAAGTGAGCTGTGAGGCTGTTGGCAATCAGCCGCCAGCTCGGGCTGTGTCTGTACAGAGACTGCGACACCGCCACCAACCGCGGGCAGCGAGCGCCCCTCGGTGACAGCGCTCAGCATCACACCGACAGCAGCCAAATCCTCTGCACTGCTTTAGCAAAGATCAGCGAAATTATGCTTTATTCTTTTAATTCTTTGAACAGATTTTCTTTCTCCTTTAGAAATCCCATCCAAGCATCACATTTTTCTCTCTTCTATTTGTATTTAAAACTGGCTCTCTGCTCTCATTTTGTAATTTTAACTGCAGCAGTGTGAAATGCACATGGAATGCAGTGAACTTTATGCCATTCTTGTGTCCTCCTCCCACAAGGAGGTACTGCTGCCAAGAAAGTCCCGTCACCCACTCCTGAACTGCACTATTAGAGGCTGATGGCCTTACAGTTCCAGAGAAATAGTTGACAATAGGAGCCCATTTACTAAGGGGGACACAGACATACCAAAGTAAGTAGAAAGCATTTCCAACATTTCAGTCTCAAACTCGAGAGAACAGAAATACAAACTAGCAAGAAAAAACCCACAATGGTTTATAATACTGAATCCTAGAATGCTTTGTGTTGGAAGGATCAAAGATCATCTAGTTCCAGTCCTCCTGCCCTGGGCAGGGACACTTTGCACTAGCCCAGGTTGCTCCAAGCCCCATCCAACCTGGACAATTCCAGGGATGGGGCAGCCACAGCTCCTCTGGGCACCCTGTGCCAGTGCCTCAGCACTTTCATAGTGAAGTATTTCTTCCTAGTATCTGATCTAAAACACCCTCTGTCAGTTTAAAGCCTTTCCCACTCATACCAAGTCCCTCTCCAGATCTCTTGTAGGTCCCCCATGGGTCCTGGGAGCTCTGGTAATGTCTCCCAGAGCCTTCTCTAGGGGCTGAACAAGCCCAGATCTCTCAGCCTGCCTTAACAAGAGAGGTGCTCAACTCCGTGCGTTGTCTTTGGGGCCTCCACTGGACTGGCTCCAACAGGTCCACGTCCTCCTTCTGCTGAGGGCCCCAGAGCTGAGCAGTATTCCACATGGGGTCTCACCACTAACAGAACACTTATTAGCTCTTATTTACACTGCCAGGTACAGCCTCAAATTCTGCCAGCATGAACTACCACATTAAGCAGAATAAGTACCAGAGAAGGTTGGGAGTCAAGGTCACATCACAGCACAGAACAATCTACCCTTTCTAAAAACACGAGATTAAACCATACAAGTGACCAGTACAATCACCTCTTCTGTTACAACAAATACCATCTCCATCTGCTACAGCAAATAAAAGGATTCTGCTCCAGCCAGCCAGCTGAAGTGACACTATCAGTGTCAGGGCACAGCAGATCGATACCTCCTGCATGTTCCTAATATTCAACACCGTGATAACTCAGATTCTCACAATAGCTTTCTGGAGCTGTTACAGGACATTTCTCCCCTGCCACACAGGCTCTTATTCCACTCAGATACCACTGGATTCTGTTGCACTGCAACTATTTCACCACTGCATATCAGGAAGTTCCATTTCCACATCTCACCCAGTTCTTCCAAAGCGTTAATCAGAGCCACCACACATCCCCATCGTGCCTTACACCCACGTTTTCATTCTGCCTTTCCCACTCAGGGGCACCTGACCCAGTGATGCTGATGTCAAAAGCTGTTCTGCAGGGGACCTGCTCTTGGGTTGATGAAAGGAGTGTACAGCACAGGTTATTTTAAGCTGTTTGAGTTCTGCCTCCCAGAACAAGAGTCCCTTAGATGCAGAATACACACATGTACCTCTTCATGTGGGATGAGAAAGTTAAGTTTACTTTTTTTAGATGAGGGGAGGGACAAGTAAAAACACAAGTAAGATCACAGCGTAATACACAAGATCCCTATACCCTTCCTTTAGTAAATGCCCTTT
Organism: Poecile atricapillus; assembly: GCF_030490865.1. Classification (NCBI taxonomy): domain Eukaryota; kingdom Metazoa; phylum Chordata; class Aves; order Passeriformes; family Paridae; genus Poecile; species Poecile atricapillus. The sequence goes on from NC_081254.1 coordinate 4,041,412, forward strand.
TAAGTAAGCTCTCCCCTTCTTGCCAGTGAATGGTAGTGTTTTCCAGGCCATCAAACTCTTGCCTCCCCTGTTTAATATCAAAACATATTAAATATGGCCATTCGAAACATCAAAGTATTTGTTAGAATTTCCTTTTCAAGAGTAACTTAAGGCTCAAAATGTAACTCCAGCAAGTTACTTGCTTTCAATTCACTGCTCTGTGTGATGACAGGCTTATCTGGGAACACACATGAGCGTGATAACAGCTAAACACAAGAAACCCTGACACTGCAATAGATAGAAACAAGGCAGACAACAACTGTTGTGTTTCTGACTATATATAGTCAGTCAGCCATGGCAGTAAATACCAAACATTTCAGTTATGCCCGTGCAACTGCTTTGAGAGCTGTAAGCCATCACACCTTAACATAAATGTAAAAACTCATCATCCAAAGGATAATGCTAGACTTCAGATTTCTACAACAACATTTCACCACATGAACAGCAGCACAGTTTTCCCTTAAAATTGATTACATCTCAGGATGAGGACATGAATTTGAGGTTGATATTTAGTGTCAGAAGCATTCAGGGTTGAACAGTGCTCCTTACACCCTTTGCATAGGGGTCAACTATTCCACAGAACACTGAATTAGAAGACAATCCTTTGAAATGCTGCATGCACACGAAACCTCTCAGTGAGAGTTTTTCAATACACTTACTTTGACGTTTATTACACTATTTTAGAATAAAACTGTGGCCATAAGTAGCCTCCAACAAAGCTTCACCAAATCAGATCAACAGGAAATCGTGGCAGTTCTTCAGTTACATGCATACAATCCACCACCCACACACCTTCCTGCTGACCCACTTAGCAGAGCTCCAGAAAAAGATGTTATCAAGATGTGGGTAGGCCTTAAAAAGCACTTTCTTGAGATGAAACAGAGAACCTCTATTAAATGTTTGGCTCCAAGCCTGTAACTCTTTGGTAAAACTTTGCAGTTGTCAAAGGAAGCAGACACCGTATTTATCCAGGTAACATGTCTGTCATCCGTTATAGCAACACTTTCTTTCAGAGGTCACTAATAGAATCCAACTGAATTTGAGACTCCAAAATCTCATCTACTGACAGTGCCAAGAGCAAGCTGTAGTCAGTGAAGCTACACTCATGTCATGATTTCTGAAGACCATGAATCACACAGAGGTGAATTAAATACAGCAAACATTACCCCCACTCTTCATTTTTATTCCATTCATTTCCTCCTTTATTCTCCAAAGCATTATTATGAAATGAATTGTCAGAAGCAGATCAAAAAAATTCTATCACTCCTTTAAAAAGAGCCCCAAATCAATGAGCTCCAAAAGTAACAAAGAAGTGTTTTCACACTGGCAATTGATGTTCCAAAGGAATAAGTGTTTAATGCTCATGTTGCAGCCCCAGCTGAACAAGTTCAGCATGTGACATGAGGTGAAACGCAAGAGGAGGTGAGACAGGATTTATTCTTTCCAGATCTCAGTGTGCAAATCTGAGTTAGGCTGATGTGAGCTAAATTATCTAAAGCATTTCTTCAAAATTCCATTATCCAGGAAATACAGGCTGTAGCCATGCAAAAAACTTCCTAATTAATTAAAGATTGTCTTAATAAAAGTCACCACAGTGCCAGTCCCACAGAAAATTAAACACTCTACGCTGTGCCATGCGTGGCAGGTGGCCTCTTGCAAACTGGGCTGATGACCCACATCCCTTCAAAGAGCTTGAAGTAAATAACATGAGACATTGAACAGCAGCAGGATGTGGCCTGAATAACAGGCAATAAAGTTACATATGATGTGGCACACCACAAATTAAAAATAGCACACAGCTTCAAAGGTTAAAAATATCTGAAAAATTAAGAAAATGCTACCTTTTTTACAATTGTTTCAACAATTTCTTAAAACTAACCTGTGCAGTTTGGCAAATCCTTGAAGAGAGATGGGCTGCAAGCACTCACTTCATCATTGCATAATGATAGGTGATAACATGGACTTAACTTTCTTTTAAAATGTATGAGGGATATATAATCTACTTTATGTATTATTTATTTTTGTAGTTACCCCTGGTCTTGGCTGAGAATCTATAAGTAATATAAAAATATTTCACATTTTCAATTTCTCTATGTATAAAAATCAATATAAAACTATATATTTTATTCTTACCTTGTGTTATCAGCCTGTAATGGATGGGCTAAGATTTTAAGAGTACTCCAAAATGAATGATTTTGCAAGAGCCTCAGCTGCTCAGTGTGACAGATAACAGTGATACTTGCTGGTCATAATGCTTTTAATCACAAAGGACCTGAAGGTATCTCAGACACCATATGCATAGATCAAACTCTAAACCACAGCCATCTCTGGATTCAGAGGAAGCCAAAAGCAAGTAATCACTGCCCTGAACAACAGCAGAGACTCAGAAACCACCCCAGCTGCATGTGCAAGATGACTAAATAAAATAAATTTAAATTCAAAGAAAAACCTGATTAAGTGCCATCTTTAGTAAGGACAGGATGATATAATTAAAACACATATGAACTTTAACTTGTAATTTCTGCAGGAACACATTTAGGATGTTGGTCATGTGACTCACGGCCTTAGTGCTCACCCAAATATTCCCAGTTTCCATGGGGAAAAGTAAAACTCAAGAAAACAACAAAGAGCCAGAAAGAAAATGGCTACAACATTCTCTGCAGATCACAAAAGCTAGTCCAGTTCTGGGAATCAGGTTCAAAGTGGAGAGATTAAGTCAGGAGGACACAGAATATGACACCAGTCACCTCAGAGGAGATGCTCTATTGGGAGGGGATGACTTGTGGTAGGTTAAAGGATCCATCTTCCTCCTACTCTCAAAACATACCTCCACACTGGGCTCTTATTATACCTTCCCAAATGAAATCCTCACTAAAGCACAAAAGTGGGAAGATTTTAGGTTTTAAATTTTTAACAAAAAGGCCTTAATCCGAGATTCAGGTCAACAGTTCTTTTCAAGAAGTTAAGATATGCATTAACTTTCAGTCGTGTTTAATGCTCATGTGTTTAATCATGTTTAGTGTTTAACAGCCACTAAAATGATCAAGAGGCATCCTGTCCTCATGAAAGGAAAAACAAAACCACATTCCAAACCGCAAAACTTACACTGATACACGTATTTTTTTCCCAACGGGGCCCAGCTTGCGCACTTTACCTCCTTATAGGTGATATCCCAGAATACACAATTAGACAACTCCGAGTTCAGACATCTGCACATCACATTTCCCACAGATATCCCAGCTTTGCTTTGACACCAGGCATGGTTAAACCAGTTCCTGAATTTACTTACTCTCTTTCCGCACATCAGCGAGAGCCGCGTGAAGTTCCTCTTTAAACACAACTGCTTCCTTGGCAATTTTTTCTCCCTTGTCCAACAGATTCCAAGTGGCTTCTTCCACAGAAGCAAGCAAGACACGAGCTCTTTTGGAACGGCCCTTTTTCTTACTAGAAGGATTCTGTGGACAGTTCACTAATGTTGTAACCTACATTTAAAAGAAACAAAAGGGACAATAATGGTTTAAGTCCTACAAGTGAGCTTTTATTGATTTTAAAATTTAAAAAAAATGTAATTAAGAATAAGCAAAGAGATTCCCTCTGTTTTAGAGACAGACAGGCAAGCTCAGCATTAATAGCAAGAACGGGCAAAAGCAGTGAATTCAATCTGACACAGTTTTACTGAATACACATCTTCTTTGTGTTCTTCCTTCTGTAGGATCAAAGCAAAGTCAACAGAAATGTCATTGTTCTATTAACCCTGATGCCAGCTCCTGCCACTGCTTGTTTTAAAATGTGCTCATAACAAAATAAAAAAATACCAGTGCTGTCTGAGGAGGTTTCAGCAAGGCAGGAATCACGGAACCATTAAGGTAGGAAAAGGCCTCCAAACATCAAGTCCAGCTGTCAAGCTAACATTGCCAAGTGCACCACTAAACCATGTCCCTAAAAACACCACATTTGAATACTTCCAAAGAGGGTGACTCCCCTGTGTCCCTTGGCAGCCTGTTCCAATGCCTGGCACTCCTTTCAGGGAAAGAATTTAACATCCAATCTAAGCTTTCCTTGGTGCAACTTGCAGCCACTTCCTCTTCTCCCAGCACATGTTACTTGGGAGAAGAGACCGACCCCAGACTCTTGTCAGCGAGTTGTAGAGAGCCACGAGGTACCCCTGAGCCTCCTTTCCTCCAGACTGAGCCTCCTCCTCAGCAGATTTGTGTACCAGCCCCTTCCCCATCTCCCTTGCCTTTCTCTGGACAGGCTCCAGCGCCTCGATGTCCCTCTTGTCATGGGAGGCCCAAAACTGGAGACAGGGCTCGAGGTGTGGCCTCACCATTGTACAATCACTGCCCAGGTCCTGCTGGCCACACCATTTCTGATACAAGCCAGGCTCCCACTGGCCTTCGTGGCCACCTGGGCACAGGCTGGCTTGTGTTCAGCTGATGTCAGCCAGGCACCCCCAGGTTCCTTCTCCACAGAAGTGCTGGGGGTTCCCATACTTCCAGCGTAAGACTTGCAAGGTATCCCAGAGCAAATACCCAAAATGAGTACAGTCACCTTTCAAAATGCTTCCTCTCATTACAAAGAGGTATCCCAGTGGCCAGAGCTCTACACCTCCAAATTCTTCAGGGTGCTCTCAACATTAAAATTGTACATCAATTTGCCCAGGATTTAAATTTACTGCAGCTTAGTCCAAATTGTATTTTTACCAATGCACTTCAACATCCATAAAGAACTTATTTTTACAGACCATCCCACTCCACATTCCTCATCTTCTGAGTACAGCCTCCACACTCCAACAGAATGTTTCTGAAGGACTATTCTCTAAGGCACTGCTTGAGCTGTAACACTAAGGAAAGACTCCCAAAACATTTTTCTTAAGGGTTATACAGATACTTTAAAGCACACCTTATTTTCATGAAGTTCACCCATGCTTTTTAATCCTCCTGTTCTCTCTGCCAAGACATGGGTAGTACAGTGCTACAAGTGCCTTAGCTCACCTTCAGATCTTGTCCATGGATTCATGCACTTGAGTGCTCTTCATGAATCATCACTTCTAAACGTAACTGACAAATATCCTCCGGGTAACATTTCTATAAACACATCTATAAATATAAAAGCCCTGACCCCTGTACCATTCATGTGCAATTTGGGGGAGGAAGAACCATCCACTTGACATCAACTGCTCTGGCATGTCACAAGGGAGAGAACAACATAAATAACTCGGGCTCAGATTGTTAAAGAAGGCTTGGGTATTTTTCTGACTGTGGCTCAAAGGAAGAAAATGGAATTATTTATTGCACATAAATCAGCCAGCTGGTAGTGAATGCACTGGGAATAAAAATCTTTATCTTTTATCTTCTCTAATGTCAGTTTCAGAACATTTAAGGCAGTTTCAATGACCACATCTTTAACTGTGAGTCAGAGATTACAGGCTGATACTTCCAATAAGAAAGGCATAAAACACCATCACAAATTAGAAGCAGCCCCCAAAAAAACAACCAACTAAAAGGTATTTTTTAAATTTTATGCATTTAATCACTATTTCACTAGAAGATATTGTATTCTACTTCGCAGGTTTTTACTGTAGTTTTTTTAAGTGTAAAATATCATTCTATACCATGTTCATTGATATGTTGAGGAGGAAAGGAAATAAAACAAATGAAAAAGTATTAAAAAAATAACCATTCCTGCAGGTGAAAACTCTTGACTGTAAGACTGCATTTTCTGCATCACTCTCAGGAAATACTGGAGGCAGCAGCTGATCTCAAATACAAGTCAAAATTTGTTAGATAGCTCTTTGCTCATGGAGATCATGGAAAACAGAAAAACTGCTCTGAATTCTCCAACACAGAGCCCCAGTGAGGAATGTAACAACCTTTTACAATCCTACCCAGAAAGGACTGAACCACAGACTAATACAGTGTGCCATTGTCAACAGAGCTGGTACTGCAGTGGCAGAATACACAGTCACTGACATGGTTATAAGAGAAAAGAAAAACACGTCCCCATTATTCCTGCTGAGGATTTCCCAGCTATCAACACCTTCTTGTTGCCATGCACAGCAGGTCCCTCAGCCTAGCTCTGGGAGGAGGAGCACACTTGTGCTAAGGGCACAAAAAGTTTCCAAGCCATTTTCTAGACATGTGCCACCACATCCACAGAGCTGAATCGTGCCTCTGGTGCCTGTTATTGACATTACTTATTAGGCTGAAGGGGCAGGGTTTCTTGTGGGGTCATGGTTGTGCCACATACCAAGTTTCTAGGAAACTCAGCAGCAGGTCTTCCAATGCTACATTCAGTTACTGGCAGCACTTAGAGACAATCTCTTAATACTGCAGTAGCTCAGGAAGCAATGTCTTGATACTTTGAGTATCCTAATACTTTATCTTACTATAAAAAGTATTTTTAAGCATCAATCATAACACATTCTTCTTTTGTTAACAAGGTAGTTCAGCATAGCTAGATGTCAATCCCTAGACATTTAGGAAAAAAAAGACATTAACTCAGTGGCCTAATGACAACAGCAAAACCCCTGCCCACTGTTTCAAATCCAAAGTATTTCCCATACAAACAAACACTGGCTAATCCCACCCAGTGAGGAGAAGGTGAACTCACCATCTGTAAAACTCCAACCAACAGTGTGTGTTTTCCCTGTGAGCAAAGCTCTGTGCTGTGGATAACAGGTGGGAACACAAGCCTTTCAACTTGCCTGTTCTTCATCAGTGATCCAAGGGATTCCAAAATGCAGGGATTTGTCCACATGTTGTGTCAGCTGAACCATGCTAACTCTGCCAACTACCTTTTCTAACATGCCAGATGCATTGACTGAGAAGTAGACTGAGAAGTCTTCCTTTCAAAACTAACATCCTCAAAACACCTGGAATAAAAGGCCACAGACAGAGGGAAACCCCCAGGGCAATTCAGGGAAATTGCTTTATTCCAAGGATAGAGAAGTTGCCGACTCACAGAGGGTTTTACACAAACCAGTTGCTGTGTTATTTTCAGAGTTTCATAGTAATCACCACTGCCAAGTGCACATTGCAGGGAAGAGAGTCAACTCAGCAAGTGATCTACAGCTATTTCCACAACTGCTTCCTCGTCACTTCCCAGCCTGGTTTTGCCTCGATTTTTTTCCTGCATTGATGCCCTAACACTTTGCATAACTGGCTAGAACAGACTTCAGAGAACCTCAAACACTTCCATTGTTTCTTTCCTGCCACAGCATTACAAGACTATTAAATAAATAAATTACAAGAGAAATCTCAAAATAAAGTTAAACTGTGTTCCAAGCAGCAGTTGCTAAAGTGAATCTGGCGGGAAGATCATTTTTATCTGTGACTGGTCCAATTCTCTTTGTAATCACAGATTAATTTTCACTTATTACCCTTCCAGCCTCTCAATCACCCTTCATTGAGTATGAGCTTTAATCCCTATTTTTAGATTTTCAACATTTTCTTTCGAAAGATCCACTCAAAACATAAGTTTTCCTTCCACAGGTCTGAAACAAGCAAAGCATTAAAATTAAGAGAGGGAAGAAACAGTCAAACTAATCTCTTAGAACCAAAGCATTTCCAATTACAACAGCCTCAAACTTTTCAATGGCTGAGAAGAGCTGGGAGGAAAAAAACCCCAAAACTTAGATGGTTTCTTTGTTTTATTCTGGAACTGTGATTTCTTCATTTTGTCAGGTTTCTTTGATCCTGAAAAACTCAAATCAAAATTTTCTTTTCTTTACCTCCTCTAAAAACACCCACAGTGTTGCAGCTGCCTGAGCACAGTCTGACCTACTGGTCTACAGGAGGTTCTTAAATTCAGTCTATCAAGACATCTATTCTTACCACTCTGAAATTAATTTTATAACCCATCCACATATCCTTGACAACTTCCACAAACCACTGACCTGTTAACTGAGGGTTTTTACACCATCAATCACAGCCAGGCAAAAACAAATAAAGGCAGACAAAATCAGAGAGAGGCAGTTCACTTAATAGTAGCTGGAAATGAAGTCATGATAGAAAAGGTTACTTTCTGAGGAAAGTAACCTTCCAGAAGGGAAAAATGAGTAAGGGAGGAAAAAACAAAAAAAAAATCCAGTGTGACAATGAATAATTAATAAAAGAAAATAAATTGGATAAGTTAGGGAGAGGGAAAGCATCAAATGGGGAAAATACAAGTTTATTTTTAAAGAATTACTTATTTCATGCATTGGAAATCCATTTTCAGTGTATTCTACATTTAAACCTCTCCTAGAGAACACTGTGCAAGAGACCAGCTGGAACATGCAGCATTTACTGTGAGAGATTGGGTGGCAAAGTTGGAAGTGACCAAATGAATGACCAGATCTGGAAGGCAAACCCCAGGAGAGCTCCTGAGCCTGAGGAAAGTGCAAGTGAGCTGTGGGTGTGACTTTCAGAACAGTGTCCTTAGTCAAAGTTCTCCAGCCTTAATCCCTTCCCTCCATGGTTACCCAGCTTACTTTCTGCAGCTCTAAAATACCTGAATTATCAGCGGCTCCAGTAATTTCTCCACTGTAAATGTCTGGATCTGCAGATCCCGAGGATCAATTTTCAGTTTAATGTTTGGCACTTTTGTTGACATTTCACCTGGGTACAAAACAAGAGAAAGGCAATAAGCCAACATTAACCATGACTACGAGCCTCACTGCCTTCTGACAGAGCCCAGAGACTGCCCGTGTGAATATGAACTTGTTCCATAACAGGCTTAGGATTTCAAGAAATACATTTCAACTTTTCCCACTCTCCATTTCTAAATTGTAAAAAAAAATATGCTGATACTTACATAAACTGTAGAATCACAAAGTACATATAACTCCTTATATTCACTCAGAGATTTCTACATTGATGACATGTTAAAAAAACATGCAAAGATAACTGAATTAGAATACCATTGAGTAAAAGTCCTCTACTAGTCTGAGAAGCAGCTTTAAAGCAAAAATATTAAATTCCATTACTGAATTTATCACAAAACAAAAACATTAATGCTATGGGCACAATAACTTATTCCATAACAATAATCTTTCTCCATGTGCCAGGTTACAGGGGTAATAATAAGCACCTTAAGAACAAGCAGCATATACAACAGCCCTTTAAATTTCTGGAAATTAACAGCAGGAAAAAAGTGAAACATTTTGTTATTTTATACCCTGCAATAACAAATATTTTTTAAGTGTCAAGACAGATTAAGGTGAGAAAGCCTATTACTGAAGTCAATAAGATGGAAGTAAAGCTAAGTAAGGTCTTTAAGGTGAATAAATCACTCATTAGGAACTTGATGCAGAATCTACTGATGTGAATTAATAGTTTTCACCAAGTTCACTGGGCTGTGGCTCAGGCCATTAGCCTGAAATGTGTATGTGTGTCAACAAAGAATTATAACTGCTTTAGTTGGATTGCAACAGATTACTGTCCCAAAATAAAAGACATTTTAAATTTTGCAGTAACTTAACTTCCCATAAAACACAGCAGGGCAAAGCCTTTTTAGCCAATAAAGACTTCAAATACACAAATAGTGGATATCTGTCCTTTTTAAGCAAGACTTATTACAACCATTGCTGCTGTATAAGACAGGAATAAGGTACTGCAATTGTTGCAGGCTGGAGAGATGGATTGTCACCTTCCAGTGAACCTTGCACTGATTTAATACAGCACTGCAGGTTTAGGGTTTCTGTAGCGAGTGGTGTAGGAATGGATCTGGAGAGTTATCCACATTTCACTTACTAGCAAAGATAATATGAGCAATAATTAAAGAATTAAGGTATAAAGCAATTTAGGGTTTTGCCATTCTTACTAAAGGTTAAACAAGTGCTAAGCTTTTCTTTTATTACAAACTATACTAGCGGCAGACTCAAGTTCTCACAAATTCAGCTGCATCCAGCCAGGTGATAGCATGTGGAATTAAATGATTTTTCAGTTTTAGTTCTGAACCAAAAGACAAAGGAAAAAGAAACCTGAGATCAGACAGACCAGAAAAAAAAAAAAAAACCAACAAAAACAAAACCCCACTATTCTTTCCACGGATATGAATGGAAAGGAAACCCTAGAAACGTCAAAGCAAATTATCTGCCTATATTTCACACATTTAACAAGCACCATAAAATTCGGGCGTGTCAAAACTGGAATTGCCAGCGGTTGTCTCTGTGCCCAGTGCTCACAAGTGGCTCTGGAGGCCGCTGGTGTCTGTCGGTGCCACGCTGGGTGTCCCGGGTGAGCTGCAGCCCGCAGTGCGCTGCTGCCGGAGCGCCCCTGGCTGCCTGCAGCGCTGCCAGCGCCGGCTCCGGCTGTGCCTGGTGCTGCAGTCTCCGAGCACACGGCACGGAAGCTCCCGAGCAGCTTTTGTTGTGCCACCCCCCTTTATTCAAAAGGCCTTTTAAGTCAACGGGATGCCGTCCTCCAGCTTCACTGGGATTGCATCAAACCACAGCATTGTGCGCTCTGGTGAAGACAGATCCTTTTTAGCCATCTGCAATTCACTGGTTTTCTAAATCTTTGGCCAATATTTAATGAATCACTTTCTATTCACATTAGAAAAAAAAAATAAATCTTTATGATAGTGCTGGTTACCAGCCCTTATCTTCGATATTTTCACAAATCTCCCAAAATATGGGCACTTCTTGAAATCCATCACAACAGTTGCAAACAGATGGTATCGACTGTGCTGTGGATTTTCCTCTGGTCAAACATCCATCAGTTACAAGGGCACAGGTAAGCTGGAAGGAGACAGCACTTTGTGCTTCTACTGAGACCTAAAGAAACCACCGGCTGATTTGGTTATTTTTTTGCAGATACACTCATGCTTTAACCCTGCAGTGGCTTCCCCACAGTTCCTTGACAGAAGGGTGTCAGCACCTGCTTTACTCAAAATAGAGAAATTAAACCTTTTTGCTGCTTTCCCTCCATCCTCACAGCACAATCTGCAATAATCAGGTCTTTTCTCAGTTTTGGCAGATAAATATGTAGTTGTAATTAAAGTCAGTTCCTGTTACTAGAAGGTCACTGTGCTCCAGATTCCCACCACAGAGCACTCTCAAACTCGGGAAGTATTAGAAATCTAACCCCATTTTTGCAGGTCAGAAGAAATGTGAATCCATGTGTCATGACTTCCCTTTTCTGGGTCGTTCTGTGTTTTTTGCTTGTTTGTTTGTTTCTTACCCTCAGCATATTGTCTAACATCAGCACTTTTATTCTTTGCTTGAGCCCTAAGTTCAAAAGCCAGTTAAGCCAATAATAGCTTTTAGCCTTGAGTCAGGCCCATAATGAATCATCAACTGAAAGTCAATTGCAAAAACTATTGTCTCTGAAAATTTCAGTTATATTCTAAGATATAAATAACTCACTTAAGGGCTCACTTGCTGATTCCAGCAATAATTTTTAAGTAGAATTCTAATGCTTCCTGAAACTTCCTTAAAGCAGGAAGATAAAAACAGCTTTGCAAGGTAATGCAGCGAAAACTTACAAGATCTTAAACTATTTTGATAATCTGACTACATATTTTTAGCTTACCAGGCTCTCCTAACTGTTATATACCATATTGGGTAATCAATATTTAAATTGGATTCTTTAATTTATTTACTTTTTTTAATTAAGGTAAGGATAAGAGGTGATAGAAAGAAAAAAACACAGCCAGTATAGATCATCCTGGGATTTTCTCTGGCATTTCCACTTATTAAGTGAACCTCTGTCCTTCTAGATTATATCCATTAAGATGACAAAATCTCATGTGTTTGCCCCAGAAGAAGAAAATCAAAATCAACATTCCACCTTCCTTTTTTTTTTTTTTTTTTTTAATGCATTTTTCTTCTCCAATATAACATCCCCCTAACTTCAGCAGGGCCTTCACTGTGAGATATTTTGGTAAAAGGCTGTCTGAGCTCCCACTCCGTTAGATTAACCTTTGCAGGAGGCAATCTCAGCCCTGTACACCGGCAGCTCTTACAACACTTAGGATGTTAAGCATGTGTTACAAGACACAGCTGTGTCCCAGAACAGTCAGAAAAGAAACCACCTGCACACTCCTACCAACCTCGAGATAATGAAAACTTTGTCTTTTCATCAGATGTCCAAACTACTGAGTCTTTTGGTGTAAGAAGGAAAAGACACTGGAAAAACAGCCAAAGTCTACATCCATCTGCAATGCAAAGTGAGCACAGCACCTGCAGCTTTTTATTAGAATCTGTAAGTACACTGTATACAGACAGAAACTAATAAGTGTCAGAAAGCAGAGCCAAAGACATTCTGCATAAATTAGAAAACCTTTACTTCAGAACCCATTTGCTGCTAGATTGTTAGAAAGCCAACAGTGTATCACTCACCTATCCTAGAAAACATATGGTCCATATTCAGCACTAAAGCAACTGTCTATGCAATTCCCTTGTGTGGGGGACTCCAGTGCCACTGCCTTGGCTCACTACTGGGCTCCTGAGGCATCTGCAGGGGACTGCCCGACGAGCTCCCAGTGTATTTCAGGATGACTGACGGGACACAGTGGCTGCTGGACGGGTGGCAGGGGGATGGGCACCCTTAAAGCTACATGGTAGAGCACAGTCAGTGTGGCATCAAAGTTTAGAGCTGGAAAGGTTTTGAACAATTAGATGACACAGAGCATGAAATTACTTACACTTCCACTGGTTATTCCTGGAATTTTCAGCACAGCAACTGTGTCGGCACGCGTTCTGACTGTGTGCCAACTTCAGTCTGGAGGCAATGACTCACCCCCAGACCCCTGAACTGGACAGCAAAGGGATTCATAAAGCCCCCACCCTGGAACCTGGCACCAAATTTGTTTTCTCTGGTGTTTTTCTTTCCTATTGTATGGCACTCTACAATATATTATCCTAGCGATTTCAGAAAACACAAAGGCCCATTGCCTTCTAAAAAACAAAGAAAAGTTAAAGTAGTCAGGGTTTGTATTTCTTACCAAGATACATATGGACAGGGAACCTGAGGATTTCCAATATATTAAACATTGCTGAGAATACATAATAGAATGTTTTTACCATTTGTTCTTAATTTCAGTATTTCCTATACAGCTTCATTAATTGTCAACAAAAGTACCGAGGGAATAAAATTTGTTAGCCTTTTTGCTACAGTCAGTAAAGCAAGTGCAAATCAGACTTCATAGAAGCCAGAAAAGCAACTACTGCATTTTCCTTTAATCCTCTAGCTGACACATGAAATAAGATATTCAGGATGCTGAAATCTTCTAGTTCAGGCTAAGACAAGTCCAAGCTGTTGTACTGCAAAGAGAAGATCTCTTGTACTGTGGGCCAGACCATGCTCTGGAATGGAGCAGCATCTCCAACACCTGGGAAGGACCTGGCCCGTTTAACACCAGGTAAAACCTATAAAACACCTGCTAAATTATTTAAATATCCAGACAAAGCTGTCAGCTCTCTAATCATCTCAGATTTCATCATTACTTACCACTAGCAACACGAAACATGTCTATTAATGCACAGACAGCACAAAACAGAGCTGGAGAAGGTGGTGAGATTCAGATCCATTAGTAACATTTATTCACTGAAAGCTACTTTATTTAAACAGGCTTTGCATATCGGTGCAGGCTGGCAATGAAGTAACTGGAAGATTTTTTTTTAATCTTAGCCCCAAAAATTAAAACCACAAAAACACAGCACTTCTTTTTGCATTTCCTTTCAATTCTGCCTGTGTTTACTTTCTCCCTAGAGCACTTTTTCAATCCAAATTTGAAGAGCAGGTAAAACTCACAAGAACATAAAATTTCCACCAAGTTCTTCAACATAGTTGTCAGCATAAATAATGTGATACATCATACCCTACAATCAGTCTACCAAGAAAAAGAAAACAGCCTAAGCCTAGTTCTGTATGGATATTGGAGAATCTCCATGGCAAGCAATGGGTCATGATTGACCTAGTGGCATCAAAAGGTTTAATTATGGTTTATGAAAAACAACAACAAACTTTTGAGGTGGGATGAAGAGTCACACCTCAACAAACTTGTCTCATGCAAACTTTGTTATATCCTGACAGTATCTCACTACCAGTAAACTAAATAATTCCACTCATCAGTGGAGTTTCACTGGCTATGCACCATTGTGGGTGACAGCAGAATTAAAATAATAGTGCTTAAGCTAGAAATACTTCAATAATCTAATGTTTGTAACATTTCTTCCATGCACATTTTTGCAGGTACTAGAGTTTTCGGTCTGAAAACTAAGAGTTCTAGTATTAAAGGAAAAGCATTTACCTTAAAAAAAAAAAACCCAAACAAACCAACACACAAAAGAAGGTGGTGTGACATCAGATGGCAGCATTTCATTTAAAAAAAAAAAAAAAATCATTAATATTTTTCATTAAATTCTGAAATAAAACCCCAAAATCCTTCCCCATGAGAATCAGTGCTATTTTCACTGGGTGCAGCTTGAGCCCAGGACAAGGACTCCTCTCTGTTTTGGCACACAGTTCTGCCATGGATGGCTATCTGAGCTCCTAATGATAGGTTAAGGAGGTCTGGCTCCAAGCCCTCCCTTTGGTTATCACATCTAAAGTGTTCCTATCTGTGTTCAGAACCAGAGACCCTGTTCAAATAAAGCTCAAGTTGACCTTCCCCTAAAAATAGGAAATTGTTCCACTCATTAAAATATTAGACAACAGAAATTCCATGAGCTGCTACTAAAAGGTTTCAAATTTTATTTCCTTTAAATACAATTCCCCATCTCCCCTTATTGCTATTTGCTGGCAGTTATCTATTACAACATTACACTCTCCTTTTTTGCTTAAAAAATGCATCTCAACTGCAAAGAGGTAAAAAATCTGGGTTTCTTCTCTTTGTGGAGCTGCTACAGATTTTGCCAACAGATTTGGTTGCTTCCTACCCATGCCCTACCCTGGGATGCCTCATCATCACATACTGTTTTATATAACTCTTCTCTAACTGATATAAAAGTTTGCATTATTTGTTTTGTCCAGTGACCTAAATAGTGGTTTAGTATTCTAGAACAGTATCGTTTTCCACTGCTTACAGACATGCCCAAAACAACCCCAAAATTAAGGGTAGCAAATGATACTTTATATACATATACATATATATATATATATATACACACATACATAACATATTGACTCAGATACGCATGAAAATAAGAGAGAAATGATTCTTAGAAACTGCCTCAGTTTCGATGCTGGCAAGCAGCTCCCAAACAGATACAAAAACACAATCTCATGAAAAAGGACAGAAAACAGCATTTAAACAGAGCCACAATCCCTCCAGGCCATGCCTGCAAACATGGACAGCTCTCAACACCCAGATTAACCCTTCCAGCAGGGTTCCCACTGCTGCACAGCACCCTGCTTCCTCCAGCAACTCCTCAACCCATTTCAGTTCACACCAGGGCTCAGCAGAAAACCCCAACAAAGCTGGCAGAGCTCTCCTGGTGGAACAGCTTCAGGAATAGAGCCCAGGGACATTCCAGCCCATCCTGACCTCCCAGTGCAACACAAAGACATCTGGCTGAAGAGCAGACGTGAAGAAAACAACCAAAAAACAACCTGACTCTGTTCCAAGGTGAATTAATTTCCCAACATTGATCAATGGGTTTGAACTAGGAGAAAAACAGAACGAATTCATTATGGTTTCTCGATAAATGCCTAATTCTTTGCTGTTGGATGTCTCTGGGGCTTCACTAGGTCTGAAAACAGCTCTTGTCTTCAATTTTACCTAACAGAGAAGTGTGGTCATAAGGGTTTTGAAATATGCACAATGTTACACTGAATATAAAAGCTTTCCTTCACCCCTCCATTACAATAAATATTTTTTTATGTTTTGAATTTTTTTTAGATGGTATAAAACAATGCAGTAACTCATTATTTTCACACTGAGGTGTGATAAACACACTTTTACATAAACCTTCCTTCAGTCAGGTGCAACTTCCAGCAGATTACCAAAAGGTAAGCTTAATTTTTTTAATTAATAGCATCCATACAACATTTTATTCTTCCTTTCCCAATATTCCAAAATGGCTTCTCTTATTTGGAAAATATGCAAACACACTGCACAACCTCAGCTACTGGCTTGAAGTGATAAGATTAAAATATTTAGAATATTCAGAGGGTTTTTTTAAAATCGTGTCTAGAAGTTAATTTTTTAGAAGGCCGGCTGAGAGAACCAGCCTTTTAACTTTCTAAACTTTTGAAGTGATTCTTTTATTAAGCAGTTATAGTTCCACTTAAAGCTTCATGTACTTCCAACCAAGAGGAAAACTCCTTACATCCTTCCTACATCCTCCTTCAATCTTACCTTTGGAATGAAGACTCCAAGGAGAAAGGAAACAGCTGAGGGAAGAGCTCCACTTGTGGCAGCTGGACTCCACGGGCACCGACGGCCGCCTGTCAGTCCCGGCTCGTAGGGAACAAAACGGGAGGGCAGCGCTCAGCAGGAACTCCTCCCAAAATTGTAGTGCCCGACTTCACTGACAGCTACCGAGAGCAGCACTTCGGGACACCCCAGCGCATTCCTGGCCTTGCAAACCGGGTTTGACACGGGGCTTTTAGGATCTCCATCGCACACCAGGGAGGGCAATGGCAAAGCCCCCGCAAAAATCCATGAACATGGGAAAGGGGAAGAGGGAAAGCAAAGGCCACCACTGTAAATCCACACTCAAATATAGATGCAATGTACATCTCCTCCATTCACCTTCACAAAATACTGAAAACACAACTCCAGACGGATAATCCCATCATCTGAAAGATTTTCCACCGAGGCAGCCATTTTAAAAATTGGATATGAGTGAAGTTTTGCTAATCTGCTAACACAGCAAATTAGAGCACCCTGAAGTGCAGTTTACAATAGAAAAAGAGGACCCTCCTAAAACTCCCAAAAGCCAGAGGCTGCCCAATATTTGCATCTATTCTGCTAGAGACTGGAGGTCTTAAATCATTCCCTCTGAAAATTTGTACGAGGTCCATGTGTCAGGCTGAATTTTCATTTTGGAAAATTTCAACCCAAGCAGTTTGGCTATTTTTAGTTGATTTAGAGGTAAAAAGAGCACAGACAGACTCGAGGTTGAGTAACCAGACACTACCTAACAGCTCTGGGGAGACTCAGCAAGGAATGATGGGGGGAAAAAACCCAAACTTCAGGAAGGAGCACATAATGTGACTACACAGAATAGAGGCAGGGGGAAAAAATGACTTGGACATATATAAGAGACAGTATTGAAACAATTGCAAGGAACGGGGGAAAAAAACAATCACATTTGAGCCCTGTCATGTAATGGCAAACTAATTACAAAATCAGCTCTTCTGCACTTAGAGATGCATAGAAGGAATGCAGCAAAAGGGATTATGGATGCATCAAATATTATTAATATAAACTAAGCAGACTTTCCTAGATTATATAATAATTTATTATAGGGAATTGTACTTCGTATTGCCAGATTAAGCTTATAATTTTATTCATAATTCATTCCTCTCAGGTTCATATTTGAAACTTAAACCCTGAAAAAAAATCGTTCTTTTCTCACCTGCAACTCATGAATTTAGAAGGCATGAACAACAACAGACAGATAAGAAAGCTTCTGGAGTAAGATTTAATTTTATGAGTACTGTATTAAAACTATATCATGCGATGCAAGTATAAATCTCAGCACCTGCAGTATTCCTCAGCCTTTCTTAGCTCTCTCATTTACCTCATGAATATTGTTATTTAGAAGTTAAGAACAAAAACACAATTCACTTCACTGCAAAGCTCAATACAGACAAATGGATTTATGTAAATGATCTCCATTACACTTTTTTAATCACTGCATCTTTGTAAGTGCATCAGTGTTTTATTTATGAAGCAAATTACTCAAGAGGTGAACAGCAAGGCTCTTTGTTTTGATGGACTCACTAATGGGAGGTGTGAAAAATGCTCATTTTATTTAAAGCTTTTTGACCCATCATTTTGAGTCATCAAATGAGGAATGGGATTCAGCTGCTTAAGCTAAGCACCTAAAACCATTTTAGATACCATAGGATCCATCAGAAAAGCTTCTCAGGCCTCCCACAGACTTCAACCGCATATGCAAGGGCTGGATGTGGCTCAAAGTGTCTAAAATGGTGTTAACACCTGTGTTCAGACACCTCTCACAACCGGAGAGGCAACAGTTTTGAGTCCCTGGTGTTTCTTAAGAGGAACTACCTCAAAAGCTGTGGTAACTCCAGGACAGCAGTCAGAATTGGCAGGGTTTGGACAAGGTTCTTGCCATCCTAGACCAATAAAAATAATCACGTTCTTACAAAAGACCCTGAAAGCATTTTCAAATATTGGTGAGGCACGTGCTGGTAAGACTGACAGGAGTGTTTGTACTAATATGCCAAAAAGAGGCAGCACGGGCAACTATTCATTTCACTGGCAAGATGAATGAAAGCAGAAGTCACTATACCAAAGGAGACCCCCCAAAACCCCTGGATAAAATATATTTTTACCTACTTACATGCTCCTACCATTCATGCCACAGAAGTCAGACTGAAATGCTGAAAGCTCTGAGCAAAAGGCAATCAGGTTCCAGGATGTACCAGAGCATCCAGGAACACCTCCCTGAGCCACATTCTCTCAGTTAGGTGGGACTTCCATATGCGTCTTTGGCCCGAAATCCTCCCCAGTTTCGTTTTTTTTAAAGGGCCGTCGGCCTCATCAGCCGCCTGAAGACACGTGCACCTGCTTTCCAAGATGTCCAGATCCCCGTTTCCACTTCCCTTCGTTTCTTCTCCTCCCACAGGACACAAAGGTCCTCTTCCCTCGTTCCTTGGGGCGGTCGCGGCAACAGGGGCCAGGGGCGAACCTGAGGGGAAAAGGGCGCGGAGCTGAGGGGAGTGGGGGGATCTGAGCTGAGGGGAAAAGGGCGCGGACCTGAGGGGAGTGGGGGGGTCAGGTCTGACCTGAGGGGAGTGGGGGGGTCAGGTCTGAGCTGAGGGGAAAAAGGCGCAGAGCTGAGGGGAGTGGGGGGGTCTGACCTGAGGGGAAAAGGGCGCGAACCTGAGGGGAGTGGGGGGGTCTGACCTGAGGGGAGTGAGGGGGTCTGAGCTGAGGGGAAAAGGGCGCGGAGCTGAGGGGAGTGGGGGGATCTGACCTGAGGGGAGTGGGGGGGTCCGAGCTGAGGGGAAAAGGGCGGGAACCTGAGGGGAGTGGGGGGGTCAGGTCTGACCTGAGGGGAAAAGGGCGCGGAGCTGAGGGGAGGGGGGGGTCAGGTCTGAGCTGAGGGGAGTGGGGGGGGGGTCAGGTCTGAGCTGAGGGGAAAAGGGCGCGGAGCTGAGGGGAGTGGGGGGATCTGAGCTGAGGGGAGTGGGGGGGTCAGGTCTGAGCTGAGGGGAAAAGGGCGGGAACCTGAGGGGAGTGGGGGGGGTCTGAGCTGAGGGGAAAAGGGCGCGGAGCTGAGGGGAGTGGGGGGATCTGAGCTGAGGGGAAAAGGGCGCGGAGCTGAGGGGAGCGGGGAGGTCTGAGCTGAGGGGAGCCGGCGGGAGGCGCTGACCTGAGGGGAGGGGTCCTGAGCTGAGGCTGAGCGGGGTCTGGCCTGCGGGACCCGAGGGGATCTGACTCGACCGGAGTGCTCGGACCCGAGGAGGGGCCGGCCCTTGCTCCTGCCCCGCGGACACGGTCCCGCCGCTCTTCCTTCGCCCCGCCACAGGTACGTCCCAGAGGGAAGCCGTGCACTAAACCTCTTTGTTGGGGTTAATTTGAAATCATTTAGTGTCAGTGTTCACGTATCCTCCCTTCTGTCGTACACTGTTTTTTCAGGTACTAGGTTGCTCCAGCCTCCCGTGAATCCCCCTCCAGTTTGATTCAGCAAACGAGGTTCTGCTTTTTTATCTTCTGCTGTAAGACTCTGGGTAGGATTTCACAGCTGTCAATGAGAGCTAGACCTATTGAGACACTGCACTTATGGCAAACACGCTGAAAACTTAATCAACCAATTAAAGTTCCCATGAAAAAAAGCAAATTTAAAATCAAATATGGTATTCTTATCTGCTTTGGGTGAAGACATTCCCAGTCTTGGCCAGTGATCATCCGGTAAGGAACCTGGCCAATTCACATTTCCACATCTCAGGTACCTGGATTTCATTCACACAGAAGGCAAATTAAAAATTCCTAACTGGTGAATAGCTAAATGTACCCCCAGAATGTCAGCAGGGCGTGACTGTCTGACCAGACACAGCACCTTAGACACAACCCTGTGCCCACCAGTTTAGATGCCATCATATTTTCTAAAATTATTTTGATTCAGCTAGGCCAAAGAAAATTTTATAATCAGATTCTTTAACAAAATGTTACGCTCCTGCAATAACTTTTGATGTTAGTTGTCACTTGAAACAGTTCAGAAATAATTATGTTTTTTTAGAGAGAGCACATTCCAGTATTCTGACTCTCCATTTGCCTTCAGCTATTATCTGTAAGTAAATCCAGTAATTAGTAATTTATTTCTATTTTCAGCTGTTTACACATCTATTTACTTCTGATGGAAGCACTGAGTTAACATATTTCATATTTGTGCGTTACTATTTAATCAACCTTGTCAAAATGATACTGAATCCCTAAGACATAATTTTATGCAAACAATAAATAATATTATCTAAAGAGATGACTTGAAAAACAGCCTGCTCACAAGGCACTAATTCCCATTCCTACTGAGAAACCATGCAGTGTGAAGTTAGTAGCTGGCAGTTTAAATTGCAAAATTAATAATATCACCATGTCAGAAGTGAAATAACAATGACTGAAATTCCTAAACTTAGTTCTGGAGATTTACACAAATCTCCAGACCTCCCATCGCTCAAGTTTTGTTTCTTCAAGCTATCTTTTGGAATTTTCACCAGGAACATTTTTCTTGCCTAGGAAATGCAGGCTATTCAGGTGGGAATAACCAAAGATTAAACAGGGTTATTCATGAAGATCCCAAGGTTCTCAGACAATTCAACAAAAGCACATCACCACTGTGTTCCTCCACCTGCAGCCCACCAGTGACAGAAACCAGAGCTGTAAAAATCAAACTTCCAACCCTGAGTGCTAATTCTGTACAGCACAGATTTCTGCACCAGCACAACAATCATACCCCTCACGGGAAAGGTGTCATTAGTACATCTTTAATAGTGTAAAAATAACCCACCTGTAGTAGCTTGAAATGGGACATTGAGCTGAAAGACCCAACAAACTGGAAAACAATGATTAAATGAACAATAAATCAAAGACAAAGTCGTGTAATTTAAGATTTGAAGCGTACAAGAGTAAATCAGGGTCTCCATACCGACCTCTGTGCCCAGGGTGGGGACAAAAGCAGTAGGGGAAGGGGAGCCAGAAGCCTGTTTCACTCTCACTGTTCAGCTGGGAACAATGTTACTCTCTACACTGTTACACACACATCATGAAATTCAAGTCTCATTAATAACCCTACCATGAGGGTGGTTTTGGCCCAGCGTTTTCCTACCATACTCAGCACAGTCGGATTTTGAAAGTGTATCCAGTTGCCTTCTGTTTTCATAAAAAGGTAGGAAAGGTGTGGATAAACCAAATAGGAACAGGCTTCGTGTTAAAAATCCAGTAAGTCTGGTAAAGATGTATCAAGGGAAAAAGGTTCCAATCCAGTAGTACACACATGCCCAAATTTGTTGAGAATATTTGTTAAAAATCAGAATGCAACAAAACATTCGGCTGCATTGACACCTACAACAACATTCAGTGATACAATTTGATAATCTGGTAACACTTAGCCTGCAATTTCATTAAAATTAAAATAGAACTAATAGCATTTTTCCAAAACTATCTATTACAGAACATGTGATTAGAGGCAAAGGCAGATTCGACAGTCTGCCAACTTTAAGAGCCACATTTTCAACAGCAAAATGAAAACTTTAGGATGGAATTGTACAGCTCTTTTTGCACATCAGTTCTTCACTGAACAATCAGGCAGGAGCAGCAGCACTTCCTCAACCCAGCAGCCTCAAATCCTTGTGCAGGAACACTTGGCTTTACCTAGCCAGCAGAAATTTTTTTATTGCTCTTCTAGGTGATGTTTATAAAATAAAATATAAAATAAAAACCACCATGGGATGCCAATTAATTCCTTGGAAGCTGCCCAGCAGCCATTATATCACAGCAAATGCTGTCATCCTTGACAAACAAACAAGGAAAAGTTCTACATGTCCTGACCAATGGAACGAAGCCACTTTGGATTCTCTACCTGAAACTCGCCCCCAGATCCATCCTTAGGCATTCACAGAATGTGAAACTTTAGCCATATATTGAATTTTCAGTAGTAAATTCTTATTTTTGTTTTGTTTTGTTCAGTAGTAAATTCTTATTTTGTTATGGTTTCAGCTTTGCTAAATGATCAACAAAGCTAACAGACAGGAACAGGAGGAATACAGAAGAAATATTCTCCAGTGTGCAGCATCAGTTTTCCTCCTGTTATTGTTTTTTTTTCAGGGAGAAAACACAAAATTCTGTAGTCTTGTGGTGCAAGCATTTTCTGTTGCAGAACACAATTTATGTTGGAGCCATCATTTCATTCACATTCTTCAAGGGAGATGTAAAATTCACTCTTGAATATTTGAAGTTACACATAAGCCAACACTGCTGTAAGTACCTTTTTACTTAGGCAGAATCTAACCCATTTCTTCTGTTGCAAGCATCATAGATTTCCAACAGGAAGAAATGTTAAAACCACTGAATTTATAAAGCTGATAGGTATTGATTAAATAAAAGGCCACAGATCAAGTGGTGGAGAAGGGAAGGAACACGCATTGCAAAAGCTGACACGCTTTTTCTTAGTTCTGCTAGGAAATTAACGCAATTATTAAGAGTGCTTTTGGAGCAATAATTCATACCAAAAAAAAAAAGGGTGGGAATCACAGTCACCAATATCACTCCAGCTACTTAAAATAATAACGAAACAAAAACTCTGACCACAGGAATGAAAAATCCGGTAGAATTATTATTTTTATCCACTGCAACACATGTAGAAAGCCAAATGAAATTTAATTCCCGCTGCACTACTGCCGGCGCGATTAACTGCTGCGAGCGTAAAGAAATGACCTGCCGCGAAGTAAATTACATGTAAAGGTCATATGACAGAGACAGCTCGTAATGATTGAAAGAAACAGTAAAACCAGGAGAAATGTTTATTAAAATCTAACTCAACCCCAAATGGCCGCTGTCCCCTGCGGTTTGGGATTGACTCCTGCGGAGCGGCGGCCGCCATTGCTGGGGGGCGGGGCCGCCATTGCTGCGGGGCGGGGCCGCCGGCGCCCATCGGCGGCGCCCATTGGCTGCGCGGGTCGGGGGCGGGGCCTGCGGCGGGCGGAACGCCCTATAAGGCTGCGGCCCGGGCACGGCAGCAGCATCAGCAGCGATGGCCGAGTGGTTAAGGCGTTGGACTTGAAATCCAATGGGGTCTCCCCGCGCAGGTTCGAACCCTGCTCGCTGCGGCCCGGATGGGCTTGGGCTTTTTTTGTTCCTTGCCGGCCCTCTCCTATTCCTCGGCATGCGCAAGTTTTACCGCTCCCGTCTCTGTCGGCTGGAGGCCTCTGCGGCAGCCAGAGCGATTATCCGGGACGGGGCAGGTCGGAACGCAGGCTGAGCCCAGAGCACACGGCAGGATCGCGGCCGGACGCCTCTGGAATTTGGCCCCTGGGAGAGACTCCACAGCCTCTCCGGGCAGGCTGCTCCGGTGCTCGGTCACCGCTCTTCCTCGAGTTCAGGGATGAGTTCCACTGCAGAACTTCCCGGGCATTGCCTCTTGTCCCGGTGGTCCTATTGCCGGGCACCAGCGAGCAGAGGATGCACACACACACACACACACAGTATGGAAAAACCCCACGGAAATCATTATGCCATTAATAACCATGAAAAACAAAAGAAGGCAGCATTCCCCGACCGTCTCTAACCCGATTAAACTGAGCTCTCACTGCTCAGATGGCCCCAGCACTAGTGAAGGGCTGAAAAA
Source organism: Poecile atricapillus (assembly GCF_030490865.1). NCBI lineage: Eukaryota > Metazoa > Chordata > Aves > Passeriformes > Paridae > Poecile > Poecile atricapillus. Next base: position 4,065,419 of record NC_081254.1, read on the forward strand.
TTTGCAAAGTTAAGAAGCAAAAAGCTGGAAATATGAAAAACGCCATTTCCACTGGGGTCAAAATAGGCCAGAGCAGCAACAACCACTTTTCACTCCTCTCTCTCTCCTTTAAAGACAAGAGAAAAAACCCAACACAAACATATGCAAACCCATTTCCTCTAGCATATTTTGCTAGTGCGACTTCATTTAATCAAGAAACAGAGGCAGGGAAAGAAGAGGAACAATAAAGAACGAGGGAACAAATAAAAGTTATTTAAGCTGGCAGCCAAAAGAACGCTTCCAAGTGCTCCCTAGCGAGGCTCCCGGGGATTTCAGGCTTGGGTGTTTGTTTCTAACAGAAACACACAAGTGCATTGGCAGAGGCAGGCCGAGGATGGAGGTGGGGATCCTGGGGAAGGCTCAGATCCCTTGGAAGCGAGGGCCTCGAGCAGCAGAAGGCACCAAAGGCACCCAGACCCAAAGAGCTGCAATAGTCCCTTACCCCTCTGGCCATTCCTGCTCATTCTTCATGTATTCACAGACATCAGTCACAGAAAGGCTGTGAGGAAGAGGAGGAGCTCACAGTCCTCCACCCAGCAAAAATCTGAGGGCCCCGTGGAAGCTCTCAGCTGGCAAAGGGGCAGCTCTGACAGTCCGAACAAAGTGAATGTAGTCTGTGGAAGGACTGATGGCCGGAGTCAAACTGCATCTCCTCAGAAAAGCTCTGTCCTTGCTGCCAAGAGAAGCACTTCTGACAAAGCAGCAAGCAAATTGTTTTATGGAAAATGTTGAGAACCACAACACGTGTCAAGTGTGAAAAACGAGGTTCACATCATTTTTATAGAATTTAAAAGTTTAATAAAAAAGACAATTAGGAGAAAAAAATAAAGTATACAGATGTGGCCGGGTGTCTCTGCATTCAGCCAAGAGAGCTCACCTTACTGACAAAGGATTGTCCCTTAAAAACAGAACCCTACTGCATATCCATAAATTCTCATACATATTCATACATTCTTCTTGGGATCTTTGGTGTTCTTCTGTTCAGTTTTCTCTTGCCCCCTTCCCAATAGATCAATCTTCTTGGCACCATCGAGATTTACATTCCCTGATACCAGAAATGCAATAAATTCCTCCCCCCAGAGTTCTGGTCACTGCTGTCTTCATCTGGATAAGAGAGTTTACAAAAGGAAAAAAAGGTCTCCAGCTATCTTTGTCAGTCTTTGGGTTACACAAACAAAAGCAGTTTTTGTTTTAATGCTGTGTCATAGCTTAACATACATGTATTATACCACTATTTCTAACAGAAATAAAGGAAACTATGTTAATACAACAAAATTTCCCATTCTTATACACAGAATATTTATTTTAATATTTGTGAAAAGCCAACAATATAATATGTAACTATAACATCAAGACTGGAAACTTTCTGAAGGTCTGCAGCAAATTTTATTTTTCAGAAGGAACCCTCTCCTTTACTGCTCTGCCAGATGGAGAGAGAAAGAGCAAACCCGTGTGAAGATGGAATGGAGGAATGAAAATTCATTTTCTGCAGCCTCCATCGGGTGTGACAGGTTAGAGCCATCAGAGCCCGAAGTGAGAGCTCCCAGTCACTGCCGTGACTCAGACACGAGCCCTGCAGAGCCCGAGCGAGGGAGGAAGGTGAGGGTAACACAGCCAAGGGGACAGCACAGGGAGCCTTGTGCCAGCAGCAGGGGGAGCGTGTGCACCGGGCTGCAACAGAAACACCCAGCAGAAACCGACTGATAATCATCTGCCCAACAACCCGCCCAGCGGCTTTATCTTCTGCTGTGTAATTTCATCAGCTTTACAACAGCCTCGCTGCTTACACTTTCATATCCTGAAATGAGCGATGAGCCTGCTGGGACGGTGAGATAGCAATGTTGGTGCTCAGGAAATTAAAGATACACAGTATCTCTTTTAATAATCAGGATACTTGCTTCTATTATAGAACATATAAACTGCCTTTCTAAAAAATCTCATTTAAAGAGGAAAAAAACAATCAAGGAACGACCGTACCTATCATCCAGCATTACTCAGCCTGAGATTTTAAGTCATATACTGTCAGTATTCATCATCCAAACTAACTCATACACTGGCACTTGGCAAATACTGGCAAAACAAAAAAGGTTGAGAATGGTTTTATTCTTGACAATCTTCTATATTCTGCACTTGCACAGGTATAAAGGCTGCAAATAAAGATACAATAATTTATATAATTCCAGAATCCCCCCATGCTATTTAGTTTCAGTGTAAGTAAGTGGATAATTGGTTGCTTATTTTCTGTTTGAAATAGCTTCAAAGACCTAGAAACACGGCACTGAACAACTTTTATCACCATTATCACCATCCCCCTGCACCCCACCTGCTGTCTCCTAACTTCCAGGTGAAAACTCCTCAGCCTTCCCAAGTCCAGTAAAGGCCAGGCTTTAGCAACACTTTTCCCTGGACTCCAGAGGACCTGGGCTCACCTCACCACTTGATTTATGTTCATGCCAAATCACTCAGAGCTACAGCACAGTAAAAATCAGAGCCCTCACGTACCCAAAACATTCAGAACCCTTTAGTGCCCAACTAAGCACTCACAAGGGGAACAAAAGACAAAAATAGGAGCTCACCATGTCTTGCAGAGAGCTGCCCTCCTCCAGCCTGAGGCTCCCAGGCCCAGATCTAATAAATAGTGTCTGGCTTTGTTGCTGTTGTTCCCCACCCACACTGACAACCCTTTGATGCTGTTTCCACTCTGCAAAGAGAGTTTAGAAATCTCAGTGGGCTCCTGAAAACCACAAACGCCTCTGTTTGCCTCAGTCACACCTTGGCAGAGCCTGAGATCCACCTCACCAGCCCTGCCCCAGCTGAAGTTCCAGCAGGTGAATTATGTTTGGTGCTCACCGGTGCAGGGGCCAAAGCACCACGTTATTGCTGTCACTGGGACATTCGCTGCATCTTCCCACCCTCCCAGCAAAAAACTTCTACACAAAAACTTCTACAAAAGTGCAATCTATTTAAAGAACCAGATGAGCAGGTTGTGCTTGGGGTGTGATCTAACACTGACCAATTTGTCAGGTGCATGTTTCTTTACTTTCTAATGTGAGAGAGAAATGGGCTGCCCACTCATTCCCATTCCAATTAACTGTTGTTATTGGCCAACAAGTCAGGCCCCTCATGGTTTTGGGGAATAAAAAGCAAAACAGGCTACACAGGCTCCCCTTGTTTTCCAGTACATCTGGGTTTGCTCTGTTAGGAACAGATTCATTCAATTTAAGAAATACAGACAATTGGACCATTTCAAGTTTAACACTTACAGAAATAGGGGGGAAAAAAAAACCAGTCTGTATTGGTGGCATTGGTGTACTGGAGCACCAGTTAGAACCTGCCCTCCTGGTAAGGGCAAATACAAATTACAGGACTGCTCTTGAGCAGGTTGTTGCAAAACAAAACTTTTGCCACGAGCTTGTCCTGGCCTAAGAGCCTTCCAAATATCTGCAATTATTCATCCAGAACAAACATCCAAAGGTTCTTTGCCAAAACCAACCACGCAATAATTGGCTAATAATGACATCAGTTTTAACGACACAGACTATTAGTTTGCTGTTCAAAGGTCTATTGTATGTCCATTTCTCAAGGGAAAGCAGCTCATTAGGTGCTAAATCATCCATCCATCCATCCCTTTTACCTTTACCAGCAAGTGAAATGGGCAGAGGAGAATCTGGGCTGCTGTCTGATTCAAAGTGCTCCAGCTGGCTGCATTCCCACCTTTTTGTTACAGTGAAAATTGTTCTCTATTGCTCGGTGTCCTTCTCATACAGTAAGAGTTTCTTGTTGTTTGTCATTGTTCCCAGTCCCTCTATAGAAAATGGATCACAAGTCTTTCCTGAGCAAACACCTGTGTATGAAGTAAAGCAGCAAATGCACTAGATAAAAAGCAAACCAGTCACGTTTAACAGATGTTACAGAGAATTATTAATCTCATCTCTCTCATGCACTGAAGCACGTTCCACCTCGGTGAAGCAGTGCACCAACAAGGATCCTTATTTAAATACCGAGGTAAAAACCCCTTCTCCCTTAACCGTGTCTGGATTTTTAGGAGCAGGAAAAGGCCTCGCACTTGGGTGAGAGTCTGAGGCAAACTGTGCCTCAGGCAGCACAGCCACACACAGCCCTGCAGCGAGAGCCAGGCCTCACATGGATTCCACGTGGGGACAACACTGCACTTGCCAGTGCCACTTCCCATTGCACTGCCCAGGATTCCTAACTGCACCCTCAAGCTTTTACCCACTGATAACACAAATAACAAGGAATTCAAAAGGAATCTCTGTGGTGGTGGGGGATTTAATTAAAGGATGAAAGCAACCCCTTTTCTGTATGCACGAAGTTTTATTTGCTGCTGATGGAATCATTTGCCTGCACAAAACCACAAAGTCAACAGCTGACATATTAGCCAAGTTTGCAAAGAAGAAAACAAACACAAAATAAATAAACAACAATGTAGAATTTGAAAAGGTGCCCAAAGGATCAAAAACTTTTCATGTGAGATTTTGTACACGTTAGTGCTGACTATTCTGATTTTTCATTCCTCGCCATACAAAACCCTGATTAAACCATGTCTAGCACACCTGAGCAGGGAGGGGAAGTGCTGTGACGCCACAGGACAATGCTGGCACACATACACAGGGCTTCAGTTTTCCACCAATACATCTTAAGACAAAAATTGCTATCTGGAGAAGTTCTGGAACTGCCTTCCAAAACAAATAGCTGGTGTAAAAAGTGTTCTTGTTAAGGTAGAAGACGAGTGATTTTTAGGAGTGCTTGATCTGTCAGAGACCTTGGGTAACAAGAACCTTCTTATTTCATCTATAACATCAGATCACAACTCTCCTACAAGTTTGTAATGGGTACATTATAAATCACTGCAGTGAGTACAATGCAATGGAGATGTGAAGCAGAGCAGTGTTGAGACATAAGCACAGTTCTGTTTACAGTCCATTGTCATAAAGCTTTCAGAAGATCCTCGCTGAGTAGGATACCCTGGAGCCCAGGGCTCTACTGAGAGTATGTTTTTTATAACTTCACACTATGGAGAGAAGTATTCTTCACTACATAATATTTGAGAATACAAGAAACAATATATAAGATGTTTGATAACTTCACAAAATCACTTAATGTTAACACTGGAAAAGGCTTTGCTTACTGAACAGAAAAACCTCGATCTGTAACGCTCACAGCATGTGTGATAAACCAGTATTTAGACATTGGCTGGAACAACACACTACAATCAGAGAATACAAAAGACAAATAACTTATAACTGCTGGCAAAAAAAAAAAAAAAATACTGAACTGTTGAACAGCTGATCTCATGCTCCTGTGTGTTCCTCATTTCAGATCTCATAGTTTCTGAATTTCCTCAGAAGGTCTGACGGAGCATCACCGGACCAGCGGAAACGCAAGTGCCAGTAATTCCCCTCTGAAAATCCTGAGGGGGGAAAAAAAAGAGAAAGAACTAAATTATTATAAACATGTATAAAATTATATTTTCTGAAATGATACTTGACAGTCTTCCCCCCCAAAAAAAAGGTAAGGAGAAAAGTGGTCAGTTGAGTGCTCTTGAGCAGCACTGACAAATCCGAGCACTGAGTTGGAACAGGAGCTCAAACCCCGATCTTCAGGACAGAGATCAGCTGGGAAGGGTCTGAAGGAGGACAGCAAGGGCTCTGACAGTCCCTAAAGAGGACTCACAAAGGAAAACTCAACAAATTGCATTGGCTTCATCTGAGGAAGAAGATGGGGATGTGATAAATCTTCCTTTTCCAGCAAACAGAATGCTATGAGCAGAGCTGGTGCTCAAATCTCTGGTTTGAGCTGAAATAACCATGTAGGTGGTAGGTCCAGAATTCATCCAGGCCAGCAGACAGGAACAGACAATGCCACAGTTTCAAAGTAAAACCCTATGTATAAATTTTTGCTGGACCAAAACAAAAATGTTACCAACATCCTAACATCAGGTATAAACACTGAAGTGCATATGCATCCTGTCAAATATATTAGAGTGTTAACTAATTATTAATTTATTTATATATTTACATTAATTTATCAATGTAAATAAATGTCACTGGATAAATAAAGTATGCACTTGATGAGTTTGATGTTTTTCCCATTCAAATATCTGGAAAATAAATTTTAAAATAATTGAGAAAGAAGGTGCCTGCAAAGAAAATTCACCATTACAAGGAACAAGATGATGTCTTCTTTACTTCAAAATTTTACTGTTCTACAAAGGATACAGTGATGACTTAATTACAAAAAAAAAAAAAAGGTAAATAATATTAAGTTATGGAGCATAATTTTCCAAAATCAAGTTTTCAGTTAGGTCTGAAATACACTTCTTTGTAGAATTTTCTTATCCATTTTCTGCCTTCCACAAATGTTTGGGATTACATTAGGTTTTGCTGACCTCACAGTTCACCCTAATTTCCTGTTTGATTAAACTGGGGAGAAATGCCAGGGCTTTGTTGAACAATAGCTCCGTGCTAACACAGGCCAGGGATGATGGAATTCCTGAAGGATCAGGCAGCCCATGGTGCTAAGGAAGCTTTGATCAGACCTAAACCACAGCCAGGAAGTGCTGACTGGTAGGGGACACTTTTGAAACACACATTTATCCTGGTGCATACACTACTTAGAAAATACAAAACTGTTTGAATACAAGAGAAGTCTTCAAGTCTCAAATGTTAGACCTCATTAACTCATCAGTTGCAAACTGTGCAAAAATATTAAATAATGGATAAAAAACCCAAGATCTAAAAATTTTAAAACTGTGAAGTAAAATATATTTTTAAAAAAGTCACTGAAAATAACTGCCTTCTCTTTTTACTTTTCATTTTCATATATCAGGAAAACAAAATTTTACATTTTGGTTGAAGCTTTTTTTTTTTCTTCTTCTTCTTATCCAGTTGCTGCTTTTACTAGCAAACAAACAAAGAAATTTGGGAGAGGGAGGAAGGAGCGTCTGAAAACTTCAAAATTAAATAACTAATCAAAAGCATAAAAACCAAACCAAAATGCCAACCCAAAACCACATTTAAAAAGCTACAAGCTAAACACACTGTTCTGGAGGAGACTTTCTCATGACTGAATGCCCCCATTTCAGGCCAATCCCTGGGTACTACAGTTTCTGTAACTGCTGTTTTCACTTACTTGGGGAGTCTGGGTTCTTTGAAGACTCTGGTTGCACATCAGGAATTGCAACATCTTCCTGCTCCCTGCTCCCTTCCAGCAATCCATCTCCTGTCTGTTGGGTCCACATCTCATTGGTCATGTTGTTGGGATTGCCAAAGTCAGGAGCTTCCAGCATTTGGTCCTTCTTACTTTGGACAGCCCAGTGCATTGACTAAAGGAACACAAACATAACAAAGAATGAAACCCTGTGTTTTAATGGGCTTTTAATTACTTTCTGTTTCTTACATCGCTGCAATAAATGGTTAAACAAAGCCCACTGAGAAGCCTGCAGGTCAACAGGAGGGGGGAAAGCAACAGCTGCCACCAACAGCATCGGAGAGGACACTTCGTGTCAGGTGGGGTGAAGAACAAAATGTGCATCAGAATTTTAAGGGCTTTTTGTCCAGTTTCTTCTGTCATGAATTCAGACATTTTTTAAAAGGGCTTGAGTGGCTTCAGAAATGTTCATTTTCAAAGCTGTCCTTGACTTCAAAGTACCCTTTGAAGGCAAGGCAATTTGAAAAGGCTTAATACTGAAGTCTGTGGAATAACATCTGTTTGGAACTGAACTAAGCTTAACTGGATATTTCCAGCAAACATTTAAGCTCAGGCATAATGCTGTAGTTGAAGTGTCTCAAACCTCTCTCCTAAACAGAATTTAGATGGGCAGAATTGACATAGGAAACTTATTCACCTGCCTAAAAATATGACCATGTAGCCCTGTAACTATCATTCACTCTAATAAGGCAGGAAAAAAATAATCCAATATTATGGAATTGAGCACTACTAGGGACATGCTACCAAATCTTCTCAATAGCAAAATCAGGAGGAATTTTATATATAAAAAATTCCTGCCTCTGTCCGAGGTACCACAGCAGCCCAGCAGGGCCCCTCCAAAGCTCTGTGGGAAGCCCAGGGTTTCAAGGAACTATCTTCTGGATTTTGTCAATGGGATCTTTATTTAATCAGACAGCATCATCTGATAAGCAATATACCAAAAGGAGACTATATAATAAAAAGGTCCTAGCTTTAACATAACTTTGAAAAGAAATAAAAGTTTCCTACAAAAGCAAAGTGTACCAAAGCATTTGAAAACAGCCCTTAAGTTACTTAAACTTTCTATAACACACATAAAAGCAGCAATTTGATAAATTCACTCTAAAACTACTGGCCTAAAGCCCTTCTGTGAATGGGCTTCTGAAGCCCTGCAATGTTTCCTGAATTTCCTTAACATCCATAGTGCAGGAATGTCTCTGCACGACTCCCACCCCCAGACCCCGGCACTGCAGCAGAACTGAGAACCATAACTCATCCCCTCACTCTCTGCAATCTTTGTTTGGGGCCAGCCCTTCCTCCCCTGGCTCCTGAGGGCCCAGAGTCACCACCAGCACAGACCGTTTTCACAGAGCTGCTCAGGGCCTCCCACTGCTGGAACGGGATGGAGACTTTGCTCCGGCGCCAGAAATCATAACGTGCCCGGCTCTCTTCGTTAGTCAGAGTCTCTTTGGCTTGCTGAAGCTTCTGGAAATTCTCCACTAGGACACAGACCAAAAGGACACCAAAAACAATGTTTGTTTGGCAAAGAAATGAGTTCAGATGCAAAAGGGGACCTGGCAGCAGCCGCTCAGAGCAAAGTAGAGGAGAAGGCAGAAGGAGAAGCAAGTGGCCAGGGGATGTGGTTCTGGTCCCAGCTTGCACAGCTCTGCGTGGCTTTAGGATCACAGCACCTTTGGTGGACTTGAAAATCAGGACTGAAATGTTCCTTTGTCTACCAGCTTCAAAAGCCCCTAAATTGAGGTTGAGAGAAACTTAGAGAGTACACAGGAGAAAGGCACAAGGCAGCCCCTGCTGACCACCTTACAAGGGGAAATTAGAGCAGCACTGCTTAGAAAGAACACACTGAGATCTACAGCAGTAGAGGCAGAGCACAGCAAAAACAACCATGAGCAGGGAGAAAAAATGATAAGCAGGAGCTGACAAACAAGAAGAATAATCTAAATATAGTTCAGATTAATTAACTTGTGCATGTTATTAGTTGTGTTTTCTACGTATGCTAAAATGTTATCCAGACATTGAATGAGAGCTCTCGCTTTTCCCTACAGGGTAATTCTTCATGGAATGGTTACTAAGGATGCAGCTGCATGTTACTATTTGTGGAAGGGTCATAAAGATTTACACTTTATCTATGACTCACCTATGTTACAGTTCTCTATTATTATTACAATCATTCATTTATTCCAGTTTACAAATTAGAGTTCTTTTGAAATACACTACACCCAAACACTAATCAAAACTGATAACTGCAAATCAAACATGAGACTGAAGGAACAATTGGATTAGGTTTTCTTATTCTAGTGTTACTAGTTTGCAACAAATAAAAAGTCTACTTTAATTACTCTTTATTAAGCTTTAAGGTGATGAAATAAAAAACACAAAGTAAATTCTCACTAGTACTGTAAAAAGGTATTTAAAGTAAATAAGGCATGTCCAGGTAAAGACAGAACATAAGATTTCTTTGTGACAAGCAAAGCTGCTCTGATATTTGGCACTTAGCTGCTTTTTTGTAGCTCAGCCTTGGTGAGCTCTGCCTGGGGCTCTCTGTGGTTATGACTGGCTCCAAACCACTCAGGTGCTGCTCAGCCCTCCCAGCTCCGAGGAGCTGCCCCCCTCATCAACACAAACATCAGCTGCTGCTCTGCAAACAGAGGCTCCTCGTGGGGCTGCTTTCTCTTCACTTCCAGTCATTCAATTCCATTAAAAGAAAATAAACCACATTTTATGTGTTCCTCATGGGCTTGTTCCTGGCAGCAAATTAACTGATTGACGCAAGTGTGGCACTGGAAAGCCCCTGAGCGTGGAACTGCACCAACTCCACAGGCCTAGGAAGGGACAGGCTCCAGAAATAAATCCTGTGTTAAAAGATGATCTACTGTAGAAAGAAAAAAATAATGCAAGGTTCTAGAAATCAAAAAAATCCAACAAGTGTCTTCCTGCTCTGTCACAGAGGAGTGTGCAAGTCTTAGGAAGAATATCACAAGCTTGCTATTTAAATAGAACATGCTCAGTGTGCACAATGATTGAAATATATTGAGGAGAAATAAAGTTTAAAGGCTGAATTTATTATCTTGGCCATGCTAATAGAAGAAAAAAACAGATTGTTTTTACACAGGAAAGAATACATACCTGCTTTGGGGTTTCCAGGATGCTTGTCAGGATGACATTCGAGGGCTTTAATCTTATATTCGGCAAGAATCTGTTCAACCTAAACAAAATATTGAGACAAAGCAAGTAAGCACAGAAAGATTTGCAACTTTTCTTTTTGAAAAGAGGCTGGGAGGAACAACAAAGAATGCAGAAAGATTCTGTCCTGTTCAATTTTACAAGCAAAGTAGGTAACAACAACCATCTGCCACCAGTGACACTGCTTATTTAATCTCATTTTCATGCACTCATCCTTAGTCTTGTTTTTGTGAAGCTCAGTCATCCAATATGGATGTGCAAAGACATCTGACCACAGAGGCAAAATGCATCACATCTTTACTTTGTTTAATCAACTCTAACTTTCCACAGTCTCACAGCAAGAAGCAAAGGCTCTCTGTATTGCTGAAGATCAATTTGTGGGTTTAGGTGGCTTCCTTCATGGTCTCTTCATAGGGAATTCAGCCAGCACCCCATGAGGTTTCCATCTTGGATACCCCAAGATAACTTGCTCGATAACCAGTAGTTCACACTCTTCCTTCAAGTTAATTTTCCATGCAAGAAGTTTGGCTTGGAGTAGAATAAATTTATAATCAACATTAGAACATTGGCATGGATTACTTTATCAGTTAATTGCAAATTCCCACAGTTTGTTATACCATAAAATATTACAGCCACTGGAAAAACGAAGACATGGTAACAGTTAAAATACAGGAAGCCACTGGAGTGGGCAGCAGCTTAGATTTTCAAATGTTTAGTGTTTTTCCAAGTATCTTGCTGGTTCTTACAATTCAAAAGCCAAAACCTCTTTATATTGTCCCAGTTCAGCTCAAGCTTTCACAATTTGCCCTAAGGCACCAAATTCTTTCCCATACTACAAAGGCTGTTTATACAAATTCCTCATTAGTCAAACCATGACAGCCACATACAATTTAAATTATTTACTTCCAAATTAAGTATTGTAATATTTTTTATTTAGAATAAAATTACAGTTCATTCAACCAGCTGGACAGATTTTGTTGGCATCACATTCTGGGGAAAAAAAATGTGGCCTACGGTATTATCTTACAAAATCTGCACTTTTCATCTGCTCAGTAGCTCCTTCCAGAGGGACAGATGAAATGTGGTGTATCTGCAGTCAGTGAGACACTTTAAAACACCTGTAGAGAGAACTTGGTGAGCCTGGTTACTGTATAGCCAGCTACCATCTCAAAAACTTAGTTACTTCAGGGGGAACTTCAAAGTTCAAATTGGTACAGAGGGTTAAAATGTAGCAGAAGGGTAGCACGGAAGTCCTCAGCTTAAAATCAAAATCAGTAGAAAGAAAAGTTTATACAACATACATGAAATTAATATAAAATATACAGTGAGGTGTTTTGGCAAGAAAGATATCCAATACCCACTATACACAAATGGCATTTCTCTTGAAGAAGGATGGAGATTAAATCTCCCCTCTTCCTGTCACATCTGAAGATGAAGTAGGTGTCTGTGAGCTCAAGTCTACCAGAAGCCAAGAATGAACTTGGTTTGTGTTTACTTGAATACAACAAAAAATCTGTAGAAACTGAGAGCATTCCTGCTTGAATTTAACCAGGTCCAACCAAGAGCAGGATATGCAGCACCTAGATGAAAGTGCTGCAGCCCACAACAGCCTGTGCCAAATGTTTGACTCCTGTACAAAGTAGTGAGTCTTCAAAATCCCTGTAGTGCTCCACATTTCTGTGAGACCCCAGAAGAGCTGTGCAGGGTCCTGAGGTCAGCCTGGGATCTCTGAGTTCTTTCTCTTGTGTCAAAAACAGTGCAGCAACATCTGCCGCTTCTCCCAACAAATAGTACTTGACAGCTTGTTTTTCAGGACCCACTAGCATTTATTCCAGCTCTTTAATTTCATTTTCAAGCGATTTGGAAAAATCATTCTCACATGTACTTGAACTGTTCATTAATTGCTAAGCCCTTAAGGAATTAGTGTGAGGCAGGAAACGAGAAAAAGCATCTGCGAAACAAGGCTGCGTGGGGACTTGAGCACTGCCCTCTGCTGGGATCACTTCCAGCTGTGTCCTCAGGAAAAGCTTTCCATTTCCCTCTGGGACACACGAAGATGTTTCCTCCTGATCTTTATACTTCACCACTAGGACAGGTGAGAGCATCTGGCTCCATTTACAGAGCAAAAGATGGCTTTTATCTCCACTGAATGCATCCCTCATTACAGCAGAGTAATCAAAAGTCCTTTTCCAAATCAGAAACACAATTCCAGTTAATGTAACAGCTAAATTAAAAGAAAAAATAATAGCACACTAGACTAACAAAAGAAAAGCTGTATGGACACTTTTAACATGATGCACACTTCATGTAGCTGCAAATCACTCAAAAATAGCTGAGCTAAATCTGCTGCATGTATCTGCTACCAAAACAAATTAGTAGAACAAGTGTTTGAATGTAATTAAAAACAGCATTTAAAAAACATTAGTACGGTAAAAGATATATTGTTTTTGTTTTCATCTGAACCAGTGAATACATTTTAAAGCCTATTATAATATGTATAAAGCCCGAGAAACTCAGCAGCATTTTCAATGCCCTAAAGCTATGAACTTTCATTGTATTACTTGTACATAAATAGCTCATTTTCGGTTTTCAAAACCAATCATATATATTCCAAACTATTATCTGGATGCTGTCAAACACATGCAGTTGGCTCTCTCCATAATCCGCTCCTGCTCTACAGGGCATTTTCAACCTAAGCCTTACTCCTGGCTCTTAACGTCGGAGAAAACGCAGGAGGGAAAACTGAGCTTTCCAAGGGAGACCCCACAAGTGGCAAGAAAGAAGGTGCAGGAGGCATTTTAAACATTCCTGCCCGCAGCTTCCTGCAGATTCACGAGCACGTTCAAACTGTGAATAAGCTGGCGCGGAGGGAGAGGGAGGCTCTTACCGTCGATAGCTCATCGCATCCCAGCAAGTTGTAGTAATCCTCCAGCTCCTCCGGGTTGCAGTTCAGGATGGCATCCATGGGCACAGAGAGCTCTTTCCAGGCGGCGGGGAGGCTGTGGGACAGAGCGGCAAGCAGTGAGCGCTCCCAGGGGAGCCGGAGGCAGCCCAGGGCAGCAGGCAGCTCCGGCCGCCGCTTTTGAACGCTGCGAGCCCAGGCGCACGGAGCTGCCCGCTGCCATTGGCCCCGCTGGCCGCGCCCAGCCGCTCCCGGCACGGCTCCCTGGGATTTGTAGTTGCCACGGGCACTCCCGCTGTGCCTCCCGTCCGCACCGCAGCTCTGGACGCTGAAACGTGGCAGAGATTTCTCTCTCGCCGTCACCTGCGCAGCCACCGCAAACCAGGCCCACAGCCAGAGGCTGCCTGCCCTGCACCTGAGCCATTTTCTGATCGCTTTTATTTGCAACTTTTGCCACCATCTTTGACCAGATGGTTAGATGGGGAATTACAGAAAAGAGGATTAGTTCTGAAAAAACAATGACGGGGTGCAAACTTTGGAGAACAAAGCACCAAGCTTGCAAAAGCCTGTTGGAGGCCTGCCAGTCACCTCAACAAAAAGGGGGCAACCTTCACTCCCTGCAGGCTTCCTTGGGTGCACAGACCTCAAAACCAAACAGCAGCAGTACATCAGTCACACCTGACAAATTGAAACTACCCGAGGACATGAAACACTCAGTGTCTACTAGCAAATGAAATATTCTTTCTCCTGCTAAATTACTTTCAGACTGGGTATTGAAGGTCTGGACTGTGCGCAAAACATGTTCCTTGTGAAACTCATTTTACATTGAGGTGAAATACCTTAATTTTAAACTATGATTTATGACCAAGGCCTCAGCCCAACAGAGACTCTGGACACCTTTGGTGTCACCCATGATATGTCAATTTCAAAAGATTACTTCCTAAGCATAATCACCTGCTGAAGTTTTCCCCTGGAGCCTTAGGAGTTCTGGTTTTACATTTCCCACCCCTGCAAGAGCTCTGCAACCCGAGATGTTCCATGTCATTAAACCCTGATGTTTCCTTGACACTTACAAATAGATGCTGTGAGTAGTTACACAGTTCTAGATGCTGTGACCGTGTAGAACAGATCCCCAGGATGTGACCAAGACTGGAAAAGGCCATGTGTGAATCAGTGAAGGACCCAGTGGCCATTCAGAGCTATTTAGGAATAACAAATATATAATTTTCGCATCCACAAGTGCTTTAATATCTGTGTTAATAATGTTCTGCAATGACATTTAATATGAAGCTTCTGCCATTTTCTCTTCAAGGTTGCATTGTCTGAAATCTGCTTTTACTGCATGCTTAGACAGCCCACTAAGATTATAAAATATACTAAGTAACCAAAAGCAATAATATTAAAAGGAAGAAGTGCAATCCTTGGTGAAACTGTTTAAATCTGATAGAAAACTCTACCAACGTATTTCTCTGAGGAAATAAAACAGTAGAACTTTTTTTTCAATGTCACTACAAGCAGAAGAATTAGCAATTACAAATCTCTCCATCTCTGCCATTCAAAACTTAATAACCAGAAAATACAGGAAAGAAAGTCAAATCTTTTAATAACAGAACATGTAAATATTTAAATAGGTTGTACTCTGTGGGAGGACAAAAAACAAACAGCTGTCCCTCCTCCCAACAGCATTCCTGTTTCCAAGTATTTCCAAGTGCTCCTTGCGTATTTGCCTAAGGTGAAAGGGAAGCTCTTTAACCCTTTTCCCCTGTGGCTTCCAGCGGCGATTTCCGTGCTGCCAGGTCCTGGGGCCGCACTCCAGTGCCAAAGCTGGGAGCTGGCAGCTGTGTGTTCCCAGGAAACGAGCTCCCCGGAGCCGCAGGGCAGTGCCCACACCGTGCCCCTGCCCCGAGAGATCCCCGCTGCTTGGGGCACAAAGGCCACATGCATCACACAAAGATTAGCCCCAGGACATAAAGTTCATTTAAAAGGGAATTGCAGCACAGGAGATGGCACAGACTATTGCCTACACATGTGGTTGGTGTTGCTTAGGATGTACAAACTGTTCTGGAAGTGAGGAAATCTCATATTTGTTCTCTGTACCCAGCCACCAACAAAAGCTGTCTCTCAGTTCTTACACAAATTGACAATCCTGTTTGTTTAGAGCCTAGAGCAAATCTAAATTCTGCTTCAGTGTAACAGGACATTTACCAACAACTTGCAAAAGTCATAAATACCCCTTTGAACAAAACAGTAAAGTCTGGAAATCTCTATTTGAATTTATTCCTGTAAAGTGCATCAAATCTTCCAGGACCAGTTCTCAACTGACTTCATGGGTTTTACTTCCAGAGGGCAGAGAACACATTTACGAGAAGTGCAAGGCACAATGTTTGAGTTCCATCCTTGTCTTCACACACAAGCTCAGAGCTGCAGAAGCAGAAGAGGACCCAAGCACTGCCAGACTGACTTCCCACAGTACAGGCAACTCCTCTGCTAACGCAATGTCTGCAGGATCAGAGGAGGCTTTAGGATCCCCGAGCCACTCTCTCACCGATACCTTCACAGAAAGCCTCAGATCCTACATCTGCACCACCTGGATTATTTCTTCCTTAGAACTCCCTTCCCATAAATGACCACCAAACCAATTTTAAAGCCCCTCCTCCCCTTTATATGCTGTTAAAAGCACCTTGCACGTGCTTTTTAAGAAATACCAGTCTTGCCTCAGCTTCCAGAGGCAAGAAGGAAAAAGGATGCTTGCCTAAAAAGTTGCATAGAATAATAAAAACTTTCTGATCTGCTAACCCTGCAGCTTGTTTGGAGAAGCAGGTAGTGTGAAAAACATTATGTGCAATATTTTTCAGGGTTGTAAACACCTTAAAAAAACAGAGGGGAAAAAAAAACCCCAAACAACTAAACCTCCCTCCCCCTACAAAGACCTCCTATAAAGTTAATTATACATAAAGTAACTCCTTTTAAAGTCGTATGTATCAAAAATTTTAACCCCGAGTTTTTTTTAAAAGCTGTTGGTTATCAAGACCTGCAAGAGGGAAATTCCACCTGCCTAACCTGGGTCTTGCCACTAAATTTAGGAATTCCATTGTATTAAATCCACTAATACTATTCTGCAAACAGCTCGTGATGCCGAACAGTAAAAACAAACCAATATTTAAATTTCTATGCACGAAGCTTACACCAGAATTCTGTGTTGGTGGCAGTCCCGGGAAAAAGGCCGAGTTCTATCCAGTCCGAACTCCCAGGGGGAAAGAAACTGCGCCACGGAAAGTCCACGCGTGGCACCTCCTGTTGGCTGAGCAGGGACGGTCCCGGCGGGGCACCAGGGATTGTTCCTACACCAAGACAAGAGATCCCTGGGAAACCAGGGAGACCAGCGGCTCACACCCCTGCAGAGCACGGGAAGCACCGGGAATTTGGGGCCGTTATTCGAACAAATCCCAACTCTCGCCGCTTACCATCAGGTCCCTCCTACACCGCGCAGGCTCCATTCCCCAAGCAGCAGTGCTTTAGACAGGTGCTGGCCGCCCAAAAGAGCTCCCTGCATCCCGGGAGCTCGAGTACCGCGATGCAGAATCCCAGGTGGGGCTAACGTGTTATCCCGCAGGATGAGGGGCAATACCTCACAGCCGTGCGCTCCCTTAGCAGGCAGGCAGGCAGCGGCCGTGCCCTGTGAGCGCCCTCACCCTCAGCCCAGTGCGCTCAGGGAGGCCGCTCCGAGCCCCCGGCCCCGCTCCGCGGCTGGGAACGGGCTCAGGGGCAGCCCTGCCGGGCCGGTTCCCCCATGCCCGCTGCCGCACAGCCCAGCAAGAGCCCAGCACCCACAGCTCCGCAGCGGGGAGCTCGCTCCCGGGAAGGGGCACCGTCTGTTCGATACCCTGACGGAGAGCGAGCCCTGAGGGTTTCTCACGCGGCTGGCGAGGAGCGAACAGCGGAGCCGCCATTTGCCGGGAGCCGTCGACCGGGGAGCGCGGAGGAACCGCGGCCGGGCTGTGAGCGGCACACGGCAGGGACGGGAAGGGAGGGCACGGGGGCCGGGCCGGGCCGGGCCGGTCGCGCCCCTCAGCGCTCCCTCGGGCTCCTCGCGCCGCCATTGGGGACCCGCCTGAGGGAGGGGGCGTGAGGCGGCACGAGCGCCACGTGACGCCGGCGGCGCCCCCCGGTCACGTGCCCCGGTTTGTTGTTGCCCGGTCACGTGCGGCGGTCACGTGCGGCGGCGCTGCCCGCGGCGGGCGGGGGGGGGCCGGGCGCGAGGGGGGCGGCGGCTGCGGCGGCGCCAAGATGGCGGACGGGGACGCTGCGCCGCTCCGCCCGCGCGGCCCCGCCGGCCCCGGCAGCGACGGCGCCGAGCCCGCGGCCAAGCGCCACCGCCGCGGATCGGGGAGCGCCGCGCCCGCTCCGCGCCCCGAGCGCGCCGCGGGGCCGGCGCCCGCGCCCGCCGCCCTGCCCGCCGAGCCGCCGGGGGAGGCGGCGGCCGCGGCGGCCGATGGCGGCCGGGCGGAGCGGGAGGACGGCGGCCGGGCGGCGGCGGCGCGGAGCGGCGCGGAGAGCGGGGCCGCGCTGCGGGGCCTGCCCCGGGCGGAGCCGCCTCCGCGGCGGGACCAGGGGGAGGGCGCGGAGGCGGCGCCCGGCGAAGACGCGGCGGAGGCGGCCCCGGGCTGCGGGCGGGCGCAGTGTTCGAACGGGGCGGCCGCGGCGCCGGCCCCGCATCCCGGTGAGGACCGACCCCTCCCTCCTCCCCTCCCTCCCTCCTCTCCTCCGCGGGTCCCTCCTCTCCTCCGCGGGTCCCTCCTCTCCTCCGCGGGTCCCTCCTCCCCGCACGGGGCGCGATGTCACCGGGCCGGGCGCTGCGGCCGCGGCTCCGCCACCCGGGGCGGCTCCGAGCCCGCCGTGGCCGGGCCTCCTGCGCCCGGTGCCGCACACGGACAGCGGCTCGGCTCTCAGCCCTGAACACACCCCTTCTGCTGTCCTGCTGGCAATAAGTTATTAAAAATGAAAAATCATAAGCTCGGTTTCCTTTTCATAATCTCTGCCGTGTTAATTGTTTTATTTCTGGTCCTTAGAAACTTGCACATAAGCTCAGGAGCAGCAGTCTTGACCGGTTCTTTAAAGAACTGCAAGTGACAGTCTTGGCTGAGGTTTCAGCGACTGCAGCACAAAACTAAGCTCTAATCTTTCTAAAAAGTTTCTTTCAGATCATATTTGAAGTGTACTGGTGGGCAGCGTCACTGTGAAAGTACCTCACAGTAAAGACAGATCAGGTTTGAGTTGTTTCTTGTTGGAGTTGTTAATTTTGGCTTTTTTTATTTAAAGCACTGCTTTGGAAAGATTTATTGAAATGTGTCAGACGCTGCATTCTGCCAGTAGAGTCTTTACATTTTATCCTGGAATGCAGTTAAACATATTTCATCTTTGTAGTAAAATCCTACAGAAAATTTCTGTCTGTGCAAAAGCAATCCAAAAGGAACGGAGATACAGGATAAACCTGGAACAGCCTCAGTATTTAAAAACTCCATTGGAACAGCTCAGAGCAAAGTTAATGATCTCTCAGCAGTGCCTTAGACGAGGCGTTTTGCTCAGGTCCTGCCGAGCCTCGGGCACGTTTTGCTGTGGCTGGCTCGGTTCTGGGCTGTATTACCCCCTCTGGTCCTGTGAGGAATACACAGGGAGTGTTACAGTTTAAATTGTTACTTTTTCCTGCTTGTATCTGTCAGTGTTTATTAAACCCCGGGTGCTGTGACCTGTGTGTGAGGAGTCTTTCACAATGGAAGCTTTTGGGTCTTGGTACAGAAGCCATAAAGTCAAACTGGCATCTCACAATTACTGATGTGTGTACTAATGCACTTTTTCCTTCTCCAAAATTCTCAGTGTGTTCACTGACTTCATGCATAACAAGATGGAACTGAAATGCTGTAGATTAATAGGAAATAGTAATGTCCATGAGCACCTGTGGCCTCAGAAGAACAAGACAGCAAGAACCAACAACAATATTCTGTCACTGACCTCTTTCTGTTCTAATCAAAAATAAAGTATGCCCACAAGGGAAAGGAGAGCACAACCTCTGAATAAAAATTGATGCTGTTTGGTGTTCCCTATTTGAGAATGAAGTGGAATAACAGCTAAAATAGTGTAGGGGGTTCTTCAGATAGAGACTGAGAACTGCTGTACTGCCTTAGAGAGCACAACTGAAATTTGTTCTTTGTTCACACCTTAGATTGTCAACAAATGAAGCTACAGGTGCTGAGGCTATTTCTAATAAAGCAGATAAAAAAGATTGAGTAGTGTGAGCTCTAATAAGGTGCTCAGGTGGGAATTTCGATTTCTCCTTGAGTGTGAGCTCAGAGACACAAGTGCCTGGTTCTGCCCTGCTTCATTGAGGGTTGAGATGAAGTTAAATTGAGTTACTCTGGCTTAAGGCCACGGGCTGAGCCAGGGTGACTCTGGCACTCTGAGCCAAACCCAGCTGCAGGGGCAGATGGACAGGAGAAATGTAGTGAGGGTGGTTCGAGGGATCACGTTCTGTGTCACTGAAATATCCTAAGTTGTGCATGTGCTCAGCAATACAGCTCAGCTGCAAGGTAATACCCTCACAAAATGCTCTTAAAATGCTCTTAAAACCTGGTCAAAGATCTGTCTGCTATGGTGACATGTTTTCATTTTACCCAGTTTTTTAATGAGCTGAATGCTGTGAGAATTGTAAGGGAAAGACATTTTTAATTACACTTTTAAAACATTTGGATTTTTTTTCCTATGGTGAAATATCTATAATGCCCAACACTTCAGGGAATGAGATTCCACCAAGGTCAGCATCCAGCCCCCTGAAGCCCAGCATTAAGGTAGCAAACCCTGCAGCAAATCTGCCGACAGCTTGAAAACATATCAATAAATGTGAAGAAAAATGGACATTTTCTGTACCTAAGTGACAAAACTGCTGATTTTCGTTTTTGTCATCTGTTTGAAGATATCCTGTGCCCTTGGGCTGGAGTGTAACCCCCTGGTCGTGCTCTCTTGCAGATAACTTCCTCCTCAGCAATGAAATCATAGCCAATGGCTTTCACTCCTGTGACAGTGATGAAGAAGACAGAGCCTCACATGCAAGTTCCAGTGACTGGACCCCAAGACCACGTATAGGTAGAAGCCTGGAGCATGTTCTTAGCTGCTGCTTTGCCTTTGAACAGTCACTTCATCCTCCCCAGTATTCAAATTATTTTTCCTGTTGCAAAAATATTGGCAGTTAGTGCTTCTGAACAGCTTAGAGGTGTTGGCTGTACCCTGTGTTACTTAAGGAGTTTAAAAATGAACCTCTTGAAACTTGCTGTATTGTGATTAAAATTGTCTATTGTCTTCTTTTTTTCTTGAATAGAAATCCTGCCACGATCCCTATTAAAAGCATAAACACAGACTCACTGAATTAAACTAATTTATGGCATATTTCTATAGCCTGCCTACTTGGTATTAATTCTTTAAGGAACAGGAAGATGATCCCTGTTTGATTTTAGGACAGTGAGCCCTCATCTTGAGTTTCTGCACAGATTGATTTAATGGCTTGAGGAGGTCATGTCTGAAATAATTCATGTTAGATGACCAAAAACTCAACAAAAATCCATGGATTGCTGGGCTCTATGTGTCTGTTTAGAATGTGGTTTATAATACCACTGGAAATTATATTTCAGCTTATTCCTGTAAATACCAAATGTTGGGAAAATACAGATGGAGACACATTGTGAAAATCCTGTTGCACTTCTAAAAGAGGTTAAGATTGCTGTGAACTGGGATTTCTACTTGACTTTCTATGAAATATAAAGATAAATAAATAAAATGCCCAGCTCTCACTTCAGATTTTAGACCAAAATACAGGCGGGTTTGATGAAGGGAGCATTAAATTGGATTCATGACATTGTATTAGCAAGCATTAATAAATGGAACAATGAGTGTGATCACCTGCAGTATTTGACTCTGTTTTTAATATCTGTATTTTTTAAAATTTTCTTAGGTCCCTACACTTTTGTGCAGCAGCACCTGATGTTAGGTACAGACCCACGGTCGATTCTGAAGGACCTGCTGCCAGAAACGATCCCCCCTCCTGAACTGGACGACATGACTCTGTGGCAAATCGTGATCAACATCCTCTCAGAGCCACCCAAAAGGAAGAAGAGGAAAGACATTAACACCATTGATGATGCTGTGAAACTTCTGCAGGAGTGCAAGAAGATCATGGTGTTGACTGGAGCTGGGGTAGGTATTGCTGCCATGTGAGAATATGGGGACAGGTTGGTTCAACACTCAGCACAGTGCGCAGGGATGGGAGAAAATCACTCTGCTGGGGGGAAGAGTCCAGGCCACTGCAAGGACTGGAGCTGCCTTTGGAAATTGCACCACCTCTCTTCTCAGAACAAAATATTCTTACACATAGAAACTTGTAAACAGCTGCTTCCATGCAAAATAGTTATGGAATAGGAACACATTACCTGTCCAGAACATTTTCTATCCTTTGTCTTCAGATGGTTTTTTTAAACAATTTTTTTTTAAATCCCAGATGGAGCTTGAGAGACTAGAAGAATAGGATTTGAAAAGAAAAGAGTTGGGGGGCAGAGGAGGCTGATCACAAGGACAGTTTGATCAGATTTCAGCAGCCTGAACGTTACTTTGAGCACGTGCTGCTCTGTGATGGTGACAGAGCTGCTCACTGTTTGACTGAAGAACATTTCTGAGCTGCTGCACATTTGCAGCTCTGTACCTGTGCACCACATCATTCCTTGCTTCTGTTGTTCACACACAGATGGTGTGACACGATTCAGAGCAGATGAGTAATTCCAAGCAGCTTTTAGACAAGCACTGCTACTCCCCATCTTGCTCTTTCCATACACCTGTTTTTCCTCCTCTTCCCATGCTATTTTGGGGTAGTCTGAGACAATGGTTTCAGTCCTTACTGATTACTACAATGCTTTGATAAGCAATGTTGATCAATAAACAACTTTTATCAAAAATGGTTTGTTCTTCAAAAGTAAGACTATTCTCTTACTGTGTTAGCATGTAAAAAAAATTTAAATATCAACCACCATATCCAAGCCTGAGTTGGCAGAGCAGTGAACACTTATTAATTAAATTAAATGCAATAATGCTCTCAATTTTTGTTAACGTCTTACAGAACTTCCAGTGGTAAAAGCAAGTTCTGGTATCCTGTTACTACCTGTGCAGAGTGTACTAAAGGGTTTTTTGTAGACTTGTCAAATTTTGTTTCTGCTGTTTCTCCTGATTGTGAATTGGGAATTGTAATATTGGACCAAAAAAAAAAAAAAAAAAATAAATACAGAGAAGCCAGACTGATTTTGTTCTTAATGTTTCTGAGCACACAGAAATGTGGATTCCCAGAGCAATGCTTTCTAGTCCAATTCAGATTGCACAAATATATTTCAGGTGTCAGTGTCCTGTGGAATACCTGACTTTAGATCCAGAGATGGCATCTACGCACGCCTTGCCGTGGACTTCCCAGACCTTCCAGATCCTCAAGCAATGTTTGATATAGAATACTTCAGAAAGGATCCCAGGCCGTTTTTTAAGTTTGCAAAGGTATGGTTTTCCAACTGTTCTTGTATTGGTCAGTAAAGACAGATGACAATATTGAAATGCATAACTCAGGTAAAAACTAGAAATGCTTTTACATTCTATTTTTTCAGCTTATTTTACTGCTTCTGTTTTAAGTTCATGATATAAACAGCCATTTCAGATGGTTGAAAAGATCTCAGTGATATTAAACTGTTCCAAAAGCAGTGATTATATCTCTTAGACAAGAAGGAATTGTAGAAGCTGTAGACATATGGAGAAACAAACCAAAAAAAAACCCCAATTGCATTTAGTCTTCAATTTCTTTGGGACCAAAGAAAAAATCAAATCCAAGCTGTAAGAATTTCTACAGGACCAGTAAGGACTTGAGAAAATCAATCACCACTGTGCTCATTCTTTTTTCCATTTGCTCACAGTTCATTCTACTGGTCTGTCACGTTACAAAGGCTGGAAAAGAAAACCCAATGCTTTCTTTTTCTGCTTGGCTTTTTCTGAAAGCCTCCCATCCAGATGCTGTTAAATTTTGCTGCTCATTAGTATACTCAGTTCCTTTGGGTTTTAATATTAAAAAAACACCAGCCCCTACAAAAAAAACCCCACCCCAAACCAAAAAACACAACAATGAGCAAAAAAAATCAACTTGAAGCCTGTCTATGCACAGGATTTACCAGAAAAGTCCAAATCAGATTTAGGTGATACTCCTTAATTTTTTACTTTTTCACTCCTTCTCCTTTTCTGTCCATCAGAATAAATGCTTCTGATAACAAATTTTGATTTGTTTTTGATTTCATTTAATTCTCAAAACCAGAAGGAGATCTGAGCATTGCTTTTAAGCAGTGTAAAGAACAGAATCCCAGCTTGCACGGGGCAGTTTGTGCTGCCACGCTGAGAAGTGGAGTAGGATGTCAGAGCAGTGCAGACACCACGGGAGAGGGCTCTGGGATTGCTGGGGACTCTGAGTATCCATTTCCCATGTCTAATGTGCTTCTGAATTCCCTAGGAAATCTACCCAGGACAATTCCAGCCATCTCTCTGTCACAAGTTCATCGCTTTGATGGATAAAGAGGGAAAACTCCTTCGCAACTATACTCAGAACATAGACACACTGGAACAGGTTGCAGGAATCCAAAGGATAATACAGTGTCATGGTTAGTGGCTTTAGTTTCACTTCTTTTCCCTGTGGGAATTTTTACTGGTGCGTGTGACAAGGAGTTTAATTTTCTTTCCTTGAATTCCCGTCTCTTGCTAACAAATATTCTGATTTTTAAATGGTAAAATTTCGTTTTAGACAGCTTACATATTTAAACCAGAAGTGTTTCAAGCAGAAATAACTCCTTTCAGGAACTGAGCTTGATGAAGCATCAGTGAAGACTCACACCCTTTTGGCACAAGCTTAGACTGTAACTTCTAAAATGCATTTGGTGCTTCTTGATCTGTGTGAGAACATAACATGGAAAGCAGTCCTGCCATAGGTCCCTCTCATTCCCATTCCCACAATGGAATGGGAGTCTGGGTGTTATCTGACTCTTTATTTAGGTTATATTCCACTGAAATCTTAAAATATCCTGACACTTCAGTGACTCCACCTCATGTATAAAACATTGAGGATTAATCACCAGTTCAGTTGAACTGAAGATCATCTTGTTATACCTCCAGTGGCATACACATTCTGTAATTACGAGGACTAATTAAGTGGAATTGCTTTAATTGCTTGATATGCTTTCCATTTCCAAGGACTTGCATATGTCAAGCTGAAAGTCCGAGGATTAATTTTCAAGAAAAGTATGCAGAAAATTACTTCTTAAATGCATGTTTGGATCATTTAGTAAACTTCAGACAAATAAATCATCTAAAAGCAGCCCTGGCATGTTTGTGAGGCCCATCCATCTAATTGCACCTTTGCCAGGGGCCGAGCTCACGTGGTTTCCATACCTGCAGAGCTCAGCTCAGTGCCAGGTCCGTGGGTTTTGGTTCCCCAGGGCTCTGAATGGGGCCCAAGCAGCAGCACACAGCAGCATCCCCAGCCCCAGGGCTGCTTTGTGCCTGTGCTTTGTGTGTCACACATTTTCTTTTGGTTGCTGTTCCAGCTCAGGCATTTATCACAAACCTCTTACCTGGCTGGGTTTTTGTACGTCGCTGCTGGGCTCGAGCTCCCCATGGGATCATTTTTAGTGTATGTCCTCTATAAGGTGATTCTGAATGAAACAGATGATTTAAAAACATGTGCAGTTGGAGATTTTCAGGCCTTTGAAATTAGCAAAGGTGGTTTTGAGCACATCAAGCTTCATCTGACCTGCAGCTGCTGCTCTTTCCCAAATGGTCATTGGCTAATGGTGGTGTCTGAGGAGAAACCAAAACTCCTTTGGGGGTTCACACCACTGCATTTATTCTTCTTTTTCCTCTGGTTGGGGAATGGCAAGTTCATCATGAGCAGTTAACAAAGAGCCTTGCAGTGATTTGGGGAGTTCTTACATGAACCTTCAGACCCATGTGTCACTGCAGACCTACAGTTCCTGCTATGAAAACTGTGCTGTCTGAGATGTGTTCTGCTGGATTTGAAATGGCTCTTGCCCTCAGCCAGTGCAGCTGGAATTAGATTGTATTCCTTGCTGGAATTGCTGAAGCTGAGTGAGCAGAGACTGTGGTCTGCTGGCTGGGAATGGCTCATGCATGGGCACCAAACTTGTGATGGTGAAAAATAATTCACCTAACAGAGGTGCAGGAAGGTAGCAGCAGAGTTGGGTTAGCTGAATTGTTACTATCAGCTAATTGGGATGAACAAATAATTGTCATACCTCCCACAGGCCTTGAATCCCTCATGCTGGGGGAGCTGCAGTGCTGAGCAAGGTTTCAGAAGCTGTGCAGTGATCAGCAGACCTCAGCTGCCAGTTGCTCATAAATGATCTGCTCCAGGATTTTCTGTGCTTTCACTCTCTTTGTCTTACCCAGATACAATGCCCTGAAAGCGTATTGTCTTTACAAACGCGTTTTCTTGGTTATTCTGTGCTCCAGTTTGTGGAGTTGCTGTGGGTTGCTGTTTGCAGCACCTCTGTTGTGTCATGAGAAGGACAATTTCTGTTCTCTGCTCCTTGTCTGTGCTTGCACAGGTCAGGGGAACGAGAGGACACAGAATCATTTGTGTTAACCTGCATGTGGTATGTGGCTACTCCTCAGACAAGATTTCTGCTGACACCTAGAAGAACAACAACTTCTAATATTACAAGGATCTCATCTTAATTTTACATTACCTTTTTTAATGCCTGATTTCTGTAGCACTGCAACACAACAGCCTTTTTGTCAAAACAGTTTGGGTGTAAGACCAAATCTGAATGACTGAAAATCCTGATGCCACCATACGGGTTTTTCCCCTCAGGTTCCTTTGCAACAGCTTCCTGCCTGATCTGTAAATACAAAGTTGATTGTGAAGTTGTTCGAGGAGATATTTTCAATCAGGTAAAAAATCTACTTTAACTCACTGCAGCTTTTTAATAAGTAATTATCACAAAAAACCCCAAACCAAACCCTGAACCACCACACTGAGCTTGCTTACAAGATCTGCTTTTAAAAGCCTCCATCTCTCTGCATGTATTTCATGAAAGTGCCTCTCTGTATTTCAGCATTTCCTCTGGTATTTAAAGGTATACTCAAATACTCTACTGCAAAAATTGGCAAAAGTCAGAACAAAACCTTAAGAGTCCATTTTTAATGGTTCCTCTGATAAAAAGTAGAGGTTAAATGGCAAGTAGAAAGTTGGATTTATACCTGGTTTGTGTAAATCTGAATTTAGAGTCACGCTGAGAAAGTGTCCTTAGCCTTTTATAACACTGGCTGCTCTTTGAGCATGTACCTGTATTAAAAACGTGTTTCAAACAGCAGCTGATACATGGAGAAATTGCCAAGCACAGAGCAGGATCTAAGCAAGGATCAATCCTAGGACTCCTCAACTCCTCCATGTTCCAAACTCCCCATGTCTGGGTGCCAAGTGACCCAGGACCGAGGCAGGAGTTGGTTCTGCTGTTGGAGCAGATGAACCTTTGACTTGCAGACACCCTCTCTGCCTTTCTTCCCCTTCTTCTGAAGGAACAGACGTGGTGATTCTCTGAGCAGAAAGATATTGCTTTTGCAATGGAAGGGGACTCTTTCTGCAGGCTCCTTGGTTGTTTTGATAAGTGCCTCAGAGTCCACAGCTGCAGCTTTAGATGAGAAACATGGAAGGGATGTAAATCCTTCAGGCATTACATTTGAAATGGAATTCAGTGAAAGCCTTTCAGAAGAGATGTTTGAGTTAAAGCTTTAAGAAATGCCAATCTCATAAGCCTGAAGCCTTGTAACACAGAAATACTGAATGTGAAATTTGGTTTACTTTGCTAATAAGAATATTATTTTTAAGAACATCTGCAGATATTTTTTGCTCTTTTACCTCCAGAACCAGCTGGCTGGAGTTAGATTTTCTTGCTAATACATAAAGATCTGAGGAAAAAGTTCATGACTCATTCTAGCTATCTGCTCCTTTTTGGGGAATCCTTTAGTTGGTTTCCCTTGACTGTGGGATTACTGGGTGCTCTCTTGCTCAGATGCAGGGTGAAGATCTATATTATTTTTTTTCTACAGCTGCTCTCTGTATAGTAGGGACTTGTTATGCATTTAAATATCAGTTTTCAGGTACTTTTCTATTGCAATAGGTAATGTACATATCCTTATACCTTTATAGTCTAATTTGTAGCTTGTTTTGGCTTCTGTATGATTGCAGCTCCTTGGAATTATTGTGAAGTGTTACATTTTAACACTACAGCCGAAAAGACTTGAACTATTAGAAGGAAACTGCTCAGTGTTGTCTGTAGATCTATCACTCACCTTCTTGCTTTTCTTCTCTCTTAAAAAGTCTTTAGATAGGAAAGAGATGAGAAACCTCCCTGGCTGAGGAGAAAAGGCAATCTACTTCTCCACAAACCTCACTAGAGTCCCCTTTTGTTAGTGAAGCAGGATTTTCCTCTATTTCTGGAGGAATTAGAAAGGTTTAGAATGGAGACCAAGCAAGTTGTGCCCTCTGTTCTTGTTCTGTATGCTCTTAGGCAGCTGCCTGCCCCAGTGCCCTGCAGCTTTGTGTAACACATGTAACCTTTTGGAGGAGAGGAGAAGCTCCAGGTAAAGCTCTACAAAAGGCTCTTGGACTAGGACAGTGTTTCTATCACATCCTCAACTGGAACCTGACAGCGAAATCTAAGTTTTTGTTCTGATTAAACCAAGAAATATCCATTCCTAAATGGATTTTTTGGATCCTCCAAATGGGAGGTGTGCTCAGTTGGTGTTGAGCACGACTTGTAGCCTTTGGCTTGTGGTAGAGACCTGCCTGTAGCTTTATTTCCCTGAGCAGGTGCTGCAGGCAGGATTACATCCCCAGAACAATGAAATGAGGAAATATCACTGCAACTTCCCCGTGTGTGCCAAAATCAGTGCCTGTGAGTTTTTCAGAGCCCTGCAGAGCAGTAAGAGTGGGTGTTGTGTGCAGGTGGTGCCCCGCTGTCCCCGCTGTCCCCCCGAGGAGCCGCTGGCCATCATGAAGCCGGACATTGTGTTCTTTGGGGAGAACCTGCCCGAGCAGTTCCACCGTGCCATGAAGTACGACAAAAATGAAGTGGATCTCCTCATTGTCATTGGGTCTTCACTCAAAGTAAGACCAGTAGCATTGATCCCAAGTAAGTGACCAGTGTCTCTGGGAATACTTTAAAAAATTTGGATCACAAGTGGAATTCTCGGTTAAGAAAGTCCAAGCTCTTAGAAACACCTTTGGCTCAATTCAGTGAGCATCACCTTTTGTAAGATGAAAGCTGCTTGCCTACGTAAAGCTGAAATGCAAAATTGAGGAAGTAACAAATTCTAAGTGCTTTTTCTACACTCCAGGTAGAGCTCCAGGTAATTAAATGATTATTTTAAAAACCACTCTCTTAAACCTGAATGACTTTGTTCTGAGATTCATTTCTCTCCCTGCTTGTGATATCCTTTAGAAAGGCTTGGAGGTTTTAGAAAGGAAGCATCTCAAAAGCAGTGTGTTCCTCATGTGCACTTAAGTACATAAAATAAATGCACAAAATCAATGCAAGAGATTAATTATCAGTATTAATTTTAATCTTTTTAATACTGCTGTGTTTTTAATATTACTGTATAACAGTTAATATTTATTTAATTTAATTTAATTTTTTATTTATTTAATATTACTGTAGCCAGTATTTCTGTGCACGTGTTCCTCAGTGATGCTTTAGACTGCAAAAAATGGGAGGGGGGAGAAAAACCCATCTAAGCAGGCTACAGTAGGCACAGCACCTCAAACCTTTGTTGTTAAATTTGGGACTGGCTTGCCTTCTTCCTTACCTGGCTGGTTTTGTCTTGTTGCAAGTGAAGAGAAGCCTGAGCTTTCTCAGTAAAAAATTTTGCTGGAAGTAAATCCCACGTGACTACCTTTGCTCTTTTTATCTATATATATTTTTTTATCTATATACACCTTTTGCTCTTTTCCATCTCTAGGTTCCATCCCCCATGAAGTGCCTCAGATCTTAATTAATAGGGAACCTTTGCCTCATCTACACTTTGACGTGGAGCTTCTCGGAGACTGTGATGTAATTATTAATGAATTATGCCAGAGGTTAGGTAGCGAATACACAAAACTTTGCTACAACTCCGTAAAACTTTCGGAAATCACGGAAAAGCCTCCGCGGCCGCACAAGGAGCTGGAAGCGCTCTCGGCTGAGCTCCCACCAACCCCTCTGAACATTTCAGAAGGCTCCAGTTCACCAGAAAGGATGAGCCCCCCTGAGAGCGCGGCCGTGTCCCAACACCCACCCGAATGTAAGGTAGAAAACTGTGAGCCTGCCTCAGAAACTAAAGGGACCTGCTCGGAGGAGACGCTTCAGGACACGCAGGCGGTGTCAGAAAACCCTGAAAATCCTGCTAGTGAGCTAATGAACTCTGAAACAATGAAGGAAAATGGATCTAATGATGGAGAAAATAAAGAAAAGAGTGAAATATTGAGGAAGTGTTGGGTAAACAGATCTGCAAAAGAACAGATTAGCAAAAGGCTGGATGGTAAGTGTTAATGCTGTTCAGTTTTCGCCTCCTTTTGGCTGATATGTTTATGCTAGACTTATTTTAAAGTGATAAATGAGCTACTCTTGAGGCAATCAGTGGGTTTTGGTGGCTATTTTTGTTCAGACCAGTGTCTACATAACTCTCATTGAACCATTTATTTATTTTGGAGAAGCCTGTAGGAAATATTTTTTGTATTTCATAATAGGTTTTTAAATCACTGATTACATCCTCACCTAAAAGATCAAAGTTTAGGAGGCTGAAGGTAGGTATCAAAAAATAAATCCCTTTGTAACATTCTTAAATGCATTTTCAGAAAAGTTAGTTTGATCTTGAGGTGTTTGGAAGTTGGTCACAGTAGAGCACGATTTGATGTTGCAGTAGAGGGGGAAGACAAAGTGATGACAGCACTTAAGAACCTCACAGCTGGAGGGAGGCACAAGTTTAGACTTTCCAAGGAAACCCTCCAGTGTGCAGTCTTGTAACTGATGTGAGGAGTCAGGAATTCAAGTGCCATTTTCCAAAGGAAAGGCTGGTTTAGACTTTGTCTGATGCTCCATGCGGGAGCCCCCACTCTGTCACAGGTAGAGCAGGTCCAGCTGGGAATGTGTTGCCATGAAAAAAGCTGCTGAACCATCAGCATAAATTCTCTTTGGTGTCAGAGGGAGGGGGAGGAGGAACACTGACCTTTCCAGTGAAGCATTTCCTTTGTCCTTCATAATAAATACACAAACATGGACATAAATGCATTTTCATGTCAGTTAGGAGTCACTGCTGAAACCAGACCTACGCAGGCAGGCGCCTTCTAACCCCAGCTCTGCCAGATCTTGCATCCAAGTCATTTACTTCAGCATGTCATTGACTGTTCAATTTCTGTTGCAGGTACTCAGTATCTGTTTTTGCCACCCAATCGCTATATCTTCCACGGTGCTGAGGTTTACTCGGATTCTGAAGACGATATCATATCTTCCAGCTCTTGTGGCAGCAGCAGTGAGAGCGGCTCGTGCCGCAGTCAGAGCTTAGATGTGGAGGACGAGAGTGAGATGGAGGAGTTTTACAATGGCATAGAGGATGAGGATGCTCCCGAGAGGGAAGAGGAGCCCGGATTTGGGGAGGATGGAGCAGAACAGGAGGAATTGGCAGCTGAGGAATCAGCTGAGACAAACGAAGCTGCAGGGACGGAACATCCGAGCAACGCGCTGTAAAGTGATCGCCGACTGCTTACAGGAACTTCCCACCAGCATTAGGAGCTTTGGCATGTCAGAATGAATGTTTATGTCTGAATTTAGAGCAACAAAACCATACGGACGTAGTTTATAAATAACTAAAACAGATTTTCATGCTTAGTTTTTTACCTTTTTCAATAAAAATCTATTACTGCGCACTCAACACTAACTCATCTTTTTTTTTTTCTTTTTTTTTTTCAAGGTACTAGGATTATCTAAACAACTGTCACTGTGTTCACTTTTAAGTTCATCTGATCAGGCATCTGTGTATATAATACATATTTTTGCTTAATAAATTTCAGCTTATATTATTTTTAAACCGTTTTGAGAAAGCCATTGGAATGTTGAACTAATATAAAGGGAACAGCTAATTTAGACCAAAGAATGGTATTTTCACACCTCTTGCTTTGTAACACTTTGGTTGATTTAAAATCTTCTTAGGCTTCTGCTAAACCTTTCATTCATGCCTAGTCTGTCATTAAACACTGGCATTTTCTAAGACCTACTGTGGCAGCTAATTTTCTTTGCTTTAAACAGTTCCTTTGTACGTTTGAGACATACTTAACTGCGAGCAGATAGCGAGATGGAAACAGACAGCAGCACTTGTGAGGAATCCAATGGTTTTGAGGTTGATCAAGGAGTGCTGTGAAAATGCTTGGGTTGCTGTGTATGACTTCCTGTGGACGTGAAGCGTTCTTGACGTTGGCTCCTTAGCAATTAGGATTTTAAACAGAAAGGATCCCCCCAGTAAAGAGTCTGTCACGCTCTATCCAGCGGTCACATCTAGAGCAGCTTGCTTCATAAATAGCATTTGAGGAATTGCCAAGGCTCCAGTGTGGAAGCAGGGTTCAGAAGAGCGCGTGAGAAGGCGCAGAAATGAAGCTCTTCCTCTGTGCTCACGGATGCACCGAGCCCAGGAGAGACTGACTCCGGTGGTGGGAGCCTCCTGACGCTGCCAGGGAGCCCCGTGGGATTTAGGAGCTGCTGGCCTGACCTCCTGCTCCATCCAGCTGGGAATTCTCCTCCCAGCTGCCAGCTCCACCTCGGACACGAAAAGCGGAGCGGCTCCTCCCGCGCTGCGGTCTCAAGTGCTAGGCTGCCTTAAAACTGGATGTTGCAAATGTTCAAGTGCAGATTGTTTCCAAGCCTTTAGAACTATTTTGTACAATTGCACAGTGCAGTAGTCAGTGAAACGGCATTTTTCTATAAACCACTTTTTCAACATTGGCCCAAATGAACTCTACGATGTAGATTATTCATATACTTTGCTTTAATATTTATTACATTTTGGAAGATGTATAGTAGCTGTTCTTTGAACATAATCCAACAGTTAATAAATATTTAAGAACAGCCTCCTGTATTCATCGGGAAATGTCGGCATGTTGTCTCATTGTCCAAATTTAATACAGCTCTTATTTGGCTACATTAAAGAATGCAATATGTTTAGTTTTCACTTGCATGTCACAATGTATTAGTTTGTGCTATAGGAGATATTTTAAATTGAAATACTTTGTTTTAAATTATTTTTACAGTGAGGATTGTTTTCTGCTCTTTTATATTGTATATAGTGTCTTTTATGTAATCTACTGGCATATGTTTTGTAGAAGACTGTTTAAAATGACTGGCTATCTTCCTGCAACTTTTGAAATACAAAACCAGTGTTTTATACTCGTACACTCTGTTCTAAAGTCTATTAAAATTGTCATTTGATTTCTGGTTTCTGTTAATTTCCAGCTCTACTTTAAAAACTTACCACAAAGAAACTTACTAGAAAGCCAGGGTGTACTCTGGCTCGTGGCATATTGTTAAATATATACATAAAATATTATATATATAAAGAAATATATGCTCTGGCATATTATTTGAACAGAAGAGGAATCCCAAACTATCTCCTACTCCTCCCTTTCACACACTGCCCTTTTCCCCACTTCCAAGAGTATTTAACACAATGATGAGGCAAATGCTGGGCATGAGGAAACATTTGCTATCACAGCTTTTTGTCATTCCAAAGTACTCAGCACCTTGCATGAAATTTGTCAGGAAGCACGGCAGAGCATGTCCAGGTCCAGCTGTAATTTGTACAATCTGAAAAAAGGAGATCACTTATTTTTCTGGTAAGATGCCCTATGAAAACATCTTAGCCTTTACTATTTATATTGAATAGATGCACTGAAATAAAAGCAAAGTACAAGCATTTGTTTGCCATTCCCCAGCCACTTTCCAGCCTATTCTGGTACATTAGATACAATAATGACCTTGCAAAAGTATTTAAATAAACACATATTTAAATATCTCATCATAATCTCTCCTTAATGGCCATGTATTTTCTATGGATCTGGTTTGAGCTCAGTACATTTTTAATTAGTGTTTCTGTTAATGAAAAATATATTTGTAAATGCATGACAACAAAGGGACAGACAACATCCAATGAGGAGGGGCTGTAGGAGCACAAAATTCTAATGAAACCAGAATTCAGAATCAAACTGAAAAAAGTGAGAAAAGGAAAACCCAGGGAGTACCTCAAGCTCAGTAATCTATGCTTAAATACTGAACCAGAACAGTCAAACTGAAAAGCAGTTGCATTTACTTCTCTACAAAGTGACTGGAGAATAAAACCCAGTGCAAAATGCTGAATTTCAGGCTAAAACAACTGGCCATGTCCAGGTAACAATGGGCTCTGAGCTGGCTGTAAATCTAAATCCTCCAGAAATCATGTGGTTGTACCCTGAGTTACTCTTTGCTAGGCAGTTTCAGGAAGACACAGACTGTTAGGACTCAGTAGGAAATAATAACAATAAAAAAACAATAATAATAATAATTGTAATAATAATCCTAATAATGGTGCACCAAGGGAAAAGAGTTACTGGTTACTCCCCCAGCACAAGGCCCAAGGCTCAGAAAAGCAGAGGCACTGAAGTAAAGCATGGGGTTTTTAACTCTGCACAATTATTACTCACTACCTTTTGCAATGGCAGAATTTGCTGTATTTGCTCAAAAAAGGGAAGGAAACTTGACTTTTGCACTCCAACTGGAATCTTTGTTTATCTTTTGTTTCCTCATGTAATGAGCAGATGGAGGGAAGCAGTGAACACCTGTGGACATTCACTGCACAGGTGAGGATTCATGAGCTGCTGCTAAGACCAGCCTGCAGCACTGGTGAGATAAATACCCCAGCACTGTACACATCAACAATGCTGAAATTACTAACTTGGTAGCTCCTATGTGGAATGAGACTCCCAAACCTCATTTTCCTAATCTGAAACTGATGTGATTTTGGCTGGAGAAAAATAATGATGCTGAGTGCTGTCTCCTAGCTAAGGTAAGGGGCTCTGATGACACCTGCCACACCTTATTCTGCTGTTTTGTAAAGTCCATAGTTATGTTCAAAGCCAGGGGAGATGCAGGAACTGTTCAGACCAGCAGGGCTGGAGATATGGTATTTCAGCACAGTTTTAGTGTGTCTATTATTTATTGTCAGTTTGGTTTAGGTGCTCTCCCCCCAGAGAGATAACACATCCTTCTCATCCACCACTTGTGCAGAAATGGGCAGGTGAAGGTTTGCAGTTCCCAGGTTTTAGCATGCTCACAGGAAGGGAGTCAGTGCAAGAGGGAGTGGCACAGAGAAAAACTGTGTTTAGGCACAAACAGGCTCTGTTCCCCAAGAAAATAAAAAACCTGAGGACTCAGTCACATGCTCAGGGAACTCAAGTGCACAGAAACGCTGGCTCTGGAGTTACTTTGTTGATTAACTCTGCACACAGAGCAGCAAATAGTCAAGGGGATTTCCTGGGGCTCCAAGGTGCTGTATTCATCTGGTGATGGCAGGTGACAGAAGATGCTCTACACCTTTCAAGCTCCAGATTTGACCAACACAAACATGAACAGCAGACTGGAGGACTAAACAGAGCAGGCTGGCAATTACCCAAACCCCACTCTGACCTGGCAAGTTAGAAATATCCACTTGGCAAGCAATAGACCCTGACACTTGACAGGGGAAACAAGTATTTTGTTTTTCCTCTTCTTTTTTCTCCCCTTCAAAAACTGAGTAAGGCAATTCCTCACAGTAAATACAAGTACATAATTCTGCTTGCACACAGCCACTCTTGAGGGGTTCAATCCCATACCAGTGCTCAATGAGAGTTTTTATCTACACTTAACTGCAGAACCTCGTGTGCCTTTAAGGAGCTCTCTTTTGTAGTGATTTACATTTGATTACATTAAATGTTATTTATTACTGATAAATCAAGTTTATTGCAGCAGAGAGCAGTGCAGTGAATTAAAACCCTCTTCAGAGCAGTTTATTAACACTCTTAAAGGGAATACCATGGCTAGAAGCTTTAACTATGATCAGTAACAACCTCATTAATAGCAACTCTCACAAAGTGCCAAAGGAGACAAATCATTTTGCTTAAGCTGGGCTCCCTGCTCTAACAGTTCTACGCTGTGTTCTCAGCTTTGCCCTGGAAAACGAGGGACAAACATCTGCTGTACCTGTCATTCAAGAAGCCTGGGCAGTTCTGCCATGCAAATCCCATCTCCACACTTTCCTAACGTGACTGGTGCAATAAATCCCGTCCATGAGTGCACTGCTCTGGTGACAGCAAGGCTCCTTCAGTAGTCATGATGGAGATGGACACAAATGTGACATGAACTGGTCTCCTCCAGGGAGGATTCTGCATCTTCATCAGATGATATCAGAGAAACTTTCACAGCACTCAGTTTAGTCAGCAAGAACTGCACATCCAAAATAAAGGGTATTTATGATGTCTAGTGCATCCTGAATTGGGCAAGTGAATAACAGCTTGGATTCTGCCTCAGCTTACAGAATGAGGCTCTTCAGTCATGCCTCAGGTTAATACTGACATTGATTAAAAATCATGCACAAAGCAGGGAATGTCTCACAGGGAAATGAACTGCACACGTGTACCACTGGATTTGGATATGCACCAAATAGATGGATATTTATAATAAATAAATTATTAATAAATTTATAATAAATTTATAATAATTTTCTATAAATGTATTTATTTATAAGAACTAAATTATTAATAAACTTAAATATTTAGATATAAATAAATAATATGCACATAAAGCCCCTCTTATTCAATGAATGCCAACTGTGTATAAGACTCCCATGGGAAAAAAACCAGCACTTGGACATGCAATAAAACATAAGGAAAAAAGGAAGAAGATAGTTTTACACCAGCCACTTCCTAATTTTTGAATATCTACCTTTGCAATCTTGACATTTCATAACTAAAAATGGTGTTTTGGTATTACCTGCTAAAATGACTGCATAATACCTTTTTTTTTTTCTTTTCTCCTTCTCTTTCTTCCATGTAAAATAAGATCAAGCTGCTTTAGTATTTGCTGGTCTCTTGTTTTTCGCAAGAGGGAGAATTTCCAAGCCAGGTAACAAATGTTGGAAAAGATGGAATATGGGCTGCACACAAAGAAATTACTAAGAGGTTATGAGAAAGCTGGAAAAACAGTGTTAAGGAAAAAAGACTGATTTTAACTGTACTGACCTTTTTTTTTGTATTATATCAATATGTACTGCCAGCACAGAAACTGGACTTTATATAGTTTATGAAATGACTGCATTTCCCTGCTTTTCCTAGCTGTACTCTCCAATTTAATGCACTGGAAGTTGCTCTCCACTTGAAGAACTCTGCATGCTGCAGGCATCCGTACACACCAACCAACAAAGGTTTTCATTCAAGTCTTTTATTATAGCTTGAATTTTTTCACTGCATTTAAAAATCTAAAAAAAATAAATATTTGTTTCACAGCTGCAAGTCACATATGCATTAACACCACAAAATCTGGAATTGAACCAGAGAAGGAAAAGTCAAATTCGAAAGTGTCCAGCTAAGCACAATCGTCTCAGGGCAATTATACTAAAAATAAAATCTTAAGAAAAGGGAAGAGGGGTGTTAAAGGTTATTTCAAATGCATTTATCTGGAAAAAAGTGAAAATTCTATTAGAAACCATAAACTACGCTTTCAGCATTTAAAAATAAACGTTTAACCTCTTGACAGCAACAATTGGCTGGTGCATCTTTTTCTTCTTAAGCTGTATTCTCGACACATGACTGCAGAGGTTTCAAATGATAAATTTTAACCTCTTTTACAATTGTGTCCACTTAATTACAGAATCAGTCCTTAAAAATAAAACAGTGGCTTAAGTCAGCTTGTCCACCCACATATTAAAAATGCCATTGGATGCGGTTTTGTATCAGCACTAAGTGACTGCTTCATGGATTGTACATTGTGAAGATGAATGTCTCTTAAACAATCACTTCCATTATTAAGGTTCTTAAAACAAACCAGAAAAATAGATATCTTCAGAAATCAGAGTAGTCACTTTTTTTTTTTGTTAAAAGCCATAAAATAAGCTCATATTCAATTACAAGCAATAGAAACCATACTGCTATTGGAACAGAACTATTTTATCACAAAAAATTTATTATTTACAAAATGAAAAGTTACCAAGTGAATTTATCAGGGAAAAAAATGTTCTTACTAAGTGATCTGAAAAACTGAAGCAAGTCTCTCATGCACTCTCACACGCCAAATTGTTTGCATAAGGTGAAATGTTAATTCCTGTTAGTGAAACTTGACTCCCGTTCACGATACTCTCGTTTTTATTGTAAGATGGCAAAATCCACATGGCTCTGTACAAGAGGGTATATATTAAGACAGTTCTTCAGTTTTGGAAATGGTTGGTTTGTTTTTTTTTTGGCTCCCATGAATATCCATACCACTGAACATTTTTTGCAAATAATCAGTTATATTATCAACTGCATCACTTAATCCACTGAATTTACCACCACAAGAAAGACACAAAAACTTAATGATCCCACGTTACACAGAACTTTCATTTCTTGAGTTATACTAAACTGAAACCTTCATAGTGGTCTATGGCCTGGATCAACTTAGATTTCAGGGTTTCTTTATCTGTGTATTTTGGAAGATCAAGAAGATTAAAGCAAGTGTGAGCTACTGGCAGATAATCCTCTCCTCCTCCTGTTGGCTGGATGACCAGTTTCAGACACTTCATTCCAAGGATTGGAATCCGATCACTGCCTGTCAGAAACACTGTCAAGAGAACACAAATGCTTGTGACCAGCTGAATTCTAACACTGTCTTGTGTCACAAATGCAATTCTTATCACTGCTGGCCTTTTTTTAAATCATTCCAGCAATGGCCAGCTCCTCACACCCAAGTTCTGTCAAGTTTGGAAAACTTAACTTGTTTTTGACTTAACCCTGTCTCTACCTTCCACATGTGAGCTCATAATTGTAATACAACAAGTGATCCACATAGGAAAATATTTCATTTTAGCATGTGAAACCAGACAAAATTAACAAAATACTATAAAGTTTTTCATGCAACAGAACCTTCTAACTTAAAATCCAGGGGTTCTATCTTTACTGACCATTTCCAAGAATCTTGTAAACACAGAATTAGTTTGTTCAATAAGTAATTTATCTGAATTGGAAACTAATCTGTGACCTATTCTAAGCAAATCCTCACTCACAGCAAGCTTTGATTACTTTATCACCTGTACACTTCCACTTACAGCAGCACCTTGACAGATTTACAATCAGTTACAACTCCAAATTTCCATCTCTGTGCAGTGAAAAACCTGGAGGATGTGAACTGTATGTCAAAAAAAGCACAGGAAAAAATATCCTAGTTACCAAATAAATGTCAGCAGCAGATTAGGCTGCTGGTGTTTTGGGGGGTTGGCTTCTCTTTTATTTTAATGCTGCTCTGAGCTACTGCTATCTGTAACTACCCATGACCTACAATGACTCAGGGCACCCCCAAGAAAATCAGAGACAAGCTCACAACCAATTTCTTCTACTATGATTTTTTTTTTGAATACTTAATCACATCATTACAGACAAATACTTACATCTGACAGCAAGAGCCTGAAATCCCAGAGACCCCAGTTAGAAACTTCTGTGAAATAATTTGAAGTACTTACGCAAAAACTGTTTTTTCTTCTCCAAAGACAACTCGTGAAAAACCTCCCAGAATATTTTAATTGTAGGATGGTCTGCCCAGTATTCTCCTTTATATTCAGTATTCTAAAATGAGCAGGAAATGGGGTTACTGCTTGCTCACACAACGGCTGGATAAGCTGACACTGCAGCAGAATGAATGCAGTTTGTGTAAAGGGACACAGCAAGTGACACACTACTGCTACAACTACAACTACTATACTACAACTATTACTGTCCTCACTCCATTTTCTTCAGCTGTTCACTCTGAATTCAATATAGGGACAGATGCCTGCAAAGCATTTTCAATCCCAACAGAGACCAAGCCTCACTGAGCTCTGGCAATCGAGAGTATTTACTTTTCATATAATTTTATTTTTAAAATAATTTGTATTTAGTAATTTTATTTTTAAAACAATTGTGTGCAATCACTCCACTTTCTCATGTCTAACATGAAAGATCTTATAGCTGCCTCTGGATTATGTGTATTTTATTTTTTTTAATGTGGATTTTTTTTGCCTCTCTTCTGATTTCCTGCAGAAATTAGACGGAAAAAGTTAAAGCAGGAAGTTAATAATATTTTAGGATCTTCATTCACTGACATTTTAAGATGTCGGTAAATAACACGAAACACATTAATTAAAAGGAATTCAAGAAGACACCTAGCTTCTTTTCCACCCTGAAATTAGAATTCTACAAAAGCAATAGCTAACTGTGGCTCTTACCTTCTCCAGCTCCTTCCAGTCATAATTTGTGTTCCCAATCACCATTGCCTGCAACTCGCTGGGCTGGAAGAGCTGAAGAACTTTACCTCCACACACTTTGTGGAAGCCTTCATGGAATGCACTGTACAAGGAAGCCACAGATCTGTTGAAGATGTAATCCACATATGCATCTACAAAATCTTGCCTGTACAAAGAGAAAGAAAGAATTCTGTTGAGGAAATAAAGAGGAAGCACTACGTGTCATCCTTCTACCAATAAACCAGCGGCCACTTCTGTCCAGAACAGAGCACAGAAAATGAGGCAACAAGGAGCCTAATAAACTGTATTGTCTGCTTTATGTTACAGCCACAGTGAGGATAAAATGGCACAGGAATTTATTTCCCCACCACACCCCTGAAGGCAGAGTCTGCAACAGAAGAGCAGAACACTTAATGTTCTAAACTTCAGGCACTACAAACATTTCCCTTATTTGTGTGCATTGGCAACAAGCTGAAAGGCCTCAATTCCAGGGAGTGTCCTGAAAGCCACTAATCAACCTTGCTGTTCTATGTTTTCTTAATTAAAAAGATTACCATATTTGCACTGAACATGCAAATCAACATGGAAAGGACATTTGAGTCTTACACAGTAAAAAGACCAGTGCCAAGGAGCTGGGATTCAGAGAAACAGATGGCCTGTTATCTGTGCTTTGGTACAAGGAGTTCTCAGATCCTGCTGGAAACATCTTTGGCAGCACTTAAGGGAGATGTAAAATTTCTTGATGTGATACAGTATTTATGATAATTTTGTTGAAATCAATCCCAGTGAACACTGTTTATTTTCTGCACTGCCAGTGACCTCAGCTGTAGATTGCAGCTATCCTACCAACACATGTGCAAAGAGAAAATGCCTTTCAACACCACCCCCAGCCTTGGAGTAGTATCACCAGTAATTTACAGAATATCAACACATTTAGGTGATACATTTCTTCAAGCTGCTGCACTGAAAATGCTGGAGATGACCCAAGTGGTGACCCACACTCCTCCCCCTTCAGCACTCCATGAGATCTCCCTCTTACCCGTGCTGGGTAATTACAGAGGGGAAGGTAAAACTTGTGGAACACCAACAGTGTAAGGCTGCTCCAGGGAAAAGCCACAGTGATAAACTGATTTATATTATAAAATTAATTAAAGGATCAGGGAATACTTAGAGCTTGAGAAATTGGAATTCTTCATTGCTGCAAGACAAGGTGTGGTAACAATGCAGTAGGCATTCCATAGGCTTTTTTTTGAAACTTTTCCTTTAATTCAACTCAAATTTTGCAGTCATTTAGTGACAGAACATCAAACCTACACCAGAGAACTGCAAAGCTACGGTGTTTTCCATGTGCATTCAGCTCCCATGGAATGTGCTCTTTCCATTCAATTCTCCCTTTACTCTGGGAGAACTACAAGCACAGAGAATTCATAAAGATTAAAGAACAGACTGGAAAATTCTGCAAAAAGGGAATAAAAGCACCAGCAGGTATGTTCTGCCTATCCTCCAGGTGCAGAAGGGAAACAAAGGGCAGGAAAGGCTGTTTTCATAAATAAATTTACAAAATCCTTGACTGAGTAAAGCACCCCTCCTGTCACACACGCCTCTGACAATAACACTGCATTAATTTATCCAGTGTTATCTACTCTACAGAGGGAAGATTTCACTAAAATAATATTCATGTATGAATGAGTAGCTGCAATAAAGGCCTTTAAGTTCTCATCATTACTCACAGGGTCTCAATGATATGTAGCTCATAGGCAGTGACACCTTAAGACTTCAGCTTTTCTATTTTTCAAATCCTACACTGCATTAGTGCATTAAATCCATCCCAAGTGTCATTTTAGTTAGACAAAACAATCCCTCTGGGCCTGTGATCCAAGGATACCCTACAGCTTCAGGCCTCAAAAAGTACCAACAACAGTGAATTGGGGAGGAGCAAACTGGGGGAATGTGACTTCATCACCTGAAGCTGTAATTGGAGGATTAAACCCTGATATTTTAATAGATATATATATTAAATATACATATATATTTATAAATATATAAATATATAAATATATATTTAATATATATCAATTTATATCTGTCTGAAAAACTGGTGACCATCACCCATCTCGGGTGTGGTCTCTGTGAGGCTTTTGGCTGCCCAGGGTGTATCTGTTCTTAATAAATACACATTACTCTGTTATTAATAAATACCCACATTATTCTCTTAACTTTCTCCAGCCTGTCCTAGTAGCCACTCCAAGGCATCAGCAGAACCACAAATGTTTTTAATCTTCTAAAATGTCTATGACTGGGGTTGGAGGGGACCTCTGAAGGTCTAGTCCAACCCCCTGCCATGGGCAGGGACATCTTCAACCAGTCCAGGTTGCTCCAAGCCCTGAGCACTCCCAGGGGTGGGGCAGCCACAGTTTGTCTGTATCAAGACAAGACAACAGCTAATTTAACAACACATGGGAGAAGAGCTTGGGAAAACAGCCAAAGCAGTTTTGCCTCCAGCAGCAGGGTCAGAGCTGGGCAGAGGGTGTTCACAGCAGCCCAGCAAAGACAGACAGCAACACTGAACTACCCTGTAACCCACACTCACCTATTTTGTTTGACTACAGGAATGTCAGCACCTTTAGGAACAAGCTCCTTAATTTCTGTTGTACCAAAATTTTCCACAGTGATCTATTTGAAACAAACAGAAATAGCAAAAATCTTATTTACTGCATAAAGTACTTCTTCCCACCACTTAGTTAACAGCAACATGAATGGCAGAACAGGAGCTAATGGCAATCAGCTGCTGATGCTTTTGTTCAAACACTCCATCAGAGGTAATTTAGAATAGATGGAGTGAGCTTGGCAAGACATACTTCAAACACTGTATAAAACTTACAGTAAAATTAAGACAAAATGCTTCTTCTATGTCATCCTCTGGATAGTCCAGTAGCTGTTGCATTCCCCTGCAAAATAAGTTACAAAATACTTGCACCAGGGGAAAGAAATTTATTTTCCTGCAGCGTTCTTTATGCTTTGATAATTCAAATTTAAGCAGTATCTTTCTACTGTTATTTCATTTATTATCTTAATGACTTGCACCTTGTGTACTGCTGGGAAATCCCAAGCAGACATTTCCTTTTGATTATCCCATGGGTGAGAACATTCCTTCAAGCTAAGGGGTTCCCAAAGCAGAGGCAGTTGGTACTTAAAAACCACTGACTGGCTCTTCCATTTGATTTCTCCTTGAATCTATGAAAAATTTGGCATCCACAACACTGAGGCAAATCAAGCATCCTTTTCTGCTCATTTGAGCCTCCTACCTGCTAGTCCTATTCAAATCCCTAGTCAAAAGTAAATATTTAGCATGTATTTGTTCCTGAAATAAGCAAAAGTATTTCCTTGATGGATTTAATTTAGAACTGAAACTATGTTCACATCAGGCTGATAAAATCAATGGCTAAAGCTCAAGGGGTTTGAATTTCAAGCTTTTTTTCTCCCCTGAAATTCTTGTAGGTTCATAAAACAGAAGGGACAAACTTTAACACCAAGCACTGTTAGTAACAGTAAGTGTCAAATTCATCAAAAGACACCATGGCTGCAATTTACTGAGCTCTTTACCCAGTTACTGTGGAAAAGAAATGTTATGTTCCTAGAGGAAAATGTTGATTTCAAAATTAATTTCTAATAACACCCATTCTTCTTTCTTGCTTACCTGCCAACATCTGGCATCAATTCTTTTAAGTCATCCAGGGATGGTTTCTTATTCAATAGCTTTTTGTACAAAGCCAGAGGAAAATGAAGGTCTACAATAGTAAAATTATATATTGCTAGCCCACAGACAACACCAATCAAATGAAACAAGTCACTGTCTTCAAAGGTCTAAGAACAGAAAACAGACAAGACGGTTTAAAATAAAGAAGTTATTTTAACCTTGCAGAGTCCAGGAAGAAGTGTACAGTACAGTATAATCTGAGTGAATTTAATTCTTATTTTCTTTAAATATGTATCTGTAAGTACCAAGGAAAACAGGATAAAGTTTAACCAGCTGAGACTGATATCCAAGGGAACAGAATCCTTTCTACTTAAAATTAAAAAGGCTGAGCTGCAGCATTTTCTGTGTAACAGGGGACCCACACTGCATTCAGATTCTGGGTTTGTCACTGACTTCCTATTGCACTATTCATCATTAAAGATGTCCATTAAAAAAAAATTATTTTGGGGGTGAAGAGGGAAGAGACACCCTCAGAATTAATTAGCAAGGCTTTAAATACACGTGTGGGAATGTAAATATTCAGATATTTGGGATCCAGCCACCCCAGTCAGTGTTCTCTGAAGGAGGACTGAAAAGTCAGGGATGGAACCATCCAACAAAGTACAATTCCATGATCATCTATCACCCAGAAATGCAACTGCACACAGGAGGACCTGTTCAACAGGTCACTTCAGGAATTTCTCTCTGCCACCTTGACTTCCTGATTCTGCCCTTGGAATCAGCCCGTTCTGGCTGCTTCTCCCTAAAAAACCTGGCTGCCCTGGGGACAACCAGTAAGGAATAAACCAGGAATGGGGAAAGCCAAAGGGGAACAGCAAGGAATGTGGGAAGTTTTGATCTAATAATGATGAAAATAAACTTCTTCTGACAATACTTGCTTCAGCTCCTACTCTTGAAATAAAACAGCCACAAACTATAATGTTCATCTATTATTAATATAACTATTCAAGTCAAAATGGCTGAATATAGATCACAGCCTACCTTATCAGAGAACCAGATCAGCCTGGACTCCTCGTAGTACCTGAACATTCCATATTTGGGATCTAGCAACTCCCTCATGATGAGCAAAAAAAATTCTTTGCGAACGCCTCCCGCGTCGACGGCTTC
Source organism: Poecile atricapillus (assembly GCF_030490865.1). Classification (NCBI taxonomy): domain Eukaryota; kingdom Metazoa; phylum Chordata; class Aves; order Passeriformes; family Paridae; genus Poecile; species Poecile atricapillus. Next base: position 4,110,268 of record NC_081254.1, read on the forward strand.
CTCCCCTACAAAAATAACCTGAAACACACAACCCAGTGAGCCCCCAGCTGCAAAGGGATTGGAAATCATGTCCAAAACCATCCTCAATCACTGTGAGCACTGATTACACTGCTGTAATACCTTGAGTGGCTTCTTGTAGTCCACATTCTTTGTTTTCCTGAGCACCTCCACAGCGTCGCCCACGATGTTGTCCCTCCGGACCATGAGGATCAGGCAGGGATTGACAGATTCAAAGACTGGCAGGAAGAGAGAAGACAAATTCTGCCTGTGGGCCTGATCGACAGCCATCTGGAGAAAAACAAAATGAGAGTGTCAGCAGGTAGGAAAAATTCCTGCCAATATGAATTGTCCAGCAGTCTTGTCCGCAAAAGTGCAGCTGGCAATAATTGTTACAAGAGCTACTGAATTTGCCTGAGTTTTCTTTGTATTCCTTTTATTAGGAAGTATTTCATTCCAGGAAATATTTTTCCTTTACCCATTTCTCTCAGCAATGCTAAAGAACCCAGGTTTTGACATTCTAGTCAAAATACTTTGGACAACAAAAGGAAGCAAAAAGATCCTGCATTTCATGGAATGAAGGGTAAGCTGTTTATTATAAATCTGGCATGCAAACAAACATACATTAAAAACTAATTCACAGCAAGAAAAGCAATTTATTTAACTTGCACAATTCTGACTGTATTAAAATGGTTTGAAAAAAAAAACGCTGTTGCAAATGTTCTGAATATGGTAGAGAACTGGAGAGTTTGTGTGTTTTAATACTATTTAATATTGTTAATAGAAACATTTAATAGGAACATTTACCTGAATCCATCAAATGCTGGTATTGACTGTGCATATACATTTTTAAAGGCACATGAAATGACATTTATTATTAACTACAAGAGCAAGGCAGTATTTTCCTAGAAGAGCCCATTACTTGAGCAGGACTTAGATAATGTGGTTATTTTCAGACTCAGATCAATGACCCAGGTAATATTGCAAGTCTGCTCATATGGGAGCTGGGGTTGTTTTTTGGTTGTGGTAGTGCTTGGGGTTTTGTTTGTTTGGGGGTTGTGGGTTTGGGGTTTTTTTATTGCTGTTTGTTTGGGGGTTTTTGACCTGTACTATGGGTTGATAACACATAAAAAAGCCATCTCACTACTGAAAGGAAAAGAAGTTCCTTGGAAATACATGCAGTTACAAAAGTCTTATTTCAATGTGATCCCAAACCCACTACCCTCTATCATGTACATACCCAGAGATTAACACTACACCCTTGATTTTTATGGGGGAGAGATTACACAGAGTTCAAAAAATAAACCCACAAAACCAAAACCAAACCAAACATCATAATAAACCAACCAGCCAAAAAAATAAACAAATCACATCACAACAGGAACCCCCAAGGTCCCCAACTCAGGAAAAAAAATAATGAATTTTATAACATTGAAAACTGTTACCTGCATCTGTATGATTGCATCTGTTTGCAAGAGAGTTGTCTTTGCCTGGGCATCAAATACAAATGGGTATGTGCAAATTATAACAGGAATTTCTGTTAACTGGAATGAAAAGAACCAATGTCACAGTTTAGCTTACTCACAAAAGCCATAATAGTAGTTAGAAAAGCCTTTGCACTCATGTAATATTTCTATTTTACTGGAAAGAAAACTCAACCTTGACTTATTATCAACGCAGAACCAAAGCATCTTAGGAACATTAAGTAGATTTTTAATTGTTTAGTACTTCAGCCAAAAAAAAAAAAAAAAAAGAAAAATTTTCCAACAAAACTCAGTCAAGCCAAACCAAATCAAGCCAGACACAAACGACACTCTCACTTAGCACTTTTAATTTCAGAACTGTTATTGCAGCTAGTGGGTATAAAAGTAGCTCCTTTTTTCCAACTGCTGCTCCGAATTTGCAGTACAGACAATTACATATTTTTGCACCACAAAGAGTTTTTATTTAGATTACAGCCATGGCTAATTTGAAGCTTTACTCCCAACAGAACACAGCAGACAATCCTTGACATTCACATTTCTGATTTCCTTACATTCTTGAAAAGAAATCAGATTGCAACCAATCTTACCTCAGTTAATCCATGGTTGACATCCTATGACAGCATTTGCACAAAGGTAGCAACAATTAAGATGAAAAAGCAGCATTAGTGTCTGCATTAATTACTCATCTCTGATGTAGAATTATAAAAATATTTATTTACTGCTTCCCCCCAAGAGAAGGCTTACTGGGAAATAAACATTAACCATAAACATTCTAATTCATTTATTACATACAAGCTTGTCTTTCAACACCCTCTTTATCAGTCTTTAAGCACAGGGCTGTTATAGTATCACGTCTCCTTGGATGCAAAAAATTACACACTTAAAATGTTCACTTCCACACATTAATTAATGACATCTGCTGGTACTGTTGCAAAAGAATAAAATACAGGTGGCTAGGGAAAACTTATTAAATTACTTACAATATTCTTTCAAAGCTAAAGTCAAGGAACTGTAGCAAAAACCTATCCAGCTCACTAATTCTCTGCACAGCCATTAATTTACTCCCACTTATCACTCTTATGTTTACAGATGCAGGAATTAATTATCTCAGTTGTGGCTGCTAAACTCAAAGTAGAGAATTCCATCAGTTATCTGCCCCTGCTGCACCTCCTGACTCATTATCCAAGACAGCTGCAGCTTTCTCACTGCTGGACCTGTCTAATACAGCACTGCACATCATTCTGGAGCCTCTCCTCTTGTGCAATTATTACATTCCTGACTTTCTTGACATGGCAAGTCTCCAGTGACAGCATTTTAAATCACTTTTTAACTGACAGATTCAAATATATTGAGCAGTGTCAGTCCTAAGAGTGATAGCCCAGAAGAAACACATCTTAACAATTCTTCTTTAGCCAGTACCTGACATAAGTCTGTTCAGCACTGGTCATCTGTGAAGGTGTTTTTATGAAAAAAAGTGCCCAGACTTAGAGAATCTATGGACTTCTTTAAAGGGATAAAACAAACACAAAAGGTGGGAGGGAAACACCCACAAAAACCCAAATAAAAATCAGCACAACTTACCATTCCCAATACCTGTTGCTGGAACCAGTTGGCATAGTCATTTCTGATATCTATCAAATCTTGTATCTCATGAATGTAAAATCTGTCATACTGTATAACTTGTCCTCTTTCATTTACCTAAGGAAGTGCAATTTATTTTTTTTATTAGCTTTCAAAGGGATATTTTCCACGTTTTTCAAGCATCTGATACGTCAGCCACAGATACCCAGCTACTAAAAAAATTCTAGAAAAACAACAGTGCCTACAAGAAAGCAAAAAACAATGTTAAAGACAGGGATAGATGGACTACCCAAAATCCCATCAGAGTGAAGAAAAACACAATTAACTGTGGATACAGTCTTGCATAACAGGGCTGCCACTCTGAAACACCGTATCACCTCCCAGGAACAGTGATAATGCAGATATTCCTGTACACCATGGAATAAATACCTGTTCCTGTATTCACACAGGTTTAAGAGCTGTGATTCAGTAACCCTAGTCTTAGATACAGTATGAACACTATTACCTGTGAGCAGAGGAACAGTTTCCATTTAAAAAACATTAAACTTAAAAAAAACAGCGATGTGGGAAAAGTAACTTCACACAGAGGCTTGTCTCTACAGAGTAATTTGAATCCAGAAGCATCCACATTTTCCTAATACACACTTCTTTCCCCAAGGACTGCTAAGCACTGCTAACTGGCAAAGCAGGCAAGATAGTTATGAGGGTCCTGCCTTTATAACCAGATAATCTAAGCCTACTTTTTACAAATACCTCCCACATCCCCCTCCAAACCACCAGATAATCAATCTGCAAAATACCCCAGAGCAGAATCCTAACAATTCACAAGTCCAGATGGAACAACTACAGGTATTTCTGTAGATGCAATTCTGATCTTTCAAAGTGATCAGTAACTTAGCTTCTACCAACCACCCAGCACAGAGATGCTGAAAAAGCCAAGCAGCCAAGGAAATTTAGAAGTTTATGAAGTTTGGAAATGCCACAAACATACTCTGTGCAGTATTTCCAGCACTCTGAAGGCTGTGTGTAGGAAATTGGTGAGCACTCTTCTGTCAGAAGGTGGAAGGCCCATCTTGCACAGCTTCAAAAGGTGCACTACGACATCCTTGTAGAGTTCCACTATCTTCAGGAACAAGGGAGGTTCAAGTACAGACCACCAATTTTCTGTCAACACATGGTGAACACCGAAATTTAGTGTTTGTCACTGTTATCTTTTTAACAAAGAAACATGTTTGGCTCCAAAGCATAAAGCATCAGTTACTACAGACTCTGGAAAAAGTTGTAACACAATAAATGCTCTATTGTTAACACATCAAATCTAAGTCCCTCAAAGTCTGTTCATCCAGACTAAACAGTATCACAACCTAACATTTGATACAAACAGATGGCTCAAAACCTGGAATCTTAAGTGAACAGTAGTGAGAGCAGTATAAAATGATGGAAAATGATCCAGAGTTAAAAAAACCTATCAATTTGCTTTTCTTCACCCTCACCAAAAACCACTGAAAAAACCTAAGTGAGATTACAAGGCAAAGCACAACTGAGGAAAATGAAAGTACCCTCTCAAAAAGAAACAAATTAAAAGCAAAATATTCTGAAAACAATTCTTTAAGCTGAATTTTAGCTGAGAGGAGTCACAGCAAGAAAGTGTGAAGAAGTAGATAAAAAACCAGAGCTATTCTCAGCTGTATATTTGAAGACATCTTGGCAGCAGCAAGAAAAGATGAACTGCCTCAGAACAGGTGCTGTAGTCACAACCAAGACAATTTAACATCTGCTCTGCAACACTTCTGTAAATTGCTTGGAGCTTGTTAGCTGTCTGACCACATAATTTTCACTTTAAAGAGCAGAGACACATATCAATTACACTGAACTGCACGGTTTAATTCCTCCCAAATGGCATCAGTCCAAAAACTACAATACCAGATGAATTCACAGGGATGGCCTGTTAACTCACCCTGAAGCAACAGAATAAGTGTTTTCTTACACCAAGCAATGTTAAGCTTTAACTTTCTCACTGGGGAATTGTACACAGCTGTAAATACACAGCAGGTACTGCTGAGGCCAGGTCCTCACTGGTGGAATTTCTGTATGTTTTCACCTGTAGAGCCTCAGTTTTAACAGTAAAAATCCAGTTTCTCACCAAGAACTTTGAGAGGAGCTTTTTCTAGGTTCAGAATAGCCGCTCCAAAAGGAATAGCTAACGTTGTGAAGTTGTTTTCATCGCTCATCAGCGGGCACTCTGGTAGAGTGAGATACAGCCTCAACGCTTCAACATCTGGTAAGGAGCTGGTCAATTTGGGAATAAGGTTCTTTTCCAAACTAGCTGCCACCTACAACACATCAGAAAATACTGTTTATTTTAATACAATTGAGATTTTAAACAAATGCCCATGTATATGAGAACTAATCTAGAAAACAGTAATTAAAAGCTTTGGTGAAAACTATTATACATTTAGAAAATGACAGTAAATATTAAAATAGAATATGCTGATGTGTCACCTAATTGTCACAACAAAATACGGTTTCAGGAATTTGCAGTCAATATATTATTGAGTAAATAAATCTATTTACAGGGTTGGACCTAAAATTAAAATTCTAAAAGTAGAATTTCTGGAGAGCTGTAACCCAGAAAGATAATCCCAAACATGAGGAAAACACGCAGCACAAACCTGTTGTGATATATGAGTATGCTCAGGCTGTATGAGTTTGTGAAAGAGAAGTCTAGCAGCATTCATATCAACCCCTGAGAATCTAGTGCTGGTTTTGTAATGATCATCATTGCTGCAGGAAGGAAAGAAGAAACAGAAAGACTGAATCCTGTGCTCTCAGCAACTCAAGATTTTTCCCCCTTGAATTTTAGACCTACTGACTAAGGATTTGAAATATATCAGATCTCTATTTTTCATATGACCTTAAAAACAACTGGAAAAAAAAATTCTCTAAGTGCAAGAAAACCATGCAAAAAGACAAGGATATCAAACAGCCCAGAGCACCCAGTCCCTTGAATGACAAACAACCTGTGGCTGACAAACGTGACGAGCTTTGCTGGCTTACATGGCAGCAGCCAAGAGGGGCAGGAGCCATTCTCCCTGGGGCAGCTGACAAAACACAGGGCAGGAGAGGAGCAGGAGTTTCAGCTGAGGGTATCAGAGCACCAGTGAGACAAGGGAGCCCTGGGAAGATGTCCCAGCTGACACAAGGGACACCAGGCAATGCTGTCCACAGGAACACTTACCTCAATGCCAAAAAGCTCCCGTTCAGGCACCCAGCCGAGGAGAATGTTCCATCAATTTCACTGAAATGGGTCATGTGAAATGTTACATTTGGTTTTCCTTTTAAAAATCAGCACTTGCAATAAAATGCCTGTATTTAATCCCTCATAAATGACACGGTGCAAAGGATGGGACTCTGACTCAAATGTGACTAAACAATACCAGATAAAACCTCCATTCAAGACTCAACACTCAAGACAGCTCAAATCACAGCCAGTCTTGGAATTTAATTGCTTTGCATACTCTTTTATTAAAATAGAAGCAATAATCTTTGAGTTGTTCTGATATTCCTTTACATGTCTTGTTATCTTTCAATGTGCAATTAGATACTTAATTTCACCTTGCATAGTTGTCTAAACTGGAGCAGAGATGACACAGTCTCGAGGACCTAAACTACTCAACGAGCATGACAATGAAAGCACAGCCAGAGCTCTGCACGTCATAAAATCAGTAATTAAAAACAGCTCTGCTGTGTATGCCCAAAGCCCCATTAATGCTCAATTCAGACTCACCAAAGACCATTTCTTTCCCTTACTTCACTTACTTAGCTATCTCTACAGGAAGTCTTCCAGATGGGAAACTCAGCAATCTTTGAATAAACGTTTCATTCACAGTCCAGATCTGCTTCCAAAGGTCAGGATTCCTAAAATCATCTGGTGGTACCATGTTCTAAATAAATTTTAAAGAAAGCATAAAGAATCAGGCACACAAAATTGATTTCCAGAAAAATCAGCCCTCTAGTTGAGATATCTTAGCTACAATTTGGCTGCCCAGACTGCTGCTGTGAAATACTCTGTGTTTAACAGTTCTGCATTCCCTGTGGAAGCAGAGCACACCCTAAAACCATCTCGATTGGGTGTTAATTCACACACCTTGCTTACTGGCCACCTCCATCACACATCAGTGTTTCTGTGATGAACACTAAGCCAGCTTTAGATGTGAGCAGCAAACATCTCCTCTCCAGCCACCAGGAGCCACTTAGCTCCCTGCCAAGCTGGGAGCACACAGAAAAGGAGCCATTCAATTTTTCAGACAGATGTTCTTCCACCCCACTTCCATCAGGCTCCTCTGAGAATGAATCATCCTTCTGTGAACATGCCCTGCATCATCACAGGAGCTGCACTTGGAAGTGCTGCTTGTATAAAATGAATTCCACTAGGAGCTGTAATAGTACAAAGGAGGAGAAGCGAGATCTTTGTTTTCAGTAGGAGCACTGGTTCAAAAAGAGATGGCAAATGGCGCCAAAAATAAGGTAAAACTACCAAGAGGAAACATTTCTCCTGAGGGTGCCATCTGCCAACACTGAGCTGACTCAGTGTGACAATGACTATCTGCTGCCAAAAACCTGCATTTCTGATCCCATCCTACAGCATCAGGACAAGGAACACTTCTGCCACTTCCCTTCTGTCCAGCCAAAGAAAACAGCTCAGGGGACTGAGCTGCCCAAAAACTGACTTGAGAAAACTGATTTTGGCTGGGCCCCCATAACTGGCAGGGACACACAACCCCCAGGGGTACAGTACACACAGAACCCTGGAAGAACTCAACACAAATTACCAAACTAAAGAGCACTCAAAAGGATATTTCTGCAGCATCAAAGCTCATCTATTGCTAATACTTTCTGTACAGAACAAACCACAATAACTGCATTCACACAGTCTCCAGTTCACCTCAAATAGTCAGTCAGAAACTACTCCAGTGATTATGAAAACTGCACAAAAAGTTTTTAAGGACATTTTAATAGACAAGTTTTGAGTCTCTATTATAAGAAATTTTCCAGTTTATACCTGCTAAGCAAATTTCTCTCAAATACAGCAAGGGTTGAATCTCTGTCAGAATTTAGAAAAAGAACCCAACAAGTCAATCCTAAAAAAACTGCTGATTCTGTACAACCAGAACAGGCTCTGAGCACAAAGCACTGCTGCAAGTCTAACCTGTACTCAGTTTTTCTTCAGAAACATGTATCCCCGCTAAAATCCATTTTCTCTTGTGTCCAAATTAAGTTTTCACCCACCATACTCAACTCTTGATGCTTCATTAATCCCCGTGGTCTAATATCTGCTGAGCTGTACTGGAAACAGTCCCATGAATCTTCACCTTGTTTTTATTTTATTCCCCTCCAACAGCATTTTCTTTCCATCACACTTCCACATTGCCATCTTTACTGTAAAGTCCTAGACTCTTTTACATATTAGAATTTGAACAGATCAATTCTGGTTACTTTAAAACTTAAGCTTTAAGACTATGTTGAAACTGTGACATAAACTATGTCACCACCAGTAATTTTTAGCAAAAATCTCCATTTGTTTCCTTACCACTGTGGTACTTTAAAATGGCTACAGAGCAGAAGACACCAAAGCTGCTGCTGTCAGGAGCTATGAGGAGGACTGGGCAAGGAGCAGAGAGCTCAAATATTCAATCAATTCTTCCCTTATGACATGAAAAGGAGTGCATTCATCCATCAAGAAAAAAGCTTATGCCAGAAAGTCTCAAGAGCTTCCTGACTGCTAAAACACACTAACTGGACCCAAGTCCTCCAGTTGCCTTCTGCTTCCACACTGTTTTAACAAACTTGACAATATACATGCATCTTCAATGTCAAAATCCTTTAAAATGCATTAAAAAAAAAAAAAAAAAAGTAAAATCCAACTTGCACAAACTTTGGAACCAAATGACACATAAATTGTTACCTGAGGATAAAAGTAGTGTGCAAAACTTTGGTCACCACCAGAGAAAATTCTCTTTACACAGTAGCACTCCTCACTGTCTGCAATAGGAATAAAAAACAGGCCACTGTGAAAATGGGAAATTGAAAATGATTAAGATGCTGCAGTCAACACTCAGTTACAAAAAGCTTCCCTTGTGGTAAATCTCACTGATACAACAGTTAAGACCATCTTTCCCTGAGGCAAGTTCCAGGTCTAGTTTCTAGTGCTACCAGAGGCCCTCACCCACCATGTAATTCCTACAGCAGGAAGACAGTGGAATCAAACTGTTTGCAAGAAGTGATGACAGCCCACATTTAGTTTAAATCTCGAGAATTTTAAGCCACTACAAAGGAAGAGGCCACCAAGAAGTAAATACACCAGAAGGTGCTTACCTGTGCTCATTGGGCACTGAGTACTGTAGGGAATCCAGCTTCCTTTCACTGTGAAGGGACTTTTCCTGTTACTGGTGGTCCCTGTACCCAACTGTCCATTGCCTCCGAGTCCAAAAGAGTAAATTCTCCCAGAGGAAGGGACGAATGCAGTGGTGTGCTGCCTAGGGCAAAGAGAATTCAGTAACACACACCGAAGCACTGGAACGTGCTTTGTGCAGCCTGGCCAGGGATTGTGCTGAACAATTTAACAGTGTGTTAAAGGTTCTGTCACAGCCAACACTCCAGTGCCCTCCTGCAGTGCCCTGCCACTGGCAACATTCCATTTATACTCCACTAGGCCTCCTCCTTTTCTATGGAAAGGTTCCCGGAATGGAGCTGCCAGTGCTTAGCCCCTGTCTGACCTTTAGAGCAGAGCAGAAATGAATGTCTGGAGACTGCCTGCACCTCCTTTCCCTTCCCATCCTGCTCACCTCTGCATGCCCCCTTCTCCTATCACTGTGAAGAACCAGTGGGGAATTGACATAAAGTACTCTGTACTTTCCCAAACAAACTTGTTTTTCACCAGGAAATGACAAATGCTTTCACGCCTCACATTATTGCTCACACTGCCAGTTCAGAAAATCCCAGCCTCTCAAACATACAACTTCCTTCAGCTCTTCTGTGAATGCTTTTAGAATCCCCATAACATCACTAAATATCTTTTATAAGGGGTCATTTTGTCTTCCCTGACCACAAAGGGTAAGAAACCCCCCACTTCATATTGCAAAGTTTTACACAAAACAAGCTGGCTGTAAGATTCACAGGTTTAGCACAGAATAGACCTTACCTGCCACAGGTGATTTGTGTGACAACGCTTCCCATAAGCTCAAAAACTTTCCTTGGATTTATCTCATGGCTGGTAGAGTTATGACCCAACTGCCCATAGCCTCCAGCTCCAAATGTAAAAACCCCACCTTCCTAAACAAATAAATTTGTTATATTAAGATGATCGTATATCTCAGAACAAGAAACTTCACAGTAATAGGGGTTTAATAAATCTTTTCTGATGATCTTGGCATGGCAGGGAAAGGACAGAAAATATACAAGAGGGCACAAGAGGTTCCTGAGACACACAAGAGTCACAAGTTAACTGGAGTTATGAAAACGTGGCACAGCTATGAAGTATTACCTTACTTAAATCACGCTCATCTAATTTCCTTATTATCACACAACAGTCCTGCCATTAACCTGTGTCATTTATACACCCTAATCCTCATTTTTCCTCTTTTCTTGATCAACTTCACCTGTATACAAACTCACACTATCAAAAAGACACTTTGAAACTTTGAATACAAAGTGATTGGCAAACAGAAGCTGCCCAGCTCAGCAGAGGATACAAAGTATGACTGAAACAGCCTCATGTTCCAAAGCATAAGGAACCAAAAATTTCAATGTTGTTGTAAGGCAAGTAATTTTTAAGTGATTTGGATTAATCAAGGAATTAACCAACATCTTCAGTGTTCAAACCAGAAACATTTTCAGAAGCTCTACACTTTACCTCACAACAATTCTGAAACCTGCCATTTGCAGATGCTTTGAAATTGTGAATCTGTTTCTTTCTACTCTGCATCATCCAGGCTCTCAGCTGGAAACCAGCACCAAAATTGCAGCATCCACTGAGAAAACCCAACAGGCTCAGTCACTGGGGCCAGACAGCAAAGAGAAGCAGGTTTCTCTGAACCTCAGCAGGACCTGGAGAATGTTCACCCATGCCCACAGTACTGCACACAAGAGCTGTATCAGCCCCTGGCTCTGCAGGGGACAGGGGAGCCATCCACACGGGTGACAATCTCTACAAACATTCACAGTACACTCAGGATCTCAACTGAGCCCAACAGCTTCAAACTGAACTTCTATGCATGAAAAAGGAAAAGAAGCATTTAGAAAGCAAGATTTCTTGTATTTGGTATTTTTTTTTTTCAAATATTTAACCATTCTTCCAATCTTTCCTCAACTTAATCCCACAAATGTAGAAGAAATTTTATTTAGTATTTAGTTTATTATTTCTTGTTCAGATAACATCTTCTGGAAACATTAAAAAAATTGGAGCATAAACATATCTTTAAGTTCTGTACCTTTGTAAGGGCAGCAGTATGATCTTCTCCACAACATATATGAACAACCTTCTGACTTCTCAGGGACTTCAGCAGAGTAGGAACATACCTGTCTGAAAGGTTTAATAAAGAAAGGTCAGTTATTTTGACAATAAAAATCAAAACCCAAATAGTTTTGGGTTTTAATCAAGCAAGCACTTTAGATTTGCTAGCATAAGGCAATCACTGTGACTGAGTTTATGGATCTTGGAGATGGAAGTGTTACTACAGAAAAAAACAGGGACTACTACACTGAAAAGGTTTGTAGCCCATTTTGTAGCTCTCATTTTCACTACACAGGATCATATGTCAATACACAGAGCACTAAATATAGAACATTACATTAGACCTGGCACTAGCCATGAGAACAGAAAAGAAATGATCATTGTTTTGAATTTCTTGTGTGTTTCATGTTTTTCAAACGTTCCTGTATGTTGGTATTCATGCTTTTTCACGTGTCCTAAACACCAAGAGCCAGACAGGGTTAAGGGATGAAAGGGTTTTTACCTGAGGATTTAATACGGATAATTATTGGTGCACCACTTGGCCAAGGTGGAACGTGCCACAATGGCACACACACAGATGGCCTACACAATTTACAGACCTCACAAATCAGCAGATCTAACAAGGAACCCCATGAGAGGCTTGAATGAAGAGGGTGATATCCTCCCATCCTGAAGAATTCCCTCCTGGATGGGCCAAATCTTAGCTTACAGGGCATGTCCTAGAGCAGGCCCTGGTTTCTCATGGTGGTGTAGGGCTTTCTGGCCTCCAGGATCTCTGGTCTCCTGGCCTAGCACAATAACAGGACTATGCTAAATTATCAGGCTTAAGGAATTACAAGAATGCATCCTAAGAGTACTGAAAATACATTATATGAAAGGTGATAAAGGAAAGGAAAGGCGGTATAGGAAAGGAAAAGTGGTACAGGAAAGGCAAAAAATCATCATCATCAGTATGAGTTTGGCTTCTTTGGAAATTGTATTTATACAAGAAACCCTGTGAAGACATTTAAAAGGGATTTCATTGAGAAGTGATGCTACATAAAAATCTGGGGTTACATGCATTCCCAAGAATGTGCAGAAGCACCTGAAGTCTCCCATGATTTCTGAAAAATAGCTGTAACTTTCTTTTTAAATGAATGTGACAATTTTTAAGGCATTCAGATGGGCATTTTATTTACAGCCCAAGTTTCCTATTTTAAATGGTGCTGACAACAATGAACCAGTAAGAAAATCTGAACTGATGAACCATCTATAGATTATCCATTACTAAACTGTGTATTCCAGGACCCTGACAGCAAACAGTGCCATCCTGGAGCCCTGTGAGCAGACACTGTGCATGTAACACAGCCAATAAAGAAACAATTTTTTTGTCTGACCTACCACTTGTTAAAAATCATCGAGTGTCATCCACCTAGCAGAGGAAATTTTGGAAATGGTTAGCCAAAAATTGTGAATGAGTATCAAAAGTGGCCTGAGAAAGGAAAGTAAAAGTAAATGACAGTAAAAAATGAAGATGCCTTAAATGTGACTACTAAGGACAACCAATTAGTTTTGACAGATTACTGCTTTTGCCAAGCAATTTCATCCACATAAAATTCAGTTCAAACTGTATCTACTGCACAGTATTTTTAATTCAATCCCATTAAGTCACAGGAAGATGTAGAACAGGCAAAGAATGCAAGTGAAGCAGGCAAGAATTTCAACATTATGCTGCCAGCATTCTCACTGCAAAACAGCTGAGGAAAACACCTCTGTGTCTTCTCTCCATGCAACCTCACGTGGCACTGGCACACTCCAAAAATACTGAACAAGGTTTCTTCTCCCTGGATTCACAACCCAAACATGAAATCCTCCTGAAGCAATGCTTACTTACCATTATCATCGTTAAGACCCAGCTGCCCAAATTTGTTGCGTCCCCATCCAAAGATGGCTCCAGAAAGAGTCAGTACAAAACTGTGAGCTCCTCCTGCTGCAATCTGTGCAAAAGGGATTCCCAGCAGAGATTTAATCATTTGTGGTGAGGTTTGTTTCTTATACTCATAACCTAAGCCCAGCTGGCCACATTTGTTTTGTCCCCAGGAAAACACTTCACTTCCTGTTTGAAGGAAAAAATAAACAACCAAGAAATACAATTAATATAGTTTAATAATACAATGTTTATCCACTGTAAGAAAAGCTAAAATTAGACTGTCACTCTTCAAATATTTTTGGGTTTGAAAATGCATACAAATTACTGACTTCTGAAGCTAAGCATTCTTGTGTAATTTGCAGGCATTCAACTCAAGCATTTAATCAGACTGGAAGTACTTAAATCACATTGAAACCCCTCAAAACTGCTCTTAACATTCCTATTTCACCAGTGCTAGATCAACTGAGTTTGGTTATCACAAAGCAAGACACTGCTCCATGGAAATTCCACTACTGCACAGATGTTTATGCAGAGATCTGTTAAAGCTGCACCCTGGACATGGAAAATTTTTCAGATTTCCAATCAAAAGAATAGTTTAAGGTTTTCTGAGGCAAGATACTTAAATTTCCACACACAATTTAAGAGATGTATATTTTTAAATCCTGTCTTCATTATATGATCAATGAAGCACAAAGTTTGTGACGTCATTTGACACCTTACAAAGAAAAAAACATTTTGAAGAATGACAATCAAAGACCTAAATTTTGTTTCTAAAAATAAAATATTCTCTTGAACAACCAGTATTTTGCCAAGGTATAGACTGTCCTAAAGATGAACACAAAATAATTTACTTTGGCTGACATGATATGTTTTCAAGAGCAGTGTTACCTTCAAAATGTTTCCTATGTCTCTCACATCTCCACCTTTCCAATAACAGTTTTATCAAGCTGGGGAAATAATGAAACCCATCCTCTGGAGCAGTACTGATCTCTCAGATTTTATTTATTTATATTATTATTAACAACTCAACCCAGAAAACCCTACAGGGCATGTCAAGAACAGAAAGGGAGCTGCAAATCCATGAACTGGCAATAAAATAGTGATGTTGTATTTAAAACACTGAGGGAATTTTAAATCACAAATTTCTGTGATGCTCTTGCACCTTTGACCAATGGAACATTAACAACAAAACTCTACCACTCCCCACTTTCTACTGCAGATCTTAACTCAGACAAAGGGTTACTGCTCTTAAAGCTCTGCCTGCCCTGAAAACAAAAGCATTTATTTGGGTTCTAATGCTAATTACACCTGGGAATACATGATGGCACAGGAAATGCTCAATATGAAGCCATGAAGAGTCACATACAGTATCCAGGCACATATAACCAGTATAAAAATATATATTTAAAACTACTGTATTTAAAGCCAAAAAAAAAATCATTCAGCATACAACGATCACCTGCCTCCCCACCGTTATTTGGCTCCTATTTTAAACACAGATTGTTCACAAACTCTGACAAACTACAATCTTCATGGAATTCTAAGTTGCTAAATTCCCTTTAAACCTTTTCAGCTTTTCAGCAGCCACTTCTTCCCAGTGGAAGTTTTGGCCACAACTCTCCTATCTCGTGATGAGACAAGCAACAAGCAAATTTAAATTCATTTTTGTTTCTGGAGAGCTGCAGTAACCAGACATGCAGGACAAGTGAGGCCAACTCAGCACGTGCTCACAGCCCCAGCAGAAATTTGAAGTTAGGTATTTAAACTTTCAAAAGGTGGCTTGTGTGTGACGTGGCATTTGAGCTATGGAAGCACCAAAAACCAGAGGCTTTGCCATAATAAAGCACACAAGGAAATCACTCCTGTAACTTGAGGGTACAGGTCAAAACAGACCAGGGACAGAGCAACATCCCAGCAGGATGAGAAAGATTTGGGACCAAGAAAAAGAAACAAAATAAAAAGGAAGTTACATGAAAGCCAGATGATAAAATTAAAAAAAAAAAAACCAACACACACCCCCCCTGAAGACATAAAAGCACAACTCAACATGTGTTTGTACATTTGTTTTTCAAATTCAAGCTTCCATTGTTAAATTGTCTAATAAACATGCTTCCTTAAAAAAAAAAAAAAAAATAAAATAAATGTTGAAAACTTTTGAATTCCCTGGTAAGAAACTGCACAAAACTTCAGGAGAATATGGCTTACCTTTTGAGAGTGCTAGAGAGTGATAATAACCACAAGCAACTTGAACAATCTGGATCTCTGATAAGCTTTTAATATTTCTATTGGGGTAAGAAAACAGAAAAAGAATTAAGCTACCAGATCATGGTATGAAATTAATGCTAACATATAAAATGAAGTATATTAAACTGAATATGAAGTATTTCACTGAAGTATATTAAACATTCTAGCTTTAATTAGATGCTATTTAGTAAAATCTGAAGTCAGAACTGCTTCTTCTCTAAACCTTTTAAGGTCAGGTTCTGTGTTATTTTCAAATAGACAGAGTCTGTAAAAGTCCATAATGAAGAACTGGGGAGGTTCAGGTGCTGGGAGGGCCATCTCACACAGCTGAAGGGAGGGAGGAATGAATACAGAATACAAGAGGAAACTCCTTCTTACTTTCTGGTTTCCAAAACTGCAGTTTACAGAGCTAATACATGTTGCACAACATTATAAAGAAGCTGCAAATTCACCCACAAGTGCACTAAAACTAATAATGCTTTCAACTTTGGATGAGAAAGAAAAGTTTCTAAAGGGCCTGTGGGCCTTCAATTTTGATGTAGATAGAACACTTTTAATATTATAATCATGAATAATTAAGGTTCCAAGGAACTGTTAGTTTTGTGTGTGGACTTCATGTAGCTGGAATGTTCATGGCATTTTGAAAACAAGCCCTTGACCCTGGCCAATATGAATTTTTTTAACTAGAAGGTGCATTATTCTATCAAAGCTGAAAAGCTTTAGGGTGAAAACCAAAGTACAAAGACTGAACAGCAAATGTACCTTCTTCAAATTGAAAGTTTAACACTCTACTTCTCTTCAAGTATTCTTAAATGGCATTCATACTCTTAAAACACCCATCCTACTTTTCCAATGTAAGTCTCATCTTCAGTGGAGGATTATTTAAAAAATAACACAAAGAAAAACACCCCAAAAAGCAGCAAACCAAACCAAGCACACCTGTAACACATTTCTAACATCAGATGACATTTTGAGAAAGGAAACTGTCTACAAACAGCATTCAAGTATCACAGCTAATATACATTTTCTATATTTATATGGCTTTACCTGTAACAACAGAATAGCCTCACCAATATGATTTAAGCACATTATTTTTAAAAAAGAAGGCAATTTATTATGTACTATTTTTAACCTGGGCACTCTGACGCATTCCTCTGTTCCTGGCAAGCCAAGCTGTCCATCAGTAGCCAGACCCCAAGCATATACCTGACCTTTGTCATTTAATGCAAGAGTGTGGGCTTCTCCACATGACACAGCTACAATATTTTGGGCATCCAGTGCACCAACATGTTCTGAAAAAAAGAAATAAATAAAATTAGTCGGTTTTAAAAAAATAAATAAATAAAAAAGCTAATGACAAGCTAGGCTTGTTCCAAACAGTTTACACAGTACTAAGACTTTAGCTGGCATGACATTCAACTGATCCCATAAATTCTGCTAAAACACCCTTTATTTAAAATTATAAACATGTGAATCTAGGAGAAATAAGTTAAATTTGACACCCTGAAGTCACCAAATAATGATTGTTTCTGGAGCAAAACACAGAAGTGCACGAAACCTGCTTGATTGTAATGGTTCCTTCTAATCTTGCCATCTGAAAATGAGTGCAGAAACTCAATTAACAGTAAGGTCAAACAGATTATTGTCAAATGACTACACGTGTAGACATTATGTAAGAGGAAAACATTCTACCACAGCAAATTAAATTCACCTATTCATTATTAAGAAAGAGCCTGCAAAACCAGGCAGGGCAAATTACAGACTAAAGCCACTGATTTTGCAACGAGCTACACAATGTCTTCTTTATAATGCAAAATACAGTAGAAACAGACCCTAAAGAGTAATTTTTCTAGACATACAGTGCATGCCTCTGAAAAGCATCTGTGTTTTTTTTCCAGTACCAATGCATTTGGAAACACTTGAAGCTTGGTTTTGGGCTTATCATTTGTGATCAGGAGTCTAACATTTCCATTTCAGCAGTAAGTAAAGGGGACAAATATCATCAGGGGCTGTCATTAAGGCTGGAATTTTTAATAGCTCCCTTAATACGAGACTGCTTGGACATTTTACTCCCAGTTTTCAAACACAAATTCTATTCCAGCCTAAGGATGGCACACCACTGAAAAAGCCTGTGTATCATCAATTTTACAGGCACTCTAAACACAGCCCAAGTCAACTTCAAAACAGTAGCTCACATTATCTGCAGCACGACAGGCACTCAGCTTCCAAAATAAACCAACACAGGCAGCAGATATAAGTTCTTTTTATTACATCCAGCTGGTCTGACTGAAGAGGTTACCACCCCAATTCACCCAGCAGAGCCTCCCACAGCTCTGCCGGTGGGAGAGGTCATGGAAGCGCTCTCCAGCTCGGGCACCAGCACACAGATTATTAGCTCAGGCAATCTCCTCCAGCTGCTGAACCAGCCAGCCTGACTCTGCCTAAAATGGATTAAGGGACACTCATGCAGTCCCTGTGGCAAGCAGAGCTCTAGGAGGAAAGAGGAAAGGCAGTGGGGACAAGGAGGTAGCAAAGACAAACAGTCAGCAACAAAATTATCTTCAGTTAGCAGAAACACATTCAAAAGAGAGCATCCACCCATCTGTGAAGATACCAAGCCTCTCTGCACTGTGCAGCCGAAGTTATCCCAGTGCTCTGGGCTTCATACAACACTCAGCAGTATTATCAGTAACCTCTGGGTGAAAGGAAAATTAGGGAGGACATTACAATCCTCATGTGTCTGAGCACATTTAAAAAAAAAATAAAAATTACAGCAGGTCCATTATATATGAAAGGTCGTGCAAATTAAAAGTCAGATATTTTCATTGTAACTTTTAGATTTAAAAGACAATTCAGCATAACTTTCAAAGTGGGTAACAAGTAGTCAGCTTGACATACTGAGTTTCTCTTCATGCTCATGAAGAGAATGTTTAAAGTTTTAAAGGATTAAAGTTTTAATTAAAGGATTATCAGTTTTAATATCCACATACTGTTTCCCAACAGAAGTTTACACATTAGTTTAAAAAAGTTACATCTCAGAAAAAAAAATAAAATAAAAACCGGCACCAAAACCGAAACTGTGTAAAAGAGAACTACTAAAATACCTCGTGACACCACATTTCCATTTGAAAAAATTGTGGCAAATATTGAGCCAAGCAAGTTGTAAAAGTGCTCCAGGAGTGATGAGAATGGAGTCTCAGTAAGCCTTTCCAGTTTGTGAGGTTGTGCTGTAAGCAGAGAGCAGCAGTGTTCCCTGGCTCTCAGCACCAGCTATGACTCACAAGCAAGCTCTGAAGGGAGCCCATGTGCACACTCCTCTGCAGTCCCTGCGAGATGTTTACCCACTTCTGCTCCAGAACTGCACTAGGAGGGAGCAGAAACACACACACACTACATGGGTGGGAAGAAAAAAAGCCCCAAGAAGTGTTACACAGCATCCTTCAGGCTTTTCCAAATCCTCTCCCCGTAGCGCTGCGTATGCTGATAAGCCTTTTATCAAAAGTTTTATTTTTAGTTCTTAAAAAAAGAGAACATTGCTTTAATCAGACCTGCTGTACATCACGTATTAGACAACTAAAAACACTTTTCTCTGCTGTGATATGCCAAATACTCATTTCCATCATACTCCAACAGCCAAACACATAAGTGAAGTACAACACCAAGCCCTGTATTGCATCAGGTCAGCTCCCCTTGAGATTAAAAACAGCCACTGAGTCTCCCATGGCCGTGCTCAAAATAAAAAATAGTGGCAGTGCCATGCAAAAATATGGAGGGACTGTTTCCTAGCTGTTTGTTTCCAAGTGTCACAAGAACCCATCCCAACAAAGCAATGCACTTCCTGCTAAAAACACGTCCATCCTTGGAAGAACTGCTGCATGTGAATTTGCCACATGCACAGGCAATCCTGGCTTTGGTGGAGCACAATGAAACAAAAGCCACACAAACCACCACAGAGAATCTCCACAATTCAGCACTTCTCAACTTACCGGGTCTTTTCCTGGCTTTTTCATGCCCTAGTTGTCCTAGATCATTGCATCCACATGTATAAACAGTCCCATCATCCAGGACAAAAACAGTATGTCTCAGTCCGCATCCTACATCTCTGACCCTTTTATTTAGGAAAAAGTCACTTTTTCTGGGTTCTAAAACAATCTCTTCATCAATTCCACCCAATCCAAGCTGTCCAAAAGATGCATTGCCCCAGCACAACATGTTTGCACTTCTTTTTGAGATCTTCCAACTTCACTTTTATAGAATATTCCTTCTGCGTAGCTGTTAAGAGAAAAAGGAAAATGTGTATTTTTCAGTACTGTCCCCAACATTTATGTTATTTTCTATAAAGCATGTATTCCATGAACTCATTTTCTCTATACCAATGTATTAAAACCCTGAGCAATTTTTAAGTGTGATTTGCTTTGATTCTGTAGCAAAATGCTTTCTTTCCCATTTCAGAAACAACTTTTGAGATGTGCAGGTCACTGGTTTTACATAAATTTGTCTCAAAAACTTAAAATAGCCTAAAACTTCTTTAATCCCTAATCCAAATTTACACAAACTTGCAGTTGCATCCAATTCCAATGGAAACATCTTCAAATATCTTCCAAGGAGACAGTACAGCCTCCTTTCTTTACTTGAAAAGAAATGTGCACGGCCTCGAGATCATCACCAAAAACAACTCTTGACTCATAGCTTGGAAAAAATTGGTCAGCTCTGATCAATCCAGTTATGCAATACAAAGTCCAATATGCTGTGTCAGTCATTACATTTTAAACAACTCAGAGTGAACTGAACTTACAGTTTAAAAGGAAATAAATAGCTGAAACTCAAGTCCCCAGTCTTGCACTGCAATCAACACCAGCTTCAGTCACGCTGCAGTAACAGGAGGCCACACACACACCAACACCCCCCCAAGCAAACCCACACCCCCAATCCCTAAATTACAATTATCAGTATTTGTGCTGACCAGACTCTGTACCATTTTGGAAAGGATTCAAAGCTGCCCTTCTCTTCCATTTGCAGTAGTGCATAGGACAAAGAATTGGTGACAATGTTTTTGCTACTACTTAAAAAACGCATTCCCATGATAGTTAAGTTTCCCTGTATTTTCAGAGCAATTTAAAAGTCAGTGTTATCTAATGTTAATTTACTATAAATTTTCATCTGTGACCATTATTTAGAAGACATTCTGCAGGGTCATAAGATGTATAGACTACCTAAATCCCAAACTGCTCAAAGAAGCAAGCCAACACTTAACATCTAAGCAGTACATACACCCAAGGGCAGAATTCTTGCCAGCACAACAGGATAAACTATTTTTCTCTGCAAAAATCAAAATGCAGTAAACAAGACAATTATTTTTAATAATTAAAAAAAACCCCAAAGCAACACTGAACCCAAACAGCTTAAAATAGATTGCATTCTGTTTACCTATCTCAGGAGGTGAGGCATGATCAAATATTTCCCTAGCTATATCCTACCACATTCAGAAGGGGACATCGAAACGGAGATGTCTTCATTAAGACATAGCTACACAACAGCACATGTCACACATCTGCAGCAGTGACTTGCTTCAACCTGCAACACAAGAAATTAGGAAAGATGAACTATTAATAATTCTTCGAGATTTCTGCAGTGAAGATTTAGCCCCATCTCCAACAGGAAAAAAAAATAAGCAAAGTTTTCCTCCCCATTGAACTGTTTACGTATATCCACAGAAGGCGGGGTTGTTTTGTATCGTTTTAGAGCCAGTAGCCAAAGTTCTGTACTTTGATCTGGAATCACGGCAGTCTTTCACCCCTGTGCGTGGTCATGGGAGCCAACTCGCGCCGCCAGCTGCTGGATGCTGCCGCTCGTGACGCCGGGAGCGGCGCGGAGCCGCCTGCCAGCACACACCGGAGCCAGCACCGCGCTCGCCCGGGGCCGCCGGGGCGCGGGGCGGCGGCAGGGAAGCGCCTGGAGGCTTCTCGCGGGCTGCGGCCGCTGCGGGAGCGCCGGTGCCGTGAGGGGACCCCGCCCGCCCCAGCGCTCGCCGCCGCCCCGCGTTCCCTCGGCGGGGCTCGGCTCCCCGGGCCCGCCGCTCCGAGGTGCGGAAGGAGCGGCGGGCGCGGCCCGGCGGCGGAGAAGGGGCGGCGGCCGGCCCGCTCCGCGCCCCGCGGCTGCTCGGCGGCGCCGCCCGGCCTGCTCCAACCGCCCCGGCCCGCACCTGCCCCGCGGCACCGCCGCCCGGCCCGCCCCGCTCCCGCGTCCCGCCGCCCGGCCCCGCCGCCCGAGCGCGGCCCCGGCCACTTTTCCGTCCGCCCCGCGGGGCCCCGGGGCGGCGGCGCCCAGCTCCGCCGAGGCCCGGCGGGACTCACCGGTGGCAGCGAAGCGCTCCGCTCCTCTCCTCCCCGCGGCCCGCCCACCGCAGGCGCTCGCCGGCCACGGCCGGGGCGTGAGCAGCGTGAGCAGCCCCGGGCGCGGTGACAGGGCCCGGCCGCCGCTGCCGCGCAGGCGCCGGCTCGGCGGGCGGGACCGCAGCGCCCGCTGCACCGCCCGCCCGGCCGCGTGGGCAGGGGCGGGGAGGCGGCGTGGGCCCGGCGGCCGCGGCTCGGCGGAGCCCGGGGGAGCCCAGGGGAGCTCGGCGGAGCTCGGCGGAGCCCGGGGGAGCTCAGGAAGGGCCGTTGCGCTCGCAGGCCGCGCGCGGCTCCGTTCCCGCCGTTGGGCCGTGAGGGGAGGCGGGGAGGGGACGGCAGGAGCGAGGCTCGGGAGAGGCCCGGGAGCTCCGCAGTGACGCTCTCCGCTCCTGGGCTGCTCGGGCACCGCAGGGCCGAACGCGGAGCCCGGCTGCCCCCTCCCATGGGGACTGCAGCCCTCTCGGCATGGGAACACATGTGAGAGCCAAAGTACAGAGCCCGCGTTGTGTTGCCTCACGGGTTTTAGAGTGAGAATGAAAAAAGTTGAGTGGGTTCTGGGGCAGATGAAGAAGAGGTCTTGGTACGGCGTGTTTCGTCCGCCTTGCGGAGCTCTTCAGGCGCTTGGGCGCGTGTTGCTGCTCCTTATCCGTGAGATGTACGGAGATCTGCAGAAGCCTCTGCTTGATCTCTGAGGGCACGAAAAGAACGAGAGCAATGAGTGGGAAGGAGCTGGATCCGCCGGGGGGATGCGGGAACAAAGTGTTCTTGACAGTCCAATTAAGCGTCATTAGCTCGTGGGAGCGCGGAGCCGCTCCCCGCGGCTGACGGGCGCTGCTGCGGCGGGGGCAGCTCGGCCCTCCACGGCCTGCCCGCTCCAGGCGGGGCTCTGCGGCTTTGCTCTGCCCCTCCCGCAGAAAAAATGCAGTCTTCTGAAATTCTCACTCTGGTTACAAGCTTTTCTCAGTAGCCATACGCAAGATGGGCATGGTGAAACGGGTTTTTTCAATCGTATCTCTGGTGGAACCACTAAAAGAGAAGTTTACATGCCAGGCACATTTCTTAACCCCTTTTTTTTTTTTTTTTCATGCTTGGTACTGGGAGGAAAATCCATTGCAATTTATGTAATTTATGTATGGTTGGTAATCCAAATAGGATTTTTTTATTTAGCAGCCTCTTTACCTCTTTATGTAGGTCGGGAAGTGAAAAAAGGCCGGGACCAGGCTACTTCACAGCAAAGTGATTTTGTGAACTGTGAATCTATGTTTGGTGTCCTTCTGCCCTTTTGTTAAATGGAAATCATTTCACAAAATCCCAATAAATGGGATGTCTTGGTCCAGCCATTAAATACTCCTTTGTAAATAGGTAAGGTTCTACAGGACTTCTTAGGGTTTGTGGTTGTAGATTTATCAGTAAAGATCCAAACCAGAAATACGAAATTCATACCTAGAGAAAATGAGATTGCTGCATAGCTGACACAAGCTAAATGATGCAGCACTTTTCAGGACAGCAAATACCCGGTTTTGCTATTTAAAGGAGAAATGTGAGTGATTTGCCTTTTGCCATTCTGCATCTAAGACTGGCAGGATAGCAGGAGCTGTGACACAGAGCAAATGGAGGAAAACACTTTGTTTGTTATCTTCTAAACTTCCTTTTCCCTTTATTTGTGAGCCCAACGGAGTAGTAACTGTGAATAACACCACTGTGAAATGAATTTTAAATATTGGCATTCGTTGTGCAATGTGTCCTCTGACCAGCATGTGGGGATATGCCCAAGTACTTGAAGGGAACATTATATGCCCGCTACAATTTTATCCAAGGAAAAGTCACTTGGTATAACTGGCTTAGGACATTAAATAAAAAATATATAAAGCATGAAACTACATAGAGTGTTGCACAAATCTCAACTTCCTTCTGTAACAGACATAGCACCAAAGTTGCCACAGTGAAGTTCTGCAGCTGCAGTGCTCAAGGGAGCTCTGGGGCTGCTTGCACCTCAAAATTCCCAATGTCCGAGCTAGCACCTGCAAAAAAAACCTCAGAGATGCCAAATCCAGCAAAAACAAGAAGTGTAAATCTGCTTAACTTCAGGGAAGGACTTTATTTCCTTGTAAGTGCCTTAGCACTGAGGGTTTCCTATTACCATTGCACAGACTTCTTATTGATGGTCCCCACAAGCAGGGAACTATTTTCAGTTCCCCTGCCATTATTAAAATAGCAATGCCTGGCTACTGCCTGGTGATAGCTGTCAGCACAATTGTGGTTTTTAAATTGTATTCCCATTAATTCCTCACTGAGATAATAAAAAAATGGGGAAATAACCATATCTAGGGTTAATTAATATGTAATTTATGCTTAATTGCTAGAAAACATCTTTCAGTTAATATATATGTTTTTGAAGGCTACAGTGTTATGGCATAAAACTTTCTGTATAGTTAATAACAGAGACGGACTCTGCTCTCTTCATCCATTTTCTCCTGGCAACAGCCAGGACATACTTTGTAAACTTTCATTCTGCATTTCAAACCCCTTTGCTTTATACTTTGACGTGTCACAGACTACAGAAAATAGAAATGGGTGTCCAGAACAGCTGATAACATGAAATTAGAGATGTCAGCATTTTGCTGTGAGAAATTACCAACCTTTGTGTGAAGCCTTTGTGTAGAATATTCTTGATTAAGACAAAGAACGGGCTTTAGAATGCAAATAGCCTTACAAACAAGGGATGGTCAGACCCTTTTATGCCATTTCAGTTTTACATTTCATCCTCAGATTCTTCAGTTTCCATGTAGAGAACTCACACATACACAGAGTATGTTTTATATGCTTTATATCCTTTATAGCTGAGTGTGCTGTAGTTCTCTCTCTGCCCACCCTGCTCACAAACAGTTCTGATCAAATGCAAATGTGCTTACCAGTAAGACAAATTATTTATTAACTGATGGCAACGTGCTGAAACAACCTGAACAGTTTCTGACCTGTTTGTGAACATAAATCACTACAGAAATACTAAACTGACAACGTTGCAAGTTCTGTGCTTAACTCGAGGCACCTGATAAAGGGAGCTGGTTAAGGGAAAACTGAGGAGACACCTTCAATTTAAGATAAGCAAACCCAAAAACCTGCAACCCCACCACTGCCCTCATCCTCTCAGGCCACAAACTACAGCTGAACCAAAGGAAAGCTTTTCATAGGAGGATGAATGCAAAGAAAATGAAAAAGGATGAGGATGAACCCTGGATGTGAAGTCTGTAATGAAGGAAAGGAGCTGACCTTTGTGTTAGGGACGAAGCTCTTGCATTCACAACTCCTCGTGTGGATCCAGTGTCCCCAAGCCCATACAAGCTGGCACAGAGTGGCTCCCCTGTGCCCTGGCACTATGGCAGAAGCCACACAAGTGCTGAGGCACCTGCAGGTTGGGGCTGAAGATGCTGAACATTTCTGAGCATCCTACACAGGGTTGGGAGTGCAGCCCCTTCCCACATGTTCCTATTGGAGTGATGTTTCACACTATTACACGTATTTTTCTGTTATAAATAGATCAGCAGGCCAGGTGCTAACTGAGCACCAGGAAATTCCCATGTAATCTTTTGGTTTTTTCAGTTTAAGAGCTGGATGCTGTGAGACACCAGTTCCCATGTCATTAAACTGGGCTTTTGGTCAGGCCAAAACTGACTTTTGATTTTGAAGATGCAATCCTCCAGGAATACAATATCAATAATTGAGTGGGTTGTGCCCTGCAGAGACCAATTTGGTAACACACTGAACCTCAGCTTATAAAATAGCTGCAAGTGGTGCCACATGCTGCTGATTCTGACATGACACTGTGTCTTTGCACGGCAGCATGATGAAGCACCCTAAAATTAGCCTTCTTACTATTTGGTAAAGAGCAGGCAGAAAGGTAGCAGCCTGCACTGAGGAGAACAAAGAGGCACGGGACAGGACCAGAACTGAGGCTCACACACAGCCTGGTCACAGCTCTTCATGGTGAGCACTCTTGGCTTCTTTGCAAATTTCCATGTTGGATTGTTTGGTTTAATTTCTTATCCCAAGCACAGGCTGACCTGATTAGAAAGAAAGAAAGGTGCTCGTGCAAACAGAGGTGGGGAGGAAGGACCTGCTCTCTCAGGGGGATTGGGATTCAGCAGGAGGGAAAATGAAATGTGAAAATTACATGGATGGTCTCTTTTCTTTGGGGTGTGGTGGGAGCTGGCATTTAAATCACAGAACTGATTTTGTTGCTACTGGAATGTAACTGGGAATGGAAGAAAAAAATGGGCTGATATGAAAATTGGAAACAACATGATCAAGTCCCTTTCTATTGAGCCAGAGTGATTTTTTCTCCTGATACTCAGTTCTATCTCTACCCCACTTACTGCATGATAAATTCCTAAAAGAATAAGATTTGAGAGGAAAAAAAAAAAACCAACAACAATTCAATTTAGAGGCAGTAGGAAGATAGGGGCGTGGATGTGTTTGTGTACAGGAACAGAAATAGTGGAGGGAAAGATCCTAGACCAGACTAACAGATCCTAGACCAGAGTAACGCTTGCAGGTGAGGAGAAAAAAGAAACTGTGAGGAAACATTTGAATAGAGGAGGGCACAAGAGGCATGCCATGAAAAGGGATGTGAGCACTGATTGCTAGCAGGGAAGGAGGCACAGCACAGGTCTCTAGGAAGCAGAGGACCCCCCAGCAGCTGGGTGTGACAGCCTGTGGCCCCATGCCCAAACAATTGTCAGTACACGCTGTTTTCTCTATTCCTGTGGTAGCACACGGCAAAGAATAGCTGGGAAGAAAATAACACCGGGGCATAAACTGTGACTGGTAAATTCAAACTACATACAGCTGTTTCTGCTATTAGTTATCACTCAGAAATATGGGCCTGTTTTGCAACTCAGATATTTTTGTGCAGTAAAGATGATTGGACAGTGCTGCTTTTGTAATTTAATTCAGGACAATATTCACAATCTCATATATATCACAGAGAGGCATGATTCTATACGATCTGTTTTGTGCTGTTAGTAACCAACAGATATTTGGTGAAGCATGGACTAAATGTGCCAAAGTGAGACTGAATCTATGATATTTTTATCAACTACAGTACAGGACATGTCTGTTTGTAAAGGGGATTAAATATTCACAGTGGTCAAAGAGTCTTGGACAGATGGAAAATTAAATTTCTCTTGCAGATGTTGTTAAGGCGTTCCACAGAAATTGTATGTGAGCAGTCAGAGTTTGGAGTCCTTGAAGGACTGTAACTCTTAATTTCCTATAATGTAAGTCTCAACCTTGGCATTAGAATAAAAAATTAAGAAAAAAAAAATTGGAGGCAGAAGATGAGCTGTATGAGCTGAGCAATCAAATCCCCATAACTGTGTGAAAAATGGAATCACTGCTGCTCCCTACACACAATTCCTATGCAGAGAAACCCAGTGACTCCTCATGTTCCCAGAGATCACCTAAGTCAATATTTACTTTATTTAGGAAAGAAAAATTGCCATAAATTTGTAATATTTTGTTTCTCTTTACTGACACTGGAGTGGTGCAAAGTGCAGCCAATTTTGTTGTTGAATTTTTAGCACGAGTGATTTGGATGCTCCTATTTCACTGCAGAAGACTTTGTGTCCATGTTTTTGGGATAATGTTTCTTTGTTTATTTGCTCTACCAGCATAGAACAAACTGCTTCCATTTAAAACTGGAAGCTTGAAAGGGGAAGCCAAAGCAACTGTATCTCTTTTGGAAGCAGGAACAGTTGGGCAGCCACTTGTGCCAAACCCCCATTGCATTTAGCTGTGCTTTTTGCTTGGATGGGGAAGGAGCTAGCAGTGATTCATCACCTATGTCTGCCTGATGAAGGCTTTCTTGTCTTTCATGTCAGCAACTCACCAGGACACCACTAAATACAGTCCCAGGCAGAAATGATCATGTCAGGGGCACAGAATACTCCTCACTTTACACATACATACTTACTGTCATAGAACAATAATACAGAGCTATTTTCAGCTCCTGGTCGAGGTTCTAGAGCAGCAAAATTACTCCTAGACATACACAGACACGAGTTTGGGAGTAATCCTAGAGCTCAGGACCCTGGAGATTTAAGTGAGGTGGTTCCTGAGACTGTATCAGGAAAA
Source organism: Poecile atricapillus (assembly GCF_030490865.1). NCBI lineage: Eukaryota > Metazoa > Chordata > Aves > Passeriformes > Paridae > Poecile > Poecile atricapillus. The sequence goes on from NC_081254.1 coordinate 4,138,519, forward strand.
GACAGAGCATTTCAAGAGTATCCAAGTGACACAGCAGCTGCTGCTCACCCCATGAGCCAGCAGAGACATCCAAAACCAGACAGATTACAGGAGACTCGGCTTGAAACACCAATTTCCTCAGAAAACAGTTACACATCATATTTTAGCCAGTAGACTTACCAAAAAATATTGTGCCCAAACGTGATATAACTTCTGCAAACACAAACAGTTCAATGCAAACACTATTAGGTGCTTCCAGCTTTTAGCAAACTCAGCCAGGCAAACTTGTGTTTTAACAGTCAGTATCAATATTACAAATTCAATTCCTTGGATTAGAACTTATTTTCCTTTTTTTTTTAAATAAAATAAAATAAAGAAATACTTATTTGTCTCATGAATAAGCTGTTGCTTTGTAGCAAGCAGCATTAGGATTAAAATTCACTTTTCTGAGAGGCAAATGATGTGGTCTTTGTCATTTTCCCTGACCTCTTGTTCAAGTTTGAGCTTCTAAATAACTCATCACCATTATAAACCTGTTTTGTGTTGTCTTCTGTGTTTATAATAACCATAAGCATTAAAATAGTCTGTTCATGACTATAATAGTCCTGCAGAATTATAATAGGCAAGAACCTAGAAATGTTCCATTTATAGCCATTACAAACAGTTGTAATTTCCAGTGTGTTGGATCAGCAATGACTCCTCAAGAATCCAGAATTTGGGATTAAAGTGTCTGGACAATTTTCAAGTCAAATTTATGAACATATATATTATATATATATAAAAAATATATAATGTTATATTTTGGCAAGGTTTTAGTTTAGGATAGTTAATAACATACAGTTTTAAAATCTTCATTTTTGAAACTTCCCACAGCAGTAATTTCACACCTAATTTTGACTGGATACAGAACTATTTGCCCAAGCAACAACAAAACAGATACTGTTATTATAATGATTTCTGATGTTTTCTAAAAAACCCACAGCAAGTTAAAAGAAATACCTTTTGACAAATGGAATTAAATGAATTTTAAAATGTAATTTAAGTATACATATTTTGAAGTGAAATTTTAAAGTTCAAGGATTATAAAATAAATTTATTTTTATAGCTAAATTTTTAATTTATTTTTAATTTTTAAATTAATTTTTTGAGAAATTAAAGATTCAAATAGTGTGCTTGACTGCTGTAATTCCTTTGAACATATATTGATCAACATAAAGAGAATAAAACCAGAAACTATTAATATATTCCTCATCAAATATTTTCTGATATAAACCTTTGGCTTCCTCAAATCCTCCATCTCAGGATCTAGACCAGAGAGATCTTCACAGCTCTGCAAAAGATCCAAAGGTTTTCTCTTGTGCCACAGAAAGAGACACCAAGTATTTCAGGATTAGGAAGCATGCAGTGTGTAGAGAGTTCCTTTCCTGACTTTTTCAGGAAGCAATCCTGTTTGGAGCCCTGTTATCCCTCCAATAACACAATTGGAAGGAGCCTGTGGGAGTGCACAGAAAATCACAATATCTGCAAGAGACTGTTCTTAGAGTGCTCATTCTTGGGAGTCACATTGTTATTATGGGCTTCTTGAATGTTCAACTTTATTATCTTGATTACAGCTGGGAAAACTCTGGAAGTTCTTCCTGCTGAGTCCTTTCTCTTCACCCTCAAAGCCATCATTTTCCCCTCTCCTTTCCTCTAAGTCAATCCCTGAGCCAGGCCAATGGCCAGTTTAAACCAGCTGAGTCTGGATGGGTTTATCACAGCTCAGAACCCCAAAACTGAGTATGGCAGGCATGAAACAGCACATTTATGCTCCTTGCATTTCATGGCAGCAGCAGTTCTGGCTCCCCTTCCACTCCAGCCCCCACTTCTCTATTCCCTCCAACACTTCAAATCCTGCTCAGCAGCAAAATGCACAACAAATCCACTCCACACAGGAGGAAGAGTTTTCATACCCACAGGTTATAAACATTGTGGTTGAGACTTTCTGAACTATGGGGCTTCAAAATGTGTATTGTCATTTTCAAAAAATGGTGAGTAAAGATTTAGGTGACTGCCTGTAGTCATTTTAACATCAAACTCTCAGCCAATATGAAGGTAAATACCTCAAATGGGAATATACAAGTGGATCTACACAGGCAAGTCCTTAGATTTTCAACAGAAATGTAATTTAAATGTAATTAATATTTAAAGCTTATCTTTTTAACTATTTAATAAAAATATAGTCTTGGTCTTTATATCCTGTCTGACTTTCCAAACTAGTAAATATTTCTGCATCATATAGATGTTTGCCTGATTTACCATGTTGTCCTGATTTAACATTAAGAGCATTACATGTACAATTCAGTTCAAATGTCGAATTTCCACAGCCTCACATCACCAATTAAGCATGCCAGAAAGGTTTTGTTGTGCTTTAAAAGGCGTTTGCTAATCAGATTAAATGAAAAACACTTACCATATTTGCATTTTCTTTCTAAGTATCACAGTTTGAAGTCTTCCAATATTTTTCCTTTTCTAAAGCAAAAAAAAGAGAGATATTTAGAAAAGGATTTCCAAAGGCACCGTAGCCAGAAAGAGAATTCCTTTCTATTAACTCGTGGCACAGCACAAGGCATTAATATATATCACTGAGGTACCAGTTGGTCTAAACTTGGCTTGCAATATGCATGTTTATCAGATCACAATGTATTTTAAATCCTGTGATAGATCTTTTGACTCCTGATGTTGAGTAAATAATGTTTTGACTGGTATGAAATTAGATGGTTCTGGAGACTGACAACCGAGTAAGCAGAACCACTGGCCTGGGAAAGTCATCGATATTTCTGATTACAAGGTGATTTATTTGAAATAAATTAGGGGTTTTACTTAAGGTCCTAAAAGAAAAGGCATCTCCTCCTTTCTTTTTCTTATCCTCACTCTTTCTGTGTCTTACCTACTTGTGAAAAAGTCACCTGTGGCATAGCTAACCATCTGTTTGGCTAGTCACAATGGCCAGTACCATTGTACTCTGAGGGAATTTTCTGAGTCATGATCATGTAAGTGAGTTTACATTACCTGAATGCCATTTGATTCTGATAATGATTCTGATAATGATGGTGTTTCATAAGCTGGTACTAACAACTTCCTTTAATTCTCATCTCTGTTGCTTCTGAAAGCTTGCTCGTGTTTTGACATGAAAGACCTTTTCTTTTTAAATTAAACCTATTAAATCTGTCAGTAGAGCTGTAACCCTTAAACCCCCTGGTGTTCTGAAGCTTCATCATTATCTAGAGATAAAACTTTGCAGTGCATCGTCATCCACATTTTTACAGTTGATGTTCTAACGCAAGTGGGTTTGGTGTTACAATGCAACATTGAAAGTGGGAAGGTGACTCAGTGGCCTGAGGAAAGGCGTTCCAGACAGATGAGGCAGCAGCAGGAGGGAGTGCCAGGATAAACTCATCTCAAGTGTGCACAGTAAGGTGACACACTAAAGTGCTGGGAAAACAGCAACTCCAGCGCTCAGAGTTTGGGGATGATATCCTAGCTATGGTTTCATATCAAAATGATCCTATTTTAAATGAAAGGAGGAGAATTTTCAAAGCCCTAGGACTCCTGCCAAGGGCTTTTCCCCTTGTCAGTGCAGTCAGGTCGCTGTGCACAGAGCACCCAGCAGGGCACAGCTCGATTCCCGAACACCACGGGCCATTCCTGACTTTTATTTCTTGGCACAAAGAGTGCCACGCTTTTCTGCTGCCCCCGTGTGTCGAGATGCGAGGTTCCCTGGAGGTGTGGATATGGTCCTTGGCCAGCTGGGTCCCCTTCCCTCAGCTCATCCTCTTGCACCTGCAATACACAAACACAGCCTCTCCTTTCCATGGGGTTTGTTTCTGCCATATTTTAGCAAACTGGTCCCAGACCATGCTCTCCTGCTGCCTAAACCACGCATTTCTATGCAATCCACCTAACCAAGCTCTTATCTCTAGCCAGCTCTCCTCACTGAACAATGGTGTTGCTGTTCTCCAGACTATGTGAGTGATGCCATGACCCCAGGTCCAGAGACGAGCTGATTCTCATGCCACTGCTGATAAACACTGAAACTCTCATCTGAATGTGCCTGGAAAGCAAAAGGTCTCAAGAAATCATTTTTAAAATGTAGGCTATCCATGAATGCTCTCTCCTTATTTTCATCTACCAATGATTTTAGACATTCTTAATAGGGGTGTATCTTGTGAGGTACAATTTTGACAACAGAGTAATTGAATATTTGGTCCTATTAAACATCTGACAAAGCTGGTATTTGTTTTCTAGACAATTTTGCTTGTCTAGAACAGGTGATGCTTAAAACACCAGCCATTCATTGTGGGTTTGGGTTATCTAAAATCCTAAGGGTCCTGATCTACACTGCCACACGCTGAGCTCCTCCTCCTGCCACCTGCCCGGCCCTCTGGGATTAATTTGCTGTGAGCCTCAGGGCCTCGAACACAGACCAAACAACACTGGAAAGACACTACTCCTAAGCAGAAAAAAGGTACTGAAGATACCTATATTTTATAGATAATGCTCTTAGTCCAGACAGAAATCAAGATTCTTTGGGCTTATTTTCCTCATTACCATGCAACTCACATTAATTTTGTTTCCACAAATAACAGCCATAATTTGTTTTGTTCTTTCATGTTAAAACCACTTGAAAATAGACTCCCAGTGAGAGTTCCCTGTTCTTTCAGGGTTTGGGAGTTTATTTGCAGGGAACCTGGGTGAAATTCTGCTCTCTGTTCTAGATGTATGAAGTCATTTAAGTGATAAGAATAAGGAGTGAACTGTAAATCTCTGTTTGACAAATGTGTAATTGGAAATAGAGACTGTGGTTACAAAATATGCCTCCCTGGACTGACTCTTAATCCACTTTTAAAAATACAATTCACAACATGTTGTTGTGTTAATCTCACCCCCAAGTCAAAAGCATCCATGTTCCTGTCTCTGGACAACAGTAAGGGGTTAAAAAAGGCAGACACAGATGTCATATCTACTTAATATCAACCACAGAAATAGCTACCAGCAGAAAAAATATAAACTTTCCTACAAGTGACACAAGAAGAAGTCCAAATAATCAAAATATAAAGTACATAATATGGTTTTCACTGTAGAAATACTCCAGTATTTCTTTTTCCTTTAGATTTAGTTAAGCAGATACGTCACTCTTTGTACCACGTGTTCAGCTGGTATTAATTATGGCTATGAATATCCTTATTATATGTTTTGGAGATAGATGTTCTAAAGAATGGGAAAACAAATTGAAATGGATGGAGCTGTGTTTGGCTTAGTGCCCTCTCTGACACTGAATCCCAGGAAAACAAATCCATTGGTGTGTCAGCTCCACTGAGATGTCGCTCACCTGTAGCAGCATCGGGATGAGGCAGGGCTGGCTCAGCTGGAGACCTGAAACAACAAAATTAGCCTTGTCTGCTACACCAGGTTCCTGTCAAAAACAAGAGATGGAAAGACATGAAAGACAAGAAATAAAGGGATAAAGTAAAAGAAGACAGGGAAGGACAGGGATCATAGTAGGAAGGCAAACCTCACACACCACAAAGTGTCCCGAATTAGGTGAAGACCACACCAGAACTGGCATTATCAGATCCCTTCTAGGCTCTGTTTGGTCTAATCATGCCTTGCAATCAGGACAGTGAAATCCTATAGTGTGAAAATGGATCCCACAGTCTCTGGTGATGCTGGGAGCAGTAGCCCTGACTGTAAATCTCTTTTCAATCGAGCTGGTTGTTTGGCATCAGTGTCAAATCATGCTTCCTCCTGCTTCACTTGCCCAAAGAAAGTCATGAATGGGGGAGCACATACTCAGTAATCAAACCCAGCTTCTGGGCTGTTTTAATCATTGTTTTCTGATCTTGTGCTTCTGTCAGTTACCAGACATCATCTCCAATACATTGAACTGTATAGATAGGAGTCCTTATTAGTTTTATCTCAATTTCTAAATGGTTTTTAAAAACCAGTCTGATATAAGAGCTTGCACCAAACTTTTGCTTTTTGGGCAACTGCCAGTCTCTGTGTGTTGGTATTTGCTGTGTGCTCTACAACCATTGAGATGTGAGGGTGCTGAGCACGGGAGGAAGGCTGGTGTGAGCCAAACTCTGCACCCAGACATGGTGGCAGCTGCCAGGAGATCCTCCTCAGCCACGTGAGCCTTTCAGGGAGAGCTCATGTGTGTTCTATTTGAACCATAAAGAGAAACTATCCACTTGAAAATCTGAATGCTAGCAGCTTGTAAAATGTTGGTTAGATATCCCAACATTAAAAAAAAAACCCACATGTAATTTTCCTTAGAAAAGGAAGAATGTAGGAGAAGCTAACGAAATATTAACTGTACAGGAACAGCAAAATGCCTGTGAATGCTTTTTTACTACCTCTTTAGTGTCACAGGCATTTTTGAAAGGCTGATATTTGTAAGATAATGTTGTACAATGGCTAATAACAGACAAGAAAAAAATACCATAATTTAAAATAAGGACATGGTGTTCTCCATGTTTTATTAGGCAGGGAATCTGCCTTAAAGAACCCAACACTTTTACAATTGAGTAGAAGCTTTTTATAAGAAAAGGGATTTCACAGATCAGCTTTTACAATTGCCACCCATACCATCAATTACTTCATGTTCTGGGGATTATCTATCTCAAAACATTTTTCAGCTGTACTTTGCCTACTGCAACAAAGCAAACTACTGGTATATTTTGAATAATAATATAACTGAATAATTTTGAAAAGCAAATAGATAGAACACTGGGGTACAAGAGGTTGTGGTTCTCTGTGGATGACTGGAAGATTGCTTTCATTACTGTATTTAAAACTTTCTGGAAAAGTCTGACTCCTCTCCTACTGATGATAGTGACTGAACAAGCTCTGATTTTATTGGAAAAAGCATCAGGGCTCCATAAATCACTAGTACATTTTATCTAAATAATAAATAAGACTGAAAAATTCTCTGCCAGCACTTGGGCAATCCTCAGATGAGGCGAGGATTGAAGCTGTGATAAAGTCTGCTTTGGGCTGGGTGCAAGGAATGTTTTAACATTACTATTTGTACTTTCTATAGAAAAGAGGTACCATTTCTATCATCCTTCTAATATGTCTCTGCTTCTAAAATTAGAATCCAAATTAGGATTACACAATACCTGGCAGACTCATGGTAAGAGATGTGCTGCATAGTGATATGAATAGAAAATACCCAACTCATCTTACACAAGGTTTGTAAATCACTTGAAATAGCTTTTCCAGGAACATCCAGAAATTTGCCATTAACACCTTTCTTACCAAAGGCATAAGGGCCTGAAGATAATTCATTGAAGTCTATAAAAGAGAAACAGGGCTTGCCACTGCTGTTCAAATCACCCAGCTTTTAACTGGAGCTATTAAAGCAGCAACAGCCACTGATGCTTCAAGAAAAGATGTCACTGCTCTTGCCCGAAGCTGCAGAGGTCAGGAGTAATTCACTGCCCTTGGAACAGTCTAACAAAAAGCAAAGTGGCCACTTTGAGAGTCAACATTCATACCTGGCCAGCAGAATGGTCTCAGTGTAAGCCTCTCTTCTGCAGGCACTCCTTCAGCCCATTAGAACAAGCTTGGCTGATGCACTGCTACACACTACCTGTTAGAAAGAAATCTGCTCAGCCTTGGGAAGAGCAGGATCAGCTCTTGCTGGGATGCAAACCAGGAGTGGGCAGCAAAAATTTGCTCCACAGGGCTCTGGATGATACTTTTTCTCTGCTTGATGTTGCACTTCTCCAAACAGATTTCTCGGTCCCTTCTCAGCTGAGCTCCTTTGGGATACTCCTCCATGGGAGCTCCGTTTATCTCAGTTCTCTGGGTCAGGAGAAAACTCCAAAGCTCGTTGGGATCTTGTTTCTCCTGTTTATTAGGATGTTATCACAGAACTTGGCAGGTCTCTGCAGACTTTCTGCACAAGTTCAATTCACCATAACCTGCCTCACTTTGGCTCTGAAGGCACAAAATGGCCCCAAACCAGGGGCTGTTTCATCTTTATATCCATTTTTACCCAATTAACAATAGACAGGTGAATTGTTTATATAAATTAACAAATGAGTTTTCTATATCTACTAACATAATCAAAACTGTCACTGACTTTCAACCAATCACTCTTTGTGCTTGTAAAAACTGCAGAATCCTGGAGAAGAAGGAAGAAGGAGAGCTAAGAACTTACACCCTTTTTCCTCCATCTTTACTCCATGTATTAAACCCTCTAAAATCTCTATTTTTCACTTCAGTGACATACTAAACATTCTACTACTTTCTACTTAATTTTTTTAAATCCTGGTTTACCCAGGGATATTTGGAAGCCTTTCTGTCAGTGACAGACAAGATTAATGTCATTTTGGAGAACAGGACAGACAGAGAAATGTCTCTCCATTTCTGGATTCCTACACTGGAGAGATCTGCAAAATCACTGGAACTTGACTGCAAAGGGCCTTAAGGAAGCTTTCAAAGAAATGGAATGTCTCATTTCATGGTTCAGCACATGCCATTAGTAGAATAGTATTTATTTCATTCTAATATCTAGAAAATCAAGAATTTTCCATTCCTGATAAATCCATAGGTTGACAAATACAGTTGGATAATCCTACTGAGGAATAACAATCAACCAGACATGTACAAAGTTCCATTTTAACCTCACTTCTTGTGAGTCTTGTTTGAGCTTGTGAAGGTAGTTTGGGCTTTGACAGCCAAGATCTGGAGAGAAACAGTGCTCATGTAATTTATTCCAGGACACTATGCCTCATTCTTCTGCCAGTCAGCAAAGACAAAAAGGACATAAAGCTGGAGGTCATCATATTTTGAAGTGATTTTTTTAGTGCTCAGCAGGCAAAATCCTGATTTCAATTTTTTCTATAAATGTAGACAGAGGAGCCACTGTATTTTCATGGGCTTTAGACTGTTACTTACAAACTAGTGAACCTGAAATTCTCTGGTGCTGCTCTGTCAAAATGCCAGCTCTGCAAGACCTGGCACATTCACTGTGTATGCTCCAATTTTTTGTGTTCCTGAAATTTTTGGCCTTGTACACCATCTGCTATTTCAATGGTCTGTCTGCCACAGTAAAGCCTCAAACTTTTTGTGGTTTCTCAATGCTGTACTTTCTACATAACCCTGAGCTTATCTGTCGCTCAGATTATTCAATGATTTTGCAATTCTAGAACCTTAAACTCTGTCTTAAAAGTAGAAACTTCTTGCATTTTTTTTTCATCAGCTTGAATAATATTGCTTATCATGCACAAACAGCACACAAACAGCAAGACTCCATGGTAATAATTGCATCTCAGCAGAACTCCTTGTAGGTTTACAATTAATACATCAGGCTTTGTTTTCAGGCTGCAGATTTTGTAGCCTAAACATCTACAGACACTGTCCAAACCACAGCAGCACAGGGTACAGTATCAACAGGCAGCTCCTGCCAGCACTGTATGGCTCACATCTACTGTTACAGATACTATAAAGAATATCTTAGATCTCTGTTCCAGGTATAAAGTTACATCAGACATCACCCAACCCAGAAAATGCCTCACCTGTGCCCAAAAGAAGGGCTGACTTCACTACACAATCTTCTCATATCTTCACCACAAGCTCGTGCTCATGGGGTATTCTGTCAGTGGTGTTTGTGCTGGTTTTTGCTGGGCTAGAGTTACATTTTTCCCCATGGTAGCTGTGCTCTGGCTGTGTGCTGGCACCAGTGCTGGTGACACAGGGATGTCTTGGGGACAGGGAGGGGACACAGGCAGGACACTGAGCCCAAGTGACCCAAGGGATGTCCCAGAGCCTGTGGGGCCATGCCCAGCACACAGAGCTGGGGCAGGAGGAGGAGGAAGGAGGACATCCAGAGTGATGAAGTTTTGTCTTCCCATGTCACCATTACATGGGATGGGCCCTGCTCTCCTGGGGATGGATGAACACCTGCCCAAGCATGGGAAGTGGGGAATGAAATAGGAACAGGCAGATCCATCAGGCCAATGCATGGCTCTGAGGTTGGTCTCAGTGGAAAAATGTGGGGGTTGTTGACCATGGGAAGATGTCCTCAACAGCTGCTCTGCTCTGACACCTGACTGGGTGCACCAGTCTCAGGGTGGAAAAGGAGCTCTAGCACAGGGGCTAGCAGGCTCATTGACAGAGCTTTAAACCAGCTTGGAAGAGGGAAAGGGACATAACCAAGCTCACCAGTGCCAAGGGATGGGATGCTGTGCCAAAACTGGAAACGATCACTTACAGATCCCTCAATCTGCCTCACAAGGTGCTGGCTACAAAGTACCACACCTCAAATGTTTCTGGACTAATGCACACAGTAGCAGGGACAAACAAGAGCAGCTCCAGGCTTTGGCCCAGTCCTGGAGTCTGACATCATTGTATGAGTGAAACCTGGAGTGATGAGTCCTGTGCCTGGAATTCCCTGCTGGATGCTCACAGGCTCTTCAGGTGGGAGAGGCAGGCCAGAAGAGGCAGAGGGGAGGCGCTGCATGGAATAGAAGGGCTCGGATGTATGGAGCTCAGAGGTGGGAAGGACACAGTTGAGAGCCTCTGGATAAAATCGAGGAGCAAACCGAGTAACAGAGATGTCATCGTGGGAGCCTTCTACCAACCTCCTATGCAGGACAATGACACTGACAAATTTTCCTTTCAGCATCTATGGGATGCTTCCAAATCAACTCTCTGTGTCCTCATGGGGGATTTCTACTCTCTGCCAGAAATTAACTGGTACAACCCACGCCAGAAAATTCCTAAAAATCCCGGATGACAACTTTATGGAACAGGTCCTGAGGAAGCCGACTCGGAAAGATGCCCTCATTGACCCGCTGCTTGTCAACAGAGAGGATCTTGTGAGCAAAGTGGGGATTGGGGCTGTCTTGGCCACAGTAATCATGAAGTGATTGAGTTTAAAATCTGTGTTGACAGGAGGAAAAGTGCCAGCAGAATTTCAGCCCTAGGCATGAGGAGAGCAGACTTCAGGCACTTCAGGGAATTAGTCAGCAAGGTCCCCTGGGAATATATTTTTGCAGGTGCTGGGGTCCATCAGTGCTGGTCATGGTTTTTAAAGATCACTTCCCAAGTGCACAGTGACTCCCAAATGTTGGAAGTCAGGCCAGTGAGGCAGAAGGCCAGCCTGGAATCATCTCTTGGAAAAACAGGAAGGTGCATGCCCAGAGGAAGCAAGGCCAGGAGACACAGGAAGAATACAGATATGTTGCTTGCCACTGTAGGGATAAAATTCATGAGGCCAAAGCTCAGCTAGAGTTGAAGCTGACAGAACTGTAGGAGACAATGACGATGGTCACCTCACAAACAGGGACATGGACAAGGCAGAGCTGTTTAACACGTTCTTTGCAACACGGGTGATGGACCAGGAGAGTCTCAATGCCTTGAGCTGGAGGACCATGGCTGAGAGAATGCTCAGTTCCCAGCTGACCCTGAAACTGTGCAGGACCTGCTGCTCCACTTGGATCCCTACAAATCCATGGGGCCTGATTGGATTCATCCAAGAATCCACAAAGAACAGATGATGTCATCACCAAGCCTCTCTCTGTGATTTCTGAGCAATGTTGGGAATCCCAGCTAACTGGAAGCTGGCAAATGTTGTCCCAGTTTTCAAGAAGGGAGAGAAAGAGGACCCTGGAAACGAAAGTTGGCAGTGCCTGGCAGTGCTATGGAGAAGATTATTCTGGGAGGCATTGAAAAACACCTGAAAAAATGCAGTTGTTGGTCACAGCCAGCACAGCTTCGTGAGAGAGAAGTCCTGCTTATCAAACCTTTTATGACAAGGTAGCCCACCAAGCTGATCAAGGGATGTTGATGCCATCTTTCTGCATTTCAGTAAATCTGAAATTTTGATGCTGTCTCTCCCAGGATCCTTCTGGACAAAATGTCCATCCCACAAACACGTTATGGGATGGGAGAACAACCGGCTCACGGGTCAGGTGCAAAGGGTGACGGTCAGTGGGGTCACTGACAGACATCAGACTGGTGACCCGTCACAAGTGGGGCTCCATCCTCAGCCCTGTGTTCTTCAACATCCTCATAAATGACTTGGATGCAGGACTGGAAGGGATGCTGAGCAAATTTACAGATGATACAAAACTGGGAGGAGCTGCTGACTCTGCTGGAGGCAGGGAGGCCTTGCAGAGAGACCTCGACAGATTGGAGGACTGGGCAATCATCAAACATATGAAGTTCAGCAGGACAAAGTGCTGGATTCTGAAGCTGGCACAGGGCAACCATCTCTCCTCTGTGGTGACCACTGACAGGACCTGGACAAACAGCCTGAAGCTGTGCCAGGGGAAGTTTAGGATGGATTTTAGAAAAAGGCTTTTGATGCAGAAGGTGGCTGGGCACTGGAACAGGATCCCCAGGGGAGTGGCCAGAGCCCCAAGGCCTCAAGAAGCGTTTGGACAATGCTCTCAGGCACTCTTGGGGAAGGTTCTGTGCAGGACCAGGAGTTGGACTTGATGATCTTTAAGGATCCCTTCCAACTCAGCTTACTCTATGATTCTATGTGAAACCCTTGCTTTTATTTGCTTGTGGGCACAACTTTTGTTTTATTTATTAAACTGCCTTTATCTGAGTCCGTAAGTTTCCTCACTTTCTCTCTTCTGATTCTCTCTCCCATTCTGCCAGGGGTTAGGAGTGAGCAGCTGAGTGGGGCTTTGTTACCAGCTGGGGTTAAACCACGACAGTAGTTTACAAAAAGAGAGAGAAATAATAGAAAAATATCTACAATGCTTCAGGAAATTTTACATGCAAGAATTGCCTTCCTCTCTGATTTTTGTACTGTTACAACTCACAGAATAACTTTCTGAAGAGCTCCATTCCACAGATGAACACCTTTTCTAGCACGGGTGCTCGCTTGATCATGTTTTGAGAGATTTGGGAGAAGGTCAAGAAGCCAGCTCTTACATCATTAGCTATGAAAAGGCTTATATATCAATTCCCCATCATAAATGCATAATATTTTAGTAATCTTTTAAAATCAGAATTGTGACAAGCATTTTTAATAAAATATCAACAATCCAGCAGGGTGACGAACTATTTAAAATGACAGACCACTTTTTGTGTGGAAGAGTAGAAATGAAAATTTCATCTCTGTCTTTACCAAGTGATGTGACAGGTTTTAGCCAGTCAAGGTTTAAAGCAATGAAATTCTATATAGTAACAGGGTTTCTCTATGTACTGGTTCAAGTGTGTCAAAGTTATTCCACCTGTGTTTCTCTCAGTTTTATTTACTGCTTAGTTTCGATTGCCTCTTTTAATTGCTTTTCCTCCAACAGTTCATTTCTGTGCATTCCATAACAAATTTAGGCATTCTAGCTTTTTGAGCATCTGTATTTTCGGGTCATCCTGAAGGATTTCTGCACTGTTTCACTCTGTTTATTAAACAGAACACTCTGATGAAGTCAGGAATATTTTTCTATTGAAATCACACATTTGCAGAGTTTGCCTTCGGAGCTGCAAAACTTTTATGTTGTTCCCAGCTGATGGTTTTCCCTGCGACTGTAACCTTGGAGTTCTGATGGAAACTTAACGAAAGAGCCATCATTAGTAATTTGAAAAGGCTGAAGCCTAAAGCAGCTGCCAAGAGCGATACAATGCCACCACAGAGCCTCTTGGATGAATCAGCAGAACCCACATATGCATCTATAGGGGCTGTTGCACGAGGCAGGAGCAGGCATTTGTGCCCATAGGTGCTGTGGGAGCAGCGGATTCCCTGTCCAATGAGGTGGAATGCTCCGCGGGCACATGGTTTACGCTGCTCAAAATAACTTGGGACCTGCAAACTGACAAATGCTATTGCTCCGGTGGTGACAGGTTGTCCAGCTCCTTCCAGCCATCCTCACAATAACCAAGGTTAACTTCCTTCACTCTTTATGGACTCCTCCTAGCTGATTCTGTTCCTGAGGACTCGAAGGATCCTTAACTTTAATCTCACACTTCTGGATAAGTGTCAGCGCTACTCACTGCCAGGGCTGGGCAGCAGCAGCTGGAGGAATTAAAAAAAGGTAATCCCTCAATTTCAGATTGGTCTACGTTTTGATTTTGCAGAGTGTAGCAGAAGGGTTTGATAAGATATATATTTGAATGCTAATTTTAGCTGCTAAGGCGTATACAGGGAACAGATACCTTTTAAACTGACTTAGATTGTGCTGAGGTGTGTGCATTGCAGTGAAAGAGAAACGGTGTTCTGAGGAATTATAAAGGACCTGAATAGCATTGGTGGGGTTCTCAAAATCCCTCGCAGCCACTCTGACTCCTCTAAAGAGTCAACAAGATTCTAATGACCTGAAAAGTTCCTTGCTGGGATTCTTCCCTCTTCCTGCTCATCTTCCCTTCATGAAATAATGGAGGAGTGAAATATTTACATTCTTGTATTCAGCCTTAAACCAAGATGCCGTAATTTGGAATTCCTTCTTAAGCAAAATCAAACCTAATTTAATGTGACCCCCCCAATAGTTAAATGCTTTCTATTTATTTAATTATTTATTCTGTCATGTAAAATGACCCCTGTGGCTATATTTAGTGCAGGGAGATCTGCTCTCTGGATTAATGTACACAACAGCTGCAGAAACAGTCCTGCTAGAAGGGCACAGCTCTCACCCTTGAGCTCTCACTATCTCCTCTGCTCTCTTTCTCTCTCTCAGAAAAGTATTTGACTGTCAGTAGCAAATGTTTGGCCCAATATATTGCAACATTAAGCAGTAATCAGAAGCTCATGTTAAGTTTTACCAAATAATACATCAACAATTGACAGAGAACAGAGAGGCTCCTGAGCATATGTTACTAGAACATTATACAGATCGTGCTAAAGACACTGATTTCTTTATCAGCAGTTTTGTTTTGGTCATTGGGTTTACAATTGTGAAGATGCTCTAGAGTTTAAGAGTGAAAACAAAACCAGCAAGTTTTAATGGAACAATTTCATAAACTTCAACTCTGCTCTTCTCCCTCTCCTACACCACCTGAAGGTTCCTAAGGTCAGGATATGTCTTTGGTTTTGTCTGTCTTTAAATTGTTTGTTTTTTAACTTTCAGAAACAGCTAACAAAATTAAACAGCAATAGCAAGTGTGCTCATTCCTGTAGCTGAGCAGAGTAATATTTACACATAAAAAAAAATTTATAGTCAGTTCAGGAGTTAGGTCTTGCACATGGCAGAGTGTACGAAGCACAAAGCGGAACTGTGTGCTCTGTGCTGGTTTTTATTCCTGTGCATTCTTTAGAGATTTTACAGCAGGTCTTGCTGTGGTACTGAAGGAATCTTTTTTTATCAACAGCTGATAACAATTAGTAGTCTAGGCATGTTTGTACATAGATACTACATTAAGATATCTTTTTTTAAATGTACACAATAATATAAAGGCAATTGGGCAATGCAACCTCAATTGTAATCTAAACCATGGGGTGGGGGGAAAGAAAAAAAAAAGAAACTATTTTACTTTTCTGTTTAAAACTTAACTGGGTTAGTGCTTGCTTTCATAAACAGGAATATTGGACAGGACTGGGCAAATTATTCCTGTAGAATAGAAATCTCATTTAAACATTGCAGTTTGAAAATATGATTAAAATACGAAGGCTTTTATATTATAATGTTGTTAGAGAAGACTGTTGAAAAAACATCAAAAAGACAGAACAGTGGACAAAAAGAAAGGCACAATTGAAAAAGCTGAGGAGAAAAATGCAATCCAGACTTCTTCTGTGTCAAATTTAACACTTAAATTCCCTTTTCCACCGGGAACCCCTATTTGTAGGAAAGCTGTAGCAGTCCTCAAGCATTTGATGTGTGGGTTTCTGCACTGCTCCCACATCCTGCCAGCAGGACTCACAGAAATGACTGAAATCATTTGGCTCACAACCCATGAAAATGGATTTGCAGTTTTAACCATGAGAAAAGGTGTGCAGGGTGCTGTGTCTGTGTTTGAACCAGGATAAATGAATATTGGTGCCTGATAGTTACATTTTCATTGAGGAATTCCCTGTGTACATTCAGCACCAAATTGTGCATCTCTGCTGCAACTGTTTTGGCCTTTCATATAAACTTTTTCTCCTATGGGCAATCCTCGAAGGAAAGAGGGTTATATACATTACTTAAATCAATAAAAACTTGTTCTACACTGTGAGCACTTGAAGTACACTCAGAACTTGTCCTGATATCTGAGGCCTGGCTGCAGGTCAGCAGAAGAGGAGGATGCAGAAGCATCCCAGGCAGGCCTCAAAAGAGCCATCACCCGTCTTCCTTTCTCAATTTCTAATTTAAAAATCAGCTGAAAATGTATTTGTTTCATTGAGATGTTGTTTCTTCAAGATACTGTTTGCCTTGCAGTTCATGGAGATTCACCGAGGAGGAAAAGGGAACTTGAGACATGGGATAAAGGGTCTCAGTTCTCATTTTGAGAATTATTGAGGGACAGTATTAATTAATGAAATAAGGAAGACTTTTTGTGATCAGAGTGAAAAATAAAAGACCTTTTCATTATATGAGAGTATAAAAGAAATGTTGAAAAAGTTAAAAGAGCACTTAATGTGCTTTTCCCTTGAAACAGAGTTGGGTATTTCCTCCTGCTCAGGGTGCCCAATACTGTAACAGTGAGGTCATGGGCCAGGGCACGACTCCAAGTGCACACAGGGCTCAGAGTAACTTGGGGAGAGGATTTATCCCATCCCATTTCTGAGGGATTTTCTTTCCATGAGAAGTTGTTACACTCCTGAGGCTGGAGATTCTCCATTTTCCATATTTAATGACATTACTTGGAACTGGGAGTTTAATTATCTGACTCATTACAGGGAATGGAAATCAAAGCCACTCAAGTGTCTGAAACAGAAAAGTAAACCACCCTCCTGCACACAGTTTTCTAAACACTGTTTTAAAAACCTCTCAAACACACGCCCCCAAGCACACAGAGGTGCTAACCTAAGTCCTCTACCCCAGCCTAACCCTTCCTGTCACCAGAATCGGTGACAATGGCATCTGCTAAGTGAGAATGCCTGCAGGCACACCACAATGCCACTGTCATCATCCACGGTCTGCAAGACAGATGTGTCAACCCTTGCCTTGTTTTTCATACAGTTGGAACAGCTCCATAAATGTTAAACTCTCCGTGGGTAAATGCAATTTATGTGCAATTAAATCAATCACGAAGCAGATATGGCCTCTAGTATTTGGTCATTTTTCTGGTTTCCACGCTGAGGTGCTGGGCACGCAGAGTGTTGCTGTGTAAAGGCCACAGAGGTGCCTCTCTGCAGAGCAGAAGCAGCAGTTTGCTTGCCTGGGGTTGCACACAAAAGCACTCCCAACACAAGTAATGGAGCTTGAAAAGCTGAGACAGGAACAACATGCACCGACTGAAATTTCTCCTTTTAACTTCTGAAAGCCAAAGCAGATGTTCCAGTGCTTCTTGCATTAAATCTGCTAATTGTATATAACCTGTTTATTCTGTCAAAGAAGGAGAATTTGAAAAATTATCTTTAGGGCATCAAGCAGTAGTAGCTGTTCTCACCAAATAAAACAGAGATATATCCGATATATCTGGGATTCCTTTAAGCTTGCTGAGATTTCACTGGTGCTGTTTCTGTAGGAAAAGCTCAGATTCCTTCAGTGGTGACTCAGGAATGAGTCTAAGAAAACTCAGACAAGAAGAAATTCAAGTGTTTGGAGTCCCACTCTGCAAGACCCCCATGGCACGTATTTCCTCCCATCCATGTAAAGATTTTCAGGTCAAGCCACTGCCAAAACAAACTGTGGAAACCAATTCTACCTTTGTGAATATTTAATCCTAAAGATCACTTGGCTAATAAGAGAACATTGCCATAACTATAGGCTCTTGGAAACTCAAAGCTTGTTCAATTAGTTGCCTAATGGAAACTGAATTAGCAGAGTGAAGAAATTCATGGAGTCAGTTTTGTTGGTGCCATGCTCTGGTGCCTTTCAAGACAGGAGGTGCCCAAGGTCAGTGCAGCTGGTGTCCCAGGAAAGCCAAAAATGCTGCCCTCACACTGTGCTTTGGGGCTGTAGGTAATGAGCCAGTGAAGAACAGAGACCCACAGGCTGCTGCTGGCCCCATTTCCCCCCCAAAGAACAGCAATTAAAGACATTACCTGTAACCAGCAATGCAAGTCCTGCCCTTGATACAGCTTCATCACAATGCTTTTCCAGTCAGCAAAATGATTGGTGCTTTCACTGCCACCACAGATTGCTGTCTACTGTGTTTTGACTGGTTTGTCCTTCTTCCTGCCTGCTCAACACAGTTATCTGCCATTATCTGCTCAGCAGAGACATCTGCAATTACAATTAGCACAGTTCTTTTGGGGGGAAAAAAACCCCAACACAACAAACTGGGCATTTCTCAAGGCAAAAGCAAGGCAGAATTAATAACTGTAATGGGATTGCTTGGTAGCCTCACAGCAACACCCACTGAAACTTAACATTTTCCATTAAATTAAAAATATCAAATAATTCAAAATATTTTAAGACTTTGGTAGACAATCACTGCCTCAAAGTGCTACATTTGACTAGAACCCAACTACTTCATTCCTAAAAATAGAATAAAAAGTCATCTTCTACAAGCTGAAAATAGAGAAGAGTTAGATTTAAAATTCTGACCCTGGGTGAGCTCTAAAGAAAAGTGATGGCCCTCTAAGTATTGAGAATTTGGCATCAGATTTGTTCTCATTAATATCTTGCTTTCCAATTCTAGAAGAACTCTGCTCCCTTCTACCTCTTCTGCTCCAGTGGGCAGAAGGAAGGAAGTTGTTCCAAGTTCTTAGCTGGGGAACTGTTTGTTTTCCTCCCTTTGCTATCAGACAATGGATTTTTCAAGCTAGAATTATAAAACTATTTTGCCTAAACAGATCTTTGAGAGTAGCTCCTGATGTTGCAGCAATACTCCTTTAGCAAATTAGCAGAAATTATTTCTTTCATGTTTCAATGCTTTCAATTCATCAAAAGATGAACAGAAGACATGCAAGAACAAAGTCTCAAATAAGCAGACTGAACACACAGTTGCTTTACTATGGTTTCCTGCAGAAAAGCTACACTGTGATTAACAACCTCTGTTGAAACAGACATAGCAACAGAGGAAAATGAAACCCTGAATAGTCTCAATATAATTTTCATATACTCTTTAGACAAAAACATTGCAGGAGTTCTTCAAGTTCATTTGACTTCAGGTTTTGATCACACAATATTCCTTCCCTATTTGGAGCATGTGGTGTTCTCTAAAGATCTGCATCACCTTTTTTCAGCTCTGATGACCTTTCCAGACACTGAGATGAAGATGTGACATTCTGAAATGCTGCAGAAAGAGTGGCCAGGAAATGCAGCAAGCTCAATTTTGCCACCTTGTAAAATCCATACTTCTCCAGCCACGTAAAATCCAGCCTTCCACTGTGTCCTGTAAAGCTACAAAGAGCTGGATGTTCTAATTCAGCCAGAGCCACATGTGGAGAGGTTCTAGGGCTGCAGTTCATTCATGGGACAGCTCTGTCTTCCAGCCTGTACACTCCTTATGTTAAATGTATTTAAACTCTTGGGAGCTGAAACTAGCTTTAGCTGTGACCTTTCCAGCACATAATCTGTGATCAGCACATAAACAAGCTGAGAGAGGCCCTGAAACACGTTCAGCTGCACTGAGGTGCCACAGCTGCCCAAGGAGTGAAAGCTGAGCAAGCAGAAGCAGTTTCCACTGAGCAGGAGCTTTAAACCTCGTGGAGGCCTCTTTGTACTCTTAAGAGGTTAAATTATAAACTCTGTCCAGTCATGAAACAGCTCATGATATTATCTCGTGTGGGCTTCCCAAATCAATGTTCTCTATGTGCCACAGATAATTTAATGCCAAGTGTTCAATTAGTATCACAGAGCCTGGCTCAGCTGCAGGGACTGGACAGGGTGCTTAAAAGCCTACAATTTATATTCAAAATATATTAAATATGGCTTTTTATTCCTCATTCTTTGTACAGGTACAAATTTAGAAATATTTTGATTGGGTGCCTCTGTAGTCTTAGTGATTTTCTTTGTCTCATATTACGAAAACAAAATCAACAAATCTAAAATGCCCAAAATTTACATAAGGAAAAGGATTTCAGTATAAAAAATGTGCCTCAAGCAGAGGGATTAAGGTCTCAAAATGCACATCAGATTATGATAGCTCTGTGTTCATTCATTGAAGAATATAAACAGCTTAAGTTGAAACCTTCCTTTTTGTAAATAAAGAATAAGGGCTGGCACTCACACTCCAGGGAGAAATACTGCAATATGATATGAATCAGGATGACCTAAGAACATGATTCTGAAAGCTCTGTAGTACAAATTATGTTTCCATCAAATAATGACACAGTTCTCTACTTACTTTAAATAAATAATGACATAGTTCTCTACTTTCTTTAAGCAGCTTATTAGAAATAATACTGGATTTAGGAAGCTATGGAGCACCATTATAGCTTCCTATAATGCATTAAAAATTGTCATTATAGAATATTTTAGTTTTTTCTCCTTCCTCCTCACATCCCTCTTACGATTTTGAGGGTTCATTTGCTTACTACTTTAGTGCTTTTCAAGCTAAATTTACTTCACTTTAAAGTACTGTTATTCTCAACAACTTTCAGTCCCTGAAATAGCCAACACTTAATCTATCCCATGAGATTGTTTCTTAGCTAAGAAACACACATCAGCAATGATGAAGATTTGACATTGAAACTCAGTTAATAGCTCTGTAGCTGAAGCTTTGCCTTGCCCAGAGTAGGAAATACCACACTTAATTTATGTGAGGCTACTGACAGCAGAAAGTGATGAAAGATGAACTTTACTGGGTAAAAGCAACAGTGTCTGGCAGGATGTGCAGAAAAGCAGGCCTTTAACACAGGGCCACCCTTATGCTTCAAATATTACAAGTACTTGCAAGTATTCAGCACACAGATGCACTTTGAAAATGTTGTGTTCTGCTTTTCAGAAGCCTGTCATTGTGTTCAATCCAAAAAATTGCTATTGACAAGGCGTGGTCCTATTTGTCCTTTCTGTTGGCAGCATGCAAGACGACAGTTTAGAAACCTCAACTTCAATATCTCAGCTTCTGAGAGAGAGTTATTTAGCAGAAACAAAACATCAAGGGAAGAGTGAAAGAAGCAGATCAGAGCCAGTTTCTCATAATTTCCACTATGGCAATGCTGCTGGTGATTCAGATGAGGTAGCTGCCCAAGATGACCTCCCAGATCTCTCAGCCTTTTTGAGCCAAGAAGAGCTTGATGAAAGTGTAAACCTGGCAAGACAAGCTATTGATCAGAATCCACTGGAAACTAAACAGGATGAGCTTCAGGCACATTCACAGCGCCCCCCAGATCAGCTGAACAACGCGGGAAAACACAAACAAATGGCCCAGTCTACAGCTTTGAAAACATCAGACAATGGCCTGAACTCCAACTTCTGTCAGGAACATGTCAGAAATACAAGGGGGTCCAAAGGGAGCTCTCAAGATCTAAAGAAACACCACCTCCCCTCTGAGTCAGAATCCAAAAAGGAATTCCTGAACAAGGCAGCAGATTTCATCGAGGAGCTCTCGTCGCTTTTCAAAGCTCACAACTCTGAAAGGATACGACCCCGAACATGCAAAAACTACAAGAGCAAAATGGATTCTAAGAACAAGTCTGCTCAAAAAGGTAGCTCCAGCCTATCTCTCACGTCAGAAAATAGAGAAAGGCTTTCCATTCCAACAGCTCAAGACTCGGAAAACAAAGCAGAGAAAACTTTTGAACAAACAGATGATCAACAGGCTGCAAACCTGGAATCCATCGCTCAATTAACAAGCACAGAGCTGAAAACAGAGTCAGAATCTGCATCTGTATATTCTGATGAGCCCATTGGACAACCACCACGCTTCACTCAGAAACTGAAGAGCAGGGAGGTTCCTGAAGGATCCAAAGTGCAATTGGACTGCATTGTGGTAGGAATCCCAGCACCTGAAGTCAGGTAAACATATTCTGCACTTGTCATTTTGTATTTCTGTAATGGTAGGTGTGTGCAGGTGGGAAATCCTTGGTTGGGAAGAATACTATTTCTACTATTTCTACTATTATTTCTACTTCAATCTAAACCCACTGCTTGAATTAACACTTTTGAGCTGTTCCCTTGGTGGAGCTTATGCCATTACAAATGTTGTATTGTGTTCAGCCCTGAAACTCGTAGTAGAGGAGTCTGACTAAAAGAGAAAACAGTGCCAGAAATTCAGGGGGTTTTTAACAGAAAACAAGCAGGAAATATCATCCCCTAAGTTAATAGCAACACTCTCTGAACACTTCTCTTGCTTATTTCTCTCAGCATTTGCCTCGATAAATCCTTTGGATAATAAAAATGTCAGTAGGATCCCTGGAAGAGAGAAATCACTTTTCCACCTTTCATCATTCATAGTTTATAATGCAAAGACAAGTGAAATCATCTTCTTTTACATATCTGGACCTGTACACAAACTCAATCTGGCTTTCCTTGTATTCAGAACACTGAATGGCTTGTTCACAGACTGTACTCCAACACACAGTGTTCAATTTTGGTGTTTCTCCAGAAGGCCACAACACTCTCCTTACAGCAGCAGTCATGTTGGTGCTGTTGACATACATAAAAGTGACAAGGTGTTTGTGTCATCCAAGTTTAGGTGTTTAACAATCACCAGAATTAGAAGCTGATACTACAAAGTCACCAAAGCCTCGCAAGCGCAGAGAGGAGAAGCTGGGAACGAGGGCTCATCCTGGAGATATCCAGGGATGACCAAAATGCTGGTGTACCCAACTCAGGAGCCACTTGATGCCACAGGAATGGGTGTAACTTGGGTCTATTTTTGCCCAAAAAAACTGGAAGCTTTTAAATTGAAATTTCTATTTCAACATTTGATTTTGGTAATTTTGATTAATTAAATAAGCTACTTACGTGAATGCCATTCAATACAGGAGCTACTACACTTCTGCACAGTTCATCAGATTAGGAAATTAGGGACAGGGAGAAAGAAGTTCCCTAGGGAAAGTTAGTCCCAAGCAGTTAAACCTCAAGAGAAATATCAGGCTCAGCTTTCAGTTTCACAATTTAAGCTAAAAAATAAAAGATAAGTAACAAGGGGGAACTCTAAAGTCTCCCTTGAGTTTGTGTGTGTATGTCTATTAAGGAGAAAGCTGGGAATGCTGGCTCCTTGAACAGTTTCCTGATCATAATTATTTATTAACAAAACTTTGTCATGTTCATCCAAAATTCTTTCAACGTGCAGAAGAAACACTAAGAGAGGGAGTAAAAATCGTCACTTGACTGAGTGATAAATATTCACATGCTTCCAGTGATGGTGGCCTTGTTAGTCACTGCCACAGCACTGGGAAATCAGAAAACAGAATGTACTTTGGGGTTTGTGTACCATTAATCATGGGGACCAGGAGAATGCAGCACTTTTTCCCTAAAAATAGTGCTTATCTTTGATCTGCTGTGCAAAGCTTCCAAAAGAGTGAAGGAAGCATTTTGTTGGCCATAGCTGTGGAACTGTGAGCAGAATTGTGCTCAGACCAAATGTCTTGCTTGGAGGGCAAGAGTTTTTCAAGGTTTATGGTGAGTTAGTTCAGTGTCTGTGGAGCTGGGCAAGGACAGAAGGATTTTAATAGATTTTAATAATTTTAATAGGTAAAAGGAATAAAAAAATCAGCATCCCAGGAAAGGACCGACAGGCAAGGTAGTAACTGATGAAACCAAGCTTAATGACCTTTGACTTAAAATGGGCTTTTTAAGCACAGAAAGGGATCCCAAGTGACTTATAATGCATATATTAGATACAATCACTAAGTGGAAGTGGTAGTGTGGGAACCCAGAGCATTGTGAAACAAGAACAGGATTCAGCAAGCTCTGTAATGGAGTTAATCAGTCAACACCAGGAGCAGTCTGATGTAATGGGGATTATAAGAGAGAAATTAGAGACAGGATATTTAGAAAGAAGCTGATCAGAGGGATAGAAAGGACTGGAAGATATGAGGGGCAGATATCACGTCTGAAAGCAAGATAGTACCAAACCCAATTGATGTAAAAGATGGTTTAAATGACATTCATGATGGATCAGGGTCAAAAAACCAGTTTGATTATTTATCAAATCAGCAAACCATGGGAATGACAAAGCATTACAGGTGAGCTGCATGAGGGCTCACTGAGGGAAAGAAAACTGGATGGTGGAGCAAGAGAAGAAAGGGGGAACTCATCTGAAGCACCAGGATATGGAAAGCTAAGTCCTCTTGGCTGAATACAGAGAAACCTGCCTGATTGTTTTTTAAGGTAACTCAGCTTTAATTTAACAAACCCACAATTCAGAGGAAGCTCATTTGGCCAACCCATCTAGAAATTCATGTGAGAAATTAGCCATTTCTCAGTATCATCATGAATGCAGCGTCACAGAAGTGACAAAGCCTGTGACAAAGCACAGGATGTGTGCCTCAAACCCCAGCTGCCAATTGAAGAGCTCTGCTACTGCTGACTGCTTTAGTCTGACTGTCCTGGGTTAGAAACAAGCCTTTGAGAGAAAGGTGGAGTGTATTTCCAAAGTGCTTGATGACCTCCTGCTCCCTTCTACAGCTCTGCTTCTCTATGAGTAATGCTAGGTGTGACATTTACTCCCCTCTGGGACAGTCACTCCTTTATCCCTCAAGTTCAGAGGTGTCTACATTTTTCCAAACTGTTTGGCACATCACTCCTAGGTTAATTTTACTGATGAATCACATT
The DNA here is from genome assembly GCF_030490865.1 of Poecile atricapillus. Taxonomy (NCBI): domain Eukaryota; kingdom Metazoa; phylum Chordata; class Aves; order Passeriformes; family Paridae; genus Poecile; species Poecile atricapillus. Next base: position 4,163,256 of record NC_081254.1, read on the forward strand.
GCATGGTTTGGCATACACAGCTATCCTGGAAGTGTCATGAGGATTTAATGTTCTAAAAACAGGCTGTATGTCATAAGGTTTCCATGAAAACATTCTTTAACATAGGCATACAAAGCTTAAAAGTTGCATTTTATGCTGCTTTGTTTGAGGAGGCCAGACCTGCAACTAATCACAGAATTTTAAAAACTCTGAAACCCTGCAAGATTAATTAAGATTTTTCTTCCTGGCTGCCAAATGAAAGCATTTTTCTGTTTTAGTGCTCCAAGGCTAGAGCCAAACTTCTCTTACATTCAGCTCCAGTGGAGTCAATGGATTAAGATCTAGGATGAATTTGGCACAGGGGGTGACGCTGCCTGTGCTTGATGTGCATGAGGAAGCTCTCGTTGCAATCCGTGGCAGGAATGAAATGTCAGTGGCAGAGCATCGCTCCCCCAGCCGTGCCATGAGGCTCAATGTCAGAACTGCCCCTGGAACTGACATTTCACTGCTGCCACGCTCTCAGGGCAAGGAAAAAACCAAATGTTAACAAGGAGAAGGTATGGCTGGACCAAAGTTTGCCATGAAGCTTCACTTCACGTTGGTTTTGATTTGTAAGCGTTACAAAGAGACAACATTTGCACAACAAGCTCTTTTTTCCAACTTAATCCCAAAATACTTGAACATTGTGGTGAAAAGAATGACTACAGAACACACTAAACACAGGAGTTAATTCCTGAAGTTTTAAATCACTGATGCTGCAAATTTAGGACTAACTGAAGGAAAAAAAATAACAATTAACTCGATTCTGCTTCACGGTTTGAGTCTACTAAAGGAATATAATATTTGTATACTAATAAAAGAAATGTAAAAATTAGCTTACATGGTGGTTTTAAATTTACTTATAGGAAATTAAAATTAAATTTGTATCACAAAAGCATGTGATACAGACTTTGCACAAACACAACAGGTTAACTGGAAAAGCTGATCAGTAACACAATGACTTCAACCTTAATGGCAATGATACCACAGCATTCTGTGTAATGTGTTTTGCTCAGTGTGCCATTAGGTAAGAAAACACATTTAAATGGACACAAAAATATGATATCACTGTACTATGCAAATTATTTTAATGTTCTGAAAAGATGCTACTGAAAATGAAATCAAATCCTAGAACATGAGTACTCTCTTTAATGTTTATTCATATCTGCTAAGGCTAACAGCCTAAAAGAAGGCTACAATATAAGGAAGAGGCATGAGGTAGGTATATAAAAAGACATGAGTAAGTGCCATGACTCATGTCCCAAAGTACACAGTTGCCTACGTGAACTACACACCTAAAAGGCAACTTGTACATTCATGTACCAAATTTGTGCCTGTAGTCACACAACTGCATGAACCTTCTCTCCTGATAATGTGACCATTTCCAGTGGTCACCAACTGCACTTCTTGAGATTAAACCATATTGTAGATAGAATTTTAAAAAATTCTCCCTTCAGTATCTCAGGAATCCTGTGTAATTCCCAAGTCTGGAACTCAAAAAGGCATTAATAATTTGAAAAGGACATTTTTCAATTGATCCTGTAATGCACATTACCATACTTCTCCCTTGGGAGTGTTCAATATTTCCTCTGCCTGCTCCTGGCAGAGTTGTTCATCTATCCCAAGCACTGGAGGTTTGTGTTCTGGATGCCAACTACAAGCTATGGTGTCTGTACCCACAGGTGTGTAAGGACAGCACTGAACAGAAAAGAAAATGTGATACTCACTTCTGGGGAACCAGACCAAAAAAAAACCCCTTTGTATCCAAGTATTACTGGTAAAAATTCCAGATTTGGGCAAGCCACTATGGACAAAGTTTTAAACAGATGTAGCTGTTCCTTCTGTTTGAAGAGGTTTTGTTTTAGAGGATCTGACAGGACTGTGACAGAATACGATCACTAGAAGTCAATCAGAAGGTAGAAAGATAATTATTTTTAAAGGAAATGTATTTTGAATGAAAATGCAAACCAATCATTTCAAAATAAAGATAAATAAAAATAAATAAATAAATAAAAAATAATTACAGATTAGTATTTTCAAAATAAATGTTAGCAAGGAACCATACTGTCTAACCTTCTGGAAAATAATGGCAATGGTACTGTGATCATGAAATCGTCAGAGGGAGAAGTAGTTTATTAATAATGATATTAACACCAGTGATTTCACATTTTAGAACTATTTTTAAGTGCTGCTTCCCACCTTGGGAAAGAAGTTAAAGAGGATGGTTACACCCTCCAGAGCAATAAGTGAATTTCCACAGGTATACATTCCCTCTGTTCTTACACCTCCCTGCAGGGTCTGGTTTTGGCCACTGGCAGGGGAGCCTGCTGGCTTAGGTGGATCTGTAACCCGAGCCAGACCAGCCAGGGGGTTCTTCCTCAGCCTTCCACATGTGCCAGCTCACCTGGCATCCTGGATTTGTGCTGCTTTTGCTGGCTCTCCAATTTCCAAAGGTGCTGCCACGGGTTTGGTTGGTGGCCAGAACTCTCCATCCCAAACAAGTCCCACTGAGGTTTGAGGAGCAGCATGAATGGCTGCTGAAAGCTACCTGGAGCAAAGTGCAGAGTGAGCACTGACAGAAGGTAGCTCAGGGCATCTCTGGTGTGGATGAAATGCAGGGAATGCCCTGAGTGCTTGGAGGAAGCCGTGTTGGATGGGCACAAATAGGGCCTGGTCCTCTGTTTACCCACAGAATCAGCATTTAAGTGCTAGATCTGTACTCCTTCATACCTCAGAGACCCCTTGAGGCTCCTTCCTCAATTCTCAATTATACTTCTGTTATATTCTGGGTTTCTGCTGATATGGACTATTTAAAAATTATTTATTTTTCAATATATTAATTTGGGTTTTTCTCACACTTAATTTGTAGCACAAATTTGTTTAAAATTTCTGCAATTGAGTGGTCAAACAAATTATTCATGTTTTTCTAAAATATCTGAGATGGAAATGTATTGAGGTACCTTCTAGTGTAAGACAAGAGATATTAATTATTACAATTTCTTACTTAAAAACCTATCCTTATCCTTTCCTCAACAATCTTATTTTCTGTCGTACCAGTCAAATGTTGACAGGTTCTTTTACCAAGTTACCATAAAAGATGGATGAAACTTTTTCTTAAGTCAATTGAAGAAAGAATATTGCCAGTATGACAACCCCAACCCTCACATGCAGAAGATGCATTAGCTGATCACATGTAATTAAGAAAGTCACATTAAGAAAATACAAATACTTTTGAGGCATTTTTTATCTATCTATCTATCTATCTATCTATCTATCTATCTATCTATCTATCTATCTGTCTACCTATCATCTTTCTTCTTTCTTTCTTTGAAAAGTTACAGTGAAGATGAATGCACTAAAGTTTGGCTTTTCAAATTTAGCTAGTTATCTATAAATACAGATATTTCTGAGTATTATCTCAAACATTTAACTCTGGATCTTTACACATAGCAATACATCTTCTTTACAAAGCCTAGATTTAATTTGGATCTTTAATTCTCCAGACCCACCTGCTTTTTGTGCTTCTGTTCTGCAGTCCTGCTCTCCCCTCCTACCAGCTCAGGGAGCCAGTGACACGTCCTGTAGAGCTCTCTGTGAAGGTGCTGCTTTGCCTTTTGTGTGAATTCCTGCATTTTCCACTGAAACAACCCTTCTGAACCCTGAGGGATTTAGGAATGCCTGAGATGAGAGTGTGAAAGCTCTAGAGAACAGATCCTTGGATGTGCAGCAGTGTTTAAAGAGGAGCATCATGCAGAACAGCTTGCCTGGTGCAGCTGCCTCACTGGCTCTTTCTGTAACAGATTCTCTTACCTTGTGAAACACTTCTGCCATCTTTTATAAAAAGCAGGTTGTGTTAAATATATGGCAAAGCAAAGACAAATTTCAGTCACATCCTGATTTAACAAGAAATAAAGAAACACAAGGGATATTTGTTATTTGATATTTGATATTTGAGGGATATTTGTTAACTTAGGGTTGGGTGTTTTTCACTGCACTTTAAGCCACTACACAGATCTGATTGTACCTCAAGAGAAATTCAGAGCTGTGTTACAAATTCAGAGCTCTTTTACTCTTTATTAAATATTATTAAAATCATCAATCTTTTATTCCTATGACTGTTGATTCAATACTTGCCTGCAGTACTCTGCCAGAATCTTCAGGCTAAACCTACCAATTTTACCATCAGAAAGACTCCAAACAAGATCATCCTAGCTATCCACTTGTTTGGATTGAAAAACAATTTCTTTTTGCTTTGCAGGTGGTACTGTGAAGGGAAGGAGCTTGAAAACTCACCAGACATTCAAATTATCCAGGCAGGGGATCGACACTCATTGATTATTGTTGAAGCTTTTGAGGAGGACACAGGGCGTTACTCGTGCTTTGCTTCCAACATCTATGGAACAGACTCCACTTCTGCAGAGATTTACATAGAAGGTAATGTTACAAGTGCTGCAAAAAACTGATGGTTGGAACTGGTCAGACAGGATTAAGAAACAATTATGTATCTTCTTTGCTAACTGTGCTAGTTTTGTCTTTTAAAAAAAAAACATAGCAGGAGTCAACACTTTCCATCATTAAAAATATCATTTTTATTTTCCTGTAAAACACTCTTCAGACAAGGGACCAGCCCTTACATTTTATTGTGTTGCTTCCCAGAGATTTTATATATCTCACTGCAAGATCCAAGTCTAAAAATATTCAGATTCTGAAAACACCTTGTATTTTTTGTCTGTGGAACTCTACAGAGTGTAAGAACCTAAACTTTGTGTCTAATTCTTATTAATCTCTTTGCCCTACAGTCATTATTACAAATTGAATGTAGGACAGCTTCCTTTTAACTCTTTCTTGGGATCTTTTAATCAAAATAAATATGGCATCTATTTGATATTCTACTTGTCCAGTAGATGCTGTAAATCAAACAGAATATATATTTGCAGATTTAGGTGTCTTCTCTTTCTCCTTATTCTTTTTACTATACCTAGGAGGCCTAAGAGTGGTGTTTTTATTACATTACCTTTTAACACTTTCTTGGGTAAGATTTTAGACTGAACCCATTATTGTGCAATTTTATTAAAATAAACTTAAAATAAACACATAAGATTTTTTTTTCCTTTTTTCTCTCAGAGAAACATACTGAGAGCACCATCACTGAGCACAGTGGGACCATTCATAAATTACAGCACTGCACTAAAGATGAATTTTGTTCTGCTGTTACTCTTCTTCCACGTCTCCAGCTTGACAGTGGAAGGACAAATCCTTTTTTTAGTATCTGCACTGCCCCTGACATTAATGGGAGATGTCTGTGCTTGGCAGGGATTTACATGTTCTAGAGACAGGGGCCAAGGTCTGCTTTTACCCAACTCAGAGGATGCTGGATGGGAGCCACAGCTGATGGAGATGTTCACTGGCAGGAACTGCAGAGAAAATGCAAAATTCAAGCACAGTGAAGGCAGAATCAGAAGGGTAAAGTGTCTCAGGAGGTCTCAGCAGTTAGTAAACAGAGCTAGTATCTTCTTCATATGGTGGTACAAGGCACTAGCTGGAGAATAACAGCTGTGATTCCAGGTCTCTCTCTTTTTCCTTTTCATCTGATAAATCACATGTCTGAAAGAAGAAATCTCGTACTTGATTCACAACAAATATGGACTAAATTATTTGATTTAGTTTTTGACTAAATCAAAAACCATAGTGGCACTTGAAAGAGAACTTGAGGAGCATCCAGATATATTCAATCTCTCTTGGATGTTCTCCTTATTTCAACTGCACCTCCTCCCTAATCTGCCTTATCTCAGCAGCAGTTCTGTGCCTTGCACAGTATGGAACACTGGGTCACTTCCCCTGCAATGGGATCTTTTGTCTGGACACAGATTTATAACACATATCCATAGAGTGCTCCACAGAAAATCTGAATAAAGCTTTGTGGCATTCAAAGAGAACCCAAAAACCCTTCTGCTAAATGATTTATTTTAAATTCTTTCATAGGCATCTCTTCTTCTGACTCTGAAGGTGAAATCATCAGAGACGAAATGGATCAGTAAGTTTAAAATCAATTACATCCTCCATATTTTTTACAGTTAAAAAACCCACAAGTGCAGACATTTCAGTTTGCAGCTTCCAACACGTTATCATTCTGTTTAGGATGGGTTTGGATTGGTTGGGTTGAATTTTGTTTGGCTGCTTGTTTGTTTGCTTTACAAATAGCATAGAACAAACATTCGTTTACTTTTGTGTCCTCTAGATTAATAATTGAAATTTTAATATTAAATATGTATATAAGAAGGAAGATGTTACCGTAAAGATTGAAATTCTAAAATTAATTTATTTAAACAAAAGCCATTTGACTACATCCAGCTTAAATGCTGATTTAAGTGTTTGATTTGGACAAAGAACATAGTACAATTTCTCACAGGAAAATACACAAGGTTTTTTGGCAGAATATAGGTAGAGACTGATTATTTAGATTTAAGATTAAGAAATTAATAGACATGCACTAGAGTGAACTGAAATGATGGTGTAAAAGACTACTTAATTATAAAAATATGTGAGATGCAACCTAAAATCTGGGAAATGTTTATTTATTCATTTATTTATTTTTCCTAAATGAAGTCCATTCCCTGATGGTTTAGAACCTGATCCAATGCTGTTAAAATTCTTTCAGAATCAAAGTCCTTTTATTAGCTAGAAAGGGAGTCAGACTGATAGAAAACTAAAATAATCAGTCTTTTATTTTGAGCTCCTTTATATGCACAGATTCCACATCAAAAGCAACCACTGCTTGATAAAAGAGGCCATAATCAGACTTGTGCACCCTCTTGGTTATTTCCATCTCTAAGGAGAATTGCACTCATCACAAATGCCAGTTTTTAAACTGCAAAGAGGAGACATTTGCAGTGTATTTGACTGAAGGCCTCTGGCTGACAGCAAATCCTGTTGTACGCGATTTAAACTCCAAAGTCACAAAATACTCCAGGTGGAACTGGTTTATGGACTTTGATAAATGTTAGGGGTTAAATCTCAAGCCTGGGATGTACTGCTAATTGGCCTGGGATTAATGCTGAGGTTTTCCACTCTAGCTCAGACTTGTCCAAATGACACAGGCATTTTTTATTTTTCACACTCATCTCATTAGGGCTGACCATGATCCTGATCACATGAACACATCCCTAAATCACTTACCTCATCAAGCTGTAATTTTTTTCTCAGAATGCTGCTCTGACATCATAGTAGGATGTCCTCAAATGATCAGATTTTGAAAGACCAGGTTTGGGTATAAGGAGAGTGTCTTCATTTTTGCTTAGCTTCCAGCTGTCATCACAGGAATCTGAACACCTGTAACTAAAGGGGGTTAATATGAGAACAGCTGCTAAAAGATGTTCAAAAGAGCAGTCAGTGATCACAACATTTGTATCTTCACTCTGAGGAAAGCTTCCTCTGTTTTGAAGGCCAGCTTTACTGGGGTGACCTCAAGCTGAATAAAAAGATCAGCTCTTCACTGTGCATTATTTCACCTAGCAATAAAATTAAAAAGTGTCAAGTCTTGTATTTCCATATATGAGCAACAACAAAGTGAAGAGCTGTCAATCTGTACATTAGCAAAATTGATGCTCTGTTGCTCAGAAAGCACGTCTCTCTTTTATTTTTCAACCATTAATTACTGAATTTGTATCCAAGCAATGTGTGGTATTTTCATTACTTTCATTGTCCAGCTCTTCACAAATTAAAAACTAGCAGTGTCCTCTGTGAAACCAGCATTGCCTTCTCAAGCTGCTCTGAGCTGCTGACAGCCACAACTGGGTGAATCCAGGACATTGATTGCATTTGGCACAGCTGAAACAAGAGATCTTTGAGAGGCCAGATATGCAGGCTGAGTTCAAAAATGCAGCTTTACCTAGGAGTAATTTAGGAGTAACCAGCTCAGAGCAGGAGGAAATCAGCCCCAGGAGTGAGGCTGGGGTTGACATGTAGCTGAGACAGACATAACTTGGGGACACACACACAGCTCTAACTTGTTCTTGGGTAATATTTCACAGCAAACCAAAGCCAGCCAACACCTCTGTGAATGCAGCAGCTCCTGCTGTCAGAACTGCAACCAAGCATCAGGAGAGCACCAGGGCACCATCAGCTGTGGCTCAGCCTGGGTCTGTACCTGTCCAGACTGTGTCAACACCAGTTAACCAGGTAGGGGGGACACCATGGTGAATTCCAAGGACTAAAAACAAGCTCTTGAAAAAGTGTTTCTTCTACAGTTTGTGACTGAGAACCCCAAATTTTCTAGCATTTGCTTTGCTGTTGAAGTTCAGCTTTGAGCCTGGCAGCCATACAGTCCTCGAGTTAACCTGGAGCTGCTGGCCAAGGGCAGGGCACCTTCCTCCCCCAGCTGCAGGAGGAGCAGGAGGCTCAGCCAGCACTGGGAATCTGTGCATTCCATGGGATCCAGGTGTATTCCAGCAGCTCCATGGGACCCAGGTGTATTCCAGCAGCCCCATGGGATCCAGGTGCATTCCAGTAGCTCCATGGGATCCAGCTGCACTCCCCAGCTCCATGGGATCCAGCTGCATTCCAGCAGCTCCATGGGATCCAGGTGCATTCCAGTAGCTCCATGGGATCCAGCTGCACTCCCCAGCTCCATGGGATCCAGGTGCACTCCAGCAGCTCCATGGGATCCAGCTGCACTCCCCAGCTCCATGGGATCCAGGTGTATTCCAGCAGCTCCATGAGATCCAGGTGCACTCCAGCAGCTCCATGGGATCCAGCTGCACTCCCCAGCTCCATGGGATCCAGCTGCACTCCAGCAGCTCCATGGGATCCAGGTGCACTCCCCAGCTCCATGGGATCCAGCTGCACTCCACCAGCTCCATGGGATCCAGCTGCATTCCAGCAGCCCCATGGGATCCAGGTGTATTCCAGGAGCTCCATGGGATCCAGGTGTATTCCAGCAGCCCCATGGGATCCAGCTGCACTCCCCAGCCCCATGGGATCCAGGTGCACTCCAGCAGCTCAGGGGCTGGAAGGGCACCACCAGGATGTGGAGTCACCTTTGTGGCCTCTCCTCGTCGCAGACTGGCTCATGCACTTTCCAGCCTTGCATGTTTTCCTCTCCCTCGCTGCGGAACCCACTTGAAACCTTTTCCTTTCAATGAAACTTATTTTAAGCTGAGTCATTTCACTACTATACTTAATTTATATGTAGATAAGCTTGTTTGCCATGTAACATTTTACTATGCACATCCAAGGGTTTCTAATTAATGTCACCATGAATTTGGAGTTGTTTTTGTTGCATATTCACAGCTGTGAATTCTTTCCTGATAAGGAAGAGGAGCCATACTTAGTTAAAACTGCAAAGTTCACGAGCTTCTGAGTTTCTCTCTTTACAGTGCCTTTTCAAAGTTTATAGCCCAGAATTATTGCACCATCTACTTCATTTGGTTATTTCCTGAGATACTGAATCTTTAATTCTGCTGTTCTGGGGCAACTCCTACCGCACCAAAATAATAAAAGCTATATTAAATACTCAACCTACGTAACAAAATTTTCCAGGAGGAAAACAATTCCTTTCTGCTTTCACTGAGTAGGATCAACAGGTTGATATCCCACCTCTGTAAAAGGTTTGGTTTTGGTAAAGGAGAAGAATTATAGTAGCAGTCACACATGTGACTTAACATTTCCTTATCAACATCAATAACTATTTTCTAAGTAAGAATTTTTAAAACAAGGCTATGACCAAGCAGACAACATATATTTGAAGACTGAAGAAAAGATGTTACAATACACTGTGCTAAAGCTTTTTTTGCCATAATTAACTGAGTAGGGCAACAAAGGTAATAACAGCATTTTTGCTGTTATTCCATCCAGGAAGATCAGTTGTTCGCAATAGAATTTCCGTTCACTGCATTAGGTGTTTTGTTTTAGACTTCATCCATCAAAATCTCTTTTATGTTGTTCCAAAAGCACATTTCTCTTGTATATGAATAAAATAATGTCTGTACACCTAAACATCATCTTGTGATGTTTTTTAATCCACAGGCTCAAAGCCCCACTAACTATTTGCAAGGACTGGATGGAAGACCTATAATTGCTGCTCCTGTATTTACAAAGGTAATTTCTACTTTGACATATTTGCAAAGCAGAGGTCAGATAATTGTAAAAAAGAGAGAATTAAAAATTAGCTCTCAAAAAAAAAAAAAGAAAAAAAAAAATCTTTTCCTGAGCCATTCAAGGGTTTAAGTGGCTTTATTACTAAATCTTACTGAAATCAGTATTACATCCAGACCATTAAGACATTTACTGACTGTCTATTCATTTTCTCTATTAGATGTTACAGGATATTTCAGCTTCTGAGGGGCAGCTTGTTGTTTTTGAATGTCGGGTGAAAGGAGCTCCTTCCCCAAAGGTTGAATGGTATAGAGAAGGAACACTGATAGAAGACTCTCCAGATTTTAGGATATTACAGAAAAGTATGTTTCTTGTGTGAAAATATTGTGTCTAATAAAATATAGGCAAGCAACAAAATTGCTAACATAGCAGCACTGTGAATTTCTTACTACAACTGTAATTTTAATTTTCAAATGCAGTCAGAACATCTGCAATTTTCTCTAAGTTGCTGAAATGCTAAAATTGTGACAATTCAACAGAAATTCCTTAAATACCACACTAAACTAAACCTAAGTGAAACAATGGTTCATCATATCTTGATTTCATGTGGGTCAGAGTTTCAGAAATTGTCTTCAAGACAAAACAGAATTGTGCCAATACTGGAGAATTAATTTCCTATTCCTTCCCAAGTTCCCAACAGTGTTCATATTGTTCATTGGCTTTGACATATCATTGAGTGAAAGGCCTGGCTGTCTTCACCTCCCCTTAAACAGAAAATTGGATCAAAAAGAGTATTTCATCATATTTAGAAGGTCAAACTTTATATTTAGTGCTTAAGGAAAAAGAAATATTGGCAAAAATAACTATATTCAATCTAATAATTCTCCTCTTCTTCCCTTTAGAACCACGATCTATGGCTGAACCAGGTGAGGATCATCAAAGGCTCATCATTTTTCCATTACATAAATGTGGTGGTTTAACCTCAGAAAATATTAAATGTTAAAACTTCATTACTTAATTAACATAATTTCTTCTTTTCCCCACGTTCTATAGCTACTAGTGACATACATTTCACTGTAGACTGTACCACAAGCATGTAATTTGAATTAATTCAGTCTCTTTTGAAGAAAAGTTTCCATTCTGCTTGGACCCACTTTTGACTCAGGATCTAAACGAGCTAAAGATTAATAAAATGAATGTATGAGGGTCCCCTGTACATCTGAGGTCCTGAAGTACATGAGATGAGGTAGACCTGAGCTATTTTTATCTAGTTTACCAGTTAGGGAACATTGCATCAGACGTTTAGCCATGTCAGCCATTCCCTGTGCTCCCTACCAGCGTAATGTGAGAGTACCACATCAGGTGTTCCATCCCTGATATCAGCAAATCCTAAAAATGTGGCTGGATCTGCTGATATCAAGGATCAGGGCAGAATGTGGACTGCTTCACATGGTTGGAGCAGAGGAGCCACAAAGCTTTGATTATTTCTCCATGAGTTTCACTCTCCTCGCTATGCGTTTGGCCACTAAAATTACAAAGCCGCCCCTCTCAAGATGGAAAATTACCAAAGGAGTATTAATTCTTATGAAATAAAAAGTGTTTTTTTTTCTCAAAAAAACCCTTCTGTATTTACCCCAAAAAGAGTTTCTCTAAAGAAAGTGCCTCTGTGTGAGATTCAGGACTGAAAAAATGGAGCTTGTAGCAGAAGGCACCGCCACTGTTCTGTTCGTGTGCAGTGGCATCACTGCTGAGTAATGTGAAGCAGTTTTTAGGGGATAATCAGTTGGGTGCAGTTGTCACAGCCTCATCACCTGCTGCTCATTCAGAAGGAATCTGGATTTCCATGCATGCAGTGGTTGGCAGATCCCAGCACGATAAACTAGATACTATAAAGCCTTCAACTAGTTCTGTTATCATCCTACTATAATAAACTATTATTCTCCTATAGTTGATAGCAAACAATCTCTTTGTTGCTACCAGGTTTTCCTTGGTGATGACATGAAACAATCAAATTTAAGTGTGTTATAGCCTTCTACAAAAGTACTCCCAGAATATTTATCCTGGAGGGTTTTAGGAAAGTTTATTGTTGGAAAATAGTCTCTGAGTAGGTGAAGCAATTTTATCAGCCCACATTTGAATTCACTTTAGATGTTACTGTCCCTCCTCCTCCCAGCTACAAAGCCAAACCAAAAGATTTCAAATCCCACCACAATAGGTATTTATTAGCTGGCACTGCTGCCCAGACCTGTCAGGCAGGAATGTCATAAACCCAGACTGACTTTTCTACATGGAATATCATTTTTCCCAGTACAATTTTGCTACTGTATTTTTGGTGTCCATTGGACATCTTCACAAACAAGTCAAAAGACAACTTTCTGTAAGCACAATCCCCTCTATCTGCAAATCTGCACTGCTATTTTTGAGAACAACAGTCTATATGCATGTATTTTATATTTCTCCCCCTTATAGAGTGACTCCACTTGAATTGCTCCCAGGCAATTAAAATTAATCTTTCAATCTGCAGAGATAAAAATACCTATATTTTAGTGAGCTGCGAGCGAGGAGTACACCGTATATTTTTCCAAATTAAATTTTAAGTTCTTTTAAGTCTGTACTTTGTGTGTTGGGAAAACATTTTCTAATGTTTTCCACACACTGCTGACACCTGTTCTTTGCTTTCATTGGGCATGCTGGAGCACAGAGGGTACCAGTTGCTGCAGACAATGCTGATAACAGCTGCTGCACACAAAGGCTGCCAAAATTGATAATACTGATGGAACTAGAAACAATCTGAGCAAGGTGGAAAACCTTAAGGAAATCTCCCCAAAGGCAGTCAGGGTTTTGTGTGTTCACTGCATGTTCACTTACCAATCCTGGTTTTTTTTGCAGAGGAGATTTGTACTCTGGTGATTGCTGAAGTATTTTCAGAAGATTCAGGCAGTTTCACCTGTACTGCCAGCAATAAATATGGCACAGTGTCCAGTATAGCTCGTCTGACTGTCAAAGGTAAGAGTTACTCTGAGTCCTTTGCTCCCTAGCAAATGCAAGCAGAGCAGGTACAGAGCATTTATGCTGTGTATTGTTAACTCCAATGCAGCTCAAGTTCTGGCAATGTCCTTCATAACTAAAAACTGTGAGAATTCTCTGTGGGAGAAACCAAAAAGTTTGTATTTCAAAGATGTGGTGGGATAATTTCTGGGGATGTGGCTGAAGATCACTGATTGATTCTCCAAGATTTCCCTTTTCCTTCTACCTTTACAACATTCCTTTTCCAAGGGAATTTGTTCCTAAACAAACAAGGTCTAACAACTCAGTGCAGCAGCTGGAAGGACATCAGAGTGAATTTTTCGAACCATAACTCCTGTGATTTCATTTCACTATGAATTCTGGCATTTACATATCCCACAGGTCTGACCTTTCCTCTTTCAGCACCTGAGGACAGCAGTAATGCTGCTGCCCTTCACACCACGAGCTCCATCGATTTTGTCGCCACTGAGCATCAGCCTCCCCCACAAACTCCTGCCAGCCAGGGAGCAAATCCAACACCCAAACCTAAACTGGAAGGGGTTCTTGTCAACCACAACGAGCCCAGGTCGAGTTCCAAGGCAGGGCTCCGTGTCCACTTCAAGCTGCCTGAAGATGAAAAAGGAAGTGAGTCGTCCTCAGAGGATGGACCTGGCGCCACAAACCAAATCAGACCCAACCATTTCCCAGAGAAGATAAATGGACAGCCAATGAAAATAGCAGAGCCAACATCACCATCCAAGGAACCTCCCCCAGTACTGGCTAAGCCAAAGCTGTAAGTAAACAAAAGTCTAATTCTCAGGAGCATCACTGGTAGTATTTAGTATTTATGAACACTATTACCCTGGAGCAAAAACTCAAATGCAGAATAAAAAGATTACACGGCACTGGCCCAATTAACCATAATCTTAGAAAACAAATTCTCCAGCACTAGATTATTTTTTCTGTATATCCCTGCGAGGAAAAGTGATCTCCAATTGAAAAAGGAAAATATTTTCCCTTGGAAATGTTATTAATTCCACAGTGTTTTCTGCTGCAATCAAAAGGTGGAGAACACTGATCTTATGCAGGCAAAATAAAAGCAGGTTCTTCAAACATATCTCACTCAATTCTGGGTATGAAATATTGCCCAAAGCAGATAAATTCAGTCTTACACACAGTACAGACTGGCAGCCAGCGAGAAAGTGTCATCCCAAAGGCCGTGCCTCATGACTTGTACGTCCCACAAACGTCATCTCCTCCTAAAACAGATAAAATACTTGGAAATGCTTGATAATGTGAAACCACTTGAACTAAAAAGCACCTGATTGGTGCACTGGGAGCTCAAGGGGAAATTAGAAGAAGTAATGTCATTTTCTTAGAGGACAATTGATGGAATTCATGCTGCAGTTTATTAAGAGAAGTATTTTCAGCATTTTTTTCAACCTCACACATATAGTCTAACAAAAAGCACACAAACATCTTCATTTCATTTCTTAAATAGGCAGAAGTTTTACCTAAGGGCTCAGGAAGGACTTTATAAAGTAATTCACTGGTACTCTTAAGCAAGGATGTAATTTCATAGCATAAGCATTACAAGAAGACAGAACTTGTATTCCTGGTAGCAGAGGAAGAACTTGGAGCACAGGGTTTTAACTTGTGAAGCTCACATTCACAGCCCTACATACTTCCTGAGCTATAATGAGTTTAAAGCAGGAGGCAGAAGCTGTATTTAAGTACCCAATACTTGCAAAAAGCAGAATTTCTCTCAGCTCCCCTTCTCAAAAAAGCTGTGTTACAAAGGATTGCTTTATTATGCAGATGTGTATGTGAAGGGCACAAAATCAGGCCCACACAGCTACTAACTCTCTACATTCTGCTTTATGAAAGCTTGAAATTGCTATCTTTATCTGCCTTTAATGGGGTTTTTGTTTAGTACATTGTAGAAACAAACACTTTTAACTACAACCAAATTATGTTGAATATGTATTTGCTTTGTCAGGAGCAGTTGTGGTTGGTCTCTACATCTACATTTTCCACTTGTTATCAGTAGTTGTTTAATAGTCCATAGTTTATTATACAATCATTTTCCATATCCTCTATGTCTTTTCTGGCTTTGGAAGGGAAAAAGCTCTCCTCATGTGCTGTATTTCCATTGACATAATAATGAAATAAACCACTTGACAAGAGAAAATTATTTTCCTTAATTGCCCTGAAAAACTATCCAGTAGATAACATCTAGAAAATTAACAACTGCATGGAATGCAAGTCCTCTCTGAATTATCCTCTCCTGCATGTCAACACCACCTAAACTATGTTGCTAATATCTCCTATGGTGGATTATTACAAATTTTTATCAGTCAAAGTGCTGGATTCAGAACTTCAGCAGGAGGTAAATGATGCAATCTGGTTTACAATCACTCATTTAAACTATGATACACCAAATCTCACTCTTAGTAATACAAGCAAAGAGGTCCATAATTGACTTTGACAATGCTACCCCTTAAATATCTCTGAGTAAGATTTATATTTATATTTCGCATGCTAAAATGTAAGAATTATCTTCAGTCAAATAATTTGCAGACAAAAAGCCTTGGTGCCTCTGACAAAGAAGGGGAGATGAAGGAAAAGGTTATTTTAGTAGCAAACTAATATTATGCTCCTCTCATAATGTTAGAGAACGTCATGTAGCAGTTTCCTGTCTCTTAGTGTATCACAGGATATAGAATTTTTCTCTCTGAATTCATACATGGAAACGCAGCAACTGCTTCATTTGGGGCTCATAACCAATTCTGCTCCTCTTTATCTTCTGTGCAGTGATCAGAGCCAGTTAAAACAGCTCCACAACCAGGTCTTGCTTGAACAACAGCAGGTGCAGCAGGCATCTCTAAGAGAGTGGTCATTCAACAGCACTTCGGTGAATTCTGCTACTTCCCTCTACCAGCAGTCCACCTCAACCCTGTACAAGCAAAGCTCATCCTCTGCCTCGCCATCCTTCGCCTACGGCCGCCCCAAGCAGTTCCTGGCACCGCAAACGCCGCCGCCAGCCAGCCCCTCTGCCAGCTCCTCCTGCACATTCAGCAGCATCCCTCAGGCTGCTCAGAGAACAAACCACATGGAAAATTTCATAGCAAATCCTCCACCAGCCCCGTCCAGGTCACCAGGAGGCTTTACAAGCAAAAGCGAACAGTCTCTACCAAGCCCTAAAGAAGCGGCGGTGCCTCCCTTAGCGTTTTCTGCTTGCGGTGTAAAACAGTTCCAGCCGCAGACTGTGACCCCCGCTCCCCTCTCCCCAACTGCAAGGATCCAGAATCCAGTCGCTTTCCTTAGTGCTGTTCTTCCTTCACTTCCCACCACGCCATCCACCAACGCCATGGGACTGCCCAGAAGCACACCAGCCACGTAAGTAGCAGAAACCACACGCACAAAAGCAGGGAGAAATCCTGGTTTTCCTGAATTTCTGTTCAGGTGTTCAGTGGGGGAGTCCCTGAAAAGCAAGTCTCTTGTAAAATAGAAAAGTGACTTATATATTCTGGTCATTTAATCTAATCTTTACATCCAGTAAAGAAGGGATAACACCTTCTGTAATAAGAGAGAATTCAAAATAGAGAAATGGGATCCTACAAACAGATAAACAAGAATGTGGGGGCTCAAACATTCATAAGACTCCACCAGTGTGAGAAAAGAGATTTCATGAGCTTGCAGGAAAAGTCACTATTTATACCAGGTACAAAAACATTCATACCTACTGTAAGCAACAAATAAAGTTTTAAAGGTACCTTATACTGCAAGCTGTTTTATTTTTTAGTCCAGGTGAATCTAAGAAATAATTTACGTAAAGGTCTTTTTCTGATTGCAGTACTTTCTACATTTGAAGTCCCCCAGAAAATTTCAGGAGAGTTAATAGTTTGCACATAAATACTTTAATTAACAGCTAGCATGATTTCTATGACAAAATAGCTACCAAGATACAAGCAAATAAAGATGATGATGTACTGGCAAGGTGGTGGCCTTAAGAGTCTCTATAGGTGGAGTTGAAGCAAATTTCCCTTTTGTGGACTATGTGAACTCTGTGTTAGCATGGCTAGCACCTGTTCTTTGGTACAACTATTTACCCACAGAACTCCAAATCCTGCACAAAGTAAGGAATATTTTCCCCTTTTATCAGTGGTATAGTTTAAGGTAGTGATAGCCACCAGCAAGTCACAATCTCCTGACTATCCTGCTGATACTGCATCAACCAATCTGCTATTACAACAGAAAAATGTGTCCCTGTGTCTGTCTTTTACTATTTTCAAACCTTACTAAAATTAAACGGACCACACCTATCATATAAAAACAAAAAATAACTGTTGATGTTAGGTGTCATAAAAGGGCAAGAGAAATTAAAGAAGTAAAATTCCTGGAAAGAGTAAATGATCAATGAAGATGTGAGATAAAGATCAATGAGAACTTGTATTAACATTTAAATTATTGCCTGATACCAGTCAAATGTACACATTGTACACCTAAGGTAACACCTACACTCACTTCTTTAGCATTTTATTAGTAAATACCATACCATTATTGATATCATTATTGCAGGATAAATATATATGGAACTTAGATGCTTATTGTAGCATTACAACCCTTGTTTTCTTTAAGATGTGTGTTTTTAATTTCTACTGCATGGGAATGAGATGCCCCATTATGATAGTACCAAAATTAATTACATGACATTACCAATAATAATATGATAGTCCCAAAAATAAAAAGAACCATATCCTGTATTGTGCTTTGGCTTCTATGTAAATAAGTAATAGGTTCCACCATAACATATATCATATATGTGATGAAATATATATGTGCTGGTTGCTGCATCAGAATTTTCTTTTAATAGCCCAACCCAGGGATTAACAAAGAAAAACCTGAAGCCTCTGCCATTAGCAACAGAAGATTCTATTCGGGAAAACAAAGCTGCACTTGTGAAGGACCTGGAAAGAAAACTGCATTTCAGAGAGGATGCTAATCAACAAAGTGGTCAGCAGGTAAGAAAACCAAGAGTTATTAAAATAAATTTCACTCATGAACAAGATGTATATGATGATGTGGGAAAATAGATATTTGTGTAGGTGAGCTGCTCCACTGCTTCGGAATAGGAAACTGGAGCTTTAAACAGAAACCATGAGGGATGCAGCTGTAGAAAATTTACTATGTGACTGAACAGCATTTTTCATTTCTGGTCATCTCAAAGGCTGGTATGAATGTAAAATTTCTTTATTTTCATGGAAGCTTCTGGAAATTGGCTTTTATTTTATTGCTTTTCAAGTCGCTCAATTCATTGCACGTTCACATTTGTACATTCTATGTTTTGAAACAAAGAGTAAAGTAACAAAACAGTTTAGGATAAGGTTTTTGTTTTTCTTTTGGTTGAACTAAAATGGGCTTTCAATTTTTTAGCATTAAACCTATTTTTCTAAATTTCCAAACTTCTATGAATTGACAGGGACTTCTCGGAGAACTTTATTGTAAGAATTTAGCAAAATAAAAAACCTTTTACAAAGTTCAAGGAACAAAATATCAGATCACTCTGAACTGAAATCGATAAATTCACCGGATCTGTGCACTGTCTATGAAACTAAAAAAGAAATAAAAAGTGATACAGTATTCAGAGGTGGAAATGACTGTAAATCAGGGTCAACCAAAGGGAAACCAAAGGGAACCTTTCCCAACATCCACCAGCCCCTGTGACAGAGAACATCCACAGAGAAGCAAAACGCCACCGAGGCTCGGGAGCAAAGTCCCCTCTGAGGACAACTGCAGTGTAATCCCTGGGGGTTTTTAATTTTGCTGCTGACCTTTCTTCCTGGCAGACAACACTGCCAAAGCACTTTGAGTAAAACAACTGGCAAGCAGAACGTTTTGCAGATGAATCACAAGTGTTGCAATTTGTACTCGCTATGCTAGTAAGACAAATTATTTCGAGGGCTACTGTGAAATACCAGGCAGTGTTTGGAGTTAACTGCATGATAACCCCTTTAGAAACAACCATCAGTACTAGTGGCAAACTTATCTGCTGACAGCAAAAGCTATTTATACACTTATTTGCTATTCTGTATGAGACCAAACCTAAATCTTGATACTCAAGTTCCTCAAAGATGGAAAAAGTTCAAAGCTGGCACCTCTCTAATTGTTACAGTAATTAGAATGCCAATGGCAATGAAGTACAATCGATAAAAGTTTCCTCATTTTCCTCTCAATTCCCAACTTGAATCCTTTCTGACTTTACTCTTCTCACCTGAGAAAAGCCTACTCCAGCAAATTCAAGCTTGAGTCTTCTCCTTAATGAAGGCAGTGATTGTTTCAACAGATGACAGGATCCAAAGTTCCTATTGCTTTACACTACACAGAACAACCAACACCATCAGAATAATACGCTGGAGTGCTGGATTCACACCCATATATTTTGTCCTGTTTTTTCCTCTCACAGTTAACACAGAATTAAAAGGGAGATATTTTAATTCCACAGATAGAATATCTGTATAAAGTTAATTATTGTAATGGTAGGAAAGGGCTTACCCTCTCATAAATACAAATGCAAGTCTCCTCTGTGTGAGAGAGGAGACTAAATGCAGTACAGCATCCAGTAAGAATCTCAAATGTTGGTTTCCTTGTATTGTCTACATGCTATTTTTAAAATTCCTCCTCATAAAATGTGTCCTCTGGTGTATTTTTACTTAGAGCATTGTACTGGGACCCCACATTTCAACAGCAGAGTTCATTCTCATTTAAAATACCTGCAGAGCATGCAGGGATCATCCAGAACAAACGCTGCAGATGACAAGCCTGTGCCTTAAAGTCCTGGTATTGTCTTGTATTACCACATAAAGGGCAGTAATGAACAGGAGGGATTTGCATTCTGGTGCTCTATTTATTGTCTAAAATTGACTTCCATATGAAAAATGTTTAGCTCACAAGATGAGCTTTTCCTAAGTGTCAGCATTATGCGCTCAGCATGATATCTGATAATCCAGATGTACTCCTTCTGCTTCATCCAGTACATCATTCATCACCAACAATAGAGGAATCCAGGATCAGAGCATAGCTGGGAATTTTGCTGATGCTGCATGAGACAGAACAGATTAGTCTCTGGGCTTCTACAGCTATGATGACCAGGAGGTGCTGACAGAAATACAAATACGACTTTGCCAAGATTCTAACTGCAACTTTGATCAAGTACATGCAATAACAAGCAATAACAAGCTGTCATTTTTACCAGAAAAAAACCATCATACCTGTCACTTCTGCAGATGGTGGCAAGCTCTAGTGCCAGGTGAAATTTCGTCACAATTAGGAGTGCTGAAAAAAAATACGTGATTCAGTTACACCCAAACATTTTCAGTCAGATTTGCTCAGTTCTTTCAAACAAAGGGCGCCCTAATGGCTTTGTGCAATCACAGGAAGATGTTAGGACAAATCCCAGGATAGAGGAGCCTTGACTCAGTGTCTTCCTTGGCTTGAAGACAATTGAATTCATTACTCTGAATTCCCATAAGGACAGGCTTCACTCCTTGCCAGTGGGTACATGTGGCATTGGTGCTGTCCCAGGTTGCTCAAATAATTAAGCATTCTTTAACAGCAGGAGAAAAATCTGGAAATTCCACCTTTCAGAACAGCTTCTGTAACAGGTGACCTGAGCTAGAAAAGCTAGAAAGCTAACTAGGTGGTAGAAAAACACCTTCTCCAGCTCCAAGAATAAAACTTTAGACTTTCAGGCACCAAGAACAGGCCCTCAATTAGCAGGATATTTCAAAGAGCATTTCAGCTCAATGATGAGGATTCCTCTGAGGAAGCTGTTAGAATTTTTTCTTCCAGGTTGTGATGGAGAAAAGGAACAGAGAAATAAAAAGAGAATCACTCTACTGCCCAGAAATGAGGATAAAAAAACCATCTGCATTCTTGTCCTTGCTGTAGTGGATATTTTAGTATTTCTGCAAAGTGAAAGAGGACAAAAGGACAAAGAACATCCCCATGCACTCCTCTCCACCCCCAGAATGTTTTATTGGCACAAAGCTTGGAGTTTTCTCTTGGAGACCGAGATTGAAACGCTGTGAGACCAAACGTCCAAGTCTCATAACCTCAGAGAGTGTCAGATAACTGCAGCATTTGATGGAAGGAGAGCATTACCTCCACTTCCCAAAATCTGCCAGTCTAGTCCATTGGGCCTTTCAAGTAAAATATCTCAGTAATGCTCAGTCAGAATGGGTCCCGTAGACACAAATGATGTGTGGGGAGAAAAGGAAAGAAGGAGACTTTGGCAAATGGAAAAATAGAAATGTGTAAATGGAAACTAATTATTTTCACCTGGTATTTGAGAGCATTCATGGGCTTCACCAATACAAATACATCTATAAATATTTCCTCTGTTAACAGAGAAATTCAGCTTTACAGGCAAAACTTAGAAATGAATGGTATTATCTCCCCAACATTTTGTTAAACAAATAAAATAAAAGAGAAAAATGAGGTAATTAAACCTCAAAATCCTGTACAGTAATAAAACTAAATGAATTAGCCATGCATTAATAAAGGAAAGCAGAGTTAAATACTAGGGCCTGGTTTATACATTTTGGCTATAAGAACTACAAACCATGCTCCCATATCTGTGTCATTTACTATGAAGAATATCACGTGGCAGTGCTGATTGGTTGTGCCTTATGTAAGACTCAGATAGCAGCCTTATTTTTAGGACAAAGAAAAAACCTACAGCTGTTTAGAAAACGATGCACAGCCCTCACATGAATATTCTTTACCTTTGCTAGAGAAGGCTTGATAAGAAATTTCAGAGCAGAAGAGATGCAGGGTTTGTCCAAAGGCTTTTAGATCACTAAAAGCCAAAGCCATGTGCAGATTCCAGTTCATCACACAGGCCCTGACACCAGTGAAACCTCAACACTGATCCCACAGAACCATCTCCTTGCAGTTCCCACATTGAGCCCCCACAAATCACCCAGAACCCTGTTCCCAGGGCACAGAAATTACACCTCATTCAATCACTCCAAAAATCTGGCTCAAAATCAAGCTTCGCATCATCTCTCAAAGGTCAGCAAATGTAGGCAATTTTAGACTCAGGATGAGAATTTGACCACAAGGACTCCCCATGGAAACTTGTCTGCTCTGTACTAAAAATGAAAAGAGATTTAAGAATCTGACCAAGACAAATTGATATTAATATGTAGAAACTCCCTGTAATTGTGGCAATGAGCAATAGAACAACCGCTTGTGGCTCAAGACTCAAATCTAATCAATAAGAAAGTACAGACAGGTTTTCATGGTAGGGATCCTGCCTTGCAGAGCTCACATTGGAGAGGGAAGCTGAGCTCTTCATGCTTGCACAAGCTCACTGCAGCTACAAAGTCTGTGGGAATTGGAGATGGCAACTCCATTTGCTTTCTCTTCCTTCTTGCTTAATCACTCTGAACAGTATTTTGAATATTGTCTAGCTAGACAATGCCTTGCTAGGCTCTTTGTGGGTTTTGTGTGTGGGTAAGCATGAGATTCATGCCATATAATTCATCTGCAAGACATACATCACCCCAGTGCTACCTCTTCATAGGGCATGGCAAGTGGAGAAAAGCCTGTGCATTGGATCTGCTGCTTTTGGATTCCCACTGCTGAGAGGGGAACAGGGAGAGGAGAGAGAATCCAAACTAATCAGGAGATTTCAGCCAGAATAGCCAAGATTAGACTGTGAAGTTAAGGAGTGCTGCAGCTTGGAAACAGATGCTGAGATGCAATACATGCCATTTTCTTAGATAAACTGTTACATGGATTTAGAATAATTCTGCCAAAAAGGCAATCTAGTAAAAGTTACAAAACTGGGATTAAATTGGGAAATTTGTCTAGCGTTGGCATTAAGCTGGCAACAGAATTGTTTTTATATAGTACATGAAAATCAGCATTTGACTAGAGCTCCCCTAGCCTTTCTGTTTGTGGTAATTTCCATGAGTTACTATGCCTACATGAGATTATTTTGATTCTACAAGCTTCTACTAACTGTTAGTATGTATATTCACTGCGATCTGAATCCTGATAGATTTGAACAACAACAGATGCAGGATTTTAGAACTCATATTCATACATAAAGGTGCTTAGAATCTAACAGGAATTACTGCACTCTATGCAATTCCTCTTTTTTGCCAAAAATGTTCACAGGTAGCAGAAAGGCCCAGGAGTTAAATTACTCCACAAGATCTAGGAGACCATGATTCAGCTCTCTGCTCTGTCACAGATTTTTTGTGTTACCTTAACAGGTCCTTCAGCTTCTTTAGGCCTCAATTTCCCACAGGTAAAATGCAGTCCACAGCCCTGCCCTGAAGAGTGCTGTGCTCTCAGATTGTGAAAAATGATGGTGATGGAGCCAAACAGACCCATCACAGAGACAAAATGATGTGAACCCGTTCCTTCAGCGAGACTGACATTGAGAGAAGATTTTGTTTGTTGTTCAGGACAAAGTACAGCCACCCACCAGCAGCCTACAACAACATTGCCAAGGCAGAGCAAAGGCAAGCAGAAGGAAAGCTGCACTGCACTTCTCCATCTGCCACAGATTTCCACTAGAACAGTACAAAACCATTCCAGATATATATTCAGTATATATCCTGGCTTTGCTTTGGCCAGTTTTAAGTCTTTCACCCTTCAAACTATACTGTGACAATATTAACACAAGCACTGCTGCCTACTCCCCTCTTGCACACTGTGCACACTGAACAATGTGCATTAGATGTAGGAGAAATATCCAGGTTTCCAAAGCTGCAATCTACCCAGCCTATAGAGATAAATATATACAATTACAGATGCATTATATACATTATACTTTGTACAGAGCACCACACCACTGAACTGGAGCTTGAATTTGTAGCTGGTAGATATCATAATTTAAATATCTGGCTACTGTATTGAAGAAGTGTGTGAATTACAGCCTGTAAAAGTTTCATGTTCTAGGAAAGCTGCCAAAAAAGGAGCTGCAATGCTACATTTTTTTATTCCAAACCAGGGCTTGAACCTTTGTACTCTTTCCCTCAGTCTCCTCAGTATGCTGAACTGCAGCCTAGTTTTAACATTGTACCCCGTGGCTACAAGGGTTTATTCTTTGTGTGACACTTTACCAAATACTTGTCTGAACCACAACAACAACACTTTGCCCTACACCACTTTTGTAATCACATTCAGAAATAGGCTTATGGCTTCTCTGATAAAAACAGTTCTTCAGAAAGCCAAATTAACAACTCCTTTCTGCTCTTGCTAATCCTAAAAAAAAACCCCTACCAAACAAGCAGAAACCTCCAAGATTATACTCTGCATACAGAAGTGTATTCTCACTTATTTCAGAGATTTCTGTTCTTTCTTTGGCCTCTGAATTTTGGCATTCAAATTTTCACAGGAAAGTTAACTTGGTCTTGTTGGTTTGGTTGTAAATTTACACAAGCACGTATATGCACACAGAGCAGGTTTAGAAAAGCAAAGTATGAGGGCAACACACAGGAAAACAGGGGCTGTGGGAACCCTGACTTCAGCGTTTTCTAATTTAAAATGTATTTTAAAAGTATTCTACTTTTATACCTCTTTCTGTGTGTGTGCACATACATCCAGGGTCACATGCAAAGAAACGTGGGAGAAAACCCGTCCATGATTAACTTCGAAGGGTCCCATGAAATTAATTCCTTCCTCTGCTGTACTTTCTTCTGCAAGCAGACATTTGAAAAGGAGGAAGTGCCCATATTTCTTAATGGAGTAATTTGTAGGAAGTTAATATCCTCAGCACATCATGCCAGGAAAAAAAATGATCCACTGTGTTCACAGAAAACTTCTTAGGGCCTAAAGCAGATGCAAGGTTAATTTGGTTACATACAACTTGAAAATGATTGCTCTATGTTTTATTTATGTTAGTGGGTTAGATCACTTAAGACAGTTTTGGAGTAGAGGAAAAGAAAGATGTTAATTGTCTCTATCAGCATTATTTGATTTCATCTGTAGGCCATCATGGCTATGCTTTTAATTTCTGACAGCATACCATGACTTCTTTTGGACAGCAATGATTCTAGAAGAAAAATCCATATGAAAAACTGCTGCCTAAACTCAGCTGTCTATAAACAATACTGGACAGTGCCATCAGCTTGCAATATTTCAAGATTTAACTCTGTTCTGCAGCATTTTGTTCTGCAGTCAACACCTTCCACATTAATGTATGCCCTGAAAGTGTAATGGCGATGCCTTCATGCCTTTCTAGCCCCATTACTTCCCTCTGCTACAGCAGCCACTCCCTGATTCTTACATGATTCTGCCTTCCTAAAAAAGACACAGGCCAGTTCTGAGTATCAAGGGTAAAACACTGATGGCTTCGTTTTCCCTTGGAACACCAGAACCAGTTCTTGCCACCCACAAGGGAAAATGATCCGCCTGGTTGGTGAGGAATCAGAGAAACTCCAGCTTTACACTGGCTTTAATGAGATGGGAATTTGATCTATAAAGCAATTTGCTGAGAGCTGGGAGAAGAAAAGCTGAAGGAGATGAAACCCTAGCAGGCTGTTTGGTGCTGCCCAGCCCCTGGGGAGGTGGTTGGTACCTGGCTCCCAGCCTCTGGCACGTCTCACCCTGGGACAGAGCAGCCAGCTGAGAGCTCTGCTTGGCACAGCAGGGCAGTGCCAGAGAGCAGAGTGGCCCTGTCAGAGCAGGGGAAGGTGACAAAGGTAAGGAAGGGATCTTGGAGGGGGCACTCAGCACCCTCAGCTCCCTGTGAGCGCTCCTGGAACGCCGCAGCTCCGCGCTGCTCTGAAGCTGCATGGAACAAACAGCCCCGCAGCACCTGAGAACAGGGCACCAGTGCAAGGAGGAGCAGCTTCAGTCACCAAATTCCTTTCTCACCACAGCTAACCTTCCAGCAACCTCCCCAGCACAGACACTTTAGATGAAAACACACAACATCTACCACTCCAGTTCCAAAATAAGATATTGCCAAGGCTGTTAATCCCACCGCAGCGATTTCCAGCTTTTTCTACTTTGTGGCTGCCACATTTTCCTCCTCTCACCCCCAAATCTGACAAATCCTTGTCTCCTCAAAACTCTGCTGAAATGTCTAAACTTTTGGCCACTGCTGTCTCCTTGGTCTCCTGAAGAAAGCAGAAGAGTTTGTCTGCTAAAATTTTTTGCAGCCTCTCCATCTTTTCTCTCTGATCCCTGGAAACTGTTGGTCAAAGGCATAATCAGCAGTCAAATGGAATGGCTAAATGATCAGGGATGGAATTGCCAGCATTTTGGGATATCTGCTGGTCCTTTAATTAACATTCTATAAGATCTCAGACAAGATACATTTTCTGAACCTTGTTTTTTTTCAGCAAATTGAATATATCTAAGGATTTGCTACACCCTTATTTACTACTTGTTGGTTTCTAAAATTCCATATTCAATTGAAGCAGGAATGCAAACTCTGGGCTTAAAACATGCACAAATCCAGCTCTGGGAAAACTGATTTTTCTTTTACAGATAGTACAAGATTTCCCACAGCAAAGGCAGTTTTGTAATGACTTGAGCAAGGAGCTCAAGAGCTACCTGAGAAGTGCATCCAAGTGTAGCTGGATGCTCTTGGTCTGAGGCTTCACAAGTCACAGCAAGAGACATTTGGTCAAATGCCTCCTGGTCTAGACAGGAGATTTCCTCATGCAAAACAGCTAATTGATGTTTCTAATTGAATCCAGGGGATCAGGAGAAAGTTCATAATCACATCAAACTGGAAATGTTCATTTATGTAGGAATACGCTGGGTTTACTGCATAATCTGTTTCATCTTCTAAGAATTACAATGTAATATATTTTGCAAACTCAGTTACACCTCAGCAAGAAATCTGTCCAAGTTTAACCTGAAGTTAATTATTCTGAAAATATTTCCCTTTCTTCCTAATTTTCTCTTTTAGTAGGTATAGTTCCCCTTATTTAATTATGAACTACAATATACAGCACTCATTTCTATAACTAGCAGGTGACTAATATTTGAACACAAAACCCTCAAAAATTTGATGTGTTTTAATGATTTCTTTTGATCAACAGTGTGCAAGAGTATAATTTTTTTTTTTTGACAGGGACTTAGAGGAATTACATGCTTGATTTCTTTTGCTGCCTGTGAAAAAACTCAGCATCATTACACTGTGCAGACCCCCGGTACCTGATCTGTGCCTGCAAACCAAATTCAGACTGTTTCAGGATGCCCTAGGTTTACTTAGGCTTTTTTATTTTTGCTTGTTGTAGAATTAGTCTAAAATGGCTGCAAATAGCCCAGGATAGGAGTGGTCTTGCTGAGACCTGTGCCCCTCTCACCCTGCAGGAATACAGGATTTCGAGCTTTGAGCAGAGGCTGATGAATGAAATCGAATTTCGCCTTGAGCGGACACCGGTGGATGAATCAGATGATGAAGTCCAACACGAGGAAATCCCTACAGGCAAATACATAGCTCCCATCTTTGATAAGAGACTCAAGCATTTTCGGGTAATGGAAGGATCCCCTATCACATTCACCTGTAAAATAGTTGGAATACCCGTTCCCAAGGTATGTCACTCTCACTCTAACTGGTAAAGGAATAAATCCCAACCCCACACTAGTTTCTGTACATCCCTCCCAAGCACGTGGCTCTGTGCAGAGAACTCCCAAATGAATCATTTCTAAAATAACAGTATCTGCTCCTGAGCAGGCATCAGGCCTTCAGGTCCAAACACCTGGCTCCAGCAGATGCAGAACTGCACAGCCCCCAGAACTTTCCAGAAAGATGAGAACTGATCTAACCAGAAACGTGCCTAGAGCCAAGAAAAGACAACCTGACAGGTCCAGCTGTGATATGCAGCTGCCTGAATTCAGCCTGGAATCATTCTGTTATTATAACTGATCTGAACTTTATAATATTCTAAAATTTTATTGGCTATCTCTCAACTTTTGTTATTTTGCTAGTCACCGTTAAGTCATGGGGATGTGTCTGATCACTACAGGTCTACTGGTTCAAGGATGGCAAGCAGATTTCAAAGAAAAACTCCCATTTCAAAATGAACAGAGAGGAAGATGGAACATGCTCTTTATATATTGAAGCTGCTACTAATGATGATGATGGCAACTACACGATTATGGCTGCAAACCCCCAAGTAAAGTGTTTTATTTTCTTTTACAAAAATGCTTGTTTCATCTTTTTCTAATATCTGTTCATAGGAACACAGATTAGGCCACATACTTTGACATCAAATGGTGATTATTATCACAAATCAGGTGCTTCAGAGCATAGGAGAGGAAACCATGTAACGATGACCTGATGAAACCACTCCCCTGTTACACAGACAGTCAAAAGCACTAAGGACATTTTCTCATGTTAGTAACTCCTGCCCTATCTCCATCCCACTCCCAGCTGCTGATGGGTACCTTTTGAGACGTGCTGACAAGACAGACATGATGTTTCAGGCACAAAGAATAGAGCAGGGACAAACAAATAGTTACACCAAATTTGGAACTGTCACCAAACACAAATATATTCTTTATCCAGGATGCAAATAGATCTGCAAATAGTCCCACTCCCTTACACCCTTCTCCTTGACCCCATCTGCTAGCTACAAGTACATTCATCAGGTAACTTTTTCCAGCTTAAATGCTTCTCTTTTTTTAAAATATTTTTCTTTTCAGTTTCTATATGGCTGCATTTTGAAGTAGGCCAGCACAAATGTAGCACCAGGCAGTACCTGTGGCATGAATAAATAAGCAGGGCCAGGCACCACTGCTAAATGCATTGCCACAGCCTGGAGGAGTTTGAGAACCTCCTGCCTCAACTGCAGGCTAACATGATAATAACATATATAATAACATATATAACATTTATATATTATATATATATTTATATATATACATTTATACACATATAGATACACAAATGTGTTTTATACATTTATATAAATACATTTGTTTATACATTTATAGATAACATATATAGCATTTGCTTTGGGGAAATGGTATTCTCACTATGGTTCAGCTAATTTATAAAAATAAATCCTAATGCACTGTAAGTGTTCAATGTTTCTAGTTTAAAATGAAATAAGCCATTAACCAAGTAGTAATTCTGTTTTCCATTGCAAATTGCAGGGGAGGATCAGTTGCTCAGGACACCTGATGGTTCAGAGTGTTCCTTTTCGGGGACGAATATCAACAACTCAGCCTCACAGGTGAAAGAAAAAAGTCAAAAAGTCCTGCAGACCTTCTTTATGCTTTTAATGAAGGCATCCAAAATAACCACTGAACTTCAGTTCTCAGTCATAAAATGGAAATAACAGCAGCAGTTCCCTCCCAACAGGTCACTTCTATGTTTTTGAAGGTCATCCTCAAATACAGGGAAATTTAAGTACAATTTCATTTACTTCTTGTAGTGGAGCTAAAGGCAAGGGATGGATTAGCAAAATGAAATTCAGCCAAAAAAAGCAAAAAGAAGCAGAGGCCAGCTTGGGAATCTACGGATACTACATTATATAGTTAATTTGATAATCTTTCTAAATGGAAAGTATGCAAGAATTAAAGGACAATCAGTCCATTTCTTTCTGCCCTTTTATGTAACTCAAGCAATCTCTCCATCCTTTTCCTCAATTTCCTCCTTTCTTTTTTTTTTTTCTTAAGCATTAGGGGAAAATAAAATAGACTTGCAAACACACACATGTGATTTTTGTGTTGCAGAACACGACCCCGGGTGCCAGAAGGAGACAAAGAGGCAGTTCAAGAACGCTTTTTCAGGCCATACTTCCTCCAGGCTCCAGGTGACATGGTGGCACACGAAGGGCGGCTCTGTAGGTTGGATTGTAAGGTATGAACTGCTCCCTGTGCTCACTCTCACTTTCCCTACCTCTCTACAGGTACTGCTGTGTGTTTTCATGTTCTCTGTTGCGTCCATGAGCATTTCCCATTCAAGTTTAAATGCTTCATTTTTAAAACTATTTCTTAATGCCATTGTCCTTGAGATGATTCCAGGGATTTCTTTTGAACAAATATTGTTCAAAACAATACAAAGATGAAGAACACAGAAAACACAACCCAGAAACAGAATGCTCACTTACAAGATTGTTCAATTACTAGATATGTTCACTGTGTCCTTTACCAGTATGAACTGCAGAAGTTCTGCTCCATTATCAGATTCTTGAACGCAATCCAGAATAGCATAAAACCGTGAGAAAGAGAGGATTCAGCACGTTGCTTTGTGTTCAAACAAATGTCCCCATTGTATTGGACTGAATTACTGAAGATTAGCACTCCCTGAAAAGAGGGAACTGAGCCCAGCTCATTTGATGCTTCCCCAGCAGGCACAGAGGCAGAAACATCCTCATTTACTGATTGAAATCCTGGCATGAAAGAGCTGTCAGAGGTTAGAGTACACAGAGTGAACATCCTGTTACTGAACACCTTTAAGAGAATCATCCATCCAACATTTTCTGCTATCCCCTCCACGCCCCTGCAGCGCAGCAAAGGTGACAGTGCTGCCACTGACCTCCCGACCCTGAAGAAGGGCAGAGGCTCTGAGGCACAAGTCAGTGCCCTGAAGATGAGCAAGACTCATTACTGCTTAATTTATGATGCAGAGTTTACGAGGAGCATGCCAAAGAATTTGGTTATTCCTAGCTCTGCTCTCCTGGCAGAGCTTGGGAAGCCTTAAAGCATGTCTGGCATTGCACAGACCTGGGAGAGAGCAAGTTCCGCTTCCCTCTTCCTCTGCTTTGTAAAATGCTACATGGAAAGCAGTGTTTTAGACATGAGTAAGTACTGCTCCCTACTGAAAAGGTTTTTAATACTACAATACGGTCTAATCTTCCAAAAAATACTTAATTTGTAGCATTCTAAAGCATGTAAGTTCAACAGCTATGAAGAGTTGTATCATTCTTCATCAAATTTTACAAAATACAAAGTAATTTGTATAGAACTCTTTCTTCATCTCTGTTAAATTCTGCAGGATTTTAGATCAAGGAATTTGATTTATATTCAGCATCAAAAAAAGGAAAAACTAGCAGATTATTAAGAGTCTTTTGTGAATCTCATATTCTAATTTCATATTTCAAACTAAGTTTCTTCCTTTCTGACTAAGAAAAATATAGGTATTTAATATATTTTTTAATCTTTTTGCTTGTTTGTTTTCTGGTTTTCTCCCTTTTGAAAGCAGTCAGCAGAGAAACAAAAACAGAAACAATTTTTAAAAAATTAACCACCTTTCTGGTCTTGATTTTAACATGATTCAGCTGGCATTTGTAAAAAGGCTTAGCTCTGAATTTGCTAACTTCTCTCTGTCAGTTGGACATTTGTCTCGAGCTGTTTCCCTGTCTCTCAGGTGAGTGGCTTACCAACTCCAGACCTGATGTGGCTGCTGAATGGCAAACCTGTGCTCCCAGATGCCAGACACAAGATGTTGGTCAGGGAGACTGGAGTGCACTCTCTGCTCATCGATCCTCTCTCCCAAAGTGATGCTGGAACTTACACTTGCCTTGCCACCAACAAAACAGGACAAAATTCCTTTAGTCTGGAGCTCACTGTTGTAGGTGAGAAGCACTGAAAAACTAATTTCAATGATGAAGTTATCTGTATGCATTTCTTCAAACTTACCTTGCATTGTTTCCCTACAGACAAGTATAGATAAATAATGCACTGAGAGTAGGAGAATCCAACAGCTGTAGATACAGATATGTAATTTATATTTATATTTTTATATATATATATATTTATTTTCCTCCTCAGATGATGGAGGGAAATGCACCTGGTGCTCAGATGAGTGCACTCCTGTTACTAAGAGAGTGCCATAGGAATTCTGCCTTATTATCATCCTTCCTCTCTTATCTGGGCAAAAGGACATTCTTAACTTTCTTCCCAGAAAATCCTCAGGATTTGAACTCATATTATATATATGTGGAGGTATTCCAGATCTCAGCCCAAATTTTATTGGTTTAAAAATGTTTCTAAGTAGAAAAATTTAATCTGAATACTGCTCTTTAATAAAGCCTTTAAGTATGGGAGATATTGAAATTTATAGATGTAGCATTAATTTCCTGCAATGGCAGTATGTTTAGACCCATTAGACATGCATATATTGTTTTATGAACTGCAGTTCTGCCTATTATTTACTTTATGTTCCCTTACAGAAGTTATACCATGGCCTTTCACTTCTCTTCCAACACCCCACTAAAAACTCACAACCTACTTTGGTATCACAAGAATAACTTTCATCATGTTCTTCCATGCTACGCAGAGAGAAACAAAGAATAAAATATCTCTTTTTTTCCAGCAAAGGAAGTAAAAAGAGCCCCCATGTTTCTGGAGAAGCTTCAGAACTGTGGTGTTCCAGAAGGCTACCCTGTCAGATTAGAGTGCAGAGTTGTGGGAATGCCTCCTCCCATATTTTACTGGAAGAAAGATAATGAGACCATCCCATCAAACAGAGAGAGGATGAGGTACTGTACCACGACACCCACACCTGAAGCTTCTTGTGGCTGGACCAGCTGCTCCCATGAAAACCTCTGTGATAAGAGATGCTGGTGCTTTGTAACAACTCCTTTCACCCCATAAAGCTGTACAAATCTTGCTTCCCTGAGGGATGAGCAATGGCTGTTTCTGCCTCAGAGAGTGGGGACAGAGCCTGTGGACCACAGGCCGGACAGAATTCAAGAATCTCCTTCTCAAACACACTCTAAGAGGGTTTTGTAATGCAGGGCAGCACCTTATTCTCTCTGGTTTTTCCCAGTTTAGCTCCAACCAGGTATGAATTCAAACTCAGAACAGCTTCAGTGCCCCAAAGCATGGGATAATAGAGAGTTTATCATGTCAGACAGAGAAACTTAAGCAAGTTGGTCACAAACAAAGGCAGACCTTGATCCATGCTTACAAAATACAAGGTTCCAGTTCATCTCTTGCCATCAAACACATCACTATTTTTTAACTTCCACAAAAGAACAGCTGATGAAATAATGTGCCTGGCTGTAACTAATGATAAATTGTTTGTTATGGTTTTTTTTTTTAAGATTTCTACTTCAGCATATATCTGATCTTAGTATTTTTTTCTCTTGGGTCCAACTAACAGCTCAGTGGAGTCACTGGATCTTTGAGATGAGCTTCAAGAAGTACCACTCTTCCCACACATAGCTGCAGGCTGTCAGTACAGAAAGCTGGCTCTGCACAGCACCTCTAAGGGATGGACACCAATCACAAGGCAAAGCACTCTTAGAAAACTCTTTCAGTGAAACTGAAACACACTGAGACTGCTGTCCCTCTCCAAAAACCCCAATTAACTCTGACCCTCTATATGGTTTGGGCCCAGTCCTGTTTAATTTCTCTGTAGATAACCTGCAGGAGGGGATTGAGTCTGCCATTAGCAAACTCATGGATGACACCATGTAGATGTTCCCATTTCATAGGGATTGTGGTTATACACTGTAGTTACAGGAAAATGAACAACTGTCCTAAAGTGCCACACTTCCAGTTGTTTCACAAAAGGTAAGAAAACAAATTTTTGCTTCAGCTCAGCAGGGGAATGGCTAAGGGAAACCTCCCACACCCCAGGGCACCAGGAATAAGCTCTGGGGTTGGGACAGCTCTGCTGTTTCAGCCAGTTGAGACCAGAAACCCAAAGGCTTCCAGTGGCTCTGGACAGACCCACAGGAAGCATCATTGCTGTTTGTCCCTATCCTGCCTCACTGCCTTCCTGCCTGAAGCCAAGAGAGGTTTTTGTATCTCAGCAAAGGGTAAATGCTCCCTTTTTTGTTAGAGCTGCTGGAAGCACAATGTCCTCTTGTCCTGCAAGTTTGCGGTATCCTCCCAATTCCTAC
This sequence comes from Poecile atricapillus, assembly GCF_030490865.1. Taxonomy (NCBI): domain Eukaryota; kingdom Metazoa; phylum Chordata; class Aves; order Passeriformes; family Paridae; genus Poecile; species Poecile atricapillus. Next base: position 4,197,212 of record NC_081254.1, read on the forward strand.
GGAAACAAAATCTCAAATTTCAGAATGTCCTGGAACTCCACATGTTCTGAAGTGTTCATCTCACAGCTCTTCCTTTATAATGAGAGAAATACTTGCATTGATAAAAAGGACCAGCCTCAGCCTAGAGAGCAGAGGAGTCTCAGTTCTGTTGTATTGTGCTGAAAAGTTTTTCCTGGAAATTGCAGCCACAGTTTTAGATCATTGGAGAGCAAAGGAAGTGGAGGGAACAATGAAGCAGGTTTCTTTCAGAGTGTTGGCTAAACAAATCTTTCTGATTTTCCTACTTGGTCGTTTTCTCATAGACAAGGGTGCCCCAAGAAAGTTTCCCACTGGCTCTGGTTGCAGTTGTGAAAAATATCACAACTTTGTACAAGTGCTCCTGGTATTTTGTTATGTTCCTGTTCCAGCTTCTGAACCAGCAAAGAATACAGTATGATTGTGCAGCAGGTTCAGCTCGTTAGCATTCAATAAATCATGCTAATATTAACATATACAGAGTAGCAATTCAGCTCCCACAGTCACACCATGGCTGTGCACAACTGACAGGAGCCAGAACAGATCTGAGATTTCCTCATCCTTGTTTGAGGCTGTATAAAAGCAAATCTATTGACTACAGACTGCTACCTCTTTGTGACTAGAGACGACAATGTATCCATTTGTATTTCATACATGTATTTTAAAATCTGAAAGCTGATGTTCTCTACAGAAATGCTAACTCCCAAATACTTATTTTTCAGCATGCATCAAGATACAACAGGGTATGTCTGCCTCCTGATCCAGCCTGCCAAGAAAGCAGATGCTGGCTGGTACACCTTGTCTGCAAAGAACGAAGCTGGCATCGTCTCCTGCACTGCTCGACTCGACATATATGGTAGGTATTGGCTGGGAAAGAAAACAAGGCCACTCTTAGTCTGGGTTTTGCAGGGATTAGAAACCAGCCACAGCATGGCCACAGCTTCATAAGGCCCCAGAAGAGATCTAATGGTACAGCTAAATGGCCAAGGAGCTCTGCTGTGTCGGTGTGAAGGAGAGTAAGGACAAAAAGCCAAAGCAGGAGTTTCACACAATATCCTCTACTCCCATTTTCCACCTCCCAGAATCCCTAGACACACAAGCATGTATTTTCAAATTGAACCTTAACTCTCCTGCCTCTGATGTGTCTGTGCTACAGCCCTGACCTGACAGAGTAGTTACAAATTTATTTAACAATAAATTGCACACAAGAAAGCAGAGCCCTTCTCCCACAGAGCACAGGGGGTGCAAACCAAGCCTAACTGATGGGGGCTACTTTACATCCAACACATTTGTCTAGGATTCAGAAGGTGCCAGCCCTCTTCAAGAAATACAGCACATCATTTAGTTGTGATCTCTGCAAGGTGGAATGGAAAAGGCAGCGTATTTTGATCACTTAAGCAGCATAATGAAACAGAAAGCACGTTCCACAAACTGAATTTATATATATATATATATATATATATATATATATATATATATATATATATATATATATATATATTCCACAAACTGGTTGGATTAGAACCAGACCCTTAAAGGAAAAAAAACAAAAAGCAAAAGCTCATGTTTTCAAACTCATATTTCTATTTTGATTTTTAAACCCCATCTAATTATCAGAAGTAACTCACCAGTGCATCTCTGTCAGCCTTCTGCCACCTCGTGGTGATCGGGCAATAGTGATGGAAGGCTCAAGAGAGGGCTAGGGAGAGGCTGATTTAAGAAAGGTGAAACAAAATTTAAGAATTCTTTACGTATCTAAATGTTGAAAGACATAAATTTTCAAATGAAGGATTCAAGGCAAAAACAGGAAAAATACAGAGATCAGGGAATGCTCCCCAATTCCTACCACACTTTCTAGGATATGCAACTCACACCCCAAAGTGAGTGACAGAAGTAATTTTTCTTTGTGCTGTTTTGATTGTGTGGGGTCGAAAGGTTGAAGGTGTGATCTGATATCTGCAATTCTGGGTGCAAAGTAAAATAATAATGAGTAAATAATGAGTTCAAGTAGAAACAAATTGGGCACTGCAAGAAAAAAGGAGGCTCTTTTTAAAATACTTCCAGGTAGGGTCAAAATTCAGCATGGAAAGATTCAGCATGGAAAGAAATTTCCTGTCAATGCTTAACATGTAGATTGTTGTCTCCCAATTAAGATACTCAGGGCATTGGAGCCTGAGCTTGACTTGCATTTTCAACCCCTTTTATTTTATAGACAGATATATGTATCTAATTTGGGTGCAGACCCATATAGATAAACACTGGCAAAGATAATATAATTTTCCCTTGTCTGAAGTGTTTTAGAGATAACTAGTACTAGGCATTATGTAACATAATATTTTTACAAAATTTTAGCAGTATTTGTTCCTATAGGAACATGTAGAATGCTACTTTGAAATTACTGAGTATGTCTTTGGATTACATTTCAGTATTTTAAAAAAATCTAGATAACATGTGAGTAGTTGTAACCACTACATGGCAATAAAAATTGTAATTTCTTCCATGAAGAAAAGCCATCCAGAGGATGAAGCAGTACAGAATCAGAGCCCTGGCCACTTTGTTCATCTCTGTTCATGTATGTTTTTCGTTTTGATTACAAACGCTTTGGAGGAAGCTCCAAAGATTCAATCATTCAATTTTTGACTTTGTGAAATCCATGCAAACATTGCCATTGAACTGAACAGGGATGAAAATTTTACCTATAGGCTTCAATTGAATTACTGAACATACAAACAATGGAAATTATAATATTTGAAAGAGCAGACCCCAACCCAAAAAGAACAATGCTGTGCCCTCTTCAGGGATGTTGGAAGCAACTTTCCAGGGGTGTGTAATGATTTCTACTGTTTCTTTGTGACCTGAGCTGGAGGTTTATACAGCTCACTGTGTTTCTGTCGCTGCAGCTCAGTGGCACCGTCAAATTCCACAAGCACTCAAGCTCCGTCCCGGTGGCAGCCGCTACACAAACCTCAGCCAAGGACTGGACATCTTCTCTGCCTATCCAGCTCCTGACAGCCCCATGCTGTTTTCATCCCCAACCCAAAAGTTGGTGGAGAGTGAAGAACTTTGAAAAACAAACACTCGTTCCAGTTGCACCTGCGGAGATACTTAGAACTGTGAAAAAACTAAATAATAATAATAATAATGATGATAATAAAAAAAAAAGAGGGACAACTCACGATGCTCAAGGTTTACAAGCAACTTGTTTGTAATTAAGTGTTCTGCTGCTGCAAATGCTGCAAGTAATATATGGTACAAGACTTTTGCATATGATTTTAATGCAGGATAATTGTGGTATGGAGTGTTGTGCAATAAATTCAGTACTGTGTAGTTTGCTAAGAATTACATAGTAAACATAGTTTTCAGCACCTAAAAGCCAATACCACTTTTACTTCTTGAATTAGAGCTACTGCACTGTAGCTGCCATGGTAAGGATTGATGATGATTAGCTGGATTACTGCCAGTGAAAACACTGACATTACACTAACACCAATCCTGAATGAGGGGTAAACAACAAGACTTTGAATGTCATTTTAAAAACATGCCAAATAATCACAAAGCACAAGTTAAATGGAAAAGATGTAACTCATTTTTATATATGATTATCATGCCAGCCTATTCTAGAATTTTTGAACTCCAGACTAGATAAATATAGCATTTCATGTAGGTACAGGTGTATACCCTAAATATTTATATCTGTGTGTGTGTGCACTCTTGGTGTAAGGGTTCATAAAATAAGGTGCAGGGTGTGTGCATAAGGCACATAGCAAATGGGAATTCCTCTTGTCTGAAGCGTGCTCTCTTGAGCCCCTAGCTGAAACTATTTTCCAGATGTGCCTCATACCTTTTTCTTTACCATGTCAGTGATCCTTTGATTTTGGATGATACCAAACTTTGTCACTTCACTGCTTTTAAATATCTGTGTCTTTTTCCTTATTTTTAATGTGCATCTACCATCTAGCTCATTTTATAGTTAAATGAAAAGGAACTATGACCTGGTAAATTTTCACCACCATTTAGGAAGCAATCACAAGTGTGGTGTCTAATAGGAGGACAGAAAATTCTGTTAATATACAAAAGTTATGACATTAAGCAACTGTTAGATGCAAAAAGCTAAAATACCCCAACAGTTATAATAAATAAGGCAAATAAATGAAAGCCCAAGAGAAGGTGTTGTGACAACACTTAATGATTGATTTAAATATATTTGGCATCTATATAGTTACATTAATACCTCCAGCTGTTAGAATCTGTGAATGTTTAAGATGTTTTCCTGCATCTTTAAATTACTGCTAAACCTCTCCTCTAGACATTGTTTTCAAGCACTTCTTTCTTACTGCTTCCAACATGGCTGCACAATGCAACAAAGTCATGATCAAAGCCACAGAGATGAAAAAAAAATTTAACAGATACCTTCATTTTAGACTGTGTCTTGGGTTATTTCAAATTTAAAATTTTAACTTAAAAAAATTCCATATGCAAAGAAAACAATGAAGAGTTATGTTAAAAGCAAAAGAATATTGGATATAGCCAGAGACTGAGAAAGAGAATCCTTTTCACTGAGCTTCCCACAAATACAGCTTCTGTTGTTCCTAACTCTTGATTCCCTCAGGATTTAGAGGAAGTGAATTTCTTGTGCTGTTTTACTTCCCACCTGAGTGAACACAATAAACAAAACCATGATTATAACTCTCATATTTTTGTTAGAAATCTCAGCCAACCCAACCCAGACTGGACAGACCAGAAAGCTAAAACACAATCTTATCCTAAGAGTTAAAAAAGCTGCAGGTATTTCCATGGGAAAGCAGATGTTGCCCACGTTGTACCTCTTCCCTGGCAAACAAAATAAAACTTGTGCCTATTAAAAGTGATGCATTGAGTTAAGAGACTTCAGTAATGAGATGCACAACTTAAGATGTACTGTGTGTCTGCTCCAGTTACCTTCAGCTGGCTTTAAGGATGGCATAAGGATTCCAAAACTACCCCCAAAATTTCAATTTTCCCATATTAGTTACTACTTTTGGAAAAAATAATCCAAGAAATTTTATTGGATTTTGCTGGCTCAATTCAGTGCTATTGGGAAATGGAAAGGTAGGAAATTAAGACACAAAAGATCAAACTCACATCTACAGCCCTGGTCTTCCCATTACTTCACAAACCAGAGGGAGGGTTTGATGTCAAGTATTCCAGGTTGTATCCTGGCCATCAGGATTCATCCCTAAGCCCAGTTAAGAGGTTGCCTGCTTGGAAGTCCCCTGTGGCCCCTTTGCTTGGCTGAGAGCGAGGGGTTGGACCAGGTTGGACCCTGAGCTTTCTTCAGACTTAAATCACTCTATGCTTCCTAAATTATTTTATTTTCCACTGCCTAAATATCCTACCTGGATTAAGTTACCTGTCAGCTGAGAAGAAATTAAGAATTCAAGCAAGAAAAAACTTTTCCTTTTTGCTGGAATCTAACCTATTAGGCAAGGCCAGCTACAAGAGTTCTTCACACAGTGAAGAAACAAGGAATGCCAGTAGTCACCACTGGCAAGTATCTGGTTCCAGTGCTGGAATCCTACTGATCAGTGTTACTGACAGCAGCAGTGATTTTCACATTTTACAACATCAGGCATTGCTGACATCAAAAACTCGATGCAAATTAAAAGAGAAAGTGCTCAATGCAAACATGCAAACCATATCTCTTCACCTTTTCTCTGAAATATCACTGGAGTGTCTTCAAACTTACATCATTATAACCTGAGCTGATATGTTGACAATTAAGTGGTACAATGTTAATCAAAATGCACATTCAGTTCTTTGGAAGCAGGAGGACAAGAAGCTGAAAGACCTTTCCCAAAGATCAGTGTAAGAAGGATTAATCCATAGTCATTCAAGAAGGGGCCCCAGAAATCTCAGTGAGAGTCAGGCTACAGAAAGCAGATCACCAAAAATGCGTTAGCTGAATTATAATATTCTCTCCTGATCGATATTTCCTGGCAAAAAGAGCCAAACCCTTTGCAATTCCCTACAAAATGCAAAGTCAACAATTGCAATTCCTTTTAGTAGCTCTGATAGAAACAAACCCATGCTCTGATCCCAAATGGTCTCTAGTTGTTACGTGTTGTTCCCTACCCGCTACAGGACATTTCTCCTCTGTGTGTACAGCGAGCCTGTAAATGCAGCTCATGGGAATGGATGTCAATGTTCTTTAACAAGTGGTATTGATGTGTTCACCACAAGGAAGAGCTTGCAAGAAAATGACACCAAAATTACATTTGTATCATTAAGTGGTGGAAAAAACAAGGGAGGATGGCCTTGTAGGACAGTGCTGTGTTGCCACATCGTGCCAGGATGTGCTAGAGCCACTCTTCTCCTTCCTGAACAACCTGGCTGCTCATTGCTGGTCTTTACTGAATAACCAGCTCCACTTCACACTAACACAGCTTTTCATTCTCTTATTCAGGGCAGGCTACTGCAGCAACACAACTTAATGTTAGACCTTCCACTGAAGTCACTGTTAGTTCTGAACTTCCACAAGTCCATGCAACCACCACAATGTGGAGCATTGTGTAAGTGTGATATATAAACATTCAGCTTTGTAACCTCCCAAAGTTACAATCAGTTTGTCTAGGGATTCACATTCTTGTAGGTTTATTAATTCCCCATTTCCTCCTAGTCCTGGTTTTGCATACAACCAGTAAGAGGCACAATGTATTGCAGACTAGAGCAGAAATAACATCTTTTGCATTGCAGTTCCAGATTTCAAAAAGTATTATTTCTGCTTGAAACTTTTGGTCCAGAATGATGCAAACCCAGCCTGCAGCAGCTGCATTACACCTGGGTCTGCATGGATATCACTGGACCTCTTGCTTTAAAATCACTGGATTGAGTTCCCTGCTTCCATGTGGAATGTGGAACAACCTTTCTGAATGCCTTAAATCTGCTAACACGAGGAGATGAGAGCACACACTGCAAGAAGGAAAACCCAACTTTTTGCAGTTTTCATCCTGATATGTAAACAACTGCCAGCCACAGTTGTTTACAGTAATTCTAGGTGCTTCAACCAATAAATCTGGAATACAGATTCATTTAAGAACTGTGTTCTTAATGCTATCAGGTTTAAAAGTGCTAGTTTCTGAAAAACATCTTTACAAAACCTACTGAAATATTTATACTGTTAATACTGGAGAAGTGATTCATTGATAATTGCCTTATTATTTCCAAATACAAAAATGTTCACTTTGAGCCTTAAAATTCTAGTTGATATTTCTTCTTGATCAAAGTTGATTTTTTTTACTTTTTCCTAAAGTCATTTTCATTGGGAAGAAAAATGCTCAGTTTTATAGTCTATTTTAAGTGCATTTGAAAGGAAAAAAGCAGTAATGTAGTTCCCTTCATCTCACCTGAACTTAAATAAATGCTTCAGAGTTGCATACAAGACTGTGTCCTTCACATGTTCAAATAATTGTGAAAATGTGCAACAACGCTGTAAGTTTTCTCAGAACCTTGCTGTGACAGCTGATTAATGAAATCAGACATTACATTATTTAAAGAAAATCATAAATATTGTCAAGTTATACCCTGGCCATGCTGCTAGCAGGTAGCTAGAAGCTGTTTTGTTGCTTTTTTAAATAATTCTTGGTATCGTTTCCCATTGGTTTTAAAATATATTCCTACCTACAGTCTGCCATAGCTGAAGTGCATTGTGTCACAAAATGAATCTGCCTGTTGCTCTGGTCACCTGGCCCCCAGCCTGCCCTGCAATACCTGTTTGCTGCATCCACACCAGCACTGCTGCAGCTCTCTGTGCACCCAGGCACAGGGCACTGATCTCTTCAACCCCTGCCTGTGCATCCAGAACCTGAAGAGGAAAAATCTGAATGAGGGCAAATCAAACACACAAACTGCACTCAAGTTCACTCTTCCCTATGCATGTCCTCAACACAAATAATTGAGAATCTTCTTTGTGTAAGGGCCCATTAATACATTTAGGAATGGGTTTGAAAAAGCTGCAGATGCAAAACAAACTCTTGAAGGAAGTTGGATCTCATAGCTCAGATACAGAAGAGAACAGGACCAAAACCAAAGGATGAGTCCTGTCACTTTTGCTCTCCCATGTAACCATGTTTCTCCATTCCCACCTGATTTCCATGTACTTCTGTGCCTGCCTTCACATTGCACCATCTCCTCTGAGCAGCAGAAGTTGCTTCTATTAATGCCTTTATACATCAAGTCCACTATCAAAAACCATTTATTGCATAATCCAAAGAAATCTTGGGCCGTATATGTGTGAATTTAAGTTGCCCACTTACACTAGTGGGAATTCTGTTCAGAAACTCAGCATCCTTTATGATCACACAGCCTGCTAGTAACAGGAAACACAGTTTTGTAAAGAAATGGAAAAACACTGAAGACAATCTGAAATATTAGAAGAAAATATTACTGTACACCCCAGGCTACAGGAAGCCAGTTGAAAATTAACTTTTACTCCTTGGAGTTACTTATGCAGACACTTCAAGCAAACTTTTTAAGATATATTTTGAATGCTATTTTCTGTACAAATGACAACTGAACCACAAATTATAGAACAAAAATAGTAAACGATATTAAAATGTACTCTTTAGTAGAAGAGACATTAAAATATTATACATGGGGTTGGTTAGGGGTTTTGAAGCCAGGTTTGCTTGAAATGTAATTAAAGTTTAAAATAGTGAGCATTTTTTTAAAAGTCCACAAGTACCAGGTGAAATCAATGCTTGTTTTAAGATATCTGTGCAGAGGAAACACTGGACTGCTTTTTCCATGAATAAACATGCCCTCATCCTCAGTGCACTTGGTTTTTTCCCCTGGATATTTTGTAGAAATAGAAGAATTGAACATACTTAGAGCAAAAAGCAGCTCTTCCATGAATTATTTTAAAAATCTGGGTAAATTTCACTCCTAAACTACAGAGAACCACATCTGTATTGCTTAGCCTAGATAGCTGGAATCCCAAGAGCAAGGGTACCAACATTAAGGCAAAAGCTTCCTTTGCTTATTATTATTATTATTATTATTATTATTATTATTATTTATTGTTATTATTATTATTATTATTATATTCCTTTGCTACAAATTTTAAATTTGTGCCCAGTGAATCCCATCACAGGAGGGACTTCCACGAAGATTTCACAAGGAAAGTTTCACTTAACAAGACAGAGGGAGTGAACAAAATATTGAGATAACTAATGGTACTCATGCTTCCCCAGAGGAGGAAGCTGCAATGTCATTGACTTTATGAATGTATGGAAAGATGGACTGTGCACTAGATACCTTCTAAATGGTGAGATGGAAGATAAAAGCCTAAAAAATTTGAATGAATGCAAGTTGAAAGACGTGCTGATGATGAGAAAATATTGACTTTTTATTACCAGTTCTGGGAATGTGCTACTCTAATTCTGCTTTCAGCCCCTGCAGTTAGAAATGCCACTCCAGTTCCAAGCTCAAAAATAACTCTGGGCATGTCAAAACAGGGTGATACAAGTAAAAGAATCATAGAAGCAGAGTATTTGTAGCCTCAAACAGAAAACCCTGCAGAAAGTCCTTTCAGAAAAACAGAGGTTAATTTCCCACAAATAGTATTTATATTTGTAAAGTATTTGTGAAGTATTTGTAAAGGAAAGCTATGAAAAGAAATCAATGATTTACTGAATAGTTGTTGTATTTGACAAGTCCCAAACCAGCATGGATATTATCTGCTTTTCAAACTGCACTCAGGAAGAATTTTTTAATGATCAAACTTTGCCATCACCTCAGCTGACTCCCCAAAAGGCTTTGACAGGTAATCAATAGGCAGACAGCTGTTTGTGCACTACACAGAATTTACTCTGCTGCCTCCACTACTACAGTAAACTGAAAATCCCAACTTCAATGCTGCACCCTGCCAAGAAACAAAACCAGTACAGAGTTAGATAAAATCACAATTTTCCCAGCAGCAATATCACTAATTATAAATAAAGGCATCAATAAACATTAATGTCCCATTAGCACAATGAAATCTAAGAATGGGGATGACAGGGGATTATAACCGTAACATATTGTTCATGACCTGGTTTATAAGTGCTCACTACCTACACTGAAGTGCTTTGCAGGGTTTCAGTTTCAATTCTTCATAACTTTTGGTAACATGAGCACAGATACTTTATGGTTTCTGTTGTTTTGTTCCTTTTCATTTAATCATTCCCTGCATACTAACCCATTCTTTTTTTAACTCTATCATCATGTGCAGTAGAAAAATAAAGTACAATGCTACATGGAAGAAACAAAAGTGGAAGAGAAATGGTTGTTAAGTACTTTTACCTGAATTACTGCAATGTCACATCCCATAAAAACAAATCATATGCCAGTAGCACAGAAGCATCAGTCGTGTTCTTGCACACTACTTTAGCATTTATCCTTTTGTACTGTATTCCCCCTTCACACCTCAGCTTTAGGCAATCTTTCACTAATCCAAGTTCTCCATGTCATATAATCACATGGTTTATCTGCATCCTATTCCTGTTTCAGTATGGAAAACCCACTGCTGTGTTAGCAGCTCAGTGAGACAGGGTCTGCCTGAAGTTTACAGCTGATACATTAGGGTATGATAGCACAGCATTTAATTAAGAATTGTATTCACTGTTACTACATACATAAAATTGCCACTAAATGGAAATAGTCACACAGTATTAGCTTGACAACATGATAGACAACAATTAATTCTACTGTCTGAGTAAGACAACTTCATATCTCTGAGGCTGAATCCACTTTCCTTGCTGTTAAAGATCTAATGTAATTCACACGAAGCAAAGGCCCACATTTTAATGCTATTCATTACCTTTAGAGAGGCTAAATATACATTTAAAACCCCTTTCCTGAATGCCAGGGTTTAAAGGAGACAGTTTCTCAGAGTACACAGTGTGTTTAAGCCAGCCTGAAACCCAGCCTCCATGCCAGGAACCAGGGGAGCCTGGAACAGCAACCGAGAGCGAAATGCCAGCGAGGGGACAGCCACACAGGGAGGGCAGGTCTAACTTCTCCTGCAGCACAGTCCCTCTCCCCCCAGAAAGGGCTTAGTTCCTCTTAATGCCTTTGTTCTTCCCTGAAAGCTGCTTAATTGTCGAAAATAACTCCTATCAAAGCTATTCACTCGTGGTTTGAAAGAATCCTAAAATATCAGACATGGCAGCAGCCAGCAGGGAACCCGCAAGCCTTCCCTGCTGGAGATCCACCACCAGCTGTTGTGGGACAGCAGCTCCCTTTCTCCTTCCCTCTCTGAGCTGACACCAGGCAGGGTTTTTCTCTGGGTTCTCCCCTCAGCAGCACCAGCAGAAGCACCAACCCTTCAGCTCCTCAGTCTGCTGCTGCCACAGCAGGCACGGACAGCTGAATCCCTGCAGACACTGCTGCTTCCCCAGCCATCCTCTCCCAGTTCTTTCATCTTCCCCACCTCCTTCCCTCCCCAGACCCCTCTATCCCCCACAAGTGAAAGCAGCAAGTAAACAAAAGGCCCTTCAGCACATCATCGGGGCTGAAATCAATCTGCAAGAATGTCCCACAATTTTTTCCCAAACTTGTACATAAAATAGACTCCTTACTGTAGCTGGGAAGAAAATATCATTTGTAAGTTGGTTCTTCAGCACATTAAACTGCCAGGATCGTGATAGACATAGCATGATATTTGGGGTAAAAAATCCACTACTAAGTAATTCCTAGGGTAAGGATTTCAGATATTTGGTGAGGACATAGCATATAAAACATTTTATTTAAGATTTACAAAATCTGTTATTGTTTCCAGATAACATAAGGTTAAAAAATAAAATCCCGTCATTTAAAGCCTACAAAAATCTAGAAGCTTAGAATATTTTCACGCAAGCATTCTCATTTATGGTACATAATCACACGTGCTTTTACAACCACTGAAAATAAAACATTCCTTCCATGACTTGAAACCAGCTCTTTTTCGAGCATACAAGAGACACCATAAATTGGATTAAAGCAAACCTACACAACTTTGGAACCCATATGTCAAACTTACAAAGTTTAAGAAAGTTAGTTCTCTGAGGACTAGAACTCCCATACATTATAAAACTTTTTCCATGTGAGCCATTTATGGGAAAAGACACTAAAGAACAACTTTAAAGCTGACATAAAAAGAACAACACGGAATGAGGTTCATTTCTGGTGCTATTCCACTCAGTTACACCACGGGTCAACTTGTCCCATGATCTGTCGAAATACTGTCATGATTCATCACAGTAAAAAAAAACCACCAAAAACTTATTTAATTAAAGCATCAAATACACTAGACAAACTAGGAAACAACTGTCAAATTGAAAGTATAATTTCCACCAGCATTAAATACATTCAATCATCTTAAATGCCTTTTGATCTTACATTCTCAGAGCAAATTTATTTTCTCAAATTACCCTAAGATGCAAACAAGAAGGAGCTATTATAACGCCAATATTACCTCCATCAAGCAGATTAACTTGCTAATTATTAAATTACACATCTGGCCTGCCAGGTATTCTCAGCTGGCAACAAGTTCTAATTAGCCATTTGGAAGTGCTCGGGGTGGTAGCCGAACAGCCTCTGTGCGTAAGGATCGCCGCTGGCCGTGGGTTTCTGCGCCGGGCGCTGGTGGAAGCTGTCGGTGTGGAAGTGTTCACAGTGCAGGCTAATCCACTCTCGCTCAGTACTGTACCTCTCAGCTTCGGCAAGGATCCTGGTCAGAGCCATGATGTAGCTCAGAGCCATCTGCAGGGTCTCATACTTGGACAGTTTCTTGTCCTGCCCCCACTGCGGAACCACCTTCCTCAGGCGGTCGAAGGCCGTGTTGAGTCCCTGCATCCGTCTCCTCTCGCGGGCGTTGGCCGCCAGTCTCCTCTTGGCAGCGTTCTCCATCCTTTCCGAGCTGCACTTGACAACGCAGCCCCCTCCGCTCCTGCACGCCGTGTCTGACTCCACAGCCGAGCCCAGCTGACCGGATTGACAGGTTTTCATCTTTGATGCAGCTTCACTTCCACACACACACAAAGATCACCGAGCAAAAATTCGATGTCTAAAAAGCGGTAAGGAAAGCACTCATGGAGTAGCCTTCCTACCTCTGGAATCTGTTTCCTAATATCAATTGTGGAGTATTTTTCTTGGCTTCTAAAAAAATAAATAAAAGTTCTTCTGGTTCTTCTGGAAATTGTTTCTTATTGTTGAAAGAAAGAATGAAGCATTTTTTATGTCTTATGCTTTCATTCTTTTAATTTCTTTAATCTCAAAAAGAGAGAGAAAACAGTGAAATCTCCATTCTCAAAATGTACGTTACTGAAGAAAATGGTCTGTTTAATCCAAGAAGGATCTCACTGGATTAAAGGCACAACAACTCCGAGTGGCTGTTTCAAATGAGAGAAGTTCTGATTCAGTTTAGGAGAGTATTCTGCGATGGTGAAGGCTTGTGACCTAAAGATGTAACTTCCTAAGAGAGATCTCTTTTTTTCCTTGGCCTCTGCCGGCCAGCAACGATTGTGCCGAGGACAAGACGAGGCTTTATAGAAACGGCAAAAGCTAAACAGGTGGTAGCAGGTGGGTGGGCGGCACGCTGCTGCCATCCCAGCACCTTCCCACCCTGGGAACTACAGGGGGAAAAAAAAGCCAAACAGTAAAATCCCAACATTACAGCCTTCATCTGGTGAGAAGTCTTCCAAAGCCATTCTGTCCAGCCCTAACAACTTGCCATCTGGAGTAGTGTCTGGCTGGCCCCACAAGACTCTGGGCAGTTAAGCAAAAGATCCTTTCAATGGATAATCTGTTGCAACTCAGGGGAAAAAAAAAAAATCTCTGTGCATTGTAGTATTTGTACATTAAAACATGTGAAAATTCTGGCTAAGAATTGAGGATAGAGGAAATAACTGTGTTAATGAAACAGGAGAAAGAGCTAAAATATACATGGCCAAGAATAGCACTGTTTTGCACATATGGCACCAAAAGAAGTAAACTCAAATTATTAGAAACCCTCTGGCATTCACAATTTTAATATTGTATAAAGTACACAACATTGTGACCAGAGTAGTATCCTGTGAAAAAAAAAGGATATATAAGGATAATATATTTGCCTGTCAGCGAACTCCGAGTCATTAAAATAATTTAAATATCTTTAAACAGTTAAAATATAGCTATAGGTTTATCTAATAATTGCAAAAATATTTAGATGGGTTATGATAGCTATACACAAAAACATGTAAGAATACAAATCACCAGAAAACTGCCCTTTTTAATACAGCCTATTCAAGTGTATATGTGTATTTTATGTGAATGAAAGGTGTTTTTTTAGTAACATCTCTAAATAAGTGACAAGAATAAAAGAGGATGTGAAAAACAAAACTTCTTGCTGGCAGCAAGGGATCAATTCTGCTACCAGCTGCAATGACAGAGAAGCCACAATATACACACACCCATGCCTCATTATTAAAACATCTTTCTTTTACTGTACTTGTATTATTAAAATCATAACTACATAAACTTACAAGGAAATATCATATAATCGTTTTGTGATGTACAGGAAAGGAAAAAAAAAACCCTGCCACATAATAATTTATTATCTGTATTGATTTCAAACTTAATTAAATTGTTACCAGCATTCATAAATTAGCAACTTTTTTCATTAGAGACTGAATACTGTATATTTATTTAGAACTATAGCTCAATTGTTTTCATTATGACTCCAAAACTTGGTGTAGTTGTAAACAGCTGATTAATCCCTAGCAAAAGCAATGACAATGAAATGAGGTTGAATAATCCAAAAACAATAGGATGCAATTGAACACTAATGGACTCCAGCATGACAGATGTTGGACGTCGGCTGTTACGCCCAGTTGCTCTGCTCTTAATATTCCACATCCTAATGATCATGAACGGAGATGATAGTTGGGGTAGGGAGTCTCCATTATTCCATTATCAAAATGTATGCTGCTTCTTCAATTTTTAAAGAAGTGCAACTTCATCACGTTTCATTAGAAATGTTCAACTTGGCTCGCTGTGTGCGCTGACCTGTTCTCCCAAACATAACGAGCCACTGCCACACGCTAAAACGCCACTTTCTGACAGACAACTTCTGATTATCTGTGTGAGAACAGCTCCCTTCCAAAACCCACAGAAACATATGCCTTTCCCAAAAGGATCAGCAATTAGAACTTGTGAGATTTCTGGTTCTGAAGATGCTCCATGGGAAGTAACGCATGTGTGGTAGAAAAGAAAATCCACATCTGATTTCATGCTATTGCTAAAGCCCATTTTAGTGCTACTGCAGCCTTCTAACCCAAATAAGTCTGTTAGTTAAACCCTTTGTCTCTGGCAATGAATGTCAAATGATTTTTCACGTAAAAGGCACCAGAGAATTAAGGTGTTCTGTGAGTTAATAAATACTGTGTGTTCTCATGAAATAGCTATTACTCAATTCAGGTAATTAATCACTCTTCATCTTAAGACTGCTGTTAATGTCATGCCATAAAGACAGAAAGCTCCCCTTTAAAATAAAGAACTGTACTTTTTCACTTGGCAGCAGCTTTCTTTTTTAACTCAGTATGTCCCGCCAGTACAAATTACAATGAAGACTTCAAATATATTGAAAATCACAGTGCTTCAGAAACTTTGTATTTTACTTCACTAACACCCAGTAACACAGGACACAGCAGTGCTGTTAATTTTCCCTTCCTAATTGATTCACCACCATTATCATGCTTTGACTAACATACCACTGTAATCTCAAGAGAGAAGCTGTGATTTATCTCTCCTGCTGAACACACTCTAACTTCAGCTTAAATGATTTACTATCAAATCACAGGACAGATCCATTTAGACTACTAACAAACTAATAACAGCATTTTATAGCTCATAGGCAAAGCTAAAAAATGCTGGCTGATCAAAACACCTGCTTTTCAGCACTTAAAATTTTGTAAAGCTCCTGCTTTATGAAAGTGAAATATAAAACATATCAAGGTCTTATCCACACCAATCTGGTTCATTTGCACAGCCCCCTTGCACAGCTTTATGATAATGTTACCTCAAACTAAAAAATTATCTGCTTTATTGCTCAGTCAATAAGAGAAAGGGTATCAGTTGGAATTTCCACAGGTTTCCTTCACTTGGTCTGATTTCCTCTGTATTTCAGCTTGTCTCAATTAATGCTTATATAATCTTATTCCCTTCTCCCTTTACTTTTAACAATTTCTGATATATATTACTATTCAAAATACTTTTTTAATTGTTATCAATATTTTTATTATATAGATATATATTTTAAAAGCCATTACTATATCCTGATGTGATAAACTGCTGTGGTGCTAAAACCTTTTCTTAAATGCTAACTTATATTAGTTTCATGGGTTTTGCACATCAACCATTTCTCAAAAAATTCCCTTTTACTCTTTTCTTTTTTTTCTCATAAAATAATCTCAAGCCAGAAAAAAAACACAGAATCACCACAAAGAAGTTCTGTGTCTACCCAGTTGCTCAAATTTCAATCTTTGATTCTCTGACTGTGAAGGTACCAATTTAGTGCTATTCCATGATCCTTGCAGCATTATTCCTGAGTCATACTTTAATCATTAAACAGTATCATTAACCAAAATATTATGTTTCCCACAGAGAAACACAAGAGACAGATAAGAATGCTATTTCAGTCATAAACCAGATTATTTTAGCAACTTCAAGTTGCCACCAATATTAGGAAATAAATAAAGGAGAGTTTCAATCCATGAAAGAAATTAGCTAGTTTGAGGATTTATGACTACATACATAAACCCATTCAAAATTGTCTGCTAGGTATCCAGGTTAAAAACTCAGATGCAATTAGTGCAGCATCCACTAAGAGATTAATGGATTTCACCTTTACTACTATGGAAAACACAATCTAATTACTTTTATTGGGGATTGGGATACTGGGGCCAGATACTGAATTTAAAATGAAATGAAAGCAATATTTCTGGTTAAAGTCTACTCCCTCTCTACTTTCTCTGCCTGTATTTATAAAAACATATCCAAGCAACGTATCAAAACAAGAATCTTACCTGTCTCTTCTAGCCAGAACTATTTCCTCTCAGGTAGATCCTTTCTAAAAGCCTCAAGACTCCTCACCACAGTCGTTTACAATGAGCAAAGCAGCAAGACTGGCATGCTGCATGCTGGCTAATTAAGAGCAGGTGGGTAACTACCAAAATATGACCATCCTTAAGGGCCCAATTTCTTCTAACATTTGACTCAGCTCACAAGACAGGCTAGAAATCCGTAGTGTGCAGAATCACTTCTTTTCCTGCCTTGCCTATTTGCATTGTTTTCCCTGTCAGAGCTGCAGGACTATCCCAAAGCAGTAATTCACTAGAGAATGTTGTACCCTGAAGGGACACTCACTAACTAATACTGGAAATGGAATAACAATCTACAGCTGCAGGAGGAGTTTGCATTCATTTCACCTGGGGCTTCCCACCCTTTCCTATAAAGTGCTTAGGACTGTTCACTTTCCTCTTCAGTCTCTCTGGGCTGAGCTCTTCTTTCTAGCAGCTCAGGTAAGTGTCCCAAATACTCTTCAGGCTCTACCTGCTGTACTGTCCTCAATTCACTCATTTCTCTTCTGTTTCACATTATTCTTCTCACCTCCCCCAGGTGAGGCTCAAAACCAGAGCTTGCCTCAGTGATCCTGCACAGAACAACCTTTAAACATAACTTTGTTCAAAAGAATGCCTTTACAACAGGAAGTCAGAAACCTCTTAAAAAAACCAAACAGGAGAGAGGAGTCCTTTTACCACATTACTAGAAGAATGTATCTTGAACATTTAACTGTTTCTCATCTATGTTATATATTGAATTTGGTTACATTATGTACCTTGTACACATGACAGATCATGAAAGCAGTTTCCACCTAGAATGATACTGCAGCCCTCTGCACCACTAGAGCAGTAAAAAACTCTGACATATTACAAAGCTAGTGAATTTTCCAAGTATCATATAAATCTCATGTGCTTAAAATACAGTTATCTATCAAGGTCAACTGCACCTGCTTAGCAATTGGCAAAAGCTGTCCTGATGTTTTTCACAAGGGAACTACAGACACAACACACCAGGGCACACACAGCGACCTGGCACAATGTTCACTGGTCACTGCTCCAGCAGAACTGTGCAAGGAAGCTTGGCTGCTGCAGCACTACAGCTGGGGGAGCTTTGTTCCACCAAGTCTGGGTGAAATACTGACTCTGTTCATCTATCACCTGGGAATTAACTTGATCAGCACTATCTGCAGTAACACCAGGCAATACAAATTTTAAAAAAGTTAGTTAAAAACACTTGTTAAACGTTACATAAGCATTCTGACACAGGCAAGAGCAGAACCCGTTCATTTAAGATGTAATTCAGTTTCTTTAAGCACCTTTTATTTTCCTATCTACTCAGTTTCAATGAGACAAGAGTCTTCCAGAGAAGACCTTTCCTTACTATATAACTTGAGGCTTATTAAAATTATGCAAAAAGCACTATGCATACTCTGCACCATGAAACAGATGGGGGAAGGAATCTACTTTATCCTCCTGATTCCAGAGAGGAATTACTGTTCTTATAATCTCTGATAGATGTTTTCCTAACCTGTTCTATAAAACCTCTAACAGGGTAACTAGCAGCACAAGTGCTAAATTATTATCTTTTCACAGATCAGATATCTCAGGATTAGAAAGATGAAGTAGATGGTCAGGACTTACTTCATCAGCTGATTTGACCACATTTCCTCACAGCAGAAGGAATTATAAACTCAGGACTCTTGGGGTCAGTGCCAGATTCTGGAGAGAGCAATTTTCCAGAGGTTTTTTACCTCTCAGTCCTGAGGATCTTACCTTAGTCCTTCTCTCTCTTGTGGCCCCTCCCCTTTTTTAACTTTTTCAGGTGTCTCTGATTCAATCATCCCCCTGCCCATTCCTCACACCTGTGCATCACAGTCACCTCTGTAAAATACAAGGGGAGGGATCTTTGAGGTGACAGGGATGGGAATTCCCATGTTTGCCCCCTGTTCCCTCTGCTTTCCAAATACAATTAGTTGGTCCTTTTAGCCTCCAACCACAGATGTTTGTTCTGGAATGGATTCTGCAAAGATGGCAACAGCCAAAGCCCAACTATTTCTGAACCTACCTGTGTGAACTGGGATGTGTGCACTTGTTTTTAGAACTTTATAAATGTAGCTAAATTTAATGAGATGCTTGTCACTGAAGCAACACCAGTGCTACAAATGAAACAAAACAAAAAATCCCAAGATTGCTGCAAGGAGTGAATGAACCAAAATATTTTAATAGGAAATCAGCTGTGTTCTTCCTTAATCAACAGACATGGTCAGACAGCCTCAAGCAGAGGGAATGATTTGCTATTACACTGCCCCTGCTGAAAGGTCAGCCTTTGCTGGATCAGGTGGTGTTATGGTTTTCCTGTCCCTAGGAGCTGCTTCCTCCCAAACACCAGCGTGGGAGACAACACAGCAGTCACAGATTGAGCTGGTTCCCCACACCAACCTTGTGAAAAAACAATCTTTCTTACCCTGTAGTAAGTTACTTTTAAATTACCTATTTGCCATGACATCAGAAGCACAAGAAACACATTAATATAATCCCAATGCTAAAAAAACCTCCTCAATTTCATTTGCTATACACTCAAAAAAAATACCAAGACCATTAATGAGTTAGCCTTTAATTTTTTTCTATTTCCTTTGGAATTGAGTAGAAAGCCTACAATAAGTCCTAAAAATAGAAACTGAATGGGTAACTATGCTGAGAGACAGTATGGAAATTCATCATGGAACAAAATTACTTCCCTAGAAGACTCTCCCCAGCTGTTTAAGACCACCAAATATCAAGATGTGAAAACCCAACCCCTTTTTATTTTCTGATAATCATTTTTCTCTTAATATCTGGGGATTGTATTCCTGATACACAGGAGAACAAAACCTGTTCATAGAGTATCTACAGCCCTTAGTACTGGCAATGAACTGACCTAATCACAACCTATGGAAGAGAGAGCTGTTACAGGAGTGGAGCTTTCTGTTTACTCTTGAGGGGACAAAACCTAGCAGAGAAAGGGAGATATAAAAGGTGTGTCTGGTATCGAGGGGAGACGAGCTCCCACTGAGTTTCCCAAAAACCTCATCAGAAAAAATGTTATTTATAATCAAGAAAACAAAAAACCTGCTTGCACATGCAGATTCTGGTCAAGCAAAGAGTTTGGTATTCTTCAAAAGTAGGGAAAAAACTGCAGCATTTTATTACTGAATTACATCCTAGTTTAATATTAAAAGTTTGTAACTGTGAAAAAATTTGTAACTGAAAAAAAAAAATACACTCCCTGAGTAAAAGCACCCTTTCTCTCCCCAGACATGAACAGCTCATCCATCTCACTTCTAGTGAGGTTTTTTTCCCCTCCCATGCCAACTGTCCAAGGGACATGACCAATGAGAGCCACTCTGAACATTCAGCTTTTCATTCCTTCCACCAAGAACATTGATTTTCTCAATTCTTTCCTACACTGAAAAGTCACTGTCTATTGTCTGTTCTCTACCAAGAAGCATAAAGACCTCAGACTGGAGCTGACATCTTCCCTGTACCTGTTGGCACAAAACCCAAGGAGATATGGAAATATGAGTGATGATTCACGGGACACTGGGACTTGTGTAGCTTCTACAACATAAAGACTTTGCAACCTCCTTCACTCCAAGCACAGAAATAATCAATGTGCAGAATGATACAAGGTAGTTTAAGGATGAAAATGAGTGCTGAAATTGTTGCAAACAGAAATACTTCTGGACAAGTAGACAAAAAAAAAAGTCAGTAGAGAAGGGTCCCCTTTTTGAGAAGCAGAAAAGTAGACAAGGAAGAAGCTCTGTGTGGAATAAAATGTAGTATCTAATGCCATGAACCTCTAAAGACCTGAGTATATTTAATATTCAGCCCTAAGTAATCTCACTGCATTGAATTGTTGGAGTCTGAGACACAGATTCTGTGCACTTGTTTCTGATACCTAACTCTGAAATCCAGAAGAACACTGAATTTCATACAATATGAAATTTATGAGCATGTTTTCATGGTGATACATGAAAACAACTGCTAAAGTTAGATAGAAAAAGCTAAAAGTGTAAGTGTGTAGATTAGAGTTTTCTTAAGTCACTGGGTGGAGAAGTTAGTTTAAAACAGTTTAGAAAGCAGAAGGCAAAATGGAGGATTTAGAGTGTTGTTTTTTTTCCTTCTTTCTTCTTCATGTTCTTCTAGAGGTTTTTGGGTAACAGTAGTGATTGGACAGAAAATGCCACAGTGCAGCACACAGCTGATGGGTTATTGGGTCATTAAGAGAAATAATTTACGTGTCTATTGTTAATTGGGTAAGAATGAGTATAAAGATAAAAGAACTGCGTGGTTCGGGGCCATTTTAAGCTTTCAAAGCCAAAGTGAGCCACAAAGTGAGGCCATTTTGTACCATCAGAAAGAAATGAGCCAGGTTGTAGTGAATTAAACTTGTGCAGAAAGTCTGGAGAGACCTGCCAAGTTTTGTGATAACATCCTAAATAAACAGGAGAAACAAGATCCTAACGAGCTTTGGAGTTTTCTCCTGACCCAGAGAACTGAGATAAGCGGGACTCCCAGTGAGGGAATATCCCCAAGGAGCTCAGCTCAGAGAAGCTGAGAAATCCAGGAGTGAAACAGAGTACAGAAGAAGTGCAGCAGAATCAAGAAAGAGAAAAAATAAACAAAAAATAATTTTAAAAAAGTTACATGAATGGCAGTCTGCTTACAATATTAGACATCAGCACCTGGAATTTCAGGGAAAAGAGAAAAGTGGTGAAAGGCAGTGGGGAAAAACAAGGGCCACAAGATGAGATGTAAGGAGAGATATACAGGCAGGAATAGAATGTGACAATAACAGAACATGGGGAGGTTTCAAGTGCACTGAGCTGCAACAGTTTACACTGGCAGGAACACGAAGTCCTTAAGATTAGGAACTGCTTTTGTTTTTTTTAATATGTTTATATTTTTGTTTTATTTCTTCTCAAGCCCTCTGACTGATTGCTGTAACATGGAGAAGAGAATGTGATGCACCTTGGAAATGAATTACAGTTATACAGCTGGTTCCTAGCCAATTAGGAAGAAGACTCTCAAAACTCTTCATCTCCCAAAAACATAATTAATGCTACAGTTAATGTTGCTTGCTTAAAACAAAATCGTGTCTAGGTTGTGCCACAGTTTATTGACTAATAAAAATACAGGAAGGAACAATGGAGAGAGTGATGCCAAAGGATGCTGTGAGCTTTTTATAAAATCATTTTTCACTTCAAAAGGAGTTATTTTCTTGTGTAAACAGGCATAAAATTACTACCCAGTGCCCTGCTTCTCATTGATTTCTATTTGGCACAGTTTGCCAGATGCTGTTTGGTCTCTGAGTGCTGCCTTGACCTCCACTGGTGAGTGGCCCCTTTCTGCTTGGTGGCTCAGCATTTTCCCAGCAGGGAGGTCCCACCCCTCTCATAGTTCAGTTGCAACTTTTGCTAAAGGCTCAGAGGTTACCCATATGTTGTAGTGGAGGGGCCAGCCTGGCTGGAATTAACTCAGGAGTGGCGTCCAGCTTTGTGGCTGGAGCTGGCCCAGAGGAGATTATAAATGTCCCAAAACTAATTAAATATTTTGTCTCCTGCTGGTAAACAAAAGCGAATGAGGGCAAAAATACGAAATGCCTGATTTAACTAGGATCTGTAAGTAGCTTGACAACAGCAACCCTGAAGTCAGTGATGCATGATTTAAAAGCCCCTAATGGGTCAAAGCTGTTACACAAATGAGACTTTTGTCGATTATCCTTCACTTTATATGTTTGCAAAACTGTTACATAAATGTATTTCCTATCAGTTTTCAGAGCGCTTCACACGAGCATTTCTGGGCTAACAGACATGCAGTCCAGATTATTTCCTTGGAAGCTTTCTTAACTTTCACTTTTGCACTGAAGAAATACAGAAATACAGAAATAACAACCAAATAAATAGGTACAAAATAGGAAGTGACAGCATTTTCAGTAACATTTTCAAGGATCTGAACTGTCAAGTGTTGCTTCATAAAAATGAGAGAGAAGAATTCTCTCAGTTAATAACAGATCCAGTAAATTTTTTTCAATTCCATTTTCTCAGCTAAGTGCCTTCTTCCAGGCACATCTATTTAAATATATATATAAAATACATATAGAATATATATAATCAGTTAAATTATTTAAATGCAGGATAATATATATTTAATCAGTTAAATTATTTAAATAATGGATCAAACATTTGGATATGTATAATTCAGATTTCATGTATTCAGTTGTGTAAATCAAAAATCCGCTCTCATGGCATTTTAAATATTGTATGTCCATAAGGGTATACTATATTTTAAAATACACTGCTGCATACTCAGTTTCTTTTCTCTAAGAAATATGTAAGAATTGTCACATAAATATTCCATGACAAGGTTTTAGAAGGTTAAGTGATGAAAAGTTTCACAAAAATCCCATTATTAAAGAAAATGAGAATTCTAATTTGATGTTCTGTACGCTGATTTCCCATCCATGCTTAACTTCATGTATTTCTGTAATCCTCCTGCAGCTAGAGGGAATAATCCAGTATCCAAAGGTAAAAACAGATGTAAAGTTTGGTTGTCCAGGACCCCAGTGCATAATGCTGTGAACTAGAAAGTGACTTAGTAATGAAAGCAGAGCATTCACCTCATCTGGGGGGACATGTATTCACTATTTATATTTTCCATAAGCCCAGTTTTACTTGCTTTTTTTAAAAAAACCCTTTACAGTAAGGTTACCTTTATCTGCTGAAATTTGAAACTTACTCAAAAATGGCAAGGATCAAGTATAGGAGGAAAAGAAAAGGAAACCTTAAAACTAATTGTATAAATATATATATATATATGTGCACACATATATAAAATATACTATATATATATATATATATATATATATCTATATATATATCTCACTTCATTTTTACTGTACTTTACCATTCGGTTTTTCCATTATAATTTAACTGTTATGCAAATGAAGCAACTCTCAGTCAGTTTAAGTAATAGTTTATACTAAGGGCTGATGTTGTAATTACTGCTTTCCAAATTAAGGAGGAACTCTTGTAGCCCTCTTGCTCTGTGCCCTGCCCAGACAGCTGAGCGCCCACGCACAC
Organism: Poecile atricapillus; assembly: GCF_030490865.1. Lineage (NCBI taxonomy): Eukaryota > Metazoa > Chordata > Aves > Passeriformes > Paridae > Poecile > Poecile atricapillus. The sequence goes on from NC_081254.1 coordinate 4,221,441, forward strand.
ACTCATATTCCACATCTGCTCTTTTGTCTGGACGGACAGCAGGACGCCACAGAGGTTTCCCCATCAAAAGAAAGGCAATTCTAAAAGATTAAGATGTTCTAGTTAGGCACATGGTAACATTTGATGTTTCGGATTTTCGGCTCTCCCGAGTGTCACATCCGCGAGCGCTGACGGATTGGATGTGACGGGTTTATTCTAAAAGCTACCAGGAAAGGCAGTTGTGAATAAAGGAACACTTAATGTCGTGCCTGCTGATAGATAATGCTGCCTCAGAATGCACAAAGGACAAGGTTTCCCACCAGGTACAATAGAATAAAGTAGTAATCCTTGGCTAGGAGAGCAAAAATCTCACTGCACTCCATGCACAAAGCACTGAATATTTGATATCAAAAAGCTTGGTGTTTGTTTATTTTTTTTCCTGTGAAGCTAATTGTTTAATTCCTTATTATTTCAGGATTTCAAGAGTCTTGAAAGTCAGCATTCTGTCAGATTTCAGTGGAGTTTTCTTCTGAATTCCACAAACTCAAGGATGGGAAAGTTAATTATTCTCTCAGTGTAACTTAATTATTATCATTGTGGAAATTTCAAATTGAGAGTTCTAATAATTTTGTTTACAGAAATATTTTCAGCCACTGCTGTTACACAAGTTTCCTTCTTCCATACAAAATAAATTACACTATCATTATTTAATTGCGTATGCTGTGGTTTATGTCATCAACTACTCATGGACTTTAATTCCCACAAAAAATGCAGGAGGGCAGCTCTATTTCTGTCACAGCTGGCCTCATATATAACTGAGAAGTAAGAAGATAAGTAAGAAGATAGGTATTACTTTTTTTTTCTTACAATTTAGAAAAAGAAGTCTGAGCACAGTAATAATTATACTTGTGTATTTCAGACTCACTAAAAACTGTGCCTCCAATAAAAGCATTATTAGTTTGAAGAATTAGTGATGCTTTTAAAGTCAAAAACTAGGAAAACTTTTAAGGAATATGGATGACAAAAAAGGGAACGTGAATGTACGACTGACAGGGGACACGAGCTTGTCTCTGTTTTTTCAGCAAGGCTGTTTTCCAGACAGGCTGTCCAAGTTTTCTCCCCCAAAGCAAAAAGGTCTCCATACATTACTCAATACATTCCAGGCCCAGCTGGAAGAAACATGTAAAAAAATTTCTGCTAGTTAAGAAATGACTGGCAGAATCAGTGTCAGGTCTCACCAAAACACCTGAGGAGAGGAAATTAACACAGAGAATTTATGATACCCCCAACTTTTCCTCAGCTGGCAGGAAAGGCTAACAGAAGCAATGAATTCATACTCTTCTAAGGATCAAGATCCCGCTTTCTTTTTGTCCATCTCAAAATCCTAGGGCATAGCACAACTTAATCCACATTCCCAATCAGCTGGGAATGTAGCAAAGACTACACCTCCTGAAGTACAGCTCCCTCTGGAGCTCTTCCTGGAACTGGCTGTACTGCTCTTCAGTCAGTGCTAATGCTTGATAAGAGAATCAAATCCTTTGTTTAGAACTTCCAAAATGAAACAGAAATACCAATTAACTGCTATTCTGCCTGCAACTAATTTAATTCAAAGGCGTCTTCTGGTACCTTGGGATATGGTGTGTTCTGCTCTGGAGAGAATCAATCGGTGAGAGATTGATGAAGGGGTGGTGAGGTCAGGTTTGCAAATACAGAACCATCTGCAGAGTCTCCTGGGTTGGTACCTGCAGCACAGTAATTTACAGGAGCAGGTGTTCCCTTTTAATCTACGGTTTTTTTTCTGCTGAAATTGTAACTTTATTGAGAAGTGCCTGCAGTTTGTTACTAAGAGGGTACTTTGTTCATTTTTGCTATTAACAAACTGCTGAAAGGTTTTTGAAAGTTTTAATGCCCATAATCCTTAAAAACACAGTTAAGAAAGGAGGCTGTGATGTTAAATATGGAAATCAATCAGACACATCTTCAGAAAACTGCAACACATAAACATAATAAAGCCCAAAAGTCTGTTCTTAAAACAGAATTATATTGTTCAGGGATGAGCCATTTCTTCCTGAATAAGGGTGACTGAAATTATCCTAGTCATTAAGATTATAATTTATTTTTGTTCACAGACTTAACTAATTATGAAGAAAGGAAGCTTTCTGAAACATCAAAAAAATTCAAGAATTCCAGCTGGAATTTCCCACCTGAGTTGAGCTTGGTGGGATGGGCACTCATACACACTATGGACTATCTGGTCACATGCTGGGTTTTGTTCTTTCACTTTCCTGCTCTTTGGAAATTTTTATTTATGGTTTGCAGTAAACTTCAGGAAATAAAAGGACAGTGACTCAGCAACTGAGAAAAATCCCTTGTTCTGTGTTTTTGTTTAAGTCTCTTAATTAATTTCAAGACAGATTTACTCCTCAGGGGGAAAAAATAGATGTGAGAATAAAATGTGCTTAATTGGCATATTTTCCAGTTTTTAATTGAATTAATTTAATTTTTACCTGACCAAGCATCACCCTTTATTTTAATTTAGGGTTGTTTTTTTGGGTTTTTTTTACTTCTGGGAAGGTTCTCTCTGTTCCCGGCGTGTTTCCCTGTCACTCTGATGAATACTGAGACAAAGAAATCTTTCCTTTCCCAGAAATAACTGCCTCATCTGTTGCTAATTTCCCTTCCCATCCCTTATGGAACACATGGCTCCTTTCTATGACCTCTTGCTGTGTGCCCATTCATGAAATCTTTAATTTCCTCTTCTTGCAAAATTTCCCAAATTTAATAACAATTTTCAATGTATGTTTTCTGTCTATTCTCATCTAAATAACGCAAAAGAAATGCAAAGTATTTTCACGACTCCTTTAAGCAAACATGTTAAATGGCTTATTGAATAAAAAAAAATGACTTCCCATTTTCTTTACATCCCTTTTAGCTCTACATTCATTTCCACAGCAATAAACTTGTATGGTTTTTGCTGCTCACTAATGTTTCTAGTTTTGCCTCCTTCCTCATGGCTGTGTGCTTTCCTCCTGGCCCCTACATGAGCTATAGAGGTGCATGCCAAAGAAGCAAAATAAACAAATGGGTGTTTCAATGTTCATGTCTGGGCTGCTGAAGGTTCTGTTGGACACTCTCACAATAACTAACACTCAAATGAACAGGAATTTTTGGAATTGTATTTCCCTTCACGTAATTTGCTCTTGGTTCAACACATCTCTATGCCACCAGTCTTAATTAAGAAAGCAGCACAAAACAGTTCTGCAAATCCTCTGCACCAGAAACACTGAACAAATCCTTTGCAAAAAGATGTGAAACAAAGCCACACAAGTTCTAAATAATCTTAAAGTTTGCACAACCTATTTTTTGTATTGGAAGACAGAATTTGTCACCAACAACCGATTTCCTTTACTGTTAACTGAAAATGTGCAATACATTAAAATAAGTCTTAGTGAATAATCAAGATCACCAGGTCAGCTACACAATATTTCATGAGAATAAAGTTGCTCCTCAGAAAATAAGTGCTCTTTTTCTTGCCACTCTCAGCAGCCTTACTTGTTTTGCATATGGTTGCATGTTTAATTAGCAATCTTTCTGTAAGTGTCTGCAATTAGACAACGATGATTAATAAAATAACTCCTTTAAAGCTCCATTTAGGCAGCAGAACTGCACAATCAGGTATAATTAATTCATCATTAATAAATCATGGCTGATTAACTAATATGTTGATTACAAACACATTACTGCATAGCCTCCCACCTGAGCTCTGGTGATTTTTCTATCCTGAAAAGAAATAGAGACAAAGTAGTAGTAAAGTATATAAAAAAAAAATGCTTTAAGCAGCAAAGATGTTAGTTTGGTCAGGAAACTTAGATAACAAATCTCTTTAAAATGTATGGGGCTCGTTCATTATCAGTCCTCTTGAGTAACAGAAATAATTGTACTATTTGTTAAATGTGGATAGATGAACAATAACTGGTTCTTTAGGTCATTTATATTGCTAAGGAAGGTTTTTTTCCCACAAGCATCTCTGATTATGAGCCAGAGGAAGAATTCAATGCAGCACCCCAAGTGTGGTCCATGTCCCATGGCAGACAGGGCACAATCCGAGCTGTGAGGAGAGGAGGCCAGGCCTAAAGCTGCCACAGCAGCCCTGCTGCCTCCACAGCTGTCATCTGACCACGAGTCCATGTTTATAAATCATACTGCAGCTCCACCAACTTCAGCAGGACTGAATACAGGAGAAGAAGGTGCATTTCCATTTGGAGACTCCTTCTGCTTGCCACCTAGCCCCTGAGCTGAGTAGTGCATTAAAATCACATTTTTGGTATGTTCTTTGTAGCTGCAGGAGATAGAACTTTCTACTTAAATTAAGATTCTCATGCTGTTACTTGTGCAGCTACTTGGACTTAAGTAAGGTGTAAGTAACAAGTTCTGATAAAATTCATAATAAATGGAAAAAAGGGAACTTGGCACAACTAAGTTCCTCATGATTTGTAACGGGATGACAACCAACTGTTCCCATATTATTAGACTGACTTTTGAATTCAAAACACATCACACTGAAATATTGCAAAGAACCAAAGCAAAGCTTAAAACAGAGGTTACTTGAAAGGGAAAACAGTTTCAGCTAGAGTAACTGAAAGTTCTGGATTCCCAACAAATCCAGGGAAAGACCACATCATGATAACAAAATCTGAAGCAGTACACTTCATGAAGATTATAGAAGAAACTTTCAGTTTAGGAGAAAATCTTCAGGTATTGAAAAATAATTGACATTGCTGCACCAAATAATTCAACCAATAAATTTCAGATCTTAATCAGCTTTATGTACATCACAAGGTCAATCTGTTAAACCTGTCTTCTAAACCTTTAATTAAAACTATTGACTAAGCAGCAGTGCTACGATCAAAGACAATACCATTCAACTTTGCAAAATACTGTTCATAAAAGAGAACCACAAGGCACATTTCTAAACCATTTATATATTTTCATCATTTAATTCAAGCAAGTTAATGACCATGGCTGTCATTTCAATATACAGCTGAAAAAAAAATTATTTTTTTTTATTAATTCAGATTTCATGAAATTTCAATTCTCAGACAGATGCTTACAGTTTAGTCCAGGAAGCAGTAAGGGCTTTTAGCATGGAATTTGGAAATAAAGAGAAAAATAATTTAAAAGCAGAAAAACAAGACAGCTGCACTTGAACACTTTCAAAGGTCAGTGTCCATAGGAAGTGGCAAGATGGAAGTGAAGAATACCGAGGATCTTGAAGATCAGAAGTACTTCCAAGCAATTTTTAAGAATGGACAATGAGTAATCAAAGCCTTTTGAGAATAGTACTGCTGTTATTCTGTTAATTCACTGCCCAGAATTGAGATAAAATCAGCATAATCAGAGTAACCTAAAGATTAGTGAGAGAAGAGGGAGATTAGTGCCAGTTCTTTCAGAAAGTCAGGTTTCCTTTTAACACAACAGCAGTTTGCCCCGCAATGTCAACTCTTCCGTCAGTGCGCACGGAAATCTTCAACTCTCCTCCACGGCGGGAACATTGAAAAGCTAAACAGAAACAAGAACCCAGAGTTAAAAACTAGTGTGTATCACAAATTATTTAGAAATCCATGAAAACTCGAGGAAAGGAGGCTTCTGGCTGCAGAAAGCAAGCAGCACCAGGGCAAACAGTGCACCAGGGAGACCCTGGAGGAATTGCCTTTAGGGATGAAGGTCAGCTGAGGATGTATTTCAAACTAGACCTTGCCTATGACAAAACTGCTAACTAATACTAGTAGTGAAGTGTAGTTTGCTTTGTTGTAGCAAATTAAGTTTCTTCTGTGTATCTAAGAAGTCTTGAATCCTCCCTTCATGAGATACACATTTTGGGGGGAAGAAGGAAGAACACCAAGCATTATCTGCATGAGAATGAATAACCATTTAACCGGCACTGAACTCCCAAAGTTGACATTGCATCCAAAGAATCTGCCTGGCTAAGGGGTGAATAAGCTCACAAAGGCAGTGGGAAAAGTCTACAAAGAAACACAGATGCTGCCTCAGCTGTCACAAACTGACACCAAATCCTTACACAGGCAGCAACAGATACTGATTTCTAGAATCTTGAAGACATAATTTAATACAAGCAGATAAACTTGAAGTAGAAACAGCCTCCTGCTTGTAATTGCTTAGAGGATTAAGCTTTTGCCTGAGCTGTTGAGCCACACACAGGTGGGATGACGTTCACTTAGCACATGGAGCCTCTAACTTGTTCCAGCAGTCCCATTTTAGTTGCACGACTTGACCAGAAAATGGTCTGGTTCAGATGGCATTTAGAAAAGGTTTGAGTTTTGAGTAGAGTTGCTTTTTTGAAAGGCTCTAAATGGATGAAGAGGGAATAATGTTCAGCCTCCCGACTCAATGAACTCCCAACTGCTCCAGAAGTTGTCCAAAGCTAAAGGGCACATTTTTCCTCTCAAACCCACAATTGATAAATTGGGTAGAGATTGTATCCAGATGCCAACAGAGCACAGGCTCTCTGATGGCATATTGCTGTATGCTTTAAAACTATTTCTCAGCCACTGCTGCTAAGAAAGCTCTTCTTTGATCAGATTAGATTCTCAGACAAAGCAAGCACTCCAAAAGAGAGGAAACAGGAACTATTTATCTGATACTGATACTTTCTGTTCTTTTCCATTTACAGAACCATGGGTTGTTTTTAACTTGTCAGGACACCATCTCTGAATGCAGTAATGCTTCAACTGAGTATTTTAGACTCTTAAAGACTCAGGCCAGCTAAAATTGATCAATTATTACTCCCAGGTGTGGAGACACACCTAAGCTTTTCCACTCTCAAATGATAGCAGATTTAAATAAAAGAGATTATTCAATACTTCAAAGGTTGTTTGGGTTTGGTTTTTTCTTCTTTAAATGTTCAAACTCTAGCTCTTTCATGTCAGGATTACTAAAATTGTTTTGATATTGGTCCATTTTATTTTGCTTTTAAAGAAACTTCCAAAGTAGAACAAAAACAAAAAATAACCCACAAAAGAAATTTTTAGCCAAGCTTCTATGAAAATAATACTTGATCTATTCCTTGTCTCACCCAAAAGCACTGATGTTTCACTCTGTGCCCAAGAGTAAACAGGCCTGCACAAAACATTTCAATACCTAGAGGATTTCATTGAACAGCAGTGCCACTGGAGGCATTCAGGCATCTCTGAAGTGCACTCACCTTTTAAATCACAAAGCTGCTGCATGATTTTCCATGCTTGTATTTACCAGAAATATCTCATACTATATAGATTTTATACTTATCTTCTATGAAAACAAGTATGTACAATGTACAAACAACATTTAGCAGCTGAACTCACAGTGCCCTGGGCTCCTCTGTGGTTAACCTGACACACAGGGAAGTTTAGGAGCAGCCACCAGGCCCGTGAGGTTGAATATGCTGATATCACAGTATCACACTCCCTGCACTCACCCAGCAGCTGCTGGCCTTGTACAAACATTATCCTGTTGTTTTGGAGCTTCTTTCCAGCCTAGATGGAGCCAAATGATCCCTGCTTAATGAATTTAAGGACTAATGGTTTTTCTTCATAATGTCATCAGAATGACATCAACTCAGGAAGAAGTGGCACTCTTGTAATAATATTTAAAGAAATCACTAGTATTTTCTTTGAATTTCTAAACCCTATAGAGGAATGCTGAAAGAAGCACTTGTTCCTTAACCTAAGTGAAGACCTCCAAGACTTTTTTTTTTATCTTAAGAAAGAAGATGGACAGATCTGGTGATTGATGAAGAGAAACACCTCTCCTTTGAAGAAATGTTACATTTGTGCACAAATCTGATGTTGTCAATCTGTATGCTGAGATTACTTGGAAAAGATGAAAGCGGAAATGAAAACTCTTGACTTCATGAGAATTCAAATTAGCAAAAATTTAAATACAGGTAGATTTACTGTATCTTAACAAAGCAACTTCTGTCTTTTTATGTGTTTTGGTGGTGGTGGTAACGTTGGTGGCAATTTTTGTTTCATTTCTGCCCCCCTTAAATGCTATAAACCTGTTCAGTACTGGAAGGAAACAGAAGTTAAAGGCAGTAATTAGAAACAAATTTCCCCACAAATTAATACTTCAGCTGTCTGAATATGAAAATGTCTTGTATAGCAAGATTCCCCTAACTTAACCTGAGATAAAAACTGTCCTGGATAAGCCCTGTCCCATCACACTAATTTGTAATAATCTCTAATTTGTCTGGTTGTATGGAATTCCTCATGCAGGTTTATAAATGTTACCTTAGAAATATGACAACATTGTGAAGAGCTGTTATACACTGCCTTCACTAGCAACTGGGAAAGTCCATACATCTGAGAGATTATAACTTGTACACATTGCAGAGACTCCTCAAATGAAAGAAAGGACTGATACAAAACTCTGATTTAACCAGCAGCTTAAATCCAAGGACATGTACCCAGCTTCAAGAAAAGATCATAATGTATTTCACCTTTTAAAAGTACTGGAAAATTCTCTTTGTAGTTGGTGGGGGTGGTTGTTGTTCAACAATTTAGTCTAAAAAAAGTAGGAAGAGAACCCAAACACAGGAAATTAAGTCTGATGCTTCAGCAGAGCTGCAGCTGACCCCTCCTAAAGGCCTCAACAGCCAGAGAGATCTGACAATAGATTTAATGTTCCTTATTTTTATATTATTTTATATGTAATCTATTTGGGAACTAACAGATCCTTCATTTTATGGAAGAAATTCTTCCTTTATTCTTGCAAAGTATCGGATATTACAGAAGCTACCACAGAGGTTTCTAAAAAGTCCAAAGCCTCTCTTATTTATTAATATTTGGTGATATGGAATGTCCTTGAATGCCATCTACCTTTTCCAAATAATCTCATTAGTAACAGAATTTGCCCAGTACTACCTGATACCTCTCAGATAGACACAGGTAAGGGAAATTCATAAACATACATCAATTTAACTTGTCCTGTTTGAAACAGTTTTGTATGATTTCTACCACAGAAGTTTGAGGACGTACATGCATGGAATATGAATTTTTAAAAAAACAACACAAACCTATCTTGTGGACAGACAGGATTTTATTTTGTTCTAAACACAATGGAGAAGCTGATTACAATATCAATTGTAATCGTGGCTGCTTGAGCTAGCTTCTCTAAAAGCAGAAATGGGACAGTACATACAAAATACATGAAAATGCAAAACAGGCAAAAAGTGTCAGTTTTAAGTACAGAAAGAATTCTATTTGAGTACTTCAAGAAGCACTGTCTGTAGATGGTGTGGAGGGTCCAAATTTCTCATCCAAAAATGTCAAAATCTCCTGAGAAACGGGCCGGTCCGTAAGGACACGTTACCAAAGACAGTTTTTCATCTTCAGAAAATATATTGAGATTTCCCCCCCACATTAGCTTAACATAATTTAAGCTGTCACAGATACTGTGTGGTGTAAATGCAAATACAAGATCTTTGGGACAGAATGTTAAATCTTTCCTTCAGTCTGTGATGGAGAAGGTCCTGTTCATGGTGGATCCTTTAAAGACTTACCATGCTCAAGAAAATTCATTCTGAGATTCATCTGACCAAATGAAGGAAGGCATATACTCAGGGTAGCTGTTTGTTTGGAAAAGTGTTTAGTTTTATGCACAAAGAACCTTATTAGATCAAGTAGCCAACCTCTGTTCTAAACTAAATGTGACCAGAGGCTTGTGTGCAGAATTGCCCTCTGTCCCCTTTGTGGGGCTGAGGGTATTTTGTATTGCTTCTCTTGCTCTTCTGTTCCCTGCAAAGCACTAGAACAGGAGAAGCAAGGAGTCACCCAACACCTCCTCATCTAGCACTGTCATGTTAACAGCTTCTCTTGGCTTTTTTCCCACCATGTTCTTAGGTTTCTTGGTTAATAACAAAGATGTGATCTAATAAGCATATCTCACTGATTGAACCAAAACACATAGACGACATCCCCTGAGGTTCACCAAGCTTCAGCTATGATGAAAGGCCATCAGAACTAAAATCCAAGATCAAAAACCGACTGCAGAGAGTTATGATCCAGAAACCGACACTTCAAACTCCCTGGGGCGTGATGTGTCATGGTGGTGGATAGGAAAGAAAGCAATTTCTCAAAGATTACCTCACACACAAAATATTGCATAACATTCTATTCATCCTGAGTAAATGGATAGGGAGTTATTGTTACAGTTTGGATTGCAGTAGTAATACAACCTTTTCTAGTGAGTAGATTTACATAAATTAACAGCTTTGCAATAAAACAGTTTATCTTACCAAGCATTTCTTTCTTCCCCAGCTGCTCTGACCAGTAGCTGCTTAAAACAGCATGAGCAGATCCTTAAAATAAATTGGAAAACAAAGTACAGAATTAAATTATAATCACCACTTTACAGAGTAAGCATAGTCAAAATGTAAATATCATAAATCAAGTGCCACGTGTGTTTAGGGTAAAAAAAACCCTACAGAGTTTGCACAGCAGCCAGAACTTAAGGCTTTATAATTTCAGTTCATGGTAAAGCAGTATTACTTCCATATCTTCCATTTTCAATGGAAATCTTGCTAGGTGAGGGCATCATCATTAGCCACAACTCTCAGCAGGCTAATAATTAAATGTTACCTCAGCAAAGGACACCATCCTGCAGCAATCATCACCACAGTGAGTACAACATCAGAAGAACAGACATGTCTCGCTGCCCTGAGCATGCAGCCAGCTGAGCTCTCATAGGCCTGAGAACAGCAGCAGTAAACGAAACAAATTCCTAGTCATGAAACTAGGGATGGTCTCAGCTGAAATGCACAGGGAAAAAACCCAAACAAAAATCCAAAGCACCACAAAAAAAAAAGAACACCAAAAGAAGTGGATATAAATTTTCCCTGCAATACTCATCCAGTACTGAACTAGTCTCTCACTTTTCTCTAATTGGAATACTTGAGGGAAAAGATCTGAAAAAGACTCGAGAATATCTGACCTAATGATAGCAAGAGCTGAGTTGATTTTTTTCTGAATGAGGTGGCCTCGGTCATCAAAGTTTTCTGTTTCATGAGCACTCCTGCTACCCATATCAACCAATGATTTATAGGAGACTCCAAAGTACAAAAACAGATTAATTTTAGTAAGAACTTTTTAAATGAACTGAAACAAAAGTACGAGTTGCTTGTCATAGAAACACATACCTGTAACGGGGTCTTCCAGAACTCCATACCAAGGTGCAAAATATCTGGAGTAAAAATCATGGCCTGTTCCACTGGAATTTCCCTTAACAGTGAGAATGAGTCCTTTCACTTTTCCTGTCTTTTCAGCTGACAAAAATCGTTGTGCACTCACTTTCAAGTCTTCCAACACAGACCTTGAACGTATTTGAATGAAATTGAAAATCGAAATTTTAATAAAAAATTGAAATTTTAATCGCCCACATTCTTCATTTTACATCAATGTAAGCATTGAAAAGAAAAATAAAGCTATAGAATCATCTTCTCTACAGTTCCAAACCAGCCCTAAAATATTAGAGGAGACAAGATTCCTAGCTTTGTCCTCCCAATGGTATTTGACATAAAATCACCTTGAACCTCATACACTCTGAATGAGCAGAGAAAAAACCTCAAAACATGCATTTCCTATTAATTTCTGAAAAGAGAACATCCTGAAATAGCAATAAAAAGAAAAAAACTTTTAAAAATCACACTTTGTTTCAACATTTTTAATCACTGAAAGAATTATTGCCTCACTACAAAATGTGCCAAGTGCTCCACCTCCTTTCAAGAGCAGGCAAATACCTAGCATCATTCAGCTCTTCATGGCATTCTAAAGCAGTCTACAACTGGCTGATACCCCCCTAAAAAACAGTCTGAAAGAGTGAAATTCTAAGTACTCAGCTGAGAATATTTCTTTTTCCCCATTACCCCAGACTTTAACCACTAGTTAGGCCAAACCTCAAGTTTGTAATAATAGTAATTTGACCTGATTAAAGCAGCTATGCTTTGGCAGTATGTACCTAAATCATTCCTGAATTAACAATTTGAAATTCAAACGAGATTAACAAATGCTTTGGATAATTTGAATTGGAATTTCCTCTCTAAAGCTACTTATGGTGCTGTTAAGCACGTGTAAGCAGATTACAGTCCATGGAAGGAAGAACCCCTGGCATTCTCTGTCAGTGTGCCCTGGACTGAAGCAGGACTCCCAGTTTCCTGCCAGGTTACTGGATCATCTTTAGACTCAGATGGATGAGAAAAATACACCATCATTAAAACTGTTTCCTACACCTCCTTCTCTTGAAGACAGATTTCAGAATGATCTTATTTGGCTTTGCAGCTTCAATAAGCTCGTACTAAAAGATAAAATAACCACTTTACACAGAAATTTACATCAGATGTTTTTAATCTCCACCTGATTTAAAACCAGATAAAAGAGCCTAGTATGGAAGGAATAGAGATTAAACAGGCCAACTCAATTTCTGCATCCTTGATTAATAACATTAAGAGAGTGTAAGACACCTTTCATAAGTATCACTGAGGCGGACTAAGAGCTTCTTTGTGTCGGGAGAGTAACGAACATCTTGAACAATCATGTCACCAACAGCTGCCTGGTGGAAAATGAAAAGGAAACAGAAAAAACCCAGCATCACTTGAATATAAAATATTATTTCCTTAGCATTTCTGTAGCTAGAACATTCCCTGCTAGAAGAGGGCTTATGCAAGGTCTTCCATGCAACCCTCAAGTACAGGAAAAGCAAAGGCACCGAGTGCATGAATGGATATGGGGGAGTCACAAGCCCCACATATGCCAATTTGGGAAGAAATCCAAGACCTAGAGGAGGGCAAGGACACAGACTGCCCTCTTATGCACACAAAGGGCTGAAAATGCCCTTTATTATTGAAATAAATATTGACACTTGGGTCAGTGGTAGTGGGAGACACAGGTTCAGCTGCAGCATTTTGGAGAATTACACTCCCTGACCTACTGACTCATTACTGAGAGCTTTGAAGTCTGGTGTTTCAAATTCAGGAGTGCCTCGAGCAGTGCCTTGTCACCATTTTTTAGCCATTTTAATATATAAAAATAAGCAAAGCTATTATAAATGTTTTTTCTAATACAATGGATTCTGATGGATTCTTCTTTTACCTTTATTAATTCTTCTACTTCCTTAAGTTCCTGAAGAAAATAAAAACACACACTGTAAATAAATGCAGTATAGGAAACTACAGACAGACACATATACTGACATACACATGCAAACAAAACACTTTCCTTGAAAGCCTATCATGAATAAAACTTTGACTAACCTGGGGATAGGCTGTGTAAAGTGGCAAGTCCAGGACAATATGATCTTTCACTTGTCTGGCCTTTAATTCCCCACTCAGTGTCACAAATGTGAGAACTGAATTTGTATTTTCTAGAGAGAGAACATTACAACATTATCAAACAAAAGAATTTTAATCTAAATTATTACAGCCCTGGGAGTAGTTCAGAAAAAAAAAAAAAGATAGTTATGCACTCAAACATATCTAGAGTAACTCTGTATTCTGGGCAAAATTCCCAACTAACTCAATAAATCTGCTGAGGCTAATAAACACAGCAATTGTCAGGGAACCACTACTCCTGCATGGGAATGCATGGGAATGTCCTTTCAATAGAAAGAGCAATACTCTCTACCCATCAAATCCTCCTGTACCTCTCCCAGATGATGTTTGCATATTTAGCACTTTATTCTTAAACAAGAGTAATAGCAGGGCATTGGAATCACAGAGCACAGGCTTGTAACTACAGAGCAGTAGTAAAAGGCAATACCCAGGGTATCTCCATTTGTGTTCTATAGATGTTCTGAGTGTTTAATTACCTAAAAAATAGAGGTGTTAATTAGAAGTAAATGTTCTAAAAAGTTTTAGTAATACATAGATTGTAAACCTACTTTGTACATGAAATAACACAGCAGCTGATGCAAGAGTAGCATGACCACAGAGAGGAACTTCATTGGCTGGGGTGAACCACCTGAGCCCAAAGCAGGAACCTTGAAAAAATAAAATTCAGTTAGTGCTATTAAGTGGGAAAAGTCTATTTCTTCATTTTATCTCAACATCTAAAGAGTTTTTAATGTTTCAGTTAATCAAAATGCATGTTACAATCAGTTCTGCTCCCAAACACACTTCTAGGTACCCATTTCACACGGATTTTTAAGAATAGCCATCCCTTTTGAATCAGCTCAACAACCTTTGCATGCTGCACAGATTTTTCTTTATCCTAAACAGATCTTATTTAGAAGATAAAGTCTTCATGCCCTTGTGTATTGTGAAATCCTGCAAAGGCACAGCCATGATTTGTATACACCTGCAGGTCTGGTTACCATTGAGGTCATGGATGGTTTTGTTGGTAAAATGGAACCTGTACTGGAGTCAGCTCAGTTATGATTTATTTTGCTTAAACCACAAGTCTGGTAAAAGTCTCTAATGTCTACTAACCCTTCATTTCACTAAAAATCATATTCCTATTTCCTGTTTAAAAATTTTGGAACACATGTGTATGATACGTGGTTTCCTGTAGCTTTTGCAGATGCATTTCAAGTGAATAATTACCATAAAAACACTATCCTTACAGTTACTACTATCCTTAATATTTTTAATTACAGAGACTATACAAAATCCTACTCCCTGTACAATCCATCAAACAACAAAGATGATAAACCATGGCTCCTTAACCTGGAATCTAAGTCCAGACTAGTGGAGTCCCAGCTCCCTGGCTCGTGCTCCCACACAACTGCCAAGTGAGCAGATTCAGATCAGCAAGCTGACTCAGCTGAAAATTAATCCACAGAGTGAGTCTGAATGAATTCTCCATATTCCTCTGATGTTTTCTACCTTGCCCAATGTCCCTCCAGTTCCTCCCAACTCATGCACTACCAGCAAACACCAGTCTACTCCCTCTATTTAAACCAGCCAAAGGAGCAGCCTAAAGACGTTTGGATCACTCCAGAATTCCAGAATTTCTGTTAGAAACCTGTATTTTCCAGTATTGGCTCCACAGACACCTGATGAGACTTTGTGACAAACTCAAATAACATTACAGTTACCCCAGTGATGATTGTCTGAACAGCCCAGACAGATTCATCTCACTTTGCAGTCTTGTGCATATGGAATGAGCATATTCCATCTCAATTCTTCTGCTTGTATAAGGAATTCTCTCAGGGTATTATTAGCAAAAATAAGGGAAATATTAATTGGAAGACGTCTGCTTAACATTTTCTTGTTTATTTAGTAAAAGGCATTAATGGTCTGAATTCTGAATAAATATGTTTATCTTGTAAAATAAAATTGAGCACAAACACTTGCAAGAATCCACATGCAATGGTCTTATTATGATCTTAAGATACATCACAATTTCAAAACTTTGTTTTGCTGTCTTACAAATTAGCACCATTCCTTATAAATGTACCCAGAGTGTCTTCCTATTCTTTTGTTAGATATATTGGAGGGCAAACAGAACCACTAACTTTTGGTAAAGTCATCTCCAGGTTTCAGTTTTCTGATGAAAGCTGTTTCTGAAAGGTTCATTTCTGTTGCAATTTTTTGGTGCAAATCTTCATCCAAGTCCTAGGGATGAAATAACAAATCCAATCAAGAGCAGGCCAAAAAATGCAGAACCAAACTTTCTGTCAAATACAGTCTTTTAATTTTCTAACATAATAAAACATAGATTCAGTTTTAATTCAAAATACTCTCTGAGAGTAAAAAAAATGAAAGTGGGACAATACCTCACCCCAGTAGGGGCTGAGAAGAGACAAACTGGGGAAAAAACAAACAAACAAACTGCTGGAGCTCACTAAGTACCTGTGATTTAAGGCAGTGAACATTGATCCCAAGATCCCCAAGCCCCAGGGATTGTATAACATTCTCCCTGGCCCATGTCCCACTGCTCTTTCCCCACGGTAATGCTGTCAGACCAGGTTTGAGAATGCGATCTTTGAAATATTGAAACTCAAGTGAAATAAAGCAGTAAAGGGACCTGGTCAGGCTCAGCCTCTGAGAGATAAAATGTGCCCTCTTAACTTTAATTACTTCCTTTAATAACTAATCCTTTTCAGGCAATAATCCCATAGTACAGCTTCCAGCCAATACACTAGAGCTGTACTTGCAGAATGAAATCTGTGCAGTTAAACCACATTCTAACATTTTACAGTAGTTACATTCCCTTTATCCCAGGAAGAATTTTGTCAGTTACTGTAAAGATCCTAGACCAGAACAAAAAAGAGTAAAAATGTGATTAAAAAGAACTTTTTTTTTCTTTTTTAAATAACATGGAACTTTGTTGAAATACTGCCATCCTGTGGCACCTCTGAAACTCAAAAAAGACTGGTTTTGCCTTTCTTGCATTTCTCCCGATTTTTTCCTGCAAAGCATCTGCCGAGACTCTGGAGGGAGCACAGAACAGTTGTTTTGCATGGCTGCATCACGCTTTCTTCAAGCTTAGACTAAAATGCTGAATTAGGATCTCAGCTTTAGCTGTCACACTAAAGCCTTTACTTCCAGGAACTGTAGAAAAAAAACTTTTTAAACGTCTGCATTCCAAAGACATCATGCAAGTAAGGTGGCCTCAGGATATATTAATGTAATAAAGTAAAATTAATATTAAAAAAATGCAATTAGAAGCTCATAATTTTAAAGCAGAGATCATTTTGAGAGTACTTAGATTTTATAGGGCCAAAAATTCTGAAGAGATATATTCCCAGTAATAAATAACCTGGAAAGCAGGCAATCTTATATGAGATTTAGACAGACTTAGGAATATCTGGAAAAGGTTCATATTGTCATTACAACCTGTTACCATTGGCTACTCTATGCCTATTTTCAAATTTACAATTTTTATCAGGCGTTACTATGCAAGCAATAAAATTTCTGTAAATTTCTAATCCCTCTTAATAATTATCTCTGTTAGAAATCAGTACCAGTTAGAACTAACCGTGTTATTTAAAACTGCTTACCCTGAGGAGTAGAACTACTGTCAACTGCACCAAAACTGCCATGCAAAATGGAAGCAATAAAAACTGCTTGTTTAAACTTGGCTAAAGCTGCACCCAACACACTAATGGCAAAAGACTCAAATCCAGGTCTATACCTGCTCTTTTTCTTTCCAGAGAACGAGGAAAAATGAAAGAAAAAGAAAAAAGGGAGAAAACCCACACAAAAAGCACACGCCAGAGTTTAATCCTTCTACTGAGTACTGATTCTGTTTTACAGTGTTACTTTTCAGATTTCACTCTGAATCCTTCTTAATCCTCCAGAATCTTTATTCTGGATCATTCTTGAAGAAATTAAGCCATTTTCCTTGACTTAACTCAAAATAAATCCAGTCTATTCCTTAATAAAATATTTTTAACAGCCCACAAAAATTCCGATGTTGTCTCGTATGGCATCGTTTTGATGAAAAAAAAAAGCACCTCTGTGCTAATTTCTCTGTATTCTGGCGCCACAGAACAAGTCTGGAAAAGAGAAGTCTCGAGTAAAGAAAGCAAAGTCTGATGCAGTGCTGAGCGTTCTCGCCAAGTACAGAACAGCAAATGTCATCGCAGTACCTCAAAAAACAGCTGGTTTTTTTTTTTAACTTACATTTTCAAGCAGACAAACTGCCGCGGGATTTCCAGAAAATGGCCGGTTTGTAAATGCATCAACCGTAAAAATTGGGATTTGCATTGTCTTGTGCACCCGTTTAGCCGCAGGCTGTGCTCTGCAAACTACTCTCTAACCTTTTTTAACCTAAATCGACAGCCGAACTCCGAGTTAATGTTTTCCTGACGGCAGGCGGAGCCAGCGATCCCATCCCGTCACTTCCTAGCGCCGACACTGATTATTGAGACTCCTTTCTACGCCCCTGGGGACCCGCACTGATTTTTTTTTTTTTAATTAAAACACACATTTTAGCCTCCCTCACCACCAGCCCCTGAAGGCCTCAACGCGCCCTTTCACCACAGTGCCCGGCCCTGCCTGCCCCGCGCTGAGGGAGGCGGGATCCTGCCCGGCTCGGCAGCTCTGCTGAGGAGACGTGAGCAGCCATTGCGTGCGCCCACAGTGGGCAACCTTCCTCATCCTCGCTCCCTCCCAAAGCTGCGCCGAGGGAGAAGGACGCCCTGAGAGGGACACAAGCTCCAGAGCCCGACCGGCCGCCAGCGCGGCCGTGAGGCGATGGCGCCGTGAGGCGATGCCCGGGCGCGCGCGCTCCCGCTTGGCGCCAAAACGAGCGGCGGCGGCGGCGGCCGCGTGACCGAGGAAGGAGCGCGCAGGCGCTCGGGGCGGCCCCTCAGCAGAGGAGGCGGCGAGAGGAACAGGCGGGAACGCCCCCTCCCCTACCCCGCATGCGCCTTCGCTCCCTTCCACCGCCGGCCCCCCCGCTTCTCCCCCCGTTCCGTGAGTGGCGCGTGCGCGGGAGCCGCCCAGGCGGGTGTGAGGCGGCGCGCGGCGCGGGTATCGCGATAGTCGCGCGGCCCGGACGCTCCGCTGCCCGTGGGCGCTGCGCAGGTGTGGGCCCGCCGGACGGCTCGGCTGCGAGGGAGGAGGCGCGTCCTGCCCGGCGCGAGCGGCTGCCGGGGCACGGCCAGGGGTGCGCGAGAGGCTCGCGGTGAGCGGAGAGGGCGAGCGGGGCGGGCCGGGCGAGCGGCGGCGGGGCCCGCCCGGGGGGAGGCTCGGCGGGCGAAGGGCGGCGGGGGTCGGGGCTCGGGGCCCGCACGGCGCTGGGTCGGGCCCGGCGCGCGCCCGCGGGCGGGGGAGGGGTGGGGGAGGCGGTGCGGAGCCTCGTTCCCGATCGCGGCCGCCATTTTGAGCGGCGGAGCCGAGGGCGGCGGCGGCGGCCCCAGGAGAGCGGCGGGCGGGGGGCGCTGGGGCGGCGAGGGGGTGCGGGCCGGGCGGCGCAGCGCAGCTCAGCTCCTCCGAGGCCAGAGGTGGGCAGCGGGACGAGGCGGGAGGCGCGGAGGGAGCGAGGCGAGCGAGTGGCGGGCGCCCCGGGGAGGCGCGGTAAATGGCGGCGAGGAGCAGGCGGGGGGTCAGGGCCGCGGTCTCGGGGAGGACGGCGGGAGGCGGGATCGCGATGGATCCGCGCCGGACGAGGCGGCGATGGCGGCTGCCTTTGTGGGGACGGCGGCGGTGCCGCCCTTCACACGCCCCCGTCACACGCACAGACACCCCCCCCCTCCCGCCGCCCCCGGCTGAGGGCAGACAAAGGAAGGCCTTGTGGTGCCGGCCCCTTCCTCAACTGTCACGCTTCAAGGAGAAAACACAAGCGAAGAAACAAAACCCGCAAAGCTCTACTAAGGGGCGGGTGTGAAATGTACTCGGAGTAAATGCCGGGCTCTGCGTGCCGTGCCTGCCCACGTGCTGCCCGCCGGCCACGCGGTGCTCCCCGGCGGCGGGCTAAAATCCCCTCGGTGCGGGGCTTCAATCCCCTCGGTGCGGGGCTTCAATCCCCTTAGTACCGCGGTTTAGATCCCCTTGGGATGCCTTTAGATGCACAGTTTCGAATCAGAAGTAAAGCTCGTGATCCGTTATGCTAGTTATCTAAATAAACAAAACCTAACAGAATTTCTTTTTAAGGGAGGGACTTAGGCGTGGACGGACATTCAGGGGTTTTTTATTTCTGTTTTGCTGGGTTTTGTTTTTTTTAGGATTTAAATTAAATCAAAGATGGACTGGACTGGAAAACACAATGGGCCCAATGATACAACCAATGATGGAACAGTGGTACGACTCCGAGGCCTGCCATTTGGTTGCAGCAAAGAAGAGATTGTTCAGTTTTTCCAAGGTACCTCCAGTATAGTCGAAGTGTAGTGGGTTTCTTTAGAGGTTTTTTTGTATCTTTTACACAATGTCTTGTACATGTTTAATAGCTGTTAATGGGGTGGATGGGGAGGGATTGTGTTAATCTAGTTTGTCTGAAGTAAGATTTATGCCCTGTAAATGAAGTGAAGATAACCATAGATGTAGTAGAACACAAAATGTATCTGATTTTGTCGAGGTGGGAAACATACCGTGCATATTGGGGTAACCTGAATGTTAGCATTTGGATCAGTTAAATTGCTTGATCGGTAGCTATATTTTCTTCGTGTAATTGAAGTTTTGGTGGTTGCCTTTTTGTATAGTCTAAACAGAAAAGAAATACGGCTAAATCCATAAATGTTTAATGAAAGATCGTGGGCTTGTATTGTTGGGTGATGGGGGAAACAAGGTGGTTTTCTTTTTCGTTGTTGTTGTTTAGATATGCTTTAAGTATTTGCTACAGATGGGAATGTTTCAGCCTTTAACACTGTTCCCCTTGACGGGGTTATTTGTCCTTGGGTTAAAGGGTTGGAAATCGTGCCAAATGGGATAACATTGACGCTGGACTACCAGGGGAGAAGCACAGGGGAGGCCTTCGTGCAGTTTGCTTCAAAGGAGATAGCAGAAAATGCTCTGGGGAAACACAAGGAAAGAATAGGGCACAGGTGGGGATGGAGAGTTTGGGATGGTGTTAAATCTTTATTTTTTGGGGGTTGTGGGTCAGTAATGCTTTTGGGGGGTTGGGGTCCATTGGGGAATTGGCTGTTTTTAAGAATTTTTGTAACTGATCCTAAGTTAACTTGGGAAATACAGTAGATTTGGGGGGGTGGGGGAGACAGTATTGCACCGGGTAGTTTGCTAAACTCAGAAAATTGTTTCAATCATGCTCGTGTAGGGTAATTTGTGATAAATACTGCTATAGCCAGACATTGTTTTTCAACAGTATGCTTCTCATACTGGAAAGACATGTTTTAAGCTTAATTTGTACAGCTAGAACTTTCACATAGTAATTTTTGCCACTGTAAAGTGGGGTTTTTTTTAAATACACTTAAGATTCTTACAGTTTTGAGGAGAAACTTAAGTTGTATGGTATTTCTAGTCACTGCTATTGGCTTGTACATATAGCTCTAGAAAATGTAGTATGGCCTTTTGTAAAATTCAGACTGCTTCTGCTTGTGTTCTTACTGGTACCTTGAAAATCCTCTTTTATTAGATACATTGAAATCTTCAAAAGTAGTAAGAGCGAAATCAGAGGATTCTCTGACATGCCAAGAAGAATGATGGGACAACAGCGACCCGGACCATATGATAGACCATTAGGAGGAAGAGGGGGTTATTATGGAGCTGGGCGTGGAAGTATGTATGACAGAATGCGTCGAGGAGGTGGTGGATATGACGGTGGTATGTTCATCTAATGAACACAGGTTCTCTTGGCAGTTTCATGTTTCTGACATACTTGTCAAGAAATAAGAAATGGCAGTAGCTGTAATGCCCATTAGGTTGGATGTGTTTATCTGAAAAAAACTTGTAATACATCAAAACACGTGGCTTAATGTTCAAGATGAGCGTTATAATAATAAGGGAGCTATTTTCATTGAAATCAGATCTTTCCATTTGCATGTTTCAGTCTGTGTTACATAAAAAGAAATGTACTTTTGCACCATGTTCAGAAATCCAGGTTTGACAGTCTACAGAGGCTGTTTGCAAAGTGCTGGGTGCCCAGAAACTGCAAAACTGAGTGTTGTGTGTGCACTGCTGTGTGAATTCTGAGCAGTAATGTAATCGCTCCTTTCCTTCTCTCCACTGCACAGGATATGGTGGCTTTGATGATTATGGTGGCTATAATAACTATGGCTACGGAAACGACGGCTATGACGACAGAATGAGGGATGGGAGAGGTAAAAGAAATTAATAGTTTGTCTAAAAAGGTGTTCCCATTACTCGAGTTGCAAGACACAGTATTTCCAAGAGAGGTGATAGTTCCATTCTGCTGTTTGGTAAAGAAGGCCACTCAGAAAGGGGAGGGGATTGGGGAATCGTAAGAAAAGGTAAACAGATCACTCAGGAGGGCTTCTGGTTAAGGTTTGGGTTGATACATGGGAGCTGTAAACACCGTGCATTCACTGGTATAATTTAGTGCTTTCAGAAGAAGAGTAGCGATGACTTTTGGCTTTTCATGATCTTAGAGGCGTGTGGGTTTTTTTTGTTTGGGTTTTCCAATAGGCATGGGAGGACATGGCTATGGAGCTGGAGATGCAGGGTCAGGGTTCCATGGTGGCGGTCATTTTGTTCACATGAGAGGGCTGCCTTTCCGAGCCACGGAAAACGATATTGCTAACGTAAGTACCACGGGGGAAAGGGCTTCCTCATGCCAGCAGTGGGATTGTCCCGATCTGTTCCAGTCCAAACTCGGGGAGCCTTCTCAAACAAGTCACTGCTACATCTGCACAAAGTTAACGAGCTGCACAAAGTTAATAAAGCTGCTGTCTGAGGTGGGATTACCAGAGAAGTCAGCAAAGCTATATTTAACATTAATCCTTGCACTCTCTGCTCTTTGGTTTCCGTGAAAGGTGTATTGCAGAGACAACAGTTGCTGTAATCAGTATCCTCTTTTTAAGGCCTTCAGGATTTGCTTAAGCTTATCTGATTTTGTGAAAGTGACAGAAGATTTGAAGCTTCAATTGCTTAGTTTGCATATTTGTGTGTTGACCTGAGACTTATTTCAGGAGGGGCAGGGTGGGCAGGCTGTAGAGAGCTGTGTTGGTTTGGAGAGGACTGGGTCCCTCTCATAAGAGAACCAGGGTGGCAGATGAAAGCACATCTGCAGGATTTTGGGAATGCATTCTTGTGTCAGTGCAGGTGTGGTGTTGTTGGATAAGAAGCTTTCTTGGGATACGAGGCCTGGTTTAAGCGTAGCATATGCTTGGACAGAGGCTGTCTTGCCAGTTGCACCCATGTATCATATATGCAGGGCTCCGTTCTTAAGCTTGTGCCTGTTTGCTTTTGTGGGTGGGTTGGTTTACTTTAATTGGAGGTGTATTTTCTTGTGCCAGATTGTTTCATTTAGGGTAAAGACTCTGACAACAAGGGCCAAAAGTCAGGCTTTGATCTGGAGCAGTGCAATTGACAGACAGCTTTTCTTGAGTTCCACGAATGAGTCCTTGCTTTGAGGAATCTGAAGAAGCAGAGGCAAATGCAAACCAACTGATTATTTTCTTGTCCAGGATGCCAATGCATTTTCTTGCTCAAAGCAGTGTGTGTCAGCAGGAGTTGTTTGTATCTTTGCTTTCAGAGAAAGCTGCTCAGGCTCTGTAGCTGCACCTCTCCAAGCTGTGCAGTAACAATGGGTTGTAAACGTAGGCTGACCTGATATTGAATGTCCCACAGCCACTGAGTACTGCTTGAGAAATGAGTAGTTAAATCTTTGTGGTAGGATGACGCTGATTTAAAGGAGTGCACTGCTAACAGTGGGAATGGAAAAAAGTACCTGGCTTGAATTCTGCATTAACGTGATTTGGTTTTTAATTTGTTTTTTTCCCTAGTTTTTCTCACCATTGAACCCTATAAGAGTTCACATTGATATTGGAGCAGATGGAAGAGCTACAGGAGAGGCAGATGTGGAGTTTGTAACACATGAGGATGCAGTAGCTGCCATGTCCAAGGATAAGAATCACATGCGTGAGTGTCGTGTTGCCTGGCAGGGCTGTGAGCAGCAGGTCCACCCTAAGGTTTTCCCAGTTTACCCCACTGCAGACTCGCTTGTTCCTGGCCTTGTGTCTGCTGCCTGCCTGTAAAGGGGTGTGGGGTTGCTTTGTATCTCTGCTTCTGGTCTGGGAAACAAAATACAAACTGAGGCTTCTTTTGCTTCTTACAGAGCATCGATATATTGAACTATTCCTGAATTCCACTGCTGGAGGTGGCTCTGGAATGGGAGGCTATGGCAGAGATGGAATGGGTACGCATCAGTTGCACATTTAGCCGATGCTTTGCCAAGTCTAATGAGTTCAGAGCCTGTAACGTTGCACTTTTGGCTTTGCAGATCAAGGTTACGGCTCTGTTGGGAGGATGGGAATGGGTAGCAATTACAGCGGCGGATACGGAACTCCCGACGGCTTGGGCGGATACAGTAAGTCCAAGTTCTCTTTGACGTGTGGGAGGGGAAGTGTGAATGTCTCCTGACAGAGAGGGGGCAAGGGTGCTGGGCTTTGGGCCGGGAGAAGGGAAAGAGGGACAGTGGTTTCTTGAAGCTGAATCTCTGAACACGTTGTGCTACTGCAGCAAATGCTGGTTAAGAGCAGTGGTGCTGGAGTATTGTTAGTGTAAGCTGTCATCTTCAACCAATTGTTCTGTATTACCCATCCCATTTTTTCTTTCTTTAAGGTATGTATGCGTGACCTTGTGTCATTGTTTGCAGGTCGTGGCAGTGGAAATAGTGGAGGATACTATGGGCAAGGCAGTATGGGTGGAGGAGGATGGCGTGGGATGTATTGAAGGATAGCCTTGTTTCTGCAAAACACCTTGGAAGAAGCAGTCTCTGGTCTACTAGACTTTCTTACAAAATTTAATTTCTTTTGTATTTTAAGAACTTTATAATGACTGAAGGAATGTGTTTTCACAATATTATTTGGTAAGCAACAGATTGTGATGGGAAAATCTGTTTTCTGTAGGTTTTATTTGTTGCATACTCTGACTTTAAATAAATTTTTATATTCAAACCACTGATGTTGATACTTTTTATACTAGTTACTCCTAAGGATGTATTACATATTCAAGACTACAGTCGGTTTAAAATGTTGTACTATGGTTCCCTAAAGGTGGTTGTACTGTAACTCCTATGAACACTGATTCAGTTCTATGTAATCTTGGTCTAGTGAACAAATTTAAACATTCACTTGTTTAAGGGGAGAAGGGTAGATGAATAGGTTAGTTTATTTGGTAATGACTTTCCTGAAACCCTTTTGATAAGTTGTATGTAATAAGTGCACCACAGCACCGAGCTGTGGAGGCTCAGTCATTGTTCTGGCTTCCTCCTGCTGCTGCCAGCACCCCCCAGCACATGCACACCTCTCTCAAGGAGCAGCACCCCGTTTCTGCCTCCACATTGAGCAGCCACGTTTATTTCCACGCGTTGCTGTAGTGCTCTAGAGCCTGCATTTCACACCTGTAACCTGCAAACCTAACCAAAACAGTAGCACAGCTTTTCGCTAACACAGCCCAGGTCAAACTCTAGTTCATTTCACGCTTTTTACCTAGTATTTTTTTCACAGACATGCTTTTAGGAAGAGTGGAGGATTTGGAAGCAAGTTACTTTTCTTTCTTGAATTTATTGTATTTAAACATGGTTCAGCTTTTTTTTTTTCCACTGCACAGAGCTGATTTGTCTATTCAAAGTTTGCCAAGCCATTTTACATAGGAGCTCATTAGAAGCCAAGGTCTCTAAAATCTCTATAGGCCCAATACTTTTTCAGTAACACACAACCCAAACACGTTGATAAATCTTTCTGTGCATTTGTGACATGTAAGATATGTAAGAAACTTATTGTTTGAAGACACTTAACATACCTGATGTGTAATGGAAAAAGGTATTTATTCTTCTGAGCCAGTGTGATCTCCCAAATTAACTGCTTTGTCCTCAATGCCTCCCTTAAAATGTCAAATGTGATCTTGGGTATTGCAAGTCTGTCACCTGTTTTGCTAGTACTGTGTTATATCTGTAATAAATGTCTTCTTGTGGGAGAGAGGAGAATGGAGTTTATTTCACTAGAGAATGTGTTTGGGTGTCTGGGACTGGAAGAGCTGAAAAGGGTAACTGGCACAGGAAGCTTTCCAGGCACTGGAGCAGTGTTGGCTAGGAAGGGGAGGGAAGTGAGTTCTTTAGCACTTGAACCATTGTTGCTCTGCAGAAATAGGGGGCTCTTGGTTCCAAGTGGCACCAGGGTTAAGTGAGCTGCAGGAGAAGTAGCGCAGAGTAAGGTGAGAATGAGCTGCTCAATCCGGCAGCTCTGCAGCGCTTCCTCCTCCCTCGGGAACACCTGGCCTTGCACCTGGGGAGGAGGAGCCCTGCCAGCTGCCCGGGACTCGCCTTTGGAGAGCGGGCTGGGGCTGTGCTTTGTGCTTTGTGCTCCGGTACAAGCGCAGGGCAGCGAGTCCGTCCTGTCCCGCACCCTGCGGCCAGAGCAGCCCTGAGCCTTCCGCTGAGCGGAGCGGTGTTGGAGCGGCAGAGGAAGCGCTCGGGGAGCCGCGAGCAGAGCTCTGCCCCTCCCGAGAGGCCGCCGCAGTTTCACTGCCGTGTGTGTGCTGCAGCCCCGGCTCCTGCCAGGAAGGGCCGGGCGCTCCCTTCGCTCCCGGGCAGGCGGAGCAAACACGGGCATTGGGGCGGGGTGGAGAGCAGGAGCAGCACCGGATTGTCTCCGGGGGCTTGCGAACAACGCCCCCAGAGCAGGAGGGCAGAAGTGACTTCATTGCCCAGGAGGAATAAAATGCTCTGATCCTGTCTGAACAGTTCCAGGTTCTCGTGGGTACCCCACTCTTGCTGTGCTCTGAGAGAAGGATTCTGAATCAAGAGCAGGGTTTTACAGAACCACAAAAGATACAGCATTAGTCACAGTGGTGTCCAAAAGCCTCAAAAGCAGGCCAGGTATGTAGTTTGATGCCAAGGGAAATGAAACCATATGGAACATCCAGCATTCATTTGGTTTGAGGCAGAAGCCTTACCTGCAGTCAGTAACAGCAATCTGAATAATTGCACACTTCTCCTATGCAAATAGGACAGCACAGAGGGGAGGAAAAGATGGCAGTTAAGTAACAATTAATTTATTGCACGTTATGGAAATACACTGTATTCTTATTTTAAAAGACTACCTGTTTTAAATGATTTCTGTTTAGTTGCATCCCTTTTGACAAGTTACTTATTAAAGCAGTACAGATTAGCTTTATCCTACCCTCCCTATCCTGCATCAAACCCTGCTGCCTCCATGCCTGCCCCATGTAAAGCTCACCTGGAAACACACTCAGGAAGCACGTGAGCAGCACCTGATTGTGTCTTCAGCAGGGTACTCCACTCCCCAGCACAGGCAAAGGCTTTCTAAGCAACTTGAACAAGTCATAACAAAATAAAATACTCTGAATGACAAATTTAAATTAAGTGGAATTATTCTCAGATAACTTAAATTTATTTTTTTCCAAAAGTTATTTACAGATTTACAAGTATTTGTGTGGTATTTTACAAAAAGTTACATCAGGTCATTTTAAAAACACTTTCCTTTACAAAAGCTACATAAGCAACTACATTGAGGTGTTAAAAAGAATAGCTATGTTAGCTTTTAGAATATTCACTAAATCCCTATCCTCAGAGACAAAGCCAAGCTAAACAAAGTGCAAGGACAACTAAAAGAGCTGTTTGCAGCCTCCCTTCTGCTGCCAGCAGTGCCCACGGCTGAAGGAACTACAGGGCTGGTCATTCTGGAGGGTCCAGGGCTGGAGTGGCTAAAGGGAAGAGGGTGTGAGGGCAATTTATCAAAGGATATTATTTCTATTTGCCTATGGAAAGAACAAGGATTTCACATTCCTGCAAAAGTTACTATCAGTGACATGAGTGGTTAGACTCAGAAAGGCTCAAAAGTGCTCTGCAAAAAAATGAAGTTTAGGAACCAACTCTAGAAGTTTGAGAAAGATGGTGACAAAACAAGGAAGAACCTCCAGTCCAGCACAGGAAGGATGTGATCCCCAGTATTTAATCCCAGTCTTTCTAGGTGGTTTCTAGAGCTATGCAGTGACTCCACGGACAAGCCTGAGAGCATGACTTGCATGAAAACAACGCGGAGACTGGTTCAAGGTTACAGACAATGTCAGACGAGAGGTGTGTGGTGAACAGCTCTCTTTCAATGGAAACACACAAACATCAAATTATTAATTGATGTGAAAAAAAATCATTCAGCAAAACACACCTTCCTTCAGCGAGTGCCCCGAGGCACTGCGTGTTCCCTGGCTGACCAAAGCTCCAGTGCAACATTCTCAGATGTCTCAAACCCTGCCAAGTGAAGAGGAAGCGAACAAGTACTCGGTATTTGGCAATAACTTCTCACACCGCTGCATTAATTGCCATGGTTTTTTCCAGTACCATTTAAAAGCAGCTGCTGCATGGTTTTGCTTCACAACATCAATATTTGTGCTGTCACAGGCACACTCTGTGGCAGAATTAGGTTGGACTTGTGGCACACCAGCCTGTAGGAGTATCACCTTTCTCCAGATCATCTTAACAACTAAAATACTCATCCAATACACATTAACTGAGTCTCCTGGATAAACTGCCCTGCTTCCTCCCAAAATAGCTGCTGAGCCATTTGCTAGACTAACATACCCAGCTAGTTGGTTTTTTTTTAATTTTAGATGTGTATTTTGTACATTTAGGTCCCATTGTCTCCATTTGTTTCAAGAGGAAGCAGAGAAGTAACTCGTCCACAGTACCTTGAAATGGTAACTCTACACACTGCTTACTTGGAAAGTCTGGAAATACTGCTGTACATTCTTTAGTTGGTGTAGTGGTTTTTACAGGATGAGCTAAGCACCAGAGTTAATAAATATCTTATGGCACGTTAGAAGAGCACCTCTGTATAAGTATTGCATGGCAGGAGTCACAGACACGGACAGGCTTTGGTGAAGAGGGCAGAGGCAGCTCATTGTCAGAACAGGCATTGCAGAAGATCTCCCCACAGTTCCTGCAGTGATGCTAAATCGTGGGCAGAAGATTGAAAATTTAAATTTACAATGGAAATGTGCTTGGTAATTGGATACTGACAAACAACACACACAGAGCAATCCAAGACAGAATTCCTTCCACTTCTTGGGTCTGAGCATGGAGTCAGTTTGCAAAAGATAATTCATCTACATCCCAAACCATGACACAATCCTACACAAATGAGGTTTGTCTAGGATTGCACCAAAGACAGATACAATTTTAATTTAATTTTACAATTTTTAACAATGCTAATACATGGTCTTTGCAGACATTTTTATATATATATGTAAAGTGCTTTGAAGATTTCATTCAAACCCTGGATTATGAATGGATTTTGCTATAGAAAAATACAGCATTGAGCCATGATATCTGAAACAGTGGGTGCTTCTGTCAGGTAGGTAATTGAGATTTAACATAAAAAGGTAAAGAAAACTTCCTGCACACATTAATAGAGCATGGACATTAATGCCACATTTTACATTAAAATGACAATAAACTCCTATTTTCTTACTCTAGTATATAAAAAATGCCATAAAAAGACTTCTACCCATGTCAAAATCTAACAGGGCCAGAGCTGATAAGAGTTTGAGATAACAATTCCACAAAATAAAGTAATTTTTAACTGAGTTGCTTAAAGTGCTTTATGGTACTTCACCATGACACTGTTTCTTTTGAAATTAGGGCCCAGCTGCATTGTACATATGAAAGAACTAAAAAAAAATCTCAAAAATAACCCTGCATTCACCTGATCATTGACATTTCATGCCACACCTCAAAGATCATTAATAATTACATCATACTTGTAATAATAATTACATAACACTTGTAAACAAGTTGGAAGAAATCTTGTTAAAGTTTTACCTTCCTTTTGGAAAGCGAAAATTCCTTTTCACACAGCTTGCAATGAGTGGCCTCTTTGTCCTTCAACCAAACCTGGCCCTGGAGAAAAAATTATCATAATTATATGTATCTGATGAAGTTAAACTTTGAGCTCTAGAGGACAAGACAAATCAAGAGTAGAACATTCTGCTCAGTGCCCTGGGACCAGCATAATGTCACAAAGACACTGAAGCAGCACAGGACTGCTCCAAGAGTGCAAAACCTGAAGGGACAAGACAGAGCAGAGGTGCAGAGAGAACGTGCTCAAGGTGCTAAAGCTGGGCAGTGGCTCAGCTGGAAGAGCAGAAAGGCATCCAAGCCTCAGAGTGAAGCCAAATTCCCTTCTCCTCACATGGGAACAGTCCTCAAGATGCAGGGAAGAAAATAAAATAACCCAGGACAGTGTCAAGAATTGTCCATTTCCTTGTTTAAACCACTTAACAAACCCAGAAGTCTGCTCAAGCATTTCAGACACTTTTACCTGGCCTGCAGTAATGTGCCAGGTGACACACCAGATGATCAAACATTTGCAGACAAAACCTCTGCTCTCAAGTGCTGCCTGCTGTCTCTAAGAAAGTCCCAAACCTGCTGACATTACACATCATATTTTATCAGCTTTGGTGCTAAAAGTTTATTTATTTCCTAGGATGATCAAATATTTATTGATCACTGAGAAGTTGAAGCTCAGTTGGCTTCACGTTCTGTCCTAGATACACTCTGTAAATTACAACATTGCAAGAAAAGGGCCAAAATGCACAGCTGTGCATCATACAAGGAAAATCAAAAGCACATGGATTTTTTTCCAAGGGGGTTACAGGAAATCTGTGGTTCTCTGCCACTGGAGGAAATCATACAGTGAGTCTCTCTGGAATAGCTGCTGTTGGAGAGAAGTCTTCTCATGCTTATGAAAGATTTCAAAAAGAACAGTTAAAAAAGAAGTTTCTTTTCTCAAAATGTTACTGACCTGCAATGCCTTGTTCGCTTCTTTTATATCTTCTATTTTCAGCTTTGATCTGAATAAGAACAAGATAATGCTACTTAAAACTTCTACACAGTCAGTTATGCTCTAACAACTTAAAAATCTGATTTAGGTACTTCAAAAAATTTTAGCCAAGCCCTCTGAACAAGAGTACAAGACCACATTATGTCATTTGGGAGGAAGCAGCCTCCCCACAGCCATCCAGTGCCAACCCACTGAGACCTGAGTCACAGGAGACACACACAAAGTTATTCCATCAGAGGCCACATAAATCACAGCAAAACTACGAGAGATCATGAAATGAATCTTCAGCACCACGGAACAATCATGAGCAGGGCTCACACAGAGCCAAGGCCTTTCCTGCTCCCTGTAGGGCCACGCTGGGGAGGAGATGGGAGCGATGGGAAGTGAGGAGCCACAGCCAGGACAGAGGAGCAGAGGGATATTCCAGAGCAATGGCATCATGCTCACTGTCTAGGCTGGGGGAAAGAAGGAAGGGGGGCATTTGCAGTGATGGAGTTTTGCCTTCCCAAGGCACCATTCCATGTGATGGGCTCTGCTCTCCTGGGGGTGGTTGAACACCTGCCCAACCATGGGCAGCAGTGAATTCATTCCTTGTTTTGCTTTGCTTGCATGTGTGGCTTTTCTTTCCTCTAGTAAGCTGTCTTTAACTCAAGCCTCAGTGAGTTTTCCAGCTTCTGCCTCTCCAATTCTCTCCCTGATCCCAGTGGTGGGGAGGTGAGTGAGCAGATGTGTGGGGCTTGGTGTCTGCCTGGGGCTCAAGAGGAGCAGCACTGCCCTGCTGGAGCCAGAGCTGTTCCCTCCTCCTTGAGGCTCCTCTGGGATGCCAGAGCTGGCCAACCAGGCAGCTGTTCTCACTGCAGAACAAAGCCCAGTGCCCTTCAAACCAGGATTTTCAGTTCACAGCACTGTCTTTACCCAAGAGCTCACAGCCACCCCACCAGCCAAAAATAAAACTTAACAGGCCTGACCTAACTAGACACATTGACTTCTGATAACTGGTTAGCTATCATCATCATCATCATCATAATATTGTCATATACTGTCTAATATGCTTTACCACTGTCTCGCTGTTTTTCTTAATTCAAGTGCATATGACAAAAATAATATATATAAGTCATCATGAATAATGAAATTACTCGCTCAGCTTAGATGCCAGTTCCTGGAGAGCAGCTTCCTGGTCCTCACAAATGCTTTTCAGGTGCTTGTTCTTCTCCTGAAGTTTCAGGAACTCCTTAAACAAAACAAACAAAATAAAATTAAACCAGATTATTCTCAGCTTGTGTTTGCTCTACTGCCTAGAAAGCTGCTCCTACTGAAGCTGATCTTGCTGAGAAAGCCAAGGGCACGAGTGATCCCTCACACTCCCTCCAAACCCACCCTGAACAGCAACTGCTCAGGATTAAACTCTCTTAGACCCCGAGAGATAAAGAAACCTTTCTGCCTCTGTAGCCCACTCCAGGGAGAAGATAAATAAACCTGACTGACTGGAGAGCCATGGGTCTGGCCTATAGTCAGAGGACAGAGCCTTCAACACAGCTGAGAAGGGAAAACAAGGATTCCATTTCTCCTTATCCAAAGCAGTGATCTGAGGACTAAATAGGGAGTAAAAAGCACATATTTTTTTCCTCATCCTATTTGTGAGAATGCATTCACGTAATCTTTCTCATATATTGGCAAAAATTCTTTAAATGTGTCTAAGTCCATAACTAACTTTGCAGTGAATTTCTAAATTACTAGTTAAAGTTTGCTGCAGAATTTACTTTCTTAAGGTTAACTATTTCTTGTGTCTCTGTTCTCAGATGAGATACAGTTTCCTTTTCCTTTTGAAGATCATCTTCTAGGGTTTGCCGCCACTCTTTTTCTATCTTCAAATCTGTTTCCAGCTGAAGCCTACAACAGGGAGAACAAAACAAAACAAACGTCACTGTGCACAACAGTATCGCCTTTAAAAACAAAACTGAGTTTATTTCTGGGTGGGATAGACTATTATCATAATAAGCTATTAATTTACAGGTTTTCTAAAACAGAAAGAATGTGTCAATATAATGATAATTTAGGTAGCAGTGTAATAAACAAAGCACTGTCACTTAGAAAATGCTTTTCAGAGCAAATCTATTTAAAGGACCAGGAATATGGCATAATTTTGAAGAGCTGGCCTTTGAAATAAATAAGAGAAGACTAACCACAAAATTCTAAATTATTTTTACAACATGCATGAGGCAAAGACCCTTAACTTTATACAGCTTGTTTCTAAAATAAACCAAACCTACCAGCCACAGTGCCATTGGTGATGCAGACAATCATTGCAAGTATCTCTGATACCATGAAATTGATTTAATTTTATACCCTTGGATGTGAATCTTCTATTTTAGACTAAGGTTTAATGCATTTTGAACAGAACTGAAAATAAAGGAGGAAGGACTTTAAATAACTATTTTTTTATTGAGCTTTCTACACAGCTGAGGTTCAGCATGAAGAGGGATATGGATTCTATTTGCTTAACTGAACTTCAGTTAAAGGATCAGGGCTACTCTGATAGAAGACCCATTCTAGCTGGAATTTTATTATTGGTTTCATGGAAGAGTTGGTGTTTAGAAAGTTATGGAGAAACCAAAGGGTGGAAAGCACACTGTTCAACTTTCTACATCTAAATTGTGCCAACACAGCAAAAGAGGAAAAAAAAATCTGAGAGTATTCATGCAAGGTCTTTTGATGGGAAACCTACATCCACATTAATTTTCCTGTTTTAAAACCAAACCCACTTTTAAAGGAAAGACTTACATTTTGGGACACTACCTCAGCATCTGGCTGGAAAAGAAGTGAACATGACCTGGAGGTTTCAGAATTGCAGAATTCTAAGGCTGGGGTCTGAACTGTTCTTTTGCCCAAATCTGCAGAGATGACTGTGGTAGTAAAGCGAACATTTGTCATTGCAGTTGAACAAGTGGATCGACATTCAGAGTTTTGAGAGAGGCAGGGGAGGGCTAAGAACTGGATTGGAAATCACTAATTTTTAGGCCCCAATCTTTGTGTCAAGGATTTACTTAAATAACTGACTTTTGATCTTCCCAAAGAGGGAAAACACCTGTCCTTACAGGGAGCTTCTGATGTTACATATTAATTTAAATTAGCACTGAAGGATGTAACAGGAGAAAGACTAGAGGATTGGTTTTTACATTAGCCTTTAACTTTTATGGCTCCACTGGATTTTCACTCTTTATTTCCTGTGCAGTGGTAGTTAAACCACTTCTGCCTCATCCTTAAGTTGGATCAATCAAACCATAGTTGTGCCATTTCTATTTAAGTTTACCCTACTCCATCCTCGTGGGCTTTGTTAAAAGTGTCTTTTACCACTACTCCACTACGTATTTTCCCCCACTTAGGATAATTTCCTCCTGAATTAAATTGGCACTTTTAGCCAAGAAATAATGCTGTTCTTCCCCTTCCTTTCAAGCTGAATGTCATTTTAGAGGCACCCAAATCCAGCTCGGTTTCCTTGGAACGACATATTTTCTTCTGCCTTGCCAGTACCTGACAGGAAGATCTTTAGTATTTACATTCTGTTCAAATCCATTTAACAACAAGCAGCCTGTATTGGGACAGAGGACATATTGCAATGTGAAATGCTCGCTGCCGTGCGTTTTTCCAAACAGGAAAGAAATACTCACAGCTGTTTCTCCTTCTGGGAGAATTCGTTCTGCAGGCTTTCAGATTTATTCACATATTCCTGTTTAAGTTTCTCATCCTCAGCCTCAGCCTCCATTTGAGCCTTCTCTGCTTGCTGCAATCTGGTGTAATTCAAATCAACTTTGGGTAAAACTGAAGCTAGAACTAGGGTGTAGAGGGTGAAGAAGACAAATAAAAGAAAAATGGGGAAATAGAAACATTTCTAAATAAAAACAAAGTTTGGGGGAAACTCACAAACTCAAACGAGAAATCCATACAATGCCTAGAGAACTTAGCTCCTGGGTTTGCATACAGTAAGAGAGTAATCACTGTAAGTAATAATTGCTTTATTTTATGCTCATGAATAACAGGTGCCAAAGCATGATACATATTTTAGAATCGAAGCATTTAACTTGATGCTTTTCTTTTTCCTTTAGCATACGTTCATGTGTTATTTCTGAAGCTCTTTTTTCCCCCCCAAGTAAATTCTGTAGAAGTACTTGGCTTGCACTGATCACCCATTAAGACAGGGGAGAGCATTTGTTGTGCAAAAGCAGCTCAAAACAATTGAGGCATAAGGTTGCATACAGAGCACTGCAATCAGACAGCGAAAAACTTGACTAGCCTAATACAACAAAATACACCCTGACAGGTCCCACTACATTTATAGAACTACCTCAACTACATCATAATTAATTTAGAGAGTCTGTATTAAAAATAATGCATTCTTACACCGGTTAAAATAGCTCCGTACTATAGACAAATCAAAGTGATGAATCGAGAAATGAGGGGTTGTTATTTGATTTAATCTCCTCTTTCTGAATTTCAGCTTTGTTCAGCTGACAGTCCCCTTGGAATGCATTAGTTCACTGTGGTTCCTCTCTGGTGGATGCATTGTAACAAAAGTAAATGCACTAGAAAGGGGATTTGTGCTATATCGTGGTTACACCTGTCTGGAGAATACAAGAGCCTGTAAAATCCCAGTGAATGCCCCCACCTGACGCACCGTGGTCTGCAAAACTGTCTCAAGGGAGGTGCTGGGAGAAATCAGTGAGATGGTTGATTTCTCCCTTCCCAGCAGCTCACTGAACACAGACCAACTCCCAGCTCCCAGTGTCAGCTAAAAAGAAGATGTGTCAGCAATATGTCTGTGTTTGTGCTTCTGCTGATGAGGTTGCAGCAGAGGGAGTTTCCAAAAGCTGCCAGCAAACAAGGCTGGAGTTAAACTACCTTATCAAGGGTGCACTGTCTCACTCAGCTATCCCAGGGGCTTGAAGAGTGCTCCCAGTCACACCTGCAATGGTAGTGCACAGAGGGCAGAGCTATGGGAAGGAGAATATTGGGAAAAAGCAGGTCACCCTCCCCTGTGCAACACCAAAAGCATTTTAAACCTTTCCCTAAATCACAAAATCAACTGCAGAGTTGTTTCCACTAGCAAGGCAGAACGGGAGCTTGCTACCCCAAAGCTGCAGCATCATCCCCAGCCCAGCACCAGGGCTGGCTGCACTGCTGGAATTCAGGCAGATGCTGAGCTGGCCCCAGTGTGCAGCTGGATTTGGCATTCAGGTGATGCTGTGGCAGATACTTGTTTGCATAGATGACAGTGAGGTGGATAAGGCTCCCATTTCTGCCATGGCCTTCATGTTGCTCTATTCAGTGTTTCTGGCTTGGGTTTTCTTCGAAGATGAAAGATTTTAATTTGTATTTTTCAGTTGCCAGCTCATGGTAAAGGCTCCCTCTGCCTCCAAACCAAGGAATAAGCTACTATATAACCATGCAGTAGAAACCCTTTCTGTATTATTGCATCCTGTCCCCACTATTTTCAAACACATCCCCTTCTGCTGCAAAACTCTAAGATCATTTTCCCAGCCAATTTCCATTACCAGCTTCAGAGCAAACATCAGGGAGTGTATTAAGAGCAGCCAGCAGCCCAAACTCCTCTTTCTGCAGTGCAGGCAAGCAGCAGCTCACAGCAGAAATAGGAGCTGTAAAGGCTGCCCTAATGATGGGTGGAGGGAGGGAAAAGGGTTTGGGCAGAGCCAGGGGTGTTGATCTCAGCACACACAGCCAGGCAAGATCCTCAGCTGCCAAACGGGTTGGGCAGGTTCAGGAGCTGGGCCCAAACTACATCCTGCTCACTGCTCCACCTCCCAGGGCAGCTGTGCCAGGCAGGAGCCACAGCTACAGAACATGCCTGGAGTCCCTCAGCAATCAGGCTCCAAGCACATTTTGACTCCAGGAGAATATTTTACCCCAGGTGGCAGCAGGGAGGTGGAGCTGTGCTGTTGGATGCCCAAAGGCTGTCAGCCCTTCCCTGCACACACAGCACACGGAGGGTGGCACCAGCCCCGTTCCTTACACCCATCCTTCGGAGAGCTCAGCTCCCTCCCCCCAACTCCTGCCACTCTGATTTAAGTGCTAGGTACAACCACAAAACCCAACAGAGAGCGTGCTTTTGGGATCAATACAGCCTAAAAGTGAAAGGAATAAGCAGGGGAGAAGGGAATTATTAGCCAGAAGGGCTACTTTTTTAAATCTCTTAGTACCAAAGAACGGGAAAAATCACTAATTAGAAACAAGTGCCATAAAAATGTACAGTCAAAGTAAAGATATCTAACCTCTTAAAATAAAATTTGACAAAGAAGTGATTCAATAGCATTAGAAAACTAGCTTCCATTTGCAATAATAGTGCAGTAATTTACTTTTTTTTTTTCTCTTTTTTTTTTTTTTTTTTTTAAGGAGGGGTAAAGTGAGATCGGAGATGATGTTCTTTCAGAAAACAAAACAGAACCCAGCTACGATCAGTTACAGTGCAGGATTTCTAATACCACTTTCAAGTTTTAATTGGAAAATTCTCAAGTCCTATTTTATCAGCAATTATTTCAACACAAGAGATCTGGAGGAGCTTTCAGAATGATATATCCTTGACAAGTTTATACTGGTGCTGAGCCTCATTGCTGGCACATTTGACGAATGACATTGCAATAGTCCTAGTTTGAGTTAACAGATCTTTGTCACTTCATGAATGCAGTGGACAAAAATCAAAGACAGATGAAGGCAGCAAAACAGTAAAAACAAAAATTGGGATAAAAGGATAAAAAGAAAAAGAAAAAAGAGGAAAAAAGGATGTCAATAAAAGAATATTCATGTCACTAAGTTTTTTTAATACATAAGCATGTTTTTCATAATCAGATTTAAATGAAAAAAAAGACATGTCAAACACCAACATGACAGGGCTTATGGATATGTTATATTTTACAATTAGAAAGATCAATGTTGCATATAAGGCCACTAAATTAAAACGTGTGAATCACATCTTAATATTTTGTAGTACATGCAGTCTAATCATAATGGAAATTTATAGTCAGGAATTTTAGTCTTTCACTTTTCAACCTTTCAGCGTGAAAACTCATTAGGTCATTGAAAATAATGGCACTTCCAAAGCAATGGACAACAATTATAACAGCTTCAGCAAACAACCAGTGATCCTTGAAGGCATTAATGTTTATATTAAGCATATGCTTAAGTATAAGCAAGATTAATGCTTCAGTTTCTATTGCATTTCATTCAGGTGGGGGAAAAAAAAATGAAGGCAACAAGGAATTGGAATTTTGAAGCAACTGAAAGAACAACTTTTGATATCAGCATAAAAACCTAGGACCAGAAGAAAGATGGTAGAGGAAGAAAACTGAAAGATTAAGTTTGTATTTAAAGTGAGTGTGTTTGTCAAACAGAAAAAAAAAATAAAACCAGCCCAACAGCAAAGCACTAATTAGAAATTTCAGGAAGGTTTGGTTTAAATGTTCTACTTGAAAATTACATTTCAATAGCAACTGTAGGAATGCAGTAGGATGTAAGGGGGTGGAGCTGTGAATGAAGAGAAACAAAGATGGGGCTGTACCTTTGTTCTAGCTGTTTCATAGTTGCATTAATTTGATTGGTCTTATCCTCTAATCGACTAATTATTTCATTCTTTTCTTTCATAGCATCTTCAGAAACCTGTGTCACAAAAGAGGTTAAAACTGAAATTGGTATAATTGCACCATTATCTCATGGGAGATTTTTCTTCAGTATCTGAAGGGGCAAATGTTAAAAATGGCTTCAAGTTTTGATTCTCTTTAAGGATTGCCTTCTAAAAACCCTTGAGGACAGTGTGTAAAATCTTATGCCTAGAAAATTTGTAGTTTTATACTTTGCAAGTGTAGATGCTATTTAATATTTAATAACTATAAATGTTCCCCTTTGGTTTCCTTCAGAAGTCAACTTCACTGACCAGCTATTAGAACCTTACAAGTGAAGAGCAATGAGTTTAGACCAAAAATCACCAAGGTTCTCCTACAAATCAGCCTCTCCAAGATCCTAACAATGGAGAACATTCTCTTATTTTTCT
Organism: Poecile atricapillus; assembly: GCF_030490865.1. Classification (NCBI taxonomy): domain Eukaryota; kingdom Metazoa; phylum Chordata; class Aves; order Passeriformes; family Paridae; genus Poecile; species Poecile atricapillus. The sequence continues at coordinate 4,259,908 of NC_081254.1, forward strand.
CTCCAGCTCTATTTATATTTCTCATCCTCTGGTCCAGTTTCCTCACATTTGCAGATGGGCAAAGTAGAATCCTTTGTCATTTCAATTATCTCTCTGCAGCATACTAATTTTTTCCTCCTCATTCTGCCACAGATTTGACTGGTTTCTCGTGCTGGTTTTCATCATTTATTCCCCAAATCAAATTAATGTTTTGCATAAATAATTCACTGGTATTTGGTCATTTGTTAACTGCATCTGGGGTCCCTGAGATCCATATTCTCCAAAAAAAAGGCATTTCATTGTTAAGAGATTTTCTTAATCTCTTACCAGATTTAAAGGTAAACCCAAAACTGTAATTAGCTTTTTCTATTTAACATATTCTTGTCTTCCTTTCCCTACTTTGGAAGGTCAGGGCTTCTCTTCAACTCCTCACTATGTGCCTACATTCTTCTGGTTTTTTTATACAACACAGGCCAAAAAAGTGTCCTTTTTACAGTAAACTATTACTCTCTCTATTGCCCACAAGATATCATCAGGCCATGAGCTTATCCTCATGCTCTTTTTTTCCTAAATCCAGTGAGTGACTGCCTTAAGAACTCCTCTGTATGAAACCATGTTTACATAGGTAATGTTCCAAAATGTCAAGCTGACCTAAGAAGCACGAGGAAACCAAAACTCCAGGGAACAGCAGCATTCAGCTGAGCAGAATGGTAAGAATGCATTTCTCTCTCTGTGTAAAACAGTTTGACAGCAGATTGTCCCTTTACCTGCAGCTTTTGGTACATTTCCACGTTAATTGCTTTAACTTCATCAAGCTGCTGCCGCAGGCCGATGAGAGTGTCCTGCTTCTCGTGGATATCCTTCTCCAGCAGCTTCATGGCAAGCTCTATCTCATGCTTCATGCTAACTTGAACCACTAGCTCGTTCTCCATATCCTATCAAACACAAGCACAATGCAACACAGAGGATATTTCAATAATTACAGATAATAATTGGGTTTTTTTTGGTTTTTTTTTCTGTTTTGGAACTCTAACAGAGCTGCAGCACCACCTATTTTAGCACTTCAGAAATTCTGCTCTTCTTTACCTTTGCAAATTATCCATAAATGTAAAGACATGTATATAACAAATATATACTCTCTGACCAGTGAGGGTTTTTAACTATGGGAGAAGACAATTCACCTTGTAAGAAATTACCCTGCCAATGTTGTACAGAGTTCCCTAAGTATTAATTACAAAAATAGAACTGAAGAATTTGTATTTTCACAGGAAATATTTAGCATAGATAGAGAGCATACAATATTGCTAAAAGCTTACCTAAAAATTTATCAGAGAAAAAGGTGGTTGCTTTTTTACTGCTCCACAGCAATGTTACTATAGAAATATTGATGCTCAGTAAAAATTCCCTTTTTATCACAGGCACTCAGAGAAAAGGCTGCTGAAGTAAATGAAAGGCAGCATCTAAACTCAACAGAAGCAGAAATATTGCTGCAGTGAGTGCTCTGCAGTGCCAGGGAACGCTCACCTGCCGCAGCTGTGCCTCCTCCCGGAGCTGCCTGCGAGCCTCGTTGTACATCTCATCCAAGCCCTGCCTCGAGTGTTTGTACGTCTGAAGCTCTGCTTCCACATCCACTTTAGCTGCCTGCAAAGATACACAGGTTCTGTCTTTCCTCATCCTGAGTTCTGCAGTTTAGTGGCATAAATTTAACACTCGTGGGGAGTATGAACAAAAACCTACAAACACATCCTACAAAGATGGAAAGAGCTGTTTCTGCTCTGTGGCTGCTGGTTTGATAATGAGAACTGAGTAAAACCAGCAAAATGAGCATCTAAACTGCAGTACTGTCCTCCTTTGGTGTCACTTGAATACACTGCACATGCACAGTCTACTGTCCTACAATTTTAATTTACTTACACCATTTAGAAAGCTCCACAGATTCAATAAGTCCTTTTCCTCATTAAAGTTGTTTCAGATTTGCACAGATTTAAGCTTACTTGAAGTTGAGATGTACAGACTTTTGAAAAATAATTAACCACGTTATGTTGCAATATCAAAAGTGGTAAAACTAACATACCTCTAGATGATGCTGTGTTTTCATTAAAATCAGAGTATTTTCACTCCTTAATTGATGGTTCTCTTCCTGAAGTTTAATTATATTGTTTTTCGCTATTGCTAACTGAAAAGAAACAAATTAAACAGAAAAAGAGAAGCTCTGTGACCACTTTTGTGGGTAGAAATAAAAAAATGTTCTGATTAATGCAAGACCAAGCCATCCTCTGCTCCATTCTCCCTTTCTGCCAAACAGAGGATTAGTTGTTTTTAAAGGAAGCATGAAGCTCCTGGTTTTAATAATGAGTCACTTTCATTACACAGCAGCAGCATGTTCAGGATACTTCACTGTTTCATGTCTGGTGAAGAATGTGCTTTCTTTTCTTTGCTCCAATGTCTGTTCTTTCCACTTGGCTTCAAGTTAATCCAGTTTTCGTTTTCTTTTTTGGACATCTTAATATATCATATGGAGCAGCTTACCTAAGAAAGCTCTCCCATATGAAAAACATATTTATAAAATATGACATTTTATAACTGGGCCCTACAGTATATAACTTAATGTCAGAATTATAAGCCAAAAAATCAAAACAGGTGGACAGTTGGGCTGAAGGCTTACAAAGGAAACAGAATACTCTGAGAATTGACACTCAGAAAAAATGTTTTCACTTGGTCTGGATACATTATCCCCAGATTGAGCTAGCTGTCCCTTCAGCAGCTGAATTTAGAGCTTTTAATTTTCCCCTTCATTAACTAAAAAAGGTGCTCTCTCTTATGAAGCTAAAAATACTGGAAACCAGTCAAGTATCAAAGAAAATCAGAAATATAGGCTATAAACACCAACCCAGAACCAGACAAGTCTAAAAGCTGTATGTAAGCATCCAGTAAACAAGCAAGGAACAATCCTTTGGCTAAAGCTGAGAACTGGAACAGAATTTGCTTGGTGAACTACTTTCTGTCTCATTGTAGCAACTGGTGTCAGCCATTCTAGACTAGTCATCTGCACAAATCAGACTGACAGCTGGCATTAAGAAAGGATTCTCTTCTCATTTTGTCCAAAGTTGGAAATTGCAGTGTTCTACAGAGTTAGTGTACTGATGCTGGAGGCTACATAGCTGACTACAAATCCCTGCAGCTGCTGCCCCTCTCTTCTTTAGGCCAAAATAAAGCTATCTGAATATATTATATAGAACTTCCATAGCTTAAAATAATGTAAGAAGATTCAGAAAAACAGTCTTTCAGAGAAAACAAAATGCTACACATTACTAAAACAAAAAAGTACCTCTTCAATCAGTTTAGTGTTTGATTTCTCCAGTGAGTCAACTCTTGCATGTAGACTGCTAACTGTGCTACTGAAAGGGAAAAAGAAACAATGGTATTCAACATTACACCAAAACTCATTCAAGCAAGCTCAAAAGCTTTAATGCAAGGTACAGTGATTAATGGTTAAGAGCTGTGAGGTCTGTTCCCATTATTTCCTAAACAGAAGAAAATGACTCTCCTTTGTTGAACATATATATACACTTCTTTTCAGTTCCCAGTGTCACCCCCGTCACAAACTCCTGGCTGGCTGTAACTTTCCATGCACTCTCCCTTTCCTTTATCCTCACAACTGCATTGCATCCAAAAGATAAATGAGCTGCTCCCCATAGAACACCACCATTCTCCAGATTCTCTTCCTGCAAGGTACATTTCTTTTATAAAATCATTTGTTTCTCTGCATTTTTTGAGATTTGTCCTCAGGCTCTTTCTTGATGCTTCTTGACTTCATTTAGGAGTCTCACCAGAGTTTTATTGCCTTTTATTACTCTGTTGCTTTTTATAGTATCAAAGTACATCCAGGCCTTTTCCATAACCTGATTGCCTATTTCTGCAGGAAGCACCTTTTTCTTAGGCTGCACTTCACCCACAGGGAAACAGAAAACCTATTCTGTAACACCATTTACTTTTTCACATATTTCTCTGTGGAAGTTGCCAGTTCATTAGGAACAGCAGGGCAGAGAGATTAATGCATTTTAGGATGTCTAAACACAAACAGCTGAACTGAAATAAAATAGGAGAGCTGCTGAATCACTGATGTGGCAGGAAATTCTAGGCACAAACCAGTGTACAAAAACACAAGAGACTCACCTGGATAATGACATCACACAAACACTACTGCTCTTAATTGTCATAACTCCTTTCTTCTCCTTTACTTTCATTTTGCTTCTATTTGATGTGCTCAGCTTTTCAAGGTTTCTGCTGAGACCATTTCAAAGCAGAATATCCTTACTCCAGTAGGAGTCTTATAGTAATGAGTGATCCAGATTACCAGCATTAAAAGTTTTAAAAGATAATTACATTTCAAAAAGGATCAGGATCAGCTGTGCTACAGATTCTACAGAAGTTCTCTCTGGTGCTGTTTGGTTTGATTTTGTCTTGTTGGGGATTTTTAGCTCCTCATTAATCATTTAATTTTGTACAATACTCCTCAGAGAATTTAAATCACTGTTCTTCTATTTGCACAGTAACAAACACAGTGGTGAACTAAGTTTGGTCCACCCAGCAAAGAAAGGGGAAAACACTGCTTTCCTGAAAAAATTGTGGTTCCTATTGTTTCAATTAATTCATTAATGCCACAAACTAAAATATTCTGGAAGGCAAAGAAACAAAGACATATGGATTCACTGGAACACTCAAAACCACTTTTTGCAAACTGTTAAATAGAACACAGCTAGAATCCAGACCAAGCTTTTCACTCCTGTGAAGTTATGAACCATGAGGACCTTCATCACTTTGGCCTGTTGGTTTTGTGTTCCTTTGAAAATATAGGTTTGGACTGTCCAAAAGCATGAAAACTGACACTTCCTGAACCTCTCCAGAAGAGTGTCTGCTCCTACTTCACTAAATATTCAGTCTAAACATGGAGAAATTGCAGCTCTTTCTCTGAAGTTCTCTCACAAAGCTGTGGTACAAAAGGCATTTACCTGTAAGCCTGGCCTGACACCCATACTTCAAAGTAATACTTACTTCAGTTGCCTGTTTAGTTCCTCAACATAATTCTTTTGGTCCAATATTGCAGCAATCTGTACATTCCTAAAGCAAGCACAAGATAAAATTAACTTTAACAAAATGATGTACTAAACTATGGGCTAAAAATGTACATATTTACCATAGGCAAATGTCCATCTCAACTGTGTTTTTAAAAAGAAAGGAAGCAACTTCTTCTCACACTCATGAAGGCAACAAGACACGTGTTGTTATATCAGTGAAACACAAATCTCTAAATGCTTTAACTGCAAACAGTTTCTCTACATGGAACATAACATACACAGTCTGATAAGGATGTTTATTTACTCTGCCATAACTCTGGTTCTTTGGAACTCTGACTAAATCCCAAGCTGAGGGCTTAAAGGTCTGCAGGCTCCTTTTCACTGCCACCTGGCAAGCCTCCACTACTTGGAGGCAGTGGGTGATGCTGCTGAGGTTTGCTTCAGACGGCAATTACTCTTCCAGCTAATTAATGACACAGAACAACACACTGGGGCATTTTTCTCAGGATCAGAAAATTTCATCTTTAGGGAACCTGACTTATTTCTAAAAGAACAGGCCCCAGCCAAGAAATGGTTTGTTAACATGTGAAAGAGGAGGTGTTTTGTGAGGACATACCTTTCTTTACCCCCAATGTCATCATCACTCTTCAAATACACAGAGAAATCGATCACCCCAACCTAGGGCAAAGCAAAGGTACAGCTTCATATCATACAAATAACTGCTGTTGATATTTACAACCTTGTATTTATGCAACTGATAAAACCTCAGTTACAGCATTTTTAAGATTCATCAAGTTTCAGCCAGAAGCTGTAAAACCTGAACTATAAGACTTTAAACAAGATTTTACTAAGTTTAATATTTACTTGGTTTATACAATGTTCTCCTGTCAGGACCCTGTTTGTCCTTTCCATGTCTTTTTAGAAAAGTCTCTTCTCCAACAACATTTTAAAAACACATTTTTCTTATTAAAGCAAAACATAATTTCTAATAAATAAGGTAAAATGTTCTATCTATAAAAGTTACTTTATTTCAGCTCACTACAGCTACATAAACACATTTCACCATTGAGTAGCATTTTTTTAACATACCAAAACTGTGCTCCTGGGTTGTGACTTGCATCAAGGCTCAGAAATTTGCCTTTTTGCTCAAGAAAACCTGCTGCTTTTGGCTTCTCTGAGGAAGTGCCCTCCTCACACTACTCTTCACAAACAGAATTATTCTGGACATTTTACAGATGTCAGATCTGGACACGCTGCAATCAGAATCTCATCTGCACAGCCACTCTCAAACTGAGTTTTCTCTCTCATGCAGCAAAGCCACCCAGTGATAACAGAGGTGTAGCCAGCAACAGATTTTGTTATAATACACATATTTAATTCTCAACACCAAGTGCAAGCTGATAAGTTTCCTGGAATTACAGGCCTGTCAATGTTATATCTTCTTTTACACAAGCTCAGTCCCTGACACTTACACTAAACAGTAACTAGAACAAACAACTGAGGACAATTAACCACGTGATTCCCAGAGGAACTGTTTCTTTCATCAAATTTATGATGAAATAATATAATGAAATAAATAATAATGAAAGTAATAACCACTAAAAAAAGCTACTTTGATTTTTTCCACAAAGAAGCGGAAAGAAACCAATCAGGGCTGAACACAGGCTACATTTATTTACAAATACCTGTGCATCTGCCCTTAAACAGAATCTGTTAATATTTTCTTGGAAAAGATAAGGGTTAAAAGTCAAAGCCCATTCAAAGCAGGAAGAATTCCAAGTCTTGCTTTGCAGAATCAAAGCAGTCACCCTCTTAGGAGGTCATAAGTTTGTTTCAGGCCCCTGTATCATTCTTAGGATGTTCCAGAACAACAATAAATGAACCAAGCAGGGTGAACTGGTCATGGAGCTATGCCTGTCCCACAGAGGAGAAGGATGGGTCACACAAGTCAGATGGAAAGAACTCTGCCTTGCTACAGCTGCTCCCATTTGAGGACAAAGCACAAAACTTCACCCTTGCACTCTGACCATTATCTTCATTTAAAGGTCTGACCTTGCTGATAATGAGGTCAAGGCAACGGCCCCACAGCTCCAGGAGCTGGATCATCACACCCTCAACAGTCTCTAGTAGGATTTCTAACAAGTCACCACTCCAAAGGAACAAAATTCACAAACAAAAGGACAGAAATATCTCACAGATTGCATCTACATTCCTTTACCTGCAGGGACTTACTTGTGAATCCAGGTCCTCTCCCTTCACACACAGGTTGGCATCGATCACATTTAGCCCAACTAAGAGCCCAACAATAACTGCTCCTTCTTCCTCCATCATGAGTGCATGATACTCATAAAACTCACTGTGTCGAAGCACAAAACTGCATCTTACTGCTGTATTCATTATAGATACATCCAATAAATAAATAATAAGTGACTTATACACCTAAATTTTCTCTTATTGTTGTTACTACAACATCCCTAAAGATGGACTGGGCCTGCCCATACTTTCACCTCATAAATATTTAAAAATTCCAAGTGCATTAAAAATTGAAGTGCATGGTTTGTCTCAGAGGCTATTAAAAGACAAAGATACTGCCCTAGGCTCCAGATGGCTGGGACACTGTGGGGAGAGTGACAAGATTTACTTTGACTTTAAAAGAAAACAAAAAGAAAAAAAAAAACCAAAACAAAACAAAACTAGAAAAGGCCCTTCCATACTGGCTATTAGCCAGTTTTGAAGAGGATACTGCAAGAAATGGATGTTTGGCCACACTGAGTCAGACAACTCTTTAAGCTGTTAAGAAGCACTGCAAGCAATGCAAAAGGAGAATGGCAAAAGAATTACCTTTTGGGGAAAAATACCTGGAATTTAGTGAATACATGCTTGAAATTCAATGACCCAAGGAAGAGATTAAATGGATAAAAGAGAAACGTAAAGGGCTGAAATGCTAAAAGGATTTTTAAAATATAAATACTACTATAAACAAAAGAGTATCAGCATTTCTTCTTCTTGCACATTTAAAATAACATTTTAGAGTCTATGTAAAAAACTGTCTCTTCACTGGAAAAGCCTCTGAACATCAACAACATCCTGACATACCTGTGCAATCAGAATCTCATCTGCACAGCCACTCTCAAACTGAGTTTTCTCTCTCATGCAGCAAGGCCACCCAGTGATAACAGAGGTGTAGCCAGCAACAGATTTTGTTATAATACACATATTTAATTCTCAACACCAAGTGCAAGCTGATAAGTTTCCTGGAATTACAGGCCTGTCAATGTTATATCTTCTTTTACACAAGCTCAGTCCCTGACACATGTGCACATCTTTGTGCCTTATCTAGGCACAAAGCCAGTCTCAAAAATATGTACAGCTTATAATACTGAAATTAAGAAATATCTTTCTCCATTTGTGCTGTATTTACTCCACCAGACAGGAGAAGTCATGCTAGAAGAGAGCAATGCCAGTGTTAGAACTGTGAAAGCAAAGTTCAGAGCAAGAGCCCTCGGGTCAACGGCAGCTCAGTGGAAACCACACACACGGTAGGGATGAAGTCACCTCCTCTCCTGTGCTTATTCTGCACAGTGGGGGAATGCAGGATTGTTTTTTAGGAGGCTAAACCTCTAAAAATAAATTGCAAACGAAATCTAAGGAATTGTGTACCTGAGGAGGTCTCTCTGAATGATTAAACAGCGAAGATAATCGGCCATTTTCTTCTGCATCAGCGCTAGCCGCAACCAGGCCCGGGCACGGCCCAGCGGTGTCCTGAAACAAAGGGCATACAAACAGTCCCAAATTAATAATATGCTGATTAAATCATCATCTTTAACACCTTATCAGTCTTCTGGTGGATGAATTGGTGCTTCTGAAAGGGTATTTTAAACTATCAGTTGAGCACCGCCATCTGGAAAGCCATAATGTTTAGGCTTTGACTCCAAGCTTTGGGATAACAGGCAGATTTTCAACTGAGGTTGGGAGCAGACCCTGGAAAAACAGGAGTATAGAATGCACAAGAGACTGATAATCTTGATAATGTCCTGTTTTCTGCTCTAGTAAAATGTTTGCAACAGTTGAGCCTCCTTTCTGCAATTTGTTTATTAAGAGTTGAGGGGAATTGCAAGAAAATGAACTAAATGCCCATCACAAGCCACCACGGCAGCTTTCCTTCCCAATCCTACTCTCTGGCTCCACCCAACACTTACTCAATCCTACCCTTAACTGTGTACAAATTCAGTGCTATCTTAGGAAGACAATGCCAAAAAAAAATGAAGACATATGTAACACTAATACCCAGCAAATTACACCTGGACCTTTAGAATTTCCTCTTCCAGGGCTTGTTTATTTACAAGTGGTAAGCACATGAATGAAAAACCCCTCACAAGTTGTGTTTAGGATAGGATAGGAAGAGAATAACACACTTGGCAAAGGTTATTACTGCCTCTGGCCTGCTACAAGAATAAATAATAATTTACATGTCTACGTGCTTTAGATAAGGTCTAAAGCTATAAATTAGAACCTTTCTGCTGCCATACACCAATCAGTGTAACCAAGCCCTTTTGGAACCTCATGTATGGCCAATTCTAAAGCTAAACACAAAAGCAGAGTGCAGTGGAATGGGAGGAGAATAAATTCACATTTGAGCAGGACTGTGCAGGCAAAAATCTCAAAAGCTGCCTAATTCTTTCCTCTTAGGGATGTCACCTTTTGGTTGGGTCCAGCCTTTGCTGACTGCACTCATTAATGTTTGCTGCAGTTCTGGACTGCAGAGTGGCTGATGTCCAAGCTGCTCCTCTTTGCACTGCTGTTATCCACCTCCTGTTCACCTGTGCTCTCCCCCAACACCATGTGCTAGCTGTTCAAGGGTTTGATTAATGCCAAATGAAATCATGAGACACCTGCAGATTCTCAATCAGGTCCTTTATTTTCCTGCTGCATTTTACCAATGCTACTTACTTAAGGCCAGGCAAGTCTCTGACACTTGCTGCTATTTCCTCAGCTTCTGGATATAATTTCTCCACAAGTTCCAGAGGACCCCAGATGGTTTTATTGTAACTCAGGAAGGATTTTCTTACTATGAAAAGAAAAATCAAGTAACTGAATTAATTTCAATTACTGCAGTAGCTTCCTTCATAATATCTGGTGTGTGAAAGGGTTAACTACTGAGTCCAGAGCTCCAGATAACTCTTAACTGAGATGCTGGTCAGCTCATCAGTATCCAAAGCCAACTTCCAAATTACTTTTCTGTGAATATCAAGTTGATAGGCTAGAAAAAATTAATATTAAAAAGATGTCTAGCTAAAAATATACATTACATATATACATGCAGTTGGCAAACCCTGAACCACTTAAAACAAATGCTGTACACAAGAACAAGTTGGTAAATTTGGAAATATATGTGGTGAATAATAATTGCACTATTCATTACAAAAGGTGACCATTTACTTTTTTTTTTTTCCCAATTCTTTATGCAACATTACACTTCTTTTTATCTAGTTCCAGAAAGAAAGGAAGAAAAATGGCATGTTTGGGATGAGAAATATGCAGCTAGACTGATTTCCACACCTTTCAGGCCATGCTTCAGGCAGTGCTCCATGACAACAAAGAACTGCTGCAAAGGTGGGTAGTCAGAATCCAGAGTGCGCCCAAAGCTCAAGGCTGATTCAATGAGTCCTTTGATACTCAGTTTAGCCATGTTCAACAAATTTGCTCTTTCAACAGCTGTAGGGTCCTTTACAGCTAAGACAACAGAGAAAAAAAACACATTATGGTTCAAGTTTTAGGAGTGACACAAAGAAATGAAGTGCTTCACGTCCACCTTGTTCACAGAAAAACTTACCTTAACCTAATAAACGCAACAGAACAAATTCAGGAGGTGCTGTAAACCACCATGTCATAGAAAAGCTTCCAATCCAAAGCACATTCTTAGTGTTTGAACAGGTGAATGTAACCCCAAGGCACTCCCAACTCTGCTGCATGGCTGCAACCAGTGCCTTTCCCATAGTATTAAAGGAGCCTTCTTATTAATTGATGGATTTATTTGGTGTATTACAGCCTACCTACAGAAGCAGACCTCATATTTCTAATATATACTCACTTTCCACTTTAAATTAGCTTTAAATTTTCCAATTTAAATTAGCTTTAATTGCACAGTGACACAAACACACACCTTCCTTCTCAGGCTGTACAGAGTCTCTGCCACTAAGCCAGAAGCATTTTCTGGAAAATATTACATACTGAGAATTCAGTTTCTCATCTAGCCACCAAGTATTTTCTACACATAAAATCTTAAGAATTAAAGGTTTTGCTTTAACTCAAAGTTTTTTGCTAAACATTACAAAGTGTACACTGCAAAAATACATTTGAGGATTAAATCTAGTCATTAAAAAATCCATAGCCTTTTACAATCATCTTAGTCTGGCTGAATGGACAAGGTTCCTCTTCTCAGAAATCCTGCTACTGAGACCAGAGTGCTCAGGAAATTCTTAAGCTTATTTTCATTTATAATGAAGCAATTCAAACGTTCAGGCCAGACCCTATTTTCTCAAAGCCAAAACAAGTCTCTGTTTATTCACTATCATCAAAGTAACCTGGAGGGAAACAAAAGAGTTGATAGTTTACTGTTTAATTAAATCCACCAAGTGAAGTAAAAAACAAACTTCTTTTTTTTTTTTTTTTTTTTTTTTGACACAGAGATGTCAAAATACCTAGAAAAAAAAGTGAGCCTGTCCCTTTGCAAATCTGAGCATTGGTACAGGACTGTATCTGTTTGCATCAGAAAGCACAAAGAACCCAAACCATCAGAACAGATGGATATTTTCTCAGTTCCTCAACAGCAATGAAATTACTTGTCTCATTTCCTGCAGACTTCAGGTATTTAGGGACTGGATATTACAAACCCTGAAAACTGCTTTCTAATATTCTGTTTCCCTAGTTGCCTGCCAAACACCCAACCACCACGAAATCTACCTCTGCTTTCTAGGAAAAATAACTCCTGAGATTATGTACCTGTGACAGCCTCCAAAACTACGCTTACAGTTCCCCAGAACTTCAACAGAAAACCCCAGAAGACATTAGAAAACAGTCAGATAATGAGAGACAGGGCTCTGGCAAAACTGTACCCAGTTAGCAGCCACAGCTCACTGCTTTGTTTCTTCCCTCCTCCCTGCTCGGCTGCTGGGGACTGAGCAGCCCTACCCGGAGCAGCACCAGCACAGCATCCCTGGCTGGGACAGCTGGAGGCTTTGCCTTTCTGCTGGCAAAGCAAACATCCTGCTTTTTTTATTAGCTTTGCTACTGCCACTATTAAATACGAGTGGTAGCGGAGGAAACGCCTCGCTCAATGCAGACTTCAGGTGGGTAGCTCTCCCTTGCTACTCATCCTGCCTATTTCCCCAAAGGCATCATGAAAATTCCTTTGTCAGGTGACCTCATTTTGACTTCTGGAGCTGATCCTCCTCAGACAGACTTCTATGTCTGCTGTCCTTTTAATTATCAGCCCTCTTGTCTGTTCTTTCTGAGGCGAAATGCATTTTAGGTCTGTTTCAAAGTGTGGTCTGCCTGCATGTTTTTTCTTCACCCGCTCCTTAAAAAAAAATAAAAAATGACAAATGCTTTTAAAATTTAAGATCAAGATTCAGAATTTAACACCGTGTGTGAAATCCTAAATCCCAGCTGCAGCTCGGCTACCGTACGGGCTATCAGCGGCAGCAGAAGGAGCTCTGCAGGGCTCTTCTCCCCGGAGCAGCAGCCCCCGAAAGGGCTGTGCCCAGCATCCCCGGCTGCGGTGCCGAGCCCCGGCCCGTGAGGCGACCCCGCTCCGGGCCGGCCGAGCAGCCGAGCCCCGCCGCTCCTGCGGCCTCTCCCCCGCCGCACTGCGGGCCGGGCCCCGCCGCTGCTGCCCCGCTCCCCCTCGGCCCGAGCCTCGCCCCTCGCTGCCCGGCGGCCCCCGCCCATCCCGGCCCCGCTCCCGGCGCCGCAGCCCCGCTCACCCATGGCTGGAGAGGAGGAGCCGCCGCCGCCGCCGCTCCCTCAGGGCCCGCGGCTCCTCCCGCCCTCCGCCCGCGCCGCGCGGCGCCCCCGGCGGCGGGAGGACCCGCCCCCGGCCCTATCGCGACAGCAGCGCCACCGCCCCCGGCCCTATCGCGACAGCACCGCCGCCCCCGGCCCCATCGGGACTGCGCCACCGCCCCCGGCCCCATCGGGACAGCGCCACCGCCCCCGGCCCTATCGCGACAGCAGCGCCGCCGCCCCCCGGCCCTATCGCGACAGCAGCGCCACCGCCCCCGGCCCCATCGGGACAGCAGCGCCGCTGCCCCCGGCCCTATCGCGACAGCACCGCCGCCGGGAGAGCGGCATCGGCCACAGGGTAAGAGCGCCAGGGCAGCCTTGGGCGCAGGAAGCCTCGGACAATCAAGCTTGAGAGTTTCTGCCCTTCTCTTGTGACATCAAGCTTCCCTAGCATTTATTCCAAGTAATAATTTTGTAGCATTGGATAACACGTATCAGAATAAATAATGTTGTTCTAGAAAAATCTGTGGGTTTAGTACCTTCAAAGGTAACATGCTGGGTATCAAAATCAGTATTTTAAAAAAAACAAATAAACAAACAAATGCTTTTTGGGGTTTAATTTTGAAAAGCCCTAGAATGTGAATCTGGCTAGAAAAAGCTGTTTATCACCAAGCATGTTTATCACGTCCAGATGGGGTGTCAGCTGATGCTTACTGCAGCCTAACCACCACGATATGCTTTGCTTCATAATTATTCTTTCCTCTCACCTTTTTGGGCAAGGTTAACCAGCAACCTGTAAAATAAAGAGGTGTTTTTTACCTTGCCCAGCTTCAGAGACTGCACAAAACAGCACCAAGGGTGTCACTGCCTGGGCCTGCAAGGAAGGACCAAAGCACAGGGGCGACAGAGGGACAGAACACAGCCCATGGTGACAGGGACACTTCTTACAGCCACTTCTTGTATCCATTTCCAGCTCTTACAAGGAAAAAGGAACCTATACATTTAAACATGAAACAATTCTAAAATAGTCACACCCTGATCCTGCTAGTCTGGCATAAAACAACTTCCTTTTTGGGTTTTTTTTTTCATTTTTGGGAATCCCAGGAACGCATAACACAGTAGGCATGCATCTGCATGTTCTCCAGCAGCATCAACAGCTGCTTCTGCATGAGGAAGCTGTTTTAAAGGCAGCACTCAGAAAAAGTGACCCTTTGCTGCTAGAAGATACTTGCTATGTATATTCACTGAAACACAGAGTGGTTTAGAGAATCACATCTCAGTCTTGAGACTACCAGAGCAAAACATGGTTTCATCTGTAGACTGCTGCTCAGTCTAAATTCTACCACTTGACAAGAAGGAAGGATGCATTTTGTAAGTGGATAAGGAAATGTTCTTGTGTTTGTTTCTCATGGAACTTCATGATGGGATGGCAATACCTCTAATTATTTATTAAGTTTTTAATAGCATGCAGACCATTTCCTGGATAAGCATTACTTGGTCTAAGAAAACAGATTAGCCAACTCTTAAGAGCTTTCTACACATAGATCCTAAACACAGAAAGAAATTCTCTTCTAGAAAAGTGCTCTGATATCATTACTATAATAAAGAGCATATTTTACCCTATTTTTTTCATCTTTTGAAAGACCCAGAGCACAGGTGCAGTTGATGAAGCTTGTATTTTCACCTGAAAAAGGAGGATATCCTGTCAACTTTTCAAATTATTGCTGTACTGTTCTAAATATTTGTCTTGCATAAAGCGAAGTATTAACAAAATATAGACAACTTTAATGAAACCAACAGCAAACTTTTATTATTTCCAACATTACAAAAAGTTAGGGAGCAGTTTAAAAGAGAGCAAATGCTCACATTTAACAAGTTTGTCTGCAACTGTATTCACACAGCTACTTGACATTGATCCAAGAGAAAACAAATGCTAATGATTCCGAAGAATCAAAAAAATTGATGTTTCCACCAGCAACCTTGGGAAGAAACTTCTCAGTCTCTTCAGTCTAGAATATGAGGTAGCATAAAGAAACTAACACAGATCTCTCAAGCAAAAGGTGTTTATATACCATCATCTTTAAAAAAATAGAACCTGAGCACGTAAACTTCTTAGTCAGCAAGCTGCATGTCTTTTTTTGCATCCTGGGAAATTTTATGTTTTGAAGACTTACAGATCAGACAAACTGAAAACAAAAGTTCTACTATGAAGCATTTCCCTCCAGATTTATCTGCTGAACACATTAGTTAATAACAGGGGATTAAGTGAATCAGCATCACATTTCTCCCTGATGTATGCAAAATCAAGAGATTAGAAATGTCATCAAGGGATCTTCACATGAGACATTAATTACATTATGTATATAAATATAAAAGGCCTCACCATTTTTAAAAGCAGGAGTAGACTTCAAAGGACAACGTGAGGCTTTGAAGAAGAGGGAGAAGTTTTTTACTATTTTTTTTTTCTAGACAGCACCTTAATTAGGAATGGAATTCCTAACAAATGGAATTACTGTATGTAAACTACATTTTCAACTTTTTAAAACCAAACTGAGCCCAGAGAGCTGTGACTCAATACAACACTGGTTTACATTCCCTTCCTCTTCAAGTGTTTCCCCACTCACTTCTGCAGGTGACTCTTCATCAAGGTAAAAGAGAATATAGCAATATCCAGTAATGGAAGGACCAGAGTGCTTCATATTTCTGGTTTGTCACAAGTAAGCTGGGTGCTTTAGTACTATAACCATCAGCTTTTTCAAGAAATGTCTGTTATTTTCCTGAAAGGAAACTTCCAAATAATTGAAAGCTTCCTGTTTTGGCTGCCTCCAGACCAAACAGTGCACAGCAGCACTAATACCCCTATTACCAGTTATTTTCATTAAACAACAGCAGAAGAAAAGATACAAAGGCCTGTAAAACTTTCCATCTTCACACTCATAAGATGTTACACTTGTGGATACTTTCATGAGCCCCAACTGGAAGATTCAAGATGTAGCAAGTTAAGGAAGCATTTTGACAACGTTTTTCTTTCACAAAACCTGTTTGAATATGCATTGGTGTTTAAAAAGAAAGCAGCTAACAAGGTTTTTTCCCATTTAAATAGGAGATGGAAACAGCAATTGCTAAAGCTTATTCAGTACAATGCCAGAGAGGAAGAAAAAATTACCAATGTCATCTGAAAGTGACACTATTTTCCTTTCCACTGAGATTATTTATGAAGCAGATATGTTAAGTGGAAGAAAGCAATCACACTGAAGTTGAGATGCCAAAAAACTTGAAATGATCACAGGAAAAAATGCAAAAGCATTCAAAATTAAAAATTCAGGCCTCAAAATCAAAGAATTATGTCAAAGGTGACTTACAAGTCAGCATTGACTTTTTCTGCTTTTGAAGACAGAGAAGGTTCTAAACCCATCCACTAGCTTGATCTCAAGTACACTTCTGGCAAATTTAATCAGCACATTTTGTGCTGTGTCGCTAACCACTGTCAAAAATGTGACCTAAATAATCAAAGAACTTCCCATTCTTACCTCAAATCTCAGGAAGCCAATCTTACATTTCCCCTTTCCCAAACTAGCATGGAGAAAAAGGATATCATTGCCTGGGACTGCAAATGGCAGAGGAGCTTCTCCAAGGGAGGATAGCAGCACAGGGATGGAACACAGCCCACCATGACCAGCTTGTGCTTGGCTCTCGTGATAGCAACATTCAGGCGGCGCCAGTCCTTCAGGAGGGTGCCAAGCTGCTGAATAAATGTCACTTGCTTTTATTTTTCCTACTTAATGCACATAAAGCTCTCATTTTCCAAAAACTGGAGTTTATTTGACCAACTTACGTTTTCATCGATACTGTTCCTAACAAAAGACACAATTATGATACTTTTGTCTCTTCCTTGGTATTTGTCAACCGTGTTAACTTCCACTCTGCTCTCCTTCCATTTTGCCATCAAATCAGTGATTGTTTTTAACTGATGTCTGTAGGGTGATATAATGCCAATGTCTGAGGGTTTACAGCCAGCCTGAATGAAGAAGAAACCGGAGAAAAAAATTGTGCAAAAAAATTTTTGCTAAATTAACAGCAGTTGGCTTGGGGAAACTCAGCACGGTCAGAAAGATTCTTCTAAATTTTTTGGTTTTTTTAAAACCAGTGCTGCAAGATATTATATCTACACTAATGGAACTGTAAGTGTATTAACTAAAGAAGATAGAAAACATCAGTTACTGCAAGCTCCCAAGCTTTGTCTTGACTTAGCACAAAGACAGATATCCTTGAAATCCTCATTTTTCTTTCTTCTTTAAACTGCAGGGTGAACACTCAGAGCTCCTGGTCTATACTACTCGTGAAGCTGACTGGATGAAACAAGGAACAAAGGCAAATCCTTTCCCTTCCCTCCCAAGGAAGTCGTCATCTCTTAAAAGAGTTTGGCACCCAGCTTTTGTTTTTGGCATCTCAGATCCAAGCAGGCAAGGGAGAGGGAAGGGAAAGCAGACCTCAGGCTCCCCACTACACTGACATGAAGCCAATCTTCAATTTATCCATAAGATTATCCCAATACATACAAGAACTACCCAATACATCAGTCACCACCACTAAAGCAATGTAAAAATGTAAAAATATTAGTTATGAATCTCTCCTTCCAAACCATGTAATAAAGAAAAAGATACCTTAATAAATAAGGATGTGAGGAAAAGCACTATTTTAGCTTCTGTCACATTGCTTATGCCGCCTTTTTCTGCACGTTCTGGTGCTGGGACCTTCAAAAATACAAACAGAAAATAATGACTTTTGCTGTATTTTGCTATATTCTGTCCCTAACTCACTGAGTCGTATGTGGATTTATACTAATGGTATTAATTAAAGAAACAAAGTTAAATGTTAAATTTTACCAAACAGAAGAGCCTGTACTGTGAATTAACTTCAGAATACTGCAAAATTTTACAAAAAAATATTGCAAAACAAATTGGAACAATTCCTCAAATGAGTTTCTAGCACTTGCTTGTCATCTTAAGAAGCTGCCAAAGCTTAATCCTCTGACTTTTGCAGTTCAGCATTATACATCATAAATCAAAAAACCCCAAAATTATATTGTCCTGCTGATAAGGTAAGAGAGAAATTGTATTTTACGTGGGACTTCTGCTTTAACGCTTTTCATACAACATTATTTACGGTGAATTTTCTTCATTCCAGGGCATAAAGGGTAATTTTTTTAAATGTTTGAAAGCCTGCATTTAAAGCTAAAGCAGGAACTATCCCAAATGGTAGTATTAAATTGAACTCCCAACCTTTAAATAAAGTAATCACTGAATTTACCATTTCTTAACTATTTACCTCCCATTCTCTACATCATGTATGAGCAAGGCCAATAAGCTCAAACTCTTGTCACTGTAATGTCACAGTTTTGTAATTTTTTCTCTTTGCTTGACTCTTGCCTTCTCTAAAGTTGAAGTAGCACCAAAAGCAATTAATGTGTGTTTGGAAGCCTCCAAACTCCATGTGCTCAAGTTCTCCTCAAGCAGAAGAACACCGTTTTACTGCACAGGTAATCTCTGACCACACTGGCATTAGTGTAGCTAAAAACAACATAAAAATAATTTTAGGAAAGAAGTTCTAAAAGTTGTGTCATGCTTATGGTAACACCTGCTTACATTTTTATTTCTCCTATTCCCATAGGACACCAGCAGAAACCAACAAAAACAACTTGGGCCTAGAAATTCTCAGGAGAGCTGCCCTAAAGCAAGGATTTCATTTTTCAAACAGCCAGCCCCAAGCTGTCAGAGAAGTGCAGACTGACACAGGGGTTGGCAGAAAAGAAACAAAGAGATTTCCGATTGCTGTCACAAACACGTTGCATTGTTAAACAGGGAACAGTAGAAGCTTTTTCCTCTTCTTTTTTTTTTAAAGCCAGCATAATAAATGTAAGCTTTTTAGTGGTGTTTTTTCCTCTTCCTTCTCTCTGTTGGTATCCCTCCCTCCCAAGTCTACTTCTTCATAAGCATTTCTTGGTTACACTATAAACAACACAGGGGGAAAAAACCCACTATGAGGTCAAAGGAAATAAATGATTTTGTTTGTTGTCATGTTCAGTGGGGTATTTTCCATTTCCCCCTTCATGACTACCACAATACATGGAGTTCTGACAGGAAGTCCAAAAGGATAAATGATATTATAGCCTCATGTCTCAACAGATCCAGAATATTTTGGAAATAAAAACTTTCCTCCTGGCTCTACAAAAAGGACAGCTGTCTTACACTTGAGATGAGCTTTCTAGGGGCAAAAAACCAAAATGGAACAGAAACTCTTTTTTTGTCATTAGCAATTTTGCTGTGATTACTAGACAAACAGCGTTTCAGCCAGATTCCTATTAACAGGCCTCTTCCCTGGGACCAACTGTCTGCTTCCCTGGGAATGGGACTGCAGCTGTCGAGGCATTCCTGGAAAATGTCTCTGTTTAGTTCAGACATTTTTAGAAATTTCTCTAAGTCATCACAGTAAACACTGCTTCTTTTTAGGTCATTGAAGAGATAAGAACTGTTGTAAAAAATATTAATTCTGCACAATGTCACAGAGAGCATAGAAACACTGGTGAGTTCTAACCAGGGTCAGCATAAAAGATCATCAATTGATATAATTATTGACAGAACACAGTACTGATAGGAATCAACACAAAACCTGTTAAGGACGGAGAAAGACTCAAATCATAATCCAATCTCTAATTACAGTACTAGAGACCACAAACAGGTACTAATTTATTGATCTTTTTCCTCATGCATTTCGACTCTTCCTCATTTTTCCTGCCACTCAGGTTCTTTGCAGAATTTTTATCCACACTAGAATTTTACTTTCCCAGCAAAATGTTGAGTCTCCATGAAAGGCCACACCTAAACCAATTTATTCATCCTTTATACTTCAATGTATAGAATGTCTGCAGAATTCCATGGAGAACTGCAGTTATTGCTGCCATGGGCACAAAGCTGTGACACCACTGACCCTTATGGAAATAAGGCCATTCCCTGGTTGTAAGGATATCCAGTACGGACACACACTTTGAGCTAGGCTTTACAGGAAAAACAAAGTTTCAAGTCCATTAAATACTTCTTGAAATAGTATCTAAATTCAAGTTTTCAGATGTTCTCAGATGCAATGTTTCCAGCAGCTGTTGTACCACCCCTGCTCAGCTCTGCCAACAATACCAACAATGTTTTTGTGTGCTGCACACTTCACCTAATCCTAGAAAAACACTTTCTGAAGTTCTCTGTTTTACCCTACCTAAGCTGAATGAAGTTTTACATGTTGACTGTGTTGAGAACTTGCCTCAAAATACAATGTTTGAAAGAGCATAATGAAATGTACCTTCTCTGTGTTCAGAAAACAGACAGGTGTGTCTGGATCAAGGACTTCTTTCAGCCATGTCTTGGAAGCATCCCCAAGGTCCAGTTTCAATTTCTTTAGGTTGGGCAAGTTAACAGTGGCATTTGACACCTTCTCTGAGCCACATTCCAGTTTGCCTTCATAAACCAGCATGTTACTCAATGACATAATCTTACTAAAGATTTAAAAAACAACAAAAGGCATAAAAAATCTCACCATTTCAATCCCACATTAAGAACACAATTTAATAAATAAACGTTGAAAGTACCTATTCATTCTGTATTGCACAGTTAATTGGACAACAGCATTTTGGTTTTGTTCCAGCCTTTTAAATAAGCTTTCACTCATGCCAAGATCTCTGTTACAACACAAAAACAAAAATCAAAATGTGTCAATCAGAACACTGCAAGAGCCTTCCCAGAATTTGTGACTAGTAATTGTCCAGCAACGTTTTATCTTACCTTGCTTCTGCATTCAGCACAAGTGGAGGCAGCTGCTGATGATCCCCCACCAGCACAAACCTTTTGGAGCAGAACAGTGGGCCCAGGCAGATGAGCTGGCTTATTTGGGAAGCTTCATCAACAATACAGAAGTCAAATTGCTTCTGAACGAAGATTGGGTGATTTACTCCCATGCAAGACGTTGCTACCACTGGCTGAAAATTGAAACACGCTTCAAGGATAAGGTACATTTTATATTCTTTAGCACTATGTTCTCCATATTAAAAGAAAAAATATTTCCCATTAATTTTAACTAAACTGTAAAATCACAGAAATCAAATTATTAATCCTCAAAATCAGACCAGCAGAACTTAGACATATATTGGCCTGACATATTCTTGCATCAATTGCAAGTGACAAACAAAACCAGCTTTAGAGCAGACTGCAGCAAACAACTTGTTCCTGTCATGTGTTCAAAATGATGCCAGGTTCTATTCATGGACAAGTCATGGAGTGTGCTGAAATGACTGCTGTGAAAAAATCAGGTGGTTTGGGGATTTTTTCAATACTGAAGAGAAGATAAAACAACAACAGCAGCACAGTTCTTCCCACTGCTCTGCTTACACTGCAACCCAAAATGACTAAAATAAGAAATGTTAGGTCATTCCCCTTATGACTCCAGTCATTCCCCTGCAATATTTATCAATAAAAAGTAAATGGCAGCTTTTGTGAAGTTGGCATTTACTCCAAGTACCATCAAACTTTATTCTTCCAGCAAATTTAATTTAAAGCTTCCACTGACTCATATGACCCAGCTCCCATTATGCATTAACATTCACACAGACAGCACTCATCTTTCAATCAAAAATTAGGGTTTGGCCAGTCAGCTCTGCAGCATTCCACTTCCTCTTCCCCATCTGCTGATTGTACTAATGGCACAAGGAGCACAAGTGGGAAGGAGACAGGGACAAACAGTAAATAATGCTAAAGGAGGCTGCAGCAGCCCATGCATGAGATCTCAGATAAAAGCACTGGAATCTTTGGGGCTTATTACTTACAATGATGAGTTACTTTGTGTGGACATAAACAAAGCTTCTCAACTTGCAGACTTAATGTAGGTCATTACTGGCTATAAAGAAATTGAAACAATGCAGAGGTTGAGTATCTCTTTCAGCTCAGATTTCTTACAGCAGTACACACCCTTGGGATGGGTTCCTTCTCTACAGCATCCAAACAAAATACTACTGTAATTAACTTTAATAATTTGTAGGGCTAACAAAAAACATTTTTCTCACCTGACTATTATAGACCTCTTCCAAATCTGTTACAGATTTAATTGATCTGGACCTGCAGATTTCTTCTTCTGTATATTTCTGAATATCTGGATGAACCTTCTGAGCTCGCCCCAAGCGCAAGAAACCAACTTTGAATTTGGCCAACTTGAGCAGGACATTGTCTACAGCCGTGTGTGTAAAACTGGTCAGAAGGACACTGAAGCCACAAGCAGAAAGAATTCTCACCTAATGAGTGGCAAAGGGAAAGAAAAGGAGAAGGTGTTAGGTCATCTGCAAGAATCAACCACCCCAGGTTTGATAAGGTGAGAAACACAAGGGGTTTTGGAGGGAGCCCATAACAAGCATGACTTGTTGTGCTTGCTAAGCATGATTTGCTGAAGACAGCAGCAGCTGTCTGCTCTCCAGCCTCCTCTTTCCCCACGAGCTGATGACAACTGGAAGCAGGATAATACTGCACACAGATTCAGCCCCACAGGTTCATACAATTTACAGTGGACTGGCTTTTCAAGGAGCCCCTCTTTTGAGCTATAACTCAGGATTTGAAGACTTGATGATATTTGGATCCAAAGAATTTTAACACTAAAGCATCACAGAAATGATTAAATATTACACTTCAATCTCCTCCCTCCCACATACATTCCTACACAACCAATAGACAATCCTACTCCACAAAATCCAATTTTAGTTCTACCAAATATAGGTTAAGCAAAAAGAAGTATGTTTTCTTC
Source organism: Poecile atricapillus (assembly GCF_030490865.1). Lineage (NCBI taxonomy): Eukaryota > Metazoa > Chordata > Aves > Passeriformes > Paridae > Poecile > Poecile atricapillus. Next base: position 4,282,800 of record NC_081254.1, read on the forward strand.
CTTGAAGTTATACAGATTCTAACCTCTAAATCTCACCAAAAAAATTAAACACCAAAGGTACATGATCTTACTAGAGCACATATTGTAGTCGTTTTTCCTGTCCCAGGCATACCCACAATAAGTGTGTAGTCTTTGGAAAGTAGCACTTGTTTCATTGCCTGTTTCTGAGGCTTATTTAGACCTTTCAGAAGAAAAAGCAAAATTAAATTACTACACTTCATCATAATTGTAATGATTACTAAAGTCAGGGCAAAATTATAATTTCCTCCTTCACTAAAGCCCTCAATAGAGACAGGAACTGAGCAAAATCTGTAGGTTCTAATGCAGATAGGACATTAAACACAATACACCAGATACGCAGTAAAGGGTCCATATAGCACTATAGTCCTCAGAGTAAGTCACTGAAGACATTTGTATTTTTAGACCTTTTGTGACTTTTTATTTGTAATATTGACCACCTCCATATGTTGTGCCTGGGCATTGGTGTTTGATCATACCCCTCTGACATTCAAACACACAGCTCACAGCAAGGGGTGATGAGTTGCACACACAGCAGCACGTTGTTTACAACAAACATTACAGCAGAGCTGGTTTGCCCCAGTCTGATGCAAACAAGCAGCATGTTTCAGCTATTTGGACTAAGCAAAGCTCAAGTAAAATAAGACTTCAAACTGAGTTTTTATAAAAAATTAAATTTGCTCTAAGAGAACTCAGTTAAATTTATGTTTTCACAGGCAACTCTGTCAGAGAAAAGGAAATATTTCCACCAAACACAAGATACTGCCTCATACCTAAACAAGTTTTCTTTTTAAATAAGTGCCACAAAGCATGACACCATAGAGCTGCCAACCAGTCAGCAAGAATGATTATACAAATGAATGTTCCCACCAAAGCCCATCTCCTTCCTTTCCCTCAAGCTCAGCTTCCCCCCAGCTGCCTCTGCTCATTCTTTCTGTAAAAGTTACAGAGGTAAACATATGCAACTGCGTGCTGCAGCCACTAACAAAAGTCAAATAAAGTTGTGAATAAGTATCTGATTAGGTCTTCCTGTGATTAAATGAGTCTTCAGCTAGTTGGAGGACATTCAAGGCAAGAACTTGGTTTTAATTTTTAAGCTGAAAACTGTCACTGGACCTCAAAGTAAGAAAAACTCCTTATGTTTAGCATGATAAAAACTTTGACCATAGAGACATACTACTAAGAAGAGTATTGGGAGAAAAGTCACTTTGTACCCTTTAAAATATTTGCAACAGTTTCCTTTGCTTCAGGAGGAAGGACAGAGCTCAAGTGCTGAATAAAATGCGGTTTCTGGAAGTCAATTATCAAGTTGCGGAGCCTTTCACTGTGGATAAAAAGAAGACAAAACTGAGTTACAATAAGAGTTACCAGCTGAGAAACTTTATCTGAAAATACTGAAAGCGTGAAATTAATTTGATTTTTTTATACCTGACTGGGGAATCTTTCATCAGTTTAGAAAGATTTTCAAAAGGGACTCCTTTACCAACATCTCCTTCATCATGATCCAGCCTAAATATGGTGTTTTTGGGGAGGTTTGACAAATTCCTGAAGGATGACAAGGACATGGATAAAATAATTTTGTTTACCAGATGCATGTTGAGTAAAGACTAATTACTACATGTTAAAAGATACCTGCCAGAGATCCCAGAGTAAAGCAATAGCCAATTGAAATACACAATTAACTGATCTAAAGAAATCATGATCCCAATGAGGGATAATAAAACACAAGCCAAATTTAAAGACAATATAGACTGAACAATGGAAGTTACTATTAACACAGTAATCACTGTATCCACATAGATTCATGCTAGAGATGTGAATAAATAGAGTTTAGATGTGCATTTATGCAAATAACCTTGTTAAATATATTGACCAAGTATCATATAAATATATATAAGAATATATAAATAATATATAAATATATATTGACCAAGTACTGACAGTTTCAATCAAGACAAGAGAATTTCTGAAGGGTTTTTTCCAATTTCCAAAGCCAGCAGGAAGAGTCAGGACATGTCACAGCTTTTTGGACACCTAGCAGCATCCTTCCTCAAGCCAGTGCCAGAGTGTTTGCAAACAGATATTTTTCTTTTTATCCTATTACCTGCCCAACAAACAGGAGACTTTTGTTCCACTGACTTCTCTAACATAGCCAGTAGCCAAACCAAGTAAACCCTTTTCCTCTCCACTCACAACCACTCGATCACCAACCAACAGGTTTGTTCCAGGTATGACACCATTTCTACGCTGGAAAAAATGTAGATACTGTCCCTCGGAAATTTCATGGACTTCATCAACTCTGATCATGTTTCCAACACAATCTCCAGCCTTCTCTCTGAAGGTATTTAAAAAAGAAATATTTTAATAATAAGATTCTCTCTGTAAGAGAGCTATTAAGAAAAAAACCCCCACAAGTTAAAAAAAACCACACCACCCACAACCAACTATCAAAACCAAAATACAAAACAAACAATAGGAAGGAAGGAAGCATCATTGGCATGAGTTTAGAAATTACACCTTACCTTTCCAAAGAAGGTATCAGCCATATATTTTTGTATCCCTTTTTATGCTCTCCACTTTGTAACTCCAAGGTTAACATCAGATACCAGAGGCTGAAATACTCTAAGTGGGAGGGTTTCAGGTGCTGGGTCTCTCTGTCAATGACAGGCACCATGGCAGGAGGAAAGGCCACGTTGGTCATCTTCTGCTCCACAGCTCTAGGAATAGAACCAACCACAGGAAAGGCTCAGCCTAGATCCTTTTTCACCTGCAGGTCCATATGTACATAACAACAATCCAATCTGGTATACTGTAGCATAGCAGAGAGATTAATTTATCATTACTTGAATAAAGTTGGATCTGTATCCTCTGTTCAGATGCATAATCTTATATGAGTAACTTCACATCAGCTCTATGATTTGGGAGGGCAGTAAGTTAATCAGAGACCAAATAAAGGCATTTCAAAGTTAGCAGCATATACATTACACTGTTGACCTTTTACTCCTTTTATTGCAACATACAAATATTATTTCGATATTTAGCTAAGCAATGGGGATTTAAGAGTTAATACACAAGCAAACATCAAGTCCATTTATTTCAAAACTAAGTATTAACAGACAGTATACCAAATCATGTATACAAAACATGAGACAGAAAAGCTTATTCAGAAGTAAATAGCTACCCAGCTATAATCCTGCTGCTGCAACAACTGAGTATTAGAAGCAGGATTTCACAGAAACATATCATGTATCCCCACAAAGCTCCCTCAACATACACTTTTACCCCTAGGATTTTAAAAACAAACAGGCATTCTATTTCCAGAAGACCACCCCAAAGGCTCTCCTGCTCTAACAGACTCACTTGATTTCTTCTATATACAATTTCGGTTGTTTTTTGTCCAGCATAGAGACTAAAACTTGTAACAGTTGCTAAAACAATTCAGTAACTTTGTGTGCAATTTTATCAAATATTTGCTCACTACTTCTCTTGAACAGGAGACTCAATAACACTTCAGCAGAGTAGTATCAATGTATCACTAGTGTAATATCCTACAGGGAAACAATCCTCTAGGGAGTGAACCTGAAAAAGCAGTTCTCCAGCCAGAAATCAAGCCCAAAGATTGCCTCTTTCAGGGAGCCGCAAGAATATGGCTTTTGAAGCAGATCTGTTATTGTCATCAAGTATTTTGTTGAGACTTATCTCAGATTTTGTCTTGCAGAAAGTGTACCTGAGCAAGTGTATTAAGTCTCTGAGATCAGGAGCTAAATGTTGTAGGGAAATCTGTGGAAGAGTCTTTTGGGGTGGAAAAGTCCTCAATATATACAAAACTGTCAACCACAAAAAAGAAATTATTATATCAAAAGATACAATTATTCAATCCCATTTAAAAACATTAGTCAAACTTTTTTTTTTTTACCTGCTGTAGAGAAAGCAGTTGTGCATTTGGGAGCAATATTTACATGCTTGACTGTCATCAATCACAGGAGGCAAAGCAGCAAGCTGTGAATTCTGCCTTCCCACCTCAGATTTATAAGTACTATGTGTTAAATAGAAGGCCACATGATTTCTTAACTTCATTAATTCTGTCAAGGAAAGAATAAATTAAGCTGATGTTTTTGTTTGTAACAATTTCTACCTCAAAAGTAATCAGCTATCAACTTTTTAGTCAGCTAAAAAGTTGATTGTTCACAAATAGCAAAGTCTTTGCACTGTATTAATAAAACAACTGAATTTTTAACATATGCTTAGTAACATTATAGCAAGTGAGTCATCCCCAGGTACGGCTATTTTCATAAGAGCAAACTTTACAGTTATAAAGAAATATTTTAGTAACATTTAAGAGAATTATGGTTTCCAGAGAAGGGGAACAACTTTACCTCTTCGGTCCATGCGAGCTCCAGAAACAGGATACATTGTACCAGTTTTTAGATAAAGAAGAAATCCAGCTTCAGGATCTACTCTCCGCTCTAAATTCAACAATGTGTACAGAATAACCTGAAAACATTATACATAAACTTATTCCAGTGTAGTCATTATGGTTTAACCCCAAGCAGCAACCACATAGCTGCTCACTCACTTCCCCACCCTTGTTGATGCTTGAGATAAAGACAGATTAAGAGGGAAAAGAAAAGCCACACATGCAAACAAAGCAAAACAAGGAATGAATTCACTGCTGCCCATGGTTGGGCAGGTGTTCAACCACCCCCAACAGAGCAGGGCCCATCACATGGAATGGTGCCTTGGGAAGGCAAAACTCCATCACTGCAAATGCCCCTCTTCCTTCTTTCCCCCAGCCTAGACAGTGAGCATGATGCCATTGCTCTGGAATATCCCTCTGCTCCTCTGTCCTGGCTGTGGCTCCTCACTTCCCATCGCTCCCATCTCCTCCCCAGCGTGGCCCTACAGGGAGCAGGAAAGGCCTTGGCTCTGTGTGAGCCCTGCTCAGCAATAACAGCAACATCTCTGTGTTACCAGCCTGTGCTCAGCACAAATCCAAAACACAGCCCACACTTATCTACTGTGAGGAAAACTATTGCTAACCCCAGTCAAAACCACAACAGTATTAAAACCAAAATACATTCTAAACTGTATTTAGTTCTTCCACGATTTATATGGCCAAACAGCCATTAATATCACAACTCTTCTAAAAGCTGTAAGCAGCAAGAACTTAACCAAGGATTTAAATTAAAAGGCATCTTTAAACTCTTATAACAAGGCTAACACCTCTCTAAATCAGGCCAGCTATATGGAAATACATATATCACTAGTTCCTGAAACAGTTTGCTTCAACCTAATATTTGAATGTAGTAAGAGGCTACAGAACAGACATTTCAGCATAAAAACTCAGGTGTGTTTGAAAGTGGTAAATGTACATACTTCCTACTACTCAGTTCACTTTCATTTTATACCAGCAGCTTCGGGTGTGCCAGGATGAGCCAATTTAGACTACATCACATACAAAGTGTTTCATATTCCTAAGACAAAATAAGTCACCTAACTGAAAAGCATACATAGCCACTGACAGTGAAATTAGACATTTGGTGTTTGTACCTGACTTCTGTGCTCTATGGAGTTTGATTCCTTGCCAGACTTGAGCTCTAAAGGCATTATCCGAGACTGTACTCCAGACTGGCTGTGGATTTTCACCCTGGCTGTAACATCAATCTTTCCCTTCAAACCAAACCTGGGAGACCAGATATTCTCCTCAATGTCCAAGATATCTACAATCTCTATCTTAGAAGAGACATCTTCTGGCTTTCCACCATTTGACCTAGGAAGAAAATTAAGCCAGGAGTTAACAATTCCCCTTAATTATTAATATTTAAACATATTATATATATAATATAGTTAGTTGCAACTAAATATATATATATATATATTTATAGCTTCCCATTAACAGAGGAAGCAACATATCAGAAACAAACTTCAGTTAGTTTTGCTATTCACCTAAAATGAAACTTTAGACTGTTTTTAATAGTTTTTGGTCTTTTCTCAATATATCTTACACTTGACAGTAGCATACAGGTTTTACTCAGACCTGCCATTTCACTGAAACTTTAACCTATTTCACTGAAACTTTAACCCTATAGGTACTACAACCAACAGCAAGAAGCCACAGACAAGAAGAGTTCAGCAGCAGTTGAGTAAAAGCACCATTTCACCAAAAAAAAAATTATAATTCAAGAATTCCATTTGATTAATAGTTTCACATTCTGATTTGTAGTCTTGCTCATAACTACAGTAACTCCTAGTTTAGTCAGCAACTCAAATATCCTTGCTCTTCTACTCACTAAAAGCTGTTTTTACCAGAGTTGTTCACAAGGATTTTAAGATTTGTGAGTCAGTTCATCCTCAGGCTTCATGTCTTGCCCAGTACTCACAGTGGCAGCTAAACATGCAGCATGAGGTCAATTCTAGGGTCACTGAGGCCATGAATTAGCCCCAAATCACCCAATAGATGTGCTTTAAGAAGTTCTAAAAATTTCAAGTGAACTAAACAAGATATAAAACATAGAATGGTTTAAACTTTTAATTCTGGCTTCTTACAGTTTTAGTTGCATTTTGTTTTGGTTTGCTGGATTGTGCATGAAGTCTTCTGCCCACTTGAAAAACGATGGTAAATATTCTTCTATTTCTTGCATGATTTGTGCTTGTTTCAGATTTAAGTGATACCTAAAAAAAAAAAAATTAAAAAGAAAGACATGGACATTAAGGAAGGAAAATGTTAAATCTGGGGCTGGTACTAAAGAGATTTTCCTTGAGTAGCAACAAGTTCATTGGAAGTAAATGTCAAGATTTATAAATATCTATGAACTGTAGATAATGAGAGTTTCAGAGAGGTTCAGCTCAATTCATTAAACTATTAACTGAACATCTATTACAAGAGATACACTATACCAAAATATCCATTTCTTATGTAACCTGTGAAACAACAGGTACAGCACAGTGAGAGCATCAGCCTGGCAGATGTGATGAACCAAAATTAACAGTTTGACTGCAGGAAAGGAGTACCAGACCCATGCACTTAAAAATGGCTATTCATACAATTCATGCAGTATTGAAAAAAAAAATTAATAAAATGAAAAGACCATTTGCTTTTAGTCTGGATATCCTCATCTGCTCCTTACATGCATTTTGACAGAACATGACACACAATCTAATCATGTGGCATTAGATAATTCTGGCAATCACTGCAAATAATGTCATTATTCAACAGGAACAGAGAAATACAAGTGGATTTTGCACAAAAAGGTTCATAAGAGTGCAAATGACCACAGGCAGCAGATTTAAGCAACTTATTTTTCAATCCCCACAAACAGTAGCCTACATATGCAAAAAAGGAATTGCAAATTACCAGTTTCACAGAGACCCAGAGGGACATAAAGGCCTTAGCAGACACAATTCAAAATATTATTTTATCATTATAATAATCATTATCTTCATAACAGAACTAAGAGTAATAAATCTTGCCACTACAACTTTAACTTCTGACTCATCTGGGACTAACAGATACTGACATTACCCAACACACAATTTAAAACAGTGTAGATATAATGATCTTTAATTTAAATTTTTTAATTATTTTAATTTAAATGAGTAGAACTGTATTTTAATCAAGTCTGCAGTAGAATGTTAAAACGGAAAGCCATTCATCTTCCCATTTTCTAATGGAAATATTATTTGTTTGGCTAGCATTTCCATCAGCTTTGCTGAGAAAATTAGGTAAATCTCTTCTAGCAACTGAGCCTTTAAGTAACCTGAAAAAGATATGAAATTATCAGACATTCAGCTCTTGGTCAGTCACAAGGTTCTAGGTTCATTGCTGATGATCATAATTAACCATTTGTCTCACTCAAATCAGCTGTGGGAGATGCCTGGAAATCTTACAGACACAAACACTGCAACCTGCTTGGCCTGAAAGTAAAATAAACCCTGACACATAGTTACTCTAAAAGACTAACTCAGATCTATAGAAGTAGCTCAGCAGGGAAGGCAAATAAAATTAAGTTATCAAGTGGGGAATTATCTTACTAAAACATCCCAAATTTCCAATAAGCAAAGTCATTTTGCAGAATGATAATCTCTCCTGATACCAGTGCTACATTTTTTTAAGTATAGCTTAATCTGCTGGTTCAAAGTGTTCCTGCCCTGTCCTCCAAACATAAAAGCCAGCTGTAATGCTACTTACATTTCTTTGAGATACTTTTGTCCATACACAATTTTATTTGCTAGTTCTTGTACCTTTTCTTGGGTCAAGTTATTGGTTACAGATTGCTGGAAAATGTCATGAAGAATTGTACCGACGAGCATTTGGCGCGAACCCGACTCGGAGCCCTGCAACAGATGTTATCACACATGAAGATTTATGTCCATTTCATGCCAACTTCTCTGGAAAATTTCTGGATTTTATTTGCTGCACATCACGGCCTGCACTTATTTAACTACAAGATCATGACATCTTTCAACTCAGTAATGATAATCTAGTCAAACCTGCCTGTGAAAGCAGCTGAATTGAAATGGGTCTCTCCTACTGCTTTATGTGTCACATTTATCCCAACCCTGACAATGTTAGGATACAATCCCTATGTGATTGGCAGGTGAGAAACAAAAGCACAGATTAAAATGAATTTTGAGAAAGTTTTGCCTGTGGGCATTTCCTAATGCAAACACATACCTTTACAATCTTACACATATTTCTTGCATGAAGCAGTTTCCTGTCTGTTACTAGCTCACAGGAAAATCATTCCATGTATCACCAACATGGCTCAGAAACCCATCAGCAGGGCTGGGCTCTGGAGACTCACAAGAACTGAAAGTGGTAGTAAACAACCTTTACAGAAGTCACCACCAAACAACTGGAAACCTAAACATTGTGGTATTATGGATCTCTTACAGAACAGACACTTGTGGATTGCACTCACAACAGGGGGATGGTGTTATCCCAGTCAGGACCCTGTGCATTGTCACAATTATTTTATTCCCCTTACTCCTCTAATAAAGGGTTGAATACCATTTAATAGTCTTAATCTCCTGTACTTAATTTTCTTGTTCCAGTCACAGGGTCCCACCCAGGCTGTTTGCCACTCCTTATTTATTGGGATTTGTATTCCTATCATGTCTGGAAATTTTCATCAGTTGAAAGTGGCAGCTGTTGCTTTTCTGATTATCAGCATATTTCTCATGTATCAGCAAGGATAGTACCACAAGAAACTTCTACTCTTTCCAAGATCCAGCAGCTGGATTCAGATTCTGGATTTAGCCAACACAAATTATTAACTGAACTTGCTAAGCTTTTCAGAAGCTCTTAACTTGGCCCAGTGTGGTTATGTTTTCATGTGGATGGCAAGAGGCACATCCCTCACAAAGGATTCATATCCATGCAAAATGTGGCAAGAGATTATCAAAAAAATTAACAGAGTTATAAGAGGAAAGACCAGTTTGTTAGCCCAGTAGCTGTATTAAAAAAGTACTGCATTATTTCAGGTGAAATTCTCAAAAAAAAGCAAGAGAAGCTCAACCTGATACAGCTTTCATCCCAAATTAGTCTGTGTTGTAAACATAATGAATTGCTAATAATGACATTTTGCATTCACAGCCAGATTTAATAAGCTAACCCACCAGTCTGAGTGGAACAGTAACTCACTGACAGTCTGGAATCACCACTTACCCTGAAACGTTCACTCAGCACTGCCCTTCTCATACAGCGAATGCTGTTTGAGATCGTAGTGCCCGAGAGCAGCAGGTCTGGGTACAGGACCAGGTATCCACACTGGGCATTTATCAGCCAGGTGCCAGAGCTGCACTCCCCCTCTAAATGAACAATGTCCCCTGGAACAACCGGCACAGACTCCCTGCAAGTCACAGACACAATCATTTATAAGCAACAGACACAATGTATAAGAAATAGCATATTAACAGAGCAGATTCAACACTCTTTGAAATATTGGGTTTTTTTAAGAAGTTGACCTAAAGAAATCCTGAAAGTGAATAAAGGCATTTTTCACAATGACAAAACTGCAAGGAAGCAATACCCACTCAAGACATGTTACCTGACATCAGGTCTCTCAAGATGATATCCATTATGCTAGCATACTGATAATATTACATTAAACAAAGATTGTTTCAGGATCCCGTACCACTTTTAAGGCCGCAAAACTCAACTCAAAGACAACACAAAGAAAATTGAGTTAATATTCCAGTATTTCATTCTCTTTTCAAGCATCTATGTATCGGTATGAATTACCAGCCATTCCTAAGAATGCACAGTTCTGTATCTTCCAGCGAGGGAGATGCTGTAATTGTCAGGTGTTTCTCAGGGTCACTTCCATTCCTCTGTACCACATTGACTTCCAGAACACGGTATCTGTTGTTCAGCCCATTCCTGAGGATTGTATCGGGCGAGTCAGCCACTTTCTTCTGAAAACTGAAGCAGCAGTTAATTACAAAGACAGAACACCACACTATTTGAAAATAGCCAACCTACATACAAAAAGAGGGAAAGCTTCAAATACAAACCAAATTTTACTCCCCTTCAATTTTTATAAATACTTTGTTTGCTTTTCTTTTTTTTTTAGTTCTGTACAGGCAGAGTGTAGGAAATCTCTATAAATACTAAGCAACTTGCTATTACAGTTAGTGCTTCATTTTTGTGTCCACGTGTCCGTAAGCACTTATAAACCGGTTATAACTATACTGCAAACCCTGTGCTTGTGAGAAAGCTTATATCTCCCTGTACGCATGAACCCCCACAGTCACACAAACACCTCCAACACGGAGCAGTGAACTTTTTTTACCCATTACCCGAAGCTGATTAGAAAAAAGACGTTCAAGGCTCAGTTTCCAGTAGCCAAAACAGGAGATAGAGCGGCCAAACCTGCCGCTCTCCTATCTCCGAGCGATGCCTGGGGGAGCTGCAGGGGGAGCGGGGCAGGGCCCACGCCGGGCCCCCACAGGCGGCTTCCCCTCACCGCTTATCCCCGCCAGTCCCGAGCGCTTCCCACCTCTCGCCCATGCCCGGGGAAGGCCGGTGCCGCCGCGGCAGCCCTCAGAACCTCATCCCGCCTTCCCGCGCCCTGAGCGGCTTTAAAGTTCGAACTCCCCGCGCTCCCGGCCGTCCCCGCCCAGCTGTGGTTCCCGGCACTCGGCCGCTACCTCTCGGCCATGGGCAGGTCCCGTGCGGCGCTCGGCACGGCTCGGCTCGGATTGACTCGGCTCGGTTCGGCTCGGCCCGGGTTGACTCGGCTCGGTTCAGCTCCGCTCGGCTTGACTCGGCTCGGCCCGCGCGCAGCCCGCTCAGCGCGGCCAATGGGAGGCGGCGGTTCCCGCGCGCGCGGCTCCTCGCGCCGCCGCTCGCAGAGGGGCGGGGTCCGCGCCGTGAGGGAGCGTGAGGGGCGGCGGGTCCAGAGCCGACTCCCTCGCAGCCGTGCCCGCCCTTAATTTCCACTTTGGCACCCCCGACCTCGCTTCTGCGGCTGGGGTGGTGGTAACAGGGTAAAATATTAGACGTGCCTTCCGCTCCCAATTCGCTTATGGGCCAATCTGAGCCCGAGAGTTCAACTTCTCCCCTCACAAAGATGCGCGCTCGCTGGCCTGAGATGATATTGAAGCTTCAGATACACAGGTTTCACGCCGCTGCAAAAAGGACAGTTTGGGCCCATGGTTAGATAGCCCAACAGAAGGAGCAAGTTCAAATTGATGATATTTAACAGGTGAGAACATTCTTAAATTAGTCCTTTCAGTTTTCTTTGAGATAGTCCTGAAATACATGCAGTAAACTACATTAATGTTGCTTCCCGTTGCAACATTGTTCTCTAAGAGAAGCTTAATTATCATTTAATTGTTACTTGTTGATATTATTAAATGCAGACATGATGTGGTGCAATATTAAGAGGTTACATAAATTCTTTGAACACTTGCTAAACCTGTGTACTGTAGTCTACTTCATGTTGCCTATATACCTCCCATACACCAGAAAAGAAATATCTCAACAGAATGTTTATGAAATACAAAATACACTTTAAATATCTTTCTGAAGTTATCTAAAATGCAACCAGTCTGAGGAATCTCTAGGGAGAAAGTTGGACAAGTGTTCTGAGACCAGAGGTTGTGAAAAATGTTTGCAGTTTTAAGATACATCAGCATTCTCCAAGTATAACTGTGTAAATTCAGGAAATTAGTATTAAAACACTTTCAGACACTGTTAAATTTTATTTTGAAAAACTAATTCTGAAAATACAGCAAAGTTCCATCAAATAGGTGTGTTTTTCACATTCAATACCAGACTCAAATCTGGTAAAAAGTGAAGACACTTTTTATTTTTATGTTCTCTTCCTCTCAGGCATGAACATGCTGGGTTCTGCTTTATTCTGCATAAACTGATTAACTTAGCATGATGCTCCTCAAATCTATCCCTGGTAGCAGAATTAAGATGTAAAACTCTTAACTTAATAATCCCTAACAGTTTTCACGTGGAAAAAACCAGGCTTCTTTGCTCACACAGCAAAACAATACAGGAGAAAGTCACCTTAGTTTTTCTAATAGAGTGGATTTATCTCTACTCCAAGAACTTCAAAATGTAAAAATTCACTGTGATATTGGCTAGCTTTTCTTTACTTGAAACTAAAGATAAAATGAAAAGGCGTATTTGATGTCGCTTAATTAATAAAAAAAAATGACAATTTTGTTCTTATCTACCTGTTAGGGCAAACACAGTTCATTCCAGAAACATATATTCTTCCTGGTTGCAACATACACAAATCACACAAAGACATTAGTTCAAAAATTTTAATAAAATATATCCAGATACATTTCATTCTCTGTCCAGAGGTACACCGTAGATTTCAAATAAATACATGTTTTTAAGAAACTGGGGGAAAAAAATTGAGCCACAGAAGTTGGTATTGAATATATAACTGAAAATCCAGTTTGTTAAATTTGTCAGAATTAAGCAAATCAGTCCTACCATCCACCACTTAACATAACCATCGCCAATTATAAGACACTAAAATATTTACAATAAATAACTTACATGAAGTAAATGCTTTACAATTTCCTGAATCAAGTGAGTAAAATCAAGAGTACCAATGCGAATTGTGTATAAAATAATTCCTTCCAGAAAAGGAATTATAGGAGGAGGCAAAACATGCAATAGTCTATTGCATACCATACTTGAGAAACAGTACGTACACACACCTACAGACGCCAATACAATCTTAATTTTCCTTTCTGTGTGAGGTTGGATGTGGTCCACACACCTAAACAAGTAAATGCAGCAGCATGCAGTCTTCTTTGTCACCACGGTTTAAGGTAAGTAAAAACCTGATTACACCAGCTAGTACTGGGAAGTACGTAACCTACTCAGCCTTGAATAAACCAAATCAAGAACGCTCAGCTCCACAGAAAAGCTTTCCAAGATTAGGCCCCTACAACCTGCCACAAGGACATCTTTTCCCTGTAAAATTCCCCCCTGCTTTTATTTGTGTAGTACAGCATTTCTTAGAATGTATGCCAAGAAACTGGTTTCCAAATTGCAAGATTTCTAATACTGCTAAATACATCCTGCTGATTCTAACGGAAATGGCTGAAGAGACTTTCCTGTGTAGCAGTCTGAAGACAAATGCATTGCTCTTGCATACAGAAAACTTGTACAGAACACAAATAAAAGGCTGCTTACAGTGTGATCTGCCAAGCTCAGCTTCTGCAGACCTGGCAAGGATCTGAATGCCAAAATCATGGCATTATGTTCAAATCAGTTTATTCCATTTAACTTTAAATAACAACAGATGCCTAATTAGTAGCTTAAAGAGCAGCATAATCAGCAGCATGTAACTCCTGGAATGGTGATAAAGCTAAATAACTAACAGCTTGGAACCCGTATAAAACATGGGTGTCACCTCCAAAACTGTGTCATTCCTAAAATTCATCTAATGAAGCCTAGAAGGTCAAGTGCAAAAAAAAGTGTTTGGAGCTATCTAATGTTTATTGTGATGTGTCACCTGGTTTTGACTCCAGGAAATTAACTGCATTTTGGCAAATAAAGATGTCAGACAACAGCAGGTCCACAGTAACAGAAAGCTTTTTTTAAGCTTCAAGTAATTTATTCATCAAGATTTGATGATTGATATTGTAGTTTTGATATTGTAAGTTTTTAGTCTTCTGAAAGAAAGAATCAGTTGAGGTGCAAGAATTGTTTCATAAGTTCATATGTGGTAAAAGCCACAGCCTGGGAAGGAATACAACGAATGTAATTTAAGGATAAACCACGGTACAGTCCTCTTCGTACTCCATGTTGTTGATACACATATTTCAGTGTCTGCACCATTGTACTGGAAAAAATAAGAACTCAAATCATTAGTGGATACACATATTCAGTATCAAAATAATTTTCTTTAATTACAAGACACTTTTTTACTTGGGTTTTAAGAGACCCGTGGAGAAAAACCTGTGGCATTCCATACAGCAAAGCCACATATGACCAAAAGACAGCTTGAGCTTCCTCAAGGAATCTGGGCCCAAGGGCTGGGAACTGGAAAGAGGACAGTGCAGTCTCAGCTGAAAAACAGTCAGTCTGAAAACACCTACCCTACAGGACATATTAAGGTGTTTTACAACAGAACAGTCTCTTGCCTAACTGGCAGGAAGGAGCTGAGAAGCATCAATTCCTTTTACAAATAATAATCTGATTATATAATATTTGACCTTATTAAAAGCAGAAACTGCACTGTATACACAAAGAGACCTTTTCTCACATGCATTGAAACTAAGCAAACAGATGTGAAATGGAAAGCACTTAAGGTGCTTGGTATTTCCATGTTATTGAAGACAGTGCTCTTGGAGAGCATCTCCCATATGTTCCAAAGCTTTGAGGCTTCCTGCTTGCTTTTTCCTCTCATCCTCTAAAGATATACCTGTGTCTGTACCTTCAAAGCACAGCTCTCTATACAGTCACAATAAAATTGTTAAATTGGGAAGCCTCAGGTCTGTAAAAATAGTCCTCACAAATGCAAAAACTAAAACCCTGGGAACAATGAACATATTTTTATTTTAAAGTTATCAGAAATGGATAACAGCAAAATTTTAAAAAAATGGCTGGTAAAGAAAACAGAACTGCTTCACAGTTAAGCAACATTGAGGTTGTTTGTGAAAGGTCATTCAGCCTGTTCTTGGTAGGATTCAACTTTCCACACAGGAGGTTCACAGTGAATTTCACTGGATTCAGACATACACAATTCCACAAGATTGAAACTAACCAAAACTGTCCCAGAATTGAATCTGATTGAGACAATTTGAAATTTAGAAAGATTCTCAAGATGAGAGCTGATTGAATACTATTATGATTTTTAAGGTATTATGGTGCTTCCACTTCTACTGGAGGAACCTTAATGTGTGAGGTGTAGAAGATTTCTGCAAGTGCAAAAAAGCTCAAATAAAATTGTATTATTCAAAATCATCTTATGGAACAGATTCTGCACCATTAAAATACACTCAAACTATTTCATTTCAGTTGAAGCATTCAGTCTCTTTTTCAGAGATCTTTCTGATATTAAAGGTAGCACAAATTGCATTAAAATACAAAAAAAAAAACATTTTACTAATACAAATACAGGATTTACTAACAAGGGTGCCATTGTTATATTTCAGGTACCTTTTTAATCCCAGATTGATAATGTCAGCCTTTGTCTGTGGGGAAACTTTTTTATTAAAAGCATGAAGAAATCAACAACATAGTAGTTCAGGGGGGTGGTGATTTTCTTATTTTGGAAGGTTTAAATTAAGAATTGAACTTAGCTCAGACATCCAAGAACTCAGAAGAGATGCAGAGGAAATACTTACAGGCACTTTTCAGAGTCTGGGAGAACCGCTCCCAGCTGCATTCGCCTACGAGTTACATCCAGGGGATATCTGCAGAGAAGATATTTAAACAGCAGTTCAAGCACATGTGTGACAACTGCTTGAATATTGTTTACACAATAACACCAAGGAGTCCACCTGCAACCTCCAAGCTCCCCTTTCAGTGAGTCAGGAATCCAGCTTAGATTCTCAACACAGCTGAAAGCTCTCCAAAAAGGGAGACTCCCCTTACACAAAACCAGCAAACCAGAGCTCTTAATATATTCCATTTGGCATTAGTAAGGAAGACACATGAAGATCAGATGAGAGTATAAAACAGTCTGTAAAATGCTGAAGGGAGAAGGGAGAAGACACCAGCATTGAAAATAAAATTAACAGTTTAAGGATTAATAGGCAATTTTATTTGCAATGCAGTGATTTAATGAAAAATCCATGCCATACAAGTCCATTAAATTAACTTATTTTATGGACAAAATAAAATAGAACAAGAACACATGAGAAAGGAAAAAGCAAGCAAAGTAATAAAAATACCAAAAACACTATCTGAAAGTCTACCAAAGCAGACTTTTTTGCTTTGATTTTTTTTTTTAATCCTATGGCTTCATAGGTCACACAGATTTAAAAGTAAATTGGAATAATGAAATTCTGCAAATTATGTTCTGGGTCAAAATTTTTTAGCTTTACAAACAAGCTAAGAAACAAGATTGTTACTAAAAAAGATTCCAGTGGATTTTAGGAGATTTGCCTGAATCTGTTCAGATTCACTGGATAACTCTTAAAAGGCCCTGAAGATTAAATAGATATTTAGTAACTGCAACAATAGGAAATACCCGAATTTCAGTATTTCATTTAAGAACCTTACTAACAATCAGACTTAGATTTAACTGTGTAAGATAAAAGTTTCTTTAGAATGAACAGCTACAGAGATGAAACCAACCCCATACCCAAACTTACGATATCGTCTGAGCTATTGCTCCAGCTATGCCACCACACAGCAGATTTACATGTGTTTTCAAAACTAAGACATCGGGGTTATCTAATGAAGGCCGTCCAAGCAAGTTAGGTGCTTGAGCAAGTCCAATGCTCTTTAAGGTACCAAAGGTAAAAAATGAAAAACCTAAAAGGAAATTTAATTTTATGTACTTGTTGATGTATCATCATAAACAAAAAGCTGCATTCACAAAATGAGACTATTTTTGTCTTAAGCAGAAAAATAGATAAACAGTATTTTGAACTTCTGCAGTAACTTCTGTCCAAATGAATTTGTGTTTATACATAATGCTACAAGTTTGCTTTAAATAAGCCAGACTGCGAGTTTTAAGTTGCTGTATTGCTGTCAAGAATCTTTCCTTGCTCCTAAAATCTTTCTAACTGAGGGACACCTCTCAGCTTTTAAAAACGAGTGTAGTTTAGCCGGGCTGTTGTGCTCTGTTCCACATCACCCCTGCCTTACATGCAGGAGTATTTACGGAAAAGCCACCAGGAGATGGAGCCAATACGGAGGCTCTGAGGCCTCATTTACAGAGCACCCACTCCCAAGGATCTGCCTGTTAGAGAGAAATAGCCTCCATGATTTCTTGGGGGAAAACTGGGAAGGACAAGACAACCACTAGTATACCTTTCTCACTCTGAAGTCTAGATTTTGACTATTGAAGACACTTTTTAAGGAGAATCATTGAAGATGATTTGGACAGAAGCTAATTAACTAGGTGTGTAAATATATTAAACAAATTTAGTAGCGCACAGAAATGCTGGAGGACTGCCACGTTCTGGTTTTAACTTACCTGCATACGGTGCCATTCCCACCACAGTTGGCATCAGCCCTCTGTAGAACCCTCTAAAACCACCTTCCTTTGAAAGAAAAACACAGCAGCATTTGTGGCAAGAGAAACAAGTGTCTTGAGTTACCCAGCTGTTCATACGGACTCCCACGACAGCAATCTGACTAGCACCATCTACCACCAAGGAGCTCATGTCATGTTCTGCTTCCTGTGCCTGAAGAAGGGACAACTGCCTGGCTCCACAGGAGATAAGTGAAAATGAAGGAGAAACATCTACACCCAACATCGTAACTGGAAACATTTATGCATTAAACATAGCCCTCCTCCCCAAAATCTTTTTGGTAACATAAGTAGTTTATTTGAAAAGCAGCTTCTCTGCTCTTTCTGACCTCCCACTTACACGAGCCTTAGCTACAGCTCAGCAGCCTAAGTCAAAAGCAGCATCCAAATAGCTTTTTACATTAAAAAAATCAAAGTGCACGCAATGAAGTCACGTTATTTTGCACTAAAAGCCATTATGTTCAATGCAGTGCAACATTATTTAAAGAGCATATTTTGGTTTGACAGAACTGAAGATTAAAAGAAAAAATACCTTTGTGTAAATCATCTTGAATGCATGGATAATTCCCATGTACTTGTGTTCCCCTTTTACTTGGAACGCCAGGCGAACTCTAACCATATCAAGAGGGTAAGTACAAATCACTGCTGTAATACCTTTATTAAAAACAAAAACAAAACAAGCAAACAAAACTCACCTACACCTTATCTGATTCTAGGATTATTTTGAAAAGTAGAAAAACTCCTTTTCTGGCAGTGAATACAATAGCATATACAAACTATTTTGTTAAAGAAACACTTAAAGCCACTTATAATCAGTACACAGGAACACACAAAGGATTTATATTTCTACTTGGTGTTCACTGAAGCAGCACACCTAGATTTTCCAAGATTTATGGGCCTGACTACATTCACCTGAGCAATCTTATTGAAATTCATAGCTCCTAAGAATCAGGCTAGTCAAGTACATCAGATTTGCTGGACTGCAAACATGAAACCTAATCCTACCATATTAAAAACAAAAAAAATTCAAACCACCAAATTTACATGTTTTATTCCAAAAAGGTTCTGCCAGAATTTGGTGTGATTACTGGGTATAGATACATTAATTTACCTACTGTATCTGAAAATACTAAACATATTCTAGTAGCACACTAAATATATTCTAATTACATCTAAAATAGAGCTTCATACTGAAGAGAAATATTTAACTGTGTTGCATTACTGCATTTCAATAGTTCATATTACATCAGCACTTATATTTTAAAACTGAACAGAAAAGCTTTCTGGACTTAAGATGCAAAATCAAAGGAAAAAAAACCCAAAAACCAAATCTTAAAACTCATCCAGTTAGGATCTGCTTCAAAACAGCTTAAATGCTGGCCAACTTACAATTCTGGAAACACAACTCCAGTACAAAAAACAACAATTCTAACAGTTACCTGAGTAACAAATTATTTCCAACTGCTAGGTATTGAGGTAAACCACATCATGGCTGACAAATTGTTTGGAGGGAATAGTTAAAACTGTTGACTGACAACAGTGGTCATTTTCTGATGGTACACCACAGTCACCAAAAAAAACCCCAAAACTCAAACACAAAGAAAATCTGGGAAAAGGTGAAAAAGAAAGTAAAAACCTTTGTAATTGGCACTGTTTTCTAGCAAGTCCTCTGATACAGCCAGATGTAGCTTTTTTAAATTGGTCCTGCAGAAGATAAGCATGTTTTTCATTCTGGCAGGAAATTGTCGCTTCCTCTTAAGTTTTAATAGTCTCTCAATGACACCTCTTTTTGTAGCTGTATCATCTCCCCTCCTTTCCACAAGGCCAAGACAAATCCATAACGGGAAAGAAAAAAAGCAAACACAAACCAACAACAGAATCCAAACACAATACAACTCCTGCAAACAAGCTCTTCATAACTTTTATGCCTGGAGTCAAAAAACCAAAAAACACTGCTCTGATAATCTGAATGATCTGAAAGTTATCAGGATTAGATGGTGAGGAAAAAAAACACTGTCAGTGAGCTATCAAAAATCTGACACTGGTCAACTCTCAACTGAGAGCCAAGTTTGTGAGATTCTGGATTATCCCACCAGTAATTAATTTCAGAAGACAAAAACACCTCTTTTGGAGATTTTGGACAAGTCCTCTGAACAGAAAGCAGACATCTGCAGTTTATTTCTTAAGTTGTCTCACCCACAGGATTCAAAAGTTGGAAGCTGCAAAACACTTCAAGACTGTTTCCACTGACTTACATGAAATGCAATCCCTCAGTCTAGAGCCTTTCCTTAATGGATTCCTTGACATGTCCAGAAATATCATAAAATAGATTAAGTCAAGCAGTTTTAAAAAAAATAAGGGGGGTAGGTGGGGAGGAAGCACTTTTACAGAGCTTAAGAGTGCACAGGAAAGTGATCCCACTCCAGAAAACAGACTTTACCCTCACTTCTCCTTTCCAATCGTGCACTGATATCTATCCAGGAACCTCCTCTGAACAAAGGCTAACAACAGACCAACCAAGAGCTTGGCAAATGCACTATTTAGTGAACACAGTCTATCCCCATTCATGATAGCTAAGCCAAAAATCTCTCCTGGGTTAGGTTAAACAGGCCAGATTCAAGAGATTCAACAGTTCAGAGATACATACAGCAATTCCCACTGGCTGATCTGAAATAATCATCATAGGGGAATGTAGCTACTCCCTTCAAAGAGCTTCCTCAAAACCAGCAGACTTTCTCACTGCCAGTGCTGACCCAGAAGCCAGGGAAAGACCACTCTTCACTTCCCACATTGTCCTCAAGCACCTTTGACCACTCTTGGGGACAAGATACTGGGTTACATGGACTAAAGACACAATGACAGTGAAGCACATTAGACTGTCCTTGATTTGCTTCCCAGGCTTTGGGAGTTAACAGTGAGATTAGCTCTAAAGGGATTCATCTGTCTCCCAATTTTCCTACTATCTCTCTGTTCTTAGTAATTTTCTTTCTTTGGAAAGAAAAATAACAAAACAAAACAAAACTATCTGGAGCAAGAAAAAAAACACAAGCGAAATACATTTACATTACAAACACAGCTGGTATGCAAGTTTTTATGATCTCTGTATCATGCTCTTTGTACTTTATCAGTGGCTCCAGAGATCAAATTAAGCCAGGAGATTCCATGGAATAAAGCTCAAAAAGTGATAAGCACAAGACACAGCCTTGATCTCAGGAAGATTTGCTCCTTAGCTAATATAAAGATTAATTTAGCCAAGTAGCATCTTCTGAACAAAAGAAAGCTTCAGAAACTGCAACACACAGAAATTGTTGATAACAAAAAAACATTTATCAGACAGGTTAAAGAATGCCTAATTCATTGGTCCTAATATTTCTTTATGTCCAATATGTAATTCTGTTTCCCTCCATAGTGCATCCAAAGATCTAGACCAGATTTTTTTAAAATGCTAACTGAAGTAGGTAACTGTTAATTACATACTATTTAAAATGGAGACAGCCAATATCCTTCCTAGATAATACTAGGTCAGTACTATTTTCAATCACTTTTAGTAGAAGTAAAAAGCTAAAAACAAAAACATACTTTCTGTATTAGTTTAATGGGACTTGAGTTTATTCTAGATAACATCTAGTCTTTTTTGGCTTTGTTATTTTGAAGTTAATCAAGTGCAGAAGAGGAAATACACATTTCTGTCTTTTAATTTGGATTTGTCTATTAGAAAACTTAAAAAAAAAAATTGTAAAATCATCCTGTGATGTTTTATTTCATGTAACTTGTTCATTTTTGTTATTAGATAATTTTCCTAAACCGCACAAACCTCTGTGATTTCTCTTCTGCCCAGCTCTGTCCTTCCTTAAAGAAGCTATACACTACTTATCCGTTAATGAAGTGTTACAGCTGAAATTTGAATCACACAAGACTCAGGAAATTCAGAGTTAGAGTTTCCACAGTAACTTTAACTTGGTCTCCTTAAATATATGCATTACAATAGGCTTTTCTTTTCTCTCTCTCCACTACCCCCATCCCCACTTCCCCTGTGGATATGCTTTTGATCCTGTTTATCACTTACAGAAGACACTGAAATGTTTCCCACCGCTCTGAAGGATTCAGGTCTGATGACCACTAGTCATGTTGGAAACACTGACATAAACAAGACTTAAGTCTCTGGGTACAGAGAAGTGAAAGCAGACAGCTGCCTGGCTGGTGGAGAGGGAACAAGAAGTTAAAATAAATACAGATTATCTATTCTCAACTTCTTAAAACTGCAACCTGTGAAGCTGTGAAGACCCCTCTGCACCAGCACTGGGGTTTGTGCAGCACATCATCTTCAGCATGGAAGACACAGAAAAATATCCTTTATTTGAGCCAGTGCAGGAAGGAAAGCAAGAAATATTACCAATTGCTTTCAAGTCTTTTCTTTTTTGTTTGCAAACCTAGAAAACTTCTGTACCAGATTTCAATCTCTCTACTCAGCGACTCCTTCCTCCCCTATATCTCCTTGATATACTTAAGATAAATCCTCTGCCTCTTATTATCTAAAGAATATCCCAAGAAGCAGTTAATGCCACCAAGTAAACAAATAGTGAGACACTCACATGTGACACTATATATATACTTAACTGCTGTTAAGTATATAAATCAAGCTCAGTTCCTCACTTTTGGGGTTCTAAAAACAGAACTATTGAGTATATTGTACTTAAACACACCAGATAAAGCAGATTGTGGTTGCCAGACAGCTCTGTATATTAATTTATTTCTGTTACTCTAACCACACAAACCAGATTTAACCAGTAAGGTGCTTACAAAAATGCCAGATGCTATTAATTTATTTACGGGAAGAATTCCACCCCATCCAACACTGACAGATTAAGCTGATTATTCAGGGTTTTCACAGTGCCTCTCAAGTCAGGTTCCCAGTCTCTGACAAAGCTCCTGGAAAAGCTAATAAAGATAATAATAATAATCTTCTGGGTGGATGGGGGGAAAGTGAATTGCAAAATGCTCCTCAGAACAGTTAAAGCCAGGGGAAAGGAAAAAAAAAAGAAGAAAAAAAATCTATGGATCTAGGGGGTTTTTTGACTTTTCAGATAGAAAGCCAGCCAAATTCTGGAACATATCTTAGCAAACAGGTTTTGTTAGTTTTTAGGACTCTTGTTATTGTTTAATTTCATTCTCTTTCCTCTGATGCCACACAAAGCCAGACTATTTTTATGAGACCTTCCTAGTTTAACTGAAGGTAGTATTAAAAAATCCCAGTATTTTCTTTCCAAAAGAAGCTAAATATTAATACCCGTAACTATTTAAGGACTATCACTAGACAGTACTAAGCCTATTTTACAAATTAAAAGCACATTAGAAGCCCTTCAATTAAAACTCAGTCCACTATTACTTACCTTCCCCTATTTTTCTCTTAGCTACTTTTGACTCAATGACTAGTAAGAGGAAAACAAATATATAATCATAATACACACTAGCAGTTTACTGATGGGTTTTTCTGCTGCTATTGCACTAATTAATAAATGAGAGATTTTGACATTCACAAATATGATCTAAAGAGCATCATGACAATCCTGCACTGGACATGGAAACGTACAGACATTTCTGGCAAATCCAAAGAAACTCCTCATTTAAGAAGCCACATTTCTCTGTTTCTGTGGGCTTATATTCAACCTAGCAGCAGTGGCAGAGGGGCTGATGAGCTAATTCTACCAGAACCTGCAGCTTTATACTTACATATCAATGCCCCTGGTTTTTACACTTTTTTAAATGCCATAATAAAAGACTATAAAAAAACTGTGCTTCACAACATAGCACAGAATTCACCACTTGCACAAATATATTTTAAAGAATACTCTTAGACAAACAGATTTCAATTAGGCAACCACATTAAATTAACCATTTACTAGTACAGCTGCTTAATACAAATTTGCAGGAGCTTGACCCAACACCACATCACATCATTCTCTGAATGAATATTAACTTCTCAGCAAAAGGCACGTCTGAAATCCAAGTACAAAACTATACCTGCCATGGATCCAGCCATTAATCGATGCACGTGCCCAGAAATCCCAAGCTGTTTCTTTATTACCTACACAATATGGAACATTTACAGTAGTCAGATATCAGAAAAGACAGGGAAAACACAGCACAAAGTTTATTAGCACATTAGTGCGAACTCTGCAGCGGTTTCCAAGAAATTTACAATGCTACAAATTCAATCCAGAACATTTAATTACTGTTAGAGTTTTTTAACTGCTGCAGTTTCCAATTTCTTATTAAAAGCATGGAAGTACTAAAACTCTACCAAAAGCAAAACAATGAGTTGAAAGTAATTGTACTGTTCACTTCAGAAGCTAGATTAATTGTTTATTTAGTTATCATTAATGTGTGTTAAACAAGGAAAACTGAACATGTAGAGAGCAAAGGACACTGAACAAAGTTGAAAAGTAAGAAGAGTCAATTTTTCTTACATGCACATCATGTGAAACACTCCCATAAAGATTTTAACTGGATTAAAAGAAAGAAAAAGAAAAAGAAAAAGGGAGAAATAAAAAGGAAGAGAAAAAGGACAACATTTCAGAGCAAGAACTTGCTAAGTTAATTATGGCCTGGAAGGAAGTTAGAAATTAGCTTCCAGGCTTTTATCAAAAAACTGAGACTTTCTGCTAGAAATATCATTTCATATCTTCCTCCTTCAAGAATTTTTTTTTTCTTTTACATATCCATGCAAATTATTGTGAAGGTTTCTGGTCAATTAATAGATAAAAGAAAGTGCTGTGATACTAACTGGGTTCTTGAAATTGCAGATTCATAAATCATTTCAATTATAAAGCATGGCATGCAATCTTTTATTCCACATGACATAAAACATGCACTGATCAACAGGGTTCATGATTACAGCACAAAAAAAAAGAACCTACAAAACCCATTACAGAACTTCTTTGTATCAGTCTTCTGAAATTTACTCTTAGGGAATCACAATTTCAATCCCACTGTCCTCAGTAAATATTGTACTATTGGCTGGGTACTAAATCTGACCTTTGAAACATGAAATTTCTCCTCACTAATAGCAGAATGGCATTTTTTTACCACAAACAGCAATGTTTAAAAACACTTTGATGCTAACACAACTGACCTCCATGAGATAATGCAAAGATTTATTATGAAAGGGTAAATGCAGGAAAACAGAAAAGAATCCACAAATCTTGCAGGACCCTGGAATGAGCATTTTTATCTTCAAGGTCATTTTTATCTACAGCCTGACATAATAATTTGTCAGGTCAAATAGAACAGTCATATCCAGACAGACTTTCAAGTTTAAGTCATTTTATCTATGAAGTACTAAGAATCCCAACATAAATACAATAAAATTGTTTCATTCTACATTTTTTCCTACATTATTCACAAAGGGCTACCTCATAGCAATACAAATAAGAGAAGACTTTAAACAACCTTTTCTTTTCATCAAAAGAAAGGGTATTATTCTCAACAATACAAACATGTAGAAGTCAGTGTGAATTTCTTTTTCCTTAAGCAACATTGTAAAAGCTTGCCTGTTGTTTTTAATGGGTAAATTCTGATAAAATTAAGCAACCATAGAGAAGATGTGTAGCTAATTAATAAGACACAGAAAATTCAGTGTTTGTTTCACTCACTCAACCAGTCTGTACTCATCGCAAGCAGAAAAAAAAGAGAAAAGAAAAGGAAAACAATAAATTCAGTTACCTTTTTATATTGGTCAAACGCCATAAATTGAATAGCGCCATAAGGAAAGATTCTAATCATCATCGCCCCATTTCCTTTATACAGCCCAAGGTAACCTTCCTTTTTGGGGACAGCACACAGCGTAGAAAATACTCCTGCAGCAATACAAAGAAAGGTCTTTAACACTGTGGGGAAGGAAAACAAAATCAAGGAAATGCTACTGTAAAGAAATTAAGCATATAAAGTTAAGGCTGCATCATGTTGCTCATGTAACTGTGGAAAATCCACTTTCAGTGCCCAAACACTGCTGGAAGGGAGAGCCTAAGGTTAAGTTTTATCAGTTTTCTCATCTCCCAGACTCAGTGAAGCTCTGCACTCAGGCCTGGACTGTGAGCAATGCTACTGCAGGTGCCACTACCCACCCACAGCAGCCCAATGCCAGCAACACAAGGGAGGGAACCTTGTGACTTACAATTCAGTCCCTTCTACATAAGTAAATAATACTTTAAAATCTAAAGCCATGGCAAAACAATCTGATATTGCTACATGCTAAATTGCAGATTAATTAAAATTCCATCACTGAGGAAATCAAGTAAACATGTTGAAGACTGTCATTACTTACGACTTAAACATCTCACAATCTTTATCTCAGAGTTGTTGCAACAAGAAACAATCCTACTTCCTTTTAATTGGTGTGAAATAATGCAAGATCACACAAAGTTTGGGCAAAACCCATAGTTTTACTGTATAAACATTAGCTAGCACTGTTGCTGTCAAACTCACTTCTTAGTTTGATTCTATAAAAGAATTAATTATGATAGTCAAACAGTTTTGATTCATATGGAACCACTAAATAAGAGCAGAAAATGAAAAATACATCTTGCTTTCAGGCGGGAAGAAAAGAGTGGCTGCCAAACTTTCATTTGAATTTCAAACAAAACAAGTATAGTTTCTGGGATTCTAAGAATATGAATAGATTAATGCACCTTGTTACTGTATCACTGTATAGGAATATATTATTACATATTTAATAGTCTATTTACTTTTAAGATGTCATGCTCATTACATGCCTCTGAACTTATTTATGCCAAGACCAGAATTTCTCTCTATGCTGCAATGACGAGTTACTGTTTCTATTTCCTAGAACACACCAGAGATCCACATGGCAGAAGCTCCACAAGGGAAGGGTATAAAAACACACAGTGAGGACTTTTGATGAACTGACCCGTCATGTCTCTGCATTTACAGGTACCTCATCCACATAATTCTCCTTTTTTGTAACATGGACACACATTCAAGTCAGGCACCGTTCAAATAATCAGCATCACATCTGACTCCCAAAATAGGGAAGAACATAAGATTTTAATTGCCAACTATGGTACAGTACAAAGCAAATTGAAAATGAAGATTAAAAATCCCAGTCAAACCAATTATTTCACCCTTCAAGTCTTAGACTTGAGTGTGTACTTGTGTCTTTGTTACTAAAACACATTGTTTGTTTCCCCTTTTGCCATAGCGAATATATACATATCCACTGAATTTCATGATTTAGTAATGAATTATTTTTCCAACTTTCAAAAAAATATTATCTTTAGTGTCTAAGTTAATAACAAGTTTAGTTACATGCAATATTAGCCAATTCAAAATATTTTTTCTCCCTGATAATTGCAACACTTAAAATTTAGAGCAAAAGTTATGACAATATTTCAGTAACATCTGACACAAATGGCTCAAATACTCTGCACGAGAGGGCACTGTTACAGCCCGCAGAGAACATTTCTGAATGTTTGCTCTCTCACTGTGATGCAACACAGATGCTGAGCACAGACCACCTGCACCTACACCAGGCACAAACCTCTGCTCTCCCATTCCCACCAGCCATCCCTGTCTGAAAAGCAGGATCCCCACGGTTCCTGGGAACTGGCACCCACTGCAGCAGAGTTTGTACTGAAATGATTCAAGCTTTGAAGCTGTGATTACCCAATCTCCTGCTGCCTTCTGTAAGCAGCAGATCAAGCCTAGCTCTTACATGCCTTATTGAGGATTATTCTGACATCTCTAACACATCGACTGATACCACAACTTACACAGGGCTTTGTCTTTCTTCTCAAACAGTAACAAAACATGGCACACAGCCCGACCAGACAGATACAACCTGCTGTCTGATAAGCACCTTTTTTATCAGCCTCATCACTGAGGAAATCAATATACCCAAACCACAAACACTGCATTTAAAACCAAAACTCAGACACACCGCAGCCATCTTACCTAGATGTTTGTAATGGTGGTTATGAGCTTGCAGCAAAATCTTTACTCGATCCAGTGGTGCAGTAGTTGTCTTGGCACAACATCCTGCAACACCTTTCCAAGAGACAAACAGAAAGTGACAGGATGAAAAAAATTCTTGAGGTCAGCAGTTAAATAAGGGATTTTTCTAATGTAGTTAATTCAGTCAGGAACTGGAAAAAGCCCTTATGTTAAGTAAACAGCTTCTATTAGATGTTACAAAGCCCTTGAAGCCTTAGCGAAACATTTAAGCTACTTTTCCTGTTTACAAAAACCCAGGCCACTGTCTGTTTCAGCTGCTAAGGTCATTGCAGAAGGAACTTTCCTGCAAGTTACTCAAGAGTTTTCCATCCCATTTCCTCCTTCCCTTTTGCGGGGAAACAGCCCTTGTTGATGTTCCCAAGGAGGTGGGCTACGTGTCTGAGAATGAGATCAGAGAGGGTGGCATGGTATAAGAACTTGAAATAAACGCACCCTGCTCCTACCTCGAGCAAATCAGACAGCTGAGACAACACCTTCCAGGAAGAATAAACAGGCTTTTTCTCTAGGAGATTATTAATGTGGCTTTGTGTTTGCCAGGATCGCCCCTTCACACCACCTTCATCTTCCCAACAGCAGCCTGAACAGTCTGCGGACAGGGATAACCCGCCCTCTCCGAGCACCCCAACGCGGGTTTGTGCTCTGGGAACATTTAACTGGCGGCTGACCGCGGCTCCTCGCTGCTTCTGACACACGTGCGAGTCACTGGCGTGCACCGCGCCACCCGCGCTAGTCCCTTAGGGGGGAAAAGGAAAAGCGAGCTCCCCGCTTCCCCAGGCGACGAGAGCCGGCGGCAATCTCACCGGGGACAGCGCCACCGAAGCGCGCCTGCCGCCGCTCCCCGCCCGGGGCACCCACCTCCGGCGATGAAGGAGCGCAGCCAGTAGAAGTCTCGGCGCGCCGCGGCCGGGGGCAGCGCGGCTCCGGGCGCCGCGGCCGCCGGGGAAGCCATGGGGCCGGGCCGGGCCGTGCCGGCTCCCGCAGGGGCAGCGCGGTGCCCCCGCCGCGCCGCAGGGGCGGAGCTCGGGGCGGCCCCGCCGAGCCGCGGCCGGGCCACGCCGCGGCGCCTGCGGATCGCGTCAGCGCCGGCGGCCGCGCCAGCCCTCCGCAGCCTGCCCGCGGGAAAGGCCGGCTTAACCCCGGCCGAGCCCCTTCTCACCCTCTGCCCGCGGGAAGGGCCGCCTTAACCCCGGCCGAGCCCCTTCTCACCCTCTGCCCGCGGGAAGGGCCGCCTTAACCCCGGCCGAGCCCCTTCTCACCCTCTGCCCGCGGGAAGGGCCGCCTTAACCCCGGCCGAGCCGCTTCTCACCCTCTGCCCGCGGGAAGGGCCGCCTTAACCCCGGCCGAACCCCTTCTCACCCTCTGCCCGCGGGAAGGGCCGGCTTAACCCCGGCCCAGCCGCTTCTCACCCTATGCCCGCTCCGGGGCACGCCTTTGTTAGTGCCCCCGGGGATGGCTTGCTGCTCTTTACAAACATCCATCCGCACGCTTCGCCAACAAATACCTGTATTTAGACCTGTGGGCGCACATAACCAAAACCTCAACGGCTCTAGTTAAGACTGCACTGTAAAATACATCGATTTCTTTTTAGCCGTTTAAATAGCTACTTCAACTTCGTGCTAGAACGTGAACATCCCTTTTGTCTACAATTATGGTTTCATACTCAGAAAAAATTGCTCAATATGATTATTTATATGCAAGCTTCAAAATTCACCAGAAGGGGAAACACTGGAAAAAATATTTTAAAAATTATTTTAGAATCAGAAAGGTCAAACACAGTATCATTCTGCAGCTGTAAACATTTTTGACAATTTTTTAGATTTTCTACAATATCTCTCTTGACTATAGACTTTCCAGGAGGCATTTGACCTTTTGTCTTCAGCTCTTGAATTAAAAAAATAAACACAAGTGCGCCCTCTGAACGCTGGTGCATGGAGCAAGGGGAGAGCACACACCTGATGCCTGCTGACAGCTGGTGAAAAAGCTCATGGTGTCAGCTTTACTCTTAGTTTCCTGCTGTTATTCACCTATTCTTTATATACTTTTTGCCCTATACATCTTGACCTGGATTTCAAGTATTTCACATATTAATATACCTTTTTAAAAAGTTAGTCTTCTAAAACAAAGAAACCAGGGAAACAGATCTCAACACTTGCACCACTAAAAGGAGCCACTTTCCCAAAAAATTGCCAGAATATTTTTGTTTCCTTTTCCTTTCTCCTTAAATTGTGTCAGATTGTCTTTTAAAAAATCTATTCATTTTTCCTTTAGTAGATTATGTTCCTTAAAATTAAGCATGTGACAGAATCAAGACAACATCATTTTGCTCTATTTGATCATTGCATCATTCATATGTTTGGGAAATAGCTGTTAAAATACTCATTCTTCCAAATAATTTTAAAAAAATAGATTTCTTCTGCAAAACATGAAATAAGCAGCAGAAAACCCTCAAGTCTTTTTACCTTTTGTAATACATATGCAAAATTAGTATTTCTTTTTTTAAGTCACTGTAAGTCTCTAATGGAAAGGCAACTGTCCTGTGAGTTATTGAAGCAGGTTTTTAAGCCACTGTTGATGCCATGTTCTCCACCCAATTTGTATTCTTTTGGGTTTCTGCTCAGGAAAAGCCTCCTCCCACCACAGCAACCATACTCTGTTAACAGCTCCAGCTGTAGGAATCTAATTTAGTGATTTCACACAGAACAGCATTGCCACTGCACTAACAGCTGAAAGTCATCAAGTTTCTAGAGTTTCACCACAGACTAGAAAAATCAATAATCACATAGATGGGTGTTACTTCTCTTAGCTACAGGCAGGATATTTCAAGATACTTTGTCAACCCTCATAATTTAGGGAAGGGTGCCTCATGTGTGCATACTCTTTAGAAAAAGCAGTAAAAAACTCGCATTGCAGAGCTAAACAGAATATCTTACATAGGTATGTTAACACACAAAGGAATTCAGCAATGAGCTTTGTGTGCCTAGCTTTATTGGGTTTTTTTAAAATACTTACTGGTATAAAGTGCTCTCAAGGTCTGTTTTCTTCATTAGCCCCTGTAGTAGTTCATTTGCACCTTTAAATCTTAACATTCTCCCAGTTGTCACTTCATCTTTTTACCTTGAAATATTTACACCTTTTACAGAATTTCTCTGGTGACATCTCTTTTATGACCCATTCTTAAAAGTTACCAGCAATTTTAATATAATTTGCGTTACACTCATGTATGACACTACGGCATCCTCCCCCAGTAAATCAACAATCAGCAGGGGAGACATTAAAATTATAACACTCAGGAGCAGAGCTACAAATTTGAAGAAAAAAAATAAAGCAGGTAGGTAGTTTTATCAATTGTAATTTGTTCCTGATTTTTTTTTTTTGTTAAAGATGCTTAGTTTTCAAAACACATTTTAAATATATATTAATTAAAATACACTGGCAATGTTCTAGTTAGGTAAGCCCTCCTCACAGTAGTGGTTGCTGAAAAGATTATTTTCAGTGCTCTTAAAATGCTGGTGTACACCAAGCCCTATTTTGGGATAGCTGTACAAAGTACCATCAGTGTCATACCCCTGGGCAGTAAGCTTTTTAAGTCTTTAGACTTGCTTCTGGTCTTTACTAATTAGTGATCTGACATAATGCCTATCCAGTTGCCTGTTTATTTGCCCCAAACCACATCTACAGACATCAGAAGTGCATAACTTTCCCCACACGAGAATCATTCTTCTCCTACCACAAAAATCACAGCTTGCAGATTACAGCTACTCTAACAAACCTCAGCTCCTTGGCACTGTGCTGTCTTGAACTCTCCTTACCTCTGTCAGCAAGGAGACAGAAGTGTTTTTTCCTGAGGTGAGCAAGGAGCCAAGTGAGACCACAGCACAGGAGGTCCCTTCACTTGACAAGGCACAGTCCTACAGTGGGATGGGCAGAGCTGGGTGCCGGGAACAGGCTCCAGCCTCAGCAAGGGCACAAAGCAGCTCTATGGTACATCTAGGCAAGAAAGGAACAGAAGAGAAGGCCCAAAACAAAGCCAGAGACACACCTGAGGGTCATCTAGAAACCAAACTCAAAGAACAAATAAGATCAGAACCAACACCCAAAACAACTAGTGCCTACACCAGAGCTTATATCGGAAGCAGTTACCTAGCCAGGCCTGAGTTTAAATGCTCGCCCACCAGGAATCAAGTGTGTAGTGGAAGCCCCAGGTGAGGCTGGTCATTAAACCTTGTTGATACCCTCAGGACCCCAACAGGCCCTGCCAGTGGGGACTTCAGTGAACAGAAGGATTTGACTGATCAGAGTTACTGAGTCTGCAGTAATACAGTGAGTGCCAAATTTCTCTGGCTAAGCAAATTAATTTGTTTCTTTCAGGTGGCGTGAAGAGGTGTTCCCTATGTGACCCCTGTGTCACATGGCTTACTGCAAAAGTGCAGTAGTCTTGAAACACCCAAAACTCTTGGGTTTGTACATGCACAATTAACCATGTTTTGCCAGATGAAGTGTAGATGTAGTCCAAGGCACTACACAATTGTTCTGCTGTCATGCTTTTTATTATTCATGCACAATCATGCAGTGAAGTAAGGGCCAAGATTTCCAATGAAAATAGAAACTGGCAGCAAACTGTGGTCCACTGCAGGTCAGAAACATCTGTCAGGAAATATTTAGAATAAACACAGTGGGCCTGTATAATGGGTATCACAGGCTGAAATCATAATCCCTCCTGGCCTTATTTCATATAAAATAGTGTTAACGCTTAAAATATCTGTGTTTAGTGTGCCTACAAATGTTAACCTGTTCTCAGTGCCAATCAGGCAGGTAGATACTATCTTGAACCAGGGCCAAGAAAGACTAAATGAGAAAGTGATTGTCAAAAGCACAATTAGAATTCGAGTTTCTGCATTAGATTCATGTTGTTCAAAACTCTTTCAGATAGTGCCAACTAACAATGCTGTGGGTGCTTTATCTGATCATCCGTATTATAAATCCAAAGGCATTAACAGTGTTTGGCCAGTGTTCAGCTGGATTCACAGGCACAGCAGCACACACCAGAGTGGCACACAGGTTCCTAGGTCACATCTGGGCTGGGAGCAGGCTGCTCACTTTGTCATGCTGGAGCCTGAGCTAACAAATGTGAGGCAGGCTTTGCTAGAAAGTGGAAGTTGTAATCTGTGTTTTGTAATCACACAAACAAACAGCCCTAATGTTTCAGTATCATCTTTCCACAGCAAGGAAAGCAGGGCTAGCTAAGATAAGCCTGGTTAGATCAAATCTGTCCCTTAAAAAGCAGCTTAGGTGTCTTTGTATTGTAATTATCAGAGCTTTTGGTTTGTGAAGGGCTAAAGCTCAGCATCAGTCTAACCTTTCTTAGCTTGGACTGATGCTGTGCCTGTTGTAGTGGTCTGTTCCAGATGACTCTGCAGGACTAATTTAGGGACAGCATACCTGAATAGTTCTGTTTCCAGGGTCAAGGACCCAAGGACACTAACAGGTCTTAAGGGACCTGACCAGCTGCATCTGGAGTCTCCACCCACATCCTTTGCCCAAGGGCCCAGGAGCTCTATTTAAGCTCACCTGGCTAAGAAACAGGCTTTGGTTGTTTAGGGCCTTGGTTTGGGCTTGGTCCTCTTTAGTCTCTATGGTCTCTGTTTATTATTCACTCAGGCTGTGTGTAGTTTTTCTTATTCCACGGGTCTCCAGACCTGTTTGTGACCTGAAGATTGAGTTCTTAGCTAAACTCCAGACTTGTCTCATGTTCTGGAAGCTGTGTTATTACCTGGCCTTGTGCCTGAATGCAGATGGTGCCCCTGGGCCTGTTCTGTTTACCCTGTGTGTGTACAGTGGGGCTGGGTGCTGGCTGGTGAGGTCCTTGTCCTGCTGGCTGTTGTGTGAGGCTCCCTGTCTCCCAGAGAGCAGCTGCAGCTGCCTCATGTTCACCACAGACTCAAATTTTGCCAGAGCTGTCTGCAGTGCAGAGCTGCTTCCAGGTTTGTGCACTTTATTGCTTTGAACAATGTTGTTCAGTTTCATTTGTTCTGGTGAAAACTTGCATTTCCTCCTGGAGAGTAGCATAGAGATAGCAGCACTGTGTCAGATCAAAGGTCCAGCAGCTTAAAACCTTACTCAGAAAAATAGCTACTACCATATACATGGGGAAGGAGGCTTGGGTAGCATACAGGCCACTCAGTTGCTCTTTCAGCTTCAAGTAACATATAGTTAAACTTTTGCTTTAAAAAAACCCGACTCCCTAAAGTTTTTTGCCTCTTTAGTGTGCTGTAGTAATGAGTTCTGTGGTTGGAAAACATGTTGTATGAAGTTGCTGTCTGTGTTCTGATTACATGTTTGATATATTGCCTTGATACCCTCTACTTTAGAGAAAGGGTCATTGTTTTTCTCAACACACATTAAGTGAATGAGTATCTCTCTCTGATGTTACTTTCCATGCTGTTTTTGTTTTCTAGTAAATTAGTTGAATTTCATCCAGATTGCTGCCTTTCTAGGGTGGAAACACCACCCTAGCAGTGCATTTAGCTGCTTCATGTGCTTTTAGGTACATTTGCTAGATTTTTATGTGTCTTTCAAGTTTCCCTTTGCACCTTTTAAGCAAAGCAGAACTGCACATTATATTCGAGATATAAGTAGACAAGAGATCTGGGCTAAATAATGATGGTGTAGGGGTGTTTCCTGTTCACTTCTTCCCTTCTCTTGTAATGATCCCTGACACTCCACGGGAGCACACAGAACAGCTTCACTGCAGCACCTGTCACAGTACCAGGATCTCTATTTTGAATGGTAGGAGTTGAGTCAGAGGCTGTGATATTCATGTTTCATTCCATGTGGCTCACTTTGCTTTTCAGTGGAAGGATTTCATCCCATTTTATTGCCCAGACAGTGTGGGATCTTCTTCCAAACGTTTATCCTTAGCTTGTCTTGGTAGGCTGAGTACCTTAACGCTGCCAGAGAAGATTGTGATCTGGTGCTGCTTGCTGCCCAGGATGGATGACCTGAGACCACGAGCACATAAGTCTGTGGGTGTGAAAATTAATAATTGTTAGTTCTTGTTTGCTTCCTAGCCTTTAGCATGTCTTTAATGGAGCTGTGATTGTGCATGTTGATGTTTGGGTGCTCCTGTTAACCTGCTTATTCTAAATAAACCTTAGCCCTCTTTGTTTGTTGCTTTCCCCCCAGTTACTAATATCTTGCTCTGCATTTTATTCAAGCCCACAACCTCTGACTTACTGCCATCTCCCTGAGAAACATATTCTGATTCTGTAGAGTTTTATCATCAAGTTCCAGTTCCTTTAATTTCTGCTATGTGCAGCAGTTTGAGAGCAATGACTCTTTTACCTCTCAAATTACGTTATTTTATCTTACAAAAATAGCTTGTGCTACCTTATATTTTAGCAGGACAAGTCTTTGGAATGATATCGAATCCTAAGGAAGAGACGGAATGGTTACACCCAGCAAAGAGAACTTGTGCATTGCTAAAATTCCCTGCCACTGAGGGCAGCTACTCAAAATTCAGGTGTCTGTGGTGTAGGTTTCCCCTTGTTTCAACTGAAGCGTCTGTGAGCTTGGTTAAGATTCCCAGACTGACTACTTCTTTCACTGCAAGGATGTGTAGGGCGGGTGAGAAGAGGATGGAGGTGCAAATTGGTGATAGGTTACCTATCCACTATCACTGAAGAGCAGCGGTGACAAGGAGTTGTGCAGATCCGTACCACTGCTTCTCCTTCATCAAGCGTCACTTAAACCAGCAAAATGTTGGCATTTAAAGCATCCCTAGGAACGGATGGATGTGGACAGCACTGCTCACTTGTGTGCAGCAGAAACTCTGCAGGCTCACATTTGACTGGGATGGTTCACACTTGAAGTGCTTTATATTGCACCAGCTACAGAGTTAATAATAATGAAGCCTTTCTAAAGAAGTACTGCTTGGGTATATTGTTTCACATATCCCATTTCCAGCATCTGTTTTTCAGTCTGAAGAGATGTTAGATTTGGTGGCCTGCATCTCACAAAAGGCTGTGGTGATAACGAGGGGTGGAAAGTCAGTGGCCTGACTCTTCCTCTTACCATAACATTTTACTCACCCCTTTCCCTCTGGGAAGGAGCAGCAAATATCAGTGGCTCTTAATGAATGAGGTGGGGGATGGGGAAAGAACAAGGCTCATTATATTTTACCTCCTTGCAGGAGGGAGAGAGCGGCTTAGCAGATCTTCCTTCTCAGCCAGCATCTTCCTCGTGCTGCTGGGAGTGTTTGCTCCAGGCGTGCGATGGCCGGGCCCTGCTGGACGCTGGTGTTCGAGGCTCCTCCTGGATAGCACATGTAAGGGAAAGGGGTTTGTCCCCCGGTGAACCCCTCGCCTGTCACGGCTGCCCAGGCTTTCCTCCTTCCAGGCTAAAAAGAAAAGTGATGATTTCATAGGGTGCCATCACCGTGGCTGGCCGGGGGGTGTGCGGCGTCAAACCACAGCCTCAGCGAGTAACGGGATAATTTGCCTTTTCTCTTATTACCATAATTTAATTTCGTCCTTGTTGGTAAATAACCCCCGGCGTTACCAGCCTGGCACGCCGACGGCGGCTCTCGTGGGCAGCCGTGGGGGCACCGGCGCCGTTCTCCCCGTCCCCGGGGCCGTGCCGCGTCCTCCCGGGGCGCGGGGGCGAGGGTGGGGTGTGGGGGGCGGCGAATCCCGCTCCGGCCGCGAGGATCCAGGGCGCGTTTTGCCGCCTGCCGGGAGGGCTCGGAGCGGCGAGCGCCCCGCCGAGCCGCCCCCTCCCCGCTCCCTCCCGGAGGGTCCGGCCAGGGGCGACGCCGCCGGAGCACCGAGCACGTTTCGCGGCCCGGGGCTCCTCTCCGCGCCTGGGCTCGTAGCGCTATGGGAGCCGCCCGCCCGCGGGGGCCCGGGCCGTGACCCGCGCCTCGCCCCGCTCCGAGCCATGCCAGCATCGCCCCTTCCTGAGAGCTGCGGGCCGGCCGCGCCGCAGCCCTGGTACGTGTGCGGGACGGGTCCCGGGGCTGCTGCGGGCGGGAGGGGGGAACGGCGAGGACCTCTGCTCTCCGAACCCCACCTTTTTTCTTTTTCTTTTTTTTTTTTAATCCCTCTGTTTTTTCACTCCTTCGCCTCCCGTTTATCCCCTTGGCTAGTTGCAAAGTTGAGCTCCGGTAGAGTGGGGAGGGGGAGGCAGGGGCACCGCCGCGGCCAGGCTCGGAGCCCCGCGGCTCGGGCCGTTCCGAGGCGGGGAGGAAGGCAGGCTGGGGGTTATTCAAATGCAAAACGGAGTTTGTTGGCCGAAAAAGCGAAGAAGTCCGGTCTCCCTGGCTGTGCTGGAGCGTGTTTGAGCTGCAGCAGCCAGAGCCTGCCTGGAAAAACCCGCCAGGCAAGAGAAACTGCCTGCAGCTTGCGTGGAGGACAGGGAACAATTAAAAGGGACCCTGCCCGGCCGTAGGGGCCCCCGGCCAGCAGGAAAAACCCCGCAGCCCCCTCCCACCGCCCCATAGAAGCGGCGAGCGAGGGCTGTGCAGCATCACCCTGTGGAGGTGCCACTGGTGTGCGGGGCTGGGGGGAGCATCCCCGCGGGAGCTTCCCCGTCTTTGCCGCCGGAGAAGCCGGGAGCGTCCGGATGGGCGCTGCGGGTCCCCAGCGCCGCCGCTGGGGTCGGCCCCATTGTCTGCAGCCCCGGGGAGGGCTCCCCGGGTTGGGGGGGCACGACCAGCGGCGGGGCCGGGCCACGAGGAGCCGCTGCCTCCCCCCCAGGAGGGCCCTGCCTGCCCCTTCCTCCCTTGGGGTCCGCCTGCCTGCGCTAAAGGAGCCAGAGCCCTGCAGGGTTGTGGGTGCTGAGTGCTTGTCCAGCTGCTCTTGGAGCTGGGGGACGAGAGGTGGTGGTCTCACGGCAGCTGGAGGCTTGGTGCTGGCGGGAATGCTCCCTGCCGTGCTCGTGAAAGAAACAGGGGAGTTCGCCGAATGGCTGAGGAGAAAGGACGAGGCGGCCTGCTGGGAGGCAGGAGCAGCTATAACCTTACAGAGGGATGGCTGCTGGCTCCCGAGGAGAACAGGATGGGTTTGCGAAGGGACCAGGCGCAGCAGCAGTCAAAGGAGACGCGCCAATTGTGTGCCCAGCCTGTCCTACACTCAGCCAGCCTATCCTGCTGCACCCCAAAGATATTTAAAGAGCAACGTAGTCAGCATCACTTGTATATCGGCCTACGTAGCAGCTAGCCAGCGTGGAGAGATTGCTACTCCTTTAAGGAGGAGAGGGGACTGTGCGCACCAGTGTCACTGGAGTGAGGCTGCTCCTGTAAACAAGCTGGCCGGGGTGGCTAAAGAACTCTTACTCTAGAAATTTTAATACAATAATGGTAAAATGGGCGAAGATCGCAGCATTAGGGATTTAAACGTGACTGAGTGGATTTCTAAGGCGGAGGTGTCTCTTTAAATTTTCAAGACAATGGAAAAACCTGTGGAAACGATGATAATAATAATAATAGTAATCTTCCAAATAATAATAGTTCTCCCCGGCTGTGCTCCGTGATTTTTTGAGGTACTCTTGTGGAAAGGCAGAAAGCTATTCTGTGGTTTAATTACCCTGTTTTCATTATGTCAGTCTACACGAATTAGGAAAACAGATTGAATTGGGAAAATTTAGCCTTTAGTCTTGGTCCGGGCAGGTTGCCTGATCGACCCTAACTGTAAAGGAAGAGAAAGCTGGTTTATGCTTTTCTGAGGTAGTTGCTCCACCAGCACAAGGGGTGTTTGTGGTGATTGCTCTTGGGTTGAGGGTCAGTCCCTCAAGATAAGAGGAGTTTTTTGTGCAAAGCAGGTAACTGGGGAAGAACTCAAGGTGACATATACCAAGGAACTTTGATATTCATAGTTTCTGTAAGACCTAATTCTTCACTGTGTAGTAATTAAAGATCTTCACTAGTGGTGTTTTATTATGACTGGCATCGTACCCTTGGTTGTTGAAGCTAGCCTAAGTACTTCCATCCTGCTTTCTGTTTTCAGATACTTAAAATTTCGAAACACCTTTTAGGCTGAAATTTTCCAGGCTTAATCTTTGCCTGAAGGCTCTTCCCTCCACCTCCCCCTTCTTTTAGCTGAGTTTGAGATAAGGTGATTCAGTTAATGGTGGGGGTTTTTTGTTGTCGTTTTTAAGAAAAGGCAAAATTCCCTGAAGAATGGAGTCATATTATCAAAAAGAAATGCAGTGCATTAAACAGCATAAATGCTGAATTAGAGAGGCATATGATGAACTGGGGTGTTCTGTTTGGTTTGCCTTCTTTTTTTTTGTATTCAAATGTATCTGGAGTGTTCTGGTGGATGGGGTTTTTTTCTTCGATGAGCCTTTAGAATTTACTTGGTATATTTTTACTTTTTAGCAGTTCCCCCGTGAAGATCAGTGCTTGGCTGCACTGCACATAGGTTCAAGTAAGCCTGTGCTGCTGCTGCCTGGCTGAAGGGAGGATACTTGCACATGTGGTGTGAGTCTTCACAATGGATTTTTGGCTCAAGTTGTTTGTCTGAGGCTTAATCTGGTTTGTGGTTTAGGCATGTGCAGTTCCTTGCCACAGTTCTATTTTTTTTTTTTGTTTTTTTCCCCTAACTGTTCTGATAGCACTTTCTCTAAACTGGGAGGAGGTTTTTTTTTATGGTATCTTTTTATCTGTGTGGCTCACAGTGTAGCCTCCAAGGTGCATGAAGTCATGACATTCAGAATGTTAACCATGGACATCTCCAGCTGAATTCACGGAGCGTGCCTATTTCACAGCAGCCTCCAGCTCCTCACGCAGCGGGGTGGCAGCCCTGCCTTATCCTCCAAACACACAGGTGGCCTTCCGGGGCCAGCAAGGACAAAAATTTAGGATGAAGGTCCTGGTGCTTGGTGTGCTCAGCATCATCTTGTGTTGCTGATGAGTGAGTAAAGGATTGTGCTTTATGTGCTTTTATCTATGAGCAACTGAGGTGGCATCCTGTGGTGCCTGTCCTACATTTATATATGCTGGAAAGTGTTACCGTAAGCCAAAGTTTGATATATGTGGATGAAATATGTCCCTTTGCTTAAGGGTGGCATAGTTCAGTAACATAAAGCAGAAAATCTCTATGGAGAAGAATGGAGTGGGGAGGCCTCTGTGTATGAAATAATTCATGGTGTACTGAGATGGCAGATGAGAAGTTCCATTTTTATTTCTTACCCAAAGCCAAATATGTATTCAAGGATTAAAGAAGGGGGAAAGGGAAAATTGAAGCTGATTCTCCCCTCCTAACCCATTTCCTTTCTTTTCATATACGAAGTGTTCTACAGGGCAATGAGTAGATGCAGGGAACTGGGCCAAATTGGAAAGCAGGTTGGCTTTGGTGCAGCTGGGAAGAATATGCAGATGATAAGACAGGCTTTTGCACCTGAGGGTCAGATTTTTTAAACGTCTGTCTTCTCTAGTATCTCTTTCATCTTCCTCTAGATCATTTGCTGCCAAAAGATGAGGTGCTTTTCAATTCTGAATTGTGCATCTGAGCTTGTGTGACAGCTTAGTCACATTGTGGCCCTTATTGTTTGGGACCTGCATATTATTGAGTGGCTTTTATGAAAGCTTCCAGATCTGTTTCTCCTAAGGGCAGATCTCAAGGGACTTTTGAAAAGATACCTGAACACTGAAACAAGATGTATTTAAATACATCTGGCTGTAGTGAAACCAGGTGACTAGTCAAACTAGTGACTGCTAGCTGTGTAATTTTTTTTTCCTATACTGCTCTGTTTGTTCAGGAGTAACTTGCCATTTTTCACAACACCATAAAAAAAAAGCCACCATTTTTTATGAGGACACATCTTCTAATATCTTTCTTTTTCCCCGCCATCTTCCAACAAGAATCAAGTTATGTAACAGAGTCTTGATTGACACTGTCTCTAGAATGAAAATTTGCTTTATCTTTTTTTTTTTTTTTAAATCCATTTGTGTAAAGTGAAACATTGTAGTTTGGTTTGGGGTGTGGGTTTTTTTGTTGTTGTTTGTTGGTTTTGGGTTTATTTTTTTCTGGAGGCATTCTGACACTGTGGGGTTAAATTTCTTAATTACATTGTAGATAGAATTCTCATTATAATTGTTTGGAATTTTGACCAAGACAGGACTAAAAGATTTAGCCTTTGATTAGCTTTTTTAGCAGTATTTGTTGAGGA
Organism: Poecile atricapillus; assembly: GCF_030490865.1. Classification (NCBI taxonomy): domain Eukaryota; kingdom Metazoa; phylum Chordata; class Aves; order Passeriformes; family Paridae; genus Poecile; species Poecile atricapillus. The sequence goes on from NC_081254.1 coordinate 4,323,704, forward strand.
TTATAGCAGTCAGTGGAATTGTTCCAGATTTATTACCATGAATGAGCAAAACTTAAGCAACTGGCCTTACAAACAGCTTTCAGCTTTGCACATGGATTAGGAGAGAGAAGTTGGTTCAAGAAATAGACAGCTTCAGGATGATATTATCTAGGGCAGTTCCCTGCAAAACCTCCTGTCACCTATTGCCTCTTTTACATCCTGCAGACACCTGTGCTCCCCTTCCAGGGAAGACATGGCAAGTCTCACCAGGTCTGGCTTTCAGAAGAAAGCATTGAAGTAAGTTTGTTTCTCTCCAGGATGATAGAAAAGTGACATGTTGTTACATTTCCCCATGAGGTTTATGTTTTATAATCCTGTTGAGTCTATATAGATGTTCTGGAAATGGAATTAATTGTTTGTTGTGAAATATGACTGATGCGATAAAGCCATTTGTGGTCCTTCAGAAGCAGCATGAGATGATTTGCAACTGCTGCAGATATCAACAGTCCTTGCCAGTGCTTTAAATGGAAAAGGGAAGGTAAAATATTTCCTACTGTCACAGGAAACAAAATTTGAATACCAACCTTGCAGCTACCTAATATTCTGTTCTAACTGTGGAAGAAGAAACAACGAAATAGCAATATAACATATAGGACAGGTTATTTAAAATGTCAGACAGTTTTTAGCTAGCAGTTAAGGTGGTTGTGGCAGACCAGTATTCAAGGCTAGGGTTTTTTTTAAAGGGAAGCAGAGATCTCTTGCTGACAACCATTTTGCCTGAGAGTGTAAGAACACCTTGCAGGTCAGGTACTCAAAGTCCCAGACATATATAATTAAAGTGAAGCATTAACCCCCTACCCCTTAAAAAATTTCCTTTGGGGGTCTATTCAGATCTCTTCTGAAAAAGCTAAAGTCACTCCAGTGACAAAATTAAAACAAAATGGATAAAAGTGTTCTGTTCTTGTGACCCTATGTTGTCATCTCTGAGTCAGACAAAGCCTTTGCCATCTTTTATAATGCAGCATTTACACCCAGGCAATGTCCTACGAATATCAGCATTCTTTTTTTAGGAAGAAAAATGGAAGTCTTGAGCCATTCTGTTCATAGCCTCTCTAATTTTGGCCCTGAAGAGAAGCAATGCTTTGGCGTTGATAGCTTTCTACATTCTTGCCAGACAGGTGTGTTTCTCTGTACTAAAAGATTAAAAGAAAAAAAGACAAAACCAACCAACCAGAGGACCCCAGGATGATCTTACCTCTTCAGTCCTGAAGCAATGGTTTTGCAATTTTCAAATTGTGCAATGATAGAATGGTTTGAATGGGAAGGGACCTTAAAGATCAACTCATTCTAACCCCCTGTCATGGGCAAGGACACCTTCCACTGGACCAGGGTGCTCCAAGTCCCATCCAACCTGGCCTGGGACATTTCCAGGGAAGATTCTCTGGACACCCTGTGCCAGGGCCTCACCACCCTCACAGGGAACAATTCCCTGCTCGTATCTGATGTGAACTTGCCCTCCTTCACTTTGAAGCTATCCCTCAAATGAAAGTTAATATACATTATCATGTAATTGTAGTAATGATTTAAAAAGTTACCAGATTGTTATAAATTAAGTTTCTGATTGATAATTTTGACTGTCGTGCTTCCTGAACTTCCACAGTAACAGTAGCAACTACTTGTGTAGGCAAACAATATGAGCAAAGCATCATTCACATGCAGTATGCTCAAAAATCCAGTCACCATTTCCACTGCAGACCTCCTGTATTCTCTGGTCATTCTGCTTCTGTTTTAGGGCTGATAAAAAGAAAAGACTTTATCACTTCAGTCCTCCTCCTGATTCACACATTGCCATGCTGCCTGGCCTTTATTGATGGCTTGCTTTCTTCCTTGCTCTCCTGGCTGTAGGCTCTGTAAGTAGCTGGCATTTCTTCTCCTGCCACTATCATGTAGCTCCTCTGCTAATGGCTGCAGATGTGCCTGCTGCTTGCTTCCAGCTGGTTTTGCAGCCCCTCCAGGCCATCCTTTGGAATGAGGATCCCAGTCTCTGTCACAACCCCAAGAAACTGGGGAGGCTTTTTGCAGGCTGCCAACAGCTATTTCATGGACCTGCTGATGTGATGCCCTCTTTGATTCATGGAGTGACTCCTAATGGCCACATCCCCCTTCCCCCATGTGCCTCCAGAGAAGGGTGGGGGGAGGAGAGTACTCACATTACCTTCGTTTCAGTGTTGTATTTGTTTTACTATTTCACTGTCTGACCCAGCTTTTATAGAGAGCTTCTGTGGGAGCTGTTCAGGTCTCTTCTGTGACCTTTGAAGCTTCACCCACGACTATAAACAACTGCACGTATCTACTTAGTCTCTCCAGGTTGGATGTGTTGCTGTGGAGGAGGGATGCTATTTATTCAGCTTGTTTATTTTGTGTTTGGTGGGCACTGTTTTATGAGCTGACCTGAGAACTGCGTTTAGCCTTGTCTTGTGCAGCACTGCTGGCTCTAAATGGTATTTGTGTGTGAAAAAAACCTGCTGTCTCAGTAATCATGTCCATCTGATAGGCAATGTGAAGATGTGATACAAGATAATCACATGGTGTTTAGATAAGATGCTTGGTTTGTATGTTGTAGCACAGAGGATCAGTTAGCTTGCTACAGCTGAATAAATAAGAGCCAGGCTTCAAAATGCTTTAAATAAGCTACTCAAAAAGAGTTTGGGGAGTTACTGTTAGGCACGGTGGGTGTTGTGGGCTGCCCAGGGCTGTGGCAAAGCAGCTGGCCAGAAACAGGCTGGCTGCTGGTGTGCTGCTTTGGGGAGCACTGAGCTGCTGGCCCCACACACAGACCATGGGAGCTGGCTGTGCCAGCCCATGCTCCCAGCAGGATAATGAGCATCTCTTGGGGCAGTGCTGTTTGGGCTGCAGCAGCAAAACTCTCCCCACCTTCAGCAGAGCTCAGACCAGGCTGTGGGCAAGTGCAGCCTCCGTGAGATCACCCTGTGGGCTTCAAGGTGGGGATTGAGGTCATAGGAGGTGATGTCAGGAACCTGGTAACACTCTTCTTTCCTTTTCTATTTCCTTTAGAAAACAAGATTCCCTTTCTTTTACTTCCAGTTGAGGTCAGGATTTTAGACATCATCCCCATACTTCTTGTTCTTCCTTTTCTTGGCCTCTTCCCATCAATGGGAGGTGCAGAAGGCCTGGTGGTGACTTGAATTCAAATCACCCCAGTAGTTTAAGGAATTTAAAGAAATGATGGTGAAGGGAAGGTGCCTTCCTGCTGGATACTATAGAGCCTCTGGCTCTGCCTGTTCCCATTTTAAGGCTGCCCTTGTCTACCACATGATCTATTCAAACAGCTAAATAAAGCTTTAAAAGCCTTCTACAGGTGCTTAAAAAGCACTAGGTGCTTAAAGATATGTACATGTGAGAATTGCTTTACTTTAAAAGAAAACCCCAACCCACCTTGAAGGAAATTGCTTTGGAGCATGAGAAATTTGTTATATCTTTTGAGATGATCCAGTTGTGTTTGGGGGCTTGGGGGACCTGTGCATTGCAGTTGTGTCTGGGGACAAAAGCTTGTGACAGATGTATGGTGTTTTTTTGAAGGTAAATTAAAGTTGTAGTGGTAAAGAAGAGACCTCTGCCTTGCATGAAACATCTGATATAGGCAGACAGTATGGAATCAAGGGTTGGAATTTAGTGCAGTGTGCTGTGAAGGTATTCTGGAAGATAACATTGGGAAAGACCAGTACTTCCCTGGTCCAGTTCTCCTGTAATACACACAGATTAATCTCTTTGGGGAGCTAGTAACTTTTATCTGGAATTTATCTGGAATTTATCTGGAATTTATCTGGAATTTATCTGGAATTTATCTGGAATTTATCTGGAATTTATCTGGAATTTATCTGGAATTTATCTGGAATTTATCTGGAATTTATCTGGAATTTATCTGGAATTTATCTGGAATTGTACCATGTTATCACACAGGCTACCAGCGGATGGTGGAAGAATGATAGGTGCCCTGGTGACGATATATTGAGTACACACAAAAAATAAACTCAGCTTTTTTCTTTTGTTCCTCAATGTCCTTACACTGACAAATACTAACTTCTCCTTACTCAAGGGAAGTTTATTGGTTTATGAACTGTTAATAAAATTGAGAACTCGAATTTTTTAGTACTGACATAAAATAGTGTGCGATGTTGCCTGGTCATTTGAGTTCAGTTTGCTTCTTTTTGTTACAGACCTTTAGGCAAGCTTTTTATTTTGTAGTATACTTTTATTTTCAAAGCTTTTTTTGTGCATCTCAATATAACACCCAATAGTGCTATTTCTGATTCTACCTCTGTATTTTTACATACTAAAAATGGTCAGTTGAATATGTATACATATTTTATTAATTAGAAGTATATTAATGCTGTTTTGTATATTTTTCTGTTTCAGAGTTGACACTGTATGAGCATAGAAAGCAGCAATGGGAGTATGTGGTTTTCTACTGAAGAGGTCTCTCAAGAGCTCATGATTTTTTTCCATCTCTCCTCTTAACATTCCTCCTGCTCCACAGACATGGCTCACCATGCGAGGCCTTCCAGATCAGCCAAAAAAGATGAGTTAGGCAAAAGGAAAACTAACCAGAGCAAAAAGAAATCTAGCCAAGTGAGAAAGAAAACCACCAAGACTTCCACAAAAGCTGTTAGTTCTGGAAAAGGTAAAAAGCCAGCGCAAGAAAAAGATGTTAAGAAAAAACAGCAAGAAAAGAAACCAATCATGAGCTCTTCAGGTAGACTTCTCAGGAGCAGTGTAGGCAGAACCTTGTCTGGAGTGTCTTGGGTGAGTTTGGAGAAAGCTGACAATATCCTCTTTCACAGCCAGGATTCTTTCAACATCAATGGCTTTACAATGTCTCTCCGTAACCGATCCTTCTCCCAAAGATTGTCCCAAACTCCCATAATTGCAAAACCCAAGAAAGCTGCAGCACAAAAAAGGCTAGAAACAAAGGAAAAACGTGAACAAGAAGCCCTGGCAGTAGTAGAAGAGAAAAGCAACGAAACAGGTGAAATAGCTTTGATACAAGATTTAGCTCAAAATGATTTAGCTGCTCTGCCTGTAGAAGGCTGTCTGTGTAGTGAAGGTGAAGAACCTGTTATCCCATGTGCCAGTCAGGACAAGGAGGCAGAAATATCTGAAACAGATGACTCCATTCCAAACTGTCAGGTAGCTGATGATGGTACGGAAGCTTCAGAGGTGAAATCTGAGCATGAAGACCTGCCCTGTGAGCAGATACCCAGTGATCTGGATACGGGCAGTTTGGCTGAAGCGTTTGTTGAAGGTGCTGCGCTGGTGCTTCCATCTTCTCCTTCTGACTCTGTAATTGTCTCTGAATCAAACTCAAAGGTGCATGCAGAGACTCCCTTCAATGTGGTGCCCAACAGTACAGAACCTGACTTCAGCTCTGTTGATACCTCAGACCTCAGCTCAGCAGTACTGATTGAGTCGGTCACACTTGCCAAATTCCACATTGGAGCAGGGTTGGACATGGTGCTACCTAGGGAAGAACAAGACTTGCATTCCACATCTCTAGTTACCTCTGAGTTTAACTCACAAGAACATTTATTAGAAGATGCAAGGTCACTTGCAGATTCTTGCTTGAAGGCAGGCTGGGATTTGAAATCTGGGAATAAAGACATTGGTTCAAATTCCAGTTCTGTAGCTGCCTCTGAATCAAATTTGCTTTTACGTTTTGGAGATGCAAGCTCGCTTGCAGAATACCCCATGAAACTGGTTGTGGATTTTGTACCCATTCACAAAGAACTTGATTCAAATTCAGATTTGAGCTTTACAAAAGAGAATTCAGAATTTGACACACAAAACATATTTACGGTATGTGAACCAGTCTCCAATACCTCTTTAAACAATATTGAAGTAGAGGACATTGAACAGCTTGTGAAATGTATTGATGCAGAGACATTAATTTTGAATTCAGGCTATGTCCCCACTTTATCTTCAGATTTAGAAAAAAGCACAGTTGATAAAATCTCTGCTGAAAGCTCTGGACAATTCTCTGCAGGTTTTGTTTCAGAGTTGCCTTCAAGCGTGGAAATCTCTGCTCTTGCCTCAGAAAAAGCCATAAATGCAGATTTGCCAGCTGACTCAAGACTGCAGCATAATGATTATTCATCACAGCTGGGAAGTGTCGGAGTAAGCTTGAATTTGTTTCAGGACAACGTGAGCAACAGCACCGAAGCAGTTGAGGCCTCAGGGCTGTCCTCTCTTAAAAATCCAGCTGGTGGTTACCCTGTTCCATATTCATCTCTGCTCCCTATGCTGGAGAAAAAGAAACGAAGGCGTTGTGGAGTCTGCGAGCCCTGTCTGCGGAAAACAAATTGTGAGGAATGCAGCTGTTGCAGGAAGCGCAAAACTAGTCACCGGATATGTAAAAAGAGAAAATGTGAAGAACTGAAAAAGCCACCACCACCAGTCATGCTACCCTTTGAGGTAAGAGAAACAAGTTGCAAATTAAGTCACTCTTTCGAGGCTTGAGGTGCATCTTAAAATTTTGCAAAGGGAAATGCTGGCCACGATTCAGCTTGAGAGAGTTCAGCAGGTTGTACATTAACTTCCTCTTGTCATCTACAGAAGTGTAGGTTAGAATGAACTGGAGTTAGTCTTGTTCCTGTTGTGTAAATTCATAAAATCAAAGGTAAATGTGGCTTTAACTCTGTGTCCCAGATATTGGTATGTTGGCCAAAACAATTGGAGTGCATGAAGGAATGAGAAAGGGTTAAGCACAAAATGTGGGGAGAAGGGAGACTGAGGGTAGTGTTAGGAGACTGCAAATTACTAGGGAGAGTGTTGGTGTTTTATAATACTGAAGGCTAAAAGCAAAGGAAGGCAGGTTGTCTGCTCTTGGTTCAGTTAAAGTAATTTGCTTGCGATGACAGATTTGGTGGAAATCAATTTATAAACTTTAGGGCCAAGTTGTAGCTGCATTTTCCCCTTTCGCATCTGTCTGCCTTTCTAATTGTCTATTCTTCTGTTTCTCTCATTTCACTTCTCTTTCCTCTCTCCCTTTGTCTTTTACCACATTCCCTATACGTACTTTCTTTTTCTGTGTTTCTTACTCATTTTTCTGACCCATCAGCCTTTTATAACCCAGGTCATAACTTTTGGAACAAAGAGGAGGGGAAAAGACAGTCTGTATGCCCATGTGATAACAGCACTGACCTTCTGAGGGATTTCAGTTTCAAGATCAGGCTTTAAATCAGGTAAGTAGGGAGTTGAACATAGATTTCCCACATCCCAACTGAATTCCCTGACCTCTGAGCTGCAGTGAAACTCTGCACTGCCAGGTCCTGCTGGGAGTGTTCTCTTCATGTGATCCAAGAGTACCTGAACCACAGAGGGGGAGAGGATGTCTTGGTAGTTAAATCACGGGGACATTTGCCTTGGGATGTGGGAAACTGAGGTTCAAGTCTCTGCACCAGTGTGTGTACTCTGAGAGGAGCAGTTCACACTGGGGAGAATGCACCTGCAAAACCTTTCTCAAGAGTAATTTTGTTAAAATGGTGTGTTCTTAGAGCAGGTAGAAATTCCTGTCAGCTAAAGAGATCTCAGGAGACCTCCTGTTTTCACTGCTCTGTCCTGTGCTTACCAGAGTTGGCAGAGAAGTCAGTTCTGATTTTAAGTTAGGCAAGCAGAAAGAAGAGTCCTTTAGTAGTGAGGGAATATGATATATTCCCCTTTGTGGTGGAAGTGTATCCTAAGGTATGATGTTTAGGGAAGTAGGCTTAAACAGTTTGGCTCAGAATTCATTCAAAAACCTCTGTCTCAACTGCTCCTTAATGCTCTGAAAAAATCATTGAGGAGAGGGACAGCTGTAATGTGGTTTAAGATAGATATTAAAACAATAAAGGTGGTAGAGAATTATCCCGACTTTTTACAGCAAAAGAGTTGTATATTTAGTCAGAGGGATTGAAGAAAAGTTCATGGGAGAGGATTCATGGAGTTGAGGTAGGAAGTGATCTAAAAGCCATGTTTTAAAAAGGGTTTTGGCAAGGTCAGTGAAAGGAAGCACTCCAGCATTTCTGTCAACCTTTGTTTTCCAGGCTAAACATACTTCTTTTCTTGTTGCTCAGCCTGACCTTCTCCTTGCAGATTAGCTTTGCCCCTTCACCTTTGTCCTCTCTGGGCACTCCTTTTGCTTTCTTTATGAGAGATTCCTTGTTTTTATTCTTTTCTTTGGCAGCTTTTATTTTGGTGTGCTTTTATTTCATTAGACTGGTCACATTCTGTATGATGCATTCAGAGCTGCACCAAAGGCCTCCTTAATTTCTCGTTAAATCTTGTATGACATTTCAGGGTGGTGCAATGGAGGAAATTAAGTATTCCTGGCATTTAAGAACATGTCAGGCATCTTCTTGTAAAATTGTATTTGAATGAAACCTGGTGCCTTTTCAGATGTCCCTAGAAAGAGGCCTTGTTTCATTTTCAGTCTCTAGAAACTGCTCTGAGGAAATGAGAGAGTATTTCTACAATGTTACATCAGCTCTTTCAAGGTGTTGAGATACAGGAGAAGGTGTTGGGGGATGGGGAATGCTATCACTCAGTTTAGCAGCTATCCTTTAGATAAGATTGCAGGGAATTCCATTGTTTTCTCAGACTGGTAGTACTGGGACTTTGGAGACAGTGAGGTATTTCAAATAGAAAGCATCTGAGGAAAACCCAAAACTGTAGGTCTCTGTCCATGGTATGGAAAGTGAACATAAATAATTAAAAGAAATGAAGTTGGCTTCAGTGTGTTCCTTGTTCAGAAGAGTCATGCTTCTTTCTCTCATGTTGGTGGAATGTAAGCATATTTTGGAGGTGATTCACTGGGAGGAGGGTGTAGGGGGATAGAGCAGGGAGCATAATTTAAATGTTGGTGTTTTGCCTTAAAGGAATTCTCCCCCCATTCTAACTAAAAAATGCAAAAGTCCCAGTGAAGTCAGTGAGAGCTGTGTGCATTAAATGGCTGTGAGGGTTGGCAGTCCATACCTGCTGCTTAGGAAATAAAAAGTACTGATTTTCTTTAAGAGTTTACGTGAATTTACATTATAGGGAGTAAGGCCTGGCTGGTAGAAACCATGAATGTAAACTGAAGTGGATATTCCAACACCCATGCCCAAATGTGCACAAGCACTCAGCCCTTGGAGAATGTCAGTTGTGTGTTTGGAACTGGCATTAGTTAGGTTACTGTTATTTCCATTAATTCACACATAATCCAGATAAAAGATTTGAAAACTATATTGGACTTGAAAAATACCATTTAAAAACAACAGCCACATAAACCTTCAGTGATATTGAACCTTCCTGAATGTAATGGGTTTTGCAGGGATGTGACATCATGAGAGTCTGGATAAGGCATTGTGGGCTCTAGTTCCCAACCCCTGTGTGTAGTAATATTGTTGCATATAATGCCCCTCTTCCTGAGGAATTCACACTGTGCCTCTTTAGTTTGGAGCTGGTAAAGAAGAATACTAAAATATATAAGGGAAAACATTTTTTTTTGCTTATTGAAATTTTGGAAAGAGCAGCCCAGTAAATAAAAAGTAGGGAAGCTTTCATAAGAAGAGGAAAAGGGCTTTATCTTGGGTTGCTGTCCCTCTCAGAATGAATAATGCAGGAATACTTCACAGTGAAGAGTTTGAGAAGCTTACCCACACAGGATTATGACACTGCCACATTTTTGTCTTGTCTTTAAAGGACTGCTGTTTTCTGAAACAGGATTGCAGTTACTGAGGGCTATTTCACAGCTCTTTTGTTCCCTCATCTCCAAGGCTGCTTTTTGCAGGGCTTGTCAAGGCAAGGTGCCTACACTTCAGGGTCCTGCCTAGGCAGGGAGCCCTTTTGGGTTGGAAGCATCTGCTGGGGAGAGCTTTAATTCCTATTAGAACTAAATAGCTAATTTAGTGGGACCTGCAGTCAACAAACTGACCAAAAAAATGAGGTCATTGAGTGTTCAATTGGGTTGCTCAAGGTGTCTCAAGACATCTTATTTAATAGCTGTAATCTGAGTAACATGAAATATTAAATAACAAGAGGAGTCTGCTTGTCTGTGGGTTTTTAACACACTGTTGAAACACCCAGACCTATTAAAATAGGATGCTGCAATTCAGGCTGGTTGGGAACTTTCCAGTAAGCCATTCCTTGATTGGAAAATGCTGGATGAACAGGAACCTTTCACAGCTACTGTCTTAATGCAACTGGTTTTGGGGGAAGTTTCTTGAGGCTTGAGAAATGAAATTTCTGTTTAAAACTTAAAATGGGGATGAGAATTATTAGAACATGTTGGTGGTAAGGGCTTTTTGCCCGATGCAGACCAGGGGCTTGAACTTTGGTCTCCCACATCCCATCTGTCTCCTCTTGAATTTTTGAAAGTTTTTCTCTGCTTTGGAACAAAACCAAGTGTTGAAATCTCAAAAAAATAAAGAAAAGGAATTCTTGTTTTCCAGCCAGGCCCAGCTATAATCAAGAAATTTAGACTTTGTGGTATTTATTTTACAGTATACTCCAGAAATATTTAAGCCAGTTGAATTTTAAAATGAGTGCACATAAAAACACTCCCGAGTATGATAGCTGAGAGTTTTGTAAGGGTCTAGCACACAGCTAGAGGAGTTTGGTAATGTGTGTGATCAGCAAAGCTGCATCCAGCCTTCCCTACCCCACAGATGCAGGGCAGGGAGTTGGAGTTGTGCAGTTTGCTCTTATTTTACACAGACACTCATACTCTGTGGGAGTATAAAATAATTACAACTCACAGTACTTTGCCATTTCTCTGTGTTCCTGGGTGTGGACTATGATGCAGCCTAAATTACAGTGAGACGGATTAGTTTGTGCTCTAGTTATTTTCAGAGGCTATATTTAACAAGTTGCTTCTTCACTGCTCCTTATTTTCTGTGTTGGTTCTTAAAGCTTTTTTAAGGAAATTATTTGAAGAGTTTTCTTTCCTTCCTTGTGTCTGAGGACCCCTAACATGAGGTTACGAGGAAACCTGAAACTTCTGTCCAGTGTACACACCAGTCTGGGGACTAAATCAGAATATGGGGTCTTAGGTTTCTAAGCAAACAAAATACTGTTCCTTTTTTCCCCCCTGTATCATAAAGCATCTTAAGCAGCCAAAACTACGAAGAAGAATCAGATCCCTAAGTGCATGCAATTTCCACTCTCTCAATTTTAATGTGCAAAAAGACCCTTGCAGACTTGGGGTATTTGGGGGGTAAAATATACGTCAGTATTTTAATTTTACCTTATCCTAAATCCTATTTAATACATCACTCTGGTGCAACAAATGAAGAGCTTAACTACAAGGTGGCATCACACAACAAGAAATGGGCAACATCTTTCTCTGATTTAATTGCCATGCCAGGGAATGAGTTGTGTGTCCTCGTCTGAGGATTTCTGCTGATTTGCACCAATAAGGGGACAGCGATTACAGTGTAGCACTAGAGAAGAAAACAGATTGCAGTTTGTAGCTGATGAAAAGGTGTTACTGGTTTTTATCTTTAGTGCACAAATTCACTGTTCTGGTTTACATGTCAGCAGCGAGTTGTTTCAGCGAGTACTTCAGTGACTGCAGTGTTAGATACGTTGTTATTTGTTTGTTGTCCCGAGCCAGAGAGTGTCTGTGTGATCCCTGAGGGCTCTCTGGGACCCCTCCGTCCTCCTTCCACCCGGATGAGCCTTACAAGCAGGTGCAGTTGTGGGAAAACAATCGCAGTTTATATGGGGGCCAGTTCCCATGGCAGTCTGTTTGGGATATGGTGGCTGGGTTCCCATGGCAGTCTGTTTGGGATATGGTGGCTGGGTTCCTATCACAGTCTGTTTGGGATATGGTGGCCAGTTCCCATGGCAGTCTGTTTGGGATATGGTGGCTGGGTTCCCATGACAGCCCATTCGGGATATGGTGGCCGGTTCCCATCGCAGTCCGTTCGGGATACGGTGGCCGGTTCCCATCACAGCCCGCTCGGGATATGGTGGTCGGTTCCCATGACAGCCCGTTCGGGATACGGTGGCCGGTTCCCATGACAGCCCGTTCGGGATACGGTGGCCGGTTCCCATCGCAGCCCGTTCGGGATATGGTGGCCGGTTCCCATGGCAGCCCGTTCGGGATACGGTGGCCGGTTCCCATCGCAGCCCGTTCGGGATATGGTGGCCGGTTCCCATGGCAGCCCGTTGGCAGTAGGTTTGTTCTGTTGGGTGCTGTAGGAATGGGTGAAGACAGAGGAGCATCTCTCAGCGGGCCAGCGGTGGGAGGGCAGGGGCCGCCGGCTGATGAGTGCGGTGGGCGCGGGGCTCCTGGCCCCAGGCTGAGATTTTGGAGGGGGCTGCTGCAGCGTCGCATCCCCTCGGCTTTGGAGAGCAGGTGAAGGCAGGCCGTGTGGCTGCGGCCTCCGCCATGTGAGCGGCGATTTCCCCTCTTCCCGGGACGATGCGGCTGCGGAGCCCCACCACGGCGCTGCATCCCCGGCGCTGCTCACGGAGAGGCTCCGGGCTGTGCCGCCCTGTGCACGGCGGTGTGCGCACGCGTGCGGGTGCACGGGGACCGTGTCCTCGCCTGACCCCGTTCTCACTGCGGCCCGAGCCGAGCCGAGCGAGCCGGGCCCCGGTGCCCGGGGCGGGTGCCCCGCAGCGGCCGTGCCGTGCCCGGGGCGCGGGGCGGCGCCAGCTCCGCGGACGCGGCGGCTCCGGGCCGGCTCTTGCGGGCGGCCGAGCGGGAGCGCCTTTGTTCGGGCGGGAGGCCGCGGGGGGGCGCTGCGGGGCTCTGCGCGCTCCCGCGGGGCCGCACGCGGCGCGCGCCCGCGCGGCCGCCGCTGCGGCAGGAAGCAAAGATGGCGGGGCAGGGGCGCCGCCGCCGTGAGGGGGAACGCGGGGCTCCCGCGATGTGAGGGGCGCCGCGGGGGCGGCGGACGGGCCGCCGGGAGCCGCCGCCGGCCCGTGGAAGGGCCGCGTGTAAAGCACTCGGGGTATTGCAGAAATATCGCTGTTCCATAATAAAAATCGGGAGTGTCTGCCTGCCTTTGTGACCACAACTTATATTCTGCAATTTGATGTTTTTTTAGGTTCTAACAGAAAACAAAAGGCCTCAGAGGAGGAAGCAAAGAGTTTTAAAGGTAACCGATGATTGCTTTGATATTTATCCCCTCCCGTTTTGAGCAGCATTTTCTTGTCATACAGCCCAGGAAGGCAAAGGGTTAAACGCTGGGTAGCGGCGCTTTCCAGCTATTAAGCAGATTAGCTAATTTTAAAAGCACAGAACATGTCCTTTCTTTCCTCTTTCTCCCCAGCATGTTGGAGACATATTTGACCCTCCCTGCACAAGTCTGCAGACCAAAAGTTTGCTTCCCCTTGCATTGAACGCTCGTTCCCTTTAATTTCTTCTGTTCCTAGTTTCATACTTCCTAGGGTAACAGTTTAATGTTTTTAGCCGTATAGGTTTTATGGCATCTGAAATTTCATGGGAGAAGTCAACGTTAAACTGCGAGCCAAGTTAAAAAAAAGTGGAATTTTTACAGTTACTTTACTGAAGTTTTGATTTCCTCTCTTTCTTTAAACTTTAGAATACCTCAGCTGAAACTGAAAATTCTATAAAGTTAAAGCAACCTTCAGTTTCAGTGGTGACATGTTCCTTCCACACTTTTAAGACGGCTATCTTTCGTGATAACAAATGATTGGTCTTTCAGATGCAAATGTTTTAGTTTTTATACCAAAATACAGACTTGCTAGGCTCATGGTTAACGTTTTGGGTTGTTTGGGTTTTTTTTTTAAGTAACAGGTAGTGTATTGATACTGCTTTTCTCAGTTAATCTGCAGAATGTTTTGAATAAAAGTAAGTCATTTATTTTGTTGTTGCAAACGTGTTGGAGGATGGATGGGGCAAGTAAGATGGATGGTATGGGTAAGATGAAGCTAGTGAAAATGCAAACAGAAAGTATGTTGTTAAACTTACTTTGTTGAACTATTCTCTTATACTAGCTAAATGTAATAACATAGCTTAGTGTTGTTTCAGTACACTAAAATTTCAGAAGTTATTTGACATACTGGAGTTGATAAATGCCAACTGATCTGTGTCATTTTATTTGAAAACATCCCAATTTCTTAACAGTTGTGTTGTCACTGTTATGCTTTACAGAAACTTTGGTAAGAGAAGCCAAAGTTAAGATTAAATAAGGAGCAAATAACCTGTCCAACCTCAAGGGTGTCTGTCTGTCTTTCCATGTGGAGTAGTTGTGCCAACACTAACTGTGGTTGTACAATGCTAGCAAATCTTAGGGGGCTTTCTTTTGCATTAAAATAAGCCATTAAAATAGTATTTTTTGTTGTTCTGGGTGTGATCTTAATTCTGCATTTTAATACTGCTGCTCTTTCTAATATACTACATGGGTGTAGCTAAAACTTGAAGTGTTTGCTCATTCTGTCTTTTGTGCTATTGACAGTAGCATGCAAAATGAGTGTTTGTGAAGGAGTCAGTTTATAATGTGTAATTGGTGTGATGCCTGTTCTGGCAAAGTGTGGGAAATGTGTTTTTCTTTGGTCACAGACAGATACCTTGTGTTGGGTGTCTGTCTGCAGTCGTGGCTCATGGTTGGTGTTGAGCTTTTCCTCTTGAGTTCATTTTGCCACTGTTTGTGATTTGATGGCCCAACAGGTTGCTATGTAATATGAGTCTGTCATTCCTCTCCTTTCCAAAACTCCTTCTGGAGAGTTTTTTTCCACCCTTGGCCGTTGAATGGAAAGGCTTGTCTGGTTCTGTGTGTGTGTGTGCGTAGTGTCCATGTCAGTCGTTGGACCTGACTTGATTTCTGGTTTGACTTTCCCTTTGCTGAACCGATTCTGTGGTATTTCCTCTTTGGTTTTAGGTACTGTTCTTTGTGTTTTCTAGTGTTTGTATTTGTTTTGTGGTGCTGAAGTGTATTTCCTAAGAGTTTGTCCAACTGCATCCACCAGAGAAGGTGCAGTACCTCTGAAGGCATCTCATGGAATGCTGGATTGGGGTTGGTGGGGTTGGCCTTTGGTTTTGGGTGGGAGAAGGGAGGCTGGGCATCTTAAGTTACACTGAACTCTGTAAGCTTTCAAAAGCTGCATAATTTGCAGTCTTCTTTACTAGGGCATTTTTTAGAAATGTGATGTTATATGACTCCAACCTGGCTTCTGCTCTTGGTGGGACAGCCATGTAAAGTGGTGTCTTATCTGTTGAGTTATGACTTCAGTGTTTGATTTTATGATTGCTTGTGGCTGAGGGCATCTGACCAGTGACATTTTCAAAATTTCAACAAGATATGTCCTTTTCTCTTTGTATTTTCTTTGAGTAGCATTCTTGAGCTTCTTAAAGGAGGATTTCTAGTACTTTCTTCTGATAATATATGGAGTTTAGGGTTTTTTCCTAACTTTCTGAAGTCTTGATAGATGCACATTTATTTCCTTAGAGGGCTCGTGTTCTAACTGTGCTGCTGAGGACCAAGCCATTCACAAATTCTGTACAGGAGAAAATAAGCAGTGCTTTCCAGTTACAAATGGGTTGGACAGATAGAAAGGAAACTAAAAGTGATACACACAATTATACTGTGCACTTTTGTGTACTATTTATAATTTTCCATACTCATGTCTTAATGCTCCTTTCTAGTTATTGGGCGACTCATTTAGGAAATTCATCTGTGCCATAAATACTGTATTAGGTTCTCTATATTTATTTTGAAAGAACATCTGAAATATTCATCACTTCTAGCAAGTGAGTGCTCATTAAAGAAAGAGTCTTTCTCAGCTCACAGTAGTGGATACAAGGGAAGGAATATACTTATTTTTCCTTAGGGTTTATGTTGTGTTCTTTTCCCAGTTTTAAGCAGACACTTCTATGATTTTATTCCTGGTAATGGAAAATCTATGTAGAAGGGATTCATACTTAAAAATTAATTTGCCTGCATTTCAAAAGTCACATTATACACCCTGCTTCACTTAACATCATCCTTTTTAGCCACTTACTGGTGTTCTGGCTCAGTTTGGGCAGTGCATCTCTTCCTTAGGATGGGAAAATGCCTGCACTCACTTCCAAGTTCATTACCACAGAGCTCAGAATGGGACAGTTGCACTTAAATCTACACTTAGCACATGTAGGCAGCAGTGGCACCTGGGTTCTGGGGAGCCAGGGCTTGCATGGCTCTGAGTGTTGGTTGCCCTGATGGAGATGAAAGAAACCCAAAACAACAACAAAAGCAAAAGGAACAAGATAAAAAGGGAGGGGAAAAATAGGGAAGAGACTGTGGGAGAAATGTAGAATGACATATGTAGTGCTAAGTGAGTTTTGTGGCTGCCTGCACAGTCGGTGTTCTCTGTTGTGTTTGCATGATTCTGCATAAACGCTGCATCCGTGCTGGGGGCGCCAGCAAAGTGTGAACGGTGCCTGCTCACACTCTGGAAAATCCCCTCAGCTGAAGGCAAGCCAAAAGGCAGAGATGACTCAGTATCTGGAACTTTGGCTTTGTTTATAAACATCATATTAGGAACATGAAAATTTCATTTCCATCAAGGCTGCAAATAGATGATTGAGCACCCTCTTAATTTTTCTGCTTCACATAGATGAAGCATAGTCTTGTAAAAAGCCCATCTTTAAAACATAAAGTAGCTTGGCAGACCTGCTGTTGCCCTTTTTATGATGCAGTTTTAGTTTTGCAGCTCAAAGAAAGTAAAAAAGCACTTTTTTGATCAAGGTCATACATGTGTTAACAAGGTTTAGGAAAGCAAGTGCTAAAGTTCAAGATAATGCTTGGAGTGAGCAAGGATTGAACTGATTTGGAACATTTATTCTAAATTACGGTGTATATTTTTAGTGCAGAATATCTGCCAAAATATTTAGCTGGATGAAATTAAATTTTATTACTTTTTTCCCCTTTAAACTGAGACATGAGCAAGTCAATGGATGGAATTGCACTGCTGTGGAATTTCACAGGGAAAGAAGGAAGAATGGTACAATACAAGTTGGAAAGGATGTTGTCCAGAAAGGACTTATCATATTTGTTGTGGGTTTTTTTAAATAGACATTATCACCTTGGAGCATATTCCTTCAGTAAATACCAATTAAAATTGCTTTGAGCAGTGATTGAAAGTTTCTGCCTGTTTTTTACTCGCTGTCTTTGCTCCCCTTTTTTGATAGGTAGACCTCGTGGTATCAGAGCATCCTACACAAACCGGTTAACTTGCATTTTTAAAAGTAAGATAATTATCTTAGCTGTTACCTGGATTTTTTTTCAACATTTTTTGAAAGAAACACTCTCATTTTTATCTTTTTCACACTGAATGTGCATCTGTCTAAATGGGATTAAATCTTTAAACTTTTTTGCTTTTGATAGACTCAAGCAAACACTTGATGTGAGCAGGCAGGATTATGGTTGTGATTTAGCACAGGGCATTTTCCTGTGCAGCTTTTCCAGCACTTCTACATGAATGCACTCATGAACATATGAAGCACTTGCATGTTGTTTGTACAGTTCTGCCAGGACTACTCATGTATGTAGATGTTTTTGAGTAGAGCTCTAACAGAGAAAGCCTTTGTAAGTGATCTGTAAATTATTAATCTTACTCTGGTTATTTTCTAATCCTTAATTTTTCTGGTAGAGTTGAAGCATGTCCCTTGCAAACTCTTTTCCTGGGGTGTGCAGAGATGCTGTGCTTGCCCCCTATGTTCCTGGAGGGCTCCTTTATTCCGTGCTGTTTCCTCTCCCATCCCTCCTGTCGTGTCCCTGTGCTGCTCTTTGCCCCACAACTCCCCAGAATTTGAGGGGAGAACCTAGGGAGGAGCAGAGTTTCTGTTTTAACTCCCCTGTTGGTGTAGCAGAGCAGTTGTGAGGACAGTGCCACTCCTCAGGGATTGCAGAGGCTGGGAAATGTTGAGTAAGGCCAGGCTGAACCTCATGGTTTTGAAGGGGTTTGCATGCTTTGAATCATTATTTATTTGTAAATCTTGGCTCTCATGGTGTGTTTTAGTGTAGGGCCTTCCACTTTATTGTATTCATAAGTGGAGTTTCAAAAAAGCTAGGAAATGTGTTTGTGATCAAAAATGTCATAAAATATCCATTAAAGGCAGCATAGCTTGTGGAAAGGGAGGAAAGGGTACATGTGGAGATGAAGGTTGGTTGTGTAGGTATATTTATATGTTGTTTAGATGTTCTTAATGAAATATTACATAATAAACATTGATAAAATTTGATATTGTTTGCGTTCACTGCTGCATTATGAGCTTTATTCAGTACTTTTACTTGCTGTATGTAATGCAGACATGGAAATAAGTGAGATGGCTCTGCCAGTTCTAGTAATCTGTTCTCTGTGTGCTGCTGGCCATACATTTAATGACTGTAATATCTAAAAAATACTTTGAAAATGGGTGCTACCTGTTTAGGATCTGACACCATATTGCTAAGCAAGTTTGTTTATTGCTTTTAGCAATTGATGTGGGAGAAAAATACATCTGGTTACCTAAACTTACCTGAATGGCAGTAGATTTTTCACATTTGTGATTGTTTTTTTCTTTCTGCCATGTTATACCAAGATTTTTGTTTAGTGTTACTGATGATGGGAAAGTTAATTTAGCCAATACTACGACAACAAAGTTTCCCACTGATATTAGTAGGAGTTTTGCTTTTGTAGGGACCAAAATTCATACTAAAATAAATTCCTAATTATAGGATTTCATTGGGAAGATAACAAGAGCTTATGTTATCTTTTTAAATGTTAAGTGCATGAAACTTAAATGATGTAAAGAAAAAGGAGAACAGCATTTACATATAAGGAACTATCAGTAATCCCTTTTCATCTATTTATGTAAAATTAGTATATAGACTATATAAAACAAAGCTGTCCTTGTTGTCTTAACAACTTCAATCTTAGATCTTCTAGAATATGAGAATATTCTAATATTTCTATTAGGATATTATTCCAGGTTTTTTTTTGAAGCTGACTTACCATTGAGTGGTTTGTATCTTGACTGAATTCCTTTCTCAGTGTTTTGTTGGTGCTGTCTGTATTGCATTATAATTTAATCAGTGCCCTATAGTAAAATGGGGCTCTACATTTAATTTTTCTAAAATAAGGGGTTTTCTGGATGTGTGAATAAGAGGAAGAACTGCTCTGTGTTTATAATGCAAAGCACTCACTTTTGTGCCATGCTCACTGTCTGAATTCTGCAGTGCTGCTCCATAACAGCGTTGCTGTTATTCTGGGATGGGAGTGAAAGCTGCTACTCCTGTAAAGAGCAAGTGGAAGTTACAGTGCAAATTCTGCCTTGGCTTTTACTTGAACCATAGGTGTGCAAGCTCTCAGACAGAAAAGAAAACATAATTTGCAAATTTTTAGGCTTTTTTCCCTAGTGGGTATAAGCAAAAATAGATCAAAAATCCTGACTAATGCTGCCTTGTAGCCTGGTGCCTTTAGAGATCAGCATGACTATTTCTTTTTTTTTCTTTTTAATCTAAATTAGGTGCTCCTCTGACATACCTGTCACTAAGTTTTCTATTTCTAAAGAGTGTTAGTTACTCCCTTTTGTCTTGTGGCCCCTCATCAGCTTTAAAACCAGGCTAGAATGGTGTTGTGTGTCCTTAGCAGTTCTGCTCTGAGAGCTGCTACCAACATGTAGTAACTTATAAATAATATAATTGGTTGTACAACAGGCAGCAGGGCACGGAACCGTGCTCCTAAATTAAGGAGCTGAATATCTTCCTGCTTAGATTACAGGAACTGTGGAGAGTTATGTTGTTAGCAGTTTGGATCTTTACTGCACTGAACCTGAAGAGAAATGAACTTGTCTCAGTTTGGATCACGTGTGGTAAACCCAGGAAAGATCATAATGAACACTTGTTCTTGTGCTGGGAGGTTGTAAAAATGTATCTTTTTATTTGGTTTAAACATAATTTTTTTTAAAAATAGTTGAAAGAACTTGAATTTGAAAATTCCCATGGATGAAAAGTGCATCCAAACACCTAACGAGATGCTTACAAAAAATTCTTTGCTCTCTCTCTGTCTTGTTGCAAAAATGTGCACCATGATTCAAGGCCAGACTTCTCCAGCCTTAACTTAAAGTCATTGAATCTTGTTATACTTTTGTCTACTAGAACAAGGAGCCCTCTGTTATCAGCATTCTTTTCCACATAGACTGAGCAGGAGTTTGTGGCTTTTCAATTTTCTTTCTCTTTGCTAAATTGGAGAGAGTGAGTAGAGAGTGAACTTGAGGCTTTCACTTCAAGATGTTTCGATCCTTTGTCGTTCTTGTGGTCCTCGGAGCCCTCTCCAGCATATCAATGTCTCGCTTGAATTGGGGATGCCAGAACAGGATGCTTTATTCTGCTAGCAGGTGCAAAAGTGCCAAGTGCAGGATTGAAAGTAACCAGACTTTTCCTATTTATATTGTTATTTATGCACCCAAGAATCTCACTAACCCTTTCAGCCATAAAGTTGTACCAGGAGTTTCTGTAGTTACTGTGCAGTTGATAATTGACCACGTTAATGTCTTGCTTTCCAAGGTAGAAACCTGCCTTTTGTAAGTACAGTCCCATGTCTCTGGCTAAAAACAGAATTTATTTTTAGCTCTAGTGAAATGGTTGGCTTGCCAGCTTAATTTGCGAGGCATCATGTCTGCTCTTTGAATTATTTGCTATTTTTTATAAGTATTAATTTACTGCTCTTTCAGATTGTTGCTAAGAAGGTTCCACATGGCTGTGATTTGCTCCCTGAAGCCCCTGTTATGAACACTTTGATGATTTTCCATTTTCAGGGAAGGGCCAGGCAGCAATTCCTTAACACTGTGCTGATGGTTTCATAAACAAGTAGACCACAAGAGACCTTAGCTAGGGTGGGTAAATTCAGAGACTGAATTTCTTTCATCTCTGCTTTTGAGCTAAAGCACATTAGGTGAAGTTCTGTTAGGGAATACATATTGCTGCTGATTGTATCATTTTTCTTTTCTGGTTTAATTGAGTGTTATATTTTCTAGAGCTGCCAGGGTCTCTTTGAGTGCTTGGTTTCAATGTTGAAGGCAAGTGATTGAGTAATTCAAAACACCAGTAAAAACCAAACCAAACCCAAAACCCAGAGAAAACAAAAATGACCAGGCAAGATGCTTGTTTATATTTGCTTCTGTGGCAGAAAAAGTACTGCAATGTTTGGGGCTTTTTCTTTCTTAACAAATTCACTTCTTGGATGTCTCTGTAGGAGAATATGGTGTCCTTCACTCTCTGTTCTTTCTTATTCCTGTTTGTAGCTTTTCCAAGATAGAGAAAGGAGTTGATGGAAACAGTAATTTGAGTTTATGGTTAAGAGAGTCTATTTCCAAATAGTAATCCAATAAATACATTTCTATAGGAGCCACCATTTGAAACCTTTACAGTCAGAATTAGTGTCCTGTAGTTTTTAATTTTGTTATTAAGTGTATCCTTTAGGGTCTGTGATCTGTTGATCTTTATAAGTGGTCTCACTGAAGCTGTTGCACAAGGTGGCTGGGAAGTCTCTGCTCTGGCAGTGCTGTAGGAGAGAAAAGGAAGAGAACAAAGGTTTAAAGACTTTGAGGCCATAATGTACTAATTCCTCCTGGAAAGAGACAGTAAGGAGCTTTTTGGTGGGAAGGCTGATTTGTGTTGGAAGAAATGGCAGAGAGGATATAAATGTAGATTAAATGGAGATGAAACTGAGAGCTAAGCTGTAGCTTGGAGAATGTTCTTTGCTGTTGTGGATACAAATATGGGGGGAAAAAAGCAACCAGCAACCAGAGCAGACTTTTCAGCTGTAGAAAGATCCAGTGTGAAGTGCTGCCTGCTGTGATGCTCAAGTTGGTGACTGGGTGATTTGATACACAGGGAAGTTGGAAGTGAGGGGGATATTTCCAGGAAAGCATTTCTCCAGATTTGCAGGACCTCTTGTTCTCTGAGTTTCTGTATAAATCAGCTTCTGCGGTAAAATTTATCAACATAATTTTGCCAGGTCCTGTCCTTCAGTGCCATCTGTGAACGCTGCTCTCTTGAGGAACAAAACACCTTGTACATTCAGGCTGTTACAGTAACAAAGGTCCCCAATCTGTTCCTGTGCACTAAGACCTGTAGAAAATGTGCCTTAGCTGAGCCACTGTAGGACTGTGGTACCCTGAGAAACTCCTTCATGTCCACAGATATGCAGTGTGCTGGTACCTGCTTTATGCCTGTGCTGAGATTGATGGGGAATGTGCCCCAGCTTGGCCCTACTCTGCTGTTCTGTCTTTTGGGAGCCTGCTTGGACACCCTGCTCAGGCTGCAGCCTTGGGCAGCAATCTACAGCATGTTGCTGCTGTCTGCATTATTGCAGTAGTCAGACATGTCATGTGGTCTGAAATAGAAGTTTATTCTTACTTGTATTATATTTATATCTGTCTTTAATGAAAATAATAATCCAAGAAGAAAACTTAGCTGTATTCAGGAGGTGACCTATAGCTTCCACAGCATCCCACCTTCTCTCTGCCTCTGTTCTAACCAGTGCATGGTGTCCTACATTGCACTCGGCATAAGCAACTGTTTCTCCACACCTCTGCTCTGTCTCCCTGATGCCTGTCCTAGCCATGTCTTCTCTCCTTATCCCTGCATGTTGGGTCCTGTCCAGTTCAAGTCCTGGATTCTGCTGAATTTCTGCATGTCCTGGGGAGCAGACAGTGGACAGCAGGAATAAATGATGGAAGAGTAAATTCCTGCTCATCAGCTGCTCGGTGCTTTCTTGCGTCTTGGTAAGGCAATGATACCTGACAGACCATGAGCCAAACACCCTGTTTGAATGTTAGCTGAAGTACATTTGGGTCTTTTCCAAACAGTTTTTCTGAAACACAACACTTCTCTCGTTGTTTTTGATCTCTGAGGAGCTGCCAGCTGTGTCCCAGCTTGGAGAGACATGTGGGGCTGGCTGTGTGGCTGCAGACACTGCAGCAGGATCCAGGCTTACCCGTGGCACTGCAGCTTGCAGGTGCTTCTCACCCACTCATCCTTTTGTGCTGATGAATGTTGAGACCCTGCAAGAGCTGTGTTTTGAGTCATCCCACTTTTGGCACAAACAGGGGGTGCAAGTATTGTTTGATGTGTTGGGCACTGTATTTGTATGGGACCTGGGCAGAATCTTACAAGGAGAGCTGCTTAGGAGATTTGGCATTAGTTGTGTTATTCAAGACTTGCTTGTAGAGCCATTTTATCAGTGGCTGGACATGGCATCATCTGTTATTTCTTGTTTATGAGATCCTCCTGGTGTCCTTTAGTGTAGTGTGTGTTGCTACCACCTGTAGAGGTTTGGAATGAGGGACACAAATCCATGGCCTGCTTGCTACTCAGATGTGGAAATATATTTGGGGCAGCTTAAGCATTACGTTTTGCCTGGGAATTGATTAATTCTGTATTACCTCAGGGGCATCACGTGCTAAAGGAGAAGTTAATAGTAAGTCTGACTCTTCAAAATGTCAAATGATTTGCTGTAACTGGCTGTTTGTGTGTGCTGGAAGCATTAGCTCACAGTGAATTCTTGTGTGTGTGTATATACAAGATAGTGTTTGAAGTTCCAGTAATACAGCAATGGCCACAGCAGGCTCTGTGCTTCCTGTCCCAACAGCACAAGCTGCTGCAGAGCCCAGGCTTGAGCAGGATTTGTTAGTGGCTCGTGTCTCCTGGCAGAGGAGAGCTCTCCTTAATGACAGAGAGAAAGGAAATTACTGCTATTGATCTGCTTTATTTATTCTTCAGCTTTGCACTGCGTTTGTGTAAAAGCCTCAGAAGCTGAGAATGTTAACGCTGTTGCTTGGGGTTGTGATATCCTTGCCTGTAGTTGGCACTGGGGTTTTTACAGGCAGTTGAGGACTTGAAGATAGATTGTTTCTAGGTTGAGGGGAAGAATCAAATGAGCTCTGTCCCTGGTAGTGTGTCTGCCTTTGTCTTTGTGGTGGGAAATATTAACTTCACGTGCTAACAGAATATCCAGTGGCCCTTTCTGTTTGAGAGGGAAAAGCAAAGGTATCTTTTAGGATCCACTGCAGTTTATATTAATATATGATATTTATATTATTTATTCTAATGGGGGATAAAGCAGCAGAGTGCTTCAAAGGCAGAGTTTGATTAAAACAATAACATTTAATTTCATGACAATATTTTGACTTCATGTGGAAAAATAGAATATGAACTAACTCATGCCAGTGATATGATTCATCTGAGGTTTTTTTTCTTCCTCATTGCACGTGGGCAGCTTCTAGTAATGTTAGTGGAAAATATGAAGTATGAAGAATATTTTTTTTTTTAAGCAATTCCACCTTTGCTGCTGGGATCATTGGAGGTCTGTAGGGACACAGTAATACCTGTGCAGTGCTAGCAGATGAGGGAATATCCTGAGTATTTTTGATCATAGCTGTGCTTTTTGATGAGATAAAGTGTTTTATTGAGTAACAGTCTAGTTGGGAGGACTGTGATGACACTTCTGTACTGGGTGCTGGATTCTATGTCGGGTCTTCTCATCTCTGCTAATTGTGGATGAAGCCTCTTCCTTCCCTATGCTTCTTACTGCTCCCAAATTACCAGACTTAAGTTATTAATTATTTTAATGTAGTGAACAGTCCCTATAATGATGAATGGAATGCAAAATGTGGTGTTGTGTTGAAAATGTGCAATTGATGGGGAATTAATTTTCATCTATTTGATTTTATGTCTTCAGCCTCCTACTTGTTGGATTAAATAATTTTTAATAAAAATTTTACATGGCTGGGAATCTTTTGGATTGGTGGAGATGTACTTTTGCCTAAGAATAACAATTCTACTTCTTTCTGAAGTTAAGGTTATTGAAATTCAGCTTTTGTGCAGGTGTAGAATTGTGGGGTTCTACTCTTTTATGGTGAACCCTGAAAATATTTTTTTCTACCAACAGAATGGTGGAACCTGTTCAGCTTTGGTGGATCCTCAGTGACCCTCTGGGTCTGGAAATCATTCACTGAGAATCACCAGGACCCAGAGGAGCTCACTGACCAATAGTCAGGATCAGTGTGTACTGAAAAGACATTAAATAAGGAATCTCTTTGTATATAAAATCTGTAGGCTTGACTTAGCTGCACAGGTGCTGGACATGTTTTTACATAACATTTCCATGAGAAGTTATGATGCCTCTCAGAACATTTAGGATGTGCTGTGGATTCCTGGGTTTGTGTTTCAGCAGTTGCAAGGTAACCACTGAGCTCCAGCTGGAACTGCCTTGTTTTGCCTGGGGGTTTATGGCAGTTCCATCTTGATGGTTTTAATTAATCATGAATCTCTTTTGCATTTATTTTCCTGGGTTCTGTCAGAAGTCCATGGCATTTGTTGGTAGGAGCACAGAAGCATCTCTGAATTCTACTGGGTGGCATTTTCTGGGCACTGCTGTGAGGTCCTGTGCCTACACAGGGTTAATTAGCCCCTCTTGTTGATGATACCTAATTTGAAAAGCAGACCTGGTTTTCTTTTTTTAAAAAAAAAGAAAACCTTCTTTTTTTATTTTCTTTTAAGTACAGGTTGCAGGGGACTGAAGAGCTCTTAAATGTTGCAATCAGATAAAAGAACAGCACTGTCTACTGTGATTCAAAATTATTTTTTCAAAATTTGAATAGCATAAGAAAAAATGGATTCCTGCCTTAATTACTGTTTCTGCATAAGTTTCTGCCTTAATTAGTTTTAGTTCTGCTTTGCATAACTCCTTTCTTCATATCCATAATACTATCTTAAAGCCCATATATATATATATTTTCTTTCCAGGACACAATATTCTGACTCTGTCTAGACTTTGACATTGCTTCAACCACATGAACTGTGTAATATCAGTGAAGATCAAGAACATGTTTAACAAAATACTAAAATGTAGCATTTACTAAAATCCAGTTTTGAATAGCTTATATGAGAGACCGCTGAGAAACCTGGAAATTTCCATCTACATACAGAAGCTAAACATCTGTTTAAAGAGTAACTTCCAAGTGAGCTGATGTAAATTGGATTGCTATTCATTTCTGCTTAGGGTTTGTAATTATTTAAGGACTTGAAGCAAGATTGTCTGGTTTTCAGGATTAGCTAGTGTCCAACCAAGTGGTGTACTGGTTAAGCCAGTTTATTGGTCTAGCCAAATGAATGTAATTATGCCGAATTACTGCTGAACTTTGTGATATAATCCTTTGCATTTCAGTCTTGCTTTTTAACATAAGTTTTTAACCTTTTTTTAATCTGATCATGCAAATTAATTCAAAATTGAATCCTTACATCTAGTTCTAAATGCTAACATCCTTTATCTGACTGTTCATTTCACTAGTCCCCCACCACCACATTTGCCCAGTTTCTTCCCCTGTACCTCAACAGTGGGGAAAAATAGCTATAAATATGGATAGGGTCTTTAGCCTTCAGGTTATTTTATAACTTCCTGTTTTGTTTATTTTCCAGTGTCTGTGCCTAATTAGGATATTCCTCATGTCTGTCAAAGTAGGGATTAATTGCTGTAAATATGAAGCTTCTTATTCTTAATGTGCTTTGAACAGCTGTTACAACAAGGGTTTTTTATTGTTGTTTTATAGGCAAATTTAGAAAACAAAGCAGTAAATGGCCGCAGACCAGAACTCATGGAATGCAGTATATGTGGTCATGGTGAAAAATACAGGGTGAAGACAAGCCAAGCAGTACCCATTGAAAATGTGCAGTCTAAGGAGAAAGAGAGAATGACTGGCTTAGAAGCAGAGAAGTGGGCACATAACGAGAAGCCATCCTTCGGTGTCCACGTCAACGGCGACATCCACGGAGCTGTGACGGGCACGGAACACTTGAAACACGCTGACCACAGTGAAAGAGCAGCCTCTCCCAGTCAGTTCACTGAGCCAAAAAAATCCTTGGTGCACACCATCAAAAATGGCATTAAAACCCTGCATTATTCACCACCAGAAGCAGTTGCTTCACTGAAAAATGTATCTGCAGAGGAAAGGACAGATTTGACAAGCAACTCCCACATGCAATGGCCGAAGGGTAGCAATCTGAATAATGTAGTAAGCACTCTGACGAGTGGCACTGGCTGTGTTCATCCAGAAAACCAAGGGAATGTTTTAATGAAAGAGGAAAACTGCACCTGCAGCATCTCTGAGTATTCTGATCAGTCAGTTTTGCAGACAGGTTCCAGCTTGGATGTGCAGGAGAGCTTGTGTTGTCCTCTGCTGCCTGAAGAAGAGCTGCAGGCAGGGAAGGATGGCTTTAAAGTACCGAATGTGGAGACACTGCCTGAGAATTCTGCACTCCAGCCCACTTTTTTGTCCCTGATTAAAACCAGAAATTTAACTCTGGAGCAGGTTGTAGCTATTGAAGCTTTAACACAGTTGTCTGAAGCTCCTTTAGAAACAACTTCACCAGCTAAAACTGAAAGTACTGAATGTACAGGAGAAACAACTTCCAACTTGCTCCATGGTTTTCAAAGGGATATCTCATCCTCCTTTACATCCTCTGCATTGCAAGAAATCAAAGACACTTACTTAGAGAATGAACAACAGCTCTTGGCTCACTGCGCTCACTCGCAGAAGCAGCTCCCTAATAAGGCAGTGTTATACAATGGCCAAAGTTCAGTGTCTGAATTGTGTGATAAACCTGCCAATCCGGCTGGTGAGATGTATAAATTACAGTTATCCTCAAGAGATACCAAAACTTTATCTGACTTAACATCTAATGCAGCATTTTCAGGATATGATTCCAACAAAAGTTGTGCTCATGAGCCAGTCACCCTCGCAGGGTATTGCAATGCTTCATGTGATGTCCAGCAAATAAGGAACAACTTGGAAGCTCCTGGCCAGTTAGAGCAAAAGCCAGCGTGTAATGATTCAAAATTGGAAGGTAGTTCTTTGATTAAAGAAGGAGGAATTCACAGCCAGGATGAAGAGGATGTAGCTGCACAACTAACTCAACTGGCAGCACTGATTGAATCAAACCAGACGAATCCAGAGCAGAAGAACGATATAAAGGCATCACTGCTTAATCTAATATCACATGAGAGGCAGCCAAAATATAACCAAGATGTGTTGCAGAAAAAAGAAACCGTATTTTTTAGGCATAATTATAGTTCCTTACTGTTAAAGCAAAAACAAGCAACAAATAAGAAAGGAAATGCTGTGCCATGGAAACCAAGACACAAAAAGAAGCCTCAAGAAGCACGCTATCAACAAAATAATCAAAACCAGCTAGAGCTGTTGTCATGCCAGCATAGTGAATTGCAGGACATTTGGATATCATCAAAACTGCACAAGCTTGGTCAAACTGGGCCACAGGATTCCAGGGTGGCTCAGTCTGAAAAGAAATCTCCAAGAACCAAAGTACAGAGAGCACTCAGTCAAAACACTTTAGCATCACAAGAAAAAACGAGATTATTTCTCCCACAAGCACAGATAAAATTCCACAGGTGTTTACCTGAGGAGAAAAAAAAAGACAGGTTGTTTGGCTGTGAAGTGGTGAATGAGCAAATGAAAACTGCGGGCTCCAGTGACACACTAGGCACTGATGCATTGAAAAATGAAGTTGTTGCACATAGCCAACACAGCGACCTGTCCTCCCGTAATCCTCTGGCTGCTTCACAGCTGAAAACAGCATCCTTGTTGAAAAGACCAACTGAAAACCTACAGATGTTTACAGAAAAATGTAATTCTCAGGTACAGCAAACAGCAAATGTCAGTCAGGCGCATCCTTTGCCACCAACTTTTAACCAGTCTAACCTGAGAGCTAACGAAATGTGTAGTGAAAACAAAGCCTATGTTCAGCAGGTCAAACAACAGGTAGATCCGAAGTCCCAGGTGCTGCCTGTTCCCTGTGGTGGGGCCCAGGTGCCAGGTGCTGCTGAAGCTCTCAGGAATATGGAGTGTGTGGGTGAGGTGACCGTTCTGACATCAACCAGTTTGGGTACTGACCACGCCCAGAGCACAGGCGACTCAGGGTGTTCCCCAGCAAAAAACACGCTCAGCAGTTTCCTTGAATCACCCATGAAGTTTCTTGATACCCCTACAAAAAATTTAATAGACACACCTACCAAAAAAGGACAATCTGAATTGCCAACTTGTGACTGTGTTGGTAAGTGTTTTCGCTAACTTTTGCCTGTACGTGTCAAATGGAGGTGTGCTCATGTTGCTTCCTTTAATGTGAGGAAGTGTATGTGATGGCTGTTGCACAAGAATCGGTGTTTCACCATTAGAAGACCGGAGGAAATTGTCTTTCCCCTCCTTTGTAACGTTTGCTTGGTGTTCTTTGGGCCTGCAGAGCACAGCAGAATCGAGGATTTTATTTTTTTGTACTGCAGCTGGCAGGTTTACATCCTCCACTTAAATGTAACCCTGGAGGAGAGGGAGTTTTTCTGTTCATTGTTCTGCCATTGCTGGTTTGTGCTTTATGTGCATTTCCCTGCACTGTTATCAGGTCATGACTTTGATGGTCTAGAACTGGTTTGTGCTTGAGTGGGCTGGGCAGCAGTGTCCCAGTGTATTTTCCTTGTTGCCTAAATCTGCTAGACAAGCAGGAGAGCGTAGCTGGCCTTGCTCCCATCACTGTTATTCCCGATGGCCACTGTGGGATGGCCTGGGAGAGTCCATGGCCAAAGCTCCTGACACCTCTGGCCACAGGAGGAGAGCTCAGGTGGAGTGGAGGTGGGGGCACTTGCAGAGTGACTCTGTTGCAGCAGGAGGTGTCAGAGCAAGCTCTGCATGGAGGGTTGTGCAGGCACAGCTTGGCTGAGGCTGTGAGATGCGCGGTGTTGTCACTGCCAAAGCACCCAGATGGGAAGACAGGTCAGAGCCTTCACAGCAAATCATCTGCAGGCAGATTGTTTCACCTTAGCTTTGTGTCCTGAATCAACTGAGTGCTTGTTAAGAAGCCTGGGTTATGTTTTCTGTTCTGTAGGATATGATTAGCTGTTAATTTATTTTATTGCCCTCAATTCCCCTTTGTCTAAAATGAATTAATAATGTTCCTACCAACAAGGATATTGGGAGTTTTACTTAGGAAATACCAGCTCCTCCAATGAAAGTTTTAAAGAATGCAAAATATTGCTATATTTAGGGTTTTACTTAAGAACATTAAAAAAATGCTAGCAAAATCACTGGAGGAAATAAGCATAAAATAATTCCAAAGCAACTGAAGAAAAAAGCCTGTCATACCCTTCATGATATTTCAGGGTCAAACTCTGTGTTCTAATTTAATTTGGAAGGCATTTCCGTAAACTGTTTCTAAGTTTATTTTTCATGGGGTAAATAAATTTTGGATGTGCCAACACAGTTTTCTTTACCTGCTTGCAGAGCAAATTATAGAGAAAGATGAAGGCCCCTATTACACGCACCTCGGGACAGGACCAAGTGTTGCTGCTGTGAGAGAAATTATGGAGAACAGGTGAGGAGAATTCAGCTTTTAATGCTCATTGTATTTTTGACTGTCTAAACAGGGAAGAAGTAGAGCTCTGAGAAATGAAGTGTTGTCTTTAGCTTTGTTTTGCTGGACTTTTGTCAGTACTCAATTATAAAGTGTTTTCTTGTTCAGATGTGCATGAGGTGAGCATGAGCACTTCAGGTCCAAATTCGTGTGTCTTTTCTGAGCCCAGGGCTGGAGTTCAAGTGCAGTTTGTTCTGAAGTACCCTTGAAGTCAGTAGGAAGGACAGAGATCAGCAGCTGGCAGAATAAGGTTTTCTGGTGTCCTACCTGTGAAGAAGCTGTGGCAAACTGGAAAGAAAAAGGTCATATTAGTTTAGATTGCACTATGATCTGTATGCAGATACCATTTCCTAAGTGCCAGAAGTTTATCAGAAGAGACATGTCAAAAACTAGTCTTGCAAGTAGGATTATAAATTAAAAGGTTGTTTTTTGTTTTTTGTTTTTTTGCTTTATAAATACTTTGTTTATAAAATACTCCAGTAAAAATAAATTCATTAATCTTTTACTGAAAATGTTTCCTCTTTTCAAATGGTCTACAGTAGTTTGTTTTACTCATGAACTTTTTTTAATGCAGGTATGGAGCGAAAGGAAGCGCTGTAAGAATAGAGGTAGTGGTTTATACAGGAAAGGAAGGAAAAAGCTCTCAGGGG
Source organism: Poecile atricapillus (assembly GCF_030490865.1). NCBI lineage: Eukaryota > Metazoa > Chordata > Aves > Passeriformes > Paridae > Poecile > Poecile atricapillus. The sequence goes on from NC_081254.1 coordinate 4,354,779, forward strand.
TGTCCAATTGCCAAGTGGGTAAGTTTCTATATTAAATCAATAAAGTTGTTTTGTGTGGCTTCAAATGATGTGCAGTCCTTGACCTAAAATCTCATCTGATCTTTAATGAAGATCTGAATTTTAATTGATTGAAAAGTCTGCCTGAATGATGAAGCAAAGGAAAACGATTTTTTTTACCTTTTTTGTTTAAATTTAAGGTGCGGAGCTGTATGTTACGTACTGTGGTTTGAATGAGTGTGAAAGGGAGAGGCTTAACAGAGCTGGCAGAGATGACCAAGGGTGGAAATACCCTGACAGTGTCTGAAAGTTGGAGTGTTTTTCGAAATAGGTCACTGAGAATTGTAAAAGAGAGAAAAGATGGTTGGTTGGGGGAGTTGGAAAGCTATCCAGGAACATTTTTAAAAACCCTTCTCAGTTGCATGACCACTTAAAGAAAAGAGTGATGGAAGAATTTCAGTCTCATATGCCAAGGGGTTCATTACTATTTTTGAGGAACTGAACTCAGGATTTGAAAATGTGAATGTTATGATGATAGTTTTCACCAAAGTCTTGTCTCACATTGCTTCATAGGAGCCAGGAAATGAGGTAACAGACACAAGCTCCAGGAGAGAGCTTGGAAAGAATTGATTGTCCTTAATCTTTGCTGAAACCACTGAGGGAGGTAAAAAGTAGACTGGAAATCTTTTAAACTGAGTTTTGGAAAATAATAAAAGAACTTGGCTGTTAAAAAAAACTGTATTGCTGTATTTAGGAATTTCAGACTTGATTGAAAAAACTGTGAAGGTAACTGTACAGTTGATAGGGTAGTGTTTGTAACTACATGCCAAAAATAAGGTTATTGCTTATTGTATGTGAGTGAATTTGCATGTTAAACATTTACTGCTTGTGCTTGGAACAGTCAAAATGTGTTTTTTATACTCGATACATAAACTGTTTTTCAGAAGGGAATCACTTATGTGATTGTGCATCAGATAATATTTAATAACAAACCCAGTATGCAAGAAAAAAAAAATAATTTCATAAACAACTGAACCAAAAAGAATGGAAACATTTTTCTCAGTGTTTCAGCTAAGCAAAACACTGAGTTTTAACAGAGGACAGGAGCTAAAAATTTCACCACAGAAACAGTTGAGAAGGAAGAAGGCATTTAAAACTAACTCTTAACCTTGATTTTTGTGTCGCCAGTATCAGCAGACTGCGTTTTGTGTAAGGCAGAACTGGCAGCATCTCTGGTCCCTGAGCGTGGCTGGAGGTGTCCTGCAGGAGGGGGCACTGGGGCAGTCAGAAAGCCCTGGGGGGCCTCTGCAGAGGGCTGGTTTAAGGTATGGGCACCTGCTCTCCAGTGAGGTTTTCACCTTCCTGTATGTAAAATGTTTGTGAGGTGTAGCTTCAGTGTTCATTTAACCAAAGTTGTAAGGAGCAGTGACTTTCTCCTGTGTGAGTTCACACCTAAAGAGGAGGAATGGTTTTCCAAGTGTGCTGTTGCTGTGTGACTGTTCAGTACAAGAGAGGGAAGGGAATTTCTGACATCTGTAGAACTGTTTCATCCTGTATAAGATCCACATTTCGGGTTGATGTTCTTAAAGTGTTGCATTAATTTTTCATGGGCAGTGCTACTTTTAATCCTTTCATGGAGCATATTTGGGTTTTGGCTACAACCAAAGAAACTGGATGGCGAGATTTGTTTGAAAGCATCTGGAAAAGGTTTGCTGTTCTCTTTGATACTTGCAGCCATGAGCTCTGTAGCTGCACAGGGACTTTCACTTACTCATTTCCAGTGTCCTTTGGAACAGACTCATTTCTGCTTTGCAGATGGACATGCTCCTGCCCTTAGGGCTCTGCAGGGACTCGCTGCTGAGAGCACTGGGATGGAGCTCTGCTGAAGCAAACAGGATAGGAGAATGGAACTTATCTGTTGATCGCATTGAACTATTTTTTCCCAATTAATTTTCCCCATTTCCACTAGGTTATTTTATCTTTTTGGTTTACTAGAAATATTTTAAGATTAAAGGAGGCTTTCTGAAGTACCTGTGTCCATACATTCTTCTGTTAGTGACTGCATTCCATAATACTGATTGTCTCTGAAGTTATTGTCTCTTAAGTGACTCCCAAGATGGACCTGGTGTGTTAAACATCTTCTGGGACAGATTCCTTTCTTAGATTTCAGGTTGCCATAAACTTTCAGAATTATTTCTCTTTCATTCTTTTAATAATAATAACCATATCTACTGTATTTTTTTTTTTAATGTATAATATTTTAGGGTGATACTTTGTCCCTCTGGATGTGAACAAGAATGCTCCTATTAGCTAAACATTTTCAGTTATTACTGCCCAGGGCTGGAAACCTTGTGCCTGTTCTCTGTGTAGGTATCAGACTGACACCCACATGAACTGGGGAGATGAGCTTGTGATTGTTTGCACTGCATGAGGCAGCAACAACAATTGCTTGACCTCTGGGGATTTTTCTTCTCCCCATCAAATCACGTTGTCACATTTGTTTGTCAGAACAGAATTAATAGAGTTTTGGCACAGATTCCCAATGTGTGGATATCTGTGTAGGTGTGTGGTCAGAAAATAACTTGCCATCCTGGGACACTTGCTGGGGTAAATGTGTTCTTCCTTCTTTTCTGTTTGGATTTCTTTTGCTCTGTCCAAGTCATGATACTGTTTTGTAATATGTTAAAGAAAAGAAAGCTTTGAAGTCCTGGAATGACCAGCCTGTCACTCAGCAGGCTGTAGGTTTAATGAAAGCTTTCATGTTACTGTGCTTCCCTAGAACCAGCAGTGGTGACTGTTTGATCAGAGCTTCAGCTTGTAACAGATGTGCTGTGGTTTGGTTTTCTCCTGCTCTGGGTGATGGTCAATTACAATTACCTCAATTTATGTGAAAAGGTTGATGAGTTTGTGAGTTGTTCATGAGTAGCTCACTGTAGGCATCATCCTGCAGCACTGAAGCCAATGGCACATCAGTGCTGACCCCAGAAGGGGTTGAGATTTGGGTTTTGCTGGTTTTGGATTAAATCCATTTCCTGTGGGTTTCTTCTCCTGGTTTCAGTGGATGTTGCCTTGGATCACCTAAGGTATCATTGCTGTCTCTTGCCTTCGTTTGGAGTTGCAATGCAATTTTTAAGGCTCCAGCTCTGGGGAAAAAACCAAGGGAGAAGAAATGACAAAATCTTCCAGGTCAGGCTGAGGTTCTTTTTGCCAATGTTGTGTCTCTGTGGCTGATCAATGGCACGAAGGTGGAAGAGCAGGACGGTTGCCTCCCAGAAGGCTCACTTGGTCTGTAGTAATTCACAGCTTTGTGCTTCCCTGAGCTGGAGGCAGTGTTTTTGTGTTCAGTTGCCTTTCATGAATGTCATCTTCTCCCTTTCCTTCCTGTTCCCTCATGCTGGAAGTTAAAATGCTGGCAATGATGATTTCAGCCCTCTGCTCCATTCCCAGTAATTCCTTGCAGTTGTTTTTGCTTTTTCACCGATGCAGAGCAGTGATTTGGCATTTCCATAGGCCAGATTCTCATTCCTGCATGGTAATGCCCAACTCAGAGTCCATCTCTATCCAAAAACAGACCCACAGAAACGCTGAGCTGTGATTTGAGAAGTTTGAGCTCTCGCTGTGTATCAGCTTTGCTGGGTGATCCCTGCCTTGCCCACACTGACACCAGGCTGATGCCATCACAGCATCAACTGATTTCCTCCAGGGGCTTTCCACAGAGCTGGGTCCTGCTGGGAGAATTCAGGGCCTCTGGTAATAATGTATTAAAAATCAAGACAATGCACATCACATTTAATACTGCAGTTGTTTCATCCTTGACTTTCTTTTGTGGGTATCAGCTGAACTTGGCAAAGTCCTGCTCTTTGGGGGCAGGACATGAGGGTTTGGATTTTGTTTGTGTTTGTTTTTTACAATTGTCCTCTAACCATTTTTGTCAGGGCTTTAACTGAAAGAAAAAAAATTGAGTGTCCTCTGTGAAGCTTTTCTGACATGGGAATCTTTCCCAACTTCTTGTTTGTGAACTTCTAAGCCTTATCTTCTCTGAATGCCTTTTTTTTCCTGATTTTTTGTTTGTTTGGTTGGTTTTGATTTTGGGGTTTTTATTAACAGTTGGATGATCTGTTGTCCTTTTAGATTCTGTTATCCTGATGGTAGCCCTAATTTCTTTGCAAATACAGTGTTATGGTGCTTTTATGCCTTTTGGATGTTGTTTCTTAGCCTCTTTCACTTGTGTACTGTTTTCTGTTTGCCTTTTATGAGGTTTTTTTATTTATAGCTTGACAGATCTTTATTTTCTTTATTTTGGCTGTTTATTAGTAAGCTGTATAAATAAAAAAAAAATAGGGGTGGAATAAAAGCAGATAAAAGTCCTCCTTACACCCCTGTACAAACACAAACCTGATATTAGCCACTAAAAATAATGATTTTAGAGCAATGCTTAGCCCACGGTTATAATCAAGATTTCCTAGATCACTGAACCGATAGGAACTTGTAACTAAATGCCAGAAACTATAATTTGTGAAGTGCTGAGTAAGCATTAATAACAATAAATGTGTTCTGTAGATGCAGAGCAGATTTTTTTTTCAGTTTGCTAGTTTGGTTTGAGTTGAGAAAGTCATTGAAAGTGGGAATTGAGAAAGTGAGGAAATGGAGAAGTTACTCCTGCTTTGTCTCTCTGTTACTGTTAGTATTAGAAGAGATGTGTAATCCATTAAAGGGAAGTGGCTCTGATGGTTATTTTCTGTTCAGGGGTCAGGAGTTCTGCTGCAGTCCTGGGGACCGTGAAGCTGTCATGCATTTGGAACACGAGTGGGGAATTTTTAAAATAGATTTGAAAAAGACTTTAAACTAAATTCTGCTGGACTGACTGTCTCCTAGACACAGGTGGAAGTAGGATGTGCAGTTCCACTCTGCTTTAAGCAGCCTACTGTACTTTGTGCTTTTATTTCATTTATTAAACTGTCTTTATACTGAAGTGATGCTCTCCATAGGAGAAGTCTTCAAGGAGATTATTTTTAGGAGATAGAGAGGGTGGTTGGTGGGGGTTTCGTTCATTTTTTCTATAGTGTTTTCCTGGAGCATCCCTTTCTTGCTGTAGTGTTGTATCTCATGATAGTGTGTGGAGCTGTGCAGGCACTGTTTTCACTGTTGGCTAAATACAGAATTAGAGGAGTTTATTTTGGACAGAAATGTTTGTAACATCATCCAAAGTAAAGCTGTTCATTAAGTAAAAGTAATAAAGTAAAAATGAAGGAGAAAAGCTGTGTTAAGGTAAACAAGGTTAAGTATTATTAACAAGCAAGAATTTTGGTATTATCACTACTTTATTTAAAGCAAAGTGACCTCTGAACAATCCCTACCAAAGCAAGTGCAGCTTTCCATGGCTGCAGTCTGGCAGAAGGGGAAGTTTGAGGGAGTGAGGAGGGGAAGGGCACTGGCAGCTGAGATGTGGATTTTGTCCTCACTTCTGCAGTGCTGGTGGCGTGACTGCAGAAGAATCGCTTACCCTGTATGTGCTGCAATCTGCTCATCTGTCACTGCTGCAGCACCGGTGCCAGGAGCAACTGCACAAGAAGTGTTTGCAGATCACTGCAGATATTGCACATCAGTGATAGTCCTGCAGAAATGGCTAAAGAGCTTTACAGGGTTGGATTGACTGCAGCTGTTCAGAGCTAACTCCTTTGATGTAGTCTGCTAGCGCTGAGAAAATTCAGCACAGTGGAACTTACTTCCATTTTAATATCTCTTAGACATGCTGAGAATAAAAGGATGTAACAGTAAGAAAAGAGTTCTAATATGATTTAGTGTGTATTTAAGGGGCAATTAGAAAAAAGGAGGGCAGACTTCTGTGACAAGCTGGGCCATTTGTCCTGCTGTCTGTCACAGCACCAGCTGCCAGAACAGCAGCAGCTTTGGACAGCACCTTGCACTGGTGGATTATTAAGGAATTGTAACTTAGCAGAGTCTTGTCCTGCATTGAGGGATCTCTATACACAGACTCTGTACAGAAGCAGAATCTGCAGGTTAGAAAACTTGGAGCCACAGTGCTGTAAGTTAGTTTCCTATTTCAGGAAATTACAGGGAACAGTTAAACGTGTTCTCACTTTGAAATCAATTACTTATACTCTGCAAAGCAGACAAAGTTTATTTTACTGAAGAAATTCAGAATGGGCTGGAGGGAATGCTGCAGTGGAACCACGTGGAGGTGGAAAAAACCTAAAAAGGACGTTTTTGTTGGTTTTGAGGGGGGGGAGGGAAGTTTATCCAGTAATTTACAGGAGTGTATTTAACACAGTTACAATTTTGTGCTCTTTGCTAGCAGTGTCTGGTTTCTATCATGTTAAAGGTAACACAGCTCTTCTGGTAATGGTAATTGGAAAGTAATTTCTCATCCATGTGGTAATTCAGCATCTGGTGCACTGAGCTTCTGCAGGCTGACTCTTAGCTACTTTCATAAGTCGTGTACGTGCTAATTTAGATAGACTGGCTTATGTCTCGTAACATTTTTACTCACAATGGACTTATTCCTTGTTCTAGAGCTCCTGCCAAGGAAGTAGAACTTGAGCATTTGGACAGCTGAAGCAGGTTTTATTGATAGTGTAACTTTACTGATGTTGTTCACTGCAAACCATTTAGAAATTGCTTGAAAAACGTGGGAGACAGGAGCCAAACTGCTGTTGATAAAAAGTTGTTCAGGATAATGAAGAGGAGGGACATCATGAAGAGCAGGAAAGACTTGCAATCAGAAAAAAATGGCCATTAAAATAATAGCTAAAACTGACTTGATAAATACAAAAGTCCCACAGAAAGCAGTGTTGTGGTTTCATTTACACAGTGATGGACACTGGGCTGTTGGTGCTCAAGATAATGGTTCATTAGACACCAGCTTGTTCAGCTGTGATGGGAACAGCAAAAGAAACCAGTGAGAATTATTGGGGAGGAACAACAAAATAGTGGAATAGTTCTGGCTCTGTGAGAAATCTGTTGCACCTCAGGCTGGCTGGGTCTGGTCCTCCCTCTCCAGAAAGCACAGCAGAACTGGGAAAGGCAGGTGCAAACTGGCCAGCCTGGCAGGGAGGGAAGGGGAGAAGAAAGCAGGGCTGTCTCAAGTCTCCAATGGCATGGAGAGCTCAACAGCCATGTCTTACCCAGTCTCATCCTGGACCAAAACCAGAGGGCACTGGCAGGGACTGAGCTGGAAGGAAGGAAAGGCAATGATTTTTTTCTTTCACATAATCTGTAATTAAACTTTCCTGGTAATGTAGTGGGTGATGTATTGCTGCATAGATTTAAAAATAAGTGGAGAAATGCAGAAAAGGCAGATCCTTGAAAAGCTGGGAGAGAGCACATCCCCTGAGCTGCTGCTGGCTGGCTGGAAGGTGCCTGGCTTCACTGAGAACCATCTCCACATCCCAGTGTCTTTTTTGCTGCTCATCCATAGGCAGCTGCTGTTAATCAAGCTCAGGATCAGGATAAGGCTGGGCAGGACAGTTTGCTGCCCTGACCTTGTTCTTGTACTCTTCAGTTTTTAGAATCCCTGTATCTTCACTATTGTTTTATACAAAGGCGTGAAAAAACTTCTCTTGTTTATCCCAAACTTGTTGCTGAATTGCTGCACCAAATTCTGCTACGTAAGGCACCTCTTCAATAAGCATGCTGCAGTTTTGGCTCATGCTTTCTGGTAAGAAAATTGGGTGAGCCTAGACCTTTGTGGCTGTAGAAACAGGTGTAGCTGTGGTGTGTTGCCTTAAGATCTGTTGATTGTGTTTGGGTCTGAGTTGGTTGCTCATATTCTCAGGTTCTGGTGTTTGAGACTATCTGGGCTAGCTGATAAAATGAATGCTGCCTTCCTCTGGATGTAAACTGCAACAAGGACACCTGGATATCTGTAGGAATGCAGAACGTGGTAGTGGTGGGTGCACAGCTACAGCACCAGAGGGATGGTCCAAATAACTGAGCATCCTGTCCAAATTAGCACCTGCAAGGATGGTACTAATGGTACTGTGTGTCCAGCATGGGAGTGCTCTAAGGGAAAGCGTGTGGAATGTGTGGAGGGGGCTGTGCCCCATGTCAGTGTTTCCTTTTTGTCATGTTCCATGGTCATGTTGGCACCCAGGTGAGGGAGTGGCTATCCTGTCACTTCATGCCCCGTTACTGAGTGCAGAGCAGGGCCAGTGGGGATCAGTTGAGCTTTGTGCAGAAGTTTGTTAGGTTTTGTTCTTCCCAGAGGTTCTGTGTTGCAGCTGAAACAGATTATTCATTGTTAATGTGGGAGTCTTGGTGGATGCTTAGCACTGATGACATTGAGTGCTTGCTGAAATGAGCTCAGGGCTGATCTGGCCCTGCATAATTCCAAGAAGCTGACCATGGCATCACAGGATCATTTATGCTGGAAAAGCCCTCTAGGATCATTGAGTCCCATCATTAACCCAGCACTGCCAACAAGCACTACACCACATCCCTAAACACCACTTCTGTGTGTCTTTTAAATTCCCCCAGGGACGGGAACTCCCCCACTGCCCTGGGCAGCCTGTGCCAAGGCTTGACAGTCCCTTCTCGGAATAAATTGTTCCTAATATCCAACCTAAACCTTCCTTGGGACAACTTCAGGGTGGTGCTATTGCTTGTTGCATTTAAGTGTTACATAATGCTTCACAAACTTGTTACAAGTCTGTTTTGTTGATTATGTTATTTTTCTAGTGTGAGTCAGACAGTCAGTCATGGTTAGCTTGTGTGGAAAAGCAATTGCAGGAGAAAGGATTTTATTTTCCCATTCTAAAAACCGAGCTTTTCAGTTCTCCCACTTAACAAATGATTACTTTCTCATGCCTTTTAAATGCATTAGGGACCAAAATAAAACAAACTGAAGTACTAAATTATTTACTTTATCACTGTTGCTAACTACATCACAGAAATCATGAGTAATACCAAAAACCTTTGGACACAAGGTTTGCCAGCTGATCGCTGCATTGTTCCCAGTCTGAGGAAACACTCGAGAGTTTGGTCCTGCTCAGAGCTGCTTTTCTGTACATCCAGTGTGGCACTGCTGAGGGTTTATTATTACACAAGAGAGACTCAGTTTATCACTTCTGTGAGAATGGCAGGGATGTAATGTGGGGAGAATCCTCAGTTGCTGGGGGAAAGCAGCTGTGGCTGTGCTGCCCCTGGCCGTGGGTCTGCTGTGGTGCAGAGTGGGCTCTTGTGAGCCTGCACCAGGTGGGAGAAGTGCCTGATCTCCAGGACAGGGTGAGCACATGGTGTAATCTGACCCGCAGACACAAAATTCACACAGCTCCTAAATCCCTTCCCTGCCTTTGTGTCCTCAAAGGTGATGCACTCTAAAATGATTTGGGGTCCAATAAGTGTATTGGATTCTCTGCTATATACATAATGAAGCAAATTCCAGCTACACTGAACTCCAGGGAAGTGTGGTCTTGGTTTAAAGGAAATAATAAATTTTCATTGTGTTCACTTGTCATTTTTCCTGGACTCTGTTTCTAGTTTAAAGCTGTAAGAGAACTTAAAAGAGGCAACCTAAAGTTACACAGTACCAGACTGTGCTATTGAAGTTACACCTAGAAATAAATATAAAAAAACAAATTAAAAAAGAAAAGTAAAAGCATCATTTCACACTGAGTAACCAAATTAATTTGTTCTGGCTTGAAGGAACTGTGCTGCCTCAGGAATGTAAAACTCACATTGACTTGAGTAACCTGTATTGTTTATCAGCCATAACAGATTTCTGTAAACCTCACCTAAATGTAAATGTGTTGGATTCTTTTTCTTTCTTTATAAAACATACTGAACTGTTGGGGAGTCACAACCAAGATTCCTTTTGAGGAATGGTCTATCAGAGGCATTTACTCATTTTCTCATTAAGCTTAAGGCTGATTTTAGGAGTATAAGATTAACTTTAGAAGGGCCATACTTTTATCTCTTGACACAAATAAACTTTAAGCTTGGGTCTTCCCGCTCAGCCTGCACAGATGCTCTCTCCAACTGTTCATCCGTTGTAAACATTTTCATTTGCAGATGAATTGCAAGTGTGCTTTGGTCCCTGCTTTTGCTGAGTCCAAATGACTTCGATATTCAGAGGTGATCAGGCTAGGGGGTCACATATGAGTGACAGCTGCACATCTGGCAGCAAAGCACATTTGACATCAGTCCAATAGGGAATCTGCCTGAAAGCTCAGCTATTTGGAGGCACTGAAAGAGAAGGTGAACTGTTGCCTTCCTGCTTTTGTGGGAGCTCTGGGTGAAGGTTGGGCTGAGCAGCTCTGTGCCTGCAGCAGGTTGGTTGCAGCAGAGCTGGCTGAGAGGAGCGCAGGGTTTGGGCACTCACTGCAAGAGCCACACAGATCCCCAGCCTGTATCACAGGGCTGAGGAGCACTGAGCCTCTACTGCCTCACAGAGCACCAGGCCTGTGGTGTTTGGAGCTTCACACTGCAAAGTTGAAACCTTTGCTGGAGGCTTTGTGCTGGCTAAAACACATTGAATAAATAAACCTGTTTTCCACAACTGTGTTCTAGTATTACCTATGCTTTTTATGATCTTAAATGCAACTCTGTTTCAGATTGTGGCAAAAACCTAAATTTGTGGGAGTAGGACTATAATTTTTTCCCATTTTTTTTCAGTGATGTACTGTACTCTTCCATACTGGTTAGTCTGTGTGTGAGGAATAAGGTTGCTGTGTGTATCATACAGGTTAGTAAAAGCTTCAGCACTCTAAGAATTTTAATACAGGCAGTCTAGGGATGTGTTCTGAAAAATCCCATTCCTTCCCTCACTAAGAGCACAGTCTGTTTCATTGTTTTCTTCTAATTTTCTTTGCAAGGTGGGAACCATCTTAGATACTGATCTGTAACACTGGTGGCTGCCCTAGCACTGTGTGTGCCTTTGGAGTGTGTTTTCACAGACCTGCCTTCTGGAGTGTTTGGCACTACGCTTTCTGCCATATTTTCAAGGCAATTTTGGGTTCTCAGGGGATCTGTTGTCCTTCTAGAGGTTGTTTTCCTTGTAATTCATCTTCTTTATTGCTTGTGTACAACACCTAAAATATTTCTCCTCCTGTAAAATGTGCTGCTATTTCTACTGCAGGGAAAAGAGCAACACAAAATCGTGTTCTACACCAGAGACTGAGTGATGCTGTCCCAGTGATGCTGTCCCAGTGATGCTGTCCCAGTCCTGCTTGCAGTGGACACTCTGGGCAGCATTTCTTGCTTTTCCAGGCCTTCTGTGTCCAGAGAAGAGCAGCTCACGAGGTGATGCCCATGCTTAGCCAAGAATAATCCAAATGATTCTTGCAGGTGATCCGAAGAAGCAGCGATGAGGAGAAGTTGCTGTGCTTGGTCCGTCAGCGCGCGGGGCACCACTGCCAGACGGCTGTGATCGTGATCCTGATCCTGGCCTGGGAGGGGATCCCGCACCTCCTGGCGGACACGCTCTACAAGGAGCTGACACAGAGCCTGCGCAAGTACGGCTGTCCCACCAGCCGGCGCTGCGCCCTCAACGAAGAGTGAGTCCCTGCCTGGGAGCCTGGAGGGTTCTTGGCCATTCAGGAGTTCAGCTCCTACATCTACAGCTCCAAAGCACGGCTGTCATTTGTGTCACACCTCCCTCCTGGCTTTTCCTAAAGGAGAGGCTCTCAGTGGGAGTTGGGTGTGCCATACTTTGTGACTTTGTGAAGTAGACGTGAGGTTGAACACTCAAAACTAGGATCTTCCTCTCTGGGCCTCCGAGAGGAATTTAGTTTAATTGATTAGAGAATATATTGCAGCTGCAGTGCTGCCTGTGTGCTGATTTCTGTGTAGCTCACATTTAACACACTCTGAGAACTGTTTGGGGACCTGAATCTAATGCTTGTGTTCTTAAAGGGTCTACTCAGAAAGTCAAATCAATTTGGAGTTAATGGTTTTGCTGCACAAGAACTGTTGGATTTGGGGTAACCTTAAGCAGCAGGGCTGTTTTCTAGGTTCAACATGTTACCCAACTGGAGAAGTCATAAGGAATGCCTGGGTGTATTTATATAGCTGTAACTGAGTGTTGGTATTTCTGTCCCCAAAATGGGTGATGGGGAAGTTGAGACTGTCTTTGTGGAGAAAAGTCAGCCCTCTACACCTGAGTATTTTCTTAATAGAAAGTACCTGGTTAAGCCATGAATTTCACAAATTCCTTTGTTATGCTCTGTGTTAGAAAACAAATAGCAAAATAGCCCTGACCTAAAAAACTCCTAGACCCAAGAGCTGTGTTGGCAGCTGACCTGATGTGTCTTTATTTCCTTTTGTAGTCGTACTTGTGCATGTCAAGGACTTGACCCAGAAACTTGTGGAGCATCATTCTCATTTGGCTGTTCATGGAGTATGTATTTCAATGGCTGTAAGTTTGCCAGGAGCAAAAACCCCAGGAAATTTAGGCTTCTCACTGATGACCCTAAACAAGTAAGATTTATTTCTTTTCTCAAAATGCCTTTTCTGATGATTTTTAGAACTAGACATTCTCCACCCTTTCTCTCTCCCACATGTATGTGTAACTTACCACAGATTCACACCCAACAAGATTTTTGTAACTGTAGTATTTAGAATAAATGATACTGAGATTTCATTCAGTGGAATAATTACTATGCATTTGCATAACATAGAGTTATTCTTAATGTTCTTTTGCATGCACATTTAGCTCACTGTGAAATTTTAATTCTTTGTAAGTAAATGCCTTTTTCTAAGGGCCAAGTCCGTAGCTCAGGGTTTCAGACCTTTTGCCTTGGCACAGAAAATGTTGTACCTTGGGGTTGCACTGCTTTCCCACTGTAGTAGGAGCAGCTGACAGCCTGGGCTCCCCTGTCACCAAGAGAAAACTGTTTTTTCCTATGGACAGCATGTTTTTCAAATAGTTTTGAAGGAATTAATATGCTAAAATGCAATGCAGTGAAATGATACCATAATTGGTGCTTATGAGTGTTAGTGATGCCATAAAGGTGAGGCAGCACAGAGAACAATGATGGATTATGTGAAATAACAAACCTCTAAAAAATAAATACCCAACCACATTAGTTACTTTACCTTGAAAATACCTTCCTGAAGAAGGAACAAAGTGTTGTAAGCTGGTGACCAGTGCCTGGTGAACAGAGACTTCTCAGGGTGACTCCCAAGTGCCTTTTGTTCTGACTGTTGGTGTCTGTAACCCCACTTTCCTGTGGAGCTCCAGGTAAAAGCACCACACCTTTCCCAGCTGCCGTGTTTGAGGCACTCTTGGGCACCAGGGTCTCTGTCAGGGTCACACTGCCAGTAATCTCTGTACACACAGTGTGAAACATCCCTTCGTTCTTGATGGATGTCACTTGATTTGCTGCAGGTAAATATTCCTCCCAGCTCCTGATTTATGTCCTAAAAAAGCTCATGAAACATTTCTCATGCACATGAGTGCAAGCCCCCAGTCTCCTGTGGGCTGTGGGGAGTCCATCACACTGTGGATATCCACAAACCTCGGTAGGGCCTGAGGTGGAGCTTCAGCTCAGCACAGCAGAGCAAACACTGCCCTTCTGCCCTCCTCACTGAACTCCTGCCTGAGGCACTACAGGCCAAACCCAGCTCTGCTTGTCTCAAGAGGGAATTGGTTTGATAAACTTTCTAGGAAAGTTTCTAGGAAAATGTATTTATGGGGCATTTTCATTTTAGGAATCTCATTTCTTAGCTGTCCTTTGCCACTCCTGTGTGTTTAGGTTCTCCCCTGTATAATGTCATGCATGGAGCATTCTGTGTGTGCATTTTCTCTGTAGGTTTCTGATGCTGAGATGAGGTTAAGGGAGTAATATACTGAGGAAAGAATTGCTCCTAGGATGGATAATTAAGGATACAGTACCTTTAATGTGGTTTAGAAAACCTTTTGTGGTAGCCATTTATATCTGATAAAACTGGGTTTAGTATGAGTTAAAAATACAATTTGGTCTTGCAATGTAACATCCCTTTGAGAAAAGTGAGCTCTCCTGGTGTTTATGTATGCTGGTGTTTAGTGTGTGGTGATAATTGGGGTTTTTTAAACAAAATGAAGCAAGCTGTTACTTTTTGCCACTATACACTGTGAAAAACTGAAGCTGCAGTTGTGTCTCAAAGCCTGGTCCTTGGAGGAAAAGAAATTAGGGAGTCTGTCACTGCCCTCTGCTTTCCCAGTTAGCTGGTGATTTTCCTGGAAAAGCAAATTAGGGTGATTGTTTCTACAAATAAGAGCTTAAATATGACACTGCCATAGAGGCCCACTTAGCTAATTCTTGTATTTATGTGGCTTAGCCTAAGGAAGGGAATATTATTTCTGAATCTAGTAGTTATTTCCATTAAGTCCTGATTTTTGTCTCTCAAAAAATAGTTAACAAATGTTCCTGTTAGAAGTTCTGCTGCAAGATGAGAATAATAGCTGAGAGAAGACCTAAAAGCTGAAGTTAAATGCTATTAGGAGTTTCTCACATGGTGTGTCAGCAGAGGCTAAGGCCCCATAAGCAAAACACTAACAGAACACCTGGGCTTCTGTCCCCACTCAGCTTGGGCTATGATTTTTCTCCTCTGGATGTTACTTCTGTCTTTCTATTTACAACACACCTCACTCCTTGACTGCCTATGGAAAACAGTGCAGAAATTGGTTCCTGTGTGCTGGGCTCCTGACCTAGCAGGTACCCTCTGTTGTTTGGCTGATTCCTGTTTATCAGCTTTGGTGGTTTAATCATGCAAAAGTAGATGTTTATGGTCAGTGACAAAGGGCAGCAGAACAGAAATCAGTTTAATAAAACAGGAGATAGAAGCTGAGATTCTTTTAAAGCAAACTGCAGCACCAAATGTTGCCTTTCCCTGCAGGAGGAACTTCTTGAAAATAATTTGCAAACGTTAGCGACTGATGTGGCTCCGGTTTATAAGAAACTCGCTCCAGAAGCTTTCCAGAACCAGGTGGGTGTGAGACATCCAGCTCTGAGCACGGTGCAGTTCCAGTCCATGAAGCAGCCCCAGAGCTGCAGCCTCATGGCAGCTGTGAATCCCAGTGCATTTGGCACCTTTCCTTACACTGCACCTCTTTACTTCAGCTGCTGCTTAAGTAGCACTGTATTTTTAATGTGAAAAATGCTTAGAGATAATACTGTTAATAAAATAAAATGGCTTTACTACCCAAGACATTTTGATTGTGGCTGACTTGATTATCTCATTGCCATCCAGCCACAAATGTTACATGTTTCGTAGGAAACTAGCAGTCACTGAGTCTGCCTGGCTGCCTTGATTCTGTCACAGAGCTGCTGGTGGCTTTCAGCACCGAGTGTCTGTAGTTTGTTTTCCTTTCAGGTGGAAAACGAGCACATGGGCCCCGACTGCCGGCTGGGCTCCAAGGACGGTCGGCCCTTCTCGGGTGTCACGGCGTGCATCGATTTCTGTGCCCACGCCCACAAGGACACACACAACATGCACAACGGGAGCACTGTGGTACGTACACGGCACCTTCTCACTGCCGCTCTTCACTGGCCTTACCGCGACCTCCACCGTGATGCTCATGAGTTTTTGCATCAAGGGTGTGAACTTGTTTCATAATGACCTTCATGTTGCCATTTAATGACGCCCATGTGTTGTTATTATATATATGCATATGGTATTTGCATCTATTTGTTACTGTCTACAGAGGACATGAGTTCATCTTATTGCAGAGCAGATCAGAAAGGGGATGGGATTGATCCTTCCTACAGAATACCTCCAATTCTGTAAAGACACCTGATCCTTTGCAGAGGCCTGGCCAGAGGGCAGAGAAGTTATTCCTGGGAGAGGGCTGATGTTTAGGGCAAATAACTGTCTAACCAACCAGCCCTCTGTAGAGGAAGAGCTAAAACAAACGAATTCATTACTAACTTACCTCCCTGGGCTCATCAAATTCACTCCTTCTTGCACTGGGCACTTAGCAGGCTTCGTGTTAATGTAGTTACAGGTCAGGAATTAGACAGTATGGATCGTGGTGGAGCCACACTACAGTCTTCAAATCTCAGTGTGAAAGGAAAACCCACACACTGGTGTGGCTGTTGTATGAAATGTCTTGATAGATTGCCAGTGAGAAAATTGGTTGGGAATTACTCAGTAAAGTAATCTTCTAGAAATTTAGACCATAGTGTTGAAGAAAGACAAGGTCAAAGCAGAAAAGATAAAACTGGCAGTGTTCTTTGAGCAGTTGGAGCATCACAGTGCTCTGAATAGTGAAGGTGACTTCTTGTACAGCATTGCAGGTAGCAAGAGTAACTTTTCTATCAAAGGATGTTTATCTGGAAAAAAATCTATCTGATATCTTTGTTTACTCTAGAATTTTTTTTAAATGCAAATTGAATTATTGTGTTGCTGCAATTCAATAAAATGTTGCATTTACACCTGTAGTTAACATTGAGCATTTGTATGTGACAGCAATGAAATGATTGGTACAGTTGTTTAATGTTAATTTTGTCTTGTAAGGTGAGCAAATGTCCATTCCTTCAAAGCATGGAAGCAGCTCTGGGAATCCACCAGGAATGCCAGTCCTCAATAGACTATTATTTTGCATTGCAAAATTGCTTCTGAAGCATAGGAATTTGATGCCCTTAAAGATTCTAAACTTGAAAATGAGATCTCCTTGTCAGACAAATGGCACGATAGGCTTTTTGATGAAATTTAATTTAGATGTTCTCAAAAGAATAGTTTAAGAGCTCCATTACCTCTTAAATTAAAAACTGATGGCAGCTGAGTCTGCTACTCATTTTTGCCATACTGGATCCCAAAAAAGTAATAAGTTATGGCCAGAAGCACCTGAAGGGACAATTAAACCTTTTTTTTGTGGAATGTATTGGGAAATAGTTCTACAATTGCAGTTATCTGTAATCATCTGATCATTTACTTGGTCTCATTTCAGCTTCACATTATCCTTGCTGGAGTTGATACTTTATGGATTGTATGTGGTGTGTTTTCAAGTAGTTCCAAGTCTCAGAAGCATGGAACATTACAACTTGTCCATTGTATGGACCAGAACTTACCTCTATCACTTTCTACCAAGTTCTGCCAAATTTTGTCCGTTTTGCAGAACATGACCAAATGATTAGAGCTGCTGAAAAGTCTGCCTTGTAATCTGGTTTTCATGGGTGGCCCACTCACAAATAAATACTGCATACCTGTGTTCTCTCTCTTTAGATAGGATTTCTCTTTATTTCACTATACTTGCAGCAAGGGGCTATTTGTAAATAGAAATCAGCTTTAAGTGTCAACACTCGACTTTACCTACTTGAATTTGGACATTATGAAGATGAATTGGGGTTGGGAGTTGTGGCTGTTGTCACAGGACACGCAGTGTTTGCTGTTCCCTGTCTGTGCAAAGTTACAGTTGTATGAATTGGAGGCCTAAAGCAAAAAATGTTGGTTTTTGCAAACAGGGTGGCAGGACATGCTGGGCTTGCTTCAGTCCAGATTTTCATGACAATCAAAATTAGGGTTGTTAATTTTGGCTTATAACCAGGTCTGATAACACCATAGGAAATTTAGTGGTAAGGACACAAAAAGAAATTAGTACATGTGATACCAGCACCTCCTGCATTCCTGTCTAGTTCCAGAACTACTTAGCTTAAAATACATGATGATTTCTTATAAATCACTGATGATAATGATGGAGGGGTTATTTACATAACTATTGAGGTATTTTGTCTGTAAAATGTACTGAGTGCAAGTACAATTGTGAGGTGACAGCTCTCACAGAGATTGCTTTCTCATAGTGTGGTAATGAACAGAATGAGAACAATTTGCACTGCACTAAAAACCTCCAGCATCCATGACTTTACTATTTTTCATTTGGTTTTTTTTAACTGCTTGTCACATCTCACATTTTAAGTCTGTACAGGGTGTACTTGTCATCCTGGCCCTTGTTAGTGTTGTTAAGATTTCTTCCCTTTCAACTTAGGCAAACACAAAATCTTTATTTATAAAATCTAAAGTTCTTCAAGGCTAAAGAGGTTACAGTAAATACCTTGTAAGTTGATAATTGCAAATGCTGCTGGCTCTGTCAGTGTGACACTAACATCGGTGGTAAATCACTTTTACCACAAGTATGACAGGAATTCTGAATGGAGCACCAAAAGTAAAGGAAAACCAGGGTCCATTTAAATTATTTAAACCAGGCAAAGACATAAGTTCAACAAAGGACTTAAATGAGGTTAATAATAAGGGATAAGTTTACTGTACACATAAAAATATATTTTAAAACATTCTTGCATTCTTCTCAGTATGTGTGTTTGATCAGCTGCACTATTTGTATGTGACTCTGAAAATAAATCATCCTGTAAAGTTGCTGTTAGCAGTGGGAGTGTCTTGGAAATGCCCTCTGGAGATACAAGAGAGAATAGTACATCTTAACTTAGACAAATTGGGGATTACCACTACATGGTAATTACCACTGGATATCTGGGTTGCTGAATGTTGTTCCTGGCTAGCAGAGTCAGGCTCTGAATTTATACTGCTTCTTGTAGAAAGCTAAAACAAACACTCCCTGCTTGCTCTGTAGTAGAATGACAATTCTACAGAGATGTAAACTAATGTGTTTGTCTGAAAGAAGCCAAAATAATTTCTGCCTACAAACTAAGTTTTTAAAGAACCTTTAAGGCAATAAATATGCCATTCACTTTTACTTAGACTCTTTTGTCATCTCTTAACATTCTGCTGCTGATGTATGTTTACAGCTACAGTGTTAGGGTGTGTGTTCCTTATGGATATGGAGCTAAATGAGCAACACAGATAAAAGCTTTTTATAGTTATTGATGGAGTGTGTGAAATGGAAGTACTTTTGTTTCTTTATCAGATTAGCTGTGAAGGGTCACCTCCTTCATACGTGTGGGAATACATTTAAGGCACTGGCAGTGCTCTTTTTGGGGTTTAAAAGGGACAAAAAGGCTGTTGCTGGTTCTGCAGCTTGTATGTGGCTGTTGCTCATCCAAGGGGGCCCGGGGCCCTTGTTGCTGGGGCTGAGGAAGGAGAGAGACCAGCTGCAGTTTGTTGTAATCCCACAGAGTCTGCAGCAGACTGGGAAGAAGGGGAGGAAGATAAATCTATGCTTTGAGGGCAGCTACAATATGTAATTCATAACTGGCAGTAGAACCAAGCAGTGACAATCACCAGTCTATCAACAAACTCTTCCTGCTTCAGAAAAAACCACCAAACCCTCTGTTTTTGCCTTACCTTTCTGCAGGCACAGCCCATCAGTGTTGGCACAGGGCTCCAGGCCTTTGCAGTAGCTGACAGGATGTCTGTGCATGGTTACACCCTGCTCATTCAGGAGCTGCAGCAGAACCAAGTGCTTCAACTGGTGCTTCAGCTGCTACCAGACAGGAGGAAAGATGAACCCCTGGGCCTGTAAAGGAAGGATTTCTGTTAGGTTTTTATATTGTGCCAATGGAGAAACATGAGTTGTTCACTGCTAACCTGAGTTCCCAGAGTGCAGATCCCGTGCTGTACCCATGTCACCTGTCTTAACAGCACAGCCTGGGGGCGTGAAGGAAAATATGTTTGGAGCTCCCTTCTCTGGTTTTGTTCAGGGTAGATCAGACCAACAAAACCACGTGGTTTGTCTTGGCTGAAAAGGAAAAGCAAAGATGTTTTTTTGTGTAACAGTGGGCAAGACTGCAGCAGCCCCTGAGTCCCCAGTGGCACCACTCTGTCTCCAGCTGCACAGGGAGGCGTGTGTAGGAAACCTGATTCCACCTCTCAGGTTTAGAAAGGCTGCTTGACTGCTCTGCTGAAACTTGAATGTGAAACATTTGTTATTACAGCACAGTGGAAAAGGCTCCATCATTTCTGCATGTGAGGTTCAAGAGGAGACAGGCAGTTTAAAGAGACCCAGAATAACACTGAAGCTGTGTGGCTACAGATGGATGTCTGGAGGGAATTGCATGGAGTTCCTGGTGCATTTGAAGTTTTAAAGAAGGGAATAATAATAAAGTTTCATAAACATGCAACTTTTACCATGATGTCACTAAATGGTAACGGGTTTGATCACCAAGCACATTGGAAATCTAAACAAACCATTTGGCCAACATTTCTTTGGCCTTTGAGCATCCTGGATGATTTAGCTGCCAGTTGTGGAAAAAACACAGTAGCAGGATATGCAGCTTCATGCTCTAAATGGCCTTTAACAGACTTGATGGTTTTCTCATGTTTGCATTTAATTTTGGTCAGTTTGCAGCAGTGTCAGTACCAATGGAAAATATTGCTTTTCACTTCTCAGCAATAGCTTCTAAGTTCCTTAATGGAATATTTTGCACAGATTTGAATATTGAAGTATTTTTTTTAAAGCAGATATTTCTCATTTGGTGAATTACCACCTTTAGCTGTAAGTTTTTAGGTTATCTATACAGCCTTAATTTATGGCTGGTTTTCCCATATCATTATTTTCAGTTATCTGTTTGCCATAGTGCCCTCACTTTTATGTTAAAATATATTAAGGGGGCACTGACTGTGGAAGTATACATATATTAAAACTGGTGTTGTGGTGTTTAGGCTGTAGATGTACTGGTCTTCAGATCTGGATACAATTTTGGCTACACATTAATTTCCTAATATGTATTCAAACTCAGTATTTAACATACAGGGTGTGCTGGAGTTGGCATTACTTCCACCATAGTTCTGGCAATATACTACAGCCCTCGTCTTGTTTAGTTCCTCAAAACAGGTCATCTTTCTTTTCTAGAGGGTGTTGGCTTTTGCATGGAAATTTATAAATGTAAATTGGATGAGGTTCTCAGTTTTCAAAATAATAAATATTGTGGATTGAATCCTCAAGACTTCTTTCAGGTGAGGCTAGACATGGTATTCTAAAAGATCACTGCCCAGTTTCTGATGAAAATGAGTGGGAGCCAGGCCCCTCCACGCTGGCTTTATTCCTGCTTTTGTTTATAATTTAGAAGGGGAGAATGCACCAGGCTGAGAACATCACTCATATATAATCTATATGTCTGACCTTCTCTCACCCTTCCTGAAGAATTTGGCATCTGCTGGCCATTTTCAACCGGATGTCACAGAACTTGGCAGAAACTGAATTGTCTTTGGAGGTTTTTTAACCTCTTGTGGGTTGTGAAATGTCCCTGTTGAGTGAGGGGAGCCCGGGTCCAGGGGAAGGTGGCCCCAAGGCTGAGGCAGGCCCTGCTTCCCCTGGCCAGCAGGGGTGGGAGCAGGGATCCCTGCTGGGCTGGGGGGTGGGAGCGTGGGCTGGAGAAGCTCACAGGAAGCAAGGCGCCAGTCGCTGCTCACCGAACATCTTGTTGTTTTTCCTAAATGTGCCTCGCAGTGCAGAGGCTGCCCAGAGGAGGTGAGTACGCATGGAGCCGGCACCTCAGTGAGCGCCACAAAGCTGCTGCTAACTGCCCTAAAGCCCCTCTCCATCCCTTCCAAATGCCTCCTGAAAAGCTCTTCCTTGTCTCTGCCCCTCGGATTTCCTCCTTTTGCTGCTCTGCAACTGCCAAGCTTTGCATAGAGCTATTGATAAAGCCTAAGCCACCACTTTTTTGGTTCAGGGTTTTTTAGTTTGTGGCTCTGTAATTTTTACTTTTCTAGAAATAATTGTGTGACACTTTTATGCAAAAGCTGTGCTATAAAATGAAAAATGTTTGGGTTTTTTTCACCCCGTAAATAATAGCATTCTTCTCCCCTGGAATGTTAAGCATGGTGACAAGACTCTGGGAAATTGGATTGGCTGTTTATGATAGGTGTCAGATTCAGCCTACAGAATGATGGAATGATACACTTCCATTTAGGGAGTATCATCTCATCCTTGGATGGTGCTCCTATTCCTTTATGTCTGTAGTTAGTAACTCCTGTGGAACAGCAGCTTCCCTGAGCCATCAATGCCTGGCTTTCTAACCATGTAGCAGCCCCTTGGGAATGGAAGTGACAGAACTGCAGAAGGGTGGATGTCTGTACAAGTGCTCAGGCACAAGGAGCTGTTGCTGTCCCTTGGGAATGACACCAAGGATCACAGCAAGGAAAAAACCCTGCTTTCAGGAGGAAGTTAGGGTTAGTAACAGCTGGAACTCAAGGAGTGCTGGAAATGTTCAGCATTTATAATGACAATAGGAAAACAATTGCAATAGGTTGGGATATATATATTCACATTTCTGATGTGCTCTCATCAAACCCAATATAACCAGCACTCTCCTCTGGGCTCCAGGATCTCACAACACAGAATAAGAGGAAGTAGAGCAGTGGCCTAAGAGAACATTTCCTGGGTCCTGTGAGTTAATTACAGCAGGCTGTTAATTTAAGAAAGTATTGAGAGAGGGAGAGAGAGCTGAGATTTGCAAAACATATAAACATATAAAACATATAGAGCAGTGTGAATAACTGTCTGTGCTGGTTTGGGTTTTTTTTTCATTTACCAACCAAAACAAAAACCAAAACCAATTCTAAATCATAGAATAAATTCCAGATCATAAACGCTTCTTGTTTAATGCAAAAATAAATTTTCATCTTTTGTAATATTTAAAAATTAATCTGAACATCAAATATGTATTTATGTATTAAAATAATAATCTGAACGCTTAGGAACTTTGCAGTATATTTACCAAGGCTGGCATATATTTGTGGATACTGTAAGCTGAGACAAAATTTCACTTTGCCATCCAAGGCGTGTGCCTTGATCTTAAAGCACTGATAGTTTTTCTGTGTCATGGCAGATCAAACACATGTGATTGTGTGTGAGATGTTTGCATTAGGAAACCCCACAGTGTTGAGGCCACAGAATCCAAGTGAGCAGTGAAGCCTGGGGTGACTGCCTGAGCCTTTATGTAACTGGTGTTTGGTGTGTGTGGTTTGTTTGTAACTGGCTCTGCTCCTGCCAGGTCTGTACCTTAACGAAGGAAGATAACCGGAGAGTGGGGGTCATTCCAAGCGATGAACAGCTCCATGTGTTGCCTCTTTACAAAATCTCACAAACAGATGAGTTTGGCACTGAAGAGGGCCTGGAAGCCAAGATAAAAGCCGGAGCCATACAGGTGCTCACAGCGTTCCCCAGAGAAGTGCGAATGTTGGCTGAGCCTCTCAGAGCTACCAAGAAAAAGAAACCAGACACCAGGAGGACCCCGAGTGAAAAGCAGCCATTAATAGATAAAAAATATTCAACACCAGTAAAACTGAAAACTGAAGCCCCAGAAAATCTTGGCAACACTTTGCACTGTTTAGGTGAGTGATACTTAGGAAATTCTGCCAGTCTGTTCTGATTCTCTGTTCTCTTACACATCTAATGGGAGGGAAAAGCTCCCTTAAAATAAACCATTTGTATATTCTGTGTTTTTGGGGTTAACGAGCAAGTCACTGTAGCCAGTGTTGTCTCATGGGGCAGAAGAAACCCCAGGTGATCACCCAAAAATAGTTTATTGTTGGTCTGTGAACACCTATGTTCACCTGAGTTCCCTTGTTCTAATAAATAATGGAAATTTGACAGTCTTTAAAGAACACTGTTGGAATTTTTCCCTAAATAATTTTTGTCACTTTAAAGTACAAGAACTGTGTTCTCCACTTCCTGTGGCAGATAACAGCTTTCTCAGAATCTGAGCTGTGATACTTCCCTATCAATGGCATGAACCCTGCTGCACAGCAAGGGATGTGTCAGATCCCCCAGGGTTTATCAAGTGGCTGCTCCTGTTGGCACGGAGCAGGTGCCAGCGAGGCCGTGTGGGCAGCGCAGAGCTGTGCCTGGGCCGAGCTCTGTTCCCTGGGGTCACTTCTTGGCTCAGGCCTCCACAGGGTAGGACTGTGGGATGGGACTGGGCACTAATGAGAAGCAGAAAAGAAGGAAGAGGTGGAAGAAGCCATGGTCTTAAATTCTCTGATTAGCAGGTGAAAAATAAATAAAATGAAACCCAGTCTGTTAGGAAGAAGAGAAGAAAATTAGCCCATCTGCTGTAATTTTGATTTTTTGTTTTTTATTCAGACCTATGTAGCAGATTTAAGGGAAGGAGTGACAGGTAAATGTGTTTCAAAAATATCTGTGTTTTGGGGGGATAACATTTAAAAAACAAATAAAAATTCATTTGCTACACTTCTGTAATTGAGTACCAAGGGTTGTTAAAACTTATCTTCACAGAACACGTTTCTCTCTCCTGAGGAGATGGAGAATGCAATTCTCAAATGCAATGTTTAAAATTTTTAGGGCAAAGGCCTTGCTCTGGGGTGGGGACTGTTAATGTAATTCAACACTTTGTGTTTTATTTCATAGAACAGGTTTTTAAAGAGTTGATGTGGCCTCCTCCTGTCCCCATACAGCTTTCAGTTTTTGCATACTGTTATATGTCATTATCTTACTTTGACTTTTTGCATTCCCATTGGAGGAACATTCTTAATTCATCACTAGTTTATAAATTACTAGGGGAGAGAGAGTAGAAGAAAGAATAATGCTTTTACACTGTGTAAAACAATTAACCATTCTGTGTATTTATGGGATAAATGAGAAACATTGACAGTCTTCTATGGGAGTAAGCAAGAGCTCTCTGTGGGGTGCCAGTCTGCTGGCAAAACACATGGCAAGGCATTGCAGAGCATGATGCAAAGCCCAGCAAAGTCAGTGGAATTCTTTCCCGTTACTCCCATGGACTCTGGGCTGAACCCAGATGAGAATCAGAGCCCATGATGAGGATCAGTCTTGTGAGGAGCCTGTTCCCAGTCAAGCCATGGCTGGAAATGGCTTAAGGAACAGAAACTGAACAAGGATGTATGCACAGAGATCTGAAATAATGAGGTGATTAGATGGAAAGATGCAAGACAGCCAAATCACATGACTCAAAATCCATTTTGTAAGGATGGATTTACCTGGAACATGTTGCCAGAGACTTTTTTTTTTTTTAAAAAAAGGCAATTTCTGAGTCAGTATTGGAATGCATGAATCATTGTAATTCAGTAACTGTTTTTGCTGTGATGGACAAGATCCATAAACATGCTTTTTCCTTGGATCACTATATGGGGTTAAGGCAGGTCAGAATTTTGACTGATTCACAGGCTGAATTTCATCAATTATGTAAAAACTGAAGGTCAGCACTCAGCTTCTGGGAAGCATTTCTGTAGGAGTGGGCTGTGTGAATTGGGATTCAGTGGTTATTTCATTTTATCTGTTTATTTTCTTTATCCCTCTGTGAAATACCTTCATATTGTATATACCAGCAGCCTGACTGGAAAAGGTTAAGGCATTAATTGGGCAAGGTTATTTTATATATATGTATATGTATGTATATATATTCATGCTAAATAAATATACATTGTATGAATATATATGTATATATATTCATTCAAACTAAAAGTAATAATTTTGAAAAATCTGTAGTCAATGTACATTTTTCATGTTGGAAAGCAAGTATGAAAATCTAAGAGAGGTATTTTATTGATTGAGAAGTACTTACACTTTGGTGTGCATTTCTTCTAGGGAACAAAACAGATGCTTTAAAACCTGGAATAAAAATGGAGACTTCCAACCACCTTTATGCCATGAAACATACTTCAAACACTACTAAAAATTGCTCTTTATTAAAACAGTACACGGCTTCCTCCCCCTTTAAAGTGGATAGTTTACATCCTTATCCATCTCTGGCACACAAGTCTGGCCTAACTGCAGTGACTAATATTCAACAAGATTTTTCAGTTCCCTACGGGTATTTTGAATGCAGTACCAAGCAACCTCACGTGGCACCTTACGTTAACTGCAAGAGCTTTGATGTGTCAGTCAAAGATTATACTGGAATTCTGCTGAACGAAAAGGTGAATGGAGTGCCACCGCTTCTTCCCGAGGTCACTGCTCCAGGCCCCCCAGCCCACAGAGAGCCCCTGCCCACTATACTTGAACATCATCAGCCAGACAAACAGAATTGTCAGCTTCAGCTGGACGCTTCTCCTTCCTCAGAGATGATCAGCTCTTGTGACTCATCAGTACCGCTAAGCTCTTCGGCAAAGGACGCCGTGGGAACCGAAGCTGACTGTTCCCATGGATGCCCGGGGGAAAAGGGCAGCTCCCATCGAGGGCAGATCTGTGACTTTGACTGCGTTGACGAAAAGCAAAACAGTGCACTGGGACAAGCGGCTGATTCTGAAGAAAAGGCTGAGGAATTGTGGTCAGACAGCGAGCACAATTTTTTGGATGATGATATTGGTGGGGTTGCTGTGGCACCTTCTCATGGTTCTATCTTAATCGAATGTGCAAGACGTGAACTCCACGCTACCACACCAATTAAAAAACCCAACCGTAATCATCCCACAAGAATTTCTCTAGTTTTTTACCAACACAAAAATTTAAATGAGCCAAAACATGGTTTAGCCATGTGGGAAGCAAAGATGGCCGAGAGGGCGAGAGAAAAAGAAAAAGAAGCGGAACGATTAGGAACGGAGAATCCCGAACTGAACTCTAGCAACAGGAAAGCAAAGCAACCAAGTGAAAACAGAGATATTTTTTATGAAGACAACGAGTTCAACCAAATTCCATCCCGCAGAGCATTGACAGTAACCAAGGATAACGTGATCACAGTATCTTCATACGCCCTGACACGAGTGGCAGGGCCCTACAACCATTGGGCGTAGGTGTCGGTGTGGTGTGCCCCTCCCGGTGCAGTTACGCGGTGTTTCTTTAAGGTGCTGTTAAAGAACAAGTCTCCTGTCGTTTACTATTTGCTCATCTCAACCATTTTAAGGCTGAGGTAAAAACACAAAAAAGGGGGGGGGGATTTCTTCTTAAACTGTGACTTTAACATTTGGTGGTGCTCAAGCACATTTTAAGCAAAAAAAGAAAAAAAAGTTGTATAGTTTTAATACATTCTAAAAAAAGATTTTGTTTAGGTTATTAACCTTGATTGAATCATTCAGTTTATTACCTTTAGGAATTTATATTTTGGTGCTTTAAATCGTCTGTTTACTACAAAAATCATTTATAGGTATTTTAACAGGTTCACATTTTATGGTGTTAAATCAAATTATACAGTTATAGCTCTACACAGCTCTTGGTGCTTAACCACATCAAACAGTTAAAAATAAATAAGCTGAATTATTACTTCATGGTGCCATTGCTTTAACAACTTCCAACCATTGCTGTATAGTCCAAATTACAGACAAATCTTTTAGAAAACCAATTAATTTTGTTCTTTAGATTCGTCAGTAGAATGAGGTTATTGGTAATGATGGCTGGAAGTTGTTTCTAAGCTGTAAATATATATTTTAAAAGCACTTTCTATTTTTAAAATTAACTTGAAATAGTATAGTATAAGGATCATATTGTCTAAGGTTTGTGCATACTCTACAGAAGAAATGATTTTGTTCTTGCTGTGCAGAGTTCCATGGTGTTACAGCTGCAGGCTGTATGCTGATAGCATATGTGGTTGTGTTTAACTTGCCCTTTTTCACTGAAGATTTTATGTTGCATTTAAACAAACAGTAATGAAATATAGAGCCTTTTTTATTCTTTTTCAAGAGAGTGTACAAACATGAAATGAGGAGATGTCTGGTCAATACGTGTGTTGCTATTGGGAGTTATGAATATTATCTGGTTTTTTAAAAGGCAGCATTTGTTATGGTTTCTTTGAGCAATAAGTGCATCAGTCTCATTTGTTTGCAGCATTCTAAGTTAACATGGCAACCAAATGTTCCTAATGCCTCAGGGGTAGGATTGTTTTGGGATAAAAAATACCCCCTAGAGTTGCCTTATTCTATTCTGATTTAAAAAAAAAAAAAATTGGGAAAAACACAAAGGAAGTATTGGAAAACTATCAAATTTCTAATATTTAGCAGCAAAGTTTTTGTTAAGAAAAACCTATCTGTAATATTTGCCAACTTTCTGAGTTGAATTATTTTGCAAAAATGTTTTGTAAATTTTTGAAGCAATTTATACATTTCACATGGAAAGGACTGTATCCTTCCTTGAAATTTATGTTCATCATTTTTGTTGAGAAAGTGACATATCACGAACCGAGTATTTGCTAAACCAGAGGAAAAACAGACACTCCATTGCTTTTAAATACTGTAGCATCCCACTCTTCTTTCTGATTCTCCTCTCCTATGTGTTTCTTGTTTAAACTTATTTATTTAAACAAATTACCAAATGACAACGTTAGCTAAGGACTGACCTCATCCTGCAACTTCTTCCATGCGAGCCGGCTGGAGCCAGGAGGAGCAGAGACGCCAGGACTCGCTGGGGTCCGAGTGCTGCAGGATCAGGCCCACAGACAAAGCTGTCCCCTCCTTCTGCCTCGGCGCCCGCCCTGGCTGGGGATCCTGTAGGTAAAATGAAGTCACTTTTCCAGTGTGGAAACATACTAATAATATACTTGATAATATTATACTGTAGTGGTGCTGTATAGAGGAATACAAACTATCTGGATCTGCTTTATTTAAAGACGAGGTGCTTTTTCCTTGAGAAGCTGAAGTGCAAGAACTCTTATTTACAGTTTTGGTACAAAAAGTACATCAGTGGTGTTTGGAACACATAGTGCCAGTCAGGACCTTGGTGCTACAACTCCTTTGGTGCGGCTGTAGATCCATGAGACTGTTTTCCTGTAGCCATGTGCAGCGTTTGCAGGAGCCAGGTCTGAAGTAGCAATTGCTATGTAATGATCCTGGGTTCAGCTCAACTGATTCCTGTTCAAATTAACCAAGCTATTAATGGCAGAGGATGGAGGAATTGAACCAGTTCTTTGTATCTTACCTATTTTAAGTAAAACCTGTAAAAACCGGGTATGCTGCAAATTTTAGTTCAAAGCTTAATATTAGTTCGAATAGAGGATACGAAGGGATTGTAAATAATGATAAAACAGAACCAATATTATGCCATTGTTTTGTACCAGCAGTTTTATGCTTACTGACTGTGTAATATACAGTATACATCAAATCATTATGGTATTTTGTGTGCCTTAGATTTCCATTTTAAAACTTGTATATTTTTGGTGAGCTGAAGATCTGTAGGAATTGCAGCTGTCCATACAGTCAGTAGTACTGTACATTCCATAGCTGTTCCAGTCATGTATTTGTCCCACCACGTAACAATTTGTTTATTGGTTTCACTGATAAGCCCTGACACCTTTAGTTTCTGTAATGCTGTAATTCAGCACTCTCATGTGATAAATTTACTTCACAAAATTGGTAAGCTACAGAGCCATCTCTTTCTCTTTTTAAATGTTCATACCATTAAGGTGGATCATTTTTACTTGAATCTTCTCCTACAAATGCCCACATTTAACTTACTGGAAATTTCAGATAAGAACGTTCCATTGAAAAACCAGCAGCTTCCCTCTAAGAAGTGAGGCACTGAAAGGTGGATGTAAAAGGATCCCTTCAAACCTTTTTTTGAAATGGCAGTTCTAACAAAGAAATGTGTATCTTAACATAATACATACTATTAACTGATAGGTGCTAAACTCACAGTTACTACTTCATTAATATTACTTACATGAGAGAAATGTATCATCTATACAATAACATATCACCCACGGTGCTCTTTCCTTGGCTGTCTTTCACCTAAACTGCTTTTTAACACATCCTGCCAGGCAGGTTGGCCACTTCCACTTCCTGCTGGACATGGAATGGGTTGTGATTTGAGAAGCTGATCCTTTCTATTGCTGTACTGCAGTATAGAAAATGCAACTATTTACTGGTTTTACAACCCTGTGCTATTTCTTGCAACACTTCAGGATATTTTTCAGTCTTGTACACAAATTGCATTGCTTTCAGTAAGGTTATCATTTTATAACAGTGTTGATCTCTTAAAATCTTCAACTCTGTGCATGTTCTTTTCTTTGCAGCCCACACAGCCAGTTGTAATTTGCTCTTAGGTTTTAACCCAAGTCCTTCTTGGATAGCCAGTCCAGGAGCTGGATCAAAAATTAAGGCAGCTGGCTAGGTCAGACCTGCATGTTTTGTTTGATTTCCATCAGCTGGCACAATGTTCTGGGTGAAAAACCAGCACGTGGATTCAGGTGTGGGCTGGCAGTGGGGTGTGCTTGTCTTTGGATCATTTTTTACAGTATTCCAGGAAAAACTGTCACGATCCAACATAGGACACCTCTGACTTCCCAGAAGAAATGTGTCTCATCCCTTTGTCCACTGGGTCCAGTACCACAACTCTGCTATGGAGGGGAGGAGCAGGGCTTGTTGCAGGACCAGTTCTGTTTGACTCCCTGTGGGAGTCACTGCAGTTGTGTCCAATTAAACAGTGAATTTACTGATTTTTCACATGCTAGTGTATTGCAGGAAATAGAGAGAAATATTTCTGTAAATACTTTAGTCACAAGATCCAAGAAGCTTTGCAAGTCCTTACAAATACTTGCAGCTTCCAACCTGTAACAGTTGTATTCTGATTTTTTAAGGACTTTCTAAGAATCTTAACTGCTGGTGAAAGTCCTTGTGTTACCTATGACAGTGCTTCTCTAGATGTAGCACAGGAAATAACTGTAGCATCTTGAGCAACGTTTTATGTTAAGCATGGGTAAATGACAACTTGTCTAGTACTTAAGATTTTTCCTAGCATACAGCTGTATGGGGTTTTTTAAAGAACTTTTTAATTTCATTGCAGTATTAACTAAATATGGTGGATTAAGGTTGGGTGCTGTTCACACTGCTGCAGCCCTGCTGAGTGCAAAGTGTTCGTTCATCAAGTTTTCCTGCAATTTCCATATTTAATTGCATGGGTATGGTCAACAGTTCATATCCAACAGTTCATGACCAACATCTGTGTCAACTCAGAGGTCAATCCTGCTCTTTCACTTCCCATGCAACTTCTCTAATATTGCAATTAACTCCGTTTATCAAGTGGTCATCAGCTTTGTAATCCATTTTAAATATATGGTTGTTTCTTTTCCACAGAAATCCTGTAATTTCTAGGCTATCAAAAGGAAATAGCTGTGCTTTCAGATACATGAAAAACTCAATTGCATGGCCACTTTCATGCTTTGTGTACGTTAACACCAGTTACATTCAGGCAGTGTGGGACAAACTCTTTCAGGCTTCTTGTGGTCACTGAAATTCAGATAAGGGTTTTTGTGACGTCTGCTCCATAAAACTGTGTTTTATTTCTTGTGTGAAAGCTGTCTGCAGAGCTGTGACCTGTGATGATCTGCTCTTCAATAGCAATTAGAGATGAGGAACAGTCCAGTCACATTTGGGAATTCCTGCTTTATCAGGTGTTGATCTGACTTGCAGGAGGAAGTGTGGAGGGAATATCTTTCCACTGATTATTGTGACACCACGGTACTGCACTGCAATGTCTGTGTCACAGCACTGCTCTAACCAGTGAGATGTTTTGTTGTGGGTATTATGTGCAAATTCACCTCTTTGCACAGTTCCTTCACAGGCAGAAATCTCTCCTTTGGTCTCTGCCTGGTTTAAAAAATAAAATACCAAAAGAAGGAGAGAGTTGGCCTCTGTTTTTGATAGATATAGACAAACAAGGTATCAAGCACTGCTGCCCTTTGCCACCATCAAGATGGAGAATACAGAAAGCTGATGGGATGTTGGTTGGACTCGATGGTCTTTAAGGTCCTTTCCAACCTTAATGATTCTCTGCACATCGTAAATAAATCACAGGCAAAGTTATGAAGGTACAATTGGTTTTTGAGTCAATCTTCTATGTACATGTAGTTGCCATGGTACTTCTTTATACTAACACTTCTTTTGGTCCATCTGACTTTAAATTCAGTAGCTTATTTTATTTAGTCTGTGATACACTTAAATTCTCCTTGAATCTAAAACAGTGACCAGGGTCAAAAATCTAGAGGATGTGGCTACTTAAATTCTTAACAGTTCAGGAAGCGGTTTCAGTCTCTTCTGGGACTACCTGATGTTTAGTCAGTCTTCCCAGGTTGTCTACATGCTGCTTTAGGATGTTGCTACAAAATTATAATTACAGAAAGGGAAGAGTTTTACATTCAGGGTTTCCTGAAGGACCAGGGATTTCTAATAGTAGAACCTGATCAGGCACCAGGATACATATGGATCACTTCCTCTAAGGAGTGGTTGAATATATGCTGTGTTTATTACTTCCCTGTCAAACTT
This sequence comes from Poecile atricapillus, assembly GCF_030490865.1. Classification (NCBI taxonomy): domain Eukaryota; kingdom Metazoa; phylum Chordata; class Aves; order Passeriformes; family Paridae; genus Poecile; species Poecile atricapillus. Next base: position 4,386,795 of record NC_081254.1, read on the forward strand.
CTTTGGTTCTCTTAGAGAAGAGGCAAAACTTTTTAATACTGTCACATACCTGACTAAATTATGAAGTCTTAGTTCTATGTGGTGCTGTGTTGTCTCCCTGAAAAACACTTAATATGGCTAGTGTTGATTAGTAGGTATCACTATCTACTCTGTACAGGTGACAGTGGATACTCCAGCCACCTTTCTCACTCCATGCCCTTTCTGGATCATCAGCTGTGGTTAGCTATGGTCAGTTAGTGCTGGCTCACTTTGTCACCTGCTCTGGATGCTTTCAATGCTTGTAACCACTCCAAAAGTTTTTCCCTTGGCAGATCTGCTTCAGCACTCGGCATTAGCAGCACGGCTGTCAGCCTGCCTGTGAGTCCCCCTGCACGCTGTTCTGTGTATGGAAATCAGCCATCTTCATCTCAGGAATGTCACATTAATCTATTCTCCTTGGGACTCTCCCCCTAAAATCCATTTATTTCAGTCTCCTGGAACAGGCTGCCAGGAGAGCTTGTGTATGTGCTCCATCCCTGGAAGTGTCCCAGGCCAGGCTGGACAGGGCTGGAAGTAACCTGGTGTAGTGGAAGGGGGGCAGGGGGTTGGAAAGAGGTGAGCTTTAAGGTCCCTTCTGACCCAGTCTGATTCCTTACTCTTATATTCTATAGGTGACAGTTCTAGGGCTTTTACTTCACATTTTCTCATACAGAGCCTAGAATATCACAGTTGGGATTTTTTTAAAGTCTAGTAGAGATGGACAATTCATAATCTGTCACAATCACTGTTTTTATGCTTTTTAAATCAAATAATCAGTTTTCCAGTTAATGTTCAGATTTTTTGATGTAGTTGTTACAATCTGTTCTTGTATCTGCAAGTAGCCAAACAAAAGAGATTGCAAGACTAGAAAACCATCATCCTCTGAGAAGGAAAAGTCATTCCTTCTCAGAGCACAGGATTTTTTCATGTTGGTAGCATCTCTGTGTTCTCTTGTCTTTCGAGTCACTTTTAACAGCTCTGCTCAATTCCTGACATGTGACAGCTGCTGCAGCCCCTGCATGAATGCAAGAGCAGGAGTGTTTCCTTACATCTTCTTTAAACCTCAGATCAGTCTTTGTGAGATATCCAAGTATTTATGTAAGATAAATGCCTGAACTAACACAGGACTGCTTGGAAAAAAGATGTTCTTCCTTCTCTGGCAAAAAATGGAATGGAAAGAGCTTGAGAAGAAAACAGTTAAGGTGGTTACTGCCTTTTATTGAAGGGTATGGAGGTGTCAGCATTGCTGTTTCTTTGTCTTTCTGAAAATAAGGACTTTAGGATTCTTTTTCCAATCCAGTTCCCCAGTTCACCATCCCAACAATTGCTCATGGTGTTTAATCATGTACTGCTAAGCTTCAATTTTAAAAGATACAAGATGCTTCTTGATGCTGTATCCTTAATTCTTCCAGACAGTGTATGTTCCTTTCTTCTTCTACTGGGCCATTACATATGGCATTTTTCCACACACACTTTTATTCAAATGCCAGAATCTTCCAACAGCATACTTGCAGTGAGTGCAAGACTGGGGTGCTAAATAAGGTGAAGGTGACTTGCTTTGGTGTGACTGATCAACGGTGCTTTTTTTAACACTTTGCACACCTTACAGACATTCCTCACAAAGTCACAGAGCGCAGGTGTACACCTCAAAAACTGCACATGTAGGGAGGACAGGCTTGGCATTTCAACTACAAGTTTAAGAGTTACCAGTTACAGCAGATGAACTGTGTTCCCAAAATATGCTGTTGCAGTGGAACAAAGGAACTGCTAGTTTTGATGTTCAGTAGTGCAGTTGTTGCCACAGAACGTTTTAATGCTGTCGTGGAAAGTTTTGTGACCTGGTCAATATTTTACATGTATATCTGTATTTTTATTATATTGTAATGGAAAAGGGGTCTAGGGTTTGGGAGTTGTCTTAAAGTAAGAATGGAGGCCCTGATTCTCATTTATACTACTGTCCTTTGTATTGCATTGGAAGGATAAAGGGGCCTTAAATGGATGTCACTTTAGCTTACATCCTCTGGAGTATCCCATCACACTGATCAGAGTATAAAAGGTCAGTAGTATAAATAAAAACAGTTACTAAATGATTGATTTGTACAATCATCTGAAATAAATTTCATTGTATCCTTACTGTGCACATACTGGCCAGTAACATCCAGATTGTTCTTAGTTTACAAATACAGGTTGAAGAGAGACCTGCTTGGGTTTTACCAGGTTTTAAATATTTGTTTATATTGGCTGTCCTTTGCCCAACAATGTGGTAAAAGATTTGTACCTCTAGGTAATGGCCAGCCCAGAAATTTCACCAAATTGTCAAAAATGCTATTTTTATGGTAATTTTTCTTAAAATACTTGCTACCCTTGATCATAACTTGGATCCCTTTTACTTGATGATATAAACTGGGGTTGTGACAATCTACTAAACTTCCTTCTGTCCTGACTTCACACCCAGCAGAGTGTGCGGTGTTGTGTGCTGTTGTCACACTCTGCTGAGTTTGGGGACACAAAATTAAAGCAGACACTTTCTGCCTTCCCTGACTGTGGTGCTACTTGCCAGGGAAAACCCTGGCATTGCTCTGCATGCACGAGTCCTGCAGAGCTCCCCTTGCTGCCCATGGAAGCTTTATGTAAACAACAGCCCCTGCTACATTGCAGTTATGCAATGCAAACTTCTCGTTCAAAAAAAGTTTGAGGAAAAGGAAATATTCTTTCCTTCTTAAATTTTTACACTGCAGTGATACTGCAGAGCCTAATGAGAACAGATTTTGTAGCAGCTTTGAGAATGACTGTCTAATCCATGCAACTCAAAAGGCAGCAGCTGAACTTCATGAAACTCTTGTCCTCTAAATGAAAATATAATTGTAGTCAAGAGGAACAAATGGGATATGCCAGTACTGCTAAAAGAAAGCCAGTTCCAATCAATGCAAACATTCATACATTTCAGTCTTTACCAGTGAATTATTCTACGATTATTTTTCAGTTTGGAAGAGGCAGCTCTTCATAATGTGACAATATCACACCAGGTCACAAGTACTGATTCAAAATTTATTGTCATTAAGAAAGAATATAAATATGTAAGGACATGCTGTACTGAAATGCTATGGCTAATGAATTCCTTCCTGCTTTGGGAAGATAAAACATTAACAATATGCCAAAGCAAAAGATAAAAAGAGTCATGGGGTTTTTTTTTTCCTTCTCTCTTTCTTCTTTTCAATCTTTCCTTTCTTTCCATGGGATGCATTTGATATTTATTTTTCAACTTTAAATTTGAGGTTTTATTCCCAGTTACCAATGTACTGTATTGAAATCTGGAACATAAAAATAACAATTTCAAGCAAAAGATGATGTACGGGGAGAAAAAATCAGAAAGAAAAAGCACTTCATTATGTCACAGTATTTACAGGAGAAAGTGTAAAAATTACTTATTTTCTAAAAAACAACATTTGGGGCCTGATTCTTTCCTAGTATAACTGAGCATAGCTCCCTGAGGCTGGTGGAGCTGGGCATGGTTATGCTAGCTGAGAAACTGAACCTTAAAATCTTCTTTGCAGACAAGGGAACCCTTACCAGCAGTACTTGAAGACTTGTGAGTTGTGACTGCATGTTACTTGAAAGATCTAATTAAGCTATGTTTTTTGGTGCAAGCAGTTGTTGTACATGATTTCATGTTTATGTAGCAAGATGCATTGAAATGTTGATACTAGTATTGAAACATACATGTAAAAATTGTCGTTGTGGAAATTGTCTGTTCTGTTCTATTTTTCTTGTGTGTCTCATCTGTTTAGAACGTAAACTTTCTTTTTTTTTTATTGTCCTAACTGAATAAGGCTAAATGAATACTGTAATTGAAAATATATTTTAAATCTTGTCATGAGTTTTTAAAAAGACTATTACAAATTGTATCATTCCTGATTACACAGAACTTTGTGGGTGGTTTTAAATAAATTTTATACTTCTATTTTGCACTTAGTCGTCTAATTTTTCTTTCCTGCTCTTAGCAATAATAACCACTGTTATTATAACCAATGTTATAGAAGTGTATTTGTTAATTATTAATAGGAGCTACAGGGGCTTCACCCAAAAAGTCAGCAGGTTTCTGCACTAGAAGGGGACAGGAATAAATCCAGTGCCTGTTCTCAGTGTGCCTCTGCTTCAGGCTGGACTGACCTGTGCCCAGAGAAGCAGCCAGAAAATCTGAACTCCATTTTCTGGCTAAAAAGGACAAAACAGTTTGTGAACACGTCTGTACAGCGTCTCTTTTTGCTACCTGTCTGGCAGAGCAAGCTAATGGGAATCATTTACTGCGGTATTTAACTACCAGCCACTGGAAATATCTCAGGTTTTATTTGCTGCAAATCAGAGTGGGTATGGTTGGGGTTTTTTTGTCAAAACAGACCTCAGCACTAGCCTGCTTTACTGACACTAGTGCACAACAATACTAAACAGAATCCCTGTTGTTTAGACCTGAAGAAAAGGAGGAATACAACTCCTGACTCTTTTCCTGCTTTACTACACGCAGCAGTAAAATAATAAGCAAAAATAATCTTCCAGGTAACCAGAATCTCCTAGAGAGCAGCAAAATGCTGGTACCCTCTGGCTTCACTAATGCCCTGGAAAGAAACTCCATTGTGTGATATGGTACATCTAATTCCTGGGGGGTGGATGTGATCATCCAACAGGGAGGCCTTGACCCTCCAATGTGAGCTGCTCTTTTAGAGGATAATCGCCACCGCTGGGGTTTTATGGCAGCATCTCCCAGGCTGCCCCAGGCGCTCTCTGAACTGCACTATTAAGTCCTTGTTCAACAGAGCCACACGTTCCAGGGTTCAATGTCAGAGTCAGGAACCCCCAGCACAGGTGTCTTAAGAAAAGCACATGGATTTTGAAAGGCACTTCAAGCCTTGGACCAGACCCAAGACCATCACTGCTGAGGAAGAGCAATGAGAAAGATTCCCCAGGTCCTTTTAAGGTACTGCCAGTCACCTGCCCATTGCCTCCCCCTGGCATTCCCACCCGGCAGTGTGATCCCAGTCAGAGCTGCATTTCCTCATAGATCACAGAGTGTGTTACAGAGAGGTATGAAAATGTACCTTCACCTCCACCTTATAAAAACAAAACTAAACCAGATTTACCTGCCCCGGCATCCCAGTTGCCAGAGTTAGTTTACCACCTAGAGATGGCTTCAGTGCTTTCTTTATATCCTGGATTTCTGATCTACATTATACAAGGTAACACAATATTGGTGTAGTACAGTTGGTTGCTTTTACATTCTTATGCCTTAGATTGCAATTCCTACTAAAATGGTGTTAATTGTTAACAATTAAGCTGCAAAATAAGCTTTTTTGCTGGTGCTATAGTTAAAAGTTTTCTCTAGTACTGTACTGCTACATATCATAGAATGCCAGGATTTGCTGTTCAACAGTGCTAATGTTGGTTACTGCTGTTGAGAGTTAATATTTAACACAGAATATTAGTTTACATTCAAAAGGGTATTCATCAAAATATTGGGGTTTCTGTGTACTCTGTCAGAACAAACAACATATTCAAATGTTATTTAAACACAAGCAAGGTATTGCTTCAATTAGTGTTTTGGTTCAGGACATGGCCTAGATAGTCTAAAATAAAATACCAGCAATCCCCATCTGTGTTTTTAATCTTAGACAAACTGAGAAAGTATTTAAAATGTGGAAATTTAAACCTGGCTATTTCAATAACCATTGGCTGGAGCACAATTCCCAAGATAGGCCTCCAGTTCCATGTCCAGTCTGTTTACTTCTGGATACTCTTTTGTGAGATATACTACTAATACAAACCCCTTCCCTTCAATGCTTAGTGCTTGAATCCTTGAAAATGTCCATGTCTTTCTACACCAGGCCAAGAATTACTTACAGACCTGCTGTACCATGTGTACCTCTCCATTTGTAACAAAACTGGGTAACCCTTTCATGCTGTTTGATCCTAAAGGAGTCCTAAATTGCTGCTAGAGGCATGATGTAGCCCTTTTTTCAGCTCAGAACAGCAAAACCTTTGTTCCCTGTAGTGTAAAAAGTCAGCAGTTCAGTTTCTTGCTTTACACACAGCTGCTGTTTTTGCATGAGGGTGACTGACTCCCTTCACTTGAGGAAACCCTTCAGGGAAATGAAGGCCTAAGCCAGTGCTTCACCAAGTGAACACTCTGGTGCTGGGCCCTAACTCACTTCCACAACAGCAGAAAGCCTTGTAAGGACTCACTTGGGTTATGGCTCCTACAGATTTGAAGGGTGGGATTTGTTGATTTTTTCTACTGTTGCAAATTATCTTGTTCTATGAGGGTAAGAGGCTGTAAGTGGCTCAGGTGTGCCACTGCCTAACAATCCTCCTTAGGCCGTAGCTCTGCTACTCACAGACATTTAAAACCAGAAAGAAACCCCAAGGGTGTTGTGTGTAAAGGGTTCACCAGCAAACCTGTCAAGTGCCAGAGGCTCTGGAACCCCCAAAGATACAGGCAAGTATTCCCTGAATATGCAACTGCTGTTGCATCTGAGCAGAGTACAGATCTGCTTCAGTCGTGCTCCTTTGCTGTCTCCCACTGCAGGAGGCCTTACCTGGGCTCTTGTTGCACACAGAAGTTCTCAGGATGCTCCTGTTCTCCTCCTGTGCGTTAAACCTGAGTCTGTGCACTCAGCTGTCCTGCACCAGGACCTGTGTCTGTCTGTCCAGCAGATCCGAGAGAGGCCTGTGCTCTGCTGTGGGAAGAGGCTGAGCACTGCAGGCAGTGTGGAAGAGAAATGGGTTCTCAGCTCTCCATCTCCTGCTTCTCAAGCAATGGAACTCAGATTTTAAAGGCAGTCAGGATTTTTCTTTCTCTTGCTCTTCTCCATGGCCTGTCTAAGGATGTACCTTTATTTTGGCTTTCATATGTCTGGCTTACCCCAAGACTGTGAGGGGAGAGCTGAGAAGTCTTTTCTGTGTGTGCAGTCAAACCCAATACACTTAGAAAAACAAACCCAGGGCCTTCCTGAAGGTACTGAGGATTTGAATACAAGTCAGACTGGGTAAGAGAAAAGGAATCCTTAAAACTTATGACTTTATGAAAAGCCACTGTTCTTGTGGTTCCTGGGCAAGGTGAATTACATCTCTTTTTTTTAATGTGATGTTCACAGATCACTCCAGGTTGGTGGGGACCTCACACCATCACCTGGCCCCACCTTTTATGGAAAAGAAAGCCTAGGTGGGATTTCCTAACCCCCTGCCCAGCTGTGTCTGGAGAACTTCCATTGATGGGGACTCTCAATTGCTCTATCTGAAAAAAAATTCTCTCTTTTGCAAAGATGAAAAAATTTCCCTTCTGTGCTTCTGGTGTCTATTACCTACAAAATAATTAAGGATTACTTTATTTGTGCTATGACATTTTTACTCATTTAAAACTTTGTCAGAAGTCTGTTCTCAATGCATTTAATTTTATTGCAATACAGCAGATCACAAAAGCCTTTCTGGTCTTACCATGGGACTCTTAAAAACAAACAAACAAAAAAAACAAACAATCTTTACTTGCAATCAGCTGAACCTGAGCAGGTTGGTTTAATTCTGTTATGTCCTTCCTGTATTCTTGAGGGGTCTGGCCAGTTTAGAATCATTTTGTCAAATACTTTGTACAGCAGTATGTAATAAAGTTCAATTTATTATATTTATTATTAAATTTCAGTACTGACTGTGTCACATGCTTGGCAAAGTGTGAAGTACATATGGCTGCAGTCAAAAAGACTACAAGAGAAAGTTGTGCACAAAAAAATCCATAATAATTTGCTTAGATGCTTACATGCTGCACTTTATTACAATTTAATCATCAAAAAAGCCATTAACTGGACATATCTAGAAATGTAAAAATGTGTTTGATTCTCTCTGAATAATCTCTTCTGGCCTTCTGAAGAGAATAAATAAACAACCCCATCAAGAGCTGCAAAAATCAGGTTCCAGTAGGGACAGGTTTAGATCTGCAAATTAATTCAGAAATTGAACACAATGCATGGAAATGTATTTCCAACAAGAATATGGAAAAACATATATAATGATTTTTCATCTTCAAAATGCAGTGAAGCAACTATCTTCAGGTATCTAAGATACCTGAAACTAGTTTCATTCTGCCTGATGCAGGAAAATATCACAGTAGTTCTGTTGCTGCTGTAGAGGGACGACTGTTTGGGGCTTAATTTTTGTGTAAAGGACACTCTCTAAGAGGTGTTCAGTCATAATGCATTGATTATGGTATTGAATTCTCTAACTCAGTTCTACTAAGTTCTCCTCTTTTTGCTTTTCCAGTCATCTTTGTTAAATGCACTAATTGTGCAAAAACATTTGTGATGTTCTTTGATTATAAACTCTAAAAATTATCATTTCTCCTCACAATACCCTCAGCAGATTCTGAACTCCTGTAGCCACCAGAAAAGCTGAAAGCAACAATTTGCTTTATGGTTTTGCCTTCTAATTTGTATCTTTTTCTCAACCTGCCTCATTATTAAGGTAATTTGTAGAAATCTCATGTATTTCAGACTTCTGTCCTCGCATCAAATTTTGATTAAATTGTCCAATCCTCTTAAAAGATACTCTGGGGGCCTAGAATTATTTTAAGAAACAAGACTAGAAGTGCATGTATTTTTTCACTGCCACTTCCATGACAACTGTATTTCATCACAACAGCGTGGTTTGTCTGGAGTAGAGGATACAGAGACCTCAACGATTCAGAAGGAATCATTAGTGTACTAAAAATGGCAGTGGCAAAATCTGCCTGGTAATGGTAGCAGTGTGTATCTGGAAAGGAGAAAATACACAAAATATTCTGCTTGAGGTACAGGAAATCAGGATTGTGGATCCTGTGAGCTTCTGAGGCTTTACTGGAGAGCTTTTACTGTCTGATAAAAAGACCCTGGGGCAGAAGAGTGAAGAATAGAGCTATTTCACTATACTCTGATATTCACTGACAATTACTTTCTACTTTAATACAATTTTGCCATTGTCCTTTTCACATATGGTGTGGGAGAAAGTCCTGCAACCTTTTTAACATTTAATCTTATCTCCAGGTCGAAGGGTACAGATTCTGCTTTAGTCAACTGACTGTGCTGGATGGAGTTATGCCAGCAAGAGACAAGGTTTAAAATGTGTAGACTTAAAAAGAACTATGCTTCTGAATGTGAAACATCTAAACCCTCATCTAATTTGAAATATATTTTAAACAGCAACGGCAGACCTGTCTTTATATATTATTAAGTACCAAATGCTGGCAATTTACTTGCACCTGGTGATCTTCTGCTTCTTTATCTAGATGCCGTCCTACAACATAATCTGCCTCACTGCAAGTGAGTTTGATGTTGCTGCTTCTCAGGACTTTATTCCATCACCAACTTCTATTCTTAATGACAATGTGACACTTCGAAGTCCTATTTGCATTTACTAAGTGCGTCTTGCTGACTTACTCTCAAATGAACGTAGGAATTCATGTGTCTATTTAACTTCAAAACAAACTCGTGTGAAAAACTGTTTACGGGATGGGTGGCTTTTTGTAACAACGCCAAGGTCTTGGGATCGATTAACGCCTACATGAATCGGCCACTCACTTGAAGAGCTACACTCGACGATTCTTTTAAGTCCTTTCCAACTCAGACTAAGAATGAAGAGAAATTACTCTTGCCCAGAACTCCTGAACTACTTACTGCACTGATGCTGGCTGCAATTTCCGTTTCAAAGCATCTTAAGAGCTTTGATGCGCCTCTGGTGCGTCTGCTCTGCCTTCACCTCAGATGACTCCTTTCCCCCCCCCTCACAGAACTGCCTGAGCGTTTGTGCGCGTACAGCCGGCTATCAGGGGAGCGGGACGGGGCTGAGTGCTGCCCCTCTCCTGCGGCGATGCGGCACCGTGAGGTGTCCTGGGGTGTGTCTGAGCACTGACGAGCCACCGGCGGGGCGGAGAGGAGCCCCGAGAGGGCCCAGCCGGCGCCAGCCCCGCGGCTCCCTCAGGCCGGTCCCGCCGCAAGATGGCGGCGCCTCGGCCCCGCCCGCGCCCGCCTCGCCCAAGATGGCGGCGGGGCCCCTCCCCCGAGCCGCGCGGGCCCCGCACGCGGCAGGGCCGGGCGCGCGCTGCCTCGCGCGGTCGCAGCCGTGACGTGTGCGGGGCAGGGGCGCAGGCGCGGCGCGGGCGGCCGGGGCGGGCGGCGATGGCGGCGGCGCGGTCCCGCGCAGGTACCGCGGGCGCGGCGCGAGGGGCCGGGGGCGCGCGGGCTCCGGCGGCTGCCCCGGAGCGGAACCGGGCCGGGCCGGCCTGGGCGGGGGGCGGCGGGAGGAGGAGGAGGAGGAGGAAGAGGAGGAGGAGGAGGAGGAAGAAGGGGTGGGAAGGCCGCGCTTCCCGCCTGGCCCGGCGCTGCCGCCGCCTCTTCCCTTTGCCTTTCTCCCGTGCGGCGCTTTCCGCCCGGCGGCGGGGCCCGCGCACGCGGCCGGGAGCGGAGGCTGCCCGGGGGTAAAGGAGCTGTGGCGGGGCCCGGTGGCGAGCGGGGCCCGGCGGGCGCGGGCCGAGGGCCGGAGGGAGAGAGGGAGGCAGGGAGGGAAGGAGGGAGGCAGGGCCGGAGGGAGGGAGGCGGCGGGGCCGGTGCGCGGCCCGGCCGGGCTCGCCGGGCTCCCCGCGCTGCCGAGCCCGTGTGGGACGGGAACAGCCCGGGGGGAACGCGAGCCGCGTTCTGCCGCCTGCGCTTCCCCGCCGCGGCCCAGCACAGCCGCGGAAAACAAACAGCAAATCTAAATTCTTGGTTCCGCAGAGTCACCCTTCCCTTCATCTCCCTGGAAATGGGAATGCGTTTTTGGCGTTTTGAATCGCTTTAGTCCCTTTGTTAAGAAGTGGGAGATGGAGATTGTGCCTTAGGGAAATAAAATAACTTGCTTTACAACTTTCTGTGTTTCGCATATGCGATGCATATGCCCACGAGGCTTTACGGATGTAAAAGTAATATTTTAAGAACCTTTCTTTCTTTCTTTTTTCTGGTTTTGAGGGGTTTTTGTTGCTGATGTTGTTTTGGGATTTTGGTGGGGTTTTTTGTTTTTTGTTTTTTTTTTTTTGGTTGGTTTTTTTTTTTTTTTTTTGCCCAGAATTAAAATAATCTGACGGTATTTGTTTCGAAGATTGCAACTGCGCTTTATTTCACTAGATTGCAGTTCCAGAAGATAGACACCCAGGAGATTCTACCTTCTGCCATGGCTCAGTTTGGAGGACAGAAAAATCCCCCTTGGGCTACTCAGTTTACAGCCACTGCGGTGTCTCAGCCAGGTCAGTTTACACTCAATGTTTGAACCCTGACATGGAGCAGATTTGGAGATTCCATACTTGGGTATGCACTTCAGAGTGGCACGATGCTAACTAACTTATCTGCAGTCTATTTAAGTGGTTTAAATCGGGAGTTTTTCCCCACAGTAGAGACTTTAAAAGCCGTTGCCTAATAATGTCTGTTGGTTTTTGTTTGTTACTTGATTTTCTTAAGGGCTGTGAGTGAAATCCCAGGTGAATTTGTATTGATCGTTTCAGTCAATAAATAACGTATCAAGTTACAAAGATGTGTAAATCAAATTACCTCTTATTAAATTACTTGGTTCTAGATTAAATAATATCAGGTCTAGTAAGGCATTACAGATTTTTTAAGTGCTGCCCAGGTTTCATTTCCTGGGCAGCCTGAATCAATGTTTATAAATTATTTTACTAATTTATTTTATTAGTAGATTAGACATAATCCATGTAGTGGAAAGTCCTCTGAAATTTGTTATTTGGGTGAGAAGGGAGGCATTTATTTTTTGATGCGAAATTAGAATTTAAAGGTCCCTAAAACCAGAGGTATTGCCCTAATAATGGTAGAGAGATTCCTTTGATTTAGCTAATAAGTGTTATTAACTGCAACCACTGTTTAAAAACCTAGCTGGCTCCATTTTCATGTTGATTTACGGCACAGAAGGTTTGAGGCAAGAATGTGAAGCTTGATGCATGATGAATTTTGGTGCTTCCATTTCCAGTTCTGGAGTGCCTTTTGCTTTTGAGTACGAGTAGTTTGTTAATGAAATGTTGGAGTTACATTGTGCAGTGTGAAAAGACTTCAGCAGAGCTGTGGTACTTAGAGGGTTCAGGATGTGTGGTTTCTGCAGTTGCTCTGATTTGATATGAAGTTCACACTTTGATATGTTCATCTGATATGATGTCACACTTCCTTTGTCAATGGCTTTGTATCTGGCAGCCTAGCAAAGGTTGGGAATGTGTGACATTCTTTGGAGGAGTCTGGGGTGGGAATCACTCTCCTCTTCTGACTCAGTTTTCTTTCCCGAAGTGAATCGTCAGTCTCCAGATTTTCCCTGGGGGCACTGATCCAATCACACTGTGCATCTTCAGGGAGTGACCACCCACCGTGTGCTTCACAGCACATTATCCCGGTGTGCCTTTTCCTTTTCCTCTGTGCCCATTCCGATCCATTCCCTGCCTGAGCTGTTGCTGTCCCTAAGCAGCTGCCCACAGGTGGTTTTTCACCGTTTCTCTGAATAGCTCACACTTCCCTTATCCAAATGACACTATCTCCTGTAAGAAAATCCCTAACAGCTGGAAATGGTTGGGAATGTGGGAGAGACAAACTTTGCTTTTGGTTCTCATGTCAGACTGGGGGAGATGTTGGAGCAGTCAGAGTGGGAGCACCTGGGCTGTTCTTGATGTGTTGGCTGATGTGACAGCTGATGAATCAGAAATAGTGGTGGAAGGTGGAGGACCAGCTCCGTGTCCTGTTCCAGAGGGAAAGCTGCACAAAACCTGCCAAGGGGAGGAGCTGGCATTCATCTTAGAGCTTGCTGAGGTAGGACCAGGAGGGGGCCCTGGAGGAGGGGTGGATGGAGCATGCATCAGCCTCTTACCCATTTTGCTGTGCTCCCGACTCTGCTGGGCCAGCCTATTTCTGAACCTCCTTCAATTAAATACTGCGCAAATGTAACTGGGGTAGGACTGGTCAGCATCGGCTGCTGTGAGAGATTTCTCACCTGCTCCATGAGGACAGTATCTGCAGGGATTTATAGCTGCTCATCTGACCCAGCAGCACCTGACTCAGATATGAGAGCCATTAAAGATGTAACATTTGGTTGCACTTTTACACTCTTCCTGTGCTAGCTCCGCGTTCCTTCATGTTCCTGGTGTCCTTTTCACGTTGTAGTGTCCTTTCCTATTCCTGCTGCAATACAGGAATGTCACCATGTCTGCATCCTCTTTCTTCCCTGTGTGCTTTGTTGAACCCAGTCCCTGGGATTCTTCTGCCCAGCTGCTGTTTCAGTACATACTTGTTCCCCTGCTTTTTTAATTGGTTATTTTGATTTATAATACAGAGCATTTTTTGGAAGCATTTTTTGGAAGGCAAGCAGTGCTCTTTGGCACTGCTGGGAGCTGAAGAACAGTGTTTCTGGTGGAACCTGCCCCTTTTGAAGTTGTGACCTTCCAGAGAGGCTGTTTTCCTAAGGAGGAGGTGCTGTCAGTGCTCAGGTGTGCTGATCAGCATCAACTGCTGCTCACCTGTGTTGCACCCAAGAAATTTGGCATATTGGCTTACCCTTGTGAATCTCAGTGTTTGTTAACTCATTTTAAAAACATACTTTCAGAGGGCTGGCCAAAACTGTTATATATATTTATGCATGCCAATTGTTTCTATCCAGGTGTCAGGCTCCTTCAAAGCTTTGAGGTGCTTGGGTATGAGGGAAAGAGGTCTCGATTTTTGTAACACAAGCAACATGATATGTAGTTTTTTTCAAGTGTCAGAAGAAGTGAATGATGGTGTTAGACATTTTTTGCAAAAAATATCAGTGGTGGGGGTTTGTGTTTTTCATTGTTTTGGTTTAGGGATTTTTTGGTGAATTTTTTTTTTTTTATTGCTGATGTGGATGCTGCCTTGGCCATCCCTGGTGAAGAAGTAACTAAATGAGTTAACGCTCTTAATTATTAAGGTGTGACACGCTAGTTGTAGACTGACATGCTGTGTAATGAAGGGTTCTGGGATCCCTTTGAGAGGGCTTATTAATTGCTCTCTGTGCCTGTGGTATTAGAAGAGAGGTGGGTAATTCCAGATGCCAGCAAAGATCGATGTGTGAAGAGAAACTCCTACACGTAACACAGTGAATTTTTGTCTACTCCTCATCTCATGCTGTTATGCATCACAAGACTAAAACCAGAATAAATCCCCCACCATGCCGGTTAAGCATTGTTAAAGCATAAATTAAATCATGCCTACTACAGAAAATTAGTTTTAACTTGCATAATGATGGGCAAACTCCTGAAATGCCTGTGAAGGAGAATTCCCTCCTCTCTAGCTCTTCATTTTTGGCACCTCTTTGGTTTTTGTCGCAGTGCTCGCCCTGTGCTGTTTTCAGGGTTATGATGAAAAGCCTGGTTTTACAGGACTGTAATTCTGATGGAAGTCCTGGCTCTGCTGTGTTCTGTGATTGGTGCTGTTGTCTTTGCTATATCTAGGCTTCATTGCATTAAAGTGAAGAGCTGATGAGAGCTGAAGTGCCTGGAGCTCAGTGTCTTGTTATTGCTGGTGGCCCCTGTGAGGTGACTAAAGCAATGTGTAAGAACAGGGTGAGCATGTGGTGAATCTCAGCCCACTAAGGAATAGTAGCTGGTGCACACTTTGCTGGCTTGCTGTAAACAGATGTCCCATGACAAATGCGCTGAGCCTGGTTTCCAGTGTGTGCCTGTTAAAAGAGTATTTTTGGAGTAGTTTGTGTGGTGTTTGTATTGCAAGAGTGTGAAGCTTAAAGAAACTTGAAAGCCCAAGGAGCCAATCTCACAATTTCTGACAGCTGTGAGAAATGTCCCAAGCCCTGCACAGGGCACTCCTTTACTGTAATTCTGATAAACCTATGTCACTTACCAAGGAGACATATGTAGCTATGTACTTTGAAGATATTTCCCTAACTTTTATTGATCTTTAGGGTTTAGGAGTAGAAAGAGGGACTCTAAATACTGGCTTTGTGTTTGTTGCAATGTCTAAATGTCTATTACCTAACTCAGAGCTGCAGCCCAGGACCCCAGCTTCTGCCTGAGCCCTCTCAGCTGCGGTGCCACGCGGTATTTGTGGCCAGTGGGAGTTGTTTGCACTGCATTTGAAGGAAGATATCTCCATCACTGTACTTACTGCGATCATTACAAATCCTAAGATGCTATTGTTTGCCACTGCAGATGCTTGTTGCCAGTAATAGTAATATGGCAGTCAGATGTCAGCTCCAGACTCAGTCTGATTCATTCTCTGTCTCTCAGTTTTCTGTGTGATTTTTCCTTTTTGTTCTCTTTCTTTTTCTTTTTAACTAGTAATGCAAACTCAGTTGCCTAATTCATTGGAGCTTGTTTGACCAAGATGAGTACACAGATGAAAGTCAATCAGATGAAAGTCCTGGAATACTTCAGGGCAAATCAGTGGGAACACGATGCAGCTTTGAAAAACCTGTTACTACAGGTGTTATCCTTTGAGAGGATCTTGGCTGTCTTTTGTCTTTGTCCTTTCTTAATAAGTAGATCTGCAGTGTTGTAGACGATAGATGCCCAGTTAATATTAAATGCTCAAAAAGAGACAGTAGAGACGGCAGAAAAAAAAAAAAATCTTCTTTTTCTTTAGTTGACCAAATGGGATAAGGGTCTTAGGGTAGGCTGGGAATTGCTTGAGATAATTCTGGGCTATGCTGAAATGGAAATTGCCATAGTGAACCTGAAGAGTTGAATAATCCCAAGATCTGGTTTTGGGAGTAAGCGTTTTTGTGGGTACCATTGATGCAAAAAGTAGGAGAAAACTTGTGAGATTTGATTTTGGTAATGCTTCCCAATTTCATCCCCCTGTGTTGGAGCAACATCATGTATTCAGACTGAATGACAAAAACTGGAACAGTCACACCATGTTCAAAGGTGACAGCATGGAGGAAATTTCTGCACTGGTGGGAATTTCTGTTCGGCCTGTGGAAGTAAGAGGAGAAAGGTGAATACATTGGTTTATTTGCCTTGACTGAGCCAGCAAAGTATTGCAGCCAAGAAAAGTGAAAGCTGTCCCAGGATGCAGCAGCAAAACTTTAGAATTGTATTTAAAAGTCTGTTTAAGGTGTGCTATGTGAGACATCGGTGAGGATCCAGTTGAGAGTGACCTTCTGGATGGTCCAAACTGCACATTCAGATTGAAGCTGGTGATCAAGCAGGAGGCAAGAGGCTCAAGGCAGTGGAGGGCCTGTCAGGAGAGAAGCCTCAAATTTTGTTTGCTGGCTTCTAAAGAAATGCAAATTTTGGAATTTTTCAGGGGGAAAGTTTATTAAGTGCCGTACACTGCAGAATGCTCGATTTCACTTTTAAAATACTGTTACTTCCTGGAGTGCTTATGTGACAATATTTGATACAGATCATAGTGATAGCAATTATTTTCAGTGCTGTATATGTATTTCTTTCCTGATTCATTACAAAATTAAAAGATGATCAGTGCCATCAACAAAGACTGCTCTGCTGGAAAGGGCAGTGGTAGGAAGGATTACATTATTCAGGACCTGTTGAGTGGGAGCACAGCATTATGGTAACAATCACCAACTACAAGCAGTGTTTTACTGCATGCCTGGATCAGGGATGAAAAGCTTTATTTTGCATCAGTAAGAACAGTGTGGAGCACAAACTCTGCAGGAATACTGTAAATCTGTTCCTCATTCCGTTGTGTGTCTCTGATGGCTTTGGAAGAGAGAACTGTGTTAATCTTGAGCATTGCTCAGTTCTGGCGATGGCTGGCTGACCTGTTTTTGCTGGCAGTGTGTTTCCCTGCTGAGTTTCTCTCTGGTTTTATTTAAACATGTGGACTAGACTGATAGTTTATGATCGTGAAGTTTTGATCATGCAGCTGCCGATAACTTTTTGAAAAAATCCTGCCAAAGAAGGAGCAGGTTTTCAGATCTCATTGCAGGGTTCTTTGTCACCCAAAAGATCCATCTGTAAGTCTTGAGCATACCTTGTTTAGAGGCACAGCCTGTGCATAGCTGCCCCTTATGATTTGCTTATGTTCTGTGGCAAATTAAAAGCTGTCATGACAGTAAAATAAACTAATCTTTCCTTCTAGGCAGTTTGAGTCTGGGCAGCACAAACCCTTCCTGTTAAGAGCTGGAGAGAGCTTGAGTTCCCTTATACATGGGGACTGATTAAACTCTCTGTTGTTCCAAGGCTGTTCCTTCTCCACCAGCCCCCACTTCACCGGAGACAAAGACAGCACTGAGTGGAAGAAAAACTTGAGTGATTTCAGAGGACACGTTCCATAGGCCTCTGTTTCATAGATGCTGTTACAGTAAAGCTTTCTCTTGCCCTTGGATAGAACGAAATGTATTAATTTGCAGAGCAGCAATCTTCATTTGGCTCATCCAGAGCCAGGAATACCTTCAAGAAAGTACATGGGGGTGGGTGCAGCTGTGAAATCATGAGCAGCTCCAGAGAAGGAAATGTAGCTGTCTCTGTTCCTCTGCTGTGGGTTACTATTGGTAGATGAATTTAGAAGAGAAACTAGGGGGGTGCAGTTCTTTATCTTGAATTTTGGAACTCGATCGATCTCCTTGCTGAGCTCGACCGAGGCGCAGAGCATCGCGCGCCGCGTCCTGCGCGAGCCGTGAGCACTCACTGGCCCTGTTCTCTCCACAGCTGCCCTGGGCGTGCAGCAGCCCTCGCTGCTGGGAGCCTCCCCGACCATCTACACGCAGCAGACGGCGCTGGCAGCCGCGGGGCTGACCACACAGACCCCCACCAACTACCAGCTGACGCAGACCGCCGCGCTCCAGCAGCAGGCGGCAGCCGCGGCCGCGGCCCTGCAGCAGGTAAAGCAAACACAGCGGCCGGCGCTCCCCGAACTTCGTAAAGCTAAAGGATCCAGGAGGAAAGGAGAATGGAAAATGGTGAACATTGCAGTGTGAACCTGTCTTCTCAATGGTGGGGGTTTGGGTTTATAGCTAGCGGAATTGGTCTGCCAAGGTGGGAGTTTGGGCTGTGGAGGAGCTGATTTTTAGCTGTGGAAAGCCCTTTGGGAGAGCGAGTTTTGCTGCATCTAAAATGAGAATCTCCAATATCTCCCACCAGTACATATATATATATATATCCTTTATGGGATTTTGCATGATTCATAATGTGCCCTAAATACTCTAAGTGTCAGGCTCAGCAGAAATTGCTGACTTTAGCTAGAAAGAGAACATCAGGGCCCACTCTAAAGGCTCAGAATATTTGTTACAAAAATAATATATGATGATAATACTAGTTATTTTTTAATTAAAGTTGTTAAATGTTAATTGTTTTTATCTAGAACTTGCTAAGCAGATAACTTGTATTTGATATTATTGTGGCAGTAATTCTCCTGTTTATGAGATATTTTGCTTTTGTCTGTTTCAGCAATATTCACAACCTCAGCAGACTCTCTATAGTGTACAGCAACAGGTTTGTCTGATTCTTACTGTGTACATCACAAATAACTTTAAAAATAATGTCAATTGTGTGTCTTGTAGGATTTGTCTCCGAAATCATCCTCATATGGGAAGTTGTTAAAGAAACTTAAGTAATATTTTGTGTAGCAAAAGAGAGCTTGAAGTTCATAAACTTGGAAAGATGTACGCAGAATGGAAACCTGCCTACCTTCATGCAAAAACAAATTTTAAATATTCATGCTATTCCATGTGTAAATGATTCTCTGCTGAACTTTGCTCCAAACAGGGCCGTGTATTTTAACTGCTGGAAAGATGCTGTCCAAAAACGTTCCCTTTTGGATTTTTATTAGGATCTTCAAACTTAACAGGATTTTTTAAAAAGAATAAAAGTACAAGGGAATTACATGCCTAAGCTGTTCCAGTTGCCAAAATTTTTTTGGTGTTGCTATTAACTTTTAGTTTAAAAAAAAATTAAGCATTTCTCCTTTCTGAATAAACCTGGGTTATACAATCTTAAAATTAACCCGACAAGCACAGTTTTACAGATGTGCAAACTGCTGAAATGACCAAGCCCTAAAGGACTATTAACTGACTCAGATTAAGCAAAAACTCTTACTTGTAAAGAGGAGGTAGAATTGTACAATTTCCTTAAGCACATAAAATTAATTTATAACTTTATTTATTTTAAGTTGCAGCAACCTCAGCAGACCCTTTTAACTCAGGTTAGTTTGGCTTTATTGTTTGGTCTTCATCCCCAAACACAGATAATGCAAGATTGCAAATTTGTGACATCTTGGTATTTTAATCTGTAAAATGAACTAATCTGAATGAATATTTTATTGGTACAGGTTTATTTTATCCAGATGTTAAAATATGCATAGCCTTGGTTTCAAAAATTAATGGCAACCACTCTTCCTTAATCTTGAAGGGAACATGTGTGTTGATTGTATTTTAATTTTTTTTTTTGTTTGAACTTCAAGTGTCCAGTTGTTTTGCAGTAAATAGCAAATGGGGAAAATCTTTCTCTTCTATTTGAAGGAATTTTGCAGCATGTGTATAATAAACAGGTTTAAAAAGAATCTTGCTGAGCTTGCCGGGTTTAGAACATGCAGCCATTTAACGCACTGCTAATTGCTCTAGTTCCATTTTCACTTGAACTTCTAAACAGGCTTTAAAAAGGTAAAAATGTTTGACCTGATTTCATTATCTTACCATGTTCTCCTTTTCGAAAAAGGCAAGTACATGAACTGTTGAGTTAGGGAAGGGTTTGTGTTGGCCTCAGCCTTTACTGACTTCTACCACTACAGATGGGGTATAAATGCAGAATGACCTCTGAAGCATTTATTCCTAGCAAAGTTGGGAATTTATCTCCAAGCCCACTCTATGGGTTACCTGTAGACAATAATGCAGTCTTCATGCTTTCTGTCTGGACAAGGTACATTCTTGGGGGAAGCTGACTCTTGTAAAAAAGGAAAACAAAGCCAGCCTTCATTGAAAGTAAGAAACGTGTCACCTTCAAAAAACCCCAACAACCTGACAAAAAACACAAAAACCTTTCACCATCTGAAAACGTTCTAGGTGTTCTAGGTGCTATAGTCACTTTAAACTGCTTTCTCCATGACTAGAGGACCTGTTGTTCCCTGTCAGTCTGCCAGCTGCTTCCAAGATTGAGAGTTGGCTTTGTTTTGCTTGCAGCCAGCAGTCGCGCTCCCGACCAGCCTCAGCCTGTCCACGCCCCAGCCGGCAGCTCAGATCACGGTCTCCTACCCGGCTCCCCGCTCCAGCCAGCAGCAAACCCAGCCACAAAAGCAGCGTGTCTTCACTGGGGTGGTGACTAAGCTACATGATACATTTGGTTTTGTGGATGAAGATGTCTTTTTTCAGCTTAGGTAAGCTGTGAATGCTTGCCTGCAGATGAACTCTGTGATACTCTCAGTAATCAAAGGTTTAGATGATTCCACGCTAATTCTGTGACTCTGCTGATAGTGCCTGCAAGAGTGTGTTGTTTTCATTCAGAAGGGAAAGTCAGAGATGTTAATAATCTATTATTAAGTCTGAGATCCTTCATGTGAATTTTTGAATTTTTTTAATACAAAGCCCAAAGGTGGGAAAACCAGAGGTTATTAGCTCCTTGTAATAGGAAATTGCAGAATTTGTGGGTGATTAAAAGCATAAAACCTGCTGTCTGCATGTGTTAACTTGGTACTCTTTGGGGAACTTCTGCCTTAGGGCCAAAGACAGGGAATTACTAAGTTCCTGTGCGTACCTTGAGCTGAAGCAAGTAATACTAATGCTGAATTTGGGGATAGATGCTCTTCCTATGAGCTTTTTTAAATGAACTTTGTCTTTCTCCCACCTTTAAATATGACATGAAAAAACCTAACTAGGATAGACTCTCACGTACGTTTTCTGTAATGTTTGCAGTGCTGTTAAAGGAAAGACACCTCAGGTGGGTGACAGAGTTTTGGTAGAAGCTACTTACAATCCTAATATGCCATTCAAATGGAATGCCCAGAGGATCCAGACCCTCCCAAACCAGGTGAGTGGGGTTACCCAGTGTCCCTGGCAGTGGCTGGCTGTGCTGAAGCTCGCTGCCGACTCGCTGTGTTTGCTGTCAGAACCAGAGCCAGGCGCAGCCGCTGCTGAAGACGCCGCCGGCCGTCCTGCAGCCCATCGCCCAGCAGACCTTCGGGGTCCAGGCTCAGCCACAACCACAGTCCCTGCTGCAGGCACAGATCTCTGCAGCTTCCATCACACCTCTGCTCCAGACACAGCCTCAGCCACTGCTGCAGCAGCCACAGCAGAAAGGTGCTCCTTCGGTGCATGCCTTTTTTTGGGGGGGGGGGGGGGTCACTCTGGTGTTTAGTGGGTGATGGTTGTTTTCCTCTTAATCAGAAGGGTGAAATAATAGCTGAAATAAAATGGAAGGGACTCAATAGAGTTTTCAGACTGAATATGTCTTCCTGCAGCTCTGTGCAAGGCACATTGCCTGCGGTAGCTTAGAAATCACCTGGTCAGTGAAATCCCCACAGAGTCACGTTCATGTTAAGATTTTGTAATCCGAAAGCAAATTCAATGTAATTTTTGTTCTTTCACAGACAAGTTGGGGAGTTTAAAGTATTAATAGCAGTGCAGTCCTTCAGCATCTTCAGCAGTGTTCCACAAAATCAGGTTTTGCAGTTGTATTGTTAAAGCTGTTACTTCTTTGCTTATTCATGTTGGTTAGCCAGGTTGGCATCTGAGAGAAGAATCACTGCCAATCATGGCAAATCTAAAACAAAGGTTGTGAGTTCTCCTCCACATTGAGTGGCTGAGGAATCAGTGATAGAAGTGATAATATTAGGACTGTTCTTACCACAGTAAAAGCAAGGGTAGATGGAACTGAAGCAGAATTGTTTTGCATAAATGCTTACTACAATCTAATTAGTCCTACTTGTTCATTGGTGTTCGGTAGCATTTGCTCCACTTAAATTACTTGGTTAAATGTCTTGAGACAAAGAAAGTATGTGCTGAGGGACTGATGTAGCAGTATAATACATTGATTTAGGAATAGTTTTTTAGGATGCCAGTTATTTTTATGTATGAATAGCCTTAAAATGAGGATTTTAGTTGTCCTTCAGTTCAGTGAGTAGGTAGTGTATGTCTTAAATTAAGTTTTCAAAAAGGCTTAGCTATTTATTAAGATGGATTCTATATGCTTAGGTTATATTAGCTTCCATCTCAAGAAGATGCTTTTAAACCAATTTCACTTAACTAGAGTGTCAGTTTGCCTCACTGAAGAAAAGCTTAGGTCTCTGGAGTTTCTTTGGGTGGGTGTTAATGGATAAATCTGACTGTAGAGTTAGGTTAGAAAACGTACACAAGTGAAACAGCAGTAAGCAGGAGCGTTTGCCAAGTGTAGGTAGCTGCCCCCTAGTGTGTATTGATGCTGTACATTTTGTTTCAGGTGGTTTGTTGCAGCCCCCAGTCCGTCTGGTTTCACAGCCACAGCCAGCTCGCAGACTAGACCCACCGTCCAGATTTTCTGGGAGGAATGACCGAGGTGGAGACCCCATGCCAAACCGAAAAGATGACAGGAGGTATGTAAACCAGACTGTGATCCAAGCATTCCATAAAGACCTGTCCTCACCCAGAGATGAGCTGCTTGCTCCAGAGTGAGTCAGCAAGACCCACAAGTGGTGTTACCCTTAACAATTAGGGAAGAGTTCTTGTCTACCTGAAAGTAAGGAGCTGTGTGATCGGTTTCTCTCATAGAGAGACTGTACTGAACTTCTTCAGTTTTGAGTTGTCTCTGACAGGTGTGGCTTCCCTTGTGCTAGAAATAATTTTGTGTTACCAGCTTGCAAAAATATTTGTACTTTGTGTGTGTTCTTTAAGTCGTGAAAGAGAGCGGGAGAGACGTAGGTCCCGGGAAAGATCCCCCCAGAGGAAACGCTCCCGAGAGAGATCGCCCAGACGGGAGAGGGAGAGGTCACCACGGAGACCCCGGCGTGTCGTTCCTCGCTACACGGTTCAGTTTTCCAAGTTTTCATTGGACTGGTATGTTTATAGTGCCAGATATTTACCTGCAGTTCAATTAATCAGCCCATGTTGGTGTAAGTGGGTGTTGAATGATGATCCTGACTAAAGAAGGGTCAAATATATAATGGCTAACAACCTTGCATGATAAACTTGTTTCAGGTTCTGTGTTACTTTAGAATGCTATTGCAAAATAGCTTTATAGTGTTGTTTAATGAGTATTCTTAACATGCAGACACCTGAATTAGAGGAGTGTTTGATAGTAACTTCATCCATGACATTCAAATGTAGTGCTCTTGAGATTTTATATATAGAGCATCAGATAGACAGTGGTGGTATTGCCAATAAATATACCTCTTAATGATGTACTTTGTTACTAATTCTTCACTGGTGTATCTTTCAAATAATGCTGTGTCTTTCAGCCGTAGCTGTGATATGATGGAGCTGAGGAGGCGTTACCAGAACTTGTATATCCCGAGCGATTTCTTTGATGCTCAGTTCACATGGGTGGATGCTTTTCCTATGTCTAGACCATTTCAGCTGGGAAACTACTGTAATTTCTATGTAATGCATAGAGAAGTAGATCCTATAGATAAGAACGCTGCTGTCCTTGATCCACCTGATGCTGATCATCTCTACAGTGCTAAGGTTTGTATGCTTTTCCACTAATACCACTACTGGTTAGAATTTTTTTTAATCAATAGGGTGCAAAAGTGAGTATAGCTGACCTGAAAATATTCTGCAGCCATTTGAGTAAAATACAGTTCTAAACTTTCCAGTAAAGATCTGGTATGTAGAGCTTAAAGAACCATGACTGAAATTCAGTTTATTTTTCTGTTAGTAGAGCTGTGCCACATTTTGTGTTTACAGAGGGCTCCTCCATTCTCTGCACCCAGTTGCAGAGATGTGATTATAGGAAAGAAAGCCAGCTCCTGCAAGGTCTCTGATTTCTTAGGCAATTCATTTTGAGTAGTTAACAGTCTTTTTTATTCCTTCAAGGATACTTTCTGTGCAGTTTGTGTTACTCTGTTCAGTGGTGTTTTCTTTCCTTCTTTCCTATTAGTATCAATATTTATTGAAGTAAATTGAGATCTGTCTTTAACATAATATTTGTAACACAGGTTGCCTTAAAAAACTTAGGCCTGTTTTAATGATAGACTTCAAATGGAACAGGTTTTAGGACAATGTTTTGATAAAGGGGTCTTTTATACATAATTATTATCCTTGATGCAGCATATCTTGACATTCTGATAAAGAAACACTTAACATACTCGCCTTCTGTGTACAAAAACCGTAAATCCTTTGCTCAAGTATCAGACATCCTGGTTTTCCAGTCAGTTTGTGCAGAGCAAGAGTTGCCTTTTTAGAAGAGCTTCCAAACATAGTAAGTGAGAAGGAGCATCCTTTTTTATCATAGACCTGTTCAGGGTATAGAGCCACCTTGTGAGGTTTTGCTGTGTGTATTTGCAAGTTGTGGTCATTGTTTATCAGTCATAGTGAGACCTTCACCAGCCTGCTCTGACTTGCACCACAGGTGATGTTGATGGCTAGTCCTAGCATGGAAGATCTCTACCACAAGTCATGTGCTCTGGCTGAGGACCCCCAAGAACTTCGTGATGGATTTCAGCATCCTGCTAGACTTGTAAAGGTAAATATGCTTCAATGCCAGACACTTTTGGCAATAAAGGTTGGTTTTAGAGCTTTATCATTTTTGACAATAAGAGAGGAGCTTGTATACAGCTGAATGATAACTTCATTTTTCCTCTGAAGAGACCTAGCTTATATGTCAATTCTTTTTCCACTTTATAGGAGTTTCACATTTGCTGCTTTGTTCAACTTAGTTAAACTCAAACAATTAACTTTGTTAGCGGCTTTTTACGAGCACGAACTTGTTTTGTGAGGGCTCAGCTGGGAAGAGAATACACATGAAGCAACAGCTAAGCAGCTCTTGTGTTAAGTGAAACAGCCATTAAACTGAACGAGCTGTAAGTGCTGGGGTGTTTCAGGACAACAGAATTGTTTTCCAGTTAAATTCTAACTTACTGCACACAGGAATACTTCCATTCATAGGTATGACGCTCTTGTGGTCTCACCTTTCGTAGCTTTTCATCACTTCTAAGCAGGCTCATCTGTAAATGAGTATCAGAGTTAAGAAGCAATTTAAATTACTGTCTGTCTTTTGGGTTAGAGAGCTTGTAATTGCAAAGGAACAAGCCTATACCAATAAACAAACGTGATGGAAAATCTTGAAAGCAAGAATGAGTGATGATGTTTTAAACCTATTCCATTGCTGAAATAATCTGTGGAAAAAAATAACTGAACTCTTTCTTGACTGATTTTCATTTTCAGATTTCAAAATAATTTGAAGGTTTACTCACGGATTTCAATGTGTGTGCTATGAAATATTCTTTGCACTTTGGGAAAATGACTTTTTGCCCCTAGCAGGGGAACATTCAGAAGACTCTTTTTGTCTAGTTTTTAGTGGGTATGAAAGGCAAAGATGAAGCTATGGCTATTGGAGGACACTGGTCCCCATCACTGGATGGACCTGATCCAGAAAAGGACCCTTCGGTGCTGATAAAGACGGCAATTCGTTGTTGCAAGGCTCTTACAGGGATTGACTTAAGTGTGTGCACTCAATGGTAAGTACTGTACTGTAAAGCCAAGTACACTGTAGAAATAAATACTTGTCTGTTACCAGGACTTGGAGGGGGAAAAAAAAAAGGAAAAAAAAAAAGAAAGCTGGAAAAACACTTTTTTTCTTTGTCAACTGCTGTTGGTAGTTCAGGTAAACTACTCAGAGGATGTTCTGTTTGGTAATCAGCTTGATTGGTGCCAACTGTGCTGAATACTGCATTAAGAACTAATTAAAAAATGTGGGTTTATTTTGACATGTTATACTGTAATTTTTTTTTAATGAATGTGCGTTGAAAATATTTTTCATTTTGTGCATAGCTGGAGAGGATCGTCAAGAGAACTTCATTTCATTGTTCTTTTGTTATAAATAAATAGCCGTTTGTTATACAGCCATATTTTCTCTTGATGACTTTCTGTCCTGCATTAACACTCACTTTAGTTGTACTAATACCAGGAAAGCCTATTGTATGCTAAATTTGAAGTTCTTCAGCAACTTATTTTTGCACATAAAACCTACTTGGGCTAAACAACAAGTTGTATAAAAAGCATTTTGTTGGTTTTCCTCCTTTTCAGTTGCGATACCTTTTTACAAGCGTGCCAAAAGAGAAAATATGGCTTCCATAATTTTTTTCTTTAGATAAACCTCAAGGTCTTGCAGCAAAATTTCTTTACTTGATGTGCTACAAGTGATCTAGGCTCTTTAAAATGTATTGTAGAATTTTTTTTCCAACATGCTTCTTCCCTTGCAACAGGTACCGTTTTGCAGAGATTCGCTACCATCGCCCTGAGGAGACCCACAAGGGGCGTACAGTTCCAGCTCATGTGGAGACAGTGGTTTTATTTTTCCCGGATGTTTGGCATTGCCTTCCCACCCGCTCAGAGTGGGAAACCCTCTCCCGAGGATACAAGCAGCAGCTGGTCGAGAAGCTTCAGGGTGAACGCAAGGAGGCTGATGGAGAACAGGCACTGAACGCTAATCCCTTTTTCTATTTCTGCTTCTCACAGGCACAGGAACACAGGCACAAAATGCACACCACATACTACACAACATACATACATAGGAGGAACATAACTGGTAACAATGACTGGTAAACCAGCTTTCAGCAGTGTAGTGAATGTTGCTTTTTATTTTTATTTCAGCTAGTTCACTAACTTTAAACGTGTATGCTGATATCACAAACGGAATTAAATTGTGCTTATGATGCGCAGAAAATTTTTTATCGTAGACGTAGTTGCTGGAATCTGGGACCAGTTGTTGAGTGAGATTCAGTTTATGAATAGCTGTCTTCAAACATTTTGCCATTTTCTGAAATTTCTAAATTCTCTCTTGTGGCCAGTTCTAATTGTGATACTTGAAATTGAACAAACACTAGTCTGAAACATCTGAATTTCAGGCCATGTGGCTGATCAACATCTTGGCAGAAGGGAAGGTCTGACTGAACAAAGAGTAATTTGGGGGATTTAAGATGTGGGGGAAGATGACCCACTGTGTGGTTACTGGAGACCAGCAGTGTCTGTGTAACCCCAATATCCTTTGTGGTGTTGCTTATCACCCTTTTGTGTTCCACAGATCTGGCTTGTATTGGCTGAGTGGCACTGTGATCATTTATAAAGTGGTAGAATGTGTGTGTGAACTTGTCTAAATAATAACTTTAGGAGAAGACTATCTGAAACAGTTGTGACCTTGCACAGATCAGCAACAGAATTTTAAAAATAACTGAAATGCTTTCAAGCTTTCTGAATGATAATTTCTAAATTTTATTTGTCAGGATGAAGAGGAGAAGGATGATGGGGAAGCTAAAGAGATCTCTACGCCTACACACTGGTCTAAACTGGATCCAAAAACAATGAAGGTAACAAACACTTCTTAAAATTTGATTCCATTGTATTTTTTCCCTTTTAAAACACCACCTGAAATGCAGCTGTATATGTTCCCTTAATTGAGCAAAAAAAGGTTCAGTAGTGTTTTGCTGAATTTGTAGGCACTGGATGTGGTATCAGAGTATGCAGGGATGACTCCTGTTTATAGTCATTGAATACAGCTAATTGAATCTATTCTGAACTTTGTACAATTAAAGGCTATCACAAATGATACATTAACTGGAAAATGAGAGTTCTGATGTAATCTGCCAGATTACAAATTACATTAAAAAATGTTGGGTCTAAACAATACATTTTTATACATTACTGCCTTTTCAAACTAAATCAGGAAACATAATAAAAAATTCCTTGAAAGCAACAGTAAAACTATTTTACTCTTACAAAATCCTTTCTCTGCCTCTGTGAAAAGTTCCTCAGCAAGAAGTTTCTTTGTGGAAAACATCACTTTAAATGTAATATGTTTTTGTTATCAGTAACTATTAGCGTTTTTCAGCACATGTTTAAAAAATATAGTTGACTTCTCAGTGCTACTGATTTTTTTCCTCACTTTCTCTACTAAACAAATGTTTTGTGATGTCACTGCTTGATACCACTCACAAAACTTTTATTTATCAGGTAAATGACCTTCGCAAAGAATTAGAAAGTCGAACCCTTAGCTCTAAGGGACTGAAATCTCAGCTGATAGCTCGACTCACAAAGCAGCTGAAAGTGGAGGAACAAAAAGAAGAGCAAAAGGAGCTGGAGAAGTCTGAAAAAGAAGAGGAGGAGGAGGAGGATAGGAAATCCGAAGATGATAAAGAGGTTAGGATTTGGACATACTTGGTTTAACTCCCTAGTTTTCATTAAATATATTAAACATTTGTATAAATATATATGAACATAAAAAGTAGAGGCATGTGCCTGCTTGTGCTTGGATTTTGTTGTTCTCAGGTGACTTACTGGGAACTTTTGCTGTGCCTTGAGCTGGTGAACTGGGAAGAAATCTTGGCCAGTTTGAATTACTTTATGTCAGCCAAATCAGCTTAAATGTGCAACTGCACTAGGGCATCTGAATTAATGTTTGACTTTAAATGTAAGGAAAAATAAATCCCAGCCTTCTGAGAATAGCCATGCTCAAAAGAAGTGAACAAGGCCTTAACTCCTTAAACCTACATGAAAAGCAGTTGCTTGGTTCTGTTGGCCTCTGTGTCTCAGTCCATCTTCTTCACGTGGCAGATGGTTTGCTTGGGTTTGTTTTCCCTTATTATGAAGCTTTATTTTTTTTCCTTTTGGATACTTGCTGTGCATTGGAGTTTCTCAGTTTTGCAGTTTGTAGTTGCAGTGCTTATCCTGGTTTGCTGTTTCACAAAGATAAACAAAATCTGTGCAGTAAGCTCAAAGCTCAACCACAGAAAAGGGGCAGAAATGTCTGGAGAACGGTTTGTGCTTCAGTTGCTTTTAAACCTGCCTCTTTGTGTGTTACCTGGTAACCTGTATGGGGTGATTGGAAGTTTTATATTTTTATATATCTCTGTAAACCTTGCAGAGGGAGGAAAGGCCATGTGCTTGCTAATTCTGTCAGCTGCTGCCTTCTCCCACAGCTTGGATGGGGTTCAACTAGCTTGGGTTTCTCGCCACAGCTTTCTTTAGCATTGGAGGGGAACTGTGATATTGTGCTGGCTTTTTATAAAGCACAAGCTCTGCCATGACTTTTTTTGTAGTCAAGAGACTTAGGTATTTGTCTCTTGGCAATCAGTAAGATGGTGGCGTTTTACCTTTTGTAACCCTTTGTTTCATTTTTGTCAGGTGGATTGCATTTCCCATAATCAAGAGTTAAGTAAATTGTCATCTGGTAATCATTAAAGCTGTGTTGGGTGTCTTCGGAGAGATGAGGTTTCTTTTCCTTTGTAAGGAGTAAACAGCTCGCTGTGCTGTACAGCTCTGCATTGCTTTCAGCAGCTTAGGCTTTCCTCAGAGCAGTGAGTCCTAAAAACTAATGTAGAGGCTGAAACTTGAGCTTGTGCCATGTTGGTTTTTGGTCCCTTTTTAGGAAGAGGAAAGAAAACGCCAAGAGGAGCTGGAGCGTCAGCGGCGGGAGCGACGCTACATCCTGCCGGACGAGCCGGCCATCATCGTGCACCCAAACTGGGCAGCAAAGAGCGGCAAGTTTGACTGCAGCATCATGTCTCTGAGTGTTCTTCTGGACTACAGATTAGAAGATAATAAAGAACATTCCTTTGAGGTAAATCAGCTCTGCTATTTACAGTTAGCTGTTCTAGTTTGTTTTTAATTTTTGTGTGAAAATTTGTAAATTGCCAAGTCTTTGGTACATGGTACAGTAGCAATGGAGTCGCTGCACGGTATCCAGAGGAATACACAGGTTTTCAGACAACAAATGGAATTTGTAAAGCTGTTTAAGGATTCCATATTCAGAACATCTAGTGAGAAAACTGACACTCCATAAAATTCTGATATGATGCAAGTTGTTAAGATAGCACCTCATAGCGATTTTATCATTATTATATACAATTTTAATACGTGCTTTAAAACTTCTTATCGCTTCTCTTTTCTTTCTTCTTTATGTTACAGGTATCATTGTTTGCAGAACTCTTCAATGAAATGCTTCAAAGAGATTTTGGTGTCAGAATTTACAAAGCACTGATTTCTCTCCCAGAGAGAGAGGACAAAAAGGACAAAAAAAGCAAAAAAGATGAGAGAAAAGAAAAGAAAGAAGAAAAAGATGATGAAACAGATGATCCAAAACCTAAGAGAAGAAAATCTGGAGATGATAAAGATAAAAAAGAAGAGAGAGATGAAAAGAAGGTCTGCAGTTAGCTCATATGCAGTTCTAGCCTGTCTGGATCAATATTAAAGTGTTTCTATTTCAATTTTACATTATTGCTTTCAAAAACTCAGCTCTTATAATGCTAGTTAATTGATTTGACTTTCTGATCTATTAAAATATGCTTCAATTACATTCAGTAATTAAAAAAATTTACAGGTGTATTGGGAATATTTTAACACTCAGCTGTATCACATAGATTTGTATCTGTGTTCTTAGGTGACTGGAGAAATGTAGGCAAATTTTGACTGACTGGTAGTAAGGTTTTTACTTTGCTGCATTTTGATTCTGACTAGATAAATATTTAGGAACTTCTGTTACAGAGGGAAGATAAAAGGAAAGATGATTCTAAAGATGAAGAAGAAACTGAAGATGACAATAACCAAGAAGAGTATGATCCAATGGAGGCAGAAGATGCTGAGGACGAAGATGAAGGTATCTTGAACTATGAATTCTGTGACCTTTCACAAATTCTTTTTTATCATCACTGATTATGTTCTTTCGAGCTGGAGAAAGCGCTGGAACTAGACAATTCAAAATTTCATTATTAAACTAATTTTATTTCAGTATTTCTGACCACTTCTACGTAAAATGTAAGTACCTTTATGCCTAGGCATTGTGTGAATGTAGTTAATATAAAGTAGCTGTGGTGCTCTAAGTAAGGCATGCATATAGAAGTGGTTTTATTTTTTTCAGAATGCAGACCACTCGCAACTCCCATTGAAGTCAGTAGGAGATGTGAGTATTCAGCACCTCTGAAAAACCAAGCCACTTTTACGTGCCTAACTTCTTACTCCTCAGTTCTGGAATGTCATCCTGGTTTTGCTAGGACAGAATGTAGTGTGGATGCTCTTTATCCCACGTTACAAGAAGTTGGTTTTTGTTTGGGTAGAGTTGTGTTAGCCTGAAGAAACAGGGAAAGGGTCTGGAGGACTTTGCAAGCAACGACAGCAGCTCTTGCCCTGCTCAGAGATTCAGAAAACATCATGCCAGCTTTTGGTTTGTATTTTGGGGTAGTTGCCTTTCTGTGGAGAGGTTTTGCTAAAGATGTTGGTTTGAACCGTGTGGATATTGCAGTCCCAGCATTTTTAAGTTGTATTTTTGGCAGAGTACTGCACCAGCCTTAAAAAACTGATGCTAATCTGTGGTTTCCAGAATAACTCAGATTTGCCTATAATTTGTCTGTAAGAGTGGTCTGGACTTGTCTGTCCTGTGCAAGTACTGCTGCTTCCCATGATCTGTCCTTGTGCTATTCCCAGACAAGAGTTGCTGAGAAAACCCAACCTGCATAGAGGTGCAGGAGAAAGTGATTGGTTCCCAGAAAAGAGTTGGTAAAATTAGCCAAGCGTTGTAATACGTATTTTATTCCAAAATTTTCCTCACAAGGAAGGTGA
This sequence comes from Poecile atricapillus, assembly GCF_030490865.1. NCBI lineage: Eukaryota > Metazoa > Chordata > Aves > Passeriformes > Paridae > Poecile > Poecile atricapillus. The sequence continues at coordinate 4,418,514 of NC_081254.1, forward strand.
GCTTAAAGCAGGACTTGGTACATGATTCTCTGACCCAAGACTTGCACATAAGGTACAGAGCTGCTTGCCATAATCCATCCCAGCAGCTGCCTCATCCTTTCCTCTCTTTCAGCCTGGTTTTGCTGTACCACCTACCTTCAGACAAAAAACCTTCCATTTGTAATTCATGTCTAATAAGTGATGTGATCTGTAACTTCTTGGAGAATCTAAGTCATAGGAAGAGTAATCTCTCACTCAACATGAGTATAAACACATGGTTTTAATTACATAGTTTATATGGGTTATATTATATGAAATATTTGAGAGTAAATAATGCTGAATTTGAATAGGAATAACCATAGCTGAGTGCAGACTCTGCCAAGCCTCATTAAGGAGAATTGTGGTAATTTCCTGCACACCACTTAAATAGATGGAGATATTGGCAGAACTCATTTTGGCCTAGTTAGCATTTGTTTCAGCTCTTCTGTCCTGTGTGTGAAACAAACCCAGGGAAAAGATTATAAATGGCTTATGTAAAAATAAGACTAGAGAAAAATCAGAATTTAACAGAGCTCACTTCAATGCATTTTTTATTATTTTTCAGGGAAGCATATTGCAGATGTTTCGGGATGTTTATGTGGACTTTTCTAGTGGCCACATGTGTTCTGGCAATGGTTTGCTGTGGGTATTTTGAATTTTCTTTCTGTTTTGCAGACCGGGATGAAGAAGAAATGAACAAACGGGAGGACAGAAGAGAGGGAAATAAGCACTGTAAAGAGAGGGCGTCTAAAGATAAAGTAATTAACACCTTTCTTAACAACTGCATGGACCTTGTTAGAGGTGTCCTAATTACAGCTTAGCTTTATTTTTGTTATAAGACCCATTTTTCCCTTTGAAAACAGCTGTTAAGTAAAGGATTGAGAGCAGAAGAGATGTTTCCAATTTTATAATTAGGTTAATACTATGACCATTTTTTTACATACTAGCATGAACAAAAGGATATTGTGTCTACCAGCTATTACTATTCATTGTGGTGTATTTCTTTTAAATATTGAAAGATTACTTGTCATATATTGCTTAAATTAGTCTTAAATAATGTGATCTAAGTAGGTAAATGCTAGTAATATTAATTCCTTGACTGAACAATAAAATGAACAGAGAAAAAACTTATGTTAAGTGAGAAGTTTGTGTGTTTTTGGAATGATATTTTAACTCCCTAATGATCTCATAATCAATTTTTTGTAGGAGAAAGACAAGACCCAGATGGTGACTGTTAACAGGGATCTCCTGATGGCTTTTGTTTATTTTGATCAAAGTCATTGTGGATACCTTCTGGAGAAGGACATGGAGGAGATCCTGTACACTCTTGGACTTCACCTGTCACGTGCTCAGGTTTTGTATACTACTAAAAATCTTCCAAACTATTACAGGGATGTTTTAAGTGGGAGAAATGTAATTTAGCTTTTAAAGGCTTTGCTTACATACCTGATCTCTTATTTTTATGCAGCCACTTCATGTCTACAATGAAATACTGGTTCAATATTTTGTAAATTTTCTTGGAGTGAAAAGGTGAAGTTTGCAGCTTATAATATGCCCATACTGTATATGTAGCTTTTGTCTCAAACTTGTATTTATTCTTTTCCTAGTTTGTTTGCATTGTAAGCCCTAGTATGTTAAAGTTCAAAAAGTGATGCAATCTCTTTTAAGTTTTCCAAGCTAAAGCATTCTTGTTTAGGTAACAGGATGTCTGGGTATTAAATAACACTATTATTTTTTTCCCATGGCTGTGTTGTAGGTCAAGAAGCTGCTTAATAAAGTAGTGCTTCGAGAATCTTGCTTTTACAGAAGACTAACAGATACTTCTAAAGATGAAGAAAATCAAGAAGAGTCTGATGAGCTACAGGAGGATATGTTAGGTGGGTTTTTTGGGGTGAATGAATTTCCAGAGAGTTATTTCTATGGGAATGATAGTGAGAGTTCTGAGGAATTGGGTTTCTTGCAGAAACTGATTGAGTCAGTTTGGAAAAGTAAATCTTTGGCAGTTCAAAAGTAACAGTGTTTGTGCTTCCAGCACATAATGTTGCAACTTTACGATAAATCTTAATATCTTGGAACAGGAGAGAGGACAAGGTTAATGTTCTACACTGATGAACATCATTTCTCATTGTTAGTTTTGAAGTCAGGAGGCTCAGAGCTGCAGGAAGTAGAATAGAGCCTGAGTTTTTAAGACAAATTCCTGCAGGAAAGAGAACGATGCCTTGAAAAAGAGAACGCTTCTTTTTGGCAGGGAGCAGAATTAGGGTCAGGAAAAGGAGGGAAATGTGAGGGATAGAGCAGCAAACTTGTATTTGTCCTCATGAGAAGTTTCTGAGGTTGGTCACTAAGGAATGAGGTGAGGATTATTTCCTGGTGCTGCTGACCCCACTGCAGGGAACCGCCTGCTGCTGCCGTCGCCCGCTGTGAAGCAGGAGAGCAAAGCCGCGGAGGAGAACGTCGGGCTCATTGTCTACAACGGAGCCATGGTGGACGTGGGCAGCCTTCTGCAGAAGCTGGAGAAGAGTGAAAGGGTGCGGGCAGAGATAGAGCAAAAGCTGCAGCTGCTGGAAGAAAAAACAGGTGGGATGTTGCTTTGAAGGTAGTTCTTATTACAGGGGTGCAAGACACTGAGACTTTTTAAGTAGATAAATCAATTTGGGTAATATTTGTGACTTAAGTTTTCTTCAAGACTTGAAATGTAGTCAGAATTAAGTATTATCAAATGGTAATTCAATGCAGTTTTTAATGTTCTTTAAAAATAAGTATTACGGTGTGGCACACAAATAGAATATTAAGGTGCAAAGTGCACAGAGTTGGAAGTGACTTGATGTTTTCATTTCTTCCCTTCCTAAGATGAGGATGAAAAAACTATACTGCAGCTGGAGAATTCTAACAAAACGCTATCTGCGGAGCTAAAAGAAGTAAAAAAGGACCTTGGCCAACTGCAAGAAAATTTGAAGACCTCAGATGATAAAAAATTGCAATTTGAGGGTCAGCTGAATAAGACAATCAAAAATTTAGCTACTGTTATGGATGAAATACAGAGTGTTCTCAAACAGGTTTGAATTGTCTCATTCCATTTTTTTTGTTATTGTCATCTACAAACTTCTGTAGAATAATTATTGGAAAAAGCACTTCAATATAAAAACAATTTTGATATGAACTCAGGGCAGCAGTATCTTAACATATATAGAGAAGAAGCTTAATGTTTGATTGACTATTTAAAGGTAGCAAATTAAATATATATTTTTCTTTACCTGCAACATATGTTCCTGAGTTCAATGTTTTTAAAAAGGTATAAATATTAATGTAGATCTCAAACTGTCTGTTTTCCTCTCCTGATCTTCTCCATCCTCAGCAGTCCAAATCTATTCCTCTGTTTGACTGGTCAAGAGTACTTTTTCAAGGCAGAATTCAACTATTTTAGTATGTGAGAGTATGTCAGTAAAATGAGTTTTAAGCAAAACATCCAGAGCATTTCTACCCCTCAGTTTTTCAGGAAGATACTGGTATTGGTTATAACTAAACTGAGTAGGATACCAGTTCACATAGTATTTTAAAGGCACAAACAGTGTCTGTGTCTCATGCTCCTTTACAGTTCTCATGAGAAGTACAGCTTGTACAATTCCTTTCACTCACGCTCTCCCTTTTTCCTTTTAAAGGACATTGTGAAGAACGAAGATAAAGATCAGAAATCCAAAGAAAACGGAGCAAACGTATGATAAACTGCTGCTGTTTAGAAGAATGGTGTTACATAATGTAATATAAATCATGATACCAGAATGTATGGGAAGTGATGCATGTTCGATTTTAGTAGTATAAATATCTTAGGTTCCAAAAGATGTATAAAGTTTTATGAATGTGAGTGTCTGCTCCAGGAGATTGCTTGTAATTCTTAGCATTCAATTTGAGACACTCCTCAAGTGAAAATAATTTTGCATTGCGAAAAGTTTTAGGATGAACTTTGTTATAGTTTTAACCCTAATAAAGTTCATCAACGTAATGAACAGTAGCAAGTATTTAATTACCAAATGTTTTTCATCGAAGTCTAGTGAAATCAAAATTTTCATTATTTATAGACTTGCCATTTTTAGGTTTTTGTCTTTATTTCGGTCTAATTAGTCTTTTTAAATTCAAATATAAATCACAAAATAGCATGCTGCTTAATTTTACAAGTAAAGATTTTTTTTTAAAAAAAAGCTTCTTGGATATTTTTTTTTGTTTGGTTTGGTTTTTGTTTTCACTTGTCACAACTTTTTTTCCCTTCCATATATAACTTTCTTCCCCAAAGCTGCTTGTATTAAAGCCTTGTAATATACAGTAGTTCGGACGAGTTAAGAAAGCAATAGAAACCCACCAAAATACTGGTAGGGTTGTGAGATTTATATGAAAATACATGGGCCTGTTTTAAATGTGTGTCATTTGTATTCATTAAATTGTTTTTATCTTTGGATTAATATATATACTCCTTTTTAATAACAAATGCAGTATATTAAGAGGTACAGTTGGATACCAGGCCAGTAGATGTCAGAATAATGCCTTACATGGAGAAAAAGCTGCCAGTGTGAACTGCCTTGGGTTAAATTTGGACTGACAAAGTGTGTCATAACTTCTAAGCCTTTAGTCCAACAAAAGAAATGGCTCCAAAAGTATCTATACTGCATACTGTAATTACAAAGGAGAGGGACAGTTTGTTGAGAATGGGTCAGACGGCCTTTCTTTGTGTTCACAAATCACTAGAGATCGAAACTCATGAGTTAATGTGACTTCCTTGTCAAAGGCAACTTACTCAAAGAATGTGAAATATCAACAGTTGTATTTTGGTGCAACTTTCAGGAAAATTAAGGGGTTTGAAAGTTGGGACAGAAGTGTTTTCTTAGAGAAATGGTTAATTTTAGCAGATGTTTTCTTTTTTAGCCTAGATGTCCTAGGTAACTAAATACCTGTTAGGAAAGTCCAAGTGCCATAATATGTATGAATAACCTACATGGAAACTCATGTAGCTTTAATGAGATACACATTAAAATGCCTGAATTTATGTTCAAAAGAGTCTAAGCTGGTGCTTTTATCACTTACCTTTCTTGGCTCTTTTGGAGCTAGACAAGTGAAATATCTTTCAGTAAAGTAACATGCATAAGCTTCCCCCTCATTCATCTCATTTGAGCCATTGTATAATACCTGAACTCTTCACAGTCAAGCAGGAAATACTATAAAAACACTAATTGTATATAAATACACAGAAAATACATGTTTTAGAAATTGGGAGATAACATCTCAGAATGATTGAATGAGGATGGTGATAAATTTATCTTCTAAAAAGCATTATCTGTGGTGTACAGATGGTGTTAAATTCTTTTGTAATCAAATTATATTTTTCACCTTTACCTTTGTACAGAATGTTGACAGCATGTTTAATTTTTGACGTTGAGCACCGTTTATGTAAATGGACTTGAAAGAATTGCATCTGAAATACATTGTCCCTGAATTTCAGCAGTACGTGTGAACATACAAGAAAATGAGTTTAAAATTTAAGATAACGACATTTTAGGCACACTAAAACGTCTGAAATATTTTGCTTGGGTATTTTTACCTTAAACTGCTGAGCTGAAAGCAGTTGTTAAAACAAGCAGGCCTCCTCATCTCGTCCTTCAGTGAGGGGCCCTGTGAGATGGTCGCTAGAGTGATACAGATTTTTACAATATTTAAGAAGAAAAGTATTTGTTAGAATGACTGTAATCTTTCTCTCTGTTGATTTGATGTAATAGTGTTTCAGATACTATGTACAGTCTGCGTTTATGTTGGAAAGGAAATTTAATGGGTAAAGAATAAAGGAGAAAAAAAAAACAAGGAAAAGTTTTACAACCTACACAGAGCTTGATCAGTCTCCTGAAGCACAGATAATCTGAGGAAGAACAGGCACCTCTTACAGACTCTGTGACTTGCTGGACCAAACAGCACAAGGTTCTGTACATGACCCACATTGATGCTGTGTATTAGCTAAAGCTTCTTAGTATTATTCCCAGAAATTTAACTAATTCTAAGGAAAATTGAATGGAGTATCAGTAACAGAGGGTTGGAGAAGCAATCTTTTGTCTGTTTTGATTTATGAACAACATTTTTGTATTTCATGTCTGCATTTCCCACCTTATGGTCTTTGCACTTCTGAGTCATTTGGTTTGTCCCAGTTACTGGCAAAAGGCTGCTAAAAGTGAGCCTTGGCATCCCACTTGTTTGGACTCCTGAAATCATCACAGATGCTTTATAGAAAGTAAGAAATCTTGGACTGCTTTGTTCTGTAGAGAAAGCCCTGCTACAGCAGGCTGGTAAATGGAATCTGATCTCTGTTTATAAATTTATTTCCCTCCCCTTTGCTATTTTGTCTAATGAGGGCAAATGAATGAGTTTAACCCATACAAAATTAAATTCAGCCCCGTGATGTCTGTGAATGAGTCTGGGAAGAAAGATCAAAGTGCTGCTTGCATGCAAACTGACGTGGAATAACACAGGCACTCTTGAGGCCCCTTTGCTTTTGCTAGAGCCCTGGAAAGACACAAGTCTGTAGTTTCATTGCTGCATAGAAACAGTGGCAGTGGTGAGGTTTTGCCAGCTTTCTCTGGTGTTGAGGATTTCATGTAGTGTTGAGGAGATGGGGCTGCTGCCAGCACTGCTGCACGTTGTGCCACGATGAAGACACCCAGGGTTTTCTTGCCTCACCCAGTGCCTGGTGCCCACAGCACCCAGGCCCTGCTGCAGAAGGGCTCCAGGATTGCAGAATGACTTCCCAGTTCTTGGTTTGTCCAGTGTCCTCTGCCTCTGGAATGCCCTGAGTATACAGTGGAGAAATTGGAATTCTCTCTTTGGTGTCTGGGGGTTTCCACAGATCCAGCTTTTACAGTTGAGTTCTTTCAGTATCTTAACCTTATAAATCCCAGTCCTTTAACATAACTTCTTTTTCAATGTTTAACTGCTTTAACAGAGAGGAATGGCTTCCAGTCCTTTTTTCTGCTGAGTAATGTGCCGTGTGAATAAGTTTGGACTTATGTAACAGTTAACTTTCACTGATAATTTTGTCAGGAATGTGCACAAAATGTGTTTTTTCTCTTGCTTTTCTGTACTGTTTGTGTACCCAGGTCAGGTTCTTACCTTGAATGAATTTGTTCAGTGCAGTTTATATTTTAAAATATAAAAGATAAAAGAATTCATTTTGAGTGACTGAGTCTTACAGCCAGCAATAGATTGCAAAATGTGTAGGTAGCACAGTCACTACACTTACACTGGTATCTCTTCCAGAAAACAGAAGTGAATCAAACAAATTCAGCTGGGACTTGCATATTGCCATGGAGTGTGACAATAAAGATGCCATAAATAATGGATACTTTTAGTCAGCTGTAGAAACTGCCAGTGTTTTCCCAACAAGCTTTTATGTTTCTGCATACTGGGTTTCATTGATGTATTGCACAAAAGTTGTTACAGTAAAAAGCTCTAATAAGAAAATGCATTGCTTTCAAGTAAAACAAATTTTCCTTATTTATTCATCCACTCTATAATCCACAGCATCACAATACAGAGTATAACCTAGAGCTTTGGAACACACCAAATCTCACCTGACATTGTGTGTTTGGTAGTGTTGTAATTCTGTCTCAGAATGTTGCTTTTCAATTTCTAGGTAGCTAATACCTGAACTTATTTTGAAAGTAGGATGCTGCTTTTGATTTCTTGTAGCCTGCTGGTTTTAAATTGCCTCTAACAAATTAATTGTAACTTGTTTGAGGATTTGGTTCAGGTGCCTCGCAGTAGGTGTAAGAACCAATACCTTTGCAGGTGTGATTCAATAATGTTGAGACTTGTTGTATCTAGTAAAATATTAATTCAACCCTCTTTATTATTCTCTTTAAAAGGACAGCAGAATAATCCTGCTGGGTAGATTTGTTTGTTGCATGCTGCAGATTGTTTTTTATTTGTAGAAATTTCCTGAGCTGGATTCCAGCCAAGGTGACACAAATTCCCAATGCCAGGTGTTCTGATAGGAAATTGATTCCCAGGTTATTTTCCCCTCAGCCTACTGAGGGACACAAGTGCAAGGATGCTGTTGTCTTCGTCACTGTTCACATTTCTTCACCAACAACTGGGTAGAGGGGAAGAGTGGGGAGGAGGAAAAACTGCAAGGAATCCCAGTTGGAAATCACCCCACTGCTTTTCAGCAGATGTTTTTTAAGTACTAATTTGCTTTATTAATTTGTTGCAACTTTTTTGGTGGTATACAGGATTTGTTTGAGTGACAGTTGGGTTTTTTTCCCTGTATTGCTTAAATCTTCTTGGTTTTCCTGACACAGGGTCATGCAGTTACATTCCTGTTTTATCATGCAAGGTCAGAGACAGCTGGAGAATTGCAACCTTCATTTTTGGTCCCTTTTTAGCAGGACTTGATAGTAGCCAACAAATCAGCCTCTAAAAAAAAGCAGAAATTGCTGCCACATGTGTTATAAAAATGAGCAGCTGGAGACAAAACACCTTGCAATGCTGGTCTCAGAACTTGTCTCACAGACCAACCTGCTTTTCTGTGAAACAGTCCATTGCATGTGTGCACAGGTCAAGTTAAAGGAGAGAAGGCAATTTGCCCTCTAGGTATCAGGTACACGTTGGGTAGATGCATTGTTACACTTCCAGCTTGGACACTCTAATAAGAAACAACAGAGCTTGGAAGTTCTCTTAAGCATCTGGAAAGACTCCTGTCTCTTCATGCCTTGTTTTGTTAAAGTACTATTTGGTGAGTTAAAATATTAAATAAATAACATTAAATATAACTATTGGAATATTCATGTTACAAATTGAAAAACCTTGGGGGAGAGTTTCCAAAAGCAGCTTCAGGGAATTGATAACTAGATAAAATGTTGCCTTTGTCAAGTAGCCCCTCTGGTATAAGAAAGTTATGTATAATGGGACTAAACAAGTGCAAATACAGATTAGCTGCTTACCAGTATTGAACCTGATTTTTCTGTCAGTGTTCTTCCTAAAATCAAGCTGAGAACTAGGGTTTTTTTTCTTTGAGGGAGGGGTGATGTTTTTATTATAACAAGGAGAGGAAAAGTAAGTGATCATTAGTACTGGGACACATATGGATGGCAGCACATCTGTAAATTCTCAGATATCCAGTGATATGGTTGTAAGGAATGTGCAGTGAGCATTTTCAGTCTTCTGATTTGGGCATGTAGTGATGGACAGGACAAAAGGGGACTTGTGAGGATCGTACAATGTGCAGTACTGGTGATCCATGTACAAAGGTAGAATTTGTATAGAGTGACTTTTGGGTAGCAGTGGCTCAGAATATGTAGGATTGGTAAGAGGTGACTGCAGATGATGTTCTGAGCAGTGAATTAACTTTGTTACCTACTTCACCCTTTAAAGAAAAGGAAGATTAATCCACTTTAGGGCTTATTTTCAAAGAAGACAGTTGAAAAAAAAATTATTCTAGTGCAACATGGAATTTGAGAACCTATAAAAATCTCCTATTTAGCACACCGAATTGGACACCAGATTCCTCTGCGAGCAGCAGGTTCTAAAGCAAGCTGTGCTCTTACCTTGTCTGTCAAGGATTTTGCAGGGTGACTGAGAGGATGCCGAGCTCTGCAGAATAGGAACAACCTGTGCAAGTGTCTGTCACCAGCGTGCAGGGCAGGGCTGGAGCTTGTCCTGTGCTCTGCACCGCTGCCTCCTTTGCCTGCTCCGCCAGCCCTCGCTTCGTGCGAGTGTAATCTGAGACAGGGCAAGAGCCCTGATCCTGGGGGAGAAGGGGGGCGGGAGTCTTTTGTCTCTGTGAAATCTTAGCGCAAACTTAGAGGCAGGTTCCTCAAGGCCAGAGTGGGATTCTCTGGAGGGGGAGTGTCCCTCCCTGGAGCTACGAGCAGCCGGGACAGGGCCGGAGAGCTGGGGCAAGGCTTGACCACAGAGGCAGTGCTGGAGCCCTCCGGTGCCACCGAATTTATTTGCTTTCATCTTGACTCATTCCTATCTTCGTTGCTGCCGGCGTGTGTGATCCCGATGGTGACATCCTCTCTTGCGGAGCTGCCATCAGCTGAAGCAGCAAACCACTCTCTCAGGGCAGGTTAATTCCTGCCTCGGGCATTTTGTGACTGGCCGTGTAAATTCCGGCAGGCAAAAATCCCTGTAGCCAGGCTGGCGGAGAAGTGGCGAGCAAGCAGAGCATCACCTAGGACAGCTTTCTCCAGAGGCACGGCCTCCCCATCAATCGGACACTGGGACAAACTGGGTTTGCTGATAGCCTGGTTTGCAGCCGAGTCAGCGGGCACCTGCTGGGTCCACTGCAACGTAGACTCGGCATTTAGGAAAAATGTGGTAGGAAGCAGGTTGGTTCCGGAGTTTTGTTGCGGGTAATGTTGCCTGGAAGTGGTTGGATATAATGTGTCTGGAGCCTGAGAGTGAAATGGACTGGAAGGTGCGTTCATAACCAGTGGAAAACTGAATTAGTTTCATTCTTCGTGGGAGTTTAAAGCAAAGCGTGGCGCACTGGAAAAAAACGCTGGGGCTGGATGTTATGGATGGAGTCAGCACAAAGATTCCTCTGAGCAAAGAGCTGCAGAAGCTGCTGCTGCTGGAGAAGGTAAAGACTCAGGGCACCGTGGGTGGGGTGACGGCTGCCCGCCGGGGAAAGCACTGTGCCACCTAATGCCGATGTGATCGTCTGAAATCAGCGGCTGCTTTTAGTCTTAGATCCTCTGGAAATGTTCACACACACACGGAAAAAACAAAAACAAAACAAAGAAAACACAAAACCAAACCAAAACAGCCCTACAAAGTGATCTTACAAACCTTTTCTAAAATAAAATTGGACGTGATTAAGTATCTAAAAAGAAATCAGGCTCAGATATATTCAAGTTTCTACCCTAAATAATCTAATTATTCACATGAATTTTAACTACATCATAACGGTGAATATTAATCCAGTATTTTCATTTGCTGCAATTAGTACATATGCAATTGACTGTTCTAATGAAGTCTGCAGTCTAAAGAGACCAGGCTGCAATGAAGGGCTTGGTTTACACAGAAAGTACAGCTGGGGGTTATCGAGTGCTCTTAATGCAAGTTTGCCACGAAAAGTCCTCTGAAATGTGATTGCAGAATAAACTCACCAGCATCACAATTGTGGCTCAGATTAAATTTCTGCTCCTGGTACTGACTGCTGCCTCACAGCTCTTCAGTTTTCACTCGAGGCGCTGGTTTTGGACAATAAATCCCTTTGCTGTTTGCAGTTGCTGCAGGAGGGCAGAATTCGGTATTCAGGGGTCATTAATCCTGGATTTACTCTTTATCCCGTGGGGCTTGTGTCGGTTTGTCCTGCGGAGCTGCTCTTGTCTCACCGACCTTCAGCAGAGGGAGACAATACCACAGGGCCTCTGTAGTTCCTGCAATTTTCTGTGAGGTTTGGGCATGATTAATGAGGATTGCTCTCTGTGGAAAATACTATAGGAGTACCAAATTCTAATTATCGAGCCTAATGCAGGTAAGCGATACCTGAGCAGCGCAGTCCTTGCTTTGCGGCAGCTCAAATATCAGATTTAACGTTTTGATGTGAAGCGCTTTGTGCTTTAACTTGCCCAAGACTAAAAGACAGGAAACATTAAATATTAATTAAGCATTAATCCAACCAGGAGATGCTGCAGTGGAGACGTTCAGCTCCGTAGTAACTCCTAAGTACTTGGTGATGTGCAAACAAATCTCTTTTCAGTTGGATTTCCAGAAGTTACCAGGGATTTTCATAGCTGTCAGTTGGAGATGTTTATTTTTACTTTTCCCTGATTGTAGCTCTGCAATCCTCTCTGTCCAGGGATGAATTATATCTTAATTCCTGTTCTTAATTCATATTTATTCATATATTTGAATTCAATTATATCTAGAAGTGCATTTTATTTCAAGCAGGACTGGATATTAGATCGCAAAAGCTTTTTGTTGAAGCTAACTAGCAATTCTTCAAGAAAAAAATCAAAATTGCACTTTTTGTCAAAGCAAAATAAATTGTCAACTTTGGGAAGACCTGAGGAATTCTTAATGATATGTTAGAAAATGTATAACAGGAAGATATCTGATGTCTTGCCTGTGTTATCCTTGGCCAGCTCAACCTCTTTATTATTTTTTAACACTGTATTAACTTAAATCACTTAATTCTTTATTTCCTGTTACTGGTATTTACCCTTCTTTCCCAATAATTTTTACAGAATAGCCACTCCCTGTTGTAGCCCCATTTTCTGACTAGAAAATATCTCTCTTCATCAGTCATTTATTGGATACTTTGATAACTTTACCGAACTGGTAACACCAGCTGGTGTTCGTCTTCCCTAATCACAAATTAACCTGCTGACCTCTTAACTCAGTCCAGGAGAGGTGTTATAGGGAACAAGAGTGGTTTGTTCCTCTCCACCTAAAAAGCAGTAACATCTATAGGTATGTTGGGAGTGGTTATCTATTATTATAGTTAAGTTTTATATCCACAGATGAAAAATTACACGTTATTGCTGGTGTCCTGGGGATGATTTAGAGAACTTGACTCCATTGTTTGTTACCTCCTTGCTTCCCAGTATCCTCTTTTCTGAGGCACAGGATGTGTGTACAAACATAAGTTACTTCAGTAAATTAATTAGATTATTTCCCCTCTTGTCCTGTATCTTGCTGCAGTAACAGCCAAGGGGGTTTCTTACAAGTTAAAGTGCTCTCACTTGTCTTTGTGAATTTCACTTTTTTGATCAATTAATGTCAAAGTGACATTTTCATGATTTTACTTGAATTTCTGGAAGCTTAACTGAAAAAAAGTTCTATTTGAGCATCTTTATTTAAGTAATTTTCTGATTTTAAATTATATATTCTATGCCTTCTCTTCTAAAAGTCATGATAATGGCCCTTTCCTGCTCTGCATTTCTCTTCTCCCATTTCTTAGATTTATTTTGCACTAGAAAAGCAAGCAGCAACTTCCACAACTAAAATGCAAAAGACAGTGTTGTTTTGGGTTTTTTTAAAGAAATGGCAATGTTTTAAAATGAAGCTATTGGTATCAGATTTGCTGTCTGTATATATAGAGAGATTTGACTGCATTTTTAATTTATCTGCTCTCATGCAACTGTAGCAATAATGAGAAATTCAAGCCACTTGGGGTTTTAATGTTTCCTGACTGAAGGCTGGGATGTTGGGGACCAAGCAATGTGGTTCTTAAGGAAACATTTCCTGCACGTGTAGCAATAACAATATCTGCAAATTCTCGCAGCATTTGGTGAAATTTCAGAAACGCCTGGGTGTACCAGGTGTCAGAGATGGGAATCACACAACCTCCACTATCTTTATCCTTGGCTGTGGTACACGAAAAGGGTGGGAAAAGAGTTTTCAGACTCATGAGAATAATGAGCCAACGCTTTTGATGTTTTTCCTTTTAAATCCACAACCACTTGTTTGCTGGGCAATAGATGAGAAGCAAGGGCCGTTCGGCACCGCAGCGTTGATTTTGCCAAGTCACATTTCAGTGGAGAATTATCCAAACCCTGTTCCACGCTGGGTTTAAAGCCCTCGGCACTCAGAACTCCTCCTCTGCTTATCTCAAGGAGTCTTCCTGGCTATTTTTTGTCACCAGAAGACACTGTGCTCCCACAAATCGTTGTTGCTCTTTATCCCAGCAGTTCAAATGAGGTTTGTTCTAGAGAAACACACTGGAGCGCTGGACATCCTGACTTTACAGAACAGGCTACACCTTGACTGACAGTGGTCACAGGAAATTTAGTCAAATAAAGGGAAAAATCAATCCCAAAATCTTGTAACTAACACAAACTGCCCTGCTGTGTTTGCTCTCAGATAAAATGGAAAATGTCTCTTGTCCCTTCTGATGGGGATCTCATGGGGTGCATGGTACACACAGGACTGGGTAGGAGCTTTTATTTTCTCCTTGAGAGATGGAGGGGAAGAAAAGGGGAAAATCACGGCAATTAAAATTTCCCTCAGTGGGTGAAGCAGGGGGTAATTTTAAAGCCTTTTGATCTGGTAACTGAGCAAACACAGCTCTCTGTGGACCATCTCCCGTGCTTGGCTGAGTTGTTCAGCCAATTGTTCACCAAACGAGGGGCAAAGTGCTCCCTCCTTCCTTTCCTGTAAGCCTGGGGGGATGCATGCAGGGAAGGTGCTGGGAGGGGAGTAGGGGATTCTCAGCTCAGAGATACAATTACAAGTACTCGATTTGAGCGCACTGACCTCCTGAGCCTTTGGAGAGAGAATTTCTGGGGTTTCTCTGGTGAGAATGCATCTCAGCAGCTGCTTGCTTGTTGTCCTTGCTCGTCACCAGCTCGTTTCTGTCATCCCAGCCTGCTTTCTCTCGTGACAGCAGCATTTTCCATGCGCCTGAGCAGCCCGACTCCTTCGTGATTCCTATCGAGGAGAGAAAATATCACAATGAAACATTTTTTTTTGCTTATCCTCTAGAAGATGAATTTGCTGTCGGTTCAGCATCTCTGTCTGTCGCAGGGTAACAAATTATTCACAAGGAAAGCTAAGAAAGCCCTGTCCTTTCCAGTAAGGCTGAAGCTGGGATGGGCATGCAGACTGTGACTTTTCTGTGGACAGGTAATGTCCTGGTCACCATTTCCAATGAGGGCTCTGCTGCAGGCTGGAAATTTATATCTCTCAGGAAATATCCTATTGAAGAGTGACATTGAAAGGGCAGTACATTCTTCTGTGAAGTGTCAAGTTTTATATGTTTTTGCTGGAGGTATTGAATGAACTGGAATGGGATCAGACAGGGAACAGTTTTGTGCTCTTATTTGTGCTTTTGTAGAGTAATCTGATAGGTCTAGCTCCTCACTTTTCCTTGTGTGAGTCTCCCACAGAAAATAAGGAGAAGAGAAACACTCAGAGAAGCAGCTAAAAATGGGCAGATAGTCCCTGAAGTTGCTTTGATACTCAAACAGAATCCCCGTGATAGGAGAGGGATGGAATTTGAATTTCCTGAAAATGTTCAGCAACATCTTAAGGAGTGAGGAACAAAACTTCTGCTCTACTTGTGGCTTGCAATAACCTTTCAAAGAGCTGGCACAGCTTTGGGGAACTATATTATATAGTTATTTAGTGAGCTCAGTAGGCACTGGCTGCCTGGCTGTGGAGATCCTCATGCTCATCTCTGCATGTTTGTACCAGCTTTGGGGAACAGAGGCACCACAGTGGCACTGGTACACCTGGGCTCCATCTACAGCTGGGTATTTGAGCATTTCCTGCTTATTAGCAATTCTCAACGCTGCTTAAAATGAGAGACAAATTCCTGTCCCCAAGCTACCTGGCAAGCTTTTAGGACAGATTTGTTTTCACTTGAGTAATTTAAATTTGTTCACTATCAGCACGGTTCTGCTGCACGTTCATTGAAGCCACAGATGAAACCTTGTGAGTAGCTGATTTCTGTTTGGCCTACAAAAGGTCATGACTCTGGAGTGGATATTGTTTGTCAGGCACTGCAGTTACACACAGGAACAGCACAACCTTAATGAGGATGGCAGCTCAGCAAGAGGCTGGGGATGTGCCTCATGGCATTCCTTTCTTTTGGAGTCCTTTTCTCCCAGTGTCTTTCATCCTGCCCCACAAACAGGGATGTAGGTTTGCAAGTCAAAGGAGAATAATTTTGTACTTCAATGGTGATGGCTTCTGTGAAATGTAACTCGCAGCGGGTGGTCATGCTTTGCATTGAACTGGTTAGGATTATTTAGAATTCTGTCTTTTTATTTTTATCAGGCCTGAAAAGAGTGGATGATGGTGCTTTATTTTGCACTGCTGTGGATAGACTGCCAAACACGAAGAACAGTTTGATTTTCTAACTGTTTTATGGTCAAACACTATTTTTTTTTAAAGTTATTTTCAGTAAGGTACTTGATTCAGAACTTACTGACTTGCACATTATGTTGTAATTGGGTTTTACCTGTTATCACAGTTGCACAGTTGCTCCAGTGGTGACTCTGCTGATATATTTTGAGGAGGAAAAAGGGAAGAAAACATTTGTGCTCTTTGAAGGAGCTTTTTCTCTACCTTGCTATTATTTGCTTTTGATCTAATTCTATCTGTGTAACGAGAGTGTAAAACTTACATTATTTCATGATGTTTAGTACCTAATTTTAGCTGACATTTCGCCCTTACCACTGACTTCAGATAACGCTCCTGCACATTTAATGCATTTCCATATAAAATTCTTACTAAGGTGTCAATCCTATATTATAAAACCCCTAAATCTCAGTAGAATATGTATTGCACTAAACTCTAACTTAAACTACTGATTGAACTCACAGCAGCAAGGTACAGGGGGCCTGTGATGTTCTTCAGAAGCCTGATTCATTTACCAGATCTGCTCAGATTGAATTACTTGGAAGATGTAATCTGTAAAAGCATTTGTGCATGCAGTTTTTCCACACTACCCCAGCAGTAGTTTCTAATCACACTGTTTAGCATGTAGCACTGAACAGAAGTGTATAATTTTTTTATAATAAGCTCCATTCAACTTAATTTACTGTTGGTTTTTTTTTTTTTAATAATCTCTAAGCAGATTAGTTGGAAAGAACTTAGTATATGTTGTGTATTTCTCGATGCTAAAGACTCAGCAGGAAAAGCTATTGCTTCTATCTTTTGGGTGAGAAAACAATTTCAAGAAGATAAGCTGAACTGTGCTATATCCTTGGTCTTTTGAAATCTTGCACCTTGAATCATGAAAGGCAGATCTTAGCTGCCTTAATGCTCTTTTAGAATGAGGGTAATTTGAACAGGCCTAATTTTTTCTGTCTCAGTCAGAAAAGGCAATAGTTTGTGTTAATATCATGAAGTTAATGAAATAAATTGCATTAATTTGTAGTGCTTCTGCTGTGGTCTTTGATGGAATCAGAGACTTCTGTGAAACATGAGGTTCATTTCAAGGCTACTTTTAGCTTTTTCTGTGCTGCCATCTTGCTTTAGCACACATCCACTCCATTGCTGTGGAGAACACCAGCCCTAACAGTGAGCCTGTACATCTGGAGTTGAGTTACTCAAAAAAAAAGTTCTGAATACAGGAGCTATTTATTTGGAGAGCTGAAGAGAAAACCAATAGTTTTCTCATATGGGTGCTGTTTGGCATGGCTTCATTAGCAGTGTGAGTGAAGAGTAACCTTGTTTGTTTAACTTGGTGTCACTCAAGAAAACTTCACAGCTCCTGGAGGTTAAAAGTGCCCTTGCATTGGGTGGTGGAGGCAGAGGGGTGAGGGTGGCTGTGGGAGGTACAGGTTCAGCTCCAGCTGAACCAGATGACTGCTGTACTTTTTCATTCTGTCCTACCTCCTGCTCAAAGCAGGGTCAGCTCTGGGGTCAGACCAGGTTGCTCTGGGCTTTGCTCAGTCGCAGCCTGGGAGCTGCACAAGCTCTCTGGGCACACTGCTCCACAGCTGTGCCATCCTTAAAGGTGAAAAGGTTTTTGTATAGCAAATCCCAACCTCTGCTCTTGCAGCCTGTTGTGTTTCATTGTCCCTGTGCAGAGCCTGGCTCCATCTTCTCAGGGGGCTGCTGCCAGGTCCCTCCAAAACTACTTCTTCTCCAGGTTCTACAAGAGCCATTCCCTCAGCTGTGCCCCCCAGGTGTTCCAGGCCTGCCCATCTTGGTGTTCCTCTGCTGAATTTGCCCCCATTCCATGCCTTCAGGTGCTTCATAGACTACAATTTATTTTGGCCCTTGAAATTGTTCTACATTTGCAACATCCCACAGACACATCTCTATCATTTCCTTTGGAGGCTTCACTTTGGTCTGTGCGATTCAACAGCCCAGTATCTTCACCCTAAGGGTTCTGCTAAAGTGGCTTTTGAAAAAACATTTTCTAAATCTCCTGTAACACGGTGGAGTTGCTCAGTTGCTCTGTTGGTCTCCTGTGGCATTCTTCATGGCTGAAATTTGGATGAACTGAAACATGAAAAAGGTGTTTTATAGCATTAAAGCCATGGAGACAGGTTTGGGAGCTGCAGACTAAAATCCTCGAGTTCAGACTAGTGCTGTTTAATCTGCAGTGTCCAAACAACTCCTCTGAGACCTCTTGTGGTGGTAAAGATGATGCTTTTCATTTCTAAACTGGTTTGTTTTATTTTTCCCTGAGGACCATAAATTCCAGCCTATTGAAAGGGTGCAGAAAGTTATTTCCAACAATGAGAACATCCATAAAGTTGGATATTCATCTAGGAAGAGAGGAAGGAAAAGTGGCTGTGCACATCCATCAACATCCCAGGTTTCCCAGGCAGGTGTGAAGCTGCCCCATACCATTAAAATTTTGAATGAAAAACCTCCCTGCAATGGGATTTGTTCTAAAACAAGATCTGAGGCTGGCTTGGTTCCACTGTGTTGTGTTGTGGTGGCTCCTGTCCTCACTCCAAGTGTCCAAGGGAAGCCACCATTGCAGGAGCTCTCTGCCAGCTCCTGTTCCATGGGTTGGGAGTGGTGTTCCCTGGCAGTGAACTGTCCTGAGCTCTGCCCCTTGATTCATGATTTGCTGGAGAACCTCTGCAGGGAGCTGTGCTCTCTTTGGAACAGCTCTGTGGGTGCTGCTCCTCTGAAATTCTAGAACGTGACTTCCCTGGGCTGGTGGATTTGTGAGCTGAAGCCAGGGAATGTGCAAAGTCAATTTTGGTTCGTTCTGGGGAGGGCAAATGTGACCATTAGGCGTATCTTACTTCCAAGCATTACATTGTACATTTTTCATGTCTGCCTTTTATGTGACAGCACACTTCCAGGCAAAGGAGGCAGCAGGAATTCTGCAGCAGTTGGAGCTGACCTTTAGCTGTACAGGCACAGGAATGTACAACTTCATCCCAATGCTTTTATAGTCAATCTTTCACTCTAGAGGTAATTACCATTGCTGCTTAGAACAAAGGTTTGGACATTAAAGAGCTATTTGAATTTCTGAGATTTATTGCAGAAGAGAGGGCACAGCTGGAAGCAAGGAAAAGGCAGAGCAGTTTAGGTGGGGAAATGCCAGGGTTGTGAAGGGCATTTTTTGGATGAGGCTGAGTGGAAAAGCTGTGCTTGTGTCAAATTCCTATAGCAGCACCTCAGGACAGTTAAAGGAGTCAGAGACATTGCCATTGGCTTGTTTATATTCCTGTTCTGTTGTTTGGCTCCATGGTGGTTGTTTTGCAACTTGCTTGGACCTGTTTAATTTTGTTATTTTTTATGTCCTCGCAATGAACGTTTTGAATCAATCTGCCTGACAGATTTTTGAATCAATTTTGAATCAGATTTTGAATCAATTACCCTGACACTAAATGCTGAAATGGTTAAAGATGATTTTCCTTGCTGTCAGCTGTGCTCTGTATGTTCAATGCATACGTGGACTGACTTAAAAGCCATCAGCATGCTACATGATAGGAAAAATAATTATCTGCAGTGCTGCTGCTCACAGCTGAATTTTTCTGCCAGTTTTGCAGTGAATGCCCCGAACAAAGGTGGGTGTGCTGATGCAGTTTTGCTTGCTGGCTATTGTGCCAGCTGTGGGGGTGAAACACAAACCTCTGGATACCCCTTGGGCTGTGTTCTCTTGAACAGTGCATTTGGAGCTGCATTCTCACCAGTGTGTTCAGGCAGTACCTCTGGAGATGGGAACCTGCTCCTGAGATGCTCTTGGAGCATCCAAGTGGACACAAGTGGTCTTGCTAAGAGCTGAAGGGGTTTCTTTGAAGGTCAGAGATACACATTTCAGTGGCAAAACCTTACCCACAGTGCTCATTTTGAGGGAAACTACCACACTGAATATATTGGTGTCTGCTCTGTGACGTGTTCCTATCTGGGGACTTGGGCAGAGGTTGCAGGAGAGAGCTTTTCCTATTCTTCCTGAATCTTGCTTTGTTTTCACCATACATACCTGTGGGGTTTTTTAATAGCTGCTGAAAGAAATGGTGGCTGTGGGTTGCCATTAGCACTAAGATTAGAGTGAGGATTCCATGACATTTCTTGGGTAGGAACCTCAAAAAGCACTTAGAGGTCTTATTCCCAAAAGTTCACAACACTTGAGTTTCGGAATAGGCTTTTATGTGTTGTTGGGAAGGCAGAAAAAGTGCTTGGTTTTTGTTGATTTTGCTTACTTCTTATCAAGTTGTATGGCATCATCCTTTGAAAGATTTAAGGAATAAAAAGTTAATAAGAACTTAATAAGTTAATCATAGAAAAAACCCCCGAAATTGTGACCAAATGGAGGGCAGTCTTTGCTTAAATCCTGATTTGGGAGTGTCTGTCCTGGCAGAAATCAGTAGGTACAGAAATCTGACATTTTCATGTGTTTGCAGCTTCTTTGATGTCAACTGAAGAAGTGTGGGTGACCTTGAACTGGCACTTAATTGTTTCTTTGAAAGTTGGACAAAAGAATCAAATAATAGATATTGTTTGCTGTTCCTGAGAGCTTTTGTTTGTTTTAGTAATAGATTGGACACATTACAAGATTTGAGAGTTTCATTTAATTGAACTTTCTAATCTTTGCTTCAGTAAAAGGGTGTTTCTGAAAACAGGACCTAGTGCAGCACTAGTACTGAGTACTTGTGTCAAAATAGAGTTTCTATGTTATATACTTAAAATTGAAAATGTTAATCTTAACTGCCTTTCTAATTTACATAGAATTTTTATTATTTAATAAGAACACATCTTGTAAAATCATAAATGTTCAAAAAGGGTTTTGCTGGAGTTCCCAGCTTTCTATGATGTTCTTATTAACATTTCATTTATTAAAATTCTTTAACTATAACATGTGATTTTTGCTGTAAAATGTGATCATGATGCACTCTAGTCCATAGAAAAGCAGAAGCCTTGCAGTTGGTAGCAGTGCTGCTTTTGCTTATGATCTTCCTGGTACAATTCTGCAGAAAGTGAATTATATCAAACAAGCCAAGGCTCTCATGCAGAGAGGCACAGGATCTGTGGCATCTTTTGTCTAATCCATTCCATGACAGATGCTCCCAACTACAAAACAGAAACATCAATCCTCTATTGTCACATGCTGTGTCTTCTCTGCCCAACAGATGTTTTGGGCATTTTTCTGGAATGGATTTACTCCTAGCCCTTTATTGTTCTGTAAATAGTTTACCTGAACTTCTAAGAAGTAAATTGAGTGCAGTTGTAATAAATGCCTCTCTGTTCACTTCCCCAGATTTAGCCTGGGTTTCACCCAGATGAACTTGTCTTGTATGTAATTTTTCTGAAGAGCACAAAGATGCAAAAACTCTGCCACTGTTAAACAACTCAGTGAAAAATGATAATGCTCACATTACAGAGATGGAACAAAAATCACTTTGTGTTAGTCAAGAATACCCAGAGGCTTTTCTGTGCTCTGAGTTTTGTTACCCAGTGCTCATATTACAGATGACTTCCCACACTGCAATCAATAAGTGCTCCAAAAAGGGTATTCTTGGGCTTTAGGTGTCCAGGTAATGAGCAGAGTTTGAGCAGACCGGTAAAGCAAACTGAAGGATCAGAACACCTGAACCCTGGCCAGCTGCCGGGATCAGCTTTAGTTAATGTGGTTCTGCAAAACCTGCAGAGTGTGGAAGGGGGGGAGGCTGTATTTAAATCAGCAAGGGAGAAGCTCAGGTCCTTCCCTGACTGCTGGCAGGGTCCCTGCTCAAAGGTGTAAGCAAGGCCCTCCTAAGACTGTGAAGACAGCAGGAAGGTGATTGTCATCAGATTTATGTAGAGTAGGGAAGTGGCCAGGGCATTCTGCAGGGGGTTTTTGAGCTCTAGGACAGATACTAAGGAGCTCTAATGAGCATGGTGCTCTGGTGATTTTGCATCAGGCCTATGATGCACAAATTGATAAGTCTTCTCCATCTGCAAATTAAGGGATGCAGCTTTTAAGTATTTCCAAAAAGCTTTGGAGACTATTTGAAGCACAACAACAGTTACTTAGCTATGCAAAGTAAATCTACAAAGTTTTTAATAAGAACTTGATAGACACTTGTAGGGTGCTGCCTGGACCTTTACCCACATTGCTTATCCATGTTGCCAATGATCTAATTCTTGCTTTCAGAATTTCAGATTTTATTTCAGAGTCAGGAGAGAATGAGATCTAATATTTA
The DNA here is from genome assembly GCF_030490865.1 of Poecile atricapillus. NCBI lineage: Eukaryota > Metazoa > Chordata > Aves > Passeriformes > Paridae > Poecile > Poecile atricapillus. The sequence continues at coordinate 4,440,620 of NC_081254.1, forward strand.
TGATGTTAGCATGTGTGCTCTATTGACTATGCAACATTTTAGACTTGTGTTCAAACATGATTTTAGATTTTTTAATTCCTTAAGTATCAAGCTAGCTTTTGCTTAATGCTCTAAATATTATTCTGAAAATATTAGCCTTCCCTGAATGGATTTGATGCTGCAGGACAGATACAGACAACAACAGCAAGATAATAACTATAAAGATAAGGAACAAATTTGAATTACACTCAGTATTTTACTCCTTAGCAGTCTGGTGCTCTGCATGAACAAATGTTGAAATTGGCAGCAGCACGGTGCACCCACAGCAGAGACTTCAGAGAGCAAACTATTCACAAGAGTCATTACTGAATGCTGACAGCCTTTCCCATAGAAAAAGAAAGCTTGCAATGGTTTCTGCACCTGCAAGGAGTTTCCTAGCAACACCGCTGAGGAAACTGTATGCCAGGATTTTCTTTTCAGAGTTCTTTTTGTTGAATATAGCAACAGTTGTAAAACAAAGGTCAAGAGCAACTTTAGCTCTTCAAAGCAATGTTGTGTATTACATTTACTCAGAGAAGTGTTTGTGTTGTAGCTCTCTGGCTAGAGGATAAATATTGGGTTACAGTGTCATCCAATAGACAACTGCAGTTTAGTTAAACATGAATGTAGCTTAATCTAAAATGTCACTTTTTACTTGTGGGAGAATTCCTGTTAGTGTTTAACACTGGGTTACGCCTTCTGAGGGAACCAGGAGACCCTGCTGCCTGCCCTGGGCACTGCCAGGGGCTTTCTGTGCAGCACGGAGCAGGGGAGCACACAACATCACCTGCTTGTGGGAATAGACCATTAGTCTAACTAAAAAAAAAAGAAGAAAGCTGGGAGTTTTTGGTTTTTTTGTTTTGTCTGAGAAGGTGTATGCTGTCATTGTCTCACTGTGTGCACAGACCTCAGGTGAGTCCCTGCTTTGTGCCTTGCCATCAACAGCTTTAGGGAAAATACTTATTTCAGCTACATCATTCACAGGTACAGTATCAGAAGTAGTTGCTGGGCTTGTCCTTGCCCAGCTTGGGGTGAGGTCAGACTCAATCTGTGTTTTATGGATGGGGGATGTGTTTTATGAGGTGAAGGACTAAGACACTTTTCAGCCCTCTGGGCTGGGATTGCAGAGTTACTGGGGAAGATGGGCCCCACTGTTGGCCCCTCCAAACTTCTGCTTTTATTATGCACAACAAGAACAATGTTTTTGTCTCTTACCGGGACAGATAGTGAGGTAGCCTAAAAAATGCATCCAGTTGTAAAAAGAGTTTTTTGCTCTGTATCCAGTATACTAAATAATCTCTAGTTCCAGAACCCAGTCTAAAAGTGGCATTATATCATTTCTATTCAATTTTAAGTGCTAGACAAGGGACAAAGCCTGTTACTTGTATTTTTTTCCCTTGTGTTCTGACTTGGTGAAGACATTTTGTACTTAGATCGTTGGATGTTGACCTTTTCCCCATTAGAAATCTCTGCTTGGAGAAATATAGGTTCTGCATGGTTTAACATGTAAGCAGTCTTCTAAAAAATCAGAAATAATTCTCTCTCTCAGCTCCCTGTTTATTAATCTAAATGATGGCTTTGGCTGGAATTTTATACCAAACTGACGTGCTTAAGGCAACCTTCTGTTCCCTTCATTACAAAGGCTCTTGACAAGTGCTAGCACCACTTCCCTCCTCTCAGAAATATTTCCGAGTGATTTGCCAAAGAAAATTAACTGAGGATAAGGGAAGTTTTCAGTGGAAATTTTTTGCAGCTAATAGGAAAAATGAAACACTATTCCACTCAAATAATTTTCTTTTCTTTTAGGTGATGTGACCCCTGCTGTGATGAATCCCCTCTCGCAGTCGCGCTCTGTTCCTTTGGCAGAACGAATCTGCCGGACCATATCAGACATGAATGCAGGATGTGTGATGGTCACTCAGGAAACTTTAACAGAGCAGCTAGTGAAAAATTATCCAGGTAACTTGTTAGTTTCTACCTCCTTTAAAAAGTGGCTGTATCATCAGATTCGAGTATCTGATATTGGACAAGGGATCAGGGAATGTTCACATGCAAAGCTGGCAAGGGCAAGGAGTACAAGTTAACAAGCAACTGGTAGAATACATGAACGTGCACACTTCTCATCCATCTGTGAGTGTCACTACACTGACTTGGATGCAATCCTTTCCACAGATTTTAATAAGTCTTTGAGAATAAGAGGGAAATGACTGTAGTAGTGTGTTGAGAGTATGCCCTATCTAGAGGATGGGAAAGCACAGAAGTGGTGTTTAGCTGCTAGATATGGAACAGCATAAAATAGACTGTTAGATCACAGAGACTCTAAGTCCTCCTCTAAGTGACAGGAACACAGCTGACTTTATCTGCAAAGGGACTGGGTAGGAGTCTGCATCTGGTGTTTGCTATCAAAAAATATAACCAGCCTCAAATTCAGGTTTGTTGGTCATATTCTAGCCCTTTCCTTTCTGAAAGTAATTTACTTACACTAAGCCATCTCTAGATCTTCACTTCTAGCCCAGTTGGAGCATGGTACAAATAATGCCAAGGTTTGTGTTTGATTTCCCATGTGGGCCATTCACTTTAGAGTTGGACTTGATCTTTGTGGTCCCTTCCAACTCAGAATATTCCGTGATTCTGATGTGGTGGCAGCCTTAAACGTTTTCTATACATCTGAAAAATATCCCATTTCCCTTAGATCTGCAATACCAAAGTGCTATTGTGTTTGAGACTTTGTGCAGGTTCGTTCTGGCCCTCTCAGGAGACTGCTTTGTCTGATACTGAGCTGCTTCTTTTGAGTCCTCTCTTAACCTTACAGCTCTGAAAATGTTTTAGGCTGATCTAGTAGGCATTTTAACCAGTGGGAAAATATTAATGCAGCCCCACAAACTGGCACAGAACCATGCCAGGAATGTGTTGCAGTCAGTAACCACAAGGTAGAATTTGTAGATCAGCCAGAAGTAGCATTCTCAAAGTTTGTAGGATCTTGAAGGTATTTCTTGCTGTGTTTTCACACAAGTTTTTAATTTTGTGGGCAGGAGGTCAGCTGTGACTAGACTAAGGACTCTGAGACTGTGATACCTGATGGAAAACAGTAGCTGAGACCAGTCTCAGTGAGGTAATAAAATTGACATCTGACCAAACTACACCAGAAACTTCAGAGAGTGATGAAGGCCCCTATAAAACAACATGCCAGAAGGGAAATGCTTTGAACAAGACGTTTGGTTTGTACCTGGCAGAAGGTGTCTCTCATGAATATCATATCCTGACAGACCCAAAGACAACATCCTTGCTTCCTCACAGTGGTGCTGCAGTGGCCTTTACCTAAATGCTCTGGGTATTTAATTTTCAGCTGATTTCAGGGCTGTTGTATGAGAGAGATGTTTAGGCCAGCACCCATTTTATTTAAAAACGTATTTCTGATTTGAAGTATCTGTCTCTTTGTTGTAGGCATTGCAGTGCCCTCCCACAATATATTATATAATATCCTTGGCACTCTAATTAAGGAAAGAAAAATCTATCATACAGGAGCAGGATATTTCATTGTGACTCCCAACACATACTTTATCACAAATGATGCCATAGAAGACAACAGAAGGATCCTGCTGGAGGAAAGTTGTTGCTGTTCGTCACCTTCCATCACTTACCTGGTAAACATTAAGCCCTGTGCAGACCTAGTGAAAGAAAACATTGCTACAGTATCCTGTTACAGACCCTGCCATTGTTTCCCTGACCAAAATATGCTCTGTGAACAAAGACATTGGCAGGTAATGAGCCATGAACCCAATGGAGAGAAAAAGAGAGGCTGCAGTGAATTGAAGCCTTCAAGTCAAACTCAAGGCATCTCTGCATCTGCTGAGAACCATTCCTGGGACACCACCAAATCCCTGACATCTGTGAAAGCAAAACTGAAAAGCAAAATATTTGGCCTTGGCCTTTTCTGGAGAAGTGGTTCTAAAAAAGAAAAACACAAGAAGGAGTACTGCACTTTCTCAGCCCAGTTTCCTCCCCAGGAGTGGCCAGTCAGGGATGAAGATAACTTAGACAATATTCCACGTGATATTGAACATGAAATCATCAAGCGTATTAACCCTACGCTTACAGTTGATAATTTGATTAAACACACAATATTAATGCAGAAGTTTGAGGAGCAGAAAAAATGTAAAGAGAAAAAAATCATCAGTAATGGTACCTCGGCTGAAGTGCCAACAGTCAGGCAAAACCGTCTTTCAAAAGATTGTGTTCAAAAGGCACCAAGCAAAACAACAAAACATGCCAGGAAAACCAAATCAAAGAAAGAAAAGCAGATTAGCAGGAGCAGCAGGAAATCTCACATACAGAAGATAACATCCCAAAACATGAAACTGGAAGAGAACTTCTCACTGCCCATCAAAAGCCAAGAGCCACCTGATGTAGCAGTGGAATCCCATGTGATATATAAGAAGCAGATTACCAATCCTTTTCAGGGTCTGCCATGGAGACCTCGCAGTTTTCCTGCAAGAGGGTACCAAGGTGTTGTCCACGGTCAGCTGAGGTGCCGGACTCGAAAGCGAGGAAGGGCTTTCCAAAGGCCACAGTCCTTGGTCTCCTCAGGCCCCTTTGGCTGTGAAACTGGATGGCTGGATGCAGAAAGTGAGGCTGACAAAGCAAAGCAAAACAACCCACTCCATGCTAATAGGTCTGGCCTTCAACTAAAGAAAGACAGGTTAAGTGAAAATGGTAGTTATCTACAAGGCAGTAATCTGCAAAGAGATCACAGAAGTAAATGCTTCCTGGAGAGTAATATTTCTGAAGAAAATGTCTATAAAAGAACAGCAGAAAACCCATCCCCTTGCTCGTACACTGAAGATAATGGTATGTGCAAAGAAGATGCAAAATTTCCATTCTGCCTGAAAGATGAGTACTGCAGATGCAAAGCTGACACTGCATGTGAGCTGTTAGATCAAACTGCCAGTGAATTTCAAAACATCCATCTTTCAAATTACACGGCCAGCGTTAAACTGGCCCCAAAAAATGGTGTGAAATACAGACCAAAGACTGATAAAAAAAGTGAACTTCTATTTAACTATGACTGTGCCAGCCATCCTGGATCAAAGGAGCTGGAAAGTGAAGGGTTTACTGATAACTTCCACCTTCTGTACCGAAAGGGACACGATGGTGACAACTGTAACTCGTCACATCTGGATGAGAATTCTGAATCCCCTGGCCGTGCCTTTTCAGACACACGAGACTGGAGCACAGCTGTGTCCCTAAAAGCCTGTAAGGTTAGCACTTGCCCTGGCCAGCATGACACGACTGTAAATAAATGTGACTCTGGAGAGCACGGATATAAGGGAAGGGCCAGCCCTGCAGAACCAACAGATGGCTCAAAGGAGCATCCAAAACCAGACAGCGCAGAAGAAAGCTGGTTGTGCAGCCAGGTTCTTCTGAAAGGTCACAGAAAGGATGAAGAAACTGGCCTCACTGACTGTGGGGAGGGCTCAGCTGTGGCAGATTTCTGCCGGGCTGCCGAGGCTGACTCTGTTGCTGGCACTTTGCAGAACTTCTCCCATGAGGCAGGAGAAGGAGTAGCACACCGTGCTTTGGGCTCACGGAACAAAGAAGTGAGAAACCCCCTAGGAAAAAAAGAGCAGGTTTTAAAGAATACATGTCCTGTGATCCCAGAACAGAAACACTCAGAAGGGACAGAAAACCACAGCATTACAGGAGACAGTGGAATTGACTCCCCAAGGTAAGAAAACACATGACACTAATCTTCAAATTGAACATCAGATTTAGGCAGAAATGTTGCGGTAAATCACAAAACTCTTCCCCAGCAATAAAGTTATCTCTTTTTTTTTTTTAAACTTTAGTGTTATGATCCAGAAATATTCAAATTGTATAGTTCTACTAAGTCTTTTTTACATGAGCATTCTACCTAAAATGCTGCTGTTTGTATTTTGCATTTGTTTTCATCAAGAAAACAGTATGAGCTGTGTCCTGCAGGTAGAGATGAGCAAGGACAGAAATGTTAAGAAACATGGTGTTTGATAAACTCAGTGTTAAACACAGTGTTTGATAACCTCCTGTTAGCAGCCAGGTTCAGCTCACACAGATCTCCCCACACAACATTAGATATTGTCATAGATTTTCCACTTTTACATAAACAATAGATTTAGTAGAAATTTAAAGCAGAAAATACCATTTGACTTGCCCACAACAGACAGAATGTGTACATCTCCTGAGCTTTCACATTGCCTGTAATTACACCTGAAAATCTCTATGGAAAATAAATTGGTATGAAACAATCTTTTACACAGTTGTACATTGAGACCTCTGACACTTAAGTGGCAAGAACCTATGTTAAAAATCACATCCATTTTTTTTTACAGCAACGCATATTCTTAATATCTTAAATAAGTGGTATTTAACTGTAATTAAATCATTGGAGTCCTATGGATTAGATTTGTACTGTCACCTTGAGAAGTCAGTATATGAAGGAACAAACAATAAACTACAGTTTCTAAGGGAATCCTGCTAATTGTTAATCTTTCCCTTAAGCAGCTCTTGGCTGTGCACTCTTCCAAGCACGTTTCCTGTGTATTACCTGGACATGAAGACTTGCAATCTTTAGCAAAGTGTATTTCAGAGGGTCATTTTGACTGTTTGTGCTGATGCCATCTGTGGCACGAAAAGCTAAGCCAACTCCGTTCATTTTTGGAATGTGAAGTCTGACTTCTAATAATTATATTATTTTAGGTGGACTGACAAGAAGATGAAGCTTCCTGCCAAATTCTAAAAGTATAAATAACAATGAAAAAAAGGAGGAAAAGGGAAAGGACAATTGCAACAGAATTCCTTACTTCATCTAACTCTGGTCATGAATATTTATTTTTTTAATAAGATGGGTAAACTTGTAACAAGATAACCATACTGTTAATGCAGCCAGTCATATCAGTGAGGCAGTCTCTAAATCAAAGCTGTTAGTTAAAACTTTTGACAGTAGTGTTTGGAGAGGTCATGTGTATTTTGTTTGCCCCTTTTATTTAAAACTTATTTTTTGTGTGTCCCTGTGATAATAAAAGTGAGAATTGGCATTCTTCATGCAGACCACACCAGTGAGCTGGAAAAGGGTTTGTGTTGCTCTAATAGAACTGCAGTTGGACAGAGCTGTAACTCTGGAAAGTGTTTCCTACCTGTGCCACAGAAATTCCTTCATGCTTCACCTTCCCTGCTAGAAAACAAAGCAAATGAAATAGACACGCACCTGGTTACCACAAAAAATTCCTTCAATCCCAAGGTTCTCTGTGACCTGCAGCACTCTCAGCTATCCTCAGCCTACTTGGTGTGTTAGTATCTGTCAAGCAGAATTTAGTCTTTGCAAATGAAAATGTGCTGGTGGCAGGGGACAACAGGTGCCATTGCTGTGGGAGAGGCCCTGCTCTGATCCTGACCTTCCCATTCCATAAGGAATCGACATCCCGGCAGCTGCCAGGATTGCTTCACAGATTTTATTTCCTAAGGCTAATTTTGACTTATTCCTTTTGATTTATCCCTGTAGCTACAAGCAGATTGTGCTGGGCCCATGCTGCAAATCACCAGGGGCTTGCGTTTTTTAAATCTTCAGTAATTTGGTCATACTGCCCTTTTCTACTTCAGACTTTTCATTACTGAACGCTTCTCTGCGGTAGTGAGGGAGGCTGAAGCCATCAGCTCGTAAAGCTACCGGAGATTTCCTCTGGGGAAGGCGCGCTGGTAACAGTAGCGGGCAGGGCCCTGCCAGGGGCGGCGAGACCAGCCGAGCCCTCATGGCGACCCATCATGGCGGCCGCCCCCTCACAGCCTGCGGAGCGCGCCGGGACTTGCAGTCCTCACGTTCTCCCCCGGGGCACGCCGGGAATTGTAGTCCCGCGCCGACGGCCGCTGGCGATTGGCTGTCGGGCGGCGTGGCCCCGCCCCCACGCTGCCGGATACGCCGTCCATTGGCTGCCGGGCGCCTCGGCCGCTCGGAGCGTGACGCGCGGCGGGCGCGGGGCTGGTGCGGAGCGCGGCGTGGCGGAGCGGCGGCGGCGAGCGGAGATGCCCGAGGCCACCCGGTGCAGCAGCAGCAGCGGGGCCGAGTCGGGCTCCGACTGCTCGATGGACACCGAGGCGGTCCCGGAGAGCGGCCGCCGGCGGCACAAGGTACCAGGGAAGGGCTCCGGGTACGGCCTGGCCTCGGCCGCACGCTGGGGCTGGTACCCGGCGAGTCCGGCCTCGGATGGCGGCCGCCCGCAGCGCCGGTGGCGCGGGCCGGGCGAGGCGTGCGCGGCGCGGCCGCGGGGCGGCCCGGTCCGGGCGGCCACGTGCGCGGGCGGGCCGGGCCGCGGCCTCGCCGCGCGTCGGGGCGGCCCCGCCGGACGGGCCGGGCCTGCCGGGATCCCGGGAAACGCTTTGCTGGCACCCGGAGCGGGGGAGAGCTCCCAAAACGAAGGCCCCAGGTGTCTCGTGGTCGGTAACGTGTCTCCTGTGCGGCGGCGGCCGGCAGGGATCTGTTGCCTTGTGTCGGCCACCGCCCCCGTCAGTAACTAGAACGTGCACTTCAAGCTTTAACTGTTCTGCGCCCTCTTCTCTGTTCCGTGTCGATTGGATCCACGAGCGTGTATTTTCATTTGCTCTGTGCCTTGCCAGAAGGAGAAAAAGGAGAAGAAATCTAAACGTCGGGACAAGTTTCAGAGGGGAAAGACTCAGTCAGATGAAAGCGAGGAATCGGATGAAGAGCGTTATGCCCCGAAACCCAAGAAATCAAAGAGCGTCAGTAAACAGAATGGTCACACGAAAGAGGAAAGCCTGGAGAAATCGAGATTGTCCTCCTTTAGCAGCAAATCCTCCCGCAGAAGCCGACAGAGTAGTTCCAGTGAAACGTCAAGTGAGAGCGAAAGCGAGAGCGAGCAGGATCAGGTAAGGCCAATAACTGGTTTTAGTTATAGAGATGTGTTAATAATTCCTGCATTGTAACACGGCCAGATTTAGAAGGGGTTGTATTTCTTTCTAATCAGTCGAAAGTGCGGTAAATTTTCAAGATTTAAAGTTCTTGAATTGTTCAGTCTGCCAGGAATTCAGAAGAAGTTTGAATTACGGTAGTGTTGGATTAGTGCATCATGGTTTCCTCACTTCAGCAGTCTGGTGCTGTGGTAGCTGTTGCTGGACAGACAGGTTGTACTGAGGTGGAACTTTAATATGATTCAGCACCACGAGGTGTATGTGAATTTTGGGGTTGTTGTGTAGAGAGCCAGGAGCTGGACTTGGTGATCCTTGTGCATCCTTCCTAGCTCACGATATTCTAGGATTCTAATTAAGAGTTTTCAGTTTTGGTTTGGGTGTTTTGCATTTACTGTGCTGTTAGCTGTGAAACAGCTTTAACCTACAGATCACTTTTCCTAACTTTGTCCAACTTTGAAATATGATGGTAAAACAAAGAAGGCTCTTTAGCTGCAGCTGTGACACTGGCACTGAAGAATGACACCAGTGCCTATGCTGAATTTACTTGAATTTACTGACAGTCGTGTGATATTCACGAGGAATCTTACCTGAGTTATTGTTTACCTAACAGGAGTTGACTGGAGAACAGAAAGAGGGTGCTTTCTCCAATTTTTCCATTTCCAAAGAAACTGTCCAGCTTCTTCAAGGTAAGCTTCTTGGCAAGGTGTGACCATAGAATGTCAGTGATCTCTGTCGTGTTTTTATGCTCAGCACCCTGGATCAAGGCATAAGCTTTGAGATGTGCTCTGCTTGTGCCTATACAAGCATGGATGCTGTGCAGAAGACATCAATTACCTGCTCTAAATACACCTTTGAACACAGATTTTCCTGTTTGCAATAAAATGCTAAATGACATGAACCAAGGAAAAATACTGTTGTGTGAGAAATTTTCAATTAAAGGTTATTTTGGTGTGAATAAAAGAAAACCAATTATATTTAGTGTCTTTGACGTTTGACATTCAAATGATTTAGTATCATTTGACATTTATATGTGAATTAGTATGAATTAAAAGAAGAACAGAAGGGGCTTTGAGATATGTATTATTTGAAAGGAGGAGATTTTCACACATATTTGAGGAGTGTTGCATTAATAAAGGCACAGTACTGCAAGTCTTTCATAAGGGCTAATAACTTCCTCTGTCCTAGCTAGCTGACACCCACTGTGTCTGGTGGTGTGAAGTGGGAGAATAAAATGGTCAGTCCCAGGGCAGTCTTTGCAGATGACTCATCTGATCAAATAAATCAATGGAGGAGTGATACAGTTCTGACTTTAGAGTTGGTAGAAGTTCTTGGAATAATTTCCACTTAAGAGTATGAAAGAACACTTGTAAAACGACCATAATTAAGGAAATCTCTTGAAATTGCCACAGCTCGAGGAGTGACATACCTGTTCCCTGTGCAAGTGAAGACCTTCAACCCAGTGTATTCTGGCAAAGATGTCATTGCTCAAGCACGAACTGGAACAGGGAAAACATTCTCTTTTGCTATTCCCTTAATTGAAAAGCTTCAGGGAGAGTCACAGGAAAGAAGAAGAGGCCGTCCACCAAAGGTAACTGCCTGGCTAGAATGGTGATTTTGCTTTATGTCTCAAATGATTCAGGTTTTTCAGCTGCTGGAGAAGCTCTTTAGGTCTGTGCCAGGGGTAAGCTAACCCACATTAAAGGTGATTTGAAAGCTGTGTTCACTGGGCTTTGCCTGCATCCTGTGCTGCCTCCCAGCCCCTGATGAAGAACGAAGAGCACAACAGCTCTATTTACTTGTCAGTTCCGTTTTTTGCCACAGGGAGACCAAAACTACAGGTGGTCAATGTGTTCCTATTTAATTTTGGCCAGTCACGTTACCACTTCAGGGCCAGTGGCTACTGGATGCTTGTTTTTCTCCTAAATTGCTAACAGATTAGTTACTAATTGTAGCTTGACAACTTGATAAAAGCTGTCTACTCAAACGTGTTTCTTTCTAAAACATGTAAACAGTGGGAGGTTTTAAAAATAGATTTCATTTTCACTAGGAACACCACCAAATGTTGAAGCTTCTGCTCCAGAGAATGCAGATTCATTATGAGCTGTGATCATTCTGCTAAGGCACACCATGTGTGGTTTTCCACTGAATTCTTACCGTGCCTCAAAAAAAAAATAGATAGGCCAAAGCTGAGCGTGTCCTCATTAATAATTTTTGTCAGTTTGTTTCATCTTGTCAGCCATCTCACTGATTACCTGAAGTGCCTTCCAAGACTAGTACTAGCAGTTTTGTGTGCATCTGCCCATCACATTACTTGGCTGAGTGAGAGTGCTGTCTCTAGATTTGGCACAGCCTTTTGGAGAAGGAAGCGCTTTCTTCGAGGGAGCTGTAAGCCTTATAAAAGATTCCAGACCTCACTCTACCGTAATACAGTGCTGTGTGCTTTTTGGTAATGGGTTTTAATGTTGAAAGAGGTGACAGGACAAGGATATTAAGGTTCCTTTTGTGAAGTGACTGACTGCCAGGTTGGAGAGCAACAATCACGTTTCAAACACAATTAGTTAACCTGCCTGCAGGGAGGGCTGCATGTTGGGAAGAGAGGATGGCTCCTTGATTGCCTCTGCAGGGATATGGATTAGCACAGCGGCTCTGCAGACTGAACATATGTTTCCCTGAGCCACAGGGAAGCTGAGAGACAGCTGACAGCTCTTTCTTACACCTTCTCACAGGACTGTGAAGCAGTATTGAGCAGGTGCAAAAGCCTTTTGTTACCCGCATCCTTCAGTCTTGTATTCAAACAGCGTATGTGCACGTAGAAGACAACTTGTAGCTGCTCTGTTCAGGAGCTAAAGTTAAATAAAATTTTAGTCTCTCCCTTCCTGTTTAAAAAAGTTTAGCCTGTTTAAATGAGTATATGTTAAAGGAGTTTAATGATGTAACAAGAGACTTGAGTAAGACAATTATTTAAAACAGATTTTTTTTTTTTTTTTTTAAATTCTGCGAAGGGTCAGATCTAAATCAACAATCAGAAGTGTAGTGGTTTCTTGGCAGAAGCCATGCTGAGAAAACATCTGTTTTGTCTTTTTTCTGTGCAGGTTTTAGTTCTTTGTCCAACGAGAGAGCTGGCAAATCAGGTTGCCAAAGATTTCAAGGACATCACAAGGAAGCTGACAGTAGCTTGTTTTTATGGAGGAACTCCCTATAATGGACAAAGTAAGTGACTCTTAGGACTAATAGTTGAAATATTGATTGACTGCTATATTTAAGAAATGCAATTGGGTCTTTCCAAGCACACACTTATAGCTCAAGAGCTTGAGACTATTCATGGGGAATTCAGCAGCTCAAAATGTATATTCTTAAGGAGATAAATAGCTGTGGCTCTGTTATATTCTTGGTGTTACTTATCTACTCAGGTACCTTAAATTAAAGTGAAACAGAGTATATACTGTGTGTATAAACTGTATCTGGGTTTAAGTTCTTGTAAACTCATTTTCTTTAAAAAAGTTTAGTCTTACAGCTGTGACTGGGTATGTGTTTTTTCATGTGATAAGGGTATATAGAGGATTTGTTAAGTGGAGAAGAAATTGTTGTGACAGCATAATTTACTCTGTTGGTGGTTGTAAACAAGGAATGAGAATGAGCTCTTTCATTGTGATACATCTTGAGACATTAGGGAGGATTTTTTTTCCAGTGCAGAACTTCAGGAAAGAGTTGATTTCAGTAATTTGGATAGTTAAATAAATAAATTTTTAAAAATTTTCCAGTTAAAACAGATAATTTGGGAAGAGCTGACTATTTCTAAACAATATTAAACAAAGCTCATCCTTGCTACTTTAAATCACAGGCAGAGAGAAGGGAGGTAGGTTTTTTTTTTGGTTTTTTTTTTCATTCAGGAAGAGCAGTGATTTTCTACGTGATTTTTTTTCTCCCAGATTTTCTCTTCCAGTTCATCCTTTGTTCTCACTTTTATAAGAGAGTACTTCTGGATGGTTTAAGAGCTGTTTTGTTGTTACCATATGTTAACTGCTTTAGAGAGTGCTCCCTGGTTCACTGCTAACTCTTGTTTTCCCTGTTTACCAGTTGACCTCATGAGAAGTGGTATTGACATTTTGGTTGGGACCCCTGGTCGAATCAAAGACCACCTGCAGAATGGCAAGCTGGACCTCACCAAGGTGAAACATGTTGTACTTGATGAAGTGGACCAGATGCTGGACATGGGATTTGCTGAGCAAGTGGAAGACATTTTACGAGTTGCATACAAGAAGGGTAATCTCAATATTTAAACAAATAGCAGGAAATATTAGTAGTAATTTAGTTTGGTCAAATTCAGGTAAAGGTGACTTTGTTTAGAGATGAGGGAATATTATATGTTGTGAATATATGGGAATCATTCACATAACCTTTGCAAAGCTTGAAGTCCAGTGTCTAGGGATCTGTAAATAACTGTCTTTGGCACCTGTCTGAAGTTAGACTTCTTCAAATTGAAAGGAATTAGCTTTTTACCTTTTTCATTGCTTGAAAACACTGGATTTTTTGGCCATAGTAATTTTTTCATAACCTTGAAGTTATTTAGACTTTCTAGAACATTTTTTATTGCAGGTGTCAATAATGCAGGAATTAAAAAAGCTTGATTGGCTTCTTTACGTTAGGTACTGATATTTAACCTCATTTTTGATGATCAATTTGTGTACATCTCTGAGGTGAAATGTATGAAGTTTGTGAAGCATTGTTCTGTTTTTTTGTTAAGATTCTGAAGACAATCCCCAGACACTGCTGTTTTCTGCAACTTGCCCACACTGGGTGTATGATGTGGCTAAGAAATACATGAAGTCTAGATATGAACAGATTGACCTTATTGGGAAAAGAACTCAGAAGGCTGCTACAACAGTAGAAGTGAGTAATCTCATGTGAAACGTTTTCAGGCTTTTTCCCCTTTTCTTTCATGCTACAAAAGGTTATCTCTTCCTAAGGTGCATTATCACAGTGATGCTGGAAGTTGTTTTGAGATTATTTTTCTAAGCATGAGGTATGTTAGAGCTGGTCAAGGCTTTTCTGGGTTTAGGATGTATCTTCTCACATCACAGGTAGAGAGGGTATTTTCTTGTCAGTTTTGTGGGTTTTCAGAGAAAAGCAGTATCCAAATGTATCCAAGTTGTAAGCAAAAGCCACACATGAACATCAGCCTGCTGCTTTTAATTCTCCATGGACATCTCAGTTGGCTTCTGGTATTCTGTATACAAGATACTTCTTTTCAAACTTCCCGTAGTATTTCACCTCAGCAGGCCTTTGCTTGCTGTGCTGAGAATATCTATCAAGGAATGTAATACTGTAGGCCTGATTTTCTCTTACTGCAATTATTTTGCTGAACATTAGACTAATTTTGGTGGGCATAAGGAAGAGCCTTATGGATTTTGTATGTTCCAGGATTGTGAGTTAGCACATTTTCCCCATCAGGGAACTGTGTAATTCTTTACTATTCCTGTATTTAACAGTTCCAAATGTATTTTAAAAGAATCTTAACTTCACACAAGCTAATCACTGTTTTTTATTTTTTTCCATAGCATTTGGCAATAGAGTGTCACTGGTCTCAGAGAGCTGCAGTTATTGGAGATGTCATTCAGGTCTACAGTGGCAGCCACGGGAGGACCATTGTCTTCTGTGAGACCAAAAAGGAGGCAAATGAGCTGGCTCTGAATGCTTCAATCAAACAGGTATTTTATCCTGTGTATTAAGTAACAAAACTGTCAGAGATGTATCAACCCTCTGTTGATACCAGACCTATGCTAAGTTTTAAAGAGTTTCGAAGTGCATTGGCCAAGCTTTTGTGTGTGGTCAGATAGGATTTTACTCTTTTTTGTGGACATGAATCAAAAATTGTAGATTACTATTTTGAAACAGACAAGCATTGCATAGATGGTGCAAATGGTTAATTAGGGCAGAGTTCTCATATGTCACAGTAATTAAATACAGAGCTTAGACACACGTTGCAGTTCTGTTTTTCTGCCACTGTTAAAGGCTTTTGAGGTATATGAATAAGAATTACTGAGTACATATTGTAAGACACCTAAAATATAAATTCAGGTAGTTCAGTTCTTCTTCTGTATCTTGCCACACAGTACCTATCAAATACCAAGATGTTGTACCCAAAACTGACCATAAAATGGAGCAGTGTCTTGGATTTTGGTATGTTTCTAAAATAATACTGTTTTTCAGGATTGCCAGTCGTTGCATGGTGACATTCCTCAGAAGCAAAGAGAGATCACACTGAAGGGTTTTAGAAATGGTTCATTTAAAGTTCTGGTTGCAACCAATGTAGCTGCCCGTGGTCTAGATATCCCAGAAGTTGACCTGGTTGTACAAAGCTCACCACCAAAGGTAGGAGACTGTTAGGTTGGATGTCTTGTAATAATCTGTAGTCTTGTTTTCAAGTAGTGCACGCTATCAGCTGATGGTATTGACCATGCAGAGTTCATTTCAGGCATTGTGCCTGAGGGACAGAAACCTCCAGATACAAAGAAACAGTTTCCTAGAGGATTTTTTGGGAGTGTGTCAGTCCTTAGTGTGTTTATAACTTATTTCCTTAAAACATCTCCTTACGAGGCTGTTCAAAGCCTTCCCTTGGAAGCTGGGTATGGTGATGGTGAGGCTGGGAGCAGCAGGAAGAATGATTCTCTTCAGTGGGGGTAAATGTGAGGTATGGACCACAACCGTGAGAACATTATATGAATTAAGAGGCTTTAAAAGAAACAATGTAATGTTTCAGTGAATACACTTGCAGTACTGCAGTAACCACACTCAAGTGGATGTGCAGGAGGGTGAATGGGATTTTTGTGGAGGTACACACACTCCAAATATGTGCAGGTGCATAAAGGTTGATTCATGCTCATGGCTCTGGTTTTCAAGCCATGATTTTTAGATGATTATGGAAAAGCGTATTTGGTGGATATTAGTGAAACAATGTTTTCTAATCCAATTCTCTGATACAGTTACTGTGCATTCTTCAGGCTTAGCTGTAAGGGCTTCTCCAAGTTAAGTGGATGCACTGAAATGATGAAATTACAGTGAGTTAGGTAACTCATAAGGCTCTCTGTTTCTGAAGGATGTGGAGTCCTATATCCATCGTTCTGGGCGCACAGGTCGAGCTGGGCGGACTGGGATCTGCATCTGTTTTTATCAGCGAAAGGAAGAATATCAGTTAAGACACGTGGAACAAAAAGCGGTAAAGTAGAGTTTTCTTCTGATTGCAAGACTCTTAATTTGTTCAGTTGCAAAATGCAGTTTGTAAAGCACCCAGAGGAGGTTCAGGTACCTTGAGGAGGGTGGGTGCAGTGTCAGTTACTGTGGAGCAGGGAGAGCATTGCAGATTTGCAGATTCTAACACCCACACGTTTTCAGCAAATGCCAGTAAGGTTGTCCTTGTGGAAATGAAAAAAATCTTGCAGTATTTTGGTGTAGTGTTCACCCTGGTTATCATCTGATCAGTGATGTGCATATGTGCAGCTTTCCTGAGAGCTGTTACTTGCATTTTTGCACTTTGTGCGGTGTTCCATATGCTAGTTTCCTCGACAATTATGGGGTGATTTATTCCTGGTACATAAAGCAGTGCTGCATTTAGACAAAGGCTCTGTAATTTGTGCTTAAATCCAAATCTATCAGACTAAAAGTAGTAATGTCGAATTTGTAGGATTCAAATTTTCCCCAGAAATGTACCAAAATGGTTTCTGTTTTCAGTCTAAGGTCACTGAACCATTTAAACTGTTCTGGTACATAAAAGCCTTCTAAGTGTTACCCATTTTCCTATAAGCTTAATCTTACAATTTTCACTAGGAAAAATGGGAAATTAAAAGGTGAAAATAAGAAAAATTACAGACTTAAATGCCTTTTCTGTTGGAGTTCAATACTGCTTCTTTAGAACTCAATTATTTATGGTCTGCAATTTTTATTTGTCTTTTGCCTTTTAAATTTCAGGGCATTACATTCAAGCGCGTTGGTGTTCCTACTGCAACAGACATAATAAAGGCTTCCAGCAAAGATGCCATGAGGTGTGTTTGGGGGCTCAAGCCCTGTTTTACCTTCCTGCCTTCCTAGTTCAGAAGGGTTGTTTGAATTATACTTTACTGTCTCTTTGAACTTTATGAGCACTGTTGAAATCTTGGACTACTGGGGTTTATTTTTTTTTTTTTCTATTCCAGAGCCTACTGGTATATAAATTGTTAATTTTTTTGGCTTTAACTGCTTAGGTGCCTGGATTCTGTTCCTCAGACTGCTATTGAGTATTTCAGAGAATCTGCTCAGTTGCTAATAAAAGAAAAGGGACCAGTTAATGCTCTGGCTGCAGCCCTGGCCCATATTTCGGGTGCTACTTCCATTGAACAGCGCTCACTGCTGAACTCGGATGCGGTAAGGAAGGGGGTATGGCTTAATGCTTGTTTTGAAACTGGGAAGAAACAGCACACCTCTGTGTTGTCTGAATAGAGAATTATTTGTCTCATGACCATTTTGTTTGAAAACTATACTTAAGCCACTAGGATCTACTGATTTTGTTAAAAGCAACAGTATAGTGGCTGTAAACATACTTGATGCCCTGTAACAGTACATACTTGAAGATTTAATTAATAAACTGTAAATTAGCAGGTTTTTTCTTTCTGATATATGTGCTGAAGCTTATTCCTCTGCCCAAGTGGAACATGCCCCATTTCTTTTTAGGGATTTGTTACAATGATTCTACGCTGCTCTGAGGAAATAAGCAACATGAGCTATGCCTGGCGAAGACTGCGAGAGGTGTTGGGTGATGATGTTGATCGGAAGGTGAACAGAATGTGTTTCCTCAAGGGAAAAATGGTAAGTTTTTGTTTTGTTTCTTTGATACTGGGCTCTTCTGCTTGCAGCCTTTTCTTAGCAATTGTCAGGGGAGCTATTTGGTCTTTTTCTCTAGTCCAGGCACTGTTGGTGATGGGCCTCAATCTGTTTTTTTAGTGCTTAGGGCTCTGCTGACATGCTCAGGAGGTAGGATAATGCACTATGGCTATGGGGATAGCAGAACAGGTGGAAGGTAGGAAGTGTGTTAACTCTGCCTTAATGACAAAACAGAAAAGCATCCTTAGGACAGTCAGCTCTGGTAGTGCCTGCCTGTGAGGTGTAGATTTGTGGGCTCTTGTTTTAAGTTGCACTCATTTAAAACGCTTACCTTGTATGCATTAAAATTATTCTTTCTTTTTAGGGTGTGTGCTTTGACGTTCCTGTGGCAGACCAAAAAGAAATTGAGGTATGTTCACTGCAAATTCTGGGTACAGCAGGCTGAAGGTGAAGCCGTCTGGACTGGGTTAGATTGAAAACATTACCTGGCCTTTATCCTGCCTTTCTTAGTGGCAAAAAGGATGGCTTGGAAGGAACTGAAGAACAGAAAAAGTTCACAGTGTTTCTTTTCTAAGGCATTCCCCTGTGACCAAAAGTCTGTAACTTGAACCTTTTGCACTGAGAAAAGTGGTGCTGGATTCATCTTTGTAGGCAGCAAGCTTTATTCCCCTTTTCTCTATTCCCCGCCTCCCATTTTCACCCAGAATTTTCTCCACAGTAAAGTGAATCCAGAAGTATTTTACTTTTGCCAACCTTAGTATTACTGTGCCAAAGTTATTGATCCCTTTAGTTAAAAGCTTGAATCCCATATATCGGCTCACAATTTTTTTTTAGTTGAGCAAATTTAATAATTATTATTACATACCCTGTATTTGTATCCCTAGAATTTAACTTGCTATGTCTGACTTCATTCTGATAGGCAAGGTGGGAAGATTCAAAACATTGGCGTTTGTGTGTGGCGACTGAATTACCAGAGCTGGTAGAATCCATACGAGGAGGAGGAGGAGGAGGAGGAGGAGGGAGTGGTGGAGGAAATGGACGAAGCTTCTCAAGCTCCAGGAACGGTCGGCGTGGTGGCTCTGGTAGAAACAGATTCAGGGCCAGAGGCCAGAAACGAAGTTTCAGCAGAGCGTTTGAACATTAACTTCAACAATCCAGAAGTGAGAAAAAAATGGGACTGAAGTATTTTATATTACATTACACTAGGCTGTTCCTGTGTGTTTGTACCATTGGGGAAAATACTTCATAAAGGTTTTTTTTTGTCAGTACTACTTTGCTCATAAGCATTGTTAATTTTAAAAAACGTGCAAAGCAAAAAAACCCGAAAAATCTGCAAGAAAAAAATGTTTCTTTTGTTTCTCATATTGCTCTTTGAATCTTTCCATAATATGTCTGTTGCGTTCAAACCTGTAGCCTGGTTCACTGTATAATATATAGATCTGAATTGCTGCTCAAACCTGTAAATTTTCTGATAAAACTAAATATTGTTTTACAACTTCATATTTTGTTGTCATGTATTTGAAGCAGTATTTTGCAGGTGGAGATGTAGGAAGGTGGCAGATTGGGGAGCGTGGCAGCAGGAGCCCTTGAAAGTTTCAAAAATAAATCCATTTGGTTTTTATTTTGTGGATTTGTAATGAAGCTCTTCTTTCCCTAAAACTTACTAGTTCTTAGTTTATGTCCCAAATTGGACTCCTCATAAAAAGGGGTAGGAAAAGGCAGTTTCCAAAGTTTGAGGGGAGACCCATAACCCCATGAGGGTATTGCAAAATGTAGCATATGTCAAGATTATTATATGTAAAGATGTTTTTCAATGTAAAATCTAATCAGTGGAATGAATAGCAGCAGCCCTTGTTTAAGGACATCCTGGAGCTAACAAGCTTTAAGGATGAAGTAAATCGGAATCTTGATCTACGCCTATGTATACGTCGTTGGGTTGGTGAAATACTCGGGATCCATGTATCCTATGGATGAACTATGTTTCAGTATTGTAACTAAAAATCGCGGCTATGGGTCAGAAAGCCGCCTACCTCGGGGGTCGAGACCCTTCTCCTGAAAGGAACCTGGAGGGGCTGTGCTGGGCTCGCTCCTAGCCCTGCATTTCGGTGTATGAACGATGGCGCCCGATGGTGATGCTGCACTTGTGCAACGCCGCCGAGCGCTGAAATCAGCACGGTCTCTCTCGGGTGTGTGATTATCGGCTTGTGGAACGAGCCGGGCTCCGTGGGCCAGGAAGGGAGGTGCGGGACCGGCGTTCTGTTGAGCGGAGCACGACCGGAGCTCCGTGAGGGGCTCATGGTGGCGGAAGGGGCCGGCGCGGCGGAAGGGGCGGGCCGGGGCGGGCCGGGCGCGGCGGCCTCATGGGGGCCGTGTGGGCTCGGGCGGCGCGGCTCGGGCTGCCCGCGGCGCGGGCGGCGGCGGTCCCGGCGAGCGGCGGCGGGCGGCGGCTGTGTGTGCTGAGCGGGCTGAGCGGCACCGGGGCGGGCCCGCTGCTGCTGCTGGCGGCGGCGCTGCCCCGCGGGCCGGCCCGCCCGCCTCACTTCCTGCGCGCCGGGGCGGGGCGCGCGTCCTGGGGCCGCCGCGCCGAGAGCGGAGCCGCTACTGGCAGCAACGCGGCCGCCGCGCAGCTTCCCGGGGAGCAGCCGGCAGCCATGCCCGCCGCCGAGCCCGAGCACAGCCCCGCCGAGCCCCAGGCGCCGGCACCCGCAGAGTCGCTGCGCCGCGGCCGCCGGAGGAAGGTCAAGGTGGGAGCGCCACGTGCGGCCGCGGGTGCGGCCATTTTGTACGGGCTTGCGGGGCTTAAATCGGGCTGGGGGCGGGCAGGGGGAGGAGGGGGCTCCCCCCGTGTGACCGCGGCTTTCCCGCAGCAGGAGGAGACGCCGGAGAAGAAGGTGAAGCGACAGGTGAAGGCGAAGCGGCGCGGTAAGACCGAGGCCGAGCAGGCGCAGCCCGAGGAGAGCGGGCTGGGGGACGGCGACTTGGAGCCCCCCGTGCCCAAGAAGACGAAGAAAGTCAAGGGGAAGAGCAACGGCTTGGTGGGAGAGAACGACGCGTCCCAGCACGTGGTGAAATCTTCCTCCGCTGTGAGCGGCAGCGTGACATCCCTGGCTGCCGGAGAGCAGGACAGCGACGCCGAGGTAGGGCTGCTCTGCCAGCAGAGCCTTTGGCTTGGTTAATTAACGTTCTGCTAGCAATCAGTGGGCTTAATAACACGCAATGTGCGCTGTGTGGAGACTTGAGCTGCGAGACGCTGTGGGAGCACGAGGCATCTGTGGCTGGCACATTTTGCTGCTGTCCGCCTTGGATGCGCGGCACTTGGTCCTGGGCACCGGGAATGCCGGGCACCCCACCACTCATCCTGCCCGGCATCCTCTGGCGAGCCAGGCTCGGCACCGGCACCAGGGAGCTGCTCTCCACGTGCTTTCCCCCTGGAGGTAAATGCCAAGCGTTTGGTGCTGCGTGTCCCGCAGGGAAGGCGGCTGGCTAGGGGAGCCGCTTTCCTGTATGCCACTCCTGGTGTTGTGAAAAGCGAGTTTTGCATATTTTTTATATAGAATTTAAAAGTTTAATAAAAAGACAATTAGGAGATAAAAATAAAGTATACACATATGGCTAGATGCCTCTGCATTCAGCCAAGAGAGCACACCTTACTGACAAAGGATTGTCCCTTAAAAACAGAACCATACTACATATCCATAAATTCTCATACATATTCATACATTCTTCTTAAGTTTTTGATGTTCCTTTGTTTAGTTTTTACCTTGCCCCGTTCCTAATAGATCAGTCTTTTTGGTGCCACAGAGTTTTCCACCCTCCCATAAGGATGCAACAAATCCTTCTCTTGGAGGGCCAGATAATTTTAAGAATGCAGGGGGGGTCTCTAACTATCTTTATAGTCTCTGGGTTATATAAACAAAAAGTAGTTTGTGCTTTAATATCATGTTATAGCCTAACATATATGTGTATTATACCACTATTTCTAAATTTCATTAATAACAGAAATAAAAAAAACTATATTTGTACAACAGAGTTTTCTAACCTTATACATAACGTTCATTATAATATTTGTGAAAAGCCAATAACATAATATGCATTTATAACAGTGTCACAGCTTGTTTGTGTTCTGCAGCACAAAGCTTTCTCCCTGCTGCCCAGGCAGCCACTGCCCCAGAAAAGTGTCGTGGTTCGTGCAGTGATGGTGCTTTCTCTCTCTGATGAAGTATTGGCAAAGTGTTCTGTAATGGAGAGCCACAGTTGTGTTCATTGATTCCCACTTGTCACACAAACGTGCAAGGGGGCCCTGTGTAGGACCTTTCTGTTGTGAGTAGTTTCGTGTCTAAGGAACCTGAATCAAGAGAGTGCTTTTTGTAACTCAGGTGTAACAATGTGACCTATTGGATCTCCCAGGTAAAAGCCAAATTTTGTGTTTTTACTATTTACTCATGCGTAAAGTTCAAAGCTCTTGTCATGGTGTACCACATAGGTGTCTTCTGGAGGGAAAAATCTGCTTTGCGCTGTGAATTTTGACACCAGATATGTTTTGTTGTAAAAAACAGTTTTCTCATGGTTTCAGAGGACTCTAATTAAGATTTTTAACAAATAGTTTCCATTTCCTGACTTGCCAAGCATGTATGTACAAGTGCCTACAGCAGAAGAGTTTTCTTTTTCATTAAATTGAACAGAGGTATCTGGTTAAATTGTGGTTGTAAAGCAAATGAACAGCTTTTATTAAGTGACTGTGTAGGGTATGTTCTGTGCTCATCTTGGAGGGCTACTAAATCTTTTTTCTGTTTGTTTTTTATCCTATTAGGAGTTGACAGAAGAAGCAAAAGAAGGCGCCTTCTCTAATTTTCCTCTCTCAGAAAACACTGTCAAACTTCTCACAGGTCAGTTCATGTGGTAACAGATATTCCTGTAAACCTCTGTGCTCTGTTACCTGCAAAAGCCAAGGGTAAATAGTCCTAAATTGTGTTACATTTGTATGGTAAGGATGATCTCAGCGGTCACTGTGGATTCAGAGATGCTGTTGTTAGTAGAAAAAAGTTTTCTGACTTGTTCGATTTCAGATGCCTTAAGATGAGATTATTCTTCATGGAATGGTTATTCCTAGATAAACATTCTAGAGATAAATTTCTCATCAGCATATTCTGTATAACTTCTGTTCCTATGTCTGCTGTCTACAATAGTGCTTCTTAGACAAGCCTAATGGAGTTTAGTATGTGTGGCATTTTCACTTCCACTGTGCAAAATCTCTTTGAAGTTCTAGGATGTTCTGAAACAAACTCCATCACCTTCTTGCCTTCAAAACCCAGTTACCACAAAATCTTGAGCTGCATCAGAAAAAACATGTTGGGTTTTTTCTCCTTCCTCTCCTGTTGTCTTAAGGTGTACATCTCAAAGAAGACTGTGTTTCATGGTGGATATGTAACACTATGTGGGTGGAATATCTTTTGATCTAGAGTAGAAATAAAACATAAAGATACGTGGTTTTCTTCTAAGTTGCAATTTCTGTTGTGTACAGGATTTGAGGTGGTATACCCTTCATTTTTGGGCTATTTATATATGAGAGCTTTTAATTGTTTGTTCACCTTTTAGTGAAACCTCTTTCAATTATCTTACAGCTCGAGGTGTAAAATACCTGTTCCCTGTGCAAGTGAAGACTTTCCAGCCCATATATGATGGCAAAGATGTAATTGCTCAGGCTCGAACAGGAACTGGGAAAACCCTTTCCTTTGCTCTTCCACTGATTGAAAAACTTCAGAGTGTCTCACAGGATGGGAGAAGAGGCCGTGCACCAAAAGTAACTTACACTTAGGAGTTTACACCAAAACCTTAGAGCATGGCAGATTTTGAAAGTGGTTTTACTGTTGGTTTGGGGTTTTTTGTTGGGGAATTCTTTGTCCTTTACTGGCTTTTGTGATACTGAATATTTGCTCAGATCAGGAGATAGAGTGTGACAGAGTTTTGCAGCATCACAGTAATGACACATTTCGTGTTTGGGCAAACAGGGCACTGCAGCAGCGTCAAGGGAAGTCCCAGGCTGCTGTCCTTGGACATGGAGTGTGCAGCTTTGGGGTTCAGTCCCCTGCCTCTTCTGAGGTGATGTTTCAGTCACCTAGAGTTATCTGTGTGCTGAGGTTGTTTTTCACTAAAAATTCTGTGGTGATAACTGAAAGCTATTGGGTTTTTTCCCCCCTTCTCATGTCTGCATACTTAAGAGATGCAAGTGGTGTTTACAGAGATGGAATTGGTAACCAGATGCCAGTGATCAGATACCTGTTCCATTCATTGTGGTGTATGTATTTATCATTAGACTGCAGACCTGTATATAATCTGCAGATTTGTTGTCTGCTTTATTTTTTTGTTTTATTAACTGTAAAAGCGATGTTAATTTAAAAATCTTATTGTCTGAAAGATCTTAAGGGATGAATTCAGCTCTGTTTTATTGGTGTGTTCTTAAATAAAATACTGGGGGGAAGGGTAGATCCTGGAGGAAGGCAGGTTGGTAGAGAAAGGGAAGGATGTATGGCTGGAGTGCATCATGCTGTGTATCTTTTAAAATCTTACTACACCAGATGTAGTGACTGTTCCTACCCTTTAATGCTGAGCTGCACCTTTGTTGCCCTTGGTAATGTTGCTGGAGTGCAAAAGATGGGAGTGCAGGCTGTTTGATATGAAGGAAACTCTTCTCTCCTTTACGTTCTCCCAAGCACAGCTGCAGTTTTGTCTGTTTTTCTATCCCTTCAGGTGCTGGTTCTTGTTCCAACCAGGGAACTGGCCACTCAGGTAGCCAAAGACTTCAAGAATCTCACAAAGAAACTGTCAATTGCTTGTTTTTATGGAGGAACTCCATATAAAGAACAGCGTAAGTAACTGCTAAGGAATTACTAATGGATTGGAGCTGGCTTTCTCTGAATGCACTCCATAAGTAAAAATGGGCTTTTTGCTCCCTCAGACTTTGAGTTCAGTTAGGAACTCAAATAGTGTGGCTTTCAAAGGAAGCACACAGCCTGGGTTGAATTATTTTAGTTCAAATAAATCTTTATGGAAAAGAATGGTTGTAGTTCTGTGAAGTGTCTAGTCCTGTTCATTTCTTACTTATTGTGTTTTTGTGTGGACATAGACTGGGACTAGGTGAAAGGGAAAGGGGAGAACTGTGTATGTGCCTGTGGCTCTGTATGTCTCTAGAGGTGGCTGTGACAAAGGCTGGGTGGAAAACTGAAGTGTTTCCATGTGGGTTTCTAATGTCTGCTGATTGTTTCTTGGAAATTGGTGTCTTGCCCTGTAACTTTAGTGAGGTTTGACTGGTACTCCTGATAGAGCAGCTGGGACTGCAGTTAACTTCTGTGTCTGTTACCTTTGGATGTTGTGCTTTATTCTGAGGTTAAAGGGCAGCAGCTTTTTGCTTCTAAAACGTTGCTGTGTACTGCTTACTTTTTATCATGCTGTCTCTTAGCAGTCTGACACTGTCCTTGTTTCTCTGTCTTCCAGTTGATATCCTTAAAAGTGGCATTGATATTCTTGTGGGAACTCCTGGCCGGATCAAAGACCACCTTCAGAATAGCAAGCTGGAACTTTCCAACGTGAAGCATGTTGTTTTGGATGAAGTGGATCATATGTTAGACATGGGCTTTGCTGAACAAGTGGAAGAAATCTTGGGATCGTCCTATAAGAAAGGTGAACTCAGATGTTGGGAGAGGAATAGGGGGAAATGTAGAAAATACAGTTACACTGTTTAAAAAACTTCTGGTGCACCTCTAACTTAAATTCTTTGTGTGATGCTAGAAAAGGACAAGGTAGAATTGGAAAAGATTCAAAGAGAGGTGACAGAAGGCTGAAGGGCTGGAGTGGCATCTCTGGAATGAGTGGAGTTTCAGAAAGGGAAGAAAGCAGCAAACCCAGCTCCCAAGCCCTAGTGTTCCTTGTCCTGAGAGAGGTGACTTGAGCAGAGGGTTGTGGTTATGGTCTGTGTCACCACACAAAGCTGACAGCTGCGGAGTATTTGCTCTTTTCTGATAGAGTGGGTGTTCAGCAAAGCTGTCAGGTACCAGGTACGAAGCAGAAGGAGGTTATTTTAGTGTGTGAAACTCCTTGCCACATTTCACTAATGCCAGAATTTTTGAAAGGGCTTGAATTACTGGAAATAGAAATCTCAATGATTCCTAAGAGCAAGACTTAGCACTATGGCTTTGTAAAGCACAGAAAGCTGATTGCTGGCAGTGTTTCTTCACATCTTGTACAGACTTAGTGCACATAGAAATCTGTCAGTGTGTGAGCTACTCTTGCTTTTTTATCAGTTCTCAAGTGTCATGGTCTGTTGAGATGTCTGAAGTCAATGGCCTTTCCTTCCAGGCTCCGAGAACAACCCGCAGACACTGCTGTTTTCTGCAACTTGTCCACGATGGGTATACGATGTGGCAAAAAAATACATGAGAGATGAGTATGAACAGATTGACCTGATTGGAAAGAAGACTCAAAGGACAGCCACAACTGTGGAAGTGAGTTGTTCTGCTGCAGAGCAGTGCAGGTCCTGAGAGCAAGTGGCCTTGATAAAATGGGGGTATTGACTTTATAAATGGGGGTACAGAATGACTTCTCACATAGCTGACACACAGATTTTGTAAGGAAAGCTTTCGTAAAGGGGCTGTCATTTGCAAGCTTAAAAAAAGAATTAAAATGCTTTTTTTGTTCATTTTGTCTGTCCATTGCATAGCTTAGGTTTAACATAGATTTCTTGTTTCTTTCCCAAACAGCACTTGGCTATACAGTGTCGCTCAAATCAGAGAGCAGGAGTTCTTGGGGACATCATTCAGGTCTACAGTGGCAGCCGTGGGCGGACCATTGTCTTTTGTGAGACCAAAAAGGAAGCAAATGAGTTGGCTATGAACGCTTCACTCAAACAGGTACCAGGGCTGAGCAGAGAGCAGAGGTTGGGATGGTCAGGGGTTGAATGCCCTGGAATAAATAGGAAGTGGCAACTGTGTGGAGAAGATTTGTTTTTCTGGGTGGTTTTAAGACTTGTGAAAGCTGTTTCTAAAAATTGAACTTTGAAGTTAAAAAAATATCCTCTTGGCAGAGATTACGAATTTAATCCTTTGGCTTTAAAATAGTGCAGAAAATGGATCAATAGGAAATACACAGCCTGTGCTGAATAACCAGGACAGAGTAATAATTGTAAGAAACAGGAGCTAGTGTAGTGGACATGTCCCATCTTAGATTTAGTGTACTTTTTGGATTCCCATCTCTTAATGGCATTTGGTCTTTGAAGAGTCATTCAGGAAAATCTAGCTGATATGGTAAAACGAAATGTCGTGTTGTCCTTGGAAGGTTTGCCAAGAGTTTATTTGGACACAGGTGATCTGTTGAGCAGGTCTCCTGTGCTTGCTTGAATTACTGACCTTTTTCTGAATGTGAGGAAAAGTGCTACATATTTTTCAGAGAAAATCCTGTTTGGTACTAGATGCTGATTTATGGGGAGTGAGCAGTGGTGGGAATACATGGTTTGCCTAGTATTAGAGAAATCTCATGTACCATGCACATAAGAAACTTGCAGCAATCATTTCCGCCTGTTAGCCATGCTGCTTTTCACAGTAAATCCCAAAGAAGGATCAAACAAAGTAGGATGTTTTATGTTCCTTTGGGATCAGCTATTTAATTATTTTCTGTTGCTCTGCACAGTGTTTTGGGGTTTGCAGTTAATCTTTAGATGCTGTAGCCTAGACTCACATTCAATGTCACATTAATGGCTTGTTGCACTGACAGGATGCCCAGTCCTTGCATGGTGACATTCCACAGAAACAGAGAGAAATTACATTAAAAGGCTTCAGAAACGGTGTGTTTGAAGTGCTGATTGCAACAAATGTAGCTGCCCGTGGTTTGGATATTCCTGAGGTTGACCTTGTTATACAGTGCTCACCACCAAAAGTAAGTCATTAGAGGAAACTAAAATTGTATTTTTTTTTTTTTTTTTTTTTTTTTGTGCCAGAATGGTGGATTATTTCTCTGTTTCATCAGAAGCATATTCTGTTCCAATTCACAGATTAAGTGAATTTTTTGTAAATGCCAGGCCTAAAATTTTGTAGTTATAGCTTTACAGTTTGAGCTTTTATTAAAGTCTTGGGTTTTGTTTACTCTGGAAACTTGTAAGATAGGTTTTGACATTGTACAATTTCTGTAAATTCTTTCTGAATGTTGCTGAGTTTCATAAAAATTCTAAAATATTTTTGCTGCCTTTTTCATCTTTTGAAACTCCAGTGGAGCTTTTTATTTAAAAAAAAAATTAAAATGTCTGTCAGCAGTGTTGGTTAAAGGTGAGCAGCATACTTAGGGTGGGGGAGCACATGCAAACCTGAATGGTTTATATGTAGTTACAAGTTTGGGTATAAACACATAATGTGTCACTCCTCAGGCTTCTGAACTTGAATTTAGCTTGTGTTTAATCTGAGATGTCAGCAGTTTAAATAACATAAGGTTTTCTCATGTTGATGTGAATTTGTGAAGGATGTTGATTCCTACATCCATCGCTCTGGACGCACGGGTCGAGCTGGCCGGACTGGCATCTGCATTTGTTTGTTTCAGAGAAGAGAAGAAGATCTTCTGAAACAAGTCGAGCACAAAGCGGTGAGTCGTACCTCAGACCTCTGCTTAAGGAAATTAATCAGCTCCTGAAAGGACCCTGCCACTCTTAGACTTTGTAATTATGGGTTGCTGGGTCCAGAATGGGACTCTCCACTCCCATAGACTGGTAGGCCTAAGGTGCTGATATTTGGTATTTGTAAATATAATGTAAATATATATAAATATGCTTTTGCACTGGTCTGTTCTTCCATTGCCTGGGTTTTCCCGTGCTGGCAGACCTCTGTGGATGTCAGCAGGCAGGCTGGGACAGAAATGCATGAGGCAGACCATGCCCTGCATCACAGTCTGCGTGTACACTGGAATAAAGTAGCTCCAGATGGGAGCTGGGAACTTACAAGCTTTATTTTAGCTTTAGAAATTACTTAGTAAAGAACATGTTGATCTTGCAAACAGTAAGTAGAGATCTTGGTAATGTGATTTAGACAGGATTGAATTGTAGACTGCTGAAAATACCTTTAATTTGTTTTCTTGATTTCAGGGTATTACCTTTAAGCGTGTAGGCGTTCCCTCTGCTACAGATGTAATTAAAGCTTCAAGTAGCGATGCCAAAAAGTAAGTTTATTTGCCTGTTCTTAAAAAAGGTTTAGAGATGTTGTTGCTCTAGATGCTTAGAGCTTAATGCAAAGTTTTAAGGGATCAGGCCTGTATGTGAGCACGGCTTTGCTTATGTTGTAGCAGTCAGCTGCTTTTTGTATAGACAGCATAAGATGGTATCAGTAAATCTCCGTGTCCTGAGCATAGATCTTTTCATAGAATATGATGGTCTCTTAAGTTTTTCCAAAAAAATCACCTTTTTTATAAAATCAGAAATCAGTGACAGAAGAGGGAATTACTGTCACAAGGCAAATCTGATTTTGTCTGCATAGGTGACGTGGTGGAAACAGTGTGCAAAAAGCAATACTTGGTATAATGAGGAGTTACTCTGCAGAAGTGAGGGTGTTTTAGCCCTGGCTTGTGTTTCTGAGGGTTGTGGGTTTTTTTCCATGCAGCTCTGTTTACATTTGCTCCCCCTGTGGTGGAAATTGCCTTGAAGCAGATTATTTTAATTAGTGAGGATTTGACCAGTATAAAGCAGATGATGGGCATGGTGTTGGGTTCACGGTGTACTGAAAAATGATGGGGAAGCTGTTGTACCAGAAATAGCATTACAGAAGTAGCTGGTTTTAGTTTCCCGTCTTTTATTCTCCCCTGCCTTTTTCAGAAATAATCAATTTTAGGGTATGTCTTAAACATGGCTGCACTTCACATCGGCCCTTTCTTATCTCTTTAAACCCATCTTGTAACTGTGTAGGTTGCTGGAGGCCGTTCCTCCCTCTGCAGTAGACTACTTCAGAAAATCAGCTGAAGAGCTGATCGATGAGAAGGGGGCAGTGGCTGCCCTGGCTGCAGCCCTGGCACACATTTCTGGGGCAGCTCACATCCAGCAGCGCTCCCTGCTCAACTCAACAGCTGTAAGTAATGATGCACCCTCGGTAACAAGGATGGATGCACGAATTGCTTGTGCTCAGGCCATGTGTGGCATCTCCTTCCCAGGCTTTTTCAGATGGGTTTCTGAATGGCTCTTACCCGCAGCCTCCTGCTGTGTTGCTTTTTCTGTAGCTGAAATCAGCTATTCCCAGGAGAAACTTGAAATCAGTAAATTCTCTTGTGATGAAAATGGAAAGAATTTCTCCAGAGGCTGAAGTGACAGAAGATTTTGATGCTCTAAGAGAGTTTAACTAATGATACTTTACAAGCAGATTGGTTTGTGCTCTTGTAGTTTCCCCCTTACCAGGAACCAGTTTGTCATATTGCAAGTATAGCATGTGATTGCCTGAAGAAAAGTACAGCACTTCCTTTTTCTAATGCATTTAGGGAGAATGTGGCCCAAGTCACTGTGTGGTAACACAATTTCAGACATACTATGTGATTGAGCTGCGGTTTTTGTATCAGTTTGGGGTTTTGTAATGTTTTCTAGCAGTAGTTTACTGCTAGACCAAGTTTAGCCTTGTTAAACATTTTTCTCTGTTTCTTGCAGGGCTTTGTGACCATGGTGTTGAAGTGTTCCATAGAGATGCATACCATGGGCTATGCCTGGCGGGGGCTGAAGGAACAGCTTGGGGAGGAAGTTGATAACAAAGTGTCTGCAATGCGTTTCCTCAAGGGGAAGATGGTACGGTGGCCCAGTCTTGGGAATCAAGGGATTTGGGGCTTTGTGTGTGTTCACACATAGCCAGTTTGTGCAGGGATTGAGGCTGGAGTTCTGAAGTACTGGTACAAAATGTTGGTACTGCACTATCCCTATTCAATCTCATTTCTCAGGAGATGGTAACCTATCATGAGTATGCTGTTTATGCATATGCTATTGGGAAAAAAAAAGAAGGCATTGATACTACTTGAGTGCTTTAAAAGACATTAGAGACATTACTCCTAAATGATAATGCAAGAATTGCCACCTAAAAAAAAGGCATCAGACGTCATATATATGTAATGCCATATATATATAGTGGCATTGGTTATTGAGGCCTTTATTTCTTCATTGTAAATTTGTGCCTCTTTTTTGTTTTGTTTTTGTTAGGGCGTGTGCTTTGATATCCCTGTTGGTGAGCTGAGTAATATACAGGTATGTTAACATCTGCAATTGCTATATAAGATTGAGTATGGGGTGGTTTGGGAGGTTTGTGGTTTAGTAAGGATTTTGCATAGGCAACAGAGTGATTAGAAAGAACACAGCATAGTCATTGGAAAATACCCTGGCATGCCTTTTCTCATTTCTGTTCCCATGATATTGCTTGATTTCATTAAACAAAATTCTTTGGTCTTTGGCTAGTCTGTGTTTTGGCCTCTCCACTGTATTTGAGAGCTCACCAGTTTTCTGTTGACTTCGTTCTCTCTTGTCCCTTGTGGTTGTTCATCCTTTGTCATGGGACTGTGAGCATCTCCCAAGGGGGATCTAACAGCCTGTTTTGGCAGGGGTGGGATTTGTCTGGAAATGCCTTTTGCATTCAGTGTTGTTTCTGATGCTGCAGGTGCCTTGGACACCCCTGCAGGCACATAAAGTCTGGTTCCATTGGTCTTGTTTCAGGAGCAGTGGAGGGACACGCGGCGCTGGCAGCTGTCGGTGGCAAGTGAGTTGCCTGAGCTGGAAGAAAGTCCCCAGGAGGCAGGACGAGGGTTCTCCAGGTTCGGAAACAGCAGGCAAGGAGACTTCAAAAGAAACAGCTGGTTCAAGAGTGGAAATCGGTGACTTTAACACTTGATTAACCTCTTGCTACAGATAATGGGACTGAGCTGAATTTTATAAGACAGTAAAACCCTGTTAGACACTCCTGTTTGTCTTTATTCCTTGATAAACAGCCTGTCTTTGAGGATGGCGTAAAATCACGTTTGCTGAAATGACTGGGTGTTTTGGGAGATTTTTTTGCTGCCCAGCAAAGTATCTGCTGCTTGTAAGGGTGTCTGTGACACCCACTGAGTGTGCCTGGAAACTCAGGACTGCGAGAGAACAAAATCCATCCAAACACGGACAAGTGACCGCGCCTTGCCTCTTCAGCAGCGTGGAAAAAAAATCGGGTTCTAAAATAAATTGTTTTCAGAAAAATTGGACGTCAACCGCTGAGCGCCCTTCCTCGAGCTCCGCTCGCGGGTGTCCCTTGAGGCGCTGCCGTTCGGCGCCGCCTGAGGGGCGCGGCCATGGCGGCGGGGCGGGGCGGGGCCGGGCGCGCGCGCGCGGGGCGGGGCGGGCGAGCGGGAAGATGGCGGCGGCGGCGGGCGGAGGATGGCCCGCGGTGTGCGCCAAGTTCCGCGCCGCCCGCACTCTCTCGGCCGTGGAGTCCCTCAAGGACCCCGAGACGGAGCCGTACCGCTCCAAGTACAGCGCTCGGGCGCTGCTGCAGGAGGTGAAGCAGCTGCTGAGCGCCGCCGAGGAGGGCGGCGAGGCGGTGCTGGCCGTGCGGCGGGCCGTGCTGGAGTACGAGCTGGGCGTCAACCACACCGACACGGAGGAGCTGTCGGCCGGCGAGGAGCACCTGCAGCGCTGCACGCAGCTCCTGGAGCCGCACCGCCTCTCCCCGGACTGCGTGTCCCTCTACATCCAGGCCCAGGTGGGCTGGGGGCCGCACGGCGTGTCCATGGGGCGGGGGGCTGAGGCGGAGCGGGGCCTTGCGGCTGCGGGCTGAGCCGGCTGCTCTGCAATGGGCTGCTAAGAGCTCCAGGGCGCTGCCCTGTCCCGGCAGGTGCTGCTCCTTTTACCCTAATAAACACGGCAGCCCTGGCCTTCACTTCTTGCTGGAAGGAATCGTTCACAGGTGCTGGCTGCTGGAGGGGTGCTTTTCTGGTTCTGAGCCTCCTGCTGATGCCTCTGGGTGTGCAGAGCATCAAAAATATATTCTCATTGAAAATGGCTTTTGACAGAGCAGCGTGCTCTTCTGGACAGACTGAGACAAAACTTGTAAGAACTGCATGAATAAATTAGTGAAAGACCTCACTACGTCCAGAATTTATTTGTGATTCCTTAGCTCATTGGTTGTCATAGTGATGTTGGGAAGATTATTTTATTGATGCTTTATCCTGAAATGATAAATTGTTTGCTTTCCAGCATTGCCTGTTATATTTTAAGCTATTACATCTTGTCCCAGATGTGTAAATACAGTTTTGCTGGTGCTTGAAGTAATAATATTTTCTCTTTATTCTGAAGAAGGGAATGCTATTACCAAAATTAGTTCTTGCTACATGAAGATTCATAGAAGGGCCTTTACTTGAGCAATCTCTCATGGTAGTTGGTGTGTATTGGTATCTGACTCTGGATGTACATGAAATAGAGCAGTTATTTAGATATCTCTGTCAAAAATGGTTGCCCTAATTAGAGAAGGCTCCATAGGGGTTCCTTATCAAACTGTCAAGGAATTGTGGGCTGACGTGGAAAGGTGCAAGTGGAACAATGCTTGTTCTACGCTGGTTAAATTAGCTGAGTTGTCTGGAGCAGTGAGGTTACATCTGCTCCTTGTCCTTCAGTGTGAGGGTTTGGACACGCTGCTACAAACCTGTCACCCTTTGTAAGGCAAGGAGATTGCTCCAGCTGAAATAAGATAACATCTTCCCACATGTTCCTGGGAGGATGTGGCTCAGGAGCAGAGGTTCCGCTGTGCTTCTGAATTGGTGTGCTGGAAAGCAGCTCTTCTCTCTGTTAGCCCAAAGTCTGCGTGGACTTCACTGTGTGGGGGCCTTCAGGAGCAGCAGGATGAAGTTTGTCATGCATATGAAGTGCTGTGCTCCAGCAGTGATGGGTCTGCTGTTACCTGGCACTGTCCTGAGGTGTGGAGCTGAGCCCAGTGCTGGGAAATGAACCCTCAGCCCTTGGTCCCAAGGGCTAACAGGTTTGAGTGCTTAATTTAAACCATTTCTGATTTAAAAGCAGTGATTGTCAGTACTTCTCTGCCTTCTGGGATGTCTGGAGTGTGTTGCTGCAGCACTGACTGCTATTTTGTAAGAAGCAGCATTCCTTTTTCCTGCTGGGCCTCTTTCTTTAGCTCCACTTCTGAGCTGATTTCTGAGCTTTTGCATAAGATTGTGTTTCCCAGTCTGTGTCTAATGGAATCTGGTCTGTTCCACTGAATGGCCTTCGGCAAAGTGTTTCAGTTCATAAGCAGCATGTGATGTGCTTTCTTACAAAAATAGTAGAATGGAATTGAAAGGGACACAGGCATACACAGGCGTACAGCTACACATTCTAATTATTTTGAAGGTTTTGGGGTTTTTTTAGCCCTCTTGAGTTTTGTAACAGCACTGCCTAGGGTTTAAGTTACCACATCAGACATAGGTTATTATTAACACCTTCATTTTACTAACAAAATTAGATGCACTTTTTGTCCAAGTTGGGTTCACAGATTCAGTAAGTTGCCATGTACATTGCTTGAACTTAAATCTGAAAGCAGTAATCTGTAGCTTTTGGGTCTCAGAGGTGCTTTTCATCTCTTTCATTGTTGAAAATATACAAGCATTCATTCCTAGCATATTTTTTTTCCTATTATTTTTTTCTATGGAGTCGTTAACAAATTTCTTATTTCTTGTCTGGTTTTATGATATTTGTATGAACTGGATGCAGAACACACCCTGTGGAAAAAGCTCATTATTTGAACATGCTAGTCCTTATCTAGCAGTGTAAACAGAGAAGGACTGTGAGGTTTATTCTTTATGTGAAATTTGCTGTGTGAAAGCCCTCTTCCTTTTGAGCAACTCACAGTGAAATGGGTGGGCACGATTTCTGCTTTTTGAAATCCATTGTATTGGAACACTCACACATATAAGGATAAAGACTGATCAATTGTTTGGGAAAAAAATGTGTAATGTAAATGGAATGTGACTATTTTTTTTTTTTCTTTTACCTTTAGAATAATCTGGGGATCCTGTGGTCTCAAAGGGATGAAATTGAAACTGCACAAACTTACTTGGAATCTGCAGAAGCCTTGTATAATCAATACATGAAAGAGGTACTGTGTTAATGTCATGGCAGGTCTTGCTTTCACCTGCCACTTGCAGGTTAAGTAATCTTTGAAATAAACATGCAGTGGAATTTTGAGTTTCTGTGCTTTATACTGGCTGCTGTGATACTTTTGGCAAGTGATACGAGTTGTCCTGCAGTATAGGACAAGGCAAATTAGAGCATTGCTTGCTAATTTCAACATAGAAAATAATTTTGCTCAAAAATACTGGTTCCTTTTGGAAGCCCTTTAATAATCCAAAGTTGACACCTGGTAGAATTTGGATTTTAATGAGGACTGTTATTAAGTCTTATCTTGGAAATGCAATAAAAATGTCCATTGCTTTCAGTGGGAAAAGGAAACAAAACTAATATTTGCATGGTTTGCTCTGACTGTGTAGTGTTTTGCAGGGGCAAGTAGTTTAGTTCCATATCCAAGAGGACAGTCTCACAGACAGCTAACACTCTCATGCATATTAAACAACCTTTTGCACTGTGGATTCTGCTATGTATCCTACAAAGGCTCCCTTGTGCTATTTTTAAGCTCTTTGCAAAGCTGTTCCTACACTGACTTGCCTCAGGGACAGTTCTGGAGTGAGCTAAAAAACATTTATGGCGTTCAAGAAGCAGTAGCTGCATCTCAGGACAGCTGAATAGGTTGGACAGACCTTAGTTTCATGAAATTACAGGTTCAGTTCAAGTTTTACCATGAAATTGGTTTAGAGTCCCAATTATACTTGTGGAGATTATTAGAATGGGCAAGTCTTTATTGGTTGGTTACTGTCCTCTTTGCAGCTCTGCAGCCATGCTGGCCTACAGTGATAGGAGAGGTAATAGATCTGGAAGAAATCCCCACTTGTGCTGAAAAGCTTATTTCCTGCCCTGTGGGTCAGTTGGGCTAACCAGAGATGCTGCATCACTCTACAGACTCTCTAATTAACTCCTGATGTTCAGCTTTGTTATTTATACCCAGCCTCAGCAATCACATGACTGCCAAAAGCTTCTGGCACTTGCTCCAGTGATTATGAAATTAAACTAATACTATGATATAGTGGATTAAAGTGCTGCCAGATACTTCACATTTGCACTGTAGACTTTTCTGAAACTTTAAATTTTTGTTAGTAGTGGTTACTGAATATTTCTTCTGGAGCTTTGCTGCCTGACTAGGGTTATACAAACCTGTTGATGGCTTGCTGCACTTTTTCCCCGAACGTTATTTGCCACTTACAGTTCAAGGCATTAGTCACACATAACTATGCTTTTAGAAGAAACTACAGATTTATGCAATGATGTCAATATTTGTCTTTCAGAAATTATAAATATGTGAATATACTTTTCTTAACATTCTCCATTTTTAGGCTGTCAGGAAGCCTTCCTGTCAGGGAGTCTTTGGTAAGCTGCTGATGATGGAGACATTTTCCTGAGCTGGTGGATTTAGTTATTTACTGACTGGGTCTAATTAATTTACAAATTGGATAGGGTGGTTTCCCCCTCTAAAGCAAAACCAAGGCAAGGAGCTTGGGCCAATGAAGTCCACTTAGAAAGGAGAGTTGGAGAGCTCTTTCTGAGGGTAAGTAAAGGCATAAGGCTCGATATCAGAGATAGATCTGTAGATACAGGAAGGAGGCAAGAGTTTTGCTTACTGTGTCATTTAAGTTCTTTCTGGTGCAGGAATAACTCTAGTCTTGCCAGAATATACTCCAAATCTTGTTGGAACATCTGTATTTAAAGAAAACAATAGGAGTTACAAATTCACCTCTTAAAAACTAATGAGGTGTAAACAGAAACCTACAGATTAAAAGATCATATACAAAAATCTACCTGCCTCTGGTAGGTTAAACATGCTTTAGTTTATTTGTCACTATCTGTTTCAGGAAGATTTGTTCATTTTTTAGGATGAGTAAAACACTTCTATTAAAAGCAAGTAAACCAGCCCATTCAGGGATTTTTAATGAGAAGCAGTCCAAACACAGCATGTGTTCTTCCCTGTAAAGTGAGTGAATTCTCTGCCCTTGTTTCTGTTCCTGCCTAAGTCTGTATTAACTCATGAAAAGTATTTATTGAAACTGATTTTTATTTGTTGCTTTTCTCTTGGGCTAAGAAAGAAATATGATTAGGAAGGGGCTAGACAAGGTGCACACTAACCTGGGCTTTGGCAGACACATTGGACACCCTCCAGGATGCGCTGTGTAATGGGAGAAAAGCTGTCTTTAAAAGATGGCTTCATTTGAAGTGTTAAAATTGGCACCTGAAGTTATTCACAATTGCAAAGGAAAGGGGATAAGCACAGGCTAATAAAGCTGTGCCATAAGCAGTGTTGATCTGTTGGGGTTGCCCGTGAGCTGTCTGGTAACATTAGTGACAATTGTCTTAAGGCAGATTTGGATACAGCAGTGCCTGAAGGTGTATGGTTGTCTGTGTAAGGATTCTGATAAAACTTGTGGTTTAAAGAACAAAAAGTGCTTCTAATGGTGGGAACTACCATGTTTAATAAGTTGCATGTAGGTTATGCCTGATAGGAAGGTTTAGCAGCTTCATCCTCCAAAGATGATGTGTGTTGTCTCATTTGTCTGAGTAAATGATCTTGCCAGCTTGTGGATGCTTTGCAAAAGTTAGTCTTCACAGCAGCTCTGCTGAGCACTCTGCACTTCATGTTCTCTGCAGTACTTCCTGCAGGATGTTTTCTTGCTACTGATCAATGCAGCTGGGCAAACGAATATTTCACACTTGAAGGCATCCTTGGTATTAAATTGATGCCTCCAAACCCAGTATGTTATTGTACAAAATAAAGATGCCCAGTAGAGTCCTGTAGAATCCAGGCTGAGTATCTCAGGTGCAGGCAGCATGCATTGCTTTTGAGTGCATAAGCAGAAGTCTCCTACAAGCTGTGAACCTTGTCATTCTGTGTGGAATTGTGACTTTCATCCTCTAAATCTCCTGAGTGTTGTGGAATTGCTCCAGAGAAGTGGCACTGAGAATGGGTTAAGCAAAGCTTTGTTAATTTGGGATTGGCAAATGGTAAATGATGTGCAGCCAGGAGAGGGAGCACCGTGCCACAGAATAAGAAATGTAGTCTGATGAATGTGTCATGTACCCTGGCAGGATGGAAATCCTCCCCTGGATCCCAGTGAACATTTCATGGCGGAAGAAGAAAAACTCACAGACCAAGAAAGATCCAAAAGGTGAGTGTTAAGCAGCATACTTACATAATTATTACTTTTTTAAAAAAAGATTATGAGGGTGTATTTAGGGAGAAAAAAAAATAAATCTAAAGAGACTGTTGTTTTTTTCCCAGATTTGAAAAAGCCTACACACATACTCTGTATTACCTGGCACAAGTCTACCAGCACCTGGACATGATTGAGAAGGCTGCTCAGTATTGCCACACTACTCTGAAACGACAGCTGGAGTACTGTGGCTACTACCCAGTGGAATGGGCACGTAATGCTGCCACTTTGTCTCAGTACTATCTCTCCAAGGTAATATATCCAGTGCTTTTCTGCTGTAATTGTACCATTAATGTAACTGTCAACTAAAACAGTTGTTTAAACAGCTGTTTGAGACAGAGCTCCCTGATGAAGTAAAAATGTGCTCCTATGAAACCACAAGTTTAGCACAAGATGCTTCTGTCAGTTTTTTTCTGAAGGGGACATGGTGCATTTCCTCTGGTGTTGCAATGGCTGTGGGGAAGATTAACAGGGGTGTAGACATGAGAAAAGCTCTATAGCTAATACAGCTAATATAGCAGTGATGTGATGTCATGTTCATAAGTAAACTTTAGGGTTATAATAATTTAATTTAAGATTCTTTCTTATATTGTCCTCTTAACAAAAAGCATCTGAGAGCCAAGGTATGGCTTATTGTTTACAATAAATTATTGTCCTTTGTACCTTAGCATGTACTCAAGAGTTGTTTGGACCTATGTGAACATTAAAGTGAACATGTGAGTTGGCAGCTGCTTGCCACGTGTGTGTTGATTCTAAACAATCTACTGTTAGGAAGTGCTTCAGCTTTATTTAGGAATTTCTATATTCCAGGCTATTTAGATGCTCTTTTCCGATGCTTAAAAAGATTCCTGCCCTTCCTAAGGCAGTTCATGCTAATTTCAATAGTAACTCCTCTCATTTCCATCTCTTTCTGATGCATTGATAGCATTTATTATTTAACACTGCACTGCCAAATATGGGTAAAGGAATCTAGATCTGACTCACGGTGTTGACTTGTATGTCCGGCTGGTTCCCACCAACATCCCGTGATGGTGTTTGCCACAAGGCATCACTTCCTTCACCTCAGGGCAGCCAGAGTAGCAGAGAACACAACAGTCAGAATGTTCAGTGTGCATAGCCAATATTCAAGGCAAGGCTTGCTGTTGTGGCTGTGCTACAGAAATAAAAAAACAATTAGAAAATATTGTATTCGGCAGTAGGTGTGGAAAAATTGTGTTTTCTTGCAATGCCTGGGGAATATGCTTCAGAGCCTCTCAGTTCTGTCGTTTCCCTTGTGGCCATGTATGCTCACTCTTTGAGGTGAGGGGTTTGGCCAAGTGACAGCAATGCTTGAGCTGCTCTCACCAGTGCTAAATGCTGCTCTGTTTCTCTCAGGAATGCTTTATGGAGGCTCGACACTGTCTAGCAGCAGCCAGCGTCATCTTTAGCCAAGCTGGACAGGTGCCATCTGCTGAAGATGGTAAGTTTATAAAAATGATGCTTATTGTGGATTAAGCATCATTATGTGTTAGTGTTTAAAACTGAAGCTTAACAATGTGTACAAAACTTACCCCAGTGTTAATTTCCTAAAATTCTATCCAATAAAGTTAAAAGTTTCTGAAAAGTGACTGCTACTACAGCTACTACAGCTCAAGATTTGCTGTAG
This sequence comes from Poecile atricapillus, assembly GCF_030490865.1. NCBI lineage: Eukaryota > Metazoa > Chordata > Aves > Passeriformes > Paridae > Poecile > Poecile atricapillus. The sequence continues at coordinate 4,480,413 of NC_081254.1, forward strand.
ACCCTAAAAACTCAAGTGCTTGTTTCTGGTGTTTCAGAAAGCATACCAGAATAAAGCTGGAATTTAAAACAATATCCACTTCAACAGTGGCAGTGTCTCTGTTCACCCATTTGGCTTTTGTACATGTGCTAAAAATGCATTTTGCCTCAGTGATCAGAGGGCAGTCATTCAGTGAACCAAACCAGATGCTTCCTGGGAATAGCTTTAAAAGGGGGAGCAAAACTGCAGCTTTTAAAACCCCAAATCCAGAAGGTACTTGTATTGTCTTTTGTTGCTGGATGCTGCAGCCTCATCAGTTGCTGTTTTTGTAGCTGCCCTCCTTGTTGTCTGGGCACCGATGCAAAGGAACAACTTGGCAATCCAGTGTGAATAGCAGTAGAAGGAACTTTTAGAGAACTGACCTTAGCTTTAAGGACCTGTGGTTCCATGGTAGTGTCAGTGCTCTGTTTTAGGCCTAGTCTTTAATTACAGCACACCCTTTTATGTCTGTCTTGGGCAAGTGGAAGCTTCCAGTTGATAGAGCTTTAATTTGTGGATAGGGAGCAAGTCTGAGTCAACTAAGTTCTATCTTGACTTCTTCCTGCACCACACAGGAGTAGTGATAATCCTGTTTGTTTTGGTGAATAATTGCTTATCCTACCTTCTCTTCCTTTTCATGGGACAGAGAGCTGGGCTGTGAACTTGCAGAAGGTTATAACTTACAGACAGGCCAGTACACAGTCAGCATTGGCCATTCTCAAGCACATTCATTTTATCATGTTAATGGGAATATGAACTAACACAGACATAATTAATAAATGTGCCTTTTCTTAGATTAGCAACAATTCTTAATTTCTTCATAAGAAATTCCTTTGCTCTAATGAAAGATAACGAGTGCAGTGGGTCTGAGTCTGAAGTTGGCTTTTTATTTGCTGAACAGAAGCGCTGCTGTCCTGTAGGAATGTCCTCTCATTGTTCAGATAACTCACTGCCTTCTGCATAGACACTGGGAAATGAGTTTTCGTTGAATTCTGGTTTATGAAAATGTTATCTTGAGACATCAGCAGTGCTGCTATTTATGATAGTGGGGAGACTTCAGGGAGAAAAATACAGAAGTTGTAGGGCTAATAAATTTTATGTTTGTACCAGGTAGCTTAGCCAAAGGCAGTTTCCCCTATTTTGTTCCCTTTTTTGGTGGCAAGTCTGGGCCCGTTGCAATACAAATGTCCTTTTCCTCAGAAACAATTGCTGGACAGACAGCTGAATCTCAGAAAATAAATTATCCTGATTCCTTTCTCTTACTACAAAGAGACCTGGAAACCTTTTCCAGTAAAACATCTTGAAGATGAAAGGTCTTTTTAAAGATACATTATGATCTATTTATTTTCAGATTCATATGTGACAGATCCATGTTAATCTATACAGGTTTCTACCAGAAATGACAGTTTACAGAACAATTACATAAACTAACATGGGGAGCATGTTTCTGTCTAACCATGAGGAAAATTAAATACAAGTATATTCTTTGCATGTAACATTTGAGAGTCTTCCTGGAGTGCTGGACTTCTCTTAAAGTTTTATGTGTTTATGTCCATTCAGCAGATGAAACAGAGCCAGACCAACAGGACCTTCCAGAGAGGAAAGCTGAAATTGCAAGGTGTTGGATTAAGTATTGCTTGAATCTTCTGCAAAGCGCTCGAAAATTGCTTGAGGTAACAGAAAATCTGTTCTGTAGCTGTCATTGTCTAACAGCAAACTAAGTCTGCATTGATTGCAAGAGGAATCAATTTGCAGTTGGTAACAAGGAATAAGCAATGTCCCAGTGAACGAAGCAACAAATGTGTTGCAGTTTCATGTGTTTCATGGTATGCTTTGACTTAAATGTTGCACTTAAGAGTAATCACAGATAGGGGATCAGCTCTGTACAGAGTGATCAGTGCATTGCTTTTACAGCAGCTTCACAAAATCTTCCTCCTCTCTGCTGCATTTTCTTGCAGCTTGATTTGACAGATTCCTGCTTATTTAACTGCTAGTAAGAACATTGTCTTAATATGCAACAGTTTTCTGTGCTGATGTTCTCATTCGTTCAAGCATTTGATTAATTCAGATTTGATTCAGTTCACTTAATTCATTTAAGTATTTCTTCAGATGTTTAAACCAACATTTGCTGAAGCACTTTGTGAAGCAGAGCCTTTGGGCTTAACATTTATTCCTTTGGCTGTCTTGTCACACGGGGTAGGGAGACTGAACCACCTTAATTTTATGTCTTTTCAGAATTGATAATATGATTTACATGATTTCTTTGTTAATATAAGGCTTCATATATTCATGATTTCTCTTTTGTCTTGTTGCTCACTAGTTTATATTTCAAAGGTGGCTCAAAATGATTCAGTGTAAGTCTGTCTTTATAAGCCAGATTAGTTTTTAATTAGCATGCTTTCTCATTTCAGGATAACATAGGAGAGCTGGATCCAGACAGGCAATTGGAACTTAAAGCCCAAAGGAAAAAAGAAGAGGATGAAAAAGAGAAGGGCAGGAAAAAAGCTGTCCTTTTTGGGACAAGTGATATATGTGACTCTGTCTTAGCCATGGAGGAGAAAGTGAGCAGCGTATACCCTTTAGATTTTCAAGAAGCCAGAGAAATCTTCCTGGTTGGTCAGAACTATGTTCAGGAAGCAAAAGAGTTCTTTCAGGTTGATGGTTATGTTACTGACCATATTGAAATTGTTCAGGATCACAGTGCTTTGTTTAAAGTACTTGCTTTCTTTGAAGAAGACTATGAGAGGCGCTGCAAAATGCACAAGCGTAGAATAGACATGCTGGAGCCAATCTATGCAGACCTGAACCCCCAGTACTACCTGTTGATTTGTAGGCAGCTTCAGTGTGAACTAGCTGACACCTATTATGAGATGATGGATTTAAAAGTGGCTATTGGTAACAGGTTAGAGAAACTAGACTCGCACACAGTTAAAAAGATTAATTCTCTGGCTCAGTTTTCAATCAAGTATTATGAACTCTTCTTGGATTCTTTGAGGAACCCTGATAAGGTGTTTCCTGAAAAACTCGAGGAAGATGTTCTTCGCCCTGCAATGGTGGCTAAATTTCATATTGCACGACTGTATGGTAAGCTTATTACTTCAGATAGCAAAAAGCAACTGGAAAATATGCAGACATCATTGGAATATTACACATTTCTGGTAGACTATTGTGAGAAGTATCCAGATGCTGTCCCTGCCATTGAAACTGAACTAGAACTCAGTAAGGAGATGGTGAATCTTCTTCCAGCAAGCATGGAGAGGCTAAGAACAAAGCTGTCTTCATTTGTATAAATACTTGCCTTGGAGGCAATGGGCACTGTCAGAGCAGTTACCTGTCCAAGCCAGTGCTGTGGCACAGTACTGATTGATAGAAGTAAGGTGTCTGCAGGGACATCCACCTAGAGCCTGCATTAGTGTAACCCTGTGGAAAACTCTGAGCTCTCCCGGTCCATAGCTCACCCTCACTAACGGTGTAAACTCTAAATGTAAAGTATAAGTCCAGCTAATGCTTTGTACTGTGTGTTCTATATGTAAATATCAACGTTTTCTCCCTCACAGCTTTTTCTTTGGTGTATGATTCAGTTTTTAAGTATAGTGCTGTATGAAAATAGTTTAAGAGAATCTTCTTCTCTAAGAAATTTTTTTCTAATAAACCTGAGGCACGTTCTTCCAACTAGAATGCATTTTATCTCTTTTAATGCCTGTCCCCAGGGAACTTTATCAATGTGAAGGGAACTTGTTTTCAGTATTTATTTTGTATTTTGCTTGTTGTTCTTTTCCCTTGTTAATCAAAACTTAGTTAATAGAAGCTCAATAAATGGATTAGCTTGGCTAAATGTTTCTTCAGGGTCCTTGGAATTCTGTTTCCTGTGTCTTGCTAAGAAACAATATACATTTTAACTTCGGCCAAAATAAAAAGTTGTGAAAGTGTTTCCATATGAGTGTCTTCAGTAAAAAACACATGAGCAATTGTAGTGCCAGAAACCAGAGCAAGAAAGCAGCAAGCTTTCTTTGTGGTGGGAGGAGATACCCTGCTCTTAATACACTGTAGAGCATTCACAGGTTACAGGTCTCGTGCTCTGGTGCTGCAGATGTTTGCCTAACACAGCTTGATCCCATGGGTGGCTTCTTACTTCGTGCTGCTCAGGGAGCCCAGGTGCTGTTTGAGCAGGAGCTGCAGTTGGGACCTCCCTGAAGTTGTTTTAGATGAAATGCAGGCAGAGCACATGGTCCAGCTGCATGGTAAGAGATGATGGCCAGAGATGCCAGGGGACATGGGGCAAGTGAAGGCACGGTGTGACTTTGTGCAGGAGTTCACTGGCAGTCTTACCACTGACATGGTGACAGGGTGGGAAGATGTTCACAGCACTAGAGGGCATTGAAGGAGAATAGTCAAAACAACTGGATTCTCCTGGAAATTGAGGGGGAGGAAGCATCCCATTCCCTTAAAGGGTGTGAGGGGAAAGGGGAAAGCATGTATGTCTGAAATGTGTGGTAAAAATCTCTTCTGCAAAGAATTCTGCAAGGTAGACTGCTAACCACAAACAAATAGGCCAACAAATGGGTGCTGGAAATGAGCAGCAGCAAAACTCAAAACTAGACCAGCTACTTGTGTGTCTGTAGAATCAGGGAGAGAGTGAGTGCATGTGCCTGTGTGTGTTCTTTCTGTTTTACTAAATAAATGTCTAGTCAGCCTCTAGGAGTTTCATTTCTGCAGGCAGATCTTTAATTCAGATTTTCCTGTGGCCTGAAAGTAAGACAGCCCTAGTTTCTCAGTGAAACATTTCTCAGCAGGCTCTATTGCATTGTTTTTGTCTGATTTCAGTTAAAACTAGTGTGCACTTTTACCACAAAATAAAAGCTTAATTTTTTTCCTACTAACTTTTAGTTTCATATTCAAATAGAAGGCAGCAAAACATGTTTGGAGTAGTAGTTAGGGTTTTTTTCCTTCCATATTTTTGCCTTTCAGCAAATTTTGTAAAGCATGGATTGTCTGCCTCATCATTAGTTTTCTTTTAATTTGGAGGAGTATAGTTTGTGGGCTATCCTAGCATAAAAAAAAATGGGGTTTTTTTGCCCACTTCAAATACTGGTCTAGTTCCAGTCTTAGTGGAAGTAATAGTAGTCTAATACTAGTCTTAGTTCCGATGAACTAAGTCTGAAAAGTTACCTGCAAGTAACTGCAAAGATGAACGAAGTGCAGGGTGATGTATCCTTTTTAACCATCAGATAGATCCCTTTTAATCATTGGATATATCCATTTAACCATCATCAGGTGTGCAGAGAAACACCCTGAGTCCAGGGAAACCACAGAGAGCAGACAGGTAGGAGAAGGTCCATAGTTAAGAAGGGCTGATACAAGAGGGATCAGAGATTTTTCAGCACAATCAGTGTGATTGGCACTGTGGCTTGGAGAGCTCTCTCCTCTGAGGATACCCAGAACATTTTGGCTTTCCAGCTTTTTTTAAAAAAATATATTTCATATAAATGCATATGAAGTTACAGAAACCAATTATGCCATTTCATCTCCTAGACTAAATGTTCAGGGCTTCTGCCAGTTAATTATATTTTATTACTGGAGACTACATCATGCCAGATGCTCAGCACAAAGTACTATGCTGTGCTTCTTTTAAGTCAAGTCTTTTTAAGCAAACCCTTTGAATAATTCCTGTTTGTTCAATGATTTGAGAGAATGAACTTATGTAAGATTGTGTATTTAGTTAAAAAAAAAAAAAAAAGGAGGTGGGGAGCTTGTTGGATTAGGCAGCAAAGCTCCCTTCAGGAATGTTGAGTTTTAACTGTAAAGTATGTGTGAGGTCAGGCATTTGTTTCAAAGATTAATTGAAGATTAGGTTCCTGTGAACTCTGTTTAACCTGCATTTCTATTCCTTTCTGTACAGCAAAAAAGTCTTACAAGTGAAACCTCCTTTTTATTGTTCTAGTTCTTTCTCCTTAGCCAGCATAAAGCAGCAAGATTTACAAGAAATCCAAGTTTGTGCAGAATTCCTGTCAAGTGTGACATCAGAGCTATAACCTCAGTGTACTTCAGATAGCATGCAACACTCGTGAGAAGTGATTTGATTAAAAGCAGTTTTGCTTTAATTGAAGCATTCTTAATTCTTATGCTGGCTAGAGTATTATAAATGGAGCGATGGGGATGGTTGTGCTGTGCTTCAGTATTTTGTGAGAGAAAGAAACCAGTGCCTTGTTCTGTCTCCCTACAAGGCTGTCAGAGCAAGTTCTTTGTTTTTTTTTTCTCTCGAGGGGCCTGGAGGAGAGTGGCAGGAGGTGACTGCTGTGACCTCTGTTGCTCTTAAGACATCTGAAGCACCAGGACAGTGGGCAGGAGCCAGCCCTCACTTCCCCTTAGCAGCAGGAAAGCAGCTCCCCTGTGTTGCAAGGGTTGCTGCCTTCGTGTGGCAAAAGCTTCCCAGCCTGGTTCGCTTCATTCGTGCTCCTGAAAGCTCCCAGGTGGAGAGTTTTGGTCCTGCCCCAGCACAGGTTGGTGTGGATGGTTTCCATCTCTGTGTGCACAGTGTAATGGTGCAGTGCTCACACTGAGTGTGATTACTGCTGCTCTTCCACGTCCAGAAATGCTGTGGGAGCCAGATTAGCCTTGGCACCAGACAATGAGGAACACGTGGCTTTAGCCATCTCACTTTTGTTTGGGCTCTCCTTTTCACTCAGCACTCAGAGAGCAAAGACGACCATTACTTGTGTGTTTCTATAAAAACACTGAGATAGTTTGGTGTTACCTGGATGATTTCTGTGGAACATTTCATTATAAGATGCCCAGATGTAGTCCTGCAAAGGAGGACACAGCTAGTCTGGCAGCTCATGAGGCAAACCCTTCTGTAGTCTTGAAATTACAGAACTAAAGACAGTTACCATAAAGCCAAGTGCATAAAACTGTGGCGAGAAGCATTTGTCAACTTTCTTTCCTCTTGTATTGCAACATCTGTGGCTATTTTAGAGCTTGCTACGAATGATTAATTTTTGGTTTGAAAAGTGCTTTTACGTATTTCCCAGGAACTCAGTCCAAAGTGCCTCCTAGTGCTTTTTCATTTTTCATTTTGGTGGTTTCTAACTCTTCCTTGTCAAGGGTAGATGCAAAACCAGTGGTTTCCTGATGAGGACGACTTGCCTGGCTGCCTTTTTTCCAAAACCATTGTTTGGTTGTGCTTTTGCAGCTGAAGAGCCAGGCAGACTGTTGGGATATGAAACACAGCACCTTTGGAAAATGTGTTGCTTCCATTCAGAACAGAAAATGTCTGTGATACTGACTGTTTGTTTAGGGAGAGGTGGCTGATAAAGTGGTACCTTAACACCAAAGGTTTTAATAATTTGGGTGTTTATGGCAATGTTTTAAATATCTAGTGCTTGAATTTTTGGCATCTGGTGTGCACAAAATACAGCAAATTTTTTTTATATGCTCATTGTTGCGGTGAAAGAGATTTATTGGACCAGGATACAAGGATTTCTCTGTCTGAGTTTTTTAATGCAATTTTCTGCATAAACAAAGAGGAATTGGATGAGTGATCAGTGAAAGACTGGGACAGGCATGCAATGAGCGAGCTGGTGTTAGTCACTGAATACTGTAAGAGGAGTACAAACTGCTTGTGTCAGAGAGTTACTCTGAAATTTGTGGGTGAAATGCATGAGGTAAACAAAAAAAGGAATGAACAAAATTATTTTCTGCATATTTAAGTGTCCTGGAGCAGAGTAAGAGCAAGAAGCTCCCAGGCAGGGTCTCAAACCGCTCTGAGGCCATCTCTGGATCGCTGAGTGGGTTCAGCTAACACCAGAGAAGTTTCACAGCAGCCCATGAGAGAATGCAGTCAGGTGGACCCACTGTCTCTTTCCACCAGAATGCCAGGACTTTTTAAACAATTGAGGCAGTGATGCCCTAGAAGTCATTTCTAGTGCAGACAAGGAGACAGAAATTGAGATACTGCATCTGATTGCCAGCATGTGGTCTGCAAACAAGGAGGGGACAAAAACCCCAACATAACCCCCTGCTAGCAAAGTTTATTTTGAAATCAAATATTTGCCACTGGCTTCTGCATGACACCTGAGAAGTATCAGATACTGTTATCCATCTTGCCCGTCCACATCTGGAACTTTTGGCAAATAGGTGTCAAATAATTTTTAATGTCTACATGTGCTCTGCCTTAATGTTTTCTTATGGTATTGAGCAGCCAAGTTACATAGGGCTCAAGGAAAAACATATTTTGCTTCTCTCTACAAAGGCACAAGGTAGTGCAAGTGCAAGGGTCTTGAGACTCTTACCTCCCTGTCCAGCCTGTCCTGTCCTCCCTGCTGCACCCTTTGTTGGAAATGTTGGATGAGGTGAATCTTTCCCTGGGCTTCAGCTTTCCCCACGGACTGACCCCTGAGTCCTTGAAGTAAGAAAAGACAAAAAATCATTTTTTCCTAGTTAATGCAAATTATGTTTTCAAAAGGGATGTGCTCATCTTGAAAGGGGGCAGAGCAGCTTTGTCAGCACTGCAGTTTCTGAACCTGAGGAACAGCAGTTTGGAGCCTGTTGCTTCGTGCTGCAGCAGCATCCAACCAGAGAGCATGGAGTAGATCCTTCTGAGATTGGAGAAGGATTGAAGAAGAGCTTGGAGGCCTGGGGAGTGCCAGTCCTCCTGGGGAGAGCCTTCTTTGGCAGGTCTGACTTTGCTGCTTTTCCCTTTTTTCTCTTCTGTCACAGAAGAAACAAAAAGATGCTTTCCTTTTGAAACAAAAGGATGCTTCTGCTAAATCAAATGTGCTTAAAACTAGCTAAGAAATGCCCAGCTCCTTTGGTTGATAGGAAAAAAAAATCCTCTTCTCCTTTAATGTAAACATAATTTCACCTCTTTCCCCAGCAATTCAGTGAAGATCACAAAACTATGACTCCAGGCTGGTTAACTGGAGGCCAAACATCAGCTCTGCTCCACTTTACACACAGGATGGGAGAAACAGCTCTGGCTCATGGAGAGACCTCCAAAGGAGAAGCACTGCTTCCTGTTCCTCTTCATCTTCCCAAATCTATTGACGTCCTTTCTCCTCACACTGGTGTGAAGTTTGTCTGTGTCACCCATGGTGCTTGTACATAGAAATAAGTATGCACTTGTGCAGGCAGTGGAGGCAATGTGAGCTGCTTGGGGTGGATCTATGGGCAAGAGCCCAGGACTGACAAAAAGCATCTAAAAGCTGCTGAGTAGCTCACTCATGTCAGGTTGTCCTGTGCTGGAGAAACCATCTGATGGAAAAGTAACTGGATCTAGTTCCTGGCTGAGTTTGAACAAGTAACACATGCACTAATGCCAATTGGTTCACAGTGAAAACATTCCCTGAGAAGCAGTGGAGGAATAAGCAACCAGGATTTGCCTTGAAAACATCTTTGTCCCACCATCCCTCTCTCTCTTGTTAATTCCTTCTGGGTTTAGGGGCCTTTTCCCAACAAATCCTGTGTGACCCCTGGCTCCACTGTGCAGGTCCTGCTTGCACTGCAGGGCTGGTGTTGCTATGGATGGAGTTGTAAAGGACAGTCAGCTGCTGAAATTGCCTCCCTAATCAGTAACCAGAGCTTGGCTTCTGTGTCATGTCTTAACAAACTGCTGCTTTTAAACTGTTGCTTTTAAACTGTAGTCTTGAAATTGCCAGCCAAAAACCTCCTGCTGCACCATGCTTCAGCAGGTGGAAGCAGAAAGCATCAGCACTCAGGGAAAGCTGCTTTTTCCACCTGAAGGACAGGCCTGTTGCTTGGTTAAAGCTTCTGGGAGAGAGGGGAGATGGCTGATTGGGAAAGGTCGTTGGCAGCTTCCTGCCTGTCAGCAGCTGTGCTCAATCTTGATGCAGCTATGACTTTCCACAAAGAAAAGATCTCCAGCAAAGATCTCCCCCTGCACTTGTTGACCTTCACCATGGGAAGAAAGGAGTTGTTTTTCTGTGAGATCTAGATGGCAGCGAGTGCCTCATTTCTACGTGATGAATGTCAGTGCTTTCTTACAAGATGTGAATCTTATCTGCATGGACCAGGCCCTGATACTGCCCTCAGAGCAGAGAGGCAGTGGCACAAGAGGCCAAGGGATGACATGCGCTGCCTGGGCTGTGATGCTCTGGGGGCAGGGGTGAACACGGGTCAGGTGCTGAGCTCAGATGTGACCCAGGTTAAGAATTAATTTTTACTCAAGGCTGGATTTAGAAATTCCCCCAGCTGGACCCAAACCTCTCCCTCTGGGTTGCCAGCTCTCTGCTATTTTGAAGCAATGGAGATTTTTGTTTTCAGTCCCCAAAGATTGGTTGGTTGAACATGAGCTGGTGGCAAAAGGCATCCTTAAATTTAGTTGGACTGCCTGCCTGGAGGGGAGCTCACTTCTGAAGGGCATCAAGGGTAATTTTGGGCACTTAACAGGGCAGCTCATGGGTACTCCCTGAGATGGACCAGTGTGCTCAGGGCCTGTTGGATGTCCAGATCTCATGAATCTCATCCCACCTCAGCAGTGAGTACCAGGGAAAAAAACTATTCTGCCTGCCCAAAGGCAGGATGGGCAGAACAAATGCTCCTTGTGTTGAACCCAGCAGGCATTCAGACACTCTCCCCTGTGCTCTGTCTGTCCCCTATTTTATCCTGTTGCCATCATTCTCTCTTCATTCTCGTTTCCAGCTCTGCTTGTAGCAGATGTACCCATTTCTGTACCAGCTGCTTCCCAGAGCAGTGACCTGTACAAAATATGTATTTCTACTTTCTCAGCAGAGCAAATAGAGATGAGCATCACAGGCAGGGCCCAGTGCTTCAGGACCCCCCAGCTCCTCCAGCTGTGCCGGCTTTGCTGTTCCATGGAGGTGGAACAGTTTGAGGGGTGCAGGGGTCAGCTTGGATTCCCATGGAAGCCAGGGCCAAGCTCCCATCAGCTCAGGCAGGGGAAAACCTGACCCTGAGAGCAGAGCAACCCCAGAGCAGTTAGGGTTTATCTGATTTCTGAGCAGTTGTCAATGAGAAACTTCTTTATCAGGACCTGCCTGGACAGATAATGCCTTGCCTGCGAGCCTTGCTGACAAGCACCGGGACTGTGGGTGCCCCTGCACCCATGGGAGTCCATCTGTCCATCTGGCTGCCTGTCAGGAAAACAGGCTGCAAAGTAAACCTGTGCTGCCTTCTGAGGAAAAGCAGCAGAGGGAATGACCTGACACTGCTGTGCCAGACCATCCTCTGGATCAACCTGTTCCATCAGCACTTACCTGGGCTAAAGCAGAGAAGGGGTTGCTGTCCAAAGAATTGGCTGGAACACCCCCGTGATGCCCCTCTGTGTTACTGCTGGGATTTGCTTTTGCCCAATATTCTGCCCTTGTCAGCAGAGTGGATGTCCTCGTGCCAGGCACTCCTGCAGTGTGCTCCACATTCAGTGATGTTACTAAACTACTGATTACTCCTGAGGCCAGTTGGGAGATACAACAGCCCTGAAAGTTACTACTAAGGAGCAGCTCAACACTTGAGATTTTGAAGTGTTTATTGTAGTTTAAGACTACTCCCAGATTTTTCAGACACATCGTGGAAAGTGCTGGGTGCCTGCTCAGGGGTCTGAGTGCACAATGTCAAGGCAGCCTTCTCCCTCCACCTACTCCCCGCTCCCCAAATTAATGCCTTGCACAAATGAAAAGCAAGAGCTTTTCACGTTAAGAAATCTGCTTCGCATGTGATTTGAAAATAATGGCAGCACTTCAGTGCAGGAGCTGTGAGCAAGGCTCCAGGAGCAAACTGTACTCTCAAATACCTGCTCCTCATCTATTTGCTTCTTTTTGTAGGCCTGCTCTGCTGGGGTATTTAATCTTTCAGTTTACATACAAAGGATCTATGCAGGAAGAACATTATCCTATGAATCCTCCTCACAGTTGATGGAAGGCAAATTTGAGGTAGCTGACCTTGGTGTGGTGACTGCTCTCCTCTGTGGATTTAAAATACTTAACTTAAAACCCTGTTTCTCTTAAACTCTGATAATCATGCCATGGCACATCTCAAGGTTAGTGTTCCAATATAGTTTAGCTCATGTGCTGTTCTCTATTTAAAAAAAGAAAGTTTGTTAACTTTCAGCAGTTTGTGGCTCTAGCCCAAGATGAGATTTTTTAAAATTAGAGCTGATTATTTTCTTTGTATGTCTTGAGTGGTTTACAGATGGTGTTCCTTGGGCATCCCACAACACTCCACAAAGGGCACACTTTGCTTTTAACACCTGCACATCCCAGACTGTTTCAGATCCAGGTCTCCAATCACTTCCATGTTTGTAGGAGGGTGTAAAACTCTTTACTTGCCAAGCACAGCGGGGTGTGGGCACTGGCAGAGCGCAGCAGGGCAGGAGATAGGCACAGGCTGACCCTCCTTGCAGGCTTCAGGGCCCTGTTACATAGATGTACGTGAGATAGGGGTGAAACATTTGCTTTGGATTTCCCACAGCTACCAATTGTAAAGCGATCTCATTTCCTGAGGTGTGCTGCAGACACAGAAGAAAATAACAGAACTGTGTGGCAAAACTGCTGGCACTACAAGTTCCCCCACCAGCTGATGGTACAAGACAGATAATTTGGCTCTGAGAGATCCCCCTTCAGATACAGGGAATTTGCTCCCCCAGCTGCTGCAAAATCCCCAGTTGCCCATGACTGTGCCCACTGGTCCCATTGGACTTCCAGTGCCATGGTGGAAAATGCCCTGGGCTGGTGGGAAGGGCAAAAATAGCCAGTGGAGTTTTGCTTTCTCACACTGGGGATGTTTGTGCACAGTGGAGGGGTGTGGAATGGCTCAGTGTGTACCCGTGATCAGTGGAAAGTGAGAGGTGCTCTTGCAGGGACAGTTTCCACAGCCTCCAGCAAGTGGAGGTTGATCATCTCCCTCATGTGTTTACCCAGCTTCCTATTGATGCTGAGCACTGCCTTAAATAAAAAGAAAAGAAAAAAGAGCTGATGCTAAAAATACAAAGTAGAAATGAGGGTGGTAAGAATAACCACTGCACACGAGTCCTTCTGCACCTGCTTGGTTTGAGTCTCCTCTTCTTCCCATGCCAAAGAAAAAAACCCCTCTGCAGAGGCTCATAAAGCTGGACATGCAACTCAATCCCTCAGCTGGGTGATAAATCCCAGCCTGGAGAGGTGAGGGAGCTGCTGGAGTCTTTTGTGCTGCTTCATTGGGTTTAGGTGGAACACCATGCCCTGGGGAAAGTCACTGCTCAGCCTAGATCCCCACTGGGGGCCTCTGTGGACTTTCCACCACATAAAAATAGATTTACCACAGACACTTGCACTATCAGCCCCAGGACTGACAAGATGCTGCAGCACGTCAGGCCCACACGTCAGTGCCCCAGTTAATCCAGCAGCTCTGTACGACTGGGGAAAACCTCCACTGCTTTGATAACCTCGTTGTTTGTCATTTCTTCTTAAGTGAAATCAAGCCTGGTTTAATCACAGCCAAAAGGCAAGCAAAAAGGTATGAGCCAGCTGAAAGGCAGCTTCTATTTATCTGTCTATGTAAGAGCTTTCATGGCTTTTCAGATGTGCTCCTTGTGGAGCCACATGTGATCCAAACCCTTTGCCACATTCCCTGGGGCATTTGCACCACACAATGATGATCTGGCCAAACAAATTGGCTATGCCCTTCTGGAAAGGAGTTGATATATTTCTACCAGAATATATTGTCTAACTTAATACATTTTTTTTTTTTTCACTTCTACTGTAAACATCTGTGATTCTGCTTTCAAAAAAAACCCCAAGCCTGGCATGAGATTCCACAGACAATTTACTTCTGTGGAAAAAGATGATTCCCCAGTCAGTGAAACATGTACTGACTGTGAGTAGCTGGCTTCTAACCCATCTGGTGGACTGGTATGAGCTCGAGGCAGGGAAAAGCAGTGCCAGTGCCAGTGCAAAAATGCAGCTGTCTGAAAATCAGGGAACATTAAGCACTGCTTTTACACTCTAGAGGCCTCTCAACATTGGGCAGAGCTGGCTGGGATGTGTGCCTTGACTGCAAGCTGCCGGCAGCACCACCTTCAGTCCAGCTGGTGGGTCCTGGGTTTGCTTTCCTCCTCGGGCAAAACAGGAGATGAAGGCAGAGCAACTCTTAATTTGGATTGATGAAGGCAGGAAGGTCACAGTGCTGGGCTTTTCTGTTCATGTCTCACTCCCGTCAATCAGGAAGTGGTGACGCAGGTTATGGGTTGGGTTTGAGGTTTTGGAAACTTTTTCTAAAAGTCGATCTCCTCACTCCGTCTTATTTCTGAAGTGTGAAGCTGTGGTGAAGGCTGGTTGAGAGCAGAGGGATGCCAGCCAAAATGCAGCTCCTTATCAGATGTAACGGGAGGATTTTCCTGGCTATTTGTTTAATCCTCTTTGTGGGATACACGGCACAAGGTAAAACGGGGCGGTTGTTTTCTTGGTAATCCTCTTTCTGGGCTATGCAGTGGAGGCCAAGTAAGCAGCCTCCGAATTTTACAAACTGGCCTTCTTTTGGGGGTAATGAGATGTACCCAGAAAGTCTGCTTTGCTAACGTTTCCTTCTCTGGAGGGGGAATGGCAAGAAAATGTGCTTTTTGCAAGTGGAGCATTTCAGTTTCTGAGAAAAGACTTCATAAAATATGTTGCTGCATGTGTGTATGCTTTCAGTCTAGGTATCTCAATACATATTTTTCTAAATGTCCCTTTCATAATGGTCTGGTTACTGCTGTTAGTTATGGAGTTACAGACATAGTATGTAACAGTTCTCATGTCATAACTCCTAGGGTCTGCTTTCTGGGGGGAGCAGGAAAAGAAACTAGTTGTAAGTATGAGGAAACTAAACGGTTTATTCCGTAAAATATTGCAACATACACCAGTAAAATGACAAAAGGGAAATATTGATTCATGATGCTGTGCCTGGTGGACTTGCTTCTTGTGAGAGAAAAACTGCTCTTCAAGCATGTAGAATTATTTGTCCATAATTTGTCCACAAACCAAAGCTGTGACAGTGATAGGCTCTCATTGTGCATTACCACTCTGAGGCTGATCTTTGAGGGATTATGGCCTACCTGTTCCATGTTGCTTATTTTCAAATTTTTCAGCTGCAGCTGTTTATTTTGTTGCCACTGTTATTATTAAAAACCTTCTTAATAATAGGCGAGGAGAAGAAAATAAGTATGAAAAAGGAGTATACTGTAGAAGCAGCAGGAAATTACACCCGTGAGATTTTTTTTCTTTTACAGAAGAGTGTAGGAGGTAGCTGAAAGTCATCCAGTACATTATGGAAATATATAGGGCAATAGAGAAGTGTAATTACAGAAAGATATTCCCAAGAAACTGAGAAAAAAAAATAGATAAAATGCCAACAGGTTGAGAATGCACCAGGAGGTTTCTGAACAAAGTAATTACATGAGACCAAGAGGAAGGATGAAATGTCACTGCTTTTATCTTTATTATGTGATCCTTATTTTGTCGTTTTGGTATTTTTTGAAGACCCACATTTTCAGTGACAGCCCCAGTCAGGCACCTGGGGAGCCCCAGAACGGAAAACCTGGGTTTTGTTGTGTCTAGGAGACATCTACCTGAACTGTCTGTCCTCAGACGAGTGCTCCCCGAGCCTCCATAAACCCCAAACCTGCTCCCGTGGCACACCTTGAGTTTCTCACCTCCCCACCAGAGCTCAACCCATTGAATTTGAAGGGGGCAGAGCTGGAGCCAGCAGAGGAGGGAGAGCACAGGAGCCAGCTCTCTGCTGGGTGCCTTGTCCCCAGAGGTTTCCACATTATTTTCACATACCTCCACCTTCAAGGAGAGCTGCAGGAGGTTGAAGCCCCAGGTGCCCCATGGTCGTGCCATAGTGTGAGCTGGGGATGAGCCTTGCTGTGACGGCAGTGGTTTCCCATGGACTTCCTGGAGCTGGGTGTGAGGGGATTCCCTGGGGATTTTTCATGGATTTCCTGGTGCCGTGTGCGAGATGTGCCTGATGACTCTGATGACAAAAATATCTCTTAGAATGTCAGTAGCCGTTTTAAAAAAAAAGGCTTCAGGGTTACTTTCATGGAGGTTGAGCAATCAGGGCCACACAAATTACTTTCATCCGCTCCTTTAAGCCTTATTAGGTGCTCATAAAGTTCATAGGATTTGGTGAATAATGTTCTGGTCCTCGTGGACGATGTGTGGCTGATTCCATCAGGTGCTCCGATGCAGAGGGCGAGGTACAAGAGGGTGAGGTGCCGGCCTGACGCCTGGTCCGCTAACTGCATCGAAGAGAAGGGGCCCTGGTTTTACATGCCCACCGGTGGGGCCAACAGGATCCTTCCTCCCATGGCAGACCCGTCCTTGTAAGTTCATTTGCCACGTGGTTGTCATTAATGCTAGCACCCCAAAACGTATTATTCCTGCCTTGACAGTTCTGTCACAGCGTGGCTCGCCCACGGTAACGTGAGGCTTTGATGTGTTCATCTAAGAGAGAAAATTGCCACTCTGCATTTCAGGATGAAGAGATACCAGGAGCTGAGCGATGTATTCCCTCTCTCGGATGAGGATGCCGGCTCTGGGTCCAACACCGTGATGGAAGCAGAGCCAGCCTCTGGGTCGGGGCTTGGTGACAATGACAGCTTCTCTGAGGCGAAGCTGCCTGTCCTCCTGGAGAGCCTGCGAGGCACCGAGCTGAAGGAAGAGCTGTCGGAGGAGGATTTGCTCCTGTAGGGTTGGAGATGTCGTCCTCATGTGCCGCTCCCTCGCCTCTTTCCCAGAGCCCGACCCGACAGCCATGAAGCGGTTTTAAACCAGCATCAATAAAAACTTTGCCTTAAGATCTTTACCCCTTTCGCTTTCTCGAAGCGCTGTTGTTCAGTCTGAACTGCCTTTTTACGCGTGTACGTGCAGCACCATCCCAATGAGGGGGACAATAGTGACGGGTGCGCAGCCAGCTCTGTGGGAAAGTCGTCGTGCCCTGAGGGGATAAATTCCAACCCTTTGTGCGCTGGGAGCCGACTGCATTTTTCCAGCAGTCAGCCAGTCGCGTATCCCGAAAAAGAGCCCGAAATCCTGCCGAAAGGAAAGGTTTATTCCCGCGGTTATGTCCTGAGGGGAGCCCCCGCAGCACTGCCGCCTCCCGGCCGCCAGGCGGCGCCCTCCCAGGGCGGGCACGGAGCTGGAGGTCACGTGCAGCGGGGCGTGGTCCCGGCGCGAGGGTGGGCGTGGCCTATGGGGGGCCGTAAGGTCACATGACCAGGGGCGCGCGGCCGGGGAGGGCTGGAGCTGGTGCGCGCGGGGCCGGTGTCGGGCCGCGGAGGGGGCGCGTACCATGGTGAGTGCGGGGGGGGCGCGGTGGTGGTGGTGGTTATGAGGGGTGGGCAGGGGGGTGCGGAGGGGCGCGTACCATGGCGAGTGCGGCGCGGGGGGGGCGGGGGGAGGCAGCGCCGATCCGCCATCGCCTGAGGCGGCGGCGGCGGCCTGGGCAGGGCGGTGCCTCCTCTTCTACTCCTTCCTTCCAAAAGCCGAGGGTTTAGGGGGTTGTTAATTTTATTTGCGGGTTAAAAGTGCCCGCGTGACCTCGGTAGGGCGGGGTTTGGTCGTGAAACTCGGGTTCCGTGTGCTGCCGTCGGGGAGAGCGCACGGACGGACCTGGGGCTGTCGGTGGATCTTCCGGCAGTGCCGTGAGGCAGCGCTGGCAGCTGCGGGCTGCGATCCTCAAGGAGCACACCCTCCAGGGCTGGGCGAAGTGCTCGGTGTGCTCTGATGAAGAGGTTAAAAAAACGTACGGGTTGTAAAGAGTGGTCTGGATCGATGGCTTTGTGGTTCTGGGGTGTTCGGGGTTCCTTAGCGTGTGTCTCTATTGCGCGGGCAGAAGCCGCTCGGGGCTCCGTGAGGAGCTGGGATTTCTGTGCCCTCCATCAGCCGCTGGCATTCCCACAAGTCCTTCAGTGCAGCTATTACACTTCAGGGCTGAACGCAGCTTGATTTTGGTCCTGATGTAGCAGAATCTCCAGCGTCTGTCTTTTACAGAAAACCAAGAGCGTAGCCTGGCATTTGGCCAGTTTCTGGAAACCCCAGTTCTCTGTGCATTCCCTTCAACTGTAATGTAATAAAGCCCTATGATGGCTATCTAAAATACTTCTTGTTTTGCACAGTTTTCCCACAGCAGTATCTTCGATAGCAGCTGGAGGAGATAGCAGCTGTTGACTTCTTTATTTCATGTTCTTGTTCTCTGTGGAGGAGATCGTGGCTAATCTCGAAGGAGTGCAGTTGAAATATTTACATGCAGTCTCCTGAGAAGTGGTGTGTTACCAATGTTTGGTCTGGTTGGCCATTTAAATAGCTTGTAATTCAGAAGGTGCTGTGAGAGTATCCTGTATAGTTTGCTTAAAGGTAATGTGCTTCCTTGTTTAGTTAGAGGGGAGTATAAGACTAATCTGGAAAACAAGTATAGTTTCAAGGAAAAAATGTGACCATGCTCAAAAGTATCTTGTGTTTAAAACAGTCTACAATTTAGAATTCTTGTTGAAACTATTCTTTTTCTCTTTCCCTTCCCCAGAAGCCAAGAATCAGTAATGGTTCTAGTGTGCCCTGTTTAAAAAAAACAAAAATATTTTTTCAGTGGTCCATACAAATCTGTGCTTGGCAGAGACTTGGGAGACATTTTGATCTTCTGTCTGATGGTCTTGCTGGGTCATCTGCTGCTGCTTTCCCCTCAGAATGTGTAGCAGATATAACAGGGTTTCAGAGTTAAATATATCTTTATGGATTGAAGTGGGGCTGATTGGTGAACACACACAAAGTCAGTTTGGTCTCGTGTGAATCACTGTTCTACAGCTCCAGCTTGCTCTGTGTCCCCACCTCTCTAGGAGGGGTGAGCACTAAGTCACTCAGTGTTCCTACTGCCAAGCAGTAGCATTCAGATCACATCTTTCCCTAGGCTCTTTTTTTTTTTTAATGCTGCATTTCAAACTTCAGGTCCCCAGAATGTCTTGGAAAGAGTTCTTACTCCTTTAATGTTAAATCCTGGTGGGATGGGGAGGAGAAGCAAAAATAAAACTTGCAGGTTGAGATAACAGTTCTAATAATTGAAGCAAAGTAAAATATAATAGTAATGTAATAGTAAATAATAACGGTAATGATAATAATAAAAAAGAAACATAAGTGATGTGTAATATAGTTGTTCACCACCTGCTGACTGATGTCACACCCCTGTCAGCCCCTTCTGGGTAACTCCCCCAGTTTATACACTGGGCAGGACATTCCAAGGTGTGGAATATCCCTTTGGCTGGTTTGGGTCACCTGTCCTGGCCATGCTCCCTCTCAGGTTTTTGGTGTACCTCCTCACTGGCAGAGCATAAAGCACAAGAAAGTCCTTGACTTCGCAACAACTAAAACATCAGTGTGTTATCTATGTTATTCTCAGACTGAATCCAAAATCCAGCATTGTATCAGCTACTGAGAAGAAATTAAAAGAACTTACATCTTGAAGACGTCAACTCCAGCCAAAACCAGGACAGACTGTTTTGTATATACCAAATTCATCTGGTTGAAGCAGATGTTCTCATGGAGAACATAGTGTAATTTCTCAAAAAACCAGAAAAATCACACTGAATTAGTGAAGTGTCGTCTGCTTTAGTACATCAAAGCAGATTAGTGCCTAAATCTTTGGAGGAAAATGTTGGCTTTTGCACTAATCTCGTTGAGTTTCCCATAGAGCCACTAACTTGTTTTGCAGCTTCTTGTAAGAAGTGTTTGTGTAAGATCAAAGGATGATCTCTCGGGTTCTTGTGTTTGGTGCCAGTCAAAAGTTCGAGCATAGGGAATGCTGAGGAAAGGTGAGGACAAACGTGCCTGAAGCAGTGTTACAGGTAAACTTGTGACACCCCCCTCTCTGATGGCAGCCTTGTGCAGCTGAGGTGGGCTGTGGGAAGAACTGCTGCCTCTCAAAGTTGCTAAGACAACTGTGGTCTGTAGGCAGAGGCAGCAAATAAAATCCCTATACTCCTTCCCCAGCCAGGGGGATGCTTTGGGCTTTACATTATGTCCCCTGTTATTGTTTCCATTCTACTTTGCTCTAATGTTTGGGTTTATTTAGAAGTAGTAATGGTAATTACTATACTGTGTGCTTTTTATAAACATGGTATTTTTTAAGAGCTGTCACTGTGTGTTACTGACCTGACTTCAGTTATTTGCAAGATGAACAGCTGTCCTTTCTCATCACTGTTTCTCTGGTCTCTGATACATAAAGGCTTTGTTGCTTTGTGGAAGCACAAATGTTTCTTCCCCATTTTTTTTTTCCCTCCCAGCTACACAGTTAAAATGGAGTGTCCACTGTGTAGTAATTTGTCCTGTTCTTGTTATTCCAGAGTTTTCTTGGAAACCTTTTCGTTCCTGTTTGTGAGATTGATGTTGTACTTAATGATGCTGAAACAAGAAAACCTGCAGAAATCAAAACAGAAGATGGTAAAGTAGAAAAGCATTTTCTCTTCTACGATGGAGAATCTGTTTCAGGAAAGGTAATTTTTATTTAAAAGTGACTATTAATTACTATTCTGATTCTGGCATGCAAATGCATATTGGAAGGTAAATGAAAAACTGCTACAAGAGCTGCATTTTCAGCTTGTGTTGTTATTCAAAGAGGATACTGTTTTGCTGTGTATGGTTTTTTTAACCACAGTCATTCAGGCAGCTGATAAAACTCAACATTTTTGAATAGTAACTGTTTATTTATTTCCAGCCGTCCCATATTTATGAATAAGCTTTTTGTGCAATGATGTGCAATCCTACCATTGCTTCTGGTGAGAAAAGTGTTTCAGACTGGATCCCCCTGCTTCCCCTTCCCTCTGAACTCCAAAATCCAGTACAGGTAACAGTAATTTTTGGCTGTCACAGTCAAAAACTTGCATGCCCTGAAGATAAGCCTTGCGTTCCATGACCTGAAGTGGTTTCTGGATTTCATCAGAGGAGCAACATAAGAAGTTCAGCTGACTGCTGAGTCAACAAGAGTTTTTCTGACTGAAAGAAAAAGACAGTGAAGTTGAGATTGCCAGAGGGAGTTCTCTACATTCAGTATTGCACTTAGGAACTCCTTGCCATCACTCTGTTTTACTGGAGCCATTCCCACTCTGAATATTTCTGTTATGATTCACTTTTCCTTCAGAAGACTTGAACTGGATATTGTTGGGTTTTGAGACTGACTTCTGAATGCCTACTTTGATCTTGACTGACCTATATCACTGGGCATCTTCCTACTCTGGCGATACCTTTCCGTACAAAGATCCTGCTTCTCTAGAAAGATCCTTCCAGGGATGTGAAGGGCCACAAGATGAGCCTTAAACCCAGGGAACTGAGGGAGAAACTTGTGCTCACTGTATGGAGAGCTGTTTGTTTGTATCAGCGACGCCTGAGAGGTGCCTGATGAGTTTGGGTAGCACAAACACAGTGGCATGAAGAGGTCTGGGAGATCAGAAGTTTTTTTGACAGCTTCCCTCTACCCCATCCTTTTTTTCACCACAAAGATTGTTCCAGTGGTTTACTTCCTACTCAGATAGTGGATTTTGAAGTACAGGAATCACTGCCTGTTAAGAAAACATTCTATATCCTTAATATTGACATGTTTCAATACAAAGTAACCTTGTGGAATTGTTACTTGTCTGTTTTTGAGACTCAGAGTCACAAATGAAAGTCTTCATAGTAGGTTTCATTCTCTGTTATTTTTCATTGACTTTGCCAACACCAGTATTTAGCTGTCTCCCAGAGAAGGGACTGAAGCTCACTTGGCTTGAAAGGAATCCATCTCATGGCATTTAATTTTTGAACTTCCAAATGGGACTGTCAGAAGATGCTTTGAAGCGTCATGGCTGGCTCTGCTTGAGCTCTGGCTTGGACACTTAATTTTGAGACTTAAAAGTTTCAATTTTAGTTGTAAAATTCAGTCTCATGGATGATTAGATTTTTCTTGAATGTTTTAGTGGTGCCTTGGAAATGCTTAATTTCATGATTAGCTGTTTGATTTGGCCGCCTTCAAGCTCAGGTAGGGCTCTGGAGAAGAGATCTTGGTTTTCATAGGCATGTACTGATATGTTTTCCTTTTTACTGAGATCATGTTAGAGTGAAAATGTTGAAAAAATTTAACTTGTGTTTGGTTTTGTTTTCTTTTACCTTGGTAGGTGAACGTCTCCCTTAAACATGGGAAGAGACTAGAGCACCAAGGAATTAGAATTGAATTTGTAGGACAAATTGGTGAGTTTAAGCTATAAAGGGGCTTTTAGGTGCTTGTGGTTTATGGAACTTGGCAGTTGTGATTATCAACAGTTCAGAAAGAACTTGATCTGATCAGTGGATGATAAGGGCCAGAGGAAGGTTATATTTTCCTTACTTTAAAGCAGGTGATGTGCTAATTTGTGCTTCTCAGAAAGTCATTGGGAGAAGAACATGTACATATGGGTTGGTGACTATTCTGTCTGTTTCAGACTAGCTAAAAGTTTGATTAATAACCACTAGAGATTTAGGAGAACTAAACTTGTGATCCTCTCTGAAAGAGAAGAGACGTAGAAGAGGTATTAAGAGGCAGCCTATAGCAAAATACTTTTAAAAATTTTATGGTAGTTGGTTTATAAAACCTATTAGAAATGTAAATTTCTTATAACTACTGAAGTCTGCTTAGAGTTGAAGTATGAGGAATCTTTATTACATCTAACTTCTTACCAGTCCAGGTAATCTCTCTGCACCCTTAGAATGATGCTAAAATTCCTTCCCTCTCAGAGAGCTCTTTGCATTATTGTCCCCCTTGGAAATAATTACTCAAGTTTCAGCCTCGTACAATTGACTTTAAATGTAATTTCACAAATTCTCTATTTCTCATCAGTCAGTAGGCTCCAATAGTCTGTGTCTGAAGTGCTGTGTAGCAGATATGACTGAGACAGGCATTTGCTGCTTTATGCTTTGAGGTTGTGATCAGTAAAATTAAACTTTGAGAATAAAGCAGCACTGGGAATGGGATGATGGGAATGAGGCATATAGACGGGGGAAAAAAGAGCTCAGCTTTGCCAGCTTCATTTAGTTTGTTGTCTTCCAATAGCTTTGCAGATTGTTTTTCATCTACTGCTGACTTACACATTTTAATCTCTAGATGAATTTAATTTGATGTAGTGTTTCTTGGAAATTCATGCATTTCTGTGACTTTGTCATGCAACATTGATAAGTCCACATAATTATGCAGAAGTGGTTTAAACTACTGCTCTTTGTACTTGTCCATGTTTTTTTGCATCCTTCCAAGTTTTAGTACAGAAATGCAGAAAGCATTCCAGTAGTGTGATCTACTACTTTTATTTGCAGACTAACTCCGTATCAAAGCTGTATTTTAAACCAACTCTTCAGAATACAGCTTTTCTGACTGACTGGCACAAAAACTAATTGATATGCAGCATTAGATAAACTATGCATTAGATAAATGCTTGTCCCAGTAAACTAAGTACATTTTTAGACAGTTGTGGCCATATTAGAAATTAGGAGCTACTGGTTAGTTTGTACCACATTGGCAGTGATAAACTGTTGAGTTGGTTTGTTTAGTTCATTTATTCTTTTCTGAAAAACTTCAGTCTGTGTAACACCAACTACCAGTGCTGATGTTCCATTTTGAATGGTAGAGAAGCTTATTTTTAGATACTGAAGTGTTTGGGTTTTGATTTTTAGGGTAATTTTTGGTAAGAATTGCATGACACATATCTAGGAATGAATAACTGACACTGCTTTGGGGACAGGAGATGCTGTTGCTGTGAAACTGTTTTTGTTTCCTAATGACTGACTTAGACCAGGGGTCATAATAAGCCATTTGATTGTAGATTAGGTGTAATAATAAATTATTTGCTAGATGTTGTTAATCTGCAGACCAGATTAGGATCACTGGCCTGTCCTAAATAAGGCAGTCCTGACACTTCTTTCATTTCATCCCTGCAGCAGTAAATGCTGGAAGCCAAAACCAGGCAATGCTAATTACAGAGCAAGAAGTACTTATTAAAGCTAGCTAAACTGTCATTAAAAAGCTAGTGAAGCTCTCAATGTGTTCTCTTCATTCCAGTTAGTTCTTTAGGGATGCTAACTGTAGGTTGCTAGAACTGAAGGTAATTGGAAAACCTGAATAAAACATTTGGTCAAATACATGTATTTTAAGTTAATTGCTTCTGTTATACTCTCCCACCTGCTCCTGCCAAATTAGAGACAATTTTGTTTGCTAAAAATAACACTGAAACATATTTTCCTTTAACTTTCTAACTTTAGAACTCTTCAATGACAAAAGCAATACCCATGAATTTGTAAACTTAGTGAAAGAACTGGCCTTACCCGGAGAACTGACCCAAAGCAGAAACTATGACTTTGAATTCATGCAGGTTGAAAAGCCATATGAATCCTACATTGGTGCCAACGTCAGACTGAGGTTTGTAACTCATTAAACCTTTTTTTTACCACTCCTCCCCTGCAGAAAATTCATAATTTAGCAACTGTGCTGCCCCCTCTTCCTCATTTTAGTTATTACGTAGAACATGTAAAAGCCAGTAGCTAGTGTGCCTTTATTGGACTTGTGGAGATTGTAAGACAGTGTGATCTTTTCTACTTATTTTGGAATTGCTCAATGCAGTTTGTATAAATAAAATTCCTTCAGTTCAATCAAGTGAAGACAGTCCATGTCTCTCCTTTAAAAAAAAAAACAACAAACCATACCCACAACTGAAGAAAACACTCTCACATGTGTTTTGGTGTCTTACTCTTTTCTACTTAGTCTTATGAGATTATACACTGGTTTTTCAAAGAATATCTGTACTCCAGAACACGAGGGCTCTTACTTAGTCAGTCTGGATAATTCTGGCTAATTCAGTGGCTTTCTTCCTAGGTATTTTCTAAAAGTGACAATTGTGAGACGGCTGTCAGACCTGGTGAAAGAATATGATCTGATTGTTCACCAGCTCGCTACGTACCCAGATGTAAACAACTCCATCAAAATGGAAGTAGGCATTGAAGACTGTCTTCATATAGAGTTTGAATACAACAAGTCAAAGTAAGTGTCAGAGCAGAATAGATTCAAGTAAATACTTTGGTATAAAAGGGTACAGTCTGTAATGTGGTGTATGTGGTGACCAACTTCACCTTCTGGACACTTAAAATGCGAAGTACTAATTGCACAAAGGCCTTTTTGAGATACAGTTGGCTGTTCTGTCTTCAATACTAACAAGAAGCTTACTAGCAAATATTTAAGACTTAATTTTTGAATTTTCAGTATGACTGATAGCACTTCCTTTACTGATACTGGTGGAATGATGGAAGTGTTGTAGTTGCTCTGGTCTGGCTGAGGTGCTTAGTTCAGTGGGGAAGTAAACTCCAAGTAGTTTCCAGGCAGAGAAGATAAATGCCTGTGTGACTTCTGTTCAAGAAGGTGTATAACTTCTGTTTATTCTTTAACAAAACCCCTCATTTTGTTCTTTTAAAGGTATCACTTAAAGGATGTGATTGTTGGAAAAATTTATTTCCTCTTAGTGAGAATAAAAATTCAGCACATGGAGTTGCAGCTGATCAAAAAGGAGATTACTGGAATTGGTAAGAGAAACAAAGTCTAAATGAAATGGCAATTTGTGTGCCAGTTGAGCCATATGCAGACCTGGAGAGAAGTCAGTAGTTGGAGCTCTGGCTAAACCAGTGCTCCACCAGCTTCTTTCTCACTGGTGTTTGACTACCATTTGCATTTTGTGCTTTGGCAATAATACTTTGTAGTCAACACTGTCAGTCCATTTAATTGTTTTGGGGCTGTGACTCTTGTGACTCTTCACAAATGTGAACCCTTGTAAATGGAACTTGGGCATAAATATACAGTAGCTTAATCAGCCTTAATAGATAATGAACAAGGGAAGAAGTGAAAAATACATCCTGAAGACTCCCTTGCCTCTGTAGGAATTAACTGGTTAAGGGGGCTTGGTAAACATTAGCATGAGTCAGTCATGGTCTAGAAATGTGTCATTTTCTGGCATCCTAAAAAAGTGGTATGATGGAAATACCAAGCAGCTTTGAAGCAGAAACAGTGTGATTCTTGCAGATCAGGCTTGTACTCACTGGAACAAGGCTGGAAGAGGCACTTCATTCCCCAGTAGCTAGGGTTCTTGGGAGCTTCTTGTACGGAGAGTGAGAAAGCTCCCAGCAGAGGAAGGGCAGAAAGCTCTGCTTTATTTCTGGCTCTTGAGCTGGCTGATAACCCTTCATTTTCTAGTCTGAGCATGGCCTTGCAGTACCGGTTGCTGGCACTGCTCACCAAGAGGAACAGTTTCAAGATTCCAGACCTTCTTGCTTGCCCCTTTTTTAAAGCTTGCATTTCCAGGGCTCCTTTGAAGCTCTTGTGCCTCTTCTGTTACAGCATGGTGGGGTGAGAGCAAGAAAGAGATATTCTGCCTGGGAGAGGGTTTTGCTTGCTTTAGCCATGTCTAACTTAGATTCAAGACAAAGGCAAAAATGCAGTGCTGTGTTAATTTAAATGCTGCAGAATGGAAGTTGTTGCTATAAAACTTTGTAAATGTTTAAAGCTGAAGCACTGTTCTCACAGTGAAAACTTGTTTCACCAGGACCCAGTACAACAACAGAGACTGAAACCATTGCAAAGTACGAAATAATGGATGGTGCACCTGTTAAAGGTAAATAACTGTGATTGTTTTAAGGGGTGAGCATTTAGTGTTAAAATCCTATTTAAAAGATCTGGGGCAGAAGAGAGGACTTACACTTTTTTTTTAACTGGAGAAGCCACATTTCTCATTTGGTTGCTGAAATGATGATGAATTTTCTATTTGGAGAAGACATTTTTATGGACTTAAGTAATTTCTTTGAGATCCTAGTAACTTCTCACCTTATTTACCATTGGAAATTCTGTGACTGATTCTTTCATCAAACCTGACTCCATGGTGTAGGCCAGCTCTAGAGAGTTGAAAATCACTGATCCTTTTGGCTTTCCTGCCTACCATGCCGGCACTGAGAAAGGGTTCTCACTTTTCATTTCATACTTTCTTCTGTGCTCAGTGTTACATTTCTCTTTTTTTGCTGGGTACTTTTTTGTCTTGTGCACATTTTTTTTTAACCAGGGAACAGGCACAGACAGTGCTTGGGAAACTGCTTTTATTTTGCATGCCTTCTGAAACTATTAATTATTCCATTGTAAGTAGCTAAGTGAGCTTTCTGTTTCTTGCAGGTGAATCGATTCCTATAAGATTGTTCTTAGCAGGCTACGACCCAACTCCAACAATGAGGGATGTGAACAAAAAATTTTCAGTGAGGTACTTCTTGAATCTGGTGCTTGTGGATGAAGAAGACAGACGATACTTCAAACAGCAGGTATGGTCTATAGCAGTCCTGTTGCAGAATTATCTGGGCTGTTTTACATGCTGCTTTGAACCTTCAGCAGGTTAGAAGCCACCTGTGCTTCATGTGTGGCATAAGCATTTGTGCTGACAAGTGTGTTGACAGCTCTGTAGGTGATGTTACCTTGCAGAAAAGGAACTGAGGGGGATGCTGGATACCATAGAACTTGCACCCACAAAACACTGGGTGGGTAAAATGAGCTACTGGTGCATTTGTTTGCTTCCTTAAACTCCTGCAGAGAAATCTCCCCTCCTGCATTAGCCTGGCTTCAAAACTGCACAGTCTTAATAAGGAGTAAGGCATTTGGCTGAAAATGTTAGAGAAGATGCGGCGGTGCTGAGGAAAGGTGTAGCCAAAAGGGACACTGGAAGAAGCTGTGTGGACCAGATCAGAATCTTCCTACTACAAAGACAGTATAATTAAACATGGAAAACAAGAGGTGGCTGGAGCATACAGTGGCTATGGTAGGCTTTGGATTTTGAGAAAAGGAGGAAGAAAAATCTCTTGAACTCTTCTAGACTATTAAAATTGGGGGTAGGATAGTTAAGGAAGGTGTGACTGCTCAAGATTGCAAGTATTCAAGCAGTAACTAGATCTGTAAACTTCATAGTGGTGTCTATTACTTTTATATGTGCTGCACTAAGTAGTGGGAATGCATTTTTTTTCTGTAGGCTCTTGTGTTTGATTATCTTTTATATTTCCCTGAAAGTTCTAGTTTATCAGGAACTTAGGATACTTGATGCTGTTGCCTTAATGGTAACTGTTGATTTCAAGCGTGTTTTCTTCCTCAAACAGGAAATAATTTTATGGAGAAAAGCTCCTGAGAAGCTGAGGAAACAGCGGACAAACTTTCACCAGCGATTTGAATCTCCAGAGTCACAAGCATCTGCTGAGCAACCCGAAATGTGAACTGGTCTAAGGTGAAAAACTTTGCAGTGCTTCAGCAGGTTAAAGATGGCAGCAGCCTGTGGGAAAAGAAGGCCAGAATTCCCATTACAACTGTCTTCCTTCATCTTGCAGTGCTGCGTTTACCATACTACTAAAGCGTTCTTCAGTTAAACATTCAAGTATGTATATACATTTAAAATAAAGTGCTTTCTCAAACACTGGAACTTTCTTAAGCTACTATTTTATACTGCACATTTACTTTTATTTGATAATGTTATATGCACTTGGGTATGCAAAAGCTTAAATCTAGTTATTTCCATGCATGGTAGGCTGGTATATTTGATTTTTGCTGCTCATCTCTAC
This sequence comes from Poecile atricapillus, assembly GCF_030490865.1. Lineage (NCBI taxonomy): Eukaryota > Metazoa > Chordata > Aves > Passeriformes > Paridae > Poecile > Poecile atricapillus. Next base: position 4,509,026 of record NC_081254.1, read on the forward strand.
AGTGTAGACTGAAGCATTTCCCGTCTCTCATGTTGTTTATTGCATGTTTGTTTCCAATGTTGCTTATTTGCTTTGTTTTGTTTTGAAACTGCATTAAGACACAATTGACTAAATCACACTAAAAATCAAAGTTTATGGTGCATTTGTCCTGAAATCTCCTGATTACTGTGTTAGACAGGGTTTAACAGAAGCTGCATGTACATGCACTATGATTGGAGCCTTCAGACACCTCACCAGCGGTTCTAAAAGGCTTTGCATCTGTCAGTAACAAAGAATACTGGGAAGCATCTTTGCCCTCTCTTCCCCAGTTCTCTCTCAAACTTCTCTAAGCCTTTCACATGAGTCGCTCCTAACTTTTAGGGGCTCATTACCCAGTAATTAGTGACTGTAGGGATGTCATGAGTTCACCTTAGGGTGGTGAGTGGGTAAAGTATTTGAACATAGTTATCTTATTGATGAGGTAAATGCTGGTAACATTGATTATTTTGCAAATATGTGAAACTGTGTTTCTTCCTGGCTTCATTGATTCCACTGTCTTCACAGTCAGTCTGTGTCCTGACAGGAGAGGCAAAATGTCCTCGAAGGACATCTTTCTGAGCCTGTTAGAGGGCAAACAAGCTTTTTGTGGTCTTCTACAAAGATATTTCAAGCCAGGCAAGTCTTAAAACTTAGAAGCTTGTCTGGCACAGCAGATTGTTTGTCTTTATCATCATCTCGTAGGCATTTAGTGTTTGAAGAAGTAGCTTAAAGGAGTTAGTGTTCATCTGTTCACCACAGAGCGTGGGGTCTGTTACCAGACCTGTGGCTTGGGCACAAATTGAAGCCTGCTGTGAGGAAGGCAACTTGCACTTGTAGTTCACTTGGCTTTTAAACCAAGGCTTCTCAACTCCGGTGCAAGTGTCATTGGTAACCTTACTTTATGAGTAAGTAAATAATCAAATTACATTTCTGTAAGAACTGTTTTATTACTGCGGCACTTTGATAAAGCAAAGACTCTGTGTACTTTATGCTAGGATACTCCTAACGCGGATATCTTCGGCTGAGAGCAAATCCAACTCCCTCATGTAAGTGCCTGTTCAGAAACTGAAAAGAATAAAGTTAAAAAAAGAAAAAAAAAGCCAAATATTTTCATGGTCACTTGCATGTCGTAAACCTGGGAACGATGATTTTGAACAACTTGATTGTACTTAACCAGCCTCAGATTGTGCAACCATGTATAACGAGCGGGGGGAAAAAACATCCTAAGCTGCTATTTGAATTATTAAACCAGCTGTATTCTCACTAAACCCGACTCGTCTGTGTGTGAGGGGCGCTGTTCTCCCTGAGGGCGCCCGGCGGGGGGGGGCGGTGCCGCGCACGCGCGGGTGGGCGGGGCGGGCGCGCGGCGATGACGTACCGGCCACGCGCCGTCGCCCTTGTCCGCGGATGAGTCGCTGCGCGTGGCCGCTGCTGCGGCGGCTCCCGGCGCGCGCGGGGCTCGCGCTCCGACATGGCGGCGGCGCTCCCCGCGCGCGCCCCGCCGCCTCCTCAGCACCGTTCTCATCGTCGGCCTCCTCCGGGGATGGCGGAGCCTCCCGCGCCCCCGACACCTCGCTCTTCGTGCCCGTGCCGCTGAAGCCCGGCCTCGGCGGCGCGGCCGAAGAAGATGTAGGCGCCGAGCTTACGCGGCCCCTCGATAAGGGTGAGTGCGGGCGGGACCCTGAGGGGACGGGGGGCGGTCCCCGGGCACCGACCGTGGGGCCTCGTCCGCCCTCTGCCCGCCGGCCCAGGAAGCGGGCTGGTGAGGCCACACCTGGAGCGCTCTGGGCCGCTCGCCTCAGGAAGGACGTTGAGGAGCTCGAGCTAGTCCAGAGAAGGGTAATGGAACTGGGGGACGGGGCTGGAGCAAAAGTCTGATGAGGAGCGATTGAGGGAGGTGATGGGGCTCGGCCAGGGGGAGAGGAGGCTCAAGGAACACCTTGTCTCCCTCTCCAGCTCCGTGGCAGGAGGCTGCGGCCAGATGGGGGTCGGGCTTTGCTCCAAGCAATGTAGCGGGACAAGAGGAAACGACCTCAAGCTGTGCCAGAGGAGGTTTAGGTTGGACTTTGGGAGAAATTTCTTCACATCAACAATGCTTAAGCATTGGAAGGGGCTGCCCAGCGAGGTGGTGGAGTCACCGTCTCTGGAGGTGTTTAAGGACAGACTGCGTGTGGTGCTTAGTGCTCTGCTCTGGCGCACAAGGCAGTGTTCAGTCATAGGTTGGACTCGATGATCATAGAGGTCTTTTCCAGTTTAATTTATTCTGCAGCCCTCCTGAGGGCTGAGGGAACTGGATCCTGCTGCTCTCGGGTACTTTCCTGGGGTCAGAAAGACCTTTCCCCTTAAGAGCAAGGGGTGCTTCCCTGCGGGGTGTCTGACCAGTGTAGCTAATTGTGTCCGTGAAGGTGAAGTCGGATAAAGGCAGTCGGGTGAGATGGCACCTGCATGGGGTTGGGATTCGTGGGGCTGTGCTGTGCAGGACATGATCCGTGTGGGTGCCTTCCAGCTCAGACTATTCTGTGATTGACTAGGGCTAGTGGCTGTGCCCTGTGTGGAGGCATAGTTTCCTCAAATATTGATGTTACAGAAAGGAGAGATTGTCTTTGTATGAATGTGCCTAGATAAAAAAGTGGGTGAAGGGATAGGACAAGGGGGAATGGCTTCAAATGGACAGAGGGTAGGTTTAGATTGGGTATTAGGAAAAAATTCTTCCCTGTGAGGTTGGTGAGGCAATGGCACAGTTTGCCAGAGAAGTTGTAGCTTCACCATCTCTGGAAGTGTCCAAGGCCAGGCTGGATGGGGTTTGGAGCAGCCTAAGATATAGTGGAAGGTGTCCCTGCCCCTGGCAGGGGATTGGAATGAGTCTTTAAGGTCCCTTCCAACCCAGACAATTCTGTGTTCTTATGACCCCATGATCTTTAAAGATTTGGTAAATGAGAGACAAGATTCTTTTGAGGTTTGCTGATCCAAAAGCATTAAAGGTGAAAATGGAAATCTTTTTTTATATTGTCATGTAATTAAGCGTTCTGGTGACATCTTATTTATCTTAACTCCAGAATATAGGAGCATGGGAAAATGATCTTAATTGTTCAGAACTGTGGAGAAAAGAATCTGGCCTTGAAAGCTAAAAAAACCTAGTCAAGGATGAAGAATGCTGAGCAGCTGTAATGCAAAAATCTGTGTTGTCAGACTTGTCTTTATATGAATAGTGCATTCCTCAGGTGCCAACAGAGATGAATGATGGCTTCTTACTTGTACATTACCTGTTGTCTCAGTTATCAGAGGAGCAGTTATGTTGGATTTCTTCAAAACTAACAACTAAAATGCTCTGGGAAAATAAGTATAGGTTCTGTTTGGTCTTTGCGAGAGAACAGGTTGGCTAAAATTATGTGTGCTCTCACAGGTGAAAATTAACTGCTTTAGACAGCCTGGTGTTCTTCCATGTGAGACTGGCAAGGAATAGCAGCCAGGTGACCTGTGTGGTGCAAGTACTGAACTAGATTCAGTAAAGAAAGATGTGTATTTATGAGCTTTCTGGTTACAGCTTGTGAGAAAACTTTGTTAGCATAATTCCAGTGTGAATCATCTTGTTAGCTTTTTACTTGCTCAAGTGAGAGTGATTATAGTTTTCACACTAGTCAAACAGTGTTAGGAAGACTAAAGGTCTTTTTAGAAGCTTACTTTTGTAAAGCCACTTTTGTAAAAACTTCACGGCAGACCTGGAATTAATTCACTGCTTCTGTTTTTCACGACTTCATAGGAGGTGTGTCCCTGTGAGTGCTGATGAATTTTCAATTTTGGTGTGTGTATCTTCTGTATCAGTTGCCACTGGATGTCGGACCATGGGGCTGTTCTTTTCTTGTGGGAAATGCAAGTCAGGAAAGACCAGGTATTGGCAGGAGCAGGAGATGCCTGAACAGGGGGCTTGTTAGATGCACAGATTGCTTGGACTGAACAATGGGAGTCTAATAGTTGGGGAGGAATTCTAAAATAAAACGGTTCAGCTGTCCCATGGTAGCATACAGCCTGACTGCAGTGGAGTGTTGTCATCAGAGATACAGGGAAATGACTCAAAAGTCTTCCTGCAAACAGGGTTGAAACATCTCAATGAATCGAATACATTGGAGACTAACTAACTGCATGATTTCTGAGCTTTACTGCAGTTGGGTAGCCTTTTTACAGAGAATCTTAAAAATGCTGCTGAGAAGTCAGAGTAATTGAGGAGTGAGAGCTAAAACAGTTCTAGAACGAGGACGGTCAACACAGGGAAATCTCAAAACGGGAGTGAATGGTAAAAAGGGTGGTGATTGAGAGAGGACACAGATGTCTCGAGTGTGTATGTGCAGTTGGATAAACTCTCAGGGGCTGCAATGCCAGCTTTGTTTTGTTTTGATTTACCTTATTGTTAGGACAAGTGTTTGTGCTCGGGAAGGATCGTGACCTTGCTGGTGGGGTGGCATGGTCCCAATGTCATGTTGCCTTGGATAGAAACTCGTTTTGGCATTGACCTTTTAATCTTGTAGTAAGGCCAATGGGCTGTGAATGTAGCTGTGTGGCTGATGATGTGTTAATTGCTAGAGCTTCTTAGGGGCTCTCTCAGGAGCACTGAGCCCTGTGCTTGCTTATGCTGCGCTGTTTTCCAGTCTGTCTTTGATTTCGGGGCCCTTAAACATGAGTGTGGATGCCTTCCTAGGGAGTGTAATCCTGCTGGTTTCCTTGCTTCTTTGTTGCCTTTGGGAGCATTTCAGAGTGTGAGTTAATAATCCTTTGAGGGACTCCTGTAGCTGTGCACGGGGTATGGGATGTGCATTTAAATTTGCCATATTAATTTGCCATATTGTCAGCTGGTGATTTTCATTGTGCCAAGTGAACTGTCTGTTACAGCTTTTTAGAGAGGCAAACTTTCAATAGTTTAAGGTTGATCTCATGGGAAGCTTTTCATGTCCTGAGTGAGTTGCAGAGAGCAGAACTTGACAGAGTTGTGTCCAGTGACTTGTGCTGGCACTGGGGGTGAGCTATTACTCCTAGAATGCAGAGTTCACAGGCTTGAGTTTTAAGAATAATGTAAGCTCACTAATAGGTGTTAATGAAATTTGCTAGATTTTTTTCATTAATTTCTGATCTACTGTAGATGGGGAGGGGACACATCTTTTTGTGCTGTCATTTAACTGACATTTAATGAACTAAAATCAGCATGTACTTGAGTAAATACAATTTTGTTGCAACACTGAACTTGCCTTTAGGGGAGGGAAAGAGTTTATTAATAAGTTTATAAGATGTTTTGTTCAAAGAAAGCTGAGTAATTTGTGATATGTATGAAGAAACTCTGTTCTTTTTCTTCCTGCTTTTTATTTAACCTGAGGAAAGAAAGAATTCTGTGTCTGGTTTACCTGATCTTTCTGAAGAGTCTGTCTTGGAAGCAGTGTGGAGGGAAGAACATGCCTCAGGATGTTGATTCAAAGCTGTCACCAAGTAGTTCAAGCAGATTTGCTTTTCATATTAAAACCTCATGATAGGTGCTGATAAAAAGCAAACAAAAACCCGCCCCAAAACATTAATTAGTTTTTTCCATGACTTGGTAACTGCACATTCCCATCTTTATGGTTTCCTGTCAAGTACCAGGGGAGATGCTGGCACCAAATTCATGGCAGTCCTTTTCCATGAGAGTCCCAATCTCACTCATTGATTTTATTTGATTTAGGGAGGGTCCATTTGAGTCTGTTCAGCATGGAAAGATTCCCTCTCTTCAGACTAAGGAGACTAAGGCCAGAATCTTTGGGCCAGGAGAATGTTACTTAATTTTGAGGAAGCTGAAAAAAAAATATTCTTTTTCTACAGGTGAAGTCCTAAAAAACTTAAACAAGTTCTACAAAAGAAAAGAAATTCAAAGACTAGGAGCAGAAAATGGACTAGATGGTAAGATGTTTTAAGTTTATAATATTTTAATGTGAAATCTGTTTGAATTCAACTGCTTCTTCATGTTGTCTCTGCCACTGAATTCAAATAACCTTTATATTTACTTTTAATAGCTTATATTAAGGTCTAAGTTTTAAATGAGCTGTTTTGTGTTTCATTGGGAGTTTACAAATAGACTTTTCTGATCCTGGCCACATTAATTTTGTTCTGTTTTTTGTTGGGTTTTTTTTGCAGCTCGCCTCTTTCACCAAGCATTTATAAGCTTTAGGAAGTATATCATGGAATCCAGTTCTGTGAGTGCTGATTTGCATATTATTCTCAATGATATATGCTGTGGTGCAGGCAAGTATCTGGAGTGCTTGTAAAATAAAATGTGCATTTTTACTTGTTTTTTCCCTGTTTACTTACATACCTGTGGACCCTCTACTATGCTGTCAGAGAGATTAAAAATCCCTGCTTCCCTATCAGAAACATTTGTGCCCATCCTAGGGGAATGTTCAGCTCTTAAAGGAACTGAAGAAAAGTTCCACTTCCTAAACTAAAGAAGTTCCACTTCTTCTGAAGTGGAAATGAAGGATGTGGAGGTGTTAGCAAGAAGCAGCCTATTGTTGTACAGCATCTGTTCAGGGCTGAAATGAAAACGGTGCTGTTGTGTTTATTCTTCTCTTAAAAATCCGGTAGTCACTAGGGGGCACTTGGAGAGCTTTCTCCTGGCTGGTGGCTTCAGGGGCAGCTTTGTGACAGTGCTGTGTTTGCCTGTGGCACTCACAGGGGTGTGTTTGCCTGCGTAGTGCATCCTGTGTGGCCATTAACAGCACTTCACTGAGAGCTGATGCCAGCTGGGAGCAGCAGAATCAGCTTTCTCCAGGGTTAGAGCTGCACAGGGTGTGTTTTAATGATGGGATTTTAAAGGTTACAGTAGATGTTAGTTTTGTCTTAAAACGTAATTGTGTAGATTTTAAATGTTTGCCATCTTAGGAAATTGTCTCGTTTTATTTATTGTGCCTAAAATGTTCCACAGGATTTTCTCATTTCCGCTCTTGATTTGGTTATATATGAGCATTATGGTATATTAACTCATATACAGAAATACTGAATTTTTTTGAGTTTTGCTTGTCCAAAGATGATAATTAAATATATTACAGGTTTTTTAAAATTTCCACAATAATTTTTATTAATTGAATAATAATTCACAAGTTAACCTCCCCCAAAATCGAACATCCCCCCTACCCCCCAACAAAACAAAAACATTCCAACAAACCCCAAACTACTGCTGTTTCTTATTTTGTATGTTTGATAATAGCAGTGTTTTAGATCAAGGTTGTTCTTTGAAATTCTATGAGAGCTGGACAGTAGGAGCGTGGCCTGAAATGAGACCTTTAAGGCCCATGTCTCCTCTACAAACATTCAGAAGAATGAATCTGGGTTTCTCTTCTGAGTTGATTTTAATATTTTTATTTTCTCTCCTAGGGATTGGAAACTTAGAATTTGGAACCAGTATCCTAAGTCTCAGTAGCTTAGAGAAGCTGCAAATCTGTTTTTCCCTGTTTATTCATAAAAGCACTTGAAAAGATCTTTCCCTTTCCCTAGGACAGAAAAGTTATTTCTCATCCAGCTTTTCCACAGTTTCTCATTTTTACTTAGAAGTTCTTTAGGTGAGTAGGCTGAGCAGAGTGAATATACTGAAATGAGATGCATTTTTCATATTACTGCATCTGTTTTCCATCCACATGCACTTGTGTTAGTTTCCCTTTTTGCCACTGAAATAATTATTGAACTTTGTAGCGAGCCAGAAGTTGAAAGGATTATATAAATGCAAAGTGGAAGTAATAGAAAATTGTTTTCTAAGTTTATTGTGAAGGTAGACACTCAGACAATCACACAAGCTTTCTGAAAAGGATTTGTTCTTGTAGGTCACGTGGATGATCTGTTTCCATTTTTCCTGAGGCACGCAAAGCAGATCTTTCCGATGCTGGACTGCATGGATGATCTGCGCAAGATCAGCGACCTCAGGCTGCCGCCCAACTGGTCAGTGTGCTGAAGGGGCTGCACTGTTCTCTTTCCTTAGTGTCACAGAATCTCACAGTCTGTGGACTTCAGTGTAATTATGCTACATTTTCAGTTCTACTTCTCTGTTTTTACAGTCATTTGTGTCAGGAATTCTTGTATTTCTTGCAAGATGCATCACAATGAATTAAAAATAAAATAAGATTATTTCAGCTATGAAAGTCACTGAGTTGGTGTGGCTTTTCCAGGAAGATGTTTTCTAACAATTTGTTTGGGAGGTAGCACATCAAAACATTAAAATATTGATAAGCTTAAGGAGAGGATTGCAGGAATAATGAGAATTACTTTGAACACAATGTATGAATTTCACTCTGAATCTTTGAAAGCATTGTATAACTTAGAAGATCAATGTGTAAGACACAGTAACCTCTTTATACTGTCTCTAGTAGCTTGATATTTCTGCTTTCAATACACATTAAAATTATTAATGAATAAATGCTTAAGCTAATTTCTAGTTTCTTCTGAATCAGCATCCAGATAAATGTTCAACAGATCTGCTTTTTTTTTTGTCTTTGCTTTAGGTATCCAGATGCAAGGGCTATTCAGAGAAAGATAATATTCCATGCTGGTCCTACAAACAGTGGAAAAACTTACCATGCTATCCAGAGATTTTTGTCAGCCAAATCTGGAGTATACTGCGGTCCACTAAAACTTCTGGCTCATGAGATCTTCCAAAAGAGTAATGATGCTGTCAGTATGTCATATTACTTACCAACATCCTTAGTACTGGAACAGTCTCATGAATGCATATCTGTAAAGTTCTGTAGTCACCCCAGGAGCTCCCTGGAGCCCTGTGCTTGAGCAGGTGCCTTTGCTTTGCAGTGGTGACAGCTCATGGGAAATCAGTTGTGCATTTCTGCTTTAGGAGCAGAATGGAACACCATTTCCCCAGGTGGAACTGGGCTGTCCCCAGGGCATGTGCTATGCAGTCACTCCTGTAACCTGCCTCTGTTCTTCTGGAATTTGTTGCTCCCTGGGTTAGCCAAGTTCTACTATTAGGTTTTTCAGCATAGGGATCATGCCTTCTTTTGCCCATGACCTTTATTTATAGCTTGTACACAAAGAATTACCCTTGCTTAACTCCCCTCAACCTTCTGCTTCACTCTACAAATATATTTCACTTCACCTTGAAAAATTCCACAGATTCAGAAGTATTGAGTTGAAGAGCTGTATTTCAGGTCCCTAGGGGAAATTCTCATTAGTGTTTTATATTGCTTCTGGCATATTTTTGGAGGCTCCTCACCAGTGTGTTTTCAGCTGCAGAGAGCCAGACCAGTTCTGAAGCACTAGAGCTCCATATCACATGTTAACACAGCACAGTGTGTGTGTACAGTAGCAATGTTGAGATTTCTCATTTTTTGATGTAGAATTTGTAACTCCTGTTACCAGTCTGTCCCAGCAACACATCAGAAAGATTGGCTTGTCCTAGGAGATAGCTGTAATGTACCCCATGTATTTACAGAGTGACTGTGATCACCATGCAGTGATGTTCCTTGCTAATGGTTACTGAACTTTTCTTCCATGTGTTTAGTGTCTTTGAGAACTTTTCAGTTGTTGGCTCCTGGATCATTTTTAGGCCCTAGGGCTTCCAGCAGGGCTCTGCAGGTGGCTGTAGGTATGGATGGAGCACCAAGGAGTGTAGGGCTGGCAGGGTGGTGGCTTTAGCTGTCTCTCTCAGCTGATCCTCATGAGCTCTTGCTGTGTGAGTACAAGGCAGCAGATGAGGCAGGGCAATTGCCAAAGGAGCTGGATTGGGCTGGAGCTTGCAGGGCTCCTTCACTGCTGGGCTTTGCTTTATGAGTCCCTTGCACTCTTCTAACGCTTCTTTAGTGGCAGATGTAACAGCTCTGAAATGCTATGGGGAAGATGTAACCTCCTGCATGAGTAGGGGAAGGCATCTAATTACAGATGCCACCTCTTCATTAAACCTTCACTCTGATAGGACTTAAATACAAGACACAAGTCTCTCAAGGCTGAGTAGTTATTTCTTGATAGCTTCTATCATACTGTCCTAGAAACTACTGTAAGAAGCTGTTTTTGTCCTCTTTGGAAAGGGGATTCTTTTGTGTTCAAGAAACTTAACCTGAGATTTCTGAATGCCTTTAGAATGTGCCATGTGACCTGGTGACAGGAGAAGAGCGTGTGTTTGCCAATGAAGATGCCAGACAGGCTCCTCATGTTGCTTGTACCATTGAAATGTGCAGCACCAATACACCTTGTAAGTACACATAATTGTTTTTGTCCTAGCTGTGGTATCCTTTTGTGTGTTATTGCTTGGAGCTCTTCTTTTTCACTCTTATTTGAACAATTCCTGAACTATGATAGAGCAGTTCAAGAAACCAGGATCATCTCAGAATAGCTTTTTGGTGATAGAGGGTTAGCTTTGTTCCAGCAACCTTTTTTAGGAATCCCATGAGTTCTTTCAGTTTTCCTTCATGTCTTGTATGCTGTTCTAGATGCTCTTCCTTGGTACATCATATGTTTCTTTCTTTTGTTTTAAGATGAAGTTGCTGTGATTGATGAAATTCAGATGATCAGAGATCCTGCCAGAGGCTGGGCTTGGACAAGAGCCCTTCTAGGTAAGCACGTTTATGTTGGCAATGAATTAGCTTAATGGCACATGAAACTCAAGCTTAGCAATCAGTATAGTCATTAGTGGTTATATTATGTGATGCAAAATAAAAGTATTTTTGTCTCCTCACAGCAAGTTAAAGAGATACTTTGCCTCAAAGGATTTGTCTGCATGTCAGGTGGACAGGACATGTCTACCTGTTGTGTTTTACTTAACAAACGGGTTTTTAAAATTTTGTTCAGATGCCTCTTTTATTTTTCCTTCCTTGGTAATAGGGAGTCTTTACTACATTGTCCTTTTACATTGACTGTTTCCAAGAGTTACACTTTTCCATTCAATTAAAACACCAGTTTTCAAGAGACTACTTTTGTAGAGATTCTGCTAAATAATGATAACTTTAAATATTTTATAGTGTTGATTTCAAATGGCTCATTTATAGAGCTGCATCAATCTGTTATCTTCTTAGAAGAGTGCTTATTTTTATAATTTTAGAATTTTTCTAAAGGAATTTTTGAAACATATTTCCTCGTATTTAGAACACAAATTGGGAATCTGATTCCCTCTTGACCCTCCCTTTTGTTGCCTTTGATTCTAAGTTCAGCAAATTTGTCACACTTGCTGTACTTGCTGTTTTTCCCTTTTCTGTTCTGACTGTGAGGTGAATTCATGCAGAAAACAAAGCTCCTCAGTTTGATTTAGGAGTTGGCAAAACATGGGTAGTAAATAAAACAAACTTAAACCTTTGCTCTGTTTGTGGCTGAGAGTACCTCTTATTTTGGCTGAGAGGGTACAGTGAGATATTGGCTGCTCTGATTATCACACTAATAAATTGTCAATATCAGCTGCTGGTAAGAGATCGAGAGCATCTCTAGGAAAATAGTGTATGTAAGAGAGGCTTCAGGTGTAGGTTTGGGTCATTGAAGGAGGTGAAATACAGTCTTCTTTGTGTTTAACAACAAAAATACAATTTTTGGATACCTTAAGAGCCAGCTAAAGCTACTGTTGTATATAAATAAGTAACATTTTGCTTTTTATTTCACTGGACCTTGTTCAGGCCTCTGTGCAGAAGAAATCCATGTTTGTGGAGAACCTGCTGCTATTGACTTGGTGACAGAGCTCATGTACACTACAGGGGAGGAAGTTGAAGTAAGTAATTCTGAGAAGCTATGAACAGAACATCAGGTTCAAGGGAAAAAAATGTGGGGTCCTTTTGGGGGATATCACTGCTCAATTTCTGTAAAGCAAAGATGTTGCAAAGCTTTTTCTTCCTCTTTTTAAATAGTGGTACTGTTTTTCTGAAAGAAGAGAAGTGGTTTGATGAATTCCCTTCAGGGAATGCTGCAGCTGGTACAGCTGTTCATGGATTTCTACAGTTCTGATGTTCCAGGAGGGCATGGTCCTCTTGAGTTTGCTGACTTTACAGGATGTGTTGATAGTTAGTCTCAATATGATGGAATTTGAGTTTAAAATCTTTGACAACTTTAATTCTAGGTCCGAAACTACAAGAGACTGACTCCTCTGACTGTGCTGGATTATGCCTTAGAGTCCTTGGATAACCTCCGTCCTGGGGACTGCATTGTCTGTTTCAGTAAGAATGACATTTACTCTGTCAGCCGGCAGATTGAAGCCAGAGGATTAGAATGTGCTGTCATATATGGCAGTCTGCCACCAGGTAAAGCACTCTTGCTTTTATTGTTAAGGGAATGTTCTGTTTCTTGCTGCTTTTCTTAGGAGAAAACCCCCATGTGCTGCTTTCTTTATTTCAAAATAAAGCAGTGCAAGTTTCCTAATTTTGCTTCTCTATATAGAGAAAGTAATCAGCTTTCATTGGGCTGGTGTTTTAATCTTGGGATTAGACCTTTATTATGTACTTAATTTTGATCTTCAGATAGATATAATTAAATGAGGTCTATCCACAGCTCTGGGAATGATTTAAATCCCTCCTGCCCCCATCTGCAGCCAAATAGCAATCAAATACCAATTTATTTCTTTTTTTCCTCAGCCTATTATAATGACACTGGACTTAGTGATGCATGGTCTTTATTTTGTATGAAGTTTGCTATGTGAAGTGTTCTGTCATTCTGTTTTAGGAACAAAGCTTGAACAGGCAAAGAAATTCAATGATCCTGATGATCCATGCAAAATTTTAGTTGCTACAGATGCAATTGGAATGGGACTCAATCTGTAAGTACTTGAAGCAGGTTATGGTACTTTTGTTTTCCTTTGGGTGTGATGGCCACATTAATTTCCTTGCTTTTTATCTCCCCAGTCTGGTTAATTAATCTAATTATCTGCTGTGTCTAGATAACACAGTACATACATTTCAATTTTCAAGTAGTGATCAATTTGGTTAGGCAGAACTAAGCTTTAATTTTAAAACTGATTCCAAGAACTAAATGCTTCCCTTGGTCTAATTCAGTGTGATAGTTGGCTGTGGATGACAGGACCTGCTGGATCAACTGGAATCAAATGTTCTAGGTTGTCAGAGTTATCATTCTCTTGCATTTCTGAAGTACAGAGCAAGTTCAGCCCAGTGTGAGATGTATTTTATTGGTGAAGGACGTGCAGTCACATCGCTACAAACTACTGAGGCAGGTGGTGGTGAATGGATTTGGGAGGCCATTAGGGCATGATTGATGTGTACAGGGGTGATGATTCTCCTGCAACTAGTCAGTAGCCTTCTCCTGCTCTTTAGAATGTGCTGTGTCCATAAGTAATATCTCTGATATCCTAATTTATAGAGGAGAAAAAGCTGATAAAAAAGCAGATGCTTTAATTCTTCATATTGGTGGTAATTTGCAAAAAAAAGGATTCATCTTTGTGTTTGTTTAAATATTTCAGGTGTATAAGAAGAATAATTTTTAACTCCATAGTAAAGCCAACTGTCAATGAGAAGGGAGAGAAGGAAATAGACACCATTACCACCTCCCAGGCTCTGCAGATCGCGGGCAGGGCCGGGCGTTTCGGCTCCTCCTTCAAACAGGGAGAAGTCACCACAATGCATCGCGAGGACCTCGTGCAGCTGAAGGAAATTCTGAGCGAGGCTGTGCCCCCTGTCAAGGTGAGAGCCTCACTACCAGTTTATACAGGACTGGCTTATGATATTCTGATCCCAAATTATTTTTCCTTCTGTCTGATTGCAATTTAGTAAATAGAAATGGGTTGTGTTGTGCCAGAGTGGCGTTGGATATCCCAAATGGGATATACATCCCATTTGGAGACTTGCAGTGTTGCTTTTATGTTGAATCTGCTCTTCTGAGAATTAAAAGTTCTTAAGTTTCAGCTAAGTGTGCTAAATAAACTGGAGTCTTCAGGATGCTTTGGTTCCTTGCATTTTGTCTTTCAATATGTTGTTTCTGGTGCATTAACTTCAAAACAATACTGAGAATTAATGGAAGTTTTTTTTTTTGTTTATTTTCCATTTAGGCAGCTGGCCTACATCCTACTCCTGAGCAGATAGAAATGTTCGCTTATCATCTTCCTGATGCCACTCTATCCAACTTAATTGTAAGAATGATCAAAATATTAGCTTCTGCTTTAAAAATGAAGTATCACTAATAGTCACTGCTTTGTACAAACCTGCCCTTGGGAGACCTGACTGACAGCCCTGCATGTACTTTTTTATCAATTGGATTCTTCTCTCTGCCACACAAGTGTCTGCAGATAGGTTTAGGATGTTTAACTTTTCTGTGCTACAGTAAATTTGAAAGCTGTTGGAACATGTCAGTAATTTTTACACGTGTTTAAAACTGTGCAGCAGCTTTTTCATTCCAGCTTTTCTGATTTTTAAATGTAGACATTTTGGTCTGAGGCTGAAGGTATTAGTGATCTAAATTTAGATAAATTATTTGAAAATTCTTGGGAAACTGGTCATGTCAGATTTCCACATATCTGAAAGCTACCTGATTTTTTTTTCCCTCTTTCTGTGGATTTTGTGGTAAAACACTGTGTTTGTAACTTCTAGAAAACTGATTTTGTGGGATCAATTTGATCTCCTCTTTAGACAGATACTAGTTCTTTTGGATGTACCTAAACATTATAAAGTATAAATTAATATTCCAATACTGTACTGAAAAAAACGTTATCACAGCTTTTAGTAAACTGATAAATCCTTGGCAGCTTTCATGGTTTTAAATATGCATTATTGTTCCTGCTGTTGTGCTGTTATGTAGCAAAATGTATATTTCTAACCTTGAAATAAAAGATTATACCTGGAGACTTCCTGGAAGACTGGTAGGGTAACAATACATGTTTAAAATTTTTAAATAAGCGATTTCTGGGCTAGCATAGTAGTATCAAGATAAAAACCTTGTGTTGATTTTGATCTCTTAAATATTCAGTCACATACCTAATTAAAAAGCTCAGTGTTTCTTTAAAGATGCTTTTTAAAAAGATTTCAAAGGTTTACATTAGAGAAATAATTTTGGGGGCCCATAAAATTTCTCCTGCAGGGTGCACTGCATCTTCCATTTCTCCAAACCTTAAGTATCTTATGTTTTCTTTGAACTCCTCTTTTGGAATACTGTATTTAGCTTGTGGTTTTTATTCGTCCTAAAATAGATCTGATCCTGACACTGAGCTAAAAATGCCTCAATTATTGAATTGTATGCTGTAAAGTTAGCTTTTTGGGTCATGCTAAGTGACAAACCTGGAGAATTTTATTTCTAAACATAGTGGTTAGCTGGTTCCTGTGATGGTGTTCTTTGTAACTAAAACGTTCCATTCCAGAACTTTGTTATTTAGGAGACTGACTGAAAGTGTTTAAATGAAGTATGGTGTGTTATGTCTCTTCTCTGATCCTGTGTTGGAGAATTTAATGCAAATTCTGCTAAAAGAGCAGGGGGAACTCCCTTGCCCACTTTTTTATTACTGTGGTCAAATCAAATGGTTTTTAATTGTTCTTTCAGTATAGCTAGTCTGTCAAACTCTAAATAATTTTTTTTTTGGTAAGACAAAGTTTAACATCCCTCTCCTGTAATAACATTCCTATATTTGGTTTCATTTTCACAGGATATTTTTGTGAGCCTCTCACAGGTCGATGGGATGTACTTTGTCTGCAATATTGATGACTTTAAATTTCTAGCAGATATGATTCAGCACATTCCACTAAATCTGCGATCACGATATGTCTTCTGCACTGCACCCTTGAACAGAAAAGAGCCTTTTGTGTGTACCACTTTGTTGAAGGTCAGTTATTCCCTCAAAAAATGTGGTGTTTATAATGGACCAAGTAGGTCTTGGTGCACTGGGACTGGATTTAGGTGATGTGTTTGTGTGGGTTTTGCCATCAGATCATTTGAGAGCATTCTTAAAGTGCTCACAGGTAGTATAAGATACATAAAATAGGTGGACGTGTATTTTTTCCTAATTGAATTCTTCACCATTTTTACTGACCAAAGCTTTTAACTTCTGAGAACTTGTTCTCATGATGTAAATTAAAGTTTGGGTAGCTTCTCTGCTGTTTGCCTCTGAAAATTTTGCTGCTTCTCCTTGTATGTCAGCTCTGAACTCTGGGGGAGATGTGAGTTGTGTTCCCCAGTCTCTTGTGCACTGTTAAGCTTTGCACTGCAGTGTTCCTAAAAGCAGTCATTAAAAACCAAGTTCCTTTGAGCTGATAGCTTGTCAACAGAAGAAGAGAATGTGGAATTAAGGGTGATTGCTGATGCTATAATACAGTTGCATAGAATTTAAACCTCAGAAAACACAGAGCTGTAAGTTGCTCTCAGAATTATGTCACTTTATGTTTCAGGCCTGGATGAATTGTTTTTTTGCTGGGCCCCCAGAGTGATTATTTTGAGGAATCTGTAGTCAGCTGATTTTTCAGGTTTAATAATAATGTCACTTGAGACTGTTCCTTTGTTAGACAGTATTGCCCTTGTTCCCTTTTTAAAGACTACATTCAACTTTTACAATGAATTACTATAAAAATGAAACTGATGTGGTGCCCTCATGTCACAAATGTTAGAACCTGCTTTTCAAAAATGCCTAATAATCTTCAAAAAATGTGTGACTGATTAAAGAGTTGAAAAAAGTGCCTCATTAGGAAAATGCTGAGCTTTTGGATTCCAAGTAGTGAAGGTGCAGAGGGGCACAATGTGGTGTTAGAAGGAGGTAAGCTGTTGTGAATGCTTGTGTGAATTGAAGCCCCATTCCTTGGCCAAGAAAACCCACTTTAGTATCAGCTAAATAGGAAACAGTTATTCTAAGTCATCAGTACTCTTGAAAATTTTAGATTTAAATCTTACGTGACTTGTTTTTCTGTTAGTTGAGGAGCTGAAGTGTCTGGGTTTCAGAAGAGGGGATTTCTAGTGCAGATTAATCTGTTTGGATTGTGGGTAGTGTGTTTCCTAAACCAGGGAATGCATGTAATATTCTAAATGCTGGCAACCCTGAAACAAGATAATTAACCAAAGAGGAGGAGGAGAAGGATTTAAAAAGACACAAAGTCCATCTGCTTTGCTAGGTGAAACCAAATGCCTGCAGTGTTATGCTTTTCTGGATAGCTCTGTGCTTTTGTTGCTTAACTCTGTGCATGGCCCATGGACAAATTGTGTTAATGAGGCCCTGGAAAGGAGAGGTGACTCCTGTGTTGAGTAATTAAGTAAAAGAATGTGTGGCATTTGGGTTGTGTAAAACAAAGCAGGTATTTTACAGAGTATTCTATGTATGCAGACTCTGGGGAATTTAACTCTTTGGGGATTTCTTCTCTCCTAACTGAGGAAAATCTGTTTGTTTTTCAGTTTGCACGACAGTTCAGTAGAAATGAGCCTCTGACATTTGACTGGCTCTGCCGCCACACCAAGTGGCCCTTAGCTGCTCCAAAAAACATCAAGGAACTTGTACACCTTGAAGCTGTGCATGATGTTTTTGACCTCTATCTGTGGCTAAGGTATTGTCTTTGTGCTTGAGAATGGGTTGGGTTTTTTCCCCCTATTATGTATGACTTACAGTCCTAGAAGTGCAGTGTCTTCAAGCCCATATGTATGTGGTGCAGGATGGGCTCCTTTGGCCTTTTAGAGGATCTTGACAAATGCAATGTTGAGGGAGTGAGTTCTGCAGACAGCAGTTTGTGACTGACAGAAAGAGAAAGGTAGAAAAGAGGTGATCCTGGACTGGTGCAGCTGAAATGCAAATTAAAATATGGTCACCTTCCCATGCAACATGTAATAAACACTCTTTTTATTTAGTATATATTCTGTTTTTGTCCCAGTGAGAAGGTTTGATTGTGTGTTCTTTTTCCTCTCTCCAGTTACCGCTTCATGGATATGTTCCCTGATGCTGTCCTTGTCAGGGATATTCAGAAAAAACTGGATGACATTATACAAATTGGTGTCTGCAACATCACAAAGCTGATCCGAGCATCCCAGTCTGCTCCTGGCACAACTGAAGTAGTGTCAGAAGACTTTCCTCTGTCAAGGACTCAGAAGGATGCCAGGGTGGTTTCAGACCATCACGGTGCAGCCTCCACAGAGGCACTGTCCATTGCAGTGGAAGCTGCAGGACTGAAAAGAGTGAAGAATTTGAGGTCCTCTCGGCTTGGTAGCAGGCAGGAGGATCTGAAAAGCTACGGACGTGGATCTCTTGCCAACAGATTGCTGCGGGAGGGACTTCTGACACAGGAAATGCTGAGACAGCTGGAGAGTGAGTGGCAGGATCAGCACAGGAATGGTAGATATGGCTTTGGTTCAAAAAGAGATGATCAGCATAGTTCAAAGGAAACGAGGAAAAAGAGAAAATAGAACCACGTCCTAATTCTGTTTAGTTTTTATTCATAAAATAAAATATTATTTTAATAACTTCTTTGGCATTTCATGTTTACACTGCTGCAGCTCCTTGTTGTTTTCCCTTGTCCTGTGACCAGTAATATGAAGCACTCAGAGAAATGAACTCTTAAAAGCTCAGAGGCCAATATGTTTGTTTTTACCACTCAGCTGTACACTCTTTCAATCATGGTGTTCAGCATAAGTGTATGATTTACTGCTGTGTGAAAATTTGAACTTGGTGTCTTCTTGCAAGATATCCTCTCATCAATAAATGTCAGATATTCCACTGGTAATGAATTAGCTACTCATTCCACCCCTTCTCAAAGGGCAGAGTTTAAGAGACCACAAACAGGTAATGAACAGCCTGGAACAAAATTGGCTCAGAATGGTGATAGAAGTCATGTGCCTCTAACCATTGTGTCCTGTGAAAATGTGGAAGGAGGTGAAAAGCATTTGTGGTAATATATCAGGAGTGGTGGAATTCTGGCTGCAACAATTTTGGAGTGAATTTCAGTTCTGGAATCTGAGGGGTAACTATGATGCTGTGTGATTTGGTTTTCATGTGAGCAGCTTTAAGGTATGCTTTTGAGCTCCCAGTATGGATACTGGAGAGAGGAAAGAATCAGATGCTGAAACTGCTGTGTATTTACAGAAATGGGTTTCAGCACTTGTACATGTTGCTGGGCTGCCCTTGCCATGTATCTGGGATTGGCTGTGTACAAGTGCACAGGTCCTCCTTGTGTTAATGTTGGGAAACCTTTAAAATCCAGCTGGAGTTTGACTATCAAATGCCTGACTTCCTGAAGTGATCAGCTGTGTTTCTCTGCAGGCTGAAAGTTTGCTCTGAATCCCCTTTACTTTCTCCTGGTATCATTCCTTTATGCTGCTGTTCAGAAAGAAATCTGCAGCAGTTTGAACAATGTTTTTACAGCTGTTTTCAGTGTAGTTCATGTACTCTTTCCTCATTCTTTACTGAAAAGCAAGCAGTGTGTGTTTCTAGTCCACATGATCTCCTGCTGGTTTCAGTACAATACTGGTGGGAAGAGAAAGTTTTAGGTCCTTCCCCTGCAAAGCCACATCTTTTTTTCCTGCTCCAAGAAAAACCAAGCAGCCCTATGTGTGTGGCAGTGGCCATGTGAATGTTGTGGATTTTCTGCTTTGCAGATGAGTAGTTCAGCTTTGCTTTCCTGGAGTCCTGCTGTTGAACAGCAGCACCACTTGCACAGTGCAAGCTTCCATTAACCCTTACAAATGTGTTGCATTGGCTGCTATCACACAGCTTGTGTGAGGTGGGCTGTGTGATGGAGTGGTATCAGTTGCCTCCTTGGCACTCACTGGAAGGGGAAGCAGGAGTTGCTCAAGCCTGCAGGCACATTTTGACCACATGCATTGTCCCTCTTACCCCTGGGACTGCACTTCCCCCAGATCCAGGGTGGATCCACAAACCACTGTTTGAAACCAACCCTGGCTGTCCACCATGGACAACTCTGGTTTTCCCTGCCCAGTGTGTGTGAGACCCACACTGATACTGCACTTTGCTTCTGTTAGGTTGAATTTATCCTTTAATCATACAGTAAGCTGAGTACTAGCATATATTTTTGAGCAAGGAAAGAGTGTCTGGGACTTCAGGGTATAAACCAGCCTTGTGTTTCAGCACCAAGCCTTGCAATAAAGAAGCTAAATGACTATAAGCATTCTTTTTTGTATTTTGCTGAGATTAGCACTTTGCTTAACTCACTGCTTGTTTCCATAGTGACTCCATAGTAACTTTTAGAAGCTCTGAAGTTTATTCAGGCGTTTCCAGGCTGACTTTATGAAAGTTTTCTTTTCTTCTGAGCTAATGGTGTGGCTGTCATTGACTCCCATTGGAATGGCTGCCAAATTGGTCCCATGTGGCACAATCTGGGCTGGTGTGGTGCAGAGTTACCCCAACTACCCATTTTTAACCTGCCTTGTGGGGCTGAGCTGAAGCTTTATTTTTAAGCAACAACAATGCTGTACGCTTGATCTGGGAGCCACGTTTGCAAAACTGTGTCAGGTGTTCAGATTTCCATATTAATTTCAGGCATTGAAATTAGAGATGTTTGGAAGTTTATTCATTAATTGTTTATTTGCTGTCCTTCAGATGCAAAATGCTGATTGTAACAGCACTGCTTGGTAAAGTCCTTCTTTCTTTTAAGCCCAGCATGCTCTGTTCTGTCTGTGCTATTTCCATCTCTTCTGATTTTTCCCATCAGTCCTGTCAGGTGTTCTGCCTTACATTATATGCTGATGTTGCACTAAGAGTGGCATATGCAGGAAGAATGAATATGGGGACCCCTTTCTCTCCTGAGCCTTGATGAACTTATGGGAGTATAATGGGGAATGAACCTGCTGCTACTGCAGAGAAGGGGGAATGTGTTCTAGGGGTTGGTCTTGGAATCATAAACTATAAAAAAGAAGGATTTCCCCTGATGAATTGCTAGTAGCTTTGTCCACTGTCTCCTTTTTAACCTGGGTACCAAATGTAGCAGCCAGCATTGCTACTGCCTGTTACACCTCACCAAAAAAAGAGGAGTTTCTCACAATAAAATGCTTATTGCTATGGTATCTCTTTCTGGAGGTAACAAGGGCACGTTTAGCTCATGTACTCGACTTTTTTGTGAGTTTCCCCACTGTAGCTGAGCTCTTTTTCTCAGCAGACCTTTGACTGCAAGGCTGTGGGAGGCAGATGAGCACCAGACTCTTCAGGATTCTCCGTTGTGAGATGGGGTTTGGAGGCAGAGCTGCAGGAGAAGAAAGTAGAGAGGGGGGCATTACAATTTTAAAGTCTTGTTGGCCCTTGCAAAGCAGGGTGGAAAGGTTTGTGAATAACTTTTATTGGGTACAGCTCTAAAAAAAGGGAAAAACAACATCTCCTCAAGCTTCCAAGCTGCATGCAGTTGGAGCTGATTTGTTCAGTTGGGCCTGGACTGGTTCTCCTGTCCTGGGCAGGATATGTACAAAATAGCTGTCACACTTTTGGGTGTTGGGCACTTGGTACAGTGAACTGCTGTCTGTGTGGAAATGAGATAATGTCTTGTCTTTTCTTGCACAACAGCCTGCCGGAAGCTGGGATGCACCCGGGGTGAGAGAACAAGTTACGCAGTGATTCTGACACGTCAGGTATTTCACAGAGCCTGCTGCCAGTTTAGGAACATTCAGATCTTTGAGACCCTGTTCCAGTGGTGTCCGTCAGAGAAAGAAAGAAAAGAGAGAATGAAAAATAAATCTACTGTATTACAGACACAATGAGCTCTGGATCAAAGTGGGATGGAGCTTGAAAGGTGATGTTTTCAATTTTGCTGGCCAGAGGGGTTGTGACTCGGATGGCATGGGTAAACAATGAGGAGAGAGACAGTCCCTTTGGGAGTCAGTGTCTGACTTAACGAGCCAGCAGTTATTAAAAGATGAATAGGGGAGAAGTGAACCGTGCTTTCTGGCTGGTAGTGTGGCTTATTTTCTTCGTTCTTTTCTCTCTTTTCTCTCGAAGATCAAAGGCCTAATTTTAGAACAAGCCCTATTTATGGACTGCTCAGCCACTGTCTGCTTTACTCTTGTTCTAGAATAATGGAAAATAAATAGAGCTGGCAGGATCTCCGTGTCCAGAGCTCATCCCTGATGCAAGGCAGGAGGAGAAAAAAAGAAAAAGACCTTTCCTAGCAGAGGTTCTGTGTGATTTGTCTCTTCAGAGGGAGTTCCCCTCCCTCAGCTCTTTCAGTCTTTCTGCATGATCAGAAGCTGAAAATATGTGACCTGTGACTGCTCCTGATGTTCAGGAGAGCTAACTCCTTCTGATTCCTGCCTTCTTGATGTGCCTTGGAGAAGAGTCCTCTTTCCAAGATTGGTGCCGAGTATGGAGTTGAGTGTTGGTTTGTGTGCCTGTGGACTATATTGTATATACTGTATATACAGCCCACCATGATCAGTTGTACTTTTTCCTTTTTATAATAGCATGAGATTGTTGGGTCCACTCTAGGCTATGAACTGATGTAGCCAGACATCCTTTCTACTGGCTAGCTGCCTCTGGATCCCTCTGTATCTCTAGACAATTTTCTACCACTCAGCAGTTCTTTGTGTTTCCTCACATTATTTGGCACTCTCCTCCCCCTTCTCACCCTGCTGTTTTGATAATCTGTCAAAATAATTTTTAATTGTTACCTTGTTCTGCAGAATTCAGGATGACAATTGTCTGCAGTACCTGTGGTCAGTTCAGCTGAACAGGGTGTAAACACACTGTATGCAGGTGTAGTTTGAGAGTGAGCCTCTAATTACCCCATGAGAATGCCTTCTTGGGTTTTCTTCCCCCTCTCCTTTGTGTCAGCATTTCACCCAGCTTTCTTTGGATGATGTTTCCATAGTCCATATCATTTGATACAGTGACAAAATCCACTTGTGTGTTCAGAATGAATTTGAGAGTGATGGTTCAAGGCTGTGTCGAAATCTGATGGTGTAAAGAAGCTGCTCTTGCTGTAGGTGCTCTGTGCTGCCAATTAAAGGCATTCTTCCAGTGGGGCAGTCTGATAACCCACACTGCTGCCTGCCAGGTAAATCTGTCCTCTCCCCAGGTTTTGCAGTACTGAGGATCTTCACTGGCCTGAAGCTTTGGGTGAAGGGAGAAGAATCAGTTCAAAACCTCTCTGCTGAGAATTGCGCAAGAGGCGTTCCAGCTGGGGGCAGGGGTCTGTGCGTCTCTGCTCTTTTACACAGCTGAAGCTTAATTGGTACAAAGCTGCAGATAAGGGTGTATGTGCAGAACTAGAGTGAAGCTAATTCATGCAGAAGAGCTTGTCTCACAAGTGGGAGCGCTGAGCAGAGGGAAGAAGTCTCCTAAAACCATTTAACTTTGCAGATTCCCTGCAGCACTCGGCTGCACGCAGCAGTGGTGGGAGCCTGTCAGCCCCTGGAATGAAGCGGGGCAGGCTGCGTAGCAACTGCATTGAGAAGTGGTAACAATTCCCAAGTGGGGCAGTAACAAAATCGATTTTTCTCCCCTTCAGCTTGGCAGCTCTCCAGGTGCCTGCTCTGGCACAATGAAGTGTGTAGCTGGGGAGGGAGGGACTTTGGGTTGATGTTGGTGGGGGGGTGTGATACAAAGAGGCAGAAGTTTAATCACTGACCCGATCACACTGGATGGATTTATTTCTGGACTCAATTTCCCAGGAACTCCACTATTCTACACTGGGGGAAATGCCTCTGCTGAAGTTTCTCTAGCTCCAGCTTTGTGAATAAAGGTCTGTCGCTTTGGAGTTATTCACAGCAGCTCTGTCACTACTGACTCATCCATCTGCTTCAAGAAAATGTTTGCTGTCCACTTGTTAGCTTTCCATTTCACAAAGCTAAAAGAGGATCAAATAAAAAAGGTAAGATGCAGCATCAGCTGATTGCTATTTTAAGTGCTATGTTACCCAGATACGGAGGGGTCTGCAGTACCTAACACAGACCACGTAATGGCATTAGCCACTAAAACCATTCAGCCAGATGGGGTAGGAGGTATTTAGACCTTAAACCACCTGATGAGTGTGAAAATAGGTCTGATTAGTGGTTTTCCCTGCACAGTTATAAGTGCTCTCCCAGTAATGGAGCAAATTCTCTTCAGTAAGGGAAAGTGCTTAAGCTTTATCTGGCATGGTGTGGTAGAGCCCAGAGGACAGAAAGGATGACTCTTGCTGAGTTGCTTTGCAGGTGTAGTGTGAATTATGGGATTTCTCAATCTGAGTAGGAATCAGGAGTCAGTCATGTAGCAGGGACAGGGAAAACACCTGTGGTCTTTGGTCTGGGTCTGCTGAGATTTGTGTGAGATTTCCAGCTGGTGTTGGGGTTCCTGAGCCTCCTCTCTGGTTATCCAAAACTGGCTAATCACTCTGATGTTTATAGGTGTGACCTTTAATTACAGTTGGAAAAGCTCGAGATGGCTCAGATCTGAAACTATCAGTACTGGGAATGATCTGCCTAATCTACTTTCATGGCCATGCTGAAATGGGTTTTTGGACTTATGTCCATCATAAGACCATGTGAGGTCTGTAAGCTTCATTGATCAGAGGTCCTCTGGTTTGTGGACATGTCCCCTGTGGGCCCCTCTGTATTCCTGATGTCTTCACTGAGTGCTGCCAGCAGGAGGTGGGGCTGTCTGTGGATGCATAGTGGGAGATCCAAGGTCCTGGTGCATAGATCTGCTTACATCACTGAGCTCATCAGCAAAGTGAGCCACTCTGGGTTCTCCTCTCTCTGCCCAAAACAGAGTGGAGTGGCTTGTTCCAAGGAAGACTTCTTCCCTTAATTCTGTTGTGAAGAGAGGCATTCCAAGAGAGGTACTGGTATCTTGGCAATCAGGTGTTTCTGACTCAGTCATTCCCTTTTATCCCTAGGATTTAATGTGATCAGAAAAAAGCCTCACTGTGCTTTCCCTCTGTGAGGAGCTCATCTCTTACTAGACAGTACTATTTCTTCTTTCTTTTTACTAAGAAAAAGACCTTGTGGAGCAGTGCTTGGATGTAGTGGGCTTTGCAGAAGAACATCCAGCTTGCAGTTGAGTGAGGACAGTGGAGATGAGGGAGCAGAGGAATTCTGGCAAACCCATTTAAAAAATCAAAGTCTTTCTGCAAGGTACAAACTAGCCCTTCCTGAAGGCAAGAAACCACATGCTACTCAGACTTCTCTTTCAAGTAGCCTAGGGCAGACTGTACAGAACAGAACTGATTTCTCCCTTATTGGAAAGAAGAAATACCTTCCCACCTCTCCCTCCCTAGGCTTATTTACTCTGTGGTGGCAAAACCAAGAGCCTGCCTGCTGTGAAAACACTGCCATTTCCATAAATGAGGCAAGGCACTGGTTTAGCACAGCCTGGCCATTCCTGTGCTGTAAATGGTTATGAGAGCAGGGCCTTGCTCTGGTTGTAAATCAGGCTGGAGAACCAGCAGGCTTTCCTGGGCTCTGCCTTATCTAGCTCCTTGGAGAGACTGTCTGCTCCTGTAGTGGGTAAACAGGGTGGGGAATGCAATGTCTGTGGGCAGCAGGGAGCTAGTGCATGTTCTCTGCAAGCAGACACAGTAATTTTTATTACTCTTGAGGGGTTTTTTCCCCCCCCAGGATTTCTGTCACAAGGCTGTTTGGGTCTGTGTCAGAGTGCATGAGTGCTGTATGTCTCCAGTCACAGTATTTGCTTCAAAAAATCAGTACAGGTGCACAGGCTAAGATGAGGGATCCCACACAGTGGTGAGGCCTCAAAAAATCCTTGGAGGAAATCAAATGCTTGCGCAAACAAGGGCTACAAAGACAAATCTGAATAATGGCCTTTTCAAGGCACAGCTGTATCCAAAGGCAGCTGCTGCTCTAGGACAGTTGTAGTTTAACACTTTCTCCTCTGTGTGTGTTCAGTGAGGGCTGGAGTGACTTTAAGGATCCTGGCCCTTTCAGGTGGGTCACTGCTGACCATCAGTTTAAAATGGGACTGTGAATAGGTAATTAGTTTGTGCCTCATTAAAACAGGTGGCAAATCCCAATTGCGGCAAAGACCAATTTATCTACAACCTGCATTGCCCTCTGTTTAAACAATGCAACCTTTTAAATCCTGCCATATTGCTGATGAGACTTGGTCTGTGTCCTTCCAACCCTCCTGACATCCCTGTGTAAATGGGAGTGATGAAATGGCCTGGATTGATAAATCACCATAACAACGTAGCCCATGGTGCAAGAGCTGAGTGTCTGCAGCAGCAAAGCCCTGGCAGCTGTCCACCTCTCTCCCCTGCCCACCTCCTCTGGTCTCATGTACTGGGGAGTGGGATGTGAAAACAAATTACCCTTCAGGGGACATCCAGCTATTTGGAGCACACAGTTATTATGCCTGGATCATGTTAAGTCTGCCCAGTGGAAAAGCTTCTGGATGTTGACAGATGCCCTTTTTTTCCTGTGTTAATCTTTTGTTGTATCCAGCTATGTAGTTTCTAGACCACGCTACTTACAGCCCTGCACAGGTACCTGTCAGTCCCATGGTCCTTAAGGAAAAAAACCTTTCACTTTGCCATGATGAAGCTGTTCATAACCACTGATTAGCTTCTCTGCCAGTTTATCTGAATGAGCTGCTTCATAGCTACTTTTGAATTCTTTTATATTCAACTGGCTTCTATTTTGATGTATTCTGTGAGTTACAGACCTTTAACAAAGGGTACTGATTGCACCCAAAAATGTGTTTTAGATGTAATCCTAGAATCACAAGAGAATGGAGAGCAGAGCTGGAGTGAGAAAAAAGGCTTTGAGTTCCAGCCTGGCATGCCAACAAAGTTAATTGTCTGTGGAGTGAAGCAGTAGCTGAATAGATGTTTTTGGGTTGTGGCTGACACGCTTGGGTACTGATGGCATTTTCTGGACCTGCCTCAGAGAGGTCAAATTCTCACCAGATTGAGATACTTTGCAGTTCTAGGTCATTACATCTCTAGCAGGAGAGTGTGGTGTGAAAACAACTTGTCAGGGCCTCAAGCAAATCTCATGAGCTTCCATAGATTGTCAGGTTACTGAGCCATCAGAAAAGATGGCAAACTTTTGGGCAGCAATTCACCAAGGCCATGTTAAACATTTTCAAAACAAAGTTTTTTTTAGAAGAGCGACTGTCCTGATGATGACTTGGAGCTTGCTTGCACTGCCAGCCACGAGATCTTGGGTGCTGAGGTTGGAAATGAAACAATCCAGAGCTGCAGAGCACCAAGGAGCCTGCATGCCTTTGAGTAACACCTTCCACCTTTGCAGGTTGACAGGTACCTGTACCACCTGCGCCTCTCTGACGATGTCTTGCTGGATGTGATGGCTCGATTCCAGGCTGAGATGGTGAAGGGCCTGGGCAGAGACACAAACCCCACGGCCACCGTGAAAATGCTGCCGTCGTTCGTGCGCTCGCTGCCCGATGGCTCAGGTGAGTCCCCCTGCTCCAGCACAGCACTGCTGCTTCAGCAGCATGAGCTGCTGCCAGGACTCCAGGAGAGCCCAGCAGAGACACACGACAGCCAGTGCCTCTGGGTTACTGCCTGTCTCATTGAGAAGGCACGTGTGTGTGTATTGAGCCTGGGGGAATGCTGGCAGAGTGGGTTTTTTTCCCTTGCACCCGGTGGATTTTGACCCAGTGCTGCCTGTTTGAGGAAAGGACTTGGTGCTCAGGAACAGCCTCTTCCCATCTGAGTGCAGGCCCTGCTGTAGGAGCTGTGGCTGGACATGGCAAGGGCAGCCTCTACAGCCCAGAGCCTGCAGTGCAGTGTGCTGTGGCTGTGGGATGTGTGGCCTGGCCTTCTTGGAGCTGCAGGGAGGGCAGGGTGCTGCAGTGAAACCCCTCAAATTGACAGCAACACAGCATGCTCAGAGCTGTGATCCCCAAACTCTGCACTGCTTTTACAAATTCCCCCAAAAGTGATCCCTTCTGCCCTTCCTTGCCTTTCTCATTGGGAAAATCTGCTTCTGGATGGGATCTACCAGGAAACTGCTCTGCTTCTTCAGCTGAGACTTGAACAGAGAGGGAGAAATTGCAGTAGTGTCCTCTGGGAGGATGTGATGTGAGATAGGAACTAAAAGCCCGTCTTGTTTGGGGAGGTATGCACATACAAAGTCAGTCCTCAGCTGGCTCCTGGTAATGCAGCCTGAGAGAAAATTACTTTTTTCCCAGGTTTAACCAAGTTAATTTGTGTAGGATTTTGTGTCTGGTTTAGGTCAGACACAGTGGTGTAAACAAGCTGTGCAGAAGACCAAAATGGTAGCTTTGTATCTTATTTCCACATGACTTCATTCCTTCTGAAGGTATTTTTCCTGCAGTTAAATGAGGAATAACAGTTTCAATGGCATAAATAAGACATTTGAAGACAAGTCCCTTGAAATGAGGCATGTCTGAGAGAAATTATACACAAGCTGACTGGATGGAAGGGGGCACTCTTCCATTGCTGCTAACTTTGTCAAAGAGAAAGAAATACTTTCTTAACCCTTGCAATGTCAGTGACAGTCACTGGTCCTGAGGTCTCATGGGCTCTGCTGCTGTCCTGGAACAGCAGCAGAGCCCCTGAGGCCAGGAGACTTGGAAGATTGCAGGAAGATTGTCATCAGTGTTGCAAGAGTTGGTATTCCTCAAGGCCAAGGTTGGACAGTGCTCTCCTGGCCTTTGTGTGTGGCCTTTCCAATGTGTCAAGGACATGCTGCAGCATCAAGCTGGGCTGTATCTTATTGACACCTTGCCTACTCTAAGTATCACATAGATTTTTCTATATTTGCTCTCTTGAAAAATTCTTGTTGGTTTTTTTGCTTCCAGACAAGTTAAAACTTCCAGGATGTCTAAACAGCTCAAACCTGGATGGTTATTCCCCATTTGCAATTGCAATTAACTTTGAGATTATTTTAGTGCCCTCAGTGTTGCTGCCTGAAATGACTCATATAGGCCATCTTCAGTTTTTCATTGTTTAGGGATTAATGGTCTGACTAATGTCACAGTTTACTGAGTAACCCAGTCTGCCTCCTCACCTTTGATAGCTGACCATGGTATTACAGGTAGAATTTCCTGCTTCCTTACCTTTCAGGACCAGATTTAATAAAATTTAATCACATGTTTGGACTGTGGAACAAAGATCATGCAAGGCTAGGTACATACCACTGTGTTTTCCTTTTGGGAAGGGCATTTTCCTGTGTATGGGATAAACAATTGCTTTATTGTAGCTGTGAGGCCAAGCTGTCCTTCCATCTGAGGTTTGCTGCTGGAGATGTGTGTCTGAGCAAGCCTGTGAAACAAAATGGTACTTCCACAGAAACACCAAAAGACATTTGAAAAGGGTTGTTCTGGTTGATTTTGGGTAGAAAATTAGCTTTGCCCCATTTGGAATTCGACTTTTGCACTAGAGCTGAGTTAACATATGCCTGCAAATCCTGCGTCCTCTACTGGATACAGGTAATGGTCTCACATTCTGATTGTTACACATTTCAGGTGACAGTTTTGCAGCCTCTGTGTGCTCTGGTTGGTTTTGCAGCTGCTTTGGGCATTTCTTGCTGAAAAGCTCCTCCTTCTGCAGCTTGAAAATACACTGCTGTGGAAGGAGCAGGGTAGGCAAGCCCAAACTGCCAAACAAAACTTAAATTAGCTATTACCTAGCAAGCAGAAAGGAGAGACCTGATAGCCTCGCTTCAAATTTCCAACTCAGTCTTACTGATGCTCCCAGGCCCTTGGGATAAGGATGGGGCATAATGGGGCAGGAGGGGCTGTGGCTGTGGTGAGGGAGGGCCCTGGGCTGTGGCCATCAGCCTGGCACCTGAGCCACTCTTTGTGGCCATCCCCAGTGATGGTTGCCCGCTTGTGTTGCAGAGAAGGGTGATTTCCTCGCTGTCGACCTGGGTGGCTCCCAGTTTCGTGCCCACCAGGTGAAGGTGTTTGATGATGGGAAGCAGAGCAGCCAGCTGGAGAGCAAGTTTTACCCCACACCCAAGGAGGTGACACAAGGCAACGGAGCCGAGGTAGGGCACTGCTGTGCTGCTGCTGTGCTGGCACACCCGCCTGCGGGACACAGCCCAAATGTGCTCTCCTTTTGTGCAGCTCTTTGAGTACGTTGCTGACTGTCTGTCAGACTTCATGGAGACCAAAAACCTGAAGCATAAGAAGTTACCTCTTGGCTTTACATTTTCTTTTCCATGCAAACAGACCAAGTTGGAAGAGGTAAGATGCATAAAGAAATGCTCTTGTCAAGCTGAGCTCCTTGCAGATTCTGGACAAGCTGTTGAATGCGGGTGTTACCCTGTGGCTTTTATGTGGGGTCATGTTTACATAGCTCTCTAAAGAAGGCATGGGTGACTTTTGGCATTTAACTAGACTACCCTTCAGCCATTCATTTCTCATCTCAAGGCAGCATGATCTTTAAGCTAAAGCTATTCTATTGCTTTATCAGTACCCAGTTCCACAGGAGCCATGTGCTCCTGTATTAACACTGTTAGAAGCAGACATGTCCTTTTGTGTCTTGAAGTATCTTTATTTTTTTAATCACTCTCAGGTTTTATTATTTACAGTTAATTCTGAATAGGAAATACCTGTGGTTAAGCTGCTTGAGACACCCCTTGGGGAAACGAAGGGCTGGTTGCAATTATTTTGTGTTTGCTCATCTTAGCTTCTCTTATTTCTGTGCTTTGGGTTCCAGTCCTGCAAGTGCTTTTTGCTTTATGCTAGTAGATTGTGATCAGCATAGGAAATCCCCATGTGCTTTAAATGAAGCACATGGAGAAACATTTACAGAACTGGGACTTTATGACTGTACCCTTTTGGTTGTGTTGGTACTGACAGGCACCCCAAGGTAAGATGTTCTGCTCTGTTTTGGCTCAGTTTTATGGTGTAGAGAGACATAGTGGACTTCTCCACACACTTTAGTCCTGACTGGCGTTGTAGTTTGTGTGCTAAGCTTTGTGTGCTTTTGGGTCACTGTCCTGTTACTTTTCAGGGGGTTCTTCTTGCGTGGACAAAGCACTTCAGGGTCCGAGGAGTTCAGGATACAGATGTGGTCAGCTCTCTGCGCAAGGCCCTCCAGAAACACAAGGCAAGTTTTGTACCTGCAGGAGCTGAGCCTGAGTGGCCTCAGAACATCCTCCTGGGAAATCAGCTCTTGGTGTGGGGGTTCTTTAGAGAGTTGTCAGACATCCTCCAGGGATGGTCAGTAGCAAGTGCCCAGCATGCCTGTGCATGTGGTAGATCTGAATCTCTCTCGCAGCTCTAACTCAGACTGCCCCGGTATCAGCAAGGGCAGCTGCCAGCTGATAACCCAGGCTGGCTGTGACAGCTCACCCACCCCACTGTCTCAGCCCAAGGGAATCTCTTGTGAAACTACTGGGTGAGATATAAAACACTCAGTAATTTCACACTCTGTGTTTCACAGCCTGGCTTGTGGGATGGAGGTTGGTAGGGGGAAACTGTCATCTCAGATTGGCACACTTACCTCTACCAGGGCTAGCCTGTCCAGTCTGTAGGATGGAGCCATTGATTACAATTTTTAAGGTCAGCAGTAAGACATGATTAAATCTGGCCTTGAACTAGCATCTAACCTTTGAATAACACTGTGTTTTATTATTTTGGAAAGCCTGGCTTTTCATGTTTGATGCTATTGATAACACCAGCTAAGAAATACAAAGCATCTTTCCATATCTTGATGACTTTGTAGGAAAGAGGAAATTCTGTTTTCTCTCGTGGTAAAAATCCAGCCTTAATTTTGGTTCACTTCTTTTTCTGCATCAGTCTTGTAGTTATTAGTAACAAAGGATCTGAGGCTTCCTGGGTGAAGTGTGGCCTCCTCCTGGTGTTGGCATCTGAGTTGCAACAATCCTTTGATAAATGTGAAAGGAAAACCACACAGCCTTGATGGAAGGGCTTTTCACTTGAGTGTGGTATTGCTGCACAGCTGTAGCTGCATTTTGTGTGTTTCCTGTCCCATTTGGTGGGATCTGCTCAGGTGGTGGGATGTTATCCTTTCACACAGCCCGTAAGCACAGTATCACAACATTCACACCAATAACATGCCACTTTTCTGGCAGATGAGGTGGGGTTGGGGAAAAACAAATCCTTCAAGCAAAGAGGCTGGTGAAACCCTTGAGAATTCAGAGATATTTGTAACCTTACAGGGTTGTGGGAAGAATGTTGTAAAAGGAATTAGCGTCTTCCAACCGAGGAGTTTTCCTGAATGAAGCCTTCAAAGTGCAGCCCAAGGAGTATGTCTGTATGGTGGTGCTTTATCACACAGGAGGCTTTCTGAACTTTTTTTTTTCCCTGTTAATCACTCATCTTTATGCTATTAGGACATAGATGTTGATGTTTTGGCGCTGGTCAATGACACGGTGGGAACCATGATGACTTGTGGATATGATGACCAGCGCTGTGAAGTTGGACTCATAATTGGTAATTTTTTCTGTTCACCATGAAGGGTTTTTTCCCTCTTGTTTGTTGAATTACTACAAATCTGAAGTAGGAGGGAGTTTCACAATACAGGAAAAGAGCAGAAAGCAAATGGAAAAAACAATGGTTGGATTTTCAAGCCTGGCTGCCTCCTGTAAAGCAGCTGTTTTTATGCTGATCACATTGCTGTTAAATACCACAGTCCCCATTTTGTCTGGGCTCAGTTGTGACCAGCATACTAAACTTTTCTGCTGACTGTATAGAAAATTACTGTGTCTGTCCAGAGAAAGCTGAATTCCCCTCACGTCTGGTAGTTAGTACCAGCTATGCTTTCCACAGTTTCTCCATTTCGTGCACTGTGATGCCTTTTATTAGGCACACAGAAGTACATTTGAAAAAGAAAACATGTATTTAAACAAGTCAAGCCTTAGAATAATTTCAGGTTGGTTTTTTTTTTCCTTCCACTGTGAAATGATGATTTCACAGGTGCAGGTGGCCTACACCAGCATCCTGTGCCACAGGGTCACGTGTTTGTATTTTCTTCCAAAGACAATGTACTGATTTATTCCCAAACATGTGGACTTAAAAAGCACACATGGAACAAACAGCAGTTTATCCAATACCCACAGGGACTGGCACCAATGCCTGCTACATGGAGGAGATGAGGCACATCAGCCTGGTGGAAGGGGATGAAGGGAGGATGTGCATTAACACGGAGTGGGGGGCCTTTGGAGATGACGGTGCTTTGGATGATCTCCGCACAGAGTTTGATCGGGAGCTGGATCTGGGATCTCTCAATCCTGGAAAACAATTGTAAGTGATTCCCTGAGTGACTTGCAGTCCGAGTTCTCAAAGTGCTTTTCCAGTGTTTGCCAAGAGCCCCTTTGGAACAGGAATTGTCTTAAGTGAACCTGAGGTGATTTGATGCTGGTTCTGTCTAATCCAGATCTTTCCCTTCTGGGAAGGGTCAGTACTTTTCACACCTCCCTGCTTCAGGCCAAGGGATTGCTGCTCCAGTTGCTCATGTGTTGTTAAAACCAGGAGGTTTCTCTGGTATGGTGCTGTGGAGGGCTGAAGAGAAGAGCTGATGAACACCTGAAATCCTTCCTGTGCTCCATTCCAGGTTTGAGAAGATGATCAGCAGCCTGTATTTGGGGGAACTTGTAAGACTCATTCTCCTAAAAATGACAAAGCAAGGTCTGCTCTTCAATGGGAAAGTGTCAACAGCTCTGCTTACTAAGGGCAAGATTGAAATGAAACACGTGTCTGCAATGGAAAAGTAAGAACTTGTAATACGCGCTTTGAGAGTAGCCACTCTCAAATTTAGTCTTTTACAAGCACAGCAGTGATAATGAAAGTGTAGTTAAAATCTGTGAGTGCTGGGAACAATCCTGAACTGTTCAGGTCGATTTTGCTTTTGCCTAGGAGAAAAGTTGACCTTTCTGTAAGCAGGAGTTGGTGTAAGATAGTTTTAGCAAGCAGTTAGTTGCACAATAGTGAGTATATTGGTAAGCATCCCAGATGCAGGTTGTTTAAATAACCTCTCTGGAGAGCTGAGTGTGTGGGATGATTGCTGCAGTTTTCAGCCTCTCTGATGTGGGAATACTGGGGCTGTGGAGCTGTAGTACAGATTGAAAAAGAAAACTTGGATTCTGGTGTCTTAAAGAGGAATCCTGCTCCTCATGGTCACTCCAGGAATTATTTTCTTTGTTGTATTGAGTGAAGCTGTATATCTATTCTTGTGCTCTCCTTCTGTAGACTGTTTTATCCCTTATCTTCTTGACTAACTGAGTGGTCTCAACAGATGCTGAACCCCAGGAAGCAGCCTCTCTCCCCTGGGTACTTTTGGGAACGCTGTGATAAACACATTACTGGTTGTATGGGAACCAATTATGACGCTGTCTGATGGGCTGTGTCGTGGTCTCCTCTCATTTCTTTCTGAGCCAAGACATTGGTTTATATGTTTTTGCATTTGGTGACGTACTCTTTCGTTTTGGGGTTAGGTACAAGGAAGGTCTGAGCAACACAAAAGAGATCCTTACGGAGCTGAACCTGTTTCCCTCTGAGGAGGACTGTGTTGCTGTTCAGCACGTCTGCACCATCGTTTCCTTCCGCTCGGCCAACCTCTGTGCCGCCGCCTTGGCAGCCATCCTGACCCGGCTCAGGGAGAATAAAAAGCTGCTGAGGATGCGAACCACTGTCGGGATTGATGGGGGACTCTATAAAACCCACCCCAAGTGAGTAACTAAAGAGGATTTGGGAATTGCTGGCCATATGTTGTTGTTGCTAAGAGCCTCCATCTCCATGTGTGTGTGGCTTTGCAGAGAACTGCTGGTTTTGTTTCAGCTTTGGGGTGAGATCTAACTGGATTAGTTATTGCAAAGCTGTCCCAGCAGCTTTAGAATTTGGAGTGGAGTTGGTAAAACATGACACCTGGA
Source organism: Poecile atricapillus (assembly GCF_030490865.1). Taxonomy (NCBI): domain Eukaryota; kingdom Metazoa; phylum Chordata; class Aves; order Passeriformes; family Paridae; genus Poecile; species Poecile atricapillus. The sequence goes on from NC_081254.1 coordinate 4,543,700, forward strand.
ATAATGGTGTCAGAGGAAATTCAGTTGATTTCTCCTGGGCCTCTAGGACACTTGCAGTTCACTGTGGGTTTTTTCCTTTCTGTCTTTCTCCCTTCACTACCTCCGTGATTTTGAACCCATGCTTTCCTAAACCGGAAACTTTCTCCAGCTATTCTCCCAAACTGGCTGGAGGTCTGATTGCAGAGGGAGATGAAGCAAACCATGCCCCAAAGGCCTGTGAGAGCCTAAAGAGCCTCTCTGTCCCTGCTAGATACGCCAAACGCCTGCACAAGGTGGTGAGGAGGCTGGTGCCCACGTGCGACGTGCGGTTCCTGCTGTCGGAGAGCGGCAGCGGCCGCGGGGCCGCCATGGTCACGGCGGTGGCGCGCAGGCTGGCCACCCAGCGCCGCCGCATCGACGCCACGCTGGCACCCTTCCTGCTGCCCCTGGCCATCCTCCGGGAGGTGAAGGACAAAATGAGGGCTGAGCTGGAATACGGGCTGAAGAGGGAGACGCAGGCCGACGCCACGGTGAAGATGCTGCCCACGTACGTGTGTGGGACGCCAGATGGAACAGGTGAAGTCAGTTCCTGCTCACCTGGAGGCGGTTCAGGGAAGCTGCTTGTCTGTTTTGGAGGGGGGGGAGGGAATATGCTAATTAATGAATGCTAATTAATGCACATGCCAGGAGGATTTATGTTGTCAAACCGGTGCTTCCTGCTATGTTATCTGTTATCTCCAGCCCCGTGATAGTAGACTTGATGGGATAAATGCCACAGGGAACACTGTGCTACCATCAGCATGTCATTCTGAAGCACCAAAATGAAATACCTTTCTTCTCCTTCAGAGAAAGGAAAGTTCCTCGCCCTTGATCTTGGTGGCACAAATTTCAGGGTTCTGCTGGTCAAAATCAAAAGTGGAAGAAGAAGATCAGTGCAAATGTATAACAAAATCTTTGCCATTCCTTTGGAGATCATGCAAGGGACAGGAGAAGAGGTAATCTTAAATGAATGTTTAACTGATCCAGCCAAGGCCCGTTGTATGGGATTATTTGTGAGATTTATATGCTTCTTCTTTCCTTCCAGCTCTTTGACCATATTGTCCAGTGCATAGCAGACTTTCTGGAGTACATGGGGATTAAAGGTGCTCGGCTTCCTCTGGGCTTCACCTTCTCCTTCCCCTGCAGGCAAGCCAGCATTGACAAGGTAGGAACTGCAGCACAGAAAGGGTCAGATGGCAGCTCTGCATCTGCTTGGTAAATGACATCATTTTGGGCAAGGGTGACTTGCTGGTTTGGAGGATTTATTACTTTTCTTTGCAAATTAGTTGTGTTTCATGAGAAAGTTATCCTCCTGTGTTAGCCACCTGCCTTTGGGAGGCAGAATTTTCACTTCTTGTCTCTGGTAAGTGGTGGACATGACTTGCTTTTGTTCTATAAAGATTTAAGCCCTCACGACAACGAAATGAAGTGCTTATTTTCAATAACCCAGGAATATCCTTAACTCTTCAATGGCATGAGATAACAAATGTCTCCTGCTTGCTCAGCTACAACCCCAGGTTGTTTTCCAAGGTGTGCTACACAGCTCTGACTGTGTAACTTCTGCACTGCATTAGCTTCTTTTTGTTGAGTGTCAGTGGACAGACCTGAACTTACTTGTTCAGCTTGGAAGAGTTGGCTTTTTGACAGATATCATATCTTTCATCTCTTCAGATCTTTTGTAAGGAAAGATTATTCTTATGAATTTCCAAGAGGGGCAGGGGATGTTGTGCTGCTTAGCTCTAGTCAAATATGTAGGATATTGGGGAAATGAGAGACTGCTATTTTATTGAATGTTTTTATGTCCTGGTGGGGTTCACAATAACCTCTAAGCCTGGAAACTAGTCTGCTCTGTCCCAATTTTCAGCTCACAGTTGAGAGTATACCAACAGGACTTGGCCTTTTGTGGAGACATGAATTCATATGCCTTCTGCACCCACAGCATAGCATTTAGGTCTTGACAAACGATTAAGAAGCAAATTCCACATCATTGGTGGCAAACTGAGTGAGACACATCTCTGTCAGGGTCCCATAATATGTTGCTCTGTGTGTTTGGTATTTTACTGTTGCTAGAACTTGAGGGTGTTTCGTAATATTAGCTTTTTCTCCCAGTTGTCTTCTATTTTTATTTTTTTTTTTATTTTCTTCTTATTTGGACAGACAGTCCAGAGCCACTTAGGAAGTGTAAAGCTAATTACTTCAGATAACCTGGAAATCAACTTCTGTCAGGCCAGGTCATTGTCTGAAAAGAAACAAATCAGTGCTGCTTGGAGTTGTGGGATCATCCCAAATGTCCTTCAGTAAACAATCCAACAATTAACAAATGTTCATTAATGTTTGATGGGTGTTTCATGATCTATGGCATTTAAGTATTTTTTGCAGTCATTCCCTCACAGGTAATAAAAGGTGGCTGTGTGCACAAGAGGTGAGATGAGGTTTCCCAAATGAGATTTAGAAGGTACTGACTGGAACCTGACTGGAATAAACTTGGAGCCACTACCTTCAGCAGTTGATAAACGTGCACACAGCCTGCACTAGAGATCCAAAGTAACCTGTCCAGGGAAACATGTTATTTGAAAACAAAAAAAGAAAAAAAAAAAAAGCATTGGGGTGGGAGGCAAGAAAAAGCTGATGCTTGCAATGTACAGCCTGCTCTTTGTCTTCACTTATGACTTTCTTTCTCTTCTGTTTCAGGGAACACTTGTGGGATGGACAAAAGGATTCAAGGCAACAGACTGTGAGGGGGAAGATGTTGTTGATATGCTAAGAGAGGCCATCAGAAGAAGAAATGTGAGCTATTTTTTTCTGCTTCTTTTTGGTGTATTTAATGCACCCTCCCTCTTCCTCTGGCATTCCACTAGTGAGCGTGACTTGTGTTTTAGGAGTTTGACCTGGACATTGTAGCGGTGGTGAATGACACTGTTGGGACCATGATGACTTGTGGATATGAGGATCCAAACTGTGAGATTGGCCTTATTGCAGGTACAGTGATGCTCCAGTGACCACCGTGAGAAGGAAGCACCTGTGCAGAGCTGGGCTTTGGGATCTGTAATTTTATTTGAGTTTGATATATGCTGTATTATATAGTTTGATATATGCTATTATTTGATATATGCTATGTTATTAGTTTCTTGGGGTTCTTGGCAGATTTGTGTGGTATTCAGCAGGAGACTTAATGACATCTGTGACACATAAGTTTGTGAATCTCTTGGACTTCTGATCATCTCTCTGATGGTGTCTGACAAGTGTATGCAGGGTAAAAGAATACAAGCAGATAGAGCATGAATTCTTGTTTTGACAAGTTACTGTGTAGCCAGGTCATAGACCATGGAACAAGAAAATATTTTTAAAAATCTGAATGAATTCTTGTTGGGCTTTTTAGATGATTCCCCCAATAGGTTCCTCCAAGTTTTGATCCAGAAATATATCTAAGCATAGAATCATAGAATGGCCTGTGTTGGAAGGGACCTTGAAATTTGAGATATGGCAAAGAGAACGTTGAGATGAACACTGCAATCATCTTCCATAATTTTCTGGTGCTGCTTAACTTTTCCAGCTGAAGTCTTGTCATTTCTTTCCTTCTAGGAACAGGCAGCAATGTTTGCTACATGGAGGACATGAAAAACATAGAAATAGTGGAAGGGAATGAAGGAAAGATGTGTATTAATACAGAATGGGGAGCATTTGGTGACAATGGCTGCATTGACCACATCAGGACAAAATATGATAGAGAAGTAGATGAAGGCTCACTAAACCCAGGGAAACAGAGGTAAACGTGATGGTCCTGATGCCAAGAGCCTGCTGAAGTCAGTCTTTGAGAGACACTGGCTGCTTTTTAGAATGTGCTTAATGAATGAATAATCAGAAAGGAAAATTTGATATTGCATTTCTTTTGTTGCTTGATAAGTAACCTAGATAGCAAAAAAACCCCAAAAAACAACCCTACAACAAAACCAACCCACAAAAGAAAAAGTGTTACCAAACAGTGCAGCTTTTAAAGATCTCCCTGCAAAGTCTAGGCCATGCTTTGTTCCTTCTCTGAGGGTGACTTTTCAAAGGCAAAATACATCTTAAACAAGATCATGAGCTGAACTGTTCTTTGTTGGACAAAGACAGTATTGATTAGGTGTGACTCACTGGTGAATGCATGTGGGGACAGGGAGGAGTTTCACTTCAGTGTGGACTCTAGCTTTAATGCTGTATTCTGCTTAATATTACAAGGGTTTTTTTTCTACTTCTGTTACCATTTGGCATAGGTAAATATATGGTAATTAATGTTTGCCCTTGAAGTCACTGCAAGAGATTTTTGATGATTGAAAAATGGAATTTAATGGCTACTGCTCTGCAAGCTTGGACTGTGTTTTTTGGAGTTCACAGGGCATGTACATACTACTCATGCTAGACAGAACCATCTCTTTAAATGTACATTTTTATTCCTCTTTTGACTCAACAGGTATGAAAAAATGACCAGTGGAATGTACCTAGGTGAAATAGTAAGGCAAATTTTGATTGACTTAACCAAACAAGGCCTGCTGTTCAGAGGACACATTTCAGAATCACTCAGGAAAAGAGGCATATTTGAAACAAAATTCCTGTCTCAGATTGAGAGGTAAAGTTGTTTGATTTACATGGTTTAAATCCTTAAAGTCTTCTGGGACACCTAGAAAACAGTCTTTTGCAAGTGTGTGGAGCCCTTTCCTTCAATTATATATAATTAATATAATTCAGTTATAGTTTTCTCCTTTGTGCATCCCCGCCTTCAGAATAAAAGTTAAAAATGAGAAACTCGGGGAGTTACAGAATTATTTTTGTAATTATATAAATTATCATTTCCTGTCCACACAGTTGGGTTATCTTGGATGCCTTAGCCATCAAGCTATGTGTTTCTGTGGGACTTAAAACAATACTTATTTAAGAAAGCAAAAAGTCAGTGATACATGAATATGTGCTTACCTATATATCTGTGCATGATTGCAATGGTCTCTAGGCTGTCTGAAACTCTTTCTGCTGTGGGAAGCCTTGAAAGGAGTGTCTCAGCCTTGAGCTCTAAGGTAGCAGTCAGGTGGCTGACCTGGTCCTGCTCCCTCATGACTTTGGCAGTCAGATGAATGACTGCTGTTCGTGCCTGCTGGACACGCAGCCTAACGTGGCAAAGGGCATGGCAGGAGCAGTTTTTCAATCTGAATTCAGACAGAAATCTGCCTTAAAATACCTGGAGAGTGTTAGAGCTGAAGTGGCCCCATTTCCTTTGCATCACACTTTTGAATTTGGAGCTGCTGGAGCTTTCCCTAACACCTCTCTGCCCCGTGTGCTTCCCCGTGCGCAGTGACCGGCTCGCCCTCCTGCAAGTGCGGCGCATCCTGCAGCAGCTCGGCCTGGACAGCACCTGTGACGACAGCATCATTGTCAAGGAGGTGTGTGGAGTTGTGTCAAGAAGAGCTGCCCGGCTCTGTGGGGCAGGGCTGGCTGCTATTGTGGAGAAGAAGAGGGAGAACCGAGGCGTGGAGCGCTTGCAAATCACTGTTGGAGTAGATGGGACTCTGTACAAGCTCCATCCACAGTGAGTACCTTGGTACCACTTTCCCTTTGCTGTCTGCTCGTTTTCACTCTGAAAGCTTAACAAGCTGTACCAGCTTTCTGCTGAGATGATTAGAAACCTGAGAGGGGGTAAGGATCTAACACATTCCCCTGCATTTTGTCATTTTCCTTTCCTAACTGTAAAGTCCAGTTACCACTGGGAAGGCTCTTTTCTCTGGGATGTTGGGTGAACCTCATACTTATTTTCCAGATGTTTTGGCAGATTTCCACAATATCTAAGTCTCCCAGATGGAAAGCTGTCTTGAGTTTTTTGGGTCAGTATTCTGTAAGCAAGGCCTATAGAAATAGGTGCATTAGCTTTTGAGCTGGGGGAAGAGAACCTCCATGATCTCTGAAGGTGTGGGCAGTGTGTGGCATCATGCTGAGCAAAATTCAGGTGGAGAAATAAAAATGAGAATCTGATTGTGTACAGAGGTTTGTATGTTTCATGAATAGGAGAAAAAGCAAAAGAAAGCAATGGCTGAGGTTATGGCTCCTTGCTTATAGGGGAATATGAAGATCTCAGATCAGAAAGCAGCTGCTAAAATGTTCTTCTGTTCTTCTCTCCCTTCCCTTTCAGTTTTTCTAGGGTCCTGCGTGAAACAGTGAAGGAACTGGCACCTCAGTGTGATGTGACTTTCATGCTTTCTGAAGATGGCAGTGGGAAGGGAGCTGCCCTCATCACTGCAGTTGCAAAAAGATTGCACAATGTTGGACAGAAGTAGAAATGAGTGATCAAGTAATTTCAGCACTGCCAGGCGTGTGCAGTAGGGATTTGCTGGGTGGTGATTCAAGATAGCTTTGCCAGACACCAGTACACAGGTACCTTTTTTGGGGGAGCAGCTGGTTTTCACCAACCAGGATTGTGGATTTTTGCCCTTTGGTAACTTGGATTAGGTGTTTCTGCTCTCCTCTGGCATTATGTCTTGCCATACCACAGTCTACTCAGTTCTGTACTCCCTGCAGTGCATCTCAGTGCACATGGGAGGGTGAAAACAAAACAAACAAAATCAACCCAAATGTGTCTTTTTACATCTTAATTAAGCTACTGCACCACAGCTGAGTTTATCAGTTTCTTAGAATTTGTGTGCTTAGTTTTGTCTTGGCCTGGCTCAAAGAATATTGAGATCCTGATGTTGCCTCTGATTTAGTGGATATATTTGTTCAGTGCTTCACAGGTTTTACAATAAATTTGCAGGTTGAAATAAATGAATTCACTTTGGTCAGTGATGCTTCCCCCACTGCTGCACTGGTTGTAATACTTCCCTGAGTACAGGAGGCATGTTTAATAGATGAAAAGGAAAAAAATGTGATTCCACAGAATATCAGTTGATGGCAAAATATGTCAGTGCATCTGAGTCATGTGAAGCTAAACCAGTGCTGGATGGATTCTGACTGTGACTGATTCTTTTGATACTGAAGGAAAGAGAAAATGCAGAAGGAGCTACAGAGTCTGCAATGTCTGTGTCAGGGCTACATAGAGGGTATCAAACAGGCCACCAAAAGAGCTGTGTAGAGGGAAGAAAAAAACCACCTGAATTTCTGAAAGTCTCCTCTTTGCTTTCCCTCTGTTATCCTCTTGCACGTTCCTGAGGGAATTGTTTCCATTTCGTGCAAAGGAGTTCATTATCCTTGGTTTTCATTTTCTGCTGCCTGCTGCTCTGCCTGTTTGTGGTCTGTTTGTAAATAAATCTGTGCTGTTGTGAGCATTTGCTTCTCTGTCCAGTGCATCTTCTGAGTTGTGGGAATATGCAGGCAAGTGGGAGCTTTCTTTAAAACCTAAATCTTTAAACCTAAACCTTTCTGTAAGAGTACTCAGCAGCACTTCAGTGATTGTAAAGGTGCTTTGTGGACAGAGCTTTGGCCTTGTGTGACCAAATGTCCCTCACCTGATTTACCCAGAACAATCCAAAACAATAATATGGTACAAAGAAGCAGCAAAGCTGTGTCCTGCCTGTTCTCAAGGATTCCTGTATCTCTTTTAATCCTCTCTTTGTGGGTATTTGTTTCCTTGTGGGCTGACAGCAGAAAGTGGGGCCAAGAAATGTGCTTTAAGCCTAGTTAGGTCAAAAGTAACTGTGGTGCAGGGGGATAAGGAGTTTGGTTTATGTAATAATCTGTAACAAGGCCGCTGCTGGGTTTAAATTTAGCAATCACAAATGCAAAATTGGGAGGTACAGACTTTTGCTGTTTTGTAGTTTTTTGAAAAAGCCAAAATGTGCCAACAGCTCTATGTCTGTGTTGGAGTTACTGGATGGGTAGAAGATACTTGCAAATAATTTTCACTTCTGAAGGAATTCCTCATGGTGCTGAGCTCACTGTACCGAGCAGTTGTGAAAAGACAAGCTATGAACTCATATTACATTTAATGTTTTTCTCGTTTTGTCAAGAAACTTAGTATTTTACTTCTGCTTTATGTTTCAGAATCTACAGAGCTGCAGAAACCAAACCTTCCTATGTAGTAAGGGCAGTTATCTGGAATGGAAGTTTGTTGCTGGTGATGAGCAGGTTAAATTTGGAGGGGCTGGATGTAGATTTAAAAAAAAAAAAAATCAGATATTGAGTCTATGTGGGGCCTAGAATAGCTCTTCTAGGCTGTTTTAGGCCCTAAAGGTAGAAATGGGATTTTGGCACCTGAAATCTAGTACTGTGTGTGGTTTTGGGCTTTCTGGGGGAGCGGAATCTGCAAAAGTGCACCTGTGAATGAAATATGTCCCTGTACATCTGGAACGAGGTGACGCAGACTTGCCCCAGGATGGCCACGTGAGTATGGTGCAGAACACCTTTTGTACTTTTATTCTAAAGCCTGTTCTGCACAACTGGAATGCAAATCAGTGACAAAACAAAGTAAACCACTCACATTTAGAAAGAAATCCTATCTTGCTTTGGTTTTTCTTTTCAGTCTTTTTGGGAAATGAAATACTCGCACAAAGTCAGTTTACACCTCTGCTGCAGTTATTCCTTCTCCTGTGGTAGATTAGGCCCACACAATAATATTTTTTTGCATGTACAGTTATATTTTTCAGTGAGTCTGTGGGTCACAAAGTGCTCAGTGGCTCTTGCTGAGGTTCCTGAAGGCCAGGCCATGCGTGGTCCCTCCTTTCCTGCAGGCAGCTGCCTTGCTCTGGCTCCCACGCGACTCCGATCCACATCTTCTGGGCAGGGAGAGGGCATCTGAGCTGGGAGGGCAGCTCAGGGAATGAGCAGAGCTTTGCTGGGCAGCCCTGAAGAAAGGCAGGATTATTGGCCACTGTGGGATTTTACCAGGGATGCGAACTTCACTTGTGGTTTCGCAATAAACACGCGACACTTCGGCTTTCTCTAAACCAGAACATTCTCTGGGTAATGATGCAGCATCAAGTTCCTGATTATGTCAACATGTGGAAACTCAGTGTCTGGTGCAAACTTGCAGTCCCCCTTGTACAGATATTAAACTGGTGCAGCAAAACACCTCTCTGCCATCTGTACCATCATATGTGGTGATTCAGTTCAAAGCCCTAGCTCGCAATAAAAGTAGAAATGTAACACAGCATATCCTGTGCTGAACAGTATGTGCTGCAGTTCATCACATGACATTGTTAGTCAATACCAAATAAAATGGGATTCTTCTGGCTTCACATCTTAGATTTTTATTTTTCTACTTTTCTGCTGCTTCTTGGATGGCTTTGTGATGCTTCATTTCTGCCTGCTTTCCCTCCAGTTAATACATTTAGCACTTGAATTTATCAATTTTGTTTCGATGCTGCTTGAAGACGTGAACATTTTTTTTCACATCTAGGTCACACACATAACTTGGAAAGTTGAAAGATCTTTAAATCACAGGTGTGACAGAAGAAATTACTGAGAGAATGAAATAAGGTTTGTTCCTTTCAAGAATTCCCAGTAGATGGTTGCAGTTACCTTTTCATCCATGGGGAAAAAAAAATAATCCTAAATATGTTGTTTTGCCAGCTAGAGACACATTTTGGTGGCTGTAGATTTGGACAGTGCTGGCCCTTGCCTCATAACCCAGAGAAAATGCAGTAGCAGCTCAGTGGTGACATATTCCCTTTGACTCTGACAGAGTTCAAAAGTAAATATAGGATCATGTGGAAATCCTTCAGAAATCCTGATTAGCATGATCTCCCTTCTTGAGAAGTCAATATTATATAGGATTAGCAGATTAGTGTAAAGGAGTTTGAGGCTGAAATGTAGGTAATACCAAAATGAAAGTCTTGTCTCTTTGAACTTTCTTGATTTGTTTCTTTGTGCTCGGTGAAATGAGCAGGCTTGGGCTTGAGGTCCCTGTAGGAATTAGGTGGAGGGGGGAGCGAGGCAGGGAGAGCAGATTTGGTGAATGCTGTCCTGTTCTAGATAAACTTAGAGTTTCTCTAGGAAGGATCACCGCTGCCTTGAGCTGTAATTGTGGGCTTATCCAGAGCATTTCTCAGACTACTTGTAAAGACAGCAGCTTGTGAAGTGATAAATACACATATAGATATAAAATAATAATATAAGGGACCTATTCCTGTACACAGGTGGCCTGTTGAGGTGAGAGGAGGAAGGGAAATAAGGCAGATATCTTCTTTGTCCCAGCACTGAAATCCACTCTGTAAAGCTGATGTGGAAAGCAAGATATAAAAGCACCAAAATGTTAATTAATGTTTTCCTTTCCCTCATTGATACTATCACCTTGCAGGTGCACACCGAAGGTGCTGTAAATGTGATGGGTCATGTCTGTCTGAGAGGGGAATGCCAAAATAATTTTGATCATGTTGTGTGCTTTTTTAACACCCTCCAGATGCCAGCCCCATCCCTGCTCAGCATTACACTTCATCTGCACTCTGTGTCTGGGGGCCTTGCACAGCCCAGGCACCTCTAGAGTCAGTAAAAGCTGTGCTCTGTGAAGAGAGAACAGATTTGGTAAGAAACCTGGTAAACTTGGGTTCCTCCAGAAAGCCCTTCCCACTGGCACAAGGAATTGGCTACAGGAAAATGGACAAAGGGCTCCAGGTGGGAGGATTCCTGTGCAGGAGCTAAAGAACCGAATGCTGGGGAATCTTGGCAAGCAGGAGCTTGCTGGGAGGAGGTCCTGACTTAAAAATCCCAAACCTAAAGCAACCCAACCCTCCCAAAATAACCCAAATTATTATTATCTAGAAAAGTCTAAGTTAAAACCAGACCAAAGCTATATAAAAACTGAAAAGAGACGAGGGGGAGCCTGAGTCTGTTTCACTGCCACTGTATTTTATTTTCTTCTTTTGCTGGGAAGGAGAAAGGCTGTTGGGAGAAGAGGGGAGAGATGTGTGAAGAGTATGGCACATCAACAGTTAAAACTTCCCCATAAATTTGTCACTGCATATCAGAACAACTTGAAAGTAAGTCTTAATAGTGGAGAAAAAGGATGACAGCAATTCAAGGTGTGAAACTGGAATTGTTAAGAGCTGTTAATTACAAGGACTGTTGGAAGGAATGAACTGAGTTAAGTGGTTAATGTGTTTACTGTTAATGGGGGGGAAGCATTGGGGTCCTTACCTTACCAGCATCCATTTCATTTGGACTTGGAGGTGAGATGTAGCTCCCAGCCTCAGGCATTTCAGAACAGGGCTCTGTTCTCAAACCCACCGGTGTTATTGATTCAGTTTACTTTTCTGAGGGCTGTTTTTGTTCTTTTCAATTTGCTGCTCGGATGTTCAGCTTGCCAAAGGTTTCTGTGCACCTGGGAAGGCCCCGTTCCTGTAGGGCTGCCTTGGCCAGGATGCTGCGCCATCTGTTCAGCCATTGTAGAGGACTGTCCTCATCCTGCCAGGTTTGTCCCCAGCTGGGAGCTCAAAAAGGGCCATTCTGTGTTGCCACAAGAGTTGGAGAGCAGGGAGGTGTGGAGGGGATGGGATCCATGGGGCTGAGCTTAGCCCAGGCTCACCTGTGGGGTGAGCTGAGATCCTGGGGCAGCAGCCACCTCTGGCCCCATCTGCACCAGAAACGTAAATAAATTTTAATAATCCTAATCCCAGGATTAGGGCTGGGATGGAAGTGGTTAACAGAGCAGACCAGCTGGTGATGGACAACTTGGTCCTAGAGGGGAGCTCTCAGCAGGAGGAGAAAATGGATGGCTGGAATGGCACAGAGGGAAAGCCTGTGAGGGTCTGAGCAGGTAAACAAGGAAAGTGATTTCCCATCAGGCACATCCTGAATACTTCAAAGCGGAAAGTTACGGACGCTGATTTGGAAGCAGCTGATTCTGGAAACAAATGGGATAAATACTGGCATGAGAAAAAAAAAAAAAAAAAAAAGTTGAAATGCCTGAAGGGCACATCCGCTGTGGCCAGTGATTCTGCAGGAAATGCACTGAAATCAGAGAGAGTCGAGGAAACTGGACATGAACACAGCTCCCAGTGAAGCCAAATGAAAGCCAAGGGCCTGGGAAGTGCCTGTGATCGTGTGCTGAGAATTTGGCTTTCTTTCCCTGGCTCTCCAATGAAGTAGCTGTGTTTAACGTGGGCCTGAGTCTGGCTGTGCTGAAGGAATTATAAAGGTGTTTTGTGTTCTGAACTCGGAAATTCTGCCCCTGAGCCTTTTCTGTTGCTTTCAAGTGTGTGTTTTCAGAGCAAGGTCTAAAAAGGGTTTTCAGAGCTGTAGGTCTAAAGCTCAGTCTGTTAGTCTGAAATTTGAATAATTGCATGGTCATTAAATTTTGCACAAAAAGGAATTGACTCTAAAAGCAGCTGATATGTTATCACGATTAGAGCAATAGCAATGCCTTCTTTCATCACAATGAAGTTACATTGTTAGAGAGCATAATTGACATTTTTTATTGAAAGATTAAGAAGAATTTGTTTACAGCTCGCAAACAAAGAGGTTTTAATTCAACAAACTGCAGCAGGAATAAGCAGTAAGTGGCATTTTCATCTGCTGGCCGGCTAGAGCTTTAGCTGCAGAATGCTGTGGATAGAGAAGTATGAAGGAATTTGCAGCTCAATATCTGCCCAGTAAAGCGTGCACCACGCTGGCAAATGCCAGAAAGCTGACGGGGAGAAACCTTGAGTGCAAAGAAACAAAGGGCTATAGTTAATATCAGCACCTTTTGGGAAGACACCACGGCTTTTGGAGACCAGCTTCATGCCACCCGTTGTGCAAAGGTCAAGGTATGGCATTTCTGAGGATGCTTTTGCCACAGAGCCCTCAGGATAACACCTGTCTACTCAGCTGGCTGCTAAAGTAGGTATCTGGGGTTATTTTTGTTTCTCTGGGTTTATTGCTTCATGGTCTAATAGGCTCAGGAGCTAAGTGGTACTGGCATTTCAAAGTGGCATGTTGTGATTGGAAGGGGGTGCTGTGGAAGTGTTTGGAAAGCAGATCCAAATGAAGCACCACTGTCATTCGACTACAGAGAGGCTCTTTTGCTTTTCAAATATACTTGGGATCCTGTTTGTGCTGGTGGTTGTGTCTTACTGTCCACAGACTGCTCTCCAGATAAAGCCAAGGGTATGTGAAAAATTCGGGGTTTTTTTAATGCAAATTCCTCTCGTGCAGTTGGAAGTCATTTGGATTTATTGTCCCAGCTCTGGTCAAAGTTTCAGAGCCCAAGTCAAACCCTGCTGTTCTGAATATGCAGCGCTGCAGAGTGAGAAAAATCCCCTCAGGGCACATGGGGTGCTGATAAATCTCTGCAAGGAGGGTGCTGATCCCAGCAGCCAGGGGAGCATCTGTTCCACCACCACGTGCAGTGACTGTGCTGTGAGGGGAGGGAAGGGGCTGGCCAGGCTGGTACTCTAAAGCAGGAGAGCTCCTCACCTGTGCCACACCTGCAAGCTTGGTGCTGGCAACCCGAATGGGCAGCACCTGATATGGAGGGCAGGTGATAAAACAGCTGAGGGTGTTTTCTGGCTCTGAATGTTGACTGATAGCCAGAGGCTGATCTTGCTGTTATCTGTCCAAAACAAGGTTATAGATAAAACTTGTGATTAAAACATTGTTTTTTGTGTCGATGTCAAATGTCAGAGTAGAAATATCCTGCTGGGGGATGCCCATGGGTCTCTCATGACCCAAGTTCTTTTTGTGTCTGAAAATGTGAGAATGAAGACAGGGGTCCAGAATCTCTTCTGGATTTGTATTTGACCTGGTGTGGCTACCTGACACCCAGCCTGCCTGCAGTCTCTCCCTGAGTGAGACAGGGGACAAAGTAGGAGGAAGAAGCTCGTGGGTGGATATAAGGATGGGAGATGGGTCACCCATCTTCACCATGGGAAAACTTGATTCCACTTGGGGAATATTAATTAAAATGGATTTGGATGGTGAGAAACAGAGACAAAATTACTGCAACACCTTCCCCGGTGTAGAAGTGTTATTATTGTGCACCAGTATCCCCCAGTATGGATACCTGTGCCACCACAGTCTTCCCATGGAACTCCAGCAGCACAAGAATCCAGCTTGGAGCAGTTCCCACTTTTCCTCACAGAAAGCCTTCCATTCCACTGCCACCCTGAAAAACCTGAGAGAGTCAGAGTGGCTTGAGGGAAGAAATGTTGGGGTGGGGAGAGAGGACAAACCCAAACACACCACATTGATGCTCAAGGACCTGGCTGGGGCTGACCCCTCTGGGTTTCTGATGCCACTCTAAAATGTTTCATGACAGCAGCCTGTAAAGTTGAAGAAACCAAAATTTTGCTCAGTGGTGTGCCGTTTGCAACTCCCTCCAGCCTCTGTTAAGACAGCTCTGGACTTTACCCAAAAAAATAAAGAATATCACAAGATTATCACAAAGCAGCTCCAAGTCTGTGGTTTCTCCTGGATGATGCTTAGCTCCAAGCCCAGCATCTGTGATTGTCTTCCTGTACTGACTTTTAATGTAAATATTTTGGTTCTTTCAAGGCTTTGTGTGTTCTTTTAATTAGAATACAAACTGTTAACAGGACTCAGGTGTTTTATTGCACATTTGCTTGCTAAGCCCTCCTTCTCTGTGTGCGGCAGGAATCTCAGGGCACCACGGTATCTTGGGGCTGTGCAAGGGCCAGTGTCTAGCTGCCATGTTCCCTGTTTTCACCATTCTTCTGGGCCACACCTGTGATCCACAGCCCATATGTCCCAAATTGCCTCTCTCTCTCAGAGTGATGTTAGCTGTGAATGTGCATGTGCTGTGACCCAGCCGCTGGAGGCATTTTTAGGAGAGCTCCTGTCTGTGGGGTGTTTGGCTTTCAGAGACATCTTGATGCTGTGGAGGGAGATGTGAAAACCTACAATTCTTCCTTTTTTTTTGCTGACAGTGCCCTGTGATGACCATGTGACATAGCAAGTGGTGCTCCTGCTATGGCCACACGGAAGGAGCCAAATGCTGTGGATGTACCTGGCTCCTGCTGCTCCCCACTGTGCCAAGTGAGTACCTGCTTTCCACCCCTTCTGGGCTAAAGGGTGGAGTGCCTTGACCTGCCCCACCTTGTGAGAATATTGGCTTGGCAGGAGAGCCCCTTACACTGGGTCTTGCTGGAAAAGGAGCACAAACCTGAGGCCTCAGCAGTTCAGACCGGCACCTCTGTGGGTCTGGGACTTGTGATACAAACTGATTTTTGCTAGCATCAAATGCTGGATCAAGGAGAAATGTGTATCCTTAATGGAAACTGGCCTCTTAGGCTGCGTTGAGAGGTGTCATCTTGTTTGGTGTTAGTGGAAAGCCAAAAAAGAGGGGTGGGTTGTGTTCCCTGTGCTGAAAGTAGAAGCTCTTGGTTATGGATTTACTGCTCACGTAACAAAGGTGCACACTGCCATTCAAACCTTCTTGGGATAGTGCACAGAAACCAGCTGTCTGCTGAGGTTATGGTTACAGTACAGTAAATTAGGCTATATTTTCCTTTAAGTCATTGTAACTGCCTTGTCACTTAAGTGAATTGCTGGTTATGCAGCCATTCTTCAATTGGTATTGAACTGCATCT
The DNA here is from genome assembly GCF_030490865.1 of Poecile atricapillus. Taxonomy (NCBI): domain Eukaryota; kingdom Metazoa; phylum Chordata; class Aves; order Passeriformes; family Paridae; genus Poecile; species Poecile atricapillus. The sequence goes on from NC_081254.1 coordinate 4,559,197, forward strand.
TCTGAAGATAACATTTGAATCAAACAACTGAAAATACTTTAAACTTACCCCTTTTGAAATTTCAAACCAGTTTGTGGTCTATATTTTGTTCTTTTTTCATCATAATTTCTTTTAACATTGTTTACTAGCATTGGACATTTAGTAAATATAAGCTGCTTATATTTACTGCATATATTTACTGCATATATTTACTGCTTATATTTATGATTCTGCCCTTGTGCTCATTTCATTTTGCTGGAGTCAAGCAAATGTTTTATGAAATGAAACAAATGTTTCACCTTCTGGTCAGGAAAGGTGGTTCATTGACATTGGGTTCATCTCCCTGACACACCAATGCCCTTACATTGCCTTACAAACTGAGTTTGTTGATATATTTCTGTGTGCATGAAAATATGTGTGTGAGGTCTGCTTTATGGGTATACAAGCTGCAATAATGACTTAGTACCAATGCACTATAAAAAATGCTTGCTTGATGCAGCAGTTCTCACCTCAATGGAAAAAATATTTACCTAGTGCAGGGCCCAAGCTGAGTCAGAAAACTGGAATTGTTACTGCTTTCCTTTGCAGAGATGTAAAATCAGTTGTATTTCTGACACTGGAGAGGGAGAAGGTGCAGTGGTGAATAACTAGGACAGGTAGGGGGAAAAAAGGAAGAGATGAGTTTGGTTGGGTTGCACTCCTGTTTCACTTTTGGTGTGTAAGGGAAGAGCAAAGTGAGTGGACTTGGATGCAAAGTGCCAAGGGATGTCAACAGGCTGGACCTGTGCTGGAAAACCTCAGTGGGTTGGAAAGCAGCTCAGAGTAGCTCTGCTGTGCAACACTGGATCTAGAGGTTTTGTGGTGCTGTGACTCCAGGGAGCAGTTTCCTCTTTTCCCCACGTGTGTGCAGATGTGGGAAGTCCTTTGCAGGATTGCTCACACAGCCCATAGCTTTTGGAAGTAGCAGTTAACTGAAGATGGAGTAGTTTGGTTTGTCCTCAGCTTAATGAACCTTGCAATCACTAAGAGGCTGAGAAAGAAATCGTCATCCAGGCCTTCCAAATAACGGGGCTTAATTGTAAGCTGTGAGTTTGGGGCTTGTGTTTATCTGCTTTCTGGTTTTCTTGGTTTTGTGGGGGTCATGTTCTTTGCATCCCTCTGATGCTGAAGAACAGCAACTGGTTTAGAGAAATAAAAGCACAGCTGATTTTCTGCTCAGGTATGGGAAGTTGAGGCATGGAGCATCTCCATCTGCCACCAAGAATATCTGTTCCCATGTGAATCAGTAGACAACACCCCTCCTTTGCTGGATATGCTTCCTTCTCCACTGCCCTCTCATCATGGCCAGAGTCTGGACATGGCTGTTTGTGATCCTTAATTGCTTAGTACACACCTGACAGAAATGCTGCCTTGTCTTTGGAAGGATTTAAGTCTTGAAACCCACAGGCCTGGGTAGTGTCTCCAGCCCTCAAATGCTCAGTGTGGTGAGCAGTGATAAAACTTTCCCTTTCCAAAGGGACTTCATTAAAAAGTAGCTCACCCTTCCCTTGGAGCATCTCTTGAAGAATGGGCCAAACCCCTTGTTAGTCTTTGTGCCTAAAACATCTTTTGGAAACATACTCTGGGAGCATAAAAACCACTTTCTAAGTGTGCAGTGCTCTGTTGGCAGGTGGAGTGGCCTTTCCTGAGGATGGAATGAGCTCCCCTCAAGGCATTCCTAGATAAATTGGTTTTTTCACGGGGAAAACATGAGAGAAAGCATCCTGGCTGGCTCTGTGGTAGTGCCTGCTTGCTGTGGCTCCTGGCAAGGTGAAATTGCATATAATTTGGTTAAACTTGTTCAACTGAATTGCTCATCAAACTGATATATCTGCTGTTTTTAGATTTTCTTAGTAGTTTCTGCACTAAGTTCAGCACAAAGGAATGGTGATTTCTTCTGTGCAAGCACTTGGTTTCCTACCCTGGAATAGGAGCTTTCCCTCATTACTCAGAACTGCTGCCACAGACTGGGAACTTAGTGTTTATTAGAGATGCTGCTTTCTTTCACTTTGAGAACTGTGAAAGGAAAATGCAATGTGGGAGAAAAGGGGATGGAGCGTTTTCCAGACACCTAAAAAAACACCCAGCAAACACAACTACAACTTTATTTTTTTCTTACAAAAGTAGGAAGCATCTATCAGCTGCATACATCAAAAATATGTGATAAGATTTAAACCAAAAAATCCCCTCATTGTATAGTTCAATCGGAATGCCAACTTGTATAGGACAGTGAACATTTCATGAAGAAATAGGCAAAGAGGGGTAAAAAATCTTACCCACACCCAGGAGAGCTGAATCACAAAATTACTTCAGTCAGCTGAAACACTTGGGTAGCGTTAAATGGGGCCAATAAGATTAGAGCTCAATCAAAATAGCTGCAAGTCATCAGGTGTCACGTTCAGCCTCCAGTAATTTGTCTTAAAGGACAGTGGCTTTCAAAACAGCCTGCTGGATGCCTGGCAGAGTACGTGAGGTGCTGGTAATTAATTGGCTGCTGAATTGATCCCTTCCAGTAAAGCAGAAGGGGAAACCCAGGGCTCGATGCTAAGGCAGTATGAGACTCACGGAGGTGAGGCAGAGGTGAAGAGCTGCTGGCTTCTGCCTGGCAGCCTGTGCACAGCTCCTCCCAGGCCCCCCAAAAATAACAGCTGTGCCTCACTGCTGGCCTGGCAGTGCAAGGAGGGCTTGCCAAGGGTTGGGGTGTCCACAGGGATATTTGGCTGCCCTTCCAGCTCTCTGGCAGGGGGGAAGCTCATTCATCCCAGTGCTGGTTACAGCATCAAAGCTGGTCATGTGCTCTTATCCTTGCACGGAGCACTTTAAAAATACCACACATTTAAATATTGCAGCTCTTTTGCCTTGGATGGACTGTTACATTTTCCCCAGTGGCTTTTACTCTGTCAAGTTCATTTTTCCTGAATGCCATGCTCAACAACTGAAGACAAACCCAATTATTTTCAATACTTGTTTAACCATCCCTTATTTGCTTTTGACTGTGTCACGCGAACCCCCTCCTGCTCCAGTGTAGACTTAATTCCTTAATTTATTTGGGGGGTTGTGATGTGTGCAGGTTTTATTTTCATTGCACAGAACCAAGAGGCCTTGTCTAGTGATGTTTTGAACTTACTTTTTGCTTCTTGTAGCTTAAAGGAAGCCTGAGGCTGCTGTTTGTGAGTTTGGAAATACATTATAACACAAATGATCAGGGAACCAAAGGCCACTTTAGTGATCTGTGACATCCTCAATTCACTTCCAGGTCACAATTTTGGCAGACAAAGAAAACAAACGTCCTCCTCTTGCATGTTCTTACAACAGGTGTCATGTTAAAGAGAAGACCACTGTGAGTGTTTTAGCTGTCTGGTTCAAATTCTTTGAGAGCCAGAGGGGATGCTTTGAATTCCTTTCATTTGGTCAAAGATTAGTTGAAAACGAGTCGAGCTTGCATCCAAGTGTTTTAAATGAATAAACATTCCTGCAGCAAGGTGACTAAGGGGAGTATTGTGTATGTAAGGGGTGCTTAGGGTGTCTGAGCTGGAGGAAGTAGATAGTAGCGCCTCCAATCCTCATGTAGAGGCAGCTCCACTAACATAAAACCTGTGGGAACTGAGCAGTATCAGGCAGCATTCAGACCAAGAAGAGCTAAGTCTGTCTTACCTAGTGAAGCAAAAGCTGTGAATGTGTAGGGTTACTTTCAGAGTATTTATAGAAAGTGAACACCCGAGAGCGAAGAGAGTGATTTCAGATGAAAGATAAGGCTTAGCAGATGACAGATGGATTGAAAGCAGGAGCAAGCCTGGCTGGGAATTAAAGATAGCTTCTGACCAGCAGAAGAGGAGGAGCGTGACTGAGCAGTGAATTACATCTGAGGCACAGCTTGGTCTGTCTGTGTTAGGGATTGGGTGACGTTGCTGGACACTGGGATGATTCAGCTCAGCCCCATGTCCCTGTGCCACCCGTGAGCTGCAGCTGTGCTGGTGGCAGGGTGCTACCGCTGTGCCTGCAGTGCCTGGCTGCACTGGGGAGCACGGCTGGCTTTGCTCCTTAGCTTGCCAAGCAAATGAGCAGGAGTAACACGTGCAGAGCAGGGAAACGCTTGATGAAAATCTCTCTGAGCTTGGAGCCAGAGAAGGAAATCCTGCCCACCCTGCCTGCAGTGACTGGGGCACTAGTCTGAAGGAGGATGTGTCTGCCAAAGCAGCTCTTGATTTTGGCCAGTGAAAACATTTAATTAAAGCAGCACTGAAAAGGGAGCCGGAAATTCAAGAAGCAGATTTTTAATCGCTTAGACTGTGCTAGACAATCTGTATGCAAATCACACCTCCAGCATCACCACCCTCTGCATGGGTGTGTGTTCCTGTCCCTGTGCATGGACAGGGTGCAGGCAAGAGAGCCCCATGGGCTGCTGGAATGTGTCACTTGCCATCTGTGAAATGTGTCACTTGCCATCTGCATTTGGCCTTTAGCTTTTTCAGGGGCCCTGTGTCACTTGGCTGATATGTGTGTGTGGGCCCTCAGAGCCCTCATGGCGCTGGATGTCTCCCTGGGGTGCTGGCAATGTGCTCCAACATGGCAAAATTGTGGGCAGCACACGTGGGGAGGAGGAGCCCTCTCCAGCAGCGTGTTAACATAGAATCACAGGATATCCTGAGTTGGAAGGGACCCACAAGGACTGTGAGTCTGGTTCCAGGCCCTGCACGGGATCGCTGTAAGAATCACAAGATGTGCCTGAGAGCACCTAGGCCTGACACCACCATGGCAGCTAAACCACAGCATGAAGCGCCACATTCCAATCTTTCCTTCGACATCTCCAGGGAAAGTGGCTCCACCGCTTCCCTGGGCAGCCCATTCCAATGTCTCATCAGCCTTTTCAGTAAAGAAACTCCTCCTAATGCCCAACCTAAACCTCCCCTGGCACAGCTTAAAGCCTGATCGCCGCATGGCCTCCTGTCAGGGAATTGTAGGGAGAAGGTACCCCTGAGGCTCCTTTTCTCCGGGCTCAACACCCCAACTCCCCCGGCCGCTCCTCATGGGATTTGTGCTTGAGACCCTTCCCCAGCTCCCGCTGCCTTTCTCTGAACTCGGGGGCCCAGACCTGGACACAGCACTCGAGGTGTAGCCCCTGAGCACAGGGCAAGAATCACTTCCCTGCTCCCACACTATCCCTGGCACGGCCCAGGATACCGCTGGCCTCGGCCAGCAAGAAGAGTTTTTTGTTTCTTTTTTTATTCTTTTATTTTTATTTATTTTTTTCCCTCAGGGAAGCCCTCAGCAGCCCGTCTCTATGGCTGCCGTAGAGCCCCTCTGGAGTACGGCGGGGCACTGCCCTCCTCTTCCTCCTCCTTCTCCTCCCAGGCCAGGAGCAGCGCCGGCACGTCCCGCCGGGCGGGGCTGGGCTGGGGCCGGGCCGGGCCGGGGGAGGAGGAGGAGGAGGAGGAGGAGGAGGAGGAAGGGGCGGCGCTCGGCTCGGCGCGGCTCGGCTCGGCTCGGCCATCCGCGGGCCCGCATCGCTGCGTGCGCGGAGCCGCCGCTGCAGCCGGCAGGATGATCGCCGCCCAGCTCCTGGCCTACTACTTCACGGAGCTGAAGGAGGACCAGGTCAAAAAGGTTAGCTGGACATCCCTCGGCCGAAGGCCGCCCCCCGCCCACACCGCTTGATTTTAATTTTTTAAATTTTTTTTTAAAAATTGTTTTAAAAAATATTTTAATTTCCCCCCCCCACCCCCACCCCCCCGCACGTTGGTTTTCTTGCATTGTCCTCAGAGCCACCCAGCTGAGGGAGAAAGGAGGGATAACCCCGAGTTTGAGCCCTCCGGAGCATCGCCGGTGGGGATGGGAGTGGGGTGTGGGTGGATGGATGCACAGGGGCCGATCAAGCGGGACCTGAGGGGCTTCGGCAGTGAGGGGTGGGCATGATGGCTTCTGGTTTTCGTAGGCACCAGCATCCCCGGAGAGGGGATTTTCCCTTCTTTCCGAGGATGCCGGTGAGCATCCCCACGCCAGCAGGCGAGGAGCAGGTAGTTTTTGAATTATGTGCCTCTGCAGGATCGGAATTTACAGGAAATGGTTGTCAGTTGTGCTTAAAAAGAAGCGTTTCCATAGGCTTCTCTTCCTTCAGCATTAGGCGGTTGCTGCTGTGTGGTTGGTACAGCCCTGGGATCGAGCACTGCCACAAGGAAAAGGGTGCGGAGCACAGGATAAATAAAAACATGGCAGTTCGGTCCTGGCTGAGCATATTGCAGAGCTGTAGGGAGCGGGGAGCCTGGGGCTGGGATGTGGGGACACAAATTGGGAAAATAATTGCAAACGTCGATGAGTCGGGCTGACGTCAGGAAACAGAGGCTTCCCCTCTGCCACCTCCTCAGGCGCTGCCGTGTGACCCACCTGGGCGTGTGGCTGAAGGCATCCCTAAGATATTTCGGGAAAGCCTCAATGACAAGCATTAGCAGTACTGATTTGTCGTGTTCTTGGGGCTTGAGAATCTCCCCGGCAGGAGGAGAGCACCTCATCCCTTTGGGCTTCTGGCTGTGCCTGTGGAGACCTCAGCTCCAGTGTGTGGGTGACCCACCCTGCCCCACTCGAGACATGCTCACCCATGCCCACTCCTGCCTCGGAGAAAACCTGAGACAGCTTCCCACGGTTTCCACGTCTCCTTCTGTGCTTTAGGTCTTTTGCTTTTCCACCCGGCGGCTCTCGCCAGGAGCCAGAGGCTGCGCTCAGCCTGCGGTGTTTCTGCACCTCCTGGCCCCACGTACGTGGCTCTCCCTGTTGCCCAGGCTCACTGTGTTCCTTTTCCCGCAGGATTTCTGAGTGCTGCTGCTGGTGCCAGGCGTGCATGCCTGGGTAAGGCCTTCTCTGTCTCGCTGTGTTATATTTAGAACGCCAGGATAAGCACGAGTGCGTGGAGTGGCAGAAGGGCTGTGGGGAAGCCACAGGGGGAGCATGCAGGCGCAGGGAAACTCTGCAATGTTCTGGGGGTTATTTATCGCAGGCTGGTTTGGCACCATGGGGCTGCTATTGTCTGACAGCATGGGAAAACGTTTGGCCAGGGAGCTGTAAGGCATTCTTATGGATCAATCTGGTTTTGTCTGGAAAAGTCAAGGAAAAAAATAAAAACCACTTGAAAAGTCAAAAAAGCAAGCTGCTGTTTTTAGAGGACGTAAGACATCTTTTCCTGTTTGTATCCTTTTGGAACGGATATTGAGCCTCCTCAGTTTTGGCTGTCCTGTAGGGAGGATGCCTGTGGCAGCCAGAGGCTCTGCTGGGAGCTGCTGAGCTCCATCCCCTGATTCCCTGTGGGGCAGAAGTGCTCTTGCTCCATCTCAGCCTGCTGCTTGTGAGGTTTGCTCTCCATCAGCGTGCCGCTTCTAGGGATATACGTGCCTGCACGGCTTCGTTTCAGGTCCCTCCCTCTCTTCCCCGCTTCCGGAAGAGCTGCACTTTCTGCTGGTACGTGCTTGTGGCTGAGGGCTGCCAACCAAGGCGTTGGCCCTGCTCTCCCTGCTGCCCCGTGGGGCTCCTGGATGCCCTGGCTGCTCCTCTGCCTCGCTGGTCCATCAAAGCCATCAGCCCAGCAGGCAGGCAGCTCACCTTCAGGATTCTGCTGTGGGTCACAGGTTAAAAGTACCGATGAGCCAAGGCTGAACATACTTCTTCTCTTGTGACCTTCTTTTCCTTCTATTTTTTTTTTCAATTCCTATCTCTGTGTAGCACTAACGCTCTGCAGCTGCCTTTCTGTGGTGGGAAGCCTGTCGAGGTGCCTGGATGGGGCTGGTGGTTTCAGACCTTGGGGAGAACCTGCATCTAAGAACTAGTGCTGTTCTACTGGGTTTGTGCGTACCCCCTCAAGTTTCAGGGTGGGTTTTTTCAAATTTGTCATTTTTTTGGAATGCTTTCCAAGATGAGTTGTGGCAAGGAGGGGGAGTAGGCAGGGTGGAGGTGTAGTGTTGACAGAAGGGGTTGTTCATGGTATGAACCCTGTGGCCCCTGCAAGGGAGCATTTTCCAGCGAAACCACTTGTAATGGCACTTCCATGTCACCTTAGTGTGCAGCAGCAAGCTGGCAGTGTGTGATGCCCTGTGTGAATGCACCTGTAGTCCAAGCAGCTTAAATTATCCAGATGTTTTTGCAGACATCTGTTCCCTGAATGTTTGTGACTTCCGGGGGCAGCAGCAGGAGCTCAGCACCCTCACTCGGACAGGGGACTCGGCACAGACTCAGCTGTGGCCTTGGATTTCTCCAAAGAGCTGACTCCCATCCTGAGGGATGAGGGAGTCATGGAGCATCCCTGGCATCTGTGCCAGTGGCCTGTGTGCAGGAGAGCTCTGTAAAATGCCTTTTGTTTCCAGCAGGTTTGTACCTGCCGTAGCTGGCCCCAGCAAAGGGAGCCTCTAGGTGTTGCCTGGTTTCTGTCTGTCAGGGGAACAATATGTTTTTGTTGTCTTACCTGAGTGAAGAAAAAGTTCTTGCAATCCAGGAGTGACATGTAGATGTTTAACCTTGAAAAAAATGTGATGGAATGGAGTATTAAAATGTAACAACTGCTGTCCGGAAGAGCCCTGTATTTGTCACCTGCCCCTGTAAAGGCTTTTTAGGAACCAATCTGATAAATCGTAAGTAAGCACAAACAATTTCAAAATGTCTAAACTACTTGTTTTAACATGCTTTGGCTCCTGGTGAATCTTCCTCATGCTGAAAGGAGTATGATTAGCTCTGCAGAAAGATGTTTTCATGGTGAAGGGCTTTTGGTATGAAGGCTGTGTCAGTGAAATAGGTGCTAATGATTTCTGAAATTCTTGTGGGAGTGCTCTTTTCTTGGATACCACTGACTGTTGTCAGTGTCCGGGGAATGAGGCATGTGTTTAAGGAATAGCTCTTAGGTTCAAGCTTTTAGTGCTGCCTGTTTGTTTCATTTATAATTATTCACAACTGCTGCAGTGTCTGGATTCTCTGAAACTTCTTTTCCTCAAGTACAAACTGCGTCTTTCCTATGTGACCAGGAAAAATTACATGAATGTGGTTCAGATGATGAAATCCTATTTTTAAAAAATTGTTCTCAGATTCTGTCTCTGGTTTGTTTTGGTTTGGTCTCTTTTAAGAAAAGGAGGGGGGAAAAAATTATTGAGCTGTTGGAGGACTCCCATAGTGGCAGACTGGGAAGATGCCCTTCCTTGGGGAGTGACTCTGATGTGGCAGCTAAATAAAGAAATGTTTCCTGCTCCTTGCCCACACAACTGTCTGTCTGAAATTGTTCCTGCCCTCTTCCGTCTCCTGGGAGGGGCTGGCACCTGTCTCCCACGGGATCCTCAGTGGGGCTGCGGGTCTGCTTGTGTGTCCTGGGCAGCCTTTCCACAGCTTCCCCGTGCATACGGCTGAGATTTGCTTTGTGATCGGCTTTTATTGCCGGCAGAGCAGGGAGTTATTAAACCTCCATCCCATAATCCAGCCTCCGGCTCCCCCCGCCTCAAGTTATTTATGGCTGTTTGCTGGGAGTTTTCCCTTGGAGGGCTGCACTTACTCCCTTGCTGCCACACTGCTGGAATGACTAACCTGCCTGGGAGGGGAAAAAAAAACCCAAAATACTGCCTTTTTTTTTGTTTGTTTCCCCCTAGTTTTTCGTGGTTTTGGAAGCTGTAACACATAGGAGTGAGTTTTTTTTTCAAGCAGAGCTCGGTGTCCCCGCCCCGGGAATCTCAGCGGTGGAGATGGATGGCCTCGGTGCCATAAAACGCGATGCTCGCTGCGTGCAGGAGGGTCCAGCCCAATTATGTAAGGGCGCTGGCAGCGCTCATTGGTCTTTCACGGCAGCAAAAAAGAGCCCTCCCTCCCGTTTTCCCTCGCTGCTGAGGGCAGCACAGGGGCAGAGGTGGGGAGAATGGGCTCGTCAGTCCTGACTGTGCAAACGCCACAACCTGCGCTCACAACAGGGCTTTCGGTGAGCGGGAATCCTTCCGCCCTGCTTTTGGGAGGAGGATGCAGCAGTGGGGCTTTGTAGAGGGGTGTATTAGTTGCACGGTGAGGTCTGACTGTGGATGATGTTTACTGTAGCTTTCACTGGGAGTTCTGGGGAATCGTCCCTTTGAGCGGCAGCGTGGGCTGCTGAAAGCTCAGCCTGAAAGAGGTTGGTTCCCCCCCCTCTCCTTTTAAAGGGAGTATCCTCATGCTCTGACATCATGGCTTTACACACTCTGCTAAAAAAAACAAACCCATGGCAGGGTTTGCCATGAAGGAGAGACCTTCTTGCTTAGCCAGACTCCAACCTCTGCATCCATCCCCACGGCGTTTGGGGCTGCAGAGGGCACATCTCATCCAGGTTTTTATTCTTGGAGTGAAATGATGCCAGTGACTGGCCGTGGTTGTTGCTGTGAAGGGGCTGTCAGCCCATGAGGGCGGCACAGGACACAGCAGGGATGTGGGGATGCTGTCCTGGGGTCTTGCATTTGGCCTCTGTTGCAGAGAACCTGAGCTCAGCTCTTCTACCCTTCAGCTGTACGCCTGCACCGTCACGTCACCGCTTCGTGGGGAAAATGCATGGTCTCATTTCGTCGTGGTATTATCAATCATGGTATTGTTCCTCTGCAAGCAATGACATTGAAAAGTCTACAGCTTGTGCAGCCTCTGGCTGTGTCCCCTGGGGTCCAGGCTTGCCTGTGGTTTGGGATCAGGCTGGGTAGCTGTGCCCAGCAGCACTCTCCATGCCTTCTGCCTCGTCTGTGTGAATAAGTGCTGGGTCATGGCAGGAGGGTGTCTGGCTTGGGGAGATGCTGTCTTTGGGGAGACCTTGAGTAGGGCGGGCAGGAGCACTTTCTGTACGAGCAATTAAATTGGTGCCGGTTTTATGGTCATTTTAGGGTTTAATGACATTTTGATTGCATTTCCTTTGCGAAGGGCGTTGTTCATTGCTTCCCATCTTGAAGTCCCTGGTATACGGAGCGCTTGCGTATGTGTGTTTCACATAAAGTGTTTTATTGTGGCCTTGGTCTTGTAAGACATAATGCCAGCTTGGAGATGAGCTGCTCTCAAAGCTTCCAGGGCAGCCAAGGAGACACATGGAGCCTTGGCACAGAGCTGGCCTGGGGTTTAAAATGAGGTGGCTTTTCCAGTTTTGCTGAGGACAGAAAACATGGGCAGGGCTTTATTTTTTTGGTCTTGCTAAGCTGTGAGCAAAAGTGATCCCAAAGGTGTGGCTTCGATCTGAGCCATTTGCCGAACCAAATTTCCAAGGCAGGTAAGGAAACAAGGCAAGAATAGACTGGCAACTGAGGTAAAAAAGGTGGGAGGTGTGTTTGGCAAGAACCCCTCGAGGCCATGTTGTATTTTTCAGGCATCAAAGCATCTCTCAGTCTTCTGAGAGACAGTGAAGGTGGTTGCAGTATTACAGAAAGCAGTATCATTGGAAAACTAGAACTGCCTCCTTTTTCCAAGGCGGTAAAGCAAGCTCCTGTCGTTGGAAGCCACAAGGGACAAGTCAACAACTTTTAATTTGATGTTTTGTCTTGAGAAGGAAGGTGCTGCCTGCCCACTGTCAAGTTCTGTCTTTCCAGACCCTCTGGTTGTTATAGCTTTGGTGTGGGATAGGGAAAGTGGTCTGCTGCAGGAAAATAATTTCTCAACCTGTGACGTAGCCCCAAAAGTACTGTGGCAAGTCCTTCCCAATGTGAGGCTTTAAACACAAAGCACCTCTGACACCCACATCATCCCAGCTGGGACAAGGTGCCAAAAGAGGGATTTTAGCTCCAGCTGTTTAGCTCCTGGACAGTCAGGAGAGCTGAGAAGTGGGGCAAGGGCTAGAGGCGATGTTTTGAGGCTGTGGGCAGATGGTTTTGTGTGGAAGAGAGGAGGCAAAGCTCACCTCAGTAGGCCCCAGACTTGTACATTTTCTGTGATTTTGAGTCAGAAGATAAGGCACGAGGCGTGTGGCTGTGTTGTCAGCTTGGCCAGAGCCCTGGGACCATGCTGGGGCTGTACACCATCCCTGCAGTGAGAAAGGACAGCCTTTCACCCCGGGCTGGTGTGTGTCTTCCCCAGATTGATAAATACCTCTACGCCATGCGGCTCTCTGACGAAACGCTGCTGGACGTCATGGCTCGCTTCAGGAGAGAGATGAAGAACGGCCTCTCCAGGGATTTTAACCCAACAGCCGCGGTGAAGATGCTTCCCACCTTTGTGAGGTCCATTCCTGACGGTTCAGGTAAGGAGCTGAGTGTTTGTTTTCCGTATTAAACGTGGTGTGCTTTGTGGAAACCTGTTAGAGATATACAACATCCTACCAAGATCAAGACAGATTTACCTCCTGGCAAGCCCAGACAATGTTTAGAAGGCATCCTTCCCTCTGTGTGCAGGTCTGTTCCCGCAGATGCTGGAAGATTTTGTGATTCCCTTGTCAAAGCCACTTTGATGGCAATGGAAGGGCTCTTCCTAGCAGTCAGTTCACTATCAGTCAGTACATTTACTCTGAGACCTGTCTGCCAACAATCAATACTTCACATGGAATGATTTTTGATTCATGCAGTCCACACTCATGTGTCCTAGAGTCTTAAATACAGTGGCTTTTAGTAATTTGCTGTTTCTCTTAACATCTCTGCTCCTTACCTTTTCCCTAGTGTGAACCATTACAGGCTCAATTTGAGTTTCCTGGCATTCATTTTGCATTTTGTAGCTTCCTCTTCCAGACTGTCTTGGGGGAGAACTCACAGAACTTGAGGAGGATGTAGCATGTGGCTCCAAAGCTGCTCCCCTGGTGTGCTAAGCTTTCTCCATCTAGATGCAGGACTTGTTTTTTTCCATGCCCAGTGTTCCAGATAAAAGACAAACTGCTATCAGACACCAAAAAAGTGTTTTGTTGGTAATTGAGACCAAGATTGCCTCTATTACTTATTTCTTAAAAATTACTTTGTGTTTGTAAAAAATACCATCTATAGAGTATCTAAATGTATTTATAAACATTATATAATAGTGTTTATTATTTAGTAGTAACACTGGGTTTCCCTTTCATGTAGAATGAGCTAGTTAACTAGTGTGGCGCTTACCCCAGATTAACTAGTTTGGTGTGTTACCTGTGTGCAGGGATTGCAAGAACTTCACAACAGAGTTATTACCTATTCTGAAGCTTTCTTTTTTTTTGAGTTAGAATTAAGAATTTATTGGCGGAATAATATGGGGCCAGGTGCTTTGTGAAGCTTGGTGCTGCTGTCTGGCAGGTGGAATTCTTTGATAGCTTTGCTTTGCTGTTGCTTTCTGCCATCTCAAGCTTTTTAGCTGAGATGGGATTTGCTGTCTGAAAAAAAAAACAAGGGGAGAATGTATTTGAATCCTGTGTTTCCCTTAATTTAGAATTGCTGGCTGTTATGTTGAAATGTTGTGTTGAAATTTGCGGCCTCTTGAGAAAGCCAGAAGCTGCCACACGCAGCTGGGTCACAGGCAGAGGTTGCACTAAAGATTTGCACATGAGGTGACTTGAGGGTTTTTGTGTGGAATCCCAGCGTTTTACTGACTCCAAAAATCCCTCTTTTTTCATTCATGCTTGTTTTGAGCTCATTTGAGTAGTGACTTGTCCTCAGTTCCCTGCTTCATCAGGCACTGCACTGTATCAAATCTGAGCTGCTTGCAGCGAGTCAAATAATTTTGAAAATTGTTCCATCCTACAAACTGGGAGTATTTAGAGGTAGCCCAGGAAAAAGGGGATCTGCACATGGAGAGGTGTGAGAGGTTGCTGAATGTTGCTGGGACCGAGGATGAGCCAGAGCAGTGAGCAGCCCTGGTTGTGCGTAGGCGTGTCTGTATGTCAGGGCATTAATTTCAGATCATGCGTTACACACCTACTTAGAAAAAGAACCTTGTGAATTGTGTACAGGGCGCTCAGTTCTTGATCCTGTGCCCGCCTGGCTCCTGCCAGCCTCTGCAGGTTGGGCACACTGCTGGCAGTGCTTTGCAGCATGGATTAGAGCAAGGCACTGCTTTGCCCTGGACAGTTTCTATAGAAGTCAGTGGTGATCTGTATGTGTAGGTGGTGAGAGCCTCTTTGGATGGGTGTTAGAAAAGCAGGCAGTGCCATTCCATTCTTTCCCTGGAAGGGCATGTTCTGACCCCAGGTATGAGCAATATTTGCTGTCAGGGGTGTTGTGGCATTTCTTTCCCTGACTCACCCCTGCGTGCCTGTCACGTCTGGCACACGGATGGAGCCAGGACAGGCACAGAGCCCCCTTCCCTCTTCCTCCAAAAGGTTCTGGGGGGGCTCTCACGGATGTGGCTGTGTCATGTGCCCAAAGATGGCAATTTCTGCCTTCAGCTGTCCCTCCGTGAAAGCCAGGGGCTGAAAGCCTGCCCTTTTCTCTGGCCTGTCTCTAATTACTGCCTTGTAAGCTCTTTCCTCTGAGTCCAATTATTATTATGGGAGCTGACTATTCAGAAAAATACTGTTGTTTAGTTTCAGATCTGTGCTTGTGTTCTTTTTCAACAAGGAGTTGGTGAGCAGTAATTCTAGAGACTCTGGAGGTGTTGATGTTAGCAGTTTTTTTCCCCCCTTCATTCGGAGTTGTTTAATTTACAAAAGCCATGAGGTTTTTCTGTCCACAGTGCCCAGAATGGTACCTCAAGCTAATTCAAAATGCTTTCAAAGGCCAAATAAATTCACAGCAGGTTTGATTGCACCTTAGTGTTACCAAGCACAGATTAAATGCTGCTACTTGGGTTTAATTCCTCAAGCACACTAAAAGAAAACTCCAGCTGCATGCAGAAAGCTTTACACTCTAGTTCAGAGATCTTTTAAAGGGCGAGTGAAAGATGATTCTTAATAATTTTTTACCTTGCGATGAGCTTGATGGTGCTGGAAATCAAACACCCTGACCCATTAATTTATTTTCAGGGAAGGTATTTCTGAAGTGTAGTGTTTGTTTGAGGTATGCACTTAGGCTTGAAAAGGGGCCATCTGGTCCAATGTTGCTTTTCCCATTAGTTATTGGAGGTAATGGCTTTGCACTCAACAGATGATACCCATAAGATAAAGCTTATTTGAGTATTTGGCTTAATG
The DNA here is from genome assembly GCF_030490865.1 of Poecile atricapillus. NCBI lineage: Eukaryota > Metazoa > Chordata > Aves > Passeriformes > Paridae > Poecile > Poecile atricapillus. The sequence continues at coordinate 4,574,240 of NC_081254.1, forward strand.
AGAAACTTGTGGCCAGTGTTTGACTTCCGGAGTTGCCGCGGTGAAGTAGATTATGAATTTTTTATGCTGAGCCAAATAAAGGGAATTGCCTCTCCAGTTTGCTTGTGCTCATGTTTTAAATGACATTTGTACTGCTGCAAAGCAGTGTTTAAAGCCATGCTGCTCAGAAACAGGTAGGGAAGCACTGCAAGGTCTGTGTTTTGGCAAACTTTTGGCTTGAGCAGCAAGAAGGAGAAGTTGCATTGCAGTGCAGTAAAATTAGGAGGTGTATTAGAAATTGTGGGCTCCCACTGTAATTTTGCTATGTTTTTCTGTATGGAGTTTATTGTCCTTTGTGTTTTCTCACATGACAGTGTTGTTTCTGTATTACACTGCAACCTTGGAAAATCAACATTTGCAGTGTGTTTTTGCCTCTCTTGGTATGTTTCTGTTAAAGATCCCTGATGGTGTCCTGAGGGACACCTTGTTCAGTTCATCAGCTTTGCTGAGTGAGATGAGGCAGAGGTGCTTGGGGTGATGAGGAGGAACAGCTCACTATGTCAGATTTTAGGAGGTTGATATGGTAGTGGATAGAGTAATCTCAGAGGCTGGTATGGCTCTGGAAATCCTCATGGATAAATTGCATACATGGAATTTTGGTGACAGTCTGGGGTCAGAAGGCTCTGAGAGCTGAGTGTGTTTGAGGTAACATGTCAGGACAATCTTCCCAGCTGCTAGAGATTTTTCCACTTTGAATTTAGGTAGAAGTGGAAAAATGGTGATGTTAGGAATGGCCTTCTGAAAGTCACAGCTGATGAGAAAGCACCGTGTGCCTTTGCTCTGCTGCCCTCTGAGCAGCCTCAGTGAGCCCGGGGATGCCGTGCACAGACACAAAATGCTTGCCAAGAGCCCTGGTGATTATCTGCAGCCTGGACACACACTCCTGTGAGAGAAAGTCGTGCACACTGCTTCCCTAAATAGTATCTTTTTGCAGACTTTGATGATCTCTTTTTGTGTTCCCTCTTCGATAAGGCACAAGATGGCACGAGGAGGTCAGTCAAATATGTTTGCCTTGCTCTCCAGGGGTGTCATTCCTCAGATAGCCAGGCCACGTGCCTGGAGTCTGTGGAGATTGGAGGGTACTGGACTGGCTTCAGCTTTCTCCAGCACAGAGGGAGATGCAGGTACCCCAACTCTTTCCCTGGCTCCTGGGCAGATATTAGGAGCCCTATGCAAAGCATAACAACTTCTGAGTAACTCCTGCAGCAGTACAGGGCTGTTTTTTTAGGCTGTTGTTTCTCTGAATTCTCTTATCTGTTTGCAGTGAATCTCAGCCTTTCTGGACATGAGATAAGGGATGGTTCCTACTTTAATTACATCTGTGTGTAATTTGTTGATTTTAGAGCAGCTGCCATTCACTGCTATTTGCCAGAATGACACAGGTTTATTTAGAGCAAAAGGCTGCTTGTCAGTGGTCTGGCGTCCCTTCATTTTACTGTCTCTATTTTCAACATCTCTTTTGGCTTTCTCCTGAGATCCTTGCTTCATCATGAGATATGGATACAGAGTGTCCACTGTTTTGGATTCTTTTTTGGGTAAACCTTCATTGCAGTTGCCATTGCACCAACTTTGTGTTGAATTGTAGGGAATCAGATCATTGGAATCAGGTTCACATGGAGGCAGCTGGAACTCCTTTGCTGTAGGGACTGGACATTTGCTTCAGCACTGCACTTAACCAAGCTTGATGTTTCCCAGATTTGTGCTGCATGCAATTTTTAATCACTTGTGTCTTGTTTTCCACATAGAGAAAGGAGATTTCATTGCGCTGGATCTCGGCGGTTCTTACTTCCGAATTCTTCGGGTAAAGGTATCGCATGAAAAAAAGCAGACGGTGCAGATGGAAAGTGAAATTTATAATACCCCAGAAGACATCATGCATGGGAGTGGAACACGGGTAAGCACCTCTTCCTTGGCATGTCTCTCTGAAGGATTGGCTGCTTAGGTTTTAGAAAACCCCCACAAGAATGAGGTTAACATCTCAACAGTTGTACCTGCAGCATGCAGACTTCAGGGTCAATACTGAAAGTGGATAAGCGGTACTTAGTGTAACAGAGCATGCATGGGTGCTGCAAACCTGCTGTCAGTATGTGGGAGGCTTCTGGATAAGTTGGGGGGAAAAATGGCTTAGAAATAAAAATTCTGGCTTTTATGATGAACTTACTTTCCATGAGTACAAATGGAGAGCAGGAAAACAACTTCGTCTTTGTAAGCAATGAACATGACCAGCCCTGCAATTGTAGTGTTAGATGAGGGACAGAAATCCCCATGACAGCCACATCTCTGTGCTGGCAGTCTGAGCAACTCAGCATTCATGAAAAGTACAAGTACATTAGAAAAATTACGGGAAGCTGATAGAATGTTTTGGCACAGCTTCAACTTAAGTTTTGCTGAGTAATTGAAAGGGTTTTTTTTTTTTTCAGTCTTCCCTGTTCCTAGAGTAGAAAATGTTTGTATCCTTTCACTTGGATTTCAAATTGAGTTCTTTAAAAGATTTTTTTTTTTTTTTTTTTGTGATCAGGAAGTCAGTTACACTGGCAGATTTGTCTCCATGTCAGCATAAGTCAAAACAAGTAATATTCATTGTTGGAAACAGCAAGGTTTTTACACTTTTTATTAGAATGAAGTGCTGTTCAGGAGTATGAGACCTGCAGGAAACTCAAAGCTTGTTTCAGAAGAATAAATAAAAGAGGAGAAAAAAAAAATATAGGAACAGCATTTCTACCTTCAATATATTTTCTCTAGTCACCTTAATCTCTTTATTGTCTGTATGTAATAAGTGCTTCTGCATTCTCATGCAGCAGTGAGTGTAAAGTGGCGATCATGGCTTATCAGTAGACCTGATAAAAGCATTGCTGTGATATCTGAACCACAGCAGTAAAATAACCCTCTTGTAAGGACTTTTCCTAACCTTACTGCTTCGTTTTTGGGCCAGAAGGTCATGCAGTGGCTTTCCCACAGAATGGTTTTGGAGGGGAGCTGAGCTGAGCTGCCTGTGGCTGGCCGAGGCAGGGAAGTTGGGTGGGCAGGTTGGGAGCAGGGAGTTGCTTGTCCATGGGTGGGTGTCAGGAGCTGGAGGCTGGCAGGCAGCAGAGCTGTCTGCACACCCAAGTGTCTGTCCTGAGGAGGCAGGGCAGGCTGGCTTTAGGGGATTCTAGATGGAGACATGATAAGGGTGGTAAGGAGAAGCTGGGAAGGGAGATGTCAGGTCTGCTTTCTTTCCATGTCACTGTCATATCTGTGTTTTAATTTTTCACTATCCAAAGGCCATTTGGCTGTTGGGAGGCAGCAGTGTGGAGCTCAGGCTGATAGGCTTTGTCATGGCTGTTAAGCTGGAAGAAAGGCGAGCAAGGCTTCCGCTGACCCCATGGGCACAGTATTCAAGTACCAGGAAAATGAGAGCACAACTTGGAAGCATTATCAGAATAGCACTCAGGTTTGAAGTTGTTCCATGACAATATCCAGTGCTTGCTGTGAGCCTTCAGAGGGAAGCATGGGGGGTGCCCAGGAGGCAGACAGGCAGCTGATGGTTTGGTTCTTCTGACCGATGTCTATCTTGAGGTTTACTGAATGTCCGAGCCACATTTGTGGAATACTTGGCCTGAGCTGTGGAGGGTTGGCTACTAATGATTTCCAGCAAGCTGTGTCATTAACTTTGCTGAGTTACACTCCTAAAGCTTAGTGCATAATCAGCTTATTGAAGGATTGTGATTTATGGCTTCATGTCTCGGTAGCAAGGTTCCTTTTGATATTTTCTACTTCGTGGCATTCAAACTTCCATTTTTGTTCGTCTGTCAGGCATGGGCTGACAGTTTTACCAGTCAGAAACAGTTCCCTATAAAAGTGAAGGGCAAAACTCTCATTGACTTCAGCAGTGTAATAGCAGGTGTAAAATCTGTAAGAAGCCTGTCTCCTGTGTCAGCTCAGTGAACGGGAATGTGCCTGAGACTTGATTTTGGTGTTGCTTTTTGTGTTCTGCCACCACTGGAGGTAGCTTACGGATTTGTGGCCATTCTCTGGATCTGAAACTGTGGTTTCCTTGCTCCTTAAATCATCCCCATTGAGGGGCTTGGGCCTGAGCTTGGATCTTCAGCTGCTGGTCCAAGTCTCCTCTCTGCCAAATGCATCATTGTGGAGACCTCTTGGAACCCAACTTGATCAGGCAACTTCATGGTCAGGGGAATTAAGCTTGATCTGTTGCTCAGGGTCTCAGGCTGTATTGCTTCAGGTCTGTGAATCAGACTGTTCCTTTCCTCTTGGCTGTGGCATTCCCTCCATCCTTCTCTTTAACATATGATAAAATACTTGGTTCACACTGTTCCCTACTGCAAATCTGTGGGTAAAAGAAGATTTTGATTTTTCCTCTGTGCACCTTCCCTACTTTAATGAAATTCTGCTGGATCTTTGTAATGTTGCCTCTACTGTCCAGTCAGAGTCATTTGGCACTGGTAAGGTTTGGATATTAATATGGTCATGGGCACACACAGACGCTTCCTTGAGTCTCCTTAGGAAAAATCTTACGTGCGTCAGTGGCAGCAAACCTAATAAATGCCTGTCTTTCTTCTGCTTTTGAGCTGTGCCTTCCCTCTGCAGTTTATGAACAACAGCAGCACAGCCAGGCCGTGCATCACTCACTAGACACAGCTCCTGTAGTGCCCAAATTATGGCTAATAGTTAATTGCATTTCCCTGCCCTCCCAGTGTACTGCTAACTCACATAGATGGGCTTCAGCAGCTCCTGCCAGGACTGTGTGGGCAAACACAGCAGGTGCATGGACTTTTTGGAGTCTATTGGGAATGCCCAGGAATTTTTTGCATTTAGACTTACAAAGCAGATCCCGTCTTTTCTCTATGCATTCGTAGTTCGTTGCATGGGAGGGATTTTTCTAACAACATACACAGTCAACATTTCTGCTTCCTGCTCTCTGAACTCCCGAGGGGTTTGAGGTTGGCCCCTGGTTTTTGTTTGTAATCCTGGAAGCAGCTGAAAGTGTAGTAGGATTGAGTATTCAAACAATATTCAGTATTCAGCAAGATACTTTCAGATGGAAAGTGTAATCAGAACACACAGTCCTGATGTTTCTGCTTTCCTCCTGGAGAAGTTGCTGTGTTTTTTTACGTAACTGTAGTTCTTTTTGTGACTCCTCTGTCCCTCATCTGGACAGCTGAAAATTGTCTTCCAGAAGTGCAGTGGTGTGCGTTGCATTCCCATGTTGTTTCTCTGTGTGGGCTCAGAAAAATGTCCTTGATCTGCCCAGGGCAATGAATGGCAAAATTCTCCCTGGGAAACCACTGTACTTTTCCTTAATCAAATCTGACCTCATTTAAGGCATGAGTTTAAGGTGTTCAGTTTAATTGTAACATTACGCACGCTGCTTCTTGACCTGCTTTGAAGGACAAAGTATTCCTATTCATCATTTGTAATTGCTGCAGCCTGTCTGTAGTACATTCCTGTCTCTCCAAGACTCTAAATTGTTCTTAATAAAGCTGTGTGGGCTAATTGGAACCAACAGATGTCTTTGTGTACTCCCTGCCAGTCTTCTAGGCAGATTACCTGCTCCCATCCCACCAGTGCTGCAGATAGGATTGGGTTTATTTTGTTTGGGTTTTTGTTTTTCAGGGTGTTAAAATGTGAGGCACAGTTATATCCCAGGGCAGGCAGTGGCTTGTTAACAGCTTGCCATCCATCTGTGGTATGGGTCAGTTGAAGGCATGTCTGGCTTTCTGGTAAATACAGATGTGTGTTTTGGTTGCTTCAATTGCCCAGGCTTCAGCTTTGAGCGTTGCAGTGTACCTGAGGGGCTTTCCAAATGGCTCAGTGTGAGAGGCCTTTGTGCCTCCCTGGTTCCTGGCCTGGCTGACAGGGACACATAGTGCCTTGGTCACAGATGCCATCGAGGCATCTGGGTGGGAGTTGGTACCCACAAGCCTGGTGCAGGCTGCCTGCATAGTTCAACCTTTCAAAAAATGCAGAAAATATCCCTGTTTTGGGTTGTTTCTCCAAACAAGGAAGCTATATTTAGATGAATCCCTTGGGTTTCCTTTCTGTTTGTTTGTTGTGTGCTTTAGGGATGATTAGGAATGGATTTGAGAGCTGATGTTCTTCTGAGTGGCTCCTGCAAAGTGCTGGGTTCTCTGGTCTCAGCAAAGCTTGAGTGAAGCAGATGTTGTCTTCTCTACATCACTGTAAGAGTGCTCTACCTCCTGTGGGACTGGATCCCAAATGTTCTTTTGACTCGCTCCTTCCTGTTATAGAAAGGTTAAAAGAACATTTTTGTTCTCATCAGATGTTAAGTGGAAGGGTTACAGCAGGCTCGAGAGCCACGAGCCTCTTGTTTCAGCAAGTGTTTTTATAAGGGTGTAAAAGATGCCTGCAGAATTAGGTGTGTAAAAGGACAGTCCATTTCATAATATATTAGCTATTAAGGTGTTAATATACCTTGCTTGAGAGTATTTTCACAGCTGTGCCATTTATATGTCTTATATAAAATCTAAAATTAAAATCTGGAGAGCTATATTCCCCTTTCCCTTCACTCAGAGCAGTTTTCATATGGAGTTTGAAACATTTTCTCCCTGAAGCTGTATCTGTAATCATGGTGGTTTTATATTTTTTCTTATAGCTTTTTGATCATGTTGCTGAATGCCTGGGAGACTTTATGGAGAAACAACAAATCAAAGACAAGAAACTGCCAGTTGGGTTTACATTTTCCTTCCCCTGTCGACAAACCAAGCTAGATGAGGTAAGAAGATTTCACAATTTTCTTAATACACAGAAGAGCTGCCATGTTATTAAAACACTGCCATGAAAGCAGTATCCCAGACAGGTCTCATTTTGGGGATAAATGAGTATTATATTTTGCTGTCAGACTGTGTTTGTGTTTATGTTTCTGCCTGAAAGAGCTGGGTAACAAAAGGGGAGGAGACAGCTGATGTTTTGTGCTGAGCTCCTCGGTGTTATGGTTTACCCTCTAAACATGGCAGTGGTTTTCCCCGCCTCCTGTGCAGCCTTTTTCACCTCCCCACGGGGTGTGATTGGGAAGGAGCCAGCCCAGCAGGGTTTGCTCGGGTTTTGCTGCCCCTCACAAATACACGTGGATCTGGATCTGGGTGTCCCTGCCGAGCAGCGCTCCCGAGCCGTGCCACCAGTCAGACAGGACACCTGGAACCAGCCTGCTTTACAGAGAGGTGGGGATAACCAGCCTTGGGCAGTGGCTGATGAGATTGCCAAGGACAAGGATGCTGTGGTGTTTTCCTCCTTTTGTTCCTTGTACCACAAATGACTCAGCAGCCTCCCGGAACAGCATTGCCATGGTGACCATGTAGCAAATGGATGCAGGAAAGTTAAATCTACACAAAACACGCAGAGGTTGCCCTGTTAAAGCACGACCTGATTTTCCAGCTTGCAGGTCTCTAGGTTAGCCTGGTGCAACAGCCCCCCAGATGCTGGTGCTGAGGAGGGCCAGGTGAGGCATGATTTTCGTTACATTTCGTACTTCTTGAGCAGTGCTGAGAGCTGAACCCAAGGGTGCTGACTAACTCAGGGTCTGAGAGCAGTTCAGAGCAGAGAGCTGCCTTTACCTGCATCAGATCAGAGGAGATGAGTTGATCTTGGGGCAGCTCTCCCATCTGGCCGTGGTGCATGGTAAGGCTCAGGCTCCTGACCACAGCAGAGCCGTGCTGGGGATGTGGTTGTGAAGTTGAGTTGCCCTTGGGAAGGTTTGCTTAGCTGCATGATGAAAGCAAATGTTTGTGGGCTGGTCTGCTCCAACCAGCTGGGATGGAACTGCGCTTGTGTGGGGTAGGCAGCATGTGGGGTGCCATGGGGACACCTGAGCAGTGGCAGAGTGGAGTGGGAGACTAAAGAGACAAGGGAGGAGGGTGTCTCTTAAAGAGAAAAGCCGGCAACGTTGACAAATGCCAGCAAAATTGACGGTTTTGCTGATGTGTTTGGAGTGTTTGAAAAATATGGTTTTATCTCCCCTGGATTCTGTGGGCCAGATTTGTTCTTGGATTGCTGCTTCTGCGAGGTCATGCTTGCCTGGGTGCTGTTTTCTTGTGCTTGGTGAGCAGAAGGAGGCAAGGTGGTCCCCGTTTGCTCCAGGGGTGATAAGATGGGCACCGCATGGTTGGGCCCCACTCAACTCTGCTGCATTCCAAGGGCTCCTTTCTGCTGCCAAGGCTTTGCTGGTGAAGGAAAAATTCCTTCCAGCACAGTGGCCAGTAACGCTGAGAGGAGCTGCTCTTTGCCAGTGTGGTTTGACCAGTTTCTTAGAAAAGTTTTGTGAGACAAGGTGCCCTTTTTACCTGTGAGAGCCGTGCCAGCAGAGCGAGCTTTGCTCACGGTTTCCCTGCACAGCAGCACGGGGCTTTGCTGGGTCTCTAAATGATGGCCACGAGGGCAGCACATTGGCAAAACTTAGACAAACTGAGTTTGGGGTCTATTTGTAGGAGAGATCTTCTGGTCTGGAAAGAGCTGCCCTGACCCTCTGTCCCCTGCAGCTATCTCAGTTTGGAGGGAAAATTTGATTTTTAAGCTGAGATATGGGCAAACGTACACCTGGGCATTGCCTGCTTGTGCCTACAGGCTTCAGCTTTTCTGGTTTTTAGCTTCTTGGACTCCTGTTATGACAGATGTGAATATTGTGGTGGGTATGGAAAGCTGAGCTGGTTTGAGTTGTCTTTCTGTCAGTTGATTACTGTCAATGCTCTTTTCTTTCTTCTGTTATTATTTACCTGTACACTCAATGCTCTGATTCAGCCAGGCATTATGTAAATAGCAAAAGATCAGTGTAGTCATTACCTTGGGGGGTTTGCAGGCTCTTCATGATGGTTTGCAGACAAGGAATTCAATACCAGGATTTCCTTTTTGATCTGTGCTGTAAAATAGGGAAGTGTATTGTTCCATCTCCAGTATTGTCATTTGCCTCAACCCATAAAAACCATCCCACAGTTAAACAAGCCCAGACAGATGGGACTCCAGGCAGTAAATGTGCAGCAGCCCGATCCCCAGTGCAGCTGAATCCTGGACATGCCAACATCATATCCCTGCTCTGTACTCAGCCCTGTACAGTCAGCTGTTTCTGAAAGCACTCTATTTCCATGGCCCAAAAGGATTAAATGGTTTTCCAAGAAAAACTGTCGAGGAGTAGCAGGGAGAAGAGTAGGCTGAAAATACAAAATGCAAACACACAATTTTCTAGCAAGGGAGGGGAAAAGAATTTTCCATCTTTCAGCTCACTGTAATTAGAATTTAAGACTGCCAGTTGTCTCGGGTTGGGTTGTTAGAGGTCATGTGAGAAAAAAGACCTGAAGGTTCATTTGAAATACAAAATCTTGTTTTTAAAAACAAGGAGAAAAAAAAATAAAAGAAATCAGTGTGTGTCTTATGGTTTCATCCTGTTGAATGTTGCTGTCTTGTTTAATTTATCAGGGTATTCTGATAACCTGGACAAAGCGCTTCAAAGCGAGCGGAGTGGAGGGAGCAGATGTCGTGAGGCTGCTTAACAAGGCCATCAAGAAACGTGGGGTAAATTGCACTTCTTTTTCCTTTTTAGCTGTGTCTCAGCTTTGTCAGGGACCGCTCTTCATGTCACTCACTTGAGCAGGTGGTCTGAGTGGTGGTGGAGCTCTGCTTTCTTGCATGAAAATGCGTGGGTTTGCTGGAAAAATGAAGCGGCGTCAGAGCTGTTGTGTGGAAGCTGTGATTTTCCTCACAGCACAGAACTGAGTTGCTGTGTCGTGGCTTTTTGCTGGCAACCTTCAGAGATTTTATCACTCTTCAGAAACTGAAGAAGTGCTGTGTGGCAGTGCTGTGGCTTTTCAGTGATACCGACGCGTCCCATTCCTGAGAAACTTGTTTCTCATGGACTGGACTCAGCTCAGTTGTGCACCTGCTGTGCGTGGGAGCAGGAGAGGAGCTGAGTAGAAGAGAAGGGGATTTCAGGCTCAGCAAGCTACTGCTCCCTGCAGTTTCTCAGTGTTGACTTTATAGAGAGTGAAGGTGACCAGGTTGCTGATTTAAACAAATAAAAAGGCACTGAGCATGAGAGGGAATTAATTTGGTTTTGCATAATGCTTGCAGCCAGGTCATATGTTGATTACTCAGCATCCAAAAATTCACTGGAAACTGTGAAGTATTTGCTTTCTTTGGATGGTTGTGGACTCCAGCAAACCTGAATTTTGCCATCACCAAACAGCATTACTGGAGTCAGGTACTGTCATTAGTCTTGGCAGAATCACACACTGAAAAGCCTGGAAAAAGGAATGGCTGCATTTTATTTATCTAATTGCATTATTTTTGTATTAAAATCTTCACTTGAAATAAAACACACTGATAATTTAAATGAATCTACAAGAAACATTTTCCAGGTTGAGTCCTCAAGCAGCTGCTTCAAAATCATTCCATGACATTTCAGCCCTTTCCTTTCCTGCCTAAGTGTGCTTATGTGAGAGCAGACCTGTGCTCTCTAGAGTGCTCCTAGTGCTGTTTCATTGCTTGCATTAGTCTGCTCTGCCTTCTTGGGTACGTGGGATGAGGAACTGGCAGACAGAACAGGGAAATATTTTAAAAGATGAGCTGTTAGTATTCAGACAGATTATTTGCCTCCTGTTCCTCGTGAAACTCTTTGCTGAAAGCAAGGCTGGTGAGGCCCAGCATTTTCCCAAGTAACGATTTGCTGCTCCCCAGGACTATGATGCGGATATCATGGCTGTTGTCAATGACACCGTGGGGACCATGATGACCTGTGGCTTCGACGACCAGCGCTGCGAAGTCGGCTTGATCATTGGTAACGCCCGTCACGGCCGCGGGGCTGCTCTGCCTCGGCCCGGCCGGCCTGCTCAGCACCTTCTGCTGTGCTTTCCCCCAAGGCACCGGCACCAACGCCTGCTACATGGAGGAGATGCGGCACATCGACCTGGTGGAGGGGGACGAGGGCAGGATGTGCATCAACACCGAGTGGGGGGCCTTCGGAGATGATGGCTCGCTGGAAGACATCAGGACCGAGTTCGATCGAGAGATTGACCGTGGATCCCTTAATCCTGGGAAGCAGCTGTGAGTCAGGCAGTCATTTGGGAACATTTGCTCTGCTGTTTTCTGTCCTGTGCCCCGTTTCCTGCTTGTGTCAGGAATTCTGCAGTTCAGTAAAGCTTTGCCTCTGGTGAGGCAAACCTCTGGCTGGGCTGGGCCTTACGGTGGCACAGCTGGGCTCTGCTTCCCAGTGATGCTCATGGATTCGTGGGTGACTGCTGTCCTCTCCTGCAGGTTTGAGAAGATGGTCAGTGGGCTGTACATGGGGGAGCTGGTAAGGCTCATCCTGGTGAAGATGGCCAAGGAGGGGCTGCTCTTTGAAGGGAGAATCACCCCTGAGCTTCTCACCAAAGGGAAGTTTGAGACAAAGCATGTTTCTGCCATTGAAAAGTGAGTAATCTGTCCCTTTTCACTCCTTCGGCTTCACAGTGACTCTGAATGTTGATTTTCCTGCTCTTTTTGCTTTGTGGGGAAGCCTGCTGCTTTAATGGTTCTCTGCTGCCTGTGCAGAGCTGGCATGTGGGGACCCCCAGCAGACAGTCTATACCCTCCTCCCCAAAAATTTTCTCTCCTTCTGTGTTGGGAGGAACCCAAAAGTCTGCCAGTCCATGCAGCTTTCAGGGTACGAGCTGTAGTACCACTCTAACCGCTCACAGAGTGCAGCTAAACACGGGAGTGAGTTGGCTTAGTGCCTCCTAGCAAATACTTGTGCTGCTCCTTGCTGTATCCCTGGGATTGCTGGGCAGAAAGAAAACAAGTGTGACAAGGCAGAGCATTCAGTCTCGTAGGCAGGGCCAGGTGCTGCACAGTGACCTCTGAGCTATGTGCCAGTTGGTTTCTTGGAGTGTCATCACCCCTTTGGTCAGTACTTAGAGGTTCTTCCCCCCTCTGTTTTTAAAATTCACATCACTGGGATAGTTTGTACCACAGTCATTGGGCTGGATTTTCTTTTTGAAATGGCAATATGACACCAAGGGAACATTCTATAATGCCTCCTGCCACAGTTTACTCCTGTCATTGCAGACCATGTTATCTGAACAGCTTTCCATTAAAATGTGTGTGTTCATTTGTCTTAACCACTGAGGTCTGTATTGTGGACCAAGGTAATGTTGAACAGCAGTGAGAGGAATGCAATTATTCAGAAATTCAGTTATTAAGAGGAAAAATTTGCCCTGAAATCCTCTTACCTTACTTCCTGAAGAGACACTTTGGTTATAAAGTGGTTATAGGGGGCACATCCCTGTGCAGCTTCAAATTTCTAGCAAGGATGCAGGAGTCCTTAAAAATGGAGTGCAGTTAGGGATGACAAGATATATACCCTGTGTATTTTTGTCTGGGAAATGACCGAGCTGGACAAGGAGAAGTTTTGCCAGAAGATTTACTCTCAGGCTGGATGCTAATGAGGATGAAACAATGCAAGAGGCAGAGATTCAGTGGGGTTGTAAAAGCCTGAAAAGAGATCCATTAGGATGAAATTGCTTAGGCAACCCTTGCTCAGGGTTTTGTTTTTCACACTGGGCTTAATTTATCAAGACATGTGAGGGAGTGAGTGTGGGATTAGGTGTGTGCTCAGGCCTGTGCTGAATTGTGGGGCTGAGAGAGAAGCATCATTGTAATGAAAAAGCATTTTAATTCCTCCATGTCCTCCCCATAGTGCAGCTGCACGTTTTATTTCAAGCCTCACAGAGCTTTCTAGTCCAGATCTCTTAAAAAAAGTTCTAATTTCCTCAAACCCCAGGCAGGGACACCCGTGTTTGGATGTGCCTCAGTCCTGCAGTCCAGTCCATGCCTGCTAAAAGCCCCCTTTTTGCTTTGCAGGAGCAAAGAAGGTTTGAACAAAGCCAAAGAAATCCTGACCCGGCTGGGGGTGGAGCCGTCCCCCGAGGACTGCATCGCTGTCCAGCACGTCTGCACCATCGTGTCCTTCCGCTCGGCCAACCTGGTGGCCTCCACCCTGGGCGCCATCCTCAACCAGCTGCGGGATAACAAGGGCGTGGGCCGGCTCCGGACCACCGTGGGGGTGGATGGCTCCCTCTACAAGATGCACCCACAGTGAGTCCCTCTGCTCCTGCCACGGGCTCTGGTTTGCAAAGGGGTGAGCATGGTGAACGTGTCATCCCAAGACATCACCCGGGCAGGCTGGGAGATGATGAACCCAAAGCATGGGCATGGGGGTTTTGGTCTGGAGCTGGGGGGATTGGGGGAGAGATGTCTTTGAAGTGAAGAAAAGAACCAAAACCCTGAGTATCTGGATAGTGCAATGTCAGGGAAAACTCTGGTGGTCTGAGTAGATGCCTTAAGGTATCACCAAGAAACCCCTTGGAAGGAGAGGTTCTTTGTACAAAACACTTCTTTGTGCCCATGGGTTGGGCTGTGAGGAGACCTGCATTAATTCATCTCCATTTCCAGTTTAATGTCCATGGAGGGAAAAAATAGTGCTTAGATTTCTGTGGCCTTTAAAAAACTGGCTTTGTCTTGTTTCTGCCCATCTTGAAAGTTACATTTTTAGTGAAGCAGCTGTATGGATTTATGTAGAAATCAGAAAATTATGTTTATTGGGGGAACTTCTGAAAAGAGAAGTGTGCTTAATGTTTCATTTTCAGTTTCTCATTATTTGTTGAAAAAGATACTTTCCTCTGTTAAAGAAAACCATAGAATTTCAGCAAACAAAAAAGTTCCCAAGGATGCTGTTCTGACTAGCTTTTCCAGATTGGACAAGGTCTGGAGACTGTTAAGATAATAAACATGGGCAGTTTTGGTTTCTTAACTGTTTCCCACACCATCTAAACCAGTGAGTTTGGGAGAGGACCGCAGGAGAGGGAATCAGAGCAGAATTGCAGCCAGGGAGTTTCTCCCATCCAGGATCAGGGGATGAGACAGATGCTCTCCCCTGCTTTTTGCTGGCTTTGCTTAGAAATTCAGGGGGAAGGGGGCTGTGGGGAAGAACTGCTGGCAGTTCTTCTCTGGCAGTTTTCCTTCTTGGGAGGCTGTAGCTTGTTTGAGCATGGTGAGTTTGCCCACTCCCCTTGCATTGGGTAGGTGTCAGCAGCGCAGATTTGGGGGGATGCAGTGCAGATTTTGGGGGTGATGCAGTGCAAATTTTAGGGGATGGCAGCACAGATTTTGGGGGGGATGCAGTGCGGAATTTGGGGGCAATGCAGTGCAGATTTTGGGGGGAAGGGCGGTGCAGATTTTGGGGGTGATTCAGCACAGATTTTGGGGGGAGGGGTGGTGCAGATTTTGGGGGTGATTCAGCACAGATTTTGAGGGGGGATGCAGTGCAAATTTTAGGGGCAATGAGTGCAGATTTTGGGGGGTTGATGCGGCGCTGATTTTGTGGGGATGCAGTACAGGTTTTGGGGGGGATACAGTGCACATTTTGGGGGGATATAGTGCATATTTTGAAGGGGGATGCAGTGCAGATTTTGGGGGGGGTGATTCAGCACAGATTTTGGGGGTGATTCAGCACAGAATTTGGGGGGTGATGCAGTGCAGATTTTGGGGTTGATGCAGCACAGATTTTAGGGGCGATGCAGCGCAGATTTTTGGAGGGGTGATGCAGTGCAGATTTTTGGGGGGGATGCAGATTTTGGGGCATGGGCAGTGCAGAGGCCAGGCTCTCAGCCTCCCCTCCCCACAGGTACGCCCGGCGCTTGCACAAAACCACGCGGCGCCTGGTGCCCGACTCGGAGGTGCGGTTCCTGCTGTCGGAGAGCGGCAGCGGGAAGGGGGCGGCCATGGTGACGGCCGTGGCGTACCGGCTGTCGGAGCAGCACCGCCTCATCGACGAGACCCTGGCCGAGTTCAAGCTCACCCACGAGCAGCTGCTGCAGGTGAAGAAGAGGATGAGGGCAGAGATGGAAGCGGGGCTGAAGAAGAAGACTCACGAGACGGCCAAAGTGAAAATGCTGCCCACCTTTGTCCGCAGCACGCCGGATGGGACAGGTAGAGCGTGCCCTTACTGCGGCCCAAAACAGGCTCCCAGTGCAGGGTTTGGTGAGGCTGAGCAGATCTGGTGTGACCAAAGAGGAGCCTGAGCTATGCAGAGGAGGAGATCTCAGCACTGGCCCTGCTGGCCTGTGTTGGTTGCTGGCAGCCTGGTCCTGTGTCCTTGCCTCAGGGCATGAGCAAAGTCACAGCTTGGGGGGAGAAAATCACAGCTGGGATCATAAAACCACAACTGGGATTGTAAATCCAAACCCACACGAAGCCTGTTGACGTTACTCGGGTACTTTGCATTTCAGGGTGGCTGGCCAAATGCCGGCTTTCTCTCAGGGAACAGTTGTGTGTTTTCCCTTTTTCCCTTGTTGGTTTAAAGTAAAACAAAATAATCAGAGCAGCATCTAAAATCCTCCTTTGATGATGATCTTCCCAAGTGAGTTCTTAGGAGATTTTCCATCAAAATACTTGGAGAGAAGCATTTCTTCAGATTTTACTTATGGTTCTTCTAATAAACACACATATTCTTTTGCAGAGAATGGAGACTTTCTGGCACTTGACCTTGGAGGAACAAACTTTAGAGTTTTGCTGGTGAAAATCCGCAGCGGTAAAAGGAGAACAGTTGAGATGCACAACAAGATCTATGCCATTCCCATAGAGGTGATGCAGGGAACAGGAGAAGAGGTATTTGTGTTTCTGTTTGGCTGCACTGCTGCTTTTTAAATAACTCCTTAAGAGCACATAACACGTACAACTTCAAACATGATGACTTTTCTCTTCAAAGCTGTTTGATCACATCGTTACCTGCATCTCTGACTTCCTGGATTATATGGGGATAAAAGGCGCTCGTCTTCCTCTTGGCTTCACCTTTTCCTTCCCTTGCAAGCAGACCAGCCTGGATGCTGTAAGTTCCTTAGTATCTTTTGAATCTGCTTCTGTGCATATGCCAGGTCTGGTTTCTCTGTCTTCGTGTCATCCACGTGACAGGTACAGGAAGGTCGTACGAGGGGAAGGTTCATGCACTGACCCTGACCAGTACAGCTGCTCCTATAAATAGTTCCTTTAAGTGTAGTAATGTAAATGCTGCTCAGCCCGTGGCTGTGACAGATAAGAGCATTTAAATTTTCCATGGTGGTCATGTCCCTTTTTTAAGGCATTGTGTTTTTTCCAACTGTGTAAACCTGCTGGTCTGTGACACTTCTCTGGTTTTGCAAGCAGTAAGCAAAAGTCCATCCCTGCTGCCAGTGCCTATTCCCAGCTGATCTTGTCTCACTGGATGGAGTGGTTGCACCAGTCTCTGGGCTGTGTCACCCTGAGGGTGACAGTGTGGCCTGCAGCACAGCCCTGACAAATGGACTTGTGTTCTTTACACTTGTGTGTTTAACTTCTTCACTGCCACGTACTTACACCAACCTCTACTGCTGTTAATAGTTTCCTGTGTATTTAGCTGGGGTTTCTTTTAAGAAAGGCGTATTTTCTATAACACTTTTTGGGGTTTTTGAGTTTGTTGTTCCTGTCACAGTTTTTTTTTTAAAAAAAGTTTGTTGCATTGCTCTGGAAATGTAGAGCCCGATCACAATTAATTGTTTTAGATGCAAATTCAACATACTGAGGAGATATTTTCACAGAGACTCTTCTGTAAAACATCACACTAAAGTATTTGAAATGTTGAGTGCACAGAATAACATCTCAGTCCTAGCAACTTGATAACCTATTTTCTTGCTTTATAGGGTATCCTTCTCAATTGGACAAAAGGCTTCAAAGCTACAGACTGTGAGGGAGAAGATGTGGTATATTTACTTAGAGAAGGAATTAAAAGAAGAGAGGTGATTTTTCTTTTTTTCCTCATTCTACTCCTCTCCAGACTTGACAGACCTTGTGGGTCAGGCTGGGTCCCTCTCACAGGATTTGTGTGCCTTGTAGACACAGGCTGTGCCTCCTGTCTTGCACAGAAGATTGTTTTTCCCCAGAGGCTTCCAAATTTTCCAGAAATTTCAAGGCTTCTTTAAAACTCTGTGGCAGTTTCCACATGCATGGAGAAAGAAGGAATTTTCAAAATGGTGACTGTAGGAATGTACCTCAGTTTTCTCCTTCTCTTCTTGATCTTGGAAAAGCTTCAACCAGTTTAGCCAAAACTTTCTCGGAAGGGAAGAAAAGTAGCCTGAGAAGGGTGTTAATTTTGCACAGTTTTTATCAGCCAGTCCAAAGGAAGTCTTAAAACCTTTTCTACTGGAATTGCTGCACAGTTGCTGTGATACTGAATGTTTGTACCATGTGCCTGTATAAAATGATAGGTCCTTAAACATTCCTAAGCCGAGGAGACCAGCCAGGGATATACTTCATTCTGAGGATGGTCTGTCATAGGCAGAGCATACACCTTAGCTGCCTGCTGGTAGATTAGGTTCCTGTTTTTGCATGTGTGAAATCAGGCTGTTGATTTCAGCTGTTTGTCTCCAGTGTGTTTCTACAGCATCCCCTTTGGTGTGAGGGACTGCCCCTAGCCCAGAATTCCCACTGCTGTTTTCTCTCCCCCACAGGAATTTGACTTGGATGTGGTGGCTGTGGTGAATGATACAGTGGGCACAATGATGACTTGTGCTTATGAAGATCCAAACTGTGAAATTGGGCTCATTGTGGGTACGTGTTAGAGCTGCTTTTTGTTAAACAGCATGTCCACACATCTGTCTGTACTCTCTTGGAGACATCCCTGTGGTTAACTGAAAATAAAGCTAAGATATCTAGGAATGAAAGAGAGCAAAATTCAACAGTCAGCTTAGTTCTGTCCACAGTCAGGTGAGATAAGCAGAAGCTGTGATGCACAATAAATCCTGATTGTTTTATCTGGTAAAGGCACAGTGCTGCCTGGGAGGAGGGCAGATGTGGGCTCAGGGAGCCTCACCAACTCCTGGAATTCCCATTAGTTTATCCTGTAAGAGCTTCCCTGCTGGGGTGTTCCGGTGGCCCACAGCTTTCCTCAAGCTTGAGGTCTCTCAGAATAGAGTTGCAAAGTGCAGCCACAATTCCCAAATGGCGTGTGGTGGAGAGCTCTGGCAGATTGAGTGCAGCGACACGCAGCTCCCTTCCCAGCAGTGAGACAGCTGAAGTCATTCCACAGGCAACTTTGCAAATGCCACACTTGGGGAGCCTGAGTCACGGGGCAGTGTGAATTCCCAGAGCTCTCCAGGGACATGAGTTTTCCGTGGGAGAGAGGGGGATGAGGCACCTGTGAGCTTTAGGAGCACTCTCAGTTGCGAGGTGGCTTGTGGGAAAAGAAAACGCCACCAATTTCTCCTCCAGACAGTTGGAAAATGTCCAGGATGAGTCAGCACAGTGCAGTGTGGGTAGGAGGCCGTGTCTGCACAGCTCAGTTGGTGGCGTTTTCAGGAGCCAGAGTTGCCTACAGGAAGGGCAGCGTGTCCTTGGAGTGAGGAGAACATCCCCACTGCAGCCCTTCCAGATCTGCTGTGCAGCTGGTGTGTCAGTGTGCAGAGCAGGGTGTCAGAGGTGGCCTGGCTACCTCTGGGATAACAGGAATGAAAGCCCCAGGGCTCTGACAGCTCCCTCTGCCCTGCCTGGATTGCCTGGCTGATGGCACCTGAGGGAGGTTGGATTTGATCTGGTTTGGTCCTGCAAACCTGGCTCTCAGCCTGCAAACCCAGACGTTCCCCTTGCCAAACCCTGTGCTGTGGCTCAGCTCTCCTGCTGCAGGGGAGTACTGGGGGAGGATCTATTTTAGCTCAGACTGTATTGATAGGATTCCTTAAAGAAATGGCAAAGGAAAGCAGACCTGCTGTAGCAACTGGTGCATAATCTGGGATGCAGGATTGAATGAGAGTTTAAGTAACTTCAAGAGAACTTTTGCCCTGGTAGCAGCTAAAGCTGCCTCTCTTTGCTAATAAAGCTTTACTCCCTAAAGACCTCTGTGTACATGGAGCACTTTGCCACACTCCTTAGGATCCTCTTTGAGAAATAGCAGATATAGACTCATCTCAACATGGAAGTAACCTTCCTGCTGGAGAACATAAGCAATTAAAATCAGAAACCCTCCCCAAGCAATCAGCTGGTAAAACACCTGCTGCCTAAAGACTTCCTGAGGTTTTCAGTTCAGCACATTTTCCCCTGAATTCTGTGGGTCCATGTTGTCTGCTTCCTGGAGTTTTGGGGTCAGAAGCACGTAAGGTTTTGTGTGCTGAAAGTGCTGCCCTGCTCTTGCTCCTTGCAGCGTGGGAGCCTCAGCCCAGCTGGCCTGGGTGAGCTTTCTCTTCTCTGAGCCACCCTGAGCAATGCTCCACAGGAGTAATGTTCTCCTTCTGTTTAGGACTGTTGAAGAGTCAGGGTTTGGGGGTTTTTGGATGATGTTTCAAATGATTGAACTACTTCTTTCAGAAAAAATCACATTCAGTATCGCTCAGAAGGTTTGTCAGGGCTGTGGTGCTGGCTTTAGTGTTGTTTTGTTCCAACCAAGGAGTAACTTGGGTGTCTGTTTCTCTCAGGAACGGGCAGCAATGCCTGCTACATGGAGGAGATGAAAAACATAGAGATGGTGGATGGTGAGCAAGGGCGGATGTGTGTGAACACGGAGTGGGGAGCGTTCGGGGACAACGGGTGCCTGGATGACATCAGGACAACATATGACAAGGCAGTGGATGACTTCTCACTGAATGCTGGAAAGCAAAGGTACTGCAGGAGAAATGGTGTGCTATGCATATGATGTCAGGCTGCCTTAAGTGCTTTTAAAAGAGAGATGGATTTCTCAGTTAAGAGTGGAAAATGACTCCAGTCCTGCTATCCTGTGGGATCTCCCCTTTCTGTGCTTTTCCTGGACACTGCTTTTTTGTGACTTATTTGCTGCCATGGGACTCCACAGCAGGGCTTTTGGTGAGGGCTTCAAAAGTCTTGAAATTATGGAGAGACCCTTTTTGTCATCCTATGCTGAACTGAGGGGGATAAGATGGCTAGCCATTCTTTTTCTCTGGGTCTCAGGTTAATCTCTTTCAGCTGAACTCTCTCTGTGGAGGGCTGTGCCTATGGAAATCCTGAGCTTACACCAGCTGGTGTGGTTAAAGCTTGGAGCTACTCACTGTAAAGCAGTCAGGAGCTCTCTAGCAGTTGCAGACAGCTCTTATTTCAGACAATTTTCTGGATGGGTAGGTCATGTTAAAGGGCCTGCCTTCCTTGCTCCCAGAGTTTGGTCCCCTTTTTGGGGCTCAGCTTTTCTTTGGGCAAGTGCTTCCCTGTCCCCTGCAAGAAAAAGTTGACAAGGAGGTGTGTACCCAGCACTGATGAAACTGGGCTGAGACTGTTGCTTGCTAGGACTAGCTTTTCATCATTTCTTTGCAGCAGTGCTTTGATGCCAGGAGCTTTTAAAAAGAGTTTGTGACTAGAGTAAATCTGCCCACAAAAACCTGAGGAATACAGACAAGTTGGCAAGTCCTTTGGGAAGCTGTTTAGAAGCTGAGGCTGAAACAGACCCAGAGGGGCCGACGTGAGCGAGCCTGACGCAGCAGCAGAGATGGCATGGAGTAACCAGCCAAAGGCAGTAGTGGAGACTGCCAGGGGAATAATTTATTCCAGAAATAGTTAGGCACTCAGGAAGGAGGACTCTTGCTGGGTACAAGCTTGAGAGAGTTCATGGTATTAAATGGACTGCGTGGCCTGCTTCCAGCAGGATGGTGCGCTGGGCTCTGCTCGATCCAGGGCACACAAACCCTGCTGTAGAGCCTCAGGAGGTGAAATAAAGGATGTGTCACTGAATGCCCTTCTCAAGAAATGAAACTGTTCAGTTCTTGTTGGTAAGGACACAATTCACAGACCCCAAAACGCTCCATTCAAACCAGAATGATGCTGGAAGGGAGGGAGTGCAAAACACGGCTGACAGCTCCAAACAGAAAAAGCTCAGTGGCTCAGTGCAGCAAAATTACAGGGAAACCACAAGGTACAGTCACTGCAAATGCAGTGTTTTTAAGGGAGTCCTGTGCTTCAGAACAAACCCTCTGCAAGATAAAGGGTGGGAAAAAACACGTCCAGCCTCCTCACAGGACCATTGACCTGTAAGTTGGCATGCTGGTGGTCCAGGGTTGGTTTATGCCCTTCAGTTAATTCAAGTTAATTCAAGTAGGAAACTTCAGTTAATTCCAGCAGGAAACCAGTTGTCCCAAAACTCCAGGGTGGAACCAAGCTGTCTTGAACCCCTTTCAGTCCCCAGCCATGCACACAGGACCCAAGTTTCCCA
This sequence comes from Poecile atricapillus, assembly GCF_030490865.1. Classification (NCBI taxonomy): domain Eukaryota; kingdom Metazoa; phylum Chordata; class Aves; order Passeriformes; family Paridae; genus Poecile; species Poecile atricapillus. Next base: position 4,595,475 of record NC_081254.1, read on the forward strand.
CTTGGCAGTCTTGCCCTCAAGCTAGAGCAAAGAAATGCCTTCCACCTGCAGACCTGTCTAGCACAGGATAAGGAGTGTCCCAGGAGGGATGCTTAGCACTGGTACCTGCAGCCCTGTGTGGGTAACACACAGGCTGATAACACACCTGTGATGCTGCCTTTGCAAACATGGGCAGGTTCCCTCTGAGCTGGACTGTCTTTCCTTGCAGGTATGAGAAAATGATCAGTGGGATGTACCTGGGGGAAATAGTCCGCAATATTTTGATTGACTTCACCAAACGGGGTTTCCTGTTCCGAGGCCAGATTTCAGAGACGCTGAAGACCAGACATATCTTTGAAACCAAGTTCCTTTCTCAGATTGAGAGGTAAGAGCACTGCAGGGGAGACTGCTTAGAGTGAAATAGTGTAGTGGTGTTCGTCTGGTGACACTGCTGGCCAAGAGGGACAGCTGGAGAGCATTGCTTGCTTCTCTGGAGAGAATTTGAGTTTTAATCTGTGCCTATGCAGGAGTATTCTTTACAATATCCTCTGAATTTCTAGCAATGCTCACTTCTAAACCCTGAGAAGGGCTGTCAAGGATTCCCTCACTCTAACATTTTATTTCCTTGTTTGGAAATGAAGCCGTTTTCCTGGGCCCCTTGTGTGTGTTTAGCTGCAGTTGTGGAACTGAATGAACACTAGCTGAGTGAGCACTGCTTACTGGGTGTTTTTGTGCTTTTATTGCTCGGACTCTGTATTTGAAAGCTTCTCTGAGGCTTTACGGGGGGAAAAAATACCCCAAGGTCATCATTAAAAATATTTTCCTGGAATGCCTCATGGTAAGAGAAGAGAAGGTGGGGCAATGTGGAGCTGGCCTTGGAGCCTCTGTTGCTGCTTGCACACCTCTCTTGCACTGCAGAACAGTGCAGGGGTGAGTGAATTTACATTCCCATTGCAGCGTGGTTCATGGCTTGGCTGAGGGAAACCTGTAACGCCGTGTTTTCCTCCCACAGTGACAGGTTAGCCTTGCTGCAGGTGCGAACCATCCTCCAGCAGCTGGGGCTCAACAGCACCTGCGATGACAGCATCATCGTCAAGACGGTCTGCGGGGCGGTGTCGAGGCGAGCAGCTCAGTTGTGTGGTGCTGGAATGGCTGCCATTGTAGATAAAATTAGGGAGAACAGAGGGTTAGAGCGCCTGGAGATAACGGTTGGTGTGGATGGCACTCTCTACAAACTCCACCCACAGTGAGTATTTGCCTTCTGTTTGTGTTTGTGTTGCGTGTACTTCCTTTCTTTTGATGCTTCCAACTGGACTCTCTCACTTGCTGGGATAAGAGCCAGGAAAAAAAAATAAGTCTTAATCTGGGGGCTCAGGGCTTTCTGAAGGGCAATGAGAGGATCAAGAATGACTTGTGAAAGATTCTTGGGGTAGTGACAAACTGAAGGGGTCACAGCTTGCTGAGTGAGTTGGAAGCTGTGTGGCAAGGCAAGGATCTCTTGGCTCTGGACAGGCAGTGACAGAGCAGTGCTGAAATGCCTGGTGCCTCTTTGGAGGATGTTTCTGTTCCGTATCCAGCAGAGGAGCTGCTGCAGAGCAGTGCAGGTGGAGGCAGGAGGAGAAGAGAACTAGTGCCCACCTCTAGTGTGCATGGAGGGAGAGGGGTGGGATGGAGAGGACTTAAGTGGTCTGATCTTTTCTCTTTGCTGTGGATCAGTGATCCCAGTTAACCTCACACAGACAGCCAGGGCTGGGATGCAGGTGCTTTTATCCTTTAACTCCTACTGCTCCCAGGCTTCAAATCCAACCTGACTTCCAGCATTCTACTTCTTACCCTGATGAAAGGGGACTCAGCACAAATGCCTGTGGCAGTGCTCCACCCCACAGTTGCTGCAGGACCTTCCTCACCCACTGCCCTTGTTTTCTTTCACAGCTTTTCGAGGATCATGCACCAAACAGTCAAAGACCTGGCACCCAACTGCGACGTGACCTTCCTGCTGTCGGAGGACGGCAGCGGGAAAGGGGCAGCGCTCATCACAGCGGTGGGATGCAGGCTTCGTGAGGCTGAGCAGAACTGAACTCCACAATCCTGGCCTCAATTCTGTCTTGTGTTTCTCATAAAGCAGCGACTGCATAGTCAGAACTGGTAAAAACCCAGAACTCACTGCTTTATTGGGGGAAAAAAAAAATTACAACTAATGACATAAAAAAAAAAAAATAGGATACAAGATAGAATGTGTGCTGTTAACAATATCTCCTGTTTCTGGACCCCAATCTGCATGTTTCTTACTCACCTTGTCGGTACCTTCCCCATCTGTAGGTCATGGAAAAAAACCAGTCTATAATTTCTGCAGTTGTCAAAAATCAGATGTTGTCTGAGACGAAATTGCCCCCAGGTGATGTGCGTTGAGAGCTCCCGTTGCATCGTACCAAACGTGTTCTTTGCAGCATCCCTGTTAAGCGCACTGCCAGCACGCTGACCACCAGACCTGGGTGTTGATGCTTTTAAGTGAAGGGGAAGCAACAGTTCCCTCCTGCATTATCTACCTGCTGTTGTTTCGTCTAAAGCGGTTGTGAAAACGTTCCGGTGTGTCAGCACTGTGCACACACGTAACTCTATAGTGGGACTTGACACCGCGACTTACTCGCTTCCTTGATGCCTCTTGTCATGGTGAAAGTAAACACCCTTGTCCCACAGATCTGGTTCTGGTACTCCCCATCGCTTCTGTGAGTAGTGTTGTGTTACTGGGCGAAATCTGTCACGTTTTGGCGAGAAATCCCTAAAGAGTAAAGCCAAGCGGCTGGTGACTGGGGTAATCCAAATCTCCAGACCTGCGAAATCGGTAGATCTGTGGTCCCCACACGGCTGTGCTGTATTCTTCTGTCTAAGGGTTCTTACAGAAAGTAGTTCCTCTCTCTTCTTGTTAGTCTGGGTCAGGGCACTGCAGTTGCCCTTCCACCAAACCCGCGGCTCAACCGCGTCCCCTGGATGCGCCTACTTCCGTCTCTCGCCTTAAATGGGTATTTGCTTCCACACAGAGCTTTAATCTTTAGTGCTGTTCAGCAGTCACTCAGAACACAAACACTCGGCCAGAGCTAGTGCGCAGAAAGGAAGAGGAGGGTTGCGTTTTGAACCTTGCCTTTGAGGACCCGGGTGTGTAAACAACCCCCAAAGCCAAAATTGGGTGCAGCTTATTCCAAGGACGAAAGCAACAGCAGATCATTTACACGTGGTGTACCCTGTCCTCTGTCCAGTCGATGCCATTATTATATTTGCATCCCAGTTGCATCACTTAACTTGAGAAGCAGTTAGGAAGGTACATGTCGAGTAACATTTGTAAGTCACACCACTTTCTGCAAAGAGGGAGACCACACAGCAGTCCTTAATTCCCACTCTTCTACCAAAAATGAATTTGAGATGTCCGCATGGTTTTCCCTGCTGCCTTTTCCTGCAGAAAGTAGATGGGAATTTGCAGGCTACTCTTCTCTGTTCTCGTTCCACTCCCTAAGATTTGGATTGCCCTACCTATCGATAACATTTCAATATGCATTATGGTGCACTGTGAGTGAATGTTGTAAAGTAACCTGTAAGTCACAAACAGTCATTGCAGCTTTAAGTGTGTGTCTACCTGAAAAATTGCATGCCTAACTGGTTTTGCAAAGGTAGAGGGTCTTTTTACTTTGCACACTAGTAGCTCCGGTACTAGTGTTACGTGATACTTGTGAAAATATTAAACTTTTTTGATGTGCGTTAACTGGTGTTTAGTGGTTCTTTCTGGAAGAGGTGCTGTTGGCTGTTGGCTTAGTGCTTTGGGAAGAGCTATTGTGCAGGGAGAGCTGCAACCTAATCCCAGTGGTGCCTGTGTTTTGTGTGTGTGTGTTTTTATTCCCGGGCATTCGGGGTCAGATTCACACAGGTCCCCGTGCCTCGTGTTTCCTAACGTAGTTCAGCAGAGGCACAGCGCTGACGGCGCCCAAATCTTAGGGGCCGTGTGTTTTGTCGGGGTGCACGCCGTGCCCTGGCTTGTGCAGGGGGATCTGTGCTGCAGGAGAGCCTCGGGGGCTGCACCGAGGCCGAGGTTGCTTTAGGCTTGTGATGGATACCACATGTCCTGTGTGCCTAGGGTCTGCAGAGCCTGGTGCTCCTGCACCACCAGCTTGGCACAGCCTGTGTTGGAGTTGTGGTAGATGAAAGCCCCTTTTGCCTACACTAAAGCTGTGCTTCTCCAATAACCCATTTTATGTTGCAGCTTGAATAGTCTCTGACAGCCTTGATGTGCAGCTATGACCCCAAACAGGAGACAGAAGAAGGTGAGAAACTTTTTGGGCACAGGGGACACGTTGCATTTGAATTGCTTGAAGGTTTGCAAATCTTGTGCCTGCCGCCGGCAGTGCTGTAGGGGTGGTGTGAGCCGTGCCTGGGGACCTGGGCTTGGAGCTCTGAGGGCCAGGCTCAGTGCAGGATAGAGGGTGAACGAGAAGTGGAAGTTAAACTTGGTCTCAGGGTGACTGTGAATTTTGGAGGTGCTGGCATAGGTCGTTTTGTTTATTGGATTCAGCTCATAACAAATAGGGAGTGAGTTTGCGTTTCTAACTTTTCCTACCGTGGACCGTAGTTGATGTACACGATAAGACACGGCAGTTCTTTTCCAAAGGGAGACATGGTGGGATTTTCATTTCCAGACTACTTCTTACCCCTAGGAAACTGTTCCAAGTCAATCACAAGCTATAACTGTCTGAAGAAATGTCTCCAATGTTACCCAAGCAATGACTGAGATGTCTTTCTTAAAGCTTTTAGGCTTGGTGAATAAGATCACAGTCCTCTTAACTGTTAAGCTGTAATTACTGCAATATGAACACAAAAATCTTTTATTTCCTGGGGAAAAGACCATTTGCATACCACTGTTGTAATGTCATCTGCTCCTTACTTCTCTGGGGTTCTCTCAGAAGCCTTTTGAATGGGTTTTAAAACAAGCAGACCTTGTTTTGTTTTGTTTTCTTAAGAAAATAGCAGAAGGCAAAATAAAGTGTTTCTGAACTTCTGAACCCCGTTCCGTGCTTTTTGTTCGTTCCTTTGCCATAAAAATGAGATTCTTCAAGTGTTTTTCTTCGCTGACTGCAGGGACTGCTTTGCTACTTAAAGCACAAGTAAACATGCAGGGGAGGGATTTACTGCTGACCTGGATGTCTTTACTGCTGTGTGGTATTTAATACTGTCTATATTTATATGAAGAATTGCATGTACTTGGTGTTCCTCATGTATCACAGGAATCATGTAGCCTGCCTTGGGCAGCCCTAACTATTGCTGTGTCTATGGGATGAAACCTCAGGATCTGTGCTGTGAGTCCACCAGGGCATGGGGAATTCCTGTTGGTGAAGACATCATCCTCTGCTTTCTGCTCCCAACAAGAGAAGGAGATGCCTTGAACTGTCAGAAGATGTCAATGCCAGTCAGGGACTGCACAGGGGGATGCAGTGGAGGCACGTGTGTGACACTGGGACATCTGGGATAGGCCCTGGCTGGCTGTTCAGGTGTGATGGAAGAGGGAAAGGGGGAAGGTGGGATGCTCAAGATAGGCCTGTTCGGTCTAAAGAGCTCTGCATTAGAAAGCTGCAGAGTTTAAAGGCCTTAGACTCATGCCAGCTGGGCAGGGGGAGTACAGCTCACTTTTTTCAAATACTGAGCTCTGTGGGCAGGTGTCCTTCAGTTCCTCAGAGCAGGGCTCTGTGCCATGTCTGTCCTGGTCCCAGCAATGTGTGCCTGGCAGAGCATCCCTCCCAGATGGTTCTCAGGCCCTTTGGCACAATGACTTGGTGGTGGCTGTCTGCAAATGCCTCTGCCCAGCAGTTGCAGCTGTGGGGAGAACAGGCTGGTCAGGGAACATCTGGACTAGAAACCATCTGCTGGAGTGATTTAAAATGGTGAGCTTTCTCAGACTGGGCTCTCTTGTCCCAATAATGGGAGGAGTTGCATAACATAATCGTTCTCCACAGAGCCAGGGAGGTGGAGAAGTGGAGAAGGAACATGTATCTCGCTCCTGTGTTCAAACAGGCTTGGGAGAGTCGTATCCCTGAATATTCTTTCAGTTCAAGCCTGGATTTCTCTGGATTTACAGCAGAATTTAAGCCTGGCAGCACTTTGTAGTTTGGCTTTCACAGAGCAAAGGAGAATATTTCAAGTAACAGGATCTTGTCAACATTACAGGGGCTTTTTAATTGATAAGGTAAGGTGATATTATTTACAAACCTGCCATGAGAGGTGAAGGTGATTGTGAGGTGCTAATTTATCACACCACTATTAAATGCTGTATTACATAATGTTTATATTTCAGCTTCTCCTGTTCTGTGTGCTTGCACATAATGCCTCAGGCTGGGAAGATGACATATTTCAGCCTTTATTTTCGTATCTGGGAAGAGCAGTGAGGATAAATACGGGGTAAGTCTGGAAAGGGAAGGTGAAGGGACTATCTGGGAAAAGACAGCAGTGGGCCACTGCTGTTAGGACTAAAAGGATGTAAGGAAGGTGGATTCTGGTTGGATCCATGAGCCCTGAACAAGCCAGTGGGCATCCCTGGCTCCTGACTGAGAGCCTTCTGGGAGCCTCGCTCTCCAAATTAGGCACCACAACTCATGGGAAGGAGGAATCACTTGAGCACAGTTTAATAGGAAAACAACATCATATTCTGGGACAAGGTTATAGAAATCCATGCGATGACAACATCTTCAGGGACTGTTTCTGCCGGTGAAATCACAGGTGTGACAATCCCAGAATCCAGAAAATTTTGAGAGCAGGCTGGATTTTTCAGTCTGGATGTGTTAGTATTTGCCTTTGCTGTAAACAGGCTTTGGCCCATGGTGTTACCTGCCTTGGGGCTGCTGAGCCATGGCACTTGGCTGCCCACACAAGGGTCCATCCCAGCTGGGCCACTCGAGCCCCAGCCTTTCTGCTCCATCGCCTCTTTTCTGAATTTAAGTGTCTTGGTGGAACAGAAATCAGGAGATGACAGTGTAGAAGAGAATAATTTATATTCTACTGATTGGCACTGCCTCAGATCTGCTCTGCTGATTTTTTTTGACCTCCTGGGGCTGATGTCTGTTCTGTATTGCAGCTGTTGATGTAAGGGAGGGCTAAACTCGTATCCGTAGCTGGGTGATATTTGGACCTACATGGATATAAGAGTTATCAACACACTGCCTTTAATGCTGATGGCATCCAAAGAAGTCCTGTAGGAAACAGTTGGTCCAGAGAAAAAGACCTGCCTGAGGCTTCTACTGCTGCTGCCTTGGCATGGTGTATGGGGATGGAGCCAGAAGCAGGAAATTAAAGTGGTGATTGGGTGAGGGTAAACGATGTCTTCTCTTTCTCATTCAGCTGAGTTTCTGTGTTGAAACTTGTTGTTCTTGACTTCCTGTGGGTTGTCTGGTAGAGAGATGGGGACATAAGTTTAAGTTTGTCTTTTTCTGTTGCTTTTATGCACGGACACCACCGGAAGGCTAGCTTGAAGCCAGAACGAAACCTGTAAAAGTGAGAAGAGCAATTAAAGGGTGAAGTGATCTTCCTAATTGCTCAGAGAATGAACAAACTCGAGATTTGGTTCTACCTGTGAATGACTACAGAAATAAATACTTCTATTGAAATCAAAGGAATGAGGTGAAAAGCTAAATGCATAAAACCACAGAGGGAGGTGTATTAGGAGTTTCTGATCAGATTTCCTTGTATTTTAAGTAAACATGTAAACTCAGTGAAAGGGCAGGGTGTTTGATGCACTCAGTAGTAGCTGGTAACCACATTTGTGAGACACACAACATCTGAGGAAAATATATGTATTTACCCACTGGGAGCTTTTTTCAAAAAAACTATGAATAACTAAGCTAGGAAGCTGTCTGCTTTCTGGGAGAGGACGGGGGAGGACACATTTATGTGTTTCATGTTAAATGCAGCTTGGGTGAATGGGCTGCAAAACGATTCTGCGAGCTCACTGAAACGCTGGAAGGAGCGAGCCTTGCAGCATCGCTCTGGAGTTAAACATTCGGTGAAACTGCACAGGAAATGTGCTGATAACCATTTCTTGCCTTTGCAGCTGCACACAGCGAGGCTGAAGAGGGATGGGGGTTATGGATGCAGGATTTGGCACGGAGACCCGCGGGCAGCAAGAGCAGCGCCCTGCGCTCCGCACGGTGCAGCCCTCCCAGCGCAGAGCAACAGGGACATCTCTTGGCACGCTGGGGTTGTGCTCCCCCAGCTGCTCCCTCGTGGTGACACGTCCCCATGGGACCTCCACAGGTCACCCGTGGGCTGTTCCTGCTTCCCACCCACGGGGGTGAGCCCAGGACTGTGCTGGGGAGAGCAGGTGGCTGAGGCAGCCCAGCATTAGCTCAGCAGAGGCGATGCAGGGATTGCAGACTCCTCCCTTGGAAACAGGATGGTCTGCACATGGAAATGTGTGCAAATGTGGCTGTGCTGAGCCTATGCCTGCTGCCTGTGCTTTATCCAGAGACAGAAAATACTGAGGGCTGAGTTAAAATCTCCAAGCATATCCCATCTCACACTATTGGCACAGTGTAAATTGTATAGTTGGCCTGCAGCTGAAAATCACAGCTGTTCTCACCTCCAGAGATTTATGTTTTCCCAGGCTGAGATTTCAGTTTTCTCTGAGCACACGTGTCCACACTACTCACCTCTGGTTCAGGCAGCAGTATATGATGGGGTTGTACATTGTCGAGCTCATGGCAAGGAGGAAGACTGCGAGATACACCTGCTGAATGTATTTCTGCTGGTAGATGTCTTCCTTGAAGCTCCCCAGGATGAAGTATATGTGATAGGGCAGCCAGCAGACAGCAAAAATGATCACCACTACCACCATCGTCTTCACAAACTAGGAAAACAAAACCAAGGGGTTACTCCTGGGCTCTGGGTGGTTGGGTTTGCTGAGGCACTGGCAAGTGCTGGTTTCACTTTGGGGCTGGTTTGCCCTCCCAAAATGCCGTGTGTGGAATGTAGACCTGGACTGCTATGGCAAAGAAACCAGCCCTGGTGATGAGAACTGGGAACAGGCAGGGAGTGCCCTGGCGATGGGAACTGGAGCAGGGAGGGAGTGCCCTGGTGATGGGAACAGGGTGGGGGTTAAAGCAAATGTTTCCCAGGGCACCGAGTGGACTCTGCAGAGGATCTGCTTGTAGCTCCACCAGGGAGATGAGCAGGGAAACGAGGTCGCTGCTGTCACACCGAGACTGCTCTGCTCTCTCCAGAGTTTTACCCTGGTTTATCCTGCAGCATGTGGATTCTCTGGACACCAGGCTTTACTCTCTAAGGGCTGCTGGCAGCCAGCCTGCTGCTGTGAGTCTTTCTTCCTTGAAGGCTGGCTGGTGCACGCAGTCACCATTTTTTTTAAACTTGCAGGCTGATGCCCTTTACCCCAGACCCCGAAATGTTTTGTTGACCATTCAAGCCCAATCCCACAGGATTTTGTATCAAGCACAAGCTCCATTTTGGAACTGGAGCCAGCAGGGCTGGTGTGCTGGGGGTAACTATACTTAAGTTTCACTTCTGACCTTTTTTTTGGCATTAACTTGGTGTTCATAGTGGACTCTGTTCAGGTGGTTGCCTGGAGCCGCGCTGCTCCACAGGGTAACTCCTATAATGCTGTATGCAACAAACATCACCATTAAGGGCAGTAAATAAATCAACACAATCACGGCAATGTGATACCTGGAAGAGAAGAAGAAGCAGTTTTTCAGTCAGTATGGCTCTTGGAGGGCTCCTCCAGAAACTGTCTTTTGGATACATATGCTGGCTCCTATTAGCAAAACCACAAAGAAGAAATTTCGCCTCTAATTATTGTTACAGGGACTTCTGTAAACAGCAAAATCTCATCTCTCTAATGGTGTGAGGAGGGGTTCTTGGGCTGGATTCCCTGCTCTTTCAAGACAGAGTAACATCATTTATCTTTTAGCAGAGGGTTGCAGTCCAGGGGCACCTGCACTGGGCTTTGCTATCCCACTGCAGCTGGGGGAGAACGAGAAATGCTGGTTAAAGTACAAACCCTTAAATCACAGGTATGGGAAAGGAATAGTCCAAAAATTACAGAGTAACTTGATGAATGTAGTAGTGGCAGTGGTGGAAAAGAGCCAGATCAGGGACTGCAAAAGGTATCTGGCTGCAAACAGGGTGCACAAAGATGCAGACAGTGAGGAAGGGATTTGGCCTGCATTTGTGTAGCTGGCTGGTTTTATTCATTTATTTACTTATTACTTATATTTATTTATTTATATTTATTATGTAATAGATTATGTATATTATAGATATATATTATATTATGTATATTATATGTATATTATAATAGATAATCTATTGTGTAATATATTACGTAATTGTAATATATTTATTATGCATTTATTTATTTTTCATTTATTTTATAATGTACAGGCCACTCAGTCACTGCTCCAGCTGAAAGCACTGGCATCCCCTTAGCTGTATTTTAACCTCAGCCCTTTCTGGTTTTTCCACACCACAAACTTCTGCTGGTTCCCTCATGCTGGGGGCTGATTAGTTTGAGCAAGCACCATTTATGGGAAGGGAACAACCTGCTCTCTCCATCACAGCAGCTGTCACGTTAACATAAACAGTGTGAGAAGTAGGATTGGGCAGGAGGGCTCCAGCACACGTTGCTGGCAGTGACCCCAAAAGGCTGGGTGGGTGCAAATGGCCTTTCTCAGTCTGACAGGGCTCTGGGGTTACTCCTCACATCAGAGCTTTGCTGTTCAAATGGGTTTTTGTTCCTTGGGGTGGCTGCATAAAGAAAAATATTTTATTTGTGAGATGTGGCCACTTTGTCCCTGCCTGTCTTCTACTTTTTCCTATTGTGCTCAGAGGGGTTCCTCTTTGGGAGGTCTGAGACTGTGTGTGGAGTGCACCAAAGCCCTTTTAGGGCTCCCATCCTGGGAGGAGGAAGGGAGGATGGGAGCCAGAGTCTGAGCACTCGCAAAGAAACTTTGTCTCATAGCTTTACTACTTTGCTGCAAAGTTAACCTGTCACTAGAAGAAATATCCTCTGTGGTTAAGGTTCTTTATTCTGGTTAAACTTCTATATCCTTAACATTCAATATTTATCAGGTGCTGGTGGTCTGTAGTGCCTTGTTTGGGGTTTTAAAAATTATTATTAATATTTTTTAAACTTCTTTCTGTCATAATTATACACATCTTTCCTGCAGAAAAGGATTTTCCTTTGCTCTGAAGTCTAGAAATCTTGAAAGATGGGCTTACTCAACTGCAAAGGATTCAGAGGACACACAGTCAACACAGGAGCCCAGTTCTCAATTTTTTTTTTGTTTTTCTTTGGGTTTCTTAGTATTTCTCTTCCTTGTTATTTGGACTAGTATATGAATGGCTGCACATGGCTTTTTCTCCATGGTCTATGTTGCAGGCATCTGTCCCAATGAATCCATTATTGGGATGATTTCTGGGGAGCAATGATTCCAACTTGCTTTCCAAGAGAGAGACCAAAACCAGTGGATCTGAGGCTGTCTGGGGAGGAAGAGCTGGTGAGTGGGGCATTGTGGTCAGGAGCTGCTGCTCTTCAGCTGGAGATCCCAGGAAGGATCTGCCCTGCTGTTTGCCATGTTCAGGACCAGCCTTTCCAGCTCAGAGGGATTTTGTCAGCATGCTGAGGAACTCATTTGAATCCTTTCCACGCCATGGATGTGGGAGAAATAAACCTCACACTTTTAATCTGAATGAAATAATCATCAGTGACTCATGCATTGCTGGTTATCTGTTCTCCCTCCTCCTCAATCAATGGGAGCCTGGCACACTTTGCTCCCCAGCAAGTTCCAAAGGGTACCCAAAAGGAGCCCCCAGGAGGAATTTCACTCAGCATGAGAGGTTTGAGAATGATTTTACTCTTTGCCCAGCTGGGAACAACTGGCAAACACTGCCTGGCCAAAGTTACAGGAAGGTGGTGGAACCTGGCACGTGTTAGTGTGAAAATCAGTTGGTTTGGCAATAAATTAAGGAGGCATCCAGCTGTCTGCCAGAGATGAAGACTGAGCAGGGAAAATGTCCCACGTGCACGGAGCAGGGCAAAAGCCATCACAGTGGGTTTTGGTTTGAAAAATTATTTGTGATTTGTTAATGGATTTGTTCCTTTTCCTCAGTTCTTCCATTGCTACTTGGTATAAATATGTTCTGCTTGATAAATTTCTCAAACGTGCTTTGAATGATGAGCAACCACAGCAGATCCCCTGAATGCAGGGTACAGCCTGTTTCATCTGTTGGAACAATCTTGCTTTCAAGCAGGAGGAAATCGCTCTGAGGCTCAGGGACTTTCGGGAGAGCAGATGTGTGCCCAGATAAATACGTCTATAAAACCTTAGGATGTTTGAAACATGCTGCTCTTGGCTTTTATATTCCTTTTACCCCCACAAAGAGCAGCATAATTTTTAACTTATTATGTGACTTCTCAGCATTAAAGATACCCAGTTTCCTCCTGCCTGACGGAGGAAGAAAATCCAGAATCTTTGAAACCAGGATTTATTGATTGTTTAGAGACTTTTTACACTGCTTTCTCTTAAATTCCCCAAGCCCTGTGTGTAGGGGTTTTATACATTATAACCAGTTTTCAAAGCAGGGGAGGATGGCAGGTTCAGGATTAACCTGAACCATGACCACCTGGCAGGTTTTTCCACAGTTAACTGAGTTTAGATGGGCTGCCCCAGCCCCACATTCTCCTGCTCTCTTTCCCAGCACTCTCCGTAGTCAACAGCTGGGAGATGAAATGATTTCCCTGGTTAAGTTTTGCCTGAATTGGGAGTTTTATTGTGTCTCTTACGTCAGCTGGTGCTTGGATCCAACATCATCGGGCCAGACCACGATGCATTTCATGGTTCCGTTGTCCATCGTGATCTCGGCGTAGAAGCACTGCGGGAAGGCGAGCCCGAATGCCACCAGCCAGATTATCCCAATGATGACTCTGGTGCTTCCAGCAGACAGCCTGGGCTTGAAGGGGTGAATTATGGCCACATACCTGCAAGAAACAGGTAGTGCTTTTACAGTGAAATTGTGAATTGATTGAAATTTATACAACAGATTAGACTGAAATCTATACAACAAACGCAGCAAGTGTAAAAACTCACCAGGACAGCATAGTGGGCTTTATAATATATATATCTTTTATATATGTTAGATTATATATTAGATTAAATATTATATCTAATAATTATATTAATATAATTATATTGATATAATTATATTAATATTTTGACAGGTTCCAGGTTGTAAATAATAAGGCACTAAATCCTTTCTGAAGAGAATGATTGCAAATCTTAGGGCAGGATTTACTAAACCCACATGCATGGATGCTTCTGGTGTGAGGAGGAAGCAGTCCTTTATGTCTTCTGTATGTGGTCTTTGCTGGAATTGCCCTTATGGAATTTCTCATAGAATCCCAGAATGGTTTGGGTTGGAAGGTGTTTTAAAAATTACCTACTTCCAGTTCCCAGCCATGGGCAGGGACACCTTCCACTGTCCCAGGCTGCTCCAAGCTCCATCCCACCTGGCCTTGGACACTGCCAGGGATCCAGGAGCAGCCACAGCTGCTCTGGGCACCCTGTGCCAGGGCCTCACCACCCTCACAGGGGCAGAATTTCTTCCCAGAATCCCATCTAACCCTGCACTCCATCAGCGTGAAGCCATTCCCCCCTTGTCCTGCCACTTCAGGCCCTTCCAAAAAGTATTCTCACTCTTCTTTTTTTTTTTATGTTACTTTTGCAAGTGCCTTACCAAAAAAAGCCCAGACAAGCACGCTTTTTCCTCTTAATTATGTCAATCTCTGATGCTTCATATTAGCACAAGAGCAGACTGGGGTCTGGAGTATCCTTTACCCTGACATTTTCCACACTGATTTTTAGCTGTGGAAAACTGGTGCTGTCTGCCCCTGTCTGTGACTGCCTGAGCACTCGTGCTTGCAGCAGAGGGAAGGGCTGACCCTTTCATCCCACACCTGCTCAGAGCCCTCATGGCACATCTGACTCTTGGATTACTCATGAGCCAGAGGCGCTCTCTGGTTTTAAGTTGCCTGTGTGGAAATGCATGGTGTTGTAACGAGTACATAATCAATTATTCATTTTGTATCATGCTTTCCCTATTCTTTGTCATGGTTGTTACAGAGGCAAAACAAAGTGGAAAATGCCCATTGCCTTCTAGTTTTCATAGCAAAAATCTGACAAATTGTGCTGTCTGTTGGCCAGGCTGTTGGTAGGGAGCTCTGCCCAGCTGCTGCTGCAGGACAGTGAGCAATCCAGGGCTGCACAGCAGCAGGGCCTTATTTAGCTATAAAATTTTCATGTCACCTCTCTTTAGCTTGCCATAGGCAGTGTTACACAGTGCTCGAGTCTGCTCAGGGAGGAATCCACCAGTGGATATTCAGAGAAGTGCCTGAAATGATGATCTGTGGCCCTCAGTGAATGGCAAGTCCTGGGAATAAATGATGCCAGCCACTGTGCTGTCACTGCAGCCATCAAAGGTGTCACAGGGGTGGAGGCTTTCCCACTGTGCCAGCTGTGCCCCCTCGAGGCAAGCTGTGATTTTAGCCGAGTTCCTGCAAGTTGGGAGATTTATCAGACCTGCTGAGATCTCCTGGCCTCTCTTGCTGTGTGCAGCACGGCCTTTGCCCCCCTGGCTGCTCGTGCCCTCTCTCCAGCGGCATCCCAGGATGCTGGGACTACAATCTCAGTCCTCTTTCTCTGGTCCTCAGACTTGTAGACAAAACATGCTGAATTTTGGATCCTCTTGTGCATTTCCAAACAGGTCATAGGAGACAGTGCTAACCGGAGTGTGAAACTGGAGCTGATCGATAAGATTGCATTTCTGCCTCGAGCGCTGCAGTGGAAACAGCTGCTCTGCTGATGGGGAAACTGAGTGATCCTAAACCCAACTGTGAGCAATATCACCAGGGCCTTCTCCCTGGCAGAGAAAAACGACTTGGAGCTGTCACTTCTTAGCCTCCTTCCTTAAAATAAACCACTTCAGAAGATGTTGTTTTTACCGAAGGTAAACATTGGAGCTGGAGGGGACACGAGTTCTCTTAACAATAAATGGAAGCGTCGAGTTTCCAGGAGACCGTGTCAGGATCTATTTTAAGGCTAAGCAAAGAATAGCTAAATATGGTTTGCAGTGAGGTGCCAAGTTTTCTTTCTGATCTGTGCCATGTGACTAAAGAGGTTTTGGCTATATAGGTGCTTTCACCAAAAATCCCCAGGGAACAAGAGTAGGAAGACATGACAACAGGCTGAAACAGCTTTTAAAAAATATTCTTTGTCAGACAAGGTGTATAAAATAGCAGTTACCAACAAGCCTTGATAAGGAGCACAGGAAACCTGAAGGAAACTGCAAAGTCAACAGCAGGGCTTTGATAAAGGAGTGCTGGACACCGGGTCAGGCTGCCCCAGGGAAGTCCTTCAGCGTGAGGCTGCAGCAGGGAGAGGGAAGACAGGAAGGATGGAAGGAAGGAGGGGAGAGAGCCTAAAGGGAAATAACCTCCTCTGCTTCTTGCACACAGCATTGCCTTCAAGAGAGGAAATTCCCACAGCTTTTTGGCCACTTTCTAGTAAAAAGGAAAACAGCTTCATGCTATTTAACAATGAGCTGTAAACACAGACAGACTCCAGAAATTAAAGCTTAAGTTAAAGTGATTTGGCAGTTAGAAGTGAATTTTATGAAAATACCAAATTGCCCCAGAAGTCAAACAGAATCACTGTCATTACTTCCCTCCCTCTCAGAATAAATTGTTGTAGTGAACCAGGGGAGCAGACGCTGCCATTTCTAATCTAATTCACATTATTTCTGGTGGTTTGCTGGAAGCACAGCAGGATTAGGGCTGCTGATAGTTTCAGCAGCCTCCAGCATATTCTCCTTTTTCCATATATATCCATCTCAAGGTTTAAAAAAACCTGACAAAGCCACAAAAGAGTTTTCAGGAGGGCTGAGAAACAATTTATGATCAATTATGTGGGAACAACAAAATACCAGCCACTTCCACTCGTTACAGATTTGGGTGTGATTCAGACCAGGGATTAAAAAAACCCCAGAAGATCATGCCATAATTAGTATCAAACCCCACAATCTGGAACTCCTTCCACTTTGCTGATAAGGCAGTTGACAGAGTGGGGGCCAATTGCACAAACTACTGCCATGATTTTTTTATGACTTACAGGGGATCTATCAGCCCTCATCTTCTCCATTCGCCTCTTACCTCTCTGCAGCCACGGCTGTCATGGAGTAAATGCTCACAAACACTGCAGTGATGGGGAACCAGTTCTGAAACCTGCAGAATTCCTCTCCAAAATACCAGACATTGTGACTGGCATAGATAAAATTGAAGATGGTGTTGAAAGCGGACATCAGCAGGTCCGAAAGGGCCAAGTTAACGATGAAGTAATTGGTGGCGGTCCTCATTCTCCTGTGTGCCAGGATGATCCAGATGATGGTGATGTTGCCAATGATGGATGTGATAACGATGAAGGAGTAGGTGATGGCCCACAGAGCAATTCTCCATCCTGGCTGGGTGAACTGGGTCGCCGCTGTCCAGTTGTGGCTGTCCTCGAAGGAGCCGGCCTGCGAAACGTTGCTCGCGTTAAAAACGGGAAACACGCCCATGGCTTTTCACTTCTTCTAAGTGTAAAAGAAAATTTGGCATCTGCTCATTTCCTTGCAGTAGATGCTGGTGGTATGAATTTCCCTGCATTTAAAAAGACATCGGGATGAGCTGTCTCATGTCCTCTCGTCCTGTTTTCCAAGTGATGCAATGCAGTTCCAGGAGGAGATGAGCGATGCCAAGGGCCTCCTCCTCCTTCCCTGGCATTTTAACCTATGCTTGAAGAGCAAAAACTGAAGAAAAACTTCCTTCTTCAAGTTTCTTTTTCCTCTAAAACAGGAAGAAAAAACAGGGAAAGGAAGGTGTTTTCCAGGCCAGTAGCAAGTGATGTCTTCCTTTAGATTACTTTTAGGGACAAGAAAACACTTCAATCCAAGCAGAAGTTCTTTGTCAGGGCAGCAGTTTTCTAAAGCACCAGGTGTCTGAATCCCCTGCAATTGGGACTGGGGACTTTTTTTTTTTGCTGTTCTTTCCCTGTGTAACTATTCAGCACAAAGCAGGAGTTGCACTGGGATAAAATCTCAACAGGTCTTAACGGGACTTTGAAAGGAGGTGGAGTCTCTTGCAGGGGAAAACTAAACAACCAATTTGACATCAAATGAAACGTGGCTAAGAGGTATGTGAAGCTTCCCCCCCCTGCTCCACTCAGTTTTGAACAACCTCTGCAATGGCCACGCTGCTCTATCAGGATTTTTCAGGCTTACATGCAAGGGTAGTTACTTTGCCAGGTTTACCAGTCCTGCAGCCCTCGTGTTTCCAGGACCCTGCCTGACTTCCCGTGAGCTCTCACAGCGAGAGAGAAACTATAGTTGATGCAATTCAGCAAGATTCTCCCCTTTGGATGGCTGTACCCCCTTTCCCAGTGTGTGCTGGAGGAACTCAGTGACCTCACACATGCAGAAACTTTGGGATCTCGTAGGAAAGAGGAACCCCTGACTCTGCTCTTGCTCGCTGTCAGCTCTAAGGCAAAGGTAAACATAAGTGACACACTGAGGCTGAGATTTCCAAGAGTCCTTGGCACTGACTCGTGCCTGCTCGACTGGGAGCTGAAGGTGTTTCAGGTACAAAGATCTGCCTTCAGGATTCAGAAGTGTAGTGGATTCAGGATTCAGCCTGTAGTGCTGGGATGGCCGTGGTTTTCCAGCTCCCATAGCTGCTGGAGCTGCAGCTTGTGCCAGGCTTTCCTGCAACAGGGCAGTGTTTATCAGTTCAGGATCCTTTGCACCAGCTCAGCCTGGAATCTTTCCTTGCTTCATAAATTTCTGGAGGCAGCCCTGAGTTAACCCATCACCTAACCAACTCCTTCAAGCAGCTTTTCTCTGTTACAATATTGCCCTAGTTTCACTTTTAAAGAAATCAGTACCTGTAGTCCTGCATGTAATGTCTCCTTCTCTTCACAACAGACTTCCCTGCAGGTAATCCCTCTCATTTCCCTGTCCAGACACTGAAGAGATACACTTGTACATATCTTCTAACCTGCATTGCAAAGCTCTTCCAGGTGCTTCTTCAAAGTGTTACGCTGACACCTCATTAAACAGCTTGGGGACCTTCCACTTTCCATACACAGCTCAGGAGGGCTGTTTGTAACTTGCAATACTAATTCAACAGCTCATAGTGTTCTTTTATTTTATTTTTTTTATATACTGTCTCAAATCCCCACAAATTTGAAGGAGAACAGGGGCAAAGACCTCCACACATTTTGCTGTGAGGGCACTAAAGTGCTTTATCAGTGACAGAAAGTAGAATGGAAGTGAGTCCTGAGAAAAAGGGCTGCACTTATTGACCCTCCAGTGGTGAAGCTGCAACCTCTCTTGGCTGACTTTGAAGACTGTCAAGGTGCTCAGGTTTCTTAGGAACCTCCTTGTGAACCATCTGCCCCGGTCCCTGATCTGTTACTCAGGTGATAATCGAAGAGCAGCCACCCTTTGGTCAACATCTCATCATATGAGTCAGGAGGGATTTGCCTTCCTGTATCCACACCCACACCTTTTATTCGTTTGCTCAGTTGTGCATTGACAAGGTTATCATCCTGGAGCCTGGCCAGCGATTTATTGTGTGCTATCAGCCTTTTGACTTGAAAATGAGCAATTTTTGACACAGGCTGGCTCCAGATTCCTCAGGTAAGTCACATTTGCCTGAGACAGTGGGTAAAACCTGCCTCTCCAGTGGTTCTGGAGTTGTACCAGAGAAAGGGATGACCTGAGAGCAGGGGGGTTTGGGTTTGACTGGTTTCACTGGTGTTTTTATTATGGGCAGGATTGTCAAGGCCAACCATTACTGTGCTGAGTCACCAATCCCAGGTCTGAGCAAAGGCTGAGAGATGCAAACAAAAGATGCAGGTCTGCAAGGTCAGTGGATCGAGGGGTGTTTTGTGTTTTGGAAACATAATCCAAGGTAATACAGGCAGTAGAGGCTTTAATTGTATTTATTGCAAGCTGGACTCTGCTTTTGAAGGAAGAGCCTTTGTCCAGGGAACAGCTCTGAGAGCAGGACAGGAGGACCATGAGCATCCCCCTTGGGTGGGGCAAAGTGCAGCTGGCCTGCAGCTTCTTCAGCCAGATGTGGGCTGGAAGGAAGCAGCAAAAATACCTCTGGCAGCACTGAAAAGCTTTGGGTCTTTCTGACATGGTTTGGTGTAGGGCTAGCTGTTCACTTCTTTCTGCAGAGCTCCTAAAGCCCTGGGGCAAGCGCTCTGCAGTCCTTGGCTTCTGGTGTCTTTAGGACAGCCCCTGGCGATGAGTGAGGAAATGTGGAAGTTGCTGATCCTTAATATGAACAAAACCACTGCCAGCTGTGCTGTTGGATGGTCCCAGGACCAGATGCTGTAATGAACAATCTGCCAGGCTCTTCCTTGGAAAACTGCAGCCCTGTGCTGCCCTGGGCTGAGGTGGGGAGAACACAATCACCATGGACCCTTAGGCTGTTCATAACATCTTACTTTAACCTTTAAATTTGCTGCTAAACTATAACTGTGTCGAGAAATCTTGCCATTTGCATAGACAAAGTCTGAGATTCAGGAAAAGAAAGGGATTACTCAATTATTGTCATGCAGTTTCACAACAGGAACCTGTTTCGATGCGTTGACTCAGTTCTGAAGGAAAACAACACTCCTTTACTCAGCTTCCCCATCCAGCAGGATGTGCCCCGAAATTTTATATGCAGGAAACCAGCACAAAGGACAAGGTAAGGTATTAAAAATTAAGTCCAGCCAGAAAAATTAATTTAGTTAAATACTCAAACAAGGAAGATGCCTAAGTGAGAAGAACATGTTTGGATGTGAATGAAACCCATGAGACACGAAGAGCACGTGACAGACGCTAATTCACTAACACGATGGGATTTCCAGCCTGCATGCCATTGCTGAGTGTCAGGGATATTTGCAAATCTCTCTGAAAATTGAAGTTGTTGATATTTTAGAGGATGAATGCTCTAGGACATTGTACTACTGTCAGAAACATTAGGGGTGAAGAGCTATGAACGTCCTGGGCTGGGTTTTTTTCCAGAAGCAGAATGTAGTAGCACTGCAGGCAACAGCAATGGTACTTTTTATAATAGAATTACCCAGGGATATTTTTTAGCCTTTGGAAACGAGGTTTTGGTGTATTGCATGACCTACAGAAATGATGTGTGACTGATGTTTACACAGTTCTCATACGCAGCTCAGAGGTTTTCCAGTCTCTTTGCTAGGTAACTCGAGGATAAACGCTGCCCCACTTCATCTCCTCTGACAGCAGACACTGATTTTCACTTCCATCTGTCTCTGCTCCGGGCCAGGATGAAACAACCAACTCTGTGACAGTTGTCTGCCACTTTGAATGAGACTTTTTTTTTTTTTTTCCCCGGGGGAAAATAGCCCTTTGTGGGAGAGGAGTGCAGCACTGCGGGCTTGAAAGGGCTTATTTCATCTGGGAGGCATGAATGGCGTTCGCAGTTCATGATCGCTGTGCCAGACCCAACAGGGACCCACTGCCACACGTGGATGAAGGTCGGTGCGGACACAAAGCGTGGCCAGCACAGCCTGCCCAGGAGCTGATGTTATGGGCAGGACGTGACCCTCCCTGCTCGGGCAATCCCCGGGCTGACACGGAGGGAGGTAAATGCCCTGCTAACCCTTCCTCGTGTCGGTGCAGGGCGGAGCGATTCTCCTTTGCCATCTTTTTGCCTGTTCCACCGAAAATCCTAAGCGGTTTCCCGTGCCCGTGTGGTTTTTTTCAGCCGCGGCGGTGGCAGAGCTCTTTTGGGCTCGCATTTCTCCTGCCTCCTCCGGCTGCAGGGCGAATCCCCACCGAGCGCCCGGGGGAACTGCAATAAAAAAAGAGAGAAAATATAAAAGAAAGGAAAGAGAAGCGAGGAGCAAGAGGAAAGGCCGAGGCGGGCAGCTCCCCCCGTGGGTGCTGCCGGAAGCGGCCCCGGGCCCGCCCGGCGGGGCGGCCGCTGCCAGCGCCGGGAAGGGGCGGAGGGCCCGGCGGGGCAGGGCGGCAGGTGCCGCGGGAGGATGGCGGCTGGAGACCCGGAGCAGGCGCGATACTGCGGGAGACTCTCCTACCTGTGCCTCAAGCTGACCCTCATCACCTACTCCACCACGTTCTGGGTGAGCGGCTGGGAGCGGGGGTCCCGCAGCCCGGGCTTCGGCCTTTGGCGGGGATGGATCTCCCCAGGCTGGCGCGGCCGCCTGGCCGAGGGACGGACAGGTTTTGGCGGATGGGGTGGGAAGTTTGAAGGCGGTGAAAATCATCCGTGCATTAATTAAAACGCAGCTCTGCCCTGCGGGGGAGGTGGGCGAAGGGAGCCTTTGCCCTCCAGGTGCGCTGGGCTTGGGCTGAGCCCCGGCAGGGTGAGGTGAGGCCGCAGAGCTCCCGGGTGTGTGTGGGGCAATTGCTGCAGAGCTCCCGGGTGTGTGTGGGACACTTGCAGAGCTCCCGGGTGTGTGTGGGGCACTTGCTGCAGAGCTCCCGGGTGTGTGTGAGGCACTTGCAGAGCTCCCGGGTGTGTGTGGGACACTTGCAGAGCTCCCGGGTGTGTGTGTGAGGCACTTGCAGAGCTCCCGGGTGTGTGTGAGGCACTTGCAGAGCTCCCGGGTGTGTGTGTGAGGCACTTGCAGAGCTCCCGGGTGTGTGTGGGGCAATTGCTGCAGAGCTCCCGGGTGTGTGTGGGACACTTACAGAGCTCCCGGGTGTGTGTGGGACACTTGCAGAGCTCCCGGGTGTGTGTGAGGCACTTGCAGAGCTCCCGGGTGTGTGTGGGGCAATTGCTGCAGAGCTCCCGGGTGTGTGTGGGGCAATTGCTGCAGAGCTCCCGGGTGTGTGTGGGGCAGTTGCTGCAGAGCTCCCGGGTGTGTGTGTGAGGCACTTGCAGAGCTCCCGGGTGTGTGTGGGGGGCAATTGCTGCAGAGCTCCCGGGTGTGTGTGGGACACTTGCAGAGCTCCCGGGTGTGTGTGTGAGGCACTTGCAGAGCTCCCGGGTGTGTGTGTGGGACACTTGCAGAGCTCCCGGGTGTGTGTGGGGCAATTGCTGCAGAGCTCCCGGGTGTGTGTGGGGCACTTGCAGAGCTCCCGGGTGTGTGTGGGGTAATTGCAGAGCTCCCGGGTGTGTGTGGGGCGCTTGCAGAGCTCCCGGGTGTGTGTGGGGCACTTGCTGTCCTCATGCAGGTGTTTGGTAAAGCCAGGGAGTCCCGGGGGATGGCTCCAGACTATGAGCACTGACTTGTGACACGAGGTAAATCCACTGCTGGGCTGGGAGGAGCCCTTGGGGCCCTTTGCAAGGGCTCTTTGTAAGCACCGTGATTTTTAAAGGTGCTCTTTTCAGGCTCGGGGATACAGGGAAGGTGCTGCCTTCAGGTGCTGCTGATGTCAGAGGTGCTCAGGCAGGGTTTTTTTTTTTTTCTGTTTGTCTTTTTCACTTTAAACGCTGCTTAAGTTCTAGTTTGGCTGGTCTCTTTTTGTCTGACTTGGTATTTAGCAGTTGGGAACATCAGGCTTTTGCTTTGCTGCGTGGGAGAAGAGGCTCAGATCCACCAGGTTTCGATAGCGAGTGTCAGATTCAACCTATGATTCAATGAACAAAGATTGAAACGCAAAGGGCTCGGGTGTAATTCAGGCTTTTTGACATCTTGGATACCTTTTGTCTGTCTTAGCAGACAAACCAAGCCTTGTGTTTAGGCTCCTGATGCTCCCTGTGTTCCTCCACGGTTATTCTACGGTCGTGAGTCTCAGAAAAGGGAAATTCAGATTTGTTGTGTTATTTTTTAACCCATTTTTTTTCTTTGTTTTGCGGCAAAGGACCGCGCGCATTGTCTGCTCCGCATTTTCTGTCGGTGGGATGTAAACATTCATCTGGTGGCAGAGAAAGGGCCCTTCTGAAACCATCCTCGGAGCTCCCACGGAGCACAAAGCCTCTTTCAGGATTTTATTTACTCTTTGTAGTTGCTCGCTCAGGATTTTCAATGCTCTGCCCTCGTTTATAAGCGACAGCTTCCATTTGTTTGTGCCGGGGAGATGCTTTGCTCTGGGTGGGGGGAGGATGGGGGCTGGCAGAGGAGCCTCAGGGAATGCCAGGGAATTGTTTTGGGATTCCCAAAATAAAAAAATTCCCCAAAAGGCTGGCACTGGGCAGCATCCTGCTGGAGCTGGGGCCGACCACGCGCTGGGCTGTGCGAGGCGCGTGGGCTTCGCTCACGGAATTTGCTTTTATTGCAGATCTCATCAGCTGTAAATGTCACTTGTCTGGCTCTCTTTTCAGCACTGGTATTCTTTGCTGAGTTTGTTGGCTTGGTGTTTCTTTTTTTTGTTTTTTTTTGTTTTTCTTCTTTTCCTTTAATCAGTGTAAATGGAATTAAAGCTTGGCTGTGGGAGCGTGGGCTTTCTTGAATATTGGGTGGTTTGTGATGTTCTGCTGCTGTTTGGGGCTTTGGATGCCCCAAAATTGAGTTCATTGTTGCAGTTCTGCTATGATATGAGTGATGAAGTCCCAGATTTGAGTCCCCAGGATGGCTTTAAAGCACCAGGAACTAAATCCCAGCCTTATCCAGAGCAGAAAGGAAATAAAAGCTTTGCTGGGAGTGTCAGAGGTGATGTTTGCTACAGGCCTTGTGGTCTTCCCCTGTCACCCAGGGCTTTTTTAAAAACTAGCTTTTTTCTTTTCCACACAACTCTTTTGCTGGTGAATGGGGCTGTAATGTAATTTTCTTGCCCAGCTGAAACAAAACCCAGCATTTTAAGCATTTTAAGCTGTTCTTGAGCTTTATTTAAGAAAAAGAACTGTAAATACAGGGTTAAACCTTCTGCTTGTAAATAAATAAAGAAATGCTTCTCCTTTCTCTTGAGAAAGCAACTTCTGTGTGTGTGTGTGTTTGTGCAAAAGCCCCAGAGAAATCCCCTGTTGTTTGCTGGTGGATGCTCATTCAATGTGAGTCAGGGCAGTTAATTTTCCCTGTGTACACAGCTGGAATTGCCAAACTGGGAGCTGTTGTGAAGGATGCAGGATGTCAACAATCCCTGAGTTCCCACCCCAGGAAGGGAGAGCACAGATCCCAGGGGAGGCTCGAGTGGGATGGCTGCTGCCTCAGCACATCTGCTTGCCATAGTTAAATGCTGCTGCTGGTGTTTGACCGTATTAAAGGTTTAAAAGGTTTTTATTAAATGCTTAAGAAAATAGAAGGTAATGAAAGCAGAAATTTTGGGGGCTGTGGGAGCCCAAATGGAAGTGAAAAGGGGTGAGGATATGTGTATATAAAGATGCTGTATGTGTTTATGTATCTTATTTTCTTAAAGTAGGAAGTATCTTGTATTTTACTCACAATTTTTAGCCAAAACCCCCTGAAATTTAATGCTTTGATGAGAAAACCGTGGTTAAGAAAAAGACATTTCAGTAAAAAGTTCTGATCTTGAAACACCACTCTTCTGAGGTTCTGATAATCCCTATCAAGCTTTCATAGCTGTGGTTTATGTCCAGTGTTTTTTTCAAGGGATCTACCAGGCAAGAATTATTGTTGTTCATGGCACTTCAGTGTTTGCAGGAGAATCTGGTTTTGGGGATACTCTCAATTTGGTCAATTTTAAAGTTGCTTTTTAAATAGCTTCAGTATATTTACTTTTCATGAGAATTTTCTCTCTTTAAATGACAAACTGGTGGCATTCCCTACATATTGTCCTTTGGCATTGTTGTTCATTTCCATAGAAAATCAAGAACTTCCAGTAAGTTGCTATTTATTTTAAGATATCCCATAATTAAAAAAGGATTCCAACTGTGTGGCTCATAAACTCATAACTCACATCGTGTGTCTCTCCAGCCTTTTGTCCAGGATGTACTGCATCACATCCAAAATTAAGAAGTGAAATTTAAAATTAAGAACTATAATTAAGAGTTTCCCGTAGAAATGTCAGGTCAGGAAAGGGGAGGGTTGTTTATCAGATTGCCAAAATGATTGATTTGTGTCTGGTCTCTTCCCTGACGATGTGTCTGGCTGTTGGAGTCAGCAGCAAAGTTTTTCCACTGCAACTTTTGTAATTAAATATTGTGGGCTATTTTTAATTCTAATTAATTCAGAGTAATTCAAAGTGATTTGCTGCAGCACAACATAGTTTTAATATCAAATGATCCTGACATAACTGGTTATTTTGACTAAAGTATCTTTACCTTGTTGAATGAAATATGTCCCTTCCTATTTCACTTGTCAGCTTTATCTGGTGTTTGCTCAAGAAAGCGACAAAATTTCAATCTTGGTTTTTTTTTTGTTGGTTTTTAAATTTTTTTTAGTTTTTAATCTGGTGCCTTTCTCCTGATGGCAGGAGGAGTGGAGGTATGGAAAATATCTGTATTTACTGAGCCTAAATAGAGTGGGAGGGACAGATAAGCTGTTTGCAGACCAGCTAAAACCTGTGTTATGTTAGAGGCACATCCATATATTTATACATTTATGCACACAGAGGGAAGGACAGACAGACACGCAAAGGAAACTCGTTAATGCCATGGCAGTTACTCATATATGTAATAGATGTGATCTCAGATGGGTAATAAATTACATTTCAGCCAGTGATGTATATTTTAATTAGCTTAACTTGCAGCATGTTAAAACATGATGAAATGTATTTTTTGAAATGAACAAGTTTATTTTATTTTTTTTCCAATTCAGCTCTTTTTTCGCTTTAATCTTTGAGTTTTTGGGGTTTTTTTATTTTTTTTTTAACCCAAACTTCTGCTTTGGGTGTTTCATTGTTTATAACAAATCCTGAAGTGAGCAGTGCCAGGTTCCTGTGTACTCACAACCTGTCATCTCTGTGTTTATTTGGAGAAAGAGTAACATCCCTGCTCTCCTCTGTTTCTCTTCCAGGTGATTGGAGCCCTCGTCCTCGCCGTTGGGATTTATGCAGAAATTGAAAGACAGAAGTACAAAACTCTAGAAAGTGCCTTTCTAGCCCCAGCAATTATTTTGATACTTCTGGGCATTGTAATGTTCCTGGTATCCTTTGTGGGTGTACTGGCTTCTCTAAGAGACAATTTATGCCTTCTGCAAGCAGTAAGTGTTGGAATTTTTATTCCCAGTTTCTAAGGCTTGTTACTTTTCCTTTTTGCCGTCCTTTGAATACACATCCAGAGCTGTGAGTGCACCGAAAAATATTTTAACCAAGCTGCTTTATCAAAAAAATCTAATTAAATCTGAGTTTTGTGGGCTGTGGTCCCTCCCTCAGGGAGCACTCGGTCTTGCGGCGAGGGTCTGAGCCCAGCGCTGGGAGAAGCTTCCCAGCAGTTCAGGTGTTGTGGGAAATAACCAGGAATTATCCTGAGGGAGTTCCTGTGTATCTTGTGCAAACTCAGCTGCTGACCAGATGCTGGCTGCTCGTTTTTGAGGATGCAGCTCAAGAGAGAAGCCCTGGTTCAGACAGGCTGGTGTGTCTGTGTGTCCTCCCCTGGGCAGTGGAATGTAGAGGGGAGATGGAAAAATGTGTGTCCAAACTTAAACATGGAGCTCGGGCCTTGGGGAGAAGAGCCCTGAGGGTGAAATGAAAGGGACAAGGTTTTTAGTTTTTTTTTCTTCCCCAGTGCCTCTGGAAAGGTGGATTTTAGGGAAATTCCTGGGTAACACTTTGTTTTCACCTGCACAGAGTCACAGGGAGTTTGGGTTGGAAGGGACCTTTTAAAGGCCACCTAGTGCAGCCCCCTTGCAATGAGCAGGGACACCTTCCACTAGTGCAGGATGCTCAAAACCCGACCCAGCCTGGCCTTGTCATGTCAGTTCAGTCTAACAACAAGCTAAACAGGTGGTTTGTTATGGAGGGCAAAGCCAGAAATAACCATGGATTTTGAAGTTCTACTGGAATTTTACCGAGAGCCCCTCCTTAGGCTTCTTTCCCACTGAGCGTGGCGATGTGTCAGGTGCCAGGAACATTTTCTGTTCCCATTCTGGTAGCAAACCCAGCTGGGTATTCAACAAAGCAGGTCCCTGATGCCAGCTTCCCAGCCTGATTCCAGATTTAGCAGGAGAAAAGATACCTGGCTGGTGAATTCCTGACACTGAGCACACAGAAGTGAAAGCAGCTTTCAGAGAGGAGCTGATTTAGGGATTATTTTCAGACGAGGGATCTTAAAACTTCACTCCTGACGAAGTTCATTGCTACACAGCAGACCTAAATTTGCTTAACACCTGTCTTTTCTGCCTGGAGGGTTGGAGAAACATTCCAAGTACTGGCATGCTGCAGCTCTCTCACACTGCAGTGGATTTCTTCACATTTTTCACATGTTTGCACACGGGGTTGTGTGTGAGTGCATTTGTGAGCACATGTATGTATACAGGCAGATAAATGTGGGAAGCAGCACACTAAAAGGTACCAAGCCTGGAATTTTGCTTTGATTTAGCACTGGCAGAGTAGTAGAAGGTGATTTGGATCATCAAATGGTGTGCTGCTTTATCCACTAATTGAAAGCTGAAAGTTCTGGTTTTGTGGGGAGCATGGAAACATGAAGTGTGGTGTGGTTTGTAGCAGGCCATCAGTCTGCTTCTCTGGGATGCTCTTGTGGAAAGGAGTATCTTGGCAGGATAATTACATCTAATGGACTTGGGTCCGTTCAGAGCAAGAAAATAACGTGCTTGCCAGTTGGGCAAAACCCAGAATAATTTAAGTGAGGAAAAAAGGCTTTCTCATGACATTGGCAATTTGAACAAACCCATCATTTTATATTTTCATTTAAAATGCTATGCTGAAAGCCAAGTCTATTGGCAGTTGAATGCTAGACTTAA
Organism: Poecile atricapillus; assembly: GCF_030490865.1. Lineage (NCBI taxonomy): Eukaryota > Metazoa > Chordata > Aves > Passeriformes > Paridae > Poecile > Poecile atricapillus. Next base: position 4,623,335 of record NC_081254.1, read on the forward strand.
GGGCACTAATTGAAAGAGTAATTGGAGTTCTGTCTAATGCCTGACTTGCACTTGTTTTCCTGCAGTTCATGTACATCCTGGGCATCTGCTTGCTGATCGAGCTGACAGGTGGAGTGGTGGCCCTGATCTTCAGGAACCAGGTGAGCTGCTTGCTTCGGGTTCTCATAGGGTTCAGCTCTGCTAAATAACAGCTGGTCAAGCTCCTGAGCACTCCTTGATAGAGATCTGGAGACAGGTCCAGGCTTTTCAGGGTTCAGTGACCATGCTGGGGCGTTGCCACCATTCAGGAGAGAAATTCCAGGTTAACGAAGATCTGCTGACTACAAATGTGCAACACAAGCAAAACGAGTTTCCAGCTCTTCGTGTTTGACAAAATGCTTTCTTCTGTTTTGCCATCTGGGTCTGACTGCTAATTTGGGAAGTTTCCAGATGGATTTGGAGACTGTTGGTTTTTTTCGTGGCCAAAATGTTTTGCCTCAGTTGAAGGACAGCTCTTCCCTGCCCACATCCATAACCAACATAAAAAATTTATATAGGAGTCTCTGTTATTGACAAGCTGTAACTGTGTTAGAGCCTTGATTTTTCTGCACAGAAAGCAGCAGAATGTTTTTTTTCAGTTAGAAATGCTTTGAAACATAAATGTATTCACTATGGCAAGTACTAGATGTCTATGCTTCCATTCATAGCAGGACAGCCACGCTTAGGGACAGGCTTTTTTCAAGGTTAGTGGAGAAGTTTGGGTTAGTATGGGGAGAACAAGAAAAGGTTTATGGATGCTTTGGGTGGTAGCCTCTATTTAAACCCTGTTAGTTTTGCATGTCGTGCATTTTCCCCATTTCTTTCTCTACTTCCTTTTCAAATCTGGAGAGTCAAAATGAGGTTCTTGACCAGTTAGGAGGGTCCTGTGTTATTTCTCATCACTAATGTGATCATCCTTTTTTGTTCTGGTTAGCTTGTAAGTGCTGCAGTTTGTAATACTGAGAAGATGAGTGGGTGTATTTCAGGTTTTCTGACCTATGAGGCTTTAAATTTTATCCATTTCAGGAACTGTATTGAAAGGAAAGTTGTTACATTCTGTTGTGATTAGACCCTGGTTTTGCTGTGCTGAGATTGTGCTGGATCTTAACTTAATAAAAATATTTTTATTATTTTTTTTCTTTTATCTCATCTTCTGAACTTTAAAAACACTTTGTTGATTTAATTTATAATATGCCATGCTGAGGAGATTCCATTTTATACCTTGCCTCACTGCTGAATTTCTCAACACAACCACTGTAAAACATGCAAATACACCTTTTTTTCCACTCCATGTGGAATAAAGCTCTCTATCTGGCAATTGTGGACTCTTTGGAAAAATCAAATTAGTAAGAAAATTCATGGAAAATAAAATTCACCGACGGTGGTGACGCTGTCAAGTCTCGTTGCTTGGGGTGTGGTGCAGACCACGGTGCCAAGATCCACCACCCAAACCCACTGCTCTGACATCCAGAGGATGATGAGGGTCCCCAGTGCCAGGGATCCTGCCTGGGGATAACAGGAACATCTCTGGGGGATGCTTGGAGAGTCTCAGCAGCGAGAGGTGTCGCACTTCCCAGCCCAAACCCAGCAGTGAGGCTCCTTCTGCAGAGGAGAACAGATGGCTGGTCCCTGCAGGGCTGTGCTAAAATTTGTTTTTAAGAAGTGCTTTGTTTTTTTTCTCTTAAAAAAAAACCCCAAACCTTTTCTTTTGTTCCCATCAGTTACACTTTTCACTTTAACCTGCTCTTCTAGTTCTGTTCCAGCCCATGTGCCCATTGTGCAACCCACGAATCTCGTTTTCCTTTTGCTTTCTAGACAATCAAATTTTTGAATGATAACATCAGAAGAGGAATTGAGAATTACTACGATGATTTAGACTTCAAGAACATCATGGATTCTGTTCAAAAGCAGGTTTGGTTGGGTTTTTTTGGTTGTTTTTTTTTTTTTTCTTTCCCCCTTGGACTAACTCAGCAGCAGCTTTGAGTTTTTCCAGTGATGTGACAAGCAAGTTGTTAGTGATGAGATCTTGTGTGTCATCTCTCGTGGTGTTGCTGCTGAGGTCAGGGCTCATCCAGCATTCCAGCTGGCATTTAAAGCCCTCTTACATCACTGCAAAAAGAGAGGGCCAAAATGCAGCTTTTGCCTTGGCAGGTGCAATTCAAATGCTCACAGGCAGATCCTACAAACCTGTGGGTTTATAGTGGCCCCACAGCTGGATTCAGACAAATTCAGCCTAAATTCCATCCATGGCCTTGCACTCCACATTTCTGCTGGCTGCTCCAAGGGATTGAGAAGCACTTTGTTAACAGGAGGCAGTGGATAAAGAGAAATTTGGATAAAGAGAATTTGGGCTGCCCCAGCCTGGGCCGTTGTGTGGCTGCTCGAGGGCAAGCACAGAGCTCTTTAACAAGGTGGTTATTGGAAGGAAATACCAGTGGAGGAATATTTACCTGTAATTAAAATTACAGAAACTGTAGTGAGCCCAGCTGGGCATTACTTAATGGCACGTGGGCCTTGACTCACAGCCTTTTTTCTTTTTTTTTTTTTTTTAATAAGGCTGGTCTGTTTAGGTGTTTGTTGGGTTATTGAAGAATTCTGCCATGTAGTTCAGAGACTGTAGAGAAAGCAAAAAGCGCTCAGAAATGTGATGTCAGGGCCCATGTGATGTCTGTGACCACGCCAAGTAATGGTTATTAAAGAAAATGGACTTAGGAAATGATACATGTATTCTAGGACATCGTTATGGAGATGGCAGCCTGCTTTGAAAAACAAAGTTAGCATGGAAAGTCTGTCAGAAGCACACCATCCTGAGGAAATTTTGTCATTAGACTTTATAATGCTTTAAAGTTTCCATGCACTGCCCAAAATTATGGATACGTTCAGTGACCGTACACGTTAGTGGTTAAATGAGCCCCTCCTTTTCCCTTAGTTTAAATTATAAAGTGAATATTTATATTAAGTCAGTGTAAACTTACAGTGTTTGTTTGCCAGCTTTCAGTTCTTCTAAACTACACCCACAACGTTTTGCTGAGATTAATTTATGCCTTAGAGCAACTCTTTTGTCTTTTAGATCCAGTTGGAAATGCAGTTGTAATCCTTAAAAGAACTGCTGAGGTAGATGACAGGTCAAGATGGAGTCAGTGTAAAAACACTGTTTAATGATGTCCAGAGCTGGAAAGATTAATTTTTCAACTCAGAAAAGATGGGAGGTGGAACTTAGCACCAAGCACTTTGCTCTGGCACCTTGGGTTCAGCGAGTGACAGAGGACTCTTAGCTATACTTTTAATTCTTTTTATTTGTGTTTATCATATGCATTCATACATGCCTTGCTGATAAAATGACAGGACTTTTTGGTAGCTCAGGGCTTTTGAAATTGTTTTATTCTTACTTTGTTTTCTACTTGTGCAAAGAGTTTAAGGTACAAATTGTGTTTTTCCTTTTCCTTTTGGAATCATAGAACCCTTTAGGTTGGAGAAGACCTTTAAGATCATTGAGTTTTGTCTTTTTTTTTTTTATTTTCTCTGCAGTTTAAGTGCTGTGGTGGGGAAGATTATAGAGATTGGTCCCAAAATGTGTACCACAACTGTGCAGCTCCAGGACCACTGGCCTGTGGGGTGCCCTACACTTGCTGCATCAGAAATAAGGTAAGTCCTGGCATCACTGGTGTTTGCTTAAAAAGGTACCTGACTTTAGGAAGTCTGGAGTAAGAAGTGAAGAAAAATGTGTCCTTTCCTCCCCTAATGGATCTGTGGGTCTTGACAGCTGGAAAGGGAGAAAATAATGGATTAGATGTGGTCCATTTTACTGACCCACTTCCCAGCCCCAGAAGGAATATTGGCAGCTCCACTAATCTCACAGCTTGCCTGAACCAGACATGCTTAAAATTCAGTTTTGCTGGTGTTTTCCCATGGGTTTGCTTTGCTCCAGCTTTGCCAGGAAGCCTGGGACCTGGTGGCTTCTGTGGGTGGGGGTCAGAGTGATGTGCTCCAGCTGCTGTGTGAATTAAAAACCCAACAGAACGACCTTGTCATCTCCAGAATAATCCAAAAATGTGGGCAACTGATCTCAGGGTCACACAGGTCTGCCCCAGCCTAGCCTTGAAAAGTACCTGCCTCTAAAATCCTGGAAGGGCTGGAGTCTGAACCAGTTTCTCAGTCTGTGCTGAACTGGTGCTAACTGGTGCTGACAGCACTAGGAGCAGGCATTGATTTTCATGGAAATGTACATTTTATTTAATTCTGTGATTCACTGCTCTTCATTTGAGGGATGCACGTAATGCTGAATTTGATAAAGAGCTATTCCCCAACTACTCCAGTACAGGCAGTGCCTGCCTCAGTGGGTTCTGGTCTCTAGTCTGAACACGAGACAGAGATTGGGTAAGAGCAGAGCTCATGGTGGATATCCTGCTGCTGCCTGCTTTGGGCTGCCCTTTCAGCCTTGTGTGTAGCTGTTCAGTTAAAAGAAAGGAAAAATGGATGCAATGGTGGTGTCAGTAATCCTGCTAGGTGTTGTAGAAATGTGTATCATTTTGTGTTTATTACTTGTGCTCACACATTTTTGGTGTGTGGGAATGATTCTGTTTAAATCTGTGATGAGCTTTGATTTATTCTCAGAAACCAAAGCTGAGCAGTCATGCTTTGAGTCCTAGGTGTTTGGGAGTAAAAATCTGCAGCTGGATGGAGCAGAACACCTCAGGATTTTGCCTTCAGGAAAGGGAAAGCACCGAAATAAAAACTTCTCCAGGGAAAAGCAAGGAGTATATTCTCCCTGTGCTACACTGACAGCTGGGGAGGGGTGGGATTAGGCTGCTTGTAGCCCAAAAAGCCCGGGGCAATAAATGGAAAGGCAGGGAGAAGCCCCAGATGGAAGTGTGGCTCATCCAGGTGCTGCAGCAGGTGAGGGCTCATGGCTCTGCAGCGGGGAGATGTGAAAACATGCTCATGAATTTCATATTATATGAAATTCAGTGTTTTTCTAGATCTTATAACTAAGTATCAGAAACAAGGGCACACACTCTGTATTCTAGACTCCAACAAGATGCTGTTGCTGTGCTCGAGGCAGGGTAACACCAGCACCGGGGCTGTGCACGGCTGCCTCGGGGGAAAAAACCGACCACAAGAGGCATCAATCTCGTGTGTTTGACAAATCCTTCCAAATACAGGCTGGTTTCTGTCCTGGAAAGCTACAGATATGGTTTGTGATTACTCATTGGCTTTGTAGTCATGGAAAACTCCCGCTAATGTTGGTGCCTGGATTCTGATCCTCTGTAAAAACCTCCTGCTAACACCAGCCAGCTCCTACTGGGGAGGCTCTAAAGGAACTATGTCTAAATCAAATTATTTATTTAAGACTTACACTAGTGCAGCAGGTAGAAATTAGTCCCAAACGCCTGTAAACCTCTCTTTCCAATGCATTTATCTGTGCTTATGCCACGGCATCCTGTTAGCAAATTCTGTGTTTCGAGTTAAACGAGGGGGCTGCGTTCCTTGTGGTCACGTATTTTGGGAGTGACCATGTGTCAGCTGCTCAGGCTTCAGCGGTTTTGGGAACATGAAATCACTCACAGGCAGCACAACACGCTGGTGCCTGATATTGCTGCTGATTTCCAAGTGTATTTATGACCTGTGGTTGGCAGATGGGTGCCCCACACGGTTTCCCAACAGCCCTGTGGAATAGTCCGAGCTTTTTCTTCTGGGAATGTGCTGAACCTTGTTTGTCAGCCAGTTGTGTGTTCAAGGTGAGAGCCCAGCTTTTTGGGGGGCTTAAAAACTTCCCTTTTCCCTCCATGTCTTTGGCTCTATTTTCTATTTCCTTTGATGCCAGTGGGTTTTTACACAGGATAATATTTAAATGAAGGAGAATATTTTTCAGGCTGGCTTTTCCAGACTTTCAAGGTAGAACCTTGGAACCCACAAAAGGCATGACATGGCTACAGAAAATGCATTAATAATCTGTGGTGAAGGCAAGCCCTCAATCTCTTAAATATATAGGTTTTATATTCAGTATATAATGGTATTGTGTGAATATCATAATGAGCTTAATCTTGTAAAAAACATTCAATTATGGAAGTTATTTGAAACTGAAGATACTTCTGAGCTTAAATTTGTCATTGTCTTGGCATGAAGGCTCTGTTAACCCCTGGTTTTATTAATAAGGTGTGTTAAGTTATGAAGGCTTTAAAAGGAAATCCAGCTGTGGAAACAGCTGTGTCACACAGCTCTGTGCCACCCTGGTTTTTTGGATAGAAAGGGTTTCAGTGTCTTGTGACACACTGACAATACTCATTCCTCTAAAATCTAACTAAATCTGACCCTGGGGCTGCTGGGATAAACCTGGTTTTGGACTGGGAAATAACCCTGTCGTTTTCCTGTGAGCTGGGTGAACACGGAGTAAAAAGAATATATTTGTGATATTCATTTCCTGCTGCAATTCATATTTGTTGTTTTCTTTTCAGACAGACATTATCAACACTATGTGTGGATACAAAACCATTGACCAAGAGGTAACATAGCCAGTGCCCACCCTGTCATGGCAGAGGGTGCTGCTTCTCTGCATTGTTTTTTGTTGATCTGTTACAAAAGTGTTTTTTCTGTGTGCTTTTTTTAATCTGCCAGGAAGTTAAATTGGCAATTTAAATGGTTCTTTTTTCCTGGAATAATTTCCATATATGAGGAAAAACTAATCTTGTTTGATTTTTGTCTCTTCCCTTCTTTGCATTTTCTAGGATTCCTTGTTTGTTGACAACTTCCCCAAGCTAATTGCACAATTAACCCACAAAAAGCTGCTTTCAAAGTCTGAAGCCTCGAGCTGGGGAAAGCTTTTAGTACTTAAAAGCTAGAGTTTCTCACTGAGTAAAATTGGCATTGATAAAAGCCAGCTTAGCTAAGTATTTTATATCCCAGGAGTGGGTGTTTTATTTTAAAGCCTGTGATAGTATTTCTGGAAGAGCAGTGGGACTTCCCTGGTCCTGGAGTGGGATGGGGCCTCCTCCTTCTGCCTTTCCTTTTGGGAACAGCCCCAGTGACTCCAGAGGAGAAGCTGCCAGCTCAAGGCAGTAATTGCAGAGTGATTAAGAAGGGAAATCGGTAATTGGATGAGCCCTGAGTTCTCCACTCCTGGCTTTGGAGCGCTGGGATGAGGCAGGGCGGGGGCTGGTCTGGAAAAGCTCCTCTCCCCAGCTCATTTGAGGCACTTGGAGCACAATGCCGGCCTCGGTTGTTGGTTTTTGGGATTACAGGTTACCTTTAAATACAATTTGTCTCCATTTAGATTCATTGATTTGTGGCTTAATCACCTGAAGGCCCCAGGGAGCACTTCAGCATCTGCTTAACTTCACTCCATTCATCCACTTAGGACCCTCTGCAGCCTCAAGTGCTTTCTAAATTATGGGTTGGGGGTCACAGAGCAGCACAGCTTGCAGGACTGAATCCAAAATCCTCTTGTTCCTGTCCTCTTTTGGGGTCTTTTTGCAAAGCACTTGCTCCTCAATTTGTATTTTTCCACTGCTGGATTTTCAACTTGGAAGCGTTGAAAAAGAAGAGAGGCTTCTCTGCTTTCCACGTGGTCTTAAATGAGAATTGGGTGCATTTCTTATTGAAAAATAGCTGCAACCAGCAGGTTTAAGACAAGGAATAATAATAATAATAATAATAATAATAATACCTTTTGAAAAACAATTTGTTTGAGGTGAGGAGCAGCTTCACAGTAGATTGGAAGAGTTACTGCTGAGCTCTTTGCTCAAACTCTGTGGGTTTATAGAGGTGGGAAGGCAAACCAAGCCTGCCTCGCTGAGTTTTGGGGTTGCCTCATGTATCACAGCCCAGTGGAGCTGCCTGCTGAGCCCTGGCTCTGGTGTTTTGCAGCGCCTGAGCGTTCAGCACGTTATCTACGTCCGAGGGTGCACCAATGCTGTGCTCATTTGGTTTTTGGACAACTACAGCATCATGGCTGGCGTGCTGCTCGGCATATTGCTGCCCCAGGTAAGAGAGGGACGCTGTGCTCCTGACAGGGAACATCTGATTTGTTGGTGTGGGAAATCTCCTTCCACTGCAATCATCGTTTTCTTTTGGAATTTAGTGTAGCTGACGAGCTGAGGTGGCACTCAGGTAATTTAGGAGCATCGCTGTGTAGGGTTTGCTAATTCGCTTTTGCCTGGGGGGTTTGCATTTTGGGGTTTTTTTTTGAGGGGGGTTCCTCCCTTAGCTGTGACAACTCTCCAGTGCTCCAGTGGGATAAGCTGCCTTGTTTTGGCAGTTCCTGGGGGTGCTGCTGTCCCTGCTGTACATCACCCGTGTGGAGGACATCATCACGGAGCACAAGCTGAGCGAGAGCCTGTTCGGAGACGCGCGCCACAGAGCCGCCCCCGAGTTTGCCGGAGCCGGCTGCTGCATGTGTTACCCGGGGTGACTTGGGGAACCCAAAACGCAGCTGAAACCAGGCAAACCCAGCAGCTTTGGTCCCTGCTGGCTGCTGCAGACTGTGGGGGTGGTGAAGCAGCCAGCAGCCGGTTCCGGCGACCCAGGACGCACCGGAGCGGCCCCGCGCTGCCGACGGGACCGGAGGGTGCATTAAACCCCCTGTGGATCTGTGAATCATTAGATCTCCTGTGGATCTGTGATCTGTGGGTCATTAAATCTCCTGTGGATCTGTGATCTGTGGATCAATAAATCTCCTTCTGAGTGATTGCTGAGTGATGAGGCAGCCAGAAATGAACCGGAGCAGATTTGAACGTCGATTTCTAGGAAGTGTCTTTGTGTCTCGGGGTGTCGTATTTAAGTTTTTTGTCCTCTTTGACTTTGTTTTCTTACTGCTTCCAGAGAGATTTCTTACTGATCCACACAGTGAATATGGAGCATGTGTTTGATAACGGGGTTTTATGCTAATCATGATGAATTTACTGACAATAATGGATGTGATGCTGATCGCTTTCATTGCTCAGTCTTCTGTGCCTTTTAATAACGGGGCAAATGCCAATGTCAGATCAGTCAGGTAATGCTTGATCTATTTTTTAATGCTGTTTGTTACTGTCTGGCTTTTGTATAAACTTAGAGGATGTTTACTGTGGATGTACAGTATTTTTCCCCTTTAGTAAATTAACTAGGTGATTTAAGACTTCATATTTTTTTGGAGTTCTGTATGTCAAGATGTTTCTAAAATTTACTGTCAAAATAAAAACAATGAGTTTTTTTTCTTAAAATAAAGCACGTGGGTTTTGTGTTAAATCACTTTTATTTTCTCATGTAAGTTAAGCCTGTCCCTCCAATGCTGAATCAAAAGGTAGAAGTGGCAGGAGCTGTGATTCTGGCTTGGGTGCTGCCTGCCTGGGGTTTTGGAGAGTCACTGAACATCTGTGCCTCCCTTGCTTCTCTCAGTCCACCAAGAGCTCTGGGGTTTTTGTTGGAGTTCCTTTGTCCTGAGCATTTCTCTGCAGTCTCTCCAGCCCCAGCCAGGCCTGCAGGCAAAATGCAAAACCTAATTATCATGTTTCAATTAAACCAAAGTCAGGATGAGAATAAAGCAGGTTTATATCCTGAATGGAAATCTCTGCTTTTCAGAACACTCCACTGAGAAAAACAGGGCAACATCTGATATTATTTCCTCCTTGCTGCTTTTTGTTGCTGTTTTGTTTTAATTTTATTTTTTTTTTTCTGTGTCCTGGACATTTTTTTCTGCTTTCTTGAAAACTCAGCATTCTCTGCTTAACTCTGCCTTCACCAAGAATTTCTGAGCAAACTTCATGCATTTCCAGGAGCCAAAAAAGGACTCATGCAGTTCTTCAGTGTTCCTGGTGGTTTCTAGGGAGAGAAATCCTGCTCCAGCCTACACAGCACACTCTAGAGTTGGGCCCTGCACATGGCTACCACTTATTTAATTGCTCCTTGTCACCTCAGTTTTCCTGGTCTCTGTCTTGAATAATGTGTTGTGGTAAGTTAAGAAGGAAGGTGTGTTTTAAGGGTGGATTTGTGTGCAAAGAGAGGAAGGGGGAGCTGGGGAAGGATGGGGAAATGGAAGTTGGTTTGTAGCAGAGACTGGGCTGGGAAGGTGGGAATGACAAAGGGAATGACAAAAGTAATTTTTTTTTTCTTTTTCTAATAATAGTGCCTTGTAAATGTGGGGGTGGTGTGAAATATGAGCTAGCCCAGAAACCGGGAGCTGGCAGAAGCACGGTTAAACTTCAGGTGGTTTAAATGAAATGGGGAGAGTGTTTTGGGATACAAGAGAGCAATTATCCCTTAAGAAGAAAATCTGTGGGCTGTGCTGAATTCTCAGCCATCCCCGAGGTCATTCACAGTGTTTGGGTGGGAGTGATGTCAAGCTGATAACCACAAAATAAACCCTGTGTGATTTTGTTTAATAAATGATTGATTCAAAAGCTATTGACCCTTCCCATTCCCTAGGATCTGAGGGAATTGGCTCTTGGCTTCATGGTGACCGGAGGGAGGGATGATGCCTATTGGGAGGTGGCTGCAGGAGAGAGATGCAGCAATTCTCTGCTCAGCTGCCTTCTCCAGAGAGCTGATGAGAAAATCGTCTTCAGATGGGAGAAGAATGCTGATCTAATTTAATTCCAGTCCTCCTGGCAGGAGCAGCCACAGCTGGGCTGCTCCTCACAGATGCATTCTTTAACCTGATTGAAGAAAATTCTCCTTGGCTGCTCCTTAAAAGACTGAGACAACACCACAAACTCCCAGAACTATGGATTATTCCGTGTGATTTCATAGCGCTCTGATGAGTGTGAGCTGCCCTCCATCACCATTCAGAAAAAGAGATTTATCTCTCTGTGTCATGAGGGCACAGCCTTGGCACAGCAACCTGGGCGAGCCTGGCTGGAGCATCGTGTGAAGTCCCTGCTGTGTCTGCTGCTTGATGAAAACCTTGAATTTAGCGCAGATCCGGAGGAGAAACGCTGAGCAGATCTCCCTCTGCTGGTATGGACACGCCACACACCGCAGGGCACTAATTACATACTGATTAATTATTTAACTCGCTGGGAATTAAATCTCTGCGTCCACACGGCACCGGCGGTTTCTCCAGGGGCCCTTTCCCCTGAAGCTTCTTTTTGCAGGCACAGCTTCCAAGGAAATCCCTGCATAGCTCCACAGGGATTGTCCTCTGTTTGTGAGGTTACAGCTTCACCTTCATTCCTCGGAGGTGGAATGAGCTAATTTCCCCCTGATAGGGAAAAATAATCAGTGTAAAAATTATTTAGCTAAAAGTTGTAGATTTTTCCTCTTTTTCTTCACTAGGGCTTCCCAGCGTTCACGACTTTTCTGGTTATTCCAAGGTTCCTGTGCGGGTTCAGGAGTTGGTTGTTGGTAAGGAATGATGTGCTGGGTGTTGGACTGCAGAGGGCAGGTGCTCCCCGGGATCCTGCGGGCTGTGCCGAGCCAGGGACATCACCTCGAGCACAGGAACACCAGGGAGCTGCTTTGGGTCTGCATCCTCACTCAATGTCTGTGCCTCGGGGGGAGAGGGCAGCATCTTCATCTGTGGTGGGAGAGCAGCGCTGCTCGTCAAAATCACATTCACTGCATCGGGCTGCCCAAAACTGACACGGCTCCATCTGCTTGTGCACTCGGGATGGAAATTCTGCTTGGCTTTGGATTCAGCTCCTGGCCTGAAGTCTGTCTCTGCAGCTCGAAGGGATAAGATTTTGCCCCGCAGCAGCGTTCAGAGCCCTGGGCAAAGGCAGCTGTTAAATGCCCTGAGGAAAGCGGGAATCCCGTGTGTTTCCAGCCTGCTCCTTTGAAGGAGGACCTTTTCTTTTTTTTCTGTGGGAAGTTTTGTCCTTGATGAAGAGCTGAAAGAGAAGAGACGAGCCCGACTTGCCTGGGATGTGCACACCAGGACAAAGCCTCATCCTTCTGGGCATTTGGGTGCTGGTTTTCTGACCCCAGCCCCATCACAGTGCTTGGACATTCTTTGTGGGTCAGCACCAGGGCTTCTGGGATGGGAGGTTTTGCCTGGGCAAGCAGAAGGAGCTCCTGGCACCAGTGTTCCCAGTGCTCCCAGTGTTCCCAGTACACTCAGGGGCTCTGCGTTGGGACCCGTTCAGGGCAGATCCCTCGGGCTGGAGCAAAGCAGAGCAGCACTGCCTCCTCCAGCTTGAGGTCACACCTTCCTGGGTGAAAATAAACATAGAATTCTGGGGGAAACCTGCTGGCTGAAGGGCAGGAGCCAGGGGGAATGGAGCCCTCTGAGGCTCCTGGAGCTCCCTGGCAAAGCTGCTGCGGGATATTGGTTCTTGGAGAAGTCTGTGTGCAGGGCTTGGAAGTTTCTGTGGGTTTTCATTCAAACATTGCTGGGTTTTTCTGGGACAGCTGCCTCTCCCCCTCTTTCCCAGCGGGGTTTTGTGCTCTCTCTGGTCCCGTGCAGCATTTCTTTGCTGCCACTGGGAAGTGAAAATTCACAGGGCCTTGTGCTGGTTGCTGGGAAAGGTGGAGCAGAGGTGCAAGCTGTGCCTGGAGCTTGGCTGGATGAGTCCAGTCCTCTGGAGAAATGGCCAAATCCATGGCAGAAGGGGAGGAGATGCAGGTAGGGAACTTCTGTGTGAGTTCCAAAAGCCTTGTCCCTCCTGATCACAAGAGTACAAAACCTGCAGGGAGTGTCCCTCAGCCCAAGGCAGATCCATCCCCTGGTGGTCTCCAGCTTCCCATCACTTGATATTTCCTAAAATAGTTTTAGTTCTCTAGGAAAGGGAGGAGAAATATCCGATCTCCATCTCGGGACTCAGCTGTTAGCTTATTTCCACAAAAAAATGCATTTGTGCCGCTGAAAGCACCTGATGCACCCGAGGGAATGCTGAGGTCTCTGAGGAGCTGTCTTGGCCCAGCACACGTGTGGGGTCATCCCACAGCCCCATCCCAGGAACGGGGGGATGCTTGAGGAGCAGTCCCCTCGGCCAGCAGTGGGAGGAGAGGCTGTCAGCAGCACCCCTGTCACCCCCGATCCTTCCATCCCAAGCCTGGAACCTTCTGAGAGGGGCAGGATGTGGCCCTGCCACCCCCAGCCCGGTGACAGCAGCAGCGGCACGCCAGCCCCCCACCCCAATTATTGCTGACATTGAAAAGCAAGGAGGAGAGCTGTGAAGAGGGTCATTTTAGTGGCTCTTTCTCTCTTCTTTTTTTATTTTTCCACCCCCCCCGAGAAGGAAGTTAGAAAAGCAGAGCCCTCAAAGCCGCATTGAAAGGGTGACAGAGACGGGATAATGCGTAAGACCGAGGGAAGGAATCTCAGAGCGCTCGCCACGGTGTTTTAATGATCTGTTAACAATTGCCCCTTTCAGGGGAGAACATATGGTAGATGGTTTGCTTTTAAAATAAAAAAAAAAAAAAGGACAAAAAAAGAAAAAAGAAATTACTTCAGAAACTTAAATGATGGTGGAAAATGGTGGGGATTGCTGTGAAGAGCTGGGGGAGGGAGGCGAAGCCCCCCGGGCTGAGGGATGTCAGATGATGAGAGGATGGCAGATAATGCATCCCTGAGCAGCGGGGCTTTGCTGGAGTCAGAGACCCCAAAAAACGCTGCGGGGAACTGGGGCTGGCTGACAGCGAAGGAGAACGATGAGGGTGCCGATAAAAGCCAGGAAGATGCCGGGACCCTTTAGGACATGAGCTGGAGCGTTCCCCCCAGGCTGCGGCCAGGGCAGGTCCTGCTCCCCTCCCCGCAGCTGGGGCAGATGGGGACAAAATGCTGTGGCTGCTTCGAGGTGTCCCCGCTGTTACCTGCCTTGACATCCTCGCCTCCCTCCCACTGCAACCTGTTGGCACCAGCTTAAATTGTGGCTCACCAAAAAATCACACACACACAGGCAGGCGGTAACCTGCCTTGCAGAGCTGGGCTGCAGCTAAACTGCTGCATTGCAACTGCGGTTTGTGTGAAATTATTATTATTATTATTATTATTATTATTATTATTATTATTATTATTATCATTATTATTACTATTATTACTATTACTATTATTATTATTTTAACAATATTAACAATACTAATATTAATATTAGTATTACCACTATTATAATAATATTTATAAATATTTTAAATATATTTATATAATATTTATAAAATAAATAATATTTTATTTTTATTATAATCATTATCATTATTTATTTTTATTATCATTATTATAATTTGTATCAATATTAATAATAATAATTTAATCTTTAAAAAAAATTGTTGCAAATACATGATTTTTTTATCGAGATCCAGGAGTCAGGCTCAGCTTCACAGAGGTCCTGCCGTGGGGTAGCAGGAGGGGCTGTGCTGCTCGTGGGCTCCCCAGGTTTGTTATTCACCTGGACTTGGGGGAGCAGATGGTCCCATCTGGATATAAAATCTTCTTCTACTCAGCCCTGCAGCAGTGCAGGACAGGAGAAGGCTCCAATTCAGAGGAGTCTGGCAGATGGAGGCCGGTGCTGGGTGAAGGGTTGGGAGAGGGGTACCAGCAAAGGGTGGGTGCAGATGGGCAGGAAAGGCTGGGGAAAGCTGTGGTGGGACACCAGTGCAGGATGCAGCAGAAGAAGGATGTAAAGATGTGGGGAAGGGAGCAAGGGAATGGCAAAACCAGAGCAGAGGAAGGGGTGATGCTTCCCGAGGTTGCAAGGAGAAGAGACCGTGCTGGCACAGGGCTGCACCAGGGTCATGCACCAGGAGTGTGGGAACTACAAGTGCATTAAACCCTGTGGGTCAGTCATCACAGAGCTGCAGGGTGCCAGCTGTGGGTGGCATGGCCAGTGGGAAAACATCCACGCCACACATTTGAGTCACATCCCTGCTGGCAGCGGGGGTTTGGCTCGAGCAGTGAGCCCTGCACCACACTGAGCACTTCTCTCGGTGGTGGCAGCGACCTGGCACCAAATTCAGTCAGCAAAGAAAGGGTTAAAATCCCCCCATCTCGCTCTGTCTCGCTTTGAGGGCTTTGACGAAGATCTGTAGAGGGGTGGGTGGTGTGTGAGTCCATCAGGGCATCTCTGACCTTTTTTTCCAGATTGGGCAGGGTATTTCCTTCAAAACTCCTGATTTTTAGCAAGTTGGTTTTTGTTTGCTTCTCAAAAGCCAGCTCTGGTGGATTCTGGTGTGTTCAAAGTCTGACCTGTGGAGCCTCTAAATCAAGAGAGGAAAACACATCTTTAATTATTTTTGGGAGTCATTAAGGACCGCCTGTCTGTTTGATGGGCAGTTGTGAGTGAGGATTTTCAGAGAGAGCCCATATGACCAATTTGCTGTGCTTCTCACCCCATCATGCAAAAAAAAAGCCAGAAGTTGTATTTTTATCCTTATAGGAATGAAGGGCTGGTCAGGAAGGTGGCAGTCTGAGCTCAGCATGTCCATGGGCTGTCATTATTCACTGGTGGCCAAAGGAGAGTTGATGCAAACGAATATTGAAGCCTCAAGTTTGTGTTGCCCAAATGGTGGCTGGTAAATTGACCACTGGTCTGAGTGCTGCTGTTGCTGCTGGATTCTGCCACGGCTCTCCAGAAAATTGGTGTAAAATTTAAGGAACTTGGAAAACCTAAGTGAAGGAGATGTGCAACCTGCCCAGTCTGCCCAGGGTGGAGGAGAAACCCTTTGTTTCTGGCAGGTGAGAAGGGCTGGGGCAAGGAGCCACTCACCACAAGCGGGGAGGGGAGCAAGCCAGGAAGAGCTGGGAATGACAGGAGGAGACTGGATCTCAGAGAAGTGAGGACCATCCTTCTCTGGCTGGGGAGATGCTTGGATGGTTGAATAAAGGTCACAAGTTTCACAGGACCCACCTGTAGGCATCACAGACCAGTACACAACTGATCCTTTAGTACTTGGCATTTATTCCCTGCCTTTCCTCTCCATGGTATTTCTTTTCCTTTCCTCTTTTCTATCCAGAGATAATCCAGGTTTTTTCTACGCTGAAGACTGTTGCATTCTGATCCAGAATGTCTCCAGAACAGCTGTTCTGCTCTTGCAGCCTCATGAAGCCATCTCCTGTGTGGCTGTTTTGAGGGTACATAAGCAAGGAGAGAGGTTTGTTGTGGAGTGGGATTGCACACTGAAAACCCCCGGGCTTTCTATCAGGGCTTCTCCTCTTCTGGTGAAGTGACAGCATCCCTTATCCCTGGGCTTATTTCTCCTTGCATAGAATCATGGAATTATAGAATGATTTGGACTGAAGGAATATTAAAAATCATCCTTCTCCACTCCCTGCTGCCATGGGCAAGGATGCCATCCACTATCCCAGGCTGCTCCAAGCCCTGTCCAACTTGGCCTTGGACACTTCCAGGGATCCAGGGGCAGCCCCAGCTTCTCTGGGCACCCTGTGCCAGGTCCTCGATACCCTCACGTTGAAGAATTCCCTCCCAATATCCCGTTTAACTCTGCCCTTTGTCAGTGTGAAACCATTCCCCCTTGTCCTGGCACTCCATGCCCTTGGCCCAAGTCCCTCTTCGGTTCTCTCTGAGCTCCTTTAGGCACTGGGAGAATCTCTAAGGTCTCCCTGAAGCTTTCCCTTCTCCGGGCTGGACACCCCCAGCTCTCTCATGTTGTCTCATAGCAGAGGTTCTCCCAGCCCTTGGAGCATTTTCGTGGCCCCAGGCGACATTTGGGTGCTGGCAGCAGGTGCTGAGTACCGCTCACATCGGCTCGCTCTGGAGCTCCCACCCCTCAGCTGCCCATTGAAGGGACAGACCGTGCTCTGTCGTGTCCAGGTCAGCGCTCGGGAGGTACTGAAGGACTTCCCGAGGCGGCTCTTTCTGTCCTGGCGGGCATTCCCGGTCCCTGCCCGTGTCCGATTCCCTCCCCGCTGCGCCCGCCCGTGCGCTCCGTCGGGCGGCTCCGGGAACGCGCTCCAGCCGCCTCTCGCCGGGGCTCACCTTTCTTTTCCACTTAGGGTTTTTTAAAAAAATTACATACATATAGATTTCTTTTTGCGCCTCTTCTTCTCCCACTCTGGTAGGAAAAGGAGGAGGGTGGGGGGAGGAAGCGAGAAATATTGTTTGGATTCACAAAGGGGGGCATCTGGTGCACCTTGCGCCTGGCATCTGTGCTCCTTGTGTCCCGAGCAGCGCGCTCGCACCGGGGCGAGGGGCAGGAGGGGCCGGCGTGCATCTGTCTGCCACAATAAAGTCACAAAACAGCGGCGCGGGCCCGGCCCCGCCGCGCTGCCCTCTCAAAGGGGGACGCGGGGCTGAGGCTCCCAGGTATTATGAGCCGGGTAGGTAGGGCCGGGGCAGCAGCTGCTCCGCCGACCCGCCCGACATATGGCAGCGCAAATCACGGTACCTCCTGAGCAGCCCGGCCGGAGGGAGCGGGGGAGGCACGGGCCGGCCCCCGGGGCAGGTGTCTCCGCCGTGCGCCCGCCGCTGCCGCCGCCGCATCGCCGGCCCCGCCGGAGCGCACCGGTGGCCCCGGGGTGGGCGGAGGGCGCGGAGCGGCCGGCGGCCCCCGGAGCCTGTGGTCACCCCCAGGATGGAGAGCGGGCCCAGCCTTATCTGTCCTCCCCTCTCCCGAGCAAACAGCCCCCGGCGGGCGGGAGGACGGGCTGCGGCCGAGCTCCGGCTCGCCAAACGTTCCCGACGCCTGGCAGGCGAGGGATGCGCCGGGGCCGCTCTGGTTACCATATGTTTTCAATAAAATAAGACAAATAGGGCCGGGAGATAGGGATTGCAGTAAAGCTGTTATAAAGCAGCATAAACCAGGCCAATGTAAACGGCAGCAGGGCCCCTCCTGGAAGGGCCGTTGGGTGCCAGCTCCGCACCGGGCGGCCCGGCCAGGTGTGAGCGGGAGCCCGCAGCGGTGCCCCCGCAGGTTTTTATCACGTTCGTGGTAATATGGTGCTTGTTATGCTAACTATGAGTAAACATCCCCGGCCGGGCTTTGTGGCGACGGGAGGGAGTTATCGGAAAGTGGCAGTGGGAAGGTGATTTAACAATAAAGTTGTCTTGTTTGCCAGCAGGTGATGTCTGCCCCCAGCCCCATGATTAATGCTTCCCAAAGTACTCCACTTTACAATCTCTTGTAATTATTTATTAAACGAAATCTATTTATTATTATTTTAGCAAACAGCGGTACCAGGTGGGGCTTTCTTTTCCTCTTCAGCTTTTGTTTGAAGGACGTTTGAAGTGGGCAGTCTGAGGCTTGGAAACACGCTCGCCAGATTTTTTTGTCATCCAATTGCACAGGCACAAAAAAAAAAAAAAACCCAACCCCGCCGGGCCCTTCCTATTCATCCTCCGCTGCCCTCCGAGCCGCCCCTCGAGAAGGGGCGCCCGAGCCGCGGCGGTGGCCGGCCCCCCTCGGCAGGCTCCCCCGCCCTCGCAGCGGGGCTGTCCGCCCGCCGCACCGCGCTCCTGGACGGGCAGCGCGCACAGCCCCACACCGCCGCGCATCGCGCCTCCCGGGGCCGGCCCGTGGGGCCGGGGGCCAGGCCGGCCATGGGGAGCTGCCCCCCGCCCCGCCGCGGCCCAACGGGGCCGCTCCGGCCGCTGCCGGCACAGGGATCCCCGACCGGGATCCGCCGCGCCGCTTTGGTGAAGGAGAGGGGGGACTCTCGCCCCGCCGGGGCTGCGCCCTCCCGGCGGCCCTGCCCGCACCCCCGCGGGCGTCGTGCCGTGCAGGGGGAGCCCGGCCCCACTACTCCCGGTCCCTCGCCCTCCGCCGGGGAAAGATGCCCGGGGCCCGGGCCGCTCCCCGCCGCCCGCCCGAGCCGGTGCGCAAAAGTCCCCGGCACGTTTTGCGCACCGAGCTCCGGCGGCAGCGCGGCTGCTCCCGGGCCCGGCGCCGGGCCGACGGGGCGGGGGTGGCCTCGAGCCTCGGGAGGGCCCTTCCCCCGAGGGATCCAGCCTCCGTTTCCCTTGTGGGGGCAAAGCCAATGCGCGTGTTGGGGGGTGGAGAACGGCGTTCTGTCCCCTCCCGTGCTGGCGCTCGCAGCCCGCAGCGCAGCGCCCACAGCTCCGGGGATGTTCCCGGCGCTGCAGGGGCGAGGAGGAGGGTGACGGGAGGCGGCGGGGTCCCCTCGCTCCCGTCCGGGATCGGAGGGGATGTGCCGGGAGTGCCCAGCTGTGCCGGAGCAGCGGGAAGTGGCTGTGGCTGTGCCGGAATGGTGCCAGCTGGACCCTCACGTCTGGCACCGGAGGAGACATCGCCTGGCCCGGCGGTGCCTCCTCGGCCGCTCCGGGGACCCGGCGCTTCCCCGCGTTCCGCAGCAGAGTGCTGGGGAGCCCTCTGTCACCGCGGGGCCCCTTTACTCCCGCCCCGGCCCGCTCTGCAGCCCGGCGGGGCCCCGGAGAGCGCGGCCGCCCCGGGCGTGGTGCAGCCCCCCCGGGCGGGGTCGGCGGCTCGGCCCGGGGGTCCCGTCCCGGGGAGGGCTGGCGGGCAGGGGCGGGGGTCCCGGGGCGGCAGGACGCGGCGTGGAAGCCGGCGGGGTCTGGCGTGGCGGGGCCGGGGCAGCGGGCGGTGCCGGGCCGGCACGCTCCCGTCGGGCTGATAAGATAAAAGCGTGCCAAGGGGTGGGTGCGGGCGGGGGGGCGCACACGCCGCCCGGCCGGGAAATCCCCATTGTCTGCCGGCCCTATATATAGGGGCTTAACTGCAGTCGTGTGCCGGCGGCACAAGTTCTCCTGCCCGCACTCGGGGGAGAGCCGCAGAGAGCGCAGCCAGGGCGGCGTTTCTGCCCCGCAGCCTCGGCCGGGCTCAGCGCACACAGCCGCGGGGGACAGGGCTCTCCCGGGCCGGCCGGCGCGGGGTTGGCTCCTCAGGATGGCCCCGCAGAGCGACCGCTCGCCGGACGAAGGACAGCCGTATTTCGGTGGAGCCGAGGACCCTTCCTCGGCGGCCGGCGGGGGCTCCACGGGCAGCCGGGGAGCTTCCCCAGCCCGCACCGCCCTGGCCCCGCGGGACGCGGCCGCCCGCAGGAAGGGGAAGGCTCGGAGGGGCCGCGGCAAGGCGAGGAACGAGGGCTTGCTCAGCAAGCAGAAGAGGAGCCGGCGCATGAAGGCGAACGACCGGGAGAGGAACCGCATGCACCACCTCAACTCCGCCCTGGACGCGCTCCGCAGCGTCCTGCCCACCTTCCCCGACGACGCCAAGCTCACCAAGATCGAGACGCTCCGCTTCGCCCACAACTACATTTGGGCGCTCACGCAGAGCCTCCGCCTGGCCGAGCAGAACCTGCCCGAGCCCCCCGCGCCGCCGCCCGCCCCCGCCGCCGCCTCCCCCGGGCCCTGGGACTCGCCCTGCCCCGCGGCCCCGCCGCCCGCCGCCCTGCGCCGCGGCCCCGCCGCCTTCCCCGCCTTCCTCTGAGCCCTCCGGCCGGCCCATGTCCCCCGGCTTGTGGCCTCCAAGGAGCCGGCGGGGCGGAGCGGGGACTCCCCGCGCTGGGCGCCGGGGGACGGCCGGAGCCTCGCTCCCCTCCCCGCCCCGTCCCGCTCGGCTGAAAAGCGCAGCGGGAGCGGGCGGACAAAATCAAATCACGGTTTTGTACTCGTTAAACGGTAAATTATATTAATTTGTCGCTATCGGTATTTATTGATTATATTTCGTAACGTATATGGATTTTGTATATAAGAGTATTTTTAGCAGCGGTGATCCAGCTGTCTGTACCCGCGGCTGTATTTTGGGTTTTCGGAAGAAAAAAAGAAGAGGAAAAATAAAGCGTGTCGCGGCCAGACCTGTGCGACGCCGTGTTTTTATCACCGAGGGCTCTCCAGGAGTTTCAAACCCGCGCAGACCAGGGGAGGGCAGCGCCGGCCCCCGGGGGCTTCCTCGGGTGCCCGGTGCGGGGTCGCTCCCTTGCGGGGGAGGAGCGGCGATGGAGAGCGGCGCAGCGGGGTCCCGCACCTGTGCCCAGGCTGGGATTGAAATCCGGCCTCTCTCTGCAGGTGCCTTTTCCCGCAGAGCTGCGGCGGGTCCCGTCCCACCGTCTCCAGGTGTGCCCGGCTGCGGGGTCGCTTTAAGGACTTCCCTGATGCCCGGGGCAGCTTCGCTTCAGGCCGACCCCATCCCCCCCGGGGGTGACTTTAAGCGGGGCAGGACCGGGGGCAGCAGCCGGGACCCTGAAGCCCTGAGCGGGGCGGGCGGGGGGAAGCATCAGGCCAGCTAAAAGGGCAGGAGATGGGAAAGCCACTACCTCCCATGCCACGGTGAGAAGAGAAGCCGCGTGAATTCCGGCCCTCTCCTGCCGGGACTCAATTTGTAGCTGGTAGATTTACGGCCAGGCCGCCTCCCCTCTCCGCACTGCCCCGGCGGGGCGGCCGCCGCTAGACAAAGCGGCCCGCGAGGCCAAAAGCCTATTGTGATGCTAATTGTTCTCAGCTGAGCCCGTTTGCCCGCGGCAAAGAGACGCTATTGAGGCAATTTGTAGAAGAAAAGAAATTTGGTTACTGGAAACAAAGCTGCACGCACAAACAACTCTTCCCCCGCAACCCACCCCCAACAACCTCCCCTTCCCGCACCGCAACGAAAGAGGCGAGAGCGGAACCTGACCGGGTACAGCATCCCGTACTCCGTGTCTCCCCGCTTCGCCACCCCCCGTCCCGCCGATTGGGGGGCAGCCGAGGGGAGCCCCTTCCTTCCTCCCCCGTCCCCTTCCTGCGCTCTGCCGCCGCTCCCCAGGGCCGTGGGGAGCGCTGGAGTGAGGCAGCCCCGGTGCGGTGGGGAGCGCTGGAGTGGGGCAGCCCCGGTGCGGTGGGACGGACAGGAGTGGGGCAGCCCCGGTGCGGTGGGGCGGGCAGGAGTGGGGCAGCCCCGGTGCGGTGGGGAGCGCAGGAGTGGGGCAGCCCCGGTGCGGTGGGGAGCGCAGGAGTGGGGCAGCCCCGGTGCGGTGGGGCGGGCAGGAGTGGGGCAGCCCCGGTGCGGTGGGGCGGGCAGGAGTGGGGCAGCCCCGGTGCGGTGGGGCGGGCAGGAGTGGGGCAGCCCCGGTGCGCTGGGGAGCGCTGGAGTGGGGCAGCCCCGGGGCCGTGGGCAGCGCTGGGTGCGGTGGGAGCGCGGAGCGATGCGCGGAGCGGCTCCGGAGCCCCGTCCCGCCCCGGAGCCGCGGGCTCTGGCCATGGTGCTGAAGGAGAACCGGGGCACGGCGAGGTTTTCCCCCCGGCGGGGCTCAGCCCTCGGGGTCTGCCCGAGCAGACACGGGGTGATGCGGAGCCCCTCCCGATGTGTCTCTCCCGGGAGTTGCTGGGGTGCTGCCCGTTCAGGTGGGCTGTGGGGGGCATCGCCCAGCCCTGGTGCTAACCAGACACTGCAGACCGGAAAACACACGGGGTTTGGTGGATTTTGGAGAAGCGGTGACCTCTTACTTGGGCACTTGGTCCAGCCTCGGTCAACAAAGCGTCCCACGGAGAGGAGCTGCAGGTGTCCCTCACCCCCTGGGAGAAGGGAGCGAGGGCACCACGGTGCCAGCGTTGACAAGCAAGGTGAGCAGATCTCACTTTCTACTTGAGTTTTTTTGGAGATCTGCACTTTCTGCTGCCCCCTGGGACCCGCCCATCCATGCAGAGCCCCCCTCCTTTTCCCATTCACTGCTCTGAGGAGAATCACCCACAGTGCTGGAGAAACACACCGTGGGGCAAGGCTGAGGACTCGGAAAAGGCCGTGTGTGCCGATCTCCGTGCGTACTCCTGTAGTCCTGAACGTGATCTATCTGTGTCGTAGATCAGATAGGCAGAATGAAAGACCTAATAGTATTCCTGCCCCTTCCCCCCACCATTTCTGGCTGAATTGTGCATTGTTTTCCTACTCTAACAGTCTGCAAAGTGCTCCAAGGCCTCTGTGTGTGGCCACAGGCGAAACACCGTCATTATTTGGGTGATAAAATCATTTAATGTTTTCCCTGCTAGCGCAGCTCCACTCAGGTATCTCCCTACAGGAGGTATCACATTGCCCTCGCTATTTACCGTGGGGCTGAGGAGGATCGCAACACACTCACTTATCTGCAAAAGTAGCGTTTTTGCAAAAAAAAAAAAAAAAAAAAAAAAAAAAAAAAAAAAAAAAAAAAAGACAAAAGAGAAGTCAGGGGTGGACAGAAAAGGAGCAAGAAGAGCACGCCAGGCCAGTGAAGAGCAGGTATTACAAAAGTTCACGAAGACGGGTGTTCAGACAGGGCTCTCACTACTGTGGGTTTTACTGCATTGCCGACTCTTTTTTTCTGGAGACTTAGGATGCCTCTGGTCTTCCAGCCGTGGGGCTGTAGGTTGGGGTTGGGGGTGGATGTGGAGGGGGGTGCAGATTTACTACCTCTAGAGAACTAGTGACTTCTTTAGGGGCTTGAATGCATTTTTTTTTTCTTTGCCTCCACATTATTAGGTTAATCATTGCTTGAACCGGTTGCTATGGTTTTGGCAAACCCATGGAAACTTGATAATGAAGACTGAAAGACTCCTTTTCCATTTATCTTTTCTCTATGTTTAGTGCATGATGGTCTCATTTCTCTTGACGGGGCTGTCCCAGCGCCAGCGCCTGGCTTTTATAACCTCGGCTGCTGGAATGGCCTCCGGACTTTTTGATGTGGGACAAACAGGTGGCTGCTGGCACCGTGGCCATTTCAGAGGAGCAGGCTTGTGCCCTCACATACTCACAGGTGACGGGATGAAAACCAACCTAACCCGGGCCCTGCCACGTTCGGTTGTTGAAATCCCACTCCAGGTGAAACCAAACTTTTATTTTTGCAGCCAGGGGAGAATGCTGCACTGCAACCTGATTTTTTCATGCCCTCAACATTCAGTTTCAGGTCTCCTTCTGTTTAGACAAGACAGTCTAAACATCGGTTGGGCTTGAGGATTTTAAAGGTCTTTTCCATCCTTAACAATTCCACTTTTTTTGAATATGTGATGTTATCATTTATTACAGAAATAAGGAGATTTTATACCTGTCTCGCTCTGAATCTTCCCTCTCCTCTGTGGCTGCTGAACTCTGGCTTTACAGGTATTCAGCAAACTCTGGCTGTGGAGCCTCCTGCAACTGTCTGGCCACTGCTCTGTTCTAGTCAAGGTTAAAAATGGGGGATTGAGGATAACAAACAGCTGAAAACAGAGGCTGTAAATTATTTGCATGGTTCAGAGAGGCCAGGCTCATTGTCAGGGCCAGGGAAACACCCAGGTCCTTTCCTCAGCAACAGACTCATCCCCCTCCTCCTTGCTCCTGGTCCGCTCCCTCGTGTCTGAGGGCCGGCGAGAAAATGAAGGTGATTCCCATAATCCCAGGGCAATTCCTTTGACCTCAGGCCTCCACTGTGTGCTCTAAATAAGGCTTTAAGTGAGTTGCTTCCTGCCCTCTCACATTGTCCGCCTCTGACACTGCAGTCAGCTCTCTCGGAGGAGGAGGAGGCTGCAAACCGCTGCCTGTCCCCTCCACGCCACTGGGAGCCAGCGGGGGCTCCTGCAAGCAAAGGAACCCCTCTCTCCTCTCCCAAAATGCAGGGGACCACTGCAGTGTCCCCCAGAAGTGCTCCTGTGCCATGGCAGGATGCTTGGCTGCTGCCGCGCTGGCCGCACGTCTCGGTGTAGCCGTGCTTGCCGGCAGAGAAAAGGCGAAGAATCGGGATTCTTTCACATGATCAGCCTTCAAAAGTCTGCCTTTCCCCCCCTCGCTCCTCCCAGCTATAATGACAATCCAAAGAGTTCCTGATAGGGTTTTAAAAGATGCTTATTCATTCACCGTCCACCAAGCATGAAAATCCAGCTCATTTGTTCATTTGTAGCCATTCTTCGCCCAAACGACCCCACAGGGGCTGAAGCCTGTTGCCGAAAACTTGTCACTCACACTTTTAACTTCTTTTTGTTGTACTTCTCTTTATTTCATTCTTCTGGGTCCCCACCTCCGCCACCACCCCACCCTCTCCTCCGGTCACAAAGGCAAGTCTGGGAAGCTCTTTAAAGCCGCAGTGCCCCCTTTTAAAAATCAATACAAAAAAAAAAAAAAAAAAAGAGAAGAGCAATGGCTGAAAGGAGATCCCAAGTTTGTGTAAGGAAGGGGAAAACTCCATCCTGTCTGCACAGCATAGCTGGGGAGCTCAGGAGGGGGTGTGGTACTGCGTGCCAGCACCCCTAAGACACCTTAAGCCTTGCCTGGGCTTCATGTGGCACCCTCACCAGAAGAGCTGGGCCTTTCTGTGTCAAGGGAAACATAACCTGAGGGTTCAAGGGGCTTTTAAAGAGAGGCCAAAAGCATCCACCAAGCAGTGGTGCTTCCCGAGGAACAGCCACTGACACGGCCTCTCTGCCCCTGTGTCCTCCGCTGTGCTCAGAGGCTTTGCAGCCCACAGGAGTGCTCTGCTCTGCCCTTTGGGGAGCTGTGGGCTTCACAGGGGAAGGGTAGGGCAGCGTGGATTTGTGTTTTGAACTGGGCTAGACTGTGCTATGTGCTTGTGAGTCCAAGTCCTTGGCTGGCTGGTTGGACTCCTCTCAGCTTAGACTGTTCAGTGATGCTCTTCCTTCCCATGGGAGGAGGTGTGGGATAACAGCCCCAGCATCTTTCTCCACTCCTGGACACACGGTGTCCTTTGGTGGGTTTTATGGCAAAAGCTCAGTGTTGGCTCACTCTGCCTCCCTGGTTACTCTGGAATGTCCCTAGAAAACCCGTGCTGGGACAAGCAGGACTGTGAGTTTTCCCCCTAGGAACTTTCTGCCCCTCTAAGCTCCACACACCCCCACAGCGGTGTTTGCTGGGCCATGGGAGAGACTGGAATGCTGGAGATGAGATATTTGGAATCCTCAGCCACCCCATCATCGCTGGGAATTCTGCCTGGTCAAAGCCTGGGGTTTCTCTCCCTTCTGTGTGAGGGACAAACAGAAGTTTCGTGTTTAATGGTCCCCACTGATATTTCTGACTGCATTTAACCCTTGAAGCCAGGGGTTGTGCAGCTGCAGCCATGAAGAATCGCTGCCTTTTGTTTTCATTTCAGCCAGAGCTGTGAGGCTTCACCTCATTTTCCTGGGGCCTCAGATGTGATTTTGCCTGGACTTTGTGCAGCTCTGCCTGGAGCTGGCCCCGGCCTGGGGAATCACATCTTCACCTGTGAAATGAAAGGTTCAGCTTGTTACATCAGCTCGAAACTGCAGGGAAACTATCTCTCCCCTCCTTCCCACCCTGTATTCACCAGTGGAGCTCATTTCCTCTCCTCGAGGCACCACATCCCCAGTCTACAGTACACAAATTTCAGTGGCCACCAGAATGCCCTGGTATAAAGAGTGGTCCCCTCTCCAGGGCAGGGGCAACAGCACAAGGGGAAAAGTGAAACCCTCTCCCTGTCATCTCCTAGGTACCAATCCATCATCCCCAGGTGCTCCACTGCCCAAGCCCTGCTGCTGCCTCCCTGGGCAGGTTGTTTCAGGCACCCAGACCTCACGCCTGCGGGACAGGGGGAAGATTAATGGGGCAGGTGCTGGTGCCCGGAGCTGCTCTTGCCCTGATAAGGTGGGGGCTGAGATAGCGCTGGGTCAATACTCAGCCCTGGCCACCTGGAGCTGTGGCTGGAGCCACCTGAGGGGCTCCAGGGAGGAGAGGGCACCTGAGGGGTCTTTTCTCCCCCCGGCCCCAGCCCAGCTGTGTCCTGGGGCAGACGCAGCTGCTGTGCCTCCCCACGGCTCCTTGCTCTGTGCTGCTGGAGAGCTCCCGCTCCCGGCTGGACCCCCGCGCCTCCCCCAGCCATCTGTTCCCCCTGCCCGCTCCCACCCATCGGCTTTCTCCGCACAGCCCGGCTCCTGGGGCAAAGCCAAGGTTTCAGCCTCCCCCACCGTTAATAATTCCCGAGGGATCGCAGCGTTGCCATTTATCACCCTTCCTCCAAACCCCAGCTGTTATTTATGTGCGTGCCCCCCTCGCCTTTCCCAGTGCTCTGCTATGCCCTCGCTGCACCTCGTGATGCCCCAATGCCCCCGCATTTTGGCAGGGGAGGGGGTCTGCATGTGTGGGGGTCCCACCATCAATCCTCCCCACTCGAGGGGCACCGGAGCTCGGAGATAAACGCTACCGCTGGCTGCTCGCATTCAAACCGTGAAAAGGCACCTGTTGCTGGAAAAACTGCAGCCCAGCTTATCCAAAAACTTTTGTGGTTTGAAAAAGCTGCTGTGGTAAAAAAACAAACTCTGATGTGGTTCATCCTCGCCTGCTCCTGGAACTCGGTTTTTTTGAACATTTGCTGGTGGGTGGGTGCCATGGGAGGAGTCTGCCAAATTTTATTAATATTTTCTTTGAGGAGCAGATTACTTACCCCTGCCCTTGGAATCTGTGGCTGGGAGATATCCCTGCCTTGCCCAGCTCATTTTGGGGCACTTTATCTCAGTGACCTGGGAGACTGACAGATGGCACCCTGGGGGTGCAAATAGCGACGCTGTAAATCCATTTTTTGAGCCATCCTGCAGTATGGCTTCTGCTCTATCACAGGAGGAATCTTTCGGAGCGTTTTCTTGTTTTCCCATGGTCTGCCCCTGCTCGCCTGTGGGATGCTGTGCTGTCCCGGCTGCCCCACGCCGGGCTGCACGGCCGATTAGGAACCCTCTTTGTCACCTAATTGGATTTTTCTCCCCTTGTTAGCCCGCAATGAAAATGTCACGGGCTGCAGGGAGGTGTCCATTCATCTCAAATTAAATTCGGTCCCCTCTCGGGCGAGCCCCGCCGCTATTCACCCCGCAGCAGGCAGCTGCCGCTCACCGGGGGATGCAGCCGGGGGTCCCGCAGCCACCTCGGGAGGAGGAAAGATGCTGCTTGGCCGAAGGGTTGGGGTGTGAGCAGCCCCGGGCTCTGTCTCCAGGTGGTCCCCGGGCTTGCTGCGGGGTTTGCGGGCCGTGCATGGCCGTGCCTTGCCAGGAGGTGGTGCTGGGATCCCGCGCCCTTGGCCTTGGCCGGACACGGGATTTGGGCACTCCGCCTTTTCCAGGGAATCATCAGGGCTTTTCAGGGCTTTTCAGGGCTTTTCAGGGCTTTTCAGGGCTGCCAGGGGGGTGGGGGAGGCGGTGCTGGGCCACGGCAGGAGAGCAATGAGCCCTCCACAAAGTCCCGAAGGAAAAGCAGGGAGCTGTGGTTCAGACCCTTCCCCAGGAGCAGCATGCTGGGGAAGCCTCAGAGAAGGACAGAGCACAATTTCTGCCTGAGGAGCAGTATTCTGGGGAGGTTTTCGGTCTCCTGCTGCTCTGACATTGCCTAAGCTCGCTCATGAACCCCCAAACCCCAGTGCAGTCAGGGGAAGGGACCCCAGGCACACGATGCTGCACCCAGCCCGTGTTCGAGATGCTTTCTGAGCCGAGCACTGAGAAGTTTCTTGCGCTCAGGGTTGTGCAAGGGTGTTTCATAAACTGCAATTACAGAGCTGTCAGCCCCCAAAATGCAGCCTCAGAAGGGCGGCTGGTGTGTAAAACCAGATCTCAGGTCAGGTCGTCTGTGCTGGAGAGCAAGAAAGCGATGTGGGGGTGATGGGAAATGCTCTGCTGTGGGGTGAGCCCTCAGGCTGAGCCCAGCCACGTAAGGGCTACACAATTTTCCCCGGTGTGAGATGTTAAATAAGAAAGAGCAGAGATTTATTTTTTTTTGAATGCATCATATGATTAGAGAAGGTGAAATTATTTGTGGCAAACAATGGCGTTGATAACTTTTTCCGTTCCTCGCTTTCCTGCAAGTAAACATCTATTCTTACTTTTCTAAAAGCCTCCAGCAGCCAGGATTGTTTCTGTCCTGACTGGATGCCTCCCAGCCGGGGAAAGAGCTTTCCTGTTGCCTGCCCAAATTCCTCCTCAGTGATCTGCTAAAGCCCAAAGCGCCTTTGCCTTTCCCTGAACCACACTTGCACCCGAAAACCTCTGTGACCTAAACTTAGCAAAAAGCAGATGAAAGAGCTCTGGGGCTCCCTAGGGAGAATTAATGATCTGCAAATAGATGGATACTCACAAAATGTTGTTTTTTTCCCCTTGCTCTCCTCCCCTCTGTGCTGCTGACACATATATTTGGAGAGATACTTGGAAAAATGTACCCCTGGGTGTATGTTCCCCAAGAGAGATTTGGGATTTTGCAGGGCTTCACCAGTGCTCGAAGCAGGCGATGGATGGGGAGGAGGAGGAGGAAGAGGGGTCCGTGGGAGCACTGGGAAGTGAAGACCATTAATTTCCTTACTCAAATGACTTCTGCTGATGCTGCCTGGAGCTGGGATCCTCAAAATCCACCCTATGGACAAGCAAAGGCGAGCGATGTAGCTGAGCTCCCCGCTGCCTTGGCTCACAGCATGATTGCATCACTGGCCAAACTGTGAAGCCAGAGCTCCTGCTCCGAGATATTTTTATTCCCTGGGAACCAGGCTGAGGAAAGGTGTGCCTTTTTTTTTGTTTATTTATTTTTTTTTTTTAATTTTCCTTCCCTATCTTTATTTGACCAAATCCAGGAAAACTCAGGGCACAGCTTACATTTTGGAGCAGCACCATGGGCTCTGCTTTGCAGACAGCTCCACACAGTTCACAGGGCCACAGAGATGCTGCTCACAGTCCTCTTTCCCTCAAGCTGTTATTTTTTTTTCCCCATGCCTCGATGGTGATAAAAAGGAATGCATCAGGTTCCCTGGAGCAGAGGCTGGGGGAGCCCTGGGGAGCCCTGGATTCCCAGCTCCCGCAGGAAGGAGCCTAAAACGGGCTGGTGCGTCACAGCCAGAGGTTTCTTGGCACACACTGGGAGCCCCCGAATATACAATACATCAAGAGGGTGAAAAAAACCCAACAATATCTCAGGAAGCAGCCCAGGACACTGCAG
The DNA here is from genome assembly GCF_030490865.1 of Poecile atricapillus. Taxonomy (NCBI): domain Eukaryota; kingdom Metazoa; phylum Chordata; class Aves; order Passeriformes; family Paridae; genus Poecile; species Poecile atricapillus. The sequence goes on from NC_081254.1 coordinate 4,653,044, forward strand.
GGAGGATGCCTGATTTAGACCATTTCCTGGCCTGAAGGTCTGTGCCATGGCTCTGGCTGTTCTGTTCAGACTCATTGCTAGAATGAGATGGTTTGCAGCTCCCTGCATATTTCTTCATCAATTTATTTGTCAGTTATTTATTATTTCATCAAACTGCTCATTTTTTTTTGCATTTGCACTATTCCCAAGCAGGCTGGCCCAGGCAGAAATAAGATTTGCTAACAGTGTGTGGAGAAACCTGGGGGAGCTGCCTGAGGGGGGAAAATTTCTAATTTTGTCTCAGGCAGGGGGACATGTCTTATAGCACTGGCCAGTTTTGCCTCCTGTGGCCTGAGTTTGTGCCCTGACAATGTTTGTCACCTCTCCTTCCCCCATTCCTGGCTCTGGTGTGGGGATTCCCATGGGAGGGCAGCGTGTCTGTCCCCTGTGCCACTGGCACTGCTCCTGCTCTCTGCTCTTCCCCATCCCACCTCCCGCTGTCACATCCACACTGCTGGCCCTGGGAAAGCCACAGCAATGACCTGGCTTTGCTGCAGAAGCGGGGATTTGCAGAAAGCAAATTAAAAATCCAAGCAGCTGGGAGGGGAAAGGGCTGCACTGCCTTTCCCACTGCTCCTCCTGTACTTTTCACCCCAGCAAGGTCAGTCCTGTAAAACACAGATGGGGGAACCCTGTGGCTTTTTGATTACTGTTGGTGTAACCCCTCCCAGGATAATCTCACCAGTGGAAACAGAGTTTGGTAGAAGCAGGGTTGGGGAGCTGTGTTTTTCCTATAGGACATTTTGGAGTAAAGCTCTGTTTTCACCCTCAAGACCCTCCAAGACACCTCTGCCCTGTAGGACACCTTGGAAGGGCATCAGCCAGGTACAGACTGGCCCAGCATTTTCATATTCTTAGAAGCCAGATATTATTTTCCAGTTCTTTTTATATCTTTATATATACAGACAAGATTTTTAAAGAATTCAATTTCAAAAGAATGTGCCTTGGTCAATGGGGCTCATCTCTCTGGAGCCAAACTGTGTGACCTCTGTCAGAACAACCTGATGGGTGTACTTCAACCACTATTGCACAGCAACTGTACTTTTGGTTTAATATTTGTATCAAAATAAAAGTTAAAGAGCCCTTTCTCAACACTTGTTACTCTTATACAGCTTTCATGACTTTATTAACTCCAGCCACCATTCCTAAATATTTTATTTTTACTTTTCAGCTGAAAAGCTTTTTTCACCTGGACTAAGTGGCCATGCTCCTGCTCTGTGTGAGTCTGGGGGTTAATAAAGGCTCTGACAAGCCGGTGAGCTGGGTTTTGGGAACCCTGAGCCTCTTCTAAGGGCTGCCCACCTCACCTCTGCAGTGGCTCTGTGCAGAGGGGCTTCTCCGTGCCCCCAAAAGGCTGAGAAATGCTTATTGGGCAGCCAGAGCTTTTCCTGCCACTGTGAAATAGGATTGAAGCTCCTTTCCCGTGGCTGGGATGTGTCTGGAGAAGCCTTGCACATTCCAGTAATTCCCCCCAATTACTTTAATTTCCCTCCCCTCCCGTTTTCTGTAACTCTGCTCTGCTGTGCGTGATGACGAAAGGTATTTTAACTCCCAAATTAAAAAAAGAAAACAACCAAAAAACCACAGCATGGAAATCAAAGCCTCTTTTTAGAGCTTCTCGGAATCAGAGAGGCTGGGGGCTAATAAAACCCCGAGTTACGAAGTGTGGCAGGGCTGGAACCTCCGCGCTCGTCCGGGCGCGGAACAGGGACCCATTCATGGGTGTCCCATGGAAAAGCCCCAGGCTGGTGGTGGTACATGCTGGAGAGGTGTTCCATGGAAAAGCCCCAGGCTGGTGGTGGTACATGCTGGAGAGGTGTCCCATGGAAAAGCCCCAGGCTGGTGGTGGTACATGCTGGAGAGGTGTTCCATGGAAAAGCCCCAGGCTGGTGGTGGTACATGCTGGAGAGGTGTTCCATGGAAAAGCCCCAGGCTGGTGGTGGTACATGCTGGAGAGGTGTTCATGGAAAAGCCCCAGGCTCGTGGTGGTACATGCTGGAGAGGTGTTCCATGGAAAAGCCCCAGGCTGGTGGTGGTACATGCTGGAGAGGTGTCCCATGGAAAAGCCCCAGGCTCGTGGTGGTACATGCTGGAGAGGTGAGGAACAGCCTGGCCTTTGTCAGAGGTGCCCCAGCCCAGGCTGGCTGCAGAGGTGGTTTGGGTGATGCTGGCATGAGCTGGCACTGGGAAGGTGCTGGGGCTTCCTATGGCAGGGAGTGCAGCCAGAGCTTTCCCTAGGATTAGGCTCATGCCCCAGCTGAGATTTATAGGCTTTATAGATCCCCAGGGCAAATAAAGAGGCTTTTTGTCCTGGGAATCTGCCCTATAGACCACAGCTCAGCCAGTGAAGGCTCTGCAGGGCAAGAGTGACTCTGGACTGTGCTTTGGGGGTGGGCATAGAAAGTCTATGAGCACTAATCCTGTGCTGGATCCAGCTGTCCAGAGGGGCTGGGTGTAGCATTAACCAGGTGGAACAGTGCAAGGGGCATGCACAGCTCAGGGCCACACCGATCTGTGAGGCCCCTAAGGATGAGCCCCAGCAGGGACAGGACCCCTGGCATAGTTATGTCAAGCCTTGAGGGCATTAATTCGCATTAACGACCCTGAGCAGCCTCATCTGGAGCCTCTCCCACACCCATGGTCTGTCTCTAAGCCCAGCCTGGGATTGCTGCTGTAGAAGGGTGCAAATTTGGGGAGACAGCTGCTCCATGCAGGTGGGGCAGCTGCTTCCCAGGCCACTCTGCCCCCTACACCCCGGCTGTTTTGGAGATTAACAGCCCTTCCTGAATTGTTGGTACACACCTGATGTAGGAGGAGATTTTTGGTAGGAAGAGGCTGGCTGGGGAAAAGCTATCATGGTATGGGGAAGGAGAGGGTTTCATCCAGAAAATGTGTTTTTTGGGAAAGGTGAGCTGTGCTCTGTGTGAGCAAGTTTGCCTGGATCTTCCTGTTCCCACTCCCTTGGCAAACCTTTGTGGTGAGTGTAACTTCTTTAATTCTTTTTCTTCTCTCACTTCTGCTCTACTTCTTCTGTATTTTTCTTTATTTTTGGATTTCTCAGTCTCTTTTGGGCTGAGCTCTTTTGGGATCCTCCCTTTGTGGGGAGTCCTGCTTATCTCAGTTCTCTGAAGAAAACTCTCAAGCTCATTAGGATCTTGTTTTTTGTGTTTATTAGGATGTTATCACAAAACTTGGCAGGTCTCTCCAGACTTTTTGCACAAATTCAAATCACTACAGCTTGGCACATTTTGGCTCTGATGGCACAAAACGGCTCTGAATTATGCAGTTGTTTCATCTTTATATTTATTTTTACTTTATTAACTATAGACAGGTGTACTGTTTATATAAATTAACAAATAAGTTTTTTATATCTACTTACATAATTAAAACTGCAACTAACTTTCAACCAGTCACTCTTTGTGCTCTTAAAAACTGCAGAATCGTGGAGAAGAAGGAAGAAGGAGAGCTAAGAACCACTCTTTTTTCCCTCCATCTTTACTCCATGTATTAAACACTCTAAAATCTGTATTTTTCACTTCAGTGCCATCCTAAACATTCTACTATTTTTTATTTAATTTTTTATAAATCTTGATTTACTCAGGGATATTTGGAAGTTTTTCTGTCAATGGTAAATAGGATTAACATGTTTTTGGAGAATAGGACAAACAGAGAAATGTCTCTCCATTTCTGGATTCTTACACCAACTTCTCCTTCCATTGCCAGCGTGCTCCTGTGGGTCTTGCCCGATGGGTGGGGAGTTGTGCTTTGGAGAATGCAGAGGTAAACTGAGGTAACATCATGTCAGCTGGGTCAACATGATGATTCTTAAGTTGCTAAATTACCACAGGTTATGATATCCCACTTAATGCAGGAGATTTACAGCACATTGGTTCTTATAATTGCCTTTCCAGAACCTTCTCCATCCACCTCTGCTTCCCCAGCAAATCCATTCCCGTATATGCACGGCCACACCCCAGACAGAGCATATATGGGAATGGATTTGCTTGGGAAAAAAATGTTTTGTGCAATTGAGAGCCCCATGGGGTATTTATTTTCCTTCATTTTTTAATTTTAGGTCACGGTATTTCTCTATATTCTGTTTTTGGTTTTTTTTTTGGAAATTTGGCATCGGCCAGGGAACATTGCCTGGCCATGCTTTGCGAGGCTGAGTGTGTCTCTCCTGGCACGGGGCTGCTTTCTACAGTGATGCTGGACAAATCTGTTGAGCAGAAGGTGGTAGAGGAGGAATTAACTTTTAAAACATACAGACAACGCATATGCAAAATATTCCTCTCTAATGCAGCACCTGGGATTTGAGCAAATGACAATAACAGAGCGGTGGGGGCTGTGGGCCGAAGGCATCGAGGGTCCAGCCAAACACAGGCAGGGCTGAGGAGCTCCTGGCAGCCACTGAGGAAATACTGAGAGTTTTTAAACACTGTTATTTTTGCCACTGCATCTCTGTTTTCCTGAGGGTTCTCCCTGCCTGGGTACCCTGGGTCTGTGCTCCGCTACGGCTGAGCTGGATGTAAGGATTTCATGAGCAAAATGTTTGATTAATGGATTTTAAAAAATAATTCTCCCTACATATTATAATTTTATTTATATATGAAATATATATTTTTTTTTTTATTTTTTTTTTTTTGGTAGCAAGCAGGGAACCTTGCCTGGCTGAGCAGGGACTGCCCTGTGATATGTCCACTCCCAGCAAAGCCCATCTGGTGAAGAGGATTGGGGCAAAATTACCTGTTAAAGCACGGATGTGCAAAAGCCCCACCCTGCAGGTGGGCTCAGCCCCTGCCACACTGGCAGCACCCACTGGGGACAGCGACTCCAGTGGCATTTGGGTCCAGTGAGAAGGATGGGGATCCAGGAGCTGCTCTGGTGAGGGGGCAGGTGCAGGGAAGAAGCACCATATGTTAAACAGCCCGGAGGAAGCTTTCAAACCTCCCTTGTAAAAATCCCCCGTCTTTCTCCCTGTATTTAAAGCATCTTTGTATGGACACTAATTCCTCAAGTATCCACGCCAGGGTTGACTTTTAGTGTGTTTGTCCAGGCAGGCTGCCAGCGAGCGGTTCCTACAAGGCTCCCCAGCTCTGACATTTGTTAACGCAGCAGTAAATCACCGCGGCTCTTTGGGCAAGGTTTCTCCTGACAAAACGGAGGAGACGAGCAAAAGAGAGAAAAGACCACAAAAACATGCAAAGGGGATTATTTACACCGGGGAAGAGTTAACTGTCCTGAATGAAGCAGATGGGGGACAATGAGGGGAAACTCCATCTCTGTTCCCTCCGCTCCCCCCATCTCCCCTATTCATTGTCGGGCAATAACTGGGGGAATAAATTCTCAGGGAAGGGGAAACAGTCTGAGGTTGATACTGTCGCCTGAGGAAGGTGATGAGGAAAGCCCAGGGAGAAACTTGCTGAGATGCCCAAGCTCTTGGAAGCCTCAGACTGAGTTTGAGCTTTGGTAATGATGGGATTATAACCCTAAAATCCCTTGTCACAAGCACCTTTGGTTGCTTTTGTCTTCCCACACTGTATTTTGGGGGAAGATCTTGTTTCACACCCCCTCACTTGGCAGCTGGCTGTGGTTTGGAGTGAAAAGATGGTTTGGGGAGGAAACAACTCAGTGTTATCAAATGGGGAGATCTCACCCCAAAACAGCCACTTCTGTGGCAGCATCTCCATCCCAGTGTGGGCTGGATCCCATTCTGCTGCTGCAGCCCTGCCTCCTGTGCCTACCCCCAGCCCTGCTGCAGGATGAGTATTTATTTATCCCTGCCAGCTTTCTGTCTTCCCTCTTTTTCCCGGCTTATTTATGGCTGTTGCCTTTCAGCTCCTGGCCACTGCAGCCTGAACTTGGCCATTATGTGTGGCTCGTTGCAGAGGCCATCAATCTGCGGGGCCAGCACGCAGCCTGATGGACTTCCCTCATCATCATCAATTTTCCCCATCGTGCTGGTGCATCCCTTTGGATCTGGGGCAGCTGCACATGTGCCCCTGGTGGCCTCTGCGCTCCCACCCCTGGACACCCGCTTCATCCTCACAGAAGCCTTTTGTCCCGGGGTGCTCAGAGGCATCAGGTGGGCCTGCAGGGTCCAGACATTCAAGCAGGGCTTGAGGTGGCTTCAAAGAGGTGACAGGAATGCATTGCACAGAAAAAAAAGTACATTATTTTGCTCTAAATAAGCACTGTGGAGTCCTGCTTAGCCAGCCTGGCATTTAAACTCTGTAAGTTTAAACTCTTAAATTCTCTGTATTAATTGGGCAGCAAAGTTTTGCCTGTGCTGTATCCTGGCTGCAGGCAGAGGTGGGCTCTGCTGCCTTTGCAGATGAGCCCCCCCTCAAAGAGGCTGCTGAGCTTTCTGCTTTTTTGCCTTTCTTGGCCCTGGGAATGCTCCCAGGGTGTTTTGTCCATCTTGCTGTGAGTGGGTGCTCTTTGCACCTTGATCTGTGAGGAGCTGGGGTGAGAGGGTGGCACTGCTTCAACAGCAAATGGCAAAGCTCCCCCTCGTTTCAGAGTGATGTCAGGAGAATTATGTGGGTACCACCAGCTGCAGGGATGTGTTTTGGAGGGGAGGCAAGAGGCACTGCTGAGCTCTGCCTGCTCGGTGCTGGCAATGCGATAGCCCCGGATTGTGCCAGTTTTTGAGAGGTGCAAATCTCCCAGAGGAACGGCTCAGGCTGCAGGGAGATGACACCCAGCTCAGCCCGGTGCCTCCCTGAATTGTCCCAACCATCTCTTCCTGTTAGGGGCACGAAAGCAGCTGAAAACGAGAAGGGAATTCTTAGTGACTTGCATGATTTCATCCTGATTTGTTCAGAATAAGCCAGAAGTGGAAATAAGGCACTGCTCAGTTAAAAAAAACAAAAAAAACCCCAAAACCAGGAGAGCTGCTCCAGGTGTGGAGGCTGTTGTCTACTGGGTGCACGTCTGGGGCTGAGGAATGTTTTTTGTGGCTGGATGTTGATGCAAACAGAGCAGCTTTGCTCTGTGTGGGTGCCACTGCCCCATCTCTACTGAGGAGTGGAGGCTGTGGCTTTTGGGGAAGCCAGCGAGGTTCCTGATATCTTTTACCAGAGAAATCAAAAATTTTTGGACTAAAGCAATGTGGGACTGACCACTGGTCAGACAGGGAGCGTTGCAGGAGCTTCATTTCATTAGAGGCACCGTTCAGAGTCCCTGGCGTGCCGAGAGCAGCTTCTGGGATGTTTGCTCCTGCCAGTTTGAGTGTGTTACCGTGGCTCTGCTGCTGCCTTGTGGTGGGTGATGCTGTCCTCTCACCGTCTGACCCGTGTGGGGAGGAGCAAAAAGCCCAGGCTGGGTCGTGCTGAGCTGCTTCATGTTGCTGCCTCATTTGAAAATAACCGTGTGGCTGCAGTGGGTGAGCGCCCGCTGACATCTCTCCTTCCCGTGGGGTATTTTTAGGGGTGGCACTTAGACCTGGCACACGTACAAGCAGCTGGAAAATGCGTGGCATTTCCTCTTCCTGACAGGCAATCCGGGGGGAGCTGGATGATGCTTGTAGTCCTGCTGTGCCAGGCTGTGAAGAGCAGGGGCACTGAAATAATGTCACCCCCGGCCCTGCTGCCCAAGGGCTTTGGAGAGGCTGGTGCTCGCAGGTCTGGCTGAAATTGAGGCAGAGTGCTGCACAATGCAGTGCCTCTGTGCAGCCAAAACACTGCTGATTCCCAGCGTGGGCTGGTGCTTCAAATCACCAAAACATTGCTGTGTGCACAAGGAGCTTTTCCAGGGGGCAACTCCAGCTGCTGTGATGGGGATTTCTGCTGTTGGTCTGGTGGGAGCTCAGAGTGCAGAGCCTGGGCTGGCTTTGTGCATGCTGTTGAGCATCTTCTGCTGCCACCAGGGCTTGAGAAGGAATAGCAGCCTGGCTGCTCGCCGGTCCTTCTGCTCGCTGTGAGAAGAAAAGCGTGACCTGGGGTCTTGCCCTTACCCATCTCCCCACCTCTCCTTCCCTCGTCCTCTCTCCCTTCACCTGGAAAAAAAATCCACCACTGGAGACCCATCTGGAGAAGTCTTTTAGGAGGGGAAGCCCATAAATTTCCCTCTGGCTCCCCTGACCTTTGGTTTCCCAGGGGAGGTGCGTGGAGGGAGAGGAAGCATTTTCCCCATGGCAGTGACACCGAGGACTGGGGTCTCCCCTTGCTGAGCCAGATGTTATATAGATCTGCAAATCCAGGCTGTTGGGGTGGAAAGGTGCCCTGAGCTTTGCCTTGAAGTCTAGGAGAAGGATGCTGGTAGGTGGGCTACAAAAACCTGCTGGGGATGGCGCTGGGGGAAACAGAACCCCCCAGCTTTGTCCAGCAACAGAAACCCCCAACCACGTGCGCAGGAGGGGAGCGGAGGAGGCGAACTTGATCTTGGTATTTCCATTTCACGCATTACGAAGCTCATGGTCGTCGTGGAGCGATGCAGGGCTGGGAAGCTCCATTCCCTGGAGCCTGGTGGGGAGGAAAGCTGCAGCCCTTTGTCAGTGCTGGCTGTCACAGCAGCATTTTCACAGCGCACGCGTTTGGGTTTTGGCACAGACGCTCCCCGTGGTGTACCTGGGCCTGGACTGAACAATACCTGCTTTCTTCCCTGGGAGCAGAGTGGGACTGCCCTGCTTTCCAGAGGGGAGATTTATGAGGTGCTGGGCTGCAGGGGGCTCTGACATTGATCTCCCCTGCTCCTCCCCTGCTTGGGAAGAAAGGGAAGGAAAAGGGCTTGTTTTCAGTATGGTAGTTGTCACCTGGATTTATCCTGCTCTGGAGTAATACAGTACGGTGCAGCACTGGGTAATGTCTCTACCTGTAAAAACTGGGTTTCAAAGCTAAATTTGGTGTGTTTTTGGCTGGACAGGTCTAGGAGTTGTCCCCAAACACAATCCAAGTTGTGGCACTGTTGATCTGCTCAGTGAGGGCACTTGACTCTTGTTTCAGCTGACTTCAGGCTAAAAAACTACTGGTGTCTTCCAGCTGTCCCCTAATTTTGCCTTGGGAAGGTTTGGGTCAGGTTTATTTCAGGTTAGATGGTGACACCCTGCCTGGGGTGAGGGCAATAACCTACCCATCCTGGGCCATGATTTTGATCCCGTTCCCTGGAGGATGCTGTGGCTCCACTCTGGTTTGTAAAGGGTATTTCCTTGGAGATTCCTCAAGGAAATGTGCCAACCATCCTCCTTCTAAGGAAGAAGATGAGTAGCTTTCAGAGGATCTCAAATGGGCAGAGGCTGGTCTGTGTCCAGAAGAGTTGTTTTATCCTGAAGGAGACATCCCTGCCTCTCTGCAGAGGAATGACATATTCACCCTGGCAAATCCCCAGGGACTGCTGGCTGAGAAACACCATAAGAGGTACAGCCCAAACCCTGTGTACGCCACAAACAGCCTTTCCACCCTGGGCATCTTTGAGACATCAGATCCCCCTAAATCTGCACCCCTGGAGTGGCAGTGGAAGGGCAGCAATTATTTATTTGCCGAAGAAGCCCAGAAAAAATTCCCTTAGGCACTTGGGGGTATCTCCAGCTGACTGTGACCCCTCTGAACCGCTCCATGGGCTGAAGCAGGGTGTCCTTGTCAGATTAATTGTGTTTAATCTACCCATCAGATCTTTACTGTGTGTTGGTGTGTGTCCTCCTCCCAGACTGATTTCATCCATGATTTTGGCACTCAGTGGGGATTGAAAAGGTCCAGCTCTGTCCTCCCTCATGCCTGTGTCTGTGCTGGTGTATATAACAGCTCAGGGCTTGAGGGGGGGTAGTTGCTGGCCACAGACAGCTCTGCACCTGTTTCTCCCCAATGGTTTAAAGCATAATAAAAGGATATAAATACTGCAGTGACGTTGACTTGGGCCAGCTCAGAGCTCCTGGGCACACCCAGCCCAGTGTGGGGCCATCAGCTGTGCCTTGGCAGGCGCCACTCTTCGGGGAAGGCAATTTGAACTCCTCGGTCTCGCAGCATCAGGAAGAGATGGCTTCGATTTTTTTTCTTCTTTTTAGGGGAAAAAGAAGGCCATCCCAGAGCTGCTTGCCAGATGTGTTTATGAAAATGTCTACCAGTACTGGAGAGAGGCTTGTGGGACTGCCAGTTATCTCTGTGTGGAGCTGTGGAAGTGGCAGGATATATTTTGGGCAGCTGGGCATAGCCCACGGGGTGCTGCAGAGGGAAGGAGACCCAGGAAGCACAATGATTCCTCCCTCAGCCTTCTGGAGGTGATGGGGTCCTGGTGCCTGGTGTGGGGGAATCATCTTGTGCTCAAAAGCTCTGATTTTCCTCTCGGGATGGGGAGAAGGAAAGCCTTGTGCCTTGATTCCTGTTTGTGCTGGCTGAAAGTTACAGGGAAGGAGCGTGTTCCTGAAGGCTATGCTGACACCAAGGGTGGCCCCAGCCCTTGTCCCCACGGTCCCCACCCGTTCTCTCTGTGGTACAAGCCTGTAATCCTGTTCTCTGGCATCACCCTCGGTCCCTGGGCTGAGGGGTGTGACACGGTGTGGGGGATCAGGCCATCCCTGGAGCAGCAGGTGCCGGTGGCCGCAGGTCCCCTCCAGCCTGGCTCCTGGCAGTCCCAGAACGCTCTCAACACTCTCCAGGGAAGGAGCCTCTTTCCAGGAGATGGCAGCAGCTTTTCGGAGCTGGGATCGCGTTTCCAGCCCGTTTCCGAGGACGGGCAGCTGGGAGGCAGGATGGGTGAATAGTTGGGAGAGAAAACCAGGCTGGGTGAAAGGAAGAGGGTGCTCAGGAAGCTGCAGTAGTGACTCTTGTGACAGCGGGGACTCCTGGATTGACGGCAAACCTGTCCCCAGTGATGCCCAGTGCTGCCTTTCAGTACTTAAAGGGGGCTTATAAAAGTGACTTTTTACATAAGCAAATAGTAAGTGTAGTAGTGGTAGAACAAACAGGAACATTTTTAAACCAAAAAAGGAGAGACTTAGATTAGATGTTGGAAAGAAATTCTTCCCTGTGAGAGTGGTCAGGCACTGGCCCAAGTTGCCAAGACAAAATGAGAATGCCCCATCCTGGAAGGTGTTCAAGGGCAGGCTGGATGGGGCTGTGAGCTGCTCTCGTGGAAGGTGTCCCTGCTCATAGCTGGGGAGAGGAACCAGATGATATTTAAGGCCTCTGCCAACCCAGACCTTTCTGTGATCATTCCTGGGTCATGATCACTCTTCCTGTCCATGTCCCTGCTGCTGGGGTGAGATCATTAATCTCTGGTACCCCACTGACTTCCTTTCACCTGGGCCACAGCACCCAGTTTTGCTTTGCTCCTACTCACTGCCTGTTTTGGCTGTTTTGCTGCTCTGTGACAAGCAGGTACCAACAGCCCTGTTGCTTCCCATGGCTGCCCTCCTCATCCTCCTCCATCCCCACCAGTTGACTCTGCAACAAGAGCCGGGGAGGGAGGGCTCCCCCAGCCCCAGCTGACACTTTCTGGCCTTGTGGCTTTGCAAGCAGCTCCAGAGACAGCTGGAGGCTCCCTGGGGTGCAGAGACATGGGCTGCTCATAAAACCCCCTGTCTGTCAGTCCTGGTGCCTGGATGCCTGTCTGCTGGCTGAACTGGGGAAAAATGGGGATTAACAGAGGCCTGGGGGCTGGTTCCCAGCAGAATGCACCACGGTTCTTCCCTGGGACACATCCCAATGTGGTGCTGGGCTCTGATGCTGCTGTGGGCCTGCTCTGTCAGGGAGGTTGTGTCACAAGCCACTGCTGGAGAGATGGTTTAATGGGAAATTTCTCCGAGCTGAGTCAAATACTGTCTCGTGGCTGGTGAACGTGGTTTGGCTCCTCTGGAAGTCCCTGCAGGTGTGAACAGAATAAGCCTCAAATGCTGACAGCAAGGGACATGAAGGGAGGTGGGTGCTGTGTGGATCCATGGGTCAGTCACTGCTGACCTGGTGCTCTTGATGCCTTACAAGCTCAAAGGCTTTGGGATCATGGCTTTTGTGTGTGTTTGTGCAGTCATTTGATTCCGTTGTGCCTCTGTTTTGCCTTTTATAAAACGAGAATAATGATACAGAAATTATTTTAAAAGGACTTAGGGATCTAAAGCAATGTAAGCAAGGATGGCTGGAGCTCATTGTGATGAATTTTATTTACTGCCCTGCCTTAGGTACCCACTTTTGCAGCAGGAGGCGTCAACTTCTGAATGAAGATGAAGGCAAGGGCTCAGATCTCGGGATCATTGGCAAAGCCTTATGCCTTTGCAAAGAAGACTAAAGCCCTGCCTTTTTGTCTTTAACCAAACAGTGCCTTGTGATGATCCCTCTTTTTTTTTTTTAAACAAAAAAAAACCCCAGTGAGTGGGAAGGGAGCAGCCTCCCAGGCGGTGGCAGGGGTGCTGTGGGCTGCCAGGAGCCAGTTTGCAAAGCGAGGGGAGATAAGACACCAAGTGACAGCCGCTAGTGAGCTGTTTCCAGAGGGCAGGGTATAAATAGACAACAAAGAGATTTGGTGTCAGAGCAGCTCTCGCACCTTTCTGCTGCCCAGCCTGGCAGGCGCGAGAGGGGAATCGCAGCTGGGGAGCCAGTGAAATCTGCTCCAGGGTTTAAGTGCATATGGATAACGTAATGACAAGATAAGGCATTTATCAGCCTGTTCTGGACCTCTGTCCATCTGCAGTGGGCTCGCTCTGTGCTGCTGACTGGCCATAGCAGGTGGCACTTGGATGGACCCCCCAGCCGGAGCCTGGAGCAGCCAGCTCCTGCCTTGACTGCCCAGACAGCTCCTACACAAGGCGGCTGCTGTCCCAAAAAAGGTGCCCTGCTTGTCTCAGCTCTATCCCTTGTAATTTATGGTGATACCTGCCATGTGCTGCCCCGGGTTGAGGCTTATCCAGCCTTGCCCACTGCTCTTGCAGAGTGCCTGGGCTCTTTGTGGGGTCCTGGCTTGTTCTCCTGCCCACTGGTCACTCTGGGCAGCCTCACCTAAGCTTTTCCTCTCCTCTTTCCCTCTCTGGCTGGGCTGGGCTTCCCTCTCAGGTGCTGCTGTCCCCAGATGCTCCATTTCCTACCTGCTCTCAGGGTAAGAATAAAACCACCAACCTAACGATGCTTTGATGGCTTTGGAGGCTTTGGAGGCTTTGATGAGGTGTTGCAATGTTTTGCCACAGCAGCACTGGCAGCCCAAGGGTATTTAAATACTAAGAGTGGTGCACCAGCAGGCAGCAAGTCCTCTCCAAGCTTGCTGGAAAAAACTGCCATAAATTTTCATAACCCTGCCTGTGGCACCACTTTGATGCCTTTCAGGCAGCTTTGTGCTGTTTGGGGTCTGGGTTTGTCTCCTAGCTCGCTGTTGGACTCGGCAGGCTTTGGCTCCTGTGATGAACATGTCCTGCCCTGAGCAGTTTGCAAGGATGCTGTAAAGCACCACCATAAGGCTACAATGACTTGGTGAAAAGAACAGATTTAGGCTGAAGAAGGAAAAGGAGTGGAAAGACCTATTCTATGGAAAATCAACCCGGCCTGTGAGAATAAGAAAAGCCCAATTTTTTTCTGTGCTGGTGTAAATCCATGGTGGATTTTTTGGCAGCAGGGTATGGGGGGAGGCATCTGCGGGGGCGTGTGGGGCTGCTGGGGCTTGCAGCGAGCTCAGCTGTGAGGATGCTGCGGCGCTCGGCGGGGCTGACAGCGGGATTCGGGGCACAAAGCAGGGCTGCTCCCCTGTCTGTCAGCCGTGTGGAATTCCTGCGATACGGAGGGCCCTTTGTGTGGGGATCAGCTGTCGAAAGGCTGCCTATTTTTAGGGTGGCGGATCCCGTGCTATGCGAGGAGAAGGCTGATGGTGAGAGGTGTGTGCTCCTGCACCTCAGGTGGTGTTTTCTACTGTGACTTACACCCCTCTGCAATCGGATGGAGGCGCAGAACTGAGCAGAAACTCGGTATTTACATGCAGTTCTGTCTGGCTTATTGCAGAGAAGAAGTGAGCTACCATGGCAGCACTTGTGTGTACAGGTGTCTGATGTGTCTTCCTCACTGCCTGGCTTCAGCCTGAGCTAAGGGCAAGGAGAGAGAAAACCCCAAGGCTTTTCACTTCTCTCAGGGCTCGAAAAAAATGGGTGACCTTATAAAAAGGTTAAAAAGCAGCACAATCTTTCCACGTGCTTGAGGAGGAACACTGTGTGAGTACAACTTGTATCAGACACCAGAGAGGCTAAGCCAGATGTCTGAGGATGTAGTAAAAGGGGGTTTCATAAACTCCAGTGCTCCACAGCTGTGTAGAACAGCGTGTATCTTCCTGTGCCAGGGGCTCTGTTCGGCGTAGATGGCCTCGTTCTTTCATCACCAGGTGTATGGAAGCGCATCCATGTGTACAAACACAGATTTTGGGGGTTTGTTCACTCATCTCCAGACACCACCTGAAAGCTTGGCTTAAGTGTAGCCCAAGACAAGTCATTCATTGAGCAAAACCAGTCTTTGCACAGCTTTCTTTTGTTTTTTTTTTTTAGCTAATGTATAGAATAGTGAAGTTTTTTCCACTGACCCAGCTCTTGGATTCATCATCCACACTGGTAATGCTGTGGGAGAGGAAAAGAGCCCAGAGCTGCTCTCTTTAATAAGAAATCCTTGCAACTGTTCTGACAGAGAAATAACTTTGCCAACAGCCTGCACACTTTCCTTACATGTGCTAAACTGCTCGAGATGCAGCTGAATTTCTTTAAACAAAAGGCATTTGTTTAAAAACATCCTGACAAAAGTGTTACAAATGTTTTATGTTTGGGTTTTTTTTTTTCCATGGGAATGAACTCATGGAAGTATCTTTACCTGAAATAGGGTTTTCAGTTATGTGAAAATTCAGAAATTTACATTCTTTCTTTGCCATTTTTCTCACAAAAATGTTTCGTTCTGCTTTGTCATTTTAGAGAAATTCATATTTTCTCTATTTTTCTCATCTACTTTCTAGCAGATAAGAAGAGAAAATGATTACAAAGGAAAACCTTGCAGCAACTCCCTGGACAAATGGGGAATGGTTTTAAGCTGAAGGAAAGTAGATTTAGGTTAGGTATTAGAAATACATTCTTTACTGTGAGGCACTTCTGCAAGTTGCAGAGAGAAGCTGTGGATATCACATTCCTGGAAGTGCTCAAGGCCAGGAGCAGCAATGTGGTCTGGTGGAAAGTGTCCCTGCCTGTGGCAGGGGTTTGGGACACAGTGATCCTTAAGGTACTTTCCAACCCAAACTACTCCAGGGTTCTATGAACAATTCACCTGCCTCCCAAAATTGCTGCTGAACATCTTGGAGGTTTTTTTGAAAGCTCTTTCTCCTTTCTTCTGCACCCAGACCTGATTAGAAATTAGTATTCTTGGAAAGGCCTTCCCAAAAATGAACACTATTGCCGTATTTCCTAAAGCTTCTCTAGAAGGATACAGACAAAGGTCTGGGCTGGTCAGGGTGTAAATGTACAGCATTTACACCCTGATCAGCTACTGAGATGTGGTTTGGAGAGCTGCTCAGTGCCACTCAAAGTCAAGACAAGGAGCACTGTGGTTGCTTTAATTTGCTGATTGCATCCCTTTCCTATCAAGGCTGGAAAAATACAGAAATCCGAAATGCTCTGCTCAGTAATGCCTGCAGCGAGTCTGTGGTTTTTACCTGGTGCAAAGAAAGGGTTGTTTATAGAAGGAATGACAAATGCCTGTGCTGCTGGGATGCAGCAGTGTTTTCCTGACTGCCAGAGCTGGGTGGGATGGACACAGCTCCCTGCCCTCCTGTTCCGGGGGGCAGCACTTGCTGTCAGTGCCCTGCCCTGTTATCCTCTTTGTGGAAATCCTCTGGATTTGTGGAATGGGAGAGGGGATGTGCTCTCCAAAAGCTGCACTGTGAGGCCAGTGTGTCTGTACATGTACCTGCTCCCAGTTTCTGGGAGAGCAGTGGTGACCATGCAGTGTCTCAGAGGCCCTGAAGCCTCCACCTCCTGTCAGTTTCATTTTCTTGCTGATTTCTGTCCCCATCCTGGAATAAACATCTGCATATGTACAAACCTTGGAAGAGGAAGCAGAGTCTGTACCTAAACCCTCTTCTGCACTGAGCCAGGAACTCCTGGCTCACACAATTTTCGGGCATCTTCTACAAGAAACAAGACTGTCTGAGTGTCCCTTCCAAGCAGAGGCAGGTTAGCAGTAAAGCACAGAGCACTTTGTCAGCCTGCTGCTGAAACCTTGACATACAGGGATGTGATGGTCTTGGATCTTAGATCACCTCTGAATAATGTCAGCAATCAAAAACAATAATGGGGGAATGAGAAATTCAGGACACCAACTGTTCCTCTTTGAAAAAAACCAAACAAAACCAACCCAATAAAAACCCAAGCAAAGCAGTAAAAAAAACCCCAAACAACCAAAAACAACAACCCCAAACCTCAGCCTTGGTCTGGGCAAAGAAACAGCGAGGGCTTGCCAGCACCAGTGGCTTGCAGCAAAGTCTCAGTGTTTGCAGAGCAGTGGCCAAGGTGTTACGTTTTCGACTCTAAATGAGGTTAATGAAAGTTGCATGTACTCAAATCCCTGAGCGCCACTTTGAAAATGCAGGAGCTAACAGTGGTTATTTATTGATTTCATTTTGTCCCCCTGGCTCACGTGGGAGGTTGGAAGAGGGAGAGCAGTGGCCTGAATGTGTATGAGAAGGTGAGGAGAAAGCCTGTATAGATACAGGGAATGTGGGGCTGGCACTTAAGTTTGCAATCACCCAATTTGGGGATTTTTTTTTCCCCTCAAGCACCAGTTCAGATGGTCCACAGGGGACCCTGCTTTTGTGCCTGTGCCTCCATCCTCAACTAGGCAGCCATCCTGGCCAGCTCCTTCTACCTCGCCTGCAAGCTGCCCAAGGTTGCAAAAACTGGCAGGGCAAGGAGGAGAGGAGACCCACTGGGTAAGCTTCACTCCACAGGGACACCAGGTCAGAAACCCAGGGAAAAAGTAAACTTGAGTCATATTAAAAGTTTTAAAAATATATTTTAATATCAGTTTTTTAAAATATCTTTTCCCTTCCCTCTCTTTTTAGTTTTTCAGAATCTCAGCCCATGAAACTTGGCAGTTCCTCAGGGTGGAGGAGGGTGACTCTTGGTTTACCATGCAGCTGTTGGTACCCCAGCATGCCCAAAACATCTGTCATCAGTGGAAAGGAGCATTGCTCTGGCAAGGCTCTTCTTTCTTTGCAGTAAAGAACAAGCAAATTTGCTTATTTGTGGTTAATGCTTCTTCCAGATGGACAGAAATAATACATGACACACAGCCTCACTGTTGCCCAAACTGTTGGAGCACTGTGGAACATATTTGCAGCACAAAGACAAGCTGGGGAGATTGTTTAACTTACTGGTCTCCAGTTTGGAGCAGTCCTTCAGCCACAATATAAATGCAACCTCCCAGCAAGACTAAACTTTCTCATAAAAATGAGCAAAATTCCCAGAGAAGAGCTGTTCTCCTTTGTCTTCCTCCACTGAGATGGCAACCTATGTGACACTTTCTTGGTAGCCACTTTCAGGCCAGTGTTTGCTGTGAAAGCAGTTCCAGACCCCTTGTTGGTCACTGCAGACAACAGTTTCCCTCTTGTACTGACACTGCAAAGGGGTGGCTTGAATGTACTTTGTACGTCACACCAATATGCCACACGAATATGGGAATTTTTGCATGGAACTGATGTTCTTGGTGAAGCTTGACCAATTTTTCCAGCTGTGCTGTTGCTAAAATTTATGAGAATGGGGGTGTCCTGCCTTAGTGTCCTGATACTGGTTTAATTTACCGTCCCTTTTTGCTACTTTAAGGTGGTTTGGGGTTTTAGGGTGCCAAATCTTCCACTGTGAAGTTTATAGAAGTGGAATAGAGGTTTCAGAAGGAGAAAATCTGAGTTTTTTGATCTGCACTTCACCTGGCAGATCTGCTGTGAGGTGAGAGACCTTTTCCTGCACTTGGAACTGCCTTTCTGGCAGCAGTGACGGGGTGCAAGTAGTCTCCATCAGTGTGTGGGGAGCAGAGGGGCTCTGGATGCGCAGCCCTCCCCTTGCTGTGGAAACGAGTCAAGGGCTTTTCTGGCCCTTGTTCCCAGTGCAAGTCTCCTCTGTCCTGCTCTGTAAGAAGTGACCAGGAGAAGAGTCAGTTTTCATGTTTCAAAAGGGACTGGGAGGAGAGGAAAAGGGGCAAAGCTAAATATCACCAGCACCTTATGCCTGCAGTGTAGCAGACACCTATGATAACCCCTCTGATACCCCAGTGTCTGTAAAATGCAACTAGTCTTTGGAGTATCCTTAAATAAAAAAGCATTTTCCTAGTTGATCTTTACCTTCCATGTCCTGCCCCCTGCTAACTGGGGGTAATATCCAGCCCCTCTGCCTCTACAGCTTTCAGAAGGCTGTTTCTGACTTTACCAGGATTACTTGTTAAGGTACAGCTCTGCCTAATTAAGAGCTACAGCATCTTTCCCTGCAGTGAGGTTTGGGGTTTTTTTTTGAGAATTCATCACTCCGGAGCATGAGGCTGAAATAATTGCCTGAGCTGGACTTGGCCCCCTGTGCATTAACCCTTTGCTCCAGCCTGGCCTCTGAGACCTGCTGCCTTTAGCTCCCAGCTAAGTCCTGTGCTGTGCTGTGATCCAGGAGCTCTGCTGGCCGAGAACCGCAGCCGGGATGTCTCAGATGTGCTCGCAGGTTGGAGCAGAAATGAGGCAAAGCCTCCATGTGTCTGATGGTTTTGACCCCAAACAATATGCTGACTGCATAAATTAGGAGTTGGCTCAGGCTCACTTGAAGCTCAGCCCAGGTTTGCTTGAAACTCAGCCTAATTTTTCCTGAAGGCAAAGCTGAGTGGGAGAGGAGTTCTGGGTCAGGGAAGGGGTGCTTGGCAGGTCACAGCAGCCTGAAGAGCTGCAGTTTATCAGCTCACAGTAATTATCAGCCCACAGAAGCAGGGCTGCCTGTATTTCTAATTTCTTGCCTATACAGAACCATGCAGATGACGGGCAAAAGCGCCTTTGGCATCCTGGAACAAGCTGGGGAGTGCTCCTGGCTGCTTGTGGATCATTAACACAGTCAGGCCCCTAAAAATCCACCTTGATCAACCTCCCCTGGCAAAAAGCTTTATTTCCCCTGTTGCTGCCTTTCCATGCAGGTGCTATGTGTCCTGGCTGATGACTGCACCAGCTCCTGGAGGCAATTCACATCCTCAGCAGCGCTGCAGGGGGAGAGAGGCAGGGAGCCACGTGGACCCTAATTCCCAGAAACAGAGAAGACAAACGATGGAAAAAGTTCTGAGAGGGGTTTGCTGCTCTCGTGGTTAGCAGCTGGGCCCTAAAACAGGTTCTAATTTGGAGGGCTGGTCTATACTTCCATGACAACAGCAAGCAGCCAAGCTGGGGGAAAAGCTTGGAAGCTGAAAAACCAAGTAGAGCTGGTAAGCGTCCTGTGTTTTGGGCTGAACCCAAAATGGGCTTTTTTATTTTTATTTTTTTGTTAGGGTTAGGGTTCAGCCTCCAGGTTCCTGTCGGGCTGGGGCTTTCAGGTAGAGGCAGAAGGAAATGCATGGATGGGAATGCACTTGAGGAGATGGGGAAGCTCATCTTGTACTGCTCCAATGTTGTGTGAAGGATGCTAGGGACAGAGGGGTCCAACAGTGCTTTTTGGCAGCTCTCGCCTCGGTAAAGCCCCTTTGGATTCCAAGCAAGCAGTTTCTACCTTCTGCTTTCTGCAGTAATTTTGGTTTTATTGCCTAGGGGTGAGGGTTCCTGCAAACAAGTGAAACACAGGCGGGGGTGATAAAAGGTGCAAATTGAACTGGCCTCATGCAGTCCCTGGGAAGCAGCAGTGGATGAAGAGACTTCCAACTCTTTTACAGCTCTCTCTTCTTTGTTGTAAATTGAGCTTGAGGTGTTACTGTAAGGAAAACAATAATTTTTTGATGGCTCCATTACAGTTGTGGCTGTCCCCTGTGGAGAGCCCTACTGACTGGTGTTTTCTGTTCATTACATCTCACTTTGCCAAGACTTGCTTTCCTGCTGGCAGTCTCATATCCTCCATCCTTGTTTTCCTTTATTTCCCTAAAAAAATAAGAAGGTAATTATGTTTTCCTTGCACCCGTGCTTACCTCTCCTTACCAAGGGAGACGTGCAAAAGTGGTGTGGGCAGCAAGGGTCCCTTGAGCTCTCACACCCCTGGTGCCTATGGGCCCCCTAGATTTAGCCTTTCCCTTTTTTTTTTTTTTCCTGGAGGAAGATTTTGGAAAAAAGGAGGGAAGGAAGAAGAGGATCCTCTACCCATCCCTACCCAGGAGATCCAGGGTCTGATGCTGCACCACATCTCTGGCAGGAATTATAATCCTAATGGGACATCTATCCCTGCTTGCCTTTGGCTTATCTTCAGCTTCTGGCCCTAGCAGATGCTTTGCAGCCTTTCCACAAATGTTTGGGAAGAGAAGCCAAAGTTAGGCTCTTTTGGCAGGGTTTCCACAACAAATCCCTAGCTCCCAGGGAAGATGGATGTCATTAACCCAAGCTGAGTCCATGGAGGGGTCCTCAGGCTGGTGCCAGGGGCTGCTGCTGGGGGCTCTCCTCCAGCTGGTGGTGTAAACTGAGGAGGAAATAAAGGCTCTCCCCCATCCTTTCCAGCTCTTGTCCTCCACAAAGAGCTGGAATCCTCGCTGTTCTGACAACCAGACAGAGTAGTAGAAGATCCCTTTCCTTCAGTGCTATTTGCTTTGCATTTAGTGGGATTTAAGGTCCACTGTCCATCCCTGCTTGCTGTTGGCCTTCCCTGTTTTGGCAGGACTCCCTTGCTGCTTGCTTCTTCTCTTTGAAGGTCTGTGTTTTCCGCCACAATGAGGGGCTCCTGAATTCGGAGTCAAAAATGAGCCGTGCAAGACTAACATGAGACAACAGGGAGGTGACTCAGTCCTTGCAGTACATGTTTCCATGTTCCCAGCTGCTGTAGGAAATAAACAGTAAGTGGTTAACATCAATAGTAAGACACATATAGAAGAAAATGTTGTCCTAACAACGTTAAATCTACGGTTTAAATTGGGCAATGGCAGGAAATTTGGAATTAAGGACGGACGCTTGTCTCACGCTTCTCCATTTGCCTTGGGAAATAAATTTAATTCAGGCACAAAGTGAATGAAATGGCACTGGAAATGCCATTTTTTTATTTTTTTTAATGCATTACTGCATTTCCTGGCTTTTATGGCAGGGAACGAAGAAGCAAGACTAAATGAGGTCTTTTGTGTCCTTCAGTTCAAAGTGATGGCAACAAAATCCATGCAGGTCTCAGGAGTCAACAGAGACTGAGACCAGCTTTACTCAGTTTTATCACTGTGTTGTGTAGCCATGACACTGGAGAGGTTCTTCCTTTGGGGGCAATTATTTTTGTTCTTTTAGTTGAGCAGTTTATTGAAGTTTCTTTTGGTTCAGATCTACTGGGACTACTTGGATGCCAGAGGACAAGTTCAGTCCAAAAAAATCCCCCTCACATTTACTGAGGTAGAAAGACTTCTGAGGAATAGAAATATTTCCAGGTTGAAAATCAAAGTGAAGCTGTTGCAGTCTATTTGTGAGCACTGTCTGGGAAGAAGGTCTGAAAGTCTTGCACTATGCCAATAGGTCTGTAAGTCCTGTGTGTTCCTACAAAGTCACCTTCTGATGCTCTTGTTGATGGCAAGGAGGGTTTCTTCAATGATCAGCTTCATGTGGGTCAGTGGGACTATTGCAGAACATGACCTGCAGGATAAGGGCTGAGAAAGACAACTGAATGACTGAAAGATTTAGCAGCTTTAACGACTGAATTGTTTGTGTACTTCTGGAGGAAAGTGCTGGTCAAGAGGTGTTAAGAAATCCTGTTGACAAAAATCAGGATTCAGCTCTGTAGACTGGAAGTGCCTTATTTGTCCTCTGTTCAACAGCCAGCCTGGGAGATCTCTACGAGTAGTCCATTTCCGGGTGTTTTTTAGGGTGTGTTTTAGGTGTTCCTAAAACCCAAGAGAGTGAAAAATCAAGTTTGAAAAGTATGTTGGCTGGGCCCTGGATCAGAGATATACGGGGGAATAAACACCATCTCAGCATGAAGTGGTTTGGAACACAGAGAGACAGAAGAACCAGGAAGGCCTTTGGACTGGAAATGTGTCGTGTATGTTACATCCTTTGCTCTTTATCCTCCTTTTTCTGAAGAACTGTCTGCGGACATTTGGAGATTATGCTGTTAGCTGAACAAACAAAAGGGATTAAGGCTGGGCTGGTTCGTTTTTCCACCCTCCACCCATCTTGGAATTCATTACCATTCATTGCCACTAACCAAAATAATAAGGGGACCAGCCGCGCACAGCGCTGCTTCCTCTGTCCCAATTTCCATGTCGAGGCAGATTTGTCCATGCAGACCACCAGGCAGGCATAGCCGTAGGAAAGGAGCCAAACTTCCCCAGCATGGCTTGGTCATGCCAGGATCCCAACACAAGGCTAGCTTGCATGCTAATTCCTTTTCACTAGAATCAATAAGGGCTGAGGGATGTTAATTTTATGTTTGCCGTATGTATTTAAATGTGTGCGTGTGCTCACATTTAAAAATGCACTTATGTCTGTGGGAAAGGTCTGAGCTTGGCCTCGTCTGACTTCTGGTCACAAAGTCAGTTGAGTCATTACCTGAGTCTGCCACAGTCCTCAAAACAGCCTTTCTGTGACCTGTTCTTCCTGCTGGGGTCAACTGGAAGAGCCACCCTTGAGGTCCTTTTTTCTGCCTCCACACATGGGAAGGTACGAGCCTGAATGGGAGCAGATGATCGAAGAGCGGCTGTTACATTTCCAGATGCCAGGAAGGATGAAAGCAAACCTCCTTCCACTCTGCCTTTGTGGGGGGTATGTGATGGGATGTGACATCTGAGCCTGTGGATGTCTGGTGAAATAACTCCAGGCAGTGCATGGAGACACTCATCTCTCCCTGTAACCAGTGGGAGAGCAAGGGAGCTGCTCCTACACGAGGTGAATCCCTCACAAGCCCACCAAGAACCTCAGGGAGATCCTCAAAGTGTGGGTAAAGCACGTTTTTAATGCTTAACACCAACTTCCCTCCATGCAGCTGAGCTGGGTTGTGACCAGGAAAGCAAAACCAGCATCTGGCTCCCATGCTGGCATTCCGTGGGGATATGTCACAGCCCCTCCAGTGCCGAGGCCTGAGCGTGTTTCCTGCACCACTCACCAGCGGGAAGATTTTGGTATGCTACTTGAGGTGGTCTGGGAATTTAGCTGCCTCTTGGCTGTGGTGTCTGAAGCAGGGGTCCAAAAAATTGGTGTGCATGCACTCTGTGACCGCTCAGAAAATGTTGCCGATGGAGCCAAATTCCTTCCTTCAACTTGCATGCAAACAAGCCACTAATTTCACTGGCAGTTGAATGTGCATTTCTGAGGGCAAAATTTGACCAAAAGCCTTTGAGCAGAAGTTTTAGCATAATCACACAGAAAAAAAAAAGGGGGGAGGGCAATTGCAAGTGGCATTTTGCAGAGAAAGAAGGATAAAAAAGTAGAAATCAAAGTGTGGAAAAGCTTTCCAGTAACAAAACTCTTCGGAGTTTTTTTAAACAGCACAATAGCTATTGATGGGTAAAAAACAAAACAGGACAGTATATCCTCTTGAATTTATTCTGGTCCCAACAGGCTGTCCCTGGCTTTTTTTTTTTGGAAGAAACCCTTGAGTAAACATGTTGTCCAACATGGAAAGACACTGAGCATGTCATAGAAGCAATTTGTAAAGTGTTCTGGGAGACACACCAATGCTGTCAGGGCCAGGGAGCTGCTTAGCTTCACTTTGATTTACAGATAAATACAGCGTGTCTGGGGCTTCCAGTTGCCGACTGTGCGGGCGAGCTCCCGATTCCGTGCTGTGTTCTGACTCCATGGGATTAATTGGGACCACCGGGAAGCATGGCAGCAAGAGTAACCTTTCCTGGTGCTGTTGCAAGGACTAAGGAAAAGAGCTTGTGTGGCAAGGTGGGGCTCAGCTTCTCCCGTCATAGGACTGGGGCTTAGCGTAAGATGAAAGGTAAAGAGGACATTGTAAAATTAGGATTTTCTGGATGTTCCCATTCAGGTAGAGCTCTGAGTATTGAATGTGGCTGGCTTTGTTTGCCTGTTTTTTAACTGTGGTGCACATTTTAGTGTATTTGGGGGTTTCTGCAGGATATTGAAGTGAAGCAAGTGCCCAGCTGAGATACTTTGGTTTTTATGGTATGAAACCTGCAAAGGACATTTGCCCTTCAAGCCTGTGGTGCAGCAAAATAAAAGCAGGAGTTGCCTGGAAAGGGCTGGTTGGGACCTGGTTTTTATAGATGAAGGGATCAATAGAGGAGGGATGGGGCTGTCTGAAAATACAAGTGCAATTATAACTCATGCAGAGTGATTAACTGCCAGGGTTCTGATGGTTGTTAATTACTGGACTTGCCCTCTGGAAATGGCTACTTCAACACAGAGGCTGGGACAGAGCAGGAGTGTGTTTCAAGTGTAAATAAATGTCAGTTTTTGGTACAAGGTCCCAGAAAAGCTGGGATTACAGAAAGGAGAAGCCAGGAAGCTATGAAAAACAGCTTTGCACTGACTTGTTTATTTATTTATTTTTAATATGTCTCAGCAAGATTATGAAAAAAGTACAAGTGGATCAGCTGGAAGTGTTGTAATATTGAAGCAAACCTCATGTACTGCAGATGGAAAGAGAGGAAAATAAGCACTATGTGTGCATGAGAAGAATGGGAATGAGATGAAATTGCCTGCTTACAGGCAATTCTTCATACTTTACCGTATTGCTCCCATGGTGCAGGACAGTTCTGCACAGGAATGTGATGCCATGAGCCCTTGTTCCATGTCCCCAAAGGTTGTAGAGTTTTTGTCCAGCTCCAAGTGCTCCTTGACATGCAGCGGGTTTGGATCATGATCCTCCACCTTGTAGTCCCTGATTTTTCTAGTCCTGATCATCAGCTTGCAACGCCTGCCTTCTGTGGATAAAGCCAAGACAGCATCACTTTCTATCCCTCGCTGCCAGCAGGTTCTACACACTTCATGCAGGAGATTGCCAGTTGGGAAGTGGCACTTCAGGTTTCCAAGGCTTGGGAAGTAGTGTGTGAAAGCACCGCCTCACCCCTAAGACAGCAAACCATTGTACAATCTCTGGCATTTGGAGGGATTTGTCAGTGGGTTCCTACTCCAGACAGGCTTCTGAAAAGTTTCTCTACCTCTTGTGATGATCCTCTGACCCCAGCCATGGAGACTCCCCTTGGTGCAGCTGCAGCAGGAGCTGTCGTGTGCAGGGTAGAGTGGATGGTTTTGCCCTTAGAACCTGAGGTAATGGGGCTGGTATTCATTGCTGTCCCCATGGCTGTCCTTAGCATTACTGACATCAAAAACTGAGTGATGACACCTTTCCTTCTCCCTTTCCCGTTTTTTTTTTCCTTCTGAAGAGGCTTAAAGAGTGTGTCCCTTCCACAGGTCTCCTCTCCAGCAGCTCACCTCCCTCCCTGCCCTCAATTGAAGACAGCTGCCAGGAAATATTTCTGCTGTTTAGCTGAAGTGAAAACACATGGAAGTGGGGGGGGGGGTGGGGTGGGGGGGTGAAGGAAGGGCAGAGTTTATAATGTAATTACTGTAATTTTGTGAAACTTGGGTTAAGGTGGGGAGAGGGGTGTGTTGAGCATGGGGGTGCACCTGTGCACAGGGTGAGACCCCCAGAGATGGCAGCTGAAGTGAAGCACTACAGCCTTCAGCAGTACCTGTGAAGAACAGGCTGCTCCTTGAGCACAGGCACCAGTTTATCCCAGGGATGGCACTGGGGCTGAGGGATCTCTGTGAGGACAGGCAGGAACCTCCGGGGATGGCGGCGGGGCTGAGGGATCCCGGTGAGGACAGGCAGGAAGGTCCAGGGATGGCGGCGGGGCTGAGGGATCCCGGTGAGGACAGGCAGGAAGGTCCAGGGATGGCGGCGGGGCTGAGGGATCTCTGTGAGGACAGGCAGGAACATCCAGGGATGGCGGCGGGGCTGAGGGATCTCTGTGAGGACAGGCAGGAACATCCAGGGATGGCGGCGGGGCTGAGGGATCCCGGTGAGGACAGGCAGGAACATCCAGGGATGGCGGCGGGGCTGAGGGATCCCGGTGAGGACAGGCAGGAAGGTCCAGGGATGGTGATGAGGCTGAGGGATCCCGGTGAGGACAGGTAGGAACATTCAGGGATGGCGGCGGGGCTGAGGGATCTCTGTGAGGACAGGCAGGAACATCCAGGGATGGCGGCGGGGCTGAGGGATCCCGGTGAGGACAGGCAGGAACACCCAGGGATGGCGGCGGGGCTGAGGGATCCCGGTGAGGACAGGCAGGAAGGTCCAGGGATGGTGATGAGGCTGAGGGATCCCGGTGAGGACAGGCAGGAACATCCAGGGATGGTGATGAGGCTGAGGGATCCCGGTGAGGACAGGCAGGAACACCCAGGGATGGCGGCGGGGCCGAGCGGTGTCTGAGGGAAGGCGGGAACTCCCTCAGGTACAGCCGGTTCCAGCCGGTTCTGACGGTTCAGCACAGCCCCTGGTGTGACACCTTGGGCAAACCGAGGTAAGGAAGAGGGAAAATTCTGGAAAACAGAGAGGAATGAGGGGGAAATGAGTGATGAACCAGTGAGCACCAGGGGGGTTGAGGAGGAGGTGGGATCCTACCTGTGGAGATGCCACGATGGGGCAGGTATGTGCCCCCCGATTTTCTCCTTGTCCTGCTCGAGGTGAGGAGTGTGAGTGACTTTGTGGGTGACAGCTGGGCACCTCCAACCCGACACAACCTGAGTTTGGGGTCACATCACTCATTTTTGTGAGGAAAAGATGGAATATGAGCCCGGAAATGCGAGTTTTATCTGTATGGCAGTGGGTTCAAGTGACAGACCCTGAGGGGTCAGCTCAAGCCCTGCGGACCCCACTGCTGGGTCCACACAGAGCTTTTCAGTTCTGTTTTTTCATTTCAAGGGAAGGATTTGGGTGGGTTTTCAGTTTCAGAGTACTGGATGCTCTGACGACAGCACAGGCTTCTCTTAGTAAGAAACCCTGTAATGTGTTCATGCTCTGGGGCAAGAAGGTGTTTTGTCTAAGAAAGGAGGAAGATAAGTTGCTTTGGCACTTGCAACTGATAACGTGTATTTTGTGAGACAATCGTTTTTGACTCTAGGATAGATTTGATAGATTTGTGCAAAGTTAAATGAAGATAACATGATTTTATTGCAATTGTGATGTAAACTGAGACACAGCTCTGCCAAGAAAGGTATCCCTCCCTCCGGTATATTGTAGAATTGCGTACAGTTCATGACTGTGCAGATTAGTTGGCTTAGGGCTAAAAGGGGATATTGAAGACTACTTCTTTGGATCATTCATTGTGGTTTTGTCCTCATGAGGCTGGGAGCATGAGGCAGCTTGATGGACTGATTTGCTGTTAGCACAGCTCTGTTTTTTCACCATAACAATATTTAACTGCTTAGTGTCTGGCTCCAAATTGAAAGAGGAGAGCTCTAGCTTAGGAAGAAATTCTTAGAGGGTGATGAGGCTCTGACACAGGTTGTCCAGAGAATCTGTGGCTGACCCATCCCTGGAAGTGTTCAAAGCCAAGTTGGAGAAGGCTTGAAGCAACCTGATCTAGTGGAAGGTGTCCCTGTTCATGGGAGGGGGTTGGAATGAAATGATCTTTAAGGTCCCTTCCAGTCCAAATCACTCTAGGATTCATTCTGTTATTCTGTGCACTTTCCAGCACCCCACAACAACCCTTGCATGTTTTTCTGGAAGGGTAGTCCCAAGAAATCTGCCAGATGAGAGTACTCAGGAAATTGATTCCCTGGTGGAAGGAGGCTTTGATCCCCAGCAGGTGCTTCTTGGCATGGTAGGGTGGGAATGGGAAAACCTGCGAACTGGGCTCTGCCTGGATGGAGGCAGAGCAAGAAGAGGGAGCTGGTGACCCTGACCTGTGGTAGGCAACAGCTTGGCATTAAGAGATTGATACATATGCCTGCTGTTGAGACCATACCATTCCTAGAAACTGTGCACAATTTATATAAATAGCGGGGTGTGAGGTCCAGGCCAGAGTGGGGTTTTTAGTGGCTCTTGCCAGCAAAGCTCATGAGGACTCTCACTGATTCCGAGCTATGTCTGACACAGTGTGGCCAGGCAATATGCTTTTGTCAAAAAATATATTTAATTTTTCATTATTTCTTTCTGCATTTGGGCTTTTCCTTTCATCAAAGCCATCACTGTTTTCCTTCATTTTTCCGAAAGCACCAAACAAACAAGCCTTCAAAGTGAGACAAGCCTGATTTTTATTTTTCTTCAGGAAACTTGTTTTCCCTATTTTCAGAAACCAGTTCTTGCAAGTCCCTGCTGCTGGGCCTCCCAATCCCGTGCAAGGGGAGCATCAAAGGGGACAGGGCCTGGTGGGAGCTGTTTACAGCCTGAGAGTGTTTGGTGCTGCAGTCTCCATAGTTTCCAAAATGCCAGCTTTTGGGGAAGTTGCATAAATTTGATTTGGATCCTACTGTATAGCTGCCTGGTCCTCCAGACTTTTAAATTTTTTTGTCCAGTGGAGCAATGAGCATCAGCCCTGGAACTCTCTTGCACACCTGCAGTTATTGCTCATAGTTTAACATGTCAGTTCTTCTGCATGTTATTTTTCTCACATCTGCTTTTGCACACATTATTTGATTTACTCCACAGAGGAATCCAAGGACTTGGCCACAGCAGCACAGAAGTCAAAGGCAGAGCCCATTAGGACCACAGTGTCCCTTGTGAAGTCAGCCAGGAAAGCATTGCATGCCTGCAAATATCCCAGACAAACAGAGGGCAATTTCAGAGAGGTGTGGGCAGGGAAGTGAAACCAAAACAAACTGCTCCTTTCAAGTAATAGACCTGCTCCGTCTTTGCTAGTGTGGACTCCATTTAATTGTTTGGGGCTGAGCTGAAGTGGCTGTAAAGAGCAAGCACTCAGATTTGATGGTGGTTTACACTTTTTTGCTAAATGTGTGTCCCTACAAGAGGTACTGGGAAATGGTGACTCGGGGGATGTGTGGGTACTGTTAGGTTGTGTAGTGGAGACCTGGCAGCAGATGTGCCTGTCTCTGCTGGGTGTTGCTCAACACCTTGGCTCTCTCACACAAAAAGCGTGCCTGGCTGAGTCTCTCTTTCCAGGCCAGCCACTGTGGTCATGTTCTTGTGTAAAGCAGTGCGTGTTACAAGTGAGTCCACCCACTCAGCTGCAGCGTGGGCTTCACTAAAGATTTTCAGGAGTGATCTTGCCCATCCACAGAATGACTGACAATCCTCTGACCTCCTTTGCAAGCTTGGGCTGTCCAGAGAGGACGGGCCCAGGAAAGCTTGTTCTTAACCTTTTCCTAAAGAGCTAATTTCGGTGCCATGCATGCTGCTAGGCTGACAGAGCCCCTGGAAAGATGGAGGAACTTGGGAAGGGCACAGAGTCATTGCAATGGAATGGCTGTTCTTCTATCACCTTCAAAACACTAGGAGGGAGGGAGGGAGGGATTACTCATTGGTGTCCCTAAGGGCTTCTCGGGTCACCCTCAGCACCACTCACTGCCTTTCCCTGGATGACACATGGCATATGTGTCTTGGAAGTGTGAGTTGAACATAAACAGGTTTTTAAGTGATGTCCTGGTTGGTTTCCAGACCTGGAGGAGGATGCCTTCATGGGCACCATGAGATTCAGGACTTGCAAAGTAAGGGTTTGGTAACTTTGCCTTGAAACTCCTTGTGGCTGACTGTTTATTCACCTCTTCCTTTCTTTGACCCTTGTCAGCAGTTTATCTTAAGGCAACTCAGAGTGGCCTTGTTTCCCTGAGGAGGAAAGGGAGGAATACTCCAAGAATGAAAAGCATTCATTGATCACCAAAGACCACCAAGCAATAGAGTGGCAGAGGTGAGAAAAACACCAAGTTGTCTCTCCATCAGGCCACAGAGCCCTAGAATTATACATGCCTTGCAACAAAAAGGCTTAAAGGACTAAAAAGCGTCACAGGGACTGAGAGAAAGCCACAGATTGTCTGTCTGAGGCCACCCTCTTATGCAGATTACACCTGTCCCTGCTGCAGATGATGGGCATCTTCCAGTGCTGTTTCCCTGCAAGTGCTCAGCCCTTGGCATCGTACCTGCCTGTGAGATGTGGTTTGTGTCTCAGCCTGAGCTGCTGTTCCCACCAGCTCCCCAAACTGGACGTGTGGAGCAGTGAACTTGGAGACCTGCTCCCAGCCATGTCTGGGGCTGCCCCAAGGCGCTTGCCACCTTGCCTCACTAGTCCCTAACAAAGCAAATGGCAGCTCAGGCTTGTTGCTGTCTGTGGCAGGATTTTAACACCTTGTGGCTGTCAGCGATGTCAGTGTCCCATGCACAGCGTGCCACTGGCCGTACTCTGGCTGTAACCTAAACCAGCCTTGAAAGTATCCTTGATTCTGTCCTGGCAGGAGATGAGTGAATTCGAAAAATCCAAAAGCAGCATGGTGTTTGCTTTCTTAAAGTTGTTTTTGATTTGGGGTAGTGTTTAACAGGTTGACCAAGCCTAGCAGAGAGAGTCACCCTTGGGAAAGACAACCTGAAAGGACTTTCCCAGGAAGACCAATCCCGAATCTGGCAGTTATAAAGCTGCTGCAGCTGTCAGATGGGCTTCTAGGAAAAATAACAGGACAGCGGGGCAGAGCTGACAGCTGAACTGGTACAGGTGACAAAAAGCAATGCTGCCTCGCCAGGGACTGAAGTGACCATTAGCCTCTCATAGGGTGTAAAAAATCAAATTGCATGCCAGAGCATGCTTTGGACAAAGCTGATTTAGGAGCTGAATGCGCTGGGATATCTGCTGGTGAACGCAACTGGATTTTCCATCTGGAAGGCATGATTGTCTGGCCTAGAAGCCAATTTAAAGAACAAATTAGATCTGGCTGTTTGTCAGAGTCTCCTCCTCGAAATGCAATAAGGACAGGGTGGTTATATAATGTAAACCATTCTTGGTAGTTTAGTGGTCCTGAAACAACAAACAAGCCAAGGAGGGAAAAGTCAGTTTGCAGAATTCAAAGCCGAAGGAGTTCAGCTGAGGAATTCAGTCCGCATGATCCAGCAGAGATGTGTGCTGCTATTCCTGTATGTCTTGAAAGGAAACTGCCACCAGATCCTCTGCTATTTTCTGTCCACAGGCCCTACTGATAGGCGTGATATTTCAGCCTCTGCACTAAACCCCAGTGCTCCAAATATGCAGGGACAGTTGTGTGCAGAGCCAAGCAGTGTTCCCCACTGCTGGGGCGCCAGTGGGAGGAAGCTCCTTCCTCACCAACACATATCAGAGCCCTGGGAAAGGCAAACCTCTGTGGATAAACATGGCTTGTGGTGGCTTCGCCCTGATCCATTGCAACATTCACTGTCACAGGCAGGATGGGAAGTTCAGAAAGAATTTCTTCACCTAAAGGGTTTCCCAGCATTGGAACGGGCTGCCCAAGGAGGTGGTGGAGTCACCATTCCTGGAGGTTTTCAAGGAACGACTGAGTGTGCCACTTAGTGCTATGGTTTTGTCGACAAAGAGGTGATTGGATAAAGGCTAGACTCCATAATCTTGGAGGTCTTTTCCAACCTAAATAATTCTGTGATTTGCAAGGTGCGTGGTAGGCAGCAGTCCCTGCCAACAAGGATTTCCATGCTGTCTCCTTGCTGACCCCTCTTAAAGCAGAGAAGTTTATTTTAATCGCTGTATTGGTAGCAGCATGTGGCCAAATTAAAGAAAAATATTTTTTGAGCCTGAAGGAAGTGAACCACCATTTCAGACTGATGTCCTTCAAGGGCCATTGCAAGGGTCTGTTTACTACTTAATACTGATCTAGTAATTATATATGCTTTACTGCCCGCTGTTCGTAATCATCAACAGGCCACTCAAACTGGAGGAAGGTAGGAAGCGTGCACACGAAGTGGACAGCACTGATTTATTGAGGAGAAAGAGGAAGAATGTTACAGTGCATCAAGATGAGGTTTCAAATGCCTGAGGTAAAAAAGGAGTGCTTGACTTAGCCATGTGGGCAGTGAGTTTTGTGGTCAGAGGCTCCAGCTCTCCCCTTTTCTCATTGGGACCTGTCACAACGGATTCCCTTTTTCTGGATTGGCATAAATCTAGAGTGACTACACTGATATTGAGCTGGCACAGGACCTAAGTGGCAAAGACTAAGGAAGCTAAAAAGAGCTTTTTTTCCACTGACTTTAACGAGTCCCAAATGAAGAGGATTGGACTTTCTCTTAAAACAAGTTTGTTTATGGGCACTCAGCTTCAGACATGACTTTTGGGTGCCCAGCCAGATGGAGATGCTTCATCCTGGAATACTGCAGCCATCGTGTGAGCTGCTCTTGCCAAGTGTGCCTTTGGGATAGAAAAGCCGCTTTCCATAGCCCCCCTGTGATGCTGCTAAAAGGAGGTAAAGCCCCCAGTGGCAGCTAAAAACCCAGCAAGCTGGAAGAGGCTCCATAGGTGGCTGAAGGTTTACTGGTGTAGCTGCTTTTAATAAAGCAGGTTAATTACCCTGCCAGGGAGGGTTTCCATCAGGTGCTAAGAAAGCAACAGTGGTGGGAGGGAAAATTCTGCACTGGAGCCGTGCTGCTCTCTGACACCATCAATCTGCTCCCAGGCTCACATCCTTCCTGCTTCACTTTGCTTTCCTCTCCCTCACACGGGTGTGCAGGAGTGACCTGTGGGGGGCAGAGGGCAGGAGCGAGGGATTTGCCCTGCACGGGGGAACCAGTGGCGCTGCAGAAGGACATTAGCAGTGCTCCTTGTCTCCTGGCTTTCCTCCGCGAGTAATTTCCAGGGAAATTGAACCCGACTCCGCTCCATTAGCCACTAACCTCTCGTCTGCT
The DNA here is from genome assembly GCF_030490865.1 of Poecile atricapillus. Lineage (NCBI taxonomy): Eukaryota > Metazoa > Chordata > Aves > Passeriformes > Paridae > Poecile > Poecile atricapillus. The sequence goes on from NC_081254.1 coordinate 4,685,937, forward strand.
GGGCCTGTCTTTTGCATTATGATGGAGCAGAGCTGCCTTGCACGCTGCTGTCAGGGTCTGAATCAGCTTTGATAAAAGACCAAGTGCTGGAATGAGAGGAAGTATTTACCTAAAGTTGTTTTCAATTTCCTGAGCTTGCTATATCCATTCTCCTTCGCTTCTGGATTCCAAAACCTTCGGTGTTCTGGGGGAGCCTTGCTTCATTACTTTTGCTTCCCCCAGTGCAGTTGACAGTCTGGATTTCCCAATCCTCCCAGCTCTGATTCATTAACTTCAAAGCTCATACAAAGCTGCTGCGGGTTTCCCGGCTGCTTGTGCGGGGATATGAGCCTGTCCCGGCACGGCAGAGTTTGGTTTTCCAACCAAAACTTGGTTTTCCCGTATGCACGTGGCATCTGGTCAGCCCTGGGCCTTGGGGGTTCTGGCTCACCCCCATAGGGTGTTCACCCTACATATGTTGACTGACTGTCCCAGGTTGATGGCAGCTGGAGCCTGATCTGCACCTGCCAAAGCTGAAGAGAACGGGTTTTCTTAGCGATGTGTGTGGAAATAGGTAGTGGAGGATTAACAGGAATCCTCTGCCTGACAGAGGTGAGGGGGAGGCAGGAGGAGGGTGGGCTGTGGGGTGGATGGGATAGCCCAGCTGTGCAGTGAGGCTGAAGGCATTCAGCAGTAGCTTTTCACTAAGCTGTTTAATGGTAAATCTAAATGCAAATCAGTGCTCTGGCTTATCAGTCCCACGCGTGCCAGTGCACTGTGGCCAACACCTCGGTGCACAAGTAACTAACTGAGCATACAATGCCTGGGCTTGGTTTTAATAGAGGGAGGTTTTCTGCTCAGCAAGGGGCCGAGGGAGTTGCTGCTGGGAACAGAGGAGCTTTTCCTCAGAGCCCCAGCCTTGGGATGGAGAACGTTGTGCCCTGGTGATTTCATGTGTGAAAATATCACCCTTATTTTTCCACCTGGATGAGAAGATTTTGATTGTTCAGTCTAAAAACTTCTTTGCTACAGCTCAAGCTTTGTACTGCTCTAGCTGTGCTGAGAGCCTGTAGCAATGCTCTGCACCAGGGATTTCCCAGGTTCACCAAAACAAAGAATTTCCAAAGCAGCTCTCCCAGTGTAGGCGCATCTCTGTCATGAGCAAAACCCATCTCCCACAGGCTGCTGTGGGAAATCTTAGGCTTGCAAGATACTGGGGAATAGTGCTGCAGGGAAGGAGTCTTTTTCTTGTCTTACTTGTAGCAATGTTGTTCTAATTTAACTTCTCTTTCCCACCCGGGCTCTGCAGGAACCAAGATAACAGAAGAAACAGGCCAGCAGAATGACCATCTCTGCAGACTCCAGTGGCACCAAAAATTAAAAATCAGCTCCAAATCAGGAAGAAAAAGCCCAGCAACTCACCAAAAAACCAAACAACTGCTGCAAAGAAATAAAACTTCTTCCTGCAAAATGCTTCTTGGCTGTGAAGAGCTTCTGCTGTGAGAGGAAAGTTCCTCCATGAAGAAGGGTGCAGAGCCTGGTTTGCTCAGAGCCATTTCTCTCATCATCTGAACAAAAGGTGAGAGGTTAGTTGAAAACACAAGGACGAGCGTGGGCAGTTTAACTGTGTGTCCACCACTTGCTGTCTCGTGCTCTTCTCCAGCAAAGCCTTCCCTCTGCGGGGTGTGCAGGAGAAGGAGTGGCCCCAAACTGTGCAAAACCTTCTTTTGCTCCATCCAGCCTTGGAAGCTTTGACCCAACCTCTGCAGGAGCTGCTGGTGGCCAGGCTCCCAACCCTGGACACAGCTCAGCTCTGCTTGATTGTTCTCACACAGCTCTGGGGACAGGTTCCCACCGCTGCAGCTGCACGAGGCCAGTTTGGCTTTGTTGGGAGGGAGGCAACAATGAGCTCAGGCATTTTAGGGTTATGAAAATATAAAACCCTAACCAGATATTACTAACTTTGCTTCTTGCTTACTTCCTTTGCTGCTACCAGCGCTAGGAGTTCATATTGTGCAGTGAGCCCCTTTGTTTTGTAGGAGACCAAGTGATTAAAAACAGCCATGATATTACTATGCATGGACAGTACATTTTTTCCATGTATTTTCATAACCCTTTCCCCAAAGGATCAAATGTGTCTTTATTCTGTAACTCCACAATGGGTTAGAGCAGCTCCTCGGGCGGGAATTGTTCTGCTCCATAGGCCACTTAATACTTCCTATAAACAAATACCAAATTAGGTAGGTAATACTCAATATTCCTGACCTTACTTGCAAAGTATGTGTAACTGCATCTCAAAGAGACAAGGGTGGAGATACCCGTTGTGAACCTGAGGTTAAAGATGACAAAATACTTGTTGTGGGGTTTTGCTTTTTCTGTTTTAGTTTTTGGAGTTGTTTGTTGGCTTCAGTTTTATTTTAATAAAAAGCGAGGGTACATGTAAAAATGGCATTTCCCACAAAAGAAATGCAGGGAAGCTTTGATGTCAGACCTCTATTGTACCTTATTGTACCTTATCTCTGGTACCTAAACCAAAGTGTATCTATTTGAGGATGGAGTTTCACAATAATGCCATGGGATATATTTTTAAGTATGCACATGCCTGCTTGCTTTTTGTGCCTAGTTAACGCTGTGTAATTTTCTAAATATTGTCTGAATTTGAGCCATGACATCAAGACTCCGCATCAGAGCAGGACCCCTTGGTCCTTCAGAGTCCCTGGCATGGGAGGTTTCCACTCTGCTTGCCTTTGGAGAACAGGCTGCTTGGGACAGACAGGATCCTGTGAGACCCCTAGACCTTGCCTCCACCATGGGCCCAGTGGCAGATGCTGCCAAGCTGTTATGGAGGTGACACTGTCCCACTGCAAGCCTGGCAGCCTCTGGGATACAGAGCAGCTGAGGACAGGGAAGGTCCATGACCAGGAAAGGAAAAAAAAACCCCTAAATCTCTCTGCCCCTGTGTCCCATTTGTGCGAGAGTGTTCTGACCTTTCCTCGCAAGGGCCCTGAAAGCTGATGGGAGATTTCCTATTGCCCCATTGCTGTTTCTGCCGGGCAGCCCCCTACAGATGTTCGACTCTCACTGCCTTGCCCCGGAGGGATGTGGCTGTGCTTGCCTCAGCCCCTTGCAGTGCTCCATCTGAGCAGCATTTTGCAAAGGGATGGTCTGCAGACCATGTACTTCCACTTGCAAGAGTTCTTCCCATCCCCTTGTTTTGTTACCCTCCTTCCTCCTCTCTTCTCCACTCAGAAAACATCTGTTTCCAGATGTTGTTCTTGAGTCTAATAAATGCAGCGAAAGGCCTCGAGTTAATATATTTACAATAGCTGGAGATGTTGGCTGCTAGTTAGTGGCTCGTTTGAGCACACCAAGACCCCCGTGTTTCCTGCGGGGGGGGGGGGCAGGGGGGAAAGCAGAAGAACAGAAAGAGGACTCGGGTGGGGCTTTTCTCCCTAGTAAATGGTCTGAAAAGGGAAAGGTTAGTGGTGGGATTGAGCACATGGCCATCTCCAGCCAGTTGGCTTCAACTTGCAGTTAGTGACAGGAAGGACATGTTATTTTTTTTATGGAAGTTTGTCTTTAAGTGAAGGAAGGTGAGGAAAGCCTGCTGCTGTTACCTATCCCTTTTCAGATGAAAAATCTACCTGTTGTAGATACCTCGCTGGTTTGAACTGTGCTTATAGAAGCAAGAACCTCATCCACACCCAGCTCTATACATTTCTGGCCTGTGGCATGGAGTGGTTCACGTCCACTGTACCTGCCTCGGGTCAAAGATGGTTTAGGGAGTAATGAGACCACCCTGTGAGCAATCCCCACATACTGTGAGCACTGTGTGTCTGTTGCAGAGCAGTGCTGGGCAAACTCTGTGAGGTGCTTTGCCCACGTACAGATGTCCCTGACAAAGACAAAGTGCCCGTGCCAGCTCAAGACTGACCAAGCTGGAGTCTTGCCATGCCTGCTTGTGATCAATTGATCCAGTGCCATGTGCTAGATGTGAAACTTTTTCTTTGTACAGAGGAGTTTCAGCTCCTTTGGGAGGTTATATACGAGTTCTGTTTGCTCCAGTTCCTTTTATGTTTGTGCTGAGGTCCTTAATTGCCCTGGAAGACCTGTTGGAAGTGACGGAAGTGTGTGGTTACTGTCCTTTCAAGGAATTTCATAAACTTCCCTGAGGAAAGAGAGATTCAGCCTCTTTCAAGCTCAGGGTATGGAGGGTGTTCTCAGTCACCAGTCAGTGAAATCACTCCTGATTGCAAGTGAGTATTTGTTTCTACTCAACCAACTTTGAGAGGCACAGACTTGCAGGAGGACTGGTTTCAGGCCAGTGCTCACCTCCTCTCAGGCCACTGAGAGAGCTGAAGTCTGGGCTGTGCTCAGCTCAAGGAGTGCTGAGATGATTCCACGTGCCAGGCCTGTCTCTGGAGGCAGCTTTCTCGTAGAGCAGTGCTGCAGACTTGACGTGTGCAGCTGGCTCAGGTTTGTGGCTTAAATTAATCCATCTCTATTGGCATGGGATGACAGAGCTCCTTAATAGCTCATGGATAGAAAAATTACCCTCCTGCACATCTGCAGCTAAGGCTTCTGCATGAAACCCATCTGAGTGCAGCAGCTATGACATACCCTCTAAATGAGCTGATCAGCTGGAGAGGGGCTGGCGGGGAGGCAGGAAAAGGCACTTACAGAGTCATTCAGGCGATGCTCGTGTCTGGACAGCAGGATCTGTATCAAAAATCAGTGCAAAAGAGCAGAGCTCTCCCCAGCCAGTGTGGGGAAATGAGATGTAGACACCCAGCAGATTTCCATTTTTAGCTTAGAGGGTGTGTTTTTGTGATTTCAGTGCTTAGGTTGGTATAGAGGGGGGAGAGAGAGAGAGAGAGCCTTAGGTGAAACTTTGTGTTACACGGGCAGGTAGCTGCAGTCATCAGCAGTTCAGCCCCAGTCATTAGGGGCACTGCAGCACTGTCTAGGACACTCAGCACCAGCTGCTAACTGGTATTTTCCCCGAGAAGATCTCTGCTTCTCCAACACTGTATTATCATCAGCCTCTCAGCATCTCCCTTTCATTTCTCTGTCCCCTTATTTGCTGTGATTGCAGGTGGTGTCTTGGGTAACTCCCATGGACTGTGGTTTACCTCTGGCAGAGCCAGGGCCTCAAAGACTTCTTTTCCTTTTATAAAGAAATAGGCTGTTAACACAGGGACAGACTGGGCAGGGGGTAAGGAGGCCGGGGTGGCTACACCTCCTAAAGGAATAGACACCCTTTGTGTGCTGGGTCTGTGGGTTACACATCTCTGCCCCGCTCATATGAAAAACTGTTGAAAGGCTGCAGCCATCAGAGGGGTGTTTTCCATGCGTGCCGGAACAGCAACGCAAATTTGAGCAGTGAGATGACAAGAAACCCACTAAAAGAAATAAAGAAAGGATTTCCTGCCTCGCAGACGCTAAAACCCCATTTTGGAAGTGAGTGGCTGTGAAAGGCATGAGGCCATTCAAAGAATTGGGGCTGTGTGCTACCGGGCCCTCCGAGGGTTCGTCTGGTGGAGGAGAAACAGCTCGTGCTCGCGTTAACCTGCTCCCAGAAGGTCTATTTCATCCAGCCCCCTGAAACAGAGACCAGGCCAGAGATGAATATGAGTTTTCTCTGCCAGTTAATTTCCAGCACAGACTGCACGCAAAATCTTCATTTAAAACGTGTAAATGACAGCGAAAGAGCCACAAGGGAGCCAGATTTTAAGAGACCAATTTGCTGCCTGGGTTTTAATGACTGTGCACCACGGTGAGCTCTGTGCTGCTTCACTGCTGAGCGTGCTCAAGGAGAGGATGAAAGAATGGACAGACAGACAGGCAGGGGCTCAGCAGAGCCTGCATGTCACCCTGGAGGATAAAATATTGTAGGTTATGCTCAAAAAAACTGGGAGAGGTGGCCCTCCCTTGCTCCTGAGGAACAGAAGGAGGCTTTGTTTCCCAGACGCGTGGCTCGGAGCTGCCCCACGGCACGTTTTGGGGAGACTGCTCCCTGCCAAAGGGGGATTGTCTGTCTGGTGCCCTGTGCCTGGTGGGACACGGTGATGACGGGAAGCTCTGCTTCACTAGAGGGCCTCAGCAGATTGGTTCCTCTGAACACCCTTGGCAGGTTGTACCCCCAAATCAGGCTCCAGATGTTCCCCCCTTGCATTGCAGCTTGCCTGCCTGGGGTGTTTCTCCCTGCTGCCCTTCGCTTGTTTCTTGCGGAGCCCTCAGCTGCCAGTTGTTTCCAGATGTTTCCCTCTGCTGCTCACCCTGCCTGGCCGCTCTCCTCAAAACACAGGGGTCTAAGTACCCCGCTGCCGGTGCCTCGGGGCTGCCCCAGGATCTGCGTGGGGGACGCGGCAGCCAGTTTGTACCGTCCCATAAAGCGCTCTCGGCTGCCTGGAGGAAAGGAAGACGCAGGCTGGTGTGAGCCCAGCCTCTGCTTTACAATCTCTTTCCTGCCACTATAAATAACCTCGGCGAGAGTCACTTCAAAGGGAAGGGCTGGCGGCGGAGAAGTGGTTTGGGGACCGAGCGGGACAGGGGCGTCCCACTGCCCGATCCCACCCCGGCGCTTTGCATAAATAAATAAATCATGCAGCAAGGGAGAGGTGGAGAGAGAGGGCGAGCAGAGGAGGTTACTTTGGGAAGCCGCGCAGCTCGCTCATCCCAGCCCCGTAGTTCGGAGGGAGTGTGTCATGTTACAGGGGAGCCGCGATCAGCCAGAGCACAACGTCGCCGGAGCAGCTGAGAATTACCTCTCTCTAATGGGGACTTTCATGTGCAAGCTCCTGGCCAGTCTGCGAAGGAACTGAAACTGACAGCTTAGAAAGAATCAAAAACCTACCAGCGAACCAAAAGACTGAAATACAGGAAGAAGAAAACAAACAAACAAACAAAAAACTTGATCAGATTATTTTTTCCCCTCCTCGCACTCTTTGCTGCAGTTGGATCCCTTTTTTCTGCACCCCTTTTATGTGTGTGTGGTTTGTTTTTATTTTTTAAAGACACCCTCCCCGTCCACTTTTGCCATTATTGCTGTCACTTGTGATTTGCTGGCACTGGGATCCCCTTCGACGTTCTTTTTCTATGCCTTCTGGATTGTGCTTCTTGGAGTAGGAGTGAAGCTTTATTTATTCTATCTATTTATTTATTTATTGTTTCTCAGGACAGGGAGGGAATGTTGGAGGAGAAGAGCTGGAAAGGTGTCGACGAAGCAGCTTTTGACAGGGGGTGTGTGGCTCCCCCCAGGAGCGGCGATGGGGAGAGATGCTGCCGCCTCCCTCTCCTGCTGGGCTCGGGGCTGCCCGGCGTCTCCCTGCTCTCTCTGGTGCTGAGCCTCCTGCTGTACTTTCGGACCTCCGATCTGCAGTCCCGGGTGTCCCACTTGGAAGCGGACAGACCCACACAGCTCCCTGCCTGGCTCTCAGCAGACCAAATGGAGACAGCTATTTTGGGAAGAGTTGACCAACTGCTCAATGAGGTCGGTGTTCTTTCATTTTTGCATGTGTAGTTTGCAGTATGATAGATTTTAGGCATATGCACGCTTGCATGGTCACGTTATCCATGTTTCCCCCCTTCCTTAAAACTGTATCTCTGCACAAGTGATGCTGCTGCTAGGCTGAATTCCCTGTTCCTTTGAGTCCCTCCCACCTCTCAAACTTGCTTGGCGTTTACTTCTCTCTTCTCAGCCCATGCCGTAGCTGAACCCTGCACTTTGCAAAGAGGAAAACTTCATCCCTGGTCCTGGTGGGGAGGCAAAAACCTCCAGCCCTTCTCTTCAGGAGTGTTGCATGCTGAAAGAGTTAGAATTAGAGCTAGAGGTTAAACCCATGGGTTTGAGCCCCAGGAGAGGGACAGGCAAGGCATGTTGCAGCCAGCAAGGCTACAGGAAGAGGTAATTGCAAACACACCAATGTTGTTATGGGCTGGCATTGCTGCCGTACCAGCCCTGACCCCTTCCACAGCTCCTGGCTCGGGAAAATGACACACACTGGCATTGCCAGGATGGTTTCTGGTACTGCCAGGGCATCAATGCAGAGCATATGTCTGTGTTACACTCACTTTGAGTCCCATCCAAACTCCACTGGAGCCTGTGGGCTCTCCTCTGACGACGAGGGAATGCTGCTACTGGCTGCAGCAGGTCAATAAAGAGGACCCAAAAGCACGGATTATTGTTGCTGACACCTTTTACTTTGCTGTGTTGATGCTGCTGGGGGCTGTCTGTGTTCCCCTGCTCTGGCTGCAATGCGTATGCCTTGCCTTGTTGGGCTTTGAAGTGGTGTTGACATGTGTCAGGGAGCAGATGGTGGCTCATGTCTCTGAACTCTCCAGACAGGTCCCCACTGACCTGTTCCCACAGCTCCGGGAGAGGCTTGGGGGTGAAATTCAGGGCCGGAGCCATTTCCACCCACCTCTCCTTTTCTCTGTTTACTCTAGCTTTGGCTTGAGTCATGCTGGAGAGATCCCTGGGGCTAGCCCAAAAATTGTTTGTATCTGAAAAAAATCCCTCATGGGCTGCTATTGCCAAATGAGGTGAGGAATGGGATGATCAGAGTGCTGACTACTGGGATCTGCCTTGGGCAGTGCTGCCTGGCACCTGCAGTGACCTGGACCCCCCCCTGCTTTCTAGGAGCAGTGAAAGTCTGTGGTGAGGAGTTTAAACCTACAGCTGACAGGCTCTGCTTCTGTTTATGGGTCTTGTGAGAGCAGTCCCTGGATCTGCTGGGGTATGCAGCCAAAAGCTGTGAACCTTGAGTTAGCAAACACTGCAGGAGCTGAAGGATATGGTTTTGAGTTGCCTTTTTGGATGAGGAATAAGGGAAAGACAGTGTCCATGGGGCAATATCCTACTTTAAAAAGGGGTTTGGGAGAGGCAGGAGCATTGTGAGTGATTGGATCTGTGCCCTGTGGTTGCACTTTCACATGGGGACTCCTTCCCTGCCACCAGGCAGGGGATAAGTGCAGCAATCCCTCTGTTGCTGCTAGCATGTGTCAGCTGGGAAGCCAAAATTTATCTCTACTGAGATTTAAGAAGTGCCACAGTAGGGCTCCTGGGAGTGGTGCCTGGGGCCAGGTGTCCTGCTGGCTCTGCTGGCAGCGGCACCTTTACACCTTTTTATTGCTCGACTTGGTGAGGAAATGGGGGTCTCATGATGCCAGTGTGCCCAGCAGCACCCCTGTTTCCTGAGCAGCCCCTCCTGTGCTCCTGGGGGTGGCCACAATCCCCACTGCAGCCAGTGTGGGGAGCAGCTGTAGGACAGCAGCAACTGCTCGAGGGGCCAGCACTTGCTTCTGAGTACCACCAGGGTTACCAGCTCCATCCTGGGCCACAGCTTCTAAAAGAGCTTGGAGAAAAGTGCTGGAGACTGTGGAGGAGGAGGGATGCCTGGCCCGTGTCTCCTGTCCCTTTGTACCTGTCACAAGATGTGATGCCCATGGGGGAGGAGGGCTCTGTCCCTCGGGGAGGAGACCCTTGCCAACTGTGCTGCCCACTTCTGCTCAGCATCGAAACTTCAGACCTCCACACTCAGCCAGAGGCACTGGCATGGACCAAGCAGCTCGAGGGCCAGGGCAAGGGGCTGCTGGTGGACAGATGGTGGGGTGCCATATGAGGCTTTTGATCAGGAAAGAAAAATCCTTCTGGTCCTCCTTTTCATTATGTCTCAAGTGGGGCCCTGGACTGACTGGTGAGGGGCAAGGATGGAGAAAAACAGGGTAGATAAAGGGAGCAGGGAAAGGATGGGAGAAAAAAAGTAAGGAAAGCAAAATAAGTCATGCTACCATGACTGGGGGAGAGGGGTTGCAGATGGGCTTGCTGTGGTGGACGTGAAAGTGGGATATTCATCTCCCCCTGCTCAGACCCTCACCGCCTCTCATTGCCACATCCTCACAGTTTCCTGGTGTTTCAACCTTAATGGGTTTCACAGCTGCCAGCTCAGTGTTATCCATCACAAAATAAAACAGCAAATCTTTAAAGGAACCCCAGCTTTAGAAAAAAGCTGGTCAGAGGTGGGCAGGGAGATGGACAGGGAGGCACAGCACGGGAGCACATTTCTAGCTCTGGTGGCTGTGAAGATGAGCTGGAGGGATGTGGTGAAGTAAAGTCTGTGAGGGCAGATAGGGGAGCTCTAAGGTTATACTCAAAATCTGTACTGAAGTGAGCTGGAGTGTGTGGAGCTCCAGTCTGGGCCATGGCAGTGCCCAGGTGCGCCCTGGGTGTTCCCAGGGGTCTGCAAGGGATAACATACGGATTGCACTGAGAAATGCAAATTGCCAAAGTCCTTTCAGAGACCTTTCTTCTAGCTAAAATAAAGCAAAGTGGCAGGGAGAGGAGCTGGGTTGATTTGCTTATGATAGTAGTTTTAAGGCAGCTGGTGGGGATGTTTTCTCGATCTTGCAGGCTGGTTTTCAAGCACTGGTGTCTGGCTGTGGCCGAGTTTCCATCTCAGCTCAGGAGGAGCGAGGAGAGGGCAGCAGATGCTTTCCCAGAAGCAGCCTGACCAGTGCTTCTTTTGCTACTGTGTAAACCTCTGCCTGGTGTAGGCGAATACCACCAGGGAATTTTCTACCAGACTCAAATTGACTGGGTTTTCTTGTAAAAACATCTGTGCAGAACGGGCCAGAAACAGGTAGTACAGGGAGAACTTTAACTCCATGTAGGAATTCGAATTCCTCTGCATTTATGAGACATCATAAAATCATACAAGGAGCACAAATAAATTCACTACTGGCATTTGCAAGAGAGGCAAAGCTTTACAAAGAGGAAAACAAGGTCCTTTCCCATGCTGGGTAACATTTGGTGCTGTTTCACTTGCCAAAAATTCATCAGGGTGGAGAACAGGATGGATTCAGTGTTGTTGCTAGGAAAAAAAAAAATTCCCCGAATTTGTGAGTTTGTAGAGATAGAAATGTGTATGTGTGATGCAACAGCAGGTAATCCCGTGCACCCTGGGGGGAGATCAGCTGCCCCTCAGCCTTCTCAGGGGCTTGTGTTGAAGGTGTTTCTTGTGGCTTTAGTGATTCTGAAGGGATTCAGGAATGTGCCTGTGAATGGGGAGGGAGCACTGACTCTCACTGCTTTCCCAATAGTCTCATTTCCCTGGAACTCTTTCCTTACTTATGGAAGCAAAAGAGGGACACCAGAAAACTCCTTTTCCCTCCCCCTTTTATTCCGTGTCTCAAAACACACTGCACAAGTTTGTAAGCTTGTTCTAAGCATCCCCTGCCTACATCTTAACTTAGTGTTCTTTGCCCCACAGTGAGAAGATCTATTTTTTTCTTTCAACTTCTCTGGTAGATAAGTCCCATTTCCTTTCAGCTGCTTGCAATCGCTGTACCTAGGTGGTGTTATTTCCAAGCTTTTTGCTCCATCTGGCAGGACTTGCTGCTCATGCCACATGGTCCCATGATCCCAGGAGCTGGGCCTTTAAGAAAAAACCGGGGAAATTGGAGGTAAAACAATAAGAGTTAACAAAACCACCCACCCCTGAAATCCTCCTGATGGTTGTAATAGATTATCTATTTAAAATGTGTTTCTCTTAGCTGTTGGAGATAGTGGTGGGAAATGATTTCACCTCCCCGGGTGACTGCAAACAACTGGGAATGCTAAAGAGCTATTAATCTGCCCCCTTTGAAGAAGTGCCCTCCCTCTCACCTAATCTCAAGTGCCCATCCAAAATAGACAGGCACTTGCAAGGTTTAGACCGCAGCCCCTTTCATGTCAGAAGTGGTCTTGCTGTCGCTGCTCTGTCCACTCATGTCAGCCCTGTCCTGTCACTCACTTGTGGTGAGTTAACAAAACCCACGGGAAAAGCCCGTGCTGCCTTTACTGCCCATTCCCAGCGGGTGTTGCAGCTCGGCCTTCCTGGCCTTGCCCTCTTGCAGATGGGATTTTCCCTTTCCTTTCCCCAGTGCCTGATAGCTCCCTAAACCCACATAGGAGCTGTGGCTCCAGCGCTGGCAAAGGCTCTTTTCAGCAGTGAAATTTTTTTCAGTAGTTTTACTTTTTTGTTTGCTTGTTTGGGTTTTTTTTGGTTTTTTTTTTGCCATGGCATAGGGGGAGATGCAGGTGTTATGTCACTGGATAACGTCACAGAGGAGATCAAGCCAGCTCTGCTGACAAAGCAATCCCCTCCATAGGAAGTGTTTTCAACCTTTCTGGAAGGCATCCTGTTGCTGCTCTTGATGTTCTGTGCTCCAGGGATCCCCCAGGTGAAAAAGAAAACCCCAGATGCCAGGAAGGAGATTGCAAACACTGCATTCCCAGAGCCTACCTTCTTTTTAAATTTTGCTTACAGAAGCCAACCTTGCCCTAAAATGGAATGGTTTTCTGTGGCCCGGGAATGAAAGTTTCCTCTTGGAAATGACATTTTTAGAGAGAAGTACATTTGGTTTGCTCTCCTGAACAAAGCCAGCTTCTTGTGTTGGACCAGGCAATATTTTGCACAGTGGAAACGAGGGAAGCAGAAAAGGCTGGGGAGCTTGTTTTGTTTCACCATCTCCACCCAAAGTTGAACTGAGGTCTCCAAGAGCCAAGGATTTTTTCTGTGGCAGTGTTTGTTTAATAGACTGTGCAGGAGAATGAATGCCAGGCGCTCCTAAATCCCTGGTAGGTTTTGCCTCCCACTAAAGGGGAACAATCCCACTGCACTCCCCAGAGATGTGCAGAGCTCTTGGGCTTGAGGGAGACATGAGTGATGGGGGACAATGTTCAAATGCTGGTAAGTGTGCGATGGCTGCATGGTCATGGTGCACAGGGCTGTGCTCCCAGCCTGCCCAGCAGCATCTGCACCTCCCTCCTGAGGGGCCCCATCCCTGAGAAGGTTATTTCAGTTGCCCCAGGTCTTTCCACTACCTTGACCCTGCAGATAAAGCCTCAGGGAAATGTTATCGGCCCTGTTCCGTTCCCGCTCACGTCCTGCTGGGTCATCACTTCCCTGTCCAGTTATGCTGCTCCTGTCTTTGTAAAAAGCTTCTTGCAGCACAGCCTAACTCGGCCATTCCCCCTTAGCCCCTCCAGTGCCTCTGCACTTGGTGGGGCAGGGATCTGTTCGATGTTTCCTTGCAGATTTGTGTCTTTTAAAGGCCCCTGTTGCAGTCAGGGTGTTCGGACACTTATTGGATAGGAAATGGCTTTCTGCTCCTGCTGTTGGAAGCCATCACCCCTTCCTTGTCTGAGCCTGATTCCCAAACATGGGAACACCACCCCAGTGTGGCAGTCTCCTGTTGGGACGTTTTGGTTGGCACATGTGTAGATGGGAATGGGGCTGTGCATGTCCACATACCAGTGTGAGTATCCAAAAAAAGGCTCTGCTCTCCTCCTTGTGCCCATGTTTGACCACTAGCAGTTAGGGGCCAGGCAGTGCTGCAGAGCAGAGCTGTGCCATCTGGGATGGCAGCAGAATGGGAACGTGCCCAAATGCAGAGATTCACATATCTGTGCTTTTAACTGAGAAGGTAAACACTGATGAAATGCTCTATTTCCATTGGGAACTGGCAATTTTTCTTGCCTAAAACCCTCTCTTCACCCTGTTATCAAATCAGCTTGCTATCAAAACATTTCAGTCTACCATGCAAAATAAAGCTCTGAAAATATTTGATTTCTAGTCTGTCACAACAACCGTTACTCTTTTGACTTGCAATGAGGAAGCCAGTCTTTTCAAAATGAAAAAATGGAAATGTTCCAGCCAATTCTGCCTTCTTTCATCCCAGGCAGAAACAAATTGATTTACTTTTATCCTCTCTTAAAGATTTTTTCTCCAAATTGATGCCTTCTTTCAGGAAGATGCTCAGTTACTTGTGAAAATGAAGCAATTTCTATATGAACTTGGGCTTGGGCTTCTGTTGTGCCCTATATGAGGCTATTTCTTTTGAAGTATTGGCCCACTTGTGAAGTAGTTCAAAAAACAGGAAAGCTCAACTGGGATGGGAATTTGGGCTTGAAGGTTAGGAGGGAAGAGAGAGTGATTCTGAAGCTTAGGAACTCCAGCAGCTCAGCCTTCTCAAATCATTAACCAAATGTGATTCGCAGACATTAATGAATAACTTATTTGGATTGATTTGCATTTTCTTCACTAAATTGCAGTTATTTTATAAAGTCTGTGAGGGGTGGTGAGGATGCTAACCCCAAAGCACATTTTGCTTAGGACATGGGTTAATTTTGTTGACGTTCCCAGTAAGGGAAGATGCAGTGACCTCAGGTAGACTTTATTTGCCCTTCAAGAGATCCACGGATGATCCCAGAGAGCAGGAGACTGACACGCTGGCACTGTTAGAAACCCAAACTCCTATATGAAATGAACATTCTGACAAAATTCCACCTTGTGGAAGATCTTGCTAGGTTGTGTTCTGCCCTTTGGGGAAAAATTAAGTTTCACAGCATCTGAAGATTTCAGGGGATGCTGTTGCTGTTTTCAGTTCATCTTCAGCCGCAGTCTTGAAGTGGGACCCTTCTGTCCATCCAGGTGTCTCCAAAAGCATACAGAGTCTGCTGCAGGGTGGAAGAGGACCTGCTTCAGATCTTCATTTTCTGTCCACTGAGTGGGTCTTCTGAGAAATGCAGCTTTGTCACGAGGACACAGTCACCAATTTATTTGCCACTGCCTGCTCTTGGTTTTGTAATGCCTGTCAGGAGGACCACATTTGGAGGCCATTACGAAACTCCCTCAGCCTGCTTTCAATCAAGCCCCGCATTTCTAGTTAAAGACTATGAACTTTGTTGCCTTTCTTCGTTCTCAAACTGTTCTGCCCTGTCTCTCCCATCTCCACTTGGGCAGCATCCCCTCCCAGTTCCACTTTTTCAAGAATTTGAGGCTTTGGTTTCAATGGTATAAATTAATCCTTTATAAATTAATCCTTTTTCTGTTTTTCCTCTCTTGGCAGAAATTAAAGTTCCACTTACCAAGACATCGAGAAGTTCGAGACACACACCAGCGATGCAACTGCCCGGCAGGTAGGGATCTGGGACAGCTGGCACTTTGGAAGGACCTTTTTTGTCTACATCTCACTGAAGGATTTTTTAATGCAGTCTCCTGTGTGAATGCAAAGCTCTGTGTACTTCCCTAACAGTTTGCTCCAGGTATAGGAAATTGATACAGCGATGTGGGCACCAAGTCTGGTATGTACGTAGGTGCCAACATGTGACAGTAACAACAGGACAGACATCCAGGTAGGTGTCTAGATAGCCAACAAAGAGAGAAGGATGCATCTGGATGGCCAATATTCCCACTGATTTTAGATACCAGTTTTGAAGTGGGCAGAGAAGCTCTTGGGAGGTGCCTCTTTGTTGCCTGATTTTGGAAGGTTTGAGACATGTAGGCTAGATCAAACACCAAAGCTGAATTTTGGTGAGCCAAAATGCCTCTAAGATGAAAAGATTTGAATTCCTTGGTGTTCTACAACTATCTGAGGCATCTTGCAGAATTAGCAGCCTTCTGCTAGAAGCAGCCATTTGTGAGATGCTTGAATGAAGTGGTCACTTGAGGTCCCACTCATACAACGTACAGAACTATTATGGGATTGCCCAATTGCATTATGGTTTTAATCACGTTAATATCAAAAGGCTCTTTGAGATGCATCTTCTGAAGTGGTTTCAATACAATAAGTGACAAATTGCTATGGAAAAAACATTTGTGAATGGCATTTCATTCCATGAGTATGAATCATTCAGCCTTCCTCATTGTCTTTTGATGCATTTGACTAGAAAAAAATAGAGAAGTGCCAGCTACCACTCACATCCAAAGCTGAAGTTCTGGGAGAATTTGAATCTGTGTATTGAAACTGGGTGACTGAAACTTGTTTTGCAAAGAAGATGGCAGGGAAAGTTATGTCTGGATGAGCACATGAAAGTAGCATTTCCATTTTCAGTGGTTCTTCCAGTGGTTCTCTTTGGTGTCCAGTGTGACAGTATCTGGTGGTGTGCTTATCAAAGGGTATTTAAATGTGGTCAACTGCTGGGATAAAGGTGGATAAAATTACAAAGGGGTTGTCTTTGTTGTAGGTAAGGTCTCAAAATCATTGTATTTAGGCTTGTACAGAGGTACAGTCTCTTGCCAGAATAAAATGGATGTGCAACACAGCAGCTTGTAAAAGCAAGAATTAAAGCTATAAAAGTTTGTGGGGGAAAAGAACTAAAGTCTAGGGTCCAGAACTGTAGAACATTGGAAGAAGCCTGATTTGGCTAGTCCAGATCAGGACTGTTGGACCTTCTGTTTAGTCCCAGAAAGAAACAACGGGAGCAACTTGGTTTAAATTTAAAAGATGGTACAAATGAAATGTTTATTAAGTATCATTTCTCAAAAGAACAGATCAAAACTGAGTTCAACTCATTTTAAATACCAACATTTTCCCTTCAATGGGAACACAAATCACAGCCCTTCTCCATTTTTAAGTTCTTGACTGGACTTGGACAAATAAATGCCGTAAAACCATAGGAGTGAATGTCCTCCTGGTGTTTCTGAACCAGCTTGAAGAAGGAAACTTAAGAGTTGAATGCAGAGCAGAGATAAAAGGGATTTTCTCCTTTTTGAGGCCATCTGAATGTCACTCTTACACCATTTGTGTGACAGATGAATCGCCCAGGTATTTTGGCATCGAGATCATAACACTTGGTTACAGATACCCACATCCCTTGGGAAGCTTTGGCTGCAGTCTGTGCTGGATTTCTCATAACTCCTAGGTGCCCATTCACTCCATTAAGCTGATTTTATTGCTGAATAACAGCTTTGGTTCAGGAGGATAATAATAAGAAATATCTCATAAATGTCTCATAAGGGTTGAGGCTTCCTTTTTACCTGTCAAACTTGCTTGTCTTCATCAAATATTCTATGGATACAGAAACTATATATAAAATTCTCCCCCCACCCTGTCAGCTAATCTGTTGAGGGATATGAAAACCGTGGTCTAAAGCTGATGTTGTGGCAGGTGAGGTTTTGATTGGCTTAGAGCAGTACAGAAACAAAAGGCACCTTTAGCCAGCTATTGTCATCTCTTAGACCCTTTGCTCCAGGGTATTTCCCTTTGGTCTCCAGGCTGCTGCAATGCAGGCCACCTGACCACGTTTCAACGTGGTCTCTCTTCCAGCACAAGACCTTGGGGATCCTTTTCCTCTATGCATTTTTTCCCTTGTGTTTAAAACGCCCCAAGGACCAGACAACATGACTTTTGCGGGAGACCAAGGTATTCAGAAGCGTCAAGATGTTGCAAGACTTGGCTCATGCCTGTTGCCTCTCACTGGCCCACTTCACTGCCTATAAACACATCATGCTCCTCAGCAAAATAAATGTTTATCAGAAGTGACATTTGAGTTCATCCCTAACTGTGAGTCAGGTCCCTGCATGGCAGAGAAGGGGAAAAGGAAGGCAAGTTAATTTGCTGACCTGTTCAGTGCGGATGTAGAGGTCCAGGGCAGTGTCACCCATTGCCATAGAAGAGCTTCAGAACAGATGGGACTGTGAACATAAATGATTTGGAAAAGCTGGGAATAGGAGAAAAAGAAGATTGTGGAGTGTGTGACTATGCTGTGGCTATCTGAGAGCCTGTGATAAGGATTCTAGAAATAACATGGTCAGGAAAACAGCACAGCTGTATTTATATCAAACGATAAGGAAATATAAATTTCTTTTGATTGGAAAACAGCTACTTCAGACCACTTGGGCTGGGTGTGACTACCTGTGAGATGTTGTGCCTTGGCACTGTGTTTTTTGAGTCTAGAGGTCACAGTGGGCTTCTCCAGCAGTGTCTCGGTGGGGAGGACACAGCCCTAAAGTTTAGCATAACCTATTTGGGTAATTAATGACTTTGTTCCTTTCAATAGATAATCTCTGTCATTCCTTCTGTCCCCACTTACTGCTAGACCGATCTGGGACAACTTTGTCCAGGCTGGAGAAGAGAAGCCTCAATGGCAGCAATGGCTGTACCCAGCTGTTCTCCAGCCCCAGACCCCGTGCTGGGATGGGGCCAAGTGTGGGCAGGGAGCTCAGCACAGGTTTTGGTCTGAGGTTGTTGCATGCATGGATGTGACTTGGGAAATTTTTCTGGGACTGAGCAGATGCTTTTCCATATGGTGTGTGGATGTGGTCGGGAGCTACCTGAGGCTGGAGGATCCTCTTACAGCCAACTGACCTCCCTTAATTTCCTCCATGTAGTAAAAAAATGCTGCAAGGGGAAAGCATTTTGTTTCAGGTTGACAGGGAAAAAAAATCTAAGCTTTCCTGGCCTAATCTTGATCCAGTTGCATATCCAGACTGTGTCTGCCTGGGCAGCCTCAAACAGCCAGGGATTACACCACAATCCCTTCCCACAGCTTTCCTGGCGGAGGTGGGCGCTTGTGTATTTTGTATATTGTGACTCTCTTTATTAGGCCTTCCCCATCTTCCTCTCCTCAGCTCTGATTTTCACAGTCCTCACGTGGCTGTTTTTCACAGTGCTGGCTCTCTGCTCTGGTCTTCAATATCCCTTTAAAAAAAAAAAAAGAAAAGAAAGAAAAGAAGGCTGGCTGCTTTCCCTCTGCCTCCACAATGCTTGTTTTGGTCCGGTTTCTCCTGGGTCAGGTTGGGGGCCTGCGGTGCTGGAGGCGGTCAGCCATGCAAGCAGGGAAGCAGCTCAGAGGGATGCTGAATGACTTTTCCATCCCTCCCTGTGGCAGCACTCGGGGGCAGAGGAGGGACCTGGGCTGCAGGAGGAGGCAGCTCCCAGGGGCTGGCACTGGCAGTCAGAGGAATGTTGCACAGCCCTGCCACAAAGCAGCGTACCTTCTGCTGTTACAGGGGCTTGGAGGATGGTGTGGGGCAGCTGCAAGGATTCTGGCAGTGGCCAGGAACTGATGTTTTCTCCGGAATGTCTTTGAGGCTTTGCAAGGGAATGTCCCCTGGGCATTTCTTCCCATACACAATTTCACCCACATTTCTCCACCATGGGGCACAGAGAAAACTGCTTGGCCACCCTTCAGCTGCGACTGACTTTACAGAAATACCAGCAGGAGATACTGCATCTCAAAATTGTTGCTGCTGTTCCCCCTTCTTGCAGGGAATCTTGCAGGAGCCAAGGTGCAGTGGTGGCCCCAGTTGCACCCAGGGAATGCACTCAGTCCAGGCATTCTGCTTTCCTTCTTGGCTACACCCATCCTGTGCAGTCCAGACCCTTTGGCACACTGGCAGCTTTTCATGGTTGTTTCCATGGCTTTTATATTTTCTCACTGTCATGTTTAACATGATCCTTTTTAAGCTTGTTGGGGCTGCTTGGAAAAATCACAGAATCACAGATTGGTTTGGGTTGGAAGGGACCTTAAAAGATTATCTAGTTCCACCCCTCTGCCACAGACAGGGACACTTTCTGTTAGACCAGGTTGCTCCAAGCCCTGTCCAACCTTGAACGCTTCCAGGGATGGGGCCAGCTTCTCTGGGCAGCCTGTGCCAGTGTCTTAATGCTGCTCAAGGGCTCCCATGAGATTGAAAACATTGGTTTGCCCTGAGAAGTGGAGGAGGTGTTTGGGATCCCTGGTGTGGGGTGAGGGTGTGGAAAGGTCAACTCCAGCTATTTAAACACCAGCAGCCACAAGCTGTCTCAATGGCCCTGGCTCAGAGCCATGAGGAGGATGAGGTGGGAGGGTGCAATGGAACACCCTTGGCCCCGTGGCCCTACTGTCAGGAGGTGCATTGAACTGGTTGAAATGCTGTGGTTTTGTATTTCACCCCTTTTGAGGACAGTAAGTCAGCATGGCTTTCTATGCTGACTGTGCAAAAGGTGTTTTCCGCTTTGAAAGTGGCTCAACGCAGTTTTTGACAAGCGCTAACAAAAAAATTGGAAAAGAGGACTTCAGTCTCAAGCAGCTGCTCCTTGCCAAAAGCTTTGAGCTCTCTGAATTGTGTTTTCCCTTGGAAGGACTAAGCCCTGCTGGCAGGGCAGGCCAGAGAGCTGGGATCTAGAGGGAGCGGTGCCTGGGCTGCTGCAGATGGGCATCCAGCAGCCATAGCAGCACGTTGCCATGTCAGAAAATGGGATTCTTTGGCACGCCACCCCCGTAGCACATCTGGAAGAAAAATTGCAGCATCATTGCTTTAATACTACCCTCCTTTTTTCTCTTCTTTGTAAGACATATTCCTGGGAATTCTATTATTCCCTGAAATTGAAATATATTCCCTCATCCACATTTTTGGGCCCTCCAGAGTATATACACACTTCAGCCTGGAAAGTTGCTCATGCGCCCTGGGTTGCTGGCTGTATTTTGGGTTGGGGTTTGTTTGGTTAAGACATACTGTTGTTTCATTTGTTTTGAAGATGCAAACCACACAATGAATTCCATGGATTCTGTGAGCAGTTATGAATAAATGGGGATGAACAATTCAGGAAAAAACCAAACAAATTGTTTGGTCACTTAACTCTCTTTCTCTGAACGTGTAGGCTGCTGTGCTCTTAACTGGAACAGCTTGAGGAGTCACCCCAACCTTGGCTTTTGTCACCTGTATGTTGCCACATCCTTGGCTGAGAGACAGGAAGAGGGAGAAAGGATGTTCCTTAAACCTATAAGCATCAACTCATCCGGCTTAGTCTGCTTTTGGGATTTAAAACGACTTTATTAAGGAGTCTTTAATTGATTTTAATTAACCTGCTGTTGTTGCCTTGGTGCAGACTGGGAGGGCTTGAGTGAGCCATTAATACACTTGTGAGCGTGGCCTGTGCTTGCAAAATGGTTGGAAGGGTCAAAGCATCCCTGTAGTGCTACCATCCAATAGAGTTCGGATGACAAATGCCTTGGCCTTTCCCTCTTTATCCAAAGTATGCTTAGAAACAGCTGAAGCATTGAAAAAGGAAGGTGATCTGGGACAGTGATGGACACACGTGCTCTGAAAGAGCGTGGCCTGGTTATTTACACCTGTCTGCTTGTTCAGATAATTCCCACTTGCCATGCTCAGGCCTGCCTCCTGTATACCCAAGGCTCCCCTCTTTGTCTTTTATATGCCTTCTTATTTTAAACTTTTTATTTTTGGCTTTTTCTATTTTAAACTGTCTGGAAGGGGGGAAGAATTTCCTCCAAAGACAAGGAATTGCTGTGGGACTTTTTCTCTGGAGGCTGAGCTCTTCCCAAAGGTGCTAACAGGTGAACATTTATATTCAGGTGTGCATGAGTCCTGGTGACACAAGAATTAACTTTAATGGTGCTTGTATATTATGGCCCAAATGTTATATCCCAGCCTGGATAAACCTTGGTTGTTTGATACAGCCCTTCCCCACACAAAACTGGGGATAAACTAACCTATTCCTCCTCAGGCAAAGGTATGGTGCAGAGAAAGACATTGAGGACTAAAAGCATGGGAAAGAAGATCTGGAGCAGATACCCACCGCAAAGTGCTCCGGCCAAAGCACAGATCGAGGCAGGAGAAAAACGTTGTGGCTGTGCCGATTTTTATCGGGCAGCGGTCACAACGTGACCTTTACTGTCCCTGTCCCAATGACAATCCAGTGGCACGTGGCACCCCACATGCAGACTGGGGCCCGACAGGTTGCCTGTGGGGCACGTTGAGGGCTGCAGGAGGGAGCTTCTGCATGTTTGACGGGTTTGCGTACAGATGTTCGGTAGAAGCGTTTACACCATTGCGTGCCTGTGCTTACAATGTATATGGCACATATGGGCATAAATCAGCGCCCTGACAAAGCAAGGCAAAACCATCCCAGCTGGCTGAGGAAACCCCAAGAGCACACTGCACTGCTACTGTACGGCGACGGCTTTGATTCAGCACGAGCGTGCTACCGGGGTGGAGGATTTTTCCCAGGCCTGGGCTGTGTGCACATGGCCGGGCTGGTTTGCGTCAGCCGCTGACGCACGTCCGGGCCCCGCGACGCGGGCCTCGCGTGTGCTGCCCGTGCTGGCAGCTCTGTGGCGGCCGGAGGAATGAGGGTGAGCCGTACCAGCGCCCGGTGGCGGCCGAGCCCCTTGCGCAAAGCGTGGGCGCCCGCCAGCCGCCGAGGAGCGCTGAAAATACCCGGCCAAAGGAGATGTTGCAGGCGCCAAGCGGCTCGCTCCAAAGCTGTTAGCGAGGGCGCTTCGCTTCGGTGCCAGTGTTGGATGCTGCCATGCGCCTGAAGGCAATGGGGAGGTAAAAAGTGGGTTGCTGGCCTGGCCGGTGGTGGGATGACTCTGTTTGGTGTCCCTGTGGTGGGGCAGAGAGGGGTTTTACAGTGGGATGCAGAGGCCTGTGAGGAGCCATCCTCTCCAAGGTTTCTGCTTTCGGTGTGGTGATACCCGATTCCCTGTTGGCTTTTCCGGGCATCTGCCTACACCTTTGCCTTGTGGGGACCAAGGGCCAGGCTGATCCGCCGGTGCCCGAAGGGTGTCCCAGGACGCAGATCAACAGGAAGAGGGGAGGGGCGGCTTTCCTTCCCCCGGATCGCCTTTCAGCCCTTGTGCCAGGCTGGGGCCGCAGGTAGCTGATGGTACAGGGGCAGAGTCAGCCTTTAAAAGGGAGAGGTTGCATCATGCGGAGCTGGGCGGGCCTCGGGAGGCAGAAACCTCATCTGTTAAACATATACCGCCCCCCCCTCCGCCGGGGAACATTCAATCCTCTCTTTGATGGACGTCCAAGAAAATACTTCTTCCACATCCTAAACTTGTTAGCACCAGTTAATCATCTTAACCTTCTTCCCCTCCAAACACACACTCCAATGAGTTTCCCATCGCTGGCAGCTGTTAAAGACGCAGCGACGCTTTTTGCGCCAGCCTTTGCAGGCGAGCGTACGGCCATTGACTATTAAACCTCCCGGCTGTCCCCAAGGTGGGAGAGCTGCAACCCACACCTTGTGCTGAAGCCACTTCAAAGTGACTGTCCAGTGAGTCACTTTGAGGCACTTGATGCAGCTCTCCCCTTCCAGGAGCTGTACGAGGTCCGTGTCCCTCTGTGCATCGCCTCTTTGACATTATGAATGCATTGTGAAACAGAAGCCCTGGAAAATATTTGTTTGCATTGGAGTGATGCTCAAACATCCCAGATTAACACTGCAGAATACCAGCAGCATGAATGCAGAATACCAGGTTGGAGAGGTGTGCTCACGTGTGGGGTCTGTGCCATGCACCTGGTGAGAGGAGGGGGCTGTGACATGACACCTGGTAATTGGGAATCTGCCCTTTATTGCATTTGGCTATTTCTCCCCTTTCCAATCTGGAAGCCCCCTTGTTGCCCACTGGGTGTCTTTGGTTTTCCCCTCAAAATAAAGTTGTGTTTCAGATAGAAGGAAGGTGACACCCTGATGCATCCATCCCCTCTGCAGTGCCCTTTGACGCTATCTACCTCCTGCACACAAGAGCTTGCGTGGGCTCCCTGGACCAATTCAACCCCTCAATCCCCAGACTGGGGCTGGGATGATTCCTGTTCTGCTTGCCCATCCTGTTCTAGCCTGGCTGTTGAGACTCAGTGTCTTTTTCTTCCTGGTGCGATGTCTTGGGCGAGCAGCGTTGCAGACGGGCTGTGCAAGCAGGCGGTAATTAAATCAGCGTATTCCCCGGGGCGGGGGCAGCTGATTAACAGCACATGGGGAGCTGAGGCACACACGGGCAGTATCAATCCATCGCTTGCCTCACTCCTCTCCCTTAGGATGTCTGGTTTTTTTCTTTCTGCTTTTCTTTTTTTCCTTTCTTTCAAAGAGAAAATGAAGATTATATCAGCTGAACTGGAATCTGAACTGACAGAGCTTTGTGTGAGGGACTTGTTTATTATGATTTGGTGTTGCTCCGGGCAGTGTGTCCGCCTCGCTGGGGACCACCCAGCTGTCCCATCCACACCACGCTACCCTTGCTGGACTGCTCAACCACCAGCAGGTAGAAGACCTTTTGGGAGGGCTCTTCCAGAGGCTGAACCTGGTACTGGAATGTGGCACTGGGTGGATGCAGCCAGATCCTGGTGGCTGCTCTTTTCTTGTCCTTCTCCTCTGTCATCTGCCGCTGCTGTCCAAGGGAGGAGATGTTGCTGGAGGCAACAGCAGCTGCTGGGAGTTGTGTGTTGGCCTCGTCCCTAACGGAGCTGAAGAACACAATGGGCTGGGATTTTTTAAATCCCCTTTTTTTTTTTTTTTTTTTTTTTTTTTTTTTTTTTTTGTTTAGTTTTTAAATATTAGCTCCTTATTAGAGTGATTTTGGCAGCAAAGAGGGAGTAGTTACATCTCCCAAAATGGCAGTCCTTGCCTACAGATTGACTTCCCATTAGATCCTGTGATATACAAGTGCCACACACATGAAAGAGGGGTTGAAACCCCAAAAGCACCAACAGAGCTTACAGGTCTGTGGCACTGCCCTGACCACAGCAAGGGAGCCACATGTCAGCTCGCTGCTCAACAGGGAGCGGTGTACCAGGCTCTGACCCCTCTGAAACCCAGGGAGAAGCTGTGGTGTTGTGAGGCTCTTTGTCATCCCCTGTGTAATGTGATTTAATGTGGGCTAAAAAACAGAAGGAGAGGACAGGGGGCAAGAAATGTGTTTTTTTCTGAAGAGTGTAGCCTTGTGTTTTTTAGTTTCATGTGTGTGGTGATCCCTTGCTTATGGATGACCTGAGTGCTTACAGAAAGTGCTTATTTTCTGGGGAAGCAGGTGGAGATGGGGGTTATCAGGTGTGGTTGTGAATATTTCTGACTCTGAATTCCAGAGGTGTCAGGATAGATCCTCATGCTCTGCTACTGCACTAAACTGTATCTTAATAGTCAGGGTCCAGGAATTTCTTGGGACAGTGATGGGAAGTGGCTCTCGGTTCTTTTAGGAGGGAAGCTACAAAATGTGACTGTTGGCTTGAGGGCTGGTGTGGGGCATGTGCTATCCCCAGCCCCACAAGGTGTGGCATGCATTCAGCCATTCCCCCCTCCTCCACATGGGTTTTCTACCTGCCTTTCCCATGCAGAAAACTGTTGCACACCTTGATTCTCATTCCTCCTCTTTGCTTTCTTATTTTCTAGAATAGTGAGAATTTCCTGTTTTGATAGAATTTGCCTCTTTAGAGGTGGCTGAGGAGCCTCAACATTTTTTTACCTGGTGTACCACACGGCCCAAGTACTTTGGAGAAACTTCTCTCTAAATATAATGCCCTTTTTTCCTTGTCCCCTCAGGGCCTTTCCTTTTGTCTGGGAGGAAGAGCTTCATAGTAACTGATGTCTAAACTTGCTTGGTTTTCCTGCAAGTTATTTTTTCTCTGCTCTGGGGAGAAGGGAAAGTATTTATTGTCCATTTTCATTGTGTTCGCTTTTCTTTTTGAGATTATAATGGCATCTCTCACTACCTTAAAAAATAACCACCTGTATGCCTGAGTAAGAAAAAATCTGGCCCTCTCAAACAAGATGGAGGTCCTGACAGAATTTAGCAAACTTACTGAGTCAAATTTGCCATGTTGGCAAGAGGAGAGAATACAGGTGGGTTCCAGACCGTGCTCAGCAGGAGGCAGCAGTTGGTTGGGGTTGCTTCTTTGCCTTTCCACTTGGATGGCTCTCTCCATGGTGCGTGCTGTGCAGCTGGTGTTGGCACTGGAGGCAGCAGGGAAGGGATCTGCACGCTCAGTTCATTCTAGGTAAGGGAAGCCGTGAGTCCTTTATCCCTGTGTAAGCCAACGCAGGTTGTCTCCATATGTGCGTGCTGCCACAGCCTGGCTCCCACTGGGCACGGGGTAGCCAAGCCAAGCCAACTTCTCCAGCTTGAAATGTGCTAAAAAGCATCAGCTAGAGTTGGCTGAATGAATGTTCTGCTCTTCTGCTCCATAAAACACGCTGAGCAAACCCACTTAGGCTCATAAACCCCATTGCATTTTTCCTTTTGAAAGGACTAGCATCGGCCCCACTCTCCTCCACATGCTCTGTTTGGAAACAAGGCGACGCATCAGGAAGAGCCTGAAGGAAGAATTTATGGTGTCTCTAATTAGTCAGTTTGTTCCATCCTTGAAGGAGAGGATAACGAGCGACAGGGATGCATTGCTGGCCTCTGGAGGAAGAGCACTGTGGCTAGGCTCATGTCCAACTGCTGATAGGGTAATTAGTGGTAACTGGGAGCTATCAATCATCTGGGGTGGAAAAATGTCTGGGCTAAAGGAAAGACCCTCCCAAACATTTTCATAACTCAAAAGGGTGTGAGACAGGGTCTGGAAGACAGTACTGGCAGTCTGTGAGGTATTTGAGGAAGGAGTCTATTAAAAGATAAATTGAACACAATGGTCTTTTGTTCGTCCCTGGGTAGGTGACAGAATTTGCTATTATAAAAGTTGCAAAGTATTTTGGAAGGAGGAAGGAAGAAGAAAAGAGTTAGCAGATGGAAAAGAGAGAAGAATAACAAAAATTAGGGGGGAAAAAAAAGTAACAGTGCGCTAGTTATTAAAATCAGCTGCTAATAGCAAAAATTATATAGGATTAAAATGAATTATGCAATTTGCCAAGTGAATAAAGTGTGCCATTTGCATTTGAAGTGCATGAGCAGAGAATTTATTCAAATAATTATTAGCTATAGTAAGGTCCAACTTTCTATTTTCCCCAGTCAACCACATTATGAGAGAGATTGTTGTTTTCAGCAGGAAGTAAAAATGCCATGGATTTTGGTTTTTGCTTTACCCAGCCATGATTTACTGTGGCCATGTTTTCCTTGTGGTTCCTTCCTAATTCTGCAGCTCTCTGAGGAATAGGGCTTGTGCAGGGCTTGGCCGAGCGCTGAAGAAGCGGCCAGCTCCTCAATGCAGAAATGAGAGACTCCTCTTGAACAACCAGCTGCAATTTTCAAACTGGTTTAGATCTCTCCTGAGCTTTCAGATGCCACCTTCTTATTCCTGTCATGAAAGAGGATGTGTTAGGAGATGTAGAATGGGAATTCCAGAGAGATTTCAAACATCTGCCAAAGGGTAGGGTTTGTTGGAGGATTACCTTATTTAATTGGCATGTGCTTCTTTAGACTAAGAGTTGTGAGGTGCTTCTGGTGCTCCGGTGTTTGAGGTAGATTTCAAAAACACATAAGGAGCTGGGGAATTGGTGGGGTAGTGCCCCTGGAGAGCAGGAACTGGGGAAGAAGTCGAGAAAACTCAGCAGCCTGACAGAGAAACTGTTGAAGGCACAAGCTGAAGTTGTCCCAGTGCAAAAGAGTTACAGGAAGAGATCAGCTAAGGAAAATCACCAGGTCCTCAGCAAGGTGAAATTCAAGACAAGAGGAAAGTAAAGCTGGAAGGATTTAAAATGAATGGGTATGTAAGATGAAAATCTGAGAGCCTAGGGTGAGGTGAGACTGCCAAGAACACCAAGAAAAGGCTGAAGTTGTTCCTTGAGAGTGAGGAGGAGACCTTCCTCCTCACTGGAACATCAGTAACACCCAACAGCTTCTTAAAGAAAGAAGCCTTTGAGGGCTCATGGAGAACAAGTGACTTGTCAGGAAGAGGTGGTGACAGGGAGGAACTGATTTTCCCTCTGAGTAACACCCTGCAAATAAGGTAAATAGACACTGTGTCCTCTGCCTTCACCAAGTTGTCTGCCATTGAGTCATGCAGTGAGCTGGAGAGGCAGTTGCTGTTTGAGAATTACATTTCAAGAGGCAAAAAGGCCACTGAGGGGTAGCAATGAGAACAACCAGAGGTCCAGAAAACATGGCCTCTGCAAAGAGACAGGGAGAATTAGGTTTTGTTTAGTCTAAAGACAAGAGAAGACTGAGGAACAGGACAGCAGACATCAAATACATGAGGTAACCGCAAAAAGGAGAGAAATAAAAAAATCTCTTCTTTGAATTTGCTGTGCATCAGAGGTCATTGACTGACTTAAACAACAACACTGGAAATTTTGGGTAGTCTCTAAGAAAGATAATAAATACGGCCTTATGAATCAGGGCTCGGGTATTGCCTGGACTGGATCACTAGGGAAGCATGTGGTGTCGCTATCCCCAGAGGACAGCAACAGGTTAGAGAAATATTTGCCCAAATGGGCTAGGTACAGACTTTTTTATTCTTTTGGTTGCTTTGAAGATGTTCCCTCCTCAGTTTCGTGTCACTCTCATTTCACAGGAATCCTTTAATCTCTGTTTGGTTTGCTCAGGGGAGGCAGAAGGGGAAGAGAAAGGGGGATAGTCAAGAACAGCAGTTTTGGGCTGGTGGTTTGCTGGAGCCTGGGGGCACGCTGGCTCTTTGGCAGAAGGTGGTGGAGTGGAATGAGCCTGCCACCATAAGGTTTCCATTTACCATCCAGGGGTCCACAGCACTACTGGAAAACCTTGGGGGGCCCTTCAAGCATGAAAACCCACTGGGTGAGCTGACCCTGGGAGTCCTTCCCAGCCCGGATTTCTCTGCTTTCTCTGGTGCTAAGTGCTTCAGCATGGCAGGGACAAATGTGATTGTTTGCTGCTTGGGAAGAACTTGCTGACCCATGGATGCCTTCCCAAAATGAGCATTGTGCTGCCCAGCCTTGGCCATCCCCCCATCTCTCCCCTGGCAGTGCCAGAGGTGCTCTGTTTGTCCTGGGAGCAGCCAGCACTGTGTGGGCCGTCTGCTCTTGACCCTTTCCTGCCCTTTGTTTTTGCAAGGGGCTCTCCCAAATGTTTGTCAGAATATTTCTGCTTGTCTATTGTTGAGCACTGTAATTTGCCTAACGGGCTGGCTGTGGTTATGCCAAAGGCCCCACTTACCCTTATCAGATTCTTCAGGCTCTGGGGGCTGACTGGCTCCCGTTGTCCTTGTTTTGAAACAAGCAGAGATGTTTGGAGATGCACTTGGGATCTGTGATTAAACTCCATTATCAGACTCCCTCTTTTATTTTTGAGACTAATGCTTAATCACTTTAATTTTTCTGTGGGTCTTCACCTCGGTGTCTACTTTGACCATAGCATCCTCTGGACTTTTTTTGGTGCTGTGCTTGTGGCCTTCTGCTTGGCTTGGGCTGGTGGTGGTGGTAGTGGTGTGCTGGGATGCTCAGAGTGCCTGAGCAGTGACTTTTATCCTCAACAGCTGCTGATATTAGCTGCCGAGTCTCGGTGATGTCATGGGTTTGATTTTGGGGGCGAGCTTGAATGACTGGCATAACCTGGTGCCTCAGCTTAGCGTTGGTCAGATTTTTTGGCAGTGAAATCCTGATGGTCCTTTCACTGTCCAACATTTCTGCAATCCTTTGAAGAGCCTCTTGTCACTCTGCAAGGGTGTAGCCAAGAAGGGAATGTTTTAGGGATGGGGAGCCTGGCCTTTTGCAAGGGCCTTCTGCTCTCTGAAGTGAGTTATCCAAATGGATTGTCTGCCACTGCTGACAAAACCTGAAACAAAATTACTGGAGGTTGTGCTTTGTGTAGTCAGTTCTAAGAAATGTATTATTATTTTCAAGATTTTTTTGCCTTTAATTCCAGCTACAGCTAATAATAATGAATTATGGCAGGGCACATGGCATTTTTGCCTTTTCATTTGAAGCTCTCTGAGTTAATGTTCCTTCCGCCTCCCCTTGTATCATTTGTCCCCTGATGGAGGTAGGATCTAGAAGAATATGAGTACTCTGGGTCTGTTGTGTGAAAACTGCAGCATGGCCAGTGTTTAAAATAGCCCAAACCCATTGTTTGTGCTCCATGCACCCAGCTGGGGTATCCTGCTCCGAAATGGGGTCAGTCTGCACTGAATGCTCATGGAGCCATGAATTAGGGGTTCCATGCCACCCTGGGTAAGGTCATGCTCAGGCAGCTGACATTTTAATCAGCATTTCATAACTAATTGCCTGGCCACAGCTATCTTGTTATCAATTAACATAGCCCTGAATGTCAGGAAGTAACTGTATCTCTCTAACTCCCTAAGGCTGGCTTCTGGGTCTGTGAAATGGCTGGATTTCCTCACAGGGATGGATTACATGTTTACATCTTCCCTGCTGCTGGAGTGTGTAGTGAGCATGACCCAAGTAAGCAACAATAATTTCTTCATGCTCCTCTCCTCCTTGTCTTGTGTATGCTGTACAAGAGGGAAAAAATAAAACCTTTGTATTTGAGCTCTTGGAGCAAGCTGGAAGATATGCAGACACTGTACTGCCTGAATCCAAGAAAAATTAGAGGGAAAAAAATAAGCAACAGCATTTGGGAACCTTTTGAAAATGGACACTTTTCCAGACTTCAGGAAATGCCTGTAAGTGGATGGGATCACTTCAGTGATCCTCTCGGTCTGGAGAGCCCTGCCATCTCAAGCTGGAGAATATCTCTGTCATCAGCAGAAGGCCTCTCACCAAACTTGCTCCTCTTAAGTCCAGCTTTTAACATCTGATAGTCTGGAACGTGAGACTCTCCACGTTAGGATAAATTTGACTCGCTTGCAAAACTAAGCTTCTCCTTTTCTGAAGCCAAAGAGGCTACAAAGTGGAGGATGGCATTTTATCTCTCTTAGTGGCTGAGAGAAAAGGAATCGTTGCACTTCTGTTGTGGTCAGTCGCTGGTTGAACGGGCCATGAGGATGATCAAGTGAGCAGAGGGCTCTGTGGCCTGGCCATGCTGTTCAGCACAGGTGTGGTTTTTCTGTGTGTGCAGGAAGGTGGCCTACCCTTAGCTGGCTGCTCGTTTGCTCACTCGGGCTACGGAAAGGCAGAGCTTCTTTAAGGAAGTTTTCTGTCTGCATAAATACCAGAGCAGCTGAGAAGGGACAGTGCAGATGGTGCTGATTTCCAGAGGCCATATGTTTGGAGGGACCTTGGGTACCCCTACAAGAATTCTTTGTTTTCTCAATGTTCAGTTTCAAAGGTACTCTGGAGGTCTCCTCTTTGCAGGAGACCACTGCTTCCTCCCACTCCTCCACTCCTGACACGTTTTCTCCGTCCCCTCCTTCCATCCCCCGCTGCTCCACAAGCCTCACAGCTGGATAAACAGCGCTTGCAGTCACTTACAGCCCTCCAGTGCCTTCCAGCGAGGCGCCGGCACGGAGAGATGCTTCCTGAGCAGCCCGTCGTGGGCGGACGGTCGTGCTGCAGCCCGCGTGCCAGCGCCGGTATCGCTCCAGTCCCAGCAAGATCAGGTTCAAAACACACAGGATCTGGAGGTGCTAATTACAAGTGTGGGTTCTCTGTCCATGCAAAGCCGAGGAATTTGGTGATCTGGAAGCTCTGGGTCTGTCTGCTGGCTGGGCTTCGCTGTGGAATGGGCTTGGAAATGTTCACAGTAGCTTTTATCTCTTCTCTGTTGACTCATCCTTTCTGTGTTGACTGTTTATATGCAAAGGGAATCTAGCTCATCTCTTATGCAGCCCCACCTCTGTCTCACCCCAAAAGAGCCTGCTGTGAGGAGAGGAGGAACCCCCAATAGGTGCAATTTGTACTTGTGGCTGTCAAGATTGTTGGCTCCTGGTTGTTTTTGGAGCTCTTTGGAGTTTGCCACCGAGACCTGGCCCACGTGGGGCAAGCAGGCCTGTTTCCACATGGTTGGCCCAAACT
Source organism: Poecile atricapillus (assembly GCF_030490865.1). Lineage (NCBI taxonomy): Eukaryota > Metazoa > Chordata > Aves > Passeriformes > Paridae > Poecile > Poecile atricapillus. The sequence continues at coordinate 4,717,290 of NC_081254.1, forward strand.
GGCTGGGCCTGCAAGACACACGTGACACGGGGACTACATGCAGTGGTGTTGTGGTGACTCTGCTGCAGTTCAGGTGGCTTTTGTAAAGGGGCCCAGGCAGCCCGGCCAACTTGTGGATTCGTTCTCTTGGCTTGCAGGGTTGTCAGCATCCCTCTCCAGGCCAGAGCAGCTCTGCCAGAGCTTTGGCCAGGGCCAAGCTCACCACACTGCCAACTGTTGGGAGTTGTTGAGGCTCAAGTATCTCCATCCTCCTTTACCCACTCTTTCCTCTAATGTGCAATAATTTACTACTTGTATTAAGGATCGAGCCACTTTAGAACCTCTGCTCCACCTTGCCATTTATCACTATGACAGAATATGACCAAAACATTTTGCTGAAGCTTTATTTTGCTTTGTAAAATCCCCTATGCTTTGCAACAGCTTATCCAGCAGCACCTCCTCCCTTCCTGCTGTCTTTAGGACATCTTTCCTCCTCCTCCTCCTTCTCCTCCTGCAGCCCATGCAAGATGATGTTGCTTTTGGAAATGACTCTGTCTGAGGGCTTCTCTTTCTCCTGGGTCACACGGATGATCCCGACATTTGAAGCTGACCCTGGATGGTCTCTCCCCGATTGACTTACTGCAGCCAAGACTGTGTCCCTGCAGCTCACTGATGAGTGTTTACATAAGACTGTGCAGTCCCCTTCACATAACCATTAATTTTATGGGGGGCTCAGAACAGAGATGGGCCTCCACTATTCCTCCTGCCTTTGATCTGTGTGGGATGTGTGGCCCAGAGCTGCCGGCATTGCTGATTTACTCTGCTCTGTGGATGGAGCTTCTGGAGCAAACAAGAACTTATGTTTGCTCTCAGCAGTATGGCAATACCATTACAGGCCATGCTGCTGGCTGGTTGTTTTTGGGCTGGAAGGGCAGGGATGGCTCAGGGTTTGCATGTCCTTAAGTTTTTCTTTTAATATTAGCTCAGCAGTTCAGTTCATGCAAACCATGAGTGCCCCAAGTCCACACAGGCAGGTGGGTGGGTTATTAAGGGTCTGTAGTGTTGCTAATGGAAATAAAGTCAGTGCATTGGCAAGCTGTTAAGCATTGACCTTGTGACAGGGCACTCAGTCTGAAACAAAATCTCTCCAAAACAGTTCTCTCACAGAACTTTATTGTCATCCAAGCCAGACTTGGAAAACTCTCTTCTATTTTTTTTTTTCTTTCTTTTCTCCCAGTCTGGCATAAATTAGGATTTCAGTATCAGTCTGACCTTGCCCTCCTAAATGAACTGTCTGATCAGAAGCTCTTTTGTTGTTTAGATTTGGTGTAGCAAGTACGACAGTGACCTCAGCATCAGCACCGGTGGTGGGCCGTTGCCAGATCTGGGTTACCCCTGCGCTCCTGTCCTAAGTTTGATTGGAGTTGTTTTGAGTTGTTGAGGCTTCCAGCTGCAAGTGTTGACTTTAGCTCTGTCAGCTAATATGAAAGTGGTTATTATTTTTTGTATTTTAACCAAAAGTTACTCTCTAGAGGTAACCTCTTCTGATCGACCACAACGAACACTGTGTCTAACAGTGGCATTTGACAGGGCAGTTTCAGGTCACCAAACCTGGTTTGAGGGAGTCATGCTAAGTGAGAGATTTCCAATGTGGATGATGTTTGTTCATCCCAGGTCTCCAGGTTTTTTTCGGGACTTTCAGCCAGGGGCATTTTCAGGATGAGGACGTATTCCGCAGGTGCTCACCGTGACATCCGCCTGCCGTGCAAAGAGGAGGTTGCTGCCTGTTATCTGTCAGCTTGCCTGTTTTACTGCTTAGCCTTACTTTTGGCTCTCTGTGTGAAGAGAAAAAAAGAAAGAAAACACAATGTCTATAAAGTATGGAAAATGTAGAAACCCCTGACAGTTGTATGGTGTGTCTTGCTTCTCCCACAGAGAGGAAACCACAAAATAGCGAGTCCGGGGGTTTCTTTCCACACACACAATATCTGTCAGGATTTTGAGGAATTTTCTGGGAACTGATGAAAGAAATGTGCTGTTTAAGCCCTGATATATATTGTACAACCATTCTGTATGAGGGAGATGCAGTACTCCACACTGGCAGGTTCCAAAAAAGATTTCCAAAATAAAAGAAACTCAAAGGATTTGAGGGAATCTTTTCTGAGAGGGCAGATTGGCTTATATGGAATCGGAGGTAGAAGAAAGGGGAAAATTTGCTTGTATCAAAGAGAAAAAATACCTGATGTACTTAATAGTTGTAGTTTCCACCTTTGCAAGAACACCAATGCTGGTGGGAAATGGGTAGGAATTTTAGCAGCAAAGGGGCTTTTGCCTCCTCAAATTCAACTTTCTCAGCCCCCAGGAGTGGGCAGGATGTGGAGTCATACAAATAACAAGTTCCCCACTCTCATGTGTGCCTGAGGACCAAAACTGAGTTTGACAGTGTCAAGAGCTTGCCTTGCATGGTCTTCCCAACACAGGGCTTGGGCAGGGCTGTCAGAGGCTGCCCTGCACTCACTGCAGGTGGTTATTAGCAGCTGCTAATTGTGGGGATACCTTAATGAACAAGCAGGGAGCTGGTGAAAGTGCATCAGCGAATGGGAGCAGCCTGAGGATTAAGCCCAAAAGAGGGTGCAATGTTTTTTTTTCTAGCTCTTCTTGTTGGGATTTATTGCATTTAAAAATTAATTTTTATTTATTTTTCTTCTCTCTTTCAGGTCCGCCTGTAAGTACCAAACCTCTACGGTTTTAGAAGCTGCTGATGCAGAGTCTGTGGGGCATGAACTCGCAGCCTCCTGTCTGTGGTGTCTGGTGTGGTAGCCACTTTTACAGTCCTGGCAGCCTGGGCTATCCCAAACAGCAAGTACTGTGGGAGCTCAGGGCTGGATTGGGGTGGGATTGCTCTTGGGCTGCAGCTCAGCCTCTGAGGGTGAGCTGGAGGGAGCGCAGGGATGGGGACATGGCAGATTGACGTGGTGCTGCAGACATCCGTGTGTTACCAGTTGGCTCCACAGCCTCTGGGGGAGCCGGCTGTATTCCCTTCACATGCATGGGATGCCACGTGCTGAATGAGATGTGTTTGCAGAAAAGGGAAAGACAGATCACAAACACATGAGGAGCTGAGCTGGAGGGACTTGCTCCCTGCTACTCACCCGGGCTGGCTGAACTGCCAGGCCTTCAAGTATAGCTGCGCAGCTATCAATTTCAGAGGAAAAATTGTGTTGACAGCTTCCTTTTCAAATGTTAGCTAATGTAAAACCTCAGTGCAGACAATTTAGGCTTCAGGAAAATAGCTAGGTTATTGCAGAAATTTTCTTGCAGCTATTACGAGACCCACAGTGAACCAGAAGCAGCCGTGCAAGGACTGAAGGCATGTATCGATAGCTCTCAGGATTATGAAGAAACGCTGCATTGTCTCTAGCAGGGTCCTTCCAGAGGAAATGGTTTATATTTGTGTACAATAGAGGGACTATTCAGGGTTTCTGTGAAGGAACATGAGAAGTTAAACATACGGTAGTCATCTTTTGTCTGTTCACGCAAAAATGCCTTAAACAGTTTGCAGATGACGTTCTGAGTAGTAGTTGCTGCACAATCTATTTTCTTTCCCCTTTCATCAGGCTGAAATGCTATAGACTGAACTCCCACAGATATACGAGCACAGACCTATTTAATGACAGCAATCTTCCAGAAAGTTGCACCTTCTAGGCCAAAAGGTCTGAAAGCGTTTCACAGCTGGAAACCTTGATCCACACAAAACTTCGGTGATAGCTTATCCCAGGGGCTTTCAGGACTGGCCACTGAAGTGGATGTATTTCGGCATTAGCTGTGACTTTTTGGGAGGAGAGCATGACTCCGCAGCCAGCTGCAACTGGAGTCCCTCCATGGCTGTCACTTCACTGGGCAGCCTGTAGGATGGCATAAAGGGGTGAGGTGGGCACAAAATTTGTAGTGGTGCTGGCATTCCTATTATTGCTGTGAGAAATTAGAGAGGAATCACTTTTGATAGACACAGTTGTCTTCTAGGGAGCAGTCAGTGCTTTTGTGGGATGAGGAAGACGCACGCTCCAGGCTTCCTCTGCAGCAATAAGGGTTAGAAACCTAATATTGTAATGGGAGATTGAAGCCTGGCAGAAGCACATGGGACCACCAGAGAAGTGCTGACATTATATGCTACCGTATCCTGGCTTGTTGCGACCCCTGAACCTGTCTCTGCAAGCAGACTTCTAGGACAGGATGTGAGGAATGCTACAGCCAATGGAAATAACAAGAGGAAGTTGGGCAGACTGAGTGTCCTTAGCCAAAGTGGAATTTGTCTTGGACTAGTAGGACCCTCATCTCATTCAGGACCTCTTGGGTTTCTGATCAGCTGGCGAGTGAGATCAGCTCAGTCACTGTGAGCAAAAGTTCACCTCTGAAGAGCTGAGTCCTACATATCACCATAGGAAGTATTCCCCCACCCCTCTGTATTTCTCATGATTGAAATGGAAATGGTTTTATGGGCAGCAGCCCGGGCTCCTGCCTGGCTGATTGTCATACACATTGTTCTGGATAGTGACCCCAAAGCAATGACCACCCCACATCTTCCTCCCCTTTTTGTTTCCCAGCTTGCAAAAGAGCCAACACACTCTGTGACAGGGCTTAGCTCCCAGTGCTGGCGTTGGCTTGAGTGTAGAGATGGGCAGAAATACTCATTAGAAATGCACTAAGCCCTGCTTGCAGTCTAGGACAACACGGACAAAATCCAGGGAAATGGATGAGCAACGCCACAGCAGCAAAAGGGAACTTCATGTTCTTCTCTTGCCCAACCAACACTTCCAGCCTTACTCCTGAAGTCAGTCAAGGCTTTGGTGAAGGCAAGGGCAACCCGCAGTCATGTAAGATATTTGATGAGATTGGGACTAAAAGGGGTGAAGGAAGGAAGGAAGTGATGAAATCGTGCAATAGTCCTTTTGCTGTCTGGACCACATCCGAAGCAAATGATCCTCTCACGGACATTTTCTCTCCCATTTCTGATCATGCAACATTTCTGTGGCAACTGCAGCAATTCCATACATGAAAAAATAATATTTAGCAGATGGAAACTAAGGAAGAAAGTCAAAGCCCTGTAATTAGCTTGTTCTCCGTGGACTTGCAGATACCTTCAGAGCTCGTGTGGAGAGCTGTGGATAAAGTCGTGCCAAAAGGATAGAAAACTTCACAAGCAGGAGATTAGGAAACCAAAGCAATCAGAACTGATGGTCAAGGAGTCGTGGAGAGTTTTTTTAACCATTCTGTTTCCTAAACCCTTCCATGTGATTCCATGTCTTTATTAAGCCCTCCCTTCAGAGTTCAAGGCTAGCTTTTGCTGTTTAGGTGTATTTTCTTCCAGGGCCTCACAGAAAGGCCACAGCTCCTGGTAAACATTTCATTATTTCTGTTTCATCCCCCCATTCTTTCTGTCTGGCAGTACTTTGATCAGGAGGTCCCCAGCATTCATAAGGTGGTAGAAGGTAGACTTGCATAAAAAACATGACATGGAATAGAGTATTCCAAACGGGACACGGCCCATACAGAGTAGGGACCACAGGAGCTTTGGAGGTCCAAACTCAAAGGGTAGCATAATCCTTGTGGAACCGGCTGTGTGTGGAAAATGCGACTTTTGAAGATGTCTTTCAGAGTCTGGTTGAAGAGGCAAAGTGTTCCGTGTTCTCACTGATGGGATTTGCTAGTTGCAGCAGGATTTAGAAGGCCTGAGTCACCCTGGGACAAATGCAAAAATCCATAATAACAGTATCTGCATCTGAGTTAGTCATGACTGAGGAAGGAGCGTGGGTTTTGGAATTCCAGCAGCATGATTTCCTGGTGATGGTTCCCTGTTCCCCAGGCTCACCTGGAGACTGCACGAGCCATAACAGGCAGTTTCCCAGTGAAGGAAATGTAAACTGTGCTGCTGGCTCTCCCCTGACTCAGGACAGAGGCTGCTGGTTGCCTTTCACGCTCTTTTAACTCTGATGTGGGAGCTGCAGGCAGCTTTTCATGGCTTTGTAACCAACCTACACGGTATCATCCACCCACGAGAGCTCTTTCCTGGCTCCCTGTCACAGACAACCTTTCCTTATAAACATCTGGCATTTATTGGCCGCCCTACTGGGAGCTCCCTCTTGCTGTTATTGCTTGGAGGGCTGTAACTCTGCACAGTCACATACCAGACACGGGGCCGTCATTTACCACTCCAGGTACTCACGGGAGACCCGACACAGCTCAGCCCTGACCTTGGGCTCTTCCTGCTCAGGCACCAGCCACAGCAGAGACAGAAGAAGCAAATTCAGGTTGTACCTCAAAAACCATGAGGGAAAACAGCCTGGGCTCAGCTCTGGAGGAAAGCAGCATTTAAGGGACTAAAAGCAGAGGAAAGCTCAGCATTATGTCTTCCAGCAGCCACAAAGTAATCCCAGGGCCAGATGCCCTGAGAACTCCACTCACTGCTGGCACACAGAGATAGGCAAATATTAGCAGGAGTGAGAAAGCAGTTTCCCATAATATAGCCTCAACAAAACTTAAAATCAAGCATCTGTTCAGGGTTTCATCCATCTGAAAAGGGTGCTTTTGCAAAGTGTATATGGCTCTTCAATTTATCGTGACATGTGCTGTGTGGAAAGGAATGCCCCCCATACTGAACAGCCTCTCCAGCTCTGCAGAAGGAAGTGGCTAAACTTCCACCAGGCTATGGTTTGATCCCAAGCAATAATGTTTGAGTTTGGGATACGCAGCTTTTGTGTACACCCAGAAGAACAAACAGAGCTAAGTGCCTTCCCCTTCCAGAGATTTCAGATTATGCTCACACGCGCTGGGACTGAACGCCTGGGGAGGCACGGAGAGGTGGCACCAATGGGGCTGATGTCTTCAGCTGCAGAAACCAGAAAACCAGGTTTATGTCTACAGACACAGTCAGCCAGGGGCAGGAACATTCTGTTTTACATAAGGAAACCCCAAACATCGCTGGAAAGACAACTGAGGGATTATTATCACGTCATTTCTGCAAAATATAGAGCAAAAGCTACATGACTGCTGAAGCCATAATCATCAAGATCCTTTAGCAATGAGCTGCTGTCTTCCAGATCTGCACAGCCTTCAGTTTTGGAGACCAAGAATGCAGAGGGGGTAATTTTTTTTTTTTAAATTGCATAGTACAATTTAACTGTAAGAGGCAGCCAACTGCCTTGTAGGTAAGTGGGTGAAGAAAATTGTCAGTGGCCCTGTGTTCGTGTGTTTACGAGGCTCTGTCCAGTGTCACCTGACCCAAAGTCATTCCCAAAACCACTGTTAGGATCACTCACATGCTGACAATGCACTGGGAAGTATCTCAAAGGGGTAGAGGATGCTGAAAACAGCTGCTCGTATGTCTTCTTCCAGACATGCTTTTTCCTGTGTCAGCTTGTGTTCTCACAGTTTTCTCTTACTTCTGGACAGGACAGTATTTTCAAGTCTAAGAGAGTTGTGTTTTAAAGTGATAACTCTATAAATAAATAGCTAACACCCAGATGACTTTGGTCAAGAAAGAGAAAAACGTGACAGTTGGCCGCTGCAGGAAGCCAGTTCCCAGGACCTGGATTTTATGAAGTGTTGGAAATAGGGATTGTACTTTGTTTGACTGGAGACTCCTGTCCTCCTTTTGCTGCTTAAATTGCTGCATGTAATTTCTGTTGTGAGATGCGTGGGTTTGTCATATGTGGAAATGAACTTGTGGCTCACGCATTCTGAGGACAGGTTCAGGCACACACAAACACACTTTACTCTTCAACTTTTTCTCCCTCTCAAAATCCCTGGACACTTGGGCCACAGTGTGAAGCTGCTGCTATGGCTTAGTTCAGTTGTGCTGTTTTATAACCTTGCTTTTGGCCAGTTACCAATTCCCTTAATTTTGCCTTAATTGCCAGGGGGACAAAGGTGCGATGGGAATCCCTGGGCGGCCGGTAAGTCAAACCCTCTTTTTTGTGTGTCTTATCTTTCCCATCCTCTTCCAACCCCCAGGATTTGTGGGTGGGGGAGGGTGGCTTTCAGGATAATCCTTGTCAGTTCGGGCAAAACTACTCTCCCTGAGCCCCACACCTGAGGGGTTCAGTTTCAGAGCCACATACATCCTGGGGAGGTGTTTCCATTTCACCTGCTGTACTATCCAGGCCCTCCTCTGGTTCAGCATCCGCCTGTTTGGGCGTCTCCCGCTGCCACCCCGTGCGCCAGCTGGGCTTGCTAACCCTGGGTTTCCTAACACGCACCCCTGCTTGCCACTGGCAGCTGCCCCTTCCAAATAACTCTGCCCTGAGCAAAGGGGGCCATCCCCTGCCTGGCTGAGTGCTGTATTTTGGAGCTCCTCCTTGCTCGGGCATCCCATGGCGAGGATGGGGAAGAGGACTGGGGCAGGAGCTGAGGCCACCCTGTTCACCCCAGCCCCATAGCCAGGGTTGTGGGGTGGGAGGCTGTGCCTTTGCCGCTGATGCCTGTGTTTGTCTCTCTCTCCCTTTCTCTCTCTCTTCCCTGCACCCTCTTGCATGTGGCTGTGACGGCTGCCACTGACCCAGGGACTAAAAGGGCAATCCGGAGAGAAGGTGAGTCAGCCCCTTGTAGCCTGTAGCACCCCCAAACCGTCCTCTTCTGGGGCCAGCCCAAGCTCCCCCGTCACAGTCACGGCCACTGCAGCCAGCTTTGGGCTTCCACACCCCCTGGGCTGCCCCATCTTCCGTGTCAGTGCAAGTATATTTCCCAAATTCCTTCCAGGCCAGTCAGCCTCCAAAGATGCTGTGTTTCTTGTTTATGACAATTTACTAACAGCATAAGAGCCAGTGGGCACATGCAGGGCTTCCCTCAAGCCTTCCTGAATTTTAACCATTGACTTTCTCCCCCTTGGGCAGCTCTGCTTGCCCCAGCTGACCTGCAGCTCCCCTCTACCTCCCAGGTTCGCCTGATCCCTGGTGCAGGTGGGAGCAGGGAATAAAAGTGGCGTGGGACACTCCTATTTCTGACACAGTGGGACTTCTTCCTCCTGAGGAAAGCTGATGGGTGTAGTTGAAGTCTGTGGGACACCATCTCACTGACTGCCATGCAGTGAGTTGCAATTTGTACCCACAAGAAGTGCTGGTTGGCAAAGCAATCCTACTGCTGGCCCCCGTTTTGAATTGTTTGGCATTTCAATGTTAGTATGTTTTCCCCAGAGCTGTGAGTACTTCCCACCTGTGAAAGCAGGGAAATGGAGGTGTTTGGGATTTGTGAATAACTGAATAACAATGTGTAGAAATTAAAAAAGGTATGGATATTTACCTGACAAGGAGGGTCATCTGTGCAGTACCATGCCAGACCCATTTGGTCCTCTTCATAACAAATAGAGAGAAAACCACGAGAAGGAAGGGTAAAGTAGGATAGAGATTCTTCATCCTTGCCTTCACTGTTTGCTCATTGGAGCCAAACAAGTTTATCTAAGAGACCAGAATTTCCCACCTGAGCCATTCTGCTTTTTTCTCTGCATATCCTTGCATTTGTTTCTGGCCAGAGCGTTCATGAGGGGACAGCAGATAGATACAAACAATCAGTGGAAAAAAATCACTCCTAATTGCCCCTGCTTCCCCAAAGCCCTCCATGAGAGCCTTAAATCTTTGGCAGTCCACAGATTTGTTCTGTGGAGTGCTTTGCTTTCTTGCAGGCTGCTTGGACAGGATGCTCTGTCCCAGAGCTCCTCAGCCCTGGGCACTTCTGGAGCTGCCTCTCAGGAATACACTGTGTTTCCAGAGAGAGTGACATGTCCTGCCCATCACACGCTGTGGGTGGCTTGGAGTTGGAGAGGCAGCTGTTTCCTTTTCCAGCAAGCACTTTGCTTTGTTTTCATCCACATCTCAACTGCTTTTGAGAAGTATACAAGTGAGGCATTTCTGGAGGCAACCAAATCAGCTGCCCATAGCTCCCATTTCCCTGGAGCCCAGCACATCCCTCTTTTTCTTTCTTCTGCAGGACATAATCCCCCTGGAACTTGCAGGAAGGAAACAGAAAGGGTTTCAGGTCATCTTTCACACTTGCAATGAGGCAGAACTTCTGTTTTGCCAGAAAGTGTTTTATGTGTTTATACTTCTCCTTGCTGCGCAGCTTCCATTTTCTGGCACATCTGAGCAGCTCTCAGGGACATCTTTTCTCCCAAATTCTCAGGCAGGAGCTGGGGGAGGCCAGAACAGCCCTGAAGATCTCACACCTAAGGCACCATCATTTAACCCCAGTGTTGACAGGAATAAAGTTGTCTTTGTGTTTTGCTCTCCTGTCCTCACCCCTTTTCCTCTGCCTTGTCTCTCTGCAGGGTGCTCCAGGAGAAGCTGGCATGTCTATCATCGGGCCCCGTGGTCCACCCGTAAGTGGCTTTTCTCTCTATTTTTGTCTGATGCAGGATGTGGGCAAGTTACTGGGAAAGACTTAGGAGGGGCATTAAGACTCAGCATCAGCTGGAAAGAGCAAAAACCCTGTATAATGTGGTTCCTGTGCTGAGCCAGCCTCGGTTTTATACTGCTATTATATACTATATATACTGAAATTATAGCTCATATTTCAGAACAAATGAGGAAGCCTTCCCTTGGCAAGGAAACCAAATTACTCCATTTAAAAGGAAGAAGCATATTTCCTTTTTGCAACAGGGCTGCTATCACTTTTGGAGAAAATTTGTCCTTTGCCTGGCTGATTTCAGCCTTTGGTTTAATCAGCAGGGAACAAGCCCCCTGATTTTACTGAAGAGCAGGATCAGAGCAAAGCCAGTGACTGGGGAGCTCACAAAGACAAAGAGTAGCTCAGAGGTCTTTTGTCATGTGCCCAAAATCTTGGAAGCTCCTTGTCAGCGTGGTTACCACTTATCTGGCTGAGAAAAGGCAGGATTTTTCACCCTCTTCCAGTAAAAGTTTCTCTGCAAGGTGCAACGAGTCAGCCAGACAAAACTTTTTGCAAGGACAGGGTCATAAAAAAAAAGACCAAGATGAAGGATTGGAATGTTCACGTGCCCTAAATGCTGGATGTGCCCCAAATGCTGGATGCTTCTTGCACTGCGGTGCAGCCATCAAGCCTCTGCTTTTGTGTGGGTGCAGCCAGACCTCTCCACTCCATCCCTGCACAGCCTCCACTGGAGATTTCCATGAAAAAAGACCTGGAGATTCAATTCTCTCCCTCCCAGCGGGCACTTCCGATTTTGATTAACCTGTGAAGAGCACCGTCCTTGACCTGCAGAGAGGATGGGCTGCTGGCAACCTTTGTTTCACCACAGAGGTCAAGTGAGAGAGACCTAGGCCCTGTGAACACTTGGCTACATCTGGCTTTCCAATTAACTTCCCAAAAGCCCCATGACAAGTGTTTCTAATAAAAAACAGCTTTGCTGGTCCCCAGACCCACCTGCCGGGGATGCTGGAGTTTGAGAAGCGACAGAACCAAAGCACAGGACCCAAATGGGTCTCCCCAAATGTTTTATGCCTAGCAGATGGTCCCTGACCACGTGTCCAGGCAAGGAAGAAGGGCTGGCAAGTCTGTGAGCAAGGTCTGAGCAAGACCACCCTGCTCCACAAACAGCAGATTTTGGAGAGTAAGTGCCCTGTTGCTATTTCTCACAAGCTCTTGCTCTCAGCCTTGTGAACAGTATAATTACAGTAATCAGAGAGAAAAGCCGTCAGCTCCTGTGCGAGTAGGTCTTGCAAAGGGGACAGTTTTCTTGAAAGATACATGCCTGGGCTGCAGGACAATTTTGTCTGCTTTGGTGCTGTTGTGTTTGCTGCTGTTTGGAAAAGTGCAAAACACTTTTTGCATCTTTAAAGCAGCAGTAAAATTAGATGGCAAATGGTATCTAAAGTGGGGTTTTGCCTACACCAGTCAAAGCCCTGAGCTGCCAGGACTGGCCCAACTCCACACTTTCCCCCTGCAAAGCCTACTGTGAAGATGATCCAGTTTCCTGGGGAGCTGGTGATAGGTCAAAAGGATGGCTGAGCACTGAAGACAAACACGGAAACCCTGGCCAAGGGGCCACTCGGAAAGATGTGGGATGACAAATAGTTTCCAGATTTTTGTTGGGAGGTTAAAGTTTTTGCTTGAGCTCGGAGCTGCTTAACTCCCGGCCAGAGAGGGACAGTGCGCCGATAGTGGCAGAAACAGACGGTCTCCATGATTTGGCAGCTCCCAGGATTACATACTTCATACAATCAACATTTTAAAAAGGAGACAAGGAAAACCAGCCACCCAACAAAAACAGTCTCTTGGAATCGCTCGCTGCTGAACTGTTGTCTTGGCGTGATACCGTGCAAATCATCCTGCTGTCCTCCAAGGAGAAAGAGGCAACAGTCTGTAGTCTACAGAGGAAGCCAAATTGCACCATTTCCAGGTTTTCCCCCTAATTCTTTTTTTAGCACTTTTTGTCAGGGAGGTGTCCAACAGGGAACCAAAATTAATGAATTCTGGCTAGGCTCTTCTTGCTTCTTGCCTTTTCAGAAGCCAGCGGTGGACAGATCCTTTAATTTATAGCCTATCTTCTCTTCTGGTCACTGGCCAACAGGGCCAGGTGGTTTTGTGTGTATCTTGTGAAGCAAAGCTGACCAAGTTCAACTTTGCAGAGCTAAAGAAACAGTGCAAATGTGATTAGGTCCTGCTAGCATTGTGTACAAAACCAGAACTCTTGAGTGTTCTTCAGTGATGTGAGGGATTTTGTGTTGGGGGCATCCCTCAAACCCTGCAAAGAGGCTATTTGGGCCCGTCCTCTGCAGGGCTAAACCTTCAACTGAGTCTCTCTGCAGACAGAGGGTGGTTGGAGATGTCAGCTGAAGCTGAAGGTTTTCCCTATCAGTGTAGCTCTGAGGTCTCCCAAAGGATTGTCATTGCTTCACTGTGGCAAACCTCAACCTCCCAGCTCAGGAGGCCCATCCCCTCCTTCCCCTTCCCTTCCCTCAGTGCCACATGGGATCACTGTAGTTAAGGCAGAGATGCACCCTGTTTGTGCCCAGCTCTTTCCTAGGAAACTCCTGTGGAACTCCAACAGTCATGGTAGTTCAAATGGCTGAAGAAAGCATTTGATTCCCCAAAATCAGAGAACACAGAAGGAAGCTGGGCACTTTTGTGTCACAGCACTGCTTTCAGGGTAGACAAGATGCCACGGTGGTCACCTGATGAGAATGGCACAGGATTTATCTGGGTGTTTCTATCTCCATGAGTGTGCTTCAAAATCTGCTGAAGTCTGGGCCAAATGGACCATATGCTTCCAGACCTGGCTCATGCTTTTTTTGGGAAACAGACTGCAAAATCCTTAAGTGAAGTGGTATCTTTCTTGGATACCAACAAAGCTACGGTAACTGTGACCTAGGATGTCACAAAAATTGAAGAACTACAAAAATTAACAGCCAGGACATTTTCTCTGTTTTTGGTGCTCTTAAGTAGGGGATGAAGAAGCTTCCAAACACATCCCAAGCCGGTGTTTGCTGTACCTGATCCCAAACTGGTAGCCATAGCTAGCTAGTCAGGAGGGGGTGGGGGGAAAAGTCTTGGTGCTCATGTTCCTCTCATCACACAGCCTAACTCTCTGTCTTAGCTCTCAGAGGATAAAAAAACCCAAACAAAACAGAAGAGAGAGAGAGAGAAAAAAAAATCATCTCCAGAATTATTTGTGAGGAAAATAAAGGACCTAGGACACAAGGTGAGGGGAGGAGGAGGAGAGGGATGGTTGTATTTAGACAGCAGTGACCTGCAAGACTTGTCTTGCACAGAACAGCACCCTGTATTAAACATCTCAGGTTTATGGCAGCAAGAATTGCCATAAAATGAGCTCAGCCTCTGGAATATACTCCAAAAGCCTAACATATGGGCTAGGGAGACCCATTTAATTAATGTAGAAACTTCAAGGAAACTGTCTGCAATCCAAACTGGAGCTGCTCCAGCATTTTCTTGGCCCTGTACAAATTGGAGTGGGGATGAGAGATTTCCCCTCCCTCCCAAGACACTTTCCCCTTGGAGGGGAATTGGGTATCTCTTCAGAGAGTTGTAGGATAATTGGTCAGAGGCTGGAGGAAGGGCTCTGTAGAGAGAACTTAGGATCCATCAAAATTCATTTCAGTTCCTCTAAACTGCTGTCTCTGTTTCATCCTTCCCAGGGACAGCCTGGAACAAGAGGTTTTCCTGGATTCCCGGTAAGTGTAACTCTTAATTTATGAGGTACGGATGTGTGATATTACTAGGAAGCCTCATAAGTGCTTGCTGTATCTCATCATTTCTTCCTGAAACCAATGGCCTGATCTGATATCACTGGAAAAAGCAATTTTTTCTTCATTTGTTTTTCTGCTTTTTTTTTTCTTTTCTTTTAAATGATATTTAGGGAGAAAATAAAAACCAAACCAAACCACACAACTCTGAAAGGAAATTAATTTTTAAAAAAAGCCCCAAGTGTTAAAATAACATAGTTAAAGCCAGATCTGTCCAGTGAAATACAACCATCCTAAGAAATACCCCTACCTCAAACAAAGAAAACAACCCCTAGGTAGGGGAAATTCCAATTTTAATGGAGCTTTTAGGTGATATTCTGATAGAACAAGTGCATGGGATCCAAAAAGGACCCTGCCTGTTGAGGGTCAGCTGGGGACTGTGCTTGGCTGCACACCCTGGTCATGCCAAAGGTAAAGGACATAAGACACAAGGAGGAATTCTTCTCCAGCACAGTTGCAAGGGAACAGAGTTTATACCCAGGAGAGGACAAAGCAAATTTCATTTCAATCCTACAGTTGCTGGCAGCACTCTCTGAAGCACTGAGGCTGCTGAAGAACTCAAACAGTTGCTATTTATTCATATGCATTTACCCTAGACAACTAGGAAGCCTGAGGCAAACACAAACACCCCCCACATCCCTGCTCCCGCCAGGCAGCTCAGCTGCTGCTCTGGGATGCTGGATGTGCCAGAGCAGGTCTGCGGGGGAGACTCTCACGCCTGGAAAATGGGAGGAATTGGCAGCTCTGAGCTGTCTGAGCGGGCTCCACAGCTCTGCCCGTTGTGAAAAGGGGGCTGTGAGCTGCCCCTGGGCTGAGGAGAAGCAGATCTCTCCAGGCCCTTGTGGTCTCTGGCTTTTGGAGGAGCAGAAAACAAATTGGCCCACATGAGAAAGTGCTGGGTGGGACAGCTCTGCGGGGCCTGTTTCTCATCAAACAGTACCTTCAGCATGTGCTGAGCTGTATGTCACCTCTTCCCTGGGACACTTTTATTATTCTATCATTTGCAAAAATTCCTCTTCCCCCAAAGCTGGGTGCCCTTTTAAATCAAAGTCTTGAGAAAATTGCTGATGTTCAACTAGTTTACCGAACACTGTAAAATTTAAAATTCTGAGATTTTATTTTTTTGTAAATTGCCTGTGAATCCCTCCTTGCTTCTATTCCTGTGTCTAGCATTGCTGCTGAAATGTGCTGACAGCGAGCAGGTCCCTGCTGAAGCAGTTTGAAATCTGGGCTGGTACTCTGTGAGCCAGGGATCTGTCAGGACAGGGAGGGCAGGGAGTCACCTCGTGTCACCCCAGCCCACACAGTCTCATGTCCTGGGGCAGATGGACAGACACCCTGGGGCAAGCATTTCTCATCATTTTTCCTCATTTTTCTTCTTTTATTTCAGGGCCCTATTGGCTTGGATGGCAAACCGGTAAGCAAAGAACTTTTCTGCAGGCTTCCTGCCCTGCCTCCTGCTAGGTCCCACTGTGCTGCCAGCCCGTGTCTTACACCCCATCTTTTAGGGGGATTATTTTGCAATGCCATGCACATGCATGGATTAAAAGAAAATTAGGAGGTTGGCAGGCAGGAGGATGCCACAGATGCCTTGGGAGAGATGCAGGAGTCAGGAGATTAAGGAAGGCACAGCATGGCCTATTCCTTTCTAGGTAAATCTGTAAAATAGCAGTTCACAAGTGCAGCAGCCTGGCTGCTGCAGGGAAAGCCTTAGCAGGCACTCCCACCCAGAATCAGACAGGCAGAGCAGATCCCTGAGGTATCAGCCCTCTGCCTTGCTGCTGTGTTGAGAAGAGCTGCAGTACAGGAGGGAAGGATCCTAAAGACCTCTGTGAGGCCTCCATGCTGTCCTTAGAGATTTGCAGTAGAAGCTCAAGTTCTTCCCATCCTTCAGAGAGCTGGGAGCAAACGAGCTACTTCTCTGTGAACCCCATGGACATGAAACCTCTAGCTCCATGCAGCAGCCATGTGGCCAGGTTCCCCACCACACTCCTCCAGTGCTGGAACACACCTCTGGCTTCTCATTTCCTGCAGCAGGACCCTGTTTTTGCCATGAACTTCACCCCCAAGAAGGATGCAGCTTTCTTGTTCTGCTCTGGGCACACACACTTCACTCAGCAGAAGCTGTTAGATCAAGATTAGTGAGAGTCTGCAGTGGCCAAAGCTGATGTGTGTTTCCTTTCTTTTTCAGGGCCATCCTGGACAGAAGGGAGAGATGGTAAAAATACATATATTTGTCTGTGGGCGATGGGTTGGTTTGCAATGATGCTGTGCCTCAGCTGGAAACAAGCTCATGGGCAGGGTAGCAATCTTAGCTCAGCTGATGCACTAGCTGCATCCCTAATTCTGTAACTGCATAATAGCAGTGCCGGGATGCATGCCTGTAATTTTTGCATTATGGCTATCACATTCATCATGTCACAGCAGCAACTCTCTAGTTAGGCATGGGATGTGTTTTCCTTGCAGTTAGCAATTATGTTCTTTAAATATATTCTGGGAGCTGACATTTTTCGTGGTTGGCCTCATAGGACAAGTAAAAGTTGATGGAAAGATTTCTGAAAACCCATCTGGCAGCTTTCAACTTATCTAACAACAACCACAAAAAGCATATTTTTTGGATTAAATGTGGTTCCCCCCCACCCCCTTGAAGCTCTGTTTCATATGTGCATCATACAAAAACGCTTTGGGTTGAAAATTATAAACTTAGACTGCACTTTATGGAAGCCCAATGCTGTCTTGTTCCTCTTGACATCTCTGATGATGAAATCCCAAGTATGAGTATGTCAAGAGAGAGGCTCTGTAGGCACCTTCGTTCACTAAAGTGTTGAATGTTTTCTTCTGCTAATTCTGTAATTCTGTTTTTTGGGCCTGAGTGTCAGTGTAGCCCTCTGGCAAGCACATGTTGAAGATCCCCATCCCCACTCCCCTGTTGCTCAATCCTAGCTCAGGCTTCAGTCCTGGATGCTTCTGGTTCCATCCCAGCGCTGTCAGCTGAGGTCCTGGGAACAATAAGGGTGTGTTTTCCTGATGATTTTTCCCCCTCTCCTTTTAATATTTCTCCCCCGTGGTACAGCCAGAGCATGTGTGCATTTTCACTCCTCCAGAGTAACAAAGGGAACCCAGATCTCTCTTGGGAATTTTCTTCACAGCTGTATTTAAAAGCTCAGTTTTTCGCCTGCTCCATACTCTGTCTTTTTGTCACTGTAAATGGAAAACCATCCCATTAAATTCTGTGTTTCTTTAAAGGGTGCTGCAGGTCCCAGGGGACAACCTGTAAGTATCTCATCCCTATCCTATCTCTCCCCTAATCCCTTTCCCCTTGCATTCACTGAACTCCTTCATTTACTGAGGCCTTTTTTGATCACTTTTCTTTTATAGGGACCCCCAGGACAAAAAGGAGAGAAGGTAATTTCAGTGGGGGCCTTGTTAAAAATTGAAAGAGAGGAAGGGACTTGGTGCTGCTTGATCTGACTGTGGGTGTGAAGAGCAGAGGGCTTAGGGGGTCAGGGCCAGGAGGCAGAGTGCAGACTGGCATAACTGCACTGAGTTTGATACAGTCAAAATGATTTACACCTTCTGGATCTGACCCTGTGTGCCTATTTT
Source organism: Poecile atricapillus (assembly GCF_030490865.1). NCBI lineage: Eukaryota > Metazoa > Chordata > Aves > Passeriformes > Paridae > Poecile > Poecile atricapillus. The sequence continues at coordinate 4,735,100 of NC_081254.1, forward strand.
GGCCGCCTCTGTTTGTGGTTTAAACTCTTTCCTTTTTAATCCCCTTCTTTCACAGGGTCAGTGTGCAGAGTACCCGCACAGGGTAAGTCATTAGCGTTATTATCCTCTGTCCCGTGCCTTCCTGCATGTTAATCCTCCTGCGTTTGAATGGCTTTTTGTTGGAAGTAGAGATCGTTTCATTAAGGAGATGCGTCATCTGGGCCCCCAGGGCAGTGCTGGGCTGATTGATGTGTTTCACAGAAAAGCAGCAGATAAGGTTTTCCAGGAGGGATGTTGGTTCTCCCGTCTGTTCCTGCCCACCGGAGCTGACCCCTAGATAGCTGCTGTCAGTTCTGCTTCCTGGAGACCCCCCTGTGCTTTGTGCTGGAGAGGGGAAGGTCCAGGTCCTCGCCCCAAAACCCAGTGAGACCTGAGGGTTCTGAAGGATTAGAGGTCACCCACCCACCATGCCTTGAGCTGCTGCCTTGGCTCTGTGCTGCTTCCACAGCCTCTGCTCGGGTTGTGTGGCCGGGAGCAGCGTGGGGTTTGAAGAGCCGGGGTAAACTCCATCAACATTCCTCCCTTTTCCTTCTCCCTCATCCTGGTGTCATCCCTGCACAGAGACAAGGGCAAGAGTTATTGCTCCCTGCCTGAGGGTAACCCTGCACCCCCTGGCCATGGTGCTCTGTCAGGTCCCCAGCCTGCTGGTCCCCATGCTGGTCCCCAGGACTTTCTGCCTGCAAGGAAGAGGCTGAGCGGGAGGGTCGATGCCAGCAAATGTTTAATGAAAGCCAGGATGTTGCCCCACCTGCCCCTTCGTCTTGGCCTGGCCAGCATGTGCTGCAGCCAAGAGTGGAGAGAGAACATCATGGTATTTGAAGGGATTTAACCAGTTCTAAAAACAACCAGAGTGCTGAAAATCCACTGGAAATGCATTGGAACGACATCATATGAAGTGGCTGGAATTTGTAATCTGGGTGTACAGGGAGACAAGCTTAAGAGCTTTCTGTTTATTTTTGATGGGTCTCTGGATAATCAGCTGGGCTCTGGTCCCGGGCCCGGAGGGAGCAGGGTTGGAGCCTGGGGAGAGAGCTGGGCTGGCAGCAAGGGGAGAAGGGGGCCGTGGGTAAGTGCCAGTCCCCCGTGCAGTAACAGCCGCTCAGCTGTGTTTATTTAGTGAGCCGGATCACTAGATTGTTATGTTAAAAAGAAGCCAACAACACTGGTCACCCAAGCAGTGTCCTGAGTTCCTGTTACAGCCCTTGGCTCTGACTGTCCTCAGCGCTCAAGGTGAAAAGCAGTGGCAGGACCTAAAGCAACTCCACTGGAAAGGGAGCTGGTGCATCCCTGGAAATAGCCTGGCTCAGGCCTGGGGGCAGAGGTGCACTGGTTTGGTGGGCCAGGGTTGTAGGGTGAGTGATGAGCTGCAGGGCTGTGACAGCGGGAAAGGGGTGGGAACGAAGCCTCACATCCTGGCAGTGTTTCCTTGCCTCTCATGGAGATACTTTTGGTCTCACGAGGCACCAAGCTCAGCATTATAAAAAGCCCATGAGTTGTTCAAGGCTGAGACATGCTCACGGGAAGGGTGACTGTCCTCAGATCAACTCAAGGACAGGCTGTCCTGAGCTGCAAGTTCAGGGAGCCAGAGGCACAGACCAGCCAGCAGAGGTGCAGTTCTCTTTCTTTCTCCCTGAATGAAAATTAGGATGGGCCTTGTTGCAGAAAGGAGACACTGCTGACCGAATTGCAATTTATTCTTGCTTTTCTGTTTGACAAGGTTCTTTATCAGATGTTCTGGGTGAGGAAATGAAAACCAGCATCCTGACAACCCGGGGATGTTGTTTCAGTTTTGTTTCATATTTGTTTTCTTAGGAAGGAAATACAAGGTTAGGATATGAGCCTTGGCTCTTGTTGTAGTTTCCTATTTTTTTGTCTGTGTGAGTCTGTGTGGCCTGTGCTGCTGTGAGGGATGAGCCCACACCTTGGGGCTGCCCATTCAGGGTGAGAGGGCCACTCAAGCTGCTTCAAAGTGCCACTCAGGGATTTGGGGGGGACCAACCATGCTGTTTTTGCTCTCAGAAATGCTGTCTGTGTCACTGACCCCGTTTGTCTGATGTGTGTTCACTGTTCCCCAGGAATACCTAAGTACCACACTTGCAGCCCTGCGCTCTAACCAGATCCTTACGCTGAAGGTTTGTGGGGAGCGGTCTGAAGGGACCCAGTTCTGATGCAAAGGCTCAAGGGTGCAGATCCAGTATTGCACACTGCCTTCTGAAAAAAACTTCCCTCTAGAACACAGAGGGGGCAGGGCAGGAGCTGGGTGGAAGTGCCTTCAGATTTCTTCTCTAAATTTCCCACTTGCACCTGAATCCATTGTAGGGTCTTGTCTTGCCTGTTTTCAGGACTGGTTCTCTCCATTGTCATCCTTTCCAGCATCCTCCCTCAGCTTCCCTGTAAGCTGTATAATATTTAAGATACCCTTGAGTAGCCAGGCAAAGCCAGCTTAGCTGGCTCTCCTGAGCTAAGGGGCCTCCTGCACTGTCTTTTAGAAAGGGGAGGTTTGCCTGGGGATAAAATCAGCCCAGCTGAATTTCCAGCAGCGCTGCTTTTGGAGTGATAGCTTGTGGCTGTCTGCATCAGTGCATTTGAACACAACCACCTGATCATGATGCTGCAAAATTGGGTTACCACTGCTCTTTGCAACAGGACTGGATCCTTGCTTTCACTGCACACATGAAGAACAGTGTTTAAAGGGAATAAAATGTGCTGCTTGGAAGTGTATGTTTTCTGTGGTGGGACACCTGTGGGCACACCTCTGAGATCTGAGAGCACAGCTCACGTGGGGAAATGTCACACGTGAGCATGTTTTTGTGCCCAAGCACAGAAAGGCTCTCTCACTTCTCCCTGTGTAAATCAAGAGCAGCTTCAATGGAAAACTGATAGGAACAGGAAAGTAGATCAGGCCAGAGCAGCATTCCTGGGCCTGGAGCCGGCATGGTGGGTGCCAGGGTGACAGCAGCATGCATGCAAGTGGAAACTGGATACAGCAAAAGGATGAACAAATGCTCCTGAGCTTTAGTGCATTTGATTTCTGTGTGTCCGGGTCAGCTTTGTGCCCTGAGGCAGCATTCCTGGCTATAAGCAGTCAGAAGGTGATGATACTGTTGAGCAAGGAAAAACAAAGCACAGGCTGCCAAGGCAATGCCCTGCTTAGGTGTCCAGCTCCAAGGCTTGGTTTTCTCCCTTGTCCATGGTGGTTGTGTCTGCCAAGTGCAGTGAACCTGGCCAGGACCTCTGTGCTGACCCCAGCTAGCCTTTCTCCACTCCCCTCCACACCTGGAAGAAGGGTGACACATGGAGATACGCTGCATTTCTAGTAAGAGAAATAGAAAACTGCACTTGCAAAACTTTGAGGAAACGGCGATTCTGATAGTTGCCTGAAATATGATGATGAGAAGTTAAGAGAAACTTAAGAGAAAAGGAGTCCCATCACTGGCACCCTAGCAGAGCCAGTGAGGGGATGTTCTTGCAGTGAGCACTTCCTCAGGAGATCAGCAGAGCTGGGTCAAAAATCGCCTGGGCAAGTTGTATTTCCGAGCAGAGGAAGCTGTGAGAGCTCTGTGAGGTGGGAGCATTGGGGTGGTGAGTGGGCACCCCACGCTGCCAGGCTGGCACCTGGTGCCTGTGAGCAGCACGGAGGAGCTCAGAGGTCTGCCAGCAGGTACCCGCCCCGCGCCGCTCTCACGCCGGGCTCTATTCTCATGGCAATCTCTCTGTTCCCCTCTTCTCTGTTCTCTCCCCTGGCTTCTCTCTGACTCTCGGTGCCCTAATGGCCTCCTTTGCCCTGTGACCTTCTGGTTTGATCTTCTTCAGCTGTTGCCTCTCCTCAATTCAGTGCGCCTGGCTCCACCTCCGGTCATAAAGAGACGCACTTTCCAGGTAGACTTCTCCTCCTTGTTGCCTGTTTCTGAGCTTATCCCAATGCTTGCCATTAATCAGCTTGCTACCTGTCTTTCTTCCCCTACAGAGGGCTTTCCAAGAGTTTCAGGCAGAGCTGAGAGACTTTCTTTAAATCGGAGGAGATCTTTGATGTGATAATGTTGCTAAAAAGAAATGCAGTGAAGCCAGTTTTTTGAACTAATAGAAATGGGCCATGAAGCTGTTCTTGGGGCTGTCGACAAGCAGCCTCCTCCCTTAAGGAGTCAGTTCCTGCATATTCAATCTCCAGAAGAGGTTGGAAGCCTCTTGCTGAAATACATCAAATGTCTGTGAAATTTAACTGAGATGAATGAATAGGCAAACGCTTCTTCTAAGGGCTAGTCTAGTCTGAGGCACTTGGGGAAATGTGTTTAAATAAGCTCTTAGAATGGTTTCATTAAATTGCATTAAATCTTTGTATAAACACATTTATTTTGGTTTCCAGGGCCATAATTCATGTTTAGTTTATTTTGGGAATGAATTAATAAAGTGAATTATGAATAGTGAATAAGAGTGTCCATAGTTCATAGTCAGAGTTCATGTGGCTTTTAATGAGCCCACTTTACGCTCCCTCATTCCATCAGTCGGGATTAGCTTTCCTGTGTGGACAAACTGCTGCAATTACCCTGCTCAAGTGTGCTGGGCACTCTCTATTAAATGGCTGGGTTTTGTCACCCTCCTGCCTGTCTAGACAGTTGGATGGTGCAGGGAACTTCAGGATGCAGGAGAGGTGCCTGGTCCTTGCCCAGCGCTGGACAAACCCTGACCTTACCACTTGAGCCCGTGGTTTCAGCTCAGTTTCTATCGATTCAGCATTTGCACCACACAGAGCCCCATGGATTGCGCTGTTTGCCCTTCAAAGTGACAGTCTGGAGAGCCAGGCCAAGGACTGACCTCTTGGGAAGGCTTTGAAAGCTGAAGTTCCTCTCCAGGATGAAGTGGGAAACTTGAATAGCTGCCCTACATCCTGTCGTCAGCCAGGGCTGCAAATTCCCTCTGTCCGCAGAGGAAAACTTCACCGGAGAGTTTTGCCATGATCTGTTTTGCCTTTGCCGCATTCATTCTCTAAATGCAACGGGGCGTGGTCTGCTCCTCCAGATCTGCCAGCACCAGGCAATTCCAGGAGCCCAGCTTATGAATACTAAGAAAAAAAAGTGAGGCTGCAAAATGGGTGTTAGCACCAGCTCCTGCAAGAGAGGAAAACCCTGCTGCTAGCTCTGAGCACATCAGCAGGAGTGCTTTGCCCAAGGGCTGGGGCTTAGCTGAGGCATGGGCTGAGGGGTCCTCCCTGAGGAGGCTGAGCAAGCATTGCATTGCTGGGGTGCAGTCAGGGTGGCTGGCTGGTGCTTAAAAGAACTGAAAAATAGTTCCAGTCGACAGCTAAAAATATAGAATGACAACTGAGGAAAATGACACCTGATCTCCCACTTACTGTGTCCACTTACTGTATCAACTTACTGTCCATTTAGCTCTGTGGGGGTCCTTTTGTGCTGAACACTTTAATGAGAATATAATGATGTGGCACTAGCACTTGGTGTGTTTAGGGATCTGCAAGGATGGGCACTTGCCTAGACAAAGTCTGCTGTGCCCAAGACAGCAAAGTGACAGCAAACAGGACTTTGGGTGAGCTCCTTCCAGCCACTCCCTGTGCTGGGGCAGGGCTCCTGCTCTGCCCAGCTCCCTGTCCCCTACCAGCACCCCATTCCAGCACCCCATTCCAGCACCGTGCTGCACTTCAGTGCCCTAAATTTGGAGCACGGACTGGGCTGGCAGAGAGCAGCTGAAGTGTGGCTAGAGGAGGAGAGCTGAAGTGAGATGGGCAAAGCCCCCTTTGCCTTCCCATGGTGCACCCATGTTGGGGGTGATGTAAGATGTAGTGGGAGGAAAGTCTTTGAAGCTGGAATGAGATGTCAAGGCAAGAGGAAATAGAGAAATGTATTCCAGTGTCCTCCCAACATCTTCATTAGATCCAAATTACCTTCCATATTTAAAAGCATATTTAAAAGACCATTCACAGGACAGTTGAATAGCACTGAGTATGGAGGAAAAGGAAGCTTAGGAAAGAACCTGCATTCCCTTGCAAGGGCCAAAGGATGAATGAAGATGCACTTTAAAAATGGGGATAAGCAAGGGCACCCCTCCTGCCTGGCCCAGCAGGCTTCCCAGCGTGGGCTGCGGGTTGGGCGGTGAGGCACAGGAAAAGGGCTGTTGCTCCACATATGACCGAGCTTCTCATGAGCCTGGCCCATGTGTTGGAAATTTTCTTTTAAATAGAGCTCGTGGCAGAAAGGATGAAATTTGCAGCTTACTACTTTCATTTATCATTCTAAATAAAGCAAACATCCCTGTATGTTTTACTAAAGGCAGCCAGGATAAACAGTGTGCTTGGTAGGAACACAGGAGACAGATTTCATGCGTTTTCCTCCAGTGTATGAGGTTGTAGAGAGGATAAATGCAATGGAGACCAAATTGCACAGCCACTGACTATTAATTGAGAAACAGCCATGTTTGGTTTCTAGCTTCCTGTGGATCCACCAAGGAAAGATTTTCAGATTTAAATTGGATCACTAGCAGTAGGCAGTCATGGTATTTTATCTAGGGAGGTGAGCCTAATAAGCAAATAGCTTAGCATGGGGTGCCACAGTGCCCTAGGAGCTCGCTGGATTCATCAATTATAGATAATCAGTCTGCTATTCAAATGTGGTGCTTCCAACCCACTGTCTCCTCAGTGCCGCTCGGTGCCACGTCCAGGTCCCTTGGGCCAGATGACATTGCTGAGGCATGAGCCACAGCCACCAAATGGCTACTGAGGGGCCTGGGGAGGAGCTGGCTCAAACAGCTCCATTTCCAAGAGCTGAGAATGGCAGGTGGCTCAGCATGCACTGCCTTGTTAAATCTCAGAAAAACAGGCTCTGCCTGGTGTACGTGGGCCTGCCTTGGGTGGGCTCCAGGAATGCCATGATGATCTTGTTATTTTCTTTTGGGTTTGTGGCATTTCTACTTTTGGTCCTTGGCAAAACAGAGGGATTTGTTGTTGTCCAACAAATATAGTATGGGGGAAAAACAGGCTGAGGTAAGACACTGTGGCTCTGCCTGGAAGTGCCAGTGTTGTCATGGGAGGCTTTGCTTCACATGTGACTGTCAAGTGCTTTGGAAAGCCTCCTCAGAGATTTGAGAGATGTTGGTCTTTGACACATAAATTTTACTTGACTGGCTCAATGAAGAAAAAGATCTCTTTGGATTGCTCTGTCATCACTAGAGCCCTTTAGAAGGGAGCTCTGACCAGGTGACCTCAGATGTCTTTGCCAACCACTGGGTGCTGGCTCCTGCTTCCCAGGCAGCCCAGCTGTCCTCGGCAGGGCTCTCCATCACTCTTGGAAACTTCTCCTGGCAGTAACCCGGGACTTGCTTCTATCTCCTCTGTTTCAGTCAGGCTGGCCTGCCTCTGGCCCTTAGGGTGGTGGTGGTGGTAGGGGTTTTCTCTGCCTGCTGGTAACTCTTCTTTTCCAAACTGCAGGGTGAACAAGGACAAGCGGGGATCCAAGGTCCCCCAGGGCCCCCTGGTCCGCCAGGGCCTGCTGGACCAGCCGGACCCGAAGGAATCCCAGGACGTCCTGGGCCAATTGGACCCCCTGTAAGTCCTTACCAAACCCCAAATCCTTCTGTTTCCTCGTGCCCTAGGGCACAGACTGTTTCCTCTGGCTTCTGCTGCTTCTAGGGAAGCTGAGGTAGCCACGGAAAGGAGGCTTGCAGAGAATGTGCATGTGTGGAGAGGAAGAAGTTCTGGGGAAGGAGGGCAGTGGGAGGGGAGGCAGAGATGTGAACTGGGCACTGCTGCTATCTGGACTCACAGTGTGTGACACCAGGCTCATTTCCTCCTCCTCAGCCCCTGCAGATGGCCCTGGGGAGGAAGTAACACATGAGGTGTAATTGTGGTGCTCCCTGCCACCGCTTTGAAGTCCTATCCCTGTCCTAGCAAGCAGCCGAGGAGGGTGGGAACAGAAGCAGCATTTATAAAATACTACCATTGCTGAATGGCAGGGCAGAGGACAGAAAATGCTGCTAATGTGCCTCTCTCTTGCAACAGGGCAGAGCGGGAGAACCTGGAAAACCTGGCAGAGATGGAAAGGTGGGCACCAGAAACCAGCTCCGTTCCTGGGAGCTGCAGGGGCAAACATGGCATGCTGGCTGGGGAATGAAGGGAGCTTCCATCTCAAAGGGTTTTCAAGGCCTGCTAGCAGGACAAGCAAGTCTTGTTCCTGGAGGCAAATCCACACATGATCCAGGGGTCAGGGATCCTACAAGCATCCTCATTTCTCTGTGAGAGATCTTCATATCTCTCTGAGGAGCCAAGGACAGGATGGCTAAACACCTGAATTGACAAAGCAGGCAACATCAAGGGTGGTATAGGCATCAGAGCATATTTAGAGTAGCTTTCCTTTCCTGCCTGCTCACAGGCAGCTCCTGCATAGATATTTTGTTTATTTATATTTACACACACACATATGTCTGGTATGCTTCATGGTTCATATCAGGTAAATTGTTTGGTTATTTCTCATTTAAAGACACAAGTGGTTTGTTTGTTAATATATTCTCTCTGTTTAGCTTGCCAGAGGAAGCTGCAAATGCCTGATTTACTGCAGAGCTGCAGTGGGCTGGGGACAAGTTCCCCAAGCAAGCCAGAGAAACATAAAAGATTCTGGAGCATAATGCATAAGGCAAAGCAGGTTTTTAGTCTTCAGATTCAGCAAGGACAAACCTGGGGGGATGGAGCACTATGGGCATTAATTCATTTGGCTGTATGGACTATGGACTAAGGTATCTACATGAAGAATAGATTGGGGATGTTTGAGCTCACCAGTGTGAATCTCGAAGGGGTGTTTCAAATCAAGCCAGCCAGAATCCCCCCCCCATCACCCTGCTGTCCATTTAATGTCTACTCTTTCCAACCCCAGTGTCTGTTTTGATTTTATCCACAGGGCTTACCTGGGCCTCCTGGACCAAAGGTGAGACCTCTCACCTCACTTTAGAGGTGTAGAAAGATGATGAACAGAGATGGACTCTCTTGAGGAGGACAGATGTGTACATTTTGATGGATGGAGGAGGGGTAAAAGAGGTTACATCAAATAGCTGAGAAAGATTCCTGACCCAGCTCAGCATTGCCTCTGGGGCCCAGCCCCTGTGCTGACTCATGGGTTTTGTCCAGGCCACACGTCTGAGCTGCATCTCCACTGAGCCAGGCACGCCTCATCAGCCCATCTTGCAAAATTGTTTGCCACACACAGCTTTATTGGCTCCTGCCATTCTCAAAGCATTTCCCAGCGCTTCAGGAATGGATTTTGCAATGCTATTGTTAACTCTGCCACGGTTTCCCATTTATTCACTTGCCAAAGTGCGAGGGAGGGGGTGGTTGTTGTTGTTTTTCAGCTGCAGCCACCCAACCTAATTTGTTTTTATCTGAGATATATGTAGCCAGGGTGAGGAGATAGGAACCATGGAGCTGGGGCACAGAGCTGACACGTCTTACCTGTCTGCCAGGGCTTTCCTGCCAGGGCTCAGCCCAGTGTGGGTAATGCTGACCTGTGGGTCTGAAGGGGCAGGAGCTCAGTGGAATCACTCTGAGCAAAAGGCAAACTTTCCCCATGGAATGTTCTCAGCATCCTCAGGGAAAAGGGCAGAGCTTTGTTCCTCTCAGGCCAAGCCTCACTTTGTCTTTTTGCCTTTTGCAGGGAGACGCTGGGATTCAGGGATACCCTGGCAGAAAGGTAAGGGAGGGAAGCTCCGGTGTTGTTAAATGAATTCAGTGCACTGATGCTTTGTGGAATCATGGCTGAAAATCTGTGGACTGTGCTGGAGCCTCCTGTGGAGCTCTGCTCCTGCTGGGTCTGCAACAGGCCCACAAATTCCCTGCTGTCACCTGTGTAAAGAGATCCTGGGCCCAGAGTTATCTTTAACTCTGCAGCAGCTACGGAACAAATGTCTCCCTGCATGTGTGTGCCTCTCCACACCCACTTCCAGGCTGAAATGCATTTCTTGTGCACCCAGACCCATATGGGAGGCTTGAAAGGGCCAAATCCCTGGCTGCTGCTCTCTGGGATACAAGAAAGAGTCAATCCTGCTCTGGGTTAAAAGGCAGAAACCGGCAGTGCCCGAATGCCTTCAGCAGCAGCTGATTAACAGCAGGGTTGTCAAGCCCTGAGGGCGTAATGAAGAGACAGAAAGAGAGACAGGGGAAAGACACAGAGGAAGATCAAACAGGAGAGAGAGAATGAAGAGATACTGCTAAAGAGATGTCAGCTGGAGAAGGGGAAGGTGAATGTTCCCAGAAGGAAGGAATCCTGTGTCCCCTGTTATCTCCAGGTTGCTTTATGGGTGCTCTGCAAGCAAAATGGCAAGACCTGAGAGCTTTTTAATTAGCTCTGTATAAACTGAGAAGTTTTTGTTATGTCAGGAAGTGGAAATTATAGCCCCTGCAGACCACAGCCCACTCTTGCAGACAGACACAATTTATTGCCCCTTCTCCCGGTGAGCCGTCGGATTTTCCATTAGGAGCCCATCCTGTTCTGTGTGCGCAGGGCGGGCGGCTCTCGCAGCGACCTCACAGCGAGGGCCTCTCCTACCAGCTCCTCTTACATGAAACAACTTGTCTGGTTAATTCACTTCCCAGCAAAAAGCCCACACTGGTCTTGGAAGGATGAGCCCAAGGCTGTGACCTTTCTCTGGGAAAGCCAGAAGGAATGGATGAATGTAGGGGACCAAATCCTAAAGGGAAGGGAAGGCTAAATGTTGGGGAAAGCTGTTAACTCAGATATGATGTAGGATACGGGACCGCTCCCTTCACACGTTTCATACACTGAATATCTCTCTTGATGCAGAGTGGTGCTCCTCTCCCACACACCCAGGGGTAGGGTGGTGTGTGTGGGACATCCCTTTCACACCTCTGCCAACCTTTCTGGCAACCCACAGCTCCTTTCTTGCTGCTGCGTTTGCTTCTTCCGCTGCTCTCTTTCTTCTCTTCCTCAGGGTGAGGTGGGCGAGTCAGGCCTGCCCGGTGCCCGCGGCCTCCCTGGAGCCTCAGGCCCCAAGGTAACCCTGAAACTCGAGTCAGTGGGGGCACCTCTCAGGGGCAGATATGTGGCACAAGCCTGTCCTAAAGGGATGTCAAAGGCCAGGGGTTGCAGACAGTTCTCTAGAGCCTGGAATGCACCATGTAGACAGGAACACTGGCTCCTGTGTGAAGGATCTGGGCAATTGTTAGCCAAGGTGATCCCGTGCTGTCCTGAACACAGTTCCCCATTAAGGAATGAAACCAACCCAGCCTGTAGAGGCTTTTGGACCAGAGCTGTGAAAATGAGGGTACTCTGGACCATGAAATGTTTTATTGGTTTCTATACCCTTATCATGTAGAAAAGTGTTAGTACGGGCAACGTCCAGCATCCACTCTGAGGACTAAACTGCCTTTGCACTCCCTACGAGGGGAGGGCTGCAGCCAGTGCTTGACTGGTACCACATGAGGAGAACCCGAGTGCTGGGGTTGCTTTTGTCACACCCCTCTTTTTGCTGCTTTCTCTTTGTCTCTTGTTAAAATTGAACTGCTTGCTTGGTTTCCCCTTATGTTCACTGTCCCTCTCTGTTTCCCCCCTTTCTCTCTCCTTTGCTGGGCAGGGTGAAAAAGGGGATGCTGGCATAAAGGTAGGCTTGACAAATACGTTTTTCTAATGCACAGTAGATCACCTGGGAGATGCTGCTCCTTGGGCTGATGGATTGTAAGGGGAAGTTGGGTCCAAGGCAGCTCTGTGGGGTATTTGATGGAGTACACATCTGTGCTCTGATTAACCACAGACAGGCACTCTGAGCTCGGGCAATAAACGCAGCCTTTATCCGTTCCGTGGAATTCGATTCTTACCAAAGGCATTTCTCTGACTATGAGACTTTCTGGTGATTTGTTACATCTCCCTATTTGATGGGCTAGGTTGGGGTTTCCTCATAAAATCTGGTTAGCTGACGCATCAAATCCACTCAAACTCCGCGATTCAGGCTGAGGTTTGGCACCAGCTTTTCTGTCTGTTTCTGGACACTTTTTACAGGCTCATATGGTCTCTGCCCAGATGTTATCTATTTGACTGAAATTTACTGGACCCATATATTTAAAGTATATTACTCAATGCAGACTGTGCTTAAAACATTACAACATTGGCAAGTGTTCATGGCAGTCAGAGCACTGACTGTGTCATGCCATACATCTTAGACACCGTGAGGAAAGACTGGTCCTGTAATATTTGGAAAGGCATTAACAGTGACACGTACATCTCAAGTATTTAGTGTGTGGCATGCAGCTCATTTATCTTGCAGTACATACACTTTCTATATCTTTTCCATCTGGGTTTGAAACTGTTTGAAAAGAGAAAAGGCCCCTTCGGAGCTCACCAAGGATGTGTTACTTGGAGTTTAAAGAAATGTTCTTTGGGAATGCAGGCTCTGGGTTCATAGCTGGACAGAGCAGCAGTGATTGTCTTCCTACAAGAAAGCAACACCTCAGAAATACAAGAGTGCAGGTAGAGCCCAGGGGTTCCCTGTGTCCCTCTCCACATCAGTGTAATTCTATCAAGCACAAAGGTATTGCTCCTGTTTGCTGTGGTGTGAACGAAGGTGGAATTGCACCCAGAACTGATAGGTTTTGAGGGCTTGGAGTTTGCTGCTCTCTCCACAGCAGGTCTGCTCCCATTAAGCTGAACTGGAAGACTGAAGTCAGAGTGTGGTCTGGGAGGGAGAAAAGGCTGAAAGGAGAAGCTGTGTTTTGTCCTTGTTTAAAGTCCCACGTTTCACCTACTTTGCTCATGCCCGTGTACAAGGACTAGCCAGCTCTTCACATGGGTTCTGGCAAAGGGGAAGTCTTCAGGTATTGCAGGCATGTCTCAGGGTCATCCAGAGGCTGAGAACCTCCCCTGACTTGGGGTCACCCTGGAGACAAGGTCTTGCTACTTGGCCCTTTATTTATCCCTTGTTCACCCTACTTCAGGAAGAGCGGAGATGAAACCCACCACACTTATTGTGATACTAAATGGCAGCTCCAAAGGGGCAAAAATCCCCAGCCCCAAAGCAGCAGCTTCTTTCACATACAGGCTATAGTTTGTTACTGTCAAGGTCACTTTTTTCTTGACTTCCTTTCTTTTTGCTCAGAGGAGTTGAAAGGGAAGTGCAGGCACGTTCTTAAATCAGCAGCCAGACCTCACCCAGTAGCAGCTCCTGAGCATCCAACAGCATGTGCATTTGTTGTCTTTGGAAATTGGTTTTTCTGTTGTCCTCCCACCTAGGAGGATTGATTGGGATTCTGGAAGACTTTGAATCTTCCAACTTTGAATCCAATTGCCTGGACTAGATTGTACCTTCTCTTTGCGTTGGGGAGCCCTGGACAAACACTATAATTCATAGGTTAGCTGCAGTGACCAATTTTGCGTGGAATATCACTGTTTTGGCTGGCAGTGAAGAGCATCCCTGTCCCAAAGAGGTTTCCTAGTATCACACAAACCCCTTGCTCATTTAATCATCTCTCCCCACCCAGTGGCAGGTGCAGCGCAACCTAAATGGTCTCTCAGCTGTTTGTTTTTTTTTTCATTTTCTGTGGCAACCATTTGTACTTTGATCATGTAAGGACCTAAATCTGTGTCTCTTGAAGGTCATTAAGCAGTGACTGTGGTCACTGGGCCACTTTAAAGAGCGTTTGACTCAGTGCCCCTAGCCTGTCACATTCAGCTCCACTGGTTTTGTTTTTTCCCTCAAAGATTCATAGGATAAGGCTTTTTCTCATGCTCTGAGGAAGGAGCCATAAAGTGCCCACAGCCTTTCTCAATAACCCCCTGATAATTTGCCTCTCACAGCAAACAGCAGAAAGGAAGGGTGCCTGCTTTAATTGGCAGCTGATGAGCTGATCAGCGTGAGGCATCATTGGCACCCAGCGGGGATGAAGCTGCTCACACCAGGTAGAGGAGAGGTGTAGCCTAACTCTTCCAGAGGCATGCGGGAGAGGCTTCCTAAATCAACGTGAAGCTCAGGAGAGCTGGGAGATGCTCCTGGCTGCCTTCCTGAAGCCCCCTGGGATGTTTTGCTGGATGTTTTGCCTTTTGTACCCAGCTCCTGCCTTGGCTGCGGCGTTTTAGTGCCGCTTTTGGTGCCTTGGCTACGGCACCGTGCAGCTCCGAGGGCACCGAGGGATCACAAAGGGAGCGGCCCAGCGGGACCTCGCTGTGCCACAATGCCTTTCAAGCACTTAAGGGTTTAAAGATGTTCTGGAGAGTTGTTTTTCTGCGTTTCTTTCTCTTCTTCAGTGGCGCAGTGTCACGTTTGGTGCTGCCCTCTGCGATGAGCCCGAGTGTGATCCCGCCGGTGCCGGGGGCTGTGCCGGGGTCACCGGGAGCGCAGCGGAGGGAGGTGGCTCGGAGCTGTCCCTGCGGGGGTCACCGTGCTCCCTCTCACCGAGGGGGCTTTGCTTTTGCAGGGTGAAATAATTAGGCAGCTCTGCAGGCGAGTAGTTTTTCCAGGAAAGTCTCTTGGAAGGGGAATTACTGTCCCAGGCTGGGCTGCCCTATGGGGATGGTCTCTGCGAGCAGGGTGGGTGTCTCCCAGCAGAAAGCAGCGGTCTTCCCTGCTGGGTCTCACTTAAAAAAGACAGGGAAGGAGAGAGAGAGACAGATCCACGCTCTCCAGTACAAAGTATTCCTAATTATTGCTTTACTTTTCTTACTGCTGAAAATAGGGTAGTTAAGTAGGCTGTGTAGGGCAGGAGGTGCCTGCACTAGGTTATGTGTGTTATGATATTAGAAGGTATTTTACAAAATACAGTTCACAGGGTGCTGTAATTACAAAAAGTTCTTTTTTAAAAAAAGCATAGATGTATATCCCTGCTAAATAGCCCTTCCAAGCGAGGATTAAACACCCACAACAAAATGACAGCATCAGTATACAGATTGCCTGAAGATGTTTTATTTTCCAGTTATCAGCAGACAAAATTCAGGCTAGCAGCACAAGGCAATCCTTGGATTCTCTGTCTCTCCAAATAGGTTTGTTCATCCCAGAGCTGCTGCAGGCTGAGTGCCTCCCTGTGCCCTACAGCATGCTGTGACATGGCATGTGGCACTCCAGTGGGGTCAGTGCTGCTGTGAGGCTTGAGAGGCCCCACTGATGGGAAATGGCCCAGAGAGGGCAATCAGTTTGATGATCACTGGGTGGGGAAACAGTGCCTCACCTCACTCAGGAGGCTTCTTCATCACCTGTGCCCTGGGTTCTCCTCATGGAGCCCTGGGAGGACTCATCTCCTGTCTCTTGCTGTCTTTCTCTGTGTGTCTTGCTCTGCTTCCAGGGGGAGAGAGGCATGCCAGGGCTGCCAGGAAGACATGGCTCTAAGGTACCTTGGAACCAGAGGAGTGACGCTTGTCTGCCCCATCCCACCCGTAGCGCTCGGCTGCCCCTGATGCACAGGCATTTGTGTGTGTGTCTGTGAGCCAGTGACTGTCCTCAGCTGAATTATTTATGCTTCTCAATTGCAAAATACAGGGCCTCATTTTCGAAGGCAGTGGTGGGGGAAGAAGTGTTTTACAGAGCAAATGGCATGCCTGGTCTGGTGCTGGCTTGCAACATCAGGATCTTAATGCTTTATGCCAGTGAGAGCAGCCAGTTGCTGATGTTTGCAGGGAATTGGGGTTTGGTAAATTGGGTTCCCAGGTGACCACTGCAGATGTGTGTTAGCCCAGCTGGGATAAGCAGGGCTGCCCAAGTGGGAACCTGGACTAATGCAGTGTTGAATCAGGGTCAGTGTGTGAGCAGCCCTGCATGTCTGTGGATTGCAGTTCAAGGGTAAATACCAGAAAATAACATGATCTGTGTATGCTGCTGTTGGAAGGCTGAAAAATGAGGAACAGGCATCCCAGGGCTCTGTGAAGGCCTAACCAAAGCCACTTACTGCATGTTATCCCTTTCATGACTCTAGCTCGTATTCTCTAAATTCTACTGACCCCAAGACAGTCTGGAATGCTTTTTCCCCCCATTTATTGCATAGAATCCCTGATCTCCATCTTCTGTCCTTGTGTTTTTTAGCTTTTGTCCCCGATTTCTGTTTCAGAAAGCTGAGAGGTATGATCCTGCTGCTCTCTGGCTCCCCACTCCTCCTTGTTTGAACTTTTCCAAGCTTTTTTCACTTTGAACTTGGTTCCCAGTCCTCCTCACTGCCTCACGTGCTACATCCCAGCCCCTCACATTTCCCAACTTTTAACACCACTTCACTCCCTCCCCTCTCCTTAGTTATCCCTCATTTGCTTTTTTAACTGGACCTTATGTAACCAGGGCCTAACTATTGCTAACACAGGGGATACAGAGATTTCAGAGCAGATGTTTGACAGGGACAACCTGCTGTTTTCATCAGCACTGTCGAGGGAAATGTGGCAGTCCCTGTGGGAGCAGCTGCCTCGGATGGCAGGGCAGCACTCCATGGTCCCGTGGCTGTGGCTTGCCCTGTACTGCAGAGTGACACCTGAATTGTGGTGCTTGGAAGTCTGGTTTTTCCCCTAAGGTGGCTTCAGAGCTCTCCTGGAGACATTTTACTGCAGGGTTTGTCTTCTGTGATAAAAACAGACTGAGAGGGAATAGCAAGGCCAGGGCTCTGGGGTATGAGCTGGCCTTTCTCAGGATGCTCCTGCTGAGGTGTCTGGGCTCAAGCCTTGGAGTGGGGGTTTGGTCCTTGGTCTGTCTTTGCATTCCTCAGTTATTTGACACTGTTCTGCTTGTTGGCCTTTGCTTCACTTGCAGGACTAAAACCGGGGTGGGTGGGGGTGGAAATCTGTTTGTCTTGACTGGGTTGTGCTCACGGTGCCTGCCTTTGGAAGAGCTTTCTGGAACCCAGAGCCACTGCCACAGGTGAATGGCTGCTCAGAGAATGAGGATGTGTGCTGTTACAGCATTACTTCTGAGTTGTGGAAAGGAAAAGATGTGGATTTTTTGCATTTTAAGTTTCACCTGAGTGATGCTGTTTCGTTTTAAAACAAATGTGTGTTGGATTAATTTCAAACGAGGTGTTGCTGTCTTTCCTCTCTCTTCCAGGGTGCTCCTGGGATGGCCGCCGCAGGGATGAAGGTGAGTTTTGCACTGCAGTGCCTCGAGTTGGGCACGGGCTGGAGCTGGGAGAGCTCAAGGTGCTAGAAAATGGTCGGACAGCTCCCACTGATGGGGAATATCAGAACTGCCGTGCCTTTGGCAGAGGTACCAGACCTGTCTCCAGCCTCACCCCTGCTGCTCCCCGGCAGCGAGTCTGGTGAACTCCTATCAGCACAGCTTCCCCCAGCTGCACCCGCAGCCTTGCTCCCCTCCTGTAAAAACAGAGCAGGGAGCGGCAAATTCCTTTGTGCCAGCACATGAATCTTGTCTTGCTCTGTTCTTTTGTACATCTGCAAGTACTTCAAGGTGGTTACTCTGTTCTGTGGAAGCCGTGAGTGAACCTGAGGTTTGGTGGTTTCTTACAGCAGCCTGGGAGCTGGCTAGTGAAGATAAAAGAAGTTCCAGGCACAAAAATACGCAACAGAAGCACTCTTGTGGCTTTAATCAGCAGCTCAAGGCCCCCATAGATGAATATTCTTTTCCCCACTCTGATAGGTCTAGGAGGATTTGTACTCTTCTCCTGGTTTGTCACTCACAATTTTCCCATCTCTTTCTCACCAGGGCGAGCCTGGGACTCCAGGAGAAAAGGTATTCTCAGAAGGTTTTGCTCTGAGCGTGCACTTCTGGTTGGTTTGTGTATTCTTCCCCTCCCTGAGCAGCTGAGGGATGTCTGTGTACTTCCCAGTGCCCAAATCCAGGCCCTGATGGCCACTCTAAGCCAAATGGCAGTAGGATACAGTGATTTCCAAGTGAGAGAGGGACCATACTGCAAGTATTTCCATCCTCCTGCTCATGCTGGTGTCACTGGGAATACCTTCCAGCTGCCTTCCTCCTTCCCTCCCTACTCCCCAAGAGACACAGAGCACACTTGGCTTAGGAAGCAGGTCCCCTCTGCCCCTTCCCTTCTGCCTCCCAGTATTTCTGTGCCCCAGAAGAGTCCCTGCAGAGGAGCATTCCCATCTGAGTGTGAGTTCCCAGGGCAGGCACGGTGTGCTGCTGCCCCATCCCTCTCCATCCCGGAGCAGCCGGTTTGCTTTGGGAGCAGCTGCCTCCTCTTGTTTGAGGCTCGCTGGGTTATGTTACAGCATGTGACAGCCGTATAACAGACACGTTCTCTGTCTCTTTTCTTCCCCACCAAGGGAGATTCTGGAGTCCCAGGGAGGATGGGCCCCCCAGGTTTGCCAGGGAAGAGGGGGCAGCGGGTAGGACATTGCGTGTTTGGGCTGGGTGTCCTGGCAGCGCTGTGTTCCTGCGAGCGGGAGCTGCCGGGGGCCTGCCGTGTGCTGCTTGCGGGGGATTATGTGTCCTTTGCTGGCTCTTGCCCCCTTGGTGAAGTGTGTTTGCGTGTTCCCGCTTGCAGGAGGTGGGGGCTGCTGGCAGGCAGGGCAGCATGAGATGCCTGGGATGTAGTCTTGTCCCGGGAACGATTAAGGACAGTGCCGCATCTCTTGACTCCAGAAATAACACCCTAAACAGGGATTCAGTAATCTGACCTCCTTCCTCAAGAAATCCACTGCTTTGCACCCTAGTTCTGGCAGCACGAGATGTTTTCAGTAGCTCTTATGGACAAGTGTATTCAAAACTGAATGAAAAGTGGGATACCAAGGTGGAATTGGGGATTCACAGAAGCCTGGGACAGGATTGGGAATCATGTATTTACAAAAACCTCCAATGCCAAACCTCTTCCTTGGGTATGAGGTCCTGAAAATGTTTTCCCTCTTTCCAAGGAGAGAAGTGTTAATTTAGCAATGTGCATACTCTGAGGGGGAAAGAAAGCTGGGGGAGGGTTACAGGTGGCTGGAAGCCAAATTACCTTGCAGGAAGGGGTCACTGCACTCTAGAATTGCCTGACAAAAAGATTGCTGCTGGTAGATTATTTTCCAGGAAGCCACCAGTGCATGTCTGTCCCTGGAGCATTGATGCAAGCCCCCTGCATGTCAGATGTGTGCCCTTGAGCTCTGATGAGCAGCAGCAGCCTCTGCAGGCCAGCAGCGTGGCTCCGGGAGAGAGCTGAGCACCTGTGGGGGGAAAGAGGGTTTGAGTTGTTCTGTATAATCTGTACAAGTTGCTGAGTCTTGGAGCTGTGGGGATGGCAGCTAAAAACACACCTTTCTCTGGTGATGCATCTGAAACATCTCTTCAGGGTGACACTTCCAATATCTCTCTGTGTCCTGGCAAAATACAGACTCCCAAACAGGACACTGTACCTGGCAACCATGGGTTTAGCAGCTGGATGGAATGGTCTGAAGACAACTTAACTTCAACATAAAGACCAGTAATTGAACTCCAATATTTAAAATACGGCCCAGGTGTCATGGTGAACTGAGCAAAGCCACTTCACCAAGGGAATGCTGGATGCTCTCCATTGCTCACTGCCTATGGCATCCTCCATGCTCCATGGTGCCTCACACAGCTCAGCCTGCAGCTCTTCAGGCATCATCTTACACCATCAGCTGCTGTCTTTGCCACTTTTGCCACTCCTGCCTTCACTACTCACATGGCCAGTGCGTGTCCCAGAGCTTGGCTGCCAGCTGAGGCGCTGCACTGCTTGGGTTATTTTTTGAGAGCATGATGAGTCTGGGATTTGGAACTAGGGAAGAGGAGCAGGGCATGGAGAAAGTCCTGCACTCCAACTAAAATTCACCCTGGGCGACAGCTTCTTTGGGCATGTGGATCAGGGAAAGCCTGTGCAGAAGAAGTGACAGGGAAAAGTGTTTAGCAGACCAGAGATACAAGGAAGGTGCAAGGGGGGACCCTGGATCCTCTTCCCACTCACCTTGCTTTGGAGAGAAATAGCAATGATGAGCAGAGAGAGTCAAAAGGGTGGGAAAAACATGTAATGTAATGTCTTGAGCTGGTACTGCTCAAGGAGGATGCCTTGTCTGTGCCCAGAATAAAATCCCTAGGGGTGGGAAAGGGGGTGTGAAACCAGGAGCAGCTTTTGCTGCTCCTCCAGGATGGAGAGCCTGCAGAGTCAGTTTTGACCATGTCTGTTTTGCCAACAGGGTGAGAAGGGACGAGCTGGTGACCCTGGGCTTCCTGGACTCCCTGGCCCAAAGGTTTGTCTCTTTCCTGATTTTGACTTTTTTTGGGGGGGGGGCTGCTGTCACCCCTTTTCCTCCCTCCCTCCTGTGCACAGCTCACACATTGTTAGCTGACTGTGGCAGCATGTTCTGCTGAATGTCATGTTCAGACAGGGATGTGAGGGAGGCACACAGGAGATGCCTTTTTGCAGGGCTTGCATGTCCTCATGCATTGAGGGGGAGGTTGTGGTCCTGGGACCAGGACCATGGAATCATGTTCCAGTAGTTCCTCTTTAAAAGCATGACCTCAGATGTAACACGGCATTTCAGCCTCCCTCCTGCTCCAAGATCCATGGGAGATGGGCTTTTGGGGAGCTGCACTGCTGTGCTCTGGGTTGGAGGAGTGCTCAGAGACAACCAGAGCAGGTCAGATAAAGCTAAGCCCTGAAATTGGCTTTTCCCCTGTGCTCTGAGATTTTCAGATAGAAATCACACCTTTCAATCCAGACTTTCACAGGATGTTTTTTCTTTGGGAAAGGGGACAGTGCAGTGAATGCCAGTGGCTGTTTCAGGAAGGGATGAGGGTGTAATGGCAAAGCTTTCCTGTTACTGCCTCCTGCCTGCCCTGTGCAAAGGACATGGTGTGCAGGGCTGAGTGGCTGGTGGCTACAGCTCCAGAGGGAGGCATTCCAAAAGAAGCCATCATCAGCTGGTTTAATCAGCTCAGTTTCAACAGCAGAAGAGCACAGTGTTCCAAGGGAGGATGGGGATGAGGGCTGTCCGTGTTGTGTTGCCCTGTGCAGCTGAAGGGATGAGCTGTGACTGCTGGCAGGGTCCCACAAGGATCCTCAGGCAGGCCCATGCTGTCCTAGTTCCTGGTGTCTCTCTGGGCTATCAAGAGTCCTGCTGATGGACCTTGTCTTGGCTGTGTCTCTCTAAGCCAGTATTTTGGCAAGTGAAATTACAGAGGGGCAGAGTCTGAACTGAGACATGTGGCTTGTTCTTTGCCAACAGGGAGAGAAGGGAATTGCTGAGAATGCTTTGGTGGGAGCTAAAGGAGAACCTGGCCCTCCAGGTCTGCCTGGACCCCCTGGACCAAAGGTGAGTGGTTTTTCCTTCATGGGATTGTGTGTTGTGAGGGACTGCACCCAGCACAAGGTGTGTAGGAAAGAGCAAAGGTTGTATTCATCTGTGCCCACCTCTGATTACCTGCTGGAGGGCTATCAGGTTCTACAGAGTGTTTTAGTACTGTTGTTCTATATGCTGCAGGTGAGAGAGTTTGTGAACTGTTTTTTGAAGGAAAATACCCTTCTTGTGCTCAAATAACTGCCCTGTGAGAATAACTCTGTGAGAAACCAGTCTTAACACTCCCTCTGCACTGGGTGGAACAGAAGGGAGCCTGGTGGACAGTTGTGGCAGGAGATTTGGGCTACCTGAGGAGAAGGGGCACAGGAGGGGTGCTTGGCTGGTGCAGTTCTGCAGTTCTTCCTCCTGGAAATGCGAAGCCAGCAGGGAAGTTGCACCCTCTCAACACAATACAAACCCATCCCCTTCCCTTTCTCTTCCTGTCAGGGAGAAGCTGGTGATGTTGGTCAGCCTGGTGCTGCAGGATCACAGGGAGAAAAGGTACGGAGGGCTCGGAGTTCTGAGCTCTGGGTTCCGAGGTTCAGGAGCTGCAGATTGGTTCCTGTGTGTACAAAACTTAGCTGAAAAGGAGAATTTTAAATCAAGCTGTCTAGCCCAGACTGTTTCAGAGCACCAGCAGAGCATGATTCCTGAAGTTCCAAGAAAGTGAAGGGACAGGCTTTGCTAAAACTGTGATCCTCTTGTTTCAGGGGGAACGTGGTTCACCGGGAGACCAGGGACCCATGGGCCCCAGGGTAGGTGTTCCTTCACTAACCAAGAGTTTTGGCCCTTCACAGGGATAGTGGGACCACACTGACAGTCCAGACTGGGTCTTGCTGTCACTAAAAGTACTCATAGATGGCCAGTGGCTAAGTTTGGGATGGGCTGTTTCTCCACTCCTTACCCTCACCCCTACATTAGAGGAAAAAATTCTCCCAGGCCATCTCAGGGTGGCTCATTCGTAGGATGAGGTGGGTTTGGACATGCCAGTCTGGACTCGGGCCCTTGAGCTACCAGAAAAAGGTGACAAGAGGGTGGGTGCATGCCCACATCCAACAACTGGTCAAACAATCCAGCTCCTGGATTCTGGCCTCAGCTTCATCTCTTCCCAGACAGCCAGCTTTGATGGTCATGACATGGTGATCTGAGTTGGGCTGGCTGCAGTGCTGTAGAATCTCCTGCACTTCAGAGGCTTTCTTTATTAAATGAAAAACTGGACACTCATGAATTGGGCCCCTCTGAGCCCCCTTTTCCAGAGTGAACCACAGCTCTGAGCACCCCGAGGGAAGGGCAGTCCCAGCCCCTGGCTGAAGACCTGGTATTTTGCAGGGCCCCAAAGGAGAGCCTGGGAAGGATGAAATGATGGACTATGATGGGAACATCAGTGAAGCTCTCCAGGTGAGCAGCTGCCCTCCTGTCCTGTGAGGTGACTGCTGGATGCTTTACTATTTCCCACAGACAGGGAACAATGTAGATCTGCTCCCTTGGCAGTAGCAGCAAAAGGAAGCTCTTGGTTGTGCCATAGTCCCCTTCATCCCACACATCACTGCATGCTGTGTTTTTGTAAGCTCCTTACTCATTTGGGTCAGTGTTACATTAGTGGAGAACAAGCCAGCTCCAGGAAAAAGCTTAGTTTTCCAATGTCTGTTTACTTTTCTAATTTTATTTTTTTCACTTTTTTTTCCCTAGGAAATACGAACTTTGGCCTTGATGGTGAGTTCCTGTCTATGCTGAGGGGTTTTCCACAAGTAGCTGTATGTCCATCCTAAGCAGATGGGCTGACAATTTAGGTGCAGCTAAAACACTTGGCCTTTGCCATTGGGAGCTAAAGCGGGGGCAGCTGACAGCTGAAAGAAAAGCTCATCTTGCCTTCTGATCTTGGCACCTGAATTCTAATCAGGACTTTCATCCCTCTGCTTTAAGAGGTCATGCATGCTGCTCAGAACAGGGAGTGCTCAGAAGGAGCAGGGAAGAGCAGCTCTCAGGGCTCTCCACTGCTCATCTTCCCAATAAAATATGATTTTGGGGATCCCTTGGAATAGTCCTGTATGATTTCCCCTTAAACATAGGAGAGGTATTTGGTTTCAAAACACAAAAATACAAACCCTGTAGACAATGAAAATATTTTTTTCTTTATTTAGGGACCCCCAGGACGTCCAGGTGTGGCTGGACCTCCAGGGCCACCAGGACAGAAGGTATTGTCTCCATTCAGCACTCACAGACCTCGGGGAAACACAGGACTGGCCCAGGCAGAATTCCCACCCATGACTCTTCCCAGTGCTCCTATATTTCCTGTCCAGCCCTATCAGACTCTCCTGCTGTCCTCTGCAACTCCTCCTCACACACAATATCCTGGAAAATCTCTTTTCCCACAATGATAATGCCTAATCTGAAAGATGAAGGATCTTTTCTACTCGTCCTTCCCTTCAGGAAGTGGCTTGTGGGAACCAAACTGTGGGACTGTGTTGGTTGGGGACTGCATGACTGCACTGGGGCTGTGAGGTGGCAATCAGGATCAGCAAGACTGGGAAAATTCTCAGGCAGTCACATAATGTAATGTTTCAACAGGGGTTTTCCTGGGGTTTTCTTTGTGGGTTTTTTGTTTGTTTGTTTGGTTGGTTGGGTTTTTTTTGTTGTTTTTAATTTTATGACTGCAGAAAAACCCAGGGGTTTCCATGCTTTATTTTTAGTGATTACAGGAAAAATCCTGTATTTTTCATGCTTTTTTTTTTTCTTTCCTTGTGAGTAGTGTGTGCAGGCTATTTCTGCACTGCCTGCCCTTCTTCATCACAGTGCCCCAAAGAAGGAGTCAAAATAGCTGCTCTCAAACTGCCAAAGTAACAATTCTGTGTTTCAGGGTGAAATTGGCTTGCCAGGTCCTCCAGGCCATGATGGAGAAAAGGTGAGGCACGATGCTCTTCCCTTCAGAGGTCTTACCTGGAGTCATCTCCGTGTCACTGACATCACACAGTTGCTTTTCCCACGAGGGAAAAAAGCATTTTGCTTCACAAAAAGGAGCATTAATGATTTGTCAATGTCCTAACATTTGTCATGGCTACTTTGTCCTGTCTCCAAAGGGGATGGCTGTGAGGGAAGGGATGAGCAGGACAAGAGGATCTGGGCCAGGCAGGAATAGCCTTACTCTCTCTGTGAATGTTTCTCTTCATATCGTGTGATTTTCATTTAGGGACCACGTGGCAAGCCTGGAGAAATGGGCCCCCCTGGCCCTCATGGGCTGCCAGGAAAGGATGGACCTCCTGGAATAAAGGGAGAGCCAGGCCACGTCGGGGTCAGAGGAGAAAAGGGCGATAAGGGAGAGCCAGGACAAGCAGGCTCACCGGTGAGTAAATCAAAGCCTCTCTGAGCTCTGGGGCGAGGCCCCAGCACTCCTTGGATGTCTCAGAGCCCCTGCAAGGTGGGTGCTGCTGTGTGAAGTGTCACAATACGGGAGATCCTGGCTTCCTGGCACGTGTGTTGTCCCCTTGCTGGAGTGGCTGTCCCCAGGTGCCTGCCCTGTTCCCTGGGCACCGTGTCCCTTCCTCAGCTTGCTGCCTGGTGTCTTGCTGGCACTGAAACGCTGCTGGAAGCGAGCAGATCTGACTGTGAGCCAGGAGGCTGAGGCTGCAGCACAACCCCTCCTGGGATAACATGGGTAACCCCTCACAAGCCAGCCACTAACTGGGGCAGAGTGCCCAGCCTCCCAGCTTCAGTCTGTCACAGCTTCTGTGCCCCCAGCACTGCACAGGGGGGTTTATGCAGCGACTTCCTGCCTCTCTACGGGATTACCAGGATGAAATTCCTGCTGTCTCAACAGCTGGCTGTGGGGCATGATTCCTAGTGTGGACTCCAGCAAACTGCATAATCCTGAGCAGGACTTGGAGGCAGGAAAGCAGTACCCTGTCCCCACTCTGGGGACTGGTCCATCCACAGTGACAGGAGGATGTTCACCCATTTGCCCTCCACTTTCAATGCTAGTGAAGCCCTGCATTTCCCTGGATAACTGGTGGATTTCCAAGGTTTTCAGAGTACTCTTGGGATGACCAGAGCCAGTCTTGGCTCTTGCACTGATATCTTACATGTCTGCCTGACTTAGTCATGCAAAACTCCACAAATCTTTCTTGATCTGTAGGGTCTAGATGGCCCCACTGGAGAGAAAGGCGAACGAGGTGACCAAGGGATACCAGGACCATCAGGATTGCCAGGGCCCATTGGACTTCCAGGATTGACAGTAAGAATGGAAAAGAAGAAGGCTGCTCTTTCCTGCTTGGTAAAGAGAAAATAGCACAGAGCAGCACACGAGGGCTCATTTCCCAAAGTGCTGTGTGTCCTGGGAGCCTCAGAGCCCTGCCCCTTTGTTAGGTGTCACAGAGTGTCTGTCAGGCCTCCAGCAGCAGACTGGGAATGTGAAACACATGCTCTGTTCCCACTTCTCCTGGGGGAGCTGCTGCTTGCCAGCATGTGGGTGGTTCCCAGGCAGCTTCAATGGAGGGGCACTCCGGAGCGCAGCCGGTGGTGACGGGCTCTGCTGTTGTGTGCAGGGAGAGAAGGGTGAGCCTGGGGAGCGTGGAGACAAAGGAAATCCAGGAGAATCGGTAGGTTACTGTTCCTGTGTTCCTCCATCATCTCGGCAGTAGGGGAGGGATGATTTGGCAGCAGTGCTGCTGGAAAGTGGCACACCCCCTCTCTGGTGGCACCCCTTCACTGAGGACAGCAAACCTTGGGGTTTGACAGCTGTGGGGCTGTGTCAGCAGCCACCTCTGGCTCCTGATGCCCTCCTTTCCCTGACACAAGAACAATCTCACATCTACAAGGAATGCCTAGGGAAGAACAGATCATGGAAAGCATAGCAAATGCTTTCCTCAGCATTTGCAGGAAATGGATTTCCTGGCAAGTATTTTCATGTGTATATATACACATGTAATTTCTTTATTTTTCCCCGAAGATTTTGGTGTTCTTGAACTTGCCTGTTCTCCCCTCAAAGCTCACCCCTAGCTTTGGAGTGCCCTGCAGCAAGGAGTCCTACAGGTTATTGACACGTGTGGAGCCAGGCACCTTCTTTCCTGTCTTTTACTCTTTGACCTTATACCTCCTTGTAGGAATATTGGTAGAGTACTGGGAGTGGACCTTTCTTTGGAAAAAGCCTCACTGCTTTCTCTCCTCTTAAAATTGGCAAATTTTGCATAACCCTCCCCTGAGTCCTGCTGCTGCTTCCCAGCTGCTCAGTCCTGGATTGCTGCTGCTTCCTAATGCAGTCCTTGGGGGGGAGTCCAGGTTTGCCAGCCTGGCAGAGGAGCTCTGCTGCACCCTGTGTCCTGTCTCCCCTCTGAGCAGCCTCACTTTGCCCCTGAGGGCAGCTCATTGACGGTGACCTCTCTTGCATTTCCAGATATCTGGACCCCCTGGACCCCAAGGCCCTCCAGGACCTCCGGTAAGTTTGAGTGACTCACCTGAGGAGCAAGGCACTGGGAATGGGGTTAGAGCAGGCAGTGGCTGGGGAGGATTCTGTGTGGAGAAGACAGCCAAAACCACGGCGGTGTTGAAATGGGAACATGCTTAGTATCACTTCCAAACCCACCCCCAGGGTAGGTCAGAGCTGCAGTGGGCTGGGAGGGCAAAGAAAGAAGGTTATGTTAGTCTGAGATGAAAGGGAAGACAGTAGTGAGATGGGATGGATGGGATTAAAGGGATCAGCTGCAGAAATTGTCTTAATAGCTCACCTGGCCCCCTGCCAGGGTGTGCTTGGCAAGAGGCTCCTCAGTAGAGATGAGAACAGTACATCAAGTGCCCATTACACAAATAAAGAGGCCTTTGGGCTGAGGGTTCGTGCTCCAGAAAGCGACACCTTTGCCCTGCACACCTAACTGGGATACCTGGAGCTTAAATTAAAGCCCCTCCTGAAACATTTCTTACATCTTGTCTCTTGTCCCAAACACAGGGTCTTCAGGGAATTCCCGGACCCAAGGTAAGGGTACAGAATGTTACCTACTGAAATTGTCCCAGGTGATAGAATTCCCTGTAGTAACAACCTCCTAGTGTTCAGGTGATACTTTTCTTCCATCTTGATAAGAGGATAAATCCTTCTGGATATTTTCTTGAAGGAAATGGATTAGCAGCTCTCATTTTAGGACCCTAAAAAATGGTCATTCCCTCCAGTTTTCACCCAGAATTCACTGGTCTGTGGAATTCTGCCCATGAGGACAGAGTTGAAATCTTTGTCTGGAGGGTGGAGGTCTGTGGGATGAACAGTCTGTCACACAGTCCTAAGGAACTGAGCTCTAGCTAAAAATTAGTCTTTAAATTACCCTGTACATTCTGCTGTAGAGCACTCAAGAACTTCACCATCCTTGGTGGTGAGAATCTTTCTAATCTCCATCCAAATGCCCAGCCTGCACCATTGTCTTACCTGCTCCTGCACAAAAAATAGTGGAATGGAAATGTTCAAGGAGAGCTGCAGCTTTCTGGTGATGTTTTGGGCAAAGATTGGAAAAGGTGCAAAGTGTCTTAATTCTTTTGATTATCCTTAGTGTTTGGCCACCAGCATTGTTTGGGTGCTAGAAGGGATGGATATGTTCTAAAAAGCCTTATTAATGGAAATGAGGAGGAAAAAAGTTCTGGGTTACATTTTGAATTTAATTAAAACCATTTTGTTTAATATTGCATTGTAGTTTATCATACAGAATTTTAAAAGTATGTCTGGGAAAAAAATGCTGAATTTTTTTTTTTTCCCTGAAATGTTGAAACTGATGCCTTAGCATTTACAAAAGTCTTTCCAAACATTACTTCTGTATGATTTTTCTTCAAGGCTTGAAGACACCTGTCATTCACTTCCAGTGGATCCACATCTTAAAATGCAAACCCACTGTATCAGATAACTTCTGGTTATTTATATTTATATATAAATATGTATACAGCAACAACAACAGGGAGAGCAGCACCAGAGCGAGCTCAGTTCTCCTCTCAATGTCTTTACCCACAGGACCTGAGTCTCCTCTTATTGCCACTGAGTTAAAACAGGTGCTCACACAGGGGTAATTTGAATGACAGTGATTTTCTTTAAATTAGGTTGAAAATTGGGCTAAAGCGTTACTCTGCTGCCTCCTGTATTCCCTCTGCTATCCGGTGCTCTCTGAAGGGAGGAATGTTTGTTATATAAGTGCTGTTATGGTGGGTTTATTTTCTGCTCCATCCTTCCTTTAGGGGGAAGCAGGGATTGATGGAGTGAAAGGAGAGAAGGGTGCCCAGGGTGAAAAAGGAGACAGAGGGCCACTGGGATTACCCGTAAGTATCCAGGAAGCAAGCAGCACTTTGTGAGCCAAACTTAATATCAGCTGTAAAAAGATCCCTCAATAGGAGACGCACGTGGGGATTTGGTATGTAAAGTCAGAGAAAGAGATGGTCTATAAATAACTGTGCCTTTGCTTTTAAACCCAAAGCCTCAATTTCTGTACTGAGCCTTCGACTTGTAGATCTGTTGAATAGATCAGGGATCACTTTATTTCCTCCTGCTTCTGGCAGGACTGGGAAAAACAAGCAGCAGCTTTCCTGGGGGTTTTCTGCACTTCAGGGCAAGACCAGAAACAGAAGTCAGAGATGTGGAAAGCTGTTCCCCAGCTGTTTGTCTCCTGGGCTCAGCTTTGTACAAAGCATGGTGGTTCTTAATGCAATCAGCTCCTCTGATAGCTGAACCATGGCTGTCCCTTCTGCCATGGAGTCAGTGCTCCCCCTGACCCAGCGTGTCCCTGCTGTGGGTGAACTTGGCCCCATTGGCCTGGTGTTAGAGCAGTGCTTGCCTTAGCCAGAGGAATTGGGGCACAGTGGATTGTACAGAAGTTGCAGGAGCTTTAGATACAAACCTGGTGATGTGTTGGTGGTAACTTAGTCCCACTCAGTTGTTCCACCAGCTCCTGAGTTCTCTCATCATAAAAAGCACTGGTGGCACAGTAACCCTTCCCCAAATGTTCTTCCTGGAACAAACACTGCAGAGTGTATCTCTTGTACTGCGTGGCTTTGTTGTCCTGTGTTTGACCACCCAGATCCCTTGTCCCTGACTTTGGCTGAAATGTGCGTGTCTTTGTTCGTAAAATGTTTTATTCCTTTAGTTGTGCTGAACAGTAGTTCCCTCCTAGAGCTTGAATGAATCCCCTCTAACTCCAGGTGCTCAAATGAGTCCAGAATGAGTACATCACATTCCCTGGGGCTCCAGGCAGAGCCGGTGGGAGAAAGGGTTGCTTTTGGAAGGCTCAAAGGCACGGGATTGTACCTCAGTGGAGCAGTGAGAAGTCAGAACCCAGTGCCCTGAGAAATGCAAATGGAAGTTTTCTGTGTAAATGGTTATTCCCTCAAGCCTGTGGGGTCTCTGCACAGGGGATGGAGGTCCTTGTGACAATGTGAGCAGATGCCCCAGCAGTTATCCCAACAACTCATCTTTGTGGCAGGAAATGTGCTAGCTGCTTCTCCCACAGCAGTAAGCCCCATGGAGGGTCCAAAGGTCCCTTGGCTTTTCCCATCACTCTTCCTGAGCTGTGGAGATGGGAAGACCAGCTCAGAAGGGTCCTCTTAGAAATGTTTTGTTTGGATCAGCAATATTGTCTGGGCAACCAGGAAGCATCAGCTTGTAAGATCAGATACTGTGGAACTTGTATCCTTCTTCAGAGCCACTGAATTCTCTTCATAAGCTTTTCCATGCCTGATCAAGTGTATCTTCAGCCTGTCAAACTCAATGCTGTGCCAAGCAGGTTCTGAAATATTTCAGGCTGTAAAATCCTGAAGCTGGATCTGCTGCCTTTTTCTCTGACTCAGGGCTTGACATCACACTGGAATTCCAGTTCTGATGGTCTGCAGTAGCCTTGGGCTTATCCATGGCTGACAGGGTGAGGAAATGGAGGAAAATTCAAAATAATTGGTACTTATATTCTACCACAGCTTTCCCTCCCAACCACTGTCTGAGACAAGCCAGTGGGCTCGATGGACCTTGGGCAGAGCCACTTTTAGGTGTTATGGATGAGGAAATTCAGGACAAGAGCTGAGCAGACAGCAAAGTGCCACTCGATCTGAGTCTGGTGTAAATCTGCACTGGTGACACAGGGAGATGAGCCACCTGTTTTGTAAGCCCCTGAACAACTGCATGTGGAGTGGAGCAAGCCTGCAGCTGACCTAGTGGGCACCACCAGCCCTGGGTCTCTTGGTAGCAGCTTGAACAGCTGATGGCCCTGCACTGCCTGTAAATGCCTTGGTGAGCAGCAGCCTCTGAGCCTTGTGTCTCACCTGTGTTGCCCAGCCTGCCACAAAGGCAGTGCAGATTCCAGCTCCACTGTCACGTTGTCCTTTTCACCACCTGTCACACAACAGCTGCTTCCCCAGGAGTTTTCCTGGTGGCACTGAGAGAGGGAAATTTGCACTCTAAAGAGGATGTGAAAGTTGCAGGTCTACATTATATGTATTCAGTGTTTCTGTGTTTTTGTTGGTTCGCTTGTAAGTGCCATCACCTGTCCTTGAGGTCTTAATTTTTGTTAATTGCAAGCATATGTTTGTCTCGAGTCACTGCTTTACTCACCTCTCCCCTCCCCTCTCCTCTGCCTGGTTTTTGTGAACCCTTCCCGCCTGTCCAGGGTGCTTCAGGTTTAGACGGCAGGCCTGGACCACCGGTGAGTTCCATTTCTGTTACCCCACGTTTGTCCTCCCCAGTATCGTGATTCATTTTGTGTCTTCCACCCGAGTCTTGTTTACACCAGGAATAATCTTATTTTTACCAAAGCAGGCTTGGGAGGGGGGTTAAACTTAAAATGAGGAGTGATGTCACACACTTGTCTTCTTTGATGCTACAAATCTGGATCCTGGGATCACAGCCTCCTTGCTCCACTCTGTCTCAGTAACAAGAGGAATGAAACCTCTGCATGGTTCTGTGATGCTCTGCTCTCCTGTCCTCTTTCTCCTGAGGGGTCTGCAACCTGAGATGGGAGAGAGGGAGTCATCATCAGCAATTGTAGTCTCAGGGCAAAGGGGAATGGCTTCAAAATGAAAGATTGAGTAGGTTTACATTGGATATTAGGAAGAAGTTCTTTACTGCGAGGCATTGGCACAGGTTGCCCAGAGAAGCTGTGGCTGCCCCTCCCCTGGAAGTGTCCAAGGCCAGGTTGGACAAAGCTTGGAGCAGCCTGGGATAGTGGAAGGTGTCCCTGTTCATGGGGGGGGGGGGGTTGGAATGAGATGATCTTTAAGGGCCCTGCTGACCCCAAACCATTCTATGATTCTAAGTAATGCCAACCTGGTTCTGCAAACCACTCTGCTATTCTTGGATAACAGCTGTTAAATAACAGCCAAATATTTTTAATCCCTCATGGGAAATCACAGATCACCCATGTACAATCCATTTGGCTATTTAAAAACAAAAAGCAATTTTTCCTCCTCAGTGTAGCTGGGAATAATTTCAGCTGCTCTGACTTCTGAAGAGAATCTGAGTGGCAGCTTATACAGTCACTTGTTTGGGGGAAGCTGTAGATACAATTTTATAGCTGTGAAGGGGTGATTTCAATATATTCCATAACACTAAATGATGGATAAGTGCAGGCAATTAAGATTTCCACAATTGCATGAATCTAAGGAGAGCCTGACTTTCCCTCTTCCTTCACCATGCTGAAAAGTTGTGTGCTGCATGAGCTACTTCTCCACCTGTATTCTGCAGATCTTGACTTCTCTGAAAAGCTCCCCTGACCCACATGAGCCATCCTGCTCTCATCAGAGGGGTTACTTTAGTGACTAAGGATTGCAGACTGACATTAAAAAGTGCAAGACCTTTTTGCTTTAAGGCATTTAGAAAGACTTCCCATTTTGCTCCTTGGTTTTTCCTGGGAGTCAGGTAATGTCTCAAAAGTACCCCTTTACCAAGGCTCCATGAGGGAATTGTAGACCCATACCTGTGTGGTACAGAGTCTGAGCTGGAGGTGCTGGAATCCTGTTCTTAGCCAGAGGGACTATTACTGAGCCACCACACTGCCAGCATTAAAGATCACTTTGATGAATTTCCCAGAGGCCAAGCGAGTCTCAGGAGCACCAGCAAGGAAGTTTGGTGTGCTGGTGGGAGAGGGTGACACCCTCTGTGTCAAAGGGTTAGGAAAAACACTGGGTTTTCCTGTCTGGGAAGCCTGGTGGAGTGACAGGAATGGCAAAGAGGGAGCAGAGGGACTGGAGGATACCCCTCCCAGCTCACATCTGTGCCTGCACACACCTGCATTCAGCACTGCAGCTTGGGGTCTGTCAGCTTGCATGAAACACTGACCCAGCGCTTCGCATCTCGCTCCGCTACGCCGACTCCGAGAGGGGGTAAAGGAGATAAGGACATAAGGAAAAAGAAAAGTGAACTGCTTATCATGTGTGTAAATGGCCTTTATTCTGCTACAGCTTTCAGCCTTGTGTGGTATA
This sequence comes from Poecile atricapillus, assembly GCF_030490865.1. Taxonomy (NCBI): domain Eukaryota; kingdom Metazoa; phylum Chordata; class Aves; order Passeriformes; family Paridae; genus Poecile; species Poecile atricapillus. The sequence goes on from NC_081254.1 coordinate 4,767,766, forward strand.
AACCAGCAAGAAGGAATTCCTGCTTGTGGAGCTGGTAGAAATGCCTGCTGAAATAATTGTCAGTATTGTTAGTAATTGTCAAGAGAGAGCTTCAGGATTAAAAATGAGGCTCTGTACAGTGGTGCTGGTGTGATCTAACACAGCAGTTTCCATGTTCTTCAAATAGCCTTACCAACTACTTCCAATCCATCTCCACCAGCACTGAAAGCTGTAGTGGTGCTAAGTGCCTTCCACCACCAGCCTGTGCTCCCAAGCTGTGCTTTTCCTAAGGGAGCAGCAGTGTCTCCTGGCTTTAAGGAAGCCCTGGAATAAAAGTGTCCTGATGTGTTTTCCTTCCTACAACTGCAGGGTATTCCAGGACCAGTTGGGGTTTCGGGACCAGCAGGACCAAAAGGAGAAAGGGTGAGTTTGCTTCAGAACTGATGGATGCTCTGTAACTTCACTGAAGATTTAACAGCTCTGAGGGATAGAGGAGCTCTAGGCTTTTCCAGAGCAGGAATTGCCCTCTCCTTGTGTATACAAGACCCTCAGCTGGGCCTCTTTGGTGCTTGAGTATCTCATCCTTGGGGTTTTTCAGGTGCTTTGAAATGCGTGCTTTGCTTTTTCTTCTCTGGTGCTCTGCTGCCTATTTGTACTGAATAGGAATGTGAACAGTTTCTATTCTTTTATATCCATTTCAGGGCAGTAAAGGAGATCCTGGAGTTGCAGGACCAATGGGGCCAGCAGGGCTTCCTGTAAGTATGGGAATCCTAGGGATTTATCTCCAGAGCCTGTTTCCTTGTTGGGGTTGACAGCTGAAGATGCTGCTGTAATGCAGGGTTCGCAGTCACAGCTGGGTTAGGCATAACTCAAGTTACAAGATTTTGTTCACTATGGGAGTGACACAAAAAGCTGAGTAGCTCTAGAGCTGACTCAGAGTGATGTGGAGGAGGCTGAAAGGAAACTGTTAATTCACCTTGGTCCTTGAACTACCTAAAGAAGCTGTGTGGGACTCTTAGTTCAAAATGCTACTTTTGAGCACGTTCCTTTACCCTTTCCTGGGTGTCTGCCTCCTGCCTGCCTGAGAGCCCTGTCTTGTCATTGCAGGGACAAAAACTGCCTTCAGTGAGGTTAATTCCTGTCTGGGATTGCTTTTTGCAAAATAGGCCCAGTGTTGGTGCTGTGGTCTAATGCAGTCATGAGGCGGCCTTGTTGTTTAACACGAAAAAGGAAGTTTGTTGCATTGTCAAAATTAATTTTGTTTCTTATCTGAAGAGTAGGGTAGGTAGTAGTGGTGTTACCACCTGGATGGTCTGATGGAGGTGAAGAGGAGGTTGCCTGCTGGCAAAGTTTTAATTTTGACATAGCCACTGGTACAAATGGGGGGAAAAAAGCCAGAATCCTGAGCATACATTCCTCACTTTGGTGGGACTATGGTGAAATCTGCTTGTTTTCAAACGTTTCTTTCTGTGTTGATGCATTTCAGGGTTTACAAGGTCTACCTGGTGAGAAGGGAGTCCGGGTAAGTTACCAGGCAAACTCCTTGTGTTTAACTGCTAGCAGCCCAGTTAACTCCTGTGCACCTGGAGCAGCCAGCATGTGTTTGTGTGCCAAGCCTTCATCCATGTAACTGTACACCCCTGTGTTTTAGGAGGTGATACCTGTAGCTCGTTCCATCACCTGGAACATTGTGCTACATCTCTCTGAAGGCTGTAGGAGGGATTTTCTAATGTTTTCACACCTCTGTTCTAACTGAAGCACAGGACATGAGTTAGGGCAATGTGGTGTGCTTTAGGAAATGCTGCTTCTGTAGTTACTGATGTGTGTAGGGATTCCTGGCAGAATTAGCTGAGGTGCAGCCAGCAAATCTTATTTCAGTACTTCTAAATTGTCCCTGAAGCATGAAAAAGAAGGTTGTCTTCTAGCAAACAATCCCGCAGAGAATTTGAAAGATGGAAGTTTCAAAAAGATAAATTAAATTCACCTGTCTTGAAGAATCAGGCCTGAAGTCTCCTTTAGGCATTGTCCTGAATGGATGTGATGGTGAAGAGCTGGGTCAAACCCAGGAGCAGGAATGGCAGCTTTCCCATTGTACCACCTGTGTTACTGAAAGATAAACCTTACTAAAAAGTGCATGTGGAGAAGCTCCTTCTTTTTCATCAGGTTTTGTTGCCTGTTAATGCTTTGAATCTGAATCTTTTTGACAAAAACATTTAGGAGCTATGGTTGGATATAAGTTATATTTAGAAATAGAAATTATTATATATTAGAAATATAAATTACTTTTGGATTTGAGTTAGTAATATTACAATTGTATAAATGTCAAGCACTTCAATATAGTACAAGGGTACACCTTTTATTCATAAGACTCTGGCATCACCTAAATTTATCTGGAGGTGTAATTTTTTATAGAGCATGTTCCCGTGTGATGATTTCACTATATGGATTTGCTTTTGATGTATAGTGAGTGTTCTCTGTCCTCTATCTGCAATTGACTTCTGACCTTACTCTGCACAAGAAAAGGCAGTTTCGGACAGCACTAGCCAACTGGCATCTTAAACTAGGGGAGAAAGGTTCAAGTTTCATGGAAGCACCAAAGTTCTCCCCTTTTTTAATCATTGCATTTCTGGCTTTGCTTCTTAACCTTCTCTTCACTTTTGTTTTGCTTGTGTGGCTTCTAAAAAAAATGTCATTTTTAATTCCTAGACTTTTTCAGTTGGTTTTTGAACTGAGTCCTTTAGTTAAAAGAGGGCACTTTCATTAGATGGGATTTCTTGGAGCTCTGGCATAAAAGCAAGTGAAAACTTGGAGAAATTGCAGCTCCTTGTAGAGGATGAGCTGGAAAGCACCAGTGGGGAGTTTTGCTGGCCCCTTGAAGCATCCTCACTGCAGCCCATGGTTTGCAATGGAAAAGTGTGAGGAACTTCAAGAGTGTAAATGGGCAAGTGCACTATCTTAGGGGACCCTAGAAAATACCCCTTTTGCCACTGAGCCTTTGTATGGGGATTTCCCCTTACTCTTTACATCGAAATCCCAGTTTACCAAAATCCTCTCTTTTCCTCTCTGCTTTTTAAATCCCAGAAATGCTCCTGCTGCTCTCTGCTTGGAGCAGGAGATCAGCATAGCTGTGCCTGGGTTGTGGCACTAATAACAGACAGCATTTTGTGTAATCCAGCTGAAAAAGTGTGAACCCTGAACTTGTCCTGCTGTTATTTTAATGCCTGGTGGGAGGTGGGGGGGTTTTTGTGTGTTTGTGCATCTTCCTTGCTCCTACAGGTCCACCTTTGTCCCCTTTATCCCTTCCTCCTCTTCCACCTTTCTTCCTGGTTCCTTCCTCCAGAGCAACCCATGCTGCATTTCTCCTGGATTATCCTCTCCATTCTGGTGCTTGGTTCTGGGTGACTTCTCATTGCCTCTCCTCTCCCATCCATTTCTCTTGCCAGCTTTGGGTTTAACACTTGTTTTTAAAAAAGAAGCAGCAGCAGCCTGTGCTGTCTGTTTTTATCCCTTAATTCCTTTAACACTCCCCACAAGGACCCCCAAGTTCAGTTCCCTGTGCAGCAGCCCCTTCCCCCTGTTTCATGCTCAGCAGCTTTGACAATTTCCTGTTATCCAGAAGGATTTGGTATGGATATAACTGGCAAATACCACGCTATGCCCTGCCTTGTGCTGCCAGTTAAGGCTCAGGGACCCTGTGGCTGTGCTGCCTAGGTCTGCTCCCTGGTCTAACAGGTTTTTTGGGAGAGCACTACTCAGAGCATCCCAAAGGACAGCCAGAATGTGCAGACTCAGAGCTGAGTACTTCCTTGATTCCCTGGCTGACAGCTCCCTAAATGAGACATTCTTTAAGAATGGGAATTCAGAGGGGTAAGAAAAGCATCCCAGTGCTATCCCAGAGCTCCAGTGGCCGAGGGACCTTCCCAGCCAGCTGGAGGTTGAGCTAAGGTGGCACACTGCTGGCCAGAGGGGTGGTTTCCCATCCTGTGTGTCTGGGGTCAGCCAGTTCTCCAGGGTGCCCCTCTCTGATGTCTGGGGAGCCCTGAGAAGTGTGTGCTGAGCCCTCTGATGCTGAGCCCTCAGTCTGCCAGTGTGGGGCTGCAGCCATGGCATTCATGCAGCTCAGTTACAGCTCAGCAGCTCCATACATTGGTCTTCACTTAACATCTCAGAGGGAGATTTATTTTAAAATGTTTCCTAAATGTTTATCCTTTTTTAAACTATTGCTGACATTTGTTTGAAATGGATGATCCTAAAGCTTTTGTGTATTCTTTTTTTCTTGGACTAAACTATTATTTACAGGGGGAGAGGGGCAAGAAAGGCTCTAGAGGGTCTAAAGGGGATAAGGGAGACCAAGGAGCACCTGGATTAGATGCACCCTGTCCGTTGGTATGTCCTGTTTCATCAAATGTATTGTTTTAAGATGTGTTGATGGGGAAGACAGAAGGAAATCATAACATAAATAATGGTCTTGCAAAAGTGCAACATTCGGGTAAGGCCCAGCTGGGTTCCCACCACAGCCTGGGACCAACTGATCTCTGAGTGACCATGGTTATGTTCCTTCCTCTTCCAGACCTCACAAAGGTTTGGGTACATGGGGTGTCCCACGTGCTGGGAGCACAGGGCTTTCTCCACTGCGGATAGAGCCCTGTCTCCTTTGCTGCTGGTTCTTCTCTGGAGATGCTCGATGGGATCAAATCTACGTGGCAGCAAAACTGGAATGCTGGTTTCCTTGCCTTGGAATAACAGCCAGCTGATGTGATGGCCTGAGAGCACACAGGGCACTTGAGCTGCACTACCCAGAGGGAAAACAAGTCTCGGTTATCCTAAATGGGATGTGTTTCTGTCACAACAGATTGGCTCTAAGTCTAGGCAAATGGATAAATACGGGAATATGTGTACATCCTTACCTAAATTCATACACTGCAGCAAACACTGCCAAAAATCTGCTAGCAGTGCCAAAAATCCCAAGAGTTCATGGGGATCATGCTTTTAGAAATCCAGCTGCTGGGTTTCTTAGTGAGGATCTGAGGAACAGATGATTTTGGAATGGAGGAAACACCATTCCCATCCTCTCAGCTTTAACTCAGAGAACTTGTAGATGACAGAAAACCAGACAGGAAACTGCTGCTGATGCAGGCACAGCTGACTGTGCAGACAGGGGTCTGTGCTGGGTGTGCAGCTGAGTGCCCTGTGCCAGTCCCAGCGGGTTCTCGGCCTCTCCTCCTGGGACACGGAGCTGGCTGGCACTGACTGAAATAACGATAGTGGTTGATTTCATAAACAGGGTCTCCGAGGTTTTAAAGGCGAGAAGGGTGAGCCGGGGCTACCTGGGCTGGACGGCCTGGATGCCCCATGCCCATTGGTATGGTGTACCTTCCCTTTCCTGCATGCTTGTTTGCTTTTTGGCTCTTGGTGCTATTTTCTGATCCCCCCCAATTTCTGATCCCATGCCCTAGAAACACCCGGCAGTTCCTTCCTTACCTGTCTCCACACTCCCTTCCTCTCATTGCTGCTGTCAGAACCAGGCCCTTCCCTTCATTCTGATTCCCAGCTGCTGTCAGCAACACTTTGTGGCATGAGAAAAAATAGTTGGAATGTGGTTTTATTTACAACGGCTTCACTTCCTCCTTTGCCTTCACTTTGACAATTTCCAGTAAATTAGTGTATGCAGACCCAGCTCTGAGCTGGCTTGGCTTCCTCACAAGGAGCTGCAGTGCTTGTGTCCTTCATTAACTCTATTTTTAATGCTTGTGTGTGATGAGCACAGCCTGACATGGTTCCATATACCCCATACATGAAGATGACTGAAAATAGTAGTTATCCCATAAGTAAACCCATGTGAAACATATTAATGGGGATACTTAACCTCCCTGCTGGATAATTCCTATTTATGACTCTCCCCAAAAGTCCAAATTGTATCCAAATTTGGATACAAAAAACTTGAATTTAGTATTGCCTGTTTCCCAATATCCATCTTATTCAAGTGATAAAATGATTATTGTATTAGTGCCTAATCTAGCCCAACTGTTGCAGGACAGTTCAGAAAGTATCAAAGTACTTATAAAAGTATAAAAAAATAAAAGTATTCAGAAACACTCAACCCCAACTATTTATCCCAATAAAGGTCACCAATTTATTCATTTTTTCTGAGTTTTCTGAAGATGTAGCAACTCAGGTGATGTTTTTGCTCCCTGGGACAGTCTCAACATCTCTGTAATACGAAGAAATTTGTACTGCCCTGCCCCTCCAGCCCTGTTTGGCATGACAAGGTTTGCTTGAGGGTGGTCCTGTCAAGCTTTAGGCTCACTTAATGTTTGATGCCATCTACAAGGGATGAGATATTGTTCAGCTAGCTGGGAAAAATAACCCTAAGCAAAAAGCCACATTTAGTTTGAAAGGTTTTCCTGGTTTCTTGAGGGGAAATAAACCCCAAACCCCCACCATGACGATGCCATTTAAAGCCTTTGTTATCTGAGCTTTGTGAAGAGCTAACATCAATTTCCTTCCAGTGTTCCCTCCTGTGGGTGCTGCCATTGCCTCTTTGGGGCAGTGACCACTGGTAAAGTCTCACTTGCTGCTCTGTAACTTCTGGGTAGTAGAAACTTCTTCCAGTCCCACGGGTGAAACCAAACCTGCCCAGAACAGTGCACAAAGGAGGAAGACCACAGAGCTGTGTGTTTTGTCTCCCAATGACCAAAGCCAGGTTCCTATGGAATAACTTCAGGCTGAAGGCATCTAATTTCACAGGTGCAAGGGTTCCACCAGTGTCCTGGCAGATGACCTTTCTGATTTTGTCACTTCTCCCACTGAGGATTCACCCCACATGGCCATATTCAAACTCACACTTCTTTTCATACCTATTTTTGTGAAGGGAAACTTGCCAGAAAATCTGATGAAATATGGATGCTGTTATTTTTTATACATGGTGATCTGGCATGCAAGCTAGCTTGGGAACGTGAATAAGCATGTTTTTTGATCCAACTAGGTTAAAAGCTTAGCATCCAGCTGACACATCCACGTGTGTAGCTTATGGAGGCTGTGAACTAACTCTCTGCACATCTGAGATATGTGGAAGGAGATCCTTGGTACTAATAAGCATGTCATGTTTCCGTTCTCGGCACATTCGCCCGCAACAAACACTTCCTTGTGACCCTGGTCTTCCTTTGATCCCTAAGCTGTCACTCCCTGGCCTTCCATTCCTTCATACACCTAACTTCCCAACTCCTCCTGCCATGCACTGTACCAGTCATTCCTGTCACCACCAGTGTACCAATGGGAAAACCACAATTTACCCAGTAAAAAACTTGCAATTCTGGATTTCCACTTAGTTGGGGGAAGGGGCACGAGGAGACCAAAGTCCAAAAAATGCATTTGAAAAGCAATATTGTTATAACATCATGGCAAGGTTCAGTTCATCAGCCCCCTGGAAGTGCATCTCCAGTAAATAGTTAATTTCTTGATCTATTACTGTGCATTTGCTTTTCTGCTTGTATTTTTTTGGGGTTTCCTGGGGAACAGTGATAGACCATGAGTCTGCCACATGCACACGGCACAAGAATTTGACTTCTCGTGTCAGAGATGTATTTCCTTACACCTTGACTTTTGTCTGCTGCTCCAGAGCACCTTAGCACTGGTGTCATATCTAGCCCATCAAAGAGGGCTGCACAGGGTTGAAATGAATGGCAGTCATCTACAAAAGCATTTCCCAGCCATGGAGCCCAAAACATCACGGTTGCAGAAGCGCCAGGGGCTTTTCACACAAATCCCACTGATGTTATTGAAGCCAAAGTCCCTTTTCAGGGAGTCAGCTGAGACACCCTGAACCAGCAGAGGGGCTGCCCAGCTGCTCGCCTTCCTAATTTCCCTGGAGGAGGATCTTCCCCAGAGGCAAGAAGAGATAACTGGACAGTGTCTCACATGACAAAGCAAACCCTTTAACAGGCAGGGCAGAAGGAAATGGAGATTTTTTTCCAGACCCTCCTCAGGGTCTGAGGTTAGTGCTGACTCTGGGATTGGCTTTTAAGGTCAATGTTACAGAGCCAGGCCTGAGGACACACAGCAGCCACCTCTCACTTTCCACTGCCAGCCCCTGGCAGTGTTTATCAGGCTGAGTTGGACCTCCTGGGTTCCTTGTTGTCTTCCTTCAAGGAAGCCTGGATAGACTCCTTTCTTAGGGGAGAGTGGTTCTCGGGTACATAAGTCCCTTGCACAGCCTGCAGGCATTTCCCCTCTTCACCCCAGCCCCTGCTTCAGGCTGCACTGGTTCTGCCAGCCAGAAGTCTGGGTCATCCAAAGGGTGAGGAATATCTCTGACTATTCCTCCAGCCCTGGTTCAAATTGTTTGTTGCAGTAACAGTTAACCCATGCCTTCCTTTCTCCATCTCTGTGCTATTTTCTGTGTCCTAAACTGCTGTTTCTTCCATCTTTTCCACAGGGGGAAGATGGCCTTCCAGTTCAAGGCTGCTGGAATAAGGTAATCTTGGAAATGTTGCTGTGCTGAGTTGGCAGTGCCATGGCTCCTGCTAATGTTTTTCCATGAATCTGGCTAAGGGCAGAAGAGGTGTGGATGCATGGATGGGATTTCCAGGACTGTATCCCAGAAAAGTGGCAACCAAAACTCCTCCTTATTTGTATATCACAGTTCAGCTCTGTGGGCTACAAAGGAGAGAGCTGTATCTGTGGCCTTTGGGCTGCCTGGCCCCAAAGTGCTCTAATCCTTGCACAAAGATGAGATTTCCACCTGGGTTCCCCGGGGTCTGGCCCACCTTCAGTGCCCACTGTGGCACTCCCAAGTGCTCAAGCCACAGTGGGAGGATGATGGAGGGTGGAGGCAGAGTCAGCCTGGGATGAATCCCCCACCCTTGCTTTGCCACCTGGAGAGGCAGAAAGGGTCCCTGCTGAGATCCTTTTCCTCCTGGAGAGCCCAGAGCCAGCTTCCCTAAGTTTCCTTCCCCTCATGGTGTGGTCCTTGCCCCTGTGGGCTGTCACTAACACTTGTTTATGTTTTCTTTTGCAGTGATGATTCTAACCCTGGACTGACCTGTGTGTGTTACTGTACATAGAATATTTATTTTTATATGGTGTTCTTCTCTGAAATGCCAAAAGTTAAACATTTTTACAAATTATCAAAAATGGCATATTTTTTTTGTACAGAAAATACTAGATCTCCCTTTTTCCCCATTTGTCAGTTCTCTGTATGATTCTATGTCTGCATTATGCTTATTTTGTCATGGAGTACAGCTGTAATATTTACATGGTATTTGTGCACACATGATGAATATAGGAGCTTAATAAATTATTGCATTAAAAGTGCCCAAAGGAACTGCCCTGTATAGATTTAAAGGTCATTTTCATTTTTCAAGCTGGATCATTCAAGAATATTTCAAAATATTATGTATTTTTTATTAAAGTGAAATATTAACACTTCTGTTGTGATGAATTAAAGTGTTGCTGAAAAACCTCGTAGTAGTCCCCGTGCGCTGGGAATGTAGGGACACCATAATCTATAATTATCCCCCCATGAACTGGAATAACCCTCATGAAAACGAGCCCTGGTTAGCAAGAAATTCTAATCCCTTTCTAAATTGCAGGCCTTCAAGCAGCTTAATTAAAGCCTTATTTAAAATTAAGCATAACGCAGCATACCTTGATACCCTAACAAATGTGTGTTTGTGAAATCAATCCACGTGGCTTTTAAAAATGTTTACCGAAGGTGGCATGCGAATTTGCAGAGTGTATAATTATAATTTGCATATGCACATCTTAATTATCCTTCCTGACCTACCTTTATTGATGTCTCAAGTCTAAACTACCCAGAGAGGAAAACACCACCAGGCTAAAGTGAACATAACAGCGTGCTTTGCTTAGAAAATGAGGGGGAAAGTGGAAGGCTAAATCTGTTCTCTGAGAGATGTCCACTTGCCTTGGCCCTTCACATAGTGGGCAAAGGCAGTGGGCAAAGCAGGAGCCTCAGGGGGAAGCTGCCAGTATTTAATGGTCCCAAAGGAGAAACAGCAGTGCTGATTTATTAGTGAGATTGATCCACTGAAGTCCTGCTCTTTGCCGCCACAACAGGAATTTGGCTCCTCCTGGCTACAGCTGTGCCAGTGGAAGGGGTCACCACTGTGATTCTCCCTGTACTCAACTATTCATCTGTTCACAAACTATTAATTGGTTATTTTTCTAGATGATTCCATGCAGCTTCTTAGCACCATCATCATAAAGTGACAGAGAAGGGACGTAGTTCCCTCGTACACAGTCTTGCTGGGCACTGCCCAAGGAACCCAGCCCGGGCTCTGACTGCTGCAATCCATCTGTCACCTCACACTTTCAGAAATTTATTGAATTTCATCTAAAACCAGTGAGGTTTCCACTGTCCTGTGTCCTTTCCCTCCCTGCCCTGCAGGCTGTTCCGACTCCAGTGCTCTCACAGTTAGGAAACTCCTTGTGACTCTTTCAACCTAAACTAATTCATGATATTTACAACCATTTGTTCTCATGCCAACATTGTCCTTGGGATGAAACATTTTTACCCGTGATGTTTTCATGAGATGCTCGGCGTACTGGAGCGGAAACGGCACAGAAAGAAAATGAACCACAGAGCACTGAGGGATTCTCGCTGGTTTTCTCACTAATAGATGTTGTTAATAAAAGCCTCAGCTCCCTGTTAAAAGGCTTTGCAGCTGTGAAGCTGAGCTAATTGGAACAGCTAATGTTCCAATTGTGTTTCAATTGCACACCTGTTAAAGCAGTTACTTTAAGTTACCAAAGCCAGGTGTACTCCTGCTTTGGGTTTGGAAGGTTGTAGTAATATGTTCTGCTCTGATCTTGAAGCATTCAGCTTCAAGGTAGGATGTCTGAATGCTTCAGTCCCTTCTAAGAATCCTGGCTATTCTTAATCCTTAAAATCACAGAGATCCCATGGAGAACCTGCCAATGCTTACCATTCCCTTTGGTCTGTGTAGCATGGTTTTTGTGTAGCTGGTTTTTATGATTGCTCTGCATGGGATTGCTGTTGGTTGTTTTTATCTGATCCAGGAGCAAAGCAAGTGCATCTCTGTTACCTCATCCTGACACAGCTCCTGAAAGGTTAAGGACTCTCAAGGTGATACTGTACCTGTTTTATTTCTTGGGCTGTTTTCTGATTGCTGTATTTGTCAGAAAGCTCTTGCCTGAGGTGTAAGGGACCTTGAAGTGAAATTGCCAGAACTCTTGAAAATACCTGACTTGGGTCAGCAAAGACTTAACTGCTGCTGGGAAAACGTGTAGGGTACCCACTCATTTAAAGGTTGGGAAAATGGTGACAAATGTTCCCTGTGGCAGATTATAGCCTGGGATTGGAATTGAAGTACCAGATAACCATTTTGGATTGCTGTTCTACAGCCCCAATACTGATACAATCTCATCAGCTGCTGGGGATAGATAAGAGGGCTCAAATCAGTGATACCACACTGAGCTGCTGCTCTTCCCAAACCTAAAGCATGTCAGAAGAAACCCAAGCAGGGAGCTGGATTTGTACCACACTGAGTGTGGCAATTTAGTTTCAGGTTCTATCCCTACTAAAACCTGTAACCAGGCTGCTGTTGCTGTGGATTCCTGTCAGTTCTGCCTGTCTGTTTTCATGTGAAACCTTTTGTCTGCCACTTCAAGGGTCAAACTCCTTGGCTGATAGCCAGAAAGTGAGTCTGAGGGTGGAGAAGCTTGGGAAATGGCAGCAGAGTGAAAGGAGAAGGAAGACCTTCCTGAAGATTTGCTGGAGATGTTTTGCAAGTTCCCTCCCTGGAGCTTGGGAAGAGTTCCTCAGCAGTGCACCAGGAATGTGTGCCCAGATGCTGGGGCTGCGGGAGCTCGGCGTGCCAGCGCTTTCTGCTTTGCTTTCTGTTTTCTCCCAGAGGCCAGTGGCAGGGGTTGAGAATGGCACCATTTATATTCTTTTTCTTCGGTCATTTTAATTTCATTCTACTATTGTGGTCAGACTCTTCAGATGAAGAATTAAGCTCATTTTCCAGCAGCAGCTACATAAATGAGTGCAAGACACAGACAATATTTCTGGGAGGGGATCCTTTGATCCAAGAAAGAAACCCTTCTTGAACAATTCTCTTTAGAAGAGCAGAGAAACCCCTGTGTTCAGTTCAGGGTGCTGCTCAGAGAGGATGTGATAACACTTTTTGCTACCATTTCTGGTTACCAGGTGACAAACTTCCACCTGTATCACTGATGATTCCATCTTGAACCTTTTCATCACAAACTTTCTTCTGCCGTTTAATTATAAGAAAATGACATTGGTTTGTTTGGGTTTTTTTAAACCATACTGGATTCTGAAGGCATGAAATACGTTGTCAGAAGAGGAAAATGTGGAGTGTGGAAAAAGTCTGGTTTCACTGACTAGTTCCTTTGCTTCCTTGTGCTTTGGTCTCCACTGCACCCTCCGGATGTACTTTGTCTGGAGCCCTCCAGAAATGGTTTCTGCTGGCCCATTAAGATCCTTTTGTGGGTACATCTCCACAGATGTACATCCAGGTAGAAAAGAAGGATCACAAAGGTTCAATTCCACTGTTACATGTTTTAATATGTTCACTAAAGGGAAATAAAGATTTGGCAAAGTGCTGAGGGCTTCAGAGGACGTTTCCCTGCCTGAAGGGCAGAATATACAATCCTGGATACTTCCTGCCAGCTGCCATGCAAACCTGGCATCCTTTACTCAGCCCCCACTGCTGAAGGTTAACATGGAAGCTCAAGTGTCTTCCAGCTCTTGCAATTTATTTAAAAAAAACAACCCAACTTAAAATAAGTACCTATTTTTTGAACCTGACAAAACACTTCTACTTCCCTGAGTATTCCGTTTTCCCAAGTGGTAAACCACATATTTAATTTTAAGGGAGTGGTTCCCGCTGGCCTAAATGATGCCATTTGCATATTGAAACACTTGGGTGAGGCAGGGCCATTGCTATTAGAGCTAATGAATGATATTATCTCAATCATTAGGCAGATCCAAGCCCTAAGCAATTTGCGTTACAATGGGGAGAAAGTGCTGATTTCAAGCTCAAAGGGATGCCATTAACCCAGAGCAATCCCAGATTCAAACACTCTTTGTCAGCACAGGTGGAATCATTCTGATCTTCTGATAAGGACACCCGTACCTGACACCCATCTCCTCTCTCCAATGCACAGGAAGCCTACTGTTAAAATAAATCCAGGTTTGCAAAGATTGGGGGAAAAGTCCTACTTTCGGATTCTTATGAAGAACTGCAGATTTTTTTCTTAAGGTTTCTAACAGATGTGTTCAGGAAATAGAGTAGCAGAGGGAGGAATTGTTTCACTTGGGAACCAGGTGGAAAGATTAATTTATTTGTATTTTTTTTTAATTTTTACTTTTTGGGGTGGGCAGAGGGAGAACCTGACCAGAACTGCAGGCGGTAGGTGTGCATTTTTCTTTCTTTTTTTAATGAAAACCATTATATATATAGTTTGATAATGTTACTTTTAATTTTTGTTAATGATTTTGGGGGGCAATTTGTTTGCTCTATTCTGTTGTGTTTTCTTTTAGGTATATTTTTAATGGGCTTTTGGAATTAGTGTGTGAAAGTTCCTCACCCAAAATGTCCTAAGGACATTCCTGTTGTGTTTTTTTCTCCCCAAGTTCAGTAGTGAAAAGGTGCTTTCTGTCGGCAACCCTGTTTTTAGTGGGGATAAGCATATCCCCAAAGGCCACACCTAGGGACCAGGTGCCAGTGACCTCTCCCAGACAAAAACGCTCCCTCCACAAATCTTCATTTACATTTACAAAGTTCGAAAGGGCTACGTTAGGGACCAGCCGACTGGAAATGGTCTCTTCCCACCTCAGGTGGTCTGTTTGAAAGCCGTGAAGTCTGGCAAGAGTCGCTGTGTCCTCTTCAGCAGCGTTCTACAGCCTGAAATCACAGGCTTGGCTAGAAAGAGCTGAAAAATTAATTTAGAAGGACGTTTATTTGAAGATGGCAAGTTCTTGCAGGGTACCTGCTCAAGTATTACTGTCTGTTGCTATTGTTTTCCCTGCTCTGGATCCAGCAGCACACTCGGGTTCAAGCTTAGCTTTAGGCTGTGCTTCACCCTGAGCCTATGTGCAAATGCTTTGCTGGATGAAGGTCTCCCCTTCTTTTACACTTTGGTTTTTTTCTTCCCTTCCCCTCTTTTTGTCCCTATTTCCTCCAGATGTCTTTGATCCAAACAAAACAATTGCTTTCTTTTCTGCATTTTCAGAAAATCTTTGTTGGTTAGTTTTTGATCATTTTCCACTCACTGTTAATATCTACCCTTCCTTCCATCCTTCCTCCCTCCTTGTAGGCCTGCTTTGGTAAACATTTTGGTCTGACGACAACATCGTGACAAAACATGAATTAAGATTGTAGATGTTTGTGATTTATTTTAGAGTTGACTGTAAAGCTTTTACTGTTTAAAAGGCAGCAAGGGCAGTGTAGTTTTGTAGCTTTCTTACGATTTTGCTTGTTCTTTTTTTAAACAGAGTTAGAATATTGCAGATTTTTTTTTTTCAAGAAAATCCTGCTAAGCTTTTGTTTTTTCCTGCAAAACATGAGTTTGTTGAACTGCTGTTTCAAAGCTCAGTAAGTTAGATATTAATGGCAGGTACGAGAGGACTGAATGTGGAGCTTGTGGAGTGCAACTTACGCTACTGCTTTCCATGGTATGCTGTTTGTCAGTCTCTTGTCTTTGGTGGGGGTTTGCTGGGAGTGTGAAATTCCATTTTGTGATAATTCCATTGTTTTTTTCACAGTCAGGTTTCAAAATGTTGCTTCAGTAAATCGTTCCTTTTGCTCTCCTGCAAAGATTTGCTTTTACCCTGATGTTGCACCCTACCAGCAGTGCCACAGACGGAGCAGTTTCACCCTTTTTTTGAGCCATCCACAGGAAGAATGTTAGCTCCTTAAATTCCACAGCCTTTTCTGGGTGATGTCAGTGAAAAGGAGAGGGAGGCAGCAGGACTGTGCAGGCCACCATAAGCAGACTCTTCTCTGAGTCTGGTCCCTCAGCATTCATTCATGACCTGCCCCATTCCTACTCCCTTTGCTCTGTTATTCCTTGTTCTCACTCACGTTACATTTAAAGAAGGGCAAACTGAGGCAGAGCATTCGTTGCTGTGTTCATCCCCCACCCCAAAAGGGCTGAGATTATCCCCCTGATGCAGGAGGAACAGCCTGGCCCCACACCATTCTCATGGCTTTAGGGATGCAGGATGAACCCCATCCAGATGCTGAGCAGGCAGCAATGGGCACACTTCCATCCCCAGTGGGTGCAGTGAGTGGCTGTGGTTCCTCTCCATGCTCCGGCTTGGAGGTGGGTGGGCTGTCCCTCATCCAGCTGGCTTAGCTCCTCCAAAAAGTCACATTGATCCCCTCTTGGCCATCAGAGTCCTCAGAGCAACAGGAAACACCTTGGATGGCCTTTCCCACACCTGGAATGCTCCTGTCATTGGCACTGCTCCAGTGTCTCGTCTTTGTGTCACTTGGACACCAAATTCTTTGGTACTGGGACACCTTCTGTCCAAGATCTGTTCATCAGCCAACACCAGGCAAACACTAATGACCTGCAGGAGAATGATTTCTGAAGCAACTCTGTGTCCTTACATATCTGGTTTCCTTGTATTTTACAAGAGAAGTTTTTTTTCCCCTTTGATGGCATTGGATGTAGAATATTTATTGTAGCTGTAGTAAAGTGATGAATTGTGAGTAGACCTTGACAGGGCATTGTTTCTATGTTTCTCTTATAGACACTGATCAATTGATTGAGATGTTTAAATCTGAATACATTTTTTACATTTTTTTTCTCTTCACATTGAGCTTTTCAGCCTGTATATTGAATATCCAATGTTATTTGGCATTGATTCATGTATGTGCTGTGTATACTTTTGTGTTACCAGTAATTTTTACTGTCATTGTGCTGTTTCTAAGACATTATTTCAACTCCTTTGGACATAGTTTAGCTACTTGGAATTTTTTGGACTTTCACAAAATTCCTCACTAAATAATTGCTAGAATGAAGATAACAAAGGGCTGTTCTTTCCCACAGGCTTTTCAACCTCAGTAGGAGCTTCTTCAGCCAAAATGAGCATTTGACTTTTGTTTTTTGCTTTTTTTCTTGATAATACAATAGTGCTGATTTGTTTGGTTTTTAATCCTGGGAATTCTGAATTCCATGTTGACCATTCCTAGCATTATTTTACAAAAGCAGAGACAGCTGTGCCATAAGGAGTGATGCTGATCGTAACAGAACTAAAATATTGTAATTATTTGGTGTTTCTTTATAAATATTTTTTTCCACTATTAAGTTTTTAAGCAAATCTTTTCTCGGTGTGATATAAGATTAAAAAGACACTAAAGGACTAAATACTCAACATGTACAAGGAAAGGGATCCAGGTAAATTATTTCCATCTGTATGACTGAAAAATAGCTTAGGAATTTTTATGTCAGAACAAAAGCTGAGTTTAAGTTACACATTTCCTGAGTCTATTAATTAATCCAGTGACTTCAATGAAACCATCACTGTCCTGGAAACCAGAGATACACTTAAAGAACCCCCTGAATCCACTCCTCAGTAGTAAATAAAGCTGAGTTTTGTAGAAGTGTTGCTTAAATACAGCACCTTCAAAGCATTTCTGTCTTGTAAAACCAGGAATTTTATGTTTAATCACCAAGTACCCATTTATCAGATAAAGAAGCCAGTGCCGATATTATCAGAGCTGCTGGTTTATATTGTGATAAAAACTGCTATGCAGAGCTGTATATTATAATTTTAAATGCCTTACCTTAGTAAAGTCTTGACATTAATTATCTACATTAGGAGAACAAATACGTGAGAATTTAGGAGGAAGTTTATTTGGGGAATGGGTTTTTGGATAACTAAAAGTGGGCTAAAAAAACAGGCAGGAGGTTATGAAAAATATCTCTGGGTGGGGAGATGGTTGTAATGGTAAACATGACATTTTAGTTAAAGTGTCATCCCAACGTTTTCCAAGAGTAGTCTGATGAATTCCTTGTGCCTTGTGTTGAAGCTTTACTCCTTTGTGTCAATGTTTTAGTGAGGTTTCTACTTTAATTTATAAATTAAATACATACATAGATACCTATTCCAGTACAGTCTGCTTTTGTTCCCTACGATGTACATACTTTCTTCTCCTTTTATAAAAGTGCCTGTTTACCTACACATAGTTTGTGTCTTTTGTAAATGACACCACATGCAAATCATAGCCCATAAATTCACTTAGAGGTTAATTCACTTCCCCTTTGGGGGTGGGTTTTAGGTTCCCAGGCTGAGGCAACCGCGCCATCTGCTGTTTGCCAGCCAGGCCCGGGAACTGTGGAACTGGTGGGAAATGTTAACGGGTTAGGAGAGAAACCTCGATGGATTTTGGACAGAAACATCAAAAAGACTGTTATCACTATAGAATTATATGTCTGGAGAGAGCTCAGAGTCCTACCTAGTGCCTTTGCTAAGGGAAAGGCAGCAACATCCGCGGAGCACTGGACACTGCGGAATCTGCACGGGAGAAAGCCAGCCTGAAACCTCCCATGGCACCAACAGCAGCTTGCTCTTACAACAGGAATTAATCAACCATAAGTCACAAACACACACTGATTGTGGAACTGAGAGAACAAGGGCAAAGAGGGGAGAGACAGAATCTCTCTATTATGCCCATGCTAAAATTATTGTAATTACCAGCTTTGTGTGTTGTCTTTCCTTGAAACTGAGAGGAACAATGGGAAAGTGTCCATCCATCTCTCCCTTCCCTCAGCTTAGGGGTACAGCCCTTTCCCTTCCCTCTCCTGTGTGCCCGGGTGTGTTTCTGTGTGAGCCCAATCACCAGTGCAGTGGAGGTTCCTTGGAATGAAAATGACGTGGTAAAAAAAGCAAAGGTGTGCTTCACTCCTGACCTCTGGGTACAGACAGTGAGCTTGGAGTGTGAGGCAAAATCCTCGAGTAGCTGGATGTTTAACAGTGACAGAAGCATAAAGTTATATAGGAAAACAAACATGTTTTGATGATCCAACTTGGAAAGGAATATGCATTTGAAACTTTGGCTTTTATCGTTCCTTAAGGCTTCAAGTTCACTGTTGCTTTATAAACTGATGGCTCCTGGATATGTATTGCTCTACCCAGGGAGAGTAGTGAAATCTTGAACTTGCACAATAAATAAATAAATGTTCTGGAGGTTTGCTCTGTCCTGCCTCAGACAAACGTGAGACCCAAAGTTTGTCTTGTTTCAAAGCATTTTCATTTATTTATAGGACACAGTTGAGATATTTTTTTTTTCCTTTAGGGCTCTGTAGTTAGCAGGAAATAACAGCTAGTGAGGTGAATTGTCTTGTTTTAAATTAAACTCAGGAACAATTATGAAAGCAGACAAACAAGCAATGCTGTGCTGTCCTTACCTGTGAAACTGCTCTGAAAAGACCTTGGAGCTTATTGGTCCCAGCTAGGCAGACAATGTTCTTGTCTGTCATGAGAGGAGAAAGGAAATGTGTGTCACTGCTCCAAACTACACCAGGGGGTGTAACAGCAAAGGGAAAGACATCCTTATTAGCACAGGAATAATCAATCAGATCTAAGATTCCCTTGCAACACGGTGAGAAGTGGGAAGTGTGATCTACTCAGCACAGATCTGTGGAGGGATCTGGAGCTGAGTGACTCGGTGATCAAACAGTCCAATGACACATTGCTGCATCTTTGCTCCTCTGACAAACAAATACAGTTCTGCAAATGCCAAACCCAAATCACCGCAGCAGGAGTCCCCAGACAAAGACTGTGTCACTTTCTGCACCAAAAAGCTGTGCTACAGTAAATGCACAAACATTGTTGCAAGTAGTTTTCTTTAGGAAATTCACAGGGATAGAGGATTTTCTGCCTCTTAGCTTGGCAGTGCTTGGTTATCACACTGATCCGTGGCCAAAAGCACCACTCACAAATGTATCATTTTATCCATCCAGCCTTCCTCAAACTCAGAAACTGAAATAGGTATTTTAGCTGTTAATGTAAAAATTGCAGTCCTTGGGAGGCACAGAGCACCCAGCCTAGAGCATCAGTACTTTCTTAAGTCACCACTCAAGTTTCCTTAGCTGGAAGTCCTGATCTGTTCTAATTCTTTGGAGAAGCCATTCTATATTTGTTATTCCCCCAATTTTCCCTATCCCTTTCTGGCTATTCTTTCTGAGTTGTGGAGAGGGATCCTACAATGTATTCCTCAGCTGAAAACAATTTTATTTTCTGGGATTTGTTACCTTATTTTTTATTTCTTTTCATTCTGAAAGATATATTTATAAATCTCCATTAGACAAAAAAAAAAAAAGAAGAGTAATGTTGATTGTGATTTAACATTCAATAAGTATTTAATTTTATGACTAAGGAATAATTAAGACAATGATGTCTGCAGTCAGCATAGCTACACTTAAGGATAAGTAATGAGGATTAAAACCTCCTTTTAAAGGATGAAAAGACATCTTTGATATTTTGCTAAGCTAATAAGCTGCATTTAACTTTTAGCATCAGTTGTTGCTTGGGGAGGAAAGACCTTTCCCCTTGCTTACACAATGTAGCTAACCTGTGACTGCAGCCAATCAGGTTGTTAAACAACGTGTCAGAATCTGACACACACAGACTTTAAATTCTGAAGTATGTGGGATGGTCTCATTTAAGAAAGTACTATTAAGAGAGAGTTCTCCACAAAGTTAGGATGTAGCTTTTCTGGCCTCTTTAGCCCACTGTACCAAATCTACTGGCATAACAAGCACATAAGCAATATGAAAGGCGGAGGAAGGGTTAAAGTGGCTAAAAAATGAGAAAAAAAAAGTTAATTATAGAAATATAGATTAGTTTAGAACTCGGTTGTTACGGCTGTTCTCTATGACCGTAGTACAGATACACATCCACTTTGATTGTATTTTGTTAATTTAATGTCAGGGCGATGCTTACCCTGATTTGATCAAGTTCCCTGGATTATACACACACATAGAATAGAGCTTTCGGAGTACTCGGCATTCCTGTCCTGCCAGGATGGCCCTGAACGCCTGCCAGCCCTGGCAAAGCCCTATCTCTGGGCTCTGGAGCTATGAAATATTCATTGCAATGTTTGAGATGGAACAGCTTCTGCCCCAAAATGAGAGTGCCATAAACAGGCTGTTTCCCCTGTAGCTGGGGAGTGAGGCAGGCAGCAGGCTAGAAATGATCAGATAGATGTGTTGTTTATTTTGACAAAGTACCAGATTGTATTTGCGCTCGAAAGGCAACAGGCAGATGGTCCTTGCACAACCTAGAGAGGGCAGGCCCTGCTCCTGCTGTGTGGGGAAAGCTCTGCTTGACTCCAGCACGGCACAAATGAGAGTTAGTAACAGTTCTTCCTTGAACAACTCCACCTAAATGGCTGTAACTTACAGGTGATTACTGTGACCAGAAATCTCTTACCTGCTCTAAAATGCAGCTGGTTTCAAGGGCACTATCACTGCAGAACAAGTCACACCCAGTAACTGTTCCAGTGTTGCCTTGCTCTGATCTGCTCTACTCAAAAATTCTTTATTGTGTCACAGCGTGACACTGAATCTTCCAGAAATATTTGAAACAACATAAAATATCCACGTAATGCTGTTAATATTTAGGTTAAGGATAGGCTGTATCCACTGGAGAAATAAAGAGTGAAACATGAGGTTATGGTGAGACTATTAAAAAATCACAACAGCAGGAAAATTGGTATTAAAATTCAGACATCTACAACTGACTTGAGAAGCGTTACACTGTGAAAATCTTCGATGTCCTCTCTCACACTTCTCCAGCACTCCTGTTTCCTTCAGGAGAATGTTGTTTATAAACAGAAAAATGTTGTTATAAACAGAGCGAGTTCTCCTAATGTTGAAAGTTTGCCTCACACGAAGACTTTTTTTTTTTCTCCTTGAAAGACCTCCCACATGCTCGTGTTCTTATCACACAGCAACCACTTGATGTTAAGCTCTAACAAACTGGGAATGTTTTAAAAACCTTGGGTTGCTTATTTTGCCTCATCTCAAATTATTTTTAATTACAAAGCCATGTACTGCACGCATGATTGCCAGGGTTATTGGATGCAGTTATTTGTATCTGGCAATAGAAAAATGTAAATGCTTTTATTCCTTTTCACATGGGTTTTACATTGTCATTCATTTTTATGCCTAGTGCTTGAAAATCTTCCTGTGCTTCCTCCGACCCTCCTAGTATGGTTCAGTACACTGACAAGCCTACAGGTATCTTCTTCCTTTGATAAATTCCAACTCTCAGTGGGCAAGATCTAGGTAAGGCTTCCTCTTACACATAAAATAAGTCAAATTCATGCACATGAATTTTTTCTCCTATGGTCTCAAAGCATCTTGACCTTGCTTTCAAAAAGAAGTGGGGAAGAGAACAGACTCCCAGAGAATTAATCCACAGCAATGCACTGAGGCTCTTACTCAATGCTTGAAAAGAGAAAAGGTATCTTTATTTCCATTTTAACCACAGTCAAAATACAGCTGTGTAAAGTGAACTGCTTTACCCAAGGTCACCCAGCAGCCCAGGAAAATGCAGGTCCTGAACTCATGCCCTTTTCTTCATGAGATGGTGCGATCCACAATTAACATAACCTGGGAAAATATTCCATTGCTTTTTTACCCACCAAATCCAATTTTATGCAGACATAAAATCACTTACTGTGGCAGAGCCAAAAGCCAAACTCAAGTGAATCTTTTATGATTTTTTACAGTGGCAAAGAGAATGCTGAATGCATGAATGGTTCTTTCTCTCTGTTGTTCCCAGACACCCTCCTAAAGTAACAGTGCAAGCAAGCAGGAGTGGTCTGTGTTAATGATGTATCAGTGCATTACAGTAGCACCCAAACGTCTTTATAGCGAAATCAGTGCAACAATGCAAAGTATTTGTATAGGAATGATGATATAAACCCAGTTTGATGTAAAAATATACCTGAGATGAGTTAAAGAGGTGTAGCCCTGTACTCTCCTGTTTGCACCAGCCTCTGCTCACGGATTTGGCGCTGCCAAGACTCATAACACAATCGCTTATTGCGTCTCTTGGAGCTCGAGCTCTTGAACCCGCGCGACTGCAGGGAAGAAAAGAAAAACCCTCAGCTTCCATTCAGAAGGGAAGTTTGCAGCCCTCATGGACGAGTTGGAAAGCCTGCGAGCGGCCAGAACGCTCCAACGCGAGACAACACAAAGAGCTGCCGGCACTCTTTGTTACGGCCGTTCCAAGCCGACTTGGGGATGCTGGAATATTTGGGTTAGAGGCACCATAGCGAGGCACGCAGGCCACCCTACCAAACGGACAGAGGGATGGGTGGCTCTGCCTTTAACAAAAACCAGGCACTCCTTGAGCTTTAGCCCAATCTGGGATTGCCTCGAAACCTCTCCATCTCCGAACTCCTCCACCCTGGAAAAGGATGGGAAGGCTTTCTGCCTTTATGCTCCCGGCTACCACAAGTCCACTGGGACTAGGGTCAGGGGGGGGCCTTTCTTTGCTGGGCGGGGTGGGGGTTCCTGCCCCCACTGCAGCCCTGGGGCCCGGGCGAAGAGGGCGGCAGCCAAGAGAGGGGGGTTGTAGCGGGCCCGGGCTGCAGTGACTCCTCCTAGAGGCGGTATGTGCGGAGCGGGAGGAAACCCCTGCCGCCCCCCTCACCAGCAGCCGCCATCGCCATTGAAACATACAATACGGGGAGAGCGGCTGAGGCGGAGCGAGGGCGGGGGGAGCCGAAAAGGGAAAGTGGGGAGGAAAGGGGAGGGGGGGGGAAAGGAGAGGAGGAAAAGAGGGGGAGGAAAAAGAGGAAGGGAAGACAAGAAGGAGGAGGCGGCGGCAGCGGCGGCGGGCGCCGGCAGGTGAGGGGAGCGGCGCGGGGGCTCCGGGGGCCGCGGCGAGGCCCTGCTCCTCTCCTTCCCTCTCTCCCCGGCCGTACGACCCACCTCCTCCTCCTCCTCCTCCTCTTCCTCCTCCTCTTCCCGGCGCCGCTGCCGTTCTCCGGGAGGGCCCGGCCATGGCCGAGGCCGTGAGGGGAAAGGGCGTGAGGGGGACGGGTGAGGGGCGGCCATAAAGGGGGGGGGGGCGCGAGGCGGTATCGGCGGCGCGCGCGGGGCTGGCCCCGGCTAAGGTGTCTATGGGGGGGGCTGGGGATGGGGGGGGCGGTTCTTCCTCGCTCGCTGCCTCCGCTCGGTCCCCGCAGCGCTTCCCGTTCCGGGGCTGCGCGGCCGCCGCCACAGCCGCCCCTGGGCGGGCAGCGGGCGAAGCCTCGGCGGCAGCGGCGCTCGCTGAGGGAGGGGGGGGGGTGTGAGGGGGGAGCGTTTGCGCGGGAAAGCCGGCGGCCACACCCCCACACGCACGCACTCCACTGCGCCTCGGGGCGCCTGCGCGGCCCGACTGCTGTCCCCGCCCCTCTCCCGTCCATCAAGCATCTCTCAGCCAATCACCGCGCTCCCTCCCCAGCCCGGCCTGCCGCAGCAGCCAATCAGCGGGGGGAGTGGGCGGGGCGGCGGTGTCCGGGCAACAGCGAGGCGTGCGCGGGGCGGGCGGGCCCTGAGGGGCTCGGGGCGGCTCCGGGGTGACCGAGGTGTCCCCCCGAGCTCGGCAGCTCTCAGCCGGGTCCAAAGGGTGACCTTTGGGTCCATCCCGCGGCCCGTCCTCTCAGCCACCCGGCCCGATGTTGTTTGTGAGTGGGAGCTGCCTCTGCTGGGACCCGCGGGGTTTGGGGTGCCCTGGAAGCTTCTTTCGCTGGGAGCGCGCAGTGTGTGTGTGTGTGTGTGTGTGTGTGTGTGTGTGTGTGTGTGTGTGTGGTTCTGGAGTCCTGGAGACACTGCACCTGCCGCCTGAATAGCACTAGGTTTGTGCTGTGGTGCCTTAGCAATCAGGGCAGGTAACGAGCTTTAGGTCCTCTGCGTTATTTTTCACAAATATTTCGTTTGTAAGTGAATGTGCAGCCTAGGTTGGATCCAAGGCATGTCTGTGGGTTCCTTGTCAACTCCTACGTGTTCTAACAGATCTTCAGATGGAGATGAGGGAAGTGCAGGTGTGTGGATAGTCCTGCATGTCCTTTGTTTGTCTTTGCTGATTTCGAGTTCTCTGTGTTTGGAAGTCAAGGTGCTCCGAGGGCTCTCTGCTCAGGAGATGGCTCAGGAGAGCTGGGGATGCTCAGCCTGGCCATGAAAAGGCTCTGGAGAGACCTTACTGCATCCCTTCAGTACTTGAATGGGGCGTGGGAGAAGGAGGGAGAGGGACTTTTTACATGGGCAGATAATGACGGGATGAGGGGGAATGGTTTAAGTCTAAAAAAAGAGATTTATGTCAGATATAATGAAGGAACTCTTCCCTTAATTCTTCCCTGTGAGGGTGGGGAGCCCTGGCACAGGCAGCCCAGAGAAGCTGTGGCTGCCCCATCCCTGGAATTCTCCCAGGCCAGGTTGGACAGGGCTTGGAGTGACCTGGTCCAGTGGAAGATGAACTCAGGTATTTTTCCAGGAGGCAGAAGGAAAATGTCACTGGTTGCCTTGGGCTCTGAAGAAGGCAAAACTCAACAGAGGAAAGCTCTGCTTGCAGTCCTACTGTAGAGAGCTCTATGGGATGTGGTAGCTACTGAATCCCCCATAGCAACACAGGGATGTTGGAGTCATGGGAGCGTGTTGTGACCAATTAAGGGATAGGGAAAATAATTGCTTTAAATTGCCCGAGCCTGATGTCATGGCAGCCAGATATAGACACAGCCCTTGTAGCTCAGTGAGGACGGACTTAGCATGGGTGGCACAGGTTTATTTTTAAGTGGAGGCTGCACTTCACGAGGAGAAACTTAGAGATGATGAATCAGCTGGCAGGGAGGGAACGAGTGTGGGTAGACTTTTCAACTGATAAGCCCTTGAGGCTTGGCTGTGTCATCAGAAGAGAACCATTAGGACAGCAGTGCTTGACTTGTGGCTCTTTACCTGTTGGTTGCTGTTCAGGTGAGTGTGGCAGGGCTGAGCTCATGTGCCTCTTCCTGCAAGGAAACCAGATCCCTGCCTGTGGGATTTCTTTGTCCAGGACCACAGGAGTTTTCTCTGCATGTTTCTTTGTTTGGGTCCTGATGTGACTATACCAGAGCTTGGCTTTCTACCAAAAATTGCCTCCTGTAGGAGTCAAAACAAGACAAGAGCACACTGTTGTGTTTGTGGCTCCTCAGTGCACCCTGGTCCATCTAAGTTGCAAAGCAGAGACAGTGTTAGCAGAGTTTTGGAACATCTTGTGTTTAGGCTCTCACAAAATTCTGCAAACGTAACCTGCAGGGCATTTGGAAAATATTTTGGGATTCCAAAAGTTGGTTTGGCTGCAGGGAAGTAAATAATGGCAGAGGCTTCCTGTGAGAGAGAAGGGGAAAATAAAGGAGTAGGCAGGAGTGGAAAGTTCTGTGATGCAACAGAAGGACGAGCCAAAAGTGAGCAATTAAACATAAATTTATATAATGCAGCAGCATGGCCCAGAGCAGTGTGGTTAGTTGTATACAAATATGTTTTGATTTTCTGTCATGGAGATCAAGTGCAACGATGGTATTTTCTGCGGATCTAATCCCTTGGTGTTTGCTTTTTTCCACTTATATTCACTCAACTGGGATTTGATGATACAGGAATAAATATATGAGAGGTTAGCTTGATACAATTTTGATACAGGTAGTGTACTCTTTCAGCATGGCTCTCTGTAGGGGTTTCAGTGCTGGACCAAACTCTTGGGTGATGGAACTGTCCTGCCAGCATTGCAGGAACCTGTTTCTACCTTACTGTATATATTTATTAAGTTCCACCTTAAAATGAGTTATTGTTGCTCTAAGTGAAGGGGCTGTTCCAGAAATTGGCTCCTGTGATGGCTGGAAGCCTAATTCCCAGCCTAGGTTTATTATTTGGATGTCAGTTGTCACAAACAGAGAAGGACACATTTTAAGGGCTGTTATTATTATGAAATTGAAAGTTTATAAAGGGCTTGTCACAAATTGCAAGTTTCATTGAAGAAGGGACCTTGGGAAGATCACCTTGTCTATCCTTCAGTCCCAAGGCAGATCTAGTGCTGCTGGAGCGATTTCTGACATACATTCTCAAATTGTTCTCAACTGATGGGAAGATTCTGCTGCCTCCCTGTCTGACTGTGTCCAGTGCTCGTCTCTCTCCTGTGCTATTCAGCTTCTGTAAGAGTCACTGCTGTAGGGAACACTGGCTCTCTCCATCTCCACAGCATCCTCTTGCGTCTCTAAAGACCAGTATCGTGCCTCCCCACTTCTTTTCACATTCCCTCTGAGCTCTGTTACCACCACTCATGATTCCAGGCTGGCAGTTGGCAGGGAATTCAGAGTAGGATGATGAGCAATGCCAATTTTGATGTGTCTGTGTCTGATAGGTTTACTGGTTTAATCTTTCCCAACTTTTCTTACCATGCCTGCATAAGGCATTGCACACAGAAAGAAAAAACATTGTCTGGCTGATAACACAAGGACATGCCAAGGTTTTACAGGTCCCTGCTGATTTTATGTCTTTGGTATCATAAATGAAAAGATTGTGGTAAAATTTAGAGGTATCACCTACTTCTAGGTGAAGATAGACTCATTTTAATGCTTTTCAAAGTGTCTCCCTCATTGTGTTTTCTTGTTTCACTGAGGTGAATGGAAGCTGGGAGTGAGGTAACTGTGCCTTCTTTGACAAAAATACCACCTGTGGCAGACCTGCTCTTTGTTTCCTTCCCAGGAGTAACCAGGCTCATAAATAGGCCTCCAGGGCAGCTATCAAAATTTGGGAATTAAAACAAATTTTTGTAAATAGAGTTAAAACTTTCCCCAACATTATTTGACTGAGAGTGAGAACTAGGGGTGTGACTGTGACCACATGAAAGCTTTGGAGTGGACTGGCAGATTCCAGGGTTTGTTGTCTGTTTATCCATAATCTTGTGGTTGCTAGAAAAATAAGGAGGAAACAAGGTTGGTTTTCTTTGCTCCTGATATTGCAACACTGACTGTGCAGTTCAAAAGCAAAGTTATAGCAAATATTCCAATTATCCAGCTTTTAATGAGTAATGCCTGCACTTCACCGGGCGTTGAGGGCAGGTTTGGATCTTTGCTTTTGGGACAGCAGCAACGTTTCTCATCAGTCCTGTTGCTTTCCTCTCACAGCCCTCAGATTTGGAGCAAGGCACTGAGAACCACGAGCAAATTGAGAAGCACAAGGCTGCAAGATGTCGGGGCGGAGCGGGAAGAAGAAAATGTCCAAGCTGTCCCGCTCGAGCAGGGCTGGGGTGATTTTCCCTGTGGGGAGGATGATGCGCTACCTGAAGAAAGGGACCTACAAGTACCGGATCGGGGTCGGAGCGCCGGTGTACATGGCAGCTGTCATAGAGTACCTCGCAGGTAAAGCAAGAAGCTGCTCCTGGAAGTGCTCCTCACACACAGAAGCCAGGGCTAGCCACGGGATGGGATACGAACATGTGGAGCACTCCTGGAAAGCAGGCTCTGCAAGGGCAAGATTTGTTGAAATTTGCTGAAATTTGTTTCCTGGAGAGGCTGAGGGTGGAAATTCCTTTAGAGGCATCATGCTTGGTCACTAGCTGGGAGTGTTATTTTTTTATTGCTTTGCAGAGTGAGGAGTAGTTTCTGTCCCAGAGAAAATTTGTATTAATTAAGCTTTTTGATATACCTAAATGTGAATAATAGGAGAAAAAATAGCAAACCCACCTTGTACTGCTTTCTGAGCTTTTTAAGTGAGAAAACTGTTGCTGGCTGCGTTTCTCCTTGCAGAACAGTGTCAAAGTATTTTGAAATCTAAAGGTGGTTTTTTTTAAATTTTAAAAACTTTTTTGCTTTGCCTAAGTGTATAAAGAAAGTGTTCCAGGGTTTAAATCTTCCCACATACCCTGAGTTTCCTTTTCCCTGCCTTTCTGAAACGGACCTTTGAGGAAGGGGCAGGTGTCCCATGGTGATACAACATACTTTGGTTCTGTACAGAAATATTTCAGAGTGTCCTATGATCATATCTGCCGAGTTTCTTATTCAATTATGGAAAACAGCACTTGAGCAGATTGTTGGGACTCACAGTGCAGAGAGGATTCTGCTTCAGGTTACTTGGGGGTTACAGATCAAGACTGAGGTGCATTAGAGAATCTGTAAGGGGTCACAGCCTGGATGGAATTAGTTGAGTGAGCTGTGTTTCAGGAGTGTAGTTTATTGCCAAGGTGGCATGAAGAAGCTTGCATGGAACCTGGTTGTCCATGCAACAGGTTTTATGTAAACATTCATGTCTATTTTACATGTGAAGCTTGTTCTCACTACCAGACAATAAAAGCATTATTTTCTTTCAAAGGTGTGGAGAAAATCTGAGATCTCACTAATAAATTTCACTTATTTTGCAATTTCACTATTAAAATGAAATTTATCATGAAGCCTAACAGTACATTGCAAAAATTTCCACGTTTGTACATTCCAGGATAAGAATCAATTTTGGTTTTTTTTTCCCCTGTGGCTACTTCTGGAGCTGGAGTGACAAAGTATTGCATGTGTTGAAGAAATCACAGTAACTTTTATAACATAATGTGATGCATTGTGACTCTGCTGACCTTCTGTCTGGAGAGAAATACTTTTTTTTCTTCTCCTACTCCACAGGGAGATATTTCTAGGAAAAACATTTGGAGATGCTTGTTCTGAGCTGTGGCAATTTTTACAAGGTGCAGTAATAAATTGTCAGCAGCACATCTGGTATGTGCAACATTGCAGTGGTGAAGACTGACTTGTGGTCAGCACTGTTTGCCTTTCACCTGAACTAGAACAATGTATGTCTTGGCTCTGCTCCTGGATAGTAAGTGCAGTTTAATTTAAATCATTAATCTGATATGAGCAGATTATGTGTGGGCCTACACTTTGCTTTAGAAAAAAATAAAAGAACTTGTAGTCAACCAGGCAAGAAGGTTGCCAGAGGTGTAGGCTGGGAGCCCACATAAATTGTAAGGGAATGCTATTTTCAGGTGCTTGGTTCAGCAGAGAACTCCTTATATATTGTGATAGAATGGAGAATGTTTCTGAGCAAAGATCTGTTGCTGGTGGATTGTGTTCCTTCCAAACCAAAGTTCCTGTGCTCTGTCCAGGGTTTTGTTTGGAAGTATTACAAAGGTGGAGAGTTCAGTTAAAAAAACAGTGTTGCAGCATCTAACCCCTCTGATCTAGTTATTCCTAATATTAGGAGTGGATGAAGTCTTTGGTTTTGGGAAGCCTGTAGAAACAAAATAGATTTTTCCAATGGAGTTCTCGAAGGGGGTATTTTATGTCAAATGGCTAAATTTTCTGAACATTATCTGATCTTCCTATTAGAAATGCCATTCTTTTCTCCTGGATTTGCAGCTATGAAATGGTGGTTCCTCGGGATGAAAGGCTGCATGCAGGAGAGCTGCTTCAGGCTAAATCTGGGAGGGTGGCAGTAAGGGACTGTCCCTTTCTTGCTGTTTCACAGAAGCAGGTCTAACATATTTTTTTTGTTATGTTAAAACATTCATGAAAACTTCTCCTCTAAACCCCTGAGTGCTTCTCTGTGTTTGAACAGAGATTTGATGCTTTACAATAGGGGAAGGGAGGGTGGTCTCTGTCACCTCAGAGAAATCTGCTGTCTTTGGCCAGGCTCTAACTTTGATAAAACACAGGTTGCTCATGCTCAGCAGAGATTTCTTTGACTTTAACAGCTAAAATCTCTGAAGACTTGGTCCACACTGAACACTTTCCAGCCTCTCTCAGCTCCTGGATCATAACATTGTGGGGAGGCAGTGGTTATGGAAGAAGAATTTTGATGTCAGAGAACGAGGCAGGGATTGGTCTAGCTAGTGGGGAGAGCTGGACTGATGACCCATAGGCAAATAAATGGTGAGGAGTGTCCAAATATCCTGCCAGGAAGCTGGAGAGCAAGTTGAAAAAATAGGAAATAGGGCAAGGATTGGATAGAGGGGGTGCTGGTAATGAAGAGCCTGGGCAGGAACATTGAGCCTGAGTAGGCAGGAGAAATGGTGACTGCCCAGGAAAGGCTACTGAGACAGAGGCCTTGGTGTGGATTGCCAGGGAAAGGAGATTGGGCTGTACAGCTGTGGGGAAGCAAGTCCTGGCTGGGATAGAGGCAAGGTGGATGAGGTTGGGAGGGTCAAACAGGAACAGAACCACCTGAGTGCCTGCATTCCTCCAGGGCCTGGCATGCACCAGCAGATCTCTGTGAGTGACCAGTCTGGCGTGGTCTGTTGTTGGCCTGAGCACTGAGCCTCGTGGCTGGCATCATCCAGAGGGTGCATGCACATCTGGAGCATCCTCACTCCTGCTTTATGAGGCTGAGACTGCTGTTTGGATTTGCTATGTGTTCTGTGCCACGAGCTACTAGACCCGTGGTTTTTTCCTTTGTAAGCAAGATTGATCATGGCAGCACCTCACAGCCATTATCACCCCCAAATCTGCACTTTGGTTTGTCAACCCCATCATTAAAATGGCAGCAATCACCACAGTGTAGAGATGGTGGAATCTCAGGAAGAGGTACTTTTACCTCAACTGATCAGCTAATGTGAAGATCTCCTCACTGTTCTAAACCTTTCTTTTTAATTGCTTTATGCTCTTTTACATTTTGGCCTTGAAAAATCATACTGTAAAACTGCTGCTTAATTCCTATCCAGAAAGTTGTGTTTGCTGAAGCAAGGTTGAGTTCCACTGGCTTCAGAGTTAAAATTCTGTGAAAAAATTGGCCTGAGTCCCATCTGATTGATGGATTTTGCAACAGACTGATGCTCTGAGTGTGCACAGAGCTGACTGCAGGCACAGCCACCTAAATCAAACATCAACTGCGTATATCCCACAGGGCATCTCCCCAAAAAGTAGGCAGAGAGTAACAGAAGCCCCTTGATGAGGAAGCACAAGTCATGTGTGCTGGTCAGAGGAATTTATGGAAGATCTCAATGGAAAAACCATCCTCTCTAAATTAGGGCAGAACACAACAGCAGCAAAGGCTTCCTCCCTTCACAGGAATCACCTGGAATACTCTTCTGTTTGTGGTCATCTGCCATGCAGAGACAAATACAGCAGACAGTTTTCCACCTGCAAATGGAGGACTAAGGACTCTATCATCAATAGATTTCTGCAGAGTAAAGGCATTACTGGTAGTTTTTTATGTAGTAGTGTAACAGGAGCTGACAGAATTTCTCCTGAGGGGGAGGTGGAAAACAAGACAACCTGTATGAAATCTTTCCAATTTGCTATCAGTAATTCTCATGGGCCTTTCTTAGCAGTCCACTTTCCCACAAGCTCAGCTGAACAAAAACCTTTGGCCTGGCTAGGATGCTTTAGTTCCCGACATTTCAAATTTTCTGATCCATCAGCTAAAGAAACCTCTTTTTTCCTGTGTGTCACAGGATGACAAGATGTAATCCCATTCAGGTCATAGTTTGGCTGCAGCTCGTCTCTGCTGGAAGAGAGTTATGTTCTTTCTGAAGATGCCTGGATTTGAAGTTAAGCTTCTGATGTGGAGGCATCTCTGTGGGTTTTGACTCTTGCAGGAAGCAGTGTTATTTGAGATTTCAATGTAATTCTTCATGGCTGTGCTTAGAGCACAGAAAGTAAAACCAATTTATGGCTGAGAATATCAAGATGCCCACTTCCAAGAGAGCTTGTTATGGTGTAGGACTTTAATATAGGACCTGTATTCTCAGACTAGTCTTTTTAGAATTTAGGTAACCTCAGCTGTTAAGAAGTTTCTGCTTGAGATGTAAAGCAGTTTCTTTAGGGATCTGCTATGGTCAGCAGAGTGTGTGATAACTGAAGCCTCCAGTTTTGACATTGTATTTTGTAAATGCCATTTTTTATTCTTAAGATGACGAGCCCTTGCCTCCACCATTAGAAAAAATATGCATAGAAACCTTCATTAGAAGGAGGTAAGGCAATCATTTACCTATGCAAATATTTGCCATCCTTTGGTAAGTCTTGTACATATTCCACAATCTGCCTACATCTCCTCTGCCTTGGGTTCCCTTCTTCCCAGTGTCCTGTGATGGATGGCTGGCATTTGAGTGTTCTGCCTTTTTTGCTCTTAACATTAGGCAGAGGACTAAGAGTGCACCATCAGGATGCTGCTGGCCAAAGGACCCAAACCTGGGGCAGTGGGGTGAGCACACAGGTAGCAGGATGTGCCTGTTGTTGGCACACCTGAAAGAGCTTCAGTTCTCACACAGGTAAGTATGTGTTGGTTTTTGGATTTATTTTTTTTTTTTTCCCCCGATGCAATTTTCCTCTGCTGTCAGCACACATCTGCAAAACCCACTGGAGGAGCCTGGGTCTCTTTTCTTGCTCTCTGCTGGTCTGCACAATGGATGGAATCTGTTCCTGCTGTCTGCTGCTGCATTAGCTCTGCTGGCAGAGGTCTGGGAGAGGGTCTGACATTTCCAGCCCCATGGGGGTGTATATAGCTAGATTGAGATCTCTTTTCAGTTTCCTCCTTTAAAATCCAGGACAGACTAGGAAATGCTGGAACTGAGAGGTTCCTGCCCTAACTTTTACAGTTCACTGTGAATATGTGTATAAATTAAAAAAAAAACCACAACAGACTTTTAAATTTCCGACATTCAGTTAAATATGTATGCTGCATAGTCATGAAAACTGGAAGACAAGTTTGTACTTTTGTTATTCTGAGTGGAATTGAAAGCTTGTATTTTTCCCATGAGCCAGAGCTAAGCCTCATGTTGAAATCATTTGGATTTTAGCCAAACATTATTCCAGTAGATTTTTCATTGAAGTCCTTCTGTTTGTAATAGGTATAGTTCTTTCTGTAGTTTGTAAAAAGGAGTAGGATATCATTAAGACATCAATAAGTTATCAATAGGATACTGATTGCCTGTAATTTTCATATTCCTGTTAGTGACAAATGCCAACACAAACCCAAAACCCAGACGACATGGACACTGTATACTTCTAAAATGAAACAAAGTGTGAATATGATTTTTAGGAGTAATTGGAGGAAAAAATATTCCTTTCTCCTTCCTTCTCAGTGTTTCAGTAGAGTTCTTATATGAGAAATAACTTCTGAGTAGAGGCCAGACTATGTAAGCTAATGAATTATACTGATTGCTACAGTCCAAATAAACTTAGGAAGATGTGTCTGTATTTCTGTAATAATTAGTAAAAGCTCAGTGGCTTTGGTTACAGTATAAATGTTACTGCTAATTAAGAGAAACTACCTTTGAAGTGACCTCCTGTTCCCAGAGATGTAGAAGGACCCTTCTATCAATATTTCATCCATTGAAGCTCTCACGTTGTCTCTGCTTGCATCTGAGTCAAACCTTTCATATCTTGTTCTGAAATGAAGCTTCTCACAGATTTTCAGTGCCCTTTAATGCAGAATTCCAGCAGTGCCTGGCTAGTGTGTTGGCTTTCCAAGTATTTCTTCAAATGCACCTCAGTCTTCATCTTCCCTGGTCCTGAGAATCCTTGCTGTTTGCCAGAGCTGTCTGTTCCAGGTTGGGGTTTTCACTGCATGCTTGACTGTTCTGTTGTCATAGGGCTGCTGATAAATCTTGGACTGCTGATGTACATTTTTAGGGTTTTTTCTGCATTTTTGAAAGGGAATTCTGACTTGAGACTCTTTAAAGAAATTATGTGAACCAAGCTTAGCATGTTTTCTCCTTTAGGGAATTAGGAAGGACAAATGAATTTATCTAAATTTACAGATATATTGAGTGGGGTTTGGTTTTTGCCTTTCTTTAGCAAGAGCCCTTTAAATCTGGAAACATCCCTGAAAAGGTAAATGGATATTAAGGAGCAGTGCAAAATGTGTATGCAGCATGTACCTGAACTCCTTTTTTTTACTGGTTTTTATCTTGATGTGTTACAGCCGAAATCCTGGAGTTGGCAGGAAACGCAGCGCGGGACAACAAGAAAGGAAGGATTGCCCCCAGACACATCCTCCTGGCAGTTGCAAATGATGAGGAGCTGAATCAGGTGCCTGTTTACATTTTGGTGCTGGAGTTGTGTGCTGTGGCTTGAGTGAAGCTGCTACCAGGGAAGGTTAGAAACAGCTTAGTCTGAGATATGAGATTGCAGTTACTGGAACAGAAGACTGTGCCCTCTTAAGTAAAAGCAAACAAAAACAAAGGTTCTGAGACACCTCATCTTAAATCTTAAATATTATAAGATACCTTATCCTAATTATAAATTTATGG
The DNA here is from genome assembly GCF_030490865.1 of Poecile atricapillus. Taxonomy (NCBI): domain Eukaryota; kingdom Metazoa; phylum Chordata; class Aves; order Passeriformes; family Paridae; genus Poecile; species Poecile atricapillus. Next base: position 4,801,961 of record NC_081254.1, read on the forward strand.
ACATAAACTTTAGTTCTTCTTAGCCTATGAATCCTGTTGAAACAAAGAGTCTTGATGCTTTCCTTTTTCTTCAGGGACATTCAATACTTAAAGAAAATGTGCAAGACCTTTTCCCAAAAGCTGTAGTAATGTGTGTTTTCTGTTATACTGGCTGTGAGGCCCATATTGGGTAGGGATCTGGCTCACTCTCTGCTATTGCTGCCTCCCTGTCTGTTTGCCCAAGCTGTGGTTTTCAACACTTGACTCCCAGGATCACTTGTGGGATCACTTCTGCTAGACTTGTTGAGTGAGGACAGAGATCACAGAATGGGCTGCAGATTGTACTTTTCAGGGCTGTTGAAAAGGTTCAGTCAGCATCAGATATCTCCTCTGTATGAAGATGGATGATCTCATTCACATTTTGAATACTCCTGCACTTAATATGACTGCTCTAAATAATGAAAATGTGGTGCCCATGAAGTTGTGTGGCTCTGTTTCCAGTCAAGTGGAGTAAAAATTCAAAACAGGCCAGAAAATGAAGTATGTTAACACTACCAGCCCTTTCCTAGCTCTGTGTTACTGGTCAGTGACCTGTGAACTGGGATCTAGATCCAGTGTTGTCTCTTAGGAATTAGCCAGACTTTGTCCTCTATGTGGTACCACAGCCCATTCCTGTTGTTTGCCTCTGCAAAGCAGGTCCTTGGAGATTTTCCTTGCTTTCACTGCATCTGTTTCCCTGCAGAGAGAAAAAAGATTTTCTCTTTTGTTTCCCTGCCAGAGAGATCTGCATCCAGTCCTCCTCTGAGCAGGGCTGTGGTGCAGTAAATTTTTTTAAGTAGCCCACAGACACTCTTCTTCCTTTACCCTTATGCACTGCTTGTGAGTCACCAAGGACAGGTTCTCACTAAGACTGGCACTGGAAAGGGTAACAGAATTCTCCAGGATGTGCTGGCTGACTTTGCTGTCACCTGCCAAGCTCCTTGTTATTGTGGATTTTCTCCCTAATGGTTTTTTGGTGGTGCAGACTTAAGAGGATCTGTAATCTGCTTCCATACACTGCTTCTCCTTGCAGTTGCTCAAAGGTGTGACTATTGCAAGTGGAGGTGTCCTGCCCAGAATCCAGCCTGAGCTTCTAGCCAAGAAACGGGGTGCCAAAGGCAAGTCTGAGACCATCCTTTCCCCTGCTCCTGAGAAGAAGGGGAGGAAATCCATGGTTACCAAAAAGAGTGGGAAGAAGGCAAAATCTACCAAGGCCCGGACGTCCAAAAAGGTAAGCATGGGGCAGGTATGGATTCTGTGTCACTCTCTGCAGTATTTTCTTCATAATTGTGTAGAATCTCTTACCTCCACACTAACTCTGTGGCAGTGAACCCTTTTAAAATAAAGGAAGCTGTGTTCTAAAGCATTTTCTACTAGAGAGATGTCATGCCTTCAGCCTTGTACAGTTACTGGGCTGCTGTTAAAGATTTTTCACTGTCCAGAGAACTTGTCCTGACATGGAACATCAGTGTCGTTGTGACAAGCTCTTTGTTTCATGTTTTCTTAGCTGTGCTGTTGTTGGTGATTTTTGAAATAAGAATAAATCAATCAGAACTTGACCACTGCACTTTTTCTTAGGGTTGCCCATCCTCTATCACTATCCAAAACAGATTAATTTGGTAAAGCAGTAATCCAGATCAGTGCTCTTGGTTTGTCATTCCAGAGCATGCACCTTGAAACACTGCTGCTGAGTTTTTCATTGGGTAGGTTTAAATGATATCAAGCTTTGACTTAAACTTTTAAAATTTGGATTAAGCACATTTTTCTAGAGGCCTCAAAGTTTTAATACAGTTCCACAGCTGATAATATACAGAAACAGCCTTCAAAAAGAAAACAGGGCTGCTTAATGGCATGTTTAATTGGATGCCTCTGTGTATTGATCTCAGCTACCACCTTACTTTGAATTGTGCACATGCAGAGTTAGGACTTGTTAGGAGGTGGTAGCTTCTTGACATAGCTTAAAACAAATATTGAGAGATGTGAGGAGATGCTCTTTTAGCCCTCTATGACTGGTAGGTTTGCTGCTCCTGGAGGTAAGCTGTAAGAAGGCTTTATAACTTAATAACTGAGACTTAAACGTTTGTTTTTCAGATCACAAAGTTGTTTTTTTACTTCAAATTGGAGCATTTGGCTGGGTTACTAAGTGACTAAATTTGATTTAATATGAGGTTCTGCTCTGTTAGCAACGAAAATAAACTAACACATGCCCACCCATATAAATACAACCTTAATTGTCAGTAAATCTACAGATGGGTGTGGGTGCCCTGCCTCTGAATGTGACAACAAAAGTATGTAAGGACTCAGATGAACCACTGATTTAGCATTATATAAACAGTGCAGATCTCTGTTGTTACATAATCTTAGGGGATTACAAGGCTATGAGTAATGTATTGATCTGAGAAGATGAGATTTGTAGTAAGTTATTAAATCTCTCCATTGTTGATAATGTTAGATGTTGATAATTTTGTTTCCTTTGAGAAGTCTTGCTTTTTTTTTCACCCATCAAATAGAACAAACAAAAGGACAATGAAAAAGAAGGAGCTTCAAATTCAACAACTGAAGATGGACCTGGGGATGGTTTCACTATCTTGTCCTCCAAGAGCCTTGTGCCAGGACAGAAGGTAATAAAGAGCAATAACAGACTGGGGCTTAGCATGAAGGGAAGGATGCTTTTCTCTTAAACCAAAGCATATCCAAAATCAGCCTTTTTTTCCTTCAAATTGTGATGTTAGAACATCAGTTTTCTAGAAATAACTTCCTCTGGAGCAAGCTCCCAAGGTGTGGGGAAATCAAATAATCTGAGTGGTGTGCAAATTAATTAATTAAAAGCTAAAAGTCAGAATGACATGTACTGAACAGAATAAAATAACTGGTCTCTGAAAGACTGAGTCCAGCCTTCTTTCACTTCAGCTTTTTGGTATGGAAATGACTTTGCACTTGGACTACTGTTTATTTTTTCCTCCTTCCTCATTATTACTTTTCAGCTTTCTCTGACACAGAGTGACATCAGCCATATTGGCTCCATGAAAGTAGAAGGCATCGTTCACCCTACAACTGCTGAAATAGACCTCAAGGAGGAAATAGGTGAGGCTCTGTACTTGCAGAAAAAACACACCTAGAGCTGGAACAGTAGCTGGACTACTGGCTGCCTGCTGAGATCCCATCCTGTTTCATCCCAATCTACCCCAGGCTATAAAATATCATTTACAGATTCTGAAAACCAGGCTGGATATGTAGAACAGGCTAATCATTAATTTGTCTTCTTTTAATGACAAGCAAAACACAGATAATTTGTTGAAGAAGCACATGAGCAGCAAAGGTGTAAATAATTATTATTGAGAGGTTTATTGGCTTATTTTTACATTTGCATCTGAAGATTGCATTGAAAAATTATATATTAATAACACTTCTAGCTATGACTTTCATTTTAGGATGTTACATAATTTAGGAATACTCATATACAAAGCCTAATACTGCTCATGTAAAATAAGGAAATACTGTTATTACAAATATGGAAATTTAAGCAGGAGGGTGGTGGAAAGCTATTCAGCCAGTCACACAGGGGGCACAGAATCTAGTAGCAGCCTTTTGGATCATTGTTTTTTAGTCATCAAGACCTTCACTGGCATCCCAGCTGTGTTTGTTTCAGTAAGTAGTAGGGTTTGTATGTTGGGTTCATTTTGGAGGCCAAAAGCCTGAGTCCTGAAAATCCCACTCCACACTATTTTAGCCATGAGTCCAAGTAAATAACATTCTTACAGATATTTATATTAATGTAATTTCCAGTAACAGCATCCAGGGCTCTTCAAAACCATGAAAAGTAAACTTTAGCTGTATCTAGGCAGAGTAGTAAACATAAAAATCAGGTGCTGCTGATAGAGGGAAGCAGGATAGTGCGTGTACAGTGTTCTTTTAAGTAATGTAGACTTGTTTTTCCACGCTGATACTCTGAAGCCAAGGCCTTTTGCTCTGTGTCCTTGCAGGCAAAGCACTGGAAAAGGCTGGAGGCAAAGAGTTTTTGGAAACAGTGAAAGAGCTTCGCAAATCTCAAGGACCTTTGGAAGTTGCTGAAGGTAAAAAGGATACTCTGCTCTCTTTTGGACTCTTCTCGGCTCGTTTTGCATGTGCTTTTCTCTGGACATTCTGATCTGTTCCTATGTTGTGTGTGTTTGCTTATGTGATGTAAATGTTCCCTAAAAGCTGTTGTTGATATGGACAACATATGATATGCTAAGAGGGGAAAAAAAGGAAGAACAGGATACCTTTGTGCTGTGTATATTCTGTCTTTAGACTGATCCATTTGTCTTAGGCAATTTCTATCCATGGGAGTCCAAAATTTAAGGAAAACTTTCCTGCCCTGTTTGTACAGCAGCCTCAGTGAGAATCAGAAACAGCTCTCAGCCTAACATACGAGGTGTAGGAAACATTAGGGGTACCTCATAAATTATTCTCCTTTATGCATATTTGATGAATGTGTATGACCCAAATAATTACTTTACTTTGAACACAAATGAAGATGTGATATGAGCTGCAGAACTGGCACGCTTTTAGGAAGAGCAATTGCTCAGATGCTGCATTATTAGAATGCAGATTCTACTTTATTAGAAGAGCTCCCTTCAAGGGTTAACACATTTGTAGCAGGGAATAGTTTGGGACCTGAGATTGTGCTTCCTTTGTGGACAGATTCAACCAATTGAAGGTGTCTGGAAGACAGATGGAGAAAAGTTACAATATGTCTTATTTGGCTTAGTATCTCTATACCCCAAAAAAATAAATGCTTTAAATAGTCTAGTTTTGGAAAATTCCTAATTGAGTAGCCTAGTTTTATAATCTGAAATAACAGAGAAATTTTTATACAAGGTAATTTTCTTCACTTTGATATCAAATCAAATTTATATGCCATAAAATCAAAGTAAACTACTTTTCTCTGTCAACATCACTACCTAACTAGAAGATAGACTCCTTTTTTACTATTAAGACAGCTGGTTAAAATTGAAATAGCACAGAATTCATTGCAACAGAATTCCCCTGTGATGGAGAACAACTGAATACATCCAGGATTTTCATCCTTGGGCTAATTCCATCCTGCGCAGCTGATTTCAGTGTTTAACCTGAGATTACCAAGACATCTCAGACTCTCAGTAGTGCTGATGGTGACAATTGCAACAAAAGCAAACTGATGCCATGCTGTGAACTCTGCAGGAGAGATATTACACTTTCTGAAAAATTAACCTGAGATTCCTAACTGGACATAACCGGTGGGGACTTATAACAAACAACTTTGATTTTCATGTCCTTGCCTGAAATTACCCAGCTGTGGAGTGGGTCAAAATATTACTCCCCAGCACTCTGAAGTTATAAAGATGCTGATGATTATGAGGATGGTGATGCAGGGTATTTGTGCAAAGCACTCAGTGACAGCACTGCAGAAATGTCTGTGGGGATAACTGATACTTTGTTTAGGGTGAGGTTTTTGTACTTTGCATAAAACAAGCCTGGAGACCATGCTGAATGAGAGAGCTGAAAACCATTATTGAGTCTAACCAAATGAGCCCTGGGTTCTTTGGTCTCCAAAGAAATAAAAATTGATCACAAAAGGAATGATGAGACAGATTATGATTGCAAGCGAGCCATTGCGGTGTAATTTTAATCCCAAATGTATTTCTTTGGAGAGGTGATGTAATTAAGAAGGTACATTGGGTTGAGAGGTCATTGCAGGGCGGTTTCTGTTCCAAACTAAATGTTATATTTTCATTTGTGTTAGCTGCACTCACTCAGTCTAGCGGCCTAGCAGCAAAGTTTGTCATCCACTGTCACATCCCACAGTGGGGCTCGGACAAGTGTGAAGAGCAGCTCGAGGAGACTGTCAAGAACTGCTTAACAGCTGCAGAAGACAAGAAGTTGAAGTCTGTGGCTTTCCCCCCATTTCCCAGCGGCAGGTAGGACTCCCTGTGTCAGGTAGCAGAGCTGGAATTGGCTCTCAGAGCTGCTGCTGTGACAGAGAGGCGCCCTCTGCTCTGTGACCCTGCCTCTGCTGCTGCCATCTGACAGAGCTGCTCCAGAGGAATCCAGCCTGAAGTGCAGTGTTTGCATGAAACTGCCAGAGAGCCTTTGTAAAGAGAAATTAGCCAGCCCACAGGAGAGCTGAGTGGGCTTGCTGTGTTTTCTATTGCTAGGCAGTCATTTTCATTCTTCTGCACCACCTTGGGTTTTGTGTCCCTTCATTTTGCTGTGGGGAGTCTTATTAAACCTGCACTTGTACTAATAAGATTATACCAGCATGATACTGAGGGCAGGGAGCAGTGATGCCACCTGAGCTACGTGGATGTGGGGTGTTCACTTAAGCTCTCCTGACAACAGATATTTAAGAGACTTGTCCCACAAAACTTTTCTTTCAGAAGAAAATCTCTTTCTCAAATGTAGTTCTGCTTTCAAAAGGGAAAACTGTTAAACCAAGTGTGAAGCCACACATTTCTTTCTCAATAACTAGCAAGTAGAATGTGCTTGACTAACAAATCTGCAGTATTTATCTTTTTTTTTTTTTTTTTTTTCCTTTAAATCTCTTTTTAAATCAACAGTTTGTTGGTCTCTGATGACAAAAAATCTCACACAAGCCCTGCTAACTGCAGTAGCTGTTTTTTTTGTGTTAGAGTTCACATTCCTTTATTTTGAAATGCATCCACTGATTTTGGTACCCAAAGAATGGAGTACACAGTCCATTCCAGTTGTGTTGGCCTGACAGTGAATAAATTGAAAATAAAACTGCATTTGATCAGTGAAATCACCACACATCACTGAATACACAGGAGGTGAAAATGCCATTTTAACACAGATGCACTTCAAAGCAAAATATAATTTTATGGGTCAGGACAAAAGAATAAACAGAAGGGCAGTGCAATTTTCAGTCTTTTTATTTAATATACAGATCTTTTTGTTTATGGTTTTCAGTCAAAGCAAAATGTGATACATTGTTTAAACAGTGCTTAATATAAAAATTAACTATAGCTTTTAATGCAAATAGAACCAGTTTCTAGACTTCATATCTTCTAAGAGCATAGAATCAGAATAATCCATTCTTGCACCATTAGTCTTAGTGCAGATCCTTCTGCTGCTTTGTTCCATTTCACTCTGTTCCTCTTACTCCTCCTAACAGAAATAGTTTTACCAGGTGCTGCTGGTTTACACTTCATTTATCAAAGGACCTCAAAATTTCCTGAAAAAAGGCCATTTTTCAAATAGGACTTCCTGTTTTTGCTGTCATTTTATTCTACCTACATGTCTGCACATGAAATGCTGCTTTTGTGGGTAGATAAAGAATTACACTGTATCAGTTCTGTGAATTTTCATTTACCTCTGTCCCATCTTAGAGACTATTTACAGTAACTGATGTAACATTGCTATAGATGGGATACTTCACTTGTGCCAGATCTTTTTGATAATTTTCAATTTAAGTATGATTGTAGGTTAAAGAATATTACCATCAAGAGGAGTGAATGAATGCATCTCAACCTTAATTTGGCTTGGAATTGTAACTTAAATTATTTTCACAGGAATCCCAAGCAAAGTATTTTATTGACAGAGCAAGGAAGTCAGCTAAGTAGGTGATGTTTTGGGTTTGGGTTTTTTCCAGTTTTCAGTTATAAAAAATAATCAGCCTTTGAAATTTTTGCCTGCCCAGCATGGCATGGAAAAGTTTAATTCTAAGGGCAAGCATTAAAATAATTTGTTTGGTCATAAGAAGTAGAAGCAGATGAAAACAGCAGCTATGCCAGTAAGGAGACTTAATTCAGCAGCAGGTGAACATTGCTATCAAAACCTTGGGGTTTGCCAAACTGCAGCTGGCACTACCTTAGCAGCCTGTGCCTGGAACAGCTCTGTCTGGGTTTTCTCAGCATCACTGCCCAACACTCACCTGCTCTCTTTTCTTCCCTGACCACACAGAAACTGCTTCCCAAAACAGACGGCAGCCCAGGTGACCCTCAGAGCCATTTCCACCCATTTTGACGGCACCAGCTCTTCCTCCTTGAAGAACATTTACTTTCTGCTCTTCGACAGTGAAAGCATTGGCATCTACGTGCAAGAAATGGCCAAGCTAGACACTAAGTAGCAACAGCAGCCAAATGAAACTTTATTTTTCAACAAACTTGAGTAGCATTAAAAGCATTAGAGGTGGGTTTTATTTTTTCAATGTGACGATGAGGGGGAGTGGTAGTAGTGTGACGTGTTGTGACTTGATGGAGAGCTGTGATTAGAGATGAGAGGGGTTTAGTCCAATTTCTTCATGCCATTTTTATCACCTTAAGCAATTGAGTTACCATCTGGCTTCAGGAGTTTAGTGTCCTTTGTTACTTTAGTTTAGGAGTTTTTAAAGAGTAACCTCATTTTAGATTTGTAGTGATGATTTCTTCACACACACACACACACACACACACACACACACACACACACACACACACACACCACTTTCAAGAAAGCTCTTAAAAATGTCCTGCTCCTTTTTCCCCTCCCTTGAGGGTAGATGGTAAACTTCAGCCCACAGAGAGGTGAAAAGGGTTTTAGAAGTGATGCATGAGGAGCTTCTGTTTTGCTTTTAACTCACAATAACCTCTGTAATTACTAAGAGTATTTCATGGTGATTTTGTTTGTTTTATAAGAAAAAAACAAAAAGATGTGTCAAGTGTGGTTATTATTATAAACCCTAATTTTTCTCTGGGGATTTCTCACCCTAAAAAGAAAAAAATTAAAAAGGAAAAGAGAAGAAAAAATAAAAGCAGCAGCATCTGTAATTAAGTGCTTGCTGTATCACAACCAATATATTTTCTAGCTGAAGTTTGGTGCTGTAAGTGAGGTAATTAAAGCTGCTGAGGAGATTTTGACACAAAGCTGCATTATATTCTGTTGAATTCCAGGTCTACCATATCCACTTCTAGGTTTTAGACAGGCATTACCCTGGCAGCACTACAAGCCATTCTCCCTGCAAGCTGCAGAGCAGATGCCAGATCTGTAAGAAGCAGGTTCTTCTTAGAAGAGCAAGAATAGAGAAAGCCAGGGAAAAAAACCCAAAAAAGCAGCACATAACAAACAAACCAGAGATTCTGAAAACCACAGTGTTTAGTGTTACAAATCAAGGTAAGCCAAGCTTGTTGCTCAGAGCTCTCTCAGCAGGGGAAATAAAAGTAACCTTTCTTCCCTGTTTTTTAGCATGGGAACTTCTGTGCAGTTCATTTGGGAAGTGACTCCTTCCCCTCCACAGCAAGGCAGGCACCCCTTTTATGTGTCACGGTGATAGGTGGCTTGAGGAGGTGCTGCAGAGGACAATATCAGTCAGTCCAAGCAATAGAAGTGCACCCTCACCCTGTTCCAGTTGTTGTATCCTTGCTGGATTGTTACCTGTGCCCTCTTAAGAGGGCATTGTCTGTCCCATCGTCTTCCAGCTCTTGGAGACGAACAGATCCCGGCTCTTGGCAATGGTCACCAGGAGACGTCCCACATAGTAACCACTCACCTGGCCTACACCATCATTCCTGCCCATGGAAAGCAGGAATGTTAGTGACCCTGCAAAGAAGATGTAGAGGTGTAAGTGAAGCAACTCTTGTCCAGCTCCCCTGCATCCAGTGTGGAACAGCTTTCAGCATAGTTCTGGTAAGTGTTTACTTAAGAAGAAGACCCATTACCCAGCTAGATTTTTGAGATCAGATTGCTCAGTTTGTGTTTGTTGTAGCTTAAGGTGAGGAAGAAGGAAAAGGGAAGTCACCTTATTCCCGAGATTTAACTGGACAGTGAGCAATTTTGAGAAAAGAAAGTAAGTTTGATGAATAGCAGACTCCCACCAGTAGATTTATCAAGATAGTGAAGAAAGGACACATTGTGTGGCAGACTGACACAGGTAATTACTATCTACACCGTGTCTTTGGCAAGGACTAATATGAAGCCTGAGCTATAAGCTGACACAACCCCAACTGTGAGTTCCTTCACAGTGAATTCAGTGAGTTCAGAGTCCCACGGGCGTTAAGACAGCCATTCCTTGCAGAAAAGCAGCCCAACACCTCAGGCCAGGTGCTAGGAGCTGACCTTACCTGGCTCATAGGTTTTGAGAGGCTTCTGTGTCAGGCTGTTGATGATGCCACGATGTTGGCATGGAGCCCAGCATGGTAGGCCATCTTGGGCTCTTTGACATCTGCACAGTCCCCAATGGCATAGATGTTCTCGTAGCCTTCCAGCTGGAGGTGCTTGTTAACTCTCAAAGCACCATTACTTGCCATTTTGTCACCTGTTTTGCCAAACAGCAGGTTTTTAGAAGCAGCTTTGTGTTGCCTGTGCTTTGTGCCCCCAAATGCTGCTGCTGTAATTGACGCAAAGTGAGGGGTTGTTTTTCTCTGTGTCAGGGGAGAGATGCTTTTTGCCTTGCTGTAGTTAATCACTGCAGTCTTGTGCAATGCATCATCCTTTGGTATTTCAGTAGAATCACCCCCGCAGGTTGTATGCAGTCAATTCCCCACCTCACACCCCTCAGGCACCCGACACTGAAGAGCCGTGTTGCCTCTCCCCAGCCCATAGTTTGGGTTTTTTCACTTACCAAATGCAGCAGCATATGCAGAGGAGTTAATCTTTATCCCTGTGCACAGCACCACCATGTCAACAACCACCTCGGTGCCCTTCTCTGTCCTTACTACCATGTCTTTCTGGAACTGGTTTGGCCTGAGGTTTTCCACGTCACTGACCTTTTCACCTGTTGCAACAGAGAGCCCTGGGTCACCAACCTTTGCTAGGCTGTGGTTTCCAGCTCAGGAATTCAAGGGAGCCACGTGTAACCAAAAAAAGTCAGAAAGAGGACATCAGGAGATGCTTTGGCTAAGGAAGAGCAGCTTGTGGGTGTTCAGAGGCATCATTAAGGACATACTTAACAGAAGCCGGACTCCTTTCCTGAGGAGAATCTCTTTCACCTCCTGACGGACACTGGCTAGCAGCTCCACGTCAGCCAGTGCAGTTTTTGAGTGAATGAGGATGACCTGTTGGGGACAAAACAGCAAATGGGGACACGGGAGCAGAGCAGGACTCATTGCACACAAGGTGGGAGCAGCTATAGCTGGCTTCCCTCCACCCTAATTGATGCCTGCAAGAACAACCAGGAAGGGGCACCTTGTGCCACAGTCCTTGCTGGTGGCTGGCTACAGGCTTGGCAACCAGGTGTGCAGTCACCTCAGGTACCTCCAGCAGCACCACCACAGAACAGTCTGGAAAGCAGGATGAAGTTAATTGTGCTGAAGATGCTCCTACCTCTTTGTCCGGGTACTCCGTTTTGATCTCGGCAGCCATCTCCACTCCAGCAGCACCACCTCCCACTACCAGGATGCGCTGAGATTTCTCAATCTTCAAGAGAAAATTTGTGTTACAGGAGAAATGCAAAGGGCAGGAAGCCAGATACCTTCAGTCACTCCATGGATGTTCTGGGACACAGCACAGGCCCAACAGCAATAAACCTCCTAGCTCATTAAGAGGCAACAAGAAAGGAGTGCCCTGTGCACTCTCCCTGCCTGCCCTGTAACACTGTTGAGCATTTCAGGTTTCCCCTTGTGCTAGAGAAGCCATGATGAGCTCCTTTGTCCTGGCTGTGTCCCTTTCTCTTAGACACAGCTGGCTCCAGATAGCCACAGTGGTATCTGGGACAGGGAGGCTGAACAAAGGCAGGCATCGCTTCCTAAGAGTTGATTCCTCACCTCTTTGACCATGTCTTCATAGGTCTGGATGGCTCTTTCCATGTCAATGACTTGGTTGAACTTCCCAGGGAATGGCCCATCACTGCCTGTTGCAAGAATGAGATGGGAGTAGTGAAGCTCCTGGGAGGGAAGAAGGTAGAATGGGATATTAGACCTCTTAAAAACAGAGCCTAGAACACAGTGGTTGCCTCCTAAGTATTTGTCACTTGTTCCTTCACCTCCATCCCTTGCTGGTAATCAATAAAAGTACTTGTCACTGTCAGGAAGTGACTTTAGGAAGAGACCTGGTCCAGGTCACACCAAGCACCATTCAGGTGAGTTGAGAGCTTTAAAGAATTTACCCTAAATTTACAGGGAATAAGCTGATATTTATACTGGACACTCACAGCTGGTTCCAGAGACTAACTTCTCTCCTGGACGGAGGTGAGATGCTCTGGCTGAAAAGAGTGATTGATGCTGCCGCAGTTAAATAAGGATCTGAGCCCCAGGTTTAATTGTTGAGCTCTAAATCCAGCTCTAAGAATAAAAGCTCAACTGAGCAGGAGATGGGGTTGGGTATTATTTACTGCACACCCACATCCCAGCACAGCTCAAGGCCACTTAGCTTGGCTGGAAGGAATGGGGCTGTGCAGAGAAAGATGCCAAATTCTTCAGGAGGATGGAACACACCCTGCTGAAGGCTGGCTCCCTGCACTAGCAGGTGATCTCATGAGGCAGCCAGGTCATTGCAACACCCACCTCACCATCACTGAGCACAACTTGCTGCCTCCCAGGGTCTATGTCCACGACCTTGCCTTGTCGGAAGCTGTCCCCAAAGGTGGCCGAGTAGGAGATGAAAGTCTTCTTGGCAAATCCTGTGGGAAGAGGAGACAATGGGAAAGCTCTCCTGGGGAGGCTGACCACCCCCTCCTCCCCTCATGCTATCCTTGCTCAGACAAAAGCATGGCATGCATCTGGGACTGTGGGCTGGGCTTTTGCTGGGTGTTATCTCTGCCCAGCATCGAGCTTCAGGACCTTTGCCTCAGATCAGATGACAAGCTTGGCTTAGATGGCTTTGTCTCTGCTCCTGTATCTCCTGTACTGGTTTACCAATCACTGCTTCTGTGGGCCTGGCAATTTCAGGCTGGGTGTCAGAGGCTTTTTTCACGTAATCTGCCTCTCAGACCAAACTTTTGCTGTCCTTTTGATGGTTGTTCCCAGCTTCCAACGTGATATTTTACCCCTAAATTCCCCAGTGACTGGACTGATGGGGTTGGCCCAGCCTCCAACTGGGGGTTGAGCAGCTCTGACAGGGTTTTATCATCCAGGTCCTCACTGCTCAGCTGTTACACGTTTCAAGGGCCGGGCACAGAAAGTGATTGACTCATCCCTTCCTGCTGTTGCTTTTAGCTTAGTCACCTTCCAAACTCTTGAAATAAAAAATTTTAGAAAGAGAGGGGCGAAGGAGGGATGGTCTCAGCAGTTTTTGCTCAGTTTTCCCAGCGGATGTGCAATTAGCTTAACCACGGACGGGCTGCGCGTCCTCCCGGTGCCAAGTATTTGTTTTCCAGATGGAAAACAAGTTTTTCACCATCGCAGGGCGGAGGAGGCAGTGCGAGCACCCCGTTCCCCGCCTCCCTCCGCAGATCCCGGTGGGACGGGGGAGCTGCCCGAGCCCTTACCGCTCTCCACGGCGGCCCGGAGGGCGCCCACGTTGTGATGGAAAGCATCTCTCACGTCCACCAGCACGAAAGGGACGGCCCAGGACTTGAGCAGGCTGGCGGCTGCAGTCCCTCCGAAGCCGCCCCCGACCACCAGGACCCGCACGGAGTCGTCCAGAGACAGACGGGAGCCCATGGCGAGCGGGGCAGTGCCGGGGCTGGCCCGGCCCTCCCGGGCGGGGCTGCGGGCGGAGCCCGGCTCCTCGGAGCCGAGCCCGGCGGGCAGGGAGCGGCTCCTGGCGGGCGAGCAGAGCGCTTCGCATTGCATACATCCTCCCTCCGAGAGAAGGGCACCGAGTGTTTAATGAGGGACCGGGCTGGGTGAGTAATGCAGCGGAGGATGGCCCGCTCCAGCTGAATGAACAACGCCTTGGAGAGGGAAATTAACATTACAGAATTACGAAATTAATTAGGAAAAGCCCTTTGAGATAATCGAATCCAACTTTTGAGCAAACCAGCACCATGGTACTCAGTCTTCCCTTAAACACCTCCAGGAATGCTGAATCCACCCGCTCTCTGAGCAGTCCATTCCAATGTCTAATCACCCCTTCTGTACGGGTTCAACTTAAACACAGAAAACGCATATTTGCTCTGAGCCGAGCAGGAAAGGGAGCCAAGAGCTGGCTGTGCAAGAGGGAGGATCACAAAATCTCGGAATGGTTTGGGTAGGATGGGACCTTAGAGACCATCTGGTTCCAACCTCCCCACCATGGGCAGGGACACGAGCTCAGCATCACCACGGTGGAGACGGTGGGACATAAAGAGGGAAGGGCTGAGGAGGCAGCAAAGGGCTCTGGAGAAGGCTGAGAGCATAAAGGACATCCAGATCGTGTTCTTCCGTAGCACGGAAGTCGCCCCGAAGACTTTTCGGCTCCTGTGGCATTCTGGATAAATATAGCTGCTGGCCCCGTGGATAAAAATAGCTGCTGCACACACTGCGGTGCTGTGAGCTGGCAGAGCTGCCCCCACACCCCCCTGCTCCTCAGCCCTCCCTCAGCCAAACACAGCCCCGTGCCAAAACCCCCTCCCAGCAAAACCCCCTCCAGCCTCGTGGGTGGGAGGCGAGGAAGCGATTTTCCTGGAAAAGCAGGGCCTGGAGTCAGGATTGCCGCCAGAGGGTGCAGCCAGCTCGGCCGTGGGGACACGGGGACACGGTGTCCAAGTCCAGCGCATCCTCGCCTCGGCCACAGGAGGGGCTCGGGCACTGGGGAACAAAGGGATCGAAAGGAGTGGGGAGACGGTCCTGCACCCCACGGTCTTCAGGCTACAAGAGAGCTAGGAGGGGAGGGGAGGGATGGAACAGCCAAAAATAAAGCTGGAATGGAGAAGGCCCTTGATGGGAAAGGCCATGGCTCCACTGAAATACACCCAGGGCAGGTTGGTGCTGTTTGTTACATAGGACTCAGCTGGAAATGCTGAAGTTTTCAAGAGGAGAAAATTTTAATTAATCTATGCAATATAAACTTTCAGAGCTGCTAAACAGAGAAGCACCTGTCATGGCCAGGAGATCCAGGAGCTATGAATGTCCAGAGGCTGGGAAATGTCCCCAGAGTAACAGTGCTCTGGGTCTGCTCCCCGTCTTTTCTCCTGGTACTGGCATGGTACTTCTGTGAGGAGGCTGCTGGAAGAGCCTGGCAATGGCTGGCTTTGGGAAAGCACAATTCAGTGCAAGAATTGTGAAAAACCAAACCCTGCCTCCATTTCTAAAGAGATGAACTCTGCAATTTAAATCTGGTTTAAGCTCTTCCCTCAAATTACATGACCAGGCTTGCTTGGCACCCCCTGTGTGTGAAGCCATCCCGGCTGGGTCAGGGTTGTCCTTACCTGTATAACTTCCTTGGTGTTCCATCTTCTGGAGCAAAGCTGAATCGAAGGCCCATTCCTAGCAGATGAGGATGCTGAGGATGAGTTGCTGCTTCCCTGTCCCCATTCCTCTGCACCTTTATGTCCAGCTCTGTCTTTTTCCAGAGGCAGTTTTGGGCTTTTCATGCCAGGCATTTTCCTGTATTTTACAGCACATATCCACTGCTGGGAGCAATCCATTACTCCAGGAGTACTCCAGGAGTTAATTTCCCCTGTCAACTGATGTTTTCCCTCTCCAGAGCTACCTTCAGGTGAACCCAGTTGGACAACAGAAGATTGGGCAACCTTTCAAAAAAAAGGGGAAAAAATCTTCTGGGCCAGTGAGTTGGAGATGCACCAACAAGCAAGGAAACATCACTGGCAAAAAGAGTTCCTAGAGCAAAGAGGGGAGGGTAAAAGAAGCCTTTATGAAAACCCTCCATCCAACCCCAGGCAAACAGGAAGAAATTCAGAATGCCCAAAGCTGTATGCAGGTGAGGGCTCAGGTTTGGCAGGTGGGATTTTTTTTTTTTTTTTTTTTTGGTATTTCTCCAGCAGCCTGCAGGCAGGTGGTGAAAGCTCATCAGCCTCAGAGAGGGGTTTTCCTCCTGCTGGTGGTCGGTGGGGCAGAGGCAGGTGGGCAGGTCTGGGGTAGTAATTGGCCTGCCCTGCCTTGTTCCAGGCTCCCTGGACTTTTCCTCACTGCTGCCCCATGGACCAAATGCTCCCTGTGGGTTGGTAGGGGTCCAGTGGGAAGGTGGAGGTGTAGGGAAGGGGCTCTGTGAGTTGGTCTTGCCCCAGTTTGCCACTCTGAGACAGGCAGAATGGCTGTATGTACCTGTCTGTGAGTCCTCTCCTCATGAGGTGTAATCCAGCATCATCCAGAGCTGAGAGACATCCCTCTGAGGATGATTAATCCAAGGAGGGATACAACAGTGCTGTGTGGGGACACTTTAGGATGTCACCAGTACCCCTGCTCTGCCCTGCCCCAAATCTCTGTAAGCCTCTGCATCTTTTTTCTGCCCTCCCTCATCATCAGGGCAGTTTGGCCTCCCTAACTTTGCAACAGCCCAGACAGGCTGGAAGAGGGATAACTTTCCTCCCTTCACCCTCCTTCAGAGAGCAGTTCTCCCACCTAGGCCAGGCTGAAGGCCCCTTCCTCCCCTGCCAAACCTGAGCTGCTGGAGACTGTTTCTGGCTCACAGCCATCTCTGCAAAACCCCAAATCCTCTCCTGTATCAGCAGCCTCACACACCACATTCCCTCTGCCCACAGACGTGTCCTGCACATCGTCCTGTGACAGCCCCAGTGGCACCAGTGTGGCTGCAGCTCTCTGGCTGTGCCCCTGGAAGCTTTGCTTCGGGGAAAGGAGGATTTTGAGTCTCCCAGGGATGAGGGATTGGTCTGGACAAACTGCCTGGCCCATCCTTGCCCCACAGCTCCCCATTTTGCCTGGGTGCCCCCACATGCCTCAGGGAGCTCTGCTTCTGCCAAGGTGGAATTGTGTCCATTCAGGGCAAAGAATCACCTGGGAAAAGCAATTCAGACAGTTCCTGGCTGCTTTTAGACATCCACACTGGCTATTTTATACCTTATACATAAAAATCTACTTTTAGTAGCAATCAACAAGGTCCCACTTATATTTATCCTGTCCCTGACAAACCTCATTTTTCATTTCTGGTTTTTCAGTGGCTTGAAAAGACAAGCTGCTTCCCATGGACGACAGCACCAAAATCTCCCTATTTTGGTCAGGCTGGACCAGTCACGTTTATTTATAGGCAGTGTCTCTGTACATGCCAGCCCATAAATTGGTCACAGATCCCAGCCAGAAAAGGGTGGGAAAACCCCAAGGGTGAAATGCAATGGTCTCTGCAATTATGTTGATTTTTTTTATCCATGAGAAGAGCCATGGGGAGCTGGGATCTCCTTCCACTCCACCCCAGAACTGTGCCACAATGCTGTTCTCCTTCTTCCTGGGATCACAGCGTGCTCTGTGCCAAGGTGCTCCCCAGCTTCTCTTTTCCTGCACAATACAGCAGGAGGAGTTTTTGCCAGGCTCAGTGTGCTGTGGTGACAGGCTTCACCTCACCTGCCATCGACACCTACAAATTGGAGCTCATCCCAAGGCAAGTTTTTGGGAAATGGGGGTGGCCAGGCTCATGTCAGCTCCTGGCATGGGGTGAGCAGGGACTGAGCAGAGCTGTCCTTCCCCTTGGAGGAAACCCCAGCTCAGACAGCTCCTGCAACTGCCTTTGGGTTTTGTGCCATGCAGATCTTTCCTACCCCTCCAGAGACAAGCATACAGCAGACATTGGGAATTTTACAGGAATGCCATTTTGTGGGAATTCATCCCTCACTGTGCTGTGATCCAGGAAGATGCCAACAAGAAGTTTTATCAACTTTATTCATGTCAGCTGCCTGGCTATAAGGATTGAAGGGATCTCCTTGGGAATTCTCTGGCTCCTGCAGCTGCAGAGCCCAGAGATTGACAGTGTGGTGGTAACTTTCTTTTATGGGATAACATGGTTTGTGGCATTAATCCTTGTGGGGTGGTAGAGAAACATAAAGGATGTCAGTGGCTGGGGTTTCTTTGGGAAAAGGGAGAGGGCTTGAGCGAGCTCCTTTGCTCTTCGGGCAGCTTTTGAGAAAGAACAGCTTTCACTCCCAATGTGGGGAGTTTTCTTCCCCTTGCCCCCCAGATTTCATTACAGTGAAAGCAGAGCATAGAATAAAACTGTGTCCTGAAAAAAATGGGCCTCACAGACAGGCAGCCTTTGTCCAAAGGTGTAATTACAGGATAAATATGGGATGCAGACCAAGAAATGCAGTCTGGTCAGGCATGAAGTCTCTTAGAAAAACACAACAGAAAACAAGGTTGTCATTTAATGCTGAAATGTCCACATGTGCTGCAGCCCTCGCTGCCCATGGGTCTCCCCACTGACCTGGTGCTTGGATGGTGCAGCTGTAGCCATGGGCCAGCTCCCTGCAAGAACCACACCAAGCCCCACAATGGAGAGAGGGAAAGGGTTGATCCAGCCTCCAGCAGAAGCCAGTGGGGCTGGGTGAGGGCAGGCAGTTGCTGGCATGATGGATTTCCTTCCCTCCAGCCCCTGTGCAGAAATCCCCTCTGATAGGGCTGCGAGGAGACTTGGGGGGATTAGCTCATCTGATCCCATTAAATGGAGCTGGAACAAGTGAGGAGAAGGGTATGGGGGGTCAGGACAGCCAGCAGAGCAGCCACCGCTTCTGCTCTTTGGGAGAAACCTCATGCCAGGCTGGAAAAAGGCCTTTCTATGGATTTCTATGGACCAACCTGGTGTCTTGGCTTCGTGGCCCAGCAGGGGCACCTGGGTGTTAAACTGCAGGGCATCTAAGGTGGTATTTCAGAGCCTTGCTCATCTTGACCGCTCTCTAAATTGGCACCAGCAGCTTCTGCCTCTCCACAGCAGGCCCAGCCAGGCCAGCACGGCCCCAGGCAGCCCTGAGTGCTCCGAGAGGGAGGCAGAGAAACAGCAGGATGTACCTGCTGTCCAAAGTCAACTCCGGATTAGACCAGCGTGAGGGAATCATTTCCCAGAAAGATACCATTTAGAGGGGAACAGCACATCCATTATTTGTTAAAGGTTTCATCATCTCGTGTCACCTGCAGTGACCCCAAGGAGAAGCAGTTTTGGCTGGTGGCCCTGTCCCACAGGACACATGTCCCCTCACTGCTCTGGGCTACTTGTGGAAAAGGTCTCTCTGGTGACAATCAGCACCAGCACAAAGTTCCCAAATTCCCCCCAAAGTACGGCTGTAGCAGGCTGGGAGGCAAGCCTGGAGGCACTACAGCTGCAGGCTGGGCTTTTATTTCCTTATTTTAAACCAAGCTTTAGTACTGCTTTATTTCTGAAAGCTTCCATTTTTTGAAAAGAGGATTGATTTTTTTTTTATATTATGTTTTTTGGCTTTGGTGTCCATGAGAAAGGGTGAGGCTGCATCCATTGCAGCTCCTGTTGTGGGCTTCCTGCGTGGTCCGTCTGGATGCAGGAATATCCTCGCTCTAAGGCACTGTCTCTTGCTATGACTTTCCCAATCTGCGTTTTTTCTCCCAAATCCGTGCCTTTCGGAAAGAACCGGGCAATGCCTGGCTAGAGCAGGGTGAGCAGGAGGCTCCTCCTGTGGGGGGACGAACCTCCCCCAGCCAGCTCGGGGGGAATTCAGCTGCTCCAGCCTCCAAAGGAGCCGTGTGTCCCCTGTGGCTTCCCGATGCGCCCGGAGCCCGTGGGTTTAATGGGAGCAATTAGCCCCGAGGAAACCTGCATGGGTCGGGGGCATGTTTTCTCTCTGTCCTGTCACGATTTTGACGGGAAGCTGGACGGTGTCCAGGAACAAATGCTTGTGCTTGGCTAGCAGAGCCGGGCTGGAGCCAGCCGGAGGCAGCACAGGTGAGAACGGGCAGCCCTGGCCATCCTCTCTGGCCTCGGCTCAGCCCAGCTCCCGCTTCCCTCGCCCCTTGTTTCCCGTGTTCCTGGATTTGCCTGTCCTTGTCCCCTGAGCCCGGCTTTCCAAGCCCCGAAGCGCCCCCACCCACGGTGGGATGGGAGGGGGACACTGGGCACTCTCCAATGTCCCCTCTTCGGCTGTGGCAGCTCAGCAGCTACTCACCCCTCCTGCTGTTTCACAAACAATTACCCTAAAATTATTTTCTCTGCAAAAAACAACCTAATGGTGCTTTTCCAGAAGCATTTACCAGGACCCTGCGTCCGACTGCGTTCCCCCTCATGCCGACTGAGCTCTGCGGGCTTTTCCCAGCGCGCAGCTGCGGAATATCCACCTGACCTCAGTGACCCTGCTGCTTTCCCAGCAGGAAGCCTCCAAACAAAACCCGATTCACTCAGCAGCCCCAGGGCTGCTTGTGATGCCGGGAGCTGCTTGTGAAGCGGGGAGGAGGCTGACGCTCTCCACCGCCTGCGAGCGATGAGGGTATGCCAAGAAAACCCCCACTTTGGTGCCCTTTTCCCCATCCAGCTGGCATCGGGCATCCTGAAATCGCACCTTGAAGGCAGATGCCGGGCTCGGAAAGCCTCGGCAGCCGGGCCGGGCGGGCGGATGCTGCCCGGGGCTCCGGTGTGGCTGCTCCCCGCCGGCCGGCCCCGCGCTCCTCAATGCCGCCTCTGTTCTCCCTCTTGGGTCAAAAACGCAGCTTTTGTGAGCTCAGCCCAGCCGCAGCCCTTCGCCGGAGCCCCAGCGCGTTCCTCCCGGCAAAGCACAGCCCAGCTGTGGCCAGCTGCCGCCTCGCTTCACTGATTTATTTTTGCTTATGGCCAACAGCTCTAGCTGCGGACAAGGGGACGTGCGGCTTCTGGGACCCCCTCTGGGCTCCTCGGCGAGCCTGAGGTGGAGACAACCACCCTGCACCAAAACGCTTGACTTCTCCCTCGGGTGGCTGCTATAGCCCAAAATACCCCGGGCAGAAAAAAGAATGAGCTACAAAGAGGGCTAAAAATAGGCATTTTAATTAATGAAATGTGAATTGGAGGGGGCAGCTCAGCACTGGGTCAACACCTGCACATGGCAAACACCCTGAAACTCCCCGGGCCTCTGCCAGGTTTGGCCACCCACCAGTGCTGTTAGCACGTATTTCTGGGGCTCCCCCCGGGACAGGGGACACCCACCAGTACTAAGGGGACAGGAGATGCTTTGGACCCTGTGCTGGTGGTTTTGTGTTTAATCAGATAAGTCTTTCAGCACTGCCAAGTTCGCAGCCGCTGCCGCACGGCGGCTGGGGAGGATTAAAGCCCCGTCAGTCCCTGGGGGCTCTCCCAAGATCATACAGGAGGACACGTGGTGGTCTCCAGCTGAAATGTGACCTCTGTTCTGGGTGTCTCCCTTTGTGCTGATTTTTGGGCTTAGCTCCTTGACCAGCTTCCCCACCCTTTTCACATAATAAATAAATAAATCCACCTGGTATGCAAATACGCAGGAAAAAAAAAAAAAAAAGAAATAAACCCAAACCTCCAAAACCAAGTTTGAAGAGCACCAAACCATAGTCACCTCATTTTGTTGTAGCCCAAATGCCATCCAGGGCTCTGTGGGCAGTTTCCAGTCTGTGCTGGTGTATGAAGGCACTAAACCAAGAAGGTCTCTGGGGTCTGGGTGCTTGCTGGCACCACAGGGATATTGTCCTTGCCCCATCCCAGCTGGCATGGGGGGTGGCAAGGCAGAGGTGCTTGGTCCTGTCCCCCTCTGCTTGCCATCACCCTCCCCTTCCTCAGTGCAGCTCCCGAGCTGGGGAGGCGGCCCTGCTGCCGACCCCACCGCCCCTCACCCTTACCATTTCCCCATTCCCGGAGAAATTGTGAAATTCAGGCTCTGCAGGACCCTGGGGCCAGCTCTGCCAGGATGCTCCGGCTCCTGGGGCTGCCATCTGGCAGCAGCGAGGAGCATTTTCGGGAGCAGGGACCCTCAGGTCGCCTCCGGACCGGCCGGGAGCACGGCCACAGCCCCTCGTTCCGCCCCGCTGCCATCTCCACTGGGTGCCTCTACGTGACCCAGGCGGGCTGTGCCTCCTCCAGCAGGCTGAAGGAGCGGTTTGCCAGCGCCACGGGGCTGCTGGCCAGCTTGTAGCCAAAGAGCTGCATGGCTGGGGCGCAGGCGTCCTGCACCACCTGCGCCAGCTTGAAGGGCATGCTGAACCTCCACTTGTCGAACTGCTCCGAGGAGTTCTTGCACGTGGAGTAGACGCCGTTGCCGTCGTGGGGAGCCTGAGTGTTTTTGCCGATCCACTCCTCCACCTGCGGGGTGAGGGGCAGCCCGGCGAAGCGGAACATCTCCCGGGCCTTCTGCAGCGGCGCCCGCGCCACGTCCTCGTAGCGCACCAGCATGTAGCGGCCCCGCAGCCAGCCCGGCCGCCGCAGCCCCAGCTCCGCCGACACGCGGATGCTCTCGCAGTTGCCCCGCAGCCGCTGCACCTCCTCCTCGCGCAGGGGAGCCTCCCCTTCGGACGCCCACTTCTTCCAGGTCTCGTACTTGCCGGAGAAGGCCACCATGCGTGAGGCCAGGACGGCGCGGGGGTCCCGCACCAGCTGGATGATGCGCAGGTCCAGCCGAGGGTCCTCCACCAGCGGCTGCAGGAACTCCAGCTGCCGGATGCGCACCGTCTTCAGGGCCACGTGCTGCTTGCGCCGGCATGCCTCGGCCGCCAGCGTGATGTTGAGGGGGCCGCAGCGGCGGTTCTTGCAGTAGTACTTCTCAAAGACCTTCTTGGTGCTGGGCGTGCAGACGGGCTCCTCGCACAGCGAGTGGCTGGAGCCCCGTCGGAACAAGAAGGGCGTCAGGTGATCCTCGGGCACCGGTGAGATGAAGTTCTCCAAGATGTAGAGGTCGCAGAGGAGGAGCTGCTTGAGGACATCTCGGTAAACCAAGGCTGAGCCCACCGCGCTGGCTCCTCCCGGCAGGAAGGTCACCGTCTTCTCGACGTGCCAGAGGGGCTCGAAGAGGTAGAAGATGCTGCCCTGCTGGTTGAAGAACTCCCCGACAAAGGAGGAGCCAGTGCGGGTGGTGGCCATCAGCAGGACGTGCCGCCGTGGCCCGGGGTCCCCGTCACCTGCCAGCTGCAGGGTGATGTTGTACAGCTGCGACCTCAGCTGGGAGAAGGCGGCGTCCAGCTCCTGCAGCGAGGCCAGCGAGCCGTTCTTGGCCGCTGCTGGGCTGACCTCGGTGCTGTTGGCTTCTGCCAGTGCCTGCGGGGACTGCTTCAGCTTGTCCGACACCCTGTGGGGAGACCCGGCCCAGCCTGGAGGACAGCGGGACCACCCTGCATCCCACCGGGGGACTTGGGGGGTTCCTGCTGCATAGGAGCTCAGGACTGGGGGAGAGGGGCTGAAAACCGTGGGGTGGCTCAGGTACCCCCTGCCTACCTGGAGATGAAGTTGTTCTCCTTCTCGATGATGACGAGGCTGATGACGAAGACCAGCAGGACGGCGTACTTGCTCCTCATCTTCAAGCAGTGCAGCAGCTCCCGGATATCCTGGGGTAAAGCGCGTCGGATCTCCATGGGAAGCACACACAGGTTCCTCCTGCACGCTGGGAAGCTGTCTTGGGCTAGGGCCTTGCCAGCCCTGCCTGTGGGGAGAGGAAGGATCAGCATGGCGATGGTTCTCTGCCGGCAGGGTGAGAGGCTGACAAAGGCTTGACAAGAGCAGTAAAAGAAGGGGAGCTCCTCCCTCCTGCTCCGTCCCACCTCCGAGGAACAGTTGCCCGAATGCCCCATCGGTTGCTCCTCCTCCTTCCCAAAATATATCTGCCTGACAGGATCCCTTCCCACGCTTCCACCAGCTGCCCCTGCCCAATTCCTGCCACCCAACAGCTGCCTGCTTCCCACTGGCAAAAACCTGCTGCTGCCAGCGAGGGGGCCCCCGGATCGTCCGGATCTTTGGTGCACTGTGGCTCCCAACCTCTGGAAAGGGGAGGGTTGGAGGCTCCGCTGTAGGGCCCCGGTGTGGGGCTGAGCAGCTTCCGCCTTCCCCCAGCATGGCAGCAGCAGCTGCTGAGCCTCGAAAATGAAACCCAGAGAGTTTTCAGGAACAACGGCAGGCCGGAAAATGCTGCTGCTGCCAGTCCCCCTCAGGGACTAGAATGCTCCGGGGGAGGTTTTTGCCAAAAAAGAAAAAAAACCCCAACAAATGATGGTGCAGCTGCTTGGTGTAGGATGCAAAACCAGGAGACTTGGCATCCCCGCCCAGCAGAAAAGATCCGCCCGTCCGCCGTTGCTGGAAACCGCTCTGAGTTGCACCAAACCCACAGCCCACGGGGAGATTTTGGGGGCCACAGCTGCTGTTTTGGGCTCTGGGGCAGGTCCCCAGTGTGCAGATTTACACTCCTAGGTCTTGCTGGCTCCTGCACCTCGCTGGTGCCCTGGCTGGCTGGCTGTGTGGGTGATGCCGTTCGCTCGTCCTGCTTTCTTGGCCAGACTTTCGGTGACTCAGGGAAAGTCTATTTAGGCCTGGCTTGGCTCCACCAGCGCGACCCCGGCAGCCCATCCCACCCCTGCTTTTGGGGTGCAGGAGGGGAGCCAGGCAGAGCCCCATCCTTTGGGGGGCCCCCGGGTTTGCTGGAGGGGAGATGCCCTGGCTAAGCCTCGCTCTCTGCAGCCCCCGGCAGAGCGTGGAGTGGGGAAGCCCTGCCAGGCATTGCGTCACGTCCCATCCTCTTCCGCGTCGTGCTCGGTCAAAATGTGCATTTTTTTAGTGTTGCTTGCTGAATGCCCCTCTGGCTGGGAAGGAGGGAGCATGGGCAGGAGGGGTGGGATGTGCCCCGTGGCCAGGGCAGCACCCCAGCCTGCCAGGTTCCCAGTTCTCTCTGTGTGAGGACCAGGAATTTCCCAGCTTGAGCAAACTGCTCAGCTCCCGAGGCTTGGCTTCCAGCCATCTCCTTTCCAGCAAAACCTTCTAAAAAGAGACATCCACACCCACGCACCCAGGAAACTCAGGATTTAGTGGGATGCGGGGACTCTGGAGATCCCTGGCAGCCCCAGAGCCCTCCCACAGATGTGTCCCAGCTCCCCCCTTTCAGCAGGCGGCACCGAGATCCCCGGCACACGTGTGCGAGTGTGTGTGTGTTTTAACAACCCTGTTAGTTTAGTTTGTCATCGCGCCGCTCCTCGGGGACAGGCCAGCAGCCGGGGCAGGTGCCTTTCGCCAGCCACCCCCCATATCCCGCCTCCTCGGTCGTGCCCCCTCGATGACAGGACTTGTCGGAGTATTTGAGCAACGGAGAGAGAGGAAAAAAAAAAATAAATCAAATACACAAAGTCCTCGGTGTGCGGGCGCGTCTCTCAGCGCCCAGCGGAGTCACGGCATCCCATGGGGCCGTGATCTGCATCCCTGCCCTCGCCTGGGGCTGGGGACAGTCCCCTTGCTGCCCACAGCACGCACTGGGGATGGCATCAACCGCATCCTCAGACGAATCTCTGGGCAAAGCCAGCCCGGGGTTTTCCCCCTCTGCTGCCTGACCACAAATGAGCCACAGACTAAGAATTATTCACAGGGATGACACAGAGAACCATGTCCGGCAGCGCTGGCAAAACCCTCATTCACAGGCCCGGGGCAGACATCATTCATTAAATAAACAGCCGGCTGCAAAACTCCTGCCTGGGACCCGCGGGGCGGCAGCGACAGGCGCGGGGGCCCCGTCAGGGCTGAGCCGTGGGGCTGGGGACACGCGGGTGACCTGGTGAGGCTGCCTGGGGCCGCTTGGCATCCTAAAGCTCTTCCTCGCTGGGGCCAGGGAGGCGCAGCCCGGCTGGGGCACTGCGCGAGCCACAAGCGCCCCTTTGTGAGTGGGAACAGAGGGGCTCTGTGTCCCCGGCACGTTCCCCTCCAGGGCTCTGCTGGGATGGGATGGATGAGGAGAGACATCGGGATGCTGCTGCTGCTGCCCTGCCAGTGCCCACTCCTGGAGAATGCACCTGTGTGAGCAGACAGAGGGATGGACATCATCCCTGGAGACAGCAGGCAGCGCCCTCTTGCTCTCCACATCCCGAAGCAAAGCGGAATAATTTCCAAGAATGCTGAACTGAGATGTCCCGGATGGCAGCACCCACAGCTCAGGTGCTGCTCCCTGCCTTTTTCCTATCCCTCAGGCTGGAAGTGCTTTTCAATTCAGCAGGGACGGCTGCAATTCCCCTTGCAGAGATGATAACAGGATTTATGGATTTCCCAGATGAGTTAAAGCCAGAAAATGAGCTTTTTTTGGGTGGTGCTGGGGATTTTGTTCCCACGCAAACCTGCTCAGGTGGGATCCATCACCACCAACAAATTAACTTAATATTGCCACAGCAAGAAGGAAGGACTTGGAGGGTTATGGAGACACCAAATCATTCCAGTCTGCTGGAGCAAGTTGGTTCATGGGATGAATGTTCCCACTGGTGGTTCAGGTGGGGTGAGGAGAGGCCCTATGAGAGGAAGGAGGGAAGGGATGCTCCTGTCACCCTTCAGCAGGGCATTCCACATTATTGGCAGACTGGAAGAGCAGAGCAGAGGTTTTCAGCTTGGTTTTGGGAAAGGGAAGGTCTTAACACAAAGCCTTGGGGCTCTCATTCCCCAACTCTGGCTGCCCTGAGTCCCCCACCAGGTGAGATCCAGGAAAGAGAGATGCCGGGGCAGCCAGCTGGAGGTGAGACTGGATGAAGTCACATTTTCCTCTGGTGACTCAACGGGCAATAACTGAGCTCTGGACACAGAAAGGCAATGAAGCACCCACGTGCATGAGTTCCCTCCCGGCCTGAGATCCTTCTGTCCATCCAGCCCCTGTCCACTCCCATGCATCCCCCCATGGAAGCCCACAGTGACCTGCAGCTGAGCTCGCTGCCCCCAGCACTGCTGCTGCTCTGAGTAATTCCCTCCACCATCCTTTGCTTCATCAGGCTTCCAGCAGACACTTGGACCAGCAAAACACAGGGGCGGAACAACAAAGAGACAAGGAGCACGGGCTTGGGCTTATCTCCGTGCTGCTCTTTGTCTGCAACCTGGGAAAAAAAAACCCTCTGTATTTACTCTTTCAACTATTTCCGCTCCCAACTTCCTCCCCAGTCTGGACTTGGGAAACGTGCCACCAGAGCTTCCCACTTTGCTTTCATCTCCAAGCAATTTTCATCCTGGTCCTGGCTCTCCTCCAAGGCATGGCACAAGCACAGTGCTGCTTCCGTTTGCCCTGCTGAGCAGCTAAGGAGCCTGTCCAGGCAGGTATTTTTTGGATAAAAGCATGTCTAGTCAAGCTAAAAAAAGAGGAGGAAAAAAGTCACCTCCTACGATGTTTATAAAGTTGCCGAGAATAGTCACAAGCCTCATCAAACTGAAGCCTGGAAACTGCCCATTGGAGGAGAAAGTTGGGAATGGAAAGTCCTTCTGACTCAGAGGTTACACTCAGGAGCAGCAGCGGGTGTTGGTACAAACAGGCATCACTGAAACAACTTTGTTTTCATTGCACAAGGTCTCGAACTCCAGGTGCATGAGGTTGTCTCCTGTCCCCCCTTTACTGTCCCACCTGCTCTCTGTGATGACCCCATGAGCTGTCCTTGTTCCTCGTGTCCCAAAAACCACCGTGCAGAAGGGGTGTAGAGGCTGGGGAGGGCACAGTAATATTTGGGATGGGACCAGCACAGGCTGCATGGCCAGGACAGACCTGTCTTTTCTCTCCCTCACCTTGGTGCTGTCCAGAGAGAGGTGTCTCCTCCTGACCCAGCAGAGAGGAGAGCTGCTGCTCCTGCCCCTGGTGAACCTGATGGGACTCGGAGACATCAGTGCTGGCCGTGGGGGTAAAACACGTGCATCTGCCAGGCAGGGACCAGCCTCTGGAGTTAGAGCTGGACTAGGAGCCGGCTAAAACACCTTCAGCCTTGAGAGCAACCCGCTGGAAAGCACGGACACGGCTGGGGTGGGGTTTGCAGCACCACCTGCAGCAAAGGTGAGCGACTGAAGTGCTGGGCAGCTGGGGGGGATACAGAGCAGACCACCAAGATGGGTGAGAGGACTGCCCGACCCTGTTTTCCCGGCGCCGGTGGCACAATGCCGGCTGCTGTGAGTGCCGGCGGCCCCCGGCCACGCTGGGAACCGCAAATGCCCGTCCCTGTTTCAATGAGCCCTTTCTTTGGGGCGTAGAGCCCACGGTCCCTCCCACCGCCCCACACTCCTTCCCTTCACTGCTCCTGTGGAAGCCTGGAAGCTCCTCCACCAAACCCAGCCCTAAAGCAGGGATCCCGCGCTCTCTGTGCCTGCCTCTGCTCCCCATTTCTGTCTCTGCTCGCCCGGGACAGGCATCTGTAGCGCTCCAGGGATGCAGAAGGGACTGGTGGCAAGAGATGTTGGCCGTGGGGACGGTGACCTGTGCTCGAGTCAGCACAGGGAGACTGCGGGTGTGAAATCGAGCCGTATGCTGAAGCAACATGGCAGATGCGGGGAAATTGCAGAGTTAAATCCCTGTCCTGGTGTAGTGTTGTAAAGCGTTGGCTGTGGAAAAGGAGACGCTTTTCTCCGGGCACCAAAGCCAGGCTCGGTGCAAAGGCAGTGGGGTGTGGGCAGCTCTCCCCAATGTGGCCGGGAGCAGCTGCTGAAATCCCGGCGGGCCCTGAGGGGGGACTCTGCTGGGATGGCCTTTTCCCCCCTGGGTACCCCCGGTGCCATCCAGGTCCCGTCTGGGGCCGTGAGGCTGTCGGAGTCCCAGCTCCGGCAGAAATGTCGCTGGCTCCCGGGAGCCGGCCGAGGGCCAGCGTGCCCCGGTGGCCCCGGGACAGGAGGGGAAAGGGTGCGAACAACTTTCCAGTGCTCCCTGGTAGGGGCTGACGGATGATGCAACTCCGGGATGGTTGTAAGAAACTCTCCTTTTCCAAAGTCTCCTTCTGTCGCCCCAGCCGCGCTCCTCTCCGGACGGAGGCTCGGCGCTGCCGCCGCAGAGCTCGATCCTATTCCATTGATTATTTTATCCACCCCCCACCCGAGAGAAAGGCACGGGGAGAGCTGCTGAGCAGTCATGTGTTGGGAGGACTTTCGGCGGCAGGGCGCTGGGATCCGGCTGTCCGCCGAGGGGAGGGAGGCAGCGGAGGAAGGGAGGCACCGCCGGCGCTGCCCCGCTGCGGGAGCGGGCGGCGGGGGGCCCCGCACCGAGACAAAGGAGCGGCCGAGGCCGGAGGGCGCACAAAGGAGCCGGCGGAGCCCGGGGCCGCCCCGCGGGGGGATGCGGCCACCGAGCCCCGGGCTCCCCGCCGGCCCCGCTCCCCCTGCCCGGGGTGGGGGGAGCTCGGGGCCGCGGCCCCTCCTCGCACGCCCAACTTCCCGCAACTCCCCGCCGGGAAAGAGCCGATCCCCGCCGCCATCCGAGCCCGAGCCCCGGGGCTCCCGCTGCCCATCGCGCCGGTCCCGGCCCCCGGCTGCGCTCCGGCCCCGGCCCCGTCGGTCCCGACCCCCGCTGCACCTACCCGGCGGCGGCCGCTCCGCGGGGCGAGCTCGCCCGGTCCTGCCGTGCGGGAGGAGAGAGAGCAGCGGGTCCCCTGCTTTTCTTCACGGTGCTGTCATCCTCCCTCCCTCCCTCCCTCCCTGATTCCCTCCCTCCCCTCTTCCCTCCCTCCTTCCTTCCTTCCTTCCTCCCTCCCGGGGCAGCGGAGGGGGAGCGGTCCCGGCGCCTGGACGCGGGTCCCGGGGCGGGGCCGTGCAGGGTCCCCGGGCCAACCCCCGCTGCCCCCACCCCGACACGCCACGCCGGGAATCCGGGAGTTGCCGGCTCCCAGCCTCGGGATCGCTGGAAGGGGCCGCCTGGACGCTGGGGTGGAGAAAGGGGGAAGAAGGGTCCTGGGAGCCCACAGACAGCCCGCGAAATTGTCCCGTCTGGGCCGAGGTGAGTCCCCTCCCGGGCACCACCGGGTGGTTTGGGCTGTAGGCTTCCTGCTCAAAGCAGGATCACGCTGGGGTGGTCAGGGCTTTATCCTGCAAACCTCCAAGGATGGAGCTAGTACAGCCTCTCTTTGCCCACTGTTGTACTGGAGAAATTGCTTCTTTTTCTATCCACTCCAAACCTCTCCTGCCCCGGCTCTCACCATCCCACCACGTGAGGAACCTGGCTCCATCTCTGTGACCACCTTGTGGCAAGGTTCCTCTTTGTTATCCTCAACCAAAACTGGCTTCAAGGTCAGCACCTTCCTCCCCAGACTCCACTTTGTCCCCATACAGGAGCTGTGAGGGGGTTGGTCCCACTGGGGTGTGCTGTGCTGCTGAGGTCACAACTCTGCTCCAAGAGGGCAGGGAGTGAGAGCATCCTGCTGGGAGCAGCCCAGGAGCATTGGGGGACACCGGCTGTCACTGTCCCTGCAGGGCAGGCTTAGGGTCTGGAGCATTAAATCCTACAGAAATGACTATTTTGGCTGAAGTGCAGAAATTCACCCAGCTCCCTCAAGAGACACCAAGGAGCTGAAAGACATCTGGCTCTGCAAGCAGAGAGAGATCCAAAAAAACTAGTCCCCATAAAAACTTTCAGCCTTCTTTTACATTCCTGGCATAGTTTTTACGCTACACATGTGGCATAGACAGCAAAATGCAAGTTTTCTTGGCATTTAAGTGTGATGACCGACGTCGTTCATCGCTCCTCAGTGGCTTCCTGTGAGCCAAGGTGATGGGGATGGGTTTGCATGGAGAGTGCCAGCAGCTGGTGGCACACCTGGTATGCAAAGAGCAAGGCAGGAAAGCCTTCCTTCCTTCCTTCCTTCCTTCCTTCCTTCCTTCCTTCCTTCCTTCCTTCCTTTCCTCCCTCCCTCCCTCCCTCCCTCCCTCCCTCCCTCCCTCCCTCCCTCCCTCCCTCCCTCCCTCCCTCCCTCCCTCCTTCCTTCCTTCCTTCCTTCCTTCCTTCCTTCCTTCCTTCCTTCCTTCCTTCCTTCCTTCCTTCCTTCCTTCCTTCCTTCCTTCCTTCCTTCCTTCCTTCCTTCCTTCCTTCCTTCCTTCCTTCCTTCCCTCCCTCCTTCCTTCCCTCCTTCCCTCCTTCCCTCCTTCCCTCCTTCCCTCCTTCCTTCCCTCCTTCCTTCCCTCCTTCCTTCCCTCCTTCCTTCCCTCCTTCCTTCCCTCCTTCCCTCCTTCCCTCTTTTAGCAGGCACCCACAGCCAGTGTCTCTGCAATCCAGCTGCAGACAGGCAGGACAGCTCTGCTAACTCCGGGCTTTTGGCTTCTGCAGCGCTGCTGATGGAGCTGGGGTGGAGGGCAGTGTCTCGGGAACTCTGCCTAAACGAGGCAAACGCAGGGCTGGCAGGATCAGGCCTGTGTAGGCTGTCAGGTTGATCATGTCACAGAAGAGCAGATCAGTCTGGCTGGCCACACACCGCAGGAGTTTTGTGGGGTTTTGAGAAACAGTGAAATATTTTTAAGCTCCTCGCTTGTTATTTCAACAGGAACAGGGCATTCTGCCTCGGATTTTGTGGGCAAAGCTCTTGGCAAAACTCGAACCCTGATGTGTAAATAGTTTTGAGATGAGGGCAGAGAGAGGCTGGTGGGCAGGTGAACACCCATACCAGTGAGGTGTCACTGTCTTTGGAGGATGCTTTTGCGGCGGTCCCAGGGGGTGGCAGGAGCAAAGGAGGGTTCTTCCTGAGCCCGGCCCGTGCTCCCTGCCTGTTCTGCACACACGTGGGGCTGGGGATGGAGATCACCTTCCTGCTTCGTCAATAATAAAGCTGGCACGGCAAGGAACAAAGTGCCTTCTCCAGCCCTCACGCTGCCGAGAGAGGCGGGGAGTTGTGTTTCCTCCACCCTTCACTACCTGTGGGATCACATTCCCTTCGTGTCCCATTCCTCTTGCCCAGGGATAACCCAGGGGAAGGGAGGAAGCAAAGGAGCAGTCCCCAGAACGACATCAGGAGCAAGGAAAGGGCGACCTGTCTCTATAGCAACCGGGATGCTCTGGGTTTTCGGGGAATAAAGGAATCTGCTGCCGGTTTAACGCCCTCGGTTCAAGTTGATGATGAGGCAGTGACCAGGTCAGGCTTCAATTTAAAAAAAGCTTCCACTGT
Source organism: Poecile atricapillus (assembly GCF_030490865.1). Classification (NCBI taxonomy): domain Eukaryota; kingdom Metazoa; phylum Chordata; class Aves; order Passeriformes; family Paridae; genus Poecile; species Poecile atricapillus. The sequence goes on from NC_081254.1 coordinate 4,833,763, forward strand.
TTTCTTCCTCTGTTAGCCCCACGGCAGCGTCTGCCTAGGACATTGGCATGAAAAAAAGCAGGATCTGCTTCAACAATTTGGCTATAAAATAGAGGTAATCAGATGGGTTTTTGGGTGGTAAAAATGTACTTAAACTGTAGGAGACAAAATGGGGGCGGGGGTGGAAATTCGAGTTAGCCTGTAGGGAAGAGAATGATTCCAGGTAAAAATGAGGTAAGCAACAGGTAGGAAAAATTTTGTCTAGAAAACTTCAGGTGATCCGTAAGGCACAGTGAATATTTTGGGGATAAGATCTGAGATAATCTGTAGGGGACAGAATGACATTTTCCACAATAATCTAGAGGTAATCAGTAGGGTTTTTTTTTTAGAGGTAAAATTTAGATAATCTGTCAGGGAGAGAATGAACATTTTGAGGACAAGATAGAGGTAGTTAGAGGGTTCTTTTGATTGTAAAATTTGTGCTGATCTGTAGAGGACAAAATTAATTGTTGAGGGCTAAATGTGAAGTAATCTCTAGGGGACTAAGTCTTCATCACAAATTATTGCACAATATAATCTTCTCAATTTTAAAAACATCCAACTCAATGAGCAGCAGGACTGATCCATGTCCCAAACCACTTCCACTTTTTTTAAACACCAGTGGCTTCATCTGCTAGGAGCAGAAAGTGGGAAACCATGCAAAATAAATGTAGGGAGATATCAGGGAGCTGAAGACTGGTTTGGGTTGGGGAAAAACCCTAAAAGATCACCTAGTTCCAACCATGAAATCTGGTTTTTTCAGCTGTATTATCTAAAACCCTTTGAGCTGATAAGAGTTAAAAGCAAATCTCCTGATCCTCAGGGAACAGACTAACTTGCACTTTCCTTTAGCATAATAAAGCATTGCTATTTCTGCACCTTTTTGAGTCTCCAAAGCTTGTTTAAAACGAAATGCCTCATGCGGATGCTGAGTGTGAGAACAGAAAACCCAAAAGGATCCAACTTATTGGCAGAAGACTTTACAGCTCCTCCTCTTTTCCTTTTCCCAAAGGAAATTCCCTGTGGATCATAAACAATAACTAACAATTTCCCCCAGGCTGTGAAGAGGGAGCAGGTTTCTCTCAGTGCCAGGGTGTGTGTGGGTGTGTGCACAGCCATCCCAGGAACTCCAGTTTCCCACAACCTGCACCAGGCCTTCCCAAGGAAAGCACTTTCAGTGCTTTAATGAGAGCTCTAAAGACTCCCTGGCTATGGGCTGGGATCAGGAAGGTGACAGTGTGAAAATCCTCGTTATCTTCCAAGGGGTGAATGCCTTTTTTAATCACTGATCCACCTGTCCTTGGACTTTTCCTCTTGAGCCTTCCTGCATAAACCTCACAAAGGAGTTTCCATCCTCTATGACAAGGCTGCCCACCTTTTCCTTTGGAATGCAGAACCAAGAATTGAAACTTTTCTAGGTTTTTTTGTTTGTTTGTTTTGTCTTCTGTTTTGTTTTTATGTTCCTACGAATAATTAAACACTTCCATTCCTTCCTACTGGGAAACCTCTCTCCTTGTAACCATCAACGCGGTGTTCCATCCTCCCTGCCGCTGATGGGTCCCTACGTCAAAGAAGGCTGTAAAAAAAGCCAAGCTCGGAAACTCCTTTTTCTTACCCCATTTTCGAGCCCTGGGCGGCCGCTGTTCCTCTCACCGCTCTCCTGCTGCCACCTGCCGACCGCCCGCCTCTTTGCGAACTGGTCCCAGTTTCACAGCCCTTACTGGAGCGGCTGCTGCCTCGGGTTTGGAGGGTTCCTCTCGCAGGGAGCTTCCCGGCCCTGCAGCTTGGAGGGGGAAAACGAGCGCTGCCAGCCCCCACATCTGCTTTTTCTGTTCCTCCTTCCCCATCTCTTCTAGGGATTAAGGCAGAAAGGCTCCTGTCTGCTCCCTGCCTCACCCCTGTCTCCCCGGCCGTGCCTGTTCCTGTCTCAGCGACTCTGCTGAGCCCCTGTCGTGGTTTTGAACCAGTAATTAACAAACAAGGGGGAAAGAAGAATTATTATTTTTCTGCTGTGAGATATGGATTAAAATAAGAGCAAACCAGGTATAAAACTTAAAAGGAATAAAGAGGAGTTATTGACAAACTACAAGAATAAGAACACCAGAATAAACTTTTAGAAAAAACCTTTTCATTTCTCACTGCTCACTATTCTTTTGTTTACATGACAACAGAGACAAAAACTGTATAATTTTGATGGTTTAAACAGTTCTAATTCTTTCCATAGTCTTTTCCTCAATTTTTGTAGAGAAACAGAAGTTCCTTTCTGTTAATTTATGGAGTTTGTCACAAGAAAACTATTTTTGTTATAGTTTTTCGTTTCTTTGATATCAGCTGCTCAGAGCTACTGTTATTAAAGCCCACCCCTCCCATTCCACATCACTCTGAAATGTGTTATGGGTCATGAGTTTGAAGATAGCATTTTTAAGGATAAGTTAGTCAAAGGCAAAAAAGTATTCTTCATCTGCTTCTGTGAGCTTCACTAAGAAACAGTTTTTCTCATTGCCTCTCAAGGCTTCAAATTTCTCAGCACTTCACTATACCACAATTACTTCACTTATTACTTAAATTTACACTTTGAACACCTTATTCCTCTCCATACTCTATTATGAATTAAAGGGGTTTTTCTCAAGACTTCATTGTCCATTTCCATAGTTTTAACAGAAAGATATTTCAGCTTAATTAAAGCATCTCTTTAATTCTCTACCTTTCTTGAAGTCTCTTTTCTTTCTTGCCACTAGTAGTTTATAAAGTCTCTTTTCATGTTGATTTCTTTCCTTTTCTCTCTCTGGATGAAAAGATTAATCTGCAAGTTTCATCTGGATAAGAAAGAGTTAAAATCTTGCCCAGGTTTTGTAGATGGTTCTGTGATTTCTGCCGGAGCAGCAGCTGAAGCTGTTTTTGATAGAAGATTCCTCATGGCTGCTTTGCAGTGTAGTTGCTGTCTCAGCCTGCCGCAGGTCCAGAGCTTTTCTTCTTTACTCGGCAGTTTCTTAGTAAATTCTATTACAGCAAAACCTGCAGCTAAGCCAGGAACCGGCCTGGCCCGGCTCAGCCCGGGGCAAGCCCCCCGCTGGTCCCCATCTCCCGGCCGGGAGAACGGCAGGCCCAGCTCGGCCCCCCCCACCCAGGCCGCATGGCCTGGGCAGAGAACGGGAGGCCAGCCGGAGCTCCGCCACTCTTCACAACCAGGAAACAAAGAAACACTACAGACTTCTGGGTGTACACTTTAAGGTGGGGTTCACAAGTTGATTCTACTTTTCAATGGCTAAAACTGCTGTCAATTCTCAGCAATGACCGATAATTGGTCAAGAGAAAAGACTCCCAGTAGACCCTAGCAACTTTAACTTTCTTAAAGGTAAAGGAACTTTATGACAGCCCCCCAGGGGTGTCCCGGACCCCAGCCACGATGCTCGGCCCTGCTGGCGAGGGGAGGCTGTTGCCATCAAAGAAGAACGAGCGAATTGCCCACGAAGAGGGCAGCAAGCCCGAACAGCAGCCATGGGGACAGGACCCAGGGGCTGGGGGAGATGACAGCCAGCAAAAGGGGCTGTCCCCAAGCCAGCAGGATTTGCTGTCTGCTCAGCACGCGAGGAAGGAGTTCTGCTTTCCACGGGGAACTGATACTTTTATCAGTCTTTATCCAGTACCTGTGGACACAGCTGATTCCTCATGTTTGCTTTCCCGGCTGTCTGGCTTGTGCAGCCCCAGCACATGCCATTATCTGAGCTCTCCAGAGAGACTTTTAGTGGATCTTTCCCCCACTTTCGCAGCAGGTGTAATTAGAACAAGCCTTCATAATGAGGGTGGGAGCTCAGTGGGAATCGAGGTGCTGGCAGCTGATGTGCTTTTGACTGAGCTCCACCCACCCTTCCCTCTCTGCATCCTTTAGCCCCCTGCAAACATGTGCAGAATCTTCAAATGACCCTGCACCTTATTTTCTGTTCCTTTTTCAATTCTGCTTCTCTAAAACTGCTGAGGGCGAAATAAAGAAGTTGGTTTATTTTTAATCATCGCAAACTCTTTCCAAACCTGCAACGCAAAAGATTCACTTTTGACATGATGAGAGCAGCTGAGCCAGGGGGATTTCTCTCAAGAAGAGAGGCTGGCAAACCTTAAAGTAATAGCACCAGTAAAAAAAAGCTTCTGATGTTCCCCTGTCCCAGCAAGGCCAGTCTGCTGATCTCCCAGGTGAGTGGGAAGCCTTGTGCTTTTTGGTTTGGCTTTTGAAGCTTCTGTCACAGAGGAAAAAAGGCAAGTGAGAAGAGAGGGGGGATCAGATGCAGGCTGCAGGTGCATTTGTACCGGTGTCATCGGCTCTGGAACAGCCCTGCAGTTAAAAAAAAGCCACCATGTGGCTGTCAGCGTCTCAGTAAGGTCAGCAGCACCCTCAGCTGGGTAAAATCCGTGTCTCCCTGTCCTCTACAAACATGAAAACTCCCCATCTGACCAACCTACTTTCCCAACACACCATTCCAGGAAGGGAACTCAATTTAGGGTCAACCAAGTATAGCTCCTTTTCTTTCTGACCAGCCTGTGTGTGAAGAGAAAACCCCAGCAAAAAGGAGCTGATTGTGCTAAATGGCAGCAGTTACCCACTCTGGGCCTCTGTGGGAGAGGAAATGTCTGTAAAGTCGTGACTTGTCTCGTTCTCTCACCTCCAAATAGAAGGAAGTGAGAGCCACTTTGTACTGGAAAGTTCTGAGCACCCAGAAAACCCAAGGAGTGACTCAGGTGCTGAGTTATTCAACCAGGGTGCCCCACTGGGTTTTACTTGAGAAGCACCACACAAAGCCACAGGCACAGACCAAAGTGTGGTCTCTGCTGCAGGTTGTCCTCTTCTGCTCCTCACCCAGAGCATCACAAGTGTTAAGAGTATGGAAATAAATTCTGGCAACAGTGGCTTATTAATATCTAAGCCAAACCCTTGGTGTCAAGGTGTTTATGAAAAGGTGTGGTTTTATCAAGATGTTCTCAAATGTTGACGAAACCTCCAAGAAGCCTTAGGCTGGAAGAGGTTCCTCATGCTGAGTGCTTTCATCAGTGAGGTTTATTGGTGCAGTTTATTTCCTTGCCCTAATGTGTTATTTGTATCTCATCTTTTTGTGGCCCTGCCATTTCATGGGGTGCTTAAATCCACCTAATGCAGGGGAAGGACCATCCTGTGCTCTCTTTCTGTCCCTGATACAGGTTCCCTCTCCCTCCCTTTGTGAGACCTGCAGTAAAGTGAGCCTGTAATCTTTCCCTTTATTGCCTTTCCTTGGCAGGGGGAATTTAGAGTTGGATCCCCCTGATCTGGCTGGATCAGGAGCCCATCGGGTCTACTCTGGGTCAGTCTGTTTCTCAGCAGGGAAGCAGCAGGAGTGCGTGGCCAGGGTGTGGTGCAGGAAAGCCCCTTCCAGCACCAGCTCAGGCGTGCAACAGCTCCACTGTGAGCACCACTCAGCCCCTGGGTGGCTTCTGACAATCCCCTGAAGTCATGCTGTGGCCTTGTGGGCCTTGTGTACAAAGGGAAGATAACCTCTGCCTGGAGACCTTTCTGGCTTGGTGATAACCAAATCCCCACTGCTTTGCACACAATGAGGACACCAGGACCTTTGGAGCCTTGCTCATCACAGAGAAGGGCCTTTCCAAAAAATAATCTGAAACAAAAGCACCCGAGCAGATAAAGGATAGAGAACCAGGATCTGCCCAGAAGCCTGGGGAGTTCACTGGGATGTCCATAGGGTCAGCTGGAAGATCCACCTGTAGGAAATGGCACTGCTGCATCCTGGCAGCCTGGAAGGATGGAACTTGCTTCTCCACCTCGGCTGCTCTAGTCGTGGTGGGTGTCATTTGAAAGGTGTGTTGTGGAATGAGAGATGGTGTGTGACACATCCTGCTCGTGAACCCATCGGTCTCAGGGACACAGCAGGGCGAGTCCACCAAGGTCATCTGCTTTGTGTGGACACCTGCAGCAGGAACCACTGCTGCCAGCAGGGAGGCTGTCACTGGAACAGCTGTTCAGAGCAAGCTGGGGAAACCCAGATGCTTTTACTAGAAATCACTACAAAATTCCATGTATCTTCTGATCGCCCCAGGCAGCATCAGGAAAACCAAATAAGAGCAAAACCTGTTTGCTTTCTAAGCTTCCCTGTGAAACAGGAGCAGCTCAAACCTGATAATCCTCATTTTTATGAAAAAAACCAGTTTGCACATTTCTTGGCGTTAGTTAAGTCTCATTTGCAGATCTGCTAGCAAGGACAGAACATGGTTCTGAACCTTGTCCTCCCACTAAAGGAGCACAGAGAGAGACCAGCTGCAGCTGAGCATGACAGTTCCAACCTGACAGGAAGCAGCTGTTGGAAAAGTTTTAACAGGCAGCTGCAGTGGCCCGGTGAGGGGAAATGGGGATGGTTATTTTTCAGCAGGTCCCTTGGGTTGGTTTTTTCCTCTGTCCTTCCACAAGTGCTGGGTGTGACCCAGTGTGTTAAGCCAGGAATACCACTTGCTGCTCTTGACAGAGTGAGCTTTTGCTGCTTTTTTTTCCCCCTCCTCTCTCTTCCATGGGCTCAGCCATGCTTTTGTTCTGCAGCTGACTGGGTGGCAGTGCCCAAAGATGAATGCTAACTCCTACACCTCTCTGCCCTTCCCTGGGGAAGGATAAAAAGGGTTTTGTTTCTCCTTTGACGTTCACCATGGCAAACAAAGCTCAGCAGAATGGTGAGTTTTGCTCCAGCTATTTCCTGGCAGTAGCTGAGCTTGTGTGGGTACATGATGCTGACTTTCTTAGGGCCAGGATTAACAAACTGAGGGTGAAAATAAGACTTTTTTGATTTTTTTTTTTTTTCCTGTGAAGAGCAAGTGTAAAGACGCACATGAGGTGATAATCATGGAAATTGTGACTGCCATGGAAAACCAGGCTGCAGGCTTCCACTGTGATTGCCATGGAAAACCAGGTGGCCAATACTTCATTAGTCAGCACTGCCCATGGAATTCATAAAGCATCTCTCTTGCCTGTGTTTGCTGCTTGGAGGAGATGCTCCAATATCCCCAGCTGCTGTTGCAGTGTGAGTGACACAGGAAAGGAGGCTGCTCCAGGGAATCCTCTTGTGAAATCCAAAGGTATTGAATCACAGCCGTTTGCCCTCCTTGTGCCACAGTCCTGGTGTTTTTTCCCCCAGAGTGAAACATGCTTTTGCTTTATGAAATTGGAAGGTGAAGAAACCCTAGAAGAGGCTCAGGAAGTTTGCTGTGGGATGCCTGTCAGACTTGGAGCAAGCAAGGGATGAACACCACACTGGGCAACTTGCTCCAAACGCTTAAAATCCCAGACTTAGCTGGGACAGTGGAAGAAAGAGGTTGAGTCTCTGGCTGTATTTTTACCCTTTTGGGCACATTCACATTCAGGGCAGCTATTCAGACACCCACGACTCTGGGTGTGGTTTGTATCCACTGGTATGATGAAGAAAAGACCTTGTGGTGGGAGCTGCACTTGCCACTTCCCCCCTGCAGCCTTGTGACTTTGATTAATCTCAACCCGTGCCACTTTTGGCTGCAGTGATTAGCTGCTGCTGCAAGCTTCACTGAAATCCACAGCCTGGCCTAAAAGTCCGTGAGTGTGCAGCTGAGGTGAGGTCACATGTGAGGAGGTGCTGCCTGATGCATTTTGTGACCTAAAAAACCAGAACTGTAGACCTTGCACTAGCACAGAATCTCAGTGAGCAGGAAAGCAGTGATCACTGCCTGACTTCTCAGGCTGTTTGTTAAGATATTAAACGACATAATCTTCCTGTCCTATTCCTTCTCTCTTTCCTACACATCAGCTCTTAGCTCATCTAAAGTTTTGAGGACAGCATACTTGGGCTTTTATTTCTGGCCCAAACTCTTCTGTTTTGCACCTTCTTCCCCAAATAATATGTTCTATTTCGTGCCTTCCTTTTTGCTTTGGATAATGAAGGAAGAGAAACCAAGTATTTCAACAGAGAAGGAAACTGTGAAGAAAGTTTGGGGGGGTGGCTGCGTTTTCTCAGCCTGGTTCCTTACAGCAGCCTTTGTAGCTGTTCTCTGCCAACTCTTATTTTTCCTGCAAAAGCTGTAATTCTTTGTGCTTTTCCTTAAAGCTGTAGCTCCTGGAGTACTGTGATTATCTAATCACTTCTGAGTGAACCAAAATGAGTCACAGCAGATGGAAAACACTGGATGACAATAACCTCCACTTCTGAAAAAGCCCTAAGTGCTTCTGAGTGAAAAAAACCCAACTTCTAAGTGTAATCCTCGAAAACCCATGAAGCAGAGACCAAATGAAAGGAGCTCAATTTTGTATATATATTTTTGTTTTATATATTTGTATCAAAATACATTTTAAAATCTATTATACTTTTTAATTTGTTTCCTTCCTGGATAGCTTAGATGTATAGTTCTAAATTTTTGGGGGGTTGGGTTAAATAGGATTTAGAGAAACATATTACTTTACATTTATAAAAAGAAAACCTGCTTTAAAGGTTGTGGCAGAGATTTATCTGGCTGCAATCTCGATGTTTATGGCCCTGACAAGATGACACAATGGGAGCAGGAACAGAATTCTGCATCTTGGTGCATATCCTTTAAAACATTGATGAGCTGGTGCTGCACTGTTGATTCCCTTTTATTTTGGAGGAATCATCTGCTTTTCTGGCAACTCTGTTGCAGTTGCAGATCTTTCTAGAGCTGGTCAGAAATCCTGGTTCATGAGGGCAAAGCCTTTATGGCTACTGATGATCTTTATGTTGATCTACTTGAAGTATCAGTTGCCTCGGGATATGGTTTGCCTTGAAATAGGAGTCTAATCCCAGTAAGTAGTACCTAAAATGCTGAGGAAACCTGGCAACAAAATACAGCTTGTAACTAAAATGCACAACTTGTGACAGCTGACAAAGGAAATACTGAAATGAGAATTAGCTGCAGTGATTTGAGGTTTTATGTTATGCTTTGCTGGGAAAATCCAGTGTACTTGATGTGACCCCTTTTGATAATTAAGTTGTGGCTGGGCTGAACGTGGGAAGGAACGCAGCCTGTGACCATGGCAGTGTTAATTGAGAGCTCTGCTGTGGCACGGCTGCCAAAGGGGGCCGGTCCTCAACGCTTTCACCCCCGTGCTGTGCCACAGGCGTTCAGACAGAGAACCGGATCCAGGCAAAAAACTGCCTGGGGAGAGGAAGGGATCACTCCTAAAGCCAGATCAGCTGCTGGGCTCAGCAGTGTGTGGTTGTTTGTGCTGGTGCCAGGGGCCGAGAGACTGAAAATGTGTAGGGTGACAGAATCACGGTGTGGTTTGGGTTGGAAGGGACCATGAAGGACATTTTCTTCCAAACCTCCGCCATGGGTGGGGACACCTTCCACTGGTCTGGGGTGCTCCAAGCCCTGTCCAACCTGGCCTTGAACACTTCCAGGGATCGGGCAGCCACAGCTTCTCTGGGCAGCCTGTGCCCCTCACGGGGAAGAATTTCTTCGTCACCTGAACCTACTCTGTGTCAGTCTGAAGCTGCTGCTGGCTCGCTCTTACAGCCCAGCTGGCTCATCATGTGCTGCTCTCTGCACCTTGGGCTGATTCAGGACCCCGATCCAGTCCAGAACCATCTGTTTCTGTGGGTCAGGGTTGTGGTTTTTGGTTGTTTCTTTTTTGTGTGTGTGCCAGGAGGAGTGGGGCAGGTCCCACGTGCCCTGACCTGCAGCTCTGCCCTTGGATGCAGTCCCTGCAGCACTGCCATCCCATTTGGAACATGCTCTGATGCTTTCTGCCCTGGGAAGAATGTCAGAGCAGGAGCTACTTCTCTGCAGCCTGTTAGTGGGAAGGAAGGGGGTGTGTGTGTGGGTGTCTGTCTCCACTCCAGGAGGACCCGCAAGCCAAACCATTTGGTGAATCACAGGGAGGCTGCTCTTGGGTTGGAATCAACTTCAAATGTGTTCAAGGCTCTGCACGAGGCTGTCAGGCTGTAATTTGTGGCTGGCTTTGCTTCTTCTCCTCCTCCTGCTGCTGCTGCAGACACTTTTCCAGAGTGGAAATGCAAAAGAGTCTGAAAGCCAGGCTGCTGCGGAAAATGCCTCTCTTTATTTATTTCACTTGTTTTGGTTTTTTTTCTTTTGCAAAGAGAACAGTTCTCCTGCAGAGCTGGCTGCGGCTGCAAAACCAGAGCCTGCAGGGGCCTCTGGCCGGCCTCCCGGGATTGCCAAAGAGAGATTCCTCACGTGCCCCACTTATGCAAAGCGAAGAACTGGGCGCCAGGAGGGCGAGGTGACGTGGAAGGAATTCGTGTGCTGTAGGCACGACAAAACTGAGCATCAAAACCAGCCGGGCTCTGGTGCTGGCCCAGTCCAACAGGTTGGTAGGGGAGGCAGCTGCAAAGTGAGTCATGTGTTTAGCTGCAGGAAAGTCCCTCACTTGGCTGCAGCTTTCCGAGCTCTTCCTACTCGCTTTCTCCATGTGCGCCTCCCAGAAAACGGGGCTAAAAACCAAGCTTAGGCTGGGGGAGGCCTCCTTCTCCCTCAGCCACAGCCAAGTGACTCAGCTGTATGTCACTGCAGACAAGCCACGATCCTTCCTGAGAAGCCTTATCTGGTATCTCATCTGGGAGGTTTGTCCTCAGGAAAAACCCCAAATCTCAGCAGAAGCAGAAGGTGGTAGGCAGATCCTCAGTGCCAGGTCTCAGCTCACATCTGTGAGCTGGGCTTGGTCCCAACAGGCTGAGATATCCTTTGGAGTTTCCCACTCTTCCAAATATCCACAGCAGACAGCTGGTACTTGAACTCCTGATGCAGTTTATTTTGTTTAATTCAATTTTTAAGTGAGGAAAGTAGCAGACAATGTGGCTAGATCAGGAAAGCTAAGTCACGGAGACAATTAGTTATTCCCAAATATTACGTGCTCTGTGCTTGAGAGAGAAAAAAAAAAAAAAGTCCCAAATCAATGGGAATTGGCAAAGCTCCAGGAAAACCTGGGCTAGCCTGAAATGATAACAGATTGGGGGTAGAACCTGGTAGCTCCAAGCTACTCCCTTCTTCTCCCTGTCCTTCAGCTCCCAGAAAGAAAAACACCCTGCCTGCTGAAACAGCTTTCACGTTCCAGACAGTCTTACTTAACCCCCTTTTAAATATTCTTCACAAAGCTCTTCTTTTTTTGGTGTATGTTTTCCTAGGTTAGTAGCTGGCTGATGGTTGGAAAGTTGAGGTGCCTCGTCAACACTTTTTGTACACTCACGAGATAAGGGCAGCGCACTGAGCCCTGCCTAGGCAAGGTGGCTTTAGAGCCAGAGTAAAGGTTGCTTGTTTAGTCTGGCCAAAATTGAGGGTGGCTTTCTGCCTCGTTGATTCAGTTGGGGTGCACCTGGCTCCAGTTTGGGAATTACCTAAGAGCCTGGCTCCTGATGGTGGTGATAACAGAGGTTCTGGAGGCTCTGAATAAATCTGTGCTCACTTGTGGAGGGGCAAAGGCCCTGTGTAAGCATTAAGTTCTCCTGATGTGGTTTGTGAAGAAAATCACTGTAATTGGGGTAACTTCTTAGCTTTTTTTTTATAAGGACCTTATAAGAAAAGGAGAAATGTGTGTTACGCTGTTTGGTATAGCCTGGCAAAGTGAAACAGAACAGATCCGCTTCCTCCTAACCTGTAATGCAAGTAAACCTTAAATGTTATCAGCAAGTCCGGTCTTTGAAAAATGGATGTGTAGGTAAGGACCTAACAAGGTAAAAACTTGTGTGCTCTCAAATGAAGGGCAGTACCTGGAAGTTCCCCGTGAACTGGGCAGGATAAGCTGGGTAGAGGCCAAGCTCTTTAGATGGGATAAGTTTGTGTTATGTTGAGGCCACAGAGGATGCCCAAATTCCCCAGGCTGTGGGAAGCATTATCAAGGGCCCTTCTTGCAGCCACAGCAAGCCTTGAGTGTGGGTTTAGATGAAGAGGGGAGCTGGTCTGGCTGCTCTGCCCAGTCCTGGAGAGCCCATGAGGGATCTGCCCTGTCCCTCAGCTGAGCAGGTTCAGTTTGTTGATCCAGTCAGGAAAACACTGCCTTTTTTTTTTTTTTTTTTCCTCTGGGTTAGTTTGTTTTTCCAGTGAGCTGAATCAGTGCAAGGGGCAAGGCAGGAATAAGAGGCTGGGAAACCAGCAAGTGAATTCAGGCTGTTGCTCTTAATTATACTTTTAATTGCTGTTCATTTGGAGCACAGGGATACCAGTGACAACAGGGAGCCTTCCCTGCACGGCAAGGTAAAACCAGCATTCCCATTGCTTCCCAAGCAAGATGGGAAGCACTGCGGTGGCACTTATCCAACATGTTTGGTTCTGTGGAGACCTCGCAGCACATCCCACTGCCTGAAGGAGGCTGGGAAGGGATTCTTCAGCAGCAATTGTAGTGACAGGACAAGGGGGAATGGGTACAATTTGAGGGAGAGGTAGTTGAGGTTGGATATTAGGAGGAAACTTCTATTACTGTGAGGGGGTTAAGGCACAGGGAGGTTTGTGGATTCACCATCCCCGGAACTGTTCAAAGCCAGGTGGGAGACAGCCTTTACCAACCTGGCCTAGTGGGAAGCCGATTGGAAAAGGCGCATTCCAACCCCTTAACACTACGTCTCCATGTTGGTGTGTGCCTCAACCAGCCTAGCTGGTCTATGTGAGGGGGGACTCCTGCCTTTGGGACCCCCACCGCCTCATGGCAGCGCCCGTGGAGGCAAAAATCGCCTTGAAGGCTTTTTTTTTCTTCCCGGCCAGACACCGCCGTTTGCAGCGGCGGCGGGGCCGGGGAGGTCCGGGGAGCCGCGGCCTCCCGAACCCGAACTCGCAGCCGCCATTTTACGCCCCCCTCAGACGCCTCGCGCCCCTCACACCCCCTGCCCCCCCCCCCCCCCCCCCCCCCCGCTCCTCCCGCCCAGCTCCCGCCATCCCTTGCGCGTGACCGGGGCGGTGTGCGCGCGTGCGCGCCCCTGCCCCTATATAAGGGCGGGTGCGGGCGGTGCCGGCGGCGCCGCATTGCAGGCGGGCACGGAGGGGGAGCGATGGCGCGGCCGCTGATCCTCGGGCTCCTCAGCCTTCTCGGGCTCCTGGCCGCCGGTAAGCGCTGCACTCCGCCTCCCGAGCCCCTTCCCCATCCAGCTTAGCCCCGGCGGGCTCGGGGAGAAGTTCACCGAGCGCCCAGCGTGCCCGGGAGGAGGGCAGCGCGGAGTGGGCGAAGGACGGTCCTAGCGCTGTTTGTATTCCCCCGGCAGGACCCGCTCCCAGATCCCAAACAGAGGAAGCAGCGATGAGGGAGGGTGGGGGGGAGTGGGGGTTTCGAGGGCGCCTTCGGGGTGGCTGGGATGGAAAAGCTGTGTTTGGGGGCGGGGAGAGTCGCCCAAAAATAGCGCCAGGGAAAGGCTGGGAGAAGGGGGGGAGTCCCCCTGAGGATCCGGCCATTCCCGCTGCTGGTAGGGAAGTGACTTCCCGATGGAACCGTGCTCGGTGTGTACCCAAATCCGACACGAATCGGGCAGCTCGGACCCCGCGCTGTTGGGGACAATGGGGAGGGACAGTTTTTTCCTGCCAGCAGCGCTGTTTATCTCAGCCACTTCAGGGATAGATGGCTGCTAATCCTCTTGCAGATGGCGGGAGGTTGCTTTGCTGTTGTGTTCTGCTCCATATGGAAAATTCCAGCGGTTTTGCTGCTTGCTGTCTCGTTACCTGTTGTTGCTGAGGTGAAAGTGATGGGGGGGAATGGATGATCGTCTCCCTTTCGCTGTAGGACCAGAGGTTAGAAAATGCAGTGCTTGTGTTTTGTACATTGCAGAAGCTTGACAGAGGTACAGAAATTATTCATAGTCTGAATGGTAATACTCCTTTAGGCTGCAGGGTGGGATAGCTAGAAACCCCAGAATGTAAGGACTTACACAGTGATGTGCACTGTTACTTCGAGAATTTTCTTCTAAATTAGACTATATTTTTTATTAAAGTTTATTTGCTCACAAGTTTAACCTGCAGCATTTCAAAAGTCAGCGGAAAAGAAAAAGCACGACTGACTATTTAAAGGCTGTAGGAGTAACCAGCTGGCATAATAAATAATCCTGTGGAATTTTTCATGATTGTATGTGAGACTTGTACTATATTGTAGTTTTACTGTCATAAAATCATAGAATGGCCTGGGATGGAAGGGACCTTAAAGGTCATCTAGTTCCAACCCTTTGCTGAGGACAGGCACACCTTCCCCTAGATATACTGATAATATTTAGTATGCTGATATGTGGACAGTTTAATGGATTATCTCAGACTTTTCAAGCAAGAAGGCAGATATCAGCTTTCACTCTGTATGTTTATGTGCTTTCACTGTGTCCTTTGAGTCTGCTCTGTGCTGAATTAGCTGCCATCAGTTACCACTCCTTCTGGGACTGTTTCCAAATTGCTGAAATCATTGCAGTTTTTTGCGCTGTGAAAGTGAAAAGGCTTCACCTTGAAGTATCCACCAGCTTTCCCATTAGTGTATTTAGGGAAATTGTAATGAGAAACCAGTTCAGCAGTGAGAGTTCACTTGGCCTACCTGTTAGAGGCTTGGTATGCAGCTGAGGGCAGCAGGAGACTAGTCAGGCCTGTTTTTCCTTAGGAAGTCACTCTTTTAACACAAATAAACAGCTGTCTTTTTTCACCAGGGTTCTGTTATGAATGCTCATTGCCTCACCTACCGTGCAGATTTTCTTGAAGATTTTGCTGTGACAGCCCCAAACACTGTTTTTGTCTGCCAGGCTGGCTAATTAGCTGTGCAAAAATTCAGCCACCCTTGTCAGATCCTAATGGAGTCGCTTGGCTGCCTTACAGGCTGTGAGGGTTTTTGGTTGACCTACTTACAGGGCTTCTGTGCATCTTCCCTTTAAGGGAGACACAGAGGAATTAAAGCAGGGTGTACAGGTCCTGGCATCTCTGGACTACTGATGTGCACTCTGATTATTCCTTGTCTTTGAGGCAAGGAGGAGAAAGGCTGGGTGTGCTGTTAAAGCACGACTTGGCTTCTGTTTAACTGAGTATTTTCCCCCCTTTTGCTAAATTAAAAGTTAAGCTGGGAGTGGAAAATAAAAACTCTGAGGATATGATTTTTTTCACATCGCTCCTCCCCTAAAAGAGTAGACTTAAAACCTTGTAAGGAAGGAAGATTTGAGTTAATGTGTAATTCCTCTAGCAAACACTGGTCAGAACATCTGGGTACAGGAAATTTGTAGCCTGACTTGAGTTTTCTTGAGGATATGGATAAAGCAGGTAATTGGACTCTTCTGTAGTTTGCAAGCTTGTTATGATATGAATGTGGTTTCTAACAAAAAAAAAAAAAACCAAAACCAAAGCCAGGCTGGTGCAGCCAGCCCTGCAGATTAAATTAGGAGAAGAGTGGAAGGTGTCTTGTGCCAGCAGTGGTGTGTCCAGCGTGACCAGGGCAATGACAGGGGGACCCCTGTGCTGGGCACTGCCGAGGCCACACCTCAAATCTTGTGTCCAGTTCTGGGCCTTCACTGCAAGAAGGACACTGAGGTGCTGGAGCGTGTCCAGAGAAGGGAACGGAGCTGGAGAAGGGTCTGGAGGGTAGGTCCAGGTTGGAAATTAGGAGAAATTCCTTCTCAGAAAGGTGCTGGAATTGGCTACCCGGGGAGGCAGTGGAGCCACCATCCCTGGAGGCGTTCAAGAAATGTCTGGACTCAGTGCTCTGGTCTGGATGACAAGGTGGTGGTTGGTCACAGGTTGGACTTGATGCTCCTGGAGGCTTTTTCCAGCCTAAATGGTGCTGTGATGGCATAGAAATAAAATCCGTGTTTTCTTGGAGGAGTAACTGTGTCTGTGAGGCAGTGTCAGGCTGTCACATAGCGAAGCCGGTGCTTTGATAGCGCAGCTGTCATGTGCCCTGTGTAAACCTGCCCTTGCACAATCCCCTCCTTGTTTATAGCAGGCAGGTATAAATAGAAAGGGTTGCTGTTGGTTGTGTCTGGAGGAGCTGAGCCAGCCCTTCTGCCAGCTCCCAGTCACGCCTGGCCCAGTGCTGCCCGAGCCCTTTCTGCAGCTCTGCTCTGCTCACACACCGCACAGGAGCTGCTCTGGAGCCTCCAAACACCCGGGGGATGTGGAGGCTGGAGCAAGAGAGAGGGAGCTTGTCAGCAAAACTGGGTGTGTCACCTGATATCAGCTGAGCCTCCCCGGGTGCTTGGGCTGTGCTATTTCAGGGAAGGCTTTTCTGATATAAAATGCAGGGACATCTTGGTTTTGTAATTATGGGGGAAGCAGGGCCAGTTACTGCTGCCTGCCATGGGTTTTTGTTTCTATATCTCATGTAGATGTGATTCTTCAAAGCAGCTTGGGGGCAATGCCTTAGAACTCTATGACAAAAAAAGTTTCTTTTTTTTCTTAAAGGATTTACTTTCTGTTTTCTTTTTTTTTTTTGAGCACCTTTTAAATGCAATTCATTTGCTGCTGCTACTAAAATATCAGAGTTCCTCCTGCAATTAAAAAAGGGTACATTGAAGTGTGTGTATGTATTTTAGGGCAGTGCTTCTCTGTGTTTTGGTCATGGGGCAATGTTTGATGTCAGATGCCTGATAGCAGATTTTCCCAGACTTTGTGCCGTGGATGTATTTGTCTGGTGAAAAAGGAATGTTAAATACAGGATTTCTGCAGAGACTCGCATGAAGTCTGTCCCCTGTGTCCCCTCAAAAAAAAACAAACAATAACAAACCCTCAGAACAAAACCAGAAAGAATTGAGATGGACCACAAGTATGCCCCAAACATTTTAGAGTATTTCTACAGGCATCTTCTGAAGGGAAAAGTGCTGCTCATAACTTTTTGGGAATATCTTAGCATATTTTATGGGTTCACTTACTCCTGATGACTACCAGGTGCCCTTGAACATCCACTTATCTCTTCTGGATTCTGCCGTAGAAAAATGTCAGCAGTCAGGCCTTGCTTGGCAACATCTGGCCAGCTTGGAAATCATTCTTTTGCAGTCACCTAGGACAATTTAGGGGTACTTCTACTGTCCCAGCTCATCCAGTTCTCTGCTGTCTTTAACTTTATTGTGATTTCTTGTACCTGCACAAACTGTTTCTCATGCCATACCTGTGTTCACCTGAGGCAGAGGCAGTGTGCCAAAATGAGAATGAGTTCCCAGCTTTGAGGGAGAGCCTGGTTGTGTTAACTCCAGACTCGTTTCTTGCCCATCACACTAATTAGGAAAGTTTCAAGCTTGGTTTTTCACCAGTAGATGTTGGATAGGAAGACTCATTTTTAACTGGAATGCTGGTAACAGCCAGCCACGTTTCCTTCAGTTTTTCTTCATATTGCCTGTAATCCCTCAGATGTCGTGATCACTTTACTGCTTCATTAATCCAGAGGCCTAGGAGCCCTTTGGCAAGAGTCACTGGTCTGTGATGTGGTCACAACTTTTGAAGTTTTACTCATTAACTGCCAGAGAGGTTGTGGAGTGTTGAGCCCTTCAGATAACTTCAGGTTGGGGTCACTCCTTCACTTCTTGACACTTTGTAAACTTTGGTGAAGAGAAGTTGATCCCTCTTGACTTCTTTAACTTAAACTGGCTTTGCTTTTGCAAGTCTCAAAGGAGGTGGGGAAAAGTCAGTAACAGAGCACAGATGGCAGAGGCTGATGCATTCACTTGGTCTGTGGTGTCTCTGAGAGATAATGAATTGTATTTTTATTTTTTAACATTGTAAGTAGGACAGCCTGGGAATAACATCCTTCCTGATGAATAGCTTAATACACTTAGGCAGGTTGGACTGTCACAAAAGCATAAGAGTTGACAGCACCCTAAATGATCTTTGCATTTTACTTCAATCCATTGAGTTGAACAGCAGCTCACTCTTTCCTTGTGTATATTTTTTTTCCAAATTACAGATTAATTTGTCTGTAACCAAGGGTTTTTCTAGCAGTTGGATTTGGAGCAGGCTGGAGTCTTCAGGTTGAATTTCTTTGTGTTCTGGATGGTTGTTTCCTGGTTCATCCTTTGGCCCTTTAGGGAATCTGCTCTGGCCCCTCAGAATCCTTGTTCATTGATGCTTACATAAGGTGTTAACTTCTAAGTTTCTTTTGTAGCTTCAGGGCAGCTTTGGAGGGGATTTCTTAGGGTGTTTTTCTGAGAATGTAGGGTAGAAAATTCAGACTGGCTCTGTGTGTAAGAAGAGTGAGACAAATGCTTGAGGGAAGGGAAGGTGTTTTCCAAGAAAGGTAATAATTGCCTGGCAGTTTTCCTGTAGCTGTCCTTGCAGAATGGTAATCCAGACATTATAAGCTTCCTTCCTTTTAGGTTCCTGTTACCTGGAGAGGAGTGAAGAACTGAGCTGTGCTCTCATGTGTGTGGCTCTATAAGCCAAGTGGAAAAGGTGATATTTTCTGAGGGGACCATCACTCTACTTCCCAAAGTTGTGTCTATATGTTAGGATAAACTTGGTAAAGCAAAGGGTGTTTTTTTGTTGTTTTTTATTTTTTAATTAAATTGAAGAAGCCACATCTGGAGTGGTTCAAACAGGGAGAAAGCAGTGAAGAGGATGAGTAAAAAAACACCTTGGCCTTCACAGATAAAGTTGTTTGATGCTCTGAAAATGCAAGAACTTGCCTTGCAAGAACCTCAGGAAATGGGGGGAACAGGTCTTGGTGGGCAACTCTTAAAAGACTGTTGAGAGCTGATCTACAGAGAAAGGAGAAATCTATTAAAAAAATGGATGACCTTAGGTAAAGAACACTATCTAAAATAAAGAGGTGCCAGAGATAACAAAGAAATTAATTCCCTTGGGTTTGTCCATCAAGCACTGAGAGCTGTGTGAGGCAACTGATGGTGCTTTGCTTTCTCTTGGGTTGCTGCTGTGCTGGGGATGTGAAATACCATGTTAAGGTGTTGCTCCTTTTGTAGCAAAGGCTATTTGGAGGGAACAGTTAAAACTCAAAAGTATTTTTTCTGAGACAGCACATGGTTTTAACACACTTCACTAACATGTTTATTTTTGTTGTAATTGAAGTTAATATATGAGGGAAAAATTCTGTTTCATAGTTAAGCAGGAGAACAAGCTGAAAGAGAAAAAGTGGCAACAGTAGAGAGTTTCAGCTATTCTTTTCTGAATCTGCAGGATCTGAATTAATGCAGAGTTTTTTTTAGCTTTGCTTCTGTTTTTCCCAGAATGTTCAGAAAGGGAGGATGGATATTGTTGCAGTGTAGGTGCATCCTTTCATAATAGATACAACATTTCACACAAAAGTACTTCCCCATCATACAGCAGGAAAATACAATAAATATTTAACTGTGTTTGAAGTCGCTATGGAAGGTGTCAGAAAAGAAGCCATTATTAGTGTGTGTCATCTTTATTCTGTAGCTGCTCTAAAATGTGCCAGCCATGTGTGGCCCTGACAAACAAATTTGCTTAGTCACTGTCTGACTGGAAAGATCTGTGCTGAAAACATAAAATTTAGACTTGTCTTGACACACAGCCAGCAAAGCTGATAAATTAGAATAAATATGAAACACAGAATTTTTGTCATACACTTCATAATGATCTGTTGTTAAGGAAGAGGGAACAAGACATTGTGCTGAAGCTGCTACAGAACTGAAAAGTCATACAGTGACAGGATCTTAAAAGTAAAAACATCAAACAAAACCTGAAAGCTCACTAAGAGCCTGATCAAACCAATGCAAGTTACAGCATGAATTCTTCCATTTGGCTTTAAAACACTCTCCTAAATCAAGAGTTTGAGAGACTGCTTGGAATAACTATTATTGCAGTTGTATAGTTCAGTTTTGTAGTTTACAGTGTGTTTCAGTGTAGGAGGAGTAATTGTCTTTTGATAAAGGCATAGGTTAAAAGCTGTACTTGTAAATAGTTGGGAATCTTTGATTCCACTGTTTAAAGTCCAGGTCTGGACTGACTTCATTCAGAGCTTGACTCTTCCTTCCAGAGCCTTCCTACCCCTGTTCAATGCCAGTATCTGAAAGAGAAGAATAACTTTCCCTCAACCAAGTGTATTCTTGTTTATTGTCATGCTGCCAGAGCTGCCAACTCTTTGGCTGGCCAGTCTGACTCTGAAAATTAACTATTCTTAGGGCTTCCAGATCAATAATGCTGGAGTTTAGAATAGGCTGTAAATATTTTGCTAACCATATTTTATTAGAAGCTTTGAAGTCTTGCTCCTGCAGTCTGCCAGGCACTACCAGTGTGCTGTCCTGCTCAGTAACAATATGCAATGAATATGAATTTTTTTTACTGGGAGAGAGGGTAACAAGCTTCAAGCTCTTGTGTAAAAAAAAATCAGGCGTGCAAAGCACGTTTTTCTAAAAATAAGTGGGTCATTCCTCTGAAATCCAGTGTAAACAGGCTTTATAAATCAGCAGCTGAGAAGGCTGCAGAATGCCACCCATAAAGCAGTGTTTATGTGGCTGTTCGACGAGTGCTGGCCATGTACCTTGTAGATGTGCTGGTAATTCAGCTCTAAATCGATCCTCTAATTGCCTAGAACAGGGCTTGAGAAATGGGAAAGTGATTGTCTGCTGTAACCTCACTAGAAATGGGAAAGTGATTGTCTGTTGTAACCTCACTAGAATCTTCATAGAAATGAAACAGCTCAACTCCTGCCTCGTGGTTGACAGTGTAATTTTGGAGGGTTTTGTGGTGTGCAAACAGCATTTGGTGCAAATGTCGCACTTGTACAGCTAATAGGTTTGAACAGGTTGGCTTTATGTTTAGTTTTTTTAAATTTTTGTAAACTTCGGCAGCAGTGCCCTGTAGGCTTGGACTGTGGTGGATTTCTTTGGAGTCTGCCTGCTACAGGATTTTAGGAGTTGTTTCTTGATTGGTTAGTGCAGTGTAGGGCATTGTGAAACACAGCTTATTGACAGATAGGATGTTTTTAGGAACTGAGAGAAGTTTGGTGTCAGATCCAGGCAGCACAATTAAAAAAAAAAAAGCTTGGGAAGTCAGCAAAAACATGAATTTGATTCACTTGTCCTACTAATTACTCATAGTGAAGATACTTAACATTTCTTTACCAGGACTGTTCAGAAAAAGTATTCTGTATCTTACTTGAAGGCTTCATAGGTTGCATGGCAGTCCCACATGGGATGGGAGATAATGTCCAAAAAAGGACTGGTACATTTTTTTCCCCACCTCAGATGTTTCTGTACACAGTTGGAAGACCTGACCAAGAAAGAAAAAGGAAGTCTAAATAGATTTAGTGAGTTTAAAAAGTATGATAGAACATTCCTTAAGAACATTCTTAAAGCTTTCTGTTTATGGTCAGTGTTTTGGTCTGTACCTGCTCTGAAGTCTTCCATGCAGTGTGTATATTGTTGTGGCTCCTAATCTAGTTTCTTTCCTCACTCTCTCACTTGCTGTGTCAGAACAGCATGCTTCATGTGGGAGAAGGAATGCAGACAGCAATTACAAGCTGGTTCAGAGCTGAAGGGCCAGTAGGGCAGGAGAACAGGGAGGTCGTAGCTTTGGGAATCAGCTCTCTGTAGGGCAGATTAATGTAATGAGCAGTTTTTTCTCTTTCAAGCAGTAGTTCTTGTGTGCTAAGCAAAGTGAGGTTTTGTATTTTGGGAGTTTTAATTTTTTTTGTTACAAAAGGTAGATGGAATGGGAACGGACTGCTGAGGTGCTGAGACTCGGGGAGTTCAACCTTTACAGCTTTTCCAGGGTTTGTTTTTTGTTTTTTTTTAATTTGGCTCTGCAACCTGTGTTTGGGACAGGCCAAAAATTTCTGGGTTGAAATGTTAAAAACATTAATAAAACATGATAACAGGAGGTTATTCTGTAGGGTGTTAAGCTGCTTGCTTTGCAGCTGGCAAGGCTGATTCTGTTTGCTCCCTCTTGCAGCCGTGGCAAGCCCTGTCCTGTGGCAGAAGGAGTGCGTGAAGGGGCCGGAGGTGTGGTGTCAGAGCATCCGCACGGCCTCGCAGTGCGGGGCAGTGAAACACTGCCAGCAGAACGTCTGGAACAAGCCTGCTGTGGTAAGTGAGCTCCCAGGCCCACCTGGGGCTCAGGTGGCTGCTTTCCACACGCTGAGGAAGATTTCTCAAGTCTCTGATTGGAGTTAAGTGCTGCATCTGACTCTGCCGAGGTTGCTCTGCCTTAATTTGGGCGCTGGATAAAGGTTGCTTTTCTCTCACTGCTCTGCCTTGCACAACTTGTCTGCTGACTTCTCCCGTGAGCTGTTGCACAATCACCCAGCAATGTATGGAATGGAGCTAGTGGATTTCACTTGTTCCTCTGTATTATTACTGACTCCTAATTCGTGGGAGTCTTTTCTGAACCTGAGCAATTGTTACGAAAAGGCTGTGTGTTCCTTTGGGTTCTTTCTCAAAGGTTAAAACTCCCAAAAAGATGCAGCATATGCTAAATTATGGAAGGCATGGCAGTAAATAATAGTACAAATGTTACATTTACTGCAGCTTTTCAAGTTGCACTGAGTGTGAGGGCTGCTTTACTAGATGCAGCTGCAGTTTGAGTATTGTTTCACAGTTTTCTAGGGGAGAAAAAGGTGTTTTACTTACAGATGCATTCGGTCCACATTGGCTTTGTCTGTGCAGAGATAATTCAATTTAAGGAAAGTTAGGGAAGGGAGGAATGTCAGAACACAACTACAGTGGCTGAAGCAGCCTGAAATGTTCTAAGATTTCTAGCAAGTGTGAACTCTCTGAAGGAAAAGGTAAAAGGAGAAGGTGTCTTGGGGCAGTCAGCTTTGTATTTCAAGGGACTGGGAGGAGGTGAAATGAGCAAGTGGTAGCATGCCAGCTTCTTCACAGAGCATTGGTTTACTGATGAAACTGTAGCTGGACATGCTTGAAATAGCCTCACTCTTTGTTTAGAAATACCTCTTCCCACCCTGGCCTCAACCAGTGTTTCTTCCTTAATTCCAGATGTAATGTTTGTTCTTTGTGTTGTAGTTCACGCTCTGCTCTTTCAGACACTTAATTCTTTCTCCAAGTAACTCTCTGCTCCTCTCTCCAGAGCAGTATTCCCTGTGACTTGTGTAAGGAGCTCGTGACGGTTGCTGGCAAAGTTTTAAAGGATAATGGCACTGAGGTAAGCAGAGCTCCTTTTCTCCTCACCCCAAAACACTGTTGGGTTTCAAGATCTCGTTGTGAGGGGGCAGAAGAGTCGTCTGTGTTGTTTTCCTAACCTAAGCGCAGCAGATGTTGAAAGGGGCTAGAGTGCATGGAAACAGGCTTTCCAACAGACTGCTGGTTCAGAAATTAACAAATTCTCTAGCCTCCCATGCCTCAACACATCCCTGACTGACTGTAGATGCTTAATAAAGTCGTTCTTGTGCCAGTGGGGACATTGATATTAAGAGCTGGGGTACTGCTGTCTCTAGGAGTGGGTGGTTACACTGAGTGACCTTTGTTTTGGTTTGTGGGCACTGCTTCCCTTTTTCTTTTGTCAACCTGTGAGTACTTTTTATAAATGAGTCATTGTCCCATGAGCCCAGAAATTCACTTTCTCCTCTCAATTGTAAGTTCTGTTCTGGTAAGGCTGGACTGTGCAGGCCACACGAGCAGTATGATGTGTTTGTGCACTCGCAGGGTCTCAAAGAAGGTCCAGACCTGGGGAAAATGTATCTGTAGTGTAGAAACTCATTCTAGTTTTGCTTATTGCTGCCTGGACCTGCCTGAGTCTGAGGAGCTTGTTTCAGGCTTTGCATTGTGCATTTTGGGAATGGAAGGAGCATTTGAGAGGGAGATAATCTATCTCTGCTCACCTCATCTTTCATAGGATGAGATCCGCTCTTACTTGGAAAAGACGTGCGAGTTTCTTCCCGACCCAGGCCTCGTCTCCGAGTGCAAAGAAATTGTGGACTCCTACCTACCAGTTATCATGGATATGATCAAGGAAGAGCTTGTAAGTAGATAACGGTTTCCAGCTGTTGGCATTAAAAATTGTGCTCCTGTTGATGCCCAAATTTCTCTTCTGCTTAAGATTGTGCATATGATCCTTCGATCCTGCGTGGATCACCGGTACTATTAGCTTGAAGACTCCTTCCTTGCTATGAAACATTTTCCCTGTCTTACTGTGTTCCAGCTGAATGACTGTCTACTCTGAACTTTAAAAGTGCCATCAGTTTGGAGTTTTATGTGTGTATCTTGTCTCCCCCAGGATAAACCTGAGGTTGTGTGCAGTGCCCTCGCTCTGTGCCAGTCCCTGCAGAAGCACCTTGCAGCAATGAAGCTCCAGAAGCAGCTCCAGACCAATAAGATCCCAGAGCTGGATTTCTCCGAGCTGGCATCCCCGTTCATGGCTAATGTGCCCCTTCTCCTTTATCCTCAGGACAAGCCCAAGCAGAAGCCTAAGGTAAGGGTGCCAGGGCTGTTGTAGCATTTACTCTTGGATTAAATCCTACAGTCTGTAAATGCAAGTCTTGTGCCATGCTTTTGCCATCCAGCACTGTGGTAATCAAGCAGGTCTTGCTGGAAAGGATTTCTTCTGAGAGAAAACTTGTCAGCAGGGTTCAAAGGAAGAACCACTCTTCCAGTATAACCTGTTGGCTGTGCCCCTCAGGGGATGATGCATTTGTCTCTGGATGTAGAGGTGACAGACTGGATTGAAAAAGAATAAATCATTGACAAGGGGGAACAGATGAGGCAATGAACTTGGGTCAGAGGCTGAGTGTTGTCAGCAAACCCCAGGGTGTGGGAGTTGAGCAGTGAGTGGGTTGAGAACAAGCTGCTGTGGGTGGAGCAGGTAAGATCTATGCCAGATTTAGAAACCTCCCCATTGTGGTCTGTAACAAAACCAAGAGATTTGAAGATTGGGTATCTTAACTATTATCTCGGTTTTGGAGCCAAGTAGATACCTAATCTCCATCTAGTGGCTGGTGCACACACCAGCAGTAGCTCATCTCCCTTCTAGTTCAGGCTTCACAGTATTCTCCAGAGTATTTATTGAGGTTTGTACATAGCTCAGACCAGCCTGTAGAACTCAGTAGTAACAGGAGCTTCTATAAAACATGTCATGTGAAGTTGTGTCAACTTCAGTGTCCTTTCACTCTTTGTCCAGGCGAGTGGGGATGTGTGCCAGGATTGCATTCAGCTGGTCACTGATGTTCAGGAAGCTGTGAAGACAAACTCCTCTTTTGTCAAGTCTTTGGTTGCTCATGCCAAGGAGGAATGTGACCGTTTGGGACCTGGGATGTCCGATATGGTAAACTGTCCTTCTTTATTGAAGAATTCTCTTCCTGGAAGCAAACATAAAATAGTTTGCTCAGTGCCTTAATCTCCTGATCATGTTCTCCTTTATAATATCACAAAGGAGACTGTTGCATGTGTTAACACAGTGTAACAATGACAACACTGAAATTGTAAACTTCTTGATCTGGAGAGTTGGTGTTGGACTGGGGAGGAGGAGAAAGACTCCAGATTGCTTCTAGCCTTTAAATGCCTTTTTCACAAAAATGGTCTGGGTGGGTAGTGTGGTTCTGTCAGTGGGGGGTGGGCTTTTTGCCCTGAGAGGAAGAGAAAAGGGTTAAGCAGTTATCTGGGCAGCAGTTTTGTAACCTGAAATACCGTCTTGTGTTTGGGCCAAGCTCTGAAAGGCCTGTTGTTATGCAGTAGAGCAGCTAAATTAATACCTTGAGATGTATTAGAGAATTCCAGATGGGCTCTGAAGCACAAGTGGTTTGACAGTCACGAGACTTTCTTTTCCCACTCTCTGCAGTGCAAGACCTACATCTCTGAGTATTCTGACTTGGCCATCCAGATGATGATGCACATGGTAAGATCAACAGAGTGTAGTATTTGCCCTCAGTTCATTTTTCTGTCTTGTGTAGCTAAGTTCTTTGGAAACAGGAAACATGCACTGCAGTAAAACTTTGGGGAGAGCCCTTGCTCTGTAAGTCTTGGTGTTAATGCTTTGAACTTGGTGTTTGATTGGGTAGTAATTTCAGTTTCAGGATGCTTTCTTTAGCATGTTTCCTTCCATTTTATAACCATTTCTGCAGTGCAAAAGGCACTCTAATTCTTTGAAATAGGAGGATAGGTTACATGTAGTCCTTTATATTCTTTTATCTCAGTCCTGTGCTTACACCACTTCCCCCCCTTTTCCAAAATGTGTTAAGGATATTACAGTTGGCTTTCTCACAGCATGGCAAAATCAGTTCATGTGTGAGAGATAAGGTGTCTTCTGGAAGCCAAGCTACACATCCTTCTGGAATTGCTGTCTCAAGGTTCCTGCTCTCTGGGCTCCTGGCAGGAGCTGTGGAAAGTGAGTGGTACCTTCTGCAGCAACAAAGATTTACCTCATACATAGCACCTCTTTATCCAGAGAGCTGAGGGAAGGCTCAGCCATTTTATTTAGACAATGCAGTCTGTACATGCCACAGGTGACATAACAAATTACAGGTGAATATGTGGCTGCTTGAACCTGAGTCTGGCAACACAGTGGCCTTTTTTGGTTTCCAGTTGCTAAAGGCTACTTAGAAGCTCATCCTCTTTCTTAAACATTTTGGGGGGGTAGGGGGAAGTCAGTGTTTGCTCCAGCAGCACTTAGTTTGTCGTTTTAAGCATTGCAATGCAGTGTGTTGTTCATACCTGAAATTGGAATATGACTACACCTTGTGTGCATCTGAGTGTTGTCCAGACTCTCTGGAGGTAGTCTTGCCCGGGATGCCTTAATAACTGCCAATGAGTAATGCTGGTTAGCACTGTGCAATTAAATGTGAGTCGCTGTAGCTGGGGATCTTTGGGGTGGGGACTGTGTCGTATTCCATTATCTCTGTGGAAAGAACATACGCAATTCCAAGTGCTTGATGTGGTTTTTTTTCTCGTAACTGTTATCTTCAATTTCTCCTTTCTTCCTCTGTCTCCAATCTCCCCTGTCAACAGAAGGATCAGGTAGGTGAACAACTTGCCTGTGGTGATAGCCTGCTTGTAGTTCACCCTTTGCTTTTAAAGGGCTTGTAGTTCACTTCTTGCTCTCTTAGCTGTACACTCGGTGTGATTGTACTCAGTGCTGACAGATACAAGGGATATTTATGTGATTTAAAACAGAGAAAGAGTACAGGCTTCCTCCAGTGCATCAGTCCTACCTCCAGCTTCAGATACCACTTTGTGCTACTAAGATTTCAACTTGACTGTGGTTTGGCCAGTAGAACAGAAAATATCCTCCCTCTTACAGAAGGATAGATGTGGAAAAAGCATGCCAATGGCTCCTGGCAGCTGCTGGTTTAAACTCTGGGTTCAAAAGGGCTTGAGCAAAGCTATCCCCAGGTCTTCCCTTGGTTAACCTTTAAATCTAGGACAATGGTGTAGATATTTGGTGTATGTGAACTGAAAAGATGAAGGCTTCCCAGAGCAATTTGGGCTTTTAATTTAACCTGTCCCGTGGGACCTTGTGTCTGTCATCTCTCTGTGAGGGAACACGTGTGTGTATGTGGGTGTTGCTGTAACATTAATACCTGGAACTGCTTCTTACAATGCATGAACCCAAGGGCTTGACTTAAAGGGGCTGCCTGGAGTAGTCTGAAGCAGCACAGTGTCTCTGAGGTGCTGCTTTTGCCTGTGCATGAGATTGTGGCATGATGTATTAATATTAACTCTGGGACAAGCCTCTGCTATAGGAAGCTTTTAACAGGGTGAGATGTCATCTTCTAATTTACCTGTAGGACCAAGGGTGTCTTTTTCTATCTTAAGTAGACTTTAGGTGGGAAAATGCAAGTTTTGTGTCTCACTCTGTACAGCCTTTCTCTCCTTGGGTATCCTCCTTAGAGCAGTTTGCCTCGTGTCTGGCATTTCTTTGTGCATTTAGTAATGTATGTTTCAAAAAAAGAAATGCATAAAGAGTGTATTTCTTAGAGAAAGAAAGCCTTTTTACAGACTTGGTTTCTGTTTGCTGTTTTCTCTTACTGTGAGAACACTGCAGGTTCAATTGTTGCAGTACAAATGGCTAGGCTTGGGTTTTAACAAGCACAACTTTTGTTTCTTGTAGGCTGTGTTCAGTAATGCGAGAAACTGTTTCTGTTTGCAGAATGTGATGTTTCTGGCAGCTTTAAAGAAGGTAGCTTGTGGATGAGGAAAGAGGTTCTTTCTTCTAGGCATTTCTTTCAGCTTTTGGGTGAACTCTGAAGTCAGGATAATTGGCCTCTCCTGTGATTACTTAAATCTGGGGAGCAGCTTTGTGGATGCAGCTCTGATGTGATGCTGCTGGTGGCTTGTTTTGGTGTTGGTAGCTCTTAAGTCAACTCCTTTTGAAGGGCTCATGGGACATGGTTTTTTAAATGGGGTTTTCAACCTCTTCCTCTTTAACAGGATCTGCTAAATTCCATCCAGTAGCTGTCCTGCCTATAACCTTACCAAATGCTTTGGCAATACTTGAAATAGAAGTAGTCATGAAACTTAAGTTGTCTTGGAGCCTTTTAAAATCTTGCTCTGTGTGCCCACTCACAGGCTCTGTGGAAAGGGCAGAGACTTCTAGAATTTTAAAAAATTGCTTGTACATCTCTTTCCAGCAACCAAAGGACATTTGTGCCATGGTTGGTTTCTGTGCTTCCGTGAAGTCTGTTCCCCTTCAGCCTCTGGTGCCAGCTCAGGTGGTTCATGAGGTGAAAATGGAAATTGTGGAGGTAAGATGGGCTTTTTGTACTTTGCTTTCCTTTCTGCTTTAGTGTGGAGCAAGCTAGGTGAAAATGATGAGCTTTCATGCACAGAATAATCCAAATCTTCCTGCATGTAAATTCGTGGCTTTCTTGTTTCTGATGCTGATTTGTGAAGTAGGAAAGCTGATTGATTTGTTTGAACAGCAGAGCCTACACTGAACCAGAGCTACAAAGTAATGCCTGTGAATTGAAAGAGGAACTCTATTTCCAGCAGTTCTGAATGACACTTTAAATGTAAACTCTCAGTCTGAGTTTTGCTCTTTGTTTGGAGTAGTACTTTTATCCCTTTTAAAAATGGGGCAGCACTCTGCATGTGCAAATGAGGGATCAGAGTCAGAATGCTGAAGCTCTGAGTTTGAAGAAGCACCTTGGCTTCTCCAAAGGTTATTTTTGCAGACAGCAGGGTGCTCTCAATTCTAGGAAATGTCCCCAGTTAATGGATTTTAAAAAACGCTATGTATTTCCCTTGACTTCTGTCTCTGTGGGATTGCTTATTTCTTTGTGTCTACAAAATTCAGCTCCTTGTACAGCCTGGGGGTTGTAGTCTTAAAATTAGCCATACAAAATGCCTATTCATTCAGACAGGCTTTTTATTGAGACATTTGAAGCTGGTTTTGGGTTCTGTGTGACCTTTTGAATACAGCCCAAACTGAGCAGCTAAGTAAATGCTGTTGAGAGTTGTCCCTGTCAGATGTGGTGCAGTGCTGATTTATGGTGTATTTCTTCTGTCTACTCAGAAGGCCTCAGTTCAAGAGAAGACTTTTTCCCTGTGTGAAATCTGTGAGACCATGGTGAAAGAAGTGACTGGCCTCCTGGAGAGCAACAAGACAGAGGTGTGTGAGTGGTGGGCATCGTTCCACTTCCTAGACTGAAGGGGAGAGGAAAGTCAATTTTACTGCCTGTTTTCACAATTCCAGCGAAATTTCTGTCCTGGGTGGGACAGAAAATGTGTGCTTATGAACAGAGTCAAATTTCTCTCCCTCATTTACTCCTCCTCCCCTGTGCTTCAGGAGGAGATTGTGCATGAGATGGAGGTGGTCTGCCGCCTGTTCCCGGGAAGCGTCAAGGACCAGTGCAAGGACTTCATCGAGGTCTATGGCCAGGCTGTGATTGACATGCTCTTGGAGGCAACAAATCCTGAAGCTGTGTGTGCCATGCTGAAATGCTGTGCAGCCAGCAAGCTTCCCCAGCAGCCAGGTGGGTGATGAGGGGTCTGTGGTGCTCAAAATGAGCTGGTTCACCTATGAGATCTCTTTTTGAGGACACTGCTGATGCTCCCTCTTTTCTTTTTTGGGGGAACCACCCCAAGCACTGATGTTTGGTTTGTTTCTTATTTTCCTTCTCAGTTGTAGTGAAACCTGCAGGTGGCTTCTGTGATATCTGCAAGATGGTGGTGGCTTATGCAGACAAAGAGCTAGAGAAGAATGCCACGACAGCTGAAATTGAAGCTCTACTGGAAAAAGTCTGTCACTTCCTGCCAGAGTCTGTCAGTGAGCAGGTAAGGTGTTTGTGCAGGAGGCAGACTGAAAAGCTGTGGTCTTGGTGGCTGGGAGCTGTGCCTGTTGATTTGCAGGGTTTACATAGGTCCTAACAGCAACAATTGTGTTTAACATCATTTTCTGAGTGTTTCACCTGATATTCTGTCTGTATACTAATTTTAGGTCCGTCTCTCAAGTTACTCTGCTTCTGCTATAAATGTCCAGGTACTCCTAACAGAGGTGTCTGTGTTTGGCCAAATGCCTTGTCTCTGGCTGGAGACAAACTGTCCTCAGGTGCAGCTGGGACTGGCTTTTGTCCAGCAACCTGATCCTGCACAGGTTTTTCCCTTTGCTGATTAGCACCAAAGCATAGCAGCTTCTCCTGTGCAGTAGAGCAAAAAAAGAAAAAGGGGGAAAAAGCTTGATCTGAGGCAGCTGAATGACCTTGCAGACCTTGCTGTGTGGCAGCCTGCCTCCCAGTCAGGGCAAGGCAGGTGGAGATGACCAGAAGGATGAAACACAGAATCCTGGAATAGTTTGGGTTGGAAGGAACCTTAAAGACTACCTGATTCCAACCCCCCTGCCCTAGGCAGGGACGTCTTGCAGAGTATCTGGGAAAACTAGGGAAAAACTGGTTTTTGTAACAGCCTTCTCTGCTGAAGGCTGGGAGGAGTTTGGGGTGCAGGGGGATTAGGTTTGCTCAGTTCCCATCCTTGGGGGTTGGCAGTCCCTTGAATAGATGTCTGCTTTTTAGGGCCTGAATTGACTGGCTGGATTGTTGTACTAATTTGCAGTCAGGAAAGGTTTGCCTGGAAATCGTCTGAGAACAGTGGGTGGGAACAGTTGAAGGTTTTACTTTTATTTTTTTTTTTCCCCTCAACACTTATCCTCTTCAGGGGATTAATGAAGTAATTGAAGTAGGCTGGTGTAATTCCAGTGGGACACCTGTTGGACCACTGATATCAAGATTTACCTGAAAATTTTATTAGGTGGCTGCTGAGCATCAGCAAGTGGCAGCTGCTTTTAAGTTTATTTGGGCTAGAATATAGAGGCTTAAAGCAGCTGTGGAACAGCTCTTCCTGCTGTGAGGCTGTTTAATAGCTGTGGTTGGTTTATTAATTGGTGCTGTGTGTCTCTGCTGGGAGCAGCAGCATCTTCCTCAGCTCTGGAGCCAGCCTCTCCACTAGAGGGAGAGAGGTTGTTCTGGCAGCCTTACCTGCTGCCTTGTCTGAGGGAATAACTTGAGCACAAGTGCTTAGGAGTCCTTGCTGCTGTCCTGCTCAGGATGTTTGTCTCCAGCTGGTTCTGTGTGTTTTCCTCTTGAGACAGGCGTGATCTCCACGATCAGAGACGAAGCTTTCAAAGCAGTCAAAGCTTCTTCTGCTTGGTTCTTTTCCCAAAGCCTGCCCTGTTTGGTTCTTCTCCTTGTGACCCCTTATCTCCTCTTAGAGTGTCTGCAGACAGCTGCAGGCAGGTGTGAGCTAGCAGGAACAGTGATGCAGTTGTATGATTAGTGCCTGATTCCTTTGCTGTGTGCAGAGCCCAAGCCTCTGCTTTATCCTTGTGTTGTTGGGGTGTTTGGGGTACCACACATTCCTCTGCTTTCAGAGGCTCTAGCAGGAGAGTCTCTCACCCTGTGTTTTGTTACAGTGTGTGCAGTTTGTGGAACAGTATGAACCCGTGGTTGTGCAACTCTTGGCAGAGGTGATGGATCCCACTTTTGTTTGTACTGTGAGTATTGCGTTTGGTTTTATTGAGCACAGGCTCTGATGCAGTCCTGCCTACTGTCCTGGGTGCCTTTCAGTGCCCAGCATGCAGAAACTCTGCTGGAATCAAAATCAGCGTGCTGAATGCTTGGAGCAAGCCTCTTGTGCAAGGCCTGGGGCTTCCTGAATGGACAGCTGTCTGACTGCCAGCCCAGCACAAGGAAGGGCAGAAGGAGAGAGCTGCCTGTGGTTTATCCACTGCTGAGGCTCGGTGGCAGGATGTGATGTGCCCTGGTGAATGTGGTGGGAAGAAAAGTGACATTTCTTGAGAAAGGTCTCTCTCTAGAAGATGTGTTTTTCAAAACTTGATACGAAGGAGTTCCAGTGACTTAACTCTCCCCTGGCTCAGGTTACAGGGCTGCTGATTCAGCTGCAGGTGTGACCTTGGTGAGAGGGGCTGCAGCTTCCACACTCACTCAGGTGGAAGCTCAGACATAAGGCTGGACTTGAGATCTCTTGAAAGCTGTGCTGACTGTGCTGCTGCTCTTTTCCCAGAAACTCGGAGTCTGTGAGTCAGCCAAAGAGCCTCTCCTGGGGAATGATGCCTGTGTCTGGGGTCCTGGCTACTGGTGTAAGAACATGGACACTGCTGCTCAGTGCAACGTACGTAGAGCAGCATTCTGCCTCCAGTTTCCTGTTGATCTTTGACAGCTCCTTCTGAGCTGTTCTTGGCTTCTGCTGCACTTTGAAGTGGATGAATTCCAGTTGAAAAAAAAAAACACATTTAGTTTGATTATCAGAGGGTGTTTCATAGCTCTTAGCTTTCTCAAAGCTGACTTTCCCCTCCTTTTTGTGTCCCACACCTGTCTGCTAGTATTTCAGAATCTATAGTAAGGTACCAGTGTCAGCTTTATATTTAGTCAGTGTTCCTGCAGCCAGCAGACCGTGTCACAATCTCTCAGCTGGCTCTAAAAATTGGCTTCCAGTATTGCTTTTTCTGCCAGGCCTTAATGGCTAAGGGTCATCAGCCTTCTTTCCTAAAGCTTCTGGCTGATGGGGCTCAGGATGTTATTTATTCTAGTCCTCTTTGAAATCACTTACTTTAAGAAAAACAGATTTGCTCCCAAGATCCTGGCTTAGGATAAGGTGTTGAACTGCTTGTTTGCAAACTGGCTTTTTTCCACTAATATCAGCTATTTCTTCCCCTTTAGGCTGTTGATCACTGCAAACGTCATGTGTGGAACTAGAAGAAGAATTTCCAGTTCTGAAAGTTTGCCATGGCTCTTAGGAAATGTGGGCCGAGGTTGGCGGAGAGCTGTATCTCACCTGTCCCTCCTCTCTGCCTCATTAACAATTTGACCTTCAAGTTCCTTTGTTGTAACTCTTCTGTAGCAGTGCTGCTGTTGAAGGATCAGATTTTCGTTGTTGACCTAACAAAGATACTTCTGATTGTACAGTTTAACCCATTATGCTCCTAAAAATAGTCAGTGTGTTGTAGATTTTATTTTTTTTTTTTTCAATTGGTAGGCTGAAGTGCTTTTTTATGTGCTGGGAAGAATGACAGAGATGGTGAAATGAGACAATTATCTTTTAATTTAAAAAAAAAAGCAAGATAGCGACTAAACTTTCAAATGTCTTTCTGTAGGCAGCATTGGGAAGATTTTACATGCTTTGCATTTTTAACATCTGGCTGGAATTTTTCTTTTCTGTGTATGGGAACTCTTAAGGGATAATGTTGACTCTGGGAATCCTTTTGGCTGGAATTTTCAAAGCTCTGCAGATGCAGAGGAGGGGGCTTTGTGTGCCCAGCTAACTTTCAAAGTCACTGGTACTCAAAAAGATGTGTTTTGAGTGATCAGCCTTTTGCATTTGAGTGACCACGCTTGTGGCTCATGCTGTTGTTACAGCTAAGGAAAACCCTCCCTCACCCTTCAATCACATCCTTCTGATTTCCTTGGATTGCTGGGTCTTGGCACAGCTCTTCTGCTGCCAAGCCCAGTCCAGTGGGATGTCAGTTTTCCCAAAGCATGCTGGCATACCTGAGGAATGACTCCCTTTTTTTTTTTTTTTCCTCTCTCTTATCCTAGTTGCTCAATTCTGCTTGGTCTTGCAGCTTCCCACAAGCAGCCAGCTGGGTGCTGAGGAGGTAGCGTGAGCTGTCACTGGAAGATGGAGGGAGGATCAAGTCAGCAGGAGCTGGGAATGTGTCAAAGGCAGTTCAGCACTGAGGGTGGGATTTGTGGAAGAAACCTGTTCCTTGATATGCTTTTCCTCTCACAGACTATTTCAGTCACCTAAAGCTTGAGAGAGGTGCTGTGAGGCCTGGGGGCTCCTCCCACTGCTGCCCACCCACTCTCACTGACGCCCTTGTGAGTAACTGGAGGTATGAATGGTTATCCAGAGTTCCCATTTCTGTTGGGAAATGCAGCAGGCAGAGATGGCAGGTGGTAGGAGCACTGAAGTAGGTATTTGAAGCTCTGCTGACACACTTGACAGCCTGCCTTTCTCAGCTCCCTGAAATTCCACTTAAATGGACTGAAATCCACCCCCCCCCCCCTCAAAAAAAAAGCTTTCAAGGCAGGCTGCTACCCTGGGAACATGGCAGGCCCTTGATGTGAAGGGTCCTTGGGAGTGAGAATCCTGCTTGTATTGCCTGGAACAGACCTTGCATTGGGTGTGCACTTTATAGATCAAGGTAATCCCTAAAGCAGAGGCACTGAAGTAGCTCTGAGGAGACTTTTGGGATGGAGCAGCTGGGCAGATGCAGAGCTTTGAAAATTCCAGTCTTGTTCAGAAAGATGCTGGTAACTCCTGCTGTTCCCGTGGTGTGTGGGGCGTGCAGGAGCTCCAGTAACAATGCTGTAGCAGCAAAGTAAAGTACTTTTCATAGGAAAAACACTGGACTGCAGGTTTTTAGTTGATCTGTGTACATGCTAAAAGCCTGGGCAGTGCTGACAGGTGGCAACAGAGGTTTGTTCTCCCCTGTTTCCTGAATGCTGAAGCACTCGTGGCTTTAAACAAGAGGGGGAAAAAAAAAAAGGAAAATTTCCCCTAGAGACAAAAAATACCTGCATGTTTCTGTCCTGGCAG
This sequence comes from Poecile atricapillus, assembly GCF_030490865.1. Lineage (NCBI taxonomy): Eukaryota > Metazoa > Chordata > Aves > Passeriformes > Paridae > Poecile > Poecile atricapillus. The sequence goes on from NC_081254.1 coordinate 4,868,649, forward strand.
GCTTGTTCTGGTGGTGTATCCCAGCTGGGGTAGATGGAGCAGACAGGAGATGGGCTCTGTCCCTTTGGCATTGCTGCTCTGGAGGGAAGGGTTGTGTTACACCACGGCACAGAGCGTGGCATTTGCTGTTTTAAACTGGATGCTGTGGATCTTTCTTGGGGGGAGGTGGGGCTGCATTGACAACTTGGCAGGTCCAGGAAGGTTTTATTTCCCTGGGGTTTTTAGTAGGATTCATGCTGGCGACCTGCTGGGCAAGGTGAAGCAGGGGAAGTCCTGTGCTGCTGCTGGGAGTCCCTTTAGTTTTCTCCCTTCCTGTGGACTGTGGCACCCGACCTGCTTGAGCCATGCTGGGGGGACATTGTGCAGTTGCTTTCTAAAGAACATTGTCTTGGTTTTTTTCTTTTTTTTTTTTCTTTTTTTTTTTTCTTTGTTTTTTTGCACAAAAGCTTCCTTAATGAACAATAAAAACTTCTGTAAACCGACAAGTTTGTGTGTTTCATTTTCCTCACTGGCAAAGCTTCTTGTCGAGGTTCCCCTGGGCTGCAGGGCCAGGAGAGGGCACATCCCGAGGTGTCACCGGGAATCTGGGACTGATTGGATTTGGGTTCCCCATTGTGCTGCGTGTCCCATCAAGCCTTTGTTCTGCTGAGCACGGTTGGAGGTGGAAGAGGCTTGCCTGGGATTGCTGCCTCTCTCTTCCCTGGACAAACACAACGCCTGGTGTGAGGCAACAGCCCCGTGTTGCAATCGCTGCCTTGCGCAGGCCAGAGGGACTTCTTGATACCGGCCTTCCCTGCTGACTCGTGTTTAATGTGGCTTCCCCTGCCTCCTCCTGCCTTGCTTGGCTCCAAATAAAATATAAAACTGTCATTTAAAGGCAGGGAACGTGGTGCTGTCACGTGGCTCAGGGACAGTTTTCCCTGTCCGTGCCCACCCTCTGCAGCCAGGTGAGCGCTGAGCAGCAGGTTCTGGGCTGCTTCTGACCCCTTGGGAATGCCTGCCTGGCTCTGGTCCCTCCCTCCCTGGTGATGATTTTATAATCAGGCCATAAAGTGAGGGGTGTGGTAATTGCCCTGCGTAGGTGTGGATTCTCACTGCTTCTCCCAGCCCATCCAAGATTCCTCAGTCTGGGAGCAGCATAGGAGAGGAACCAGCCACTGAGGACTCTTGGGAACGGCATGGAGAGCAAATGGAGTGGCTTGGTCCTGATCATTTCTGTGTGCCTGGGCTCCTTCCAAGGTAAGGCCAGGCCTGGGGGTAGGTAGGATGTGGACAGGCCAGAAAACCCTGCTGAATCCCAAAACCATATCCCAGCTTTGGTGTCTAAGCTCCATCGTGTGCTTCCTCTGGTGCTGGAGTTGGGCAGAGGAGAGCTGGGGAAGGTGGCACCGCTGTCGGCGTTACCCACCTGGAGGTGGGAGTTGGAACTTTGACCCTTAAAGGTGACCTCAGGGCAACAGGGATTTGTTCCCTCCCTTCTCTGGGATTCAGGTGCAGCTGGAGGTGTGCTGGGGCAGGGAAGGAGGGAAGCCAGCTGATGGAGTGTCTGGAGCAGTGTGGGAGAGGGGCTGCTCTCTCTGCTGCCCTTGGGATCGGGGCCTGGCTGCCGCTGTGTGAGCTGGGGGAAGCCACCTGATTGTCACAACAGAGTGACCACGCTGCCCCCTGAAGCTGCCCTTCTCCTGAGGGTCCTCACAGGAGGTGCAGGAGGCAGGAACTTGCCTCTGCTGCGGCTTGCTGAGCTCCGGGAAGGGTGAGGGAAGGGTGATGTGCTCTGCTCACCTCAGGAGCCCTCTCACTTGGGTATCTGTGAGCGAATCCTCCTGCAGGCAAACACCTCTGCTGCCCTCCCTTAGTCATCCCCTGCCCATCCCCGGGAAACAAGCTGGGAAAGGCCTGTTTCTAACCTCTGGTCCTCGCTTGAGGGGAAAATCGCTGCTCCCTGGGGAAATCTTCCCCGGAATAAATGGAGCCCTGTTGCTGCAAGCAAACCCCCTGCCACGTTCTAGAGTGAAGAGCCCCCCCTTGCACCCCAATTACCCTATGGGCCTCCCCCGATGTGACGTGCCCAGGTTTTTGTGGTGGAGGACTTTGTGTCCCGGTGTTCCAGCCGGCGACAGGCAGAGCAGGAAAGTTCACCCGAGCTGGGCACGTCCAGCCCTGGGCTGAGCCCTGCCCCGGCCACACTGCACGGGGGTGCTGCGGGACCGGGGGCCCTGCAAGCCTCGGAGAAGGGTTTGGGAGCTGGGAAGAGTGGATTTCTGCTTCTTGCTGTAACAGGGGTGTGCGCCAGGCCGGGAATTGGGGCGCTGGGGCCCACGCTGCCACCCCCGGGGTTTTCGTCACAACCGGCTCGCCAGGCTCTGCCGGCTCGGCCGGGGCGCTGCGAGGCTCCATGGAATGCCAGCACAGCCCTGCCAGAGCTGGAGCTCCCTGCCGGATCCCCCCTGAGCAGAGCCCACCCCATCCCCCGGGCCTGGCAGACAGGAATAGGGCAGCTGTGGCTGTCCTGAGACCGGAGTGCCACCGGAGCATCCCTGCCTTGCTCCCTTTGGCATCATTCAATAACCCTGCTGCCTGCGTGCCTGGCAGCATCAGGTGGCTCCAGCACGGCTTTGAAACGTGCAGGAGAACTTGCGGGACACCAGTTGCCCCAGCTGCTTGCCCCGTGGCCGTGGTTTCCACCTGGGGAAGCTCCCCCTGCTCTCAGCTCTTGTTGGGTGTTACGATTAGTCCTAAATACCTTCTGGCCCGGCACTTGTTGCCTGACTTTCAGCTTGAGCAGGGTGAGGAGTAAGCGCTGAGCTGAGGATCTCTGCGAGCCAGGAAAGCGCAGAACCAAACCACCCGTGTCTTTTAGATCCTTCAGACCCCACCATGGGGTCCGGGCTCCATCACCGGCCTGTGAGAGATGCTGGGGGACCAGCTCGGGAAAAAATCAAACTGTGGGGTTGTTGTCTCCCGTCCCCTTGGTTCTGGTGCTGCTCCTTAATGCCTCCGCTGACTTGCCATTCCTGTTTGCCCTGATGCTGGGGCCAGGGTTGAAAAACATAAATATATCCCTCTCAGCTGATGCGGCGAGCTCGGCATCGCGCAGCTGGGAAGGTGTGTGGGAAGCCTGGGAAACCGGGGGGACTCGCCCTGCCCCGGGGCTCGCCTGCCCCGGTGCTGCTGTCAGCCCGATGGGGAAATCGGGGCTGGAGCAGCACCCGGCACCCGCCGAGCTGCGCCAGCGCTTTTGGGGACAGGCGGGAATGGTGGGGGGCTTGGGACCCCTCTCCCCACACCCCCAGGAATTTCCAGGGTGGTTCTGAGCACCTCACGCTGCAGTCTCGAGGATGAGCTGGAGGCGCTGCCAAAATCCAGCATGCAGGGAAAGCAGCTTTTGGGGAGAAACCTGCTAAGGGCAGGCTTGGGTGGAAGGAGCGGTTTCTGCCTTTGGCTTTATTCCCGCTCTGCAAAATCACAGACGGGGCTGGGGGAACAAAAGCTGGATGCAAACGCTTGGGGCGGGGAGGGCTGCGCTTTGCTTAGAAACGCCTCTGGAAAAAGGGTCTGCAGCGGGGTCTGTCTGTCCGTCCCTTTCCTCGGGTGCTGATCCCCATTCGCCCCCCAAATTCCCGGAGCAGCTCCCGGCCAAAACAAGGCGGCAAAGGACTTGTCTTGGTGTCCTCTCGCCGCCTCCTCCCCATTCGCATCTTGGGTGGGCACAGCTCCCGGTGGAAGCAAACACTCGCCCCATCAAAAATGAGTCCCGTCACGCACCAAGGTGACAATTAAAGCGCTGCTCTTGCGCCACGCCACCGCGCTGCCGGGGCGGGCCGTCCCGGGGATTTACAGCCAGGAGAAAATGCTGTCGTGGGGAGGAAATAAAACCAAAAGAACCCCACCAAAAGTGGGGTTGCTCAATCGTTGCTGGGAGCCGTGGCGTGACTTATCCGGCTGCCGTGCGGGGCTGAGCGCCGGCGCCCCCGGGTTGCCCGTTTTGCAAGATTTATTGCTGCTTTTATAAGCAGCCGCCTCCGCAGCGTGTCAGAGGGCGAGGATGAGCCCCACACTCCCTTTACTTCTAACCCTGTGACATCCCAGCGGAAAAGCTGGCAGCCTGGCAAAACCGACCTTAAAAAACTCATTTATAAATGAAACACCCCTCCCTCCCACGACTTTGGGAGTCCCGGTGGAATCACAGCAGGAGGGTGAGGCGCATCACTCCTGGCTCACTGCGGTGCGCACAGGGAGGTTAGTTCGGTGTCCTGGGGGGCCTTGAGGGCTGACAGCCTCCTCTCCCCTCCCACAGCCGGGGCCAGCCCCCTCCACGAGTGTGGCGAGCGGCCGGAGGACTGGTGTCGTGACGTGGCGACCGCGGCCAAGTGCGGGGCACTGGAGCTCTGCCGGCTGACGGCGTGGGACCGGGCGCTGGGGGTAACCGTGCTGGGAGCAGGGAATGCGGGGGGCTGTGGGAGAGGTGCCCACCCGCCCCAGAACACCGAGATGGCGGGGAAATCCCAGCCTGCCCACCCCAGCATCCATCGGCCTGTCTGCAGAGTAAATGGTGAAAGCCAATCGGTACCCCGGGGACGTTCACCTGGGGAGTTTTTGGGGTGGAGGGTTGGGATCTGGGGAGTGAGTGGAGGGTCTGGGTGCAGTGACAGCATCCTGATGTGTCCCCTCTCTCAGCAGAAGGGGATCCCCTGTCACCTGTGCCAGGTGGCAGTCTCTGTGGTGGGAAAGATCCTGCAGGACAACCGCACCGAGGTGGGTCTGAGCAGGAAGGGGGAGTGGGGCTGCTGTTCCTCCCCTCCAACACCACCGAGGCCCTGAACGCTCTCTCTGCCCCCCAGGAAAAGCTGAGGCTCTTCTTGGATAAGAGATGCCAGTACCTGCCCTTCCAGGACTGGTCTGTCAAGTGCAAGAGGATGGTGGACACCGGCATCCTCGTCCTCGTCCAGCTGGGCAAGCAAGTGCTGGTGAGGCAGGGGAAGCCCCCGGGGCTGGGTTTTCCCATGGTTTGGCGTGTCTTGGGGGCTTGCAGAGCAAAGGATGCTCCTGGAGCCTGGGACAAACCATCTGAAGGACAAGGTGGAGAGGGGAACGGCCTGGGGCGGGGGAAGGGGGTGGGTGTGGTGGAGGGGGTGCAGCCTCAAGCCCCCACCCCACCCCTCTGCTCCCCCAGTCAGACCCAAAGGTGGTGTGTGGGACCTTCAAGTTGTGCCAGCCCCGGGGCAGACCCACGGGGACCTTGAAGTATCAGCAGCCACCACCAGGCCCCAGCCAGGACTTTGCTGACCTCATCGCCCCCTTCATGGCCAACGTGCCCCTCCTGCTCCACCCCCAGGATCTGCCCCACGGCGAGCCCCAGGTACCGTGGCACAGGCGAGAACGGTGCTAATCATGGAATCCTGGAATCGTTTGGGTCGGAGGGGACCGTAGGGATCATCTCATTCCAAACCCCTGCCTGTGGACAGGGAGCGTGTCCAGGTTGCTCCAAGCCCCATCCAAGCTGGCCTTGGACACTTCCAGGGATGGTGCAGCCACAGCTTCTCTGGACAATCTGTGCTAATGCTGCTCAGCGATGAGAATCCCCTTAAAAGCATCACCTACTTAACAACAATTAGAGAAAGCCCCTAAAATTTCTGCAGAGCTGAAATGGCTTCTGGCTGGTGGTGTCAGCAATATTTCAGGATGCAGGAGGGAACTGCCAGATGCCAGATTGGAGATGCCAGAGTGCTGCCCCAAATTGCAGCCAGTATCTAAATCCCAGCCCTGCAAATTCAGGTTGGGGAGATGGGGGGTGGAATTGGGGTTTTATTTCTTGGGGTACCAATGTGTCCCTGCCCTTGCTGTCCTGCAGGAGACAGAAGTGTGTGGGGACTGCCTGCATCTGGTGACAGCCGTGCAGCAGGAGCTGGGGACCAACACTGCCTTCACCTGGGCGCTGGTGGGCCACGCCAAGCGGGTGTGCGAGACCCTGACACCCGACCTGGCGCAGAGGGTGAGGTGGCCAGCAGGGAAGGGGCCTTAAAGACATTCACTCTCCACCCCCCCGCCACGGGCAGGGACTCCTTCCACCAGACCAGGTTGCTCCAAAGTGCTCTGGGACACTTCCAGGGATGGGCTCCCTTCTCCTGCTGGACGGGAGCATCTCTTGGGGACGCCTGCCCAGGGAGGGGTGTGCGCTGTCGGGCCCTGACGCTGTGTCTCCCTCCCGCAGTGCAAGCGCTCCCTGGCAGAGTACACGGACACGGCTGCCCAGCTGCTGCGCTATGTGGTAAGAGCCTGAGGGCTCCCCGGGAGTGCCAGGGGTCACTGGATGCCAACTGGGGGCCTCTCAGCAAATGCTCCCTTTCTTTTTATTTTTAGTTAAACTCACTGCCTAATATTTCTACAAAATATTAAATGTTCCCCCCCCTCCCCGCCTTGCAACTGCTGCAATTATATATATATATATTTTTTTTTTTTTTCTCATTTTCTCTTGCTATTTTCTGGCCCCTCCACCGGTAGCAGGCTGAGGTAAGTGAGATCCATGCCCCGATGCGCTGAAATTCCCCTCCCTGGGGCCAAAGCCCGCCTGAATTGGGATGTGTCCCTCCCCAGGGCCCGATGGAGCTGTGTGGCCAGCTGGGACTCTGTGCCTCCAGCTCGGCACTGCCCCTCCACACGCTGCTCACAGAGAAGGTGATGCAGGTCCTGAGCATGCTGGGGGTAAGTGGGGACCCCCTCGACTCTGCCCTGCTCCTTAAAATCCAAACTCTGCGGAGGGGGAGCCTCATTTCTTTAAATCTGATTTCCTCAAGCACCTCCATTTATCCAAGGTGGGGAGTGCCTTAGCGGGGGATGAGGGCGGAATAGGATGAGGGTGGCTCTGGGGGGCTCGGCATGCGTCCCACCCCCTTGTCCCGACAGGACAGGGTGGGGAACGCTCCTCTGTGCGACGTGTGCCAGTTCACCGTGAAGACGGTGGAGAGCCTCCTGGAGAACAATGTGACAGAGGTGAGCCCCGGCGCTGCTGGGGAGGGGACCGGGACAGGGGCAGGCGGGGACAGCCAGGAGCCGCCGTCTCCCTCTTGTGCCTTGTGCCGGCAGGAGCAGCTGGTGAACGACATCGAGAAGGTGTGTTACATGCTGCCTCACGGCGTCATCGGGCAGTGCAAGGACTTCGTCAACTCCTACGGCAAAGCCGTGGTGATCATGCTGCTGGAGGCCACCGACCCCGCGGCCGTGTGTGCCATGCTGCGCTGCTGTCCCCGCGGCGGGGACACCCGGCCCGGTGAGCTGGCAGACAGAGCCCGGCCGGCCCCTGTCCCCTCCGCTGGGCACTGATGGCCGTGTCCCGCAGGGGCCGAATCCCTGGAGCGGCTGGCGGTGAGCTCCGGCGCCTTCTGCAACGTGTGCCAGATCCTCATCACCTACTTCGACAACGAGCTGCTCAAGAACGAGACGCTGGAGGAGCTGGGCGAGGTGCTGGAGAAGGGCTGCGCCATGCTGCCCATGCCGCTCACCAGCAAGGTGAGCTCAGGGGGGCACCCCCAGCCCGGAGGGGACACCCGGGAGGACCCGCCGGCCTCACCCCTCTCTCCCTCCCTCCCTCTCTCCCTCCCTCCCAGTGCCAGGCGCTCGTGTTGCAGTACGAGCCGGCGGCCGTGCGGCTCTTCGTGCAGATGATGGACCCCACCTTCGTCTGCACTGTAAGTGTCCTCATCAAGCAAGATGGGCATCCTTGGCCCAAGCCTGCGGGCTGGGAGAGGGCCAGGGGGGTCTCATGGAGGTTTTCTTCCTCCCCCCTCCCACCCTTTTCCTTTGTGACGCAGAAATTGAGAGCCTGCGACTCAGGCAAGGAGGATCTCCTGGGCTCGGCCCCCTGTGTCTGGGGCCCGCAGTACTGGTGCAAGAACATGGCCACGGCGGTCGAGTGCAGTGTAAGTGACACTCGTGTCCCCTCCCGGGGGTCCCCGCACCCCAGCTCCATCCTGCCCCATATCCCAGCTCCATCCTGCCCCACATCCCAGCTCCATCCTGCCCCTCAAACCAGCTCCATCCTGCCCCACATCCCAGCTCCATCCTGCCCCACATCCCAGCTCCATCCTGCCCCCATATCCCAGCTCCATCCTGCCCCATATCCCAGCTCCATCCTGCCCCACATCCCAGCTCCATCCTGCCCCTCAAACCAGCTCCATCCTGCCCGACATCTGAGCTCCATCCTGCCCGACATCCGAGCTCCATCCTGCCCCACATCCCAGCTCCATCCTGCCCCTCAAACCAGCTCCATCCTGCCCCACATCCCAGCTCCATCCTGCCCCACATCCCAGCTCCATCCTGCCCCATATCCCAGCTCCATCCTGCCCCCATATCCCAGCTCCATCCTGCTCCACATCCCAGCTCCATCCTGCCCCACATCCCAGCTCCATCCTGCCCCTCAAACCAGCTCCATCCTGCCCCTCAAACCAGCTCCATCCTGCCCCTCAAACCAGCTCCATCCTGCCCGACATCCGAGCTCCATCCTGCCCCATATCCCAGCTCCATCCTGCCCCCACATTCCAGCTCCATCCTGCCCCATATCCCAGCTCCATCCTGCCCCCACATCCCAGCTCCATCCTGCCCCTCAAACCAGCTCCATCCTGCCCCACATCCCAGCTCCATCCTGCTCCACATCCCAGCTCCATCCTGCCCCACATCCCAGCTCCATCCTGCCCCCACATCCCAGCTCCATCCTGCCCCTCATCCCAGCTCCATCCTGCCCCACATCCCAGCTCCATCCTGCCCCATATCCCAGCTCCATCCTGCCCCATATCCCAGCTCCATCCTGCCCCATATCCCAGCTCCATCCTGCCCCTCACCCCAGCTCTATCCTGCCTCATATCCCAGCTCCATCCTGCCCCACATCCCAGCTCCATCCTGCCCCTCAAACCAGCTCCATCCTGCCCCACATCCCAGCTCCATCCTGCCCCATATCCCAGCTCCATCCTGCCCCACATCCCAGCTCCATCCTGCCCCCACATCCCAGCTCCATCCTGCCCCATATCCCAGCTCCATCCTGCCCCACATCCCAGCTCCATCCTGCCCCCACATCCCAGCTCCATCCTGCCCCACATCCCAGCTCCATCCTGCCCCACATCCCAGCTCCATCCTGCTTCACAACCCAGCTCCATCCTGCCCCATCTCTCCCCCAGGCCGTCGCACACTGCCGGCGTCACGTGTGGAACTAGGAGCCATCTCCCCAGCTGGCTGGACTTGCTCTGCCGTTTGTTTCGGATCCTGGCTCCCTTCCCTTGGGACGTGCCTGCACTCACAGACGGCAAAGGCAGGAGCCAACCGGCCCCATCGGGGCTGTGGGGAACCCCGGTGGCCTCGGCCGCTTCCTCTTCCACTCCTGGGGCTTGGATTTCCAAAACAGGTTAAGGGACTCGTTAACGTTTTCAGGACTAGGGATTCAGCCTTGACATCTCTCAGGGTGACTGCAACATCCCCAATCTCTGTTCCCACCTCTGTCCCCATCCCCAGTCCCTTCTCTACCTCTCCATCCCACCCTGAACCACTCGTAAGGCTCAGATCCCTCAAAGTGGATCTGTCCCCATGGGCTGGGCTGGGTTCTGCTGCCCAAACGCCGGACCCGCGTTCCTGGCTGGCAGCAGCCTCACCTGAACATAAAACGAATGAGTTTGGGTGCAAGGATTCCCTTTCCAGCCCTGTCCGTGCTGGGAATCCTGTGCTGACCCAGCGGAGGGCAGCGGGGGGCCGGCTCGTCCCTCCCCACCGTATCGGGGGGATGCCCGCAGTGCCTGGCCCTGAGCGTGCCTGGGAGCCTCCCATCACAAATAAACTCTTCCCGTGAGCCTGGCTGCTTGTGTCCTTCCTCCTTGGGCTGGGGGCTGCAGTGGGAGCGTGGCTAAACCCGGAGAACTCTGAGTGCATCCCCCAAAACCCGAGGTGCAGCAGCAGCCAGGGTGGCGTCTCGTGATGAGGGGTGCGTTAAAAGAGGGTCTCCTCTTCCAAAGGGGGTTTGGGCTGGGTGGATGTGGGGAGGAAGGACGACAGACAGGTTACCCAAAGCCATAGACAGTGTATTTCTGAGTCCCGTAACAGACCGTGCCCGAAACTCTCCACAAGGTTACGACTGGAAACAAAGCCCCCGAACAGACAAACCCAAACGCAAGAGAGAAGGGGAAAGAAAAGGGCAACAAAAGACACGCACGAGCACTCCACATCCAGAAGCCCCAGTTACTCTCTCTCTTTTTTGACATAGCAAAAAGTTTTGGTAAAGCCAGCGAAATGAAGGAATGTCTTTGGGTTGGGGTTTTTTTTCTTTTTAATTTTTTGGGTCTTTCCTTATTGGAAAAGTGACGTTAATGCCAAAAGGATTCGGTCTCTGTCCCATGCTCCCCTGGCCCTCCCCATGCTCGTGGTCGAGGTGTGACAGCTGCTTGTCCCCAGCCTGTGCCTGGGAATGCTGTGGCAGCACATCATCCTCATCCTCACTGCACCTTCCCCTGCCCTGTCCAGCCTGGACTCATCAGATTCATTTAGCTTTTCTTTTTTTTTTTTTTTTTTTTCTTTTTTTTTTCTCCTTTTTTTTAAGAAAAAAAAAAACTTTTTTTTTTTTAATAAGAAAAATAAAAAAAATTTAATGGTTTCATGGATAAATGACAGGCGAGTAAAAGCATTCCGGTCCTGAGAGCCCTCTCCCGGGGCCAAGCTCTCCGAGGCTGCCGGAGCGATGCGCACCGGGCAGCCTGGACTCCTGCAGGGGAAGAGGGGGCCGAGCACCCTGGTCTCGGGCTGCCCCTGGCACCCACCACGGCCCCCCCGGTCTGTGCTTCATCCCCGCCGGCCCCGGCTTGCCTAGAGGAGCAGCAGCGGCCCCGCCGCTCGTCATAACTCGGTGATCTCCAGAGGGCTCTCCATGATCACCTCCCGCATCTTGTGCAGGGGGGTGGACTTGGCCGACTCGGTGCGGGCGTTGTGGTCGCTGTAGCCCCCGCAGTCGGCGGTCAGAGTCTCCAGCGAGCGACCCAGCACCTTCTGGTCGTCCTCGGGCAGGCTGTTGAGGTCGGAGGCCAGCAGCGTGCCCGTGCTGCCGTGCACCACGTGGATACCGTCGGGACCCTTCAGCTCCACCGGCTGCTTGTGTCGGAAGCGCAGGCTGCCCTGGCTGGGGCTGCGCTCCTCCTCCTCGTCCTCCAGCTCCTTCTGGATCAGCTGAAAGAAAGCCACGGAGGAGGGGATCACCACCGTGGCCACAGCAGCTCCTGGCTTCCCTGACTCCTTCGATGCTGGAGTCCAGCCAGGGGGAAGGGCTGTCCTCTTCTGAGTGTGGTGGTGAGGATCAGCAGGAGATGCCCTGCAGCTGGAGCGCTCCACCCTCGGGTGGATGCCCCGGCTCAGGAACCTGCTGCAGGTGGGTGGTGGTGGCTGTTGTGTCCAGGTGGGTGGTGGGTGTTGTGTCCAGGTGGGGGTGGTGGGTGTTGTGTTCAGGTGGTGGTGGGAGTTGTGTTCAGGTGGGGGTGGGTGTTGTGTTCAAGTGGACGGTGGTGGGTGTTGTGTCCAGGTGCTGGTGGGTGTTGTGTTCAGGTGGTGGAGGTTGTTGTGTTCAGGTGGATGGTGGTGGGTGTTGTGTCCAGGTGGGGGTGGTGGGTGTTGTTTTCAGGTGGGGGTGGTGGGTGTTGTGTTCAGGTGGGGGTGGTGGGTGTTGTGTCCAGGTGGAGATGGGTGTTGTATTCAGGTAGAGATGGTGGGTGTTGTGTCCAGGTGGGTGGTGGGTGTTGTGTTCAGGTGGTGGTGGTGGGTGTTGTGTTCAGGTGGGGATGGTGGGTGTTGTGTTCAGGTGGATGGTGGGTGTTGTGTTCAGGCGGATGGTGGTGGGTGTTGTGTTCAGATGGGGATGGTGGGTGTTGTGTTCAGGTGGATGGTGGTGGGTGTTGTGTCCAGGTGGGGATGGTGGGTGTTGTGTTCAGGTGGGGGTGGTGGGTGTTGTGTCCAGGTGGGGATGGTGGGTGTTGTGTCCAGGTGGGTGGTGGGTGTTGTGTTCAGGTGGAGATGGGTGTTGTGTTCAGGTGGATGGTGGTGGGTGTTGTGTCCAGGTGGGGATGGGTGTGTCCTGCAGCCATTCCCAGAGTGGCCGAGGAGGAGTTTGGACCCAGGCTGGAAATTGGGGTTGTAAGAGGGTGGAGGGGTGGGAGGCAGATGGGGAAAGAAGAGGAAGGAAGGCTGGATGGGGCTGGAGGGGAGTGGATAGATGGAGGGCAGAAGGGTTGAAAAGCATCTCCCATCCCCCTGCTCCACTCTGCTCTCTTTGCCCCCCTTTTTGCACCCCCACAAAGGGTTGAAGGCCACAGGAGGAGTTGCTTCTCCCCATACCAGCCCTTCTGCACCAACATACTCCATCCCAACCTTTTTGTCTCAAAAACCTATGTTTTTGAGGCAAAAACCAGAGAAGCAGAAGGAAGGGAAGGTGACCCCCCCTCAGCTTTGGCCAGCCTTGGCAGAAATGGGAGCTGATGGGCAGAGCCAAATCTGCAAAGAGGGGTGTCCTCCCCTGGGCTCAGAAAGACCAAGGGAGCAGGTGCTGCTGCTGACCAGGGGAAACACAGGGAGTCACTGTGGGGAGCCAGCAGCCTGGAACACCAGTGAAAAGACAGCAGTGGGAACCAGTGGAAAACCGATATCTGGCTTGTTTTGACCAAGCAGAGAGTGGGGGGGACCGCTGGGTGACAGGGACCACAGCCTGTGGGGCCAGGCAGACACACTGCATCCCAGAGGGCACGGCAAGCATCTCCCCACGCCCATGCACACCCCTCTACCTCCGAGACCGAGGAGCGGTCCCCCTGACTGGCGGTGGCCTTATGCACCATCCGCTGGGCAAAGAGCTTTTTCAGCCGCATGTAATCATCCAGAACCACCTTCAGGAGAGTGCCCTGGGTGCAGGGGGAGAGACTGGGGGTTATCCAGGGGAGATGGCTGAGTCGGCGGGAGGCCGGCCTCATCCCAGCATTTTTTGGAGCGACATCACCCTCTGGCGCTGTGACCTCGGAAGGTGCAGCTGTAAGAGAAGACTCCTCGGGGCAGGACGCCTGCCCTCAGCGCTCACCTTGATGGGTCCCTCCCGCATGATCTGCCCCAGCTTGGCGATGTTGTCGTACTCCTGGATGGCTGCCCGCAGGTAGCGGTCATCCTCGGGCTTGGCGGCGGAGGGCTCTCTCCCGAAGGTGCCCTGCGGGAGGGGACAGCGGCTCAGGAGCTGCTGCGGGTGGCAGGAGCGGGGGACAGACACGGGGTCCCGGCCGTGTCTCACGTGGGTGCGGGCAGGGCTGTTCCAGAGGTCGGTGATCTCGCTCAGGTTCTCCGGCAGGTCGTCTTCGTGCTCCGCCTGCGCCGCCAGCTCCATGTTCCTGCAGAAGGGGTCCAGCCACACCGGGTTGGCCCTGCCCGAGGGGAGGAACAGGCGTCAGGGCAGGCAAAGAGCTGCGGTTATCCCTAACCCCGTCCAGAGCCTGGATGCTGAGGTTGCACTGCCTCCTCCTGCCCTGTGCAGGTATGAATTTGGGTGCTCTGCATCCAGGTGCGCGTCAAACCCCGCCCGTGATCTCTGCTTGCCCCAAACCTGGCCAGGATCGGCAGAAATGGAGTCACAGGAGAAAGAATAATTTTTTTTTAGCTTAGAAAGCTCTCAGAGCAAGCACGTGTCCCAGGATCAGTAATGCTCCATGCAGAGCAGAGCAGAGCAGGGAGACATCACGTCTCCACCCCCTGGCTCCAAAACGCAGTCATCCCTCTCTTGGGAACAGCCTCCAGCCCCAGGAGGCGGCACTCACCCGTCAAAGGAGTACTTGTTGGTGTTTGGCATGTCCATGATGTCCATGAAGCCTCTGTTCCCTGGAAAAGGCAGGGATGAGAGTTAGAGCACGTTGGTGGGCATAGCAGCAAACCATGGGGTGACACTTCTTTGTCGGGGCGGGGAGAAAGAGCAACCAAAGAGGAGGTGAGAAACACGGTGGGGTGTGGCAGGTAACGCAGAGCCTGATGCTGAGAAGAGCCTCCCACAGTCACACCTTGCTGGGCAGGATCACTTCTGATAGATCCCCCATGTCTCCCCCATCCCGTGCTCTCTGTGCACCCCACCCTCCCGTGCAGCTGGGACACCCCAAACACTGCTCACCAGTGGAGCCAGCCACGATGGCTTTCAGCTTCCTTTTGTGCCTGGAAAAGAAACACAGACAGTCAGGGAAGAAAATAAGGAAAATGCTGGAAAGGAAGGAGGACACACAGATTTGCAATAACCCTTCATACAGGGCGTGCATTAAACAATAAATATTAAATAAAGCTCATTAAGCATCATTAAGACCATGCATTTTGGAGGAAGAGGTGTTGGGAAGCTGATGTCCTCCTCTGCTTGCTGGCATTTCCAGGGCCAGGAGAAGCCACGCTGGTCCCCCTGCTCTGAGGGGACATTGCTGGGGCTGGGCAGAGCCCGGGAGTCACTCACACTGTCCGGTAGTACCAGTTCATGAGGATGAAGAGCATGGCAGCCAGGAAGAGCAGGACAGCCAGCACAATGATTGCCATCTAGGAGAGACAGAGGCATGGGGGCAACCCTCCGGCACCTGCTGGTGGCCATGTGCCCGAAGTTATACGGGTGGAACCTCTCTCCAGACACTGACCAGTCCTGGTGGGAAGGGACACCCCCCCCTCTGCGAGCAACCCCAGCTGGACCCTTACCTGCAGAACCGAGAGGTCGTCGGGTGCCCGGGCAGTAATGGCAGGCTGCACATCCAGCACGTTGTAGTTCCTGAAGAGATTCCTCAGCTGCTCCTTGTTCTCGTCTATCATCTGAATAACCCTGGGAAGAGAAAGGTTGCTTGGGCACCTTGGCAGTAACCAGGGTCCCCAAGGAGCCAGGCTGGGTGGGGGGCCCAGGGGACGTACCGCTCCACGTCCAGGATGCGGTTGGTCTCCCTGTTCACCACGTGGATCAGCAGCTCCGTCTGGGCAAAGTTCACCCGGCCTTTCTTGTCAACGTGGAACTGGGGAGAGACAGCAAGGTCTGCAGCGTGGGAGAGGAGTTTCCTCCTGAGCACGCCTCGAGGAGCACTCGCATGGCAAGGGACCCTCAAGCATCAATCTGGACCCCTTCAGTATGCCCCAGCCTGGGGTGCATCTGTCACCTTCGGAGCCCAGGGGTGTCTGTGGTTATCCAGGCAGGACTCCCTCGAAGGACACCTCACAAACAGCATGTGGAAGGTTATCTCCCCCTCAAAGCAAGCTCCAAGGCGGATGGTTACCTGCACGTCATCCGTGTTGACGATGGCGCCCGTGATGTTGGAGAGCAGGCTGATGAACTCCTCCTCGAACTGCCTGACCTTGTCAGGGATCTCGTTGATGATGATTTTGACTCGCTGGTCATCCCGCAGGATGTAAATCCCCACAATGGCCGTGTCATTGTGGCCCACCAGGTCAGAGGCCATGATGTCCACCACAAAGTAGCCGGGGTTATAGGCCGTGAAGAGGTCAAAGGTTCGCAGGATGCCATCAAGGGTTCCTGTGGAATAGACGGTCACAAGCCCGGGATCAGTGACCCCAGCCATGGGGACACCTTTGGCCACAGGGATGTGTCTGCCCAAGGCCCCGTGTTCCTGCAGCATGTGGGGCACCCACCGATGCTGAAGATGTTGGCCACCTCCTCGGAGTCATTGGAGTGCTGCTTGATGTAGCGGATGCCCAGGATGCTGTACAGCACCAGGCTGTTATTGCCCACGTCAGCGTCCACTGCGAGCACTCTGATCAGCTCCGACCCCACCTTGGCATCAGTGGCAACCCCTTTGAGGGAGAGATGGGAAAGGGACCTGGGGCTGGGCTGGCTCTCACTGCCCCATCATCCTGCTGGATTTTCCTGGGAGTATCTCCGGCTCCTGGTGCCCCCTGCCCCCGCCAAGCTCCTGGCACCTCTTACCCGCCGTGTACTCCGACTTGGTGAACTGGGGGGACTGGTCATTGATGTCGTCCAGGAATATCCGCACCTCCTGAAGGGTCAGGTCCTCACTGAGGTCCCAGAGCTGGGCTCTTTCCGCCTGCTGGCCTCGGGGAGGAGCCCAGTTCCTCTGGCTGGATGCTTTGACGATGATGGAGTGGTACGGCTCCTTCTCCCGGTCCAGGTCTCGCATGACCTTCAGCTTCCCTTCTCGGCTCAGCTGGAAGTTGCTCTCCTGGTTCCCAGCTGGGTGCAGAGAAGCATCCCCAGTCAGTCCTCTTTGGGCTTGGCGCTTCCAAAACGCCGCCTTGCCCATTGAGCAGGGCAGAGAGGCAGCAAGGGGAGGACGGGAATCCTGGGTGAGGGGCGTCTGGGAGACCCAGAACTGCCATCTCCACACCCACCTGCTATGAAGTAGTAGACAATGGCGTTGGAGCCCTCATCCGCGTCCACTGCGCCGGTGACGTTCCCCACCACGGTGCCTGGCCGTGAGTGCTCGGGGACAGAGAGTGCCTGGTACTGGGGACTATCCCTCTGCCAGAGACCCCCGGGAAAGGAGCTTTATGAGCCCTGAGGTTGCTTTAAACAAAAGCAGACAAACCCCACGGTGCTCCCCACCATGGTGTGCACACTCCCCAACAGGTGCTCGCTGGCATCCCCATCCCTGCATCCCCTGCATCCCACCCCCTTCACCCCGGTGCCTTACAGGTGGCCTGAGGAAGATGGGTTCATTGTCATCGATGTCATCGAGCGCTACCTGGAGGGGCTGCATGGTCTCGTAGGGCGGCTGGCCCTGGTCGCAGGCCACGATGATCAGCTGGGGAGGGAGAGAGACAAAAGGGCAAACCACACGGGCTGGGTGACACCATTGAGGCAGGGACAGAGAGGAGATGGTGGAGGATTTTGAGGGGATTTAACAGGGAATTGGGTGCTGGCTCACCAGGATGCCACCCCGCTATGACACTTGATAACCACCCAGCTCCTGCTAAGGTGTGGTATCTCCACAACTGTGCCAGCTGACCCCATCCCCACCACATCACTTGCATCCCACGCCGGACCCACAGCCCCAGCCCCCAGCCTGGCTCACGTTGTACACTGCCTGCTTCTCCCGGTCCAGCCGCATGGCCGTCTGGATCAGCCCGCTGACAGAGTCGATGCTGAAGTACTCCCAGTCCTTGTTCCCCGCCCCGGTTTTCAGCAGGCTGTAGAGCACCACTCCATTGAGACCCTCGTCTTTGTCCGTGGCATAGACCTCGTAGACGTTGGACCCCAGGGGGATCTCCTGCTTGCACACACACAGCCCTTCAGGCATGGCACTGCACCCAAACCTCCTGCTCCCCCTGCCCCTCCACACCCCGCTGTCCAAAATCCCTTGGGTTTAGAGGTCAGCAAGCTCCCACTAGCCAAAACCCAGCAGGCAACATGGGGCCATGATTCCCTCTGGCCTGGTGGCTGGGGACTGGCTGAGTCAAGCCTGGATTCCCAGAAAGGAGAAACATCTTAAATGTCAGCCCGTGTTTATAAACACTGTTTACGAATTCCGAGTGCTGCTGGGGTTTCTGTTCCCCAAATCTGCCCCACCGCCCTGCTCGCACATCTGGAGAGAGGCTGTTTTTGAACGCACACCCCCATGACCCCAACCTTCTTGCCACATGCTAAATCAAGGTCTTGTTGCATTCCCGGTGGAGATGGAGTATGGATTTTGCTCAACGTGCCATGACCCTGCTCCCTCCCGAGGGATTTACCTCCTTGATGTGCAGGATGGTGCCGTTGGGCGGGCGGACAAAGACGGGGCGGTTGTCGTTGATGTCGATGACATCGATGTGGAGCAGGGTGGTCCCCCAGAGAGGGGGGTGCCCCTTGTCTGTGGCCACCACAGTCAGGTTGAACCTCTCGTAGGACTGCAGGCGCCGCCGGGATGTGACAAGCCCGGAGTCCTTATTGATCTTGAAAGCCTCTGGGGACAGAGGAAAACCCCACATCTCTGGCTCAGGACACTGTGCACAGATAAATTATGACTAGAAATGAGAATACCAGCTGAAGTGCACCACCCACAGTGGGTCAGGGGTGTGGGTGGTCTCAGTGTCCCACTGCCACATCCTTGTCCCTGGGATCTACTCCCTGCTCAGCCCTGGTCTGTGTTTCACTCCTGCCCAGGCTTGAACAGTGGAGCTTTTGCCTGATTTCTGTGATTTCTCAGCATGCAGATAAACTGGATTTGAGGCACTATCACTGCCCACCCACACCTCTTTGCCCTTCAAAGCCTTCAGCTAAAGCAGGCAGTGGGTCTGCTCCAAGACACACTGGTGTGCACAGAAAGTCCTGCTGGGGTGGGGAAGACAAGAGCACACGCCAAGGCTGAATGCAGGATGAAGGCAGGCAAGCTCCTAACATCCCACACCATGAGGAACTGGAAACTGCAGAGCAATAGAGAAAGCTCCACGCTTTCAGTATTGCTCCCAGGAGTCCAAACCAGCCACAGGAGATGGGGTGTAGGCTTGGTACCTGTGACTCCTTCCTCCTCATAACCCTCCCCCGTGGGGAAGAGCCCCCTGCCCCTAGCACCTACCTGCTCCAGGACCCTCGATGCTGTAGGTCACCACGCCATTGTCCCCTTCATCCAGGTCGGTGGCACTCATGGTGATCACTGACGTCCCTGCCGGCTCATTCTCATAGACACTGGTGCTGAACTGGCTCTTGCTGAACTGGGGCCTGACATCGTTGACGTCCAGGACTGTGATCAGCACCTTTGATAGAGCAGAGCCAGCTGGGTGAAGTGAGGCTGGGGAAGGCTGGGCAGCCCCTGGGGCCATACCCCTGCTGTGACCTGCAGCTCTGCTGCTGGAGAGAGGTGCCCTTCCTGCTATTTGTTTAACTCCACCAGCTGAATTCCTGCCTCCAACAATGGGGCTGCTGTGGCTGGGGCACCCATTCATGCCACAGCACTTGCAGACAATAGTGTCACCCTCCCCTGCCCCTCCTGCAGACGTGCTGTCCACACAGCACAAAGTGCCCTGCACCATCCACCCCACAGCTCCTGGCGTCATCCGCTCTTCCTTCTGCCTAATTCCCCCCCCGGTGCAGCCACTGGGGAGGAAAGGTGGGGCACGAATGCCTCCTTGCCGTGGGGTGATGGGAGGAGGAGAGCCCTACCTGCACAGAGTTCTCCCGACGGTTACTGGAGACATCCCCAGGGTTGTCCCTGGCCACGGCTGTCAGTGTGTAGTGATCCTTCTTTTCCCGGTCCAGGGCTGACAGGATGTAGATGTCACCCTGCAGCACACAGAGACCTTCAGGTGGACCTCGTCTGGCAGAGCTGGTACTCAAGAAGGGGCAGAAGGTGAGGTGTGGGAGCAAGGCACAAGCTGGGACCATTTCAGCCTCTCCTCCCTTTCCCTGCTGTGTTCCAGCCTCGGTTGGCTCCTTACCGTGTTGGGATTTATCCCAAACTTGCCCTCTCCATCGCTCAGGCTGTACTGGATGAGAGCAAACTGCCCGGAATCTGCGTCGGTGGCCTCGACGCTCAGGATGACCGTGCCCAGCGGCACATCCTCAAAGACAGCTTTCTGCAACAGAGGGAGCAGGCAGGAGTGGCTCAGCCCGTGCTGTAACCCAGGGCACAGGTGGCACCCAGGACTGGGCACAGCCAGAATCCCAACAAAGTGCTGGCACAAGGGGAGTGGCAGGGTTGACCATCTTCTCCAAATGGTTCAAGCACAGGCAGAGGGAAGAGAAAGTGTCCCTGGAGAGCCCCCAGCTCTGTGCCTGTCCTCGCCAGGCAGTGGCCCAGCCCCACACAGAGTTGAACAGGGGAGCCCAGCTCACCTGGTAGGATGGCTGACTGAAAACAGGGTTGTTGTCATTGATGTCCACGATCTGGAGGTACACGGGGATCTCAGCGGATCTGCGGGGAGAGCCGTTGTCGGAGGCGCGGACGGTGAAGTTCAGCCACTGCACCTCCTCATAGTCCACTGTCCTGTTGGCCACAACCTTCCCTAGAGGATGGCAGACCCTGAAATGAGAAGCCTGGCCCGGGTCACCGACCTGCCCCAGATTCCCACCTCCCCAGACCACCAACCTGCCGAATGGTCTTCCAGACAGGCGTAACCTTCCGGAGAGAGGTTCAGCAGCTCATAGGTGATCTGCCCATTGGCACCTTTGTCTGGGTCCACCGCTGAGATGGAGATGAGCGTGGTGCCCTGCGTGGCTCCCTCCAGGATCCGCTCGGTGAAATAGGTGACCCCGAAGGGGCGGAAGCGGGGTGTGTTGTCGTTGACGTCCAAGACGTTGACCGTCAGCTTGGCTGTGGCCGCAGTGGAGACCACAGGGGGAGAGAAGGAGAAGGAGAACAAGTGAGAAAGAGAAGGGAAGGAAGGTTGGGAGGAAGGAGGGTTGTAAAAGTATGAAAGTCCAGGAGAGCCAGCTGAAAAATCGCAATATTCCCCCAAGCAGCAATGCACTGAGCATGCTGTGGGTGTCCCTATGCTGTAGTGCGACACCTGCTCCTGAATTTTGTGTGTCTTCCCACATGTGAGCCCGAATTTACCCATAGTGGGCTGGCAAGATATGATAGGAATGGTAAGGAAGAAATGAGTGCCTCCCATGGTAAGGTTGTGGGCACACAGTCCTTTCCACACCCACTGCAGCCCTGGGATGTCTGGGACAGTCTCTAAAGGAGTCTTCAGGGGAGAACCTGAACCTGATGGGAGCTGGTCCAGGACTGGTCCCACTGGAAATGTTGCTGGTCAGGACTGGAGAGGAAGGTGGGAGAGCTGCTATTACCCAGAAGCTGCAGTGGTGCCAGGAGGGGCTGTGCCAGTCCCTGTCCCCACACTGCCTGGGGACCACCCTTACCGTTGGGCACGCTGACCGAGCGGTCGATGACTTCACTGGCATTGTCGTGGACAGAGATGGTGACCTCGTAGGTGGCCACTAGCTCACGGTTGAGGGGAGTTTTGATCTTCACAGCTCCTGGGAACCCCAAAAAGATGGATGTCACAGGCTGTGCCTGTGCCCCAGCCTGGGCAGGGTGGTGTGTGCCAGCTGACTGCTGCATCCTGTGCCACGCTTAGTTCTCCTGCCTCTCCAAAGAGTGAAGGAGGAAAACACTCGAGAGCTACAGGAAGACACAACTGCTCTCCCCCTGCTCTCCATGTTCCTTCCTGTGTGTTCCACATGGCCTCAAGCGGTTCTGGTTGTGCATTCAAACGGGGTTTGGAAGCAGCTGTTGCTGCTCCCCTGCACAACCACATCCACCTGAGCTCAGCATCTTTAACAACCTTGTCCTGTATCTTTTCCAACAAAGGCGTTTTTCTTTCCTGGATCAGCTTTGTGCTTCCAAAAAAGACATGGGGAGCTCCCGGCCCTCCTTCCCCAAAGGAGCCCACCACCTACCCTGGAGTGCCCCCTTGCTCCCCCAGCGAGGGTGCTTGGGTCTCGTCTGCCAAGGCTGAGCAGCCCCCGGCCCGCAACGGAGGCCATCTCTGCCAGTGGAGATGTGTGAGATGGAGGGAGACCACGGGCGGCACGGGGACGGAAATGAGCACAGACACAGAGACAAACCCGGCAGATTGAGAGCCGGAAAATAAAGCAGAGTTAAGGCAGACAGGGAAGAGAAGACAGGGCATCTGGAGGAGGACAGCGGGGAGGCAGGAGAGGAGCATCACCTGCTTGTACCTCAGACACCTACCTCCAGGAAGAGAAGAAGAGTAGAAGCAGAAACGAGGAGAGGGGTCCACACTGCCCACTCCGCCCTTCCCGCTCTCCTACCTGTCCTAAAATCCACCGTGAACGCTCCTTGCTGTTCGGGCACCAGCGCGTCCGTGTCGTCGCGGGCCACGATCCCCAGCAAGTAGTACTCCAGGCGAGGGTGGAGGTCCCTGTCGATGGCGGTCACCTCGGCCACCACGGTGCCAGGGGGAGCTGACTCAGGGATGCTGACAGTCTGGATGGGGTTGATGAATTCGGGCCGGCAGTCGTTGATGTCGTCGATGATGATGCTGACAGTAGCGGTGCCCGAGAGCGCCGGGGTGCCCTGGTCCACGGCCACCACTGTCAGCCGGTAGGCATCGCGCTCCTCCCGGTCGATGGTGATGTTGGCCACGCGGATCACCCCCGTGGTGGCATCAATCAGGAACCTGTCCTGGCCACCACCCTCGATACGGTAGTCCAGCTGTTGGTTGAGGCCACTGTCAGCATCCGTGGCTGTCACCTGGAGGACAGAGAAGCCTGGAAAGGTGGGACACAGCCGTCTCAAGCGAGGGCTGGAGGGCAGCAGTAACAAGCCCTTGGTCCCCAAGCAACATGGGCAGCCTCAATTCCCAGATTTTCCCTTTGACCCCATCCTGGTCAACTGTGTCACTGGGAGCTGGATCTTCACAGTCCCAAGGGGACGCCCAGGTCACCCCACCTCCCACCCGCACACCCAGTCCTGACCTGGAGGGCTGTTCTCCAACAGCCGTGCCGTGATGAATGCTGGCTGGAAGACGGGGCGATTGTCATTGTCATCCAGGATGGTCACTGCCAGGCTGGCAGTGCTGTTCAGCCCCCCCACATCACGAGCCACCAGCGTGAATTCCAGGTGAGGGTCCAGCAAAGCCTCTCGGTCTATCACGGCACCGGGCTTCACCGAAACCACACCTGGAGAAGGAAAGGCCTGGTGGCAGACCACATGGGCACCTGGTGGCCCTGGGCTAGGGACAGACCAGCTGAGCCGCCCCACCTGTCTTGTTGTTGATAACAAAGAGGTCCGGGGATGCCTTCAGGAGCTCGTAGGTCACCACAGCATTGCTGCCCTGGTCAGCATCCAGAGCTAGGATGGGTCCATTGAGCATTGTGACCGGAGTCCCTGGATGAGATAACAAAAGCATTAGGGAGGGTGGCAGTCCCCCCCAGGGCCCCCCCTGTCCCCCTCCCACTCCAGTGACACATGAGGGACAGCAATGAATGGATGGAGGAGGTGACAGAGCTGGGCCTCATGGGGTGTGAGGCACTGGGGGGTGGCTGCTGCAGCCTTGCAGACCGACTGGCGAGGCCCAGGAGAGGTGGTGGGACATCCAGCTAAAAGCAAACAGACAGACACATCCATCAGAGGGGTGGCACCAGCACCCTGCCACCGAGGGTGTCACCTGGAGGCATCCAAACCCTTTGTTTGAGATGTTGCCCAGTGGCGGGACAGGATACCTGAGGTCTTGGAGCAGGGAGCAATTTAAATGGCAGGAAGGCAAAACCAAAATAAGAATAGTGTTTCTAGCTCTTTGTCTGGGAGACGTCTATCTGGACAGGCTGGACTCCTTTAAACATCTCTAACTCCTGGAGCAAGGCAGTTCCAGGTGATGGAGAGATGGTAGCCCATCCTCTTCAGGGTATTGGGCAGATGGGTGCCCTCAAGGCTGTCCCCATGGGCACCTGCTGCAGCTGAGCGAATCCCAAGTGGAGCCAATTTTTGACCCATGCCAGGAAGGATTTTCACAAGCGGCATGGACCAAAGCTGCGGTCTCCTCAAGGTTGATCAAGGCACAAGCTCCTCAAACTCAGCATCTCTGTCCCACTGAGCTGCAGCCCTGCCCTGCTCCTGTCTCCTCCACCATGGCCAGGAGACACCTCCCCTCATCCAGCCCTGAAGGCAGTCTTCAGGAGCCACATAAGGGAGTGAAGAGAGACCTACCAGGGGCCGAGTTCTCCATCACCTCAGCCTGGTAGGAGCCCTGGGTGAAGAGGGGGCGGTTGTCGTTCTCATCCGCTATGGAAATGACCAGCAGGTCAAAATCCTGAAGGAAAATTGGGACAAGAGGGCGATGACCATAATGTCCTTTCCTTGAGCTCACCTTCCCCCTCTCCCACCTCTAGTCAAAGCTGCAGTCCCTGGACTACCCTCGAAGGTGTGCAGGGACCCTCCTGCTGGGGCAAAGGCTGCTCCACTATCATTGTGGTTGTCCAACTCTCCAGCCCAACATCGACTCTACCCACCTCCCATGACATCTACTGCACAACAAATGACTTTGGACTTGCCCTAGATCCTCCTGGTCCTGTTCTCTGCTGGGGATGGGGCTGCAGCCCCCTCCTTGTGACCCCCAGATGCTTTCTGGGGATGGGGTTGCTATCAGAAACACTGTGGGTAAAGGCACCGCTTGTTTTTGGCCATGACAAAAACACCCACCGCTTTTCCCACCCTCTCTCCCATCTGTGCCGCGGGAGGTGCCGGCAGTGTCCATAATTACCCGCCTGGCATTGCGTATGTTCTCGGGGTTGTCCTTCACCGTGATGGTCAGCCTGTACTCAGCCACCCGCTCCCTGTCCAGCGGGCGGTTCACGTACACAACGCCACTCTGCCAGGGAGAAAACACCACATGGGATGTGAGGAATGCTTCCCCTAGGGCATTTCCTGCCAGGACAAGGATGGCAGACAGCACAGCTGGCTTCCCACCCTCCTTATCCCAGCATCCCACCCCCCCGGGGGGGCCGTACGGTGCTGTTGATGTAGAAGGCATTCTCTGTGTTCCCTGCTGTGATATCGAAGGTCAGGAGGGCGTTGGGGCCCTGGTCCGCGTCCCGGGCGAAGACGCGGGTGACGAAGCTGGAGACGGCGGCGTTCTCGCTCAGGGTGAGGTTCATTGGAAGGTTCAGGAGCACGGGGTCATTGTCGTTGATGTCCAGCACACGGACACCCACCAGGATCTGCCGGGGAGAGAAGCAGGGCAGGTGTGTGGCACGTAGTTCCACGCCTCCCATCCTTGTCTTGCACTCTCCGGGCAAGAGGTGGGCTTCCCCAGCTCAGCCTGGTATGGAAAGGCCTAGGCAGGAGGAGAAGGAGGTGGAGGGGAGGAGAATGAAGAGACTAAAAGGGAAGGAACTGGGCACGGGGGATGTCAAGCCACAGCCCCCTGTACCAGCCTGGGGGACTCACGGTGGAGCTGAGGGGAGGCACCCCCCGGTCCCGGGCAGCGATGGTGAGGTTGTAGAAGGGGATGTTCTCGCGGTCCAGCTCGGCGTCCTTCCGCACCCGCAGCTCTCCTTCCACCGGGGAGATGACAAATTCCCCTGCCAGAGACAGCGGGGCCCTGGCTCCCACCATGCTTTGGCTCCGCAAGGGAGTGGCTTGTCTGGGAGCTGGGGCACCGTGGCAGGTCTGGGGACAAACCCCTGCCCCATTACTGCAGCTGTGACAGCTGGGGACAGCACTGGATGCGCTCCCAGGTAGCATCAGGAGCAGGGGATGGGGTGAACGGGAAAATAGGAGGTGCCTGTCCCTGTTTTCTGGGCTTTTCCAAGGATGCCAACAGCCCCTCCGTGCCCTGGCATGGCCAGTACAGGGTGGGCTACACAGCACAGACCCACCATGAGCTGAAGGGCCTTGTCCTGCTTGTTCTGGAAAATCTTTGCAGTGGGGTCAGCTGGGAGATGGGGCCGGGCTCCGCCTTCCAGATTCCCTGGACTGAAGTCACCTCTCCCTTCACTGGGGGACATCCAGATGTCCCCATGGTCAGGAATGCCCCCAGCTCCTCTGCCATCTGCAGCATGGTGCTGGTGGAGCTGTGAGTGCTGGAGTGCAACTTGGTCTCCCAACACCCTGCAAACCCCACAGGGTTCCAGGGATGAGGCTCGGTTTCTCTTCCTGCCCTTTGTTTTTCTGCCTTTTTGATTTCTTTTTGCCTTTAGCAGATTTCCCCTTTCCCTCCACAAACCCCCTGTCCAGGCACGAACAGGTTAAGTCTCCTGCTGCTCAGAACAGGATTTCCTGGTGTCGACAGGCTGAGCTGGGAGGGAGGATGGCTTTTCTGAAGCGCTTCCGCCCCAAGCCATGCTCTTCCACGGGAAGAGGTGATGCCCCGCGTCCCCACTCACCGAGGGGGTCCCCGGCGATGATGCTGTATTCCACTTGTCCATTGGGTCCTGAGTCCCCGTCGTGGGCCAGGAAAGTCCAGACACGAGGGCCGGGCTGCCCCTCGGTGACATCGAAGGGCCCCTCGTAGGGCCGTGGGAAGGTGGGACAGTTGTCATTGATGTCATTGAGGTTCACCAGCACCTGTGGTCACGGTGAGAAGCGTGAGGGTTGTGACAAGAGAGGGATGGAAGGGGAAGGGAAGACCACCCCACTGGGCCATGGGCGTGGGAAGCTGTAGATGGGTGACATGGCAAAATACCTCCTGTATTTCTGGCTTTTCTGGGCTCACCAGACGTCCAGCTCACAGCTCAGAGACTCCAACTCTGTTATTCCTGATCATGCTCGTCCTACAGCCACGCTGCAGGACTCCAGCTGCAAACTCCTGAACCTCAGGGCCACACACCACGGTGGGGAACTCAATGCAAAAGCCCAATGTCCTCCACATCCACGTCCAAGCACGACAGACAAAACCACAGACATGAGTTTGGAGACACAGGATCTCTGCAGCCAGCTGCACACTGGCTCACTCCTTTTTCTCCAACAAATACTTAATTCCTAATGCTGAACAAACTTCAAAAAATTGGCAGGTTGCATCCTTGATCCGACAAAACCTGGTGGTACAGGTGGTTACGAGAAAGATGCTGGAAATGAGGAGTTTTCTGACCTCCTGGGTTGAAGAATAGTGAAATCCAGCAGATGGACATTTGTTGCTGGTTAAATCTAATCTTTACAGAGAGTATATCCAAGTTTCTGCTCCGTTTCCTAGCAGTGGAGGAAACAAACACTGGCACGCCTTATCGGGGTGATGGACTTCCCATCACTGGGGATCTCAAATAGTCCCCAAACCTCCTCCTAAAAGCTGTGTTTTCATATTTGCTGGCACAAACTCCTTGAGCAGTGGAGGGAGGGTGTTTCCTATCTTTCCTGGCTTTGGTGCATGTTGCTGAAGGGGTTTCCAAGTTCATGTCTGTGCTTGAGCCAAGTGCAGGGGAAGCTCTGCCTTTGCCTGCAGCACATGGCAGCCGATGCCTTTGCTGCCTGCAGCCAAACCCCAGCTCTGTCCTGGGCCAGGGAGTCATCCCCAGCAGTATCAGATGCACAAACCTGAAGGCTTTCCCTTTGTCCAAGCATGGAGCCCCACTGCCAGGTTCGTGGGGACAGATTTTATCCACAGAAATTTCCCACACTTGTATCTCCCCTTCAGTTTTTCTATTTTTTCCCCCTTCACACACACACACACATGAGAACTTATTTCCTGTTGGGGGATAACAAAACCTGTGGCTCAATATCAGGGTGAGGTACAGTGGTCCAGGGCAATCAAGACAGAAGATTTAACCCATCCCTGCCACCTGCAGACCACCAAATCAATTTGGGCATGCTGTATAATTGGTCAGATTTTGGTTTTGGTCACAAAAATAATCCACGTACTCAATTCCTGCAAAATATTTGCTTTGGAGCTGCTCGCCTGCCCTCCCCAGTCTTTGAGCAGTGCACTAACTTCAGGTCACCATGCCCCAGGGAAAACAGAAAGAGCTACAGAGAAAAGCGACATAAAAATGACTAGAGCCTTTAAATAATCTCCTTACAAGGGAAAAGGGAATTTTAAAAGCACAAAAATAACAAGAAAAGATAAAGATGAAACTGAAATTAACACTAGCAATGCTTTACTACTACTACTTCAAGCAGGAAGGACCAAGAGGACATCTCAAGAAAACATAATGCAACTTAAAAGGAGTTCCAGGAGTTTTCTCCATGTCCTTGCAGGACCAAATAACTGGGCTAACTAGCCCAGAAGTGTCTCTTGTGCGTGACCCTGTTTTGAAACACCCTCAAGGGAGCAAGGTGACAGCAACTGGGAAAAGCAGCTGGTGGCCACTGGGAAGGAGATGTGAAACTGCTCACAAAGTGGGAACTCTTGACCCCAGGGAGGCCGGAGTGTCGCAACCCCCCTGCCCCCCGTCAGCTCCTTACTGTGGCGGTCGATGTCAGGCGGCGGGAGATGATGGGGCACTGGTCGGTGGCGGTGACGATCAGGGTGTAGCGCCCGTGGCTGATCTCGTAGTCCAGCTCCTTCACCGTGCGGATCTCCCCCTGCAAGGACAGGGGAGAGCAGCTGGGAGTGAAGGGAGCGGGACAGGGACACGTCTGGAATGGGGCCGGCATCCGTACTGACCGTGGCGTTGTCAATGTGGAAGGTACCCAAGATGTTGCCTTCGGTGATGGCGTAGGCCACCGTGCCATTGGGTCCCTCATCCTGATCCAGGGCCTGCACGGTGACCAGGGTGGCATTGAGTGTGGAGGGACCTTCGTCGAGGGTCACCTCGTAGAGCTGCTGCCGGAAGGCGGGAGCGTTGTCGTTCTCGTCCAGGACGGTGACGTACACCATGGTGGTGGCCTGTGGGACACGGGACATGGAGTTAAGCCCTGTTGGAGGCATTTTCTGGGAAATCTCTGGAGGTGGCTGGATCTGTCAAGGTCAATGACCAGCATGGGCTCAGCACTGCCAAGAGACACAAATGAGAGTGCAGGGCTCCAAATGAAATGAGCCGTGGCTTCAGACGCACTTCCAGGTAACGGTTGGGTACAGAGATAAATGTGCGGAGATTAAATCACACCCTTTTTCCCAAGCAAAGTGTGTCTCTAGGGGATCCCTCCTCTTTTCACGGTTTACCATTGCTGGCAGCACCAGGGAGCAGCCCATGGCACTGGGAAAAGCAGACCTTGAACCGCTCTGTGCCTCCCTTTGGAGGAGGCGCATGTGAGTCCTTGTCTTGCCACTGGGGAATTGTTACTACAACAATAGTTATGGTATATATGGATGGAAAATACAATATACATGAATGGAAAATACCTGGAGACAATGCTGCCATGGCTCAGGGGAGGAACAAAACCAAGCATCTTGGACACCCAGACTGACCTTCCATGGTCCCACCATCTCCCTGCTGACCACATCATCAGTGCCTGTCAGGCTCGGCTGGATTGGAGCCTCTTCCCTCTGTCCCTGGCCCTGCACGGGCACCTGGATGTCCTGGCTGTCTTATGGGAGCATCACCCCACCTGGGGATGGGGAAGTGACAGTGGCACCCCACTCAGCACAAGGGCTCAGCACAGAGGTGGGGGCTTGGGGCAATAAACCTTTTCCTTGGGGTGTCTGGGCTTCACACCTGCACCTTCCCCCAGCAACAAATCTCTTCCAGCCAGCCAAGGGTTATGTTTTTGGCAGGAGCATCACAGCCGTGTTTGCTGTAAAAGCCACAATGCCACACGGTAATTAGGTACTTTTCTATTTCCCCCGCACACTCCCGACTCCTGGGCAGGCAAGCAGCAAAGTTTCCTGCGGCTTGCAAAACCCCACGTGTCCCGGGCTCCACTTTCCAGGGAAGGCTGATGGAAACGAGGCAGCTCTCAGCTGCAGCTAGAGGTTTCGTTGATGCCTTTGGAATTCGAAGAGAAGCTCCAGGAGGAATTTCGTGTCAGACCACGGGGCTGCTTTGCTATTTCAGGGCAGAGTGTAAATGGGCTGTAGGAGGGGGATGCTTTGCTCCCATTTTTTTTTGGGGGGGGGGGGGATATGCTCCATTCCCTTTTCCAAGTCGGCATTGCTCGGAGTAACCCTTCCCTGTACCAGCCGCTCGTTTATCCCAGGAGAGGTTCTGCCTCCTTAATCCTCACAAACAAGGGGAAAACAGTAATTGCGAGCGAAGTTACGACTCGGCCCAAGGAATCAGCACCCGCGAGCCCCTTGGCCCAGCGAGCATCCCCCAAAAACGCACTCAGGGGGACCAGCTGGCTCTAGGTGAGGCCGTAAGGGAAGAAACCCAGCAGAGGCACCCAGTGCCCGAAGAGGAGGGGTCCGAAGGCATCGCCACCCGCGGGTGCTCCCTGCAGCCTCTCACCTCCGGGGGGTGCTCGCTGTTCTCTGCAGCGCGAATCGCGATGAAATTTCCTGTGTGTGTGTGTGTGTCTGTGTGTCTGTGTGTGTGTGAGTCCGGCTGTCGCGGCGGGGCTGCTCAGAGGGTGCGGTGGCTCGGCAGAGGCCACCTCTCCGCGGTCCCCCCGCCACCATGGGGACAGCGTCCCCCCGAAGCGGGCTGCTCCTGGCTGCGCTCTGCCTGCTGGCTTCCCACGGTAAGCTCCAGCTCGCTTTCCTCTCCTCCCTGCCCGGAGAAACTCTCCTCACTGGGGCACCCGTGCTCGCCTGCCCGGGGCTGAGCTCCGGCACAAGGAATCGGGTGTTTGTGGCGATGTTTGCGCTCCTCCCCTGTGATTTTGGGGTGTGCGTGTGGGGGGATCAAGCCGGTGTTTCACACGGTGCTGGTTGTTCTGGGGTAAAAAAGGGGCCGCAGGGGAACCGCCGTTCTAGAACTCCGAGAGTGTTTTTTTTTTCTTTCTTCCTCTGCTTTGATCTAACATGCGTGGGAGCAAAGCAGCCCCCTGTCCCCGCCAGCCTCCCGCTGGAGACCCCGGGCTGGAAAAGCTGCTCCGTTCCCGCACGACGCTTTTCCCTGGCACGGTGGGGGTCCCCGGCTGTGCCACGGTGAGAAGACCCCTTCCAGCAGCCCTGGCGGAGCGGAGAGAGGGGATTTGCGAGAGCAGCCCTCTCTGAGGATGCTGCGCTCCGCCGGGATGTGCCGGGCAGCTGCTCCGGGTGGGCAACCAGCCGTGGCCAGGGCCACGGGGAGCGGCTGCAGAGCTCCCCTTCCCCGGAGGGAGCGCTCCCCAGCGCTTGGAGCTCGCTGGCTGCTTATCAGGGGGATGCTTTGGGAGGGGGCTGCTTCATGCCTGACTCCGCACCAGCCCTGGCATGCAGCGTTTTCCTTCGGGAGTCCGGGTCCAGGCAGTGGAACAGGGGCGGTGGCATTAAAACCGCGGTTCCACTCTGGACGACGACTCAGAGAAGGAAGCTGGGAAGGACCGTGATCCCTCCCTGCCCTGCGCAGGCGGAGGATGAGCATCGGGCTTGGCTTCACCCTCTCTCCCGGGACAGAGTGAGTGCCTCCACGACTTCTGCCAGTGCATCTCCAGGAAGAAGAAGATGCCCAAAGATGCCCCAAGAGGTCCCTTCCCTTCTCCTCTGGTACAGCAAGGCTTGAACCACGTTTTGCTTCTCATCCGAGTCTCGGCATCAGGGAGCAATTCCCAGCATCTCCACAGGGATTTGAAAGATTTCATTTATGCATCTGGGGTGCTGGGACTGAGCTTCAGGCCTTCTGCAATGCAACAAGCTTGGATGCTGATGTTGAACGTGAGGCTGCTGCCAGAGGAACTGAGCTTTGCGCAACCCCACGCCTGCCAAAACTTTCTGAACCCCCGGCTAATTTTAGCAGGGATTGATGGAGAAGTAGCCCTTGGAGACATCCAGCTTGGGGATGCTGGCAGCAAGGTGGATGTGGAAGTGGCAGCAAGGTGGAAGAGGCTCCTCTTCACCTAAAGGATGGCAGCTGAGCTGGGCTTTCTAAAATCTCATCCCAAAAGTGCTGTTGCTGATCCAGGGCTGTGCTGGGAGAGGAGCAAGGCAGGACCTCCCGAGGCTGCTCCCTCTGCTGCCTGGATGATGGGTACCCCCACTGCTGGAAAAGCCATTTGGCCCCTGGGGTGCAGGAGATGAGGGCTGTTAACATGTCTCAGGCATCTTCAGCAAGTTTTTTCTCTCCTCTTTCTCTCCTGCTCGAGGTGCTTCTGCAGAGCCACGGAGGCCCCTGCACATCTCACCTGGCTGATAACTCTGGGGCATAATCACAGCTCAGTGATGATGGGGCTTGGGGCACTTTGATGTGAAGAGGGGGAAAGCAGAGCTCCTTGCTCCACCTCTGTCTCCAGCAGCCCCTCCCCTGCAGCAGGTGAGCCCCTCCAAAGGCTCCATCCCCCTGATCCCTGCAGATTTTCTCAGAGTGGAAAGAAGCGGCCTGATGTGGAAATCACTTCTGTCAAGCACAGGAGTGCAGAGCAAACACCTGCTTGCCAGGGCTGGGGACCAAACACAGGAGAAGCAGCCAGGAGAGGCTCTTGGTCACTGACCCAGAATTTGGTGTGAGGTCCTGATTTATTTAAGCTGTTGGTTGGCCAAGCAGCACAGGTCAGGTTTCTGCACTTTTTTGTGTTTCTGTTTTGTCTGAAAGCAGAGCTCCCAGGTGTCAAGAGAGTGATGCCAGCACTGGGATGTACCAACACTGCACTGGGCTCTGCGCCGCACCGGTGCAACGCCACCGGTTGGAGATGAAGTTACTGAGGTGCCAAAGAGGAAAAGGGGCACTTTTGGCACCTGCTTGAGGCCTCCTCTGCCTTTACCAGATGGTGACAAGACAACAACTCTCAGCTCAGCCCTCAACTGGTCCAACCAGCTGGAGATGCACAGAGATGGGCATCTGGCTTTATTTTGGCACTTGGCAGCAGCTCTGACTTCAAAGGGAATGGTTTGACTGGGGTGTGGAAAGAGCCAAGCCTGGGTTCTGGGCACGGAGAAAGCCCAGGAGATTAAAGATCCATGGGCTTTAGTATAAAGACACCACCAGAAGATGTTTCCTCTGGGCTCCATCTGGCATCCAGCACGTGTTTGAAACCTGGGTACATCTTGGGGAGGGAGCACCAAGGGCCCTGGCACCGCTCTGGGCTGTCCCGTGCCCTGCCAGCTGCTTTCTCCCCCGCTCCGTGGCTTTCGAGAGCCTTCCCCCGCTGCGGAGAAGGAAGGGAAGCCTGTAATGCCGAAGGTTGCACACATGGTAACCTCTGCCCCTCCCCGAAAGCGTGGGCTGTGCTGACTTTCCATCCAGACGGTTCCCATCAAGCTCCGGAGGTGGAGGCTGGACGCTTCAGCAAGGCAGCGCTTCGCAGCCTGTGCGGGGATGAGCGGGACGGCCCTACTTCACTTGAGGGGGGCGTGTGGAAAACAAAAGGCTCCTGCAGATACTTTTGGAAGGTGTTGGAAGTGTGGCTTCCTCCAATAGAGCCCTGGCTTCCCTTCCTGTGGCTCCCAGGAGAGCCCCGATGTGAATGGGGCACTTCCCCTCCGTGGCAGGTATCGAGAAACGTATCTGAGGTGCCTTTTGTGCTCAGTGCTTTGGCAAGGAGGTGGGGGACCTGCTCTGCCAGAACCCATCCAGCCTGGCTGTGGAGCAGCACCCAAGGGTGAGGAGAAGTCAGGGCTTGCCAAGGAGACTGAACGAGGCAGCGCCGAGCTCAGGCCACGCGAACCTCTGGCCCGGGGCAGCTCCGAGCTGCTGCACCTGCTGTGGGGAGCAGGAAGCAATTAGCCAGAGTGGCCAGGCAAAGGTCACACCATCCCTGGCTCTGGGGACTCCTTGGCACTGTGGGCTCCAGAGCAGGGAGTGAAGTGGGGCCGATCTCCTTCCCAAAGGCTCCATCTCCCTGCAGAGCACCCTCGGGCAGGGGCGCAGGGGCTTCGCGGCTGCTCTTGCAGCATCGTGTCAGAGATAACCACAGCGGGGGGAAGGCACTTTTTTGGTTTCACTCTCTCCAGCAGAGCAGGTGACACGGTGACTCCACTGCCAGGACGCTCTGGGGGTGGCCCAGCAGTGTGGAGCCCCTGGGCTGGCTGGATGCTTGGGCAGGCACATCACACCCCCGATTGACGCCCTCTCGACAGAGCAAGCGAGAAACCTCAAAGCGAAACGTGGTGGAGATAATGGCACAACAGGATGTTACCAAAATAAAAAAAAAAAAAAAACAAACCAAAAAGAAGCAACAAACCCATCCCGCCCTTATAACATCTTCTCTGCTGCAAACCAGCCCCAGAAACCTCTTTTCCACTGTAATTCAAAGTAAATAAACCCGGAATCTGCTTTTTCTACAGCTTTTGAAGTGACGTAAGCACTTCTGCAAACGTGAAGGAGGGGCAGGGCCAGAGCAGCAAAACCTCTCCTGTCTTGGCACTTTTCCCTCTGCTCATGCACAGCTCCCCTTGCCCAGCAGTTCCCCCCACCCATGTGCTGGGGATGCCACGGTGTGCCCCTTGCTCCCGCTTCTGCCACGCCTCCTGCCCACGTTCCAGAATTCCTTTCTGAAAATTGTTATCGTTTTCCAGAAGTTCCTCGCTGTCAGCATCAGCCAGTTCCCCCTTTTCCTCCCTGGGGGCTGAAAAACAAGGAGGGTGGGACCTGCTCCCCGCCTCATCTGGGGGAGAAGGGGGGCCACTGCTCCTCCTAGAACTTTTCTGTTTGTTTTTGCTCCTTTTTATTTTTTTTTCCCCTTGCAGCTGGCCCAGCAGTGCTTGTGTTTCCTCCTTCACAAGCCATAACCCCTCTGCCTTGCTTCTCCTCTCGTCCTCCTTTGCCTCCCTGCCCCACACCTCTGCTGGCCCCAGAGAAGCTTCTTCCTCCCTGACGCTGATGCTTAACCGTATTTCAAGCGTGTCTCTCCTGCAGAGTTGATTTCCAGGGTGAAGTTGTGCTCCCACCCTGGCTACAAAATCCTGGAATGATCTGGGTTAGAAGGGAGTTAAAAACCATGTAGTTTCAACACTTTCTACTACTTCAGGTTGTTCAGAGCACTCTCCAACTTGGCCTTGGACACTTCCCGGGATGGGGCAGCCACAGCTTCTCTGGGCAACCTGTGCCAGGTTGCTTTGCCGGCACTGGTGGTGGGTTTGCAGTTTGCAAGCTGAGGGTAGAGCCAGGCTCTGACTCGGTACCTTCTCCCTGGCAGGAGGGGCAGCAGCTTTCCTGATCAGCACCCCGTACTCGCTCTGCGTCTGCCCCGAGGGCCAGAACGTCACCCTGACCTGCCGGATCAGTGGCCCGCTGGCTGAGCGCCACGACCTGCTCTACAAAACCTGGTACTTCAGCAGCACCGGCGACCAGAGCTGCTCCGACAAGAGACACATCCGCAACGTCACCGACAGGGAGCTGCACCACGACCTCAGCAGGCACCACGAGCTGCCGGGCAACGGCTCCCAAAAATCCCCCCTTGGGCGGCAGAGCGGCCACCACGGTGTGGAGTTTGTCCCTGACCACCACGGCGCCTTCCACATCGTGGTGATGAACCTGACGCTGCAGGACAGTGGGAATTACTGCTGCTACGCCGTGGAGGTCAGGAGGGAAGGCCACGGCAAGCCCCACACCATGCAGGTGGCTCACGGCTTCGTGGAGCTGCAGATCCAGAGAGGTGAGGGGGGAAAAGGAGCCCCTGGCAGCCCTGCATCCGTGCCAGGGCACAGTGCCAGGGAAGGGGAGGTGGGGGATGCAGCGCTGGGGATGGGGAGGCAGTGTGTGCTGATGCTGGAAGTGCAGGGCATGTTCCAGAAGTCAAGGGGCAGCAGATGTTGAAGGTTTGAATTAGGGCTAGAGAGCAGCAGAACATTAAAAAAAAAAAGAAAAGAAGAAAAAAGAATTCTTAATAACTCGAGAGGCTGGAATGCAATAAAATCCATGGTACATAGTTTCACTGATCTTCTTCAACCTCCTTCTGGCAGAGAGAAAAACAAGCCTCAACTTAAAAGGAGCTGGCTGGTGGTGCAAGCCCCAGTGAGGGCTCACAGATAACCTTGGGACAGCAGCCCAGTGGGAGAGGCATGAGGGAGGGGAAAGGCATCTCCTGGCCTTGATTTGCAGCATTAGATAGCTTTTCTTTTAGACTGAAAAAAAGGAAGCTGCATGGTCAGGGATGGGCCCTGCTGCCGTGGAGAAAGGGGGTCTTGCAGCAGGGATCTGGGTGAACACTTCCCAGGATTAAACTCCTGCTTTGGGCTGCTCTGGGATGACATTCTCAATACCAGGGAGAAAAGGCAAGGACAGCCAGCAGGTTGGGGGGTTCTGTGGGACCTGAGTGAATCCTAAACTTTTCTGTTCTCTTCTGCAGGCAAAGGAGGGCTTCAAAACTGCACATTTCACACTGCCACCGGCAAAGGTAAAGGGAAAATCCCCTCTTTCCAATGTGCTGCTCACCATCCTGGCCCATGTATTCCCTAGGGACCACTGCCAACCCACCAGTGCCCACGTGCAGCCTCGCAGCAGGGTGGCTTCCAGTGCTGCTCCAGCAGGGTGTGCATGACAGGCACATCCCCAGGCTAAGGAGAGCCTTCTTTAGCCCATCACCTGGACATGATGGTCCTGAAGCCCATGGGGATCATTCACCCTGCTGTTCTAAAGCACCTGAGCCCCCTCCCCAAACAGGGATTTGGCTGCCATGCACAGATGGGAAGGGACAGGAAGGTAAAGAGCTGCAGGAACCCCTTGCTACACCCTGAGCCTGGGTCACCTCTGCCTCGAGCAGGGGAAACCCAAACCTTGCTTGAGTGCTCAGACAATGTGGGGCTCCCCCAGAGCTGTGTCTAGACATGGAGATGCCCACACTTCACTGTGCAGCTGGTTTCTTGCTGGGTCCCTCTCTCTATCCCCCTTTGCTGGCTCCTAAATGGGCAGATTTGGCTAAAATTACCTTGCAGCATGCCCAGACAAGGGAAGCAGCTCCTGGTCCCCAATGAGCTGTGCTTTCTTGTCCCTAACCCTCAGTCTCAAGTGCTGAGACACCCTGCCCTGTCAGAAAAAAAGAGAAAAACATCCCCTCCTAAAACACAGACCCATGGGGCAAGAAGCTGCTTCCTCAGATGGAGATGCAGGAGAGGAGCTGAACCTGCCCTTGATTTAAGGAGTCTCACTGTCAGCCATCCCACAGGGGCCTTGGTGGCCACAGATGTGCCTGCAGGCTGCCAGCCTTTCTGGGAGCCTCTGTGGGTGACATTCTCCAGGGGCACATTAATTAGCAGAGGCTGGGGGTAACAAGCCCTTTGATGCCCGAGCACTTTGAGGCTGGCAGTGGGTTGGGAGTCAGCGCTCCAAAGTTGCTGGGAGCCTTTATCCAGGCTTCTCTCCTCATATCTAGAAGACCAAAACCCTTGGGATGTCCTGCAGCAGTGAAGGACTTTGGTGAGGGTTCTAACAGGATGCCTCAGAGCTTATCTCCACAGCTGGCAACGCTTCCCAGTGTGAATACCGCGTGTGCATCAGCTCTGAGGCAACACGGGCTTGATGATCTTGATAAACCTGATGATGGACTTGACAAGCAATCCTGTAATTTTGGCTGGGGGAAGCCAAGGAAAGGGAAGGCGATGGGGAGCGTTCACCTCTGCTCTCTTCTGTTGCAGATATCACGTCCGCCGCGCTGGCCACGGGCGCCTGCATTGCGGGCATCCTCTGCCTGCCCCTCATCCTGCTCCTCATTTACAAGCAGAGACAAGCTGCCAGCAGCAGACGTATGTACCGGGACACCCAGCTCATCTCCCAGCTCATCTGCAGCAGCCTGGCAAGGCTGGATGGGATGTGCCCCACGGGGATCGGCTGCTCCGGCTGCCCCAAGTCCCACAGGCCTGGTGGGAGGTGGAGGGCCCTGCCAGGTGCCTCCTGCAGAGCTGTCCTGGGAAGGGCCAGGCATGCCTGCAGGCTGCTGGTGAGGAGGGTGGGACAGGAGGGCACTGAGACTGTGAGGATGCTCCCTGCTGAGCCCTTTGCTCCACATCCACCATGACAGACATCTCATTTTCTCATCCCTCCCTTCCACTGCAATACCTGAAATAGAACCTTTCCCTTCTACGTGACTGCAAAACATTATTTGCACTTTTCCTCACCCTCTTCTTTAAAAAAGACTCCTGACATGTCTATGGCCATAGGACTGCAGCAAGCCAGGTCTCCCCTCTGCTGCCCCCGGCCTGGAATCCCAGGCTGAGCTTGGCTCCAGAGATTTCGGTAATTAAGCTCCTGCCCGTGCTTGGCTCCCGGAGATTTCGGTAATTAAGCGGAAAGGGGCACCACCTCAACTGGCAGAGCCATTTCATCAGCCCTTGGGCAAGCGGGGGCCCCGTGGTTTTCCTCTCCCAGCTCGGTGGGCGGCTCTGCGGCTCCGAGGAGACCTTTGGAGAAGTGGCTTTTGCAGCAGCAGCGGGCACGGTGCCAGCCACCAGAATGGGAACTGTGCTCTCCACACATCCCCCTCAGGCACCCACCTAGCAGTGGCTGGGCTGCAGCTCCCACCTCCATCACCTGGATGCTGCTTCACCCCAGAGGGCAGTCAGAATCCAGGGGGGTTTGCCCTGCCAGGGGTCACGGAGCAGGTTATTTCCACACAGCACTTTTCTTAGGCACAGTTTGGGCCAGAACTCGAGCATCTCAGCTCAGGCAGGCAGGCAGAGCCCAGTAAGGTGGGCTGTGGGATCTGCTGGGGCAAAGGAGGCGAGGGAATGCCTAGCACGGTGCTACCAAGTGCCAGGTGGTGTTTGCAGAGCCCCAGGATGGTGCCACAGCTGGGTGGTGGCATCTGGGCACGAGTGGGGCTGGACTGCAGCTGCACCTCACTTCACCCCATGCCTGCAGAGGTGCCTCTTCCCCTTCTTTGGATCCTGTGGTCTCAGTCTGGGAGGAAGCTGGGCTGGGGAGTGGACGAGGTGGGAGAGGGCAGGGATGCAGGGAAGGAGGTTTGGGAGCAAAGCAGAGGCCTGAAGAAGAGGGTGAGGGAGGGAGCAGTGCAAAGGGAGAGGAGGAATTGGAGGTGGATAAGGCACCAGAACACAGCACTGGCAGTGGCTCTGGGCCTTGTGCTGCCAGCACTCACCCCAAACATTTTGTCTTTGGCAGGTGCCCACGAGCTTGTCAGGATGGATAGGTAAGGAAAGCCACGTGCTCCCAGCTCCTCACACGCCCTTGCAGCCTGCATCCCACACCCTGCAAAGGTCTTGTCCTTTCCTCTTTCCCCTTGAAGCCAGGACATATCCCAGCAGAGTGTCACCCACGCCCTGAGTCCTTTCCCTTTCTGGGAAATCACCGTTTCTCTTCCCTCTCTCCATGTGGGAAGTGCCTCCTTCCGTTTTTCAGGGGCTTGTGTCTCCCTGCACTCAGAGTTTAGCCTGGAACCACTTTGGCTAAACTTTCCCTGTGCACTGGGCTCCCCTTTGGCTCTCAGCTGAAGTGGTGCCACCTTCTCAGGAGCTGCTCCCTGAACCTTCTCCCTGCCCTGCTTCCCTGTTCCCAATGCTCAGCCAAACCCCTGGGGATAAAAAAGGGCTCCAGAAATAAAAACCCCAACTCGTCTCTTGTGCCACAGCAGCGCCCAGGGCATTGAAAACCCCGTGTTCGAGGCGGTGCCGTCGGCCAGCGCGGAGCCACGGCCCCGGCCCCAGCTCTCCTACGTGGCCAGCAGGCTGCCCTCGGAGTCCGGCCGGCATCTGCTCTCGGAGCCCAACACCCCCCTGTCCCCCCCTGGGCCTGGGGACTGCTTCTTCCCAACCCTGGGTGAGTGCTGAGCCCCTCTGGGGACACCGGGAGAGGTGGGGAGGAAAGAAGAAAGGGGGGGGTTAAATATCAGCAGTAAACCTGGTGTGGTGTGGGACATCAAATCCCATGGCTTAAAAGATGGCAAGGACCTAAACCCTCTGTTTTCCATGCAAAAATAGAGTTCAGCCACTTCCTGAATAATATCCCTTCAGCTGCAAGCTGGATTAATATTCCCTGGTCTGCCCTTTTCCAGATCCTGTTCCTGACTCACCAAATTCCTTGAAAGCCTAAAGACCCCAGAGGAAACCACATCCTGAAGACCATGCCAGGCTCACCAAGACAAGAGCCCCGGGAGGGTGGCAGGGCCAGGGCCAGCAATGCCGTAAAAAGTGAAGCTGTGTGCAGGATCCCTGCCCTTGTCTCCCATCCTACCACTGCTCTGGAACTGGAAGTGAACTTCTCTTGCTCAGATTTCGATCTTTAACTACCTGTTTCCATGGAGAAGTGCGTGGCTCTGTACTGCTCACATTTTACAGACTAGCTGGAAATTGAGGATGTGGGGATGGAAGGACATCCTGCACCTGCAGGCTTCCCTGAGGATTAACTTATTGCCAGGCTCTAAGCTCTGCAACATCAACACGCCTCTGGATCCCTGACTGAACATCCTCTCTGGGAGTGGATGGTAAAATACTTTATTCAGCGTGGAACAAAACAGGATCACCAGCCAACCTTGTACTACCTTTTTCTTTGCAAAACAGGAAGGGGAGAGGCGCCCTGCTGCCACCATAGCCCTCTTTCCTTACCAGCCTTTTGAAATGGCCATGGACTTGTGATGCTGCTGCCTTTTCAGCAGGACACATGTTGGGAGGAGCCTTATTTCTGCTGCAGTTTTATCCTTGGCTTGGGATCAGGGCAATTTATCTTTCTGTTTGTTTCATTATCAGTGCTGATTAAAAGGGAAAAAAGGATGTTTATGGTTTTAATTTGGTTTTTTTTTTGTT
Source organism: Poecile atricapillus (assembly GCF_030490865.1). Taxonomy (NCBI): domain Eukaryota; kingdom Metazoa; phylum Chordata; class Aves; order Passeriformes; family Paridae; genus Poecile; species Poecile atricapillus. The sequence continues at coordinate 4,908,708 of NC_081254.1, forward strand.
TTGTTTTTTAAATGCTTGTCAATCAGGAAGTTCATCTGAAGGGTGTTGGAGGATGTTCCTGTGAGGTGGCCGAGAGCCCCCATGGAGAGGCGGAGGCATGGGGGGACACAGTGGGAAATGCTAGGGATGGCTTCCCCCTGCCCTCCTGGGGCCACTGTGAGAGGACTCTGATGCCCTGAGTGGTGCTCTTGCAGCATCTGGACCCAGCCTCTGGCATTGCTGATCCAAAAGAAACTACGGCTCCTGCGTGACTCAGCCCCGGTGATGATATCAGACCTTGCGGCAGCTGTTGTTACTCAGAGTGTGTTCGGTTGTTGTTGTTGTTTTTTTTTTTTACTCTTGTTTCTCTTTCTGTTGTAGGGTGGGTAAAAAAATGGGCCACGAGACAAACATAAACATTAGTCATAGCAAAACAGAGTCAGACCTGAGCAACCAGGCAGTGTGGCCAGGCGGAGCATCCCTGGCAGCACGTGAATTTCCACACTACATGGCTGGGGGAACAGCATTTGCCTCTGGAATGGGCTGAGGACACCCCAGGCTGCTTCAGGATTTGATTAATCCAGCGTTGGCTTCAGCAGGGGCACCCTCGAGGTGGTTCAGGGGTGAAGGAGAAGCCAGCCCCGCCCCGTGTACCACGGATGGAGCTTCCTGAGAACAGGACTCGTGCTTTATTGTCACCCATGGCTCAGCCCCTTCCCGGCTTTGCTGGGGAATCCAGCACCTGGTGCCTCCAGCACTTCCTTCTCCCTGTCCCAGCAGCTCCAGCTGGAAAGGCACGCCAGGGTTTTGCCTGCCTGCAGGTCTTAACGGCTTTGAAACCCTCTCCAAGCCGCCCTGTTCCCTAACGAAGCCACTGTTGGATGACAGAACAAGGCTTTGTTGGAAACAGGTTTTGCTCTGTCCGGCAGGAACCCCATTTTTTGGGATACCTGGTGCTGCAGGCAGAGCTAAGCTCTCTGCCAGAGGCTCTGGCGTGGCATGTTGGGACACTGAGTGGCGTCAGTTTTCCCTCCAGAAGGAAAACTAAAGACTTCTAGGAGAGAGAAGAAATGGCTTCCCAGGCTTCCACACGTTCTGGAGCAAGAGACCTGGCACAGGGGTGCTGGGCCCCCACCTTGGTCCCCATTGCCATGGAGAAGATGCTCCTGGTGAAGGTGACCCACCCCAAGATCAACATTTGGGCAGTGAGGATCCACCCTGCCTTGCTCCTGCAATTCCCACACACCTTCCAGTTGCAGCTCACCAGCCTGTGAAGCTTTTTTTTCCCCTTCAATGCTTTTTTTACAAAAATATTTTTCTTTTATCAGCAGCATTTTATCCTTCTGTTCCCACATTTCCAGCTCCCAAGAGATTCCTCTTGGCCAGTCTTCCCTGCTCCCGTGCTGCCCTGGGTATCCCAGATCACCACTTCCAAGTGAGGACTTCCCAGTCCTCTCTCAGCTCTGTCTCCTCTGCCTCTCCCATGCAGAGAAGGCCAAACCTCAAAACCCATGGATAGATGTACAAATTGCGAGCAATCCTCCTCTTTTGTGCATTGTTGCATCAGCCTGGAGCTCCTTGTGAAAGAGGAGTTCCTGGCAGGCAGCAGGCCCCTGACAGACATCATTTCCCCACCCAGGCATGAGGCCAGCGGGCACCCAGCAACACGCCAGACAGCCTTTCACAAGACCTGGGTGTCCTCAAGCTCTGCAAAGGGCCAAAACTCTTCTCTCCGCTCAGGAACTGGGTCACTGGGCACTTTGTGCCTCTGGGATTTGGGTTGTGGCTGCTGGCAGAACGTGTGCTGGTGACATGGTGGGCACACAGCAGAGCCTCTGGGGACAGGCAGGGCTGCTGGGACAGCGGGAAGCAATAGACTGTGCCACTTGTCCTCGCTGGCACCGGGAAGGGAAGAGGCCACTGCCATGGCAACGGGATTTGCCAGCTCAGCACATGGCATTCCTCAGCACGCCAGCATCAGCGATGCTCCCACAGCGACGGGGACAAGGAGGAGCTGGTGGCATCGTGTGCTGCCTTCTCTCGTTTTGGGGGAAGAGGCTAACCTAGGTTTAAGCCTCAGTGACAACACAACTAATGCAAAAGGTGGTGATGCAGAAGCTGGAGCATGAACCGGCCGGGAGGGAGGAGCTGAGAGTGCAAAGCCCGAAGTGAGAATCACAGACACAGTTTGCACTGCTGGCTGTGACCTGTTTCATCAAAATGTAGAGCAGGGCTTTGCAGGCAGAGCTCTGTTGGCGGAGCAGAGAGATGGTGAGAGATAGCAGGTGGAGCTGGGGGACAGGAAGCATGGCAGTGTCACGAGAGGTGAGCCCATCTCACCGCCTGTGCACGCGGGTGCTCGCTCACCGCTCTGCAGAGACGCGGGGTGAGAAGGGACTCAGAGCTGGAAAATGCCCCACGTGGTATTTGCTCTTTTGACTCTCCCATGCCAGAGTCACCCTCAGAGGGACAAACAACGAACCAAGTGGCCAGAGAGTCACCTCCCCAGACCGTGGCATCTCGTATCAACCCCCTTTCACTTTGAAGCCATGGCCCCTTGTCCTGACACTCCAGGCCCTTGCCAAAATCACCAGAGCTCTTCTCATTGACCAGGACCACAGTGGACATCAATGGTGAACAGAACTGCAGTGGAGATGCTGCTCCAGCTGCTCCCAGTGCTGAGATGGGTGGGCAACATCTGGAGCCCTCCCAGACCCCTGAGAGCCTGCTGTGGCAGCAGCAGCCAGCACCTTCCCTTAGGGATGCTCATACTATTTTGCATTTGGAGATGGGAGATAAGGCCTGCTGAACACTGTGAGGGAGGGCCCTGCAGGACCAGGCATCGAAGGAGACTCTGAACCAAATCTGTGCGCAGCAGGTCTGGACCCCGAGCCTCCAAAACGTCACACCCTGTTCCTTTTCCTCCCCTCTCATGCTGGCTCAATGCCCACAGCGCTGCCCAGCCCCGTCCTGCCCCCGAAGGGCCCATTTTGGTGGCTCACCGACAGGGAGGGGGTGCCCTCGTCCTCCACGGTGACCACGAGGCTGTAGAAGCTCTGGCGCTCGCGGTCCGGCGGGGAGGGCCGGGTGGCGATCTCGCCGGTGATACGGTCCATGCGGAAGGTCAGGTCCTCGTTCCCTCGCGTGATGTAGTAGGAGAGGACGCTGTTGAGGCCGATGTCGCGGTCGGTGGCGCGCACCTGGGCCACCGCCGTGCCGCCGCCGACGTTCTGCGGGGCGAGCAGCAGAGGTACACGGCGTAAATCCCACGAGCCTCATCACATATAAAATACCTAATTAATAATGGAATTCTAATATGGAGAGGCCACTGACGCGCTTGAGGCTCCAAACTCGCTGCCCCAGCACCCAGCAGCTCAGCAGAAAGCTGCACATTATGTCTTATCTAGTCTGGCACAGCCTGGAAGAGCATAAAACCCACAGGGTGTGCAAAGGTGAAGGCTGTGTAATGGACCCAGAGCTTGGCTAATTATTTTTGGATAGTCCCATTATGGGGAAAATCAAAACAGAAATTCTGTTCTTCAGCCTGCTCTGAACATGCATTAAATAGATAAGAAAACCTTAACAGGGCAATATCCTTAATGCTAGGCTATAAATCATGAGCAGCAGTTCCTCATGGCTAAGTGGCACTGGCTATTACTCATATTTCATTTTTCATCACCAAATTGAGAATCCCCCCCTGCCTCAGTCCAGGAATTAAACTGTCAGGAAATAAGTTGTCTTTTCTCATGCCTGATTGTGTTTTATTGCTTAATTATCTAGCCCTTGCTGAGCTGCTTCCTGAAAGCCATTCTTATTCTGCACAGCACAGCCTCTTGTGTCACTTTGGTGGCATTTCCATGGGTGTGTAGCCACTTCTCCTTCCGGCTGGTCCCTGCAGCCTCACGGGCCTGAGTTGCTTTTTCCCAACCCAAAACTAGGAGTACATCACCAGTCAGGGCTTTCAAGGGGTCACCAACCCTTGCATCACCCAAGGTGAGGATGGCAAGGGGTCACCGATCCTTAAATGACCCAAGGGTGAGGTTTGCAAGGGGATGCCGACCATCGAATGACCAGAGATGAGGTTTGCACGGGGTCAGCTAATGCTCAAATGACCCAAGGTGATGCTTGCAAGGGACAATCCGCTGTCCCCGCTTGCCTTGGGGTCAGACCTGTCCCTGGGAGGATGGAAGGAGAGGAGCTGGGTGCTCACCTCGCTGACGCTCACGTTGTAGCCAAAGGGGCTGTCGATGACAGGGGGGTTGTCATTGACATCCAGGACGTTCACTCGTAGAATGTGCTCCTTCCTCCGGGGAGGAACGCCGCCATCCGATGCTTGGATCTGCGGTGGGGGGGTGGATTTTCAAGGGGGAAAAAAGCTCTGTCTTGAAGCTGACAGCTCCAAGCAAACAGCCTCGGTGCTCAGACCAGAAGCCCAGGGGGCTAGGGGGGGTGGTTTGGTGCTGACCCGTAAGGTGTAGTGGTCCACCAGCTCCCGGTCCAGCGGCCGCGCCACAAACACCTCGCCGTAGGTGTTGTTGGTGGTACGGATCTCAAAAGCCCGGCCGATGTTCCCCGATGTCAGCGAGAAAGTCACCTGGAAACATTGCAGGGAATAAAAACCAGGGCAGGCAGAGTGATGCTGAGGAGGAAGAGGAGAAAGGAGACCCTACAAAATTAAATCCAGCATCCCCCCCTAAGATGTCTCAGCTTTGGAAAAAGTGCGATGTAGAGGGATCCACAGGTGTGCTGGCTTGTTGCAGACACCCCAAAGCAAACAGGGCCAACCCCCTGGCAGCTCCCATGCTGCTAGCAATTTTTGTTATTAAGGGTGATGGGACCTCATTAATGCTCGTCTGCAGGGTAATGAAAATAACAAATGTCAGAGAGCTTCCTGCTCAGCCCGCCAAGGACTTTGCTGCTGGCCTGCATGGCGGGAGAGGCCACAGCTGGTTTTCAGATTGCAGGGCTCCTTTTGACACTTGTCCCACAGAGCTCTCTGCCCCAGATAGCCCAAGGACGATGCTTTCCCCCTCCTGGCACTCACTTCACAACCCCACCAAAACCACTGGCGCTAACAACCAGAGTTTGCTCTCACAGGGAGCAGGGACACACAGGGAAGGGGTTGGGAGGATGCTGGCAGGGGGATTTCTCTGTCAGTGAAACATGACACACAGCCTCAAAGAAGTTGGAAGGGACAAGGATCATTAAGTCCACCTCCTGGCCCTGCACAAGAAAAGCCCAGGAATCACACCACGTGCCTGAGAGTATCATTCAAACATTTCCCTCCCTACCTGGCCGTTCCTGCCTGCATCTGGATCTCGGGCCAGGACCAGGGCCACCCTCTTGCCCACGGCGATGTCCTCAGCCACACTGACAGACGAGTCAGAGGTGATGTCGAACTGGGGGCTGTTGTCGTTCTCATCCAGGACCGTGATGGTCACCTGTGAGGGGGGCACAGGGCTCAGGGCATGGGGCAGACCCCTGCCCACCCAGCATCGACAGCCACCCTGGCACCCCAGCACGCCAACAACACACCACACCCCTCTGAGGTGCCAAAAGTGTGCCATCCATCCACCTGTGGGATTCAGACAGCTGCTTGAGCCCAGGAGCTGAAGTTACATCCCTGTCTGCAAAGGAGGAGGATGAAGAGGGATGCTTGGAGGCTGCAAAAACAGTGCAAGGCTGCTGCATCTCCCAAGCAGTGTGTTCTTTTTGTGGAACCTCCTCTGATTTCTATCCTCCAAGTAGCCAGGCACGGGGCAGCTCGGGCTGCTGCAGGGTGACCCTTTCCTGCTAAACTTTTCCCTAGCAGTGATTTCATCCATGCTCACAGCAGCAGGATTTGCTTTAAAGCTCAACGGGCACAAAGAAGGCAGAGCTGAGTGTGTTTAACTCAACCAGGGCAAGCTGGGTGTGGAGGAGGAGACCTGAGCTCCCTCCGGGAAAAAGGCACATGAGCACGAGATGCTTGAAGGGGACCCAGCTACCTTGGCCACAATTAGGCAGAGGAAATGCTCTCATCGAGTTTGCAATCAAAGTGCTGCAGGGCAACACAGAAATGAGAGAGGAAGAGCCTTTCTGTTCCCGGGGATTTATTTACGGGTGCCCCAAGCTCCCAGGTGCGGCCAGGCTGAATGCGACAACATCCCGGGAGGAAGCTGGGGAGCGAGTTGTGCGCCCTGGGGTGATTCAGTTATTGTTGCTGCTGAATTCAAAACACAGAGCCAGGAGCAGGGAGAGCTCATTCAGCCTCTGCGGCAGATCCGGCAGCTGCTGTCCCAAGTGCCGGAGCAGGGAGCTGGGATTCTGCTTGCCAGCAGCAGGGCGGCTCCTGGGGCTGCCCCACATCCTGGGGGTGGCACGGAGGCTGGTGCTGGTGGGACAGCGCTGGAGACCTCCACCCCAGTCCCTCCCTGCGGCTCAGTGTGGACCTTGGGAGGGATTCTGGTCCTCAGCACGACGGACACGCTTACCTTCTGTTGGAGGAAAGCAGATGGAGAAACAGAGGACACAAACAATGAGGAGTTAGTGAGGGATGAGGAAGTGTGGGTTAACCCTGCATCCTACCACAGCAGTGCCAGGGGTCATGGGTATCCCTCTGCAGCGATTGGGCAGCTCCACCTTTGGGGCATCCCTGTGTTTTTTTCTAGCTAAGGTTGGCGTGTCTGCCCCTCGTCCTGGGAGAGGTTCAGACAAGAGCACCGTGTGGAGAGCAGAGCCATCAGCACCCGTGGGCTGGCCCTGCACTCGGCAGAGAAATGCAAATCACCCCCTGCCTGGCTGCCTGTGAAACTGCTAAACATAACCCTCTGAAACATAAACCACTGTGGAGCATTTCAAGGCCCCTAAATTCACCTCCTTCAAAACTGTTTTAGCAGGTTTTCCCCCAGATTAGGGTTTCCCAACCCTGGAAGCTGGAGCAGAAGGCTCAGCTAGGACAGGCTGAGCCTGAGGTGGGAGAGGGAGGTGACCTGAGTTTGACAGTGGGGAAGCTGGGAGAAGCTACTCACCACTGTGGAGTCAATCTTCGGTCCTCCATCATCAGCCACCACTGTCATAGTGTAGAAATCCCCTTTCTCTCGGTCCACCTGGCCTTTGACCGTGATCACACCCTGCCAAGCACGAGCAACAGCTGTGTGGGCCACCAAAACCGAAGCTCACAGTGCCCAAGCAGGCCAGGAGGGACCACGCTGCGTCTGCTTACCGTGACCCCATTGATTTTGAAGAGGGAGAGCGCTTGGGGGTTGGTGTTGGGGTCAAACTTGTAGGTGATCTGGTTGAGGTTGTCGATGGAGCGAGCCTGGACACGGAGCACCTCAGAGCCCAGGGGGATGTTCTCCATGATCACGGCCTCGTAGCTGCTGTTGGAGAACTGCACGGCCTCGTCCAGCTCGTTCAGCAGGCTGACGTACACGCTGCAGAAGCCCTGGTTGTTGGGGGGCGCTTGGTCCGTGGCAGAGACATTCATCAGGTAGCTGGTTTTGGTCTCGTAGTCCAGGTACTCTATGGTCGTGATGAGGCCCGTGCTTTCGTCGATCTCGAACTTCCCTTCCGCGCCCGACACGATTTTGTAGCTCACCAGACCCCCTTTCCCTGGGGAGGGAGCAGGAGCCATGGCTGAACCAACCACCCCGAAGAGGCAGGCACCACTGATGCCTGCCTCCAGCAGAGCCCATCCCACGGGATTTCAGCCCAGCCAAGCCGCGATCCGGCTGATCTCACCGCTCTCCCCCACACTGGGTGTCCCTCACCCCGCCCTTCCCACCTGTGTCTCGGTCGGTGGCCCGGACCACTGCCACCGAGGTCCCTATTCCCGCCGTCTCCCGCAGCCCCAGGCGGTTGTACTGGCGCTGGGTGAACACTGGCACCTCGTCGTTGACGTCCTCCACGTACACGATCACCTGGGAAGCCCCGGAGAAACCGCGCGTGAGCTGGGAAAGCTTGGGAAACAAACCCTTCGTGGTGCTCATGGAGAAAGCCTTCCAGCGTGCTCAAAGCCAGGCTGGACAGGGCTTGGAGCAATGTGGGTGGGTGGAGGTGGCCCTGACAATGGCAGGGGGGTTGGAACTAGGGCAGATTTAAGATCCCTTCCAACTCAAGGCATTCCATGATCCTGTGTCAATTTCTTCAAACACCGTGTGATGGAGAGTGAACACAAGCAGTTTAACATCACGGATCCAAGCAAGCCCTGCGGGTTGGAGTGAGTCAGTCTTTCCCTGCTGGGGGGGAGGTACACTGGCTACATTAATTCCCCCATCCTCTGGGATCCCCTGGCCAAACCCTTGGAGACCTCGCAACACAGAAACGCTGGCAACTCGGTGGGAAACTTTTGCTCCAAGTTCAGTGCTGTTTCCCCAGGGAACACATTTCCTTCTCCTGGTTTTCTGCCTGCTGCTGGTGCTGAGGGCACTTCACACCCAGCCAGAGCCCACCCCACCACTGGGTCTAAGAATAGATGCAACTGCAGGGCTGTGTTTGTGGGAACCGTGGGAAGCTGGAGTGCTGCAGCTGAAGACTGCCACCACTAGGTCCTGGATTATTTAAATAGTGCCTGGCCAGGACACACAGGTCTTCAACAGGCTGAGGCTCAGCTTTTCTTCCCAGCAGCAGAGCCGTGTCTCACCGAGCGAGTAGGACTCCCTCTGAGTGCCTGCTGTACCACCCAGCAGCCTAATGGCACCAAAAGGTCACAGGAAAAAAAATAAAATTAAACAACCCCTCCCCCAGCAACAAGCCCTTCTCTACCCATGAGCAGGCCCCAGAGACTTTCCATCAGCATCTTCAGGCCAGGTCTTTCTAATTTCCTGTACAAGCGCTGGGAAGGGCCGAGCACCCCAAGCGTTTTGTGCGAGCGGCTCTGCTGTGCAGCCCGCGGTGGCTGTGAGGTCCTTACCCGCACGGAGCTCCTCATGGGCCCCTGCTCCGTGTTGTAGGCCTCCACCTCCAGCACGTGGGAGGAGTTCTGCTCCCTGTCCAGGTTCCGCACACCTCGCATCACCAGCCCCGTGCTGGGATTGATGCGGAAGTGGTTGTGCTCATTTCCTGGTGAGGGGTGGGAAGAAACGAGAGGGATGTTGGCCACTGCCTCAACATCCATCCTGGTGACACACTGAGCCCTCCCTGGGGGGGCTTTATTGGAGGGAGATTACTCAGCAAAACTTCAGCCCCATCACTTCTGGCTGCACCAGACTCAGCTACATCAGTGTTTGGCCCTGAGTCAGGCCAGGAGGAGCTACAGAATCTCATCAGCTAAGAAAAATGTGGATGTGCTGGAGTGAGTCCAGAGGAGGCCACAAAGATGCTCCGAGGGCTGGAGTGACTCTGGAGCCAGGCTGGGAGAGCTGGGGGCGTTCAGCCTGGAGGGGGAGACATCAGAGCCCTTTCCAGAGCCAAAAGGGGCTCCAAGAGGGCTGGAGAGGGACCTGGGACAAGGGCCTGGAGTGACAAGACAAGGGGGAATGGCTTCAGACTGAAAGAGTGCAGGGATAGATGGAATATTGGAAGGAAATTGTTCCCTGTGAGGGTGGTGAGGCCCTGGCACAGGTTGCCCAGAGAAGCTGTGGCTGCCTCATCCCTGGAAGTGTCCAAGGCCAGGCTGGATGGAGCTTGGAGCAGTCTGGGATAGTGGAAGGTTTCCCTGTCCATAGAAGGGGGTTAGAATGAGGTGAACTGTAAGGTCCCTTCCAACCCCAACAATTCTGTGATTTTAGGATTCTATCTAGCTGTCCATCCATGACAAATCATTCTCCAGCAACGAGCTCTAAAGCTGAATTTTGCTTAGGGCTGGGAGAAAAGGTTCTGTGGGCTCCAAAGTGCAAAAGGATGGCAAGCTCAATCTCTCGAGGCTGGGTCAAGCCTGGGAAAAACTCCCTGATGAGTGAAGAGGCAGCTGGACTTACCCTTGACAATCCTGTACCACACTCTCCCGTTAATGCCTTCATCCGCGTCGGTGGCTTTCACCTTCATGAGAAAAGCAGAGGAGTAGAGGTGAGGGGCAGAGAATTCCAGACTAGGACCAGTCCTCCTACCCTGCCAAAGCTGGACATCCTTCTCCTCCACCTGAGCTGGGCAGCTTACCAAATAGAAAACAAAGTTCCCTTCCCCTCATCACTGGACAGCAGGGACAGGGCTCAGGAGCTCGGCTGCTGGGTTGAGGTGGGAGCTGAGCCTCAGGATCACACCACAAATCCCAGGGCTCTGTGTGCTGCAGGAGGTGCCTCCATCAATCCTGCCCTGCGTTCCAATGCTTGTCCCGGTGGCGATGCCACCAAGGATGGACTGAGCTGAGCAGGGGGAGCTGCTCCCATGTCTGGTGGGCACACAGCCCACAGCATCCTGGTGAGTGACCCAAGCAGCAGCACAAGGAAAAACTGCCAAAGGAAATGTGAATGCAACCAGCCTAGATTGCCCCTGTGAGCCCCTGGGCAGGGGTGGGAGCACCCCTCGGCTCTGATGCACTGCACAGCCCTGGCACGGAGCCTGCCCTGGGAAAACCAAGGCACGGGTCCCCTCTGGTGTCACTGAACAAGACTGCAGTGCTTTCCCTACAGCCCCAGCCCACAGTCGGCAGCTGGGAAGCGGGACCTGGCGGTGACCAGCAGGGCCAGGGCTTCCAGTCCAGCTGGCACCGAGCTCCTGCAACTTCTCTCAGCAAAAACCCACTCCCCACAAAACACCCAAAGCTTGACCGCAGCGTGGCCACTCACAAAGCACCGGGGTGAGGATGCAGGGAATGCCTGAGCCTTTGTTCTCTCCCTGCTTCCCTCTGCAAGGCATCTTCTGCCTCATTTTCTCCATACAATACTACCCAGAAATTCCCTTTACCCGGGAAGGTTTGCACCCAGATTTACACCAGAGAGAGGGAAGGTTGCTGCAAAGGATGCACATGTAGTGGGAACTGTGAGGGCTTTCACCCCCAGCCCCCCACAACAGTGTCAGGAGTCAGAGATGCTCCTCTGAAAGGTGTTTTGAGGTGCCTTGAACTGCTCTTGCTCCCTTCCACCAAGTCCCCCTGCATCAGCAGAAAATTTGGAAACTCCTGAGCTCTGGATTTCTCACCCCTGCACCCACACATGCTGTTTTCCTGGCCCCAGACCAGTTTATATCTTGCTTGTGGCTCATTCCACGGTCCACCAAGGACTTCCTTTCAGGGTGGGGAGTTCTCCCTCCCAAACCAGCTCTTTCACCCGCTGGGCTCCCTGAGGCAGAGCTGGGCTGTCTCCATTCCCGTGGGATGGATGAGCCCTGCAGCAGCAGGCAAGCGGTGCCCAGGCAGACCAGCTGCCCTGGCATGGCACAGGGAAAAGCTATCATGCAGCCAGAGGAGGAAAAAAGAAGGGATGGGAGGCAAATCTTTTCAGCTTTTTGTACCATTCCTTGCCCTGTCGTGCCCAGGAGACTGCATTTCAGGATGAGCCGACTGCACCTTGCAAACACCCCTTGGGGCATCTTCCTCCCAGCCCACCCCAAGCCTGAAGCTCTGGTTCATTAACTAGGTGATAAGGGTCAGCCCAGGCATTTGCTTTTTAATAAAAATTAATAAATTCATTTTATTAATTGATTGCATTAAGGCAAGGTGTTCTCCTGCCAGCCTGCAGCCTGAGGAAAGCCTGGGTGCTGCTGGATTGACCTGCTGAGGTGCCAAAGGAAAGGTGGTGCTTTGACAGACCGCCCCAAACTCGGGAGAACAGTGGCACTGCAGGGCAAGCAGTGGGAGGAAAGCTCTTTCTGCTGCAGGTGGAAAGCACCTTGTGCAAGTGAGCTGAGCTCCAGCCCATTTTATCCCTCTGTGGCACAGCCAGCATGCCACAGCCCCCTTCCAACCCCCCCAGCTGCTGGAAAGGTGTTGGAAAAGGATGAGCAGGGGCAATAAAAGAATGGGAAAATAGTAGATTTTCAGGGAAAAGGGGGAGCAGCCATGTGGAAGGCAGGTGCCACCCCCTCAGCTGTACCACTTAGTCACCCTACAGGGACAAATCCTGAGGAAACACATCCCAGGGGGCTCGACCCCAGCAAGGGACACAGCTCCAGCAGGACACAGCGCTGGCAAAGCCCGGGAAGGGGCTCAGGGCCCCTTGGCTTTGCTGGCTCAGGCTGTCCCCAGCCCGGCTGCCACCTCTGTGCCACCCTCCCCAGAGGGAGGAGGGGGCTGGCAGCCGGCAGAGGCAGTGGGAGAGGCGGCAAGGCAGCAGTGCTGGAGGCAGAGACCGGCTGGTGACAGGTAGGGAGCCCAAACCCCCTTGGCAAAGGCACTGCCGGCCCCTTTGGCCACCCCCAGGGGTGAGATGGACTCCTGGCTGCTGCTCTCAGCCTGGGGTAAAGGCTAAACATGGGTGGGGATGCAAAGTTTGGGGTGGGCGTGAGTTCAGGCAGCCTCCCTCCCTGCCCAGTCGCCTTGCTCCATCTCTCCCGGTGATGGGAGAGGGGGAAGGTCCTGTGGATGCGGCTCTGGCGTTTGACAGCGAGGGTGATGAGGAGCAGCATCCCTGACAGCTCTGGGAACCCAACCAGCCGGGTGTTTGGTACTGCCCGGCATCTCCTCCTCCTGCAAGCCGCTGGAAAGATTTAGCACATCGGGAAAAGTTGGGGAGCTCCAGGAAAAGTGTTGCTAAGCAAGCTGGGGAGGGGAATGAGAGCTGCTTTTCATGGGAGCTGTGTCACAGGCAGTGCCTGAAAACAGCCTTTTCTTCACAGGAGTTTGAGGAAAGGGAGGGAGAGCAGGTGGAAAAACTGCCAAACCAGGCAGCTGGGCCAGCCCAGGGAGCAGTGCCTGGTGCTGGGCAGAATAACCCTCTCTGCTGCTCATGCATGAGAATAATTCTTTTTTTCTTTGCTTCCTTTCCACCTTTCTCAGGGGCGTTTTTCCTTTTGCGATTTCTCTTTTTCCCCCCCCTCTGAACCTCATCTGCCTGGTGGCCAGTGCTGGAGCCCAAGAGCTCATGGGGATGTGTCATATTTGGAGCTGAGCAGACAGGGATGAACCTCTGGGGAGGATTTCCAGGACAGGAAAATCTCTTTTAACCCACCAGGGTGAGGAATATGGGTGGGACAGTGATGCTGGGAAGGGGCTGTGAAAGCTCTACTGAGTGTGAAGAGAGGCTGGATGGGAAGCAAGAGGAGAACAGGGAATGGCTGCAAAAGCCTGGGAAAACATCAGTGAGATCCCTCCTGATGGGTTTCTATGGAACACTGTCAAGTGAATTTAAATACCAACTCTGCAGCCATGAGCAAGGGAGCAAAAACAGCCTTGCAGGAATTGTCCACGCCTCCCGGCTGGCTCTTAAGGAACAGTGTAAGGTCACCACACTGAACACATGCCAGCACGAAGGTAGCCGTGGAAACCTTGATTCAGGCTGCCTTTGGTGTGGAACACAGCCCTGCTTGCTGCCTTTGGTGCCTGGGCAGCACAGAGGAGCCTGTCCATGGAGCGAGGGGTCCTTGGGACTGCTACTCTGTTCCCAAAGCTGAGGGGAAGGGATGGAGCTAGCTAAGGATAAAAAAGTGCTTTTGGGGTGGAGAGAGGTGAAAACATCACTGTGGAAGAGGTGACAAGAGCCCCAGCCCCTGGGACTGCCTGCAAGGCACTCGGAGGTTTTGCATTTCCCACTTTCCAGGCACAGACCTGGCTCTGAACCATGGAAACAGCAGCATCTCCCCAAAGACCCCCAAGCCCTGGGCAGGCTGACATGCCCTTAGTGATTGAAACCATGCCACTGATGTCTTCTCTCTGCTTTTGGAATGTTTCGTGCTGCTGCCTTACACACACCTGTGTGGCTTTGGGATGGGGGCTGCAAGAGCAGACCCAGAGACCCTGGCAGCCCCTGCATTCCTGCCTTTCCCTTCCTAAGATCTTAAATTGGCTCAATCCAAATCCAGGTTTACCAGGAGGTTGCCCAGCCACAGAACAGTCAGACAGCTCTCCCACATCTCCACAGGAAAATCAGCATAAGAAAGCTTTACCTCCAGCACACAGGGCATTGCAGAGGGTTGGTACAAACAGGATTTCCCCAGCCCTCACCTCCTCATCTCCACCTGGAGAGCTGCCAGACTGTCTGGGGCTGGGGAGGGGGGCATGTGACCAAAAAAAAGTGGGTGCAAAAACGCTCTTGGGACGATCTGACCCGTTGGGGAAAGGAGAGAACAGTCTCCACCAGGTGTTAGGCAAGAGTTATTGCTGCAAATGCTTTGGGAAGCTGGTTTGCATCACCTGTGACATGTCTGAGCCTGAAAGCAAGTCAGCAAGATGCCTGACATGAGGATATTTGGCACAAGTAGGGTGAGGGTGTTGCTTTTCACCCCTGCAAAATAATAAAGACACTGCTAATATGATACCACAGCTTGAAGGGGACTTACCAGGGCACAGGCTCAGACAGCTGTCCGATTTCTTTGGGAGAATAATCACAAAACCCCCAAATGACAGCCAATTCAATTAATTCTGCATTTCTGGGGAACAGAGGAGAGCCAAACCTCAGCAGCTTGGGGGGAAGGATTTTGAACTTTCTGTAGTACATGGATATTTATCTCTTCCAGAATATCTTCATGGAATGTGAGTGTGCTCCCTAAAATCATCCTTCCAGGGGCCACGGTAGCACATGTAAATAATGCAGATATCTTTGCCAGGTGGTTTTGCACTTCGGTTCAGGGTGATGCTTTGCAAGTGTAAGCCCCACCTCTGTGGGGGACACCAGATGGGCACCTCCTGTCCCCCTGTGCCACTGAGAACACGGCTGGGAGGATTTTGGACACGAAGACGTGATGAGAATCCCTCAGTTTAACCAAAGGGTGGCTTGTCTGTCCAACTCCCACATGGTAATCACCTGTGCCACTTCTCTGTGTCACCTTGCACTGCAGGGAAGATGAGCACAGAGGACTCTGGCAATGGGACCTCTCCCACCCCGCCTCTCCCTGGGCTTCTTGTTCCCACCACGGAGCCGGTCCCACCCAGCACCGCGTCCCCTGAGGTGACAGACTGGCTGCCCATCATTGTCGGGCTCGCCTGCATCTTCCTGGTCCTGGCCACCCTCCTCATCTTTGTCACCCTCTGCAAGCCAGCAGCGCTGGGCCGGTCCCTCTCCGGTCCCCAGGAGTGCCTGCCTCACCACCCCGTGGATGCCAGCGAGCCCCAGCTGAGGCTCTGGAAGCGTCTGGGCTCCCTGAGGTGCTCCATCAGCAGCTTCAGGAGGAGCCAGCTGCTGTCTCAGAGCCCGCTCACCCATCCCAGAAGCTTCTCCACCAGCCAGGACTGGGACGTCATGGAGTCCACCAAAATGTGATCCTGCCCTGCTGCTCTTTCCCAGGCTTTTGGCTCCCTTCTCAAGCACCCCTTTGTATCCTGCACAACCCAGCAGAAATCCTTTGAGCAACTCATTTCCAGGCAGTGGCTCTGTGAGGAGATTTTGCAGCGTCAGGTTCCCAAATGCTTTCCAGGTTACTGCTTCCTGCCAGGGAAAGTGGAGGCATCCAAACTGCACCCACGCACAGCTACCACCGGGCCATCAAAAAAAAAAAAAATCCTAGCTGCTTCATTTCTTTTGGAAAACATTGTGCAAGTTGTGCTCCACCTGAACAAACAGCCTGGAAGAGAGTGGGAGCAACCTGGCCACCTGAAGAGAGGCAGCTCAGGGTAAACCTGCTCCACCTCAGTGGAGGTTTCCCCCCGGAGCAGCTGGAGGGAGGCTCGTACCCCCATGTTCTGCCTGGTCCCTGTCACCCCTCTCCATGCCAGGGGCTGTGGATGGCTGTGGTCAATGCATTCCCATTCCTGCTCTCTGGCCCTGGTCTGCCTGGTTCTGGGAGAAAGGGATGGGGAAGCATTCAGAGACTCTCCTGCTGCCCTGGGGATGTGGGGATCCATTGGAAGGGAGGGGCCTTCTCTACAAATGGCTCACACTGAAGGTGTAAATTAAACCAAAGCTGGGTGATGTCTCATTTCTGTTTCTCTTCCATGTTGTTCTGTGGAAAAACATCTTCCCACCATTGCTTCCTCTCTTTTGCCCTGGACTTCCAAGGGCACCCCCCTCTTTTGGGAAGCAGGTTCTAGGAAAAGGCACTTTGAGCCAGTCAGACTTGAGTTCCCTCCATTCCTCCAATTTGCCAAACTGGCTCAATTTTAGGAGTCCTGTGCAGGGACACAGCTCCATCCTGTGACTGCAGACTGATGTCTGATCCCAGAGACATCAGGTACACCGTGCCATGGCACAACAGGTGACGGGGAACCACAGGAGTCCTTGTGGAGCAGACACGCGGCTCCCAGCAAACCTTTGTTGCAGGAGGCAAAAGGCTCCTTTCTCCTCTGCTGGTGACTCATCCTGCCCTCGGCAGCCAGGGACAAAGCTGCCCCTTTCCCCGTGCCGGCAGAGGTATTGAAGACAGGAGGAGCCTTCCCAGGGCCCTCTGCAAAGAGCCTTTGGTGCCCGCTCCAGAAGAGCCCTGGGTTTGAAGGGATGCTGGAAGGCCCCGGAGCCTGTGTGAATGCCCGCATTCATTCGGTGCTCACTGAGCCATTCAGCTCTGCCCACCGTTCCCTCAAAGAGGAACAAAAATGAAAGCAAAGCCCAAATGTTTTTCTCTCTCTCTGAGGGTTTTCCCCCCTCTCTGAGCATCTCTTTGCAGGCACTCTTCTCCCTCCCCATGGAGATCTCTGTTTGGGAGGAGGGAGAAAGCAGGGATGTAGCCAAAGCGGCCTGACCAGCACAGAGCTTGGCTCTTCTCACCCTCTGCAGAAATGGGGTGAGTTTTTTAATTTTCCCTTGTTCTTTGCTGCCTTCTCCCTGGCACACACAGCCTGGACTACAGCAGAGGAGTGGATGAGCAAGAGCACATCTCACCGAGGGAACAGGAGAGAAAAATCTCTTCCCTGCGCTTCCAGCAGCTCACGGTCAGGGCACAGTTAGCGGGGGACTCCCACCTCCCACCCCAGGCTCCCAGGGGAAGGGCCACGTGCCTGCACGATGCTGCTGGCAGCCGGGATGTCCTCGGGGACACTGACTTCATAGCTGCTCTGCAGGAAGATGGGTCTGTTGTCGTTGACATCCAGGACAGTCACGTACACGGTGGCAGTCCCGGTGCGCCGGTTCCCGGTGGGGCCATTGTCTGTGGGGAGAGGAAAGGTGAGGGAGGGAGGGAGGGAGGTTCAGCCACCTCCTCTTTGAGCAGGTGGTGCTCAGGACGTGGCCGCTGAAATAACAGGATCAAAGATTTCTAAAGTAAAACATTTCATCTTTTTTGCAGCTTTCAAATCCCACACTGAACCATGGGTTTTTAGGTTTGTTGTTTTTTGGTTTTTTTTCTTCCTCCCTTGCTGTTTTGAAAGAAAAAGGAAAAGCCAAATAACCCCCAAGCTCTGCCACGGAGCCCAGTGAGGCTAGAAATGCAAGTGATCATTAGAGAAGATTTGCAATTCCATACACCACATGAAGGGACTGCTGGAGGCCAGGGATTTGGGAGATGAAGACAGCCTGATGAGTTTTCCATAGCAGCAGCCCATAGCTCACAGCCAAAGAGCACCAGGATGGGTTGATGTTCAATAGACAAGGACATGGCAGCACGGCTCTTGGATTTGCCAGGAAGAATGAGGCACTGGGAAGCGTGGATTGGGGTTGGATTTTTCAACATGCCTGTTTTGTAGGGAGCGATAAACCCACCCAGCTGGGAGGATCTGGGAAAACACAGGCAGTGTGATCCCACCGGAGGGGGACCCTTTGGCCCTTGGGATCCAGTCCTGAGTGCCCAGGCAGGGCAGCATTCCTGCTGCAGCCCCTGCAATGCCCCAACATTTCTGTCCAGGCCACTTATTCCTCCTTTCCAAAGGGACATCCAAGTCATCTGTGAACAGGCACATCAGTATAAAGCTCTGGGGGTGACAGCCAAGCTGAGTTTGGCACACGGACCCCTCTGCCTGTGCCAGGTGGCTCAGGGTTAATCAGCAGCCACAGAGCCAAGGGCTGGCATGGTGTGAGGGCAGCGATGCTGTGGCATTGGCATTTTTGGGTGGAGGGCTGCCCTGGACAGCGTGGAGCCTCTCAGAAACTGGAGGCCTTCCTTCCCTGGGTGAAAGGGAGAGCCCTGGGGCTGGGCAAACCCGAGAGGAGAAAATACCCTCTTGCAGAAGTGATGATGGAGACGGGACGTACTAATTCACACGGGCTGTGTAATGTTAACGCCAGGCACAGGCTCTGGTTTGCAGGGTGCCTCAGAGCTCTGGCATGCCTGCAAGGGAGCTCGACACCTGCACAGCCACCACACGTGGCTGTGTGGCAGTGGTCCCATGGGATCCCTGGGAAATCCTTACCGATGGCCTCCAGGATCAGTGTGTAGGACGCCACGGTCTCCCTGTCCAGACTCACGACTGTCCTGACCACCCCGTCCCTGAAGCCGACGCTGAATTTGCCATCCTGGTTCCCACCTGCAGAGAAGGACAAGTAGGATAGAAACTTGGAATGGGTTGGGTTGGGTTGGGTTGGGTTGGGTTGGGTTGGGTTGGGTTGGGTTGGGAGGGGCCTTAAAGGTCATCTTCTTCCAGCACCTTGCCATGGGCAGGGACACACACTAGACCAGGCTGCTCCAAGCCGTGTCTCACCTGACCTTTAGCACCTCCAGGGATAAAGCATCCACTACTTCCCTGGACAGCCTGTTCCAATGCCTGGCTACCCTCTCAGTAAAGATATTTTCCCAGTGTCTAATATGAACCTTCCCTGCTGCAGCTTGAGGACACTCTGTTGGGTTCTGTGGCCTGGGTACGGGGTCAGCCCAGCCGTGCGAGGATGGTTTCGTATCTTGTCCCTGGCAGAGCGCCATCCCTCTGCCTCACAGGAAAAATCCAATGGCTGTGGGAAAAGCTGAATCATTTCCTGAATGCTGTGGAGGCAAACTGGGGTAACTGTGCCCGTGAGCCGTGGTAGCCGTGGGACAACACGCCCCCTTTCACTCGCGGAGAGGTCGGAGGGGCCACTACATGAGATGGCAGGCTGCTGCTGTGGGAAAAATGACTCTCTGGTGACACTTCTGTTTTCACCCTCTTCCTGAGGGCTCAGTGTGCAGTTTGCAAGTCAAACCGTGGCCAGGGGATTCCCCAGGCTCCTGCTGCGGGGTGCTGCAGCTGCAGGGCGAGCTGGGCGCTGCCCACCCAACCTCACCTGCCCACAGGGCTATGAAAATTCCCCAAAACTCCATTTATGGCTTCCAACCACAAACACCCACGAAAGCCACCCCAGCCCCTGCTCCCTAGCCGTGTTCTGCCCATCCTCATGCTTTCCTAGGGATACCGGGGTCAGCAGAGTGGTCAGCATGGCCGGGAGCCAAGCGGGGCTGCTCAGCAGAGGGCGATGCCGGACAAGGTTTGGAGGGGCTGGGAAAGGCAGCGCTGAAGTGCAGAACACCCTGGCCGAGGTCTGGGGCAGCCTGTGCAACCAAAGTTCCCGTTCGGCATGGGGCTCACACCTGTGATGAAGTAGCTGAGCTCAGCGTTCAGCCCGATGTCGGCATCCGTGCAGTTGAGCCGGACCACTTTGAAATCCCGGGCCACGTCCTCGGGCAGGGACACGTTGTAGACGGAGGGGAAGAAGGTGGGGTTCTCGTCGTTCACGTCCAGAACTGAAAAGGGGGAGCAGAGTTGAGTGTGCTGCCAGGGCTGCCCCTCCTGCAGATGCCAGGCTGGGCTCCCAAACCTCCTGCCTGCTGCTCTCAGCATCCCAGGGGATGCTCTGCCCGACACTCCCTGACATTTGTGCACTGGGGGTGCCTGTGGAGTGGCTGTAGGTCACCCTCACACAGGTCACCCTCCTCACAGCCAAAAAACCACTACATCACTGAAATTCAAGTTCACCAAGCATGTTTTCATCCCCATCCAAAGGAAAACCCAGGGCTTAAATATAAACTCAGTATTTCTTGGGGCGTGGCAGAGAGCTCTGAAGGTACAGGACCAGGAAGTTATTTTCCAAACTCAGGCTTGAGGACAATCCAGGGTCAGTTTATTTCCAGATGATGCTTATCCTTTTGCAGCACTAGACTTGCACGAAGCCAGTGAACAGCGAGGCATTAAATTAAAGACAGGCCACGCAATAAGGCTCCAGCTCTGAACTGGGATTGCGTGGGCTGCCCAGGCACGCAGCTGATGGGAGTCACATGCTGAAGCAAAAGAAAAAGCAACACTGGGGATGGGGGAATGGAGAAAAAAAACCCAAAAAACCCAGAGAATTTGGGGGGCCCTGCCAGAAACACCAGGTTTTCCCCATCTCTGCAGTGTGCTGATCGCAGACGCGGAGCCTGTGGGGATGGGAGCCGTCCCTACGTCCTGCTGTACACAAAGCCAGACCCAATCCTGTTTCCAGGCCTCAGTGTGTCTCCTACAGGAGCTGCACCTCCTCCAGTGAGGTCCTTGTCACCGTGGGGTCTCGGGGCACCCACCTTTGACAGTGAGGGTGCTGGTGGAGCTCTTGGCGGGTGTGCCGGCGTCGCTGGCCACCACCCGCAGGAAGTACTCGGGGATCCTCTCCCTGTCCAGCACGGCCGTGGAGGTGACCAGCCCGCCGGTGCTGTTGATGAGGAAATCCATGCGGGGCATGCCCACCTGCATGCGGTACGACACCTGCCCGTTGGGGCCCTCGTCCAGGTCGATGGCCACGACCTGGTGGGAAGAGCACCTTGATGGTCTCCTGCCCGTGGGAGCCACGGCACAGAAATCCCGAGTGCCTTTGGATGCGGGGGTGAAATGGCCTTGGAGGAGCCTCCGCACCGGGAGTGAGCCCACGGAGTAAAGACGCACAACCCCTCCTGCATTCCCCCCGTTCCACTGCTAGAGCATGGCAAAGAGGAGGAGATGGAGAGGATGGAGGAGATGGAGAAGATGAAGAGTAGGGAGAGGAGGCATTGCTAGCCCGCTTTGCAGAAGCCGTGGCAGTGACAGCAGCAGCTCCTGGCGTGAGGAATGGCAGCAGTGGGACACGCTCACCTGGAAGACAGAGGAGCCCGCGGGAAGGCCCTCGGCGATCTCAGCAACAGAGGGCAGGTTTTGGAAAGTGGGGTCATTGTCGTTCAGGTCCAGCAGGTTGACAAAAACGGTGGCACTGCTGGTGGCTCTCAGGGGCGGCCTCCCACCTGTGGAGGCCAGGAATGGGGTCTCAAGGTTGAGCTCTTTCCACCCCTTTCCCCTAAAAGGGAGCCCTCACCCCCTACGCAGACAGCAGCGCAGGATGGGGTGATGGCCCTGATTTGTTGTGGATGGTCTGCCAAGGGTGGACAATTAGATAGAATTCTAGAATGGTTTGGGTTGGAAGGGACCTTACAGATAATCTAATTCCAGCCCTCTGCCACAGGCAGGGACACCTTCCACTAGACCAGGTTGCTCCAAGCCCCGCCCAACCTGGCCTGGGACACTTCCAGGCTTAGAGCAGACACAGCTTCTCTGGGCAACCTGTTCCGCCACCTTCTTAGTAAAGAATTTCCTCCCAACACCTGATCTCAATGTCTCCTCTTTTGGTTTATTCCCCTTTGTCCTGAAAATAAAGAATGATCTTTGTATATCTACCTTTTTTTTCCCCTAAGGAAAGTTTCCCTACTGCAATATTTCCAGAGAAAAGCCCATCAGCTCTGTTTCCCTCACCTGCTCAATTGATTTTCTGGGATGCCAGTGGAGCAAGGCTGAGGGGAGGGAGAGTTCCTGCCTCTCAGGCTCATTCTCAGGGCTGCTACATGAATGACTGCGCTCACATTTCGAGGGGTTCCTAGCTTGTTTTAGCAGCAGGTTTAAAGCTACTCCCGTTTTTTGACCTCAGAAACACTCCTGCTCACAACGGGAGAGAAGAAAATAGAAGAGACTTTGTCATAAAGGCAAAATTGGGCTGGGGAAGGTCCAGCTCCACAGTGAAAGCAGTCAGTGTGGGACAGAAGCTTACAGTCGGTGACGGACACCACGATCCTGCGCATGAGCTGGGCCTCCTGGGGGTTGGGATTCTCCCGGTCCAGCAGCACGCCCGAGGTGCGGATCTTGCCCGTGGTGCTGTTGAGGGTGTAGAACTTGTTGGGAGGCCGGATGCTGTACACCACTGTGCCGTTCTCACCCAGGTCTGGGTCTACAGCCACCACCTGCCGTGGGGGAACAGCACAAAATTACAGGAGAGCACTGGGAACCAACTCCCGTGGGGAGTCCCCGTGGAGATTTGATTTGCCTCCCTGCACTAGCAGCAGCAACAAGTTCTTCCTCCATCCAGCTCCATATTTCCAGGACATTTGCAGGGAGTTTGCACCCTCGAGACATCTGCTGTGGTGTTAAATCTCCCCAAAACTGGCCTGTGAGCACAGGAGGTAATGGCGTGACAAGACACAAACAAGTGGCAACCAAACTGGGTTTTCCTCCTTTTGAATGAAACCAGCTAAAAATCAAGGGCCCATTGGAAAAATAAAGTGAATGGCACAAAGAGGCAGACTGAGGAACTTGTGCTGCCACATCAGGAATGATGGGAATAATTCCTTGGTGGAGTTCTCCTCCACGCCAGACATTTTGTGCTTTATTGTCCTCCCTGTGACGTTTTTAATTATAGGGGACATTTACATTAAAAAAAACCCCGATTTGATTGCCCTCATAACTTCCTCAGCTCCTGCTGCTTGTCCTGCAGCTGAATTTACATCGGATCGGTGACAAAATAATTATTTTCCCAGCAACTAATTCGCTTGTCAAAGGCAAGATGACTTCAAGCTGGCGCTGAGCAGCAGGGCTGAAGGAGACAAAACCACTGTGCTCTGGCTCGGGCAGCACTGCCAGACCCTTCTCCCCCTTAAAAAAAAAAAAATTAAAAAAAAAAAAATCCCTTTTTTTTTTCTTTTTTTTTTTTTTTTTTTTTTTCCCCAGCCTTCCTCTTTATATGATTTTGTGGATTCTCTTCGCTTTTCCCTCATTTATTTTCCATTTTGTTCCCGTCATTTTTCTCTTGGCGTGATGGAATAGAAGCCTCCCCCTCTCCTTCTCTTTTATTTCGCCAGAGGGACTTGAAAGGCTCTAAATCAAAGTCTTTCAGAGAGGTCCTTGAAGGAGGTCGCAGGCGAGGCTAAGAAAAGGAGGATTTGGCCAAAATCCACACAATTTGGAGGAAAAAAAAAAAAAAAATCCCACCAGGGAGAAGAAACACAGGGGATGGTGGGCTTTTGAATGGAATTCTGCAAGATGCTGCTGGACTGAAGGTGACAGCGGTTTGGAGGTGACCCCCTGCTCCAGCCACCCCTTCAGGACAGCCATCACCTCGCCTCACACGTACCGTGGTGACGTCCGAGTTTGGGGGGGTCATTTCCACCAGGTTAATGAAGTACGGCTCGTCCTTCCAGGTGGGGTAGTTGTCATTGATGTCCAGCAGCGTGATGTTCACCTGTCAGAGAGCAAGGAAGCAAAGATTGGCCCCTGAAGTGTGGAATGTCCCCTGGATGTAGCCCACATGTGATGGCAGAGTCACAGTCCCGCAGGGGATTTAGAAAATGTGTACTTGTGGCACTTGGGGATGTGGGTTAGTGCTGGGCTGGTCCTCTCAGAGACCTTTTCCAGCCTGAGTTATTCTATGGGTTTTGTGATTCTGTGTTTCTGGAGGGAAAACCTGCAAAAATAATCGATATCCAGAGGGTTTGCAGCCAAGGCTCCTTGGCATAGCTGAACTGGGTTTTGCTCCTGTGTGTTTATCACAGTTAGGAACAACCACAGGGCACAAGGTGTGTCTTCAAGCATCTCCCTCACTGGAAGAGGGGGTGAAAATCAGTGGGAGAGAGGATGCACTGGGAATGTGGCAGGAAAGGAAGGAAAAATACGAGTGACTGGTAAAAAGCAACAGACAAAAAACCCCCAAAAATAAATGAGGAGGGAGTACGGTAACAGGGGGTGGGAGGTGCAAAGACAAGAGCAGGGGTGAGGATGGTGCCCTGAAGTGTTACCTGCCTTCATCTTCAGTGTGACAAATGGCATCCCAGTGACAGCAGCCAGCCTGTGGGACACATCCTGCTGCCTGGGTGTCCCTCACCTCCCCACAGAACCCATTTCTCCCCAGCCTGTGGGGCTCTGGAGGTGTCTGAGGGAAAGGGCTGCAGATCCAGGGGAATCCCTGGCAGCTGCCACCCCTCAGCAGGTCCTGGTGGGGCTTTTCCTGGGATCTCCTCTGCTCCCACACCACTGTGTCCCACTGTCACACCAGGCTGAGCTGCTGGTGCCACCCCGTGGTAGAAGAGGCCAGTCTTCCCCATGGTGGTCCCTGGGGAAGTGCTGACCCACTCCGAGCAGCCCATGTGCCTTACATCACCCTGCAAGGCCCCTGAATGGACCTTTATTCCCAGTCTAAAATGATTATTTTGAGTGCCAGCTGTATATCTCAGCAGACAAACTTACTCAGCTGCCCTAGTCTCACTGAGCTTTAATATTATTTAACTTTTTAGGGATCAGGGATCATCTTTCTCCACCTTGTTTTGCCTTTTAACAAGGGTATTAGGACAACACAATCTCATCTGGAGCCCCAGAGGAGATCTCAGCATTCCACAGGCCAATGCTGGTGCCTGGCCAAGGCCACCACACATCTCTGGGGGTTCCATCAGTCCTCTGCCACAGACCTCCTGATGGCCCTCAGCAGGAGGGACAATTATTTTAGGGCTATTCCTCAGCACAACCACAATTTTTTCTGCATCTGTCCTTCTGTGGGACATCTCTCCTGCAACCAAACTGAGCAAGCAGGAGCACCCAAAATAACGAAATGTCCAAAGAAATGTGATGCCACCAGCAGTGAGAGAGAGAATCACGGAATAGTTGAGGTTGGAAAAGTCCTTTAAGGTCATCAAGGATGCATCCTTGGCTTTTGATCTTTTGATATTTCCTGTTGGCTTTGCTGACAGTGGGGTTCCCTGAGGCCTGAAAAAAGCAAGGCAAAGCCCAAGCCTTCAACCTGCAGCTCCACCAGAACCTTCCCAGGAGCACAGGCATTCCAGAGTGGCTGGAAACCCTTGACCCAGGCAGCATGTGAAAAGACTAAGGAATAATCACGTGTACCTGCAGGCTCTCTGAGTAAGCCCCTTCTCAAGAGGAACAGAGGGAGCCGAACAAAGGGAGCGTTCTGCAGGTGAAATGGGACTCATTACCACATCCACAGGCTCTGGAAGGTCAAGTGGCTCCTGTGTGAGTGGTTTTCCAGGAAAGCAAGCTGATTTCCAGCTCTACACCACCTGGACAGTCATTTTGGGAGCAGCAGCAGGGGCAGCGCAGAGGGCAGGAGCCACGGAGTGCTCTTCACGCAGCAAAAATGAAACACTGCAGCCCTCCACAGTCCCAGCCCCAGGTGGGCACCAGTTGCTCAGGGAGATGGGAATTCTTCCCACACTCACCATAGCAATGCCTGTCTTCTGGTGGTGCCCCACGCCTCCATCCACTGCCCGGACAATGAGGATGTACTCGGATTTGGCCTCCCGGTCCAGCAAAGATGTTGTTGTGATTTCTCCTGCAGCCACAGGAGATGGCAAGGTTAAAAAATAAACACTTAAAACCAAAGTCAGGATAATCCACAAATGGGCCCCTTTCTTTTGGATCCAAATAGGTGGACCTTGGCAGCTCCTTAAGTAACAGGAACCTTCACAGGCAAGCCTTTCCTTAGGCTGAGGAGCTGAGTTTACATGGATGCCTCTGCTGAAGCTCTCAGGGTGACGGAGCAAGTGGTGGTATCTGAAATCTGGTGAATCCCTTAAAATCCTGGGACTCCTAAGCAGGCTGATTGCAGGAGAGGAGGGAAGGGTGGGGCTGAAAGAGGGAACTGAAAGGAAAAGGGCAGAGCACGGCCGGAGGCTCACCTGAGCGAGCATTGATGCGAAAATGCGAGGAGCCTTCCAGGGAGTAGATGATTGACTCCTGCCCATACTCCCTGGACTTGTCCATGTCCGTGGCATTGAGAAACAGCACTGTGGCTCCTTGGGGGAGGCAGAAATGAGGACTGGGATGAGCCAGGACTGCCCTGTGCCCCCACACTGCTCCTGCAGGTCACTCAGCCAAGGGGTCCCTTCTCCGCACATACACACTGTGCCCAAATCCCCAGGCCCCACAGCTATGAGACTTTACCAGGCTTCACCTCCCCAAAAAGGATCACCCACCCCATTCCGGGTGTAAAATCCCCAGGACTCTCCTGGGAGCCCAGAGAAGGAGCAGGGGCGTGCACCATACCTGCCATAATGTCCTCCATGATGGCTATCACGTAGGAGGGCTTGCTGAACGTGGGGGGATTGTCATTTTCATCCTGAAGCAAAGAGAAGGCTGCTTGGGAAAGAGGCAAAATGGTCAAGCAGCTGCAAAAGTCTGGTAGGGGGATGCTCCTGGGTGACTGCATCTCAAGGCTTGACCAGTTTACGATGCCAGCAAGGGGAAGGCGGCCCTGGGGAGCTGAGCAAAGGGTTTCTCTGTTCCTGACTCTACTGCAAGCCTGGGAAGCCTCAGGCACCACATGGAGCAGCACAGCACCGTGCACAGACCCGATCCTCCCTCCCTGGGCAGTACAGGGCTGGCTTAGTGTCCCACCTCATCCTGGCCACAAGGTCATGAGGCGAACTGGAATGGCCGGGGGGCTGCTGAGCTTTGGATGCCTTCCTTGCAGAGGAGGGATGTTGTGGGTGTTTGCACACAGGGCAGCCATAGCATTTTTTGGGGGGGAAGCTGGTTTGCATCCCCATGTGCTCCCTCCAAGCCTTTCTTTGCCAAGGACTATGGCCATCCTGGGGAAACCAGGCAGGGACAGTTGCTCGCAACATCCCTCAAAACAGATTTTGGACTGGTTTAAAGCTCCCCAAGGGGGCTTTAAATGCTGTTTAAATATTGTTACGAATCTGCCTTAAATGAACCAAACCCAACTGCCTTTGGAGGGAAGGACAGAGCTGCCAGGACATTAAAACACTGTTATGGGCCTCTCCATTTCCCTAGGGCTGCTCTGGAGACATTTTCTACCCAGAGACCATTGAGGGACCTGCAGGCTCAGCCCACTGAACTTGAGATTTGAAGCAATTTCAGGTGCCAACGATGCCCATCGTGCTGCAATTAAATTGCCAGTCCCTGCTTTAGTTTCTGTAAGCAGGTGGTCTTTAATCAGCCTTTGAGTCACTCAGCTTTCCCGGCGTTTCCTCCGAGAGCAATGAGAAACTTGTTGCCTGTCCCAGTGATGTTCTCACCATCCCTCCTCCTCCTCCTCCTCCTCCCAGGGGTTGGTGGGGCTCATCCAGGGCAAACCCAGGAGGCCTGGGCAGGTTAAAGGCAATGGAGAGGCTTAGTGTGTATCTACATGCAGCTGGATGGGGCTGAGCTGGGGCTCCAGCTGGGTGGACACGAGCCAGAGCAGATGCTGTGTCATGTCATTAACGTTCCTGAGATCATCAGGCCATGCTCAGCAAGGCCACGGCCCGGCAAGCCTGGTCCCAAGGAGGCAGGGTTTGCTTCTGGCTGGCTCTCCATCTGGCCAGAGCTGGCCTGCACCTGCCTTTCACTCGAGAAGGACATTTCCCACTTCAGCCACAGGAGCCCCAAAGCTCTCCAAGGCACCTGCAGCGACGCCAGACAGAACCCGGCACTCTTCCACTCCCATAGAAGACATTATCCACCTAACCAGCTAAAACCAGCTTCCTGTGTTCTCCTGACCCTCAGCCCTCCTCCCTACAGCTTCACCCTCAGACAGCCGTTGTATCATAGAATCTCAGAGTGGATTGAGTTGGAAGGGACATCGAAGCTCAGACAGTTCCCACCCCTTGCCATGGGCAAGGACACCTTCCACCACCCCAGGTTGCTCCCAGCCCCATCCAACCTGGCCTTGGACACTTCCAGGGATCCAGGGGCAGCCACAGCTCCTCTGGGCACCCTGTCCCAGGACCTCACCACCCTCACAGGGAACAATTCCTTCCCGACATCCAACCTGAACCTCCCCTCTCCTCCAGTTTGAAGCTGATCCCCCTTGTCCTACCACTCCCTGCCATCTCCAAGGATGCTGGGAGTGGCAGCTGCTCACACTAAGCATACAACCCCTCTCCTCCAGGCACAGGCCCGCCGTGAGTCGCCGGCTCATCGCTCTGAGCAGGGCGTCAGTGGCAGGGAGTGAGGCAGAAACTTATTAGCGGAGCTATTTCCCGAGATCCTGGCGCGGCGCGCACTATTAGTTCTGACTCGGCGACTCCCTCTACAAAAGCGTATTGTCCCCTAATGGGAAATCTACAAGCCGAGTTTGACTTCTTTATTAAAAACCAACAACCAAACGATGAAAAAAAATTACCTCCCTCCACACTCGCTCTGGTTCTGCCTTCTCACAGCTCTTGTTCCTCAAGTGCCGTCACAAAACACTTCCCCCTCATTTTCCTCCTAGTTTTTGGCTTTTATTTCTTTTCTTTTTCCAGCTGAGAGAAATTCCCTTTGGTTGAGCGTGGGAAAAGTGACAGCTACTTAAACTCTGCCAGGGTACAGACCCAACCCGGGGAGATGACCCACTGAAATGTGGTCTTGAGAAAGAGGTGTTTATGCCGTCGAAAGCACAGTGTGGGAAGGATGTATTTAACCACCACTAACTCCCTGGGCACTGCCTTGTTCCCCCTTTCTTGAGCACTGTGAGGGATCTGAAGGAGAGACATGCTCATGGGACTTCATTCCCATCTTACAGCATCGTTGGCTTTATCTCCTTCACCTTCCTGGAGTGACGCTGCCGCCAGCCTGGCAGAGATCCCACGGCTGCGAGACTGACACGTTATCAGCCAAACTGCCTCCATCACTGATACCTCCCTGCAGACATCCTCGAACCACGGCGTGCCTCAAAGTGCCACACCGATCTCATCCTCCCCAGGAGTGCTGTGGCACCTCCCAGCAGAAACCCCTCCTCCAGAGGGATTCCCACACTGCTCCTGCTCTGCTCCTCACCCCGTGGCACGAGACATGCGCGACACACGCGTAATAGGAACCCGCTCATACACCGGCATGGGGTGGGATGGTCCTGTTGGGTTATGTTGGAGTCTGAGGCACAGAGTGCGTGCCCTTATCTCTGATACCTGACTCTGACATCCAAGAAAACACTGGAATTCATATAACACCATGAAAACAACTGTTAAATAGAAAAATTAAAAGTGGAAGTGTGTGTAAATTAGAAAGTTTTCTTAAGTCACTGAGTGAAAAAGTTAGTTTAGAGTTTAAACTAGTTTAGAGAACAAAAGACAAGATGGAGGATTTAGGTTATTGTCTCTTGTCCTTCTTCTTTCTTCTTCATATTCTTCTTCTAGAGGTTTTTGGGTACTAGTTGGTGATTGGATAGAGAATGCCACAGCGCAGCACACAGGTGTTGGGTCATTGGGTCACTAAGAAAAATAATTTATGTGTCTATTGTTAATTGGGTGAAAATAAGTATAAAGATAAAAAGCTGCATATTTCGAGGCCATTTTGTGCCTTTTGAGCCAATTTGATCCAGGTGATGGTGGGCTGAACTTGAGCAGAAAGTCTGGGGAAGACCTGCCAAATCTTTTGATAATATATTAATAAACATGAGGAACAAGAGCCTAATGAGCCTTTGGAGTATCCTTCCTGACACAGAACCCAGATAAGAGGAACTCCCCATGAGGGAGTATCCCAGAAGAACTTGGCCCTGAAAAGACCGAGGTGGAGCGACAGGTTATTGGTGAATTATTAGCAGTGCTGCGGAGCGATTGCAGGGGAAGCACACGGGGAATGGCAGGCGCTGGCACTTACAAACACCTCGATGGTGACAGGGACGGTGCTGTTGAGCGGCGGGTTGCCGGCGTCCTTGGCCATCACCGTCAGGTAGATGACCCCGTTGGGCAGCTGCTCGTAGTCCAGGGGGTGGTTCACACTGATCACTGGAAGGATGCACAGTGAGGGGGGGGTCAGGGGAGCAGCTGTACACCGAGCAGGAGGTGGGCACGCTCAGGGGTGCCAGGAGCAGCACCTACCTCCGTACCCTTCTGACACCGTGATGTCGAAGTAGTCGCGGAAGGCAGAGGCCTGCACGATGCTGTAGGAGATCTGGTTGTTCGGAGGGGAGTCCTCATCAGATGCCTAAGGGTGTGAGCAGAGGGAATCCATGGGCATGGGAGCTGTGCCAGGGAGAGCTGAGGGGATGGAAGGTGCAGGCTGGGCCAGAGGAGACTGGAAAAGTGATGGAGGGAGCTGTGTCCATCAGGGGCCCTGAGGGGATCTGTAAACCAGACTGCTCTCGCCTGCTTCTCTGATGCAAGAAAGAAACTGGATGTTGGGACCTGCTTGGGAAGGTGTTTGTTAAACCCATCACTGGTCATTTTAAACTGACAGAGGGAGGTTTAGATTAGATATTAGGTAGATATTCTCCCCTGTGAGGGTGGTGGGGCTTTGACATGAGGTGCCCACAGGAGCTGTGACTGCTCCATCCCTGGAAGTGTTCAAGGCCAGGCTGAATGGGACTTGTGGAAGACGTTCCTGGCCATGGCAGGGGCTTGGAACTGTCTGAGCTCTAAGATCCCTTCCAACCCAAACCATCCCGTGATCCTAACCCACTCCTGTCTCCCTACTGCACATCCCAAGCGGAGGAGCCATGGCAGTCCCTCACCCGGAGCCGGACCACCTGGCTGACAGAGGGCTCGTTCTCCCGCAGGGCCCCCAGGTAAGCCTCCTTCTGGAAGGTGGGGACATTGTCATTGACATCGAGGACATTGATCCTGACGCGCCCCGTCGTCTCCTCCCCGCCGCCATCCCGGGCGATGACGGTCAGGGTGTAGCGCTGCATGGTCTCAAAGTCCAGCCGAGCTGTCAGGATGATCACACCTGTGTCCTTGTCCAGGGAGAAACTGAGGGGACAGCAAAGGAAGGGGAAAAAGCCTCAGTGACCACACACAGGAGATGGAGAGGCAGCAGCCTGGCAGTGTGAAGTTCATGACTTTTTCCCCACGGGATGTTAGGTCCCAGAACACCTTCCAGAGCTCCACACTGCTGAGCAGCGAGAGACCCTCAATGCTGCTCCACAGGCAGAGAAAACGAGTGCAGAGGCCCCCAGGTCTGTTCTACTGGGCAGCCCATGTGTGTTGCCCAACTTTCCACCCCAGGTGCTGCTCCAGGGCCGACAACTCACTGTGAAACCATTTATTGGTGCCCGCAGGTCCCAACTTAGCAAAGCAATTAAACATGCTGAGCATCAGGCGTGTGCTGAGCTCACATCTCTGGGAGACAGCACACACACAGGGGATCATAGGACATCTCACAGGCAGGACACAGCCAGTGCCTTTAATCGCCCTGTGACTGCCTAGTGAGGTTAGAAGAGGATTTTGGAGGAGCAAATTCTGGCCAGTCAGTCACACTTACCGGTCAGGGTCATCGCTGAAGAAATAACTGACTTTTCCATAGGAGCCCACATCATTGTCAGTTGCCTGGAAAATGTAAAATTTAATCAATAAACTACGGTGTTTATGGAAATGCCACACTGAACACAGCACTGCAGACCTGGTGTACTGCCATTTGTCCCCCAAGAGCCTCAGGGCAGGGGCTGTTTGCACTCCCCTGCTCATCCCTGACTCCCAGCCTGCTCTAGCTCACTGCCCTCCACCAACATTCCTCAGCTTTCCTCCCAAATCCTTTGGCAGTGGGAAACGTTGCACCCACTTGCTTTCCCTGACACACTAAGCTAATCTGGGAAGCACACCTGAAATAAAAGACTCCATGGATAATTCCTGAGGGCCACCTTTCCTGTCCCTGTGAAGGCAGGAAGCTGGGACAGCCACAGCTCGTGTCCTTCCCTGTGTGTTCTAGAGCTGTGTTGGTTTTGCATGGCCTGGGTTTTGGTAGCAGGGGGGCACAGAGCTGGCTTCTGTGAGAAGCTGCTGGAAGCTTCTGCCATGTCTGGCAGAGCCAATCTCTGAATGGCTCTGAAGATGGACATGCTGCTGGCCAAGCCTGCGTCAATCAGAGATGTTGGTAACGCCTCTGGGATATCAGATTTAAGAAGAAAAGCAGCTGGAGGAGGCTGTGATCCAGTGGAAGACCCCATGAAGAGAAGCTCCCAGGCTGGAACAGCCTATCCTCAGAGGGCTGCACCCCATGGAAGAAAGACCCATGCCACAGCAGTTTTGGGAGGGTTGTGTGCCCATGGCAGGGACTCAGGTTGAAGCAGTTTTGGGAGGACTGCTGCTTGTGACATTTGGACCCATGCTGGAGAAGTTCATGGAGAGCTGTCTCCTGTGGAAGGGACCCCACGGTCTCACAGGGGAAGGACTCCTCTCTCTGAGCCAAGCAGAAGAAAACCTTGGCTGGTGAACTGATCAAAATCCCCACATCCTGTCCCCTGCGCTGTTGGTGGGAAGGAGGATGGGGTTAGGGGGAAGAAAAGGTGTTTTTTTAAGGGCTTATTTTACTTCTCATTATCCTCCCCTGATTTTGTTAGTAATAAACTCACTCTGTACCTGCCCTTGGAGTGTTCTCTTGCAGTCTCTTATCTCAACTCATGAATCCTTTGTTCATTGTTTTTTTCCTCTCCTCTGCCCATCTGTGTCAGGGGAGGGTGAGTGAGTGGTTTTTGTGGGTGCCTGGCGTTTGGCCAGTGCCAAACCACAACAAGAGTAGAGGAATAAAAACCTATCACACTTCAGAATGTAACCCCTAGGCTAAAATACAGATCCGGAAAAGCGAGGAAGAGCGATTTTGGTCTTGCTTTCCACAAGGACAGCCCTTCTGGGGGTGCAATCTGCTGCATTCCCACGGACTGAGTGGCTGAGGATGCTGTGGGATGCACCTACAGCTACACAAGCTGGAGCAGGCTGGTCACGGCTAAACGACCAGCACCTTCTGGGGAAGGTGTTCACAACTCACTGTGTCAGCTCTGGATGAGCAAAGCAAGATTTATTTGTGTTTTAAAGTCTCTGCTCTAATGAATATATGAAATATGCATGAGTGGTGGCAGAAAAAAGGAGCAGAAGATTTTATTTTTAGGTGAGGAAAGCGAAATGCAGCCCCCAAAATATCCTTTTTCTCCCCCAGTATATTTTCTAAATTGAGTCCTGTCTGGATTACTTAGAGACCAACAGGACTGTGAAGAAGCAGGGTCAAAGACACATTTCACGTCCAGATAGCAGGAAAAGGCTGTATTTTAGGAGTGGCATGGAACACAGCCTGCTCCTGAAACCTTCCTGATTTATCGATGGCCTTGATTACCCTTGACAGCAGAGTGGGAGCTTGAGCACAGCTTTACCCCCATGTGCTGCTCCCCTGCCGCACCATGGGGTGATGGAGAGCCAAAGGCATGAAAACCAGACAGGATTACTTAAGTTGTTCCTCCCCAAATGTTTTCCCAGGCTGAGAAGTGAACTTCTGCTGCTTGTTGCAGGCCAAAAGGGTGGTCTGGTGGATCCAGCCTTCCAGACCGACTGGTTTTGCTGATTTTCCTCTCCACCGCTACGATGTGGCTCCCTTTCCGTTTGGAATTGTGTTCAGTAAAGCTTAACAAATCTGCAGAAATCTGCCTGGAGAGACGCCCAGAGAGACAGCAGCACCAGCTTTTGGGGGACAGGTCCCTCTGGGGTCCATCTTCCCCCCTCAGAGGACATCCATGGATGTGCTGCATCCCAGGCAGAGCGCGGCAACTCTTCTGTATGGAAACACTTGGAGAGAAGGGGAGGGTCAACCCACACCATCTGCCCACAGCAGCAGCCTTCAGCCAACTCATTCTGGGGTTAATCCCCCATTCTAACACCTGCCAACAGCCCCTTTTTTGGGTCCTCTCTCCCCAGAATCCTTGAGCGCTTCGAGCAGCCTCAGCATTGCCACCTCCATCCAGGATTTTTCCTACCCATTACTTCTGTGCCCTGCAACTGCTGTGAATCCCTCGGTTCCATTAATTCCTAAGTGGCTGGTGCGAGAGCAGAGCCCAGAAAAGCATTTTCCATGCACCTGGATGGGCTGGTGATGAGATAATGATTTACAGGGGGTCTGACAGTACCAGAAAGCACGGGCAAAACGAATTCCCTTCATTTGGCCCCAAACAATTGCACTCGTAAGTGCTTATTGCGGTGACAGACAACACTGGGGAAAGTGTAATTTTCTTCTGATGAGGGGAAAAAAAAAAAAAAAGAAAAAAAAAGATAGGGAAGGAGGAAGGTTAAAAGAAGGTTAGTGAGGAGGGAATTGGGAGCCCTGGGGAGAGGGGAGCCAGGAGGGTGGCTGGACCACAAGCTGTGATGACAACAGAAGTGCCAGCGAGGCAAAAAGCCCCTCTCCCGAGGAGCCAGGAGGACGGGCAGCCTGACTCTGCCCCATCCACCTCCTCTCCAGCCGGGCTAATTAATGTCCCTGATTTACATCAGGGAGGTGGAAGGTGAGGCCGGCTGGATGCCTTTCCTGGCAACTGAACATCGTGGAGATGATGCTGGGCAATGGAGCAGGTTAGTGGAGCGTGACAGGGAACATGCTAAAAAAAAAAAAAAAAGCCAAACCACGCGCGCTCAGCATATTTAATTTGGGATCTTCACCTGTTTCTGCATTACCAAGCTTTTTCCCCTCTAAGGGTGAAAAGGATGCTCAGCTGCTCAAGCCCCTGGGGAGGCAACACACACTCCCATTGCAGAGCGATGCCCAGGGCTCCGAGAGAGCACGCAGAGCCTGCAGAACACCCCAAACCCCACCGAGCTGTCAGCAATCCCAGCTGTTTTCCTGTGGCTTTTCCCAATCACTGACTCGTTTCCCCCCTCCAGCATGCAAGAATCCATTCCCACAGCCTGGGGAGGAAAGGCATCTGGCTGGAAGTTCCTGGGGGTTCCACCTGGAGAAGCAATCAAATGGCTTTTACGGTTCTCCTCTCCTGCCTGGAATATTAAAGCGGGATTTGCCCACTGGAGCCTGCAAAAGGGCAGGATGAAAACGCGGGTCCACATCTGTACTTTTATGAGCTGTCACCAGCGCAGACCATTTCCAAAAAATCCCACATTTGTGCAGCTAAACTCGGGGAGAGTGGCAAGGGGAGGAAGCCTGGATAACCCAAAGGATTAATTTACTGAGCTGCAGCATGGTGGGGGCACCCAGCACACGAATCACACAAAAATACCCGCGGCCTGTCTCTGTCCATCCGCATCCCCCAAGCACAAAATATTTGGGATGTCTCCTTTTGTCCCACCAAGGGCCATCACATCCACCCTTCCCCACCCGCAGGCCAGCAGAGATGGAGACAAAAGCGAGGAGCTGGCGAGCGGTTCTGCTCTCCTGGGCAAATCTGCAGGAAAGGGCATGTCGTCCAATTTGTTCAGGGAAACAATAGCAATGTTTGACATGTCATCAGGATTGATGGAGCAGAAATTTACATGGGAGAATTCAGTTTTAAACAGCTCCATGGAGCTTCACCCCGTAATGGTTTAGACATTCATCATCCGCCAGACCCACTCAGCGACTCCTTAAACTGCCGGAGATTAACTCTACCCGCAGCAGCTTCAGGGAGCACGGCAGGAGGAGTGAGCAAGCACTTAAAGAACCAAGAAGAGCCCTTGGAGGTGGCTCAGATCCCCCATGGAGCCCCTGGGACATGGCAGTCCTCCCCCCAAAATTGTCAGGCAGGGATGAGCAGCTGGAAGTTGGTTGCAGGGGTGAGCAGAGCGCGTTGGAATGATGACCCGCAGCCGTGTCCTGCCTGGCTGAAGAGCCAAACCCTTCCCACCTTTCCCTCAGAACCAGAGCAGGTCCCAGCTCTGTTTGTTCTCCTTCGCCCTCTTTGTTTTCCCTCCCTCACATGCACAAAGCAGGAAATAAAAATTGATGGAGAACAAATTGGTTTGGCCAGGAGCTCTCTGCTTAAAAGAGTTGTGTCAGGAAAGCAATTACGGGACGTCAAAAAGCTGTCAGGGTACTGGAGTGACCGGGCAGAGCCCTGCCTGCTCCCTTGGCTTGCTCCAGCAAGATGCCTGTGGCTTGGGAAGGCAAACAGAAGGAGGATTCCCATCTGCTTCCTAGCTGTTTTTTTGGGGGATTTTCTAGGAAAGTGAGGCAGATGTAGTTGCTGCTTGGGGCTGACTGGGCAGCCACGGGCTGCTCAGACTGTGGTGTAGGAGTTCCAGGGTGAGGAGCCATGCCCTGGCATCCTACTGATTCTTGGGGCCACCGAAACCTGCATGTATGAAGCAGGCAGCCATCCAAACGTCCCTTCCTCAGGGCAACCTCAGGTCCCAGGGGAATAACAGCTAACTGCTGGTAGCCACCGGGATTGGGATTTGATTTGTGACTTGGAGGAGACAAAGGTGAAGGGCCAAGGGCTTGCATGAAATGCAATCACTGGGCTGTGAAAGCCCAATGGAAAACCAATGGAAAACCTACTTAAAGTTGTTAGGGAATGACTTCAGTGGGAAAACAGCTCTTTTGTCAGCCTTGCCTGGCCCGGCTGTGTTCTCTCCCGGGCTTTTAAAGAGAGGCTGCCCGGTGGGAGGTGGCAATCAGGAGCGAGCAGAGCCGGTGGCTGGCCAGCACTGGAGCCCAGTGGCTCCAGTGATTAGCTGGGAAAAAGAGAGAGTGGGGAATCAAGGCAAAGCCGGGCTGCCACCACTTCCCCAGCAGCTCCAAAGCCTGCCCCGAGCCAGCGAGCTCAATCGGCGCTAATGACCCCAGAGGGCTGCGCTCAACCTGGCTAGGGGGGAAAAATAGTCAATCAACCCCCCTGGGAATTTTCCCCACCTCTTCTGCCAGCCACCAGGGAAAACAAGAGCTTTCCTGATTGTGTTTTATAACAGCAGCCCCTGCAACATCAGCTCCACACAGGCAAGGTTAACACTTGCCTGGGCAGCTGTGATTTACTGCAGCCGGGCTGCAGGAATGGCTGGAGACTGGGCTTTAAAACACCAGGTGACAGAAGACGGCCCAAAAAGTGAGATAAACAGGCTTTACCAGCGTGGGTTTTCACTGGTGACACCCAAGACCATTTAAATGCCCACGGGTTTTACTGGAGCTGGGTGCAAGCCCTTCACTAATGAACCTCATTGATTTCATATTCTCCTGTTGTCCACCTAAATGGCAAGTGGCACATCTCAGCGATTAAATAACCCCACAAACTGCCTGGCTTGACATCTCAATCACTTCGCTGTTGGGTCTCTAATGAATTTTACAGCCCAGCAAAATGGAAGAAATTAAGGTCAAAGTCTGGTGGAAGAAATATAAATTCTCAACGATCACTGAAGTGTTTGCAAGAGCTCCGGGAAGCTGATCACGCCACCCACCCACCATCTGCAACTGCGCCTCACCCAGGTGAGAGGCCCAGCAGGCAGAGGGGGGATAAAAACAGAGGAGGAGGGATGGGCTGAATAGGTCCTTGCCATGAGATGGACATGAACATGCTGCATCCCATCCTGGAGACAGGGAATGGCAGAACCCTACTGATTTGCACATCTAATGGCTCCCAAAAGCCCAATTCAGTTAGATTGCCCTCCTCTTCACGCATCAACCTCAATGTGTCAGCAGCACCAGGGGCAGCTCAAGGTCATCTGTCCAGGGGTGGCATTGTCACAGTGTCACTCAGCCAACAGCACCCCTGGGTGCTGATTCCCACAGGAGCCTTTTGCTCGAGGAGACACAGCCTTGGATGCTTTGGGAGAGACATTTGGATGCTTTGGGAGAGATGCTTTGGGGGGCTGAGGGCAGCTTTGAAAACAGATTTAAAAGCCCCGGAGTGTTGGCTCTATAGGAACATTGTGGGTGTAAAGGCATGAGGAGTCTGGGAGAGGATGTATCAAGGTGAAGACAGTGATGGCCCTGAAAGGACTGCTGAGAAGGAGCTGTGAGGCCGGAGTGTCCACATGGCAAAGGGCATCACCTTGGGAAAAACCCTCCCTTGAACTCCCAGCCACATCCCAAATCACCAGCTAAAGCCAGCAGCAAAGGAAAACCACCTATCTTCTACTGGGAACACTGGGAGGCTTGGCAGGGAATCCTGCTGCCTGAATCGTGCTTTGCAGGATGCAATTTGGACAGGAGCAGGGCTGCATTTGCTCCCTGCTTTTCTTTCCCCTCTCATGGGCTGAATTGTTGGGTTTCTTTCCTCTTTTTTTTTTGGGTTGGGCAGGGGCGAAGGGGCCAGGCTGTGCTTTTGTTTTGCTTTCCCACCCCTGTGCTCTCGCTGTGCATTTTTCCTGACAGCTCCATCAGGACAGGGAGCGGCTGCACAAGCTGCAGTAAGTGTCTCTCTCTCTCTCTCTCTCTCTCTCCCCTCAGCGCTCAGGCTGTCATGATTCCTATTCCACCCCATTTCGGTCTCACGGATTGATATTTAGATTAAAGAGATAAACACAGCCAAAGAGCACTGGGCCCTGACAAGAAAGACGAGGACTTCAGTTCTGTCAATCACGCCTGGTAACTCCCTCCTCCCCTTCCCTTTATTTACAGAGCTGGCTTGATAAGAATATTTAACGGGAACAAGGAGTGCAAGCATATTTTTATACTTGTAAAAACCCAAGGAGCACGCAGGAAGAAGCCAAGCCATTCATGTTTAACTTTCCAGGCAATTTGGAATCATCTGCTTTGATTATTTAACTCTTTACTGTTTCGTGTGTTTGCAGTTTTCCTCTCCTCTTGCAGATAAAGGATTCAATTTTCTTTTAAGCGGCGAGGAAATTGGAAGAGATTTTGTTCTGTTTAAGCACAGCTGGAGATGGAGCACTGGGGAGGGGGGGGATTGAGAACAACAAGATCAATTAAGATGCTGACAGGGAGGGAGAGCTGTGTGGGCCACACAGGTGGGGAGAAGGGCTGGAGGAAGGGACAAAGTCCAGGCTTGGAGGACATCAGAAACATCCAGCTGAGAGTTCTTCAGCCTCCATGGGCTGGAGACAACACCCAGCTCTGCAACACCCAGCTTGCCCCAGACATTTGGCTGGCAGTCGCCAGTTACCACCACCCCATCCATTCCTCCTCTGCAGCAAGGACTTTCCAAGACATTATCTAACCACACAAAGCAGAAGGAAAGGAGGAGGCTGGCCTGGGGGTCCCCCTGATGTTTCCCCACCCTGTACTTCCATAGCCCATACATGAAGGTAGAGGAGGCACAAGCTACTCCTAACGCAGGTGGGGCAGGTGACTCCCTGTGGATCAGGACACAAACTCAACCCCCTGAGCAAAATGTAGAGGCTCAGTCAGTTGAAAAAAAGGTTGAGAAGCCCTGTGCTGTCCTTGTGGTGGCATCCCTGCTGACCATGGGCTGCACCAGTCCCTGGTCCTAATGCTGGGAGAGCACCCCAGGTGCCACCAAAGGGACAGGGGATGGTTTATCCCACACTGATTCCCCATGGAAGATCCCAAGATGCCTTTTTATCCGTCCATTGATTTCCAAGGTATTTCCCCACCTCACTCCCTGCCTTCAGCTGTGTCCTTATTCCATGCAATCTTCCCAAAATCAGGAGCAAGTGTGGGTTTCTCCTTGAGGCTGGTCCACAAGTCACCATCAGCATGCGAGAGAGAAACACAGCTCAGGGTGAGCCCCTCACCCAGCAGCACCCCAGAGCTGCAGCCTCCACTACTGCCTTTGGTCTCCAGCTGCTCCTGCCCTCCTGCAATTCATCTGTTCTCCAAGAAAAAGGGGAAAGAAAAGCTCTGGAAATCACCAAGAAACAACAGGCAGATGTTGGGGGATAGAGAGCGCCCTGGGCCAAAGAGATGGCGGGATGCAGGGTGGTGTGAGTCCTGAAGGGAACCAGAACCCCCAAAGGCTTGCAAAGCCTCATTCCACCCACATCAGGACTTGGAGTGGGGCAAACCCAGAGGGATGCAACTCTCTGGGCATCCCACAGCTGCTCTGGGATGGCTGCAAGGCAGCATGATGGAATGTGGGAGCACCGTGATGGGACATGGGAGCCCACAGACCACGGCGTCATCCCTGCCAGACTCAAAGGCTGATGGCTGATTGGGAAAGTGATTTGCATCCTAAATAGCTGTTTATTGATGTCTGCAACTCTCCTTGCCAGGGTGGGAAAAGTACATTATTACTTTCTTGTTGACTGGAGTTTACAGCTGGCTGGAAAGAAGGGGAAGGAAAATCAGGCTGGGATTGATTTTCCCATCCCCGACACGAGGCCAAAGAGAGATCGAAGCAGCAGAAGAAAACTGACAGCTGGGTGGTAAAGGAGAGGAACTTTGCCAACCAAATTAAAGGTTGATTTAATGAGGAGAGTAATGGAAGGTTAATTAGCGCATTTACTTCATTAGGTTCTTACTAACAAGGCTTCTCCAGAGGAAGTGCAGTGGCAGGGAGGGGGAAGATGAGAATCCAGGTGAATGGATGTGCTGGGGATGATGTTCAGGGAGGGGACAACCCATGGAGGGTAGGAGAAAGGGACTGCTCAGGAATGTGAACCCATTTGTGTACATATATATTGAATGCACACACATACATAAGAATACACAGGCTAATGCCAAAAAACACAGGAAGAACATCTCTTCACCTCCTCTGTCAAATAACCTGAAAATTTTAATCCAGATTTCATTAAAAACCAGGGAAAGTAGTGGGGTTTTTTACACACAAGGCTGCCTTAGAGATCCAGGTTATCAAGCCCCGAGGGAACACGGTGCTTATTTTACCTGCCTTGCCACATATCACAAGATACAGAGAATCATTCCCGTGCTGAAATTGATTCCTGCTGGTTGAATCTGGCACCTCAGTTTATAATCTGAGGTCTGCTGGAGATGCTCACGCTGTTTCTGAGGGTCTCCAAAAGATGACTCTGGAAGCAGCTTGCCCAAAGGTATTTTGTGTGTGTGTGTGTGTATTTAAAGCTCTGAAAGGTCTCCCCATCCATTTCAGAATTCTTGAGGATGGTTGTTGCCAGGAGAAATCCAGCCCCACCCCAGACCAGAGGTGCTTCAGGGCAAGGAGAACACCAAGGAAAGGCAGAGCACGTAGCCTCACAGGGATTTGGGAGGAGGATATCCCACAGAGGAGGAAGTCATTAACTCAGCAAGGATTTGGGACAAATAGTGATGCAAACCATCCCAGAGAGGTGCTGATGTGGTTTCCAAACTCATCTATCTGATCCATGCCTGACCCAGCTGGAGCTG
Organism: Poecile atricapillus; assembly: GCF_030490865.1. Lineage (NCBI taxonomy): Eukaryota > Metazoa > Chordata > Aves > Passeriformes > Paridae > Poecile > Poecile atricapillus. The sequence goes on from NC_081254.1 coordinate 4,949,692, forward strand.
GGAAGAGCTGGCAGGAGAGGAACGGGAACAGCAGGGGCTAAATGCCTGCTGGGAGATGCTTGTGTGGGGCTTGAAGGAGGGCAAGTGGGCAATTCATTCCCCTCCATGCCTCCCTGGCTTCATCCCAGCTGTTTTCCAGGGTGGGAGAGCAGGAAGGGAGCTGGCAGCATCCCCCCAGCTGGCTGCTGCTTGCCAGCCAGCTGATGGAGCCCACAGCCACGGATCCCAGCCTGTGCAGCCAAGCCAGACCAGGGCAAATAAAGCAGAGAGGAGGGATCACGGAGCTAGGATTACTTTCCACACTTCCCTGGAGAACCATTTTTCTCCAGACACTTCAAGGCAAATCAAATGCATTGTTGTGTTAAAAACAAGTTACTCTTGGTTTGTTTGGGCTTTAATGATTTTGGTTATCGGAGCTTTTCAGGAGGACTTTGCTGTGCAGATCTGTAGAGTACGAGGAGCTTAAGGAGCTCTCCCGCCCCTTAATTCCTGCCTCCTGCTGGGTCGACTTAGGCCCCTTCCCCATTCTCCAGGTCTAGCAGATACACCAGCAGCTGGAGCACAGCTTTTGGAGGCCCCTGACAAAGCAGCAGTGTCCCAGGGCAGGTTTGGAGGGGCACTGTGCTCTCTGCTCTCACACCCCGCAGCTTTGCAGGACCCCAAGTTGCCTTGGGCTCAGCGTGGCAGATGCAAACACAGGCTTGCACCTTCCCTGAGCTTCCCAGCCCAGCAGCACCTGAGGGACTGCAGGGGATGCTGGGCTGGGTCTTGGTGACCTCAGCAGCAAGGCCACATTTATGTAGCTTCTTCCACCCCAAAAAAACTTCCCAGCTGAAAGCTCCCTCCTGCTCTCCCCCTGGCCAGGTCACAGAAGAGCTCCCCAGGGGAGCCCCACCAGAACCAGCCCAGGGGACTGCCTCCAAACCCTCCAAGCCTGGGAGAGGGAGGATGGTGCCAGACCAGCATCAGTCCCCTTCACAGCCACTGGGCACGGAGCCCTCAGACTTCCCTCTCATCTCCTGTCCCAGCTGAGGTGCTGAAGAAGGGCTTGTGAAGCAGTGGCACTACTCCCAGCTGCTGGAAATGAGGCAGCCTGGAGCAGGATGGAGAGTAGCAGGCATCTCCTGCCTCTGGACTCAAGGAGCTATGGATTAGCAGAAGGTGTCCCTGCCCACAGCAGCAGAGTTAGAATTCGATGACCTTTAAGGTCCCTGCCAACATAAAGCAGTCTGTGACTCTGATCATGGTTCAGCTGGACACAGCCATTCATCCCCCCAGCACGGTCCTTCCCCAGAGCTTCCTATCCCAGAGCCCCACATCCTCTGCCCTTGCCAGAGCAGGCACCACACCTCACCACACCTCTCCAGGGTCCATCCTTTCTTAGGAAAGCCAGCACCCATGCAAAGCCACAGACCAGCAGGCAGGCAGGACCTGGCAGGGGTGTCAGAGCCTCAGTTAATTCAGGGTGCAGTGTATGCTCTTGCTGCCTCGTTCCTGGAAGGCATGAAGTTATACTGGCTGCCTGCTTGCTCAAGAAGTGTGAAATTCTTTCTCTGACCTTTTCGGTTATGTTATTAAAAGGCTCCATGGCCAGTTGTTTCAGAAAAAAATTAGTTTTCAGTATCTGCTGCTAGCTGGGGCAGAACTGGCCCATCTCTTTAGGATGAGCTCTGCTCACCTCCCTGCTTCACTCCTGCTTCACAGAAAGTGTTTGCTGCTGTGTGGGACCTGCAAGCCTTTCCAGCCTGCCTTTTCCTGGCACAGCAGAGTCTGGGGCAGGGAAAAAAATTAAGTTTGCATTGAGTCAGGACTCTAACAACTGCAGAGCCCTGGATGGGCTGCTTGTCCTTCAATTGTCACGGATGTGCAATGGAAAGGTAATTCCAAACAGCCACGACTGATGTGAGCTGGAAGCTTTGGCTGGAGTCAGGAGCCCTTCACACTGGTCTCTGCAGAACCAGGAATCTCTGGCCTAAGGGGCTTATCACGTGTGTAAACAGTCATGGAATCATTAAGGATGGAAATGGCCTCTGAGGTCATCGAGTCCAGCCATGAACCCAGCACTGCCAAACTCACACCCACAACCCATATTTATGTGTTTTTTGGGCACTTCCAAGGATGGTGACTCCACCACTTCTCTGGGCAGTCTGTTCCAATGCCTGACTACCCTTTACACCGAAGAAAGTTTTCCTAATATCCAATGTAAACCTCCCCTGGCACAACTTGAGGCTGTTTCCTCTTGTCCTGTCACCGGGGAAGAGAGCCCGACCCCCCCTGGCTGTCCCCTCCTGTCAGGGAGTTGTGCAGAGCCAGAAGATCCCCCTAAGCCTCCTTTGCTCCAGGCAGGGCCTCTTTCCCAGCTCCCTCAGCTTGTCCTCATGCTCCAAGAGCATGGAAGCAGGAGAGAAGGCTGCCTTTGGGCACACTGTGGGCAGGAGCTGTTCCCACGGAGCCTGGGCTCTCCAGATGTTCTTGTGCAAGCAAGTGGCCACCTGAGTCTAAACAATAAATGCCCTTCAGGGACAGAATTAAACAGATGGATGGACAGACAGGGAGATGGAGGGAATGCTAAGCAGAGAGCAAACACAATCTTAGAGGGTGGACAAGGTTGCACGGTGCCAGGGAGGCAGCTGAGGTTTGAGCAGGAATCCACAGATACGAGCCCACTCATCCCTGGGCAGAGGGAAAGAGGCAGGGAGCAGGGAGCAGGCAGCAGCTCTGGGTCCCCACTGGCTGCCTGCACTTGGGACTGTTTTACAGTTGATTTATAGGTGTAACAGGCAATGTTTCTCTGCTGTCACTGACATTAGGAGCTGAAATGCTGTAGAAACAAACGACCATTTGTCACAGCAAATGAAGTCCACTTGCTCTTTCCTTTTGCTTTTCTCTTTCAGCTGGCCATGCTGAGGGCAGCCTGGAGAGGCTGTCATTGAGGAGAGCCTTTCCCCTCACCCACACACAGCCCATCAGCCACAGCCAAGGTGGGATAGAGCCAGGATGCACTCACTGGAAGGAGGGCAAACAGCCCAGGGGCTTTTGGGCTGCTGGGAGCAACTTGTCCTCCTTTCCCAGAACGCTGGGTTGGGCAGAAGGTCAGCGACATCCCCTTGCTTCAGCTTCCTGTGGTTTTAGCTGCTTGTCTGCGTGCCAGGAAGGTGCTGCAGGCACTGCTCTGTGCTGCCAGCTGTGCCTGGCATGTCCAGCAGCAGCTGGCACAAAGCCTCCTGCCACCCTTCAGCAACCACTCACCCTGTTCATCAGTTTCCTTGACCCCACAAGCCACCTGATTTATCCTTAGCACACTGAACCCCATTGTGTCTCCGAACCTGCACTTACTTGCACGAAGGAGCACAAAAAGAGGGGAGCCAGCAAAAATCTCCTTTCATGAGGATGCCATCCAGCAGCCACCAAAAAAGTGGGCATGCCATGTGGCTTTCTCCAAAACTCTACACCTGAATTATCCAGGAAGATCCATGAGCAAGCAGAAAAGAAGGAAGAAAAGGAGAGGAGAAATTTATTAGCAAGGAAAGTAGGCTTTTTGTCTGCAGCACGTGGGACAGGTGGAGAGATGTGGTGCAGACAGGCAGCGACCTGAGGGCTGCAGCTCAAAGGCAAGCGGCCACAGCAGGAGGAGCTGGTACTTTATGAGGGTTGTTAAAAGTTTGGGATCAGCTGGGAGGGCAATTTGGATTTCAGCGCTAATTGCATCCATTCTGATTTATCATAGAAGATTCAACTCCTGGCATTTTGTGTTCGCTCTGAAATGCTGGCATAGCTGGAAGTTGGGGAAAGAGGAGACGCAGTAACAATCTCATTGTTTAGTGTCTGACGGCCTGACTAGCTAAACATCTGCTTGAAATATTAATAACTGTCAGATGGGAACAGCTCGGGGGCTCTGTACAGTTTCACACCATCTGTTTGTAAAGTAAACACACTTGCACACAGGCACATGCACCCAACTCTTTTGTCTGGGCTTTTATCCTCTGAGTGGGCATTCCTGCACGGATGGGAGACCAGGGGCTGTGCCTTGGGGGAGCAGGGGCACAAGGAGGGGGCAGGAGGGCAGCTGGAGCAAATTCATTGGAGAGGTAGCCAAGAAAACTCATTCATGACTGATGGTAGTGGCAGTAAGACACCCAAAGTGTGGCAGGGGGTTTTGGTGCTCCCTGCTGTGATATTCCCCATCCCAGAGGAGCTATGATACTTTTTCCAATGGTATTTCAGCGCAGGGTTTTGTTGAGGTTCTTTCTGTGCCCCACACAGGCACTGACATCGCTCTCATGCATCAGGAAATGTCTTCTCCATGAGGATTCCAACCAACCCACAGAAGAGGAAACGCCCCCTGCTATCACCACCACCTCTGCCTGCCTCTGTTCTGCTGCTCTGCTGAACAAAGCCATTCCCCTCCTTTGCCATCCATCACCCTTTTAATGGTGTGACTGACCTCGGTTTGGTTGAGGAAGATGATGCTTGTGAGAAAAGCCACACCGAGGGTACCATGACCACTGGGACCAGTATCTGCAGGTGAAATGCACTGCAGGACTCTCTCTGAATGCCTGGTGTGGCAGGGAACGCATGCACATCTTCCAGAGAACAGGAAAGGTCAAGACATCTGCCCCAAAAAGCCATGAGGAGTCTACACCAGCATCTCCTGGTGCTCCCTCCCTTCCCATGTGAGCCCTCGGTGAAGGCCACCACAGAGCCAGCATGAGTGCCGAGGACTCGGCAAAGGGAGCTGGGCTGCTCCTACTCACGTGGACCTGGAGGACGGTGGTGCCCACGGTGGTGTTCTCCAAGAGGCTGACATTGTAGAGGACCTTGCTGAACACGGGCCGGTTGTCGTTCTCGTTGATGAGGTTGATTTTCACCCGCGCGAAGCCGACGTGGTCTGGGACGCTCTCGTTTGCGAAGAGCTGGGCGAAACAGGAAGGCGAGGGGAGGGTTGGAGAGGCTGGGAAGCCTGGGAGAGCGCCCCATCCTCCTTTAGTGGAGTAAACAAGGCTCTCCTCAGCTCCCTCACCAGCTGAGCCAGCTCAAGGCAAACCCCCGACAGAGCTGGAGCAGGAGGACGGGGAGGGTTTTGGCACCTGATAGGTGCTCTTAAAACAAAGTTTTATGCTCAATAAAGCTTTTATGGCCCTGCTCTGCTTAAGCTCTTGCAGCTGAGCCTTTGGATGTTGGAAAGGGAAAGTGCAGGGCAAATCTCTTCCCCACCTCCTTCTTTATTATAATTTCTGATTTTTTGGCTGTTTTGTAGTGCTCTGCTGTTTCATAGTGGGGATTATGATAGAATGGTTTGAGATGGGAGGAACATTTAAAGGCCACCTAGTCCAACCTCCTGCCATGGGCAGGAATATCTTCCACTAGACGGGGTTGGGCTCAGAGGCCCATCCAACCTGACCCTGAATTTCCAGCAATGGGACAACCGCCCTGCTGGGTATCCTGTTCCAATGTTTCCCCAGACCTCCTGGAAAAAAACTTCCTTACACCTAATTTAAATCAACCATCAAAATCCATCCCCCGCCTTGGCCCTGCTGAAAAGTTTGCTCCATCTTTCTTCCTAGGCCCTCTTCAAGTACTGGGCAAGAGAGAGGGAGATGTTTGATGGTCACTCTTGGGGCGTGCTGAAAACTGTGGCTGTCCCACAGAGCCCAGCCTTACCGAGAATTCATAGCGAGGAATGGTCTCGAAGTCCAGCGGCACTGCCACGCGGACACGGATGTCCGCCTTCCCCTGGATGGAGGTCGGCGAGATGATGAAGTGGTTGGAGTTGTTGCCCACCAGGTAAACCTCAAAAACGCTGTTGGGTCCCTGGGAAGGGAAGGATTTAGTTCCATTTACAAAATCCATGTGCACATGAGAGGAGAGGGAATGCATCCCCGGGATGAGCCCGCAGGGCACACAGAGGGAAAGTCCCTTTTGCTGGCTGAAGGTTCACGCACCACACAGGGTGTCACGCACTGGGATTGCACTGCCTCAGGCTGGGACCACTCTGTGGGTGCCTCTCCCATGCAGAGGGCTTTTTCCAATCAGGCAGCTCCAACTGGGAACTGGAAAAACTCCTCCTCCCCCAAGACCCGGCCAGCAAAGCAGCAAGGCCGCCAACATACCCATGCTTTTAGAGCCTTGCTCTGAGCACGGCCCAGCAGAGCACATGAAAAGCAAGCTCTGAAGCTGCCAGAGATGAATTTCCAATTTTCCCTGAATGACCTCCCTCCTATCAGAAAAAAGTGGCCAATTAAATGCACGAAGGGGCACTAATAGCAAAAGCTGCCTAAGTGTGACCGCTGGGAGCAGGTGACATGAGCAGAATCTCTGCCTTGCCCTCCTCCTTGCACACCTCCATGCAATCCATGGCGCTGAGGGCACACTGAGCATCTCCCAGCAGAGCCCCAGAGCTGGAGCAGTGGTGGACAGTGGGAGCATCTCAGGGTAGACTGGCACCTTCCACTGGCTGTTTGAGTGCCAAACTAGGAATAGCACTAGGAATGAGGGATGCTCCAGACATCCCAGAGGAGTGAGGGAGGGAGCAGAGGATATGGAGAATGGCAGAAGCAAGTGTTACTTCCCAAGCTCTTTTGTCCCCTGTCCTCAGGATGTCGATTTACAACAAATGACCATTTCCCACCAGTGACAAAAAGCTACTTCATTGAGGAATTTCTGCCTGTCTCTGCTGACGAGCCCTCAGGATCTCTCCCAGGGCCTGCACCCTCCCTGCAGTACATGAGAGCACCTTTTGTGGCAGCCAGATGCGAGGGATTTTCTTGGAAGCCAGAGAAGAGTGAGTTTGTTGGAAGCATGAGATAAAAGTTGAAACATCAAAAGAAATCCAAGTATTTGCAGGAAGAGAGCCAGGTGGATTAATTCCCCTCCAGCTGGGGAAAGAGATCAGCTCCAGATACCCACTACCCCTAATTAGCAGCCCCTCGAGTGCCTCAGTCTCCCCATGTGAGGTCTGGAGAAGGGGGATACAGCTGCCTCTGGGGAGGGCTGCTGCGAGTTGCCATTTATATATTTATTCAGCTATTTATTTTTTTGCCTCGGCCCCCATGCTGCTTTCCTTGCTCCTGGTTCCCGGAGCTTGCGAGCCCCCCGCGGATGCCTGAAAGCAAATCTGAATATTCAAATTGTTATCAGCTGCCCAGCAGAAGGGCCTGGCTAAGCCCAGCTCACAGCAAGGACCCCCCACTCCAGAGGAAGCCATGGGGAGCTGCTTACATTTCCCTCACCCCTTCCTACCTGCTCCTGCCACCCAGAGCAAACAACGGATTTGAAACGTGGTAGGGAAGAGGAAAAACAAGCGCTGCATCCCTGGGCTCTCAAAGGTCCTGGCGTGCAGCGATCACAGCCAAGCACCATCATCGTGCAGCACCGAGGATGAGGATGAGGATGAGGGTGAGGATGAGGATGAGGATGAGGATGAGGATGAGGATGAGGATGAGGATGAGGATGAGGGTGAGGATGAGGGTGAGGGTGAGGATGAGGATGAGGATGAGGATGAGGATGAGGATGAGGATGCTTTCAGTGACCTGTTTTACGTGCTCATTCCCCTCGCCATCACTTGACCTCCCAGCTCCTGCACAGCTCGAGCTTTTCCCCACCGCTGCAAACAAAACCGAGTCCTTTGCCTTCCTTTAGAGCCACAAATTAAGGAGCAGCCTGCCAAAGCTCAGCAACCCTACAACAATAAAGCTGTCTCCTTCTGAAACAAATTGACCCATAAAAAAGCAGGCTTTGGAGGGAAGTTTGCTATCGCCCAACGCCGGGATGCAGCCACACGTTTTCCAGCTCCTCTCATCCCATGCCAACACTCGAGGCTTGCCCTCGCTGTGCCTCAAGGCTGCTGCCCACTGCCTCCTTCCAATCAAATCTCTCAGCCAGTGCCACAACCCTACAGAAATTCCGTGTTGATTCGGCTGAAGGACAATTGGAGCTGCAGTTGGGCACAATTACGGCTTTGTTCTCCGTGCGCACATTCCTCGGAGCGCGTAATCAGATCCGTGCCGTGGTCCTGCTGCCACGCCAACCTCACACCCATTCCCTGCTTCCAAAAACGCCACCACTGCTGGTCACACAGCATTTCGGGGCAGCTTCTGGTTGCCAGGTCTGGTTGCCAGCCTGATATCCCGCTGAAATTCCATTCTAGGACACCAGCAGGACAGGTGAGGGTGTGAGATGCCACCAGAAGGGCCCAGCTGTCACCCCAGAGGTCTGAAACTTCAGGTGGGACCCGCTTATGTACCTGGCTGTGAATCACGGACAAGAATCTGCTCTCCCAATCTGCAATCCTCACTCACGTGGCAGAGTTCAGCAAGAATTGGGAAACCCCTTCTCCCACAGGAGGCTGGGGCAGCCACGTCAGCTGGGACTGAGGATGGATGATCATTTCTGTCGCTGCTTTTTTGGCCCACTATCACCTGCTGGCTTCATCCATCACTAATGCTCCCACTCAGCCCCTTCCTCCTGGAAGCACACCTGGAAAACTTCAGGAATTATTCTACCTTCCAGCAGTCACAGCAAATATTTATCATCTCTTACCAATGGCTACACAAGAAAACAAAGTAAAAAATAAAATAATCCAAATCCCTAGACAAGCAGACAACCCTTCCTCAATCACACCATTCCCTGAGGTCCATGGGTAGGTTGATTTCCTGCAATCACTTTCAGCACAAAATGAACTAGACTTGGGAAAAGCAGTCTGGGAATCCTCTTGGTTTGTCCTTTTCACACTGCCTCAGCACAGACCCGCCTTTGGGTCCCCCAGTGTAATTTGCTTTTCCAAAATGGAGAGCCCCACCTTCCTGAAGCACAAAATCCAGTGCAACTCCAGCTTTCCTCCCAGTCACCTCCTAGGCACTTCCTGGGCTATTACCCACAACAAGCTATGGAGAATTTGATATTCCTCATTCTGGGAAATCTACAAAGAAAGGAAAGAGCTGAGAATTTGGGAGCGGAGGTGAAGGAGGGGGAAAGAAGAAGTTGGGTTTTTTTTTTTTGAAAGCAACTAGTGCTTTTCTGTAGGGCTCGGATAATTTCGGCCTGGCTCTAGTGAGTCAGACACAAATGGTACTTAATCCCTCCCCTGAAAACACGAGGCATGAAGGGGGTTATTCCCTGCACCCATTTCAAAACATTTAACTCAGAACAGCCTCTCTGGGTGTTGCCTGCCCCTCTCCCACTGCCCAGCCAGCTCTGGATCCCAGCATCCCTCTTCCACCTGGCTCCAATAACCCCTTCGAGGGCTCACTGGGCACTGGTGTTTGTCTTCTGCATCCCCAAGGAATTCACTGGGATGCAGCATGCCTGGAGCAAAATGCTCCCCAGCCCTTCTGATCCTCCTCCCCATGCTAGCAGCCCTACTCTCCCATCTTTTTGTCCATCCTAAGTGTCAGTCCTTGCCCGTTCCCTCCCTCCTGGAGGAGTTTTCTCTCCTTCCCCGCTCTCCCCAGGTTATCTGCTGAATTCCACACACGCCTGCACAGACGGGATCAATCCGAGGCTGCCTCGCCTTCAGCTTATCTCTGCTCCAAATGATTGATTTTCCCTCTTTAAGGGTAATTTGCTGGTGAATTCCATGTATTGCAAAAACCCCTGTGAAATCTAATTCAGCCCGACTGGCAGCTGGCACTTTTGGGAGAGAATACTCGTGTGCCGTCAATTCCCCTTTACAGTTTCTTGCCTTGTAGATCATATTTATAGTGCTTGTGCCTGTCATATGCATATATATATGCTCTGGATGAATCATATACTGCCACCTGCACACGCATGGGCACGCAGGATATCCTGGTGGGGGTCTCTGGTGGAGCTCTGTGCAACAAAGACAGCGTATTCCCATGGCCCAGATTTCCCTGATTTTAAATTCCCCATTTACCTTCCTCGATATGCTTATTTTAGGGAATTGCTTCAAAATGATTTTTAAAATGTCAGGCCACAATAGCGGTGCTCCAGACAGCTTCTGCCCTTTTCTTCCTCTTCACTCAACTGAGTCGAGGAAAATCGAGTGGAAGCCGAGATGGGAGAGCTGGTTTCCCTGGCATGCCCTGGCAGAGTTTCCCTTAACAGGCATCCATGGATCTTGGAGCCATAGGGAATGGGGGATTCCCTGAAGGATGCCCTGCTCCTTTTCCTGGATGGCCAAACCCTTGACATTTCTCCCTGTGATCCTGCATCAAGCCACCAGGTACAGAACACCAGCATACCCAAAAAGGACACCCACATCCCCCAAATCAGCCAGCCCAGCAGCAGATGAGCCCTCGGAATTAACACCAGCCTGTTCCACAGCTCTTGTTCTCAACCTGGAACCAAACCTTGCTGTAAAAGCAGGTGAGCTAATGCTTTAATCTTCTGCCTCACACACAGGATTTATTCCCCCCCTGCTGAACCACCACAATGTGAATGAGAGGAGAACCCAACCACAGCCTGGGGGTGTCCAGTTGAGTACAGGCTCAGTCAAAACACTGGGAAACCTCAATGGATTTTCATAAACAGCTCTTGAATGCCTTGGGAAAGCTGCTCAGGGGTCTGGTGTCTATCTGGCTGGGAGAGAAACTCAGCTGCACAGCAATTAATGCTTTTTTCTTGGCTCATAGAACCCCAGAACAGTCTGGGTTGGAAGGGATCACAAAGCTCAGCTCATTCCAACCCCGTGCCCGGGGCAGCTCGGACCCCTTCTGCAAGACAGGTTGAAAAGCCTGTGCAAAGCCTGTGCACTGATTTCTCTTTCAATAAGTCCCAGACGATGCAGAACACCAGCACACCTGGTTGAACACCTCTTGGCCACCCCCAAAATCCACTAGAGGGGCCACCTCGGCTGGGCTCGGTTGCCTCCCTCTTGAGGAGCACCCCCATCCCACCTCGCAGCCCCAGCCAGCTCCTCCTGGAGCAACACCATGGCCACGTTTTGGGGGGTGAAAGCTGGGAGTCTGCAGGGTCCTGGCTCCGAGGAAGGGCTTCTCCTTGGAGACACTCGCTTGAGAACCTTGTGTGAGAGGTTAATGCCAGCTGAGCCACAGAAAGGCACTTACAGCACAGAGGAAAATCCAAGCACAGGCTTTCAAGTGTGCCTGGGAAATGCATTTTTAAGTGCTTTGCTGAATCGTTTAATCTGACTCCTTCCAAAAGCCGTCATTTCAGTTTGTGCAAAACACACCAGAAGGAAGAAAGGCCAAAAACCCCACGGTTAAAAAAGGCTGTGTGGGCCTGGTTTTGAAAAGCCTTGTTTAACAGCCTTGGCAGCCCACACAGTGCGTGTTAAAGGCCAGACCCATGTGACAGCCCTTTCCCCAGCTCTACAAAGGCACGATGGCAGGAAGGCTCCCCAAAACCACCCAGACCCACAGGACCCCTGCACGGGGCAAAATCCAGGTGTGGGCTGCTCTGTCAAAGCAGGACCTCAACAAGCTGGAGGGCTGAAGGGGCAGTGCCTGAATTTTCTGGAGGGGCCAGAACCAGGCTGGGTGGCCTGGCTCAGGAAATAAGCCAATCTGCCAAGGGGCTCTCCCAGGATTTCGTGACATAAGCTGGGAGGCAGGAGACAAACTCAAGCAAAGTGATCTTCCCGAAGACTCCGGTTTTGATTTCCCATGTCCTCAACCCATCTGCTCTCATTTATTTCTCTCCCTGCTTTCCCTGGAGTTGTGTATAGTTCTCTTCTTGTTTCCCTCTGCCCCTTACACAAATGAGTTGTGTCATCTCCAGCATGAAGCCAGCGCTGCCAGAACAGCTTCTGTCAGCCACATCCTCAGTCACATCCCTGCCTGAAGACCTCGGTCCTTGCCAACGCGTCCCTCCACGCCTGCATCCATGGAGAGGCAAGAGAGCCCGCTGCTGTCCCAGCTACCTCTAATCCAGATGGTTTGTAAAGCCCTCACAGCTCTCACGGGGTACTTGAGCATGCAAAATGTCGATTGTCAGGCAACAATCGAACCTTTCTGCAGTTTTTCCACTGAAAGTTGGTGGGTCTTCAGAGTTCTGCAAATACTTCTGTGGGAAGTAGTGCTGGCTGCAGGTGCAGTCCTGCTTCTATCTCACATGCAGAAGCTGGGCATCTTCTCCCTTTTTTTCCCCCCCCAAAAGCGCTACCGTGACAGTTAACCCAGTTGCAAGCATCCGTGAGAGGAAATAAGGAGGATCCATCACGGGATAATGCAGAAAAAAAGGTAACCAATTGCTTCTAACTTTCCTCCCTCCAGATATTCCAAGAATCAGCTCTCCTCTGCTTCTTATCAGTGAAAATAATGCCACGGTCAAAGCAATCCGTGCTAATATGATGGTCTCTGAAGACGTGTACAGTAAAACTCCTTCAGACTCCCTTAGCAAAAGAGATCCTCTCTCAGCAGTTTTAAAAATCTCAGCCAATTCTTTTGGGGAAATCTCAGGAAGTTAAAGAAATACATCAAAAGAACAGCGTGTATTTTTTTGCTGGTGCGATGGGGAAGGCGAGGCTATTTTTTATTCTCCTATTTTAAAATTAGCAAGGCTGAAAAGTGAATTCTTGAATGGGAGTCACTCCAGTAAAATGAGCTTTTAACCAGAAATAATGACAGATCCTTCATCCTGGTGGCACAAACAGAAGTGTTACAATGCCCTTCAAGAATGGATCTGCTGACATCTCTCAGCAAGCACGACAGCAGCTCTATTCAGAAGCTATCCTAAGCATCTGTCATATCCATATCTTCTTTATTAGCAATTGACATTTTCAAGAAAAAACAGTCTCTTTATCTGCTTAATAGCTCATCTGCACCTCTTCAGGCTGAACTCATAACTCCTGGATGGTGACATCAGGTTATTAGTTCTGTGTCATAATCACTTCAGATGAAAAAAAAAAAAAGGGATTTCTGGGTGGAATGATGAGATGAGGTGAACTCCACCCAGCATTTGCTGGGGAGCAGCAAATCCACCTTCTCAGCCAGAAAAGGCAACTCAAAAGATTCACATGTTTAACTGACCCACCAGTATTTTGGGGGATGTTTTGTTTCCTGTTACTTGAAGCACCAGGCAAACATCCTGACGATGTTTTGCCAGGTTGCTGGATGGAGCTCTGAGCCACCTGGTCTAGTGGAAGCTGTGCCTGCCCGTGGCAGGGTGCTTGGAACGAGATGATCCTTCAGCTCCCTTCCAACCCAACCCATTTATTGTGACAAACCCTCTCCCCTCATCTCCTGCTCAGCCTGAAGACGAATGGGAACAGCAGGAGCCTGCAGGCAGAGCCTTCCCGAGCGATTTTGGACAGCTCACCATGAGGTGTCAGCACTGGTTTGGAGCAGACACCCAGCAGCGTGGCGGGGCTGGGGGGTGGAACCAGCACACAGGAGCAGCCAGACGTGAACTGCACAAGTCAGATAATCAGAGTAATTGAAGGCTGGGAGCCCAAGGCTGGAAAAGAGGCTGCAATCCCAAACACGGCACGGGTCGGCGCGTGACAAATGGGAGCTCCACTGACACGTGGGAGGAAGGAGCCTCCAATGCTCCTGGCTTGTTTGCAGTGATGAACTGGTATCCCAGTCCTCCCTAATCCGAGGGGCATCTCCTGCCTCCTCCCTGACAGCAGCAGCACCCGTGCCTCCTGGGACAGAGAGCTCAGGGATCATTGTCTTCCCTGTCCCTGGCAGGTCCCCCCCCTGGGAGCCTGGAGGGAAAACTCCTCCTTTTCTAAACCAGACTGGCAAAGCACTGCCTGACAAGAGCCCTCAGAAACAGGCGGGGATCAGCCTCCCAGGCAATCCTATTTTCTGGCTCTCAGGGGCTGTGCAATCCTGACTGCATTAGTGCCTGCACACTGTGGAGGGAAACTGGGCTTGGGGTACACAGAAAACAGGCAGCAGCGAGAGCTGAAAAAGTGGATGTTGGGACAGAACCGTGCACTTCATCACGGGTACCTCAGCGACTTCTCCCCAAAACCCCAAAACCAAACCAGCGCTACCCCGCAAAGCAGGGAGAGGATACCTCACCTCATCCTTGTCCTGCACCTGGATGAAGAGGGGAAGGGCAAAGCCCACCTGGGCCAGCTCTGGGATGGACACGCTGTACTCGGAGCTGTTGAACTCGGGAGCGTTGTCGTTGACGTCAATGACCAGGATGTTGAAGGTGGTGGTGACGCTGGCGTTGGAGGGAGTGCGGTCATCGTTCAGCTCTGTTCCCTGCAAGGAGAGAAAACAGGCCAGCCTTTACTCTCCAGGGAGAAAAGTGTTCTCCAGTGAAGAAAGTGTGCATGGTGTGGTGAGAGACTTGCAGCTTTCTCTTCCTCCACTTTGCCAGGGAAGGATGCCCAACTGGCACTGCCATTGTTCCATTAACACATTAACTCCCATCACTCGTGCTTTGGTCCCACAACGCTCTCAAAAAACTTCCCAGGGGTACAACGTTTCCCTTAGGATGGCTGTGGCCAAGTTCTTCCTTGCCTGTCATGCAACAGGTTGGCAGGATCTGGAGTCACGCAAGAACAAGTAGGAGGTTTCCCTGCCATGGGCATTTAAACAACAACAACAACAACAAAAAATGTCCCTTGTGAGACGTAGGGGAGAGCCCAGAAAAGAGGGGAAGGCTCAGCGGGGCAGAGAGAACTCCTGCTCTGTCCTCTGCCATCCCTGATGGGGGACTGAGAGCTGACAGTGACCCACACAGTGTGCTGGAAAAAACAGGGATGGATAACTAGGGCGCCAGAGGAAAAGAAGACTTAGACCTTAAAATAGGTTTGGCAACACGTGTCTAAATACAGAGCTGAGTCATGAGTCCACATCACACCTCTGTCTCAAGAAGGACCTTAATTCTGCCTTCCCAAAAGGAGGGAGTGCAGATTTTAATGCCAGAGAAGCAAGACTCATAAAACAGCCTTTTCAAGCCGAGTCCCTCCTCTTGTCCTTTGGATAATCTTGCTTTGCTGTGGGCATGGAAAAGCAACGCTATCACGACCCACACGGCTCATTGCTATTCACTGCTTCTGCACACAGCAGCAGAACAGGCTGATCCCAGCGAGGAGCAATCCAGCTGTATTTTCACTGTGTGCTCCAGGATGAGTGCAGCAGAGAACATTTTGGGTCCCGGGGATGTGGGACGCAGAGAGCTGGCATTTGCGGGAGGATGCGAAGTTTGTGGGGAGAGGACATGGAAATCTATCAGATCAACAGAATATGGTTGGAACTCCATTGTCATGCAGGGAGGAAAACGGGCGAGTTTTCAGGCTCACAAGCCTTTCCAAGATTAAACAGATATTTTTGTCCCCATTAAAACCAGACAACCCTCCCCCTCTTGATTTTTGAAACTGTAAAAGCCTGAATGATACCAGGGATGGTTGAGGATCTCTTCCTCACACACAAAGCCTCATGGTATGAACTGTGTCTGGGACCTAGAGGGGTTATTTCTCGTCCCTCTGCCCACCTCCAAGGAAGCATCACACTTGCTAAAACAAGAAGGTGATGTGCTGTCTGCCTCCCTCCCAATCAATGACCCTTCCTAGGCTGCTGATTTTTCCCCACCCCAGCCCAGCAGAATCTATAGTTCTAAATGTGTTTCCAACCAGCTGCCCAGCTTGGTATTGATTTTAATTACAGGGCTGTGAGCAGAGCCAGGGAGCCACTCTCAGGTGGGGCTGGTGGGGCTGGAAAGCCACGCTCCAGTGCCTTTCCTTGACAAGGCAACTTCCAGCATCGCTCCTTCCCTGTGCCGGGCAGTCAGGGATGATGCCCTGTTACACCACTGCCTGCCAACAAGACAAAATGTCACGTTTATCCAGGGTTTTGGTGGGGAGAAAGAGGGAAAACAGGCAAAAGTAGGCACAATTCAGGTGCCTGAGTATGTGTCTGGTGCTGTATGCAACCCTGGGGCACCTGCACACTGCCAGCAGGCACGGCCACGGGCGGGACAGCAAAAATGCCCTCATACATCCATATTGAGTAAATCGTGTTTTGGGCCACCAGACAAGGGGGCTGTGTTTAACGCCTCACTTGGACAGCACATCGTGGCTCCAGATGCCCAAGAGAACAGCAGATCCCAGGTTTGCAGTGCTACCTGGAGGGGGTGTCCCCAGGCAGGATGTCCTCCCCATCCTGCTCTTCCCGGCTGGAGCAGGTCTCACCTTCACTGTGAGGATGAATCCAGCGCTGTAGAGGGGATTTTCCCGGTCCAGGGGCCCATTCAGGGTTAAAGCTCCGCTGATGTAGTCCAGTGCAAAGATGCTGTTGGTGTTACCTGAGAAAAATAACAGGAATGTGAGCACAAGCAGCCAGCACAGCTGATCCCAGAGAGTGCTGGAGGAAACAGGGAGGGAAGCAAGAGGGGACCAGCTCCAAGCAGTGGGCTCCAGGATCCTGACACACCACTCCAACGTGCTTTAAAATGTCATGGCTGCAACACTCCTCTTCTCATCTGTCCCAGCTTAGGGCTCAAAATAGGGCTCTCCTTCCATGGCCAAAAGTTGCCAGTGCTGGAGGCAGCTGAAGAATTTAAAAGGGTTTTAGTTATTAAAATCTGCAACAGCAAAGCTGAAAGCAGGACCAAATCCAGCTGCTCCCCTCTGAGTGACCACCTGCATTTGCAGGGTGTGGTGGGTTGGGCATGGCCCCTCTCCTAAAATACAGGAGTTAAGGGACATCAGTCCAGGATAATCATAGGGAGGCACAGATGTACCAAGCTCATGAGGAATTCTCCACATAACAGGCAGTGGTTGAGCTGTGGGGCTGAGGGGGATACAAGTCCACATGTACTCAAGGAGAGGCTGCAGAGCTTAAAGAAAGAAAAAAATTCTATCAAGTAATAGAGAGGCCTCACACAGCTCAGGAATTTCTTAGCTGGATGCATTTGAAGCCAGTGAAAATATCAGCAAAATAGTGTTGTCGCTTGCCCTGCTTTTATGCTCTTGCCATGTGTTGACCCTGTGCATCTGCCTGGTTTTCCTCTACTGGAGCCAAATTTGGCCCCTGTGCCTGTCCATACATGCAAGCAAGCAGCCAGCACGCCTGGCTACCTCCACAGACCATTCCCATTCCCATCCCATCCCAGCCCATCCCTCCCCAGCTTGAATCCTCCTCTGGAATTAGTCCCCCAGGGAGGATTAAGACAAGATGCTCGGGTGCCATGGCCAACAGATACAAAAAGGACGATGTCCTGCTCAGGAATACTCTCCAGGTGCTCTCCCAGGACGATGTCCTGCTCGGGAATGCGCTCCAGGTGCTCTCCCTGTGAGCCAGACAAAAGCCAGCAGTTGGTGTGTGGAGCCTGGGACACCTGACACCAGCCTGACACCAAAGCAGAGCAGGCTGCTGAATTAGTGATGACCAAGGAGGTTGTATCCAGGCACATGGTCACCCCACACAGCTCCCCTCAGCATCTCAAGGCACGCAGGAACCCCTTAACCAGACGCAGACGGGAGCCAGGAAACCCTGCAGGTACATTCCAGTCATCCCAGCTGAAGGGAAGGAAAAAATAAATCCTGTCTTCTCAATACGTCTCAGCACGAACCAAACACGCACAGCATTTGTCATTTCCCTGGAAGGGAGCTGCAAGACGGATCTGCTGCCACAGAAAGTTGTTTCCCATCATTCAGCATCCACCTTGTTCCCTTCCACCCTCTGTTTGATCACAGCTGCACCTTTCTCAGGATGGCCAAAGCCTTGGGGTCTGGCCATCCCCTGCCTCCCACCCCAGGAGCCACCTGCCCTCTCTCTCTCCCAGAGCCCTAAGAGCCTCAACACCTTTCCCCCGTTACTGAGCCACTCTCTCTTCCTCCTGGACCGAATTCCTCCCATTCCTGCCCTTGCTCCTCTCTTCTCTCCATCCGAAATGCCCCACTGACAGCTTGCCAGCTTAATGAGCTGATGCCAGGCTACTTAAAATATTAGCAACAGCCTTGAGGGTTTTTTCCCTGATCTTTTGCTGTTGGACATGAAGATCTCCAGGCTCCTCCCTCAGATAATTCCCTTCTTTCCATCCTGACTTCCCACTCTGTAATTTATGGCTGACCCCTTAGGAAGCTTCTTCCCATCCCAGCTTTGAAGGACACTCCATGAGATGGGTTGGATTGTGCTGCCAGGTGCCTAAATGCACCAGGACCCCAGGTTGCCATGGTAAAGTTTATGCCTTGGGGTCACCTCCCCCTGATATAAAGTTCTGGGACAATGGAATTTAGTGGAATTAGGTCAATAGGGCAGGAATTCGACTAAACACGGCACTGTGTTCCATGTCCTGAAAATGGTTATGCATTTCACATTTGAAAATGGGAAAATATGAAACTTCGACAGCCACAGTTGCCTGTTGAAGGATGGGCAACTAAATTGGGGACCCAAAGGCCTCCCAGGCTGCACATCAGAGACTTTTCTCTAGCTCAGCCTCCCCAGCACCATCAGATACTCATCCTGGGGCTTCCTTTCTACTCGCAGAGAATTCCTGGCTTTGCAAATTTGCAAATTTAGGGCAAGAGGTGTCTCCAAAACCTCTCCAGCCACCACTTCCTCGCTGCTCTGACCAGTGATCCCTGCTGAAGCCATCACACTGCTGAACAATGCCCATTTCCCGAGACATTTTCCTTGCCAAAATCTCTCTGATCATTTTCATGTGCCTTCACTTTACTGAGAACAAAGGAAAGAACAAAATAGGGTGGGGGGAAAATTAGCCAATTTTGTCTTTCCTCTCTCTGGAGAGACCAGAAGTATAAGCAGGGATGTGGCAGAAATTAAAGGATGGGAAAGGAAAGGCTGAGCAGCAAAAATGGGGGCAGAGAGAAGGAAAACAAAGCAGAAAATGTTTTAAATATCAGAAAGACAGAGGGAAAGGGGAGAATGACAACAAGAAAAAAATTGAGAACTTTGGGACAGCAGCATGAATCCACTTCTGGCAGACCTGTTGCTCCTCCCTGGCAAGGAACAGGCTTGCTCAGGACCTACAAACCCAGCTTTTTGTTATGGGTCAAGAAGAAGGAGAAGCTTCCCATCCATCTGTCCGTGTGCAGGAAGAGGGACAGCAGCAGCTCCTGCACACACTGCAGCCGGGCAGGGGCCTGGGAAGGCAGGCACTGACGGGATGCTGGGTTGGGAGCACTGGGATGGATCACAGGAGTCCATTCAGAGTGTTTTTCCAAGCTCATTGAGGAACGGATGGTGGCATAGGCATCATTTCAGAGAAACACTGCTATAACGAGGGGTTTTATAGATGAGAGCCATAATGTTTAATTGCCCTCAACCAAGCTCTCAGTTTTAAAAGGCCGTTAAAAGTACTGGCTCAAACCTAGAGGAAGGGGGTGGAGGGGAAAGAAAAAGGAAAAAAAAAAAAGGGGGAAAAAAAACCCCCCATCAATATCTCCTCCTTCCTCCCTACCCCTTTAGCCTTTGAGCACCTTTCAAATCCCTTGGAGGGAGAGATGCAGCTACTGCCCTGCTCTAGTGAAGAGCTGCCTGTCAGTCAGGGCAAGCTGTTTTCCCAGGGCAGGATAATTTTCCCACCCCCCTCTACAGGAAGGGCTGCTCATGTTGGGAAGCCGCCGCTGAACTTGGAGCGGGTGACTTTCACGAGATGTGAAAGGGGAGCCCATCACACACCTTGCTCCAGATAATTTATTAATCAAAATGTGCTCCGTCAGGGCTCCTCGGGCACCGAAATAGATGCTGTTGGATGTGGTTCACGGAGTCAGCAACAGACACAGTTATTAGCGTATAAATAGTCCATCAGCTGCCGTGAGCACCTCGCTGCTCCTCACCTTGAGTTTCTGCCCCCAGGCTGCAGGCAGGGAAGCACTGCCAGGGCAGGGACCTTGCCCCGTGCTTAAATTCCAAGGCAACAAGTCGTTTCCAAAGGAAAACCAGTTATTACAACAGGGAAATCGAGGTGCTGTGTAAAAACAGTGCCCCCTTCTCCTGCTCAGGACTTTGGTTTTGCTGCTCTTCTGGGAAGATGCAGCTCTCTGGGATAACAGATCTGAGCCCAAAGCTGTGTGCCAGCGCTCCTGCTCACATCCTGCCCTGCAAGCAGGCCGTTTTAGTATCTTTCCCAAAGGATTTGTCCATTCTAGCACAACCAGCAGAACTCCTGATTTTGCAGAGCCGCCAAAGGAGCTCACATCAAATGCGCGCACAAAAGTTCCCGTTTTTAAGTCGGAATGTACAGTACAAGGAAATAAAAGGAGATATTTATCACCCAAGGTGCAACCCCCCTCCCAGGTCTCCTGGGAGCTGTGGCCAAGTACCAGAGGAGAACAGAACCTGCAGAGTTTCTGCTCTGAGTGTAATTCTTCACACAAAAGGATTCTGAGGCTCAGACCTCAACCATCACTCCCCCACGCCACCTAAAAGGGGCTTTTTGACATAAACCTCACATCTCCAGGCTCCACAGCTTTCTAAAATTCCTCTATTAAAAGCCATCTCAGAGCCAATTGTTTTTGCTGGCTGCAACATGAACAGAGGTGGTCCAGGTTCATCTTTCTCCACTGGTTGTCAACATTGAATCCCAGACTGTTTTGGGTTTTCCAACCTTAGACCTTAGAGATCATCTCATTCCAAGCCCCTACCACGGGCAGGGACACCTTGCACTAGACCAGGTTGCTCAGCCTTGAAAACATATTAAATCCTGAGAAGTTAAACAGGAAGTCCCAGAAATTAAACAGAAGAGATGCTTTTGTTTCTTATTTACACATAAAAGGGAATGGATAGTTTTAATTACCCGGGGCCATTTGCCGGGGGACCACCTGCCACGCAAACCATTATCCCAAATCATATCTCTTGCCAATGGTTCCCGGATTGCCAGGGAGCCAAAGCCAGGTGCCAACGTGACGACAAAAAAAGCAGCGTGGAGGAAGATGGGGAGCAACTGAGCCAAGAAAAGAGGGGCTTTGACCGCAGCCACCATCTTTGCTTTGTGCTGCCTCATCCCCTTGCATTGGCAGGGTGGGAAAAATCAGCTTTTGATGGATAACCCAGGCACCAGGCACTTTTCCACCCATCAGCGTGTCCTCCTACAGAAGCGTTCCGCTGTGACGGCTGCCCTTAAATCAGGCGGGAAGGCCCTCCCAGCAGGTGTGATTTACGAGGGCTTCAACACCCCAGCAGCTCACCGGGCGAGCCAAATGTGGGAAAAAGCTGGAGCCACGTAGGGAATAGCAAAACGGGCAAGTCCTCGCTTCCAAGGGTTCTCCCCCACCTCCGGTTTAAGGGTTTTAGGGAAGCCGTTTGCGTTGCCCTGCCTTCTTTATCAAGTCAGGCCAAGCTACGGAGGCTGAGGGCTTGGTCTTTATTTCTATCTCCTAATTGTCTTTCTATTAAACTTTTCAAATTTTATATGAAAGATATGTGAACCTCGTTTTTCACAGAGACCTCTTTGGCCACTTGACCTTTCCTCAAGGATTCATGCTGTATTTTCATAAGGAGGGCAGTGGGGCACTCTGGCTCTCATATGAGCATGGGAAGCTTTTTCTGAGAGCTACTACACTGATTTTCCACTCATATATATATATATATATATATATATTACATAGAAAAAAATTATACAGATGGCATTTTATTCCTTAGCAGGAAATCCAGGAGATGGAGAAAAATTCTCTTCAGATTCCCTCGGACTTTTGAAACTCACACTTCTATTGCATTGTGCAAATAATGATTTTTAATTCACCTTTTCCTCAGGATGCACCAGTTTAAGGAAGAGAGGCTTTGCTAGAAACTGCATCAGTCCAAAATTAAATAAAACAAAACAATCCACCTGGAGGGGGAACAGAACCCCACCCTAAGGGTTTGTGAATAGCCCCCTAAGAACCACCTCTGACCGAAAGCTCACTCCCTGCTCTCCTGAAGGACTTTCCAAGCCCCAGGAAGGATGTACAGATTGCCCTTGTGCAATCTCCCTCTGCCCATCCATCACCGCACCTGGAGTGTGTCAGGCGGGCAGAGACTGACATGTGGCACGCTTGTCCCTGGCTTAACCCTTCAGTGCCTGCCCAAGCAGCACAGGTCACCTTCACATCCTCCTGACAGAAGGTTCCAAGTCTCCTGACTACCCTGGAAATAAATGAAGCCCAAAGTTTACCCCTAGCAAGCAACACGTGAGTCTATGCGTTTTCCTTTAGCTCACGGGCTAAAGTCTCCTCCCACCTATTAATTAAATTGCTGTTTAACTCAGGCTAGAAATCCTTCCCTTAAGGAGCCAGAGGATTCCCCGTGCCCCAGGCGATGTGCAGAGGCAGCAAATGTGAAAACACACTGCCGTCTGCAGGGCTGATCCTGCCCAAAACTCCAGGGCCCTCCCGGTTTCTGCCGGGAAAATCAATCTCTGTTAGCCCGGAGAGTTCCCCTAAATGAAAAGCCTTATCTAGAACAGGTCGTGTTATACAACAAGTCACTCGCTTTGCCTGGAAAATGAAAGATGATGAGGCAGAGTCCCCCGTACAGAGGCTATCTCCATAAATCTGCCAAAAAGGAGCTGTGGATTACTTTGCTGGATTAATTATCTGTCCTTCAAACAGAGTCCTGACCTCAGCGGCTGAGCATCTCCAACCTGTCAGTGCAGCCGGGGAGGGAGGGCTTCCTCAGGGCTCTGGCCACAGGAAAGGCAGCAGGAACACCCTTTGGAGCAATGGGAGCCCTGGCACTGACCAGCCTGCTGGCACGAGGGGCTTGAATTGTGAGGTCTCAGTTTGGATTTCTTTTTCAACTGGGCTCCTTGTAAAGTGTGAGGAGAAAAAGTACATTTTCCTGGAGTAAAAACACTCTGATGGGAAGGAAGGGGAAGAAACAACCCAACGGCTTTTCCCTATTAGACATGGAAATGATTCCCAATGCAGGCAGGACAAGTAGCCAAAGCCATGGCACAGCTGCACCAGCGCTCCTCCATCATCTCAGCCTTAACAGCTTTGTAAGCTGGCGGCACAAAGTTAGATCTCAAGTCTTATTTTATGTGGTTATGGTTAATCTTTTAGTTTTATTGTGTTCCTGTCACGGGAGGACCTTGTGCTGGAGATAGCTGTATAAATAAGAGCTGCTGCAGTACATGCCCAGACGTGGCTGCCCGAGGGATGGAGCCCAACAGGACAGCGGCAATTCCAAATTAATTTTTAAACCCCACCTCCAAATCGTACCAACGCTTTGGGCATTAACACCGAAGGGATGATGAACGGCCAGGTTGCTTCTCAGCTCTCTGCTGCTGCATATACCAGCCGAAAAAAAAGCAGAATCAGACCAGCCACATGCTAACCCAGTGCCCAAAAAACTCTGAGAGCTGGGAAAAGGCATCACCCATCCCTGCTGGGGACTGGGAGCAGCATCACTGCTGGAAGGGAGCTGAAGAGCCAGGTTTAATTACTACTTCCACCAGCCACTTTCACTTTTGCTTACGGTTGGTTTCTAATTTAATTTGCTTCCCCATTCCCATATGTTAGGCTGGTTTTTTTTAGTTTTTTTTTATTTTTTTTTGCAAAATTGCCATAAAAATTTTCCAGCTCAGGCACAAAAATCTGCTTGCTGACCTTTACCATCGTGATTGAGGATAATGAGAAATTAATTAGGCTTTACCTGACTGCCAAAAAGCAAATGGCCTGCCTTGGGTGAGCAGGATTTTGGGAGTGCACTAGATGCCAGTCCTGTGTCTGGACTCTCTGACATCAGAAAATAAAATCAGCTCTGTCCCACAGGCTGATCATTCCCATCCAACCCCTTCTCCATAAGACCCCGGTGACCACAGGAGAAAGATTCCTGGACAGTTAGGAAAACACTTCGTAATTCTCATGTTTGGGGGGGGAAAAAAAAATAATAGTGCAAAGTAATTTAATGACCTTTTTGATCTGTTCTGCTGGATCCTTCAGTGGGAGAGCTGCCCCCACCAGGCAGGGCTGCAGGCAAGGGTTAAGCTCTTGACATACACAAGCAGATGCAGTGATCTGCCTGCAGGTATCTCCATGTTCTACCTGCATCCCAGAGCATCCTGGTTCCCCTTCCACCACCCCACTGGCCATCCAGGATGGCCAGGCTGACAGCTATTTTACCATCCTCACCGTAATTCAGCAACCTCTGCAAAATTAGATTGATGTTTCAGTCCAGTCTCCAGGGAAAAAGGTCCTGTATCAGCCAGAAAACAGTCCCTGCTGCACCTTGGCCAGCTGATACCCACAATCTGGCAGAATCTCTCGAATAAATTGCAGAGGGAATTAGAGGAATAAATAATCCTCGCATCTTCAAAGGCTGGATACTTGCAGCCAGGATCAGTGGACTTGAAAGTCAGGGTGAAATCACCTTGACCCTTGAGGCTGATTAAAAGAGGGTTTGAAATGGCTGGGCTTTAAGGAAAAGAAACTGGGAAATTATTCCTGCACAGTGGAGGCAGCACCCAGAGCATGTGGCACAGCGGGAAGGGGAGGCACTGCTGCTGTTTCTTGCTGGGAAGAAGCCTCCCAAAAGCGATGCCAAGAAGAGGGTTACAACCCACACCCACCAAGCTGGCCCCTCACTCACTCATGTGCCTGTCAGAAGGCAGAAAGCCACCACCACTTTAACTAAGCTTCATTCTCTAGCTCTGCGCCCTCATGGACCCAGTCCTTGCATCATATCTTCTGAAACTCCTGGGAAACGCCACAGAAACCACCAAGAGCCCTTCAGTCCATACTCAGTCCCATTCCCTCCCGGAACATAAACTCCGCTCCAAGACGTTGTGCGAAGCCGAGCTGTTTGTGGCTCATCATTAGGAGTGAAAGGCTTCAACGTGAGATATTGAAAATTTGCTTGGAGCAACCTGGGCCAGTGAGTGGAAGGTGTCCCCGCTGGGGTCCCCTCTGTGCCCCCCAGACTCACCCGAGACGATGGTGTAGCCGATGCCTCGAGGACGTCCCTTGTCCTGATCCACGGCTGTTATCATCCGCACGGTGGTACCCTGGGGAGGGACAAGGGACAGGGGTCACAGCACTGCTGGGGCCTCCAGAACGACCTGCACCTCTCACCCTGGGCCAGGTGCTGAGGGATAAGTCATCTTAGGATGTGGCATGCCACAGAAAAGTCCCACTGCTTGCCCTTGAAGCAGTTCAGGCTCACTGCTCATCACTCTGGTTAGCAGCACTCTGCTAGCCCACCCCAGATGTAGCTGGGAATGCTGAGGGCATGACCAGGAGGACACAATTCCCTTTCACCACCACCTCCAGTTTGGTCACTACACCAGTTTAATCTGCCACTGCCTTCCCAGTTTCAACCTGTTCCCTTCTCCCACTGCGTTCCTCAAATTAGGCACCCCAAGCAATAAGGGCTGCTCACACTGACCATCAGCATCCACCTGCACAGCTAAGTGAGCTGCAGAGATTTTAATTGAGCCCCTCGAGGAGGAGGAGGAGGGCTGGACAGATGCTGAGAACCGGGGATTGCCCACAGGCAGGAGCTTCTGCCAGCTGCCAGCTCACCCACCTCATCCTCCATCCTGCAGGACACACTGTTCCTATAGCCCAGCAGAAAGATCCAAGAGTCCCCCTAAACTGACAAGAACATTAAGAGGGGCCCAAAATTCTTGTTTAGCTCTCAAAATAAAAGCACCCCGCTCCATAAGTCAACTTCCCCCGCCGCAGTGCAGCGAGCCCCTGTGAATACCAACACACGCAAGCGCCCGTAATTAATGTAGTGTGAAAAAATTTACAACTCAGCTGTTCTTGTTTTCATTGGCTTATTAACAGTGAGGAAAGCAGCAAATTTTTTAATTTTTTTTTTTTTCCCCTCAAAGGAAATGTCAGCAGAGGCGTTTGCATATCTAACGAGGGAGCAGAGCGGGTCGGCTTGCCCCGCAATCCGTCATTTGAAGGCCAAAGGGAAAGCTGTGGCAGAAACATCACCGGTGGAAAGCAGGGACTCGCCGTCCTCCCTGGCTTCCAGATCCATGTCCCTGTGGGCTCAGTGCTGCTTCTGGCCATAAAGAAGGCTCCCAGGGCCAGGCAGGCTGCCCGTTCCCTGATCTCCGAGGGCATTTCAATGGACTCCTTAAGTAAATCCATGTTATTAACTGAGAACATTAGCCATAAATCCCAGGTCACTGGCCTCGGAGCAGCGCTCGGCTGGTGAGGCTCAGCAGCCGCCCAGAGAGCCTCTAAATTACTGACAATAACTGCACTTTCCCAAGAGCACAGGGAGAGAAAAAACACTGCAAAAGTGAGGAAGGAGCAGGTGGAACAGGGGAGGTGGGAAGGAGGGCAAAAAGGGGTGATCCATTTCAGCGTGCTCTGTCCCGGCATAGTTTTTGCTTAAATTAAATTAATAATTTAAATTATTAAATTAAATTATAATAAATTATAATTGTGCTGTACTTTATACTGTACTGTACATATCGATATTTAATTGTGTTATGTATTATATATTGTATTATATGAGCTATTATATATGATGTATTGTATTATACATTACACTCATATTCAGCAGAGTCAAATTCGATGCCATCTCTAACCTCCCGTCCCCATGGGACAGATAAGAGCCCCCTCCCGTCCCTGTCACAGCAGGAGAGGCCCCTCCTGGAGGAGCCAAGGGGAAGGGCTGGAGGGAGAGATAAAAGGATGAGCGCGGATGTGGCAGCGGGGGAACTTTGGGAGGGGTGGAGGGGGAAATCTCATTCGGGTATCTCAGCAGCGCGTGCCGTAGAGATGCCCACAGGAAAGAAATTACCCAGACATCTGATCACAGCAATGAGGGCTGAGAGGGACCATGCTGAGGTTCACCCTCTGCCCTTGGCAGGCCTGTGATGATGGTATTGTGCTGCTGGGTTTTGGCATTGGGGCTCCTCTCCGTTCTCCTTGCAGCCTCCTGCGTTTCTCCTCCTGCTCCACAAGCACCTCCTGGGGATGAGCCACGTTCCACCAGGGTCCAAGAAACACGTGTTGGAGTGGTGCTGGGTTCCCTGCCATCCAGGGATGCCGTCTCCTGGAGCCACAGAGAGATCCTTCACATCCCACTTGGTTTCCATCCCTCCTGACAGGTCTTTCACGAGACTCTTCTGCTGTCCACAAGTCCTGCAGACACCACCTCTTGGAGGGGATGAACGATCCCTTCCTGAGCAACCACAGTGCTTAGGAGCAATCCTGAACCTTCCAGGAAAGTGGCACAGGGCACAATCTGTGGCCAGACCCTGCAGCCCATAGAAACTCCCAAATATCCCTGACTTTTCTTTTAAAGCAAGCCACGCCGCAGACAGCAGGGGCTGCAAGGAGAGGGCTGGGCTGGTGGGTACAGACAGAGCAGAATAACTCTTCCCCTCTGGGAAGGAGGAAGAAGGTTTAGAAAAGTAATAATCTGGGAAAGCCTATGCTTAAAAAAAGGCAAAGAAAATAAAGAATGGCACATTATCCAAACAAAATCTGAGGGTTTTTTGAAGAGGGGCAGGGGTAAATCAATCCTTTTTTAATAAAACCCTGAGCTTTTAATAAAGTGCTCACACTGATGGGCTGGAAATATTGTAAGAAAGAATTAACTCGGAGCTATTGAGACTCTAGGGCAAAACCAGCACTGATTCTACATTATTTCTTCAACTCAAGGAGTTTCTGAGGAGGAGGGGGATGGTGCTGGAGAATTAAAACTGTTTTAATGATGTTTGACAAGTATCTGTACATTTCTACTGCAATGAAATACAACTGCTGGTCTTGGGCCTGTGTGCCAGTGGAGTTTGGCCCCACTCTTGCCTCCAGGCGGCTCCCTGTGGGATGAAGCACACGTTCACAGCCCTCAGCTTGTCTCCTGGAGAGGGGGTTCCTCCTCCTGCACCCACGAAGGGAAGCTGCAGCGCTGCCTGCACCACGCACCAGCCGAGGTGCAGGAGCAGGGGCTCATCAGGATCAGCAGCTCTGCAAGGGGAAACAGCCCCTCTCCTCCTATCAGCTTGTCCGGAGAACACGGAACCACAGAATCATTTAGGTCATGAAAGCCTCCTGAGATCATCCAGTCCAACCATTCCCCCAGCACTGCCAAGGCCACCAGTAACCCCCGTCCCCTGGTGCCACATCCACGTCTTTTAAATCCTTCCAGGGATGGCGATTCCACTGCTACCCTGGCAGCTTGTGCCAGTGCTTGGACAACCCTTCCTTTCCGTGACATTCAACATCAACCACGCCAGCCAGGCTCCAGCTGCTGTGAGCACAGACACCCAAAAACCCTCTTGAGGACGAGAACCACGCCTCGGAGCTTTGCCGCAGCTGCAGGCGCACTTGGGTGCCCTAGGAGAGATGTCTGAGCCATGCTGGGATGATAAACAGCATCAAGAAAGAAGATACAACACCTCCAGGGACAGCGGAGTCTCTCCCTGCTGTGTCCTCTACCTCTGCCCGATAAGAAATTGCTTTCTTCTCAGTGTCACAATAAGCACCTGCCCAAAACGCCTCTCAGTTATGCTCCCAGATCCCGGCCTGAGAGGAATGAGAACTACAACTGCACTTCTCTCCCCTCTCATGCCCCTCCGCCCCTTTTCCTTCTTCTTCTTTCACAGGATTAGGGACTTGAAAGGCGAAGCGCGGCCCAGCGTTGCGGCAGGAGGAGGAGGAGGGGGGTGAGCGCTTCAGAAAGCTGGCACGGCAGAAAAAAAAAAAAAAAAATAAAAAAAAATCCCATTTCTCACTTCTTAATTCCAGTCAATTCCAGTCAAAGGGCTGATAGAGATCTGTTTGTGGCAATTTGCTGCAGTTTATCCACTCTGTTCACCTTCTATCGGCTCTCCGCTGACGGGCCGGCTGACATGCTGTTACTCGAGTGAGGAAATTAAAATTTGATGCAATAATCCCAAATAAGAAGGATTTTATTAGGTAATGTATACACTTTAGATGAGGTACCCTCGCCTGATACATTGGTAGGGGAACACAGACATGCTGTGCACCACAGATAAAAAGAGGGAGGAGAGATGGGACACGTGGAGCAGCGGCTCCGTGGATTTAGGGCCAGGATGAGATGCCTTGAGCACATTTCAGCCTGCAGAGTCACACATCAGCGTAAACATCACCCAAAAACGCACCACAGGCTTGACCTGCAAGCCTGGTTCTGAATGGCAGCTGGCCAAGCCCAGACTCCCCACCCAAAACCGGTCGAGATAATTTTGGTAACCAAGATTCTACACATGGCTCTGCTCAGGGGGTAGGGCAGAGGTGATGAGAAGGTTTACACTGGGAGGCAAAAAACGCACATAATTAATGGTTGAACTTGATGAACTTTGAGGTCTTTTCCAACCAAATGACTCTGTGTTAAACCCCAGGCTTTCCAAAGCAGATCACATCCTTGTTGCAGCAGTGGAATTTCTCCCATGAAGGCTGGGAATTTGGGTCCAAACCAGAGGGTGACAGCATTCAAAGCAGTCCCCACTTCCAGCAATCTTCCTCTTCACCGTGCCTCTGATGGCACCTATCCATCTCAGACACCTCAGTGTCTTTGGAGATGTTGCACATGGCCAAGAGAAATTATAATCTCTAAAGCTGGTGGGAATTCCTTCCTCCTTTTTCTGAATGGTGTGGTTATTTGCTGCTTTCCTGACTGCAAACAGTGAATGTCCCAGGAATAACTGTGGTGCATGTCAGTGTATTGACACAGAGGGATCCTTGAGCCTTAATATATGTCTTTATTTGGAAGACATTCCCTTTCCTGGATACCAGATCACTCCAAGGAGGTGATGCAGTCTGTGATTTTTAATACTTACGACATTTCCATTCCTCTGATTTCATTTGAAGCTTTCTTCCTCCTAGTTAAGTGTGATCTAATTTGTGGGGCTTTTATTTCCCTGCAGCTCGCTCTGGCCATCCCAGAGATACTCCTTAATATCAACAAAACTTTTACTTTGTGAATAATTCAGGAATAAGCTGGGGGTTTTTTTTGGCCATCTCCAGGCCAGCACACAGGTAATGTGCTGTGTCGTCACGGGATTTGGGACAGCACAACTCAGCCCTATCGATCCAGCACTCTCCGTGTCAGGGCTCTGCTCCCAAGTGAATAAAAAGGCATAAACTGAAGCTCACTGGAGTTCCCTCTCCCTCTGAACTGAGCATTTGGGATCCAGAGTGCCAGACAAATTATGGGACACACATGTGGTGTGGGCGCCCACCATGCCACGTTTTTAAGGCAGGTTTTTTCCTTCCACGCGCAAAAATGTTTCCCTGTGGACAAAGAGATGGGACGCCCAGGATGCTGCAGAGAAGGGCTGCTGCTTGGATTAAAGCCCTTGGTGGGAGCAGAACAGGCAGCTCCCAAAGCCCAAGCTGCCCTCCATGCTCCCTGACATCTGTGGGGGATAAAAAAATCCTCATCCCTGCTGCATTCAGGGACTGGGAGACGTTTCTCCACAAACAGCGAGTTTGCTGACAAACCGAGTTTCAGAAGAACTAAAATGATTGGACCAATTTGGCAAAACCTGGGGGAAAACACTCAAAGTGCTGAAATGGCTGATGATTCTGGCATTTTCAAAACTGCCTCATTTCAGGAACGTTTTAGGTTTCTCCTTCAAGTTCTCTATTGGAAATGGCATGCAGATAGACCGTGGGGAGGAGACGGGCTGACTGTCGGCTCCGAACAACACAAAGCCTTTGTAGAATTCAAGAAAAAGCCCCTCAAGGAGATATTTCATTTGGGGTCCAGGCCTTCTGAACCCCTGTGCTGAGGCTGCCTGTTTTAAAAGGGGATGAACATTTTGGATCTGGCTGGAAATGTGCTGTTTCAGAAGGAAATCCCACAAAGCACAGCCCTTACCGGAGGCGAGTTCTCGTAGATGTTTGTGCTGTAGGGCAGGTTGATGAAGATGGGGTCCATGTCCTGCACATCTGTGATGATGATTGCCAGGTTGGCCAGAGTAGACAGCGGCTTGTTTTTATCTTGGTCCTTGAAAAAAGAAGGGGCAGGGAGGGGAGAGAAAGGATTTGTATCAGAAAAACAGAATTATTCAGCAGCATTAAGTCTCTTGTGGTTGTAGCTGGGGCAGGATTTCTGAATTGTGGAGGTAATCATCTCTTTTTCAAGCTACCTGCTGGAATTATTGTCCACTGCACCTCCCTCTAAGCTGAAATACAATATGCATTTCATTGCAGCATCAGCCCTTTCAAATGAAGCAAACACCAATTTAGTTTTCATCACATTTTGAGTGAAAATGCGGCAATGCTGTTCAACATCTACTTCAAAACGTAAATTCCTGCCGATGCCTTAACACAGTTTGGGCTCTGTCAGCTGAAGGGGAGGCTCTGGG
This sequence comes from Poecile atricapillus, assembly GCF_030490865.1. Classification (NCBI taxonomy): domain Eukaryota; kingdom Metazoa; phylum Chordata; class Aves; order Passeriformes; family Paridae; genus Poecile; species Poecile atricapillus. Next base: position 4,980,820 of record NC_081254.1, read on the forward strand.
AGACCTCAGAGCCCCTTCCAGTGCCTAAAGGGGTTCCAGGAGAGCTGGAGAGGGACTGGGGACAAGGGCATGGAGGGACAGGACAAGGGGGAATGGCTTTAAACTGAAAGAAGGCAGGGTTAGATGATGTACTAGGAAGAAATTCCTGGCTCTCAGGGTGGTGAGTTAGCCCAGAGAAGCTGTGGCTGCCCCTGGATCCCTGGAGGCCGGGTTGGATGGAGCTTGGAACAGCCTGGGGTAGTGGAAGGTGTCCCTGCCTGTGGCAGGGGGTTGGACTAAAAGGCCTTTAAATGTCCATTCCCATCTGAGCCATCCCATGACTCCATGATCACCTCCCTTTCACTCCATCACATCCCACCAGGACAGAACCTTGGGCTCTTTCCCGAGCACGACCCTTCTCCAGCAGCCAATACCCCAGCAGCAGGCACTGCCACCAGCTTCTCCTGCTTTTCTTGCTGAAGTCTTGTCCCACGGCCACTCAAAAGTGACCCCAACGTCCCCAGCCCTCTGGGAAGGGCAGGAGTAAAGAGAGCGCACGCAGGGAAGGGAATCAATGTCTCCTTACCCCCAGTCAGGCACTGTGCTGGAAGGTGGCCATCAGAGGTTACCACACACTCCTCTAAAGCAGCTCTGAGCAGAGGCAAAGACTGATTGCCAGAAGATTAATGTTAATTTAAACTCTATTCAACAACCCAGCCTGTACATTATCCTCTTAACCTGCAGGGCTCAGCGTCTGTGGCCTGGGTGGATGCTTATTCCGACTCTGCTGTTAGTGCCATCAGGTTCAAGTCCTTTGTTTCTTCTGATAATGTTCCTTCCCCTCCCCTTCACCTCTTAAATTTTGTTTAAGGCATCACAGATAGCCCTGAAAAAGCACACGTGCTTCCACTTTCCTCACTGGGCTGTCTCTCCTGCTGTCCTTTCCAGCCTTTTTCTGTGCTTGCTGTCTTCATCCCTGGGATGGAATGACTCCTGCCTTGTACCCGTGCTCCTCAGCAATCCCTGCAAGTCACCATCACCCCATTTCCCACCCTGGACCATGCAAACTGTTCATCAGGCAGGCAAAAATCTGCATTTGCTCTTCCAGCTCCTGCTACGTTGGTGCAAGTCTCGTCTTTCTTTCCTGGCACAGCTTTGCCCTGGGGTTTCTCATCACTTCTATGAATTACTAGCACTGGCCAAGCCAAGGAGAAATTCCCACAGCTGCCATCCAGCCCAGTTCAGAGACAACATTTAAGTCCTTGGATTCCCAAAGCTGGAAATCACTGGATGCCAGGAGTGCATTGAGCAAGAAACAGGGTGCCCAGAGAAGCTGTGGCTGTTTCATCCCTGGAAGTGTCTGAGGCCAGGCTGGAAAGGGCTTGGAGCAACCTGGGATAGTGGGAGGTGTCCCTGCCCATGGCAGAGGGTTGGAATGACCTGGGCTTTACAGCCCTTTCCAACCCAAGCCATTCTGGGATTCTCTGAAGTACCAGATATGTCCCATTTTATCTTTGCTGGGACAGAGGGCCAGACGGAGCTGGATGGACCAAGCTGACACCATTGCATCCTTTGAGGAAATCAGAATCCTGGAAGAAAGTTGCATTTCCATCAGGGGCTGTGTTTGGTCCCACATTTTCCAACCTGCTAGACAGTTCAGTAACACATCCCAGGAAAGCGTGTCAGCGACAGACGCTGGCAAGAAAGCAAAAACAGGGAGACCCTCTTCCCATTGGAGGATTAAAAATAAAATGAGGTATGTTTCAAAATTAAAAAAAAAATAAATCCAAACAACAAAAAACAAGTTCCTGGAGAAAATTCCACAGCCTGGTACATGCAGGGCTTGGGCTGGAAGGCCGTGGTGTTTGCCCTACAGTCCATGAGTGTCTGGGCTCAGTGCTGTGAGGAGCAAAGCACAGCCCTCAGTGTTCTCCTGACATTTCTGGTTCTGCATCAAGACAATGATCTTGATTAAATTACATGCTTCAAGAGCTCTAGCCAGCTGCCTGGAGGGGGCAGAGAGGGTTTCCCCCCCGCCTCTCCTGCACGCAGAGTTGGGCAGATGTGTTGTAGGGCTGAAGCTCACCTTCCTCTGTTGCCTGTGAGGTGGGGAAGGAGCCAGAGCTCCTGTCTAGACTGAGCACCAGGGATTGAGCACCCATTCTCATGAGGCATGGATCTGCCATGCTGGACACATCTCCCAAGGGTCCTCTCCCAGCATGATGGCACTGACTGTAACTAAGACCCCGGCTTCTCCTCTGTCCACCAAAATTTTAACTCTCGATGTCTGAACGTAACAGAGGCGAATTCAGTTGTAATAAACCACAGTGCACAAGGAATGAGTCTGGAGGATTCCATACACCAAAGACCTTCTTTACTCAGAGGGTGCTGAGACACTGGCACAGGCTGCCCAGGGAAGTTGTGGATATGGTTCCAACCCTGCAAGTGTTCCAGACCTGGTTGAATGGAGATTGGGGCAACCTGGTCTAGCGGAACGTGCCCCTACCTGCAGCAGGAGGGTGGAATGGGATGGTCTTTGGAGCTGCCTGACCCAAACCATTCTATGATTCTGTGAAGGGTTTGCATGCCCTGTACTGGGTTTCATCACTCAGGATCTGGTCCCCTTCCTGCAGAAGCCCCTGACACGTGTGAGATGCTGTTGGAGAGGTGCAGCCGCTCCCCACGGCCTCTTGGAACCACCCAGAGGCTGCACTGCTGCAATAACTTGCTAAGTAGAAAATGCTGGACACACCCAAAAGAAGATTTACCGGAGCAGGACAATAAAATAAACCCCAGACAGCCCCTCCAGGCCTGCAGCAGGCAGGGCAGGACTCACCGTGGCGTTCACCTGGAGCTGGTAGGCCTGAGTGACTTCGTAGTCCAGCTCCCGGATCACTGACACGATGCCACGGCCGCTGTCGATGGCAAAGAAGTTGGAAGGGGGCTGGAAGGAGTAAAGCACGCTGCCTCCTGCCCCCAGGTCTGGGTCCGTGGCATTCACGATGAAAATTGGCGTGCCCACAGGGGTATTCTGGAGATAAAAAATAAGTATTGTTGACACTGTGCACTATTTTCACATCAAACACGCACCAGCAATTTCCTTTCCCCACCAGGAGTGATAGCCAGAGACCCAGCAACTTCAGTCCTGTATTTCCAGGACGTTTATAAGTTACACAGCTGTATTCTTTATTACAGTATTGCAGGGCCTATAATAGTTGTTACACACTTATAATAATAGTTATACAGCTGTGGTCAAGATGGCACTCTATCACAAACCCTTGTTTTTCCCAGACATCCCAACTTCCCAGAAAAATTGCTCTCTTTGCTAAAACTTGTTTTTTTGCCCAAAGGCACTTTTATTTTTGACGCTGACTCCCTCACTGTTTTCACCACAAAGTATTAAATATAGGAGAGCTTTAAAAAAATGAGGGGAAATAAAAATAAATTTAAAAAAAAAAGAGCATTAAATGCAACACAGAACTTCACATAAAAGTCAAAGTTGTAGTTTCCACAGCAACTACAACCTGGCCCGATTAACGCAGGCATGAACAGTTCCATCGTCATAAATCTGGAACTAATCTACATGCATAAAATATGCAGCTGAGTGCACAAAATCAGCAATGGCAAGTGCAGTTTGGCACTTCTTATTGTTTAACTTCACAGCGGGGAGAACAATTATCCATTTTTGGTGGAACAGCTGCATGTTCCTATGCAAATCTTAAAATGCATATTCTTGTCTCTCCCCTAAAGGCACGAGCACGGGCTGCCAGCGAAAAGGCTCCGCCGGGGCTCCAGGTACGCACGGATCACCACACCTTGGGCACGTCCCTCTGCCTCTGGCATCATCAAAAGGGCTGGCAAGGAGCTAAACCTCGAAAGGGGACTCAGCAAAGGTCAGAAGCCAGACCTGACAGCGGCTGGCTGTGGCCAGCTGGGATAATACGGATTACTCCCAAAAACCTCTCCCCAAGTCTCTGTGTTCTGCTGCTAACTCCTTTTGTGCTCAATTATTTGCTCTCAGCTTACAGAGAAGTATCCTGAAGTGCTATGGGGATGGAAAGGAGGCTTGAGGAGAGGCAGAGCTTAGAAGATGGGGCGTTGCTTCCAAGAAAATCCTTGGCCCAAGCTGCGAAACAAACTGAGCCATTTTCAGGTTTTTTGGGAATCACAGGGCTTGCAGTGAACCAAAGGTTGTCCCAGTCAACACTTCTACTAGAAAATATAGGAAAACAGGGTTCCACACTAGGGAATCTTACTTAACCAGCTTAATACTGGATGAGGGCACCAGCAAAGAACCAAAGAACCCAAATTTTCCCAGCTAAGGCTCAGGCCAGCAGAAATTTGTCCTCAAGGGGAGGTGGCAGGATTTGGTACAGCAGAGCAGGGAGCCCAGGGCACACCCTGCAACTCACACCGATGGATCCAGGCTCAAGACACTCATCCCACGCACATAACCTCGTGCCCCCTGGCCTTGTATCCAGGCACGTGGAATTGCAGAGACACCGACACCCAAGCTCGCCTCGGACTCCAGCAGAATTCTGCTTCCCTTACATCAGTGTCACTTCTGCCAAGGGGTGAGAGATTGCAGCTCCCACTTAGGTTTTCCATTTCCTTTCTCTTTTTTTCCCTCCTCTAAATCAAGCTGCTCCAGAAAGCCCCACAGGGCATGGCCTGAGGATTATTTTTTGAAGTGCCTTCACATTTTTTGGTGATCAGCAGTCACAAAAGCATAAAAGATATAGCTGGAAGGGACCTCAGAAGAGAAACCTGTCCCCGTGCTCCATCTAAATCATTCCCATCCTGAAAGCCCTCCAGCAATGGAGACACCACATCCTCCCCAGCCCCTCTGTCCCGGAATTTTGCTGCCCTTTGCCTTACAGCTGCTCATTTTCTGGAAGGCTTAACCCAGCCCTGCTCTGCTGCCGTGTAAACCCTTGACTTTGTGCCACACACCCAGCACCTAAATCCTGGCTTTTAAACTGCTCAGGAACCAGGATTTTGTCAGCTGGGGAGGAGGAGTGTTGGGTGAAGAAGCCCTTCACGGGCGGGTGTGGTGGGTGTTTGCTTTCCAAGCTCTCCTAAAACTTCTCAGACAAGACCAGAGCATCTCCCCAGCTCCTCCTTTGGGTTGCCTGCCTCCCCCCAGGCCAGCCCCACTGGGAGCAGCTCCGGAGCATCCCACAGCCCTCCTGTTGCTGCTGCCAGGGCACTGCTTCCACCACCTCACTCCACGTGCTCCAACAACCCAACTTCCTTCCCAGAGCCAGCAATGTCACAGCACGGAGCATTGCAAATTCACCGTTCATAGGGAGAGGCAGAGCGACAGCAGATCCAGGGTTGCACTGAAGGGTCTGGGCTATATTGCCCTGGGAATAATAATATTCATAAGGATAAAGCTGGCCTTGATGAATATGTCTCCTCTCCTTTTTTAAGCGCCCCTAGCCACTGCTTTTAGCATGCAAATCCGCTCTGGTCACCCGCGATTACGGGGCTGCTCTGGGCTGGCTGAGAGAGAGGAGAGCTTGATTTCCCCAGCATTGTACTCCTTACAATAGCCCCAAAGCAGGCTTTGAAGGGAGTTCATCTCCTCGTCCTTCCAAAGGAGAAGCTGCCTGGAGGGGACACGGAGGTCACCAGCTTTGGTGCTGTCAGCTCCAGGCCCTGCAGACAGCACCGGGTGACTTCCATGGCTTTATCCTTGTTTTACAGCTGTGCTCACCCCTCATTAGCCAGGACAGCAAGAGCCACACAAACAGGGGATCAGTTCTGGACAAAGATCAGGGAATCAGTCACGGACATCAACACCAAAGCAGCTGAGGGGCTGTGAGGGACCCCAGGGCCGGATGACAAGCGTGGGTGCACCAGCAAAGCACAGCCCAGGTGAATTTAGGAGGGGAGCAGAAGGGCTTCCAGGAAATGGGAGTGCCACAGGAAAGCTGAGCAGCGTGGACACAGAGAGGGAAATCACTGATACTGCCCAAAATGCACAGGTCAATGCGAATATTTCGCTACCAAATGCATTCCTGTACTCCCAACAGCACACAGGGAGAGGATGCAGACCCGTAAGGAGCGCCCTGGGTAATGCAAGAAAAAACAGCTGCAGGGTGCAGGCATCTCATGTTCTCCAGGGAAGAAGGTCTCAGCAATGCTCATGCCCAGGCAGGCACAGTCAGGACTTAGCAGAATTTCAGGCCCTCTGCCTTAAAAAGCATAAAAAAATATGCCTTAAAAATCCTCTTGCCATTTCTGGGTCAAACAGGCTCAAGATATTCCTCAGCAGGAAGCTGACATCTTTATTTCTCAGAAGCTGTGGCCCATCATCTAAACAATGAAGCAAAACATCTGGATACACAGAAGAGCCTGGGGCTTATGTTTGGTGGTAAAGATGGAGCAGAGGACACAAGACAGGGAGATGCCTTTGGAAAGCTCTGTGCTGGACCATGTTACTGCCTTTTCAGCACTTGGTCCATTTATAGGACCCTTCTGCATACCCTTCATGGTTTTTCTTCATTAACAAAAACAAATTGTGGTTATGCTTTATCTCACCAACAGGCAAAAATAACAAAATCTATCTCTTTTTTTTTTTGTCCAGGCAGACAACAGCCTACAGGTGCTCGTGGCAAACAGGTGAGCTTTCTACATGAGTCGCCAAATTCTGTCATTTTTTAAAGCTTTCTGCTCTCTGCAGCAGCCTGGGATGGAGGCTTCATTCACTACAGAAAAAAGAACTGGTGACAAAACTGTGTCATGTCATTAAATCTTTGTTACGACGCCAGCAGATGTGAGATTAAAAATAAACATGCAGACAGATGCCGCCTGTTGGGGGGGAGGAGGAGGGCAAACGGGAGTGGGACCTGCTCCCAACCTGTCTCCAGCACCCCATCCTTCATCTGGCAGCTCAGCAGGAGCAGCTCCAGCACCCAGGTCCCCCCGGAGCAGCTCCAGGAATTAAAGGGCTCTGGGGTGCCAAGCAGTGATGTCTTTTGTGAGTAATGTAAGTACTGTAGGTGGTGATTGCCGTTTTGTAATAAACGAGTAAGAAAAGTTCAAACTGTTAAAAAAAAAATAGAATTGGAAGAAGTTTCCAAAAAGAAACACTGAACAATAATGCAAGAGCCTCTAGCTTTTAATCATAAGGAGACTGCTCTGTTCCAGTGGATCCCCAGCAGCAAGGACAGGATTTGTGTTAAAATAAGGAACGAACAACCCTAAAATCTCTGTTCAGACATGGAGGGATGTTGCTGCACAAGGGGGAGGCAGAGGAGAGACCAAGACCTTGCCTCTCTCTGAGCAGTGCAGAGGTGAGCGGTCACAAATAATCACAGGATCACAGAATGAGTCTGACCGCAGTGGGTGTTCAGGCCCCACCTTCCTGCTCCAGCAGGGACATCCCAGAGCACAGAGGACTGTGTCCAGAGGGTTCTAGGATGTCCCCAGAGAGGGACACTCCACACCCTCCCTGGAAAACCTGTTCCAGTGCTCAGTGACTGCCCAGGACAGCTCTCCCTCGTCTTCAGGTGGAAGTTCCCGTGCATCAGTTTTTGCCTGTTGCCTCTTGTCCCATTGCTGGGCCCCGCAGCTCTGTCCTCCTGACGTCCTCCCAGGAAGCTGTGTGTCCATCCCAGAGCTGGCATGGGATGGGCCAAGCTCAGCCCAGCACAACAAACAGCTCCCCTGGGCTGTCACCTCCCGTGTGACCTCAGCGTGAGTTACCAGACACAGATGTGCCCTGTTAACCCTGACAGCTGGGACACCAAAGCCTTATGCAACATTCTCTGCAAAAGGACAGTTTAGGCTGAAGAAAATACTACCAAAAAGGGACTTTTAAATTATTTACACCTCACTCTTTGGCCACACTGGTAGTCTTTAATATCTTATTATGAACCCTGCTATAATATGCATTAGTAATAAAATTTTGGGTGGATGCTGCTCCAACGCAATGTGGCAATACAAGGTCGATGACAACCCAGAAGAGATGCCCTCTCTGAAGTCACAATGGAGCAGTTTGGGATAGTGGAGGGTGTCCCTAACCATAGCAGGGGGTTGGAACTAGATGGCCTTTTAGGTCCCTTCCAACCCAAACCGTTCCATGATGTGTCCAAGCAGGCAGGGTACATGGCCACAGCTGAGCATGAGGGACATCTGGAAAACGTCAGAGCACCACCTCCTCTTGTCTGCCACCAAATGTTCCTCTCAAGATGGGCCTGAATAGCAGGAAACATTTTTTCATGGAAAGGTATCGTGGTTTGACATCAGCCAAGCCCCAGGCATCCACAAAAGCTGCTCCACCCTTCCCTGCCAAAGCTGGGCAGAGGAGAGAAAAATTTAAACAAAGGGTTCGTTAGTTAAGGACTGGGAGAAAACACTCCAAGGGCAAACAGGCTCAACTTAGAAGTGGATTTATTACTACCAAAATCAGAGGAGGATAATGAGAAATAAAATAAGTCCTTAGAAAACACCATTTCTTTCCCCAGCCCCTCCCTTCCTCCCACTGACAGCACAGGGAGACGGGGTGTGGGGCTTTTGGTCAGCTCTTCTTCCACTGTGCAGGGAGGGGAGTCCTTCCTCTGCTACACCACAGGGTCCCTCCCCTGGGAGAAGTTCTCCATGGACTTCTCCAGCATGGATCCACTCTCATGAGCAGGAGTCCTCCCAAAACTGCTGCAGCCTGAGTCCCTCCCATGGACACACAGCCCTGCCAAAACTGCTGTGCAGTGGGTCTCTCTTCCATGGGGTGCAGCCCTCTGAGGACAGGCTGCTCCAGCCTGGGAGCAAGAGGCCCCTCTCTCTTCCAGGTCTTCCACTGGATCACAGCCTCCTCCAGGAATCCACCTGCCCTGGGCACCTCCTCCATGGGCTGTGGGTGGATCCCTGCATCCCTGTGGATCCCCATGGGCTGTGCATGGATCTCTTCGTCCCTGTGGATCCCCATGGACTGTGCATGGATCTCTTCATCCCTGTGGATCCCCATGGACTGTGCATGGATCTCTTCATCCCTGTGGATCCCCATGGACTGTGCATGGATCTCTTCATCCCTGTGGATCCCCATGGACTGTGCATGGATCTCTTCATCCCTGTGGATCCCCACAAGCTGTGCATGGATCTCTTCATCCCTGTGGATCCCCATGGGCTTTGTCACCATGGTCATCACCATGGCTGCAGAGGAATCTTGGCTCCGATGCCTGGAGCACCTCCTGCCCCTCCTCCTCCACTGACCTTGGTGTCTCCATGTTGTTTCCCTCACATGTTCTCACCTCCTCCTCGTCTCTGGCTGGAATTAACACTGCATCCCCAACTTTGTTTTGCTTTTCTTCTTACACCTGTTATCACAGAGGCATTACCAACACCTCTCACTGGCCCAGCCATGGCCAGCTGCATGTCCGTCCTCAGATCCATCAGGGATCGGCTCTGCTGGACATGGTGGGAGCTTCCAGCAGCTTCTCACAGAAGCCACCTCTGTTCCCACCCCTCTACCAAAACCCAGGCTGTGCAAACCCAACACAAGAGGTTTGTCCAGCACTGGCACAGGCTGCCCAAGGAAGTGGTGGAGTCACTGCCCCTGGAGGGATTTAAAAGATGTGTGGCTGTGGCACCTGGGGACATGGCTGTGTAACCTGGCAGTGCTGGGTTACTGGGTCAGGTTGATGATCTTAGAGGTCCTTTCCAACTCATATGATTCTAGTGACAAGGCTCTCCTTTCACACAGGGCTAACAAAAAACAAACAAACAAACAAGCGAACAAACAAAAAAGGCTGGTTGCAGAAAACCCAGCTTCCAGGCTCTTTCCTGAGGCCCATGGCACCTGCTCCCACAGCATTCAGTCCCTCTGGCTGTCAGAGTGCTCGCCCTGCTCAGGGAGCAGATTCACACTGTGCCTTTGAGAGTTTCCCACCACTGCAGCAAAACCATTTCACGGGCCACCAACAGCACAGACATGCCGTGATCCATCAGCCTTGTCCAACTGGGCTGACACCAGGAGCCCCGTGGGCAAAGGGCTGAGAGGCGGAATATGGAGAGCTGACTTTTTTACAGCAGGGTCACAGCAGGAGCGAAGCAAAGGTGGGAGATGAAGCAGAGGAGACCTGGGAGTTCATTTTCCAGATACTCCCTTCAAAGGCATCCACTTTTCCAGCACACAGAGCTGCATGGCTGGGGTTAAACCACGAGCCCCTTCTGACAAGAAGGCTGGGCACCAGAAACGTCTATTTTGGTTTATTTGGGGCTCACCCCTCCATGCCAGCTGCCCCTCTCCGGTGGCTGGCCATGTAGAGGACCTCCATCTGACCTCCCAGGGCAAAGTCACCCGGCACAGGCTGGTGGGGATGATTAGGATGCCGATGCATGCCGTAGCCGTGCAAATAATGTGGAAAAACGGCAGGCAATCTGGCCGAGCAGCTGTCGGAAGGTCGGTGAGATGAGGCGGCGCAAACGGGCCGGGGGCCACAGGGCGAGGAGCAGGAAGGCTGGAGGAGCGGGCAGCTCTGATCTGGCACAGCCCCATTCCTGCTTCCCCCCTTCCCGCATCCAGGCGGGGGCTGACCGCTCCCATCAGGAGCTGCTTCGCTGCTCCGCGCTCCTGCTACAGCTCAGGTCAACCTATTACTCTTAAATAATTCCCTGCTGCCGCTCCTGGCGGCTCTTTTCCGTCTTCCCTGCCTCTGCCCAGCGCGGTGGGGCGGACGAAAGGAGCTTTGCGCTCTGCTAAAAGCCGGCTCAGACATTCCCTGCGCTCCCGGCAAAGGCGCTCCCGCCGATCCCGAATCATTGCAGGCGGCAAGCGGGGCTCAGCGCCCCTTGCTGAAGGCAGGGCATCTCGGGCTGCGCTGGAACAGAGCTGGCACGGATTCCAAGTGTGCTCCTAATACAGCTGAGACCCTGCCTCTCTCATCCCGGGCTGCCTGGGACAGATTCAAGTCACCTATTCCCGCCCCGGCCTCGTTTGCTGCAGGAAATGACTGCAGAAGAGTCACAGCAAGTGCCAGCCCCTCTCCCTGCCGAGAGGAAAGAACCAGCCCCGTGTTTTGGTTTCTGTCCCCATGCTCCATCCTGGGAGCTGCCAGACTGGGTCCCTCACTCGCGCGGATGTGCGCAGACTTCCAATCCCTGTCTTCTTAATTGCGCTTTTAATTACATTTATTAATTGCATTACTGCTCGTCCGAGCCAGGCAATTTCCAATTTCTAAGTTTGATTTCAAAACCTGATAATTTCCCTTTTTACAATTCTTTTTTTTTCTTTTTTCTCCCCTCGGCGAAAACCCACCCCACCTTTTCAATCGGCTCTCATTAGTATGTACCTCTTGCTGCCATCTCCATTAAGTGACCTCCCTCATTATCAGGTGACACTGGCAAACGGCCACCGCAGAGCTATAATTCAATTGAGGGGCTTTTGAAAACACCATAAACACAGCTGGAATGGATGCTTTATAGGAGCTGGAGAGGAATTAGCTGCTGGAAAACCACGCACGGAGCCCAGAGCGCTCGCTCGAGGCCCGACCCGACGTACGGCGCTGGAGGAAGGGACATCACAACCACCCAGCCCACAGGGGAGCTTGCCATGCTGGCAGGACAATGGCACTCAGCAGGCAGAGGACAAACAGCCACAGGGAGCAGAAGATGCTCTGGTGTCCCGTGGCATAAACCTACTTGCTTTTTCCAGCCCAGAGACCCCCCCACTGCTGCCCACCAAATATAACTCTGCCCTTGCCAACACGGTGGCTGATCCACGGCACAGCAAGCCCAAGAGCTGGGGCTCCTGGTGGCTCCAGTCACTCCTGCTGCACAGGTCTTGAGGAGAAAGCTCAGGAGGGGCGGATGGCCTCATGGAATCCTAAAATGGTTGGGGGGTCAGGTAGGGAAAGACCACTGTAAAGATCACCCAGTTCCAAGTGGTAAAAGCCAGCAGCTTCCCACTGCTCTGGGAGGGGGCAGAAGAAATGGGTGGTGATGCAATCACCACTTCACTAACTTGGTGTTTACCGCCAAATTTCATCACAAAAGCCACATTTCTCTCCCATCCTGCATCTCCAGCCTTGAAGGAGCAGGCAGGGCCAGGGCAAGGGCTGGGAGGCAGTCTGTGCTTCCCTCCTCGGCTGCTGGTAGGTCAGTCCCAGTTTTGGAGACAGCAGATGGGAAGCCAAGATGGTCTAACAAGACATTTGAAAGTCAGACACAAGCGCCAAGAACGTGAAAACCTGTCAGTCAGAGAGCCCCCGGCTTCAGCAGCCCCGCATCTCTCCTGCTGGTGTGATTTTCCTGCTGGAAAAGGGCGTTTGGAGCAACCTCCCTCTCTGCAAGGGCATCCACGGCAGATGGCCCGGCATCCCTTTGGCTCTCATCTTCCTGGAGATGGTGGGCACGGATCAGGTGGATCCAGGTGGCCACAGTCAAGGTCTGCATTCCTGCAGTGGCTGCTTTAGTTTAGGGAAGCAATAGCAGGGGGATTACAGAATCAAGGGGGATTTTCCACTGTCCCTCCCCTCAACATCAAAATTCACTAGCGAAGTCAAACCACCAGAGTGATTTACCTCTACCAGGCAGCATTCAGGGTGGGGTGAGACAAGAAACCTCTTTTCCAATTCCTGCTTGAGGGCTCTGCCATAAACTGGACAGATTCTGTTTTTTTTTTTATTTCCCTTTTTTTAAATTATTTTTTTATTTTTTATTTTTTGTAGTTGCCACTAACTTTCGCTTTCTGGCACCCCATGGCAGCCCACTGGGTGATGCTCCGGGTGGCAAATGACTTCCATTAAGGCAGAGCGTTCACACAATGCATTACAAATGAAACCTAATGACAGGACACCGGCAGTACCGCTCCCACTTGATATTAATTGGGTGCCACTTTCTTTTAATGGTACATTAATTAATGCGGGATATCAACGGAAGTCCACGACACCCCCATTAATACAAATGAATTCATTATCATCGGTGTTACTGTGAGAAATGACAAATAAATCTGTAACAGTGGGGCACTTCAAATAATAGCCACGAATCATTAGGTATTGTCTTCGTTTATAGCACGTACTGCAAATATATACATTAAATCAATGGGTGCTTATCTAGCCACATGGCCTTCTCTAATGCCTCCTCCCTGGCTCTCAAGCTGTCCTGAGCCACCCTGGAGGGCCACCAAGGTGGCCAAGAAGAACTGGGGCTCACCACTTCACTGCCTTCTTGCTTTCTCCTCTTATCCCAGCACTTCTCACTATCCCCTTCTCTCAAGTCTTCAAAATATCTGATCAAAAGCCTCTGATCTAGCACGTGTAATCCTGGAAAGAGGATCACCTTTCCTTCCTCCATCTCTTGCACTCCCATTTTAGCCAGGCAGAAAGAAACCTGCCTGCTTTTCTACCTTATTTATTTATTGTACTGCTTATTTATCTGCTGTTCTGGTAGAGAAGTTAAAAGCACCTTTCCCAGAGCAGAGCAGCCCACCTCTGACCACAGGAAGAGCGGGTAACGCTGCCCTCAGAAAACTAAGGGAAAAACCCCACAGCTCCCTTTGGAATCTGGGATTTGTAAATCCCAAAGATCCCTCAAGAGGAAACTCCTGAAAAAGCCTGAGAGCAGGTCCCACCCTCAGTACAAAATCCATGCCGCTGTGCTGATTCAAAAAATACTTCCCTGTCTTCCCGTGGATGGCTTCATTAGCGGGGGAAGGATCGATACGGGTTCAGCTGGGGTCTCCTGGTCGGGCTGAGACAGCAAACCTCATCAAGCAGCGTTCCTGTCGGAGCCACGGCACGGGCACCGCTCTCCCACCGGAGCAAACACCCCAAATTCCCTGTCTCCCACTGCCCCTGGGCAGAGAGAGCAGCTGCCAGGCTGGGACAGCAGAATGTGCAGGGAACAGCCTTTTAAAATGCAATATATGGGGGCTGACTCGGCCTCAAAGTGCAGGAAAACCCAGGCAGGAGCTAGGCCGTGAAAATTAGGCACATAATGTAAAGGTATTTAGCCAGCAATCCAGAGGAGGGTTTTTTCCCAAATGGGGAAAAAAAACCCAAAGAGCACGATGCTCATCTTTAAACTGAAAGAGGAGAGATTTAGATTAGATGTGAGAAAGAGATTTTTTACTCAGAGGGTGGGCAGGCCCTGGCACAGGGTGCCCAGAGCAGCTGTGGCTGCCTCTGGATCCCTGGAAGTGTCCAAGGCCAGGATGGACAGGGCTTGGAGCAGCCTGGGATAGTGGAAGGTGTCCCTGCCCGTGGCAGGGGGTTGGAATGAGATGAGCTTTAAGGTCCCTTCCAACCTAAACCATTTGAAGATTCCTGGTGTTTCCGGGTGTCTTGTGTTGCGCTTGGGGACGAGACATTTAGGAAATAAGAGGGAAAAGGTTATTTTTAGCGTGACGGTGTGCCTGAGCCATGTCAACCTGATTTATTTTGTGGGTCTACTGGATGAGCTGTGCTTCTGATAAGTGTCATTAGAAATCGGGGGCTTGTGCTGTGATTTAACCCGTGAGGGGACCAGCCCTCGCTGATCCTGGCCCTGCCCACTGCCTCAGCAGCTTGAGAGGTCTCCTGACCTCCTGCTCGGGCTGTTTCTCAGGGATTTAGAGGCACAGGGAAGAAATTTTTCCCTCATATCTAATCCAAACCTACTCTCTGTCAGTGTGGAGGCACTCCTCAACATTAAGAGCCCAGAGAACTTGATAACCCCCTCTGAAAACCTGAGCTCTTCTTCAAGCTCCCGCCTAACCATGATTTGGGGAAGGATGGCAGCAAAAACTTCCAAAACCCCTTTTTTTTTCTGCAATTGCATTTGTCTGCCTGAAGTCTCATAACCTCTGTGTTGAGGCAAACAACTTTTCCCTCTAATTTCCCCTCGTGTTGCCCAAGGAACCAGCCTTTACAACCCAGCCCCAAGAGACGGCCAAGCCCATTGGGAAGTCACATCACAAGAGGGGTCAAAGCAATCTGCTGGTGACACCGGTTGTGTCAAGCAGATTTTAAAAATACCTGAAGTGGTTTTTGAAAAGGCCTGGTGTTTTATTATAAAAGGGCTGGGATGGTGTGTTGGGGTTTGTTTTGAAGGGGCCCCAGTCTCAGAGGGCCCCTGGGGATGTAACAAGAACGGATGGGGTCCTAAAAGCTCACCACAACATCTCCTGCAGGGATAGCACAGCAGGAAAAGGCTTAGAAAGCACATTCCAGCATGGGATATCTGTATTAAAGGGCAGGAGCCAAGTGAGAAAGCAGAGGGAGAGAGAAAACAAAGGAGAAAGAAAAACCCTGCACTTCTGTCCTGTCTAGAAACAGAGGGACGACTCCCTCCTCTGCTCTCTCAGTTCACCACATCTTCTTGCAAGCAGCAGAGGGGATCCCAGCTCTGCCAGCATCCTTGCCAGGTCCAATTTAACATGGCATTACCTGAGTGGGGGAGAAAAACCCCAAACCCAGACAGACCCAAACCCACATAACCCTGGCAAAACCTTCCTTGCTGAAACCATTCCCTTTGAGGCACTGGCTTCAGTCCCAGCCCCTTCCTGAGTGCTGACATCCCCCCATCAGGCTCAGACCAAGCCTTATCACCTCTGGCTGAGGAGCAGGAGAGAGTCAGGATCATTTGCCAGGGCAAGGAAAAACTAACCCTTGCATCCCAGCCCTCCTGCCACGGCTCCCGCTCCCCTTCCCGTGCTGATTGGAGCAGCTCATCCTTCTGCTGATTGCAGCTGATGGTCCTGGCTGGATTTTGCCCTTCCAGACCAGACCCTCAATTATCAAGGGTCTGGTTTTTATAAAAGGTTTGGTTTTTTAACTGTTTTTGTGTTGTTTTTTTGGGTTTCTCCCCCCCCCAGTTCAGCTAGCGAGTTTATTTTTTGCTTGGGCTCTTTCCTGCCCTGTCTGGATGTGCTGATGGATTTTGGGGCTTGCCAGAACCCAGCAAAACCAGGCTTGCTGGGTAGTATTAACTTCTAACCCCTGTGTAAAAATAGCTGCAATAAAGCAGAGTGAATAATATCAGCTTCACCTAATGTAACTTTGATTAAAAAGTGCTGCCCTGTTCATCACTCCCGGCTGGTAACTCCAGAGAGATGTCCTTCCCGAGGGATGCAAAGCCAGCAAGGTCTGGGGAGAGAGCAGCCAGCACGACAGGCACATTCCAGGGCAGCTGCTGAGCCTCACAGGCAAGGTGGAGTGACCAAACTCAGAGGAAAATCCAACAAAACAAGGGGGAAAAAAGGCAGATTCCTGCCCATCTGGGTAGCAAGGCAGCCCACAGACCCGTCCAACTTCAGTCCAGCTGCAGGACCAAACCACTGAGGTCCACGGTACAAAAGCCTCACCCCTTCCCTTCCCTCAGATGCAAAAACTCCCACGTATTTAATTATTCTGCTCTTCACTCCTGGTGCCGGCAGACTGTGTCAGGAGCTGTTTTGTTACAGCGTGCGGGAGGAGGCAGAAAAGGTTTTAATTTCACGCCATGCACCAGGCGCTGCAATTTTGGACACTGTTTGTTATCTGACTTCTGGCCCTATCTCTGGTCCCGGCGCTCCTCAGGCAGCCGTGGCCAGTTGGCTTTTTAATTTATTCTCTGCTAGAATGGGGATTCTGTTCAAGTGAGAGCCCTCACTGCCCAGGCATGCTGGTTTAATAACAAAATGCTTTCGAGTTTGGAGGTGCGACTCTGTGCCAGGTCCTGAGCCGCTCCTGGGGGGCTGCAGCTCCTGTGCCACAGCAGACAGGGCTGGAGGAAACCCCACTGCTGCAGATCATCTTGTCCTTCGACTTCTGTTTGCCCAGAAAGAAACAAAAAAATAAAAGAAAAATCACCTAAAATGGGATTAAAACAAATTCCCAAATCTGCCCCTCCTCAGATGGGTAACCCCAAATCAAAGGATGACCTTCTGGAGAGTGAGAGGAGTCCTAGGATGGTTTGGGTTGGAAAGGACCTTAAAGTCCATCTCATTCCAAGCCCCTGCCATGGGCAGGGACACTTCCACTATCCCAGGTTGTTCCAAGCCCTGTCCAGCCTGGCCTTGGGCACTTCCAGGAATCGAGAGGCAGCCACAGCTGCTCTGGGCACCCTGTGCCAGGGCCTGCCCACCCTCACAGGGAAGGATTTATTCCCAACATCCCATCCCATCTAGTCCTGTGCTATGGCAGCATGAAGCCATTCCCCCTTGCCCCTGCCAAAAGCCCTTGTAGGTACTGGAAGGAGCCCATTCCTCAGCAGAGGATTGAGGATGACTTGGAAAACAGCTGCCCTCATCTCTCCAGGCTGATCCTTTGCCCAGAAGCCAGGTGAAGAATTTCCTATGTTTTTGGCATAAGAAAAAGCCATGAAGTCACATTTGCAGGCTGGGAAGCCACGGCATCCCTCTTGTGTCAGATGTCCAAAATCCACCCCCAAAAACCAGCTGAGCACCTTTGAGACAATCGCACCTCAGGGAAACTCTCCCCAAAGTTTTTGTTGTGGGAGCCTTCCTCCCAAACCCTGACCCTGTCTTTCTTCCAGGGTGGTTTGTCAATACAGAGTTCAGAGCTCTGGGAAAGGACTGGGGATGAAAGGAATGGGGAGCAGGTAATTGCTGCGTGAAAATGACAGCGCAGCAATTTCCACGGGCTACCACGGGCTGTGGAATACCAAGAGGCAGCCAGCAGAGGAGAATCAATACCTCCCAAGAGGGTTGATTATTAGGGAGAGAAAAGGGGCTTGAGAGATCCATAAGTGCCTGATGAGTGACTATTTCCAAACGACTGCTGGCTGAATGAGAATTGCCTTCGGAAGGATGCCGCGACCATTCCCAGGGTGCGCCTTCAGCCCGGGGATGCTCCGGCAGGAGTGGCGAAGTCTGGCAGCAAAACACGGCTGTGCCATCATCCCTCACCTTCCTGAAGCCCTTCTCATGCAAAAGGGAGCTCTCTTCTTTCCAGGTAACATCCCAACAGGGATTTTAGGGAACGCCGGCTCTGGCATTTTGGCCTCTGCACCGGCGTTTCCTTCAGAAAGGCAGCAAAAAGGAGCTGCGGGAAAAAAACGTGGGGTTGCAATTTTTCTTGCCCAAAGCACCTCTGCAGTCATTAACAAACCACATCTGTCAGTTCCCTGCAGCAGTGTTCCACCA
The DNA here is from genome assembly GCF_030490865.1 of Poecile atricapillus. Taxonomy (NCBI): domain Eukaryota; kingdom Metazoa; phylum Chordata; class Aves; order Passeriformes; family Paridae; genus Poecile; species Poecile atricapillus. Next base: position 4,998,866 of record NC_081254.1, read on the forward strand.
GCACTTTTAAAATCCCAACTTCCACGCTTTGCTCAGCTCCTCCACGCTGCGGCCACACACGGGATCTGTCCCGCAGAACCATTAGCATCCCCCCAAAACCATGAGTGTGCCTGTTCTACTCCTCTCCATAAAACCACAGGAAGCCACCAGGATGTCCTCCAGCACTCCCAAGTGACAGTAACTTCAGTTCTCAGCCCCAGGAGAGCTGGTTACCCACAGCAGCCTTCCTGCTCCCCAGGGACAGCCGAGCATCCGAGCAGCCAAGACAACAACACAGGACAACAACATCACTTTGCTTCTCCCTGCTACATCAAGCGTGCACCTGCCAAACCGTCCTTAGGCTCAGCCTCTTGGAAAACACAAATTCAGGCACCTGCAGATGAAGATTTGCCCTCTGGACATGAACAGGGAGCTCACTTTAAACAAGGATGCCTCTGGGCATTCCGGCTTTCCGCAGGTTTCACGCGCCCAGCAGCTCTCTCTGCCAAGAGCAGGCTGCTGAAAACGCAGCTTGGAAGCTGCTTTTGGTGGCTTGGGGGAAATTCATGTTCAGCTTAGTGCTAAGCATGTTTAAATACAAAAGTTCCTCCTGGATGAGAGCAGCCAGGAGGCCAGGGAGTCTCATTTTCCCAGGGGAGAAACAATTGCTCACAGCATATCTGGGTGGAAAAAAAGAGTCAAAAACAGAAGAGCTCTCTCCTCTCTGACCCCCATGCAGCTCCTGCCTGTACAGTTATTTAGTTAGTTTAGCTTTTTTTGTTTGTTTTTTCAAAGGTGAAAACATAAATAGGATTTTCTTTCAGGAAGAGAGAGCAGCACAAGCAAGGAGGGAGTGAGGAGGGACCTTAAAGAGCAATTTTTCAAATGTCAGCAGGCAAGAGTTTGCCAAAGGACAGCTTAAATGTACATTTGTTTCTCAAAGGAAGGTAAAAAGGTGTTACAAGCCTCAGTTTGCACCCTTTAGGTCATCAGGTGGATTCTACAGCAGGAAAAGAGCAAGGCACAAGACATGCTCTCCAAAACCTTCCTCCAGAGGAATTTCTTCTATTGATATTTTTATTTTCTATGAAGTGTAAGAAGAATGAAAAGCTTTTTTGTTTAACTGGAGGAATTATTTGCTAGCACTTGCCTCGGTCCAGGGAAGGAAGGTGCAAAGCTAAGGATGCATGGCACCAGCAGTGGCAGAGCCAGCCCTTGGAGCTCCTTTGGGATCTGGAAGGATGAGGAAGCCCAGGGATAAGGGGCAGAGGACAGGAAAAGTTGAGAAATGAGGGGAAAACTCCTTCCTCTTTGCCCAAATGCCACTTCCTCCTCCAGCATCACACCCCTGTCTGCGATGGGAGGGTGTGTGTTGGGTGCACACAGTTTTGCTGTGATTCTGACAGCACAGGAATCAACAAAAGGAGTCCTCTAATTGAAAAACCGATTAATGAGACCTGTGAGGAAGCCAAACAGCCCCAACAAACCACCAGGTAAGAGCTGTTACCAAAATCCTATCCCTCCCCCTATGCCTGGATCAGAGGCAGTGATTAAACATCCAGCAGCAGCAAATGTGGGATATTTTGGGCACTGCCAAGCCCACCACTCACCCATGTTCCCAGAGGCCATATCCTGGCATGGAGACTCCAGCACTGCCCTGGGCAGCCTGTTCCAGAACCTGACAACCTTTTCAGTGAAGAATTTTCTCCCTAATATCCAATCTAGACACCCACTGGAGCAAAACACTGAAGCCAAAGAAAAATTCACCTGGCTGAGGATAACCCAGAGGCGAGTGCTAAGGCTGCAGCCCAAAGTGCACAGCCAGCTATAAATAAAAGCTAAAAAAGTGCACTTTTGATATCTGGGCGTAGTTCTTGCTCTCAACACACTCCGTGGAGCTGGTTCAAAACTCAGCCAGGAAATTTAGACAAAAGCACCTTGTCAAAGCTGTGATAAGGAGGAGGATTTTTTTGGAGGGGGAGAAGAAAGGTGCCTGTTAATCGCCCACTGCATCCAACCCCAAGGGGAGAGAGCAGCAAGACCTGCTCTGCCAGCAAAACCCCATTAAAGAGCAACACACAAAAAAATAACATTTGGAGAGCGCATCTCCTTCAAAACAGCTGCACCCAGCAAACATTCCGTGGCCTAAGACTCAAATGCTGCTCTTCTTCCCATCCATCAGGCTCAGTGAAGGATTTGCTGTGTGGGTTTTGTTTTGTTTATTACTTCTAATGACTTTCTCATTATCATTTTGCTGTGAAACATAAACGATGGTTATGGGAGAAATCATATTATTTGGATGGCTTTATTAAATTAGAGAGCAAATCTGTGTATATTTCTGGCTCAGGATAAATGTTTGAACTTTGAGAGGCCAAAATTCATTTTCAGACAAAGCCATTTTCGGGAGCTTTGGAATCAGTGGTTAAATTTGCCCTCAGCTGCAAGGGAGATGTATGGGGGTATTGCTCAATTTAATCCCTCCTAGAGATTTAACCAAACCACCAACCCAAAACCCCGCTTCTAGTCCTGCTTATGAGAAACTCGAGACTTGTGTGAGAACATAATGGAAAAATAAAGGGAAAATAGCACTGAATAGGAACACAATAAAATAATAAAATCATCCCGTCTCCGTGTGCCCATTCCCCTGGTTCTCACGGGGGGGACCTCAACCAGCTCACGCATTTTCCGTGAATAAAATCACTGCCTCCACAACAAGGAAAAGTGCTCATTCCTACAGGTACTGCTACAGCTGAGAACACCAGCACAGCTCCACCAGGAATAGCAACATCAGCCAGCAGACCTCCTGTGCAGGTGGAAAACCATGCCAGCACGGGCTGCCTGCAAGGGTTAGGGATGTGCCACTTAAAATACACAAGGAGAAGTCTGGCACCTTCTCTGCATCAGGTTCCTGCAGGACCCAGCCTTTGGTGACAGTGGGGGACATGTGTGACACAGACACATGGGATGAGAAAGCTGCTGCTAAACTGGCAGAAGTTTCAGTTTCCTCCTCTTTTCCATCGCTCCATCCCTTCCTCCCTCCCGGTTCAAGGAAGCCAAATGCATTTTCCACGCAACAAATCAAAGCCCACCCCAGCCCCCAGCCTTTTAGAACCAATACCTGACACTGGAATAAACCTGTTAAAAAGAATAAATTCCCCCAAGCACACCCAAAGGGAAAAAGCAATAGAAAATCAACCTTGATAAAAGAAGTATTAAATGAAAGCACTTTCTGTGTGCCAACTCAAAATGTATGGGCCACAACAAGCTTGGTGAGAGAAATCCCTGCTGGGAAAACACAGCGAGGAAAAGTGGAGGGGAAATAGTTGGTGTCTTCCACTCACCATTAGGGCAGAGAATATGATCTGACCTAGAAGGAATGGGCTCTGAGGCAGTGGGGCAGGTCTGTGGTCTACAGGACCCCAGAGGGTCTCCAGCAGCCCGAGCTTTTTGTGGGAGCACAGCACTGAAAGGGACACACAGCAGGAACATGCCGAGCTGGAAACAAGCAAGGTCTACTCTGGTAGTAATTCAGCAGTCAGGATCAGAGGAACTTGGGGAAAAAAACAGGGAGAGGGGCAGTTTTTGAAGCAGGGACAGCTCCATGGAGCTGGGCATGAGCAGCTGCACTCGGCCTCTGGAGGATGGAAACCAGGAGTGGGTGCTGTCTCTCCAGTGCCCGGAGCAAAGCACACCAGGCCATCCTTCCTGCACCTCCACAAGCTGCAGCTGGGCAGAAATGCAGCCCTGGCATGCTAAACCCTCCCTGCCCTGGTGGCACATGGTGGGTGGGCAGCAGGAGCAGCTCCCCCAGCTCCAGAGCCGAGAGATGCCCACCCCTGCCCAAGGAAAAAGGAGAGGGAAAAGCAGATGTCTGAGTAAACTGAAACAAATGAACTTTAGATGTGAGTAGAATGAGTTAATTAAAACCTCCTTGTCTCAGAGTGTCTGGGAGCTCCAGGCAACCACCATGTGTCAGCACTACCACTTCCTCTCCAAGGACTCCCACTGGATTGCTAAAATCCCCCCAAACACTCGGGAGCATGCTTCTCCTCCACTGCTGTAAGGGAGGTCCTTTGGTCCTCTTGAGCAGATTTATTTTCACAAGAGCCATGCAGCTCCTTCTGTTTGCTCCTCTCCTTCCTGCTCCTCCTCCTCCTCAGCCCCTGCCAAGGTGCCTGGCAGCCCTTTGGGTTTCTGACACCAACCAGCCCCACTAAGGCTACAACACCACCTGTGCCCACAAATGGGAGGAAAATCCTTGTGAATCCTCCCCACAATGCTGGTGCAGAAGGGCCTGAACCAGAGGACAGCTCTCTGCATCAAGGCTGACACCCACCAGCCCATCTCCTGGCATCCCCCATCCTCCTGGATGCCCAGGGGAGAGCTCACATTCCTGAGCTTATAGGAACAACAACCCTTTTTTGTTCTGTACGTGTCTGGCCATATCTTATTTCTAGACCCACCGCCAGGCAGATGTTTCAGATGCTCAGGTGGAAGCCATGGATCCATCTGGGAGCACAGAAAACGAAGGATGGCACCTGAAAGGAGCCTCCCAGCGCCTGTGCAGAGCCTGCACTGAATAAAAGGCTGAGTTAGGAGACAGCAAGGAGCAACACCGTGTTTCACACTCCACCTGCACCTCGGAACGGGGCTGCAACACCAAGCACGGTGATGAAGAGCTGATGTGACACTCTTCTAGCAAACTCCTGTGTCCAGGAATGGCGTGCTGCTTCTTACAACAAAAGGACAGAAATCCTATAAACACATTTATCCTTTGCAGAACACCTCCTGACACCAGATCGATGGGAATAACCCTTTACCCACAAGAAGCTGGTGAAGCACCTGGTTCAAGTTCCATGTCCTGTTCCCCCGGTGTTGCCACCCCCTTAATTCCTGGCCACACCATTTTCCAGAAGCAGAAGCACCCCAGAGGATCCAGCACTCCACCAAACAAATGGGGAGAGCAAAATAGAGAAGAGCAACTTTTGCCAACCATCTTTTTCCAAATTCATAGAAACAGAGAGAGAGAAGAGCTTGGGAGGCAAAGCCTTCAAAAGTTAAATGTATCATGAAAAAAGGAAACTTCTGTCGCTGCCTAAAAAGGTTTTTGACAGGTCTTCATTTGTAACCCACAAACAAATGCAGTTTCTCATGCTCCATGGACTCTAATATCACTTCAGAGCAGAACCTGAACCCAACTCTCCGTTGAAAAGCTGGAGAAGCAACCGCATTAAAGCAGCTCTCTTCACTGCCTTTGGGTACACCAGAAATCTTTCATTTTGGGAGCTGCACCTGAAGTGCCTGGGAGCACAAGGTGAGCAGGCAGAAACTGCTGCTCAGAATCATTTCAGTGGCTTTGGGTGGGCCAGCTGCAGTGAAGTCAAGCCTAACAAACAAGGCACTGTTACACAAGGCAGAAGGAAAAAGCGCTCTGCCCTATTTAAGCAAGTTTCAGGAATCCCTTTCATGTCAGAGTCGATGAGAGAAGCTGGTCCTAACCCAACAATTCAGGCCCATGTGGCCATTGTGTGCTGCCTGGGAAAAGGGGACAGAAAGTGAAGAGAGTCATCCACCCACAGGAGGGTTAGGGAGAGAGAAGAGAATAAGAACACAGACCACCTCAAAAGGCAGAGGCAGCAGAACAGCCTGCCCAGAGAAGCTGTGGTTATTCCTGGATATCCCTGGAAGTGCCCAAGGCCAGGTTGGATGGGGCTTGGAGCAATCTGGGATAGTGGGAGGTGTCCCTGCCCATGGTAGGAGGGTGGGACAAGATGAGTTTTAAGGTCCCTTCCAACCCAAACTCTGAACATAACCACTGCCACAGCCTCTGCTCTCAATCTGAAACCTCAAAACCAGCTACAAGAGCACTGAGGATGGAGCAGCGGTCCCTGGCTGCCTGCTCCACCTCCCGACATTCCTTCTTGCTCATCCCCTTCAAAGTTCAGCCAGCACAACCTACTTGTGCAGAGTCCCTTGTCAGACATTTACAAACACAGCTGAGCCTGGAATCCCATATTTCATCTGGACGACAGGAGCAGAGCGTTTTTACCTCTTAATTTTGTGTTAATTTTGCTTCCTTGCTTTCTTCCTGCAGAGTTCCCAAGATTTCGTGTCAGCCACTAACTCATCCCTCATCCTGAGGGCTACAGAGCCCAGGTTTGTCACCAGCCAGAGGAATCCTCTAGAAAGAAAACCTGCAGGAGGGAGATAAGCAGCATCTCCTCCACTCATCAGAATTCAGGGAAAAGACCAAAACAAATATTAATGAGAGGCACTTAGCTGTGCCTGTTCAGCAATCAATAACAGAGGACAGGGTACACAGCTGGGCTGGGCATCTCACACCATTGCTGTGCTGGGGTCCAGACTGGGGGGGTTCTTCTCTAATCCCCTCCTTGGGGCTGCTCTCAAAGCCCCCCTGTCCCCTTCCACAAGCTCCCAGGACCAGAGAGACAAGGGACAGTGACTAAAACCTCACTTTTGTGTTTAGTGGATACATCCACTCCAACTAGCCACGCTCCCCTTCTCGTTAAGATTTTTATCAGTCTCCTCCTTCTGATTACTCCAAATTCCCAGCCCTGCCAGAGAGAGCTCTGGAGCATCTCTGTGTTGGGGGGTGGCATTTTCTCAATGTGAGCAGCAGGGAGAAAGCCCAGGGCTGCTTGGGGAAGGGGACAGCCAAAGGCTGTGACCACAGAAGGACACAGAGCGATGCCACCTGAGCTGCAGGGACTAATTGGAGAGCAGACCGGTGCCTGCAAGGAGATTTGCAGCTCCGGAGCCTCTCTACATTTCTGTAAAAAGAGAAAAACCTTCCTCTGTGTCTCTCCCTAGTGTGGCTTCTCCTCCGAAGCTCTGCAGGTTTAGTTGGGTGTTCGGCACCCACCTCCTGCCCAGGGAGGGGACCCAGCCCAGGGGATGCAGCCCCAGCTCCCTCCCTTCCAGCAGGATTCCAGGCTGGCATCCGAGGGCTCGGGCTGCGGGAGGAGAATGGCTTTCAGCTCAATTACCCTTCACATTCCAATTCCATCACGCTCCGGTGAGGCTTTTTAAGCAGATTCCCACCCCACCCCCCAAAAAATAAAGCCTGGCTGCCGCAGCCCTCAAGCTCGAACGTGCAGAAGGGAGGTGAGGCTCTGCTCTCCTGTCCCTGCTTCCTGCCTTTCCCAAAGATCTCCTGGAGGTTGCCTTCTCCTCTCCTCACCATTCATGGAGCTCTTCCTCCAGCCTCTGCTTGCCTCTCCCGAGTCCAAAACACCAGACATGTGGGGATTGGGCTCCTTGGATCCAGCTGCACACATCTGGGCCTCCAAACACCCCCTCCACCCCACGGACAGCACAGCGCAGACACCCACGCTCCGTCTCAGAGGTGCCACCGTAGGAAAAGCAGGTGGTGAAGCACTCTCTGTGTCTCACAGCCAGGTGAGAAATGGGTTTGCTGCGTGTCAGAGGAGAGCTGACCCCCTCCTGGCACTGTCTGGGCACATCGAGGGTGACGGTGGCACGTGGAGGTGGTGATGGGGGACAGGTGAGGGAGCACACGCTCTGGAGGTGCGAGCTTGCTGAAAAGCTGCTCTTCACACAGGGCAGGCCTTGAGTCCCGGGCCCTCAGAGAGGAGGTGGACAAGGGAGAGCCTTGCAGTGAAGCCCTGTGACACGGTGGGACACCAGGCTGCTGGTGATCTCTGCCACTGGAGGAGGATCCAGCCTTCCAGCCTTCTCCTCAGCCCCCAGCAGGACCTAAGGTGTGCTCAGAGGCAATGCCATCGCTGTGTCACACAGGGCAGGGGTGTCCCCCCCTGCACAACTCCTGGCCTTTCCCCCCAGCACCCATTTCCCTGCTGGCTGCAAGGACTGGGTGACTTGCAGTGCCACCACCCTCGTGGGGTTCACGCCAGCAGGCACAGCCTCCCTGCAAAATTTCTTTCCCCACAGGCATGAGCTACAAACAGGAAAAACAAACCATCCACCTGTCCTGCTGTTTCCCTCTCAGCCCCCTCAAAGGCAGGGCACGGGCAGCACATCCTGGAGCATCTCCTGGGGGCTGAGGAATCTGCAAGCACACATCTGGCCACGCATTTCCAGCCTGTTCAATAAAGTGTTTTTCCAAGCACTGGCGCAGCAGCTCCTGACCCAGGGAGATTCGGGGTCATCTGAATCACCTAGGCAGTAAAAATCGTTCCCCTTTCAGGGTTTTCTTCCAGCTCTGGTTATGGGATGGAGAACAGGTAGATCCCTCTTTTTCCACGGCTCGTAAAACCACGCTCTCAACTTACCTCTAAACAAAGATTTACTAATTAGGGAAAGATCATCTTCCACAGCTCGGAGCTGTGGCCGAAAGCACCTCCCTGGCACCCCTTGACCACACAGAATGAGCTCAGTCTCCTGGAAAAAGAGGGGTGAGCCACCATCACCCTACACAAAGTGACAGCCGTGACCACCTCTCCTTTTTCACCCACACTGGGTTGACATCCTGTCTCAGAAAAACAAATAAATATGTTTCACAAACCTCCCATAAAGCAAATCTCCAAAGCTAAAGGCTCCCCATTTTTTTCCTCCTTGAACCAAAATTGCCTTGAACCCTCTATTCACTTTCCCTGCTCTCTCCATTATTTGCACTAACAAAATAAATCACCCACATTTTAAGTTCCCACAGCAATTAATGGTTGAAATTAAGTAATGGCCCCTAATTTTGATTGAAAGTTCTACTTAGATCGAATTCCCTCCATTTGTAATGAAAATAGTTTGAAACAGATACAAACAGTTCAGCTCACGCATAAATATTTAAAAAAATCTTATAGAGAGGCTGATTTAGTCTATTATTCTACCACAAAGTTTGACCAGCAGTAGAAAGCTTATTATACATGACTGTCACTGACACATTACAAACTAATAAAACACAAAATGCAATTCTCAAGAAGAAATTGGAATGAATCTATTGCAAGAGCGATTTTTATGGTTCTTTTGAAATGCTATTTCTCCCCAGCTTTGCTGTCAAAATGGCAACATTTTCCCTAAATATTTCCATCTTAATTAAAAATGGTGTTTTTATGGAAAAAAGCGCCTCTCGTGCCAGCTGCAGCTTCACATTCCCATGCTGCACGGAATGAGGATGCTAATGTGTGCCCACCTCACGGATCTGCTGCTGCTCTTGGTTGCTGCAGGTGGAAAAGGGCCTGGACCCAAAAATTCCAGCGTCCCTCACAGCATGACCTTAATCATCCCTTCATTTAGGTGCTGTGACTGAAAAACCAACAAACTGCGTGATTGTGTGAGTAAAAAAAAAAAACCTTAAATGTATTTTCAGTGATGGGTGTTTTTGTTTCTTGTTGCCACTCAGCACCTGAAAGAGATAAAAACCATTCCCACACCCAGGCACGGTCCTGCTGATGAAGGTGAGGTGTGGACAGGGAGGTAAACAAAACAGGGATGTGAGAGGAGAGGATGCAGCTTTTGCTGGCTGGTATGGGTTAATAAGGTACATCCCAGGCTTCTGGGAGAAGGTGGTAACCAGAGGAAAGGGAGATAAAATAAAACAAAAATGGAGATAAACCAGCAGGTCACATTCACTCCCTCCTCACCCCTCTGTTCCCGGCACCGCAGAGATGCCGGGGACAGGGAAGAGACCTTGAAGCCATCTGCTGCCCAGATGTGTAAGTGTAATTACACTGAAAGGGCTGGGCTGGAATGTCCCCTGGAAAAGAGACCTTCCATCCAGCCCAGGCCTGAGCTGCTGCTGCAGCAGGAAGTGCTGTGGGACCACAGGCCATTGTTTCTGCTCCAGAGGAACGTGCCTGGTCTGAGCAGCCCACTGCCAGCAGGATCCTGAGCAGCCACCATCCCTTGGCATCTGCCATTCTAAGCTCAGACACTGGCCTGATCTCAAGGATGACACTGGGACAGACCCACCAGAGCTCTGAAATCAGCAGGTAGGTGCCCTCAGCACCCACATGAAGGAGCTCGGGGAATGGGGATGTTTTTCCTTTTCCCCATTCCTTCCATGATGAAGGATTACTGGTTTGTCCAAGTTACTTTGCCCTTCTTTTTTGCCTGTGTTCTCCTCACTCAGAGAATGTTGCTGCACACTTTCCATTCCTCTCCCTCAAGATAATTTCCTAATTTCTCATCACGACAGCTCCTCCATGGAGGCACCAAATTACCTGCTGTCCCAAACAGGTTCCCCTTTCTGGTCAAAACCTGCTGTTTTCCCCGTTCCCCTCGTCCTGCCCAGCACTGCACTGGCCAGAACAGCACAACTATTTCTAATTTTCAGGCTGCCCCCCCACCCTGTTTTGCTGCAGTACCCTTCCAGAAAGAGCCCAAGTTTTGCCTGGCGGAAATGACTGTTATCTCCAGGACACTTTACACATTACTTCCACGCCATTTGGAGTTTTCCGCCCCAGTAGTTTCTGTTGCATCTCTCATTTCACTCCTCGGTCACGTGTATTAAAGGACCAGGGTCTCCTGTTCCCTGGTGAATCCAGACAAGGGACAGGGGACACTTTTCTTTCTCCCTAGGACGTCACTCAAGGCCCTCTGGCATCACAGCAAACACGCCAGCACTAACAACAAAAACTTGCAGGCAGATGGACCTTCAGAGTGAAGGATGTTCCAGGTCTGAGCACCTATTTGCTCACAGCTTCAAAGGAAAAAGTTATTTAAAGTGAGGGCGGGGAGCCCCTGGCACAGGTTGCCCAGGAAAGCTGTGGCTGACCCAACCCTGGAAGTGTTCAAGGGTTTGGAGCAACCTGGGATAGTGGAAATTGCCCTTGCCCATGGCAGAGGGATGGACTAAATGACTTTTAATACCCCTTCCAACCCAAACCATTCTAGGGTTCTGACATCTACGATGCCAGCTGTGCAAACCCCTCCAGCCCCAGCCCCACGTGTTACTCAATGCACTGCAGCCTGTCTCATTTAAACCCTTTTCCTCCAGTCCTGGTGGAAAAAAGCAGGGAGAAGATGACAGCTGGTGCCTGCTGTGCTTCCAAGCTCTTGCCTGAAGACACCGCCAGCATCCCAAAGCCAGAAGGAAAGCCCGAGGCAGGGCCTGCACTTCCCAGCCCATTTCTGGTTTTTTTGCACGTGGAAAACAGCAATAAAGCCGATTAAAACTGAGGACATCTGGGAAGTTTGGGAAGTGTTTCACCTGCTGCTGATCATCACCTGTGTAACAGAGACCCTCTTGCTACAGCAAACACCACTTAAATCCCCACTTCCTATTTGTCCAACAGGCACTGGAGGTGAGAGATCACCAGCACTGGGCCTGCCAGGATGGAGGGGAGATGGAAGTGCTTCAATCCAGCCAGGAAGGAGAGCCAGCTTTTCTGTCCAGCAGTGCTTTACGAATGAGCAGCTTCGGCAACTCACTGAATTGCTTGCTGCCTTTCCAGGAAGTTTTGAAAACAAAACAAAACAAAACAAAAAACCCACAATAAAGAAATTTTTTTAATAAATAAATAAATAAATAAAAATTGAAAGTCATCTGATTTGCTGAGGAGAAGTTCAAGACACTTGCAAATTTTTCACGCTCAAAGGTAGCGGAAGGAAGGGATGACTGGATTTGGGGGATAAGTTATTCACTGTAAATTATTTTTTCAGTTCTAAACTCTGCACAGAAACACAAGGATCAGGAGAGAAGGAAAATAATGAGTGAAGGAAAAAGAAAAAATAAAAAAAGAAGCAAGGAAGGAAAGCAGCCAGGAGTGATTATAGACCGTTTTTCCAATGTGGTAGGAACATCTTCCTTATCAGCTCTGTTATCATCACCTCCATTGTAATGGCTCTTTATTTAAAGCAGGAGAGGAAAAAAAAAGCCCCAGAAGGTGTCTGGGAGCATGCAAGGGACTGGCTAATGCAGCTGAGGGGGAGCTCAGCTCGTGGCAGCTGCTTCGTATGCGCAGCATCAGGCCTCCAGCCATGGCAATAGAATTATACGAGCCCCTGAAGACTCTCGGGCAGGATGGCAGGGAAACTGATGTAATTACTGACATTATTACCCTTAAAGCAAAATAATAATTTTAATTACAGCAAGGGCTTTTGGGCCTTTCTCTGCTCCTCTTTCTCAGTGTGTAGCACGGCCTGGTTCCAGGCTGTGCGATGGGACGGGGCAGTGGCGCTCCCCTCCTTCCTCCCCTCCTTCCTCCCCTCCTTCCTCCCCTCCTTCCTCCCCTCTTTCCCCGCCAAGCACTGCTCTGCACAATTGAGAAAAAGACATCATAAAAGCCACGACTCCAGCTACGCCCCCATATTAAGGATGGAGATGGTGTCCAGCAGCTTGTGAAGGCTCAGTCCCAAAGGCTGCTCCCCGAGCAGAAGGAACCGCTGCTGATGGCGAGTGCCCGCCTGCCTCCCAATTAAAATAAATTGGCAAATCAGGGCTAAGCTCAGGAGAAAAGACACCTGCAAGCTGGACTGTGGTCGCCTCAACACTGCTGTGTGCAGACCAGAAACCTTCCTTTCCATTTTTAAACTCCTTTCCCAGAGCCCTGCTTGCTTAAATTCAGGACGAGAGGAGCACATTCCCAAGGCAGAGGGGCTGTGGTTACAAGTTTGAAAGCAGAGCTCTAATTCCTGTGCCCTTGTGAAGTTGCTGGCACTTCTCTTGTGGTGCAGCTGTGATTTCATGAATGACTGAGGTGCTGAATTGGAATCTCTGTCCCAGTGCCGAGCTTTTTGCTGGAAGATCATGGAAATGTGGAATGGTTTGGGTTGGAAGGTACATTAAGGGCCATCAAGTTCCAGCCCCCTGCCACAGACACCTTCCACTAGACCAGGTTGCTCACAGCCCCATCCAAACATTGTCCCTGAGCACTTCCAGGGGTGGGGGTGTGCAACCTCAAGATGTAACACACATCACATCATCATAAATCACCCTGTGTGTTATAAATATAACAGAAGGAATGAGGTGGGGGAGAGCACAAAAGGGGAGAAAACTCCAATGGAAACCTCATGAGGGAACATTCAGCAAAGAAGCCAACAATTAGAAGACTTTTCTGCCAGCATGTCAGAACTACTGATGCTCCAAGGCCAAGAGAATGGATGTCTCACACTTGATTGGCAAGCTCGGGATGCTGGGGAAGGAAGGAGGAAACAGCTTTTCCCAAGGAGGTACCAGACTTGGAGTTAGTTTACCTCATAGTACAATTTAGGTTGGAAAAGCCCTGCCAAGGCCACCCATGTCCCCAGGTGCCACATCCTCTCCAGGGATGGTGACTGCACCGCTGGAGTTAAAGGCAAATGGAAAGTTGTGTGGAAGCCCCAGGAGGTTTCCTGCTTGGGGCTGGGACAGCAAGCCCAGCAGGCACCCAGGAGGAACAGCCCACCCTGACATCCCCATCACAGCAGGCGCCACAAACAGGGGCTCAGCTCCACTCCACTGGCATGCCTCACCTACAAGCATTGAACCGTGACAATCCAAGAACTCTGAGTTCCCTGCGGATCCAGCCAAACGGAAAAAAAGATTAGATAAAGCAGATTGGACTTGCCAGAAACTGAGGCATGGCCACAACAGCCTGCCACAGGCTTGGCAACAGATCTCTCCTTGTTTAAAAGCCAAAATCCTGAAACTCCCAGAAACGTGGGACCTTGGTGTCGGGTGAAAAGAAGCTTGTGAGCAGGAGATGAAGTGCAAGGGATGCATCCAAGAGGAGAACAAACCCTGAAGGTCAGAGTAGCAAGCACACAAGTAGCTAACTAATGTACTACGGCAGCACCACGGGGCACAGCCACGGGCACGCACGTCCTCGCAAACTGGAAAGCCATAAAAGTCTATTACAGCAAATCAAACAGCAGCCAGCATGACAGCCATTAGCCTGAAATGAATACACGGGAACTTAATGAGCTCTGTCGAGGCCAGCTTGGTGAATTAAGTTGCCAATTCTAGCAGGATTCCCCTTTTCTTTGCAGACTTGAGAGCGCCCGCCCCGCCTCGCTGCCTTTTGACAAGCAGAGCACGGGGCGCCCTTGCCCAGACGGGACGGACGATTACGCTGCAGCAATATCCCTCTCCCGGCCCCCCGGCAGCTATTCCAGGGATGAGATTAGCACACAGCAAGCACAGAGGACCGGTGCCACTCCAGCAGTCCCGGTGTGGGCATTCAGAGCTGCTGTGCTGCATCCTCTCCATCCCTCCCCACGCAGCAGAGCGATCGCAATCCGCGGCCCGTGCCCAAATAAATTCCCATCCTCACACCGAGCGGGCCACGTAAAACACCAGGATGGGTATTTAGAGGCAGTATTGTTTTTAAAGGTCAGTTTACTTCATGTTCCATTTATTTATGCACACTCTTCTTTTGACTTTCCAAGTGCCACACAATAGCAGTGAGGTTTAAATAGCCTTTCGGTTGCTGCTCCATTAGCTACGACAACTGCAAATCGATACATCCATTTATCTCAAAATTAAAAAGAGAAAAACCCTCATTAGCTGCCAAATCTGCACAGAGCCAGTCTACTGAAAACCACACTCGGCTCTTCTCTTTCTCCAAGTCCAGCCCTCTTCATTCATTATCCACAGGCCATTCGATTCGGGCTGGGTGCTCTCTCAGGTGGATTTTGGTACCTGTGCCCTTGCTGCTTGCCCTCAAGCTGTCTGGAGCATGGGGTGACCTGCCATCCCTCACCATGGCTGGTCCTCCAGCCCCAGCTGCTCCCCACCTGTCCCCCACCACCTCCAGCTTCGAGTAGTCATGGACAAGCAACAAGCAAAACTTGTGGCTCAGCACAAGCCTGATCTCCTCCTTGACAGCTGTGCCACCACACACAGGAAAAGTTTATTGCTGACACCTCCCACGGCCTGCACCCTTGGAGGGTCCTCTTTAGGTGGAGAGACCCCATCCCCTGCTCTCACAGTGCCTGGCAAAGCAAGGATCTTTCTCCCTGGCAAAAGAACAGGAGTGCCTCCAGGATGCTGGCTGAGCAACGCATTTGTGGCTCATTACCTCTGATCGGTGCCCTTGGTTAAAGATCAGGGGTAGAAACTGGAAGCTGGCACTCACTGCCTTGTAATTAGATTAGGCCAACCTCCAGGAGAGCACAGCTCTGAAGGCCAAGTTCTCGGTGGCTGCACGGGGGGAACACCGGGCTTGCTGTGCCCCACACAGCCGGGCAGTCCTGGAAATCCCTCGCAGCAGAACCACAGCTCACGTGCACAGCAGTGTGATAGGAGGCAGAGGGGCTCTAAGGTGCAGCCTCTCCTTTTGTATATTTTCTTCTTTTTTTGTCCAGATCGCCTGCCTGCAGTTCCCTTTCCTCAGCCAGCCCTAATTTTCTACGTGTGAGGGCAAGGAGTGCTAGGACACAGGGGAATGGCCTTCAACTGCAAGAGAGGAGGTTTAAATTAGATATTGGGAAGAAATTCTTCCCTGGGAGGGTGGGAAGGCCCTGGAACAGGTTGCCCAGAGATGCTGTGGCTGCCCCATCCCTGGAAGTGTCCAAGGCCAGGTTGGAGCAACCAGTGGAAGGTGTCCCTGCCCATGACAGGAGCTGAACTAGAGGAGCTTTAAGGCCCCTTACAATCCAAACCAGTCTGCAACTCTAAGATTCCATGATTCCAAACCAGGACCTTTGCCCTCCCTGCTCCCCAGGCTGGGCACAGGTTAATACTGGAAATGGGGAAAAACACAAGCTTGGAAATATTGACTCTTAGGACAGAAGAAGAGGAGCAAGAAGAGATGTGGCACAGCTTCTCCAGGTGTACAAAAAACTGGTGTTTAACACAGCCCTGATTCCCAGAGTTGCCACACAAACCCATTTCCATCTCTCCATGTGAAGGGCAGGTCACAGCAAATCCAGAGGCCAATCTGGGGGCAGGGGAGAGGAGCCTGTTCGCTCTGCTCCCATCCCACTGCCATTCCTTTTGCTCTGCAGACCTCTGCAGGAGGAGCACGACCGCGAGGAGCAGCAGCAAGGCACGACAGCCACCCGCCAGCTCCAAAGGCGGGAGCGGGGGGCACCTGGCGTGGGTTTTGCCAAGTCATTTCCCCACCCCTCGTGCTCTGAAGAGCAGCAGAAATGCCTCTGACCCGGTGTCACTCTCACAGGGAGGTTTCAGATGACTCGGCGCTAAGATGAGACTCCAGCTCCCGGCTCATACATCAGGAGCAGCTCTAATGAAGAAACCTCATCCTGGCAGCAAGGGGATGGGGAGGGATCAGAGTCCAGCACGGTGGGGCAGCAGCAGCAGCAGCAGCAGCAGCAGGAATATTAAATACACCCTGGTAACACAATCGTTTGCACCTCTCAGTTACCAAAGCTGCTCCATTTTGCAGCGCAATGGGACCTCACCCGCACCCCGAGGAACAAAAACTTCCCTGGCACTGTGGTGCAAAGAGAGGTTTTCCTCCACTGGAGGATGCCAAATGCTCTGCTAAACCCCTGTTTCAAGTGGAATATCCTTGCCTTCTCCTCCTGGCACCAGAAGCCATGGCCTTAAAGCCTAAATTCACATCAGACCTATAAACTCCTGGCCAAGTCAGGCTGCAGGTGCAGAAGCTGTCCCTGACGGACGAGTCCCTGATGGAGATGTCATCTTCCATGCAGTGGCCAGCACAGAGAGCAGCAGAAGGTTGTGGAGACTCTGTCCTTGGGGATATTCAACATTTGGCTGGATACAGCCCTGAGCAGTCTGACCTAACGTGGAAATTCTCACTGGATTAGTGGGAGCTTGGGCCTGATGATCTCCTGTGGCCCTTTCCCACCTATTTTATTCCAGGGACATTATGGGATGAATCCTGCTATGGAGCTGTTAAAGGAAATCACCAGAGGCCTTTGGGCAGTACTCTGCCGGAATTCAGGCATTTGGAGAAAGATTTGGTCCTGCCTCAGGTCACCTCTGTGACAAGAGCTGTGCATCCCCCCCAGCTCCAAGGAAGAGACCAAGACACAGATCCTCATTTATGCTCATTCTTAAACTTCCCACTTGTCATGGGAGAGATGTCATGAAAACACCACATCTCCTCTTCCACCTCCTTCCCCCAACACCCAAAACACTTTGCTTCTGCCCATTTTCAGGTGGTAACTTCCAGAAGTTTCATCCTCCCGCAACCCCGTGAGGGTCCAGGGCAAGAGGACAGCCCTATACATTGGTGGCCAGCTCTGTGGTGGCAACCAGAGAGCACAGGTGGCCACTGAGGGAAGAGCCAGGAGCCAGGCAGAGGTGATCCCTACCTCTGGGATGCGGACGCTGTAGGGCTGGTTGTGGAACTGTGGGGCGTTGTCGTTCACGTCTCCGACCTGGATGTTGACTGTCCCTTTGATCACCTGTGGGCCCAAGGACAACAGCTTTAAGCGTGGGTTTGGAGCCTAAAGCCAGCTTGTGGCTGTGTTTTCGGGCTTTGGGCCGAGGGGTGAGCCCTCTCCCCTGGAGGAAAGGGCCCGCAGTGACCCACAGCCCCTGCTGCCCTCCGCCCGTGCCGCAGACCGTGAAATGAGAAGTCACACTCACCCCTTGGCTGTCACTGACAGAAAATTCAACCGTGAATTCTGACTTAGTCTGAAAGGGAAAGAGAAGGAAAAAAAAAACAACTATAATTAAAGATACTGTGGCGTTTATCTGCAGATGGCAGGCTGGGGACTTTCAGCCAATGTTATTACACGCAAAATGCTTTCAGGACCTTCTGTGAGAGGAGAGGTGCTTGGAGTGCCATACACCTGCACTGGGCAGAAAATGCTGGGGATTCTGAATGCCAGCAGGGCTCCCATTATTCCACAGGCATGGGAGATGCCCTGCCTCAGGTGAGGAGGATGTGGGGCTAAGGAACCGACTCCCTGATTGGCAGCTGGGCACTTAAAACACGGGAGGATTTGTGTCTTATGGCAACACAACAGTCTCAGTGAGGACCTCTAAACCCTGCTGCTGCTTTCCCAACTTACCTATCACACAGCTGGCAACCCTGGGATGAGCCTACGTAGTGAGAACTGGCTGAAATTCCATGAAAAT
The DNA here is from genome assembly GCF_030490865.1 of Poecile atricapillus. Taxonomy (NCBI): domain Eukaryota; kingdom Metazoa; phylum Chordata; class Aves; order Passeriformes; family Paridae; genus Poecile; species Poecile atricapillus. The sequence goes on from NC_081254.1 coordinate 5,016,780, forward strand.
GTCCAGGCAATTCTCTCTGCTCCTTATTGCTTTAACTAAATTAACAGCTTGAGGTAGGGATCTATTCAAGTCACTGGAGCAACAAGTGGGAAAGAGTGAATATTTTTGGGATCAGGGCAGGGGGATATTGCTAGTGGAAGCAGACCTTCTCTTCCTGACTCTTTTCTTCCCACCAGCAATAATTTTGCTCCTATCTTCCCAAAGAATCGTGTAAAGAGGGGCAGCAGGACTCAGGTCACCACATCTATCTGGTACCTGCCCACCAGCTGGTGGCTTTTTTTCCCCTCCAGTCCTGGCAATCCCTTCCCACCTCTGGTATCCTTGCCCTGCCTGAGCTGCTGGAGCACAGCAACTCGATGTTTCCAAAGCATCACGCAGGAAAGGCTGGAAAAGCCGGCTTGAAATGGCTCTCAGTGCTGCAGCTCTGGTTGATTTATTCCTAATGAGATGGGCTCAGGGACAGGCAGCAGCCAGCAGCGCCCAGAGCAGGAGCTCTGCTTGCGCCAGAGTCCATGTTCATCTTGGAGAGGGGTTTGGGGAATGGCTCCCCACAGGGTGTGTACCCCCTCCTGCTCCCACATTTCCATCCAAACCGCCAGGAAGCACAACCAGGGAAAGCCCTTCCTAACTCCTGCCTCGGGGCGATGCTCTCAGGCAGAAGGAAGGGCTGAAATCCCGAGGGAGAGGAGCTACTCTGCTCCCTGTGCCATCCCACCCTGCTGCATCAGTGACTTTCAGCCCTCTTTCCCCCCTGCTCATCCACCAGGGACAACGCAATAGGGAAGAAAGGAGAAACAGGAGATAAGAAACAACCTGTTGAGGATTTAAATTTTAAAAACTCAATAAAATAATCAGAGAAAGCTTTCACATACCAACTGCTGTCTCTAAAATTATTTTAACACAATTCTTCAGCCTCAGGGTCTGCCATCTTTTAAAAAATCCGTTTTCCTTCTAATCTTTGTAGGAGTAAAAAAAAAATCTTTTAAAATTCACTTTGCCTCTATACATTTGCTCCTTCCTCTTTTTCTCTATTTCATCTTTTCCTGCATCATTTACCTTACTATGACTTCCTCTCCCTTCTTTCTCCTCCGTTGTACAAGAAATCCCTCTTCCTTTTCACTTCTCCTGAGCGCCTTTGTCTCCCCTGACTTTTTGAAAAGGTACATCCAGGCCAGTGTTCCCTGCTCCCAACTCTCTGCCCCTTCCCTCTGTCTGCTTCCTGCACTGTAAATTGTCATTTACACCTCTCCCATGTCCCTTACACCTTTCCCATATCCTGCCTTTGCTGTCTTCCATGTACGGCTGACTTGGAGCCACTGGGATCAGGTGAGCCCATCCATGCATCCATGCTCTGCCCAGCTCCTTCCCTTTCCCACCCTGCACACCACAGGACACCAAAAATCTACTGATCACCCTCCTGGGCTTAAGGCTGGCATGGGAGGTAGCGGGAAGCAGGAGGCATTTTGGATGAAGGAAGATTTATGACTCACACCGGCAGCTGTTGGCACGGGGAGGCGGAGGGGAGAGGGGTGAAGAAAAGCACTTTATTTTCCCAAAGTCTCGCTCCTAACACTGTGAAATTGGGTTTGGCCTTCCCCCCCAGCCCCAGCCTGAGCAGCATCCGCCACCCTGCTCCTCTGCATCCCGATGCCTGGCGGGTTCTGACTGGGAATGCCAGCACCGGAGGTGTGTTAATGGGTTTGATCTCCCCAGCGCTGCTGCTGGCCAAGGCAGCACTAAATACAGGCAGCTGAAGCACAGGGGAAATTAAGCACGTTGCCCAAATCACATCGTATTTTCCCAGTCTTCCCGCTATCACTTCCTCCTTGCTCCAGGAACGCGGCGAGGGCCAAGGTTTTAGCAGAGCAGGCACCTGGATGGGATTCCAGCCTCGCACACCAAAGCTGCCATTGAAAATAGGGGTGGTGAAACAGCTCTGAGGCAAGAACCTTGCCAAATTTAGCATCCAGCAGCCTGAATCCACAAGAGGATGAAAAGTCTTGATGAGATTGAATAAGCAGGGATACCTCACATCTCTTGACACGCTGTTCTAAATAGTAAAGGATTTAATTGGCACAGAGATTTAAAGAGGAAGCCTGTACATTTCCCTGACTGTGTGAGCAGCCTGGCTCCTCGGTAGATCATCCCCACCTGTTAATTCCCTTACTTCCAGACCCACAGATGTCATTTGAGCACCCAGGAAAACCAACAAGTCAGATCAAACCAGAGCACGCCCTTCATTGCCCATGTCCCCTCTGAACTGGAGACAGCGCCAGGGTGCCCAGGGAACGTGGACACACCCAGATTCCCAGCTCCACCAGGGATGGAGAGCCACTTCTGTCTGAGCAGAGGTGGCTTTTCCCCAGCTTTACCTCTCGGTCCAGGGGCTGGCGGAGCCACACGACACCGGTGACGCTCTCCACGGCAAAGAACCGACTGGCCTCCTCCCCGACCACCCCGAAGACCAGCGGGTCATTGTCCAGGTCCCGGGCCAGCAGCTGAGTCACTGAGGAACCTGGGAGACACAGAGAGAGGAAAGAAATCCTGATGAGGAACCTGGGAGATGCAGAGAGGGAAGAAATCCTGAGCAAAACGAGGCAGAGAAGAGGAACTCCTGAAAACATCCAGCTTGTCGGAGAATGGAGGTCTGCGGAGGACCTGGGATCACACCCACGGTGCTCCAGTGCCTCAAGGGGAGTCAGGCTGTGCCTGGTCTGGCTGTTCTGTCTGGCACAGATGGACTGAACCACAGATCCTCTCCTTCCTTGCCTTTATCAAAAGAGAAAGTCAGCCTGGCTCAGCCCTGGCGCTGCCTGCCTGTTGTCTCACCTGGCTGGTCCCTGTGCCTTCCCCAGCAGGAAGGGGGAGGAAACAGGAGGAAAAAAGCTGCTGGATGGAGATAACAATGGGATATTCCCTAGGCTGCCTGGCCTTGAAGAGGGGGGGATAAGGATGAGATGGCCACATAGATTTGAGGATGTGGAGGGACAGTGTGTGAGCCACCTTTGGCAGCACCAGAGCACTCCATGCCCCCAGATCTCCTGGCCAAGGAGAGCAGATGCCCAAATTTCACCCCTCTGGGAAGGTGAGGGGAGCTCCAGCAGACCAGATGCCCAAATTTCACCCCTCTGGGAAGGTGAGGGGAGCTCCAGCAGACCAGAGGGCAAAAGCAGCAGCACAGTTTGGAGAGCAGAGCGAGCCGGGCAATTCCCAATCGATCGGTGCGACATCAATCACAGCGGAAATAATGGAAAAAGCCAATATGAGATTCCATTAATAAAGAATTAAACTATAGGAACATAATTAATGCCAGTCAACATGATTTTATGGAAAATAGAGCTTGTCAAACAGACCTGATTTTATTCTTTGATGAGATTAAAATTTTGGCAGATAAGGAAAAAAATAATAGACTTCCATAAGGCGTTCGCCTTCGCCCTGCGTGACTTTGTGATTAAAAGTTTAATGCCCTAGGACATTGGTGAAGCACATTTTGAGTGAGGACCCAGCTGGCCTGGCAGGTCCCAAGGCCACCAGCCTCACTGGGGACACAGCAGTGCCATGTAAAACTGCTGCTGGTACAAGCCTGGGTGACAGCGTGGGAGGACCCAGCAGCCAGGCAAAGCCCTTGGCAATTTGGGCTCTTTTGGGAAAAATTTATTGTATTTCCCTGCTCCAGGCACCCTCAAAAGGCTGGAGGGCCACAGCTGCGGAGGAGAACATCCCAAAGACAGCCCTGCTGGCAGGAACAGGGGTCCAAGCATGCAAGGAGCCATTCCACACCCTTCCTGGGAAAGTCAGGAACTTTTAGGCTTTTAGGACTGAAAAAGCTGCTTCTGCCAAGGCTGCAAAGCTACAAGCTGCTTGCCTGGCTGCATCACCTTCAGGACTGGATGCAAGAGGAAGCCACGAAATTTCAAGAGCTAGAAAAAATGCTTTTCCTTTTTAAAAAAAGGCTTTAAAAGCTTGAAGTGCCTCATCTATGACAAAGAAGAGTGAGATGACTCAGGCCATCTCGAGCACATCCACGGAGAGGACAAAATGTGATATATTTTTATATATGTGAAATACTGAGCAATGAGCACAGCAAGACTCAGTGCCCAAACCTGGACAAATTCATGTTTTCAGAGGGAATAGTGGTTGTTTTAAAAAGGGCAGCTAGAATTAACCACTGGGGGGAAAAAAACCCAACAACATTCCTTCCACCAACAGGTGCAAGCAAATAACGGGTCACAAGCAGAGGCATTTTGGATAAAGACAAAAAGTGGCTTTATCCCAGCCTGTGATCAGAGCTCCTCTGCAATGTTCTCACCTCTTCAGAGCAGCCAAGCCCGTGGATACAAAGTCCTGACACTTTCTCAAACCCTCTAGCCCTGATATCAAAGAAGGAGGCAGCTTGATTTTATGCTGGAGGATGTTCAAAGCCGTCCTTAGCAAAGGTTTCTTTGCCCCAAGGAGAAAAGAAGACACTCGGGGCAGGGAAAGCCAGTAGCTAGGAAAAAATAAATCCAGGATCACGCCTCTTTATTCTGCCTGGTTTAATAGGAGAACAGACCTCCACATCTTTACATCCCGCTCAAAAACCCCACATCAACTGCATTTCCCTCCAGAGCAGCAAATTCTTCAAACTCCAAAAGGTCTTGGTTGCATCTTTGGAAGGGAAAGGATCTTAAAATTCCTGCTGAACAGGAAAACCACGTGCCACCCAGCTTTAATCATATTGGTGGTTTGTGTGTTGCAAACCCAGTTGTAGCAATAAATAAATAATGATAAATGATAATGAAAAATGAACATTTAGGGTTTAACTCATCTCTCTTTGCACTGCAACTACCTCCAACTGCCAGGGAACTGAGTTCCTAAATTCAGGACAACCTGGAGCAGGAGGCAAAGCATTTCTGGGCAGGGCACATCAATTACACCCCCATGCCTTGCTCCTGTCAGCCTTTGGAGTAGCATCAGTGGAAAACAGCACTCCAAGCTCAACCACCCTCTGCTCTGAACGGAGCAAAACCAAGGAGAGATTCCTTCTCTGTGCTTTGATTTGTCAGAAACAAGAAACTTAGAGCTTAGACAGGGACAGCTCAGAAGCAGGGAGAGCAGAGAAAAACTCCATCTTAAATAATAATTCCATCTTTCTCTTATCTCCCAATCAGGCAGTAATCACCATCCTGCTTTCAGAGCACCTCATCCAGAAAAAAAATAAAAATAAAATAGTATTAAAAATGTATAACATACAGATCAAAAATAACAAATTAAATAGAAGATAATAAGAAACACAGGCCTGAAATGAGAAACGAGACTTCATAATTGCTTGGCTCCATGTTCTTTCCAAGTTGTACCCCAAGGGAACACAAAGTTTAGGAGTGTGGTACCAAAGCTTCACCACTTTCACCACCACGACAGAAATTTGTTCAAGTTACCTCCCACTGATTTCTTCAGCACTGATTTATTGTATTCACGGATTTTATCCTTATTTATTGATTTTTTCCCCCCCATCATGAGGAAGCAGAGGGTCCTGCCTGGCATGCAGAGGCAGAACTGCAGCACATCTGTCAGGAGCCCCTCTCAGGGAGTTCACAGACACCTTCCACCCCTCCCCAGGGTCGTGCTGGAGATGCTGCTCAAGCCTCCTTGAGCCCGAGCACCGACCTGGCCCCAGCAAGGGCTGAGGGAACAGGGACAAATTATCTTTCTGCAGTACAAAGTTATAGGCTCCATTTGTTTCCTCTCAGGAATCAGACAGGGCAGTTAAGTGTCTTGATTCCACCAGATAATCAGAATTTATCTTGTCTCCCTTTGCCTCCTTTCTCTCAATCACAGCTACTTCTCCCTCTTTCTCACACATACACAGATTTTCTTCTTTCTCAAAGTCCTGAACTTTGATTGACCTCAGGAGCTTTTTTTTTTTTTTGCTGTTGTTTTTCCCTGATCCAATTTTATAATATTTTTTTTTAGGTTTGGCTGTTTTAGGGGGGGTACTTTTGCATCCCATTGAGGAGCCCTTGTCTCATCACCTTGCTTGTAGCTGCAAACTTCTGCTTTTTCCTTGCCCTTCCACTTTGCTGAGGAGGAAAGTGGGAAAAGGGGTTGCACCCCACTGATTCATCTCCATTGGTTTTGCTCTCAAGAGAAGGATGGAAAAGGAGAAAAAAACACAAACTCAGTCTCTGGGAGGATCCTAGAGCTCCTGGAAGGTTTTCGAAAGTGCAGAGCATCAGGGCCAGGGAAGGAGCCCGATGCTGATCCAGGCCAGCAGGAGTGTGCTGGGGTGGGATGGAGGGCACAGAAGGGGCAGCTTTCTAATTAATTGCCTAATAATCTTCTTTTTTAAGAGGTCTGATTCATACCCATGTGGAGTTAATAGGAATTTCTGCAATGGCTTTTGGGCTCAAGCCGTGAGGCATCAGCTACGCTTTAACATAAAAAGCATTTTAATTCTGATTTTAACAACCAGTGCCAGAGTTTCTCCTCGGCTCTCTGTCCTCACAGGCCTCTCCAATTAGCCCAGCTCATCATATCAGGCTGGCCCCTGACGTGCTCAGAGGTGGGATTTGATGGATTTGATCTTGAAATTCCAGGCCTGTTCCTCTCATTTGTCACCTGCTCCCTTTTCTTTGCCTCTAATTCATTTTCTCTTTCACCTCTCAGAAAAAAAAAAAAAAAAAAATAAAAATATAAATAAAAAGGAGGAATTGAAAGCCCTTCTGTGGATGTTTTCCCAAAGATTTTGAAAGGGAAAGATGAAGTGCCAATATTTCTGTGCTGCTCAGCGATCTCTGAGCAATGAGAAGGAAAGAAAAGGATGGTGACTCCCTGGCCAAGGAAGTAAAGTAAAATCTACTTTCAAGACTACTTTCTAAAATCTACTTTGAGAAGGCCACAGGAAGCAGGAGCTGCTCCCATGTTTGGAACGAGGCTTCATCAGTTTCCTGGAGGGGACAAACCCAGGGCTGGGGACGGAGTGAGCACAGCAAACCCCTGACGTGGAGGGGACAGTGCCAGCGTGGGAGGGCAACCAAAGCACAGCAGGGCTCAGGACACCTCTTGCAGGCACCAGGGTCACTCCAGCTCCATTCCTGTGCTCCCTGGGTGAACCATAACAGCAAATCTCCTGCCACACAACCATGCTGAGCTTTTTAAACCCTTGCCAACATCACCCAGCCATGCCCAGGGGCACCTAAAGGCAAATCCCAGCTCCGCGGGTGAGCCCCTCATCCCAAGCCTCTCTCCCAAAGCAGGTCATTCCATCAGCACAACCTCCACAGACACTCCTTGACCTCCTTCTCCACCACTTGAGCCAAAACTTTCCAGAAGGACTTGGCCAGGGAAGTTTCCACTCCTAAAAATTCAACCGAGCTCAACGTTACACGTTTCTCTTCCCAGGTGCTGCTGGGGAGCATCAGCTCCTCCACCAAGGCTGCCTCCACTCCAATTACTGCATTGCAGAGCGAGCCAGAAAGGGCAGGGAGACACCAGCACCTTTTAAAAAAAGGCTCTAGCAATAAATAAATGAGAAAAGGACAATTTTCTGCCATCAGAAAAAAATAAAGATTTTTTTGCCAATGGTGTGAGGAAAAAGCCTTGGACCAGCTGGTCCAGGAGCCACAAGCTGCTGTCATGTATGGGAGGGAAAGGAGCCAAACACAGAGGTGACAGCAAAGAGGGAAAACAAATCTGTGCAGTCAAAACCGTTTCTGAGGGAGTTTGTCAAGCTGGGAAGCGAAAAGCACAGCAGAAGAGTTTCTCCTGGTTCCTCAGATGCTCCGAGACAGAGCCTGTAATTTCTCTGCTGTGTTTAATTATTTGAGCGGGGAGTCAGTGTGCAGGCAGGATCCATAAGCAGAGCTGACAGCCAGTGGGTAAACCTCAGAGAGGGGCCCTGCCTGCCTTCCAACCCCCCAGCTCTCAGAAGGGTGTAAAAGGGTATTTAAAGCCATTTAAAACTGTTTTAAAGCAATTTTAAGCTGTTTAGGACAGAGAGAGTAGCAGCAAGGAAGAGCTAAGCATTCCCATTTACAGAGGGATGCTTTGGCTTGCTCAGAACCGAGCACTTTGGTTAACTTTCCAACAACAAACAAGGAGAGGAAAAATACATCAAAAATATCACTGGCACACTGAAATTTCTCAGCATTATCATTCAAACAAACAGAACTCCTGAGGCTCTCCCAGCAGATGCTGTGCATGCAGTCCCTGGCTGCTGGCCCACACCCAGAGAAGTGGTTTCCTCCCCAATAAAGTCAACATCAACATTTGACGAGGGTAAGACATCCACCAGCCTTTATCAGGGCTTAAAGTAGCACAGCTATCACACTCCAAAGCTCTCCAAACCCACTTTTAAACACGTGGCTTTGTGCTGGTGCTGTGCCTCTGCAGTGTGTGGAGAAGCTGAGGGACTTGGGGCCGTTCAGCCTGGAGAAGTTCAGGAAGGCTTTGGAGTCCCTTCCAGTGCCTGAAGAGGCTCCAAGAGAGCTGGAGAGGGACTTTGGGCAAGGGCATGGAGGTAAAGGACGAGGGGGAATGGCTTCACACCGACAGAGGGTGATTTAGACGGGATATTGGGAAGGAATTGTTCCCTGGGAGGGTGGGCAGGCCCTGGCACAGGGTGCCCAGAGCAGCTGTGGCTGCCCCTGGATCCCTGGAAGTGTCCAAGGCCAGGCTGGGCAGGGCTTGGAGCAACCTGGGATGGTGGAAAGTGTCACTGCCCACAGCAGGGGGTTGGAATTGGATGATCATTAATGTCTCTTCCAACCCAAATTATTCCAGGATTCCATGGATGGAGATGACATCCTTTCCTCACTCACTGGCACCTCCTTGGGCTGGAGATGAGGGTTTTTTAAATCAAAACTCTCAAACCAGGCTGGGGTATTGCTGCCAAAATCACTGAAGCACCTTAGCATTGCTGTGGTATCTCCAAACCTGTTTGGAAAAAAAGGGAATTAAAAAATGCTCATCCCTGGGCAATCCACTGAACAGCAGCACTCCAGGTGTTTTCTCCCTGCCTGTTCCAGCTGGGATCCAGCAATTCCTGCCTTCCCTTCACTAGAAAACTCACAGGCCTTCCCTGGGACCATGGAGAACACGGAGGGTTTTTAAAAACTGAAAGGGCTTTTGTTTCCTTTTGTCTGGGAAGGAATAGGCTGCTCCAGCGTGAAAGAGGGAAGTAAATAAAACTGCATCAAATAAAACGCCAAAACACTCAGGAGACAGAATAAGAAAAGAAACATGTGTCAAAGGAGGGGTTTGGGGCTGTTAAGGTATTTCCAGTGAAAAAAGGGTTCCAGCACTTAAAAAAAAAAAAAAACCTTAAAAATAATTTCCTCTCCAAACTGCCTGGGTGCCTCATAATTACCAAGAATGATCACAGACCCATTCATTTGATCCTAAAATTAATACATCATGTTCAGAACGATATAGCATTAATTTATCACAAGATTTATGAAACTTGTACTTTTTTTCTAATGAGTTTTATGCAAATTCTGCTCCATCCATTGTTTGCACCCTTTGGAAAAAAAAAAAATATATATATATATAAAAAAGTTCCCTCGCAGAAGCTGCTCTGTCAAAAAGTCTCATTCACTTTTACTGATTTCTGTCCTTCTCATCCCCACAACAGGAGGGGAAAGGAGAGGAGCTGGCTCCAGTCTGGATGTGATCCTGTTCCCAAGGAATGAGCCACAAGCTCTGCAGGTGAACCAACCATTCAAGGCACTAATTTTAAAGGAAATTAACTGGTGGTTCACTCACACCTTTGAGAAGGGTCAGAGAACGAGAAGAGCAGCAGGGAATTGGGAAATTAAAGTATTTAGACTTCCCAGAGTGGAAAGTCCGTGTTTGGTAAATTTGGAGAATAAATATGAAAGGTGGAAGCATTTTCACTGAGCATCATGGGGTCATAAAGGGGGAAATCCCACTAAATTGATTTAATTTTTTATGACAGAGCTGTAAAAGTTCATGAACTCAGGAAAACCACTTGGTCTAGCACCTTACAAATCCTGAATTTTCCCAAAGACCAGGGCAATCCTTAGGAGCACAGCCAAGGCGGTACAAAACAGGCAGGACCAGGTCCAAGCCAAGCGCGGCAGGAATACGTATTTCACTCCTGAGCCAGCTGGAAACCAGACTGTGATCTTCATCAGTACCCACACACCTCCCAGGAGGCTGGGAAAGGGAGATTCTGGAAAAACCCTAAATATCAGGTGCAGCCTTGCTCCTTGGAGCTGCCCTCATGGGACTGTGAACAGCTATTTGTGAGTCACGTAGAGGGGTGGTGGGAGGCAGGGTGAAGCGGAAGAGAGAAGGAAAACATAAAATCTGGGGTTAGCAGAAACATCCCAGCATCACCTGGGGGCTGTTAAAACTGGCCTGGAAAATTGGTTAGCAATCCTGGCACAGCCCCAGCAGAGCTGGCTGCACGAGACCCAAAGCCCAGCTCTGGCAGCTCTGGGAGAAGAGGTGCTCCCCACCTCTGAAGGCAAAATCCATTCCCTCGACACAGCCAAGACTTCCATGAGCGCTGCTCCCATCTCCAAAAAACCCCAACACTCGGTGCACCCTCCCCACTGACTCCTCCAGGAAAGCCTGGCTAATGCAGCCTTGATTAACACATCTGACACAAAGTTTAAACCCTAAATCCACAGAATATCCTTTTCTAATTAACTTTTGAAATCAGAAACAGCCCAGAAAGAACAAGGAGTATTTCCTTTGTTCCTTCCTGCCTTCTACCCACCTCCCTCCGAAATGTTCATTTTTTAAACTAACTTAGATCAAAGGAAACCCTCTCACAGGTCTCAGCTTGGGAAAACAGGGGCACACACCCTCTGCCATCTCCCACTCTGCACCAAAAGCAGGAGGGCAGAGACCAGAAGATGCAGCTGACCCACAGCCCTCGAGCTCAGTGCTTCTCTTCAGCCCTATCTCACTTTCTAGAAAAAACATCAGGGCAAACAGGAGAAGAGCAGAACCCCAGAAACCTATTTAATGAGGTGCCTTGCTGCTTGGTGTAAATAAATGATTTATGAGTAAGGCGACACGTGCGGTGTTTTGCATTTTAGCCAGGCAAGGTAACGTAGCTTCGTGTTAATTAGAAAAGAGGAGCTGTTCTGCAATTAATATGAGGTCGGAGATAAAGCTCGTTAGGTTGCAGTGCCCACAGAGCAGGTCTCCCAGGACTGCAGGACACCTCTGGGGTGTCAGACACCCCCAGAACTGTAAGGCAGGGACATCAGCAATGCTAATGGAGAAGTCACAGGATGCTGTGGGTTCCTAGGGACCTCTGAAGGCCTTCTCATCCAAACCTCCTGCCACGGGCAGGGACGTCTTCAGCTAGACCAGGTTCCTCAGAGCCTTCTCCAACCTGACCTAGGGATGAAGCACCACAACGAGGTGCCCTGCCACACTCACTGTAAAAAAGTCCTTGCTTACACTTAGTCTAAATCAACTCTCCTTTGGCTTAAAGCCATTATTATCCCTTTTCCCACTGCAACAGGCCCCGCTGCTGAACTGCTTCCTCCACCAGCAGCCCTGTTAAGCTGAGGAGCTGATCAATATGAATGGGGGGAAGAGAGAGGGGGAAAAAAAGCCAACAACAAAACAAACCCCGTCAGCAAATTACACGGGATTCATTCACGTCTTGTTTGAAATCTCATCTGCGCCTCACAAAAGCTGAAACATCCCCGAGGCTCTCAGTCTCACAGGGAATACAAACCCTTTTTCGTGCTACAGCTTTTGCCCAGCTGCTCTGCTCTCTGAATGGTTCGGGGGAACAAAAATACAGCCATCCTCAGCCCAAATACCACAGGGTGTTTTGCTCCAAAGCGGGATTTGGAAGGAACATCCAAGTCCCAAAGGCACAGGAGAATGTACCAGCGGCCAGGTTTTTGTCTGCGGATCTCAGATCCATAGACAAACTGGCCTTGGACTGTCACCGTAACTCTCTGAGGTTTCAAAGCGTGCGCTGGGTGATGAATTCTGCCTCGTTATAATGAAGATGCAGTGAAATCACTTCCTGATTTATCTCTCCAGAGTTGAGGTAGTACCTCCTGATCTCCAAGATACGGCTGCAGTCAAAGCAGGACTTGAGCAACGGGGCAGGAATTAGAAATCCAAGTTAGCTGTTTTTGGAAAGGCTACATTTCCTGCTCCTCTTCCTCCTTGAATCAAGGAGTTGTGGCAGGATTTGAGTTGCAAGGGACCTTCAAGGCCACTGTGTTCCAACCTCCCTGACACAGGCAGGGACACCTTCCACTACCCCAAGTTGCTCCAAGCCCTGTCCAACCCAGCCTTGGAAACTCCCAGGGATGGGGCAGCCACAAGGAAGGCAACAAAACCTTTGAGAGAACCAAGAGAAACAGCCAGGGGCTTGGAAGTCTCTCTTCAAAGGTGACAGGCTGAGAAACACACGCAGCCCATCAACCCAACTCCTCCAGGCACCACCCAGCTCCTCGGGGCTGGCGACGGCTGTCACAACTCGGACAGAGCGTTTCCTCCCGTGCCTCCCTTTTTGTCCCTCTGAAACTCCAAAGAGGAGGTGGGGGGGAAACTTGGCAGGTGGTGCCTGGGTGTGTGAGGTGGGAGCTTATCTGCAGCCCTGCAGTGAATTGCTTGCTGATAAATGAGGCTGTTTAGGAGCCGGTGGTGCCAGCGCCGCGGTTATTAATGATGCCAACGTGAAGAGATATTTAAGAGCGGCCCCAGGTCCCATTGTCCCCTCACCTGTGAGTAATGGGACACTTCAGCTATGGGGCTCCACATCCAGCTTGGCCTGTTTAACCACAGAATCGAAACAAGGCCCAGAGAAACGGATGGAGAGCGCTGGACTGATGGCTCCAATGTGCTGGAAAAGCCAAGCTCCTCTGGGAGAAGTTGGGCAAAGCTCCAGCATTTAGATGGAATTAAACCGAGCCCAGCCACCGAGGCTCTTCCACTCATCCCTGTGAGCTCCCACCAGGCACACACAGAGCCTTGTTCTCCCAACCCACGGCAAACCCACCCCAAAACCAGGGAGAAGCCAAGCCACAACAGCCTCGACTGCGAGCAGCAGCGCTCCAGCTGTACTCACAACACGTGGCACACCCTGGATATCTGCTGGAGCCCGGGAGGCTTTCACAGCACCATCGCCTCACTTTGGACGTCACAGCTGCCTAAACGTGGCCAAGAGGACAATGAGCAAGAAATAAAGAGGCTGTTTATTGCAAGAGGAAACCTTGGAACAGAGCTCCACAGTGGCTGGTGGGAGAGCAAGGCAGAGCACACAGCTGTAAACTTGTTTCTGAGTTAATATACCCACGAGTGTTTTTCTTTTCCTATGAAAGCACACTCTTCTGCAAACAAACATCTGGAGAGCTCTGTTACAGCTGGACCATTATCCCCAGTGGCTGGAGCATTCAATTAATTTAGCCTTTCTCATTTGTGAGTTGTCTGCAAGGAGAGACTCGGGTTTGCAGGAATTTATTTGTTATTTGAATATACCCAGTGAATGGTTTATTAAAAACATATTTCAGGCAAAGGATTTCTCACTAATTGCTCCTACAAGTGTCGCTCTGAGTGCTGGCAACTGGCAGCTCACCCCACATAAATGGTCACTGTGGCCAGGTGGGAATGCCTTTGCGTTTTGATGGAATGCAATCTACCTCTGGAAAGAGCTTTCCGAGGGTTTGTGGAGACACCTGCACAAAAACACATCCTCACGCAAACACACAGCATCCAGCCTTCAAAAAAGCTTCCCAAGTAAAAGCACGGAACAGCTCTTCCAGTGCTGTAACAGAGATGGACAAAGACACTTGTTTCTCTGTGTAGCTGAGTCTTTATTGTACACAATTTATTTTTTATATGGTATTAGAAGGCACTGTGCTTGAATTTAGTAGGTTAGCAAATTATCAAAGCTCAGTTGATTTGTTGATAATGGTTAGTGTATGTGTTCATTAAACTTTTTTCTTTTTAGATATGTTTACATTTTTTTTCCCCCCATGGATTCTCACGGGATAGACTTTATTTCTATAGGTGCAAACTGTTTTGTCACAAGAATAGATTGTTATGCAAACTGATTTTTATTCTTATAATTCTTTTCTCACGGGAACTTCTCAGGCTAGTTGCTACCTTAGCTGAAATAGCAAGGTCTGATTTCACAAGGCTTTTCTTTTATAAGGTTCTACTTATAGGTAACAGCCCAGAAGTTGTCACAAAGAGAAGAAGAGCAGGGTTGGACACCAGAATTAATAGTTTTTAGGCAGAACACCACCAAAAGCATCTCTCAATCACTTCCACAGCACCTTACAAAAACCCACGGGGCTCCTGGTTCAGGGTGCTACCTGCCCAGGTGCCCTCTGCCTCAGAACTCCGGGAAACACTGCAGGAATTTCATCACTGCAGCAAGAGAGAACAGGGTGAGAAGGGAACCAGTGAAGGGCTATTTCCAAGACTGATGCAATCCCCTGGGTATGCAACGAGCCCAGGCTCCTCCTCGACTACAAATTGTAGGTTGTACAGTAGCTGTGACACGTCTGAAATCACAAATCCTCCTAGAGGAGCAGTTCTCATCTTCTACTAGACAGGACAAGGGGAAATGGCTTTAAACTGCCAGAGGGCAGGGCTAGACGGGATATTGGGAAGAAATTCTTCCCTGGGAGGGTGGGCAGGCCCTGGCACAGGGTGCCCAGAGAAGCTGTGGCTGCCCCTGGATCCCTGGAAGTGTCCAAGGCCAGGTTGGGCAGGGCTTGGAGCAGCCTGAGGTAGTGGATTCCTGGGTTGGAATGAGATTGTTTAAGCCAAACCATTCCAGGATTCTATGATTCCCCTGGCCAAGGTGACCTGTTAGAGCCTGACTGCTCTTTCTGCAGGCTGGGTCAGAGCTGCAAGGGGTGGCTGAGCCTACACACCCCTGACCGGGTGTCCAGAACAGCCAGCACTCAAAAAAACCCCACTCAGTCACATGTAAAACCAAATAACATTTTAAAATCCAAACTGAACACAAAACTCCACACTAAATCCCAGCTGCTGGGTTGTTTGAAGGCAAAAAGAAAGCAATCACTGAGGTTTCACAGACTGTTCTAAAAGTGGAAATTTATGAAGAGGAAAGTGATCCAATAAGTCCCAGTTTTAGGCTTTTTTCTTTCAATTGCTCAGAGCGAAGACGTTCAGAGCTTCTCTTCCCCCCGAAGCCCTGATTGAAGGAGAAATGGGTATTGACCACCAAATTCAGCATCTCCCTGCTCCTTGTACATGTCAGAGACTCCTGTGACCCAACAGGTGTCACACATATCCATTTTTTTCCAGTCCCCTTGGGGCAGCAGCCTCCAACTCCTGCGCAATCCCAGCCTCTTCAGAGCACATTCACTAGAGCTGAATCTTTCCTGTGCTACTGGGCCATTTCTCGGATGAAGAAAACCCACCCTGCTCTTTCCACCTAAAACTGATTTCCAGATTGAGTCCACATCAGCCAGTTGGCCCCCTGGCTCTACTGAAGGACCTTATGGATCTCCAAAAATGTTCCTTGGTGCATCGTGGCCGAGAGACGAGCCACCCCACAGCCCTGGGGATGCTGTCCCAGAGGCTGCCAATCCCCACAGCACAAGAGACAGCTAAAAACCTCAAAGGAAACCCCAAAATGAACTCAATCCCCCCCAGTCCAACCACACCACAGGCACTTCCATGCAGTGTTGCTTTTGTGAGCAGTGAGCTGCCATTTGCAAGAAATGCACCTCTTTTTCCTCCTTCCCATTAAAAGAGAGCCATTCTTCTCCTTTTTTGGTTGTCCTAAAATAAAATAAAGGGCTAAAATAAAGCCCTTGTCCTTGGCAGGATGCAGATACCCTGGCCTAGGTAACTCCCATAAATTCCCCAAATTTGGGCTGAGATTATATCTGTGGTTATTAAAGAGTGACAATAAACCTTATCAATCAAGAGCGAATGCAAAAGGAATAAGGGAAAGATTTTCCTAGGAGTGAAAGTGCAAGAAATTCATAACGGACTTAATAACCTGTACCAATAAGAGATACTCATGATGAATCTGCTTTAAAACCAGTCTCATTCCATAAGAAAAAAAAAAAAAGAATAAAAGAGAGACCCTGGCCCTCCATCTCCTCACCCCAGCTATTCCTCAATGCAAAACCTCTGCTTCTCTTCCAACTCCACTTCTTGCCCGAGACACAACCCCAGGCTCCTCAGGTTTTGGGATGCCTGTGTGTGTGGCCTCAGATGAGGATGTTGTCCCATCTGTCCCTCGTGTCCCCTCACAGGCATGTCCACAGGCTCCCAAATGACTGATGAGCCTGCACGTTGTTTTTGAGCAGCTCACGTGCCAGGCAGGATGACAGACCTTGGGAACCTGGGCATTAATCTGGAGATTTATAGCCAAATCTGTCACGCTTGGGGAAGATTTTCTTCCCCCAAGAACTCTGCCTGAAGGTCGCTTTTCCCTGGGCAATAAGCTCCAAGAAACTTTCTCAGCCACCTTGGCCCCCACCAAAGCGAAAGCAGGGGATGGAGACGCCCACCAGATAACATGCCCAGCCTCAGGGCACAGGTTTCTCCTGTATGTTAAATATATATTATTATCTATGTTTATATATTCTCCTCTCCCCACTGAGGCTGATGACAGACAAAGGAGGAGCTGCTGAAGAACAAGAAGTCCAGACATTTGAGGGTGCAGTGAGCCTTGGAGCAGGGAAAACACCTTCTGGGAGTTGGCTGGGTGGTGATTTCAGGCTAAGAATGAAGAAAAAAAAAATCAAATACACCTGCCCAAACCAGGATCAGCCAGGCAGCTGGATAACAAAACTGGAGGCAAAGCCCACCAAGCACATGGATGAGAGCCAGGACCACAAGCAGTCCCCACCTGAACCTCACGGGATGCCCCAAAAGGATGCTCTGGGATGAGCTGGTTTCCGAGAGAGGCTCTTCTCTTTCCCGTGGTAGTTTCCCAGGACATGCCTAAAATCCAACCCATTTCTCAAAGCCCCAGACACCACATAGAGGAGGGTGGCTGTTAGGAAAGATCCCCTGGACAAGGCAAGAGCTTGCCTGCCCTCCCACAAGGCGTCAGGACGGGCTGGCGGTGCGCGTGCCGCTCGCGGCTTTGCCGGCAGAACAGATCAATTCCGACAAGGAAAACTCCTGAGGTTTATAGTCAGGGCAACGCGAATGAAACCAGTGAATCATTTATTCAGTCAATTTTAGCCGTCCCTAACAACAAGCTGTCTGACAGCAGACCACAAATTTCTCTGGTGTATTCTTATTTAAAGCAATAATCCCTGTGGATAATTCTTCGACTGCGGCTTGTTTGGAAAGCGCAGACTATACAGATGTTTCAGAGGGATGCAGTGTTCGCTGCGCCCTTTCTTCCCTCGTCTGAGCCATCAGATCAAGTCTGCAAGCTAAACAGGGGTAATTCCAGATCAGAAATCTTTCTCTTCACACTCCTGGCAACATCCATGGAATGCTTCTGCCCGTGACCAGTGCAGGAAGATGACCTGCGCAGCACCAAAGATACCTGCTTACAAGAAATTACAAAATTCACTCCCCACAAACATTTGCAACACTTGGCCAGCTTGTCACAGAATCAAAGACGAGAGAAAGATTCCCTAGACATCCACAAGGCTGTGGATGGTGACAGACTCGCTGCTTCACCGTTTGGTTCTTTCCAGGCTGGCTTGTGTGGGTAAAAGGAATGGAAGGGAACACGGAAAAAACACACAATAAAGGCTTTTGAAATTAAAGAGTTTCAAGAGCAAACACTCTGCTACAACTTCCCCTTCAGGGACAGCAGGCATCTTCTGTTCTTTTCCAAAGACTTTCTCTTTCACATCCTTCCAAACTCTTTTTCCCTCCCCTCACTGGAGCAGCCAACACCTGCTGCACATCGCGTGTTTCCATCCAGCTCCTTCCCTGCCTTCCCAAAGCATCCCCATGCTCCAAGGAAGGCAGCAGAGGACCACACACACATATTCCCATGTCCCTGCAGACAGAAGCCACCCAGGTGACAAACACATGTTGGGCCAGGAAGAAAGGGGGAGCAGGGAGGAGGCAGATTTGCAGGCTCTGATCCCAGACGCCTGACCCCCTCCTCTCCCTCGTTATGGATGAGGCAAATTAGCTGTGACACTCATTAGCTGCAGCTCCTAATTAGTGAAAATTAATATTGGTTTTGATAGAAGCGTTGGCTGAAGCTCTCCCAGGCAAAGGCATTATTGACCTTGTTATCCTGTTTAATAGCAAGTTACATCACAAAAACTACTTTTCGTGGAGCCGACAGATTGTAGCCGCCTCCTGCCCTCCACAGCTCCCTTCCCCTTCCCCACCAGCTCCAAAGGACAGATCCAGCCCCTGCCAGAGCACCCTCAGTCCCACGGGCACCTGCACCCATGCCTGGCAGCATCCTAAGCCTCCCCATCCCTGTGAGCACCCCAAAATCCCAAGCCCCATCTGACTGATGGTTCCTCGTCCTCCGTGTCCCATTCCAAACACCTGTTGTCCCAAGAAACTCCAGACTCCCCAGAGGAATTGCTCAGTACCACCTCTACTCACAGGAAAAATAAAGGAGAAGGGCTACAGTGACCATTTAATATGGAAAGAAATAGGAGCAGCATTCCTTGATGCCTGGAATCCCCACCCTTGGAGCCTGGGAATCCCCACGGCAGCAAACAAAAAGAAAATATTTGCTACCGAAGTTATGCCTAAAAACCCCACCACAGCACATTATTCACACATTAATAACAATAAAGATGTCAGGCTGCCAGATAAGCAGTTAACCTCATCCAGGGCACAATTAGGGATGCCATTATCCAGGCACCTGGGGCCATTTGCACACAGCAGAGGGTTTCATGGAAAACAGGGATGAGCCCCTGCCTGGTGAAGCAGCCAGCCCTGCCTCATCACCCTGCTACAGCCAGGCAACCCCAAATTCTGACCTTGCATCCCGCTCAAAAGAGGCTGTGTGCAGATCCAGAACGGGAAAACTTCTTTTAAAGAGCATTCCTCTGCTCCTGGGAGCAGCATCCCAGTGAAAACTGTCCCTCTGCCTGCCTGGATAATACCACTGGCTGTGGGATACACAAAGAGCAAACCCAGACCACCTACAGTATTTACTGGGTCCTGGGGTGAACTTCTGCTTCTGGGGGGAGTATCACCACTGGAAAACAGGTTGTCCAACAGATTCCAGCTGATTTGATGGCAGGATGTCCACTGAACACAGTAATTTTGGCTTTTGGGATGAACTAACCAGCAAAATAAAAAAGAAAATTACACACCCAACTTACAACCTGGAATGCAAAATCAAAAGCTCCTGGTTTAAAATCCATGGAGGCCTCTCCTCTCTCCTAGGAGACTCTTTTCCCACCTATGTCTGCCAGAAATTGCCTGTGGAGCATCCCAGCACCAGTGAAACACATTCTCCTGTCAGTGTTCTGTGAACTGTGGGGATGCTGCCAATTTTTATGGCTTCATGAGATCATCCTGTTGCAGTGTGGTTAAACCAGTTTGGAATTTTTTTTTTTCCCCCTTCCCAACACAGAGCCTTAATTTCTGACCCTTTTCCCCACCCCACCAAAGCAGGTGGGGCAATGACTTCTGGTTGATGCTGCTCTCTGCAAGTCCTCGCTCTGCAGCTGATGGGAGCGCAGGTAATTTTTCCAAGGCAAAGGACAACTTGCAAATCCCGGGAGATGTTTTTCCCCCAGCCTTTATGGCCCTAGGAGAGCTGCTGGGAGAGGTGTGGAAAGCAGGGTGGTGTTTTCTGTGTGGTCTCCTCACTTCTTGCCTCACCAAACCCCACTACACATGGCTGCTCCTTCGCAGGGAAATGCTGCTTTATCCGGCAGGATGTGTTTAATTTGATGCTGCTGTCATATGGGAAAAGGTGCATTTCCAGACTCAGGGTTTTCCGCAGTGCTGTTACTTATTTTACAGTCTTCTGCCAGATCTTATTCCTTCCCCTCTATTTCCCAAAATCATTATTAACAACCATTAATCTCTGCCTGGGAGGATGCTCCTCGCTTCTCTCCATACCCCAAATTGTTCCTCTCCCTTGGACTTTACGTATTTCAAAGTCTCTTTTCTTCCCCCCCTCCTTCCTCTTTTCAAATTAACTGCTTGAAACCAAAACAGCAGAGCAAGTAAAGCCACCGCATCACTGTTTATGAAAGGATATTACGTTCCACGGCACCGGCTCTCACCTCAAAGCTAATAATCAATTAGAAAGGAAAAATAAACCGGTTTCTCCGGACTCAGGTACCAAATCACCCTCCTAATTGCTCACAGGCAGCAAGACAACCTCCGTGATACAACACCAGAGCAGGCACCTGACAAAGCCATGCAGATGAATGGAATAAAATTGAGTTACTAACCATTAAATGTCAAGCATTTGAAATCTTTCCCCCTCGTGTACCCAGCAATATTAATAAATCTTTAAGAGAGGGAGCTCACGGAGCTTTCTCACTGCCCTGACCAGCGCTGCAAACGGAGCAGATGTTTTCACCGAGTTGTCCAACAATGCTTTCTTTCCCCCCACCTCCCCTCCCCAAGTGGCTACAGTTAATTCAAAAGCCATCAATGTACCCAAGCAGTCTGACAGGAGGAACCAATTTATTAACTCCCCCTGCCAATCAAGCACATTAAGCCATCCCAAAGGCAGGAGGGTGCATTAGCACACGCCGGCGATAAATCAGTTTAAAAGCCGGGAGACGGGGAGGGGATGGAGTCCTGCAGCAACACTGAGGCGACCCACGCTCCCCAAAACCACGGAAAACGTGGGAAAACAAGCTTCCCAAGAGCTGGCCCTGCCACCCAGGCAATCAAGAAAAGAAGCTGGATCTTCCTTAACTCTTTGTTGTTGTTGTTTTTTTCCCCCTTGGCTTTTTTTTTTTGGCTTGTTTCACACCAGGAAGCTCCAACCACGGGTTGTAGCAGCAAATAGTTTGAATTTTTTTTTTTTTTTTTTAAAGAAAAGGACTTCCACAGTGCCTTCCACAGGGTTGAAAGGGGGCTTGAAGATGTCTTGGTCCACGCCTGCCATGGGCAGGGACACCTTCCACTATCCCAGGTTGTTCCAAGCCCCATCCAATCTGGCCTTGGACACTTGCAGGGATCCAGGAGCAGATCCAGATTGCAGAGATCTCAGATGTGCCAACATTAGAAGCAGGGGGTAAAGGAGTTCGGGCTGGGGATTTTTCCTTTAAGCTCACACAACCCAAACACGTTAAATTTGTGATCTGGCAAAACACACAAGTGTGTTCAGCACTGTTTGCAACCAGAGCTTTTTTTTTGTCTGATAGTGAAATCACAAGCTCACCTTCCCCACCAAAAATAAAATGATGGGTGTATGCAAATGCAAGTATTTCCCTCCAGCACAGGGGGAGGAATTATTACCCTTGGCTAATAATATTCCCTTAGGACATGAATACCTCCACAAGGATACACACATATATATATATGTCTCCTAACTTGAATATATACACACATATCCATACCTATGTGCTTTTCCCCCCTCCTGTGTTTTCTTTTTCTTTGTTAAGCCTGACTCAAATGATTATCCCTGCTCTCTATCAGTTTGGCCACCCATGTTAATGCCTCCAATCAGCCTGGAAGGCCCAATTTACCTGAGCTGGGACAGTGCTGACATCCAAGCCCGGGCATTCCAGAGTAACAAGGGGCACAGCCAGCAAGGAGCCAGCCCGCAAATGAAGCTCCCACAGACAGCCCTGTACAGATAATTAATGCTGCAAAAGCCATCCCAGACATAAAAAGTCACCCCAGCCTTCATTACCAAACTCACACATCTTTCTCCCTCTCCCTGGAAAGGGCTTGGCCCCCGTGCCAGGGCTCAAAAGGTGGCGAGATCAAACCTCAGGATGGCTTGATGAGGCGTTTGCCAAGAGCAAGGTTACCCTGGCATGTTAATGAGTCCATATTGCAAATATACTTTCTTCCTTCTCCCTCTTCCCCTTCTTAAACACGAGCATTAATGCTACTGCCTATTAGCAAAGCAGATATGAAAGTTTAAGTGATTGATGAAGTGATTAATTTAATGATGCGGGGTTAAGGGTTTGGGTGGGAGTGGGGCTTTTTTTTTTTAAAGCTTAAGTTTCCTGATGTTGGGAATAACTAATTTTCTAGCCTTAAGTTTTCATTAAAGATGCTGTACTTTCTGCAGCTCAACAAGTAATTTGGACCTTCGGATGACAGAAAAAGGGCTTGAGTTGGGAGAGCTGAGATCCCCTTCTTAAGCTCTCCTCAAATATTGCTGTTCATTAGGGTTGCCAGCATGCCTAGAAACGAGGCTGCTCCTCTGAAGAGCACTCAAGAACCCTGGAAATTCAGTTGTAGGCAGCAAAGAGCCATTGGGTGACAGATAAACACTGAAGAGGAAAGGTGAGGTGGCCACAGCCTCCCTCTGTGAAGGAGAATCCCAGCCATGGCCACAAGGAAGCTTGGGGGAAGGTTCAAAAACACACAATCTCCATCACAACCAGAGTCTGGACGAGTCCAGTCCATATTCCTCTGGAATTACCCTTCCTAAAAGGCCAAATCCATTCTGCCTGCTGCACACAGGCACCCCACAGGCATTTGCTTCCTGGGCAGCCCACCCAGCAAGCAGACCAAGAAGTTCAGGGTCCTCTGGCACTTGCCAACCTGCCTTATTTCTGTCAGATAAATGGAAAACGCAGCTTTGTGAGGTTTTTTACCACTATGAACCACAAGCTCCTGTGCCAGTGCCAACACACCTGGCCCCCCAGCTCTGTAAGCAGCCACCAAGTGCCACCATGCACTTGCCCACTTGTTTCACCCCATTTTCCCACCCAGCTGGGGATTATTTACAAGCAGCAGCCTGGTTTCACCAGCAGTCAAAGCTTGTCAGAGACAATCCCCCAGCAGAGGGATAGGCAGCTGCCCTCTCACAGAATGGTTTAGGGGGGAAGGAACCTTCAAAACCATCCCTTTCCAACCCTCTCTCATGGCCAGGGACACCTTCCACTATCCTAGGCTGCTCCAAGGCCTGTCCAGCCTGGCCTTGGACACTTCCAGGGATGGGACATCACCATCATGACCCCTATAAATCCACCTCATCCTGCAAGCCTACCTTCAGCTAGGCCTAAATGCTGGTCTAGCAGAAACCCAGCTTTGCAGGGTAGAAGGAAAACCCTTAACAAATAGATCTAAACACGTAGCACTGTTTCCTGATGGGGCAGTAGCTTTTCTGGGGGGCGTGTTTGGAGCTGTGTCAGCAAACACACACAAACACAGGGATCATTTTACCCACTAACAGCTCACCTGGCTGTGAGGAAGGCAGTGACTCCTGGCTACAACTCTTGCACTGCCCCATGCTCCTCCTACTGCCCTGCTCCCAAAAGGCTTTAGTCCCAATTTTGGGCTTTAATCCCCAAATTTAAAACCATCCCGATCCTCACCTCCTTGTGGCTCAGGTTAACCACTTAGCAGCTCATTAACAGTGTGCCTCGAGGGTACTTTCTGGTCCTTGCCCCCCTGACTTTTAACCCGGTGGCACACCGATGTTAATTTATAATTCTCTCTTTAGCTTTAACACCTAATTCTGAGCGAGAGGGACACAAGAGCAGGTACATCCCCCTCTCCAGCAGCAGGCTCCTGCAAGTAAGGGGGCTCTCCCACCCGGAGCCACCAAAGGGAAAAGGGTTTGGTGGCCGTGCTGTGCTCAGGTGACCACAGTCCTCCATCCAAATCTGCCCCCAACAGGTGGCCTCCAATCCTCCTGCATGGATATCCAAGCTCTGAAATTATTTAATCAGTCCAGAGGCATGCAGGGATCAGAGAGACAGCATTTTTTAAGTTTTTTTTTGTCATTTTCCTTCCAGTGATGCATCTGGAGGAGCCCGGGCACCGCAGTGGTGGCCAGCAGATGCCAGCAGCTGTGGGATCAAACAGGTTTAGCCCGTGCTCAATCCCACACTGATAACCATATCTTCAGCAGCAGCTTGAGTGCCCCAGCACCCCCAGGGACCTCTCCTGGGTGCCAAAGCACCTCCCCATGTCCAGGACCAGAGCACGCCAGCAAAAGGCATCTCTGGAAGGGATGAGCACCTTGGAAAGGACAGACACAGAGTGTGGAGGATGGAAACCTTCCCTGCCCAGAGAAGAAAACCCCTCTGGCCTGGTCCTTGTCTAGGACAGAGAATTAAATCAAATCATCCACAAATATCAGAGGGCTGTGCTGCCTCAGATCCATGTGAGGAGTTACCACAGAGCACCCTGCCTGTGAAATACCACGTTCCTCTTTAGTTTTCTTGCGAAATAATTCCATCCTAGCAGGCACGAGGTGTCACATGCCAACCTAAACCCTTTAATGGCCACCAGCCAGCAAAGTGCACCCTCACCAGCGGCACACCACTATCCCTGGCTCCTCTTAGGCTGCAGCAGAGAGCACAGCGAGAGCCACAGCTCCACGGGCAGTGCCTGCTGCAGCCCATTCTGGAGCAGCTCTCTTAAAGAGCAAGGTTCAGCTCTGCCTATTCAAATTTAGTGGAGAAATATCCCTTCTCACAGCGTTTGCCAGCTCAGCAAAAGCTGCACAGAGCAAAAAGAGGGCAGAGCAAGCCATGAAATTCACTGTCAGCCATCCATCCATCCATCCGCCTTGCTCTCTGAGCATGGCGGTCCCCGGGATGGAGAGCACAGCCCAGGCCTCCTGGGAGAGACACGGAGCCGGAGGGAAGGAAAAGCTGGCTCTGAGCAGCAAACTCAGCCCAGGTCACTGCTCCTGACCCTGGGACTTGCTGACTTGGGGGTTCTCCTTGGCCCTGTGCTGTCCCAGGGTCATAGGTGGGAGGAGGTGCTGAGGCAGCCAAATTTTGGGGAGCTGGGGCTGAGCAGCTCACCAGTCACAGCAGGCGTCCCAGCGAGCTGGTGGGTGGAGAGCCGAGAGCCTCAGCTGTAGACATTCCTGCCCAAGAATAAGAAATGGAATCAAACAGCAGGCAGCCTTGGCAGAGGTCCTGCGGGAGCCCAGCCTCCCCACCTGCCAGCTGTCCTGGGTGCTGTCACCAGCTCCCCCAGCATCCTCATGCTGGCGTTGCCCAGGGAATGGTCATCCCAGCGTGGATTTCCCTGTGCCATGCACTGCTCAGCCTCAGCAGGCTTCAGGAGGGACACCAGCCCTTCATGGAATCACGGAATGGTTTGGAATGGTCTTGGTACAAGCCCCTGCCCTATGCAGGGGCACCGCCCAGCAAGTGCTCACAGCCCCCTGCAACCTGACCTAAGATCCAGACTAAGTCCCTCTGCTGGTTTTAAGCAAGAATTACCTGATGAGGATGATGACACATCGTCCCCACCTGGGTGACCATGCCCCTGACACCACACGGCCTGAGGGCAAGGCCAAGCGCACGTTATCACCTCAAGTGCAGTGGACAAAGTGTTTCCCACTCTTTTAAGACAACATTATTCCAGTGACGCTAAAATGTTATCGCTAGGATGAAGGGGAAGTGGAATTACACTCGTCTGAATGGCCTCTTTTGTCACGCATTTTGCGAGGCGTTGAGGCATGAAAGCTTTCAGAGAAACCTGGGTGAATCCAAGCTGGGTGGTTATAAGGCTACTTACAGACCTGACATGATGGATCATCTTCATTTTCCCATCCCTGTCCCCCTCACAGCAAATCCATTTGCTGGGCAATTAGACTCCAGTCATTACATTATGCTAAGAGGACGCTCCTTTGGCAGGGGCAGGGACCCCCACCAAGAGGAGCCTGGAGTGCTGCCTGCCCATTCCCAGCTGCTGGGACAATCCAGGGCTGCAGTGACCCCCGTGGCAGTGACACCACCTTCCCAGCTCACCTGGAACCCGCAGCACACAGCCCTCCAAGAGGTCTGGGATTGAGCGAAGCGGCCCTTGGTATGATTTTTCTTAAGGCAAACAGCAGCAGGATAGAGATGGGACAGTCCTGCTCCTGCACGTTCTTCTCCAAAGGGGTGTTATATCCAGTCAGAACTCCCATTTTTCCAAATAAAACACAGGGTGATGCAGCTGCAGACAGCTGGCACGGGCTCTCCTGTGGGTCCTGTCTTGCCCATGCCACCACAGCCCAACCAATCACCATCCCTCTCCTCCTCATCCTCCTCTCCAAGGCATCTCCCGCCTTTCTCCTACGATTCCCTCCCCAGCGCCTTCCCGGAGCTCCCGTCTCCGACTCCCTCTGCACGTGTGTGTGTGTGTGTGCTTCCATTACTTCTGGGTGAAATAACTGACTACAGGGTCAGTCCACCTGAAAATTGCTCTCCCCAGACCTAAATGAAACAGATGGGCATTGATGATGTTTTGGGAGAAATTAATCAGCCTGGACCGGCGGCAGCGCCAGCAGCTCCCTCGGCCCAATCTCGCCTAATGAATTCCGAGCTCTCTGTCTTAATAGCTCCTGACAAGACTAATTTACTCTTGTAAGTGATTAGAGGGGGAATGATCTCTTAATTGTTGCTTAAGATCCCTTTTGGCATGGCAGGCAGCAGGCAGGGAGGGGTTTGGAGGGAGGGGATGCTGGAGGGAGGGATGTCATGGGAATGGATGCCCAAACAGACCTCAAAAAAAGACTTTTTTTTTTTCCCCCCAGGAAACTGTTCTGCTCCTCACACTCAGAATCTTACAAAGGTGTTTCCAGCTGCTACTTTTTTTAAAAAAAAAAGTTAAAAAACCTTAACTCAGAAAACACCTACCAACAGCAGGATACACAGAAATGACTGTGTGTGCCAACACTTCCCAGGCTGACATTTCCCTCTGGTGCACCTGGAAACAAAATCTCAAGGTGCCCATATTCTTAAGAGTCAATTATATACATACACAAAGTGTAATACAAAGTTGAAAAAAAGAAAAAGAGAAAGAAATTCAACTGCCAGAGTAATTCCAAGAAAAACTTGACCCACATAATACCTCACTGGAAAGCAGGCTGTAGGAAATCTCCCTATTTTCTGACAAAATAGAGGTTTAGTCCAATTCCCATGAGGTATTTCAAGCTCAAGTACTTGGAGAGCAAGGTGCTCTGTGAGGAAGCATTTCCATTGAGCTGTTCCCAATCAGCTCTCACTCCTGCTCCCTTTTCCAGGGCTTCATCACCCAAACCAAGACTCCACATCCCGCCTGCTTGCTCAGACAGCACCCCAAATCCCACAGGGGCTGCACATGCCTGGCCAAGGGGACGCTAGAAGGGACAGAAGGCCCAGCTGGGAGTGCTGCTTGAGCTGAGCAGCCACTGGAGATCTCTCCAGACTCCTCCAACCCTCAGCAACTCTGGTAGCCATGGGGGTGAGGTAAGAGCCCTTCCTTAAGGAAGGTGCTGCTCGGGCTGCATGGCTGGAGGTGGGAGAAGGGACCTCCAGAGGCTCCATCCCAGCCTCCCGATCGATTCCTCCCGCATTAAACGCCAGTCACGAGCCCTGATTGAAGACCCCAGGTTTAATGGACTGAGAGCCCGGGAAGGCGCCGAGAACGACCAGGTCGATTTCTGCATTTACTAAAAACCGATCCCCAGCTAAATAAAGAAGGAAAAGCTCCACCTGCCAATCAGAAGAAAAGCATTCCTTTTCCATACTTTTCCACGGTGTGGTGGCAGCCCGTGGGCCCATCCCACTTACCCACAGGTGTGTCCTCGTTGATCAGCAGGTAGGTGTCAAAGAAGTAGTTGATGAAATACGGCAGGCGGTTGCCCTGGCCTGGGAAGAGGACAAAAACAAGGAGTTATTTCCCTGGCACAGGTCAGCAAGGCTGGGAAAGGCTCGGGAATGCTCACAGGGCACTGGGCTCATGCTGGCAAGGGGTAAGTCCGAAGAGGAGAGCTAGCAGGAGGACAGAAAGCCCCGTGAGGCCCCTCCATAAAAGCTGGCAGGGGAGCCACTTCCCTCCAGCAGCCTCTCTAGATCTGGTATTTTCCAAAAGGCAGAGGGGAGGGGGAGAGCCGACAGCACAGGGACCAGGAGCATCAATTATTGGTTTAGCCCAGGATTAATACCTTCGCTTTGTTCCCACGGCTGAGAGCCTTCCGCCTTGTCAGCCACCCCAGCAAACCCCTGTGCTCCCTGCCTCTCCCATCACCCGGCTGCCTTTCCCCTCTAATTGCCTCCTTTCACCTTTAATAACCAGGCTCGCTCCTTGCCGCTGCCGCTTTGGCGGCGCTGGGAGCTGGCGAGCCTGCCCCTGGCCCGCAGCCTCATTAGGGGACAGAGTCAAGTGCAGAGCACGTAGGAGAGTGACAAAGGCAGCCTGAGCCGGGGAAAGAGTCAGCCAGGAAAGATCTACTGCTGCAGGGTTGTGAGGAAAGAGGTGGCGGGAGAGGCACACAATGATTTCCCAGGGAGGGAAGCGTGTTCAGCATCCCACCTCAGGAAACAAGAACAGACCAAGCCTCAGCATCCTCTTTGCCTGCCAAGCTCTCAAAGGCAGGAGATGCTCCTGAGACCTTTCAAACACAGGTCCCAGGTGTGCATCCCAACAAACCAGCTCCTGAGGACATGGGCACAGGATGGGGGGAGCAACCCGAGCTCCCCCAGGGCTCCCTCCATAACAAGACAGGGATTTTTCAGCGCTGCCCTCTTTCCTGGGGCACCAGGTCTGTTAAACACCCTGAGAAATGGGAAAGCACTGGAGGCAGCTCTCCAAAGAGAGAACGTGCCTCTGCAAAGGCACATTTAAATCCCAGCCTCTGGATTTAAGTACCTGGAAAGAAAATAAAAAAGGAACCTGACAAAATGGGTTATTTGGGAGCTAAGAGCATCTCCAGAGGCTTGGCAGCACACTTGTCACCGGCTGCCACGCTGGGGCCAGCAGGCTCCAGGAGGGGCAAACGAGGCTGAAACACCCCCAGCAGCCCTTGGCACACAGGACTCGCTTCTGCAAAACCTCTTTCAAAATACATTTCTTAATATCACCAGCACGCTAAAAATAAGTTACACTTTCCAAATCCAGCTGCAGCAGGTGCTGGGAGGCTTCCAAGCCACCTGGCACACAGGATCTGTGTGCTCAGAGAGGAGGGAGACCAGCACCTGAGATGCTGAGGGAGGGTCTGGAGGCAGGACACCTCAGCTTTGGGTTGTAAATCCCAGGACAAAGGCTGGAGTTCCCTTCAGAAAGATTGCCACAACTGCCCAGTTATACCCTGGGACTCAGCACCTCTGTAACCCCCAACACAAGACGGGGTGCCCCCAGCACAGGAAGGACATGGACCTGCTGGAGAGACTCCAGAGGAGGCCATGAAGATGCTGGGAAAGCTGGAGGTGTCCAGCCTGGAGAAGGGAAGGCTCCAGGGAGACCTTGGATGATGGAGATCTCTGCTCATCTCCTGCAGCAGTAGCCAGGCAGGAGCAGGGAGGCTCCACTGCCATGCCAGAGTTGAACCATCCTCTTCCAAACACCCCAAGCCCACTCAGGCTCCACCTGCCCGTTATATCCCAGCTCATGGCTCCACCAGGAGCTCTGCAAACCTTCTGGGAAGAGTTGCTCTGTCACCTGCAGTACCCAGGGTGCGTGGCAGGGCATCCAGGCGCTTATCCCAGGCACAGCAGCTGTGCCAGCACTTCCTTATCACAGAGATGGCAACCCAAGCCCTGGGCAGGCTTTAAGAGAGAAGGGCTGGAATGCTGCTGAGCTGCAAAGCCTCCCAATCCCCATCTCCCCATGCTGCCTGTCCAAGGCTTTGCAGCTTGTCACTGCAAGGAGGGAGCGAGTCCCCAGCTGGGCAGGCAGACCCCCACCGTGCCACTTCCAATGGGACAGGCTGGCAAGTGACTCTTGGGGGAGGCAAAGGACTCGCTGGAATGTCTTTTTTCCTTGTTTGCCCCCCTTTCCAGAGGAGCGCCAGGGCAGTTACCCAGTGAGGCTCTCCTTGATCCAACACGACACCAGAGGGAGATTGACTGCGCCTGTCACTCACGGCTAATGTCATCCACTGACTGCTTAATCAGGCTGCCAATCGGGGCAAGCCATCTCCAGGCTTCAGGAGGGGAAAAAAAACGGGAAAAAGCCTTTATTCCAAAGGGCACAGTGCTATCAAATGGACACACACTGGCTATTGTTTATCAGCAAGAGCCACACAGGCACCCTCTCCCCACACCAGCACCCAGCGGGCTTGGGCCAGTCATGTAACAATCCCAATTTTCACGGGGCTTTGCTGTACATTTACAGCTCCCATGCACCTCGTGATGTGCCAAAACCTGTCCCAAAAGGCGCATTTCCTACACCAAAAAGACCATTGTCCCAGAAGCCCCCGTGCCAGGAAAGACCCCGAGCATCGGTGGAAAGAGCTTACTGTGGAGGCTCTTCTGGCCCACAGCCCTGCCTTTTCCCCCCATCTGGAATTAGAAAAGAGGTTTTGCAGCTTGGACAGGAGTTATTCCCTACCCAGCATATACTCAACACAGTTCAGGTCATAATTTTGCTGCTGAAAGCAGAGGGAGAGCCTTGCCAGCGATATTCTGCTGCACAGCTAACAAGCTTCTGGTTTGCATCCCTGCCTGTGATCCCTCCCTCCAGTTTTCTTTAGGTTTTATTTATGCAAATTGACCTCGTGCCAGGTCCAGCACCAGCTTTGCCTTGGTAAATCCGCATCTGGAAGCTGCCAAGAGCTTTTCATCGAGATACGCCGGGAGCATCTACCACTGCTGGGTTCACCAGCACATCCACCCTTCTCCAAGGCTTTTTCCAGCCCCACCTGCTCTCTCCCAAGAAAGGCCATCTAATGCCGTGTGTGCAGTCAAGCAAGGACCACGAGGAAAGGGGGAGCACGATGTGCAGGCCCCCACGATTTCAGGGCATGGAGACACAGAAGATCCCATGGAGACAGGAGATTTGCTCACCCCCACATCCCCCCTTCACCCCAGCAGTGTGGCTTTGCACGCTCACCAAGCACAAGCACAGCAATTGCCACCTTTGCACCTTGCAAACACGGGCCCCTGAGCAGGGAGAGAGCAGAGACAGACTTACCTGGAGAGACCAGCTCCAGGAGCAAGAGGAGAGGCAGGAAGCTGCCGGCAGCAGCCACGCGACGCTTCATGGTTCCTGTCAAAGAAGAGAGGCAGTGTCAAGTCCAGCACCTCTCAGACATTACCTTGTCTCCCTAAATCAGGCTCGGGGTGCAGCCCTGCCCCAGGTTGCTCCTTGGTTCCCCGATGCTGCAGGGGAGCGCCCCAGGACATCAGCGCTCTGTTTCAAACATCCCCTTGGCGATGGAAACCGGGATTTGCCTGGAGGAGGTGCTCCATCTTTTCCTTTCTGCTTCCCAGAGCTCCTCTCCTGTGAGGAGACGAGCCACGGTGAGCTCCGTGGCCAGGAGAGGAGCAGCCCCAGCTGGGATGAGCTGCTCCAGCACCGGAGCAAAGGAAGAGCTGCTGTGACCCAGGAGTGACACGGCAGCGAGCTGTCAGCACCCGGATTTGAGATGTTTTGGCAGAGCTGCGCAGGAATCTTGACCCAGAATCACTGGAGAGGCACCAAGATTTGGGAGCAGAGCTCCTCGAAGCTCTCCCAGCACCTGGGTGGCCACAGAGGGGGCACTGCAGGAGCACAGGGAGCAGGGAAGCTGCCAAGTGTGCCCTCATCCCTCTCTGCCTACCAAATTTTCAACACAAGGCTCCTGACGCGAAGGAAACTGAATAAAGCAGCGCCAGGGAGCTGCCAGCACAGCCACATCCTCATCCTCCCTCGGTGCTCAGACCATCAAACCCAAAGCTTTTTTCCCAAAACAGCCTCACACCACCTCAGCCAAGCGCCCCTTTGTGAAGGAATACGCACGCGTGGATTTTAAAAGACTCCGCCCCGGAGGCACAGATAAACCACGTGCGTTACACAGGAAAGCCCCAGAAGCCAACAGGACACCCCAGCGAGCTGTCCCTGAAACTCTCCCTGGTCCCCTGGGTGCTCTGCAAGCCGTGGGTTACCCAGCAGTGGGCAGAGTTATCCCAACCCAGCTAAGGGTGAAGGGCTCTTCCTCCCCTCCAAGAGATTCATGGGAATCCTCACAGATGCTCCTGAAGGGGCTCCAAAACAATAGCTACGCCTATTTTATTTTTACTGATGGATGTGTCAGAGAAGACAGCTCACAACAACTCTGTCACCGCAGAAAAGGGCCTGAAATTCTAATTTCTCCCGCTATTTTGCCACGGGGAGTCTCTGGGATGAAGAGGCCCGTGCCTAGACAAGAAAAACGGTGCTGTGGTGTATTTTGTGCATCTTCGGGTATTTCAGTGAGAGCCTGAGAAGACATTCAGGTGCAATCATGCCCATCACCCCAGAAAACACAGCCAGGGCAGGAGAGTTTAAACCTCCGCCCCACGCTTCTGACTTCTGCTCCATGTCAGCAGAGCATCCAAAAGCCCAGTTTCTAAACAAAAAAGGCCATTTTCCCAGGAGCCAGGCATCCCAAAAAGCCCTTTAGATCCCTACATTTGGCCAACAAAAGAGGAATAGATTCCCGTGATTAAAAAAACCACCAAACATCTCAATTTTCCCCCTGCTCTAATAGGTTTTGGGGAAGAGGAAATCTCAGCATTGTTGCTCCAGAGCCCTGCACCGAAGGCAGAGCCCAAGCTCTTGGTGCTGCAGCCAGGGAAGATGAGGTGGAAATTAGTTCCTCTGCCTTCTGCAGTGCCAAAATGCCACAGCAAATGCTAACTTTCTTCTCAAACAGCACCACTATCAGCCCAAGTGAGCGTGAACATTATTTCCCAGCTTCACAGCCCATGTTTAAAAAGCAGCAGGGCAGTGGAGAAACAATTTACGTGATGTAGAAATAAAGGCGGCTGACAGCATCCCCTTTCGAGTGTCATGATAAATCTAAATATTGGATATTCCAAGTCAGCCACTTCATTACATAAGTAATTGCCTGAAATGTCATTTTGATTTTTCTCTGTCTTCATTAATATTGCAGCTCTTCACTGGTTCTTTGAGATGGTTCACTTGAACACTGCAAATTTAAGGACCGGGATGGAGAAGTCTCTGGGGAGAACTTTTAAAAATTGTGACTAAGAGCAGATTAAATTGCACCCTGTGCCTGGAAGAGGCTCTTCGGAGGAAGCACTCGGTGCAGTTTCCAGCATGATAATGTCCCTGGGCAAGGCATCCCTGGGAGCTCAGGTGCAGTCTCTTCCTGGCTGCCAAAGCACTGGTGTTAAACCAGAGGTTTCCCCATCCCCTGGCAGCTGCTCCCAAGGCTCAAGGAGCTGCTGGAGAAATGGGAAGCTGAGGAAACACTGCAGAGCAAACAAATCCAGGCCTTGAAAGTTTAGGAATCAGCTCAAGTGAAGCCGAGAAGTTTTCCAGCCTGCTTTCTCCCACCTGCCCAAGCCCTTGGCACATGCTCCAGGAGCCTCCTGGCACCTCTGGAACACCCCCAAATCCTCTCCAGCCCGGGCCAGGGGCTCCAACAGCGACTGCCAGGATCTGCACGCGGGCTGGGTTATTTTTACGCGCGCTGCCGGGGCGCTCGCTCTGCGGGCGCGCAGAACGCACCATCGCCTCCGTCACAGCCCAGCTGGCAGAGCTGGCATCTTTAATCACCCCCAGAACCCCTGTCCCCTCATCCCCTTCCCCAAAAAGGCACCGTGGTGCTCGAGCCTCAGAATTTGCCGCTCTAGGGGCGTGAAGAAGAAATGGAAGCGTAAATCAAAGCGCCTCGCGAGCGGCTGCCAGGGGAGGGAACTGGGTGTGCCTTCCCAAAAAAACACCTTTTCCTGCAATGAAACACCAGTGGTGTCCCCCAAAGAGGGACAGCGCTGCACCCACACAGGATTTGAGGCAGGAGGTGGGGTGGAAGCAGCTGAGGTGTCACCAGGGTGCCCCCACATCCATCCAGCTGCTGGAGGACCCCTCTCTCCCAGGCTCCCTCCATCACTGTGGCCACCTTGGAAGAGCAGCCAGAAGGAGATGGCCCAACAAGGAAGACCATCAAATATCCAAAAAACCACCCCTAGGATGCCCTTCAGCCAAGCACATTGCTTAACACCACCCCTCACACCAAAAAATCCACCCTCTCCTGCTTTCCCAGCTTCCCTCCTTAAAAAAAGCCCTGCTAGAAATGCACCTTTTCTCCTCATTACCGCCTCTTGGCCAGGCCTTTACAATAAGTAGGATTCAAAAGGAAAAAATTACAAGTTAATTCTGATTTTTCTTTTTTTTTTCCTTTTCTTATTCCCACCCCCATATTGGCGTGAGCCATACCCAAATCATAATTCCCAAAAATAACAAATTGCAGAACAGGGTAATCAGAAGTAAATTGATATTGATAAATAAGCTTTTCTCCTGTGCGGTAGGTGGTTTATTTTAATCTAATGAGTTTTATATTTTCTGAGCTTTCAGATTCCATGATGAAGAGCCGTCCACGCTAGAATTACAAAGCACTTTGAAATATTGTAATTTTATGGCTCATTTTGTCAGGACTCTTGAAAATGAGATTTGTTCCCAGTGAAAAAATTTGCCCCCTTCTTTTTTTAATATATTTTTTTTTTCTTTCTATTCCCTGCAGCGAAAGGAAATAAAATTTCCCTGTTAAATAAATAAAGGCCTGGATATTGGTATGCACATGGGAGGGAGAATATGGATCCTCACAGGGAATAAGGGACCAAGGCCCACCTGAGATGGTGTTTGCAGGAGAAAAGAGCATGGAAAATCCTCTCTCTTCCTCCTCCACTCCAAAATCAAAGCTGATTGACAGGGGTGTTTCCCCCTACAAAACTCAGCTGGAGTACTCAAACCTTCCTCCTTCCAGGGAAAAAGCTGGAGCTGTTTCTCACTGACAGCTACGAACACCCAAAAGTTTCCCTCACTTCCAGCAGTTTACTTCCGCTTAAAAACAAGAACAGGAGTGGAAGTATTTTGGTTGGTGCTTCCAGACATTTGCCATCCCACAGGAAACAAACACTAGCTGCAAAAATGACATTAAGACATCCTTTAAGCAAAAACCCCAGGCCCAGAAGGAAATGTCACCTCCAAACTTCTCAGTCCTTGCAGGAAGGCTGTGCCTGGGTTGGAAATGACGTCGGTTTTCCCAAGCCCTGGACAATCCCAACAATCCAGCCCTGCGTAAGCAACATTCAAACCTTTCACCACACCTGTGGCATCTCCAAGGAAAGGCCAAATAATGCATCCAACTCAACTTCTGCATCTGTGGGATACTAAAACAACACCCTGGGAGTTTTGGGAAGAGAGTCCACGTTCCCTGCTGCAGTCACTGCCACCTGCCCCTCCACAGCAAGGGCAACTTCGTTTTTGGGGAGAGAGAAGTAGGAATTCCAAATTTCTTTCAAGTGGGGCAGCATGGACTTTACAGAGCCTCCAGCACTGGTTCCTAGTCACTGTGGGCATCATAGCAACCATTTTCCATCACAAAACCTCTCTTCAGCAGCTCCTGAGCTGGGAGGAAGGCTGGGATGGGGCGTGGAGACCAAGCCAACCGGCTCCTCCTGAGCTGCACAGGGAAGCAGCACAGCAAAGCTGCGGAGCAGATGATGCTAACGTGGGATGGAAAGGTGGAAGAGCAGCCAACAGCAACTAAGCTTGGCTTAAAGGAGAAAAAGAGGGAGGGGAAAAAAAGGAGGAGGGGGAAGAAGGGTGGGAATTCTTGCTCTAGGAGGAAGTGGAAAGCTGAATGCGGTGGAGTGGCACACACAGTCACCTCTCACAAGACAGGAGCCTCTCCCCAGGTCTTAGAAAATCTACAGGAAAGGACAACATGGCAAATGTAAGGATGCTGAAGGCCTGACTCCGAGCCTGCTCAGGAATGGGATGCCAGGCACTTTCTCTCTCATGTCCTGCCTGGAAGCAGACAGCCTCCCCCCGACCCAGGGCAGGCAGCAGCCTGGCTGGACTTCCAAGCTCTTCCATCAGAACAATGCAGGAGAAGTGTCCAGCATGCTCAGGCTCCCACACACCACCCCTGAGCGTGGCTGTACTGCTGCCAACCCTGCCTATGGATCCTGGGCACTTCCACCCACACCGCTCTGGATCCCAGCAAAGGAGTCCTGCTCTGTTCAGGGGGGTTTTAAGGGAAAAAAGAGGACAAGGTGTGTGTGAAGTGGGATTAAAGGGGGGGAAAAAAGCGTGTGCTGGAAGGGACTGCCCCAGCACCTCCCTCCTTGCCACATCCAGCTGCAGCTTTCCAGGCAAGGATCCCCTTTTTGCAGCAGGAGGGAGCAGGGAACAGGCTTCACCCCAGGATGTCCCCCCACAACAGCCATGAAGGATTCAGCATCGGGCTCAGGAGGCAGCCACCAGCCTCAGAACCAGCAGCTCTTCCCAATCAGTCGCCAAGCTGCATTTTAAAGCCCTGGCAAAGGAGATGGGCGAGTTATTTAACTCCATCTCCCCCTTGGTAAAGGCTCAGCAGACACCACTCCAAGCCCAGGACCCCTGGGTGTGTGTGCACCTGGGATTTTATCCCAAATCCCTCCCTCCAGCTGCCTCAAGCTCCAGGCTGGGAGTTTGCAACACTAAAAAGAAACAGCGAGGCTATTTTGTTGAGGGCTGTGGTAACTGGAGTGGTAGATCTTAAAAACAGAGGGAAAAAAGGGATGCTTCAGAGGAAGGGTTAAAAAAACCCCACAACAACCATAGGAAAACCCATAAGAAACCTTCCCACTGATGAACCAGAGCTGCAAAGGCTCTCAGGCCATTTCTTGCCTCATCCAAATCAAGAGGGAAGCGTCCTTGCTGCTTTCACACAAAGCTCACTTAACTTCCAGCGAGAGGCACTTTGGTGCTCCAGACCTTTCCAAGGCCTGCTGGCTGCTCCAGCTAATAAAAGGGAAGCTCTGCCTGACAGAGCAGCACTGTGGGCATGCTGGGGATAATCACTCCCTGGCTGGAATTGTAGGAGCAGGGAAAAGGAAAAAATAAAAGAGAATTCAGAGAGCCCAGGGGAAGGAAGATGGGGATACTCAGGAGGAGCCCCCTGGAAATCCCTCGGTCCCAGGGAGCAGCCCCAGAGAGCGCGGGGATGGAACGGAAAGGCAGAGGCGTGCAGCAGGGATGAGGTTATTTGGATTAATGACAGCAGTTCATCACCAGTGACAGGCTTGTTCATGCCAGCCCTCCTGAGACCCCAGATGTGGCTGAGGGCCCTTGAAGCTGTCCAGTCCCTCTCCTACGTGCCCTTTCCGACTGTGCGGCGTGCTCAGGCTGCGGCACATCGCTCAATTTCCATCAGGAATTTGCCCCCAGTGACTCTCTCCTCGGCACACTCCAGGCAGGAACTCTCTGTTTAATCAAACACACAGATCAGGGCAAAGCAAATCCAGGCTCTGGCAGGGGCTCCAAAGGGACAGCCCTCCCACACCCAGAGCAGTTTGCATCGCCTGCCAGGTCCTTGGCTCCAGGACAGGGGCTCAAACGGAGGCTGAAAAAGTGACATCGTGTGCCAGGATTGCCCCTCTGGTCAGAAGGGACTTTGAAGACCACACAGCCATGGTCAGGGACACCTTCCTCTATCCCAGGGTGCTCCAATCCCATCCAGCCTGGCCTGGGACACTTCCAGGGATCCAGGGGCAGCCACAGCTTCTCTGAGTAACCTGTGCCAGGGTCTGCCCACCCTCAGAGAGGAATTCTATGCTAAAATCCCATCTAATCTTCACCTTCACCAACTGGAAGCCACCAGGACCCACAAACAAATATCTCCTGCCCACACTGAAACTTCAAGCTGAGCAGAACCCACAGAAAAATGTTACTCCAGCCCTTGGTCTTTACAAAACCCCTACAAGATCCAGGACATCTGCAAGATTTGGGTCTTAACCCTCAGCATTCCCAGTTTCTCCCCATTTCAGATGCAGAATCTACACACTGAAATAGAGTCAGATAACATCAGCACCAAGGCAGGAAGTTTCACATTTGTAGGTGCTGGGCCACAAAAGCCCCCCAAGAAAACCATATTTCTCCTGCAACATTATTAGAAGTCTTCCTGGAGGAAGCAGGATACTTCAGTGGGGGAAAACCACGGAAGTTTTAGATTGCACATGGAACTGTGTGTGCCCCAGCTCAATTAGCCTGGCTGCAGCATCCTGGCTGCCAGCAGCTGGGATATTTTACACCCCAACAAGGAGCCACAGACCAGCCCCCCTCACCAAGCCAATCCCATATCCTAAAGCTCCTTAAATTCAAAAATAATCTGTGCTCCAGACCATCTGCACAGCACATCTGAGAAACTTCATAAAGCCTTTTTAAGAGGTGCTTTCACCCCCAGCTGCTCAGGAGAGGATTGCAGGGCCCTTTTTCCTCGCACCAGGTCAGCAGAGCTGCTGTGCCCCGGGCATCACTCTGGGGATTATTGCAGCTGGAACGATGCTGGTGCTGCTGCCTCCCTCCCTGCTGCATCCAGGTGATGCTCCTGAGAAAAGGGACAGCCCCAGGCACAGCAGCCAGCCGAGCTCCACAGTTCCCACCTCTTCCAAACATTGTTGCTCCCACTTATCGCCAAAAAAAAAAAAAAAAAAAAAAAAATACAAAGGGACAACATCAATTTTTACAGTTTCCCACAAAGATAGTGTTTTACGAGTTGGTCTTAAAACATTGTATTTTTCACGACACCACCCGACTCCTTCGGAAACAAGAAAGCTTTTGTGCCGGGGATGAAGGGAGGGAGCGGGGTGGTGAAGGAAAATGGAATTGCACAGCGAATTCTCCTCCCCTCCTTCCCCAGGACAGGGGGGGAAGGAGAGACAAAGGCAAAACTCACTCTGCCGAAACAACCACCTGCATTTTCACAAACGCGAGCATCCCATGGGAACGCTTTATCCCCGGCTCCCACCCTCCCCCCCCCAAAAAAAAAATAAATAAAATTTTAAACATCTCATGCAGCAGCTCTATCCCACATGCACGAAGCATCCCAGGCTCCCGCAGGATGCACAGGGAATATCCCGGGAAGGAGCCAGGCTTGTTGCGTGCAGCACAGCGAGCTCTGCCAGCCCTCCTGCCCAGGGAATCTGCTGCCAGACCCGGCTTTTCCTCCAGCACAGGGAGGAAAAAAACCACCCAATCCGACAACAAAGAGAAGGCACATCGGCATAGGAAACGTCCCATTCCAGCGTCCCTGTCCTCCTGGAAAACGCTGCTGGGTAGGAGAGGCGGCTTGGGGAAACGATAGGGGCCGGCAAGGCGGTCAGAAGATGGATTGAAGGAAAAGAGGGAATGCAGGTTTTGAGGGAGACGAAGGAAAGCAGCAGCAAGTCGAGCATCGGAGGGGGGAAAAAAAATAACCTAAACCAAAGTGTTTCCTCAAAACGTTCAGGGAGAAGTTCGGCGTTTTATAAACGCCGTCCCACTCCTGCTTTTTGGTAATGTCTGGAAGCGATTTAAAAATCCCACCGCTTCCACTGCGGCTCAGCCCCCACGCGCGGCATTCCCACGGCTGGGAAAAGAAGTTCAGCCCCGGCTCATCCCAGAAACTTTGCGGCTTCTCAGCAGCCCGAACTCCGAATCCGAGCCGGGGATGGGGGGGAAGGAGGGAGCAGCGTGCCCGCTCCCTCGGGGGCAGCACAGCGGGTACCACCGGACAATTCCCGCTGGCATTTTTGGGAAAAGGGGAGAAAGGGTGAGCTCCCCGCTTCTCCTGCCGCGGAAACCACAGCGCCGAGCGAGTCCCCCCAGCCCGAAATAACAGCAATAATAGCAAAAAGCCCGCTTTCGCTAGCCAGAAGGTTTGGGAAGGGGGACCAAGCCGCCCCTTGGGAAAGGGAGGGGGCGATGCACATCCTCCTCGGCCCCGCATCCCACCCCTCCCGGCCGCAAAAACCCCCGAGGAGCCGGGAAAAGCGGCGGGGCATTACCTGCGGTGGATGTCTCGGAGCCCGCTGTCAGCGGCGACCCCCCATGCCCCCCCCGCCGCCCTGCGAGCCGCGGGAGGAGGAGGAGGAGGAAGGGGAGGGAAAGGGAAGGAACGCGGGAGCCGCTGATGCGGGCGGCGCAGCGCCCCTCGCCCAGGTACCCGGGATTTCAGCTCCACCTCCCCCCTTCCTGACCCCTCCCTGGGGACTCCCAGCCACCCAAAATCCCGGGCTCCCCCCACCCAGACAGCAACCGCCTGCTCAAATCCAACTTCTGAAGTTTAACTTCACCTCGGGGGGGTTTAATTCTCCTTTTTTTTGTTGTTGTTGTTTTATTTATTTTATTTATTTATTTTTGTTGTTTGGCTTTTCTCTTTTTTTGTTAATATTGTTATTTCTCTGACCTGTGCGCGGCAGCAGCTGGCAGGGCCCGGAGCACTTAAATAAATCATAGATGAGCGGGAAAAGCGATCCGGGCACGGCGTGCCAGGAGAGCCTCCCGGATATTCCTGCCCAGGATATTCCTGCTCTCCCCTCGCTTCCCACGGGCACGGGCTCGTACCTGCCCAAACGCAATTCCCACCAAACCCTTCTGTGTCCTCACGGCATTGCTGAGCCTGGCGGGACACTCCTGCCCCCATTCCAAGACCTCCCTACGAGCAGCTTTTGGGAAAGTGGCCAAACACCCCTGCCTCACCCCATTTCGTGCCGCCTGGGAAGCGATAAAGCCATAAAAAGCCACCGGCAGTGACACCAACCCTCACACCGAGGATGTTCCTCCATCCCAGGAAGGGGCAGGGCTCTGGGTGCCACCACCACGGGGGGAAGCTCCACCACACTCCCCACCCCATCTCGGCCAGTTTTGATTAAAACGCTAAATAAGTGATTTTATGTTGTTAAAGGCCACCCTGGAAACCACAGATTTGGGTTGGACTGGACATCAAAATTCACCTCATTCCACCCCTCCTGCTGTGACCAGGGATGCCTTCCACTGGACCAGGGTGCTCCAAGCCCCAGCCAAATCCAGGGATTGCTGGAAGTCAGGACCTTTCCCCTCCACTCACCTCCACAGCCCTCGTCCTGAAGCAGCGGCAGGCAAATGCCCCTGCAGCAGCAGCAGGAGGGGGTAATTAAGCCTTTGCCTCTCTTGAGCAGCTTCTCCTAATTATGCCATTAGCAGAGCTCTGGGGCTGATTGGTTGGAATCGGGCACAGGTCTGCTCCTGGTCCTCCCTGGGGATGGGGGAGATTCCCCCACCAAACCTGGCCCAGTTGCAGGCACTTTGCACCCCAGAGCCAGCCCTGCCACACCTGCAGCTGCTCTGGGGCTAAAACCCCAAGTTCCAGGCAAACTGGTGAATGCAATGAGCTCTCTGCAGCTAATGAAGGTGCTGGCTGATCATTTCCACCCCGTCACACCTGGGCTGCGTTAGGTTTGCTAAGGAATCCCCCTCGGTAGCTGGCACTGACCTTGGGGGTCACCAGGAGTGCAGGTGTTACCTGTTTGGGGCTCTGAGAACGCTGCTGAGCTGAGCCACCTGCTCTGGGGGGGTTTCCTGGGGTCTTCATCCCTTCCTTGCCCCCTTCACGGTGACAGCAGCATGAAGGCAGCCAGGCTCCTCAAGCTGCATCCATCACAGCCACGTCCACAAAGACAGGGCACTAGTGAGAGGAAGAAATGACAAAAAAGGGGAAGAAGCAAAGCAAAACCACAGGTGAAGATGTCTCAGGCCCGGGTGATGTCTCACTTAAGGCCTCTCCTGATAAATTCGGGTCAGGGTTTCTATTTAAACAGGAGCACACCTCTCCTCTGCCAGGTTCCCATGCCTTGGCTTCACACCACGGATTTCTGCTCACATCCTGAGTGGTTTGAAGATGTGTCGCCTGTTTTACATAAATCAGCTCTAACAAAGCTGAGTTCCTCCTGGCCTGGGCTCCCAGTCCCATTCCTGATGGAGTACAGCGTTTCCCATCAAGGAGGAGAGGGAGGACTGGGGGATTTCTATGTCTAGGTTCACAAAACACACAGGAATTCAGGATCTTGTGATCTGTAGCCCCCTGTCAGAGTGGGTTTAAATCAGGCAGGGACAGCAATAGCTGTGTGCAGGCTGGACCTCGAACCAGCTCACTGAGCTGGGTGTTCCCAAGCTCCTGTTTGGAGAAATCCATGGTATTCCAAGACCCAGCCTCTGGGAGACGTGCCTGTCAGCAGGCTCAGAGCTGGGAAAAGAAGGCAGTAGAAGAAAGTGGTGCTTTGTGAGCAGAGAGATGCTCCGGGTTGCTACCGGGATCATAATTAACACCAACCCCAAAGCAGGGAGCTGCAGGGCTGGGATAACCTCCCTGCTATCCCAGCCTTTCTCAACAGACTCATTACAGGGAAACCTGATTTTGTTTTTGGAGGCAGCTCCCATGACCTCCCTTCTCCATCCTGCCTGCAAACACAGAGCAGCTCGGCAGAGCCTTTCACAGCCTCCTGGCACCACTCACTCAACCTTGAAATTGTACTGCAGGGCTTTTCCCCCTCTCATTTTCCCTCCAGCCACGGAACATTCCCGCATCCAGCTCTCCCCGCGGTGTCTCACTCCTCTGCCTGCCTTCCACTGCGAGAGCTGGGGTGGCCCTTTGTCTCTAAACAGATGAAATATCACATGGAAAGCAGGTAAAACACAGACACCTGCAAAATCCTGCCCTGCTAAGCTACTGAATTATCTCTGCTTGCCATGGACCACGTCCTGCCGTGGGCTCCAGGGTCTGCAGGGACATCCCCACCCGACAACCAGCCCATGCAATATTGTGCCATCACTCATTTCTTTGAGCCTCCTTTTCCCCAGGAGTCTCCCACAAGGGTCCCTGGAAGTGCTTCCCCAAACTACCATGCTTTATTTTAATTTTTTTTAATTTTTTTTTTTTTTCAGTAAGACCTGTGTAAAAGTGCAGGGTCTTTTTTGTGCTCAGGAAAAAGCAGCCCATGCCCCCTGCTTCCTTTTTTTTTGGGGGGGGGGGAGGGGGAAACACGGTGATTTTTGTCCCCCCAGACCACAAACCCCAGGGGAATGATGGTATCCTCCCTCTCCCAAAGCTTTCCAGCACCACCGTGGTGCAGTGTGGGTTGGGATGGTGGTGTGAGGGGGGCAGCTCTCCGCCTGCTACCCTCTCATCCACAGAATTAATTTGTAGAGCCATCTTGGAGTTTTCTTTCTGAGCACCTGTGCTGTGGCTGACAGTGAAGCTGGCTTTTCCGGTGTGAAATTAATTTCCAGGTCCATTTCACACAGAATTTTAGGGCCAATATTAGGACAACGCTGTTTGTTTAGGAATTTATGAGTGAGGGAGGCTGGTGAGAAAGCCAGGCAAAGTTAAGGGATTGCTGGAATTCTCTCTCTGAAGAACAAAAACACTGAAAGAGCAGCTGGTTTGGTTTTGTTTTCCTTTAGAAATACTGAAGTATGGGGTCTCAAATTGCATCTTTGTAAGGTGATCTTATGGGGACAGCAGGAGGGGCAGAAATTGGGCTCACCTTGGTAGCACAGACCTAATTCTGTGGGATTTCCTCAGGGATCTTCCAGCTTGTGTTTCCAGGTGGGGCCAGGTGAGCTACCCCTGGACCAAGCATTCCTGTGGTGACAACACGTGGCAAGAAGGACCAAGGTGATTTTGGTGAGCCACAAAAAAGCCTTGCAAGACCTGGCTGGGCCCTGAAGCTCTGCACTCTGCACACCCCAAAGCAGCCTGCTTGCAGAATTATCTCCCTGTGGAGCCAGCAGGACCTGTCCCCTGCTAGGGACACCGAGAGCACCCTGCAGCCCCAGGCTGGGCTTGTTAGGTCCACAGTGGGTTAATGAGGGTAAAAAAAAACCCCTTTGGATCAACTCTCTGAGCAGCTGGAAGCACTTTTCACTCAGCCCCTGTGAGTTCCTAGCGAAGGGCAGTGTTAGTAAACCTGGAGAGGGGTCAGCGGTGATCCAGGTGATCTGAGCAGCGACAGTGAGAGGGGACAGCTGGGTGACCACCCCCAGTCACTTCACGCCGCACACCTGAAGCACCTCGCTCCCAGCTCTGAGCCCTACCTCACCAGCTCGCCTTTTTCCCTTTCGTTCTTCCTCAGCAGAGGAAAAGGTGCCATCTACAGGCACTGAGAACCCATGAGCAGGCACAGAGAATCCGCACCACCGCCTGTCCCCTGTCCCCTGCCATCACCCCCGCGGCTGTGCCAGGTGAAGGTGAGCTCCCTCCCGGCCAGCCCTGGGACACACTGGGGGATAAAAACCCGAGGGAAGCTCACCCCCATCTCCCCAGCCTGGGGGGAACCAGCAAAGGGGTCACAAAGGAACTTCGGCTGCGCTGTTGTT
Source organism: Poecile atricapillus (assembly GCF_030490865.1). Classification (NCBI taxonomy): domain Eukaryota; kingdom Metazoa; phylum Chordata; class Aves; order Passeriformes; family Paridae; genus Poecile; species Poecile atricapillus. Next base: position 5,060,874 of record NC_081254.1, read on the forward strand.
GCCTCAGGGGAATCCTGGGGGGCTCCTGTGCTGCTCACAACTTCCAGCTCCGTGGGTCTCAGCCTGACATCGCGCTCCTCTTCTGCCTCCCTCTGTCCTTTAACCCGTTTTGATCAGGTCCACGCGTTTGTGATTCAAGGAGGTGAGCCAGGAGAAGAAGAAACCGCAGGAAGAAGGGCAAACAGCGTAAATTGTCCCCTGGGTGAGCGGGGGACAGCGGGGAGCAAGGGGGACTCCTGCACTGCTGGAAGGAGGGCGAGTGCGAGGGAGCAGTGAAGAGCCCGTGGTGCTGTTCAAGGCTCGAGGTTGCCCCCAGGAGAGGAGAAAAGCTCTCCCCATCTCGCCAAGCCAAGGGTGGAAAGAAGAGCGGAGCCGAGGCCAGCCAGGGGGGATCTCCCCTCCGACACAGCCACGAGCCCGGAGCTTGCTCCTCATTTAAAAACCCTTCTCACCTCGCAGCTCCTGCTTCATTTCCAAGGCATTTGTCACAGCAGACGCCCTGCCGGGTGTCCCGAGCTGTGAAGCGAGCCGGGCTCACGAAATCTGGGATGGAAGAGGAGCTGGGAAAGGGGGGATGGCTCGCACAGCTCTGCCCAGCCTGCTCCGGGAGCGCTGGAATTCACGCTCAGGCAGCCCCGGCTCCTGCACTCCCCCGGCCCGGCGTGATAAATTAGCAGGAAAAGTTTCTCATCTCAGTTTGTTCTCGCAGCGCCGTCCAACAGAGCACAAGCCTGTCTAATCAGGAGCTGCAGTCCTTCACCATCTGTTTGGAGCCTAATTACAAATGCAGAAAAATAATGTGCTTTACAATTGCACCAGTAAATGCTGTAAATGATTTAAATGCATGCATATGTTCCCTGCAGAATTCAGCATGCATCTGCGACTTCTTCTGCTCACATTAGGCACACAAATCAAGGGAAAAAATACCCAGATCTGATGAACAGCATGTCCCTAGGATGGTGATTTTTATCCCTTTTTTTTCCCCCTGCTGGAATGGCAAACAGGGCTTTTTTGTAACAATTCATCCAGCAGCGTTTTCTTTGCTTCCATTTTAAAAACTGTTTATCACTGCTGTGTAAATATAGTACAAATTACTCCATAAAACATGTAAAAGGAGAACAGCAGCCGGGCAAGCCTGCAGCTGGCTGGCAAGGTTTCAAAGCCAAGGTTTGGGTTGTTTTTTTCCCTCTGGGGCATCCGTGCAGGGGCAGGATCAGCTCAGCTCATCTGCTGAGGATGGTGGCCCTTCCCAAGCCCCCGGTGGCCACTCATGTTTCATGGAATCTCAGACTGGTTTGGGTTGGAAGGGGCCTTAAAGACCATTTCAAAGGTGTTTCCCACCTCCCAGGGCACCACAGCACTGCACCAAAGCCCCTGCAAGGCAAAGGCTGGTGCCACAGATGGAGAGGGGGCAGCATTCCTACCCTCTGGGCACTCCACTGAGGGAGGACAGCCTGGAAAAGGCTTTGAGATGAGAGAGAAAGAGGGAAAGGCACTTGCAGCTGATGTGAGGAGAGGATGGATAACTCCATAACAAAAACTCCCTTTCCTCCTCCTGCACATCTGTTTGCATTGAAGCCTCCAGTACCAACACTGACCCCGGTCCAGCTCTGAAGCTGGGAGGGGGGAGCTGGCACCACAGAGGTGAGAGGGGACAAAACCAGGTCAGGCACAGGCTCAGTTGGTCTTCCTTTGAGCAGAAGCAGCAGCAGATGCATCTCCTCCACTTGGTGCCCTTTCATCCCTTCCCCTCCTTCTCCCTTGCCCCCTGCTGCCTTTGCTGCTGCTGCTTTGCCAGTTCCCAGCTTTCTTTCCCCCTTGGCCGGTTGGATTGAACTCCAAAGGCTGACACAGCATCCCTTCTGTGCTGGGCTGCCAGGCCTGGAAGGACTGGGACTCTCCAAACCCCAGGTCACAGTGCCAGCAGTGCTGGGCACCACGCAGGGATTTGTGTCTTTGACTCCGTTTCGCATTGTGGGCTCACCCTCCAGAATTCTGCAGCACCTGCACAGCTCATTTTACACCCAGAGATGAGAGGGGGCCAAGCCCTGTGGAAAGCACATGGCCCTGGCCATGCCAGCAGGATCAACACCCACCTTCCTCGGCTGGGAGATGGGATAACAACGCTGCTGGCTGAGGGGATGTGGCAATCACAGAAACAAAACCTGGGAATGCATTTTTAGGCAGGTGAGGAAGACAGGTGGAGCCAGCTCAGCTCCAGCCCTGCCCACACCCAGGCTCTTTCCCTGGAACTCAGTTCTGGGGAGCAACTCCCTCTTGGGAAGCTCTTGGAGAACTAGAAGGCAGTGTTACCTCCCAGCTAAATGCCATGAAGTAGGTTTGGATCCCTACAGTGCTCCTCCTGGCTAGAGCATCATTCCAGGCCTGGCAACCGGGGCCAATGGCTGCTTTTGACACCACCTCAAGCCCCTCAGGCACAAGACCTGTGCTTTGGTGCATCCCAGATCCAGCAGCCTTCATTCCACCTCACCACCACTTCCCTCCTCATCCCGCTTTTCCTTACCTGGAGCTCCTTGCTAAGGCCCACGCTGAGCAGCAGATGTGGCTTCTCCCAGGCACTGTAATTACCTCCCTGCCGTTCTATGCAATTCCCTATAAATTATCCCTCCCCTTTCACAGGGGGATCACCCACAGCTCGTGGCTCAGAGGCCTGGCAGCATCCACCCCCATATCGTGGCATTCCCACCAGCATTCCCTGCTTTATGCCCAGACCTGCTTCTTCCCATTTTGCATCTGTATTGGTTTTCCCCCCTCATTTATTAACCTTCCTTAGCTGCATGTCACCAAAACCAAAGGATAAATCCCCTTTTTGCTCACCCCCCTGCCACAGGAATGCTCTCCATACCTACCTGCATGTCACTTGGGGATATTCCACTGGAATAACTGCAGTGATCTCAGGGCTCCCTCACCCAGCCTGTGCCAGGGATTTCTCTGAGTTTACAATCCAAGCTGGGAGAGAAGGATGACCAGAAGGAAAAATGCAAGCTAAAACTGCATGCATCAGTGCATCTCCAAGAGAAATTATTCCAGACACCAGCAGTTGCACAGGATCAAGAATTATCTTTATTAGCAACAGTACCAGATAACTGAGTTCTCCCTCCAGAGGAATTTTGTCTGTAACACAGAGAGGAAGAGCAGAGATGCAAAGCAGTAAAAAAACCCAAGCCAAATCTCATCATTCCTTGGATTGGGGAGAAAGGCACAGGTGGAAGACAGGCCCACTGAAGGCCACAAAGGGACTTTTTGGTTGCCAGCACCAAGTTAGGTTGGCCTTTCTGACCAACTGCAGCAGGCATCCTGCTGTTCTCCCAGCAAAGCCCCACATCCAGCAGCTCCCTCCACCACAACGTGGGCAAGCAGGAGGTGCTGAGAGAACATCCCAGTAATGGAGCATCTGCTCCTAACCCAGTCTTAAAGGAATTAATTTCCACAGACAGCATCTCTGAGGCATCGCTGCACTGCCAAGCTCTGCCATTACACCCCTGCTTATCAGTTCACCTCTTCTAGACCATAAATCCAGCCAATTTGAGAAAATAAATACTATAATCGGATTTAGTCCAGGCTGTGCTGGCATATGGGAGTCTAAATGACTTTAAAAGCCAGTCTTCTTTGGGTGGGCCATAATTTTGGGTGTCACAGTAGCTCACCCCTCTGAAAACATCTGGAGGCCATATGGTGCCTGTCTATATGAATTAACCAGATTTCTGCTGTGAACCTCATGCCTCTCCCTGGCTCTCACAGAGCTCTCTGAATGCAGACTGAAGACACCCGAAAAACCTCAGGTTAGGCCCACTCGGCATTTCACATTCCTTGGGGGGGGTCACACCACAGTCACAGCAGGAAAAATGCTCCTCTCAGCCTGGCCAGGGGACAGTCCCCCACACTAGTGGCACCATGCTAGGGGTAGATGATCCCTCAATTCAGTTTTATGTGGAAAAATTAAAGCAAGCAAGATTCCAAGTGGAGTGGTTTCCCTTTTATATATATATATATATGGGGGTTTTTTTAGATTTTTTTGTGCAATGATTGTATGAAATCTGTGCAAAACTGTGCCCTGATCCCTGGGGCAGCTGCTACTCACTCCCTAAGTTGTGAGAAGGGCTCAAATCCCTTTTAGTTGAACATCACCATCACAGCTCGGTGAGGGGTGATCTCGCCCAATGATCACCCAACCCCTGAAGGGCTGAACTTGTAACAGTGTGGCAGCAAAACCCAAGGTGCCCCCAAAAGCCCCGGGCTCAGCTTAAAATCACTGGCACATGGGTAAGGGATGGTATCCCTGTGTCCCTGGTGCTTCCCTGAGCTCCCTGGGGAGGATAAAGCTGTTTTGGTCCCTGCTCCATTGAACTGGGGAGTGACAATGTCTGACAGAACCTTCCCAAGCACAGGGGATGCCCCTTCCCAGAAGGGAGACTTTCCCTCTGCATCCCCCTGGATGCAGCTTCCCCCCTCCCAAGACAGGCACAGCCTGCCTCAAAACCAGAGGGTAACTGACTCTTTTGGGAAATAAAACCCAAACCCCAAATACCCAACAGCAGCACCACAAACTGAGGGCATCCTCCTTCTCCTCCTTCTGCCCATCTACACGAGGTGCACCACGAAAACAGCACAGGCAGACCCCAGAGCCAGCCCCAGCACGAGGTAGAACGTCATCACCACCCCTGCTGCCTCAGCCAGCTCTTTGGGCACGATTTTGGGCCCGTAGACCATGACCAGTGTGCCCAGGTAGCCGTTGCTGAGCCCCAGCAGCGCCGTGAAGACCACGGGGTAGATGTCCCGGTTGAACACCACGGTCCGGATGTGAGCCCGGGGCTGGTAGTTGCTGAGGATGAAGAGAGGGAGGAAGATGGTTCTGAGGAGGACGAGGGCAGGCAGCAGTTTGCTCTTGGGGCCAGGCACCTGGATCCAGGCGGTGACCTGCCTCCCGCACCAGTCAGCAAAGTTGTACAGGAGGAAACACGTGAGCGGTGTGAAGTACTTGGTGCTCCACGGGCTTCCCGAGGCTTTGCTGACAGACTCGATGTTGGAGGAGAGGGAGGGGAAGACGATGATGGAGATGAAGAAGACGTAGAAGAGGCAGAAGCCGAGGAGGGCGGTCTTCTGCAGGATGGGGCGGAGTGGGGGGATGCCAGCGCTTCTTGCGAGGAAGGAGGAATTCACGGTGCCTCGCGGCTCTGCCTCGGCCTCCACGGAGCTGTCGGGGGGCACCGTGACCAGAGAGGGGCTCTCCTTCTGGCTGCCCAGGTAATACCTGGAGACAGAGGGAAGCACAGGGGGAATACAACTGAGATTTGCAGAGAGGACAGGAGAGAAGCTGGAGACACAGGTAAGCCCACCAATCCCCTCTCCCCATCTCTCTGCACCCTCAGTGCTCACAGAGGGGACCCTGCTGCCTGCCTATGGCTTGGGGGCTACAAGCACCCATGGGTCACACACATCCCAGTGGCACACACGATATGGGGACACTCCTGGCTGGCTGCCTCTGGATTAGGGCTCTCTGCTGACTCCACACATTTTGGGAACGCCGGCACCAGCAGCCCTGGGAAAGCTTGGCAGAAACTCAGCACGCGCCCAGTTTCAGCCTGCGGTTTCGGTGAAAGGGGAAGCGTGGCTGGCGGCGGTGCCGGGGCAGGGACCAGGCAGCATCCCATGGATCCCCCAGCAATGCCACTGCAAACCCTCCACGGGGTGCCCCTGGCAGGCTGGCACTCACCTGGAGTACTCCAGCCTGGGCAGGAGCAGGTAGACCATGATGCAGACGACGATGAAGATGTCGGCGGTGAGGAAATAGGCCAGGGCGCTGTCAGTGACATCGGCCGCTGCTGCCAGGTCTATCAGAGAGGCCACGGCGCTGATGGTGCCACCCATGGCCTGGCCTGAGTGTGGGAACAGAGGTGGGTACAGTGAGGGGCAGAGAACAAGAGGGGGAGCCCAGAAGTTCCTCTTCTGACATGTACAGGTCCCCAGGGCACACAGCTCAGGCCCTGCCCCACACCTGCACAAGCCACGCCTCAGGTATTTGTGGGGCTGCACCACAGCCCAGGTGCCATCCTGCACCCCCTTCCAACACAGCACACACAGGGGTCAGGATGGGACCCAACCTGCTGGGCTTGCAGGTACCCAGCCCCGCAGAAAAAGTCCAAACCATTTCCAAAGCCTAAACCTGGCTTTCCACCAGCATGCATATAATCAACTTCACTTCTGCGCTCCCCCAGATGGGAATACAAGCCAGTGGTGGCAGGAATACCTCCTCAGGGATGTGGTGCTTTCCTTCTCTGAGATAAACTCATTAAAACACTCCTGTCTTGGCCCCAGGAAAAATTTCACCATCCTGATTTTTTCCCCCCTCTCCTCTTGGTTTGTCAACCATTGCACAGCACATTTATAATGTTATCAAAGCTCCAGGCAGCTCATCACTCACGGCTCCCAGCCTGCCCCTCATCACTCATGGAAATGCTGATCAGAAAGGAGCAGACAAGGCAAAGCTGCAGATCCCTCTGCTGGAAATGGCAGGGCAGGGGGATGGCATCTCCTTCCCTCCTTTTTCCCTGCACCCAGCAACTCTCCAGGGTCAGTTTATGGCTATTTACAGAAACCAAAGCTCACGTGACCGAGCAAGTTTCTCCTTCAGCAACTTCCCTTTATCATTAGGGCAAAGTTAAGCTTCTACAACAAACCCCACATGACAAAACCCCAGAGGCAAGGAGAGAGAAAACCACAGAGCCGAGCAGGGAAAGTCCAAGAGCATGATCCCAATGGGATCTCACCAACCTGAGATCAGAGCCTGCAGGTTCCTCATGGGGAAGCAGCTGCTCAGGCCGAAGAGGCTGCTGGAGAAGACGGTGGAGGCGCTGCTGACCACGGCCACGCAGCCGACGGTGAGGGCGAAGAAGCGCGTGGTCCAGGCGGAGGTGTCCACCTTCACCAGCACCGTGATCACCAGGAAAACAGCCAGCATGACAAAGAGGGAGGACAGGATCCTGACACTGGCAGGAACCCTGGGGACAAGGGGAAGAAATCACTCCTGTGCTTCAAACCACAAGGCGAAGGTTCCACACAGGAGGACAACTCCTGTGCTGGCGGAAGGGGCAGAGAAAATAAAGAGAGGTGGGAGGAGATGGGGAAGCAGTGAGGCAAGGAGCTGGAACCTGGAGATTAGGCATGCAAACCCATGCAGGAGTTTGATATAGGATAAGGAAGGGTAAAAATGAAGGCACAATGAGGCTGTTTGAGATTTAAGCCAAGCTTGTAACAAGGTGCAGCTGATCCATTTCTTATCCCAGTTCAAGGGCTGGTAAAACCAGGGCAAGGTGTTGCTCCTACCTGGATGAGCTTGGCTTTAGTCAACCAGTCTCCTGAAGACAATAAAGGTATTTTTAAGAGGGGAAAACCATTTCCAAGCAATTAACCGAGGAATTAATTTACTCAAGCCAACACAGGTGGAGCAAGGTGCTGTTCCCACTTCATCTCAGCTAGCTGCAACTCAGACAGGGGCAAGGAAGGGAATTTTGGCTGCACTGGGAGGCTGAGCTCAGGATGCCCCGTGGTGTCACCCTGAGGAAAGGGCAGCCTGAGCTGGAAAGAAGACAGGAACAAAGCCAGGGAGAAATGTGGCTCAGGCACTTGGGATCAGAGCAACACTTACTTGTTGACAAGCAAGAAGTTTCCAATCAGGCACAGCACTGAGGGCACGGTGGAAGCAATGGAGATGTAACTCTCAAAATAGTCCTGCCAGAGAAAAACAAACCCAAAATAAAGTAAAAAAAACTGTAGGGAGGAACAAGACATGAATTTCATTCTTGAATATGGCACAACAAGGAGTTATGGTGTAGGTGTCCACCTTACTGTGTTGCAGCCCGTGTTGCAAATTGCTCAGGGCAATGGGAATTCTGGGATTTGCCCTCCCATTGTCCTGGGCTATTTCAGGGAATCAGGGACATAAATTCAGAAGGAAAGAAATAAACAGTGAAAGGAAATAGCTGCCATGGTGCTGTGCACCATCAAAGCATGTCTGCTCCCTCTCCTCCCCTTGAGGGGCTTAATCCCATTTTTTTGCTGCAGGAATCTCAGCCAGCAGGTAGGATGATGCACACAAAGGGGAGGATGACCTACATGTCCACTCCTATCATGACAGGTTTTCACTTTCTGCACTTATCCAGCTACAAAGATGGGGTCTCATCATGTCCAACCAGGAGAGAAGGCACTTGGCAGGTTTTCTCCGCACAGTTCATTGTTTTTTACAGCTTCGCATCATTTTTAATCAGTTTACAAGCACGTTTATCTCTTCTTCCCTATCAAGAGCTTCACTGGAAGCAACAGGAAATCTAATAATCATTCCTAGAGGGTCCAGATAGGCAGAGACTTAGATGCCTGTGCTTATGGCATCAGCTCAGCCAAGCAGGAGGCTCAAAGATCTGCAGCCACACGATGAATCTTAAGAGAAAAGACAAAGCAAAATGCAAAGCTGGCTGCCAAAACTCCAGCTTATTTACCCACCTACTTAAAACAAACCTCCAAACCATCCTGGGGATACTCAATAAACTTCCAAGTTAATTTGCTTCTGCTTCTGGGGAAGAAAAAATGACTTTCTAATGCTTTGCACCAAGCAGAAGTGTACTCGAAGTAACCCAGCAGAGATGCTGCGCTTTGAGCATCCCAGGGAAATTTTCATTCATTCCCAGCCAACGGGCTCACACCAGCAGCAAGAAGAGAATTGGGCAAGTACTTAAGAGCCTTTGCACCACATTTTTAGTGCAGCAGTGGAATGGTGGGTGGCAAATTTAATCCATGCCTAGGCCAGCAGAAAACATCAGGTTCCATCCTCCTCTCTCCTGCTTGTTAGGTTTTAATCCATCTCCAATGGCAACTCTTCTGCCTCTTTGGGTATTCCCACCCTTCACAGATATGCTTTCATTTTTGGCACTGCAGGATATACCCAGTCTTTCTCCCTTTCTGCTGAGCCCTTAAAATAAACCCCAGAGCAAACCTGACATCTGCCTCCCACATCCAGGTCTAATGGGGGGAAGGTGTCATCCCTCAGCCACGGAGCTGAGGCACATAATGGAAGTGTTTAACCCCGTACTAACTTCAAACACTGAGGCTGCCATGATGCCTTAAAAAGCCCCAAACCCAAACAAAGCACCCTGGTGGCAAACCTGACACAAGATGCTTTCGCAAAGCAGTTTCTATTCTGCTCCAGACTTGGCAGCTGGGCTCCTGCCAGGCTGGAAAAGGAATCCAGGTCCGTGACGGTGGCTGAAGGCACGGGGCATGAAATTAGCAGCAGTGAAAAGGCTGGAGCCAGGAGCAGGCTGTCAGTCAGAGGTGCATCCTTCCAGAGTCCAGCTCTGTGTGCAGGTAAACCCTCCTGCTGCAGCAGCAGGGCACAAACTGGGCTGGCTGGTTTGATGTTGATGACACTCGACTGCCACAGGACAGCCACGTAACTTTTCCGTGGAGAAAGGAAACAGCATCGCTCCATGGCCACACAAGAAGAGGAAAAACACCTTTTCAGCAAAGAAGTGTCTGATCCAGCCAGGAATACAGCTGTGCTTTAACATTCTTTACTTAAACCCAGCTTTTTTTCCCCAAGAGGATCAGCATGATTGCAGTGAGGAACATGTGGGATGCAGGGAATATGAAAGAACACCGTGCCATGTGGTGACAAAGAACCCTTCACCCCTCTCTGAGCATCTTCACTGGCACAGACACATAATTTTGGCCTTCAGGCAGTGCAGGAGCTTGGGCACCATCAGTTTAATTCAGTTTCTTGCTTTACAGCAGCACACCTGTAGCATATAAGCACTGGTATAAGCACTCTCCTTCCTCCCCATCAAAAAAAGCAGCTGACACTTAAGAACTAGGAAAATTAAAAGAGCTGTGGGTGCACTGGAGTGAGAAATCCGAGGGGAAAGGCGGTCATCACACCTGGCCCTGTGTTTATATAAAAACAAAAAGTGCCCAAACCACCTGAACAAGCTCTGCCATGAGAGGTGGATATGATACAGCCTCATCGTGCCAACACTTTTTCCAGCCGTAAAGAAACAAACCCACAGCTTTGTCAGGGAGGCACAGGGAAATAATCCTGCTGTGGCAGGAGGAGTGAGAGGAAGCAGCTTTTCTGGGGACAGAAAGAGGCCATTAACCTGCCACCCCCCAAGGCTGCCTCATCCATCACCCCCATGGCAAGCGCCCCGCTCCATATGCCACAAGCCAGATGTTGATCACTGCAAGGAGATTCTCATGTCACACCTGCCAGATCATGAAGGACACAAGAACAGACCACCACAAAGACACCTTGCACTGCAGAAATCGCCCTATGAAAGGTTAAGCCCTATTTTTTTAGATTCACCTTAACACTCAGAAGTCCAAATACAGGTAAAAGGCAATCTGAAGCATCTTCCCTGTAGCCATTTATAAATAAACACCAAACAAACCTTTCCCTCCAGTTTGCAGCAGGTGAGACCCTTCAGGACATTCATTTACCTTCTGGGGAAGTGGAGGGGGGAAAAGAATGAGTAAGTTAGGAAGGAAAACAGGTTATTTTTCCTGCCCCAAAAGCACCACTCACCCGCAGGTCTGAGGCCGCCTGCCCCACCGGGCCCGGCTCATCCGAGCAGTTCTGCAGCTTGTACCTCCAGTAGTGTTTGGCCGTGATGAAGAAATTCCAGGGCAGGAGGGACCCGATGCCCAGGAGGAAAAATATAATGTAGGCCCCATGCCAGCGGTCCCTTGGCTTCTGCCGGCTGTACCTGCTCCCCACGGGATCCTCCAGCAGCGGCTCCTGGTCCGGGGGAAAGCTGCCGGCTGCCGGGATCATTGTGCTGGCACGCTGGGAAAAACAACGCCCACAAGGATATTGTCACACCAGGGCTCCAAGAGTGCTGCTCACAAGCTGTGGCTCCATCCCCCTTTGGCCCCAGCAAATCATGGAGTGGTTTGGGCTGGAAGGGACCTCCAAGCCCATCTCACTCCAACCTCACTGCCATGGGCAGGGACACCTTCCACTATCCCAGGCTGCTCCAAGCCCTGTCCAGCCTGGCCTGGGACACTTCCAGGGATCCAGAGGCTGCAACAGCTGCTCTGGGCACCCTGTGCCAGGGCCTCAAGCAGCCAAATACGGGAGGAGTGAGCCAGCGATGGAAAGGCATGGGGAAAGGCACTGAGACTCAGCAGGTTCCACCCACACCTCCGTCCATAATTAATAATTAACCTGTCCCCTTGGACTTGCAGGAGTAAGAAACCTCGCTTAGCTCATGTCAGGCACAAAAAAAACCAAACAAACAAACAAACAAAAAAAAAACCAACAACAAAACAACCCCGACAGCCGCCAAACCAACAGCGCCGTCGGGCCCGGCAGAGCAAGGCGTAAACTCGTAGTGACACCGCCGGCCTTTCCGAAACGACGTGTAAATTACCACAGCATCGGCCGGGCTCGGCGGAGCGGCTCCCAGCCCCACCGAGGCGTCACCCGGCCGTGGAAAATGACTCACAGAGCCCCACGGCATCACGTGCCGCAGGAAAACCACCTGTGAACAACGCCGGAGCCCGGCCAGGGGCACCGGGACCCACCGGGACCCACCGGCGGCCTCGGAGCCGACCCCCGCCCACAGGGGCCGGGCAGAGCGCGGGGGAGGCGGAAATGCCGGAAACCGCGGATTTTGCGAACAAACGGGGAATTTCAGGAGCGGGGAGCGCCGCCTCCCTCCCTCCTTGCGGCCTCCTGCTCTACCCTGGTGTCCCCCCGCCTCCGCCCGGCCCCGCTCGCCCCGATAGCGCAGAACTCACGGGGGTCCCTCCCGGCCCCGCCGCCGCCGCCGCCACCGCCTCACGGCCCCCGGCCCCGCCCCGCCCGCCTTTAATGGGCAGGCCACGCCCACACAGCTCATGGCCACGCCCTTCAGTGTTGGCCACGCCCCCGCGGGGAAAGGCGGGCAGGAGCGGAGTGACCACGCCCTTCCATGCTGGCCACGCCCCCTCAGCGGCGGACACGCCCCTCCAGGCCACGCCCACCGCCCCACATGGTGCCCCGGGGCTGCTCTGAGGGCTGGAAACCCCTGATGGAGCCAGGCTGGGAGAAATGGGGGTTCACCTGCACAAGAGGAGGCTCCAGGGACACCTCAGAGCCCCTGCCAGGCCCTAAAGGGGCTCCAGGAGAGCTGGAGAGGGACTGGGGGCAAGGGATGGAGGGACAGGACACAGGGAACGGCTCCCAGTGCCAGAGGGCAGGGATAGATGGGATATTGGGAAGAAGTTCTTCCCTGTGAGGGCAGAGAGGCCCTGGCAGAGGTTGCCCAGAGAAGCTGTGGCTGCACCATCCCTGGAAGTGTCCAAACCGAAGCTGGATGGGCATCCCAGCAGCCTGGTCTGCTGGGAGGTGTGTCTGCCCATGGCACAGGGAAACCACAAGATGGTCCAAAAGGCCTCTCCTTCTAACCCAAATCGTTCCATGATTCTGTGAAAATCAGTGTTAACCACAGCCTGGCTTACTTGGTTGTCGTTGAAGATGAATAGATCACACGGACACAGGTCAAGGTGTGGTGAAAAGAAGAAGAGTTTATTTTTCCTCCCAGGATTTATAGGCTTCTGACCATGGCCAGGGATTGGATGGTCAGGATAACACTTTCTCACTGCACTGGCCATGAGAGATGCCCATCACAAGACGTGTAACAGAAAGAATGTACACATATCTATGTTTATAGTTACTGTCCTGGGAAAGTCCTTAGAAATCCATGTCAGCAAGCTCAGAAGTTGAGTTTTCAGGGCAACACACAACAGTAATAAAAACTTTTGCCTGTGCTCAGTTTTTGTCAGAAGTCACCAAAACACCACCTCCTGAGGATGGGAGGGTGGGGACTGGGGAGCATCTTCTGCAGGATGGGATACGAGCTCCTCCTTTACTCCCTGCGCCTCCTGCAATGCCTCACCAGCACGAGTTCCACTGTGAAGTCCTTGATTCCCTCCAAACAACACTGTGACACTCACCTTGAGGGCACGGTGCGACTGTGAGGGAAAACATCATTTCCCCACACTCCAGAGACCCTCTGCAATGACACAGCCCCCCACAGGGGCTGGGGGCAGGTTGAGGAACACCCCTGTGCTGCTGCTGGGTGTCTTCTCTCCCACAGAATAAATCTGACAGTGTTTCACGGGATGGCTGCTGGTTTTGAGCCCATCAGAGGGCTGAGATCGATGTGCTGAATTCTAAGGGGAATTAGAAAAGTGGGTGTTTCAACAGAACAAAAGGTGGAATTGGGCACCAGCTGGTCAAAGTCATCCACTTGGATATCCAGTTATCCCTTGGAGAGATGGCCTAGTGCAATCAGGGAAAGCAAAGTGGGAAGTGGAGGCTAAAGGAATTCAGATGTAAAGAAAGGGACAAGCAGGATTGGCTTTAAACTGACAAAAAGGCACGTTTATACTGGATGTTTGGAAGCAATTCTGAGGGTGAGGGTGGTGAGGCCCTGGTACAGGCTGGCCAGAGAAACTGTGGCTGCCCCATCCCTGGAAGTGTCCAAGGCCAGGCTGGAACAACCTGGTCTAATGGAAAATTTCCCTGTCCATGGCAGGGGGGTGGAACAAGAGTGTTTATAACATCCCTTCCAAACCATTCTGGGACTCTTAGAAAAGGTTATCCCTCCTGAGACACATCTACCCCAGCATCCTGTCCGGAGCTGGAAGGCCCAGCTGGGAAGGTTGGGCACATAATGTGTATATTTGGTATAATAATATACATAATGTGTATGGCTTTGGTATAAGCATTGCGGTGGCAGGGCAACAATTTCATCCCCTTTTTTCCTGGCTGCTTGCAGAATTCCCACTCCTGCCCAGAGCACGGACAATGTTGCCATCTCCTGGTGGAAACTGGTCCCCGCGAGCCGGAACAGGTTGAGTGGCCCAGGCAGGGGCAGTGGGCTCCTGGAACATCCCTGCAAACCCTTCTGGCTTCGTTCCCTCGCTGGGACTGAAGCAGGAGAGCAGCCGTGATCCCCAGGCAGGGGAGGAAGCGAGGTGGGATGATGGAGGACAGGGATGCTCCACTTGCAGCCGCAGCTCCGTGCTCCATTCCCCCCGCCCAAATTATCCCCTCCAATCCTGGTCTTTGCTGGAAGGGCCATTGCTTTCTGTAGGATATCCCTTGGGAAAGGGAATGAACTGCTTGAGAGAGGGGGCTTAGCCCACAGGCCACAGCTATAGCCATCATCTCCTGGCCTTGGAAGCACCCATGTGAGCCCAAAACAAACCATCAGTCAATCTCCAGATTAATTCCATCAGGGACTCCAAGAGCAACATCTTCCCGTGGCAGTGGAGCCCACAGTAGGTTGGAGGGATGCTCACAGGGACCCCAAATCCCTGCAGATGCCAAATGCGGCAGGAACCAGTGAGTGATGAACAGGAGAGATAGCAGATTGTTTCCTTCCTTTTTTTTTTTTTTTTTTTTTTTATTAGACTAGGAAATATAATTTATTGCATAAAAATTAATTTGTTACAATAGGAATGCTAAACTTTATTTACAGTTCTTTAGTTTACAGAATGAACGGACGCGGGTTTAGAGGATGCCACCGGGCCCATCCCCTGGACATATAAATATGGAAACACATTTTGGAGGGAGAGATGGACACTGTCAGCACGACACGGACCACGGGGGCTGCCTTTGCCAAAATGCCTGGCTGGAGAAACCCCTGGGCGTGGAGGGAGGTGTGGAGGGCTCCTGGGAGCTGGAGACAAGCCCTGCATCCTCCCTGGCCTGCTCCTGCTGCAGGTTCCCTGGTCAGAAAAACGGGGAGAATCTCCCCAAACATGCACTTCAGCCCAGCCAGGTGGCTGCTGCCTGCCCAAAGGAAGGGGAAGATGAACACAGATGGAGATGGAGAGAGGCACCCGCGGGCAGGACGGAGGGATGGATGGATGGACAGACCCACATCCCGGTGCAGTGATCCATAAACCAGAGAATGGGAGCGAGAGAGATTCCCAGGTGACCTGAAAGAGCATCTCATCCCTCAGAGAATACCGTGGAACTGGGAAAGGAGCGCTCGAGACCACAAGCAGCTGGCTTGATCCATCAAGTCTTAATTGCTCTCCAAATTTGCTTATTCTTCCTTAGCTCAGAGGGTCTCGGAAATGGTCAAATTCAACCCAAAAGTTGGATAAGGCCCTTCCCACGTGACACAGGAGCTCACCCAGCAGCAGTTTTCCCCATCCAGCACAAGGGGAAAAGTTCCCTTCCCTCCCACAGCCTTGAAAGCCCAGCAAGAAGTGAACCCCAGGGACCCTGAGACACATCAGGCAGCAGCTCTGTGCTTCAGTGCCTCAGGAGCTGCCCAGAGGAATCCTGTCATGTCCCAGCAATACTGAAAGCTCCTCCCGAGCTGCCCGGTGCAGGTGATGCTCTCCAGGCTCCCTGAGTGTGCTCCTGTGCCCAGCACTTTGTGGGGTGACACAGGCATTCCACGACGCTGATCCAGGGCTCTGCAGCCCAGAGCAGGACATGCTCCTAATACTTCCACCGATGGAGAATCCACAGCCTGGCTGTGTGACCTAGTCTAATCCTGAGCTTACCACCCCCTTCCTATTTCATTATTTTATTTTTTTTTAAACAGACACATTTCTAAGATACAGCACTCAGTGAGTAACTATTTCTACCTGCAGGCAACCTAAATTTTTTACCTTCATCATGACACCGTATCTGGTGTGAGGAACCTCGTTCCTGCCTACCACTCGATTGCTTTCCATTCACCCCACAGCTTCTCCATTGCTACAGAAAGCCTATTCCAAGGAAAAAGAGGAGCTGCAGTGAGGGATGGAAACCTGAGCACTGCTCACGCACTGCCATCCCCTCGTGTGAAAATGCTCAGCCTGGCTCGCAGCCTGGGGACACCAGAGGACATTCAGGGACACCTCCCTGAATCCGTGCTGAAACACTGCATCAAAATCCAGGCAGGAGTGCAGGGACCTGAAGCGGAGGCCTGGCCACATCCCAGGCCCTGCTCTCCTCTGACCCCTCCACGCCCCCTCATCGCCTCCCTCTGACCCCCAAGCCCAGGTTTGGGGGTGCTCACCACAAAATCCTGCTGGGTTTACAACATCTCCCCCTTTAGCCTCGAGTCCGGAGGTTGGCGCAGGACTGAAATCTTTGGTTTGTACTGAAGTTATGTAAATGAAGGCGTAGTCATCCTAAAAAGCTCCCCCAAACCATGCCAGGGAAGAATTCATTACAAATACCCACATCTGGATGCACTCTCCCCACCCTGAACCCTAAATAGAGGGCATCATCCCTCATCCCTCCTTGCAGGTGGAGTGGGACCCATCATTCCTGCTGCCAGGGAAAAGGGAGCTTGCAAGGACAAAAGCCTTGGGGAGGGTCTGAGCTGGCCCTGAACCAGTGGGGAGGAGAGGCACTTCACCCTCCAGACTCCCTAGGGGTCCCAGGACATGTAAACACATTTTTCTCAACTTGGATCACACGTTTTTCCTTACAAAAGTGTGTCCATTGAAATCTCTCTCTCTGCCACCCTGACCACAGCAACGCTCTTGCCCTCGCACACCAAAAAAAAAAAAAGATTTATAAATCTGTCTTTTTTTTTTTTTTCTTTTTCTTTTTTTTAAAAAGGACACATCCAAAGATCTGGATAATAAATTATTTGCGTTTCCTAAGAAACTTTTTTTTTTTTTTAACTTTTTTTTCTTTCCTATTTGCCTCGTTAAGCTGCCTGAAGCCTTTGACAGAAGTTAAGCCTGGATTGTATTCGTCTCTTCAACGCAGAAATGCAATTACAGGAGGAGGAAGGGAACCCAAAAAGAAGAAGGAAAAGGAAAGCCCCCATCCCAACTCAAGAAGCCCTAATTCCTCCCCGTGCCTTGAGGAGGAATGCTGTTTAACACTTGAATTGCTTGTAAACGCTGAGGATGGGTCTCTAAGGCTGACAGTGATGCGGGAGAAGCGCCGGCCTCGGCCCCTCCCCGCTCAGGACGGATGTGCCTCCCCCTGCCATCGGGGGAGGACCCTTCCTCACCCCCTGCTTCGTCCTCCCGGCCCCCCAGGTGTGGGGAGCACCATCAGCAGTCCCCCTCCGTGGCCATGACCACCAGCATCTCGCTCTTGCCCATCTCCTCTAAGGCACTGGCCAGGGTGTTGAGATCGCCGTCGTCCTGGTGCTCGGCTTCCCACAAGTCCAGGAGCACCCCGGTGGGGCTGGCTTTGGTGGCAAAGTAGTTCAGATACCTGAGAGGGAGAAGCAGAAGAAGGTTGGGCTGCTGTGGTGCCCTTTGGAGACGGCAGGAGGGAGGGATGCTGGAGCAGCAAACCTGTCTGGAATGTGAACTTTAATGGGAATGCTGTAACACAAATGCCAAAGCCCCCGAGAGACCGTCTGCAATTTTTAGACAGAGCTGGTATTCGTGCAGAAGCAATGTCAGCTTGGCTTTGCTGAAATTACCCTTTCTCCCTTTGGTCCTGGTGTGAAACCAGGTGGGAGTTGCACAGCCATTGTCCCAGATAAATAATGGCCATTCAAAGTGACAGGAGATGCAGGAGGGTGGCACAGATGGATGCCAGAATTGTTCGGGTTAGAAGGAACCTGCAGGATCATCCAGTTCCAAAATCTGCCATGGGCAGGGACAACTTCCACTATCCCAGGGTGCTCCAAACCCTGCCCAACCTGGCCTTGGACACTTCCAGGGATCCAGGGGCAGCCACAGCTTCTCTGGGCACCCCGTGCCAGGGCCTCACCAACCTCAGAGGAAGAATTTCTTCCCCATATCTCACCTAAACCTCTCCTCTTTTAGTTTAAAATCATATCCAAGGATAGAGAGGGATATAACTATGCAGAGCTCTATCCCCATTTATGGATGGACCTATACAGCTGGACACAACCCCACTGGATGTCTACAGCTGAGAGGGAGCACAGAGTGAAGCCTTCCTGTCGGGGGCACAGGAAGGGAAAGCAAAGCCTGGGGAGACCCACCGGTCCATGGAAAGCTTCTGGGCAAGAAGTCTCCAGTCGTTTCCCCTGGAGTTGGGAGCATCCAGGCTGTTGCAGATCTTCTGCCGGATGGAGAGGGGGATTTTGAAGGCGTAGGGTCCCACCTGGGTGGTGGTGGTGGTGGTGGTGGCCCCGCTGTGGTGGGAGCGGAGGGTGTCGGAGGAGCTGCCGTGCTGGAAGAGGAAGGACAGGGTGAGACCTTGCTGAGACGTCCGAGCGTGTCCCCTGCTGCCCTGCCACCTCCCCTCCGCTCACCTCTCCCAGCGTGACGTGGAGCTGGAAGATCTGCCCTTCCCCTTCCACCTGCCGGACGCAGATCTTGCAGGTGAGCTCGGTGGAGGCCTGGCTGTACCTCTCCAGCGTGAAGGTGCAGTGCAGCGCTCGCTGGCTGCCGCTCCAGATGTGGTAGAAGGGGATTTCCTGTGGGCCACCAAAGCACGGGCTCAGCCAAGGCTCCAGCAGCTCCCACCTCCTCCAGCCACCCCATGAGGGATGGGAAGGGACAGCAGGAGTTCACAGAGAACATCCCACGGAAAAGACTGGAAAACCTGTCCCCTTCCTCCTCTGTCCCTTTGGGAGACAACTCAGGAGATGGGCCCAGGACACCCACAGCCCTGTGGTGCCTGGCTGGAGATGGTGCTCCCGAGTCTGGAAGCCCAGCTGCCCCCACTTCAGCCCCTCACCTGGTACTTGGCCAGCAGTTTGCTCCTCCACAGCGCGTGGGGGATGTCGTGGATGGAGAGGCGCAGGTTGTGGTAGCTGTCCTTGAAGGGCAGGGGCTTGGGCTCCTCCAGCAGGTACCCTCCCAATGTCCTTTCCAGCTCCAGCACCTCCTGTGGGCAGTAGGACAGGTAGGGTGAGTCCCAGGAGAAGGGCAGGGGCTGCTCCTCTGCCCACCTCCACGCACAAAGGCAGGATGGAGCGGGGAGAGGGGTTGCCAAGAAGAGCCAGCAGCAGCCTCAAGCCCATGGAGAACAGCTTTTGGCCACCCCAGCAGAACTTGCCAGCTCATCTCATACACCAGCCCCACCTAAAACTTGGATTTCCTAAAGTGAGCATCCATCAGTGCCTCCGTACCCCTTGGAGAACACAAAGCTCCAACACAAGGCTCAGCCACTCCCTTGAAGGGTGCCACTCTCTCTGCTTTTAACACCATCCCTTCATCACACCAGCAGCTTTTAGGAGAAAAAGACAAGCCAGGAGCCAGAGCCCTGCCTACATCTCCACCTAGAGGCACCACATCAATCCCAACAGGATTCACTGGACCTGTGATCACAGGGAATCAAACAGCCCCAGTGCTGGTGGGCCCAGGTAACCAAAGCATTTGAACTCCAGCTTCCTGTGATGCACTGGATGTTATCTATGCCACAAAACCCTTCCAGGGCAGGGAGAGACATGGATGCCTGCAGGAATAACAGGATCGATAAAAAATCCCACCCATCAGCAGCCAAACCTTTCATGTAATGCCTGCAGGAGAGCCACGCAGCACCCTCCCTGTTTCCTTGGCAGAGGACGAGGAAGGACAGGCAAAGCAGTAAACACCTCATTATTTCACTGTGGTCACTTTGCAGGCAGTTGCATCAGGTTGTCTGCTCCCCAGGGCCAGGCTGTCCTGAGAGGCACCAGGCAGCATCCTGCTGCCAGCACAAACAGCTTTGGGAAGGGGATCTTTACCTTCAGAGCATCTGGCGTGTCCTCCAGGCAGTAGACCTTGAGGCTGTACTCCAGGGAGGTGCAGACGGTGGGGGCAAAGATGGCCAGCTGGAGCCTCTTGATGGCTGACCTGGAGTAGGACTCCCCCACAAAGACGTAGGTGCCAAGCTGGTCCAGCAAAATGTGGCAGGACTTGGCTTCCAGCTGGCAGTAGCAGGGAGTGTTGAGGGTCTCCTCATCCAGGGTCACAACCTCCTACAGAGACATCAAGATTGAGGGGTCAGCCCGTCCTCCAAGGGGTTGTGCCCCTCTGCTGGCTGCAGGGCCTGGGCTCCCCCCTTACCTCCCAGTTTCCCTGGTGGGACTGTGTTTTCAGCTGGTAGATCCAATCCGAGGAGCCGACGTCGGCGCAGTGGGGAATGGTCAGGACGACAGGGCGGCACAGGAGCAGGCCCGTAGGCCCACAGGTCACTGCCGGGCTCAGCACTGTCTGTGTGCCCTCAGAGGGCAGCCTGGGGAGGGACAGGGGGACACAGGTTGGGCAGGGAACTCCGTGGTGGCCAGCGAGGGGCGGGTGGCCAGAGGGGTGACTTACAGGGCGGTCTCAGCCTTGTTGAGCACCAGGTACATCTCGTAGAACTTCCCCTGGGGGATGGCCCCGTGGGGCACCAGCAGGCTCACCCCTGGAACGGCACACATGGGTGTCAGTCACAGGCAGAGCGGGGGATGAGGGAGAAACCACCCTTCACCCCAGCCAGAGGGCACAAGGAGAGCAGGGCAGTGCAGAAAGGAACGCCCCCAGATCACAGAAGCATGGAATGCTTTGGGTTGGAAGGGGCCTTGAAGGCCACCCAGTCCCAGCACCCCTGCCTTGGGCAGGGACACCTTCCACTATCCCAGGCTGCTCCAAGCCTTGTCCATCTTGGCCTTGGATGCTTCTGGGGAAGGGGCAGCCACAGCTTCTCTGGGATTCTCTGCACTGATTGCAGGGATGAGTGAGGCCAATGTTTTTCCTTCACCAGCAAGGAAAATCCTAATCTTTGGATGTTTTTGCAAGGCGCCAGCCCTGGATCAATGGCAGGGAAAGACCAAGGCAAGCCCAAGGAGGCTGTAACCTCCAGCCTGAGATATCCAGCAGAGGAACTTTCTGCCTTCCTACCCCGAGCCAGGTTTGGGACAGCAAAAGGCCGCTCAGGCAGGGACAAGAGCAACTCCTTGACGGCTTGGCAGCCACACAACCCCAGCCTGTGGCCTACCTGTGCCCGGCACGGTGAGCCTTCCCCCCAGGTAGCCAAAGGTGCCACTGGCGCTGTAGCCGTGCTCCCGGGGCAGGCTGAGGAGGTGCTGGGAGCCCAGGCCTTTGCTCCGCACGTTGGCAAAGTGGCCGTCCCTGGCGGCGTCCCCCGGGTAGGTGCCGGTGGCGGGGCCTCCCCCCAGCAGGTCCGCGCCGTCGTGCAGCCCCGGCGAGGAGGAGGAGGCGGTGGAGGAGTTGTACACCTTGATCTTGAGGCTGGGCAGGGGGTCCAGCAGGGGCGAGTTGGTCATGGGGATCTTGTCGGAGGAGTCCTGCAGGGCGTACATGGGGCCGCGGTACACGCCCGCGCTGGCCGTCAGGTCCGGCTGCATCGAAGGGTGCAGCAGCTGAGGGTTGTCTGCCGGACCAGGAAACAAAAGTGGGATGAAGACAGCGGTGGAAGCCAGGGCATGGAAAAGTACTGCTTGAGTGGAAGACATCCCAGAAGGGTTTGGGTTGGATGGGACCGTCAAAACCACCTCGTTCTAAACCCCTGCCATGGGGCACCTGCCGCTAGACCAGGCTGCCCTGATTCCCACCATCAGCACTTCCATGAAGCCTTCAGCCTTCAAAAATCAGTATATTCCCTCGGGAAAACGGGATCCCAGTGAGGATCCACCCTCTCCTGTGACTTTCTTTCTGCTTGACCTAAGGCTGGTGAGGACCTCCATGGCTCTTACCATGCCGGGATGTCTTGAAGTTGACAGGGTGGAACCCTCCGGTCAGAGCGGCCGAGGAGTCCGTGATGTCCGTGTCGAAATCCCGGCGTCTCCTCCGGTACACCACCACCCCCACGGCCATGAGGATCACGATGAAGACGAAAATGGCCACCACCAGCCCGGCATACAGGGCCACATCGCCCGTGGCCTCCAGCACTGAGAGGGATTAAAGACACAAAGGGGTGAAAAAAGGGGCAGCAGAAAATCACATCAAGACCCACCATCGCTCCCCAATCCCACCAGTGACTCAGGCATGGGCGGAAAGACGTGCCCTGGGCCTGCTGGAAAGGCTGGCAAGAGGATGGAAGGCGTTTTTTAAGAGCAGGAAGTCCAGAGCAATGCCACAGAATGAGATGGAGGTGAAGCCCTCAGACCTTTGGAGGACATCTGGCCACAGCTTGTGCAAACTTCACCTGAGCACCAAAGGTCCCAGAAATGTTAAGTTTGTGCAGCTCAGGTTCACAAAGCTGTGAGCAACCCTCACATCCTAACAGAGACAACCCTGAGGAGCCCACAGGAGTTTTGGAGTGGACTTTAGTTGTTCCATCTTCCCACCCTGTCCTTGGCCCAGCTGCCAGGGAACCCCTGCCATGGATTCAACAGAAGAAAACCACAGGAACAAACAAAACAAAAAATAATGGCCATGAAATGAGCACTTACGGTGGCTTTTGGGCTCGTTTAGAATTCTTTTATCTGTTAGGAAAAACAAAGTTAGAAAAGAAAAAGGTGAAGGTGATGATGGGGATGAGATGAAACAGAAAGTGGGAGGTAAGCCAGCCCGGTGGGGGGGCCAGGGGGGTTGTGTGGGAGATCAGCATCATTCCCTGGGGCATTCCAAAAGCCAGGTAGAAGCGTGGTGACAAGGACATCCCCATGCCCAAGCAGTAAAGGGGACAGTGGTGTCACACAGCAGCAGGTGGCAGCACTGGCTGCCTTCAGCACGCCTGCTCACAGGTAGCAGCAGCACTACCACCATTATGGGTTTATTTCCTCAAAAAACCACCTCCAGAACTCCCAGCAGTGACCCAGGGAAGGTGTCTTCACGGTGTGGCTGAGAAACCCCTCCTGTTTCCCTGTCTACCCACAACCAGCTTTATTTCAGCAGAGACCCCAAACCTATGGCGGGGGGACAGGGGTCTCAATGCCAGCGACACATTTAGATCCCCCAAATCCCCAATACATCTTCCTCCAGGTAAGAAATAACTCTAGAAGGGGAGAATCTGCTCAAAAACACCTTTTTAAGGACACGACTTAACACTCAGGCGACACCGGCTGCTCCATCAGCTTGGAGGCACAGCCAACAAAGCGTGGCCGAACGCCGGAGCGCCACAGCATCTCCTGCAGCACGTCCCCATGCCCGCAGCCACCCTCCAGACACTCACTGTGCAGGCAGAGGCCGTCGGTGCAGTTTTTGGAGTCCAGCAGCACCCCGCTGCAGTCCTTGCCGCCGTTGCGGGGCGCAGGGGCCGCGCACTCGCGGCTGCGCCAGTGGGTGCACTCGGTGCTGCACGCCGACCACTTGCTCCACTCCGTCCACGCGCCGTCCACTGCGGGCAGCCGGCATGGCAGCGTCAGTAAAGTGTTCTGCTATTCTGGGGAGTGTCATCCCAGCACTCCTTAAAGACCAGCTTGTTTCAACCCTCTGCCATGGGCAGCGACACCTTCCACTATCCCAGGTTGCTCCAAGCTCCGTTCAGCCTGGTCTCGGACTCTTTCAGGGATCCAGAGGCAAACACAGCTTCCCCGGGCACCCCACCCTCACAGGGAAGAATTTCTTCCCACTATCCCATCTAATCCTGCCTTCTGTCTGTTTGAAGCCATTCTCCATTGTGCTGTCACTCCAGGCCCCTGTAAATAATCTCTCTCCGTGTTTCTTGTAGGCTGCAATGAGGTCACCTCAGAGCCTTCCCTCATCCAGGCTGAACAATCCCAACAATCCCCACTGTAGCCTGGGGTACAGGTGGTTTCTGAGCCCTCCTTACCTGGGCAGAGGGTGGTGCAGGTGATTTTCTGGAAGGGCTGCCCGTCGCAGAAGGAGCCGCCGTTCAGGGGTGCGGGGTTGGTGCAGGTCCGGGTGCGCTTCTGCCAGCCCCGGCCACAGCGGTTATTGCACGGAGACCACTCAGACCAGGTGGACCAGCCACCATTCACTGCAGAGGAGATGAGCACAGTTAACTCTGGAGCCAAATCCATCAGCTGAGCCTCAGACTGGAGCTAAGCCTTGAGTTCTTACACCTTCTGTGACCCCCTGTTACAGCTCAGCCTCGTGAACAGCAAACCACAAAACTCCCTCTTGTGTCACCACCCCATGCCCGAGATGCTCAAGACTGCTTTGGTCCTTTTTCCACTTGGCAAATATTTTTGTGTCTGGCCCTGATCTTTGATTTCATAGCAAAGTTCAGACAAATACAGCTTTCCAGCTGCTTTGAGAGTCAGAGTAATCCAGAGTCTGGATCCAACCTCCATCCACCCTCCTACCCAGACGAGAACGCTCGGAAACACCTCCACCCCTTCACCCCAAACCTCTCCTCACTGCATGTGGAAGCCATTAGGGCTCCTGTCCTGCAGATACTGGTTATCACCTCATGTAATGCACTAATTCCCTCCTACCACTCCCAGGAAATTCCCATATTCCCCCTTGGCTTGGAGACATGGCCAGCACTAAAGGTGCCCTTCCCGGAGCACGGGCCGATACCGTAGACGATGACAGCGGCCGTGGTGCTCCGGCGCTTGGCCACGATGTTCTTGGCCATGCAGGTGTAATTAGCAGTGTCCAGCAGCCGGGCCTGCTTGATGATGAGGTTGTGATCGATGGTGATCAGGAAGTTGGTGTCCTGGGTGGGATCGATGACATCCTCGTTCCTCAGCCACTCCACCTGGCAGGACAGGAAGGGATGGAGGTTAAACCATGGCCAAGACCAAAGGACAACCTTGCCCCAGAATGGATTGATTTCTCCTCAAAAACTGGGCCAAACCAGGCCTGACTGGGGCATGTTACTGGTGTTTTGGCCAAGGATGAGGCACTGTGGCTCCCTCCAACATGCAGCTCTCAGCGGCTGATGGGGCTGTGGGCAAGGAGAGCTCCACTGCCATGGTAGGAAAATCCATCCATACTGATTTCCCCAGCCTGCAGCTCCCATGGTGACCTCTCCACCCAGACAACTCACTGGGTGCCTCCTCGTCAGATCCTCCCTCTGAGGCACCTCAGGAAGTGTGGGAGAAGTGCACTGAGCAGGTGCTGCCCAAAATAAACCATTCTGCTGAATAAGAGCTGGCAGGAGATCATCTGGGATGGGATGGGATGGGATGGGATGGGATGGGATGGGATGGGATGGGATGGGATGGGATGGGATGGGATGGGATGGGATGGGATGGGATGGGATGGGATGGGATGGGATGGGATGGGATGGGATGGGATGGGATACCCCACCGTGCATTCCTTCAGGAGCCGCTCACCTCAGCCTGTGGGACCCCCTCGGGTGGGCGGCACTGCAGCAGCACCTCGTGCTCCAGTGGGACCTCCTTGCCCAGCGGCTCCTGATCAAAGTTCTTCCGTAGGTCTGGCAGGGGAAGGAAAAGCCAGGAGTCACCAGCCTGCAGCAGCAACAGGGCAGCCTCCAAAGCTTTGGTGAGCAGCCCAGCACCAAGCACCCTCAAGTCAGGAAGTCCCTCTGGC
Source organism: Poecile atricapillus (assembly GCF_030490865.1). Classification (NCBI taxonomy): domain Eukaryota; kingdom Metazoa; phylum Chordata; class Aves; order Passeriformes; family Paridae; genus Poecile; species Poecile atricapillus. Next base: position 5,086,218 of record NC_081254.1, read on the forward strand.
ACAGCCAGGGCAAAACGTGCCCTGGGAGGAAGAACCATGTTTTCCAGGATGGGTTTGGGGCAGCACATGGTGCTCAAGGATGATACATTTCCTCCTTCATGTGACTGCAAGCTTATACCCCATCCTGTCTTTTCCTTTCGGGGCTAACCTCAGTTTACCCACTGTTTCTTCACCCCTCCCAGCAGAGCCCTTTGGAATGTGGGGGACACAGCAGTGTCCAGCTCCAGAGCCTGGGAAGGAGTAGAAACATCACTAGATGGTGCTGCAATCCTCTGCTACAACTCCCAGCCTTCTCCATGTGGCTCGTGAGCCCTCCACTCCAAAAAAAGCTATGGAAGTGTTCAAGGCCAGGCATGAGGGGGTTTTGAGCAAGCTGGTCTAGAGGAGGGTGTCCCTCCCCATGGCACGGGGCTGGAATGAGGTGAGTTTTAAGGTCCCTTCCAACCCAAAACTTTCTGTCATTCAATGACTCTCTGAGTCTGTCGTTTTCCCAGACTAAAGCCTTCCCTCTCTCTTTTGGATTATTACTCCTCTAATAGCAAAATCCCTCTTTGGGACTGGGGAAGCCTGGCTGTCCTCCTGTATCTCTGCCGTCTCGTTTGCTAACCGAGCAAATTCAGGCGGAATTAAAACCAACTGGCCTTTGATCAGGCTGCCAGCCCCAAACAGCAGCTCAGGGCAGCGACACGTGACAGCAGGGACCCGGAGGACACGGAGCCACCGCTTCAGGTGGAGCGTGCAAGGTGCCATCCGTCGGGTTGTTAAGGATAATAAAACCCTGGGAAGCGCTGAGCACGCTGCCGGGCAATGCGGCGTTAACCCTGCCAGTGGGGACGGTGACGCTCCGAAACAAAGCTGCGGCTTTGGGGTGGGGAGAGGAAACCGAGGCCATCCAGGCAAGGAGGGGTCACCCCAAAAATGATCAGAAAGCGGAGAAGGAGCGAGCCTTCGGAGACGGGAGCGGCACTCACAGGCGATGCGGACGTAAGCCCGGCGGCTCTTGGTGGTGCCCGCCGAGCTCCAGGCCACGCACTGGCACCAGTAATCCTCCAGGCCAAACAGCTCCTCCACCTGCTGCCGGGACACCTCGATCTGCACCTCCCGCACCAGCAGCCCTGCAACGGGGACAGAGGCACGGCGTCAGATGAGCGGCCAGGAGCAGGGAAACTGAGGCAGCACCCGGGAGGGGCGGTGCACGTGCAAAGCTGGAGGGCAGAGGGCTGGAGGCTTCTCATCTGGGGTTGGCAGCTTGCAAATCAGGGAGACTGTTCCCTCTGAAGGATGGGATGAAGCCAGGGAAATGGATCAGGTGGAAGCGCCTCTCTTTTCCCCCCCCATTCCAGCTGAGCAGGACCAGAATCTCTCCACCATTTCTCAAGGCATCACCCTCCTCCACCAGCTCTCCCCCACACTGCCAGCATCCCTGTCCGGATCCCTTTTCGGGGTTTGAAGGATGCTTCTCCCAGGCTTTGTTGTGGGGAGAAACCACCCCTATCTGTGCCATTTGAATATAACAAGAGAAATAAAACCTTAAATATATTGGCCTGGCCATGGCAGAGGGGCAATGACAAAGGTGACACCACCACAACCAGGACATGGTCCCCTGGATTGCAGGAGCATCACTGATCATCACCAAGGGCAGGACGGACTTGGGGCTTACTTTTCCTTGTTTTAAGCAATACCTGCCTGTTTTGGTTTTTTCTTTTCAGTTTCTATTTTAAAAAGGCCTCAATTTCACAGTGATCGAGAGCAGCACGCTCCCCAGCTGTAATTTTGTTACAGCTCACTCCCAGTGCTGTGAGGAGCAATTACTGTCTCCCTGCCACCTTCCTGCAGAAGAGCTGACAAGGAAATACAATTTATTTTGTCACTATTCAGGTAAAAATAATAATAAAAAATCCATAACCACAAGAAAACCCCAAAAGCAAAGGGGACCAAGCATTTTCGGGAAACTTAGGGATTTGAAAATGACCCGGGATGGAGATATGGCTCCAATCCATCTTGTCTTTCTGGGAAGCTCTGGTGGGATGAGCACACCTTGGAAAGGTGGGAAGCATCCTGCAAAAATCCTACACCTCTGTCCCCTCTGAAAGCAGCGACTACCCCAAACTGAAGACCGAGCTCATGGCACACAGAAGTGACTTCCTAAGGGCTTGCAGGCACCCAAACAGAGCCGCTCTTCCTGCCCAGCCCTCTTCACCAGCTGAATTATCCTCTCTGACTTGGCCTATTTTTGCTTTCTTCCGCATGAAATGTTTTGGATCAGACGCAGTCAGAGCATTACTGAGCCAGGCTCATTCAAGACACGTCATCTTAAAAGTTCCTGGTTTGTTTCTGCTTGGGTTTTTTTTCCTTCTCCTTCTTCTTAAAGGTCCCTTTTTCCAAGCTTTTAACCAAGGACACTTAAAAACTAACCATGTTAACCCGTGCCTTTGTGCCTGGCTCTAAACTTTCCGGCAGCTTTCCCGAACAATGCTGCAAATGCAGATTTTTTTTAGCACATTAAACCACTTTGGTTCCAGCTCCATTTTCCTCAGGGAGAGGAAAGAGATGCCCACACTGGCAGCTTTTACATGCACAGCATCACCTGCAGGCACTGCTGGCTCCCTGATAGCGGAGCAATGCCATCTCTGAAGCCTGGAGGTGTGTGCTGCTTCCTTCCCAAATTCCCAAATTGAGAGGGAGACGCTGGACCAAAGCAAATGAGTTCCCACAGCAACAGTTTGCCCAGATGGATGCCCCGTCCCTGGGAGCGTTCCAGGCCAGGATGGATGGGACTTGGAAGAACCTGGGCTAGTGGAGGGTGCCCTTGCCCATGGCAGGGGGTTGGACTAGATAATCTTTAAGGTCCCTTCCAACCCAAACCATTCCATGAGGTTATGAAATAGTGTTTCTATCCACACTGCACATCAGCAAGGCATGAGACCCACCTCCCTCCTACAGGATGCTCCAGAGAAATGAGTCCTAACAGCAATTAGACAAATTACCAAGGGGGGGATTCCACCCAGGGCTGGACCACACTGCTCAGATGTTGCCAGCAGAGCTGGGAGTCCCTGATTGTGAGTGGTGGAAAGCTGGGAGGGTGACAGGGCAGCTCCATTACTCCTTCCTTGTCCTGGTTCCATGATCTTCCCCTAAGCAGCCTCCACTACTGAGTGCGGGGCACACAGACCTTTGGCTCAACCCAGCGTGGTCAAATGTTATAAATAAATGAAAAACCCCTTGGCAAAGGCTGCTCGGTCACTGACCAGCACTGACTCTGCCCTGCAGTGGTGAGGGTTTCAAATCTGGCCTCTGCAAGAGCTGGGAGGTGGAGATGCACCCCAAAAGAGGGAAACAGAGCGTCCCCTGCTCCAGTCAGCTGCCAGAGAAGCAAAGGGACAGCCTGCCTGGGCATCTCTGACTACTTTTCCTCTAGAGGAAAAACAGCCCATGAATGGCTAAAGCAGCTTTAGCAGGAAAGGCTCAAAAAGCTGCAGAGGAAAGAGAGGATTTTCCCTTTACAGAGCAGGTTCAGGGATGCACCAGAGCACAGACGGGCTCATGGCTACTACAGGGTGGAGAGCAAGAAATACCAGGGAAGGGCAAGGCTGGGGGAAAAACCATGGGGACAGCAGGAGATTCTGTCAAAAACCTGGTGACTCCTCCAGGACGGTGAAATCTCTCCTCTAAGCCCAGCCTGCCTTCCAAGGCCAACACCACTGCAGTTCAACAGGCTGCCTTGATTTAAAGCCCTCCAGACGCCACGTGTGCAGGGATTTGCAGAGGGCAGACCTCACAGGGGAAACGTGACTTTCCTCCACTCCTGGTCAGCCACCAAAACTGGTGCAGAAAAGATGGGTGCCAGGCTAAACCACTTCAATTTCAGAAAATCTACTTGGTTACATGATATATTCAACCCCTCATCTTGTTCTCATGCCAGGTTGTTTCAAGGCATGGACCAAGCAGCTCCTCAGAGCCCGATCCCATGGAGTCAGACCTCCCCCTAGAATGCCTAAGCCACCTTCTCACCCTGTTGCAGGCAGCCAGAGGCTGACTTTTCCTCTGAGGCAGAAAAGGGCTCATTTGCCATCAACAGGCATTTCAAATCCTACCTGCAATTGCTCTCATTACCCATTAAACACTTAATCCCTCCTGCATAAGCTGCCAGCCTTTGCCACCCCTCCTGGCAATGACTCCTACATGTTGATTAGGCTTTTTGCAGGGAAGCAGCCCCTTTCTTTCCTTTTTTTTTTTTTTTTTTTATCAGACTTAAACATGCCACCTTCAAAATCCCTTCTAAGAAACCCCAAGTCCTGCATCAGGGTAAGCGTGAAATCAGTCAGGGTGACTTCCCCAAGCTTCTGGGGGGGTGTGTGGTGACCACAGCACCATTGTGGTGCATTCACCAGTGGTCTGGAAGTCCACCTGCAGGAGAACAATCAGTGGCGTGGCTGTGGCAAGAGGGAAAAGGGCTTGGAAAGGGAAGGCAGAGGGATGGGAAGGCAGGGGGATGCTGGGGTGGCTTTGCTCACCGGTGACCTCGTCCAGGCTCTCCTTGGTGACGTGGTCGTTCTGGTTGACCCACTCTCCATTGCACTTGAAGTAGATCTGCGTGGCGGGGTTGGCGCGGCACACGAGCTCCACGGGCTTGTTCTTCACGATGTAGGCGTCCTGCGGCTCCAGCAGGAAGTGTGGGAGCGTCTCCGCCGGCGCCGACGGGAAGGAGTCGGGCAGCACATCGCTGTACTCCAGCCCTGCCAGGGGACCCAGAGGGTCAGGAGGTGTTCCATGTCCCCAGCCCTCCTGCTCACTCCCCAGAAAAAGCAAAAAGAGGGCTGGGGGCTCCCCAAAAAACCAGCAAAGCAAACCCCTGTAAGCTGCAGAGCTGTGGGATCAATCCTATTTCACCTGGGTACCGGGCCCCCATCCACACCCCAAAAGTGATCTTGCTAGAGGACGCTGCCAGGGGAAAAGCAAAACAAACCCAGGTCCAGGGATGGTGATGGAGACACAGAGGGGCTCCAAAGGGAGCCGGTGCCCCCCACCCCAAGCCTCTTCCTCACAGCCCTGAGGAATGCATGGGCATGCTCCGAGCAAAATGCTGGCAGGGCTTGTGCTGGGAATGCTGACCACATAAATCTCAGACATCCACACCTTCACTGGAGCTGCATTTGGGATCTCACTCCCTGCCAACACCTGGATTTCAGCATCCCCCAACAGGGGAGCTTCCAGCCCATGAGATGTTCCATGAGAACATCACCCCCAAAGGTGCCACCAGGATTCACACTGTCCCAGAAAACGGGGGGCTGTGCCCTGGGCAGATCCAGATTCCTGCTTGTTTGCTTTCAAAAGCCATCTAAAGGCAAAAACAACTGGAGGTCACGTCTGCTGAGGCCAGGCAAGAAGAAAAACCTTGGAAAGGGGTGCAGCAGCTCAGTGCTCACACAGGAACGTTATCCCTTAGGAGTGGGAGCCTCAGGGTGGCTCATTCCCAGCAGCAGCAGCTCGGGAAGGTGCTCTGACTGAAGCTGAGCATCATCTGCAGGAGACCTGTTTCCAGCCCGTTAAGATCAACCCCAAATATCACAGGAGTAATAAAAACCCCCACACAGGTGCACAGGGATGCTGCTGCTTAACCTGTTGTTCCTGGGAATCTCACTAGCAGTCAGGTCACATCTTGAGGCTTTTCTTTACACTCAAAGGAGTTATGAGCTTTTCCTCCTCCTCTCTTCCCCCAGCCAGAGCTGTGATTCTCAACTCCAGGCACTGCAGCGTGCAGGAAAACAGTAAATATCCCCAGCCCCGTGATAACATCTCCAGAGCTGGCAGGGAAAAGAAAGGAGCCCACTCCCTTCATCACCCTTGGCAAGGAACGGTGCTGCACAGAGAGCATCAGAATCCCAAGCTGCAAGGAGGAGGAGGAGGAAGAGGAGGAAGAGGAAAAAAATATAATCAGATGCAGCAAGAAAACAAGATGACCCAGCTTCCTCCTGAGCAAAAATCAGTGAGGGGAAGGGAAAAAAAAAAAAAAAAATGCACGAGGTCAGTCGTTTAAAATCCATTTAGGAAAATTGACTTTCCATTTCCATTTAACACAGCACTAAGGGAGAGCGGTAGGACATTTGTCATAATCCATTAACTGCTCTTTTGGAAACAATGAATTAAACTCCGGGCTAATTTTTCTCTCTCTCTCTCTCTAGCTGGCTCTTCCCCACCTCTCTGCCGCTGGTTATTTCCTCCCCCATCTCATTTGCAGACCTGTAATTTTCCCAGGCCCCGTGGCAGGCAGGGAGACAGGGAATGCCAAGGTGGGTGACCCCCACCCTGAACGATCCCACACTGCTCCCTGTGACCACCTCAGGCCACTGCTCCTGCTCCCCTCTCCTGCTGAGCAGCCTTTTACCTGTCACAGCAGCAAATATCCCTTTTTTTTATTTTTCCCCTGCCCCTTTTTTAATTTGCTCCTCAATTTTTCATCCACTGGGTCGTTTTTGGTTTTTTGTTTTGTTTTTTTTTTAATTTCAAAAACTGCTTCGATGCCATGGCTCTAAATTCCCTGGCAAAGGGGGCTGGCAGGAGATAATCGAACTGGCAACAGAGGCAGCCAACAAAACTTCACTCACGGGCTTGTGTGAAAACCTCCCTGATACCATGCTCTCTGCATCCCTGTGGCAAAACCAGACCTGAGCTTGGCAGCTGGGAATGGGCATGGGTATCCTAAGGAGTTTTTGGAAGGCTTGTCCCCTATGGAGGTGACACCCCAAAGCGCACATGGCCCTGATCCTAAACCACAGGCCAGGAGGAGAGCTCCTTCTCCAAGAGCCAAGGCCAAGGATATGTTTTCTCCCACCTCATCACCGCTTTGGTGATGCTAAACAAGACTTTAGGTCATCCAAGAGGATCTGGGAGGGGATGAGTCACGGCCGGCTGGGGATGAAAATGCCGGATTTGTGACTCACTGGGATCATCTGCAGCGGGAAGGGTGAAGGCTGCGGTGGGAGCCCCCAGCACAAGCTTTGGGGCTGAGAGGCTGCTGGTGGTGCCAAAAATCCCATCCAGACCCTGCTCCAAGAGGGGGTCTGCCCAAACAACTTCTGGGCCTTCCCGGTTCTCCTCCACGTGGGCACAGTGAGTTCGGGGACGAGGGTGGGGGAATAGGATGGTGTCACCAGCCAGATCCAACATTGGCTTCTGGTGGCTGCAAAAACCTGCTGGGTTTGAGGCTTGAACCCCAAACACCTGAACCTTTTAGGCAAAGGAGTATGCTGGGAAAGTTAAAATCCTGCAAACTCACAATAGCTGAGGGATCTTTTGTTTCTGGCCAAAAAAGCAGTTCTAACAGGAGACAGGAGAAAAGGATGATGGGTTTTTCATGGCAGACTCACAACTGGGGCCATGCCATGGAGCCTCAACCCCACAGACTCCCCAGACTCAGGGATGGGAGCAAACCAAGGGGGAGGGTGATTTTTTTCCATTCAGAAATTAGTTGGGAAAAAGCATTTGCAGCTGGGCAGGGCGTTTTCCTCCAGCATGAAACGGTCGCTGCTATTTAAACACGCTGGGGAAGAATTAAGGCATAGGAACAACGGGGACTTTGGATGAGAAAAGGGAGGAGAACCATGCTGGGCACATTTATCATAAGCCATCAAGCCAGCCTTTCATCCCCGTTCCCGACGCCCGGCCACCCGCCGCATGGGAAACCTCTCGCTCTGCCGGCGCTCCCCCAAAAAATCCACACACGGTGGGGGGAGAAACGTGGCTGCTTGTGCAGGAACAACTGCTGCTGCGTGCCCTGATCGCCCAGCAACAACAACCCCGAAAAAAAGCCCAGTGGGGCAACCCCATCACCTCCAGAGGCCACTGCGGCTCCCGTCCCACCCCAGGTGACGCCGTGGCCCAGTGACCGCAGGAGCAGCGGGGCATGGGAGGTGTTTTTGCATGGGAAAGCAGGAAAGGAGCCCTGCACAGCCGGGATTTCCAGTCCCGCAATCACACCAGCAATAAAACTCCCAGCGGTGACAAACTAATAAATATTTGAGAGCGCGCTGCGCTGCCTGTAATCATCTCCCTGGCAGACGTCTGCAGGGGGTTCCCATCTGCCGGCTTCCCTCCTTCCTGCTGGAGGTGGGTGCCTGCTTCCCAGATCTCTTCTGGGGGATTTTTTTTTTGGGTTTTTTTTGGAAATTCCAGGCTGTCACCATCCCACAATCTCACACCACTCGGGGCTCGGTGTTACGGGGTGTCTGGAGCTCTTCGGGGGGAGCGAGAGACAAAGAGGGGGCAGCTCCCAGCTCGACCCACGGGACCAAATCCTGAAGCTTCGGGGATGAGTGTAGTAGGAGCAACGAGAGGAAAAGGGAGGAGGGGAACAGGCACTTCTTTTCCTCTCCCCATCCCTCATCACACATTTTAATCTGCTGGGGCTGAGCTGGATTATCCGCAGCATCTGTTCCCTGGGGGGTGATTTGCAGATGTTTGCCGCCAGCGTTCTGCAACTTGTCAAGATCCCTGACCCCAAACCCACCCCACCCCTCACAGGGAGCAGCACCGGAGCCAGGATCCAGCCTTAACCCCCCCACTCCATCACCCCAAACACGCAGCACACCAGGGATGGCGAGCCCAGGGAGGGAAGCAACTCCCCGAGCGGCAATGGCCAAGCCAACCTCCCCAGGAAAGCGTTAAAATCCTCTCTCCTGCCATTGTTATCCCTCCAAATATTTGGAAGATTACAGGAGCATTAGTGGCTGCCCATCACCCACGGCCACCACCATCCCTCATCCCGGTACCAGGCAGGCAGGGATGCGATGTAAGGATGCAGGGATTAGGCTGGGATGCCTGGGTTTCTCCAGCTAAATCTCGGTGGCAGTGGACGCTTAACCCCTTCTGTCTCCACCTCCCCACGTTCCCACCTGCCTCAGGGCAGGCGCTGGCTCCTGGGAAGGCCTGGCAGGGAATAGTTAAACCTGCCAGGTGGGTTAAAATCCTCCTGTAGAAATGAAAAAAAATATATGACAGCTTATCTCCAGCACCACAGCAGGAGTCATCTGCCTTCCCAATCCCCCAGCAGGGATGGGAACGGCTCTGGCTCCCGAGACAGCGATGGAGGGGATGCTCCAGCCACCGGCTTGGCTGCAGGAGGTGTCTGAAAGGCTGGAGCAGGGCTGTCCCCCCACCCCAAATCCCCCCTCCTATTTCCTCCAGGGAGAATGTATGAACAGGCTCATTTAGAGATTAGTGCTGTTGCCATTTAAACTCCAGCAAATTTTGACGCTGGAGCCGTGGCACGGCTCCCTGCCGTTCCAGGATCCCTGCCTGACTGAGGGCATCCCTGCTGCCAGCCCTGGAGGCACACAAAGGCATCCCACCACATTCCAGTGCGTCCCTGAGCTCAGAGGGAACCGGCACCACCAGTCCAGGCCCTTATTCCCATGGCAGACTGCCACTGGGACAACTTTGTGTCCAGTGGTAACACTTATCCAAACTTTCCCTCCTAAAAGCACCCTGAGCTTCCTTCCTCCCCCACACATCATCCTCTCTTGCCCAAGCATCCCCTTCTCACCCTTGCTCTGCCAATTCAGCCCCCCCAAACACCCGTGTGGGCCCCCCCAACACGAAGCCCCATCTCTGAGGAGGTGACAGCAGCAGGTGGCACCTCCAAAGGACAGAGCCACAGCCCCACTGCCCCTTCTCTGGGGTTCCATCCCATTGGAGGCACAGCAGGGAGGAAAGGGGACAACCCAAGATAGAGGGGGCAACTGAGCATGAGATCTGGAGGCACACTGACATCCAGCTCTCCCCCTGCTGCCTCCTCGCACAGAGCCCACAGAATCCCGTGCCTTTGGAAGCTTGGGATTGCTCCGACACGGGCTGGGAAGTGCTGACGAGTGTGAGATGCAGGGAATGTAACAGGTCCCCAGGGCTGCAGCTGGCTGATGTAACCCCCTGGCCTCATTAACTCAGTGTGGCTCATTAACCTCTCCCTCCCGGGATGGGACAGCCCCAAGCTGCCAGCAGAAGCCACCAGACTGAGAGTGGAACCTTCAGGGGTAGCAAGGACAACCAGTGGTACCCAGGGCCTGGGTTCATTCAGGTTCAAAGTGAAAGGGTAAATTTATGGAGGAAGTTCTTCCTCATGAGGGTGGTGAGACCCTGGAGTAGGTTGCCTGGAGAAGCTGTGGCTGCCCCATCCCTGGAAGCGTCAGGCCAGGCTGGATGGAGCTCGGAGCACCCTGGTCTGGTGGAAGGTGACCCTGCCCAGGGTGGGGGTTGGAAGTCCACAATCTCTAAAGTCCCTCCCAAGCCAAACCATTCCATGAGTCTGGAGCAGAGCTGGATTTTGAGCTCAAAATCCCACAGGGATGCCGTGCTCGTGGGGTGGCCACCCTGCTTGGCAACTCAGCAGCAGCTGGACCACCGAAACCCAGCACCCTGCCGTGCCCAGGGGTGTGCAGAAGGTGTTGGTTATACCCCTCTGGCCCCCAGAAAACTGGAGCCCATCCCCTCCTGCTCCCACCGGCCAGGAAAGCACCTGGAATCCACATCTGGCCTCTCCATTCTCGCCACTCTTATTACCAACTGAACCTGGAAAGAACCACTTAACCTTTCCCCCAGGCATCTCTGCCTGACAGCCTGGCTCCTTTTCCTCCACTGGCTGCCCTCTTCCAGCAGCCTCACGCTCCCTTCCTGCCAAACCTGGCATCATCCTGCCCCCATCCCTCCATCCCAGCTCCTCCCAGAGCCCACCCAGCCCGAGAGGGATGGACAGGCAGGCATTTCCCAGCGGGTGAGAAGTCCCTCCTGTCCCTCCCGCCCAGCAAACTTCATAATTAGAGAGCATTCCTCCCCAGCGTGGGTAATGAGGGGGTGCACCCAGCCAGCCCTAATTACACCCTTGGAAAAAAAAAAATAAATGAGCAGATTCCTCCTCTCCCAGCTAAAGGAAGAGCCCTGCAGCTGGCCTCCCTCGCTTCATACCTCTATTAAACCAGGACTGGATGGGGACAGGGAAAGGAATAAAGCAAGGAAAGTCTGTGCTGAGGAAAGGGTGGGAAGGAGGAGCTGGGCAGCCCTGTAGATGTTTCTGCATGCAACGGCCTTATGGATCAAAGCCCACCTCACTTATATAAATAAATATAAAAAATGAATCAACTTTTTAGCTAAATAATCAGGTCAGGCTTCTGCAAAGCAGCCTGAGAGGTAAACTAAGGCGGGGTGCCCTCGCACAGGGCATCCCACCACAGCATCCCTGGGCATCTGCCACAGAATCCCTGCACCCCCATCTCGGTGCCTCTGCCAGCCTCAGCTAAGGGAGTCCAGCCCCAATTCCAACCATCCCCAAATCCCCAGAAGAGAAACACCCAGGCTCTGGCAGCACCTCCCATCCTGGGAGCTGGAAAGAGAAAGATTTATCTTCTTGAATATGCATTACACCGGAGTATTTATGGAGCCACTACTCTTTTGTTTATCTTTATGATTATGATAATCAAAGGCGAAGCCTCCTGAGAAGTGTAAACAGCTGAGATCCCTTATGGTACAAATCTCTTCATTTTTCATTATATGGATTTACAACAAGACACAGGCAGATTGGAGTAAATTGTTCCTTATTTCTGGTTTTAGCGGAGCCATGAGCTGCGCGGATCCCTGTAAATACCCACAGAAAAGAGAGTGAATTCAAATAAAAAAAGACAGAAAGAAAGAAAGAAAGAAAGAAAGAAAAAGGAGGAGGAATTATGTAGCAAATCCCTGTTACACTCTATTGTGCTGGCTTCTTTTGTGCTGTTTTATACATTCCCTTCAGGGAAGCAGTTTTGTTGGAAAACTATCTCCAAATTTCATCTAGCGCTGGTTCTTGTTACGGGCACAGACACTTCCCTTTGTGCTATTTTAATTCCATTGTCACGGTCCTCTTGTCGAGTTTGTTCTGTTTACTGAGCTACAACGTTATTTTTAATGGATATAATAATTATATGAACTTTTTATTTATTTGCTTTGGCCCATGAAAGAAAAGCACCAGCAGCGGAGAAGGCGGTAACGCGTTGTTTATTCACATGTACGGCGTGTGCTGGGCTCCTGTTGTGAAAAGAATAATCATTTCAACAAGAAAAGAGAGGAGGGAGAAGAAAACGAGGAACAAACAGGGACTTGTTGCCCTGGTTAATGCCAGAGAGTCCAAAGAATTATTAATTATCCTTCAAACTGCATCAAGCCCACTGGAAGCTGCGAGCTCTCCTTGGAAAACACAGAGAAGGCGGGGGGGGAAAGAATAATAATAAAAAAAAAAATGGTCTCCTGTTCAACTGAGCACTGCAGTTTGGAAAATGCTAACTCTGGGAGAAAGAAAGTCGATGGTTTTGCCGACAGAGAGCGATTTCCCCTTCACCCAAATTACATACATATTTCAAAATGTAAATTCCCCAGCGTTCCCCTTGAGAGTGTGCAACTTTCAGGCGGCTGTTTTGCAATGGGTGGCTTTTCTATTTTTTTTTTTTTCCCCCTGAACGTGCAAATCTGGAGGCGACCGCCTTGGCTGCGGGCACGAAAAGCGATTTTAAAGCAGCAGCAAGCAGGGCTGTGAACCAGCCAGCGCTCCTTGGGAAGGGAGGGATGCTCTGCTGCCCACCAGGCATCCCAGCTGGAGCGTCCCTCCCTGGGCATCCCAGGGGCTGGAAGGGAGAAGCTTTCCCCCTCTGAGCACGCCACTGCCAAACATCGAGGTGGGGACAACCCAGCCGGGCCCTCCAAAAGCGGATCACGAAGTTTGGGGGTCCTGGGTGGCGGCCCAAAGCCCAGAGAAGGTGGCTGTGCACGTCCCACCCCAAGGAAGCCGAGGCTGGTACGAGCCCAACGAGGTAAAGCAGAAAGTTTCGGCAGCTGGCTGCAAAGATGGGCACAGCAGCACAAAAGGAACAGCGAGCTGGGGGCTATGCTTGGTTTTGGGGCTGGCTTTTTTTTTTGTTGTTTTGCCCTCCCCATCCTTTTTGTCTTTCTCTCACCCACTCTCTCCTCGCGGGAAGCCGGAGCTGGCTGGAAGGATGGAAGGACGCTCGCCGCCTCCAGCCAGCCTCTCCGCAGGCCCCTCGCCAGCTGCTGCCCTACTTTTCCCGACGCCTTTCCCACTCTTCTCCCACAGCTCGCTCGGTGGCAGGCGTGGGCCAGGATCACCTCCCGTACCCCAGGACGGGCTCAGCAGAGGGAGGCACCGCCAGCAACGCTGCCCCGATCTGAAATCATTTTAATCATCCCATTATCATCATTATTGTTGTTATTTAATCATTAAAGAAATAAGAGAAAAGGTCCACTCCGTGCCTCAAATTCCCCATTAATTCAGCTGGGGGAGGAACATCACAGGAGAGGCTGATTAAGGTCCCTTTATTAAACAGTCTTTAAAGTTGCCCTTAATCTTTCAGATTTGTTGCTACGATAAAAAAAATAAAACAACAAAAAACCCAACAAAAACAACGAAATAACTGCCACAAATGGAGGCTGGAAATATTTTGCTTTTCATTGTCCTTTCTCTGCCCTTTTCTCTCCTTCTCGTTTTACTGAGGGGACAAACAGAAGGGAAAAATGGGGGGAGGGGGAGAAACAGGGATAGAATAAGATTTAAGGAAAAAAAAAATAATCCCTGCTGATGCTGAATGTCAAATATTAAGATTTTTCTCTCTCTTCCCCCCTGCCTCTTTCAGCAATATCCTTATTAAAGAATAAGCCCCCAAACCATCAGTGAGACTAGCTTAGATGACAAGGCTTCCCCATCCCCTTTTCTGTGTTGGGATTTGATCCCTGAAGCCAGGAGAGGGTGGGATGGAGGGCAGGTACCTCAAGCCCATGGTGGCTTCTTCCCCTTTGTGGCACAGACAGAGGTGTCCAGCCAGGGAAAAAGGATTTTAGCAATTACCTTGGTTAGTTTTATTCCTTTCACACCTGATTTAAATGCAGAGGGGGGAAAAATAAAAAAAAAGAAATCTGTGATTTGATAAAAGCCATGAGGTTTTGGGTTTTTTTTTGGGGAAGGGGTGCCTATTTTCAGTGCCTGGCATCGCCATCCAGACTGGGAGCAGGAAGGAAGGAAACCCCTACAAAAAACAAAGTGTTTTCCCCTCAGGCTCCCCTTTCCATGGAGGTGGGGAACCTCCAGGAGCTTCCTAGCGTTGTTTGGCACCCTCCTCCCCTCTCTGGCATTTCAATGCCACGGGACCCCACGACGCCACAGGTTTCTTCCTTTCTCACCGCTGGGAATTTCCACCTTTTCTTCTCTGGACAGAGCCCGTGTTCCCACACCACCAAGCTTCTCTTTCCTCCCTTTGTCCTCTGGAGCACACATTCCTGCTCCTGTGCACCAAACTAAACTCCCAGGTGGCCCAAACTCCCACAATCATCTTTCCTATCTCACCTCCCTTGGTGCTGGAGGTGCCCAGGCTGGAAATGCCCCAATTTTGGGGGCTCTGGACCAGCCAGTGTAGTTGGAATTCCACCTGGAAGCATCCCTGTGTCCAACACACCAAGTCAATGCTTCCTCCCACACCTCCCTCTCCCGCTGCAGCGAGATCCCGAGGTACGGATAAAAACTGACCTTAAAAATACACAGTACTGACAAGCAAAACCAAGTCTGGCATGTTGAATTTCAGCAGCAAACACACTGAGCACCCCGAGAGCGGAGCATGGCTCTGGTGGACACAGGACATCCCAGGAACTGGCTCCTGCAGTGCTCAGAGGGAAGATGCTCCTGCATCTCTGAGGGATGTGCAGCCAGAGGGAGGGATCGGAGGTGATGCAGAAACCTCTCAAGAGAGCAGGGCCAAAGGCTCACACATCGTGAATGTCATGGAAAAAGCAGGAAAAAAAAAAATCCCGTTGCTCCCCAGCCTGGTGCTTTTCTCCTCGTGCCTTTTTCTCCTCCTTTTAGCGATTTGAGCTAATTGCTCTAACTAGGGCCGTGCTGCGGGTGATCAGAGTCATTAAGTGACCTCTGCTCCCGCAGCCCTGGAGTGACACGGGCACGCAGCTCGGCTCCCATTTACTCCTCCCTGGAGCCCCATCGGTCATCTGTGCTGCCCTGAGACTCCTGAGGCAGCAGGGATGGATCCTGCTGAGGATTCCTGCTTGGACTGGTGTCAGCACCAGCCCAGGGCTGGTGGGGATTGGGGTGGCTTCAAACCGAATGTGTACAAGCACTCAAAAAGCCCTGCAAATCCTCCAGAAAAAAGAGGAGTTGCCCCATCCCAGTCCTGGAGCAAGGGGACAACAGGAGGAAAGAGCCAGCTGTCCCTGACCAGGGGATGCTGGGCTTTAAGGCTAAGCCCTGGCTCTGCTTCCTGGCATTCCCAGAGCACCCATGGATGCCCCCGAAGCCCTGTGCTGCAAGTCCCAAATTAACCCTGTCCCTGCTCAGGGAGGTGCCTTGTGTTCATCCAGGCTGGGAGAGCTGGGGGAAGCTCAGCCTGGAGAAGGAAAGGCTCCAGGGAGATCTTAGGGCCCTTTCCAGTGCCTGAAGGGGTTCCAAGAGGGTTGGAGAGGGACTCTGGAGAAGGGCATGGAGTGCCAGGACACTGCCAGAGGGCAGGGTTGGGTGGGATGTTGGGAAGAAATCCTTCCCTGTGAGAGTAAGGGAGACCCTGGCACAGATTGCCCACAGAAGCTGCCCCATCCCTGGAAGTGTCCCAGGCCAGGTTGGACAGGGCTGGGAACAACCTGGGATAGGGGCAGGGAGGGTTTGGAAAATCCCCTGAAGGTCCCTTCCAACCCAAACCATTCCATGCTTCCGTGATGTCCACCAGGACACAACACACTCGACCCCCTGCAAGCACAGTTTAAACTGAAACAAAAAAAAAAACCACAAAAAGCTCCTCTGAAACCCAAACACCTCCATCCCAAGGAGATGAGACCCCAGACCCCACAGCAGGGGTCCCTCTCACAGCCTTGACATCCAGGCTGGGAGGTGTAAGGAAACATCCATGCTTCCAGGAAAATGCACTGCAGCCCCCTTCCTGCCAGTCCACAGGGACCCATTACACTAACAGTGTGTCCATTCAGCCTGATATATAAATTACTAATGTAAATTAATGGATAATTGAAGCCCTTTAGTCCTAAATATTTAAATTATTTAACAGGCAATTAAGAGCGAAGGAGAAAGAGAAGAGGAAAAGGGGCCTTAACCCCAACAGGCAGAGAAAAAAATATAAATGAAGTGTGAGGAGAGCAGAAAGAGCTGAACATACACATTTTAAAGCGAAGCTGCCAGGTTTTCATTTTGTCTGAGCCAGGCTGGTGTTACAGTGGATGCCCCCAGATCCAGGGGGACAGGGAGAGGGAGCATCCACCAACCAACCCCACGGAGCAGGACAGATTCTGATTCCAGAGAGAAAAACTCCGTGGCTTTGCTTGTAACAGCTCTTGGTTATAGTGGTTACCAGAACTTCCTGGCATGCCAAAACAATACCTTTAGATCATTTTTTTCATCCTCCCTACCCCTAAAGCTGACAGCATTCCCTCTTGTAATTCCCAACTCCTTTTTTTTACCCGATTCAAGTACAAACACCTTTATTCCAAGTGTTTTTGCTTTCCTTTTTCCTTTTTTCAGGTGGTCCACGTGGCTGCTTCACTCTCTGCATCCCGCCCCCCTTCCCTCTCCAAACATCCTCAGCCAGGCCAAGTGGTTACAATTCCTGGCAAAGGCAATCCAGCAGGAGGCTGGATATCATCAGTGCCAGGAGCTTCCCAGCCTCAGGTATTCTGGAGAACTCTCTTGTAACAATACAGCGACAGCAGGGAACAGGTCCAGGCTGAGAGACGCGGTGTTTCCTCCTCCGGCCTCCATCCCAAACCAGCCAGGGATATTCCCAGAGCTCCCCTGGGAGCTGGGAAGGGTCATAAGGAAAAAAGGTCCGTGGAGAGAAGACGTCATGTGGGAAAAACGGGATTTTTAACAAAAGCAGCGTGCCGGTCTGTGTGAGGCTGTGCGTGCCCGGGGACGACACCGAGGGCAGGGGGGGATCGAGACAATAGTGAATAGACTCCAGATTATATCCTGAACTCGCAGCCCCATGGGAACAGGGTTATAAAAACCCTTTTTATTTTGTTTGTAGTCCAAAACAAACAAGTACATAAAAAGCTAAATGCGGAGAAGGCAGACAGGAAGTGAGTAACATCTGGGAAACATCTGGCCCCGGCTGTGCCGCAAGCCCGGCCGCCGGCGCAGCTCCGGGTACCTGCTCCTGCAGTTCCCAACCAGGGGAGGTCCCCAAAACCTCTGCCCCAAATGGGGAAAATGTGCTGGGGGAAAGACAGCACACCCTGGCCCAGGGCTCTGAGCATTAAGGATGCCCTAAACAGTGCAAGACTGATCCAGGGCTCTGAACATTGCAGGGCACCCTCTGAGCACCACACAGAACACTCCCAAAAAGGGCTCTGAGCATCTCAGGACACCCCCTGAGCACTGCAGAACATCCCTTGAATAGGGCTTTGAGTGTAAAGATGGGCTGAGCAGCCCAGGATACCCTGGGACCGGGGCTCTGAGCACCACAGGCCAGCCCTGAGAAAGGTTCTGAGCAATAAAGGATGCCCTGGGAATTTCAGGACACTCTGGTCCAGGGCTCTGAGCACTGCAGGATGAAGGCAGGCTGGTCAGCTGGCACCAGGGCACTCTTCCCCAGCCCTAGGAGATGCCCCACATCCTCGTCCAGAGGAGAGAGGAGGTGCTGCCGAGCAGTCAGAGGGGCTGGAGGTATTTTCTCCCTTCTGGCTCTCATCTCCTGCTCTTACTCCTCCAAAATCCCGGTGAAAGAGCCTCCCATGCACAGACCCGGGGAGGTTGCAGGGCCTGATGCTTGGGAAGGCTCCAGGCGGGCTGTGAGGGAGGAGAGCTGGCTTGGCAAGGATCACTGCCCGGCTCTCCTCACCGGGGATTTCCCCTCTGGCTGCCAGCCCGAGCTGCCAGCCCACATCTTCCCTCTCCACCCGCCCACAGCCCACAGGTGCTCCGGGGGCATGAAAAGGGGGTTGCCAGAGACCCCACAGAGCTCTGGGACAGCAAGGGAAGGTGTAATGAAAAGAGCAGCGATGCTCAGGAGCCGTCTGGATCACAGCAGGAATCGCTTCTGTCTCCCCCGTGCAACTCCAGCTGCATTTACAGTCAGGAAATGCAAACGGCCACGCTCAGACACACCTGGAGCAGCTCTGCTGACCCTTCAGTGCTGCACCAAAGCCCTGGCACGCCAGCTTCCCTCAGCTCCTTGGACAGACTGGGATCCCCCCAACTCACCAAATAACCCCAAAGCACCCTCAGTTCTCCCCAAAACATCTCCTCGGCGTTTCCTCTGCATTTCATCCACTCCGGCAGAGCCCAGGATTAGCACTTGGGGCATTCCAGTGGGGAGGATTAGAGCTGGTCCAAGGCTGGAGAGAGGGAGCAGCAGCTGGCTGCACAACATCTGGCACCACTGCTCATTTATTCCCCGCCGTGGGACCGCTGAGGGCCGCTGCTCGTGGCCCAGGTGTCCCACAAGGACAGGAAGGACAAGGACACGTCCTTTGGGGTGTGTTGCTGGCCTGAGTGTGGAGCATCCCCCCTTGGAAGAGCCCAGACACCGTGTAGGGGACTTGGGGAGTGAAGAGAAGCATTAGGGATGAGGATGGGGATGTCAGGGAGAAAAAGAGGGGGGAAAGAAAATAACCACAGAATGGTTTGGCTTGGAAGGGACCTTGAAGAGCATCTCATTCTGGCAGGGACACCTTCCACTAGAATACCAGAGGAGGAAGGACAGTGTTTGGAAAGGGAAACAAGCAAGGCACATCAAAGGGGAAAAATTATCCAGCAGGCTGGCAAGGTTAAAAAAGCAAAAACACCGGGACAGGGAAGGGTAGGGAGACCCAATTAAAGAAGCCTCACCCAGAACACGCCACCAGCAAAAAGCATCTGATGTGTCAGGGACAGAGACGTCGGATGCTGCGTGTCCCACCCCGTGTCACTGCACACCCTGCAGCAAAGGGCACAGCTCCCAGCCCCCACCCCAAGCCACTGCACCACGAGGGTGAGCATTTTGCTTTCTCATTTCTGGTCATTTCTGCACCAGCTGATGCCCACCTGTAGCCTGTTTTTTGTGCTATTGCTTTAAAAACTGCTGCATTAGAAAGCTCCAGCACCAGGAGCTGCCCAGAAGAGTCAGACCCTGCTGCAGGAGGTGCTGAGAGCACTGAACCCGTCCCCATCTCCACAGCTAAATTTGGCCCAGCTCAGGGGCACAGAGGCTCCTGAAAGCGTCTGAACACATCCAGGACATCGGGGTGAGGAGGGTGATGCACAGGAACCCACCAGAGCCAGGCAGCCTGTTCCCACCATCCCTCACACGTGCTCTTTTCTCTCAAATTCCCAGCCTAAATAAGGCTTTGGGGAGGAAATTAATGAAAAGCAAAGCTGATTACAAAGAACAATACAATGACTCAATCTGTTTCTTTTACCTCAATTGTATAAGGCTTTTACATTTATGAAGGTTTCTCTCAGTACACAATGAAACAGCCCTCTGAGGGAAGCAGTAATGGCCCTGGAGACTTTTGAGCAAGACTGGACAAAACACGGCTGGAACAATCCCAAAGGAAGGACCAGATGATCTAACAGGTCTTTTTGCATCTTTAATTCCTCACCCTTTTCTTTCTCCTCCCGTGTTTCAGGCACGGGTGTGTTTTTAGCTGCTGCTAATTAGATGTTAATGCTGGAGTGGGTTTGCAGCACGTGGTGTAAAGCAAGAGGAGAAACATCGGGGCCCTAAATGACAACCAGATCACAGGGATGGGGGTCCTTATTCTCAGCATGGAAAATCTCCCTCTGGAAGCAAAACAGGCTGAAAAATGTTGGTATCCTTCCCACACCAGGATGGATTACTCCTGACCCACCGGCAGCTTCCTGACACTCGTGGGTCACATCGCTGCCAGCTCTGCATCTCCTCCCTCTCCATCCCCACATCCAGCCTCTTCACCAGGGCACAGGAAGGATCTCCAAAGTCATTTTGCCTATCCAGGGCCAAAGGGAAAACCCCACCAGCACAACAGGAGACACCAAAACAACCTGAGTGTAGCTCAGTCCCAATAGCAGCCAACTCTCCTGGCTGTCCCTTTGCAGAGCATCTTCCAGGAGAAGGCAATGGGATGCTCTCCCCACCCCTCCTCCCCCTCCTCCCTGCTGTTTGCTGGGCTGTTTGGATCACCTCTAACACCTGTCTCAGCGAGCTGCAGGGAGCTGAGCTGAGCTGTTTGTGATGAGATCAATGAGGTGATGCAGAGGCAGAAGTCTGAGCCCCTGCCCCTGGCGCCCGGCCCTGCTGGGGGACAGTCACCGAGGCTGTCAGTGCCAGCACAGCCCTGAACCAACTCACAGAATCATTTCAGTCAGAAAATACCTCCAAACCATCGAGTCCAGCCCGTGACACATCCTCACCTTGTCACCCAGAGCAGGGCACCGAGTGCCACATCCAGGTGTTCCTTGGGCACCTCCGGGGACAGGGACTCCACCACCCATCGACATTTCTCGCTGCCCTCTTCCTTTCCCCACTGGCTGAGGCACCAGGAAGGTACAGCCTGCCCGAACCCCCTACCACACATTTTCCCCCTCAAACATGTCATTTTCCCCCAAAGTTTGGAAGTTCAGGCTGTCTGGGTTCTGCAACAGCCTCTGGGGACCCATCTGCCTACTACCCTAAAGCTCAGGAGTCAGACTGCCTGGGTTCTGTAACAAACCCCTGCAGCTTGAGGTCTGTACAGACATAAAACCAATTTTGAAGATGTTAGCACCCATTTCTCCTAAAGATCCTCACCCATCGAGTTGTTTGTAAAGACATCACCACCCATCTTTCCATCACACTCCACTGGAGCACCTTCATACCTCGAGGCCCACATGGAAGACCAAGAAGGGATGGGGAGTCCCAAATCTGTGGCAGTGGGATGTCCCTGCCCTCGTTAGTGGGGTCGGAGCCCCACCACCAGCACCCCTGTGGGCAGTGACCTCCATCCCCTGACCTCCCTCCAGCCCCAGCTCCTAAGCCCAGCCACGACAGGAACAAAAGCCACTGCTAAGAGACACATTTACGACCCTCCAAGAGGGAGCCCCGCTGACAGCTTAACGAGCTTTTTGTTTTTCGAGTACTGGTTTTATATTTACGACCTGAAAGGGAAAGATGCAAGTAGGCAGGGACGATCGGGGGCTATCTGCTCCTTCTGCTCCTGACCCGATGCCATCCAACCCACATCCAAGCCATTCCGGAAAGCCATAAAAAACGATTGCATTTCAGCTTTTCCTCCCCCCCACCACCCCTCCTTCTTTCTCTCTCCCCTCCACTAAAGACCAAAAAAAAAAAGCACCTTTTTTGGTGGTGGTGCTCACTTCTTGTTAATGTTCACCCCAAGGAAAGGCATCAAATATTAATGCAGGAAGCTTCAGAGAGCTCACACCGGAAGCCAGAGGCCCCCATATGTCGTGGAGTATCCCAGTGGATGCAAGATCCCACCGGTTCATCCCCAAGGCCTGGCTCTTTAATGCCTGGGAAGGAAGGAGGAGGCCAGAAGCTGGGTTTTTACGAGCACCAGGGATCACATTCCTGGGATATCAGCCCAGAGTTACACTTAGAGGAGGAAAAAAACTTCAGGGAGAAAAATCCGAGCCCCACACCCCTTCCCCAGGATTCTGCACTGTTATTTGCTGCGCTGTTATTTATAAGAGTGAAAAGAGAGGGCAAAACTCACTGGTTTTTTTGGGTTTTTGTTTTTTTATCCCCAGCATTAGCATAGCAGAGAAATGCCTTTGGGCTGCAAGAGCATTCCAGCCACCAGCAGGAAGATAAGGCTCTTCCTTCCCTCCAGATTCCTCGGTGGAGAGGAGACACATGGGGTTTAATTGCACACAGAGATGCCACAGCCCTGCCACTGACTCGATGATAAGAGCTTTTGTCCCGTGGAGGGCTCACCCAGCTGATAAAGACCCTGCCCTGAGCTCCTGAAACCCAGAAGGGACCTTGGCTGAAGAGCTGCAAGTCGCTGGTGGGGGAGGCAGAAGGCCCAGATGTGCAACACAACCAGCACACCCTGCCAGATGTTGGTAGGGTCCCTACCAGCCAGATGTTGGTCCCTCCACCACCCTTTCCAGGGGAGGAAAGCAGCGCTGGGGGTGACATCTTTGTGCCCAAATGCCGGGATTCCGTGGTCTCCGATGGCTTTCCCGACCTGCAGCGCTGTGTCCCGCTCTGGGGCCTCCAGCATCAGGAGGAGCTGGAGCTTCTGGAGTGAGTCCAGAGGAGGCCACAGAGCTGCTCTGAGGGCTGGAGCCCCTCTGCTCTGGAGCCAGGCTGGGAGAGCTGGGGCTGCTCACCTGGAGAAGAGAGAAGGCTCCAGGGAGAGCTCAGAGCCACTTCCAGTGTCAAAACGGGCTTCAGGAGAGCTGGAGAGAGATTTTGGACAAGGGACGGAGGGACAGGACAAAAGGGAATGGCTTCACACTGCCAGAGAGCAGGTTTAGATTGGATATTAGGGAGAAATGCTTCCCTGGGAGGATGGGCAGGCCCTGGCACAGGGTGCCCAGAGAAGCTGTGGCTGCCCCTGGATCCCTGGAAGTGTCCAAGCTGGACAGGGCTTGGAGCAGCCTGGGATGGGGGAAGGTGTCCCTGCCCATGGCCTTGAAGCTTTAAGATCCCTTCCGACCCAAAGCATTCTATGAAAACCCAGCAGCTGAGTTTGGGACACCTTTCCCTCATCCCCCTCCATCCCACACAAGCCCAGCTGGGCAGCGGTGGGGCCCCGGGAGCACAGGGGGGAAAAAAAAAAAGAAATTAAAAAAAAGAAAGAAGAAAGAAAGAAAAGAAAGAAAGGAAGAAAATAAATAAGGTAAAATAAAGCAAAAGCCTTTTAAGTGTGATGGGGCTGCTCAGAGCAGGGCAGCCCCCTCCCCGCTCCCCCTCCCCACTTATCGCTGCCCGGGGGCTCTGCCCGGCGCCTGCCGATAATCAGGGAGCGCATTGAAACCCCGGCGCCAGACTGGATCCTTATCTCCTCCCGAGCAGGAATGCGGGATGGGGGCTGCCCCGGCAGCAGCTCCAGGACCAGCAGGAGGAGGAGGAGGAGGGGGAGGAAGAACCCCCTCCCCCGGCCCCTGCCGACAGTGAGCTGGAGCTGGGGGGGCTGCGGGGACCCCCGAGGGATGCGCGGGGCTCGGTGCCAGCCCCGGCACGGCCGGAGGGCTCGGAAGCACCCCCTGCCTTGCGCAAGGGCCGGTAATTATCCCCGGGGATAATTGCTCTGCTTCATTTCCCCGTGAAGTCAGGGTGCTGGGAGTGCCCGAGGCAGCAGCCGGGGGGGCGGCGAGGCGACAGCCGGGACAGCCACGGTCCCCCCCGGGCTGGCAGCCCTCCCTCCTGTCCCAAAAGATGCGGGGTGAGAGCTGTGAGCCACTCCCAAAACAGCCCAAAGCCCTTCGGGGCTCAGCTTGGGGACCCAGGCGGGAGGGGAGGAGGAGGAGGAGGAGGAGGACGGGACCCCAGAGCCTTCCTCGCTGTCTCTGCTCAGCCGGGAGCTGCCCGGGCTGATCTCCATCACCAACAGGACCGACAGGAACTTCCAGCCACCCAACAGCAGCGGGGAGAAGGAGAGGAGAGAGAGGAGAGCCAAGCTCCCGGCTCTCCTCCTCCGGCTGCCAGGTGGGACAGGAGCCATGGCTCCAGCCTGGCGCTCCCTCAGCTCCCTCCCGGCCTGGATGCTCTTAACACCCAAAAATTGCTTCCAGTGCTTGTTCCGAGCGTCAGGAAACCCAGACCTTTGCCCTCAGTGGCTGGGAAGCATCATCGCAGCAGCGCCCACGGTGAATCCGAGCCGCAGGTACGCGGACAGCAAAAGGCGCAGCTCCATCCCTGCCAGGAGCCGCATGGGCAGCCGCTCAAGGAGCGCTCCTGATGCCATCAGAGCCCCAGGGAATTCGCAGCCAATTAAGGGGATACTTTAAAAAAATCATAATAAGGGGCTAATGAAGTTTAGAAGCTGCCGACAGCAGCCATATGCCTCAAAAATATGCTGGGTACAGTCGGTGCCTAGGTAATGCAACTACAGGTATCAGCTCGCCTAATTAGCTACCAGAAGAAAGTCTAATTTAAAACAAAGCTCTTATTTTATTTATTTGCTGACAGCAGCAGAGCAATTCCCTCCAGCATGAAGTGAAAGCAAACACACTGCCCTCAAAATAAACCACCACGGGCTTTTTAATTTTATCCTCCAACAAGTGTTCCCTGGTTAGTCTTTGGCAAGGGAGGGGTGGGGGGGAAGGAAAAAAAAAAAAACAACAAACCCCAAACAACAACAACAAAAACCCAACCTGCACTTCCACTGGCATTACAGGGGACTTGCAAAGACAGCTTCCCACTGCCACAGAAAAGAGCAACCACTGGAACTCCTCTGCTGTGCATGGAAAAGTGCCTTTAATAAAAAACCCCGGAGGAAATGTGTGAAATCAGCCCTCTCCTCTCCTCATTTGGGGTGATGCAGGGGCTCGGCACATCCTCAGGTCGGTGCCCAGGTCGGTGTCTGGCTCCAGAGCACTGCTGAGAGGTGTAGGTCACCCACAGGAGCCAAGATTCCTGACCCTTCCCATCCCTTCCCTTTCTTCACCTCCTCCTGCATCCAGAAGCAAATGTGGGGAGGGGAAAGGGAAATCCTAGAAGCACGGAGAGAGTGCAGGGCCGCTGTGATTTTATTTAGTATCTTTATTTATTGAAGTGCTTTAAATAGATATGGATTGACTCTCCTGGCTCAGCTTGAAAGGGGAGCTGCAGGCAGCTCCTGGATTAATGCACATGATGCTACTTCCACTGGTGCTCAGCATGTGGGACCTCCTCCTGTCTTCCAAACCTCACCTGGGGTCTCTGCATCCCCCTCCTCTTGTAAAACACAACGTCCTGGTGCCCCCAGTGCTCCACATCCACACAAAACCCTCCTCAGCACCACCCTCAATCACCTCCACGTCCAAGATCGAGCCACCAGCTCCACCACTCACCCAGCCAAACCCTTCGCCTTGTCACCTTCCTCACACTGTCCCAGCCCATCTGAGTAATCAGGGGTTCATTCTTTCCTAAGAGCAGGTCCTGCCAACCATTTATGGATTTATGAGAGCGGGAGGAGGCATTGCGAGCCTTTATGGACAACACTGGCTGGGCCCTGCATTTTTCTTCCCACTGATTAAAG
This sequence comes from Poecile atricapillus, assembly GCF_030490865.1. Taxonomy (NCBI): domain Eukaryota; kingdom Metazoa; phylum Chordata; class Aves; order Passeriformes; family Paridae; genus Poecile; species Poecile atricapillus. The sequence goes on from NC_081254.1 coordinate 5,111,406, forward strand.
TAATAATGCTCAGTTTAAGGAGTAAGTAAAAAAAATCACACCATTTTTAGGCAGCTGGGAAAGAGGAGGAAAATCTATTGCAGTGGCCCCGAACAAGCGCTTCCCCAGGGCTTCGAGGCAGAAAACTTATCAGGCACTGCTCTGATAACATATTCAGGCTGAACCATTAGTCTTGGGCACAAAAAAGGTGCAATAAAAGGTGCCCCTGACTGCAAACTGAGTGTGGAGGGGGAAATGGGGTTAAAACCCCAAGGCTGGGGAGTAGCAGCAGCTCTGGGGCTCGGTGGCATCCCCAGCACACACCCTGAGGGGATGATGCTGGTGGAGGGCACCCACCTCCTGCCACACAGGTGTCCAGGGACAGTTTGTCTCCTGCATGTTTGAAGCTGCAGAGAAGTGAGAAAATCAGCATCCCTAGCACCACCAGGCTGGTGAAAGATTTCCCCAGGGCCAGCATCCTCAATCATCCTCAACAATGTATTTTCTCATTCTGGCCTCATTTGGCTCCCCTGCTCTGTCCCAATACCCATCTTACAACACCTTTCCCTCCGCAGACACAGCTCCTTTTCTTCCCTGTAACTCCAAACCAGCCCTTTGTCCCTGGCACAAAGAGCTGGGAGGTTTCTGCTGTGGGTTTCCCTCTCCACCTCTTTCCCACCCGGGAATCTTTGGGAATGCCAGGGCGCAAATCGAGCCAGCTGTGACCTGCAGCTACTTTAAATAAATTATCTCCACTGGAATTTTCTCCACAGTGATGGAGATGACAACACAGGGGTCCCCGTTCTCCTCAGCAACCCCCTGCTCTCCACTCACCTCTTAAATCCCACATGGATCACCCAACCTGGGGCAGCCAACAACACCAAATAAGCTGGAAGCTTGAGGGGGGGAAAAAATAAATAGTAAATCCATGTTTTTGACAACTTAGCCCCCCTCCTACGTGGATGGGAAGCTTGTGGCAGGAGCAAGGAGCAACCACACAGCTGCTTTTGCAAGTTCCTATTCCAGCACCTCAGGCTCAGCCCTCTGAGCACACCCCAGGCTCCAGACCACCCCCCATCCCTAGGGCTGGTTGTAACTTTGTTCATTGCTTTATGCTGCTCTTGTTGAAATGGATTTCTCAGCTCCTCTGAGCCGAGCTCCTTCGGGATACTCCTTCACGGGGAGCTCCGTTTATCTCAGTTCTCTGGGCCTGAAGAAAACTCCAAAGCTCGTTAGGATCTTGTTTCTCCTGTTTATTAGGATGTTACCAAAATACTTGGCAGGTCTCCCCCAGACCTTTTTGCACAAGTTCAACTCACCATGGAATGGCTCACTTCAGCTTGATAAGCACAAAATGGCTTTGAACCACACAGTTCTTTTATCTTTATACTTATTCTTACTTAATTAACAACAGACATGTAAATTATTTTTCTTAATGACCCATCACCTGTGTGCTGGGCTGTGGCATTCTCTATCCAATCACTATTACTCAAAAACCTCTAGAAGAAGAAAATGAAGAAGAAAGAAGAAGGAAAAGAGACACCACCTTAAACCCTCCATCTTGTCTTCTGCTCTCTAAACTAGCTTATACTCTAAACTTTAACTTTTTCACCCAGTGATTTAAGAAAACTCTCCAATCTACACACACTTTAGCTTTTCTATTTAACTTTAACAGTTGTTTTCAGGATGTTATATGAAATTCAGTGTTTTCTTGGACGTCAGAGCAAGGTATCAGAGATAAGGGCACACTCTGTGCCTCAGACTCCAACACTGGTGACCCAAAAACCAGCAGCCCACCAGCTGCCCCTACAGAGGTTGAAGGCCACCACCCTCCCCAAAGGTGGCCACAGGCATGGTCCAACCCCAGCTGGGCACCAGCATCATCCAGCCCAAGCCATTCCTTCCTCCCTCCTTCCCTCCCTTCAAGGCTGGTTTTCCAGGCAAAACAAGGATGGGAATTACTCAGGCAGCATGTGACATGACCACCAGAAGGAGGGCATTGCATTACTGGAGCTAAAACCGGATCCTGGTTTCTATTGTCTATTCTTTTGTAGTGATGGGAAGAAAAAGCTGCTGCTCTGTAATCAGGCCTCTTCTGGCTGCTTCCCTGCTTTTAGGGCCAACCAGGATAATGCAACGTTGCTTTCATGTGGCAAGAGAAGCTTACAAACAACACTATTACACTGCTGCGCCGCCGAAATTAAAGCCCTGCTCCGAGCCTCAGCCCCTCCCACAGGCAGCCTGCTTTGCCTCCGACTCAATTTCTTCTCCCAAAGTCTGCAGTACAGGGAAGGGACTGAATCTGGTCCTGAATAAGGGCTTGTGAAATTCGGTGTCTCCCCAAACGATGTCCATTACCTATTTCTGAAAAGGAAAGCAATTCCTTCCAGCTTTTGCTGAGGTGCTCTTGACAAGCACTCGTTTCTTGTCTTACAGCAGAGCAGCTCCAGATCACGATTCACCCCAAAAGCAAATGCAAGTCTTCTCTTCACTGATGCACCTTCACAGCTTTATTGTACTTTTTGGTCCAAAGTGACTGAGATTTAACCCCCTTCCTGCACCCCGTAACAATTCAGATTCTGAGCTCACCCATACACATCGAGCCTAAAACCTCCAGAGTGGATTCACTCAGCCAGAAATGATCTCAGCTGTGAAACATCACAAGGGGCAGTCACTTTCTCAGCAGTCTCAAAATAGAGGTTGCTTTTCTTTTCTTTTCTTTTTTTTTTTTTAAATTAAAAGAGATGCCATCCCTCTGCATTATCTGGAATAAACATCCTGGTGCTGGAAGAAAGCTCACTTCAGCTTTCCTAGCTCCACGTTCTCATTTCCAGCTCCCTGAGAACCTCTTCCTGGTTTTCCAAGCCTTCTCCTGTGCTGCATTAAGAGCCTGTCTCTGCAAATAAAGTGTTTTACAACCCAGGGGACCCTGCAATAGGACAAGGACTCCTTTCACCACCCAGGTGACCTCCCTCAGGTTCAGCTCCCCTTGGATTAAAGCTTCTCCTGGGCAGCTCAGGGACAAACCAGTGAGGTGAGAGCCAGGTTTACTGTGGCACTGCCCAAGGACAAACACCAGCCAGATCAAACCCTGGGGACACCCTGAGCACCTGCAGGAGCAGCTGAAACCCTCCCAGCAGAAGATGCTCTTCCCCCCGCCATCCTTCCCCCTTGGTGCTCCAATTTCTGAGGGGCCAGGAACTGCTGCTCCCCAAAACCACGGAAAGCCAAAGCTGCAGGATAATCCTGGCCCAGGAGTCTAGGATAACCCAAACTCCTCCAGCCCTCAGACCCCGTGGCTGATATCAATGCCCCACATCCAACACACCAAGTGATTTCTTCCAGAGCGAGAAGGAAGCGCCTCTCCCCGCTGCCCCAGGAGTGGGATGCTCTTCTCCCTCCTGCTTCCCCTTCCATCCCAAACAGGTCACCCACCAACAAGAGCCTTCTGCCATGCCCTGAGAGCTGCCTTCAGCACTTCCCTCACCTTGCCTAAGGTTTTTCCCAGCATTTTCCTCCATCCTTCACTTATTTCCAGGTGCCCCATCTCTGCTGGTACACCGTGCTCCCCTAAGCAGCAGAGCAAAGCCTGTTTTCCTATGGATCTGCTGCTCCAAATACTCCATCCCACATGGCATTCGTGTGTTCCCCAATAGTAGGTGGCAAGTGTTATGCTGTTGATGTTTTGGGGTTTTTGGTTTTGGTTTTTGTTTTTTTGTTTTTTAGTGGGATATTAATAGATCCCTCTCACCGGCCAACCAGCCTAGATAAAAACTTTATTGCTAATTTCCTAATCAGGCAGGCACTTAATTACAAGACATCTACTTCTGAGTCAGAGGGAGGGAGATGCAGACATACAAACAGCACGACAGCTAGGGGGGAAAAAAAAAAGTCTGGATTTTTTTTTTTTTTTTAAGGAAATGGAGCTAAAAAAAGAACCCACATCCCCACCCCCCCACCAAACAAACAAACAAGCAACAAAAAGAAACGAATAATCCAGCAAGCCCAAAGATAAATCCGTGGGGATTTTTGGTGTTTTAGGCACAGGAGCTCCTCTTGGGGCAGGGGACAAGGTGGTCCAGAGGGGCTGGATCCCAGGGGGTCACGGCAGTGCCTCCCTCCCCCCGTGTCCCACATACAGCACAGTCCCCACGGGCTGAGAGCAGATGGTTTCCAAGCTGACAGGTTGCAAACAGCTCCGTGGAGCCAGCCTGGGAATCAGATATTGTCTCCATGCCTTTAGTTTAGGGAACAAAAGATGTCTCCCAGCTAAAAAAAGTTTGCTGGGAGAGACCTCGGCGCTTCTCCTGCTCTTGGGGCTCTTTTTAAAAGCACTTTCACGCAGCTCAGGTCGCTCAGGTCTGATGCCTGCACAGCTCCACAAGCTGCCTGCACATAACTTTTTCCACTTTTCCCTCTGACTTTCCTCTCTGTAGCTGGAAAGAGACCACAAGGAGAGCCATGGCGCAGGGCACATCAGCCTTGCTTTTCCAGCGAGCTGCAGACACTCCCTTTCTGGCAAAAATTTCTTCTTTTGACTTCCTATCAAACTTGCAAACGCCGTGAACTCAGGACAACCCAGAGAAGCCTCTTCCCAGCACCCCTGTTGTTTATTTAGAGGAACCCCAAGGCTTGGAAACAGCCCTGGATCCCAGTCCTAAACACACAGGACAGCAGAATGCCAGGCAAGGGACCCAAATAGTCTTTTAGGGAGGGTTTATTTCACAAAATCATCCTTCAGCAGGCCACGCTGGATCCCCCCACACACACCTACCGGGATGCAAAGCCCGGCCAAAGTGCAGGATTCCGGCTCCTTTGGCTTCCCTGCTGGCTTCAGCTCTGCAACTCGACCCTCGGTGAAACATATGGTTTGCATTCTCCCCCCTAAACTTTCCACAGACTCCTTCCCCCGCCTCCCCGTGGCACACAAACCCCAGCCCTTTTTCTCTGGGAGCCAGGAATGGTGCCGGCAGCCCTTCCCATGCCTCTCCAAGGGAAGGAGAGGAGGCTGCAGTAAAACCCCGCTAAGTGGGCTTTGCTGTTTCGTGCAGGGGTCATTTACAACCCAGCTGGATCTGCTGCGTCCCCTCCCAGCCAGGCCATAAATACTGAGGGAAACAGAGCCACCGTGTCATGGTGATGTGGAGATGGAAAAGAGGGGGGAGCAGCACAACCAGAACTCGCTCTGCAAGGGAAGTGTTTCCTTCCCCAGCCAGCCCGGGACCACTGGGGTCCCACATCCAACCTCCTCCCTCTGCAAAAGCCAGGAACAGCATCCTTTGGGATGCAGGAATGCCAAACGGTTCCAGCAGTGCTCAGAGGATGTTCAGGGTTAAGCAGCAACTTCACCTCGTCTTTTCCCCTCTCTGCGTGAAAAAATCATCTTTTCTTTTCCCGTTAGGCAGTTCTCATCTAATTTTCTGCTTCATCCACCAGCCAGGCTTTTCCCCCTCAAAATGACTGTGGCAGCCTGAGCCGGTCTTTGTTCAGCCCAGAAGCCTGATCCAGCAGGAAGTGGATTCTTATGGAGCATTACTCTGCCTTACCAAAAAATCCAGGCATCACCTTCTCCCAGCCCACGGGGCTGGGTGGAGTTAAAAATCCACCAGGGCCCTCCAACCCCCTTCTTCCTCCCACTGTCCTCAAAGCACCGCACTGGAGAGGAGCTCTGTGGAGCCTGGGAGGGCTGTGGGATGGATGGATGGATGGATGGATGGATGGATGGATGGATGGATGGATGGACAGACAGATGCCCCTGGCCAAAACAGTGGTGGCTGTGATGGAAACCAGAAGCCCTGTGGTCTGCGAGCCCGGCTGCCTTCCCAAGGCATGCCGAGCATTGCTGGCGCGCCTGCGTGTCCCACAGCAGCCTCCCGAGGCCAAAAAAATAAACCCCAAATCCTCTGAATTGCTGTATTTTCGGCAGCACAGGACCAGCGAGCCCGACAGCTTCTTGGAGCCGAGCACGGTGCGGATTCCTCTTAGCAGGTATTAAAAACCACACTTCCAAAATGGGGAAAAAAAAAAAAAAGAAGAAAAGCCATCTATTCATCTATTTTTGACCCGTTCTGTGTTTAGGATCGGTGTTACTCGAGGTTTTAGCTGAACAGAGGAGGCTCTGCAGTAACCTGTGGCTTGCCCTGCTCTTTATCCCTCAGGATCCTTCCCGCTTCGGCTGCGACCCCATCCGCAAAGCCGGCGCGTGGGTTTTTCCATCCCCGGCAGGACCGGCCCCAACACGCCCCAGACTCCTGGGGTTTTGCTATAAACTACAAAGGAACCTGCCCAATTCGCCCCGGTTTGCATAACCAGTTTATCCCAAGCATTTGTTTTAAAAGCTCAGCTCTGGTTAGTCACTGCTCAGCCCGAGCAAAACCCAGCCCTCCTCCCGGCTTTTGGATCTTGCTTTTCCAGCTTTGGGCACAGCCAGCTTTTTTTTTTTAATCTTGGTCTATAAATTTTAGAAAGGTGAAATATGTGCCTTGATGCTTTGTTTCATCTATATATACACACATAAGTATGATATAGATTTTATGTTTATCAGGGTATCCAAAGGATCCACAACCCAGGACAGGGATTAGCCACGAATTCCTAAGTCCTGAAATCCAAACCTAGTCATTCACCAGTAGCAAACCATTAAGCACATGATGGAAATTAAAAAAAAAAAGAAAAGAAAAAGAAAGAGGGAACGAAAAAGGGGAGGAAAACAGTTTTATAGCCCTTGGCAGCCCACACCCCACTTCATCACACTCAGGATCCCAGTCACCCGAACAGCTCCACGGCCAAATCCCCTCTCCTGTAACAAATCCCGTTAGCGCCGATGCTGGAGCGCAGAAGGAGGCATTTGCAAGGCTCTGACTGCAGAAAAGCAGCCAAAACGATGCACAAGGGGAATCAGACATCCTGCAGGAAAACCTGCTTCCACCACTGAGTCAGCATCTCCTCCTGAAGACTGAGGGGAGGACAGGGCGAAGCGCAGGCCCGCGGGAGGCTCTGGGATGGACCTGGCAGGGGAGCCCCAAATGCCACCTCTCCTTCTTTCCAGCCCAGAGTGGCCCCAGCAGTGACAACGGGGGCCACGTCACCAGATGCTTCCTTCTCCCCAAAACACAGACTGATGGGACTCATGGGAAACCCCATGGAGCAGCGTAGGGATGCCGCAGCCCCGGCGAGGAGCTGGGACCACCAGGAACAGCTTAATCCCAGCCTAATTTGGATTTCCAGCAATGCTCGACCCACTCTGTGAAGATGCCCCCCAGCCAGGGCCCAGACAGCAGAAGAGACAGGACATTTAAGCTTCTCCAAGATAAGCTGGAAGAGAAAAAAAACCCTCCCACGAACCCCCGTCTCCAGCACAGCGACCCAGACCACTGATTACTTTTAATTGCTGTGTAATTGGACTCTGGGAGCCATGCTTTCATTTTAAGCCTGTCTCTACATTTCACATCTGTCAAAGGGGGGGAAAGAAGAACCTTCAAAAGTAATATTCCAGTGCAGGAACACCGCTGCACCATCCAGCAGCTGCCAAAGCAGCGGTGGCAGTGGGGAGGCCAAGGCTGCACCCCCAGCCTGTTTGGGGTAAACAGGGGTGGAAGGAGGTGCTGGGATCCCACACCTGGGCAGCAGCAGTGGCCCCAGGCCAGACCACGGCAGACAGCAGGGCCACATTGCAGGATCCACCCTCATGACCAGCACTAATTACTACCTTCGCTGGCAGGGCCCTGCAAAGCCCTCAGAGATGCCCCTCCAGGTGAGGGTGGGGACGCTTGCTCGGCTCCAGGGATGAAAAGCAAGCAGCAGACCGCGTTTTTCGGTTGTTTTAAATAGCAACCACTCTCTGGCTGCTGGAAAACACCCTCCCTTCTGTTCTCCAAGCCAACCCAAACAGATGGAGCCAATAACGCAGCCGGGTGATGGCGTAGGATGGCGACGGCTCATGGCGGGGGGAGAGCAGCCCTTGCCCACAAGACCCCCTGAAGACAGCAGGGAGGCAGAGCCCGTGGAAGAGCTTCGGTTCATCCATCTCCATAAAACCCTCCAAAGTCCTGGTTATGAATCATGAGAGTTAAAAAACACCTCCAGGGTCACTGAGTCCGACCCTTGACCGAGCAGCACCTTGCTGGCCCTGGGATTGTCCTGCATCCCGACTGCTCCCAGCCAGCAGTCAGGAGGAATTACAGCTTCCCAGACAGCACCAGACTCCACGGGAGGGTCAGCAAAACAAAGTCTTCACCTCGCTGCCTTCAGCCACTGCTGTGGATGTCCTCATGTGTGCCCCAAACCTCGCAGCCTAGAAAGCACCGAGGACACTGCTGACAGCAGGCGTGTCCCTTCTCCCACTGAAATCTGTCCCGAGGAATTTCTGGGCTCCACAAGCTCCTGCTTAAGGAAAACTCCCACGCTGTACAGTGCAACACAACCCTTTTAATAGCCTCCCGCCTCCGCAAGCCACCCCGCCGGGAAGCCTGGTTTGGGCTGGAAACATCCCGTCCCTCCATCCTGCTGCTGTCCCAGGAGCTTCAGGGACACCCAGGAGCCCAGCCCGAGGTGGGCAGCCCGAGCTGCTCCTTGTCTGAGCGGTGAAATGGGACCTGCAGAGGCGTTTGAGTGCTGCTTGAGTGGCGAGGAGGCGAGCAGGGGTCACTTCCATGCCAGCGGCAGCTCCCAGGGATGAGAGGCACTCCAGGAAAGGAAAAACTCCCAAAGCAACAGGGGGACAATGTCTGGGTGCAGGGAACCCTGCTCTCACCTCAGCTGTGCCCTCACCCCCCATCATTTAAGAGCCACCACATCTGTCTCCATAGAGCTCCAACAGGGAAGGGATGCCTGGCGGGGAGGAGCATCCTTCCAGGGAGGAGCACTCCCCATTTCCCAAAAACATTTTCGTGTTTTACCTGCACCTGGACAGCCTTCGGTTCAAAGCACCAAGCTGTGCTGAAACTCATCCCTAGGACAAGGCAGAGCACCCAAAAACGACGCCACGTGTGGCAACATCAGTTCTGCATTTCTCCACCTCCATGGAGGTGCCCACATTCCACCCTATCCACCTGCACGGATCCCCAGCTGCTGCCCCCAGCACCATCCCACCCATCTGCACTGGGATGTCCTGCTCGCTCTCCTCCTGCCGTGGCCACCCACTCGAGAGGCAGGCAGATGGATCTAACACGCATTAAACGGCTCAAAATGAGATTTTCCACGCTCTTTCAAAGGGAAACAATCCCTCAGCTCTCACACTTGTGAAGGAGGGGAGCAGCAAAGGTTATTCACGGGGTCTTTATGGACCCCCCGGAAGCGGGAGTGATGCTGGGATCTGACTTTTGTGTCTGTCTCCACCAGGGGCTTGTAGTGACTGACAGCCTGTGCTCACAGCCCTGGGCATTCCAGCTGGGAAGGGATCCCTTGTGGTACAAACCAGCCCCTTTTCCTCCTCCTTTGCTATTCCCAGAAGAGGTGGGAATAAGCTGGGCAGCTCTGTGTATTACAGACTTGTGGGGCCACAGGAGAGCCCCACGAAAGTGCTCCCCAAATCCACAGGGTCTTCTTCCTTTCCTGAAGGGACCTGCTTGCCTGGAGAAAGGGAGAACCCAGACCTTGAATTCCAGGAGACAACAGCTCTGCTTACTTTTCTTCTTGTATAACCAGGCATGTTATTACTCTTCAGTAATAATATAAGTAATAAGTGTCTCAACTCGTGCCCTTCATCTCCCAGGGTATAAAAAACGACAACAAACAACACAACACACCAGCACTGCCTTAAACTTACACAGCAAGCAAAGCCAAAGGGGGAAAACAACCCAAAACCATTTGATTTTTAAATGCTGGGGGACTGCATCAGCCACGTCCACCCGGACCAAGCCATGCATGGCAGACAGTGGGATCCTGATTTGTATTTATTTCACTTGGATAAACACAAGTGCCATTGGTCACAGTGCAGTTTTGGGACTCCAGTGCCACTGCTATGTCTGCCATCCCCATGCTCATGCCCCTCGTGGCTTCACAGCCATTCCCAAGGTTTGGGACCTGGAGATTCCTCCTCCCTGCAGGAAGGAATTAGCTGAGAAGGGGATGTTTCCCAGCACCTGAAGGAGTGAGAACCTGGCCATCAATCCCCAGGAGAGAGGGGCTGGAACAGGGGGAGAGAAGACACCGAGGCCTCCAGGGATGCTCCAGCTGGGCAGGCAAGGGAAGGGGCCTGGCACAGCCCGTGGAAAGGTGGGAAGCAGAGCTCACACACAAGGCAAACACATTTTTTGCCTCTCAGGCTGTAGGACACTCTGCATGAGCCTTGCTTTGCTTCCAGGCCTCTTCCCTTTCCCCACCTGAATTTCTCCACGGAGGAAGCCTGCAGAAACACGGGGAGCCAAACTCATCCCTTGGGCAGATTTACCCCAGGTACAGCCCCAACATGACGAGTTTGGTTTAAAGCTCACAGCCTCAACACTCCCCACTCACACCGCTCAGGGGAAGAGGCCCAGGCTCTTCATAAACCTAACCCAGCTCCATCACACCCGTGAGGGTCTGGGAGAGCCCTCTGGAACTGGGAACAGCCTCCCTAAGAGGGGGAGAAGCCACCCAAGGCAGGAGGGAGCAGAGGAGACCCGAGCAGGGCCGGGCTGTGGCAGGGAGGGACTCGCAGGAGATTAAAGGCAGAGTGCAGGACACGCTGGAGCAAGCCCCATGCTAAATAATTCCTGCTTCCCTTCCCTTTCCTCCTTTTCCAGCGTGGCTTCACCCAGCCTTTCCCAGCCTGGCTGGTGTTTGATCTCAGGGCTTGCTCTGCCTTTTCCCTCAGCAGAGGTGCTGAGCCCAATAAAAATAAAAATAAAAAAAATTAAAAAGAAACGGGGCTTGAGCCCCTTAAAATAAATAAATAAATAAAATATAAAAAAGCAAAGAGGAGAGGGGATGAAAAAAAAAAATAAAAATCCCCTAAAAATCCAAGCTCAGCAAACATGTGGCTGCTACCAGCGGTTTGGGATGGGGAACGGGCTCTGGAGGAGGAGGAGGAAGAGGAGGAGGAGGAGGAGGAGGAGGAGGAGGAGGAGGAGGAGGAGGAGAAGGAGGAGGAGGCAGCTCTTCCCCTCGCTGAGGAGCAGGTCTGGGGCTGCCAGCCCAGCGCATTCCTGTGCCGTGAGTCAGGCCTCAGAAAAACCAGGAGGCTTCAAAAATAATACTCTGTGCAGCCTTTTGGGATGCTTTGCTTGCCTTCTGGCTCTGCCTGGGCTCTTTGCCCCCCAACAGGAGCAGAGCTGCTTTATCTCACAGCCCAGCTGGGACCCTCAGGAGCAGCATCACTCTTCATGCAGGGAGACCAGCGTGAGGCTGCAAGCAAACCCACACTCCACATCTGCCTGGACGGTGAAAATCCAAGCCAAACCTGCAGGGCTGCGGGGATAGGGAGGATTTAGGGAGTGTTAGGGAGGCTGCTGCATCCAGCAAGGGGCTCCTGGCTCCCACTGAGAGACGGTGGGTGTGAAAGCAGCCATCAGAGCGGCTCTCCCGGCCTTTCCTGCCTCTCACAAGCCAAAGCTCTGCAATTCCCAGCCCCACAATCATACAGGATTTTCTCCAGGCTCGTGTGAGGAGAAACATCACCCAGAAGCTGCTGCTTCACTGCTCTTGGGACACCACAAAGGCTCTGCTTGTCAGAGATGCAGCTCACACGAGGCTTCCTGAAGGTCCTGAGCTCTGGCAGAGCCAGGGAGGGATTACCCAACCCAGGATAACTCCCTTCAGCCCCAGGTGAACAGAAGGGAGTCACAGACTGGTTTGGGTTGGAAGGGACCTTACAGCTCATCTCATGCCACGGGCAGGGACACCTTCCACTGGAGCAGGACCCAATCCAACCTGGCCTCCAGCACTTCCAGGAGGAGTAAAGGCTCCAGACAGGGATCCCCTGCACAGAGCCCAGCATCCCAAGGGCCGGGGCTGTGTCAGCTCGGTGCCACCGTGCTCTGACTCACAGGCAGGGGTGGCTTGCACAATACAACTGATTACAGCAAATTGCAGCTCTGCAGATTATGGAAAACCAGAGTTGGAGCCAGTGGGCCTTCAAATGCCATGGAGGAGCTGATGGCAGCCCAGGCATCCCTTGCACCCCTGTTAATGCCCCCTTCCCACGGTGACACGCATGGGTGGGATGGCAGGAGGGGGCAGAAGGAATGGGCTGATGATTTATCTCCCCCCACAACCCCCCCACCTTGCTCCAGAAAATGTTTTCACTCTCATTGGCGTGGCTAGAGCCAGGAAGATATAAATGAATAGGAAAGAGCAGGAACCTGTGGCTTTATGGCACCAACATCTGCCGTAATGAACCCCTCAGACTCCACACAGCCCTCTCTGTCCTCACCTCACAACATTCCTGGCCTGGCACTGGCCTGCCAGCCTGGCTTTGCCCAGCAAAGCCCAGCTCAGGGCTCTCCCAAAACCCCACAGGGCTGCCAGGATGATCCCGCTGGCCGCAAACACGTCGGGAGGGAGAAAGCCGTGGGGATGGCACTGCTAGAAATGGAAGGAGAACAGAGCTCCTCACAGCCTCTTGGCTCACTTCACTGACCCAAAATACAGACCTGGCTTTTAGATATTTTTCTATATATAATTCCTGTTCAACTAGAACAGGGAACCAGCACCAAAGGGACCCACGGGACCGTACAGGGATGAAGGACACAGCTGAACCCTCCAAGCTCCTTACAGGGTCAGCTTCTGGTTTCCAAGCAGAGAAAATGCAAGCTGGATTTCCTCCCTGCCCCCCACAACTACCATTTCCAAGCGGCTCTGCCCTCTCTAAAGTAGTGTTTTTCCATTTCTCTCCTCTTTTTGTTGTTGTTCCGGTGTTTCGCTCTGCTGCTACCACGCACAGAGAGCGCCCGCTTCCAAGAGAGAGAGGGCTCCACGACGGAGCTGAAGGAGAAGGAGACAAAAACACCCCGTGGCAGCTCCTTCCACACAGCCCTGTCCTCCAGCCTGCACTTCCAAAGGGCAGGATTTGACAGGCAACAGGTCTTGGAGCTTCTTTTCCCCGGCCATCTGCTCAGGATGGCAGCAGCAGGCAGGCAGCCTCCTGCCACCCATGCTGCTGGGGGACAGCGGCGCTGCCATCCCCCCCTCCATCCCTCTGTCCCGGGGTCTCTTCCTGCTGGAGGCAGGGCAGCAGGGTGGAAGGCTGTTCCTTTGCCAGGATGGCAGCGTCACGCTGTCCATAAACACCTTTGTCAGCCGAGTCCCCACCTCCAGCATCACCCTCCGGATTTCAGCCGCCCTCCTGCAGCCTCCGTGCAGCCCCGCGGGGAAAGACCCTCAAAGCAAGCTCCAAATCCTCCCACCCAGCTGTTTTCCCAGCCAGAGGAGCACACCCGGGAGCAGGGTGAAGCCTGGAGAGCAGCCCCCCAGGCTCAGGGACACGCTGGGTTCCCCCAGCAGCGCTGCTGGGGATGGATGAGCGGTCCAGACGCTTCCAGGGTTTCAAACCCCCACCCAAAACAAGCCCTCTACCCCCGCGCTGCAAAACCCGACACAAACAACACACACATTCTTTGCTATTAAAAGAGAAAATTGTTTTCTGGGTGATGCCTCTCCCTAAAAACCAGGCAAGGACGGGGAAGGGAGTGGATGATCACCGGGGCTGAGCACCCATCTCGGCTCCCTCCTCTGCAGCGTCACATGCCACCTCTACACAAGGCTCCTGAAGAAACACTAATTACAGCTCTCCAGCTAAAAACTTTATTATACGCACACGTACCTACACCAGCGTGCCTTGAGAGAGCTCCCCAGACTCAAACTGAGCCAGCTGGGTCAGGTTTAACTTGTTTTTTTTTTCTTCTTCATTCCCTCCCTCCCTCCCTCCCTCCCAGTTTTATTCCAACCCCCTGCATGAACTTGGTGCACGCAAAAATAAGAGGACAGAGCCAGGCATGAACACAGCAATATCCCCCCCTCCAGCTCCCCTCTGCATCCAGGGAAAGCTTGGCCACGGCTAAACCCTAACCCATAGCAGCCTGGCTAATCCAGCCTGGCTAATCCAGCCTGGCTAATCCAGCCTTCCCAAAACCCGGCATCCCACGCCGTGCCGAGCTGCCCATCCCTCCGGCATCGCTCCCAGCCAAGCGGGACACCAGTTGCCAGCTCTCAAACCTCTCCCTTCCCACCGAGGAGGGAGAGTTTCTCCTGGCTGGAGGACGCTGCTGCAGCAACGTCCAGGCCCCTGGGTAAGTCAATAGTGCCATTCCTGTTTCCCATTTGCCGAAATACACTGGATCTTTGTGTGGCGGAGGCGGAAAAAATATTAATCTAATTAGGCTCCCTCCCTAAAATTCCTCGTCACCTTAATTACGCTTCAGAAAAGAAGGCTTGGTTCATTTTCCTAGAAAATCAGCTTGTCAGGAGACGCTTTCAACTCCTTAACAAGAGCGATCTGTGCTTCGCGACGCGTCCCCGAGGGGCTGCGGGGAGCGAGAGATCCCGAATTCCCGCCGGGATGACCTTGCCCAACACGGTTCTGGTCCCTCCCAGCCTCCAAAAACGCCATCAAACTTTACGGGGCTCCCCTCCAGAGCTCTGTGCTCGAGCACATCGTTTTACACCCAGAGAATAAACACGGGCGGCTTTGCTTTGGCCACCGCCGGAGGATGACAAAGGACAAAGTCCCGAGGTGCTGAGGATGTCCGTGAGTTGTGGAGTGGGAATACACAGCGGGAAGGCTGAGTTTGACCGCAGGAGTCCTAACGAGAGAGGGCAGCAGGAGAGATGCGCCTCTGGTTCTTGTCTGTGGCAGGGATTTAACGGAAGGGCTGGATTTAAGCGCATCTCAATCACAAGATTGGGCTGAGCACAGGAAACTTTGAACAGCCGTAGGAAAAGACCACTCGGCTGCCCGGCCATCGATCGCTCAGCTTATAAAAACGCCGGTTTAATAGTAATAATTTAAGAAAAAAAAAAAAAAAAAAAAAAAATCCAGGCTGAATAGTTACTTATTTGACCCGCCGGGGAATCACAGCCGGAGCTACTACAAACAGGGCTGGGTTTGTTTTGCTTTTGCCAAGAAAAATAAATATATATATATGTATAAATACAGAGAGAGAGAGAAAAATATAAGGAAGCGGCACGGCCAGGCGAGCAGGGAGCGGCGCTGGCAGCCCGCATGCCCTGGAGCATCCCCCCCGGATCGGGGAGCGCTGCCAGCCCGTATCCCCGCGGAGCATCACCCCTGGAGCGGCGAGCGCTGCCAGCCCGAATCCCCCCGGAGCGGCGAGCGCTGCCAGCCCGAATCCCCCCGGAGCATCCCCCCGGAGCGGGGAGCGCTGCCAGCCCCCCACCCACCCAGAACATCATCCCCTCCGGACCGGAGCATCCCCCCGGCGTGGAGGGCGCTGCCAGCCCGCATCCCCCGCGAGCATCATCCTCCCGGGAGCATTCCCCCCCGCCGCCAACCCCTCAACCTTTACATTAGGAAAAAAATAAAACCAAACTAAAAAACCCCACCAACTCGGCGTCCCGAGGCCGGGCACCTCGCCCGCAGTGAACTTTTTTTGGGGGATATTGCCCACCCCACAGCCCCCCAAACTTGCGCGCCCCCCCCTTACCTGCGGCGGCCAGCGCCCGGCGGAGCAGCAGCGCGGGGAGGAAGAAGGAGAGGAGGAGGAGGAGGAGGGGGGAGAGGCGGCGGGGCGGCGGCATGGCGGCAGCGGGATCGGCAGCGGCACCGGGAGCGGAGCGCTGCCCGCCCGCCTCGCCACACTGCCGGGCTGCCCGGCGCCGGGCGGGGCGGGCCGGGGCGGGCCCGGGGCGGGCTCTGCCAGGAGCCGAGCCCGGCCTCAGCCGCGCCCCGCCCGCCCCAGCGCGGGATGCGCCGGTCCAGCGCGGCCGGGAGCGGGCGCGCATCCCGCGGGATGCGGATCCAGCGGGAGGGATGCCCGCTCTGCAGCGGGGAGCGGCGGGCAGCAGGGGGAGCAGCGCCACGCCGTAGGAGCCGGGCCACCCCCCACCTCCCTCCCTCCCTCCCTCCCCGAAAACCACCTCGGAAATTCTTTAAGGTGTGAAAGCGGAGTCCTGCTGCATCGGGGGACGGGGTTGCGTTGGAAGGGACGGCGGGATTATCTCCTTCCCTGGGCAGCGACACCTTCCACCGGATCGGGATGCTCCAAGCCCCGTCCAACCCGGCCTTGGACACTTCCAGGGACGGGGCAGCCACAGCTTCTCTGTGCCTCAGAGGGCTCACTACCCTCACGGGGAGCAATTTCTTCATCATATCCCCATCTACCGCTGCCCTGTTTCAGTTTAAAGCCATTCCCCCTTGTCCTCTCTCTTTTTTAAAGTCTCTCTCCATCTTTCTTGTACCCCTCCTCTCACCCCACGCCCACCCACCCCCCCCCTCCAAAAAAAATAAAGGGCATTAAAATCCAGGCCACAGGATGCACCTGCAGGAGCATAAAAACAACAGATGCACACACACACAAATAATAAAAGATAAAATCCACACACAGAGGGAGGTACCCTGCAACTGCTTCTTGATACCTTGTGGCCTTTTGGTTTTAAAGGGGGCTAATAAAAAGGACAGAGAGTGACTTTTTTACGGGGGCAGATAGCACAAGGACAGGGGGAATGGTTTTCAGCTGAAAGAGGAGAGATTTAGAGATGTTAGAAGGAATTTTTTTCCTGGGAGGGTGGACAGGCCCTGGCACAGGGTGCCCAGAGAAGCTGTGGCTGCCCCTGGATCCCTGGAAGTGTCCAAGGCCAGCCTGGGCAGGGCTTGGAGCAGCCTGGGATAGTGGAAGGTGTCCCTGCCCATGGCAGGAGGTTACATCTAAATGATCTTTATTTACCTTTCCAACCCAAACCATCCCATGGTACTCCCGTATCTCCCTTCTCGTAAAGAATTGCAAACAAACTCACACTTTGCAAGCTTTGGTGGGGCTGCAATTTTCCAGCTGGTGAGTCCCTCCTCATGGGGGAGGCTTAAACCCCACCCTGTCTCAGTGGAGGAAGGGGGAGTGGGGTGCATAAAGGGCTCAGCAGCACTTTTTGAGGCAGAGACACCCCCAAATTCAGCAAAGCCACGTCGCCTGTGCCGTCAGAGCACCAGCAAGATCCCCTCTTTTCCACCTGAGGAAGAAGGGGCTGCCGTGGCTGCCTAGAAATGGTTAAAATAGCATGGGAATTGCTAACAACTTTTAATTGCTGGCAGCTGCTGAGTTCCTCGGGGTAGGGCAGTGGGGGTGAAGGTGCCCTGGCAGGCAGGCGGTAATTACAGCCTGTGCCTCGCCGCCAGCCCGGTGCAACCGGGGCCGCGGCTTTGGCGCTGGAGCTCCCCGGGCTCAGCGGCCCCGCTCCCAGCCTGGCCGTGGGGATGTTGCGTGCGAGCCGCCACCCAAAAAGTGAAAATGCACCTTTGAGAACCTTCCATGGCTGCCATGAGCTCTTGCTGCTGGCCAGGTTCCTTCTCCTTCAGGCACCCAAAAAACCAGGAGGTACTCGTGGCCACCTGTGCAGCAGAGGCGATGCAGCTGCCTTGAGTGCTACCCCGAGCATCCCTGCACTTCAGCCGCTATTTACAGAGCAGTGGGATGTGCTGGAAAAGGCTGAAGAGCAGAAATAAAATAAAATAAAATTTTTAAAAAAATCTCATTTCCAGTTGCTGTCAAGGGAAGAGCCTGGCTGGGCAGCGAGGAGAAGGGATGCACCTGATGCAAACCCAGCACCCCCACTGGGGGGTGAGAGCTCTGGGAAAATAAACCGGGACAAAAAGGTGTTTTCCAGCTGGATCAGGCCAGATGAGCGGAATTTCAAAGTGCCTGCTTTGGGAAGCAGAGTGTGCCTTCTGTAGAAATGAGCGAGAGGCGGGTGGGTTAAACCGGGTGGCGTTTAAGGCAGTCTGGTATTCAAAATACGAATTAAAGCGATGCAAATGAAGGGTTCACTTACCCCTATTGCGCAATTTGAGACAAATATGACATGACAAACTATCATTAAGGCAAAGGGCTGGCTTTCCTCCCAGGTGTTTATGAACTAGCCCTCGTTTTCCCTCTAATGGCCAGGCATGAACGTGTCAATCAAATTCCCGGCGCAGCAGGACCGCTCCCAGCAGCCGATCCGAGGTGCGAGGAGTTGCACCGGGCTCAGCAAGGCTGGCAGGGTCCAGCACTTGCCATCAGCCCCAGAGGGGCTGGATGCAGCCATGGGGAAGGGGATGGCACATGGGAAAGGGTCCTTGGCACCTGGGTGGGGTTGGCATCCTGCACCAGGTCAGGGGTGCAGCAGGACCAGCACGTCCCGCTGGTGACACGCACGGCTCCTGACTCGCTGGGCTGGGTATTCGGGTCTCCGGCACAGGCAGGAGGAAGGGGGAGCATGAAAGCGTTAAAAAAGATGGCAATCAGATGAATAATAAACAGAGGAAACTCCCAAAGCTTAATCAGGAGGTGAGACAAAGGCTCACTTGTTTGGGATTGGAGGTCACGGCGCCCTTCAGCTCTGACCGCACCGTCAAGGGAGGGGTGGGTTTCATTTCCCCACCCAAACTCTGGAGGCAGAGCAGGCCTCAGGTGGGCTGAAACATCCTCTGTTGATTCCTTTCCTTTCAGGCCTTGCTCCTCACTAAATACCTCAGTGATCTGGGGTAAGGCTGGGCTTGCTGGCACCAAGAGACATCTTTATGGTACAAAATACAAAAATTTCAGTTGGTGGGAAGAAGGAGAATCTTAATTTATTTATTTCTTTTTAAAGAGCTTGTTCTTTTGAGCCCTCAGATGTTATTTGCAGCCGTGGTCAGCTGGAAAGGCTGCAGCCAGGGGTAGCCAGAGGTGCTTTTTTATTTGGGGGTTCAGAGGTCTTGGAGGCAATTTGCATGGCATTATCCATAGCTGTGCTATCGGGACAAACAGTCCTGCCAACCTAATTAGGCATTAGGAAGGAGAGAGCATCTGAAGACCAGCACACAGGGGAAAAAGCAGGGATACTCAGCAAAGCTACTGATAACGTAGGGTTGAGGCACTGGGAAGGGCTTCCCCAGCATGGAAAAGCCTTGCAGAGAGCTCTGATTTCCCTGGGATGCTGCTGCACGGATACCCTGGCATTGCCTCCCCACCAGCTCACCCTGCCACATCTCCTCTTGCCCTGCCAAAAGCCTCTGCGAATCCAGCCGGGCTGAAATCCCCCTGATTTCTGTAAAGAGGGAATTTTAATAGGGAGTTTGTTGTTACCAGGCATGAAGTAAACACAGAGTCAGCCGTGGTTCATTTCCTTTTTCTTTTCCCCCTACCACTGACGATTTCCTCACCTGAGAGCTTTGGGAGCACCAAAGGAGGCTGCAGAGATTCCTGCTGACAGAAATTCCTGCTGCAAGGATGCTGCTACTGCCACAGAGGAGTCCTGGATGCTGCCTGAAAAGGACAGGGAATTTGCTTCTCTATAAAATACAGGACAGGAAAGGGGTTGGAGGAGGACAGAGCAGGTTTTCCTGTAAAACAGGCAGGGTATTTTGATGGGTCGGCTGTTGCTCTGGGACTCCTGGAGGGAGCCAGCGTGTCACCTCAGTTTGCCATGGGCCAGCTTCCCTGGGCAGGTAGCGACAGGACATGGGGGAACTGTTTGAAACAAAAGAGGGGATGTTTAGAGGAGATGTAAGATAGAAATTCTTCCCTGGGAGGGTGGGCAGGCCCTGGCACAGGGTGCCCAGAGAAGCTGTGGCTATCCCTGGGTCCCTGGGACTGTCCAAGGCCAGGCTGGATGGGGTTTGGAGCCACCTGGCCCAGTGGAAGGTGTCCCTGGCCATGGCAGGGGCTTAGAACGAGGTGATCCTTAGAGTCCCTTCCAACCCAAACCATTCCACAATTCCATGATTCCCCTGCTGGTTTTCCCCCATGCTCTCTGAAGGTAAAAGACCCAGCAGCCTCCCTTCCTTCCCCCTCTCCACGGGTTCCCCCAGCCCACACTGGGGCTCCCCAGGTTACCCCTTTAAGCAGGGAGGTGAAGGCAAGGCGCTGCCCTGCCCCTCAGCTCCCAGGTGGGAGGAACATTCCATGCTTGGGCTGCTAGGGGCTCCTGAGGGAGCTGAGCAAGGCTCAGGAGAAGAGGCAGCACCTTCATGGAAGCTGAGGATGGAGAAGACCCCCTTGATTAGCAGGATATCATGCATGGCCAGGGGGGTCCTCCCTGTCAGGGACATGACCTGAGAGGGCAGAACACCCCAAGACAATGGGAACACCATTTACACGTCCCCAGATCCTCCAGCCCATGGGATACCTGGCGTGCAGAGCCTGCACCAGGTGTGGGGAACAAAGTGGGGGTCTCTGGGTCCTGGCTCCCCCCAGACTGAGCTCACGGGCAAGAGATGGAGCAGAGAGGCAGGATCTCCATGGGGGCACTGGTGAGGGAGCGGAGTTTGTGGTTCAGTGGCTCCCAAGTCCTTTCTGCTTTGCAGAGCTTTACAAGTGACACTGGCGTGTGATTCGATTAGGGAAAGCGCTTCACTTTCTCCCGACTCTTGAGCTCCTTGGCTTCAGCTTGAGATGCGATGGAAATCCTGCTGGGCAGGGGGAGAGGCAGACACAAACCCCCTCCCTTCCCCCTGTGTCCTCTTGGACCCTCGTGTCACCTCTCTCCTCCACCTCGGATGGTGCTTCAGAGCATCTGTGTCCTGCAGGAGGGTGGAGGGGAAAGGTGCTCCCCAGCGGCCAGGAAAGCCGGGTTAGGAGATGGCAACTCCCAAGGGAACCATAACCCACGTTAGGAACCCTTTCCCATGGCAGGGGCTGGGCTGGGAGGCTGGGAACAGCTCCATGTGTGCACACAGGGAACCAATGGGAAGGAGCGAGCAGCCCAAACCACCAGGAGTTGCCTTGGGGCTTTCACTGTGACCAGGGCTTGCCCCAGAGGGAGCTGTCGGCAGGAAGGGAAGGAGGACGGGAAGGGAAGGAGGAAGGGAAGGGAAGGAGGACGGGAAGGGAAGGAGGAAGGGAAGGGAAGGAGGAAGGGAAGGGAAGGAGGAAGGGAAGGGAAGGAGGAAGGGAAGGGAAGGAGGAAGGGAAGGGAAGGAGGAAGGGAAGGGAAGGAGGACGGGAAGGAGGACGGGAAGGAGGACGGGAAGAAGGACGGGAAGGAGGACGGGAAGGAGGACGGGAAGGAGGACGGGAAGGAGGACGGGAAGGAGGACGGGAAGGAGGACGGGAAGGAGGAAGAGATCAGCACAAAGCAAAGCAGGGACCTTCCCATCTCCATCCTCCACGTGAAGCAGAGCCGTCAGGGGAGTTGGAAATTGCTAGGAGGGATGAATAAGGCAGAGGGAACGAAAAGCCACAGCAGGACAGTATAAAAGCATCAGTGTCGTGGAGCAGGTGCAGAGTCAGTGATAATTCCCCATTTCTTCCAAGAGAGGAACTAGGAGTGTCCAAATCGAGTTATCGGGCAGCAGATTTAGGGACAAACAAAAGACGGCGCTTTTTCCACGCCACCCCTGATCAAATTATGGAACTCATTGCCACAGGGTGCTATGGAGACCTGCAGCCTAAGTGGCCCCCAGAAAGCATTTAGGCAAACTCACGGGGCACAGGGGTCTGTCAAGGTCTGTTAAACATGATGGAACAGCCACCTCAGGGAGTCCCTAAAGCCCAAGGCTGCCAGCAGCACATGTCGGACATGGAGCTCAGCAGACCTGCCATGCCTTGCCAGGAGTGCTGGACCAGCACAGCCTGGGAGATAAATAGCACCTAATCACCTCAATAAACCATGTCCCAAATCCCCCTGAGGGCAAGGAGAGGTCACTGGGCTCAGAAATGCCCATGATGATGCTACAGGATAGGCAGAGAGGGGACCCTGGAGTTTCTGTCCTTATGCAGGGATTCTCCAGGATCCCTCACCAGGGATTTTTGGCTGGGTGAGACAGGGTGAGCAGGGTTTCTCCGCAGTTTCAACAGCTTCAGGCCGAGACACTCTTGCTCAGGAAGGAAAGGGGGAAAAATCATCCCCCACTCCCTGGGAAGACGCCACATTCCAGACCCGCCTGCCATAAGCACGGCCCCTGCTCCTCGCTCTCCATCCAGCGTGTCAGCTCAATAATTTATCGTCCAGGAGGTGCAATAACCATCCATAATTCAAGAGCAATAATGTTCTACAAGTCGGAACTGGCAATTTGGCTCCGCGGCAAAATTGCGCCGCCTTCCCGGGGCCGCCTCGTGCCACTTCCAAGGACTCGCTTCTTCTTGCCAAAAGGCACGAAGGCAGCAGCCACCTCCAGGTGGATGCAGCCCTGAGGGGCATCCCAGTAACAGCAGGTTCTGGGGCAGAGTCCATCTGTGCCTGCTCTTCAGGCTTCCAAGGCCTTCCTCACGTGCTGGTTGGAAAATGATGAAGAAGTCTTGGATTTTGATCTGCAAGGCCGGCAAAACCCTCTTGTCGTGGGGCTGCGCTGGTGGAGCAATGATGGAGGTGCTTGGGAGGAGCAGGACGAGGTGTGGCAGCACACATTCATTCAGCAGCAGCTCGCCACAGCGGTGGCTGGTGGTTTTGGTGGCCCTTCCAGCGCTGAAGGGGATCCCGTCAGCGCAGGAATCCCGCGGGAGCGCGCGGGTCGCAGAGCGGGATGAGCACTGGTATCTCAGCTTCCAAGGCTGATAAACAGCTCCAAGGCATGGGATCCAAGGGATAACTTGGGATTGGGGGTTGCAGAAAGGGCTGGGTTGCCCTCCAGGAGATAACAGAAGCATCACAGTATCAGCAGGGAAGCGCAGCAGCTCCTGGGAGAGGTGGGAAACGTGAGGCACCGAGTTCTCAGATTAGAAAAACACCTCTTGCTCAGCAAACTCTGTTAGTCAGACGGTAAAACACGGTGAAGCAGAGCATGCTGGAGCTCCCTCGCTCCTGGGGGAGATGTTTATTAACTCGTCAAAACACAACGGCTGTTGTTGCCAGCAAAAACCTGGAACATCAGGGAAAAAAAGAAATAAATAAAAGGAGAAGACGTAGTAGAAAAATGGGAGGAAAAAAATAAAGATCACATGTGAAAATCATCGTTTTCTTCCCTGTAACTCGGTCTGTGGAGCATGCCTGAGGCTGGGACCACACAGGGATCTGGGAGCATCCTCCTGGAGAGGCTGGGTGAGAGGCCGCTGCAGCGCCTGGCTCCCACCCTCACGCTTTCCACAGGAGCCGCTCCCTCACCTTGCTGTGGCCACTCAGCACACCTGGCCCAACATAAATCACAGCTCCTAAAATAAATAAGGTGATAGCTGGCAATGAGACACCCAATTAATGCCAGGATAGCACGGGGCTGCCATCATTACATCCCAGGGACGCTGCAATAGGCAACGGGAGAGCAGCCGCGCAGCTGCTGCAATTACTGAAACTGTATTTGTTTGAAGTGCTACAGATCAGGGACTACGTTTCTTCTCCAGTTATTTACTTGTCTTGATAGAGAGACAGAGGATTAACTGAGGGGTGGTGTCATTATCCTGTTTTTTTACCAAGAGTATCCCTCTGAAACGAAGCCTTGTTGCTCTGAATAACCCCGATCTTCCAAATTTACACATCACAGACAGCATTGTCAATAATTATAAGCCCAAGGGATCTTTTTGGGGTGATGCTGGCCTTGACTCATAGAATCCTACAAGGTTTGGGTTGCAAGGGACCTTAAAGAGTCACTCCAAAACCCCTGCCATGGGTCTCCTTCCACTATCCCAGGCTGCTCCAAGCCCTTTCCAGCCTGGATTTGGACACTTCCAGGGATCCAGGGGCAGCCACAGCTTCTCTGTGCCAGGGCTTCCCCCCACAGAAAACAATTCCTTCCCAATATCCCACCTAACCAGTCTCCCTGAAGAGAGGGTGGCCATTGCAGACCAGGCCTGTGGTACTTTCTCTGGGTTTTTTCCCAGCCTCCAGCACTGTCAATATGTACTTTAAAGAACAATTTACACCTAAAAACGCTCCCCTCCTGTGAAAGCGCCGCCGTGCAAAACAGCAGATGGTGTTTGAACACTGCAAAATGGAAAATATATCTTTAAAAGAGAGATACCAGAGTTGTCTTGGCGCTACGCAGACGCCTCGGGGTCTCGATTTGCAGCTTTCTGCATGGGGGGGGGGAACAAAAAAAAAAAAAAGGATGGCAAGTGCTGTGAGATAGTATTGGTGGAAGGAGAATGCTTTTCCTGAGGGGTCCTTGGAAATTGTGGGGTGGGAATACCCCAGAAGGACTCTGCAGGAGGGGCTCTGACACCAACAGCCCTCACGGGCCAGCACATGTGCCCAGCTGGGGGTGGGACACGAAGCAGAGCAGGCTTTTTCCTCCCTTTCTCCCCTCACTAGTGCTCATCCCGCTTCTTCAGGTGAAATGATGTTTATGGAGAGGCAAGGTGGGGTGGGAGAAGCATAATCCACCCTGCTCCCGCTTGGGGCTGCTGGGAGAAGTCGTTCCTGTTGGGATGCTGACCCTTCCCAGGTCCCAGCTCCGGGCTGGCGTTCCAGGATTGGTGCAGCAGGAGGTCCTGCTCCCAGAACCACACACCCAATGCTTTTGTCCGTGAAACATCAAAACTGCTCCTTAAAAATCTCTCCTCTCTCTCTCTCCCCCCATCCTGGAAGCAAAACCCTGCCGAATCTCCATCCTCCAGGCGATCCTCCCTCCACTTGAAAAAAAAAAAAAAGCACTTTTTCTTAGAGGCTTTCTCAATAAAAAAAGCTTGAACGCTGCTAATTTCCAAAATAAATAAGCAAATCTTTGGAGCAGCAAATGCAAAGGGCCCCGAAGGCATCTTCTAAATGTCAGGGAAAAGCATCAGCCCTAACGCGTGCCCGGCTGTCGCTGCCTGCCCGGCTCCGGGCACAGGGGACATCTTTGGGAAGTTTGGGTTTGGTGGGAGCAAAGAAACCCCCAAACCTGAGCCCCCATTGCAGCTGCTTTGAAGCTTTGCAACAGGAAAAAAAAACCCCAACAAAATACCATAAATCGGGCTCAGCTTCACTCCTAGCAACGACATTTTGACAGCTTCTATTTTGGGGATGGCTTTATTGTTTTCCCCCTGGTCCTCAATTAATGCCTTACCTCAAAATAGCTACGAGCCAGCAGGACTTTTCCACTCACCAGGCTGTGAGCTGCTCCCAGCTTCCCCCGTGGTGCAAATGCTCATGGATTGGGCTGGCTGCTCCCAGCCTGGCCCCAAACCTCCGGCGTAGATCCCTCGAACAGGGACAGCCTCCCTGCCGGAGCCAGGTGCTGATGCTTAAAAGCCAACCCAGGGGAGGAAAAAACAGCTTTGCAAACCTGTTCCCCATCGTTCTGAGAGCGCTGTGCTCGAGTATGGGAGGCTCAGGAAGTGCATTCAGCCCGTGCCCAGGAGAAACACAGGCTGGGAATGCTCTGAGGGATGCAGGGGGGGAAGATGGAGCCAGGGCTGACCTTCGCATTCTGCACTTGATTTTGGAGGCTGGAGAGGCTGGCCATGTGGAGGCCCTTAAGGATATTTGGGTTGGTCTGTGAGGTCCCTTCCTAGCCAAACCCATGATGTGATTCCGTGGCGCTGCCTGTGGTGCTGGCTGAGCTGCACAGCCCCATCCCAAGGGATGTGCTGAGCCTCACACAAGGACATCTCACCCCAGACCCCCCTTGGGCTCCCTGCTCCCATTGCTGCAGAATAAACTCCCAAACTCCCCTCTCAAGGTTACCCAGCAGGGGTTAAAGATTTAAGAAAAGCCCTGTACAATGAATAAGGCTCCTCCTGAAATATTCACATATTCACCCCCTGGCATCAATTCCTGGGCCCACACCAGACACCATCTCCCACAGCACGCTGGCCCCAGATGCTTTTTGAAAAATCTCTCCTCTTTTAATTCCTATAAACAGTTTCACCTGTGTGAAGCTCTTGCCTGTGCCTCTCCTGGTCCCACTAAAGGACCAACAGGTTTCCCCTGTCTGCCCATCAGTCCTCACCCAGCTGCCATGAAATGAGGGAGGGAAAGAGCTCCTGCCACACTCATCTTTTGATTTCAGTACAGCCAATGAAGTTAAAGGAGACATTTCCTCTCCCCCCAGCCTGAGCTGGAGAAACCAGAACATTTTAACTGCTATCTGATTTGATGTGCAAAAAAACAGAGGGAAAAAAAAAAAAAACAACAAACCCACAACCCACCACTGGCTCCTTCTCGCCTTTAATTGAGGATAGAAATGCCAGGCTGATTTTTGCTCTCCTTGAAATTTCCCTCTGTCAGTACAGGGCTCCCTCTGGTTCAGGACAAAAATTGACTTTGTGTCGTGAATGAAGTAATTATTTCCCTTTTGGGGAGGCACGTGCGTGGGGTTTGAGCTGCTGAGCAGAGCCACCGTCCCTTCCCGGAGCAGGGATGAGCTGGGGCTTTGCTCAGCAGTGTTTGTCCCCTGCTCACACCCAGCCACCTCTTCTTCCCTTTCCCAGTGCTCAGGCTCAGCTGGGTCCCCACCAGGCACAGGAGCTTTCCTCTCATTACTCTCCCCTTCAGATCAGCCCCTGAGCTGGAATCAACTTTCACCCCCCTGTGCTGTTTTCCCCCTGCCTCGGGAATAAAGGACATTCCCTAAGGTGCCCATCCTGTATCCCTTCACTGAGGAAGAGCAAGGATGAAATACCACCTTGGCTATGCACACAGGGGGAAGATCAGAGACCTCTGGAATCCCAGACTGGCTTGCATGGAAGGGATGTTAAAGATCACCTATTCTATCACCCCCTCCGTGTGCTGGGACGTCAGGAATACCAGGCAATCCTGCAGGAACACCTCCCCTGCCACCAGTGCAGGTGGGGCACCTGTGCCAGTGCTCAGAAACATTGTCCTTGCATCAGAATTTGGAAGGAGGGATTTCGGGCATCTTCTCCAGAAAAAAAAAGAATCGCATCCCTACCGCCACGGCCACACCAATTCCAACAGCACAAGAACAAGGGGGAGTTGTAAAACGGAGAAAAGTGGTAACAAATACATTTTTAAAATGTATTTATTGTATGTAAGGCTGTCACCTTACACACAGTAAAGATGACTTTTACAGTGAGGGTGGTAAAATACAGGCACAGAGGGGTGGAAGATGACCCTGGATCCCTGGAAGTGTCCAAGGCCAGGCTGGACAGGGCTTGGAGCAGCCTGGGATAGTGGAAGGTGTCCTTGCCCATGGCAAGGGGGCTGGAATTAGATGATCTTGAACGTCCCTTCCAACCCAAACCATTCAGCGATTCTATGATTTTCAAGCAGACCAAAACCCTACATGAGTTATTTACCTGCACAAAATGATGTGTTTATCTCACTGCTGACATTTCACAGCCCATCACCACATGAGCCAGCACTCCCAGCAAGAACCCCATCTCTTCCCTCCAGGAGTTAAAAACCACAGGACACAAGCACCAGAAAGTCACTTGAAGGTTGTGAGTGACCTTGAAGGGAGCTGGACATTGCCTTGTTGGCTGCGGCGGCAGGAGCGTGAAAATGTATTGCAGCCCTTGGGCAGCCTTCAGTTCTCATTTCAGCTGTTAATCAGAGGGGGAGAGGGAGGAGAGCAGCAGCAGCCACAGCTTTTCCCCGCGAGCCTGACTGGGAAAGTGTGAGTGGCGCTGGCAGGGCCTGCAGGACACGGGTGTGGGGGCAGGGGGGGAGCAGCTCTGCCTTCTGCAGGAAGGAATGGCTCTAGGAGCCAAATATTCCCTACTTCTACTTCTTCTTCTTCTTCTTCTTCTTCATCCTCGTTCTTCCACGGGTGGAGTTATCCCGATTTTCTATCCCACGGTTTGTTTGGTTGCTCAGGTGCGCACTGCAGCTCTGCGGGTCTCTACCGAGGGTTGCTCTGCCTGGCACTTTGGGGAAGCTTTGTGCCCTGAAGGATTTTGTGGCCAGGGCGGTTTTGTGACCCACGGGACCAGCAGGAAGGTGCAGCTGCCCCAGAGCATCCTGCCCTCCCTGTGCCATGGTGGGTGGTGCCTTGCTGCTTTCAGCCTTCATGTCACCGACTACATCCGCTGTCCCCAGCATCCCTGAGGTCCCTGTGGGGACCTCTGGGTGCCCAGAGAAGCTGTGGCTGCCCCTGGATCCTTGGAAGTGTCCAAGGCCAGGTTGGACAAGGATTGGAGCAACCTGGGATAGCAAAAGGTGTCCCTGCCCACGGCAGGGAAATGGAACAAGATGATCCTTGAAGTCCCTTCCAGCCCAAACAAAGCACAAAGGTTTCATGACCTTGGGCCATGAAGCTGTGGGAGAAGGACAGAGAGGGACACAGGCACAGATTCCTTGCTGGATGAATGGGGCTGGTGACCTGTCCCAGCAAGAGGACTCGTTCAAATACAGGTGGGATGCTCTAAGGGAGAGGGGACAGAACTGGAGCAGAGAAGCCACCTCCCCACTCACCTGCACCGCTTCCCCTCCTCCAGCAGCACAAGGGTTAAGATGAGTCTATTACTGTTTGCTTGTCACTTTGTCGCTGATCTAATGACCATCGATAATAGCTGAATAAGAATTGATGGAGAGATGGATTTAATTAACCCCGGTGTCAGCAGCTCGCGTTGCTGTCTGTTTGTGTTAATGGAGCAGCTCAGGAAGAAAACTCTCCTGAGCTTTGCGTGGCTCAGCCTGCGGCAAGTAAAACACTCCTATCCATCAGCTGCACCCTCCAGGTAAACCCAGGCAGTGCCACATGGCAATTTCTTCCTCCTGGCCCCAAAAGGATAGAATAGTCACCTGCTCCGGCGCGCTCTGAGTCTCAGATCCATCCGCCACCCCGTCCTCGCTCCCTATCCCGGCTGCTACAGCCTTGGGCAGCGCAGCCAAGGTCTCTGCAGCGTGGGTGGGAGGCTGGGAGTGCTGATATTGGAGGCTGGAGGTCTTTATTTAGCAGTGCTGGGGGGTTGATGAAAGACCAGCACAAAGGCAGCAACCGCTTTGTGTTTCCTGAGAGCGCAGATGCTGGGGCAGGGATGTGGGCAGAGAGGTTTTCCCAGCCATCCTCTGGCATCCTCCACATCCCCTGGGGCCTTCTGCAGCCTACTCATCCTAAAATCCAGCTGTTTCGTGCCCTCCACTGGGATTTATCCTCTTCTTCTGGGTTTCAAGCGAGCTTGGGAGCCAGCTCCAGGTGGGCAGGAGAAGAAGCACAGCCCAGACCGGGGCTGGATGCTCAGACCAGGTCATCCCAGCCCCATGAACGAGGCTGGTCCTGCCCACTCCTTGATTGCAGCTGGTAATTAGTGTCTGCCAGCTCCTGACCCCTCTTCAGGTGCAGCAGATAACAGCTCATATTGCTCCTCATCCTCCTGCCCCTGGCTGATCAGGAGGCTCGCCGGGGAAACACCAGCCTGGAGGAAGGGTGTGAGCATGGCCCTCCTCACCTGTGGATACCCCATGCCAGTGAGGAATTTCCTGGCATCATCCAGCACCCCCAGCTCACCCAGCTTCAGCACCCATTTTCCAGGGCAGTAATCCACGGGTGCACCCCAGAGCAGCCCCCTGCCTGGGGGAGGATTGTAAAGCCGATTTTTATCCAGTTGGGAGATCTCTCAGGGCAGGCTCGGGGTTTGGGGAGGGGCTCGTCTGACACCCACCGGGTTTTCTTCACACTTCCCCTTCCTCTCATTTTCGGCTGTGATTGATTTTCGTGTCCTAACACGTGTGCAGCCCTGACCCAGGAGGGCAGGTCTGGATCCATCTGGATCCCCATCTGGGGAAGCACTGGGATGGTGCTGGTGCCATCCCTGGCTCGCTGGGCTGCTCCTCGGGCCTGTGCTCGCTGTGACAGACCAAGGCACGACTGTCAGAAGGAATAAACTTCCCAGGGCAACGCCTTGCCAGGCTAAAAATATTCCTTCCAGTAAAATCCCGCTGCCAGCGCTGTCTCGCGGCTGGCACTTCCAGGTAGGACAGGACGCAGAACTTCCAGGGTAGGAGGGCACTGGGAACACCAGTTGTTGGCAAACCCATTTCCTCTGGAAACAATGAGGTCAGCTCTTGGCACCTTGTTCAGCAGCTGGAGGCAGCTCCCAGGGAGAAAACGTCTCCGCCAGGACTCCCAGGGAAAAGACGGGCGTGGAAAACGGGTGCGCGGACAAGCGAGGCAGAGAATATTGCCAGGGAGGTGAGAGCTGGTGTCAACAGAGATCAGGGCTCTGCTCCTGCCCTCCGGCTGCAGGGTGGAGATAACATCAGCTGCCCGAAGAAAGGTGAGGGATTTAATTCAGCAGTGGCCGATCTGGAGTTTCCAACACCTTCTCACAGCTCTCCAAGCAGCCCTTGGAGCGTTTTTGGGATGGGGAGAGCCGGTGGTAGCGCAGCAACGGGACATGTGGATCTCTCCCTCCCTACCCCAAGATCTTTTTTCTTCTCCCAGCCGAGAAGAGAAATACCTAAAATAAGCAAAGCTGGCAGTGGAAAGCAGAACTCATCCTGGCCTCCTCAACAGAGTCCCTGAAGCAGCAAAATCCATCCTGCTGCAGCAGGAATTGGGGAACCTGGGAAGAAGCCCAAGACCAAGCATCATCCCAGGTCCTTCCTAGCCTGGCAGAGCTCCCACTGCTGAACTGCAGGTGAGCTGGAGCTGTCCTCCCCTCAAAAAAGCCCTCAAAGTATCCCACATTTTCCTCTTTTAGCTTCATTTTCCCAACAGAACGTCAGCGACAGCTCCACTTCATCCCCAGGAGAAGATGGACAAGGCACAAGCAAGGTCTGTGCTGCTCTGGAACAGCCTGGGCTTTTGTAAAGATGCTGATTTAGAGGGAAACAGGCTTCCTGTTTTGCTCATCCCTGTCCCAGACAGAAAGTACCTTTGCCAAGTATGTCCTCAAATCCCTGCCAGTAACCTGCAGTCATGGAATACGTGAGGCTGGGGAAAAGAAAAGGGAAAAAAAAAAAAAAATCCAGCAGAATTTAATTTTGAAGACCCAGCCAGTCTTATAGCTTTTCAACTGCTGGAGCAGGTGAGCCAATAATAAAATCAACTGCCCAGAGAGGAAATGAATATTGGGTTTTGTTCCAAAAGGATGAGTTCAGCCAGCGTCAGAAAGAAAGGAAAAAATAATAATCACAGAAAATAAAAGAAGAGTAGGAATTGTTCTGTGACAAACGTATTTTGACAATCCAGCTGAAAGGGCTGACAGAGTTATGACTGAGGAGGAGGAATTACTGATCTCTGAGTGTCATCTCACTTGTTTTCCTTGATTCAGCCTGGCCCCGCTAACAATGTGTGTCACTGCCCGGCGCTGGGAGCATCCTCTGACGAGTGACACGTGGCGCTCCCCACGGCACAGCCCGGCTTCCTCCTGCATTTTACCTGTCAGCAGCAGCAGGGCTCTGCAGGGGGACCCGCCAGGCTGGGTTTGGGAAGGTCACAGGTGCAGGGGCCGGGGTCTCCAGCCACACATCCCAGGGCATTTCTCTTTGTGATGAGCCTGGAGCCGCGTTTCCTGGTCTTCTTCCTGGCTGAAGCCGTGGAACCCCAGAATGGCTTGGGTTGGAAGGAGCTGGAAGATCAACTCGTTCCCGTGGCAGGGACACCTTCCACCATTCCCAGGTTGCTCCAAGTTCCATTCAGCCTGGCCTTGAACGCTTCCAAGGATGGGGCAGCCACAGCTGCTCTGGGAATTCAACACCAGCTCCTTACCACCCTCACAGGGAAGAGATCCCACCTAGCCCTGCCCTCTGTCCACCTGGATCATTCCCCCTCATCCTGTCACTCCAGGGTGTCCAGAGACCCTCTCCAGCTCTCTTTAACTCTGTTCTCATTGTTTCCACCCTCGAGGTCTCTGCACCCACCACCCCGTGCTGGGTAAAGGGGAGAAGCGTAGCAGGGTGGCAGCCGCTGGAATTTGGACTCAGGTGGTGAAAACAAGAGCCACTACGGAGCTTTGGAGATCCTGACACGTCTCTGTGGGTGCTGGAGGTTTGGAATGGAGCTTGTGACTGTGGAGCAGGTGGGTGGAGCTGAGGGGTCTCTGGTCTCTATTATCACCCCTGCTCCTTGGCTAAAATCTGCAGCTGGATTGGGAACCTCAGGGGGGTTTAAATTCCCCTTCTCAGTCTGAGCTGTGCAGCTCCTCAGCCGTGACCTCTTCTCCCGTGGAATCTGAGCCCTGGGTGGAGCCAGGCTGCAAGAGCCCATGAATTTTAATTGTTTTTAGAGCAGGGCTCAGCACCAAAGTGGTCAAACCCGATGGCATTCTGAGAGGTCCCCTCTGGTTAAAGGACACCTGTGAGAGGCTGAGGCTCTCACCAGGCTCTGGGAGAGGGATGCTCCCTGTGACTCCTTCTGAGTCAGATTGATTCACCTGCCTCCACTTGCTGCTGCTAATTTACTACCCACAGGAATTCTGAGAATTGGGGATTATCAGCTTCTTATTCAGATTTCCCCCCTCCAGTGTGGGAAATATCCATCTTGAGAGGGGGGTCCTGCAGCAGAAATGGGTCCTACAAAAGCTTTCTCCACAGCTCTCCACTGCTTTTAGGACTCTCAGGTAGAACTGGAGATCTTCCTGCACCTTTCCTGAGGCTTGATTCCTCAGCCTGATTCTGCAGCTTTCCAGACAAAGACATTTCTGCTTCCCCACCAAGTGACATCTCTCAGGACGTGTTTCCTGAGGGTCAAAGCAGAGGGCAGCCTCCCAGAGAACAGTGTGATGCTCCCGAGATAAATAAAGCTCTTGGAATGAAACCTCCTCGGAGGGACAAGGGCAGCGTGAATTTCTCTCAAGGCTTGGGGGATGGCTCAGTGTTTCCAGGAACAGCCACCTTGTGTTTGCACTGACAGCCTTAAAAACTGGGGGAGGGAGTTCAACCAGCTGAAGGTTGTCTGGGATGGGAAATGCTCCAGAAATTTCCAGTGATTTTTTTTGTGTTTTTAAGCCTGTTCCTGTGACTGTCTTGCACAGAGCTTTCCCACTCAGCTTGATTTCTGTGCCCAGCCTGGCCTTGGGAGAAAGAAACCATCCATTCAGGCTGTTTTGGATAGATGGAAGTGCAAAATAAACAGGTCCAGACATTTTCAGTTGTTCCTCATTCCAGGACAGACATGGAGGGGCTGGAGCGTGTCCAGGGAAGGGAACGGAGCTGGGGAAGGGGCTGGAGCCCCAGGAGCAGCTGAGGGAGCTGGGAAAGGGGCTCAGCCTGGAGCAAAGGAGGCTCAGGGGAACCTTCTGGCTCTGCACAACTCCCTGACAGGAGGGGACAGCCAGGGGGGGTCGGGCTCTGCTGCCAGGGAACAGGGACAGGACAAGGGGAAACGGCCTCAAGCTGTGCCAGGGGAGGTTTAAATCGGATTCCAGGGAGAAAATTCGTGGAAAGGGTCACCGAGTAGTCTAGAGCTGGACTCCCCATTCCTGGAGGGATGTAAAAGTCACGTGGATGTGGCACCTGGGGACAAGGTTTGGTGGTGGGTTTGGCACTGCTGGGGGAACGGTTGGACTTGAGGATCTTAAATGTCCTTTTTCCAACATAAATGATTCCTTGATTCTGCTCCCACTGCCCAGCTTTGTGCTGTTATTGGTAAAACACCAGGAAAAGGATAAAATAAACTCCTGTTTATTCACTCTGATGGCAGTTCCACACCAACACCCCGCCATTCCTCTCCCTGCTGCTGGATGCTGGCTGCTCCTGAGGACACCAAAGCTGCCCAAGCTCCTCAACAGCTGCATTCTGCTCCAAGCCTGTGTGTGAACACGCTCAGGAAGAGCCCAGCTCCCCAAGGGCTGCTGGATGGGAGCAGCCACGTCCAGCTCCATCCTTTAGTCCCCTGGAGAATGACTGGAAGTGGTGCTGCCAGGTTTAATCACCCCTCACGCCCCACCAGCCACTTCCCGGGATGCAGACCTTGTTAACATGCAAAATAATGGAAAGATGCAGGTGGGGTTCTGGCTGGTTAAGCAGGAGATGCTTTAGTGAGAATTATCCAATTAAATCTCCATCTCTCCCCTGCTCCTGTGGCTTTAGGCCCCTCCCACTCTAGTGGCATTGTCACCCAAAGCAATAAACACGGGTCCTGATGGAGTGCTGGCCACATTAAGCTGTCACTGTGGGCACTGGGGACCCTGCAGGGCTGGCCTGGCTCTCTGGGGTGCTGCTCTGGGCTGCTGGCAGGCATGGGAAATTAATCCCAGCCTAAATATATACACTGGCACTCAGCAAGTCAGCTCAGGAGGGGGCAACCGGTGGTTTCCTGCCCTTTTTGAGAGCCCATCCTTTCTCCTTTGCCATCACCCCAAGAAGGTGCTGGTGCTTTCCTAAAGGAAGGCTGCCTAACCCTGCTCTTGCAAAAAAAAACCAAAAAACAAACAGAAAAACAAACAAAAAGCCAAACAGACAGAAGAGAGAAAAAAAAATTAAAAAAAAAAACAAAAAAGGCTAGTACCTTTCCCATGGTCTCACTGCTCGGTTGCTCCATGACTTCGGTGTCAGTTCCATATATTCCTGATAACTGCTTGTCCTGCCACTTTTCCCCTGGTGTTTCCAGCGTATTTTTATGGGTGGGATTTCTGGTTTAATCAGAGAAAAAGAAATAAGAGAATGAGTAATTTAAATAAAAAAAACCAACAAACACTTAGACCCAACAAACAGAAAAGCAAACAAAAAAAAATAAAGACCCTCAAAAAAACAGAAAAACCCCAAACCACAGAAAACACCCCTGCTTTGGATTAAAGTTTTGGTTAATTTTATTACAGCTGAGGGATTGCTGCTGAAGCCTTTCCCATGGAGGAAAGCTGGTGGAGAGGTGGGAGAGGGGATTCTGCAGCCCCCATCTCCCACAGGAAGGGATCCAGTTCTGCAAAGGATTTCCTCCCCTGTCTCTGTCTGCACCTGTGATTAACACAAATCCACTGCAGGAGCTGTGAGAGCAGCTAAAACCAAGCTCTGTGCCCTCCCACCTCCCCCAGTGCCACCCTGATCCTTTCCCATCCCAGCTGAGGATGAGGATGAGGCACTTAGAGAGCTTGCCCAGGCAGATAACAAAGCTTTGTTGATACAGGATTCTCCCCAGCATCTGGATGGAAGAGGAAAATGGGATTTTGGGGGCAGACAGCTCCTTCTGAGTGACCTTGGAGCTCATTGGGCAGCAAGGGATTCCTGGCACAGAGCTTCTGCCAGGGACATTGAATTAAAGACAGCAAACTCAGTCCAAGGGCTGAGGAACTGGAAGGAGGAAGCAGGATTCCCAAGTCCAGCAGACACCTTTAGAGTATGGCTTTTCCCTGGTTACTGGATTTGGGGTGGGAGGAAGGCTGCTCCCGTCCCCTCAGACAGAGCAGAACTTTGCTTTCTCCACTGCTGTCTTTGGAATTGCTCTTCCAGAGGAACTTTGGCATATTTTTGAGTAGGAAAGGGGATGATATTTGCTAGATGGACCTCAAAGGGGGGCTCTGCCATACAGCATTCCCATTATACACAGGTGTTTACCTTCCTTCAGTGGGTAATTTCCTCATTTCTCCATCCTCACCAGGTAAGGACTGAAAATGTCACCTCCCCACACCTGTAATTAAACCCTGTGACTTTTGTCCCGGCATGCACACACACCTAGGCACAGCTCCTCTCTTTCCTCTTCAAAAACTACCCAAAAACTTTGTTTTTGCTCCAAATCAGCCGTGTGGATGTGCAGCTGGAGATTGCCATGGCAACACAGTTTGTCCTCCTGCTCCCCTCTCTGACCCCTTCCCCAGATGAAGGAAGGGTGGGGAGTGGGGTGGGGGGAAATTAAAAATAAGCAATTTTAATAATGTCACAGAAAGCAGACAGGGATATAAAAATCCATTAAGAGCTGGAGTGGCCCTGGCGATGGGAAGTGCTCCAGCTCCTTCCCTTTCTGTCGCTCGCTCGCTCTCTCTCCAAGCCCCTGAAAGGTAACCTTTAAAACACACTCGGCAGCAGGGTACTTAAACCTCTGGCATTTACCTTCATTTCACTCTGGCTTTTATTTCTTTCCAGGGGAGGAGGGCTTTTACATTATAAGAGGACAAGTTGGCTTGGTGGTGGTTTTTTTTCCCTTCCCCTCAGCTTGATTGTTTCCCCCTCCTGTGCAGGTGGTTTCGTTTTTCCCCTCCTGTTTTGCTGTCACCATCACACAGGCACGCAGCCCCCGTGGGTGAAGAAGGAGTGGGGGGGTCAGGCCAACATCCTAATCCCCCCCCAGACACCCCAAACTGAGATTTGGGTGAGATTGGTGGTGCTGGAGAGGGACCAGCGGCCTGGGGTTCCCAGTGGGTGGCAAGAAGATGTGATGCTCAAGACACACAGCTTTTTGTGGGGCTATTCCTTTTCATCCCTCAAGGTCCCCTAGGGAAGGAAAACCTCCAAACTCCCCTGAATATTCCTCTGCCCGCAAAGAAACCCTCCCTGACATGGTGCCTGCCAAACACCCCTCTCCAACGTGCTCTCACAGAAATGCCACATCCCCTTCCACACCGAATCCTGGTGTGGAATTTTGCGCCTCTCAGGGATGGATATCCACGTCCCAGTCACACCAGTCTTATCACAGGTGCCTCACTACATTTGCTTTCCCCCCTGCATTGAAGACCATGCTTTGGGAGTTGTGGGATGAGCAGAGCACCTGGTTACAAAATAAAACTTTATATTTTCCAGGCTGGAAGAGAGCTTGAAAGCATGACCTAATTGTGCTCAGACACCCATGGGCAAAGAGAGAATCCAAACCATATTAATAAAAGGAAAGTGGCCAATTTTTGCAAAGCCATTCATTAATTTCAAGTGTGACCCAGGAACAGAGACATGAATTATTACTTCTTTCTGACCCAGCAGCACCGTGATCCCAGGCTGACTCTGTGCCATGTCCTGCACAGGGGGAGTCTGAGCAGCCCAAGTTCCCAGATGGGCATCCCAAATACCTGGGGGCGATGGGGGAAGTTCATCCCCCTGCCACAGCTGCACCTGGGGGAGGCAGGAGCATCCTGAGGGGACCCAAAAGCCGCTCACGCTTCCCAGCATCCCTTCTTCATCCCAATTATTCATTTATTTTTTTGCCTCCCAGTTTTTCTGAGAGTTTTCACACTCTTTCAGACTCTTTCACACCACAAGTCTTTTCTGAGCTGGCACCAATCAGGTCATATAAGCAAGAGCTATCAGTGATGCTTCCTTCTCTCCCCATGTCCTGCCAACATCCTTATGGAACAACCCCAAAATCTCCCTCTCCCGTGGACCACCATCCAGTATAAAGTCTCAACTGATACTGGGTGTGAAGGGGACCTGAAGAAGGAGCCAAACATTTGGGTCAATGAGTAGAGCTTGGGTTTTTTTGGCGGAGTTTGTGGTTTTGGGTTTCTTTTAAGGGGAGCGATACCTCCCGTCTGGTAAAGGCCAAACCTTCACCTCTTCATGGCTCTGGATCAAAAGAAGTCATCACAAAATAATCTGTGCATCAGCCCAGTGCCCTGAGCAGCTCCAGGTACCAGCTGCTTTACAGACTGCCTCTCTCCCTGGCTCAGGCCCAAATTTTCACAGCAAACAAAGGGAGCCAGGCCTGCGAGGTGACCGCAACAGACTAAAATACCCAGAAACACTTAAAAAAAAAAACAAACCACAAAATGGTGTGGATCAGCCACCCCACAGCTGCTACAGGGTGAGCTCCTCGCAGCTGTGGAGATTGGAGAGGGCAGAGAAGCCTCCTGGAGAATGAGATTTCCTTCCACAATGCTGCATCCAAGGGCTGGGCCGTGGTTGGGCTTAACCAGACAAGATCCCACGGGCAGGGACACCTTCCATGATCCCAGAATTGCTCCAAGCCTCATCCAATCCAGCCTTGGACACTTCCAGGGATCCAGGGGCAGCCACAGCTTGTCTGGGCAGCCTGTAACAGATCATCTCCCATCTGGTTCATTTTTTGCCAATCCCTCAACCAGAGAACAGGATTTCAGTGGGAATTTGTTGGTGCATCTGATGCTCTGGATGAGGAGCGGGGTTTATTTCAAGAAAGGAAACAAGTGCAGAGGTATGAAATTACCTGAGGATTTTGTCTGAGTGTGATGGGATGGGGCTCTGGTGGCAGGGGAAAAAAAAGAGATAACAAGAGAAAACTTGGACTCTTCAGAGATTAATCTTTGCAGAGATTAAATTGAAGCCTTCAGGTCTGAGCCATCGATTGCGTTTCGCTTCCCTGACAGTTTTGTGGAAGTACAAATTACAGAGGTGGTGGACAGTACATTTTTTTAGCCATCCAGCAATTGGCTCATCTATGGGCAAGGATCTCCTTAGAGCCAGCCATGAGAGCCAGAAGGCAGAAGGCTGGGATCTGTTGGAATCCCAATGGAACTAGAGCATCTTTAGGGTCCTTTTTCCATCCCAAACCACTCGGTGATCCTATGAATTCCAACCAAGGGAAAAGCCAGCAGTAGTAGCACCTATCCCACCTTTTTCCCCCCTCGAGGGGACAGAATTGAGGGCCAGAGGCCCCTCTCACAGGAGGTGTTATTCCCATTATATCAGCAACAATGACCCTTTTAACCCTTTTCTTTAAGGAGACAGTATCAAATGGGATCAACTCAGATTTAATAAACAAAGAAAAAAAAAAAACGTTTCTAACAGCTTAAATCACCTATTAGGCACAATCCAGCCACTTCTGCCTGTTCCCTGGAGGCCAGAAATTAGTACAAGGCAGAGGAGAAACACGAGCTCCAGAGGCAAGAAGCCCTGGAGCTGGTGGTGCCTGAGCTGAAGGAACATTTGGGATGAGCAGATTGGAAGGGATGTCTTTCCCTGGCTCAGGCTCAGGGGCTGGGGGTTTCAGAGATCACCTTTCTTTTTTCCTTGCCATCATATTTGTCCAGAAGGGCTGGGCAAGCAGAGGAGATGGACAGGATAAGGGAGCGTTCAGTTAATTCCACTTCAAACCCAATTTCATTTCCTTTCTAATTAGAGCAGCAGGCGTGTTTTAACAACTGATTATCTCTCCTGGGCAGTTGTGTGTATTCTTCTTGGCTACTTTCTCAGCTTTTCCAAGCAGAGCTCTGCTGTGATTGTAACATAAATAAAACGAGAGCAAGGCAGAGCACGAGCACTTTGGAGAATGCTCTGCCAAGAATTAGGAGCAGGGTTTCCTTTTTCATTGCTAAGGGCGAAAAATAGGAGGTGTTCACCATAGGAAAATATAAACCCTTAGAAGCAGAGCAGAGACCTCTGAAAATTATTATTATTATTATTATTATTATTATTATTATTACTACTACTACTACTATCTGAAATAAACTTGTTTGGGAAAAAAAGACACAGTGCAGAGCTGAGTTTCCAATTCCTTCCCCATCCTCGGGCTGCCTCCACCACTGGCAATAGGTTGGGAAGCTCCAAAGTCTGTTTTTCCACCCTTCTTCCACTCTGGCAGCCAATTCCCAGATGCAAGACTGAGTTGGTTTTCCCTTTTCCATGACCTCACCCTCGTTTCTCTTGGCACTGCCTCTCCCCTCACCCAAGGGCACACTCCCAGGGGGTGTATTTCTTAAGGAAAAACATTTTTGGAAAAAAAGAAAAAGAAAAACAGGGAAGTGCCACTATTGCAGACACTTCACATTGCCAGGATGGCACTTTAAATATTCCTATCCTCTTCATTATGGTACTGGATTCCAGATGAAATTCCCAAGGACCCATCCCACAATAAACACAAGGGCAGGCAGAGGGAAGAGCAGGAAAGCGAAATGTAAATACCAGCACTCCTGATCCTTTCTTTAAATTTTTTTATTATTTTTTTTTTTGACTCCCCAAAGTCCTGGGCTGGCGCTTAAATTTCCTGCGCCCTATAAAAGCTCATTAAACAGTTGCAGGGGTCATCTCGATGGCATTTTCCTCGCTCCAAATGGGATGAGACAGCTTAGAGTTAATAAGTCCGAAAGGACCGCTTATAAAATAAGATGTTGTCACAACGTGTTGTTAAAATAGCAGGTGAGCT
The DNA here is from genome assembly GCF_030490865.1 of Poecile atricapillus. Lineage (NCBI taxonomy): Eukaryota > Metazoa > Chordata > Aves > Passeriformes > Paridae > Poecile > Poecile atricapillus. The sequence continues at coordinate 5,151,229 of NC_081254.1, forward strand.
GGCCCATTTGGAGAGCTTAATGGCCCCACGTTTTAAAAATATCTGTGCTCCATTTCCCCCGACAGATCATAAGTCTGAGGCAGATATGGATTTTCCTGCCTGGGTGCTGCGCCGAGTTCCATCTCCCACTCCGCATCTCCCCGTCTCCTCAAACCCCTCCCAGTGCCTTTGCCACCGTGTTTTTGGGGCATGGTGGCTGCAGGGATAGGGTTGTGCTAAGGTCATTTTGCTGGAATCAGCCCCATCCCCATCCAGGAGGAGCTGCCCAGCCTTCTTCCCAAGCCGCTCTTCCTTCCCGAGGCTCAAACTCCTGGGGGATTAGCGCAGCTGCTCCCAGACAGGTTTTATTTCTTTTTACTTTGTGCTGTTTGCAAGAACTTCACGCCCAGCACGAAATTTTCTGACTGGCAAGTGGAAATTTAGTCAGCAGAGCCTCTATTATTCCCAATTTATCCCTCCGCAGGAGAGTTGTGCGGGACGAAGGGCTGGAGAAAGGAAAACGCGGGCACGCACGTGCCAGCAAACCAAACCCAAGCTGAATTATGATCCACCGTTTATCAACCATTACGTGCAGGGGATTTCAAGTGTATTTATTGCAACCTGACTGCGAGCAGCTCAAAAATCAATCCGGTAAATGCGGAGGGAGAGGGCGGAATTCTGGTTTTCGTCATCCTTTCCCTGGTAAAAAAACTACAAACCCTCTTCTTCAGAAGGTTTTGCCATCGGGGATAGGATTCAGCCCAGGGTGGCTAAAACAATGGGATGAAGGAGAGGGGGATAACAAATGCAGGAGAGGATGGAAAAGCCTTGGGATAGGCACGGGGAGGCGAGGAGGTGACTTGTTGAGGCAGGGATGGATCACTGGGAATGAAGCAGAGCTTCATTCGTGGATGCATCCACGAAAGCGGAGGGGTGTGAGTTTGAAGGATGAAACTCTCCAGAAATCCCAGCTCCAGGCTGATGCCTCACACATTGTCCCCCGGTGCTGGGCACTGCTGAGCCACCTCAAACCCTGACTTCAGGGCTGGGCCCCTCCATTCAGGGAGGAAACTGAGGGACTGGAGCGTGTCCAGAGAAGGGAATTGAGTTGGGGAAGGGTCCGGAGCTCCAGGAGCAGCTGAGGGAGCTCAGCCTGGAGAAAAGGAAGCTCAGGTGGGGCCTTCTTGCTCTCTACAGCTCCCTGACAGGAGGGTGCAGCCAGGTGAGAGGCAGGCTCTGCTCTTGCCCAACCTAAAGAGCTCTGTAATTCCGTCACCCTTAGCGAGTGGATAAGGGAAAACGTGGTGGGTGTGACTCCCAGCACACTGCACCTGCTGTGCCAAACCTGAACTGCTAGAACACCTGAGTGGCTTTAACCCTACGTTAGTCCCTGTCTGGGACTGATTTGAAACAAGCTTGGCTTTCTCCTGCCTGACCAAGAGCAGCTCAGTGCCAGACCGACAGGTGGGAAGGGGGAAAATTCCGTTTATACACAGGGAAGCGATGGGTGGAGACATCCCGCCCAGTCCTCACCACACCACACTGGTTTGGGAACCACGAGCCCAGCTTTGCCAGGAAAGCTCTCGAAAGACACGGGAAAGGTGGTGGCTGCCGTGCCTGTGTGGAAAATCAAGGCATCTGCTCCCAAAGGTTGGATGATAGCGGCTTTTCCATTTTGGTGATATGCAACCATCTGGTGCCCTTCAAACGAGAGGGCTTCTTCCCCTCCAATTTAAGAAATGGAATGAAAAAGGATGAGATTAGATGAGAAGCAGAGGGGAGTTTTGCATCTCTTTAATAATGACCTTTTTCCAGGGTTGCTTTTTTTTTTTATTTTCTGGAGCGCTGGGAAGAAAACTTAACTTCTATTTTAAAAGAGAAACTGGGTTTCTCATATGTTCCCATGATTCCTGATGCTGGCACTTTAAATTAATCACTGTAAAGAAGCCACCACGAAAATAGCGATACCAGAACTGAATATCCTCTGGGCAAATGCTGCAAATGCTGCCTGATGCGTCTAAAAAAAATAAAAAATAAAATAAAAAATAAAAATTAAATCATTCTTTTCCTTGGCACCTCTCCTCTGGCGCATCTTATGCAAATCACCTCGCTGAGGAGAATTTCCCAGGCCGTGACAGAGGCTGGTCAGCGGGGCAGATTGAAGCAGCAGGTTCCCAGGCAATTATTTATGTGTGGACTCAATACAAGGAGATTAAATCTGAGCCACGTTCTCTGCCTGGGTCCATTCTCCCTCGGAGCTGTGTGTTACACAAAGTTCAATTGCTCGGGGAGGCACAGGTTTGGAATGCTCCAGAATCTGGTAATTCCATGCGCTTCCAGGACCCTTCCCGCCCCACTGGTCTGTCTTTGTCACCAGGAGCTGCCAGGTTCTGGTCTTGCACAGTTTCACCTACTGAGCAGAACAAGCCCAAGAACAAATTCTGAAGCAGGGGATGATTTCCAATGTCTGGTTTACCTGAGGACATCGCAGGTCACAGCGAGTTCAGGAGCGGTCTCCCAGAGGTGAGGGGAGCTCAGTTCACTTAATGAGTTATTTTTTTGTATGGAATTATGTGCCAGGCTGTGTTCCTAGCAGGGTTTGGTGGTGGAGTTTTATCTGCATGAATCCTGGATTCAGCAGGATATGTCCTTTTCTCCCTGGGGTGAACCAAGAGCAGAAATACCAGGATGGGCCTCGCCCGGGGTGGAGGTGTTTTAGCAGAGCCCATGGCTTGGGGATGCTGATGGAAAGGGATAAATGATCCTTCACAGAGTCATTTAGGTTGGAAAAGCCCTCCAAGATCAAGTCCAGCCATTCCCCCAGCACTGCCAAATCCAGCACCAAGCCATGTCTTTGAGGGCCACATCTATACAGCTTTTAAATTCTTCCAGGGATGGTGACTCCACCTCTTCCCACGGAACACAAGACTCTGGAGTGAGAGATCACTTCCTACAGGATGCCATAGATGCCAAGAGGTTGCCTGAGCTCCAGGAGAGACTGGACAAGATCATGGGGAAGGCTCCCCTGAGATTGTTAAATACACAGGAAAGGTTTTGGTGCCGGGTATCCCCAAGGAAATGCCTGAATTGATCTGAGCAGAGAATCACCTTCTCTTGCCCTGCCAAGAGACACAGAGCAGCAAGAACCAGGACTTCGGGGAGGAGGAGACCCATAATTTTATCTCCCACTGGAACTCAGGGCAGGGGAGGCTGAATCAAACCAGAATTTGGCTCCCAGGAAACAAACTTGTCCCTTGGGATGAATATCCCATCCCTGCCTGCTCCTGCCCAGCTGCGCAGCCCAGCACTGCCCGCTGCACTGAAACGATTTCCTTGGCTTTGGGGACTGGAATTAACAGATTTGCAGGAATTGCTCCTCACCATCAGCCTTAAACTACCAGGGAGCTGGGTGAGAAGAAGCTGGGATAACTTCTGGGAGGGTTTGGGGGGTGTTTTTACACTCATTTACCTCCCTGCTTTGGCTGCCTGGGGGAAAGGCTTTGTTTCCCCCCAGCTTTATTCACATTTTTCTACCAGCACTGACAGAGCCACCCAAGGGACGGGAGAAGTTTAGGATTCACAGCTCCCCTTCACCCTCCCTGTGCTTTCCCTTCTCCCTCCAGAGCGGTTCCAGCTCAGCAGCAGGCAGAGAAAAATGTGCCTTGTATAAGCTGTGACGGCTGATGACTGATGACATTTATCTTCCCTCCTGAGGAGGACGGGAGAAGTCACTTCTGGCTGGTTTCACCTGGGCTGTCAGGTTTCTCAGGGCTGCCTTTAACCCAGGGGTGACACATTTTCAGTGTGCTGCCAAGGCTTTAACCAGGGGCTCCCCAAAATTTGGCCCCACACCTTTTCCTCCCCCTTTCAATGTACAAACATTACCTGTAAGTGCTTGGTGAGGGACACAGGCTGCTGTTTTTCCACTAAAACAGTTTCCATTTAACAAAGAGCCCCTGTCCAGACCAATTTTTTTTTAATCTGCCCCTTCCTGGAAGATGTGACAGCACATAGTTGGGAAGATGGATGGTGCACAGGGTGTGGAGGACAGCATCCATGGCACGGGGCTGGAATGAGAGGAAAGGAAAGCAAGGCATATTCCAAGGTAAAATCACATCCCTGGAAGTGTCCAAGGCCAGGCTGGATAGGGCTTGGTGCAGCCTGGGATAGTAGAAGGTGTCCCTGCCCCCTCAGTGGACAGAACCAGATGCTCTTTAAGGTCTCTTCCAACCCAAACCAGTCTGATTCTATAAATGAACACAAGGAAATTTGACCCTTTAGGGAGGTTTGGACTCCCTCCCCACAGCCACACCTTGTGCCAATCTGCAAATTTCACCAGCACTGCTCTGCACATTTTACACCCTGGGGAAGAGGAGATTTGTGTGGGCTCACAGAGGGATGCAGGGAGGAAAATCTGCTGGGTGTTACTAGGCAGAGAAATCACATCAGACTCCAGGATTCCCTGGAGAGGAAAACAGTTGGAGGTCAGGACAGCCTTTGTGGTGAGTACAGATGTGCTCTCCAGCTGAACCAGAAAAGCCTTTCTGATGTCCTTACAGGCTTCTCCCTGCTGCCAAGCACAGAGGCATTGGAAATATGCTTTGTTAGGGCCTTGCTGGTAATGTGATTTGTCACTATAAACTCCCTCCACGGAGTATTTAGATACCTCTGGCCTTCTCCAAAACCTACTTTCTGGCTGTTTCCCCTCCCCATGTCTGAAAACACTGAAGATTTAAGCCAAGCAAACTCACCAACCTTCTCTGACTGATTTTTCTCGGAGGCTTTCACCGGAATAATTCTCCTCCAGCTTCCCATCAGTGGCTGCACCAACAGCCACCAGCAGTATTGATCAAGTACTGAGTCACTTGTGAGCCAGGACAGGCACTTGAAAAGAGAAAAAATAAAAATAAAGTCCTCTACAGAAATATCAATCATAGTCCAAGAAAATCAGGGAAGAAAGGGCTAAAAGCATATGTATTAAATGCAGTACAATCTGGCTTTATAGAGAGCCTTTTGGAGGTAATTCCAAGATGCCTCAGACAAATTTAAAAATTATCAAAGCTGATACCTCCTCAAAAGAGCTAGACCACTCAGGGATGGTTATTATTATTATGGAATTAATTAATTAAGGATAATAGTATTAATGCAGTATTAATGCAGTATTAATGCAGTATCAAAAGGACCTGTTACAGCTTTTAGAGGTTGTCCTAGTTTAGGGCAAATTAGGAAGGAAAACCCTGGGCAGAGACATTGGCAAGGGGTGGCCAGGGGATGCCAAACAGGAACAGACACAGGCAGCCTAAAAAGGGGGGATGCACTCGTTCAGGTGTGAGAAACAGGACGGGCAGCAGCCAACATTTAAATTTTTTGGTGGTGGGGGATGCTTGGGTTCATGCCTATTTTTCTATTTTAATTTTTGTTTTTAAGCAAACAAACCAAAAAGATCAATATTTAATTCAGCTCTAGGGGTGGCACACCTTGAAAACACGATTGGTGAACTATTAAATATTGCCTTTCCATAATTCTGCCTGGCTTTATCTCCACTGCCTGCAGTTTTTCTCCCCTCTGTCCCCTTCCTGAAAGCATAATGGTGGTTTTTTAGGTGTGGTGGTTTTTTTTTTTATTGCACAGTGGTGGGGCTGGTACCTCCAACCCTTTCCCTGGCATCCCCAGGGCTCAAACACATTCCAGGCAGGGAAAGACACACTGAGGTGATGCCAAAGGTCTGAGAGGTGCAGGTGAATGCCACTGCTGGGGCAAGGAAGATCAAATCCTTTGGCTTGGTTCCTCTTTTATGCCTGAGCCAACATTGATTTCTGTGATTAGGGAAGGGAAATATTACTTGACTACCTGTGCAATGCTGGTGTTTCCCAGGCAGGCAAAACAGAGGGAAAACCAGGATGCTGGAAAAAGGGCAGGGCCAACCGCTCCCCTGGCTCTGTTACAAAAGAAATAATAGTAAAAAAAAAAAGCCAATAGTGGGATTTCAGATTGATGTGGCGCTTCCAATCTTCAAGGCAAAATATTCAGGGGAAGGCAGCGGTGTTGTTCTCTAGCTGAGGTGGCATCAAGCAGCTCAGCACAGCATCTTCACCAGCCTCTTAAATCTCACATTGCTCCAGCTCCCACAGCAACAGGAGCAGCACTTTGTTAGACAGGAATACACAGAATAAACAGGGGTGGTGCTGCCTGTGAATCCAGATGGATTCTCTTTACAGGCATTGAGGTCCTCCTCCCTTCAGCTGCCCCTGATTCCACAGCAAACCCTCAGTGCCTTCCCTTCTCTGTGCTTTCCCACCAGGAATAGCAGCCTGGAGTTCTTTTCTGCCCTGCTTGGAGTTGGAAGATAATTTTTAATAGGCTGACTTCCCAAAGTTAGGTGAACCCCAGAACTGGGGCTGCTTTTCTTCCGTGCAGTAAGTGACCCACAGCATCCTCCTCTGCATTGTCCAGAGCTGCCCTGTGGAAATGGGACCTCTACAACTCCCAGTCCCCCTCTTCTAACAATCCAAGGCAAGTTCAGTCAGCTCTTCAGGTAGCAGAAGTGTCAGACCTCGGTGTGTTCTCCAACCCCAGATCCTCTGTGGGTGCTGCAGTCCCATCACTCACAGCACAAAAGGAAGGATGTGTGCAGGCAGCTATCAGATCTGGGCTCCTCACTCATTTCTCAGAGCAGGAAGCACAATTTATTACATCTTTTTTGCTGCTTCTGAACACAACCAGCCATTTCTTGGCATTTCATCAAAGATAAATAGCCTGATCCTGCTTCCATCCACATGGAAGGAAAAATTCCCCTCGGCTTCTCCTGCTGAAAGCGTGAGCGCTCAAAGAATATCAGCTGATGGTTTTAAAGTTCGTCCCACCTTTTTCCCCTGTTCCTTCTCTGCCAGGAGACCAAGCTTCAAGCACAGGCTTCCTCCTGGGGTCAGCCCTCCCATCTTCCAGAGGATCATTTTCCCAAACTGCTGTGTTCCATGCCTTGGCTGCAAAGGAGGAAGGAGCTGCTGCGTCTCACAGCACTGCCCTGAAATATTTACAGCTTCGTGTGCTAAATCCAGAGCCATGGAGTGATGGGAGACAGGGGGAAAAAATCATGGCATGGATGGCACGGCCACCAGCATGAGGAGCATCACACACAGTGGCTTCCACTACACAGAAGATTTCAATTTCAAGATCATCCAGCATTTTTCAGGAACTCCAAAATCACACACACACACACACACACACACAGGAAAAAAAGACACAACCCACCCCCAACAAACCAAACTGGGAGAGAGCGGTGGTGGGGGTTTCTTTTCCCTTTTAAAATTTGTAAGCATGTGTGTTTAGTGCTCATGGAAATGTCAAATCTGAAGCGGAGGGAACTGGTACATCATCTGTCAAAACTGCAGCTGGCTTTAGCAGCTCAGCATGACATTATCAGGGAGCAACACGGGAAGGGGGAAAAACAAACCCGGCAGCGCGCAGCCCAGCGCCAACGGGAGAAAATGAAGGCCTGCCTGCTGGATCAGAGGTCATCAGGAATAAAACTGACACTAAAAGAGACTTAAATGCACTTTAAGTTTGCAGCAAGGTTGTCTTAAAGGCTATTTCTGCCCTCACCTTCTGCTGCAGACACCCGTCTGCCTGAGGACACGCGGCTGCGCTTGCCCTTCTCCATCTCTCTCTGGTCTGGGGCTCCTCTTGCCTGTGTCTTCCTTTAGCCTTCCTCCTGATAGCCAAAATTGGCATCACTGTGGTTCTACCCATGGGTCTCAAAGAGCTCCCAGAGCCCTGCTTTGCCCATCATCAGAGAAAAAGCAAAAATGACGTGACTCAGGGTCATGTGCTGCACCCCGAAATCATGATGCTCCTTCAGCACAGGCAGTGAGCTTCCAACAGACCCTCCTTTCTCTCTCTTTTCTCCTCCAAGTCCCCCCACAAGCCTTGCTGGCTCCTGTCCCCGGCAGCCTTCTCGGCTGGCTGTGCCCCTGGAACTCCACATCTCTCCATGACCTTACCACCTCCCCAAATCTGCTTTCCCTCCATGTTTCCAGGCACTCTGGGGAGCAGGACCTTGCATTTTTAGCGCCGGTGCCGCCAAGTGCTGAGCAAATTCCCAGTGACAGATTATCAATAGTCAGCGCTATTAAAAATTTCCCCCAACTCCAGAGAAAACCAACCAAGTACCGAGCAAAAAGGAGCCGGTTTTGAGTCATTCCAGTCCCTGGTGTTTGAAGAGATGCTTCCATGCAGAGGCAAACAGGGGCCAGGGGTGGGTGTCTTGTCCTGCTGGGTTTCGTGGAAGATTTTGCCCTGGCAATGAGCAAAGATTTGGGGTGGAGTGTTTGGAAGAGCAGAAGAGCTCGAGGCCGAGAGCAGGTTGGCAAGAGTTGCTCCAGGTGGAGAGGAAGCAAAGATCCCCTTGCTCCACAGGGATGGAGGAACTATTTGCTGTAAATCTGCTCTAACCACGGGCAGGTGCCCTGGGGAATTCCTGCAGGGAATGCTGGGTGCCAGAGCTGGATCTCCCAAGGCTCCGGCTTGGCCAAGGAAGGGTGAGCGTGTGTCTGCTGCTGGCTCAGCGCTGTCATTTAGGCAGATTTAGGGAGTGTAATCGTATCTTCTGGAGCAGGTAATGCTGCCTGATTATGAGGAAGGGAGGGAGGAATTAGGAGCCAAGGCAAAGACAGAGCTGTTTAATGGACCCATTAGAGGGCATTAGCTGACAGCGACAGCACATCGCTGGAATTTAAAGGAGAGCTCCGGCACAGCCAGGGCTTTGGGCTTGGGGAGTGCTGTGCTCTCTGTCTGCCGCTCTGGACAGTGCTGCCCTGCCATCCCAGCTCCTTCTGCGTGGGCTCTCCAGCCCTCCTGGGTGCTGGAGGAGGTGGGAACGCAGAGTGGAGCATTCCTGGCTCACGGAGATGTACAGGAGTGGGCGCACTTGGCAACCGCAAAACCTCCCTGCCACACCCCAGCCTGCCCCTTGCTGATCCCCTGGACACCCCAGGACCTTGCTCCAGTGCCAGGAGGTGTCAGTGACTCTGGGAAAGTCACTTGGGCTGCTCCAGTTTTCCCAGTTCATTCATCACCTCTGACACCCAGGATCCCTCCTCACTCACTGAGGTTGGAGTGAGGGGAAGGGATGGTGGCCTCATCCTTGTCAGGCCAGTCCAAGACCATCAGCTCCTGCAAGCAGTGAGCCAGATACACTTAAAAACCTAAATAAATATAATCCAGACCACAGCTCTACAAGCAGGACCTGGCTGGTGGGGAGGCTGGTATTTAAACACGTCAGGAAAACGGGGATGTGAATGATCAAGACACATATGGGACGGGGAGGGTGGCAAAAGAACCACCCCCTGTCGCCCTGAAAACTCAGCTTCTGAGCTTGCTGACATGGTTTTCTAAAGACTTTCCCAGGACAGTAACTATAAACATAGATATGTGTACATTCTTTCTGTTACACGTCTTGTGATGGGCATCTCTCATGGCCAGTGCAGTGAGAAAGTGTTATCCTGACCATCCAATCCCTGGCTGTGATCAGAAGCCTATAAATCCTGGGAGGAAAAATAAACTCTTCTTCTTTTCACCACACCTCAACCTGCGTCCATGTGGTCTATTCATCTTCAGTGGCAACAACCCCCGCAAAAAAAAAAAATTCTCATGGATCCAGCAGTCCTGTGTATTTCAGTCCTGGTTCCTGACTGAGGAAATTCCCCTTCCAGGTGCATTTTCCACAGGTCAGAGCTGATGGAAGACCAGGCAAGGCCACCACAGAGCTCCAAGCTGCCTGAAGAAGAGCCTGCCTTGGCCCTGGGGCAAGGGTAAGCAACCCCAGCCAGCCCTGCTTGCTGGGAAATGCAGGAATGGAGTGGATGGATAGTTGAGGACAGAAGCCCTTCCTCTGCATCCCAAGGAAGTCACAGGTCCAGCCTTCCTGGTGTGGGATCCCTCACAGAGACCACAGGCATTGACCTGGCTGATGGATACAAGCCCACCCTGCAATGCATCTCTTCATTGCTTTCTCCCTTTCCCCTTTTCTTTCTCTGTCCTTCCTTCTACATCCTCCAAGTCCTCCTGTTCCCCACCAGTTCCTTTCTGCTGAAGTGGACAATCTATCTTTTTATTTTTAGGCTGGAAGCACTTCCAGGCCAGCTGAAGCCAGGCAGCAGCGATGCAGTGGGGATGATGCTGTGGGGTCCCTGTCTCCCTGCTCAGCAGGGACACCCCTCAGGCCTGATCTGAGGCCAGATTCAGGGGGACAATCCTCACAAAGAGGATTTTAGAGCCTCCCCTCACCCACACCCTGCACACTGTGGAGCAGTAGCAAACTTTCCCAAGGCTGGAGTTAATTCCAGCGTGTCTGGGACACCCAGCAGCCCTCTAGGTGCCACTTGGAGAGCAGGAGAGCAACCCCAAAGTCCCTTTCTCCAGCTCAGAGGGCCTGGATTTGAGGTGAACATCCTTCTCTTTCCAGACCTAATGTGACCTCACCCCTTGTTTTTTCCTTCCCCTCCTTTTGCTGAAGATTTATTTCACTGACACAAAGCAGCCCAAAAACGCCCAAAAAAACCAATGGAGGAGCTCCAGCACTGGGCAGATGCAAAAAAATGGTGAAGTACAAGCCCAGCTATTCCATGCAGTCATTAGTAAAAGATACTGCTGCCTGCAGGGAGACAGTTTCTGGGTGGTTGGATGCAGAACTGTTTGGAACAAATTCAATAAAGCCCAGCGTGCCTTTTGCTTTTAGACACGCTGTTTTCCTCCAAGCTGGCGTTCCTGGTGGAGGAGCATCGGTCGAGGCTGGGAGTTTGCCAGGAAGATTTCCAAGACCAGAGGTGGGGCACGGTGGTGACGCTGAGCTGGGAGAGGTGGGGACCCCCAGCCTGGCCTGCCTCACCTGGGAGCAGACATTTCAACACAGCCTTCTTCAACAAACCTCCGGAGGGCTTTGGTGGTGATCCGACATCAGATGGAGCCTTGGGAGCTAATGTCAGAACCTCCAAAAATCACTGCAAAGCCCATTTTGGGAGGGTTTTGGTGGTCCATCACACGTGATACAACACCAAGGGTGTCAGGCAGAGGATTCTCCATGGAATCTGCCTTTATTTTCATTTATAAGAGCCTTCAGAAAAGGTTTAAAAATCAGCCATTTCCAGTTATGACTACAAGTGAATCAAAGCGCCGAAGCCCCTGCTTTAATTAAAAGGCACGATGCCTATGCCTACCTGGACTGCAATGGCAACAAAAGCAGGTTATTAGGAGAAGTAATATCCACCTAATCCAATCTGATCTGTGTAGTTATTAGGCCTAGCTAAGTATTGGTATTGATTTTATTACTAATATCACTGCCACAATAGGAAACCAAGCTCAGAGTTTTCCATCGTTCATCATTTTGTTCATTTGTTTGGCCTCGGAACAGATGATTTTATTATTTCCTCCATCGCTCAAAATCCACATATGGGCATCCTTTTGGGGGTTTTTCCTCTTGTTCCTTCATTTTTACCTCTTCCTCACTTACATCTGCTTTTTCCCCTCTTGGTTTGCCTCTTGCTCTCCACGGAACAGCTTCATGCAGGATTAAACCCAACGCTTATATTGTTGTTAGTCGGAACTCAGCCAAAGAAGCTTCCAGCAGTTTATGAGTCAGAAACACAAGATAGAGCTGCTGGTCACTGAGAGAAATTGCCAGGAATTTGGGGAGGGTGAATCATCCTCAAAGATAGCTGAGAAGAGAAACAGACAACCTCTTGTCCTTTTCCTCTTTGTCTTTCAGCTAATTTTATTTTTACCCAGCTTTGAGTAAGGAGCACAACGTGGGAATTTTCTTCAATCTCCCCATAGGAAGGAGCTTGGTTCTTGCATTTTCCCATAAGGACGACCTGGGAGATGGACAAACGTGGTGCTGGACGAGCTCCCTCTGTGAAGCCACGTGCAGTGAGAGCTGGGCAGTGCTCCTCCCCGTGTGCTGCAACACACAGAGCTTGTCTTTGGCTCCCGGTCTTCCCAAGGAGTTCAGGCGAACTCCGGGTTAACTGCAGCTCCCTTGCAAAGCTGTCTATCACTTCTCATAGCTCTCAGCCTCTTCCTTGCTCACTCAAGAAAATAACAGCTCCCACACTCTGAAAAAATCCCACATAATTGGTACAGTCTCCACAAAGTGCCTCTCAACCAACAGCAGGGTGATTTGGAGCTCAAAAGGTGGCCCTGTCTTTTCAGAAAGGGTCATGGGCTGACAACCTTGTTTATTTTCTTCAGTGTCTGTCCAAGAAAAAAAACAAAAAACAACCAAAAACCACCGTCCCATCTCCTCAAAGCCAAGCCTGGCAGCACCAATTTGGGGCACAGCTGGAGGAAGAGGACAGGTTTCCATCCCACAGCTGTGCCAAAGCCTCAGAATTAGCCTTGACCTTCTGGTGACCAACCAGTCTTCAGCTTTCCTTTTTTTTTTTGCCCCCATCTGAGTAGGATCAAGGATTCTGACACTGAAGAGCAGAGATATGGAAAATGCTGAGTCTGTTCCAGTCATCCTGCACATCCTTGGCGCTCTCTCCACTCACACTTGAGCAGAAAATTGCCACACCATCAATTTGGTGTAGATTTAGGTATCCTGAGGACCAAATCCCTTTTGTTTTGCTGTTTTACCTCCTGACTTGGCAGCCTCAGCCGGGTCCTCATTAGCACCTCTCCCTCACCCAAGAGATAAATAGCAATACCCAGAGTCACACACACTTATAAATAAACAGAAAAGGAGCATCAATTCAGGCACGAATACAAACCTTAAGGATACTGCATCTCATTCCTGTTTGCTGCCTCGGGCACCGCAAGCTGACAATCAAAATTCACCGAGCGCCAAAAAATATTAGTTTAATATTTGTGTTTGCTCAGCTCCTTCTCGTGCCGGGATGACAAACTGCCCTGTGAAGGCATTGCCAGAGGCACTCACACTTCCATTCTCCCTCACACCGATTCTGGCACACAGAGGGATCTTTTCAAACCAATAAACACTTTCATTTTTTGTCTTCGCTGAACGGGCTTCCTCTGTGGGGTGATGTTTCGCTGGAGGAAATGATTTAAGAGCAGAGATACGGTTGTGATTCAATATGGTTGTGATTCAATATCGTGCTCAGGAATTCCTTGTAAAGTCAAGGGAGAGACAAATTCTGACATTACCTGAGCCTCGTTGAACTTATCAGAGTATATTTGGAGTGATAATCCAAAGCAACAAAGACTCTGACACTTTTTTATGTGGTGTCTGGTAGCTCTTGTTCTCAGGTGGAACAGCAGCAGCACCGTCTCTCTCGTGTAAGTTACACCTTGACACATGTGAGGACATGCAGCAGGAAGGGGAGAAGAGAAGGAGAGAGCTTTTCCAAGCCCTCTGTTAGGGTTGGATAAAGAGGATGGAGCTCAGCTCAGCAGCAGTGTCAGAGCTGGTCCCTCACACCCTTCCCTACATGGGACGCATCAAGCCCTGACTCAGAATTGGAGAGCTGATCCAGGAGGAAGTCAGACCAACCACGAGGAGCAGATTTTCCTCTTTGCTTTCCCTCCTTCTCATTGCTGAAAGGATGCCCGGAGCTCACCATGGAATCAAGGGATGCTTTAGCTTGGAAAGGACCTTCAAGATCACCGAGCTCCATCCCCCTGCTACAGGCAGGGAACACCTTCTGCCATCCCAGGTTCCTCCAAGCCCCCTCCAGCCTGGCTTTGATGTACACCAGCAACTCAGAAAAAGCAGAAACTCTCTACAGAAAGGGGTCTGTGAGCTCAAGCTCAGCAGTCTGACTGAGTTACCTGCAGCCACTGCAAGGGGATGGGCTCACACCCTGCTCCTGCTGCCCCGGGGACATCCCAGTTTCCCCCAGGTATCCCAGATCAGCCCAAAGCCTGGGGGAGCAGCTCCCTCCTCCTGATAACATCCTTCTTTTTGGCCTCAGGAGATGTTTTGGAGATGTTTGTTGAGGAGCTGTAGAGAAGAACAATGCTGGCTGTCTCCTCATCAAGGTGGGCTGTGGCAAGGCAGAGTCCTGCTTTCACTCCAGCACTACCCTGAGACACAAAGCTTTGTATTTGCCTGTCAATATCCCAGTTGGATTCTGCTTCTCTATATTTAATTCGAGATGAGTACTGCAGGACTTCTTTTGTTAGCTGGATACCTCATGCACATTGTTATTATTTCTTTCATAAAAATCAATAAAGACTTAGGAACAACAACCACCAATAATAACAGTACATCTCTCTTTGTGTCTTTGTGTTGCAACTTGCTGAATAACTCAGAAAAGCAGCAGACAACAGTCAAGAGAGAAGATTAAAAAAGATGTTGTTTCCAAACTGGACCTGCTCTTCCTTTGGAAAAAGTTTCCAGCCACTTAAAACTGCAGCACCATCTCAGCACACAAGAATTCAGTAGCAGAGGCTCAGGATGGGAAGAAATGCTCAGAGGATGAGGCACCAGACAGAGCTCCTCTAATTTGGTGTCCTGGTTGTCTTGCCTGTGAAATACAAGCGAAAAACCATGACGGAAATTTAAGGGCACCACTTTGAAAGCCACAGGCAAATCATTCCTACTGAAGTCACTTCCTGGGCACTAACAAAGCTCTGGAAGACACATTCCTCGCTGGCATCCATGCTGCTGTGAAATGAGGAGAGAGGAAGGAAGGGAACAGGAGGATCTGGAGCTGCTGGAGTGAGTCCAGAGGAGGCCATGGAGCCCCTCAGCTCTGGAGCCAGGCTGGGAGAGCTGGGGCTGCTCACCTGGAGAAGAGAAGGATCTGAGGGAGAACTTAGAACCCCCTTTCCAGGACCTAAAGGGGCTCCAGGAGAGCTGGAGAGGGACTGGGGATGAGGGATGGAGGGCAGGACACAGGGAATGGCTCCCAGTGCCAGAGGGCAGGGATAGACGGGATATTGGGAAGGAATTGTTCCCTGGGCAGGCCCTGGCACAGGGTGCCCAGAGAAGCTGTGGCTGCCCCTGGATCCCTGGAAGTGTCCAAGGCCAGGTTGGACTTTGGGGCTTGGAGCAGCCTGGGATAGTGGAAGATGTCCCTGCCCATGGCAGGGGTGTGGAATTTGTTGCTCTTTCTTTTCTTTGCGGTTTCCCTTCCAACCCAAACCATTCCATGATTTCCCTGCCATCTGGTTCCAGGAAACAGCCACAGAAACAGGAGTGGAAATCACACAGGAGCTCTACAGCTCCCGAGTACCCTTCAATTACCCTACACCAGAGGTTTAAAAACCACCACATGCCTTGAGGCAACACTTTCTCCACTCCCTGTACTGCCATGAGCCGTTCCTACAGCTCCAGCTGGGATTCCCAAGGACACACCAGGCAGCAGGACCCACACAACCACAGCACCGCTGTCACAGCGACCCCACTGGCTTTTCCTGGGCTTCCCTGGTGGCCACAAACTCCTGGAAGGACAGAGCCCAGCCCCCAGGTCAGGGCCTGGCCAGCTGGGCTCCAGGTCAGCACCAGCTCCAAGGGAATTCCAACAGGCTGAGCGCTCCTTCATGAATAAGCCCCCCAAAATCCAATTTCCTGGGGGCCCGCTGGCTCAACATGACCTGCCCTTCACATTTACCAGGTTTCCAGCATTTTTGGTTAAAGAAAATATATAAAATTCTAATACTATTGTTTTAAAGGTTAATGTATTCCCAGCCACAACTCAGAGCAGAGATTTGAGTCCAGGAACAATCATCTGGTGGCAGGAAAGTATTGAGTAGATGACCTAGGTCTTATCCATCTCTATTTTTTTATGCATGTACGGCTCTTTTCTTTCATTTTTCTTTCCTTTTCCGGTTCAGCCATCCAAAGCAATATAAAACTGAAGCTAAACACAGCTGGGGTTTTATCCACATCCCAGCGATTACACACACAGAGAACCAGCACATATCACAGCACCAGGGCTATTTTCCCCATCCCATATCAAGGGTTGCTGCTGTTCCTTCGCTCAGGCCAAGATGCTTTTCAGCAGGCATCATTCCTGGCTTCCCATCAGGCCCCTTTTGTGGCTTCCCAGCCATTCCCTTGTGCAGCTTTCACAAACCAAAAAGCTGCTGCAAGCGCCACAAGATAAGGGAATTCAGGCAGCAAAGAGAAATGAAAGCTGTTGCTTTTGACTCTCTTAACAACTGATGAAAAGATGAGCTCTACTTTCCAAAAAATCTCCCATACCATGAAAGAAAAGCTGCAGGAAGCCAGGAAGTCCTTTGGCTCTCAAAATAAAGGAAAAGTTAGTAAGTGCTGGCCTTAATTACAGGTCTGGAGCTCTTCTGCAGACACCCAGCAGAGAGTAGCTCCTGCCATGCCAGCAGCTCCCAACTAACCCAGAGCTGCTCAGGTGGTCCCTTTTTATCTCCCAGCACTTGGGTCCACTCAAAAAAATCA
Source organism: Poecile atricapillus (assembly GCF_030490865.1). Lineage (NCBI taxonomy): Eukaryota > Metazoa > Chordata > Aves > Passeriformes > Paridae > Poecile > Poecile atricapillus. The sequence continues at coordinate 5,167,583 of NC_081254.1, forward strand.
GCTTTAGCAGGGATTGTGCTTCATCTGTTATCCCATCCCATCCCATCCCATCCCATCCCATCCCATCCCATCCCATCCCATCCATCTCCCTGCAGCTGAGCAGCAAAGGAAGGTCAGAGACCCTCAAAGATGACCAGAATTTACAGCAGAGAGTGGTTTATGAAGGAGAGTGCTTTTGGGGAGGCAGTCAGACCTCCCTGTGCTCGAGGGAAATGTTTCATCAGGCCTGGGAAAGCGTTCCTGGGTGTGTGGAATTGTGCAGTACCTGTTTGAGCCAGCAGTTTTTTAATGGCACCTACCAGGGATGGTCTTGGTCTTAATTTTTAATTTGAAGGCCAGGTTTTAGTTTTCCTTCAACCCTGCTAATACTGAGAGGGGGGAAAAAAAAGTAAAAGCTCCTAAATCTTACATCCTGGCAAATCCAGGGTGGATCCTCCTCTCTTGAGGAGCACAGGGAGGGGTAGGGAATGCTATCAGAGGGCACAGACCACCCTGGTGAAAAGGTCCCTCAAGAATCCTTGGATTTTCGTGCTCTGCTTTGCTTGACCCCATCACAGCCCGCAGAGCTGGTGTGAGCATCCAGCCTGGGCACAGCTGCATCCCTCCCCAGCTGGGGACACCTCCCAGCCTTTTAAATTCCAGGTCAGCACAATCCAGGGGTAAAACTCACCCCCTGTGCCAGAGCCAACAAACTCCTTTGGAGCTTTAATGCTGGCCTCAAGCCGAGGCCGAGTGACAATGGGAAACACCAGAAACACACCCAGAGCAAATCAAGGAGAAGAAAGGCACTGCTAAGGTGACTCAGAAGAAATTTAGGCCATCTAAACACTGTCCTGCTGTTTCCTGCTGGGCCAGTGACTTTGAAAGCTCAAAGTGTGCCAGTGGGAAATAGGAGAGGTAAAGGATGTGGGATGTGTCACTGTGGCCTTAATCCTACAGCCCAAACGTGCCTCCTGGCATGCACTGGGATGTGGTGCTTTCCTGCTGGAGAAGGAAACACAGGCACCAGCAGAAGCAGAACTAGTCTAAAAAATAAAATAAAATAAATAAATTTTTACACATATATATAATTTTTAATTATTTTTTAAATTAAAACTAACATTCTAGGGAGAATTTGGTTTTTTTTTTCATTCAAATGCAATTTTCCATGGGAATTACACAACCTGTATGTTTTCTGCTCTTGCTTGTTTTTTGGTGTTGAGGAACTGACATGCACAAAATTTTTAAAATAAAAGGAAAAGGGGTATTTTTATGTTGCAAAGCTGAGAGCTGAACAATTTTGATTGACTGCATGAAAGCACCGAGGAACGTTCCAGATTAAATGCGGTAAATTGTCCAAGTGAAATGGTGCTTTTTGGCATCAGGGCTCTTCTCTAAATAAAAATGTTGATGCCAGGAGGAAAGGCAGAAGGGAAGAAAAGCTGTCCTAGCAAGCTTCACCTCTAATTCCCCTTAAAAACTGCAAAAGAAATAATTTTCCTTTTTGTCTTTTTTTTTTTTCAGTGGCAAAAGTGGTTTATGACAGAGATTATGACAACCAACTGTGGGGGAAAGAAACTCTTGTGACAATACCTAATTATTGAGCCACAGGAAATAGAAATACAGATAATCAGAGGGGAGAAAAACCTCTCTGGTGCCGTGTTGGACGGGCAAAATTCCTGGTCTGGGTCTGGCACCTCTGTGCTCCGTGGGCAGCTCAGTCTCTCACATCTCCCTGGGATTAAGGGATTACCATTAATTAGCAGAGCCCTGCCTGCCTGGCCTGTGATACACTATCTTTCCATCAGAAAGAACCAGATGGAGCCGAATTTCCAAACTCTCCGAGATGGAAAGAGCAGGTATGAGATAAGAGCTGGGGGTACTGGGCGAGGCAGGAGGCCGTGGATCATCAGAGAGGAAACCTAATTCTCAGTAATTTACTCTTTTTTTCTCATTTCCTAAGGAGAAAAGGCACGTGGGATCCCCCTCTTCTCTGCCTGGCCCCTGCTATTGGCTTTTTCACTCCATTTTCTTTTAAAGGAAATCTGTGGGGAGGCCACTGCCCTCAGAGCAACAAATCCCCATGACAGGTGGAACAGACTGCCCAGAGAAACTGGGGATCCCTCACCCCTGGAGCTGCTCAGTGCCAGGCTGGATGGGGACCTGACCAACCTGTGGAGGGTGTCCCTGCCCTTCCAGGGGGTTGGAACAAGATCATCTTTTATGGCCCTTCCTAGAGGAGGAAACATCAAACATGTTCCTTAGACAGCCTGGCCAATCTTCCCAGGAGGGGAAGATGAAGGTGTCAGACATAGCAGGAGTCCAGCTGATGTTGTGTTCTCACTCTTTTTTTCCCTCTGTATTAATTAAAACCCCAGACTTTCCTGAGGATAAGCTGGTTCAATTCACAATCAAAGTGACAGCAGTTTCAGGCAAACTGTATCCAAATCCAGGTACCTTAATGGAGCTAGAGGTCTGTCTTTGAGAACACAGAGCTGGCACTGAATCAGGTCCCAGGAGAAGTCCCCTGGGATAGTCCTTCTCCAGGGTTTTCCTGACTGAGAGAGGTTTCCCACCCACAACCTTTATGTCTAAATGAACTTTGCATTGCCCAGCCTCTCTGCACTTGTGAACCTTTCCCAGTGGCACCTCCAGGAGTCACAGCCCACCCCATCAGCAGGAATGTGCTGGCTGTGCATCCCCACATCCCTGCCCTGTCCTAGACCCAGGACTCCATGACAAAATTTGGGAGCACGGATTATTTGAGAGCAGGGAGAGCTCCTGTCCCTCCCCATTCTCACATCCCCACCACCTTGTGAAGAACAGCTGGAGCAGGGATTGTAGCAGTTCATTCCGCTCCCAATCCCATCTCAGGTTTGGCTCTTTGCCTTGCTGCTTTTTTCCCTAAAAAATAGAGTAGGCAAGGAGTGACTGGTTAAAAGCTAATTCCCCAGCTCTCTTAAATCGCCAAGATTAAAAGCTTTCTTCCTGATGACTGCTTCATAAAAGACCCAAAAGGTTTCCACTCCTTTATTCCTTTAAAAAGGAATGCCTTATCTATTTTAAACCATTTGGGTTTATGGGTAAAACATGCAGCGACGCTCCGCTGATTTTCCACGAAAAAAATGAGCTCCAAAAAGCACACCTGAGCAAAATGAGAAGTTTTGGCCAACTCCAGCCTCACTGTGAAGCCTCTCAGTCTTCTGAGACGTGTAAAACCCCCCTGAAAACATGGGATTTCTGCTGGTTGGATGCTTTCAACCAGGTGAGGTGGCCCTTTCCTCCTTGGAAGGGCTACAGCTGCTCAGAAACCAGCACTTTTGGAACTTTACCCCAAGGATTCTGGGGCAGGAAATACGGCAGTCATGGCCCTCTTAATATGTGTGAGCCAAAAGAGTGTTCCTGTTCCAAGGCAGGTGGAGCAATAACAAATATCAGGTAGGAGAAGAAGTGAGCCCCGCCGCCCCTGCTCATTTGTATGCACGGCGTTATTTCTTTTATTAAACAAAAATTCCCTCTCCAGAAATGCAGCCTGGCCCTGCTGGCTCAGGCCAGCTCTTGTTAAAATGATTATTAATGGTGCTGCACCTTTCCCTAATGGGAATGAATGGTCCAGCCACCCTTCAGTTCCACACATATTCCTGACTTATTCCTTCGGCTTCCTCTCGGCCGCACTATTCCCCGCAGCCTCCTTCCCCTGCAGCCCTGGAAGATCTGCATGTGGGTGATCCATCTTGGAACTTTTAACGCTTATTTTTCTAGAGAGATAAAAATAAACCGTTCCATTTGGATGAAAAATAGGGGATGTAGGCCCAAGCCCACCGAGGGAGAGGGAGGAGGCAGGGGGGGAAGAAGGAAGAAGAGTATTTTCTCCCTTTTCCCTGTATTTGAACCACAAAGGCATAATCCATCTCCCTTAACAGCCCCTCCCTTCCTAAATAAATAATTTCCTCACCGTGTGGAGCAGGGGGATGACAGGAGAAGGATCATAAGTCATGGAAAGAAGGTAAAGGCAGAGATCTCTCGGGGAGCTTCTCACGGAGCACCACCCAATCCAAGTATCTGCTCCAACAAGGGCACTTTAGCCAGAGGGAATTCCTGCAAAACCAATTTTTAAAGCAAGGACAACTTCCAAGCCCTTTGCATGGCTCTTCCCACATGAGTCTGCAGGGCCAGCAGGAAATGCATCCCCGTGGACAACCAGGAGAGCAGGGGGAAAGGTGGGAACAAGAGTGAGGGGATTCCTCACCTTTGCTCCTGCCTCTGCCTGCCAAGTGAGGGTGCCTGTGTTTCCACGCCTGCTTAGTCCCAGGGAAAGAGGTTGCCAGGGATGGGCGAGTGGGATGCAAGGATCTTCCCCCACCAGCTGCTCCAGTGTGGATTTGGGCATTTCCAAAATGCCACAAGCTCTTTCAGACCTTCCAAACTAGAACGCACAAATATCACAAATCCCATCCGAATTCCCTGGGTACCACAAGCATCCCAAACCTCACAAACTCCTCACCCCATGCCCATCTCCACACATCTTCAAAATACCTCAACCCCACCGGTCCCCTGACATGTTCCCCCAGAGGCTGACCCCAAAATATCACCAAATATCACCAAAAAATGTGCCCCAAACAGGCTCTAAGGACTGGCTACAGGTGACCATCCTGCTCTTGGGGTTGGCACCGTCTCCATCACATCCCTGGCGTTAAGGAGGAGATATCAAAGAGCCACTTGGCTGCTGTGTCTTGGTTCTGATGAGCCAAAATAAATGGGTTAAAACCATGAGGATTATGGATTTCAGCACAAGACCACTCCTGGAAAAAGTGAGCTGAAGGAACGTAGCCCCAGGCAATGCTTGTAGGGACCATGTGAAGCAGCTCCATGGCCCTGCTGGATCATGCTAAAACAGCCACAGGAAGTAGAGGATAACCTCTCTGCTCTCCTCCAGACTGACACCTGCTGAGAATTTCAGCTCAATTTTTAAAAGCTGGTTGTTTTGCATTTGCTGTTTAGTTGCTTTTCTTAAATTTAAAAAAAAAAACAAAAAACAAACCAAACTCAGCGAGCCAAGAAAAAGGCCAACAAACTGGTTTGGTCTCCTGGTTTCCAGAGAAATCAAACCTGATTCCAACCCAGTTCTGGTTGAAATTTGACCAGTAGTCAGTGCTGGTGGTTTCCAGCCACTGTCCAAGGGGTTGTGGCCGCATCCCTTCCCGGATTTCTCACGTGGCTCCGGCTCCATCCCCACCTGCGGGCAGGGCTGGAGGGATATTTGCCCACACGTATGTAAAAGTGATTACAGGCAGAAGCCTGGGGGATTTGTTTGGGAACAATGTTGTAATGAGCCCAAGGATAATCTGCTGCCCAGAGACAGGGATTTTTCCCGTAGGGATGGCAGCCACAAATTAGACAGTCACATCTGGTTATTTCCAGCGAGTTAACTCCCAACGCCGCACCTCCGGCCCGGCCAGGAGGGGCACGGCCCAAATCCCAGCAGATGTGCCCCAAATCCGAGACGTTTCAGGTGGGGAAAGGGGCCAGCACACGGATTTTTAATGGCCCATAGTGGTGGGAATTCATTACTCCGATAAGGCTCAGGGAGTTGGTGGTTTGGGCTTCAAACATGGCCAGTCCCTGGAGAAATTACACCATGTTCGAGCTAATCTTCTTATAAACATTGTTGTGGGGTTTTTTTTTATTTTATCCGACATGTGTCAAGCAGGACCACTAAGCCTATTACATCTCCAGGGGGGTTGGTGCTTTCTCTTCTTCCTATCCCCCCCACATCTGAATGCTGCTTGTCTCATTTTTGGCTCCTTTGGACATTTCTCCATCAATAAAAACCAATCTTTTATAATTAGCACTGACAGAAAAAATAAATCTCAGTGGGTTGGGAGGCTCAGGTGAGATAAGCAGCCAGGTTCCAGCTAGATATCCAAATATTTTGGAGCTTGTAGGCTTCTGAAATGAACAAAAAACTTGCTGGACCATCCTTCCTTCCTGTGCTCATTTCTTTTTCTTTCCTCTAAAAGGAAATCTCAAAAATGTCAAAAATTTTTGAATGGAAATTTTTTAGAAAATAATTCAAAAATTTCTTTTTCTTTTCCTCAAAATAAACAGACAAAGTGTCAACTGGACATTTTTGTGTTCTCCAGGACAAAATAGTTCAAGTTATTGGGAGGGAAATCCCCGGTTGGGTAGTGCCTTTATCTGTGTTATTCCCTCTGTCTGAGTTTGCAGGCAGAAACAGGCAGGATTTAGACCACTGGAAAAGATGGTTTTAAAGGACAGCGTGATTACGAAGCTGATTTGAGCTTCAGCTTGAGGGATACACGTCGGTGAAGGGATATTTTTTCCTGAGACCTCTCTCTTCCCCTGGGAAGTTCACAGGAAGCCAATAGAAAGGGCGAAAAGGAGGTGTAAAAAAAAAAAAACCCAAACCCTAAAAGATTTGTGCTGCAAATGGTCATTTTCTGGAGGAAGCATCTCTCAGTGAGAAATAGGAAATGGAGAATTAGGAATGCCTAAGGAGCGAGAAACTTTCACGCACTCACTTGCATGAACATCACCCACGTTCACTCTGGAGACTTGGCTACAGAAAATCAATGGGAGCTTATCAGCCTGCAGCAGAGTTGGGACAATTAAACCTTTCCCTCTCTGCCTTTCTGTACTGGATTTAAGTTTTGAAGTTATTCTCACCTGTGGATGGAGAGAAAGAAACATCCGAGCCAGCATCTCTTACAGAGAGTTATCTCTAACACAGGCAGTAGCCCAAATTATTTCCGTGCCTAATCGTTGCCTTCTTTGTCCCTAAAAAAAATATAAAAAAATTAAAAACTCCTATCCTGGGAAAAGAAAAAAGAGCTATTGTGCATTCAACTACAATTTCTTTGCTCTCCTCGCACACAAACTTCTGCACTCATGGGAAAACTCCTTCCCCAAAAGCTGAGCTTTTGTCATCAGGTTTTATTCCGGCACAGAGCAGAACTTTGCAGAAGGAGACCAGAAACCCAAAATGGGGCCTAAAGGACAAAACTGAGCCTGGATTTGGAGCTGTCCCCCAGATCTGTGCTGGGCTGGGGACAAAGTGAGGGACCTGCTACAAACCCAGTCAGTTGAAGCACTGGCACTCAATTCCACAGGAGCCAAAGGGTGTTTGAAGCCCCAGAGCAGCACCCAAACATATCCCTGGTGTTTTGTCTGGTTTTTACTGGAAACCTGGCTGCCCCAGGTCCTTGGAGGAATGGAAAAACACCAAGATAAGCCAAATAATTAACAAGCTCAATAACTAAAAATGCAGTGATTGCCCTTCTTAGTGCCTGCTCCAACCACCTCCATGCGCAGGTTTGGGTGGATCACAGAGCTTTCTGGCAGGACATCGGCACCCCCAAACCTCTGGCTGGTCTTTACAAGCATTTTCCATCTTCTGGGGACCCAGGTTGGAAGCAGAGGCTTCCTTTTTATTTATTTCATTCTTTATCTCCCCCCAGTCAAAACGGACAGTGCAGATAATCTGGGTTTACAGCCCTTTGAAGTCAATCAGAAAAGACTTTTAACTTGAGCGAGCGGGACCCCAGGCCTCCATCTACCTGATCCGCAGGCTTTGCCAGGGATTTGGGCAAGCCAGGCTCCATCCACACGGACCTGGCTTTAAAGCCATCAGGTCCAAGCCCTGCCTTGGCGAGAGATCAAGCACAGCAGATTTCCTACAACCCTCCCGTCTTATCACACATTAGCCCCGTCCAGATGTCAGGCGCTCTCCCTCTGCTCACAATCCCCCTTTCCCATCTTCTTTTATCTCTCCATTAAATTGCTGACAAGACCTTGCTGGTGGCCCTTTCAAAAGTAGAGGGGATATAAAAAAAAAAAAATCAACGGAGTATTTCAAAAGTCCTTAGGGAAAATAAGAAGGGGGCAGGGGGAAGAAATCAAATAGGAGGGAGAAGGAGCCTGCAACGCTGTTACCATGCACAGAGCCCAGAGCCCAGAACACAGAGCAAGACATTGGGGTTTGCAGGTGCTTTAACTCACTTCTGGTAGGGAAGGGGCTGGGAATGGCTTGTGCTGCCCCACAAGCATCACTGGTACCTCCAGCATTGCCCTTGCTAATGCTCAGCATGCAGAACAGCCTTAAAAAAAAGGCAAACCTGGTCACAGCCACCCCAAAACTCCAGTGTGGCATCACACCCCCAACACAGCTAGCTGGCATGGAGGGGACCAGACTTTATTTTTTTAAGGGCAGGAAAAGGGAATTTATCTCTCATACCCTTCGTGCCACTCTCCCCCAGCATTCCAGGACAGCTGTAGAAGAGCTCCAGCTTTACACTCACTTTTGAAGAGGTGACACCGCCGGCTTTCAAAGGACACCGGAGCAAGGGTGGCACAGGAGGTGAGTCCATCCCAGCAGCTGAAAGCACCAGAGGAGAAAACAACCCAACACATTCCCAGCTTTTGCTGACACGGCCAGAGCTATGTCAGCAGTGGCGTTCTGCGTGACCCAGCCAAAAAAGCAGCAACGCTGAGCAAACCCTCACCTTAATTTCATTTTTCTACCTGGGCTGATCATATTTGGTTCTTTATTTAACTGGTAGAACAAAAAGTTTTAGGGTCAGGCTCCTCCCCTCCCCCAAGGTTTATTACATATTGTTTTTCTTTGTCTAAAGGCTCTGCAGTGCATTCTGAGCTGGCTGAATCCTGGAATGGTTTGGGTTGGAAGGGACCTTAAAGTTCATCTTGTTCCACCCCCTGCCAAGGGCAGGGACTCCTCCCACTGCTGAAAGCTCCATCCTTGAGCACTTCCAGGATGGGTCACCCATAACTTCTCTGGGCAAGCTGTCCAAAATGCTGCCAGCTCTCCTGGCTAATGCACATCCAAAGAGCTCTTTGCTTCCATTTCCAGTGGGACAACGCTGCCAAAACCATCACGCCAGTAAAAAGTCACAGGCAGAGGAGAGCAAGAGCAGGTAAGTCCTCGTTTTGACATGCAAAGAAGGGCCCCTTGGCACAAGCAGAGGCACTTGTTATTCACTCCTCAGGATTTGTTATTTATTATCCCGCTTCTCCCAAAATTGCAGGAATGTAATCAGAGCGCAGAAGCCAGAGCAGGTAATGCCAGTGATCAGTCACACGCTCCAAGAAGGAATAACAAACAGCTGGAGTGACCGCTGCAGGTGATCCACGGGTGGATGCTGGCTCAGTGCCCACTGAGCAGGATCTCAGGCCCCCCTCAAGGCCATCCCAAATGCCAAGCCTTTGCCATCCCGTCAGTGCTTGGATAATTTACACGCTCAGGATGCGGGCACGAGCCTCTGGATCAGGGCCGAGTTCCCTGCTCTGCCTGCCAGTCCCTTGTTTAGGAGATGAGAAGAAAATTGATAAATATAAAAGAAGCCTCCTGCACCCTAGAATGACAGAAAATGTTATTATGAAGATAAAGTTTCCTGGTCTAAGAATGAGGCAGAGAACCACAGCACAAGACAATGATATTTAATTTTGCTGCAGACTTTTGGATCCAGCTGTGTGGAGCAACCTGGTCTAATGGGAACGTCCCTGTCCATGGCAGGGGTTGGAATGGGATGGTCTTTAAGGTCCCTTCCAACCCAAATGACTTGAGGATTCCATGCTGTAAATGCCTGTCTGGTCCTCATCTTTGGGAACATATTCCAGGTTGCAGTTCCAGCTTAGCTCTTCACAATGGCCATGCCCTTAAAAATACAGCATTGCATTTGTCTCACTTTACCTGTCAGGTGTGCTAGAGGCTTTCTTTCCCTTTGAAAAGTAAGGGGACCACGGTTTTGGCAGAGCTGCTGGATTATATCTATACACAGAAATATAAACATGTGTTTCCTCCTTTCAGGAGGAATTTTGTCAAATGCTTCCACATGTTGCTTTTTTTTTAAAAAAAAAACCTTTTTAAAAGTTTACCTGAGCTCTTGGTATCCCGTCTGATAGTCCCAGCTGCCTTGGGATGCCCTCCCATGGTGCCACCTCTGCTCTGGGTTATGTCCTGGTGCCTTCCAGGGCTGAAGGGATTATTGCTGCCTCAGGATTTGGCTCCCTTCTAGCTCCTCCTGGACCTTCTCCTCAAAGACCCCTGTCTTACACATCTGCACACACTGCTTCAAAACCTAAACCTTTCTCCCAGAAGAAGGAAAACTCTGGCTTTGCCCCCCTTGGAAAGCTGAAAAAAAGCCTGTAATGTCTTCTCCAGGAAGCCCTGCCTGAGTCAGGGTTTGAATCACAGCCCTTGGAGAAACACACGTTTCTCTTTTTGGTTTTCCAAGGTTATACTCCCACCACTTGCATCCTGGACCATGTTTCTGGAAAGCCATCCTTGAAAAAGTTGGGACAACACAAGGCAGAAACTCCTGTGCTTGTATCAACAACCCAGGATCAAAGAAACCTGGTACTTGCAATTGGCACAAACCCAAAGAAATCCCCGTAACAGCCTTCCTGTGGGACCAGCGGGGCTCTCCTGGCTCCACAGGGGCCACCCTGCTGCAAATTCCTTGTGGGAGAATCTCCTCCATGCGGGAGTCACTCTTTGGGTGTCCCTGGGGCAGAGCAGAAGAAGAAATTTTTTGGGCAGAAGGCTGGGACCCCCTTGAGAGTTCCCTCTTGCTGCTGTGCCAGCCCAGGGCGAGCAGCAAAGCAGAAGGAAATGCGTTTCATCTGCAAATGAAAGGCTGTTTCCACCTCTAATTAACCCGAGATCCCTCCAAGCACTGGAGTCAGGTTCCCATTAGCCAAGCCACGGCAGAAATTCCCGCTCCAGCCGCCTTGCAGTGGGATCACCTCCTCCAAGTGGCTTCCAGGAGTGCTCCTCTCCTGGATGCCCACCCTGAGATGACACCTTGGCTGTCTCCTGGGGTACCATTATCTCCTGTTAGATCCTATGGAACTCTCCGGGTTAAAAAGATGCAGGAAATTTAGGGACCAAACCAGCAATTAAGAAAATCCATAACCCTTGCAAGGGAAAGCTATCCTGAAACAAGATACACAGCACAGCATCATCCCAAGGTCTTGGATAAAGATCTTTAAAAACTGGAGGCAATATTGTCATCCCCATCTAGATTTGGGGATATTTCTCAAGGATTTTTAAACAAAAATGGTTAAAACCAACAAGTTTCTTTTTTTGCTTCAGGAGGACCAAAAACCCAGCTTTCCCCAGCATGGGCTAAAGGGAAGAAATGCAGGGAGAAAGTTAATCAGGTTGAGATCAAAGTGAAAAACCCAAACAAACCAGCAAACAAATCTCATCCAAACCCATACAAGCAAAGAGTGTGCTGTGACTCCTTCCCCCCACTGCTGTTCACTTTCATCCTCCTGACCTTCTCTGTTCCAGCCAGGAGGGAATAGGAATGTTCGAAGAAAGCTATTCCTGCGTTATTTTTAGCAGAGCCAGAAGAAAAGTGACTGGAAATAATCCATGAAAGCAAGCTTTCACCTTGATTTTCAGCCTCTGGAGACTTCGATAGCCTTGATAGCAATCACAACTTAACCATAGGCGTAGAAAATGCTGAGTGATACCAAGAGCATAAATTGAGCTAGACTTTCTTCTTTCCTTTCCTTTCCTTTCCTTTCCTTTCCTTTCCTTTCCTTTCCTTTCCTTTCCTTTCCTTTCCTTTCCTTTCCTTTCCTTTCCTTTCCTTTCCTTTCCTTTCCTTTCCTTTCCTTTCCTTTCCTTTCCTTTCCTTTCCTTTCCTTTCCTTTCCTTTCCTTTCCTTTCCTTTCCTTTCCTTTTTAAAAACCTGGTGAGCCATCAAAGTGAGACTTCCCCCCACCAACCAGTGAATTGGTGACCACACCACGGCAGGAGAAGGGAGAGCCAGGTTTGGTTGTGTTTCAGCCCAGTTATGCAAGAGAATTCTACATTATAATGGAATGCATTTAAAGTAGATGCTGGTTTTGGAACCTTCCACAAGTGTCTTGTGGGAAAAGCCACTCTTTCCCAATGGGGATTAAGAACACATCTTCTGAACAGCCTGCTCTAGTGGGAGGTGTCCCTGCCTGTGGCAGGGGGTTGGAATGAGATGAGCTTTAAGGTCTTTTCTGGCCCAAACCCTTCTGGGATTCTGGCACTGACTGATGGCACAGGGACCTTGGTGCTTCCCGGCCCATCCTGGCCCACAGGCACCAGCCCAAGCAGCCACTGATGGGCCACAGGCCTCAGCTGCATGTCTGAGAGACCAAAGGAATTAATTAAGAGGAGCTGCACTCCCAAGGTGCTGATAATAAGAACAAAATGAGGGCTGATCCCATTAAGTCAATCTTCTCTGCTGGTTGCTGCCATCTGACGTCTCCCGCGTTCCCTCTCTCCGTGCTGCCTGTTCCCGCTGTAGATCTAAACCCGCTTTATTTCTGCCGATCCATTTCAAAGTGACCACAACCAGGAGACTGATTCAGGGGCTGGGTTTGAAAAATCTATCGCTTTCCCAGGCTGTTCCCACCATCAGCTTTTCTTCTGCTATCAAACACCTCCTCTTCCCTCTGCGGCCAGGGCTGCTGAGAGCGTTTCTTCCTGGGCTAGCTGTCCCTGGGCTCTCATCCAGACCAGAGGAACCAAACCCCCCCAGCCTGGTGCTGCCACATCCCCATCTCCTCCTGCTTTCAGCCTGTGCATGAGTTTAGCCACCAGGCCTGGGCTCCAGGCTGGTTTTCCTCAGAGCAGGAGGTGCAGGATGAGTCCCTGGCACAGAGCAATTTCTGTTTTTGTGGAGCGAGGGAAGCCCAGCCCTCCGGGGAAACCAGCACAGATTGGTTTGTACCCAGTACAGTTGGACCTGCTGCTGCTGCCTAAAGGGGACTTGACCACACTTGGCTGGGCCCAAAGAGCCTCAGAGAGAGTTTTTGTCCCAGTTGATGGCTTTTCTTTGCAATCTGCATCAGCCCAACAACCGAGAGGCCACGCTGAGCACCTCCACTGCTGGAAAACTGTCCTGGGGCAAAGGAGCCAAGCTGAAAGCACACTGTGGTGTCATCACCTCCTCGTGGTGGGAAAGAACTGCTCTGGAGCAGAACAAACCCCTTGGAAGGGGACAGCAGCTGCAAACCTGTCCCTTCCCATCAGCCTGGGGAGAAGGAGTTTTCCTCAGAGTCATCCTCTGCCTCACAGGAGCTCCCCAGGGAACCACAAACCCCATCCACACTCCCCTCACCCTGACTGGGAGCAGCCAGGGCAGCTGCAACCAGCAAGTAGAGAGGCATAAAAATAAAAATAATAAAAATAAAATCCCACTTTGCTGAGTTTTAAAGCGTTTCCCTGGATCGAAGAGGCTCTGGTGAGTGTTGTCATGGCAGGGGATATTTATTGCCATCTCAGGAAATGTTTCATTATTCTTTGGTAAGTGGTGGCCGTGAATTTCAGCCTGTCTGCCTGGTCATAAAGGGGACCACTGGGCAGATTGTATCCAGCAGCCAGACTCTACTGAGGGATGAAGCATCACCTCCCAGCTCCGAGGATGCTCCTGCAAAACCCTGGCTGGGTCCCTCTGCCGTAGGGAACCAGACCCAGATCCCACAGATCCCCTGGGGAGGGGGCGGCCGGGCAGCCAAGCAGGATGAGGGGCTGTTCCCGAGGGATTTGCAACAGGGGGAAAACATCACCAGCACCTTCAGCACGTGGTTTAAATACTCACAGGAGAAATGATGAGTTGAATTCTGTGCTTGGCTAGTTATGCTGTTCCAGGGGCTGTTTCTGTCCACTCAGAATCCTCAGGAAGCAGCTCAGCAGGTCTGGATGGAGCTGGGATGAGCCTCTGGCAAGACTCCCTTTGTCTTCTCACACCAACTGCTCAGGAACAGGATGGGGAGAAACAAACATTTAATCTCTTTTTTTTTCCCTCTGTGAAAATACCTAGCCACTTTCCAAGTCTCTGTAAGCCTCCAGTACCTAAAATATCCTGTGGCAATGAGTCCTACTCTTTAACAGGCCACTGGGTGAAGAGTTTGCCTTCACTTTTTGGAACTTCTGGAGATCTTCCCTGTATCTAGAACGGAAGGGATGGCATCCAGAGGGCCAGGTGGAGAGGTGGCACTGTGTGACCCTCATGAAGTTCAACAAATTAAGTGTTCCAGGCCAGGTTGGACAGGGCTTGGAGCAACCTGAGACAGTGGAAGGTGTTTCTGCCCATGGCAGGGGGCTGGAATTGGATAACCTCCATCCAACAACCTCTTCCATCCCAAACCTTTCTGGGATTTTCTGGTACTCCTGATTCCAAGTGTTTCTTGAACTAAGCCATCATTGCTGAGTAATTCTTCAGCTTCACAACACAAAAAATTTCATGTCTGTCCCTTCCTTTATCAACTCTTGCCTTCTATGGATCATTTTCTAGGCCTCTTCCCACCCATTTTTTGTGGAATATTCACAAGTTACTCAAGGCAGGAGATACCAGACACTCATTAAGCAGCACAATCACATTCCCCATTTCAGCCTCTCTTACCTCCCTGTTTTTTTTTTGGATTACTGTGGACCAGCAGTGTCATTTTGACAGCTATTTCCAGCATAACTCTCAGATCTCCTTCCCAAGCCAGTTCAGAGCCCAATGATTTCCCCCCTGTGCATTGTTTTTTATTCAGCAGCCTTGAATTTCATCTGTCATTTTATTATCTGCTCACTAAATATCATAAGGTCCTTTTCCCACTCTTGGAGGTTGGCTGTGTTTTAATATTTTTGGTATTAACTAAGCATTGCCATGAAATGTTCTTACTTCTTTCATTATTTTCTCCCAGGCCCACCTGGACTCCCCAAATTCAGGGGACTGATGCACAAGAAAAGGCCCGTCAATATTAAATTGTCACTAAGTGCAAAAGCATCTTCTGAAGGCTCCACAGAGTAGAGGATTTGGGTGACAAAGTCACATCTACCACCATGCACAGTGGCTTTGTAGACAATAATGTTGTTGAATTTCAGCATAGCTAGCACAAGCCAAAATGAGAAAAAGACTCCCTAAAGCAAGCAGGCTTTTCAAATTCCTTGTAAATTCTCCCCTGGAATTCTGACTGCGGTGTTTACCAGCAACTCTGTGAAAGTGGGTGATCTCAGAGCCTGGGGAGAGCGAGAGGTTTTAGTTTCCCACCCCAGGGGAGGGAGTTACCAGAGCAAATCGAGTGCAGCAAGGAGCAGAGACTCAGGATTTAAAGGGTTTCACAACATGGAGGTTCTGGGGCTTTAGAGCTGCGAGGCCTCATCATCTAAAATCAGGTTTGGTTGAGGGGTTTGGTGTTTTTTTTGTTGTTTTGAAATATATATCCAGTGGCAATGGATTCTTTAAAGCATCAGGCCTCAGCAGGAAAAGGCTGATGAAAGGTCCCTGATGAAGGCTCCTGTTCTCTCACTGGAGGGATGAACAGGGAAAATCTCTTTTTTCCCCAGGTGACGGAACGTGCCACCAGCATGTCCAGCAGAACAGAACAGTGGAAGCACTGGAAACGGGAACAGCAAAAGGAAAATGCTCCACAGAAGGCTCTGTCTTTGTTTATGGCCCTGCCAAGCTCTCTGGTTCCCTGGTTTTCAGGAACAGCTGTTTTCCAAACCCTTTTAGCCAATGGGCCATGGACTCCTTGGAAAAGTGCCCATTAAAATGAGCCATGGGCCCTCCATTAGCCATCCCTCAAAGCCAGGTGGGAGAAAATAGTTTATTAACTGCTAAAGGATGAGTTTCCTCTATAATGAACCTTTCTGCATTATTGAAGAAAAGCCATGTCTTACTTCCCCTTTCCTAATAAATGGCTTCTTCACAGTTTAATTAACTTCTCCCTGCTCTTCTTTTGTGGCAAAGTGTCACCCTGACCAGGAGACAAACTCTGTTTGTTCCTTTATCTGGGAGAGCGCTGGCCTGTCAGATAAACCACTCTGCCTAATTTTCTGGGGCTTTTTCTCTTCCCACTTTGCATATTCCAGAGAGGGAGGCAGTAATAACAGAAAGTGATGCTTTTGGGCAGCTGGGATTGGGAAGGCGCATCTCCTTAAAATACAGCCTGGACCATATTCCTGAGTGCTGGCAGGGGCTGGGAATGGGGAACCATCTCACAGACCCACCAGAAACTGGGTCAGGCTCTCTGCCTGCTCCCTTTTTTTCCTTAGGCTTGAAAACAAACCAGGAGGAAACACTTTTTGCCCTTCCAGGAGTACAGGATTTTGTATTTTCAGCAGGGCTTGTCTGTCCCCGTGTGTGTGTACAAATATAGCTCAAAATCAATAGGAGTGAGATTAGGTCACCGTATTTCTGAGAAATGTGCTCCTGATAGCTCATAAACCCAACCAGCTCCTGCTCCTCCACACTTCCTGTGGTGCTCCAGGACCGGCTACGTGTGCCAAGACAGCGGCACAGCCTGGAGAAGGCGAGGGCTGCTCTCTTCCAAAAAAAGGGATGAATCTGGGCCAAGTCAAGAGGGACCATCACAAACTTCTGCTCTGGCTTTTCAGCTCAGCTCTCAGCCCACCCCACAGCAGAAGGCAGGAACTCCAGAACACCACCTGGAGAAATAGGTGGCCTTTTCCACGCAGTGCCTGGGCTCCTTCTTGGGAAAAGATGGCAGGGCCAGCCTCGTTAAACACGGGCCTGAGCGGCGCCACTTGATTAATTGTGCCAGGCCAGGAGCAGCCAGGGACTTTTGTGACACCGATGCAGTAATGGTCTCCAGCACACAGACAATCCCAGAGGATGTGTCCTTCCTACCCAAACAAAATTAATTAATGGTGGCAATAAATAAACCGCCCCAGACAAACGGGAGCATCCGAGCAGCAGAAGGAAAAAGAGGGAAAGGGGAAGGTTTTGCAGCACATTTCTGGGGAAGGAATTAACGGGGAAGGGCAAACACTCACTTTTTTTGTGGATATGCTGGGTGAAATGGGGCTGCAGGAGGAGGATGGGCCAGCACGGAGCATCCCGGGGGAACAGCAGCAGCTGTGGCTGACCAATTGTCCCTTTTCTGTGCTCAGCATAAGCTCTGCCACCAGGTGCAGGGGCACTCCAAGGGCTCTCCTGCTCAGCCACCATCCTGTCTGCTCTGCCCTGCCTCCTGCATGCAGCTGTTTCATCCCACCTCCCACACCCAAAACCACAGAGTGCGGTTGACAGCGATTGTGATCCATCACAAGCAAGCCCTGAACGATTGCAGAGCCCGATTATCAGGGCCTGACACACCCCTGTGCTCACTCCAGCCCTGCCTGGGCATTTCCTTGGATCCCCAGCCAGAGGTCTGGTTACCTGGAGCAGCTCTTAGGCATTCCTAATTGGCACGTGACCCAGTGCCTGCCACACGCTGGTCAATACCAATTAGCACACTTATTAAATGAACGTGTGTGTTGGCAGCAGTTATCTAATTACCTTAACAGGGAGAGGCATCAAACCCTGTGGAGCAGCAGGAAAACGAGCTGCCCTGGGATAAGGGACAGGACAGGATTTTTGGAGCAGGTCCAGGGGGGAGCCATGAGATGATTAGAGGGAAGGAACAGGTATCCTATAGGGAAAGGCTGAGAAAAGTGGGATTGTTCAGCCTGGAGAAAATTTAGGAAGAACTTAGAGCCCCTTTCAGTGCCTAAAGAGCTCCAAGAGATGTTGAGAGGGACTTTGGACAAGGGCATGGAGTGATAGGGCAAGGGGCAATGGCTTCCCACTGCCAGAGGTCAGGGATAGATGGGATACTGGGAAGGAATTCTTCACTGTGGGGGTGGTGAGGCCCTGGCACAGGTTGTTCAGAAGAAGCTGTGACTGCCTCATCCCTGGAAGTGTCCAGGTTGGACAGGGCTTGGAGCACCCTGGGAGGTGCCAATGGCCATGGCAGGAAGTTTGGAACACAATGAGCTTTAAGGATTCAACCCAGACCACTCCATGAGTCCCTGAAATCCCTGCTCCCTGGGAGGTGAGTTTGCTGAGCAGCTCCCACCACTTCCAGGGTAAAGCAACTCAGGCCTTTGGGGTTTTCCTTCTGCAGAATTAATTTCCTGGAAGCCAGGGAACAGGAGTAACGAGAGAGGCCAGGACACCTGGAATTACGTTTGCCAGGCTTTTTATTTCTTTCCTTCTTTTTTGCATATCACCCCCAGGCTGAGCTTAGCCTCTGGGTACCACTGTTATCAGAGAGCAGGCAGGGGGAGAGTTGAGACTTTGTGTTTGTGCCTGGGAACCAAAACAGACCCTGTGCACTGTTTTAATCTAATGCTCATGAAAGTCTGCAATCCTGCTTTCTTCTTTTCCTTTTTCCCTCCTTGGAATTGGTATGGCAGAGCCTGGCTGGTGGAAGCTTCTCTGCCTTTCATGTCAGGGCTGGCATGGAATCATAGAATCACAGGATGGTTTGGGTGGGAAGGGACTTTTAAAACCATCTTGTTCCACTCCCCTGCTATGGGCAGGGGCACCTTCCACTATCCCAGCCTGCTCCAAGCTCCACCCAGTCTGGCCCTGGACACTTCCAGGGATCCAGGGACAGCCACAGCTGCTCTGGGCAGCCTGTGCCAGGGCCAAATCCCTCCTCCCTCTGCAAGGGAGAGGGCCACTCTTATGGGTGGAGAAGATGCCAGCTTTGCATTTTCAGATGTGAAAATGAGCAAGGCCAGAGGGTTCCAGCTGCTACAACAGACCCAGAGCAGAGTAAGGGCCTGGGGAAAGAGGGAATAAAATCTGTGATCCCATTGAAGCAGCACCCAGCTCTACTCACCATTTTGCCTTTCCTGTCCAGCCTTGACCTTTTTTCCCCCCCTCTCCATTTTCCTTAAGTTTCTCCATCCCTTGGCAGGCAGGGAAGCACCATCAGTCCCCTCCAGCACGCTGCTCACACCCACAGCTTGATCCAGGATGGATGGAGGGCATCAGTCTGCTGAGTCTACCACATATCAAATGCAAGCAGCACACTGAGTAACTCATCTTTCCTGCGTGCCTATTAAGCAAAAATTAAAAGAAAATTACATGGGGAAGTCAGCAGCAAGTAGGAGGGGATGGGTTGTAATTATCTGGCTATTAATTGGCGTGAAGCTCCAGTTTAATGCTCTCAGGTCCATGTCGCCATTTCCTAGGGAAATTTTCTCTCTATTAGTTTTGGATGAGAACAGGGATTCTGTCTGAGTCCACCCAAAAAGGTGACTTTCAGCTTCAGTCCCCCAGCAGGTTTTTGTTTTCACATGCTGAGGGATGAAATTTAGGTGCTGTTTCTAACACAGCTTTGTCCACCCAAGGTGGAGGTGGGAAAAGCCAAGTTTTAGTTTTACCTTTTTTTGGTAAAAACCTTAAAGTTACCTTTTTTAACTTTTACCTTTTAAACTTTTACCAACTTTTGGATGAGGATAACCAAGCACGACCCTTTTAAAATTCAGCCCACATGGAAATGTTCACTCCAAACACAAAATGCAGAAAGAAAAAATAAAATAGAAGTGGAGGGGATTGTTCCCCTTCTGCCAGCCCTGGGAATTCCCATGGGAGAGGTGAGAGCCTCCTGCCCAAGCGGCTGCTCGTCAAAACCTGCCAATTAAACAGACCCAAAATGTTCTGAGCCGCGAGCATCCATCAAACCCCGTGGAGACTTTCAGGGAGTGATGTGCAGGATCCTGCCAACTCACCTGGCAAGGGACCAGGCAGCCCATCCTCCTGCTCCGTGCTGCTCCTGTTCCTCGCTGTGCCGCGGAGCAGGGGGGAGCTGCAGATGTTTGCTCTTGAACCAACACACACAGGTATTCACAGCTCTACACAAGAGGTGGCAAGAGTGGCCTTTCCTCCTCAGGAATCCCACAGGCAGCTGGAAGAAGCTGGAGCAGCAGGTGAATCTGCTGTGCTGTTACAAACTGGGGGCAGGAGGGGGAGGAAATAAAAGTTTTTCGATTTTTCGTCGCTAAAACAAGCGACTTATCCACGGATAAATCAAAGTGCTCTCAATTTTTTAATCAAATTTCCTCTGGAAGTTTCCTTCCGAGGGGGAAAGACAGGTCAGCCCTGCTCTGGTGGATACAAACACCCTTCAGGGTGCTCTTGCAGCCCCCCAGCAGGAGTTGTGGGGACCTAAAGATTTATCTTTAAGCTACAACCCCTTCTCCTTCAATTCCCAAGCAGGAGAAAAGCACTTGCTAAAGTGAACTCAGGGAAAAAAAATAAGGAAAAAGGGGAAGTAGCGATGAAAAAGGGAAAAAAGAAACACCAGGGGGAAAAGGAAAACAAATCCTAGGAAAGAGGAAGGAGGGATTTTATTCATTTCACAGCTTGGAAGCTCAGACTGCAGTAACATGGAACTTTAAATTAAAAAAAAAAAAAAAAGCTTCCACTATGGCTAATTGCCAGCATTCCAAACCCTTAAGAATTTTTAAAAATTCTGATTTTCTCTCCATATCTCCCTCCAATTTCCAAACATAGCAGAGCAAATTTTTCTGCTACACCAAGGCCTAGGAATCTTCTCTGTCACCTGGCTGCAGCAGCCAGAGCCACGAATCCCTGCACATGGCATGGGGGTTGGGATGAGATGATCTTTAAGGTCCCTTCCCAACTCAAACCATTCTGTGACTCTATAAAAAAAAATGAGGATTTTATGAAACTTCAGAGAAAATCCCCAGCACACTGCTCTGGAAAAGACTCTGCCACTTGTCCCAGAGGAGTCATTCCCTTAAAATTTTTTAATTATTTTTACTCCACATATAAGTTGATAAGTTACTCTTTCAGTATGGTTCTGTACCTCAGCAGAGAGAAAGGAAACACCAGTGCCACCATCAGAGGTACCAGCAGCTGTATCCACCCAGGATGGGGATTTGCTGGTGGATTCAGAGCCTGCCAGCTCTGAAAACATCCAGCATCCTCAGGCTCCAAAGGTGCTCCGGCACCTGCTGGCAGAGGAAGGAGCCTTGGGAACGTGAGCTGGGGAGCACAGCAACAGTGGGAGTGGGAAAAGGCCACAGGACTCCCCATGCTGGGAAAAAAGAATCAACCCCAGCAGGCAGGGCTGAGTCAGAGCCCCCTCCAGCCCCGTCAGGAGTGACAGGGTAGCTTTGATCCACGGGCAGCTGCGGAGCTGGGAGGGATCCGGGGAAGGAAGATCAATGTGCCATTAGAGAAAGCACCCAGGGCTGCCGGTCAATACCTTGGAAAGACCTGTGACAACCACACCAGTGACCTGCTGCTACTGACAGCAGAATGGCAGGCTTCAAAATCCAGCAGCTTCTGCTTCCCTCCTCCCATCCTGAGTAAATTAACCCCAAATCTCCTTGTTTACCCTCACCCCTAATAAGCTCTCGTGGCTCACAGAAGATGGTATTCCAGGCTCTTTCCTGAGCAGGCAAGAGCCTTTGTTCCCTTTCATCCTGGGAAAAAGAAGGGTTTAGATAATCTCAGGATGCCAGAAAGCAATTTATTTCGACCTAGACTGTTTCTGCAATGTCATCTCTTGGCTCCAGCACGTGGGAAGCTCCGAGAGCTGGCACTGACAGCACACAGGTCCGATGGGGCTGCGTGTCCCGGGCACTCTGGCAGCTCTGGGAGTGCTGTGAGCCTGGATGGGGACAACAGCTCAGTGCCCAAACAACACCCTCCAAAGGTGTGAGCTGCAGGAGAGCTGGGCACAGCAGTTGGGAGTGAGGGGTTATGCCAGGTACTGCACTCCCCAAGTCCCTGATGCAGACATGGAAGAGATTCCAGAGGGAATCCTGTCATAAAACCATCACAGAATGGTTTGGGTTGGGAGGGACCGTAAAAATTACCCAGTTCCACTCCCCCTGCCATGGGCAGGGACACCTTCCACTATCCCAGGTTGCTCCAAGCCCTGTCCAACCTGGCCTTGGACACTTCCAGGGATCCAGGGGCAGCCACAGCTTCTCTGGGCACCCTGTGCCAGGGCCTGCCCACCCTCCCAGGGAACAATTTCCTCCCAATATCCCATTTAACCCTGCCCTCTGTCTGCATGAAGCCATTCTCCCTTGTCCAAAGTACCTCTCCAGCTCTTCTGTAGCCCCTTTAAGTTCTAAAAGACTCTAAAAGGCCACAATTAAGTTGCCCTGGAGCTTTCTCCAGGCTGAGCAGTCCCAATTCTTTCAGCCTTTCCTCACAGGAGAGAACCTCTCCTCATTAGAGGCTCCATCCCTCTAATCACCTTCATGGCCCTCTCCTCTGGACTCCCTCCAATATCCCATTTATCACCAGCTCCATCCCAGTGATCCATAAGGCACACTCATTCCTTTCCCCCTCAGCAGGAGGAAGAGATTTGAAGTGATGGAGTCTCACTGCTCTTCCTGAGCCACAGGCTGAGTTCAGCTCTCTGCCTCCAGAACGTTCTTGGCACCTTCAAGTCTGGAAGGTTTCTTTAGAAAGGAAAAGCAAAATCAGAGAACTTCACAGAGCAGGAGAGAGCTCCAGCTGCTGAGGCCCTCTCCAGAACAGCACAGTGTCAGTGTGTGTGCCCCTTCCAGCTGCCCCAGTCTGGCTCCATCATTCCCTGGTGCAGACACACCGAGCCATGCGTGACAAGTTCTGCTGCAAGCCAGGCCAGGAGCACCAAAAAGCAGCAGTCACTGGTGGGAATCCCTTCTGCAGACCCCCAACAGCCCCCTCACTGCCCAGCACAGCTTCTTAGCTCTGCCCCACCCTGGCTGCTCAGGGATTGCCATAACTCATCTCTCTGTCAACAGGGAGTATTTTTAAATGTCTTCCTCCCTGCAGGCAGGCAGAAGCCTCCTCTGTTCTTCCCAGGCAGATTCCTTTTTTATTATTATTGTTGCTGTTTTTCCTCTAGACGAGGAGTTTAAATCATCCTGTCTCCTTTTAGGGTGGGGGAATGACAGTCAGGGGGCAGCCCCCAGGAAGACTCAGAAATTTTTGTGGCAGGCAGTCAGGAAGAAGAGCTGAAACTTTCTGTGTCCAAACTTCTGGTTCAGAGCACAAAGCAAAGCTTGTCTTGCCTTTCCTTCCCAAAGTTACATAAAAATAAACCCAGGCTCCCTCCTTCTTTTTGGCAGCCAGCAGCACATCCTGCAGAGCAACCTCGTGTCCCAAGACTCTTCCACTGGGCTGGGAAAGGAGAGGAGAAGCTCAGGCCATTCCCTGGCTGGCTCCCACTGAGCCTTCCTTCCCTCCGTGTACTTCCCAGCAGGACGTTGATGTGGACAGGCATCTGGAAAGCCTGCAAGAGTTTCATCAGTGCTTTGTTTTGTTCTGTACTTTCCACGCTCGGGGTGTTATTACCACGCTGCTTTGGTTGTGCAACAGCCCCACAGAAGGCACTCTGGCTGCTTTGAAGGGGGAGGAGGAGCTGGACCACTAAAGAGCCACCGAAATCCCTGCGGTTGCTGCCGCCGCTGAAGGCCCACCTTGGATGTGTTGCAGTAAGTCAGCAGAAAGCAAATAAACAGGCAGACAGGATAAACAGGCTCTGCAGCCTGGTGTTCCCTGAGAAAAGTGTGATTTTTTTTCGTGTTGTTGCTGTTGGTTTTCCCCCTAATGCCCATCACTTTGTCAGCAAGTCTGTGTGTGCTGGGGCACTGTCTGTCTCCTGCAGACCCAAACCGCTGACAGACAAAACGCTCGCTGAGCTGCCTCCACTGTGGCTGGGAAGCCTCAGTCCCAGTCACAGAGATGGGGACACCCTGCCAGGCAGCTTCATCCCTTCCGGCAAACCCAGCTGCCAACACCTGGCCCCCCAACCTGCGGGGACCCCCCTCCCTGCCCATGTCCCAGGGTGACAGAGCTCACACGCCCCCAAACGAGGGGCACAGAGACCCAGCCACCTACTCTGGATGCTCGGAAAACGCTCCATGGAGACGTCCTGAGACCTCTGGAATAAAAAGCCCAAGGGCAGAGGAGGCCTTGCTCTGGGCTGATGGTTTCGTTCCCCTTTAAAGACCTGCCTGTGAGTAATTAAAGCTCCTGTTTCTAAGCTGCTTGGTATTTTAATTGATTTTCTGCACTGGCTGCCCACAGTGTAGTCATTCAAATCCGACATTTGTCTTGCAAGCCTCGAATGAGCAGCAAGGGAAAGTGACCTTCCCACGAGCCCATCCTGGTGGGAACTGGTTTGCACTGGGAATGCTCCTGGTGGGACCACCTGGATGCCCTGATCTCCACCCTGGAGCAGCTCAGGGCAGGAAGAGCTTCCCACCATGACTTTGTGCCTGTTATTTCCCCTGGCAATTTTTGCTGGGCTGTCCATTTTCCACAGGGGAAGAAGAGATTGATCTCCTGCACGGTCAGAGAAGAGTGGGAGCATGGAAACAGGGATTGATGTTTTCAAAGGAGGTGAGAATACAATTTGCACTGGAATTTTTAATAAAATCACAGAGTTTATTCCAGCCTATAACTTGGGTTGGAAGAGACCTTAAGGATTATCCAGTTCCAACCTCCTGCCATGGGCAGGGATGCCACTCTTTAGGTCAAGTTGCTCAGGGCTCCATCCAACCTGGCACTGAACACTTCCAGGAGGGGAATCAACCTACAACCTACAATCCTGCAACTACAACCTACAATCCTAAATCAATCCCAAACTCTTATCAGCCAAGTGAAAATTTAGGACTTGCTGTTTTTTCAGGTTTTGTTTTTCTTTTAGCAGGACCCCGGAGCTGATGACAAATAAACCAAGCTTTGGAGTGGAAAAATCAAGCTCTGGCAAGTTGGCTAAAAAAATCACTGTCAGTGTGATAAGATTCCTAAATCCACAGAGGGATTTCAGGAGGCCACGTCTCCAAATCCAGAGATAAAGGCAGGTGGAAAAAACAACACCTTGCCCTTCTAGAATGTTTTCTTTTCCTGGCTAATGCTTATGGCCTGTACCTGGGAAAAGCCTCTAGTCAAGAATCCAGGAGGAACAGGGAAAATCCAGCTCCCAGGGCTGAGAGTTCTATAAAGTTGGGAGCCTTCCTGCTGGAGGGATGCATTCCTCTGTGCTGCAGACAGCCTGAGCCTCCAGCCTCCTCCAGGAACTTGAAAACAAGCCATGCATATAATAGGTGCACATTTAGCATGAAAGGAAGATGCTTCACAGAGGACAAATATTAAACTGTAAAATATATCAAGAGACATTTCCTGGGAACACTGAATTTAACCCAGCTCTTAGCTGTGCAGGGAGCTCCCAGGAGCTATGGCTGTGTCTGATGGAGGAACAAAAACCTGGAGGAGGCTTTACAAGAGAAAGCTGCCTGGATTTCCTAGGGAGAAGGGTCAGTGCAGGACTCTGCTCTGCTGTCACCTAAGGGACATCAGTGTGGCTGCTCGGTGTCACACCCAGAGCCCATCCAACCCATCTCCTGCCCAGGCTGTGCTCATCAGCAGAAATATGAATAGTACAGAATAATAGAGAATAATGCTGTTTAAAATCCTGTGTTGGACCCTTTCTTCAAACTGGTCTCATCCCTGCTGGAGCCCACCAACAGTCTGGAATTCCAGAAGATCCTGAAGAAAGGTGTTTGACATTTCAACCCCATTATCTGCCTGGCAGTGCTCGTTTTAGGTTCTAAAATACATGACTAGTAAACCCAGGTGAGGAGAAGCAATGGAAGTTAAAATGGAAGGTTAATCCCATTGCTTCTCAACTTCCCATTTAAATGGGGAATAAAATCCACATGGGAAGCCCCTCCTGGGCAAGAAGGAGGCCTTTACAAAGGTGATTTCACTTGGTCACATGAAGCCCAACCCTTCCACTAACACAAAGCCCTTGTCTTCCTTCAGCAAGTGAGAAGCTGGGAAAAGAGCTCCAAAACAACCTGAGTGTTTTTTTCTTACAGTGTGTGTGGGACTCCAGCCAACAGTTTTGTTTGTTTGGGTTGTTTTTCTCCTTTAAAATAGCATGAGACCATCTCAGGACCTCCCATGCCCTTATCTCTCTGCATGCTCATACATCATCTTCCAGCTGTTGAGACTCTGAGATAGTTATTTGGCTTTTAGAGCACCAAGCTCTTTGCTTATCTCCTTCCTACTTCTGTTCTCTGCACTTCCAGGGAACCTGGTATGGAGACCTGTGTTTCCCTGAGAACAAAAGTTTAGGCTCTTAAGCCACTTATCTGGAGCAAACTGCTGTACCTCTCTTGTTTTGGCTGATACCAGGCTTTATTTAGGGAGGCAGATCCCAGCCCCTGCACAACTTGGTCCGCCTCAGTTTTGGAGACCTGCGAGGGCTCCTCTGAGAGCCTGCAAAGAAGTTTATCCCTTCCCACTGGGAGCCAGCACTGCTGGAACACAACCATCCATGCCCAGTGGACTGCCCCTTGTCCCTTGCTTTGGCACTGATACAACCAAAAGGATTCTCCCAAAGCGTGAGGCGGGGAAAACTTGATCCCCCCAACACGACTGCAGGCAGCCTGCCTTCCTCTGCAGCCTGCCCTCACACCAGCTGGCAAACAGCTCCATGCCATGACTTTCCTGACTCAGGAAAGGCATTGCCACACTTGTATTCCAGAACTGAGCCCTTTGCTGGCATAGAGGATGCAGAGCTGTGTTTTCCTTCCACGAGAGACAGAACGAGGCCTGCAGCTCCCATCAAGGCGAGTGGCTCCAAGCAGTTTGTCACCTCAGGTGCAGGGCTTTTAGCTGAAGGCATCCCTTGGTGATTAAAAGGTCACTAGAGGCAGCAGGAGTTCTTCTCTACCTATTGTAAAGGCTGCTGTAAAAACATGTAAGGGATAAATGCCTGACAGGTGCTCGTATATATGGGGATTCCCACCACAGCAGCTGGGAATCATGGTCCTATAATTCCTCTGAGGGATCCCAGGGACAGCCCAACACCTGAGAAGACTTTTATCAGCTTGGTGCAAGGGCAGCCTGACCAGACTTGGGTGGAAGGGGATGGGGATGTCCTCCCTTACCCTTCTGATCTATTCCCTTCCACTTCTATTTCAGTAAAACAATCTGGCTTGGAAGACACTGGCATTTATTCCTCCTCTTGGGTGAACACTGACTCGGAAAAGCCTCCTGGATCCTATGGATCAAACCAAGGGAAAAGACACCGCCGGGTTCAGTGAAGATCCATGTTGGAACAAGCAGCCAGCTGTGAGAGCAAGCAAGAGGGAGAAGCCAGGCTCCTCCTGGCTTGCAGCGGGAAGGAAAGTGGCGATGCTCAGGGACAGCTTGGCAGGGAGTTGGATTTGGAAAGGGGACAGAGGGAAGTTTCACACCGATGACGCTCACCAGGGGCTTTGCAAATGCCACGTTGGCCTTTTCAGCCTGCACGGGGAAAAGCAGTTTTCACACCTAAGAGCCTTCCTCCACAAGCTGTCTAATGGCACTTTCACAATCAGCAGGCTGCTCTGGAAGGGAGCAACTGCTCCATCTTCTCCAGCTGAGATTCCTTCCCCTCACAGTCAGCGGAGCATGGGGTTATTTTCCAACACTCGTGAGCACCAAAGATGAAGCTGAAAATTAAAATGAGCCAAAGCAGCCCCGTGCCTCCCCCTCCCCACCCCTTTTAATAAAGCTACTGAATATCGTGTTCTCAGCGAAGATTAACCTAAGCTTTGCTCCCAATTATTGTTTCACTCTCCTAAGTACAGAAGCAAGGAAGGGGCTTGACAAATGAACCCAGCTCTGCCGTTAAGCTGCACTTCCACTTCTGCAAGTTTGTCTGAATCCTTATTGCTCAGCGAAATCCTCCCTCACACAAATCACCGGCTGTGTATTCCCAAGGCTTTTTACTGCACTCGGGACTCCAAGCCAGAGATTTTTCAACCCCATGGGGTGAATTCAGACAGGTTTGATTTGCTCTGGCTCTTGTCCCAGGCCCCTACAAAGAGCCCACAGCTCCTGTGGGGTCATGCAGGACACGCATGGGGAAGAAGCATGCTAGAAACAGGTTTTCCTCGCAGTGGAAAAGCGAGGCTGCTGCTGGAGACCAGGTTATTTGGGGACTTGCTCGTTACCACTCAGTGCTGAACACGGTGATGAAATGAAAATAGAAAAGGGAAGAAGGGAAGGATTGCGCTGCTCGGGGCTGCGATGCCTCCAAAGCCCGGCTCTGGGGAAAGCTCTTGATCTCTCAGACCTGCAGTGGCCCCTCTGCAGAGAGGCACAGGGAGGGGGAAAATCCAACCCATCCCTCCTCGCCCTTCTCCCGGCGCAAATCAAGGCAGCTGTGATTAGAGCCAGGGCTGGAGAGGGGAATGTTAAGGGATGGAGGGATCCCACGCTTTCCCCCGCCGGCATGTCAGGCTAATCAGATCCACCAGCTCCTCCCGGCTCTCTGAACGCTGCCCGTGCTCTCCCTGGAGCTCTGCTTTGATTTCCAAGCCTGCGGTGCTGTAGGAACAAGTCTCAGCTGGTTTCACAGCCCGGCCTGGGGTTTAGGTCAGGAGTGGCTGTTGAGATCCGTGGGGCCGAGCCCCTGCCTCGTGTGTTTGCTGCACAAGCTGGGAGCTGCCCTGGAATGTCCATGATCCGCTCCTTCCATCTGCAGGCGCCGCACGGGGCGAGACGGGGGGTTGATTGCTGCTGCTCACAGCAAATGTAGGGCTCCAGCGTGGCAGGAACGTGGAGTTTCCTTGGGAAACCAAAGGATAGGGAAAACACGAGTACAGAATGATGGCAAATCAGCCCCATCACCCTTCAAGGCTGATACACACAGATGTACCACATCTGGGGCAGGCGAGGGATAACCCCGAGCCAGGTGTCTTAGAATGGCTTGAACTGGAGGAGACTCTAAAAATCATCTAATTCCACCTCCCACTTCACCAAGTTCCTCAAAGCCCCATCCAGCCTGGCCTTAAACACTTCCAAGGATGGGACAGCTACAAGTTAAGGAGAGAGAAGGGAGTTGCAGGGGCATTGGTTGTTTCCCTTGCCTAGAACAGAGACTCTGATGGCAAAATCATGGCAGCAGCTGGATGCTTGTAGTCAGGAAAATAAGACAAGTCAGACCTTCCTCAGCTACATCCTATAATAAAAGAAAAAAAGTTGTCCATGTTCTCCCTTCCCCATCCCACTCTGTGAGAGCCAGGGTGTCCTTTATGGATACAGTGAGGAGTGTGAAGGTGACTGTACCTAAGGAAAACACACTTGGACACCTGGTTGCTCCATAAGCCAGTAACATGTAACTGTTTTCTAAGGGGATTTCTGCAAATTGCATGACCCAAGTCCATTTAAACACGGGGAGAAAGCCAGGACATGCCTGATCCCTCTTTGGAGATACCCAAAGGGGTACCTCTGCAACTCATCTGCGGGTGGTAAATAAGGCGTTCGTCTCACAAGCTGCTCCAAAGTGAGCACAGCAGGGTAAGTTCAAGATCAGGACTTGGTTTAAAACATTTTTTAGCCTCAAACCTGGCAGGGAGCAGTTCTTCAGCCTCTGGTGATTTGCCAAAAGGGTCATTTCTTACTGCTAGTAAGATAAGTGAGTGTGTAAACAAGCAGCACTTGTGCCTGGTGCTGCAGGGACACCTCTCCCAGTGGAAGGATTTCTTCTCCTGGATGGCACGGGCAGCCAAGGAGACAGGATGAGTCCTGTCCTGCTGCTCCTTGGCTACTCCATGAGACATCACCACACTGGCAAAGGAGTGTTCCTTACAGACATCATCAAAAGTAGAGCCATGTTTAAAGAGGAAAACATCCTGGTGATAAATAGGCAGAACCTGCAGCCCTGAGCAGCCCATCGGAATAAATCAGTGTTGTTTGAGAGCTGCCCAAGAAGAGACTTCTGGGGATGAAGAAGATGGGACTCTGTTCATAATGCATCCTAAAGGATCCCCACATCCTTCAGCCAGGCCCAAGCAAAACACAGATTAGAGGCTTGGTTTGACTCATGTTAAAGGCATTCTTTTCCACTGAGTTCCACAGAGATTGGATCAGGCACAAAAAGGGAGTGAGGTGTCAATACAGCACCAATTCTTCAGACCCCAGGACCTCATTAGCTGAGATAAAAAATCATTAGCAGTGTAAAAAATCACACCCCAAAACCAGTGCTCTGGAAGTCAACAAATAAATTCCAAGGTGAATTAAAATGCTTAATTTTACCCTCAGTATGGAGCTTTGGTTCTGATTTCAGTTCATCTATGTGGGGTTTTCTTAAATAATATTTTTTTTAACTGAATAAATGAAAACACTATTTACTTCCTTCAGTGGTGCCCTATTTCCAAACTCAGATACAAATCTTGGGGAAAAAATCCTCTTGACCACCTTTCTGTGCCAAAGCTCCATGGCCCAGGGTGGTGAGCCCCAAAGCGATGTCAGAAGGAATAAAAAGTGGAAGCAGGGCTGGAGTTTGAGTGCCAGGATGTGGCATTCCCAATCCCCAGTCCATGGGTCAGCACTGGCATATTGCTGCTTTCCAGCAAAGCACCTGAAAGCAACTTGGGGTGAGTCCAAGAGGTGGGGCTGAGGTATTCCCATGGGAAGGGGTGAGGTGATTCCAGTTTTGGCTGTGCCAATCTCTTCTCTCCCCTGTCAGAATCGATGGTCACCTGCTTCACTACGCTTGTGGCAGACAGGAACAATTCCCTCCCCTTAACACATTGGTTTTATGAACTGCAGCAGATGTTTCAGACCACACATTGCCCTGCTCCTGCCAGAAAGGAGGAACATGGAGTTGTTTGGTTTGGTGCTTTTGGTTTGGGAAAGCCCTCTCAGATCATCAAGTACAGCCGTTCCCCCAGCACTGCCAAGCCCACCACCGCCCATGTCCCCAAATGCCACATATACGCTGCTTTTAAATCCCTCCAGGGACGCTGACTCTACCTGAACAGCCTATTCCAGGGCTTGACAACCATCTCCATGAAGAAATATTTCCCAAAATCCAACCCAAACCTCCCCTGGCACAGCCTGAGGCTGGCTGATCTCACCATAGCGCTCCACAATGGGTGGCTGACGGTGCAGTAGGAATTTTGTCTGGCCAAGCTGCACAGCCAAAGCTGGAGCCCAGCCAGGAGAAGGGGCTCCTACCATCTCCTGCCGTTCCAGCCAGACATCCCAGGAGATCATTAGCAACCGCACGTGACCAGCAGCAATAATTAATCACCAAAAGTTGTTATTTCTCAAAGGCAAGTCATGCTCTGTCTCCACCACGGGTTTGACAGCAGTCAGTAACAGCGCTGGCAATTAAAGTTAGGCAAGATCTGATTAACAAGATAATGTTCACTCATCATCGTCTATCTGTGTCGAGTCCAACCACAGGGCTTTTTTCCCTTAGCTGGTGTTTTTCACGTACCAGGAAGAACAGGGATCATCAGCTCAAGACTACTTTAAGCAGTTGAGCTGGGCTCCAGTTACTCCACTCCTCAGACCCCTTCGGGGCAGACAGGGATTTAGGGAAAGCAGGAGTCACTAGTGCCTTGTACCTGCTCCAGCCAGCAGTGCCAGGGACTTCAGGAGCCATCCCCATGGCCCGGTTCAGTAAGCATCCCTGGATTCCAATATGTAAATATAATAAGAGGATTGCAGAGAAGAGATTTGTCTTGACTAGGAGATTAGTTTTAGATCAAATTTGGCTAATGTGGGAAATGCTGCTGGCGAGGATGTGACCACTTCAATTAGCTCATGAGTGCTTTTCTGCATCCCTGCTCCCACGCCAGGCAGAGCTGGAGAAGAGGAGCTGGAGAGACTCTGAACTCTGAAGGCAAGGGCAGCAGAAGCAGCCCCTGCTCACCCAGAGGTGTTTCAGCACCGAAGCAGCAGCCCTCAATCGAGCGTTTGCGCGCGGTGCCTGCGCGTTTCCCAAGCACGGTGCTCCCACACCTCCTCCCTGAACCCGGTGCCCTGCTCCTCCTTGAGCTCGGGTGTCCCCAGGGACACGTGGTGCTGCCAGCTGTGCCACAAGGGCACTGGGACAGGAGGGAAGAGATTGCACAGGTCGGAGCAGGAATCCACTGCCAGCACTTTGCAGCCTCCTCCCTCACCGTGGGCCAGGCTGTTCAGAGAGCAACGCCTGCCTCACCACCACAAACGCGCTATTATTCTCCAGAAATTAAAAATAAATACATCTCAAAAAGGGGATTGAGGTGCTCCTAAGGGAAGCAGAAATAAGGAAAAAGCCATCTGCATCAGAAGGTTCTTGGAGAGAAGAAGCCAGAGTGGGAAAACCCCTTGGCTTGCATTAACTGCTAGTGCAAGGTCACTTTGAGGCGTGGAGTGCTGAGAGGTGCAGGACTCTCGTTGAGGAAGCTCTGATATTCCATCAAACCTTTAATCACCTGCCTGTGTCTCCTTTCAGGTAAATGGGCAGCAGCTTGGATTTCGAGGGTGCAGGCATTCCAGCCAGGAATTGCATCCAGCGCCGCACCTCTGAGCACTCACAGGGTGTTTGCACAGCCGTCCTTCAACACCTTTAATGAGACTCAAGCCAAAGCAGTTCCTTTGCCACTTTGTAGCCCAGCTCCCACTCATCCAAGGTTTGATCCCACCATCTGCCTCCTCCAGATGTCCAGGATCCCAGCATCAAGCACCTCTCCGGCCTTGGAGGGGTCACCCACTCCGAGCTCCCTAGCTCAGGCAAATCCAAAGACCTTGGAGACAGAAACTGGAGACATAAAAGGCTTCCTGGCCAGGACAGCCCCCAGGATCTTTCTCCTCAGCATGTGTCCAACCTGCTCCTCCATTCTGCCAGGTGAAGGTAAGGAAAGAGGCTCTTGGGCCACCAGGGAAGGCCCAAAACCTTTATTTCAAATCCTGAGGAGTCTCAGAGGGAAAAGGTTAGGGCAAGGCTCAGCTTTTTGTTCAACATGTGCTGACTGTGCCCTGAAGTATGGGACTTCTAGACTGATTTGGAATATTATAATAGTGCCTTTGTGCCATTTGAAACCAAATCAAAGAAAATGTTCATAAATAGCCCTTGTTAAAGATGGATCCATTTATTTTTTCCCATCCAATTTCCATTCCTTCCTTTTGCCGCATTTGTTAATTATCCAGTATGCATTTGCTTAAAGAAAGCATTTTTCTAGCCTTCACAATCCATCTTCCCATCCTAATGGATCTTGTGGTAAAGTCATTATGGAGACTTTATGAAATCACAGTTATTTCCATGACAACAGTGATGTAATAAAGGTGGGATTATGACATTACTGCAAGATCGAGCTGAAGGACAGGATGGATTTGTTTACCCCAGACAGGGCAAGGAAGAGACTTCATTCATCCAATGTTTCCAAAAGTGCCTTAAGGAAGGGACGTTTTATATCTGGGGTTTTATTTTCTTTTGTTTTACACTTATTTATGAGGGCTCCTTCCCAAGGAACGTAGTTCAGTAAGTTTGAGAGGTGCAGCCTTGCCGAGGATATATTTACCCATCTCTACGAAGGGAAAGATCATCCCTTTGAGACTCAGGGCTCTTACCTTTCCTGAAAGACATCAGTGCCTGCTGGGGAAGGGTTTTCCACCAGTTTAAAGGACCAGCAGGACAGAATTTTCCCCTTTCATGGGTGGCTGATCTAAGCTGCTTTCTCTTCCAACATTTTAATCAAGAAATCACCTGCCGATGGATCACAGCATGAATTGGCTCCCCATGAAATTAGGTTTGAAAATGGCATTAAACCCCTTTCTTCTCCTTCAGGGAAACAAAACCAGCCTGGGTCTCGCCAGCAAATTCCAAGCCAAAACCCACTTTTCTCTCAAACCCAGACACAGCAGTGAAGTCCCTCTTGAAGTGATTTTTAGCTCGCTCGCTCTTGAGCAATCACAGAGTAAACTTAGGTGAAAATGACACAGCAATTCCTAAAGGATCAGAACATGGAACGCCACGAGACAGCTTTGAAGATAGCTGGGGTTTCTGGTTTGTTTTTTGCAAGGAGAAAAGATGAATATTTCATACGGTACACGGTTCAAAAGTTGATTAATGTTTCAGTGTGTGGAAAACCAAGCTCAAGAGACAAGTTTCCTCATGTAAAATTCTTTAAGCTGACAGCAGGACTTGTGTGGCCAACTTCTCCAAGGGGGAAAAAA
Organism: Poecile atricapillus; assembly: GCF_030490865.1. Classification (NCBI taxonomy): domain Eukaryota; kingdom Metazoa; phylum Chordata; class Aves; order Passeriformes; family Paridae; genus Poecile; species Poecile atricapillus. The sequence goes on from NC_081254.1 coordinate 5,201,356, forward strand.
CCCTTCAAAACCTCTCCTGCCAGGGGCTTGGTGCAGTCTGAGAGTGTGGTTAGCTCAGGGCTTGACCTACGAGCGTGTGGTGGCCCTGCTTTGTGACAGACCACATCGTGAAGGTCCACAACACTTCTCCTCCCCGATTCCTGCTTGACCAACGGGATGCTGTCAGGCTGGAGGAACCTTCTCTACTTCCTCAGGAGCTGGCGAGGAGCTGTGACCCCAGTACACCCGGTACATAAAGATACAGAGGAGAGCCCAAAACTCCCCTGCTCTGAAAGCTCATCTGCTCCAAGTCCAGCCTGAAGCAGCTGGTGCTGCCCCAATTCCCGCTCCTCTAAGCCCTCCCAGTATCTCTTCATTGACAGAAGGGAAAGACCGTAAGGCCAGGCAGACGTGTTAATGAAATGTGAATTATTAACTGCGGCGTGCTAAGGGAGATAGAAGCGGAGGGATGACATTTTGCCATTAATATGTAAAATGGGCACCTCTCCCTCCTTTTGCTGGAGGGGAAGAGCAGACTCCAGCCTGTGTCCCATTCCAGGGCCAGGATGGGTAATGAGATAACACGATTGCTGTGTCTCTCGCCCTTTTTCTTTCTTTCTTTCTTCCGTGATAAAAGGACAGAGGGAAATGCACACAATTAAAAGGAGGATTCCAATCGGCCCCGGAGAGATTCAATGAATAATAATGGACCTCCAGCTGCTAATGTGCTTAAGGACTTCCAAGTCTCAAGTGTCTAACCAGCTTAAGGGTCCGTACCACAGACTTCATTTCTATCCGTAAATGGGAAAGGCAGGGCAGGAGCAGGAGGGGGGCAATCCTGCCCCTGATTACAGATGGGATCATCACTGAGCCCTTCACGAGGATGATGTGACAGCAACAAAAGAGTAAAGTCAACTTAACAGCACCCTCAAAGCCAACACCAAGTGTGGGGTGAAGAAGGTCCTTGCTTAACAACCCCCGTGTGTCACCTACACTTGTAGTCCCCCCAAAATACCTCAGAAGAGGAATAAAACCAGCTTCCTCTGTGCAGCTCCCGGTGAGGGAAAGGTCTCTGCTGTGGTGTGACCTGCAGTGCCTGCTCGTCTCCCACACCTTCCCTGCGGAAGGGACAGAAGATGTACCACATGGACGACAGCCAAATCCACATAAAAATGTCCACCTGAAGATTATCAGAGGGGTTTTTTTCTGGTACTTCCTTTGTTTTTTTGTCTCTCTCTCCCATTAATGCTTCTCTCTCTCTCTTTCACAATCCATTAACTTTCCCCTTGCAGTCTCCCTTTCTGGGCCCCCCTGACCAAGACAGCCTCCTCTCCTTGACCCTCTCAGGTTTCTACCATGCTCATAAATTTCCATGGAGGATCAAGGAAAAGACTTGCAGAGGGGGAAGAGCAAAAGACAACGCAGAAAGCACTGTCCCAGCCTTGAGTTCTCCATGAAGTTGTGTTGTCCCCCTCCTCCCCATCTGAAGGTTATAGGGTAACTATCACAGATTCAGGGAACAGCAGCTTCAGAGGCTAGCAATGAGATGATCAAAGGAACAAGGAATGTTAGCTAGGTGTGGGCTCCTCAGCCCTGGAAAGGGATACGACAGAGATCTGAGAATCACAAGAAAAGCTGTTTCCATCTCTCCTGGAGCAAGAACTGGGGGCATCAGAGGAAACTCACCAGTTCAGAACAAACGAAATGAGCTATTTTTGTACCCAGCCTGTCTCTATGCCATGGGACTCCTCAACAGAGGAGCTGTGCCTGCCTGGAGCTCAGAAGAGTTCATAAAAAAATATCTGAATTTTTCTAGCCAAGAGCTTGTGTGCAGAAGCTGTTAGGTACAAATACATCACTTGTGGGTGAGGAGGTCCCCGGTCTACAAACCACAGGAGGCTGGGGAAATATCCCAGAGAATCCCCACTGCTGGTGACCCCGTACTTACACAGGTTTCCAGGAACACGTCCCAGGATCGGGGATCTCGTGTTTGGGGAACGCCTGGTCTGACCCTGCACGGCTGCTATCGTGCCTTCACACCTCGCTAGTTCCAGACAACACATCCCCTCTCCTCCAGCTTTGGGGGAAACCTGCCGGATCCGTAGGCAACGGCACGATGTCACGCGGAGCAGGAAGATGGATCGGAGTTTAACGGGAATAGCTGCTGGCAGCGGGGACGGAGGAGGGAACGGTTGCATAAGCCGGCACTGGAGACTCCCAGTCCCTGGCACAAGAGGCAGGTACAGCACTCGACACAAAAGGGTTGAAAGAGAGAAGTTGTGTAAGGTCGAGCACGTGTCAGCCCTGCACGGCTGAATCATGCAAGTTTAAAGCCTTCAAAGCAGGATAAGATCTCGGCGCAGCCACGTGCGCGCTCGTTCCTTCAACCTGAGGTTGGGGAAACAACGGGAGTGCACAAGCGAAAGCAGAGCGGGGTAATTAGCTAATTAGGGGGAGCTGACTAATCAGCTAATTTACAGAGGCTTCTCATTATTATTGATGGAGAAGGAATTCTGGAAAGCCCTGGCGTGGAGCGAGATGGAGCCCACCGGGCAGAGGGAGAGGGCGTCTCGCCTCAAGCAGGGCATGCTCAGAACCCACTGGGGTGGGTTAAAACCTCGGCATCTCCTCAGCCTGACTGGTTTTGTGCTGCTGAGGGACAGAACCAGCCCTGCTCACGCTCCCTCGGCAAAGGAGCTGCTCTGACTGCTCTTCTTCTGGGCAAGAGGCAGGAGAGCAGAAGTTCTCCTCTGTTTCGAGCTGGCAAAGGGAGATTTATTTGCCCAGAACTCAACAGCTCTATTTAACCTTCTCCTAAATGCTGCCCGGGCAGCTCAGACAACTCAAGTGCTGAAACAATACCATCTAATGAATGCCCAGGGTGGAACAACGCTGTTGCTTCCCTCTCCTTTGAAAGATTGCTTGGCCCAGTGAGACAAATGTCAATAAAGAGAAATTTAAGCTGTGAAGGGAGGAGAGAAGGCGAGAACACGGATGCCCAACCTGCAGCTCTACCCAGCTCTCCTTTCCTTCCCCGTTCCCTTCCCCTCCGATGTCCTTGTGCATCTCCAGCAGCAATATCACACTGCTGCTATTCCAGCCAGGATGGATATTTGAACAGCCTTGGATCAATATTTGTGCAAAGGGAAAGCTCGTGCATCACAGGGCTACAAATTAACCTCTTGTCCCGTTTCCACGCTGGCACAGGAGGCCCGCAGGAGCAGTGGATTCCCCTGGGGAAAAGTGGGACATACGTCTCATAACACAGGAAAAGGAGAGTAATAATAAAAAAGAGTAATAATAGATCCAACCCCAGCTCACACCCTTTTTTTACATCTCTCCATCAGGTTTGGGGTGGGGGGAATAGCTTTTCTTAATTAGCATCCTAACCTTTTCTAAACAGGTTCAAGGGTGTCTTGGCAGGCTCGGGAAGTGGTGTGAAAGCAGCACTGAGTAACAGCAGCAGAATTAGTCAGGTGTAAAAGAACCTTGCTTTTCCTTTCTGGGGACATGATTAGGGCACCAGTAATGAGAAATACAAAGAACATCCAAGGTTGCAGAAACCTGTTTTTTTTCCCCTTATTAATGGGAAGCATTACCTCATAATTGCATGCTCGGGAGTGGAAAATATTTCTCGCAGCGTAAAAATCACTGATCCCAAAGTCCTGCCTGAGCTGTCACGGCTGCCACCAGCCGCACTCGAGTTCAGCCCACTGGCAGATGTCAGGTGTGTCCATATTGCCTACGGAATGAGATCCATGGCCAAGCCAGTCCCTGCTCCTCGAGGTTGCGCTTCCTTCCCCCACCTACACGTCTACGGACACATGGATGCACCAAGAGAACAGCTTTGCCTTGGACTGTTCAGCCCACGCTCCACACGATCCCAGCTGGATTCCCCAGAAGCCTGGTCCACAAAATCTGAGGGATATTTGCAAAACTCCTCCAATGTTGCTTCCCTTTCTGAATCACCCTTCCTGCCTCACGGCAGTGATGGATCCACCATTGTGCCAGATTTGCTGTCCCATTTCTAGAGAGCTTTCAGGAGACTCTGCTGGTTTCCTGTGGTGGATTTTCCACCCAGCCTCACTCTGACAACCTTCTAAAGAGGAGCTGGAGGTTTCCCTCACAAATTTTGCCTCAGCTGGACACAGCCAGTGTCTGGATCTGTGCAATTGCCCTTCCCTTCTCCAGCCTTGCAGCACAACGGTGGGACAGCAGGGGCTTGGATTGTGGCTGTTCACCACATGGAAAGGAAAGGATTGCCAAATTCACCCCAGGAGAGCGAGCAAAGACATTTAAACAAAAAGAAGGGCTTTTGGCTCCTTTAGTCTGCAGGGCCAGACACTCGATGACGCTTGCTCCTGCTTTTTCCTCACATTATTTGCCATATTTAGCCCTCTTTCATCCTGCCTTGCCATCACACTGAGCAAAGAGGGAATGGCACTCGACCAGTGAGGGGATGGACGAGACAAATTTGCTCACTGAATAATGAAACGTGTTTTTTTCCTCCTGCTCAGCCTCTGCCTGGGTCTTGTTTCTGGTTTGCAGCAGAGATGCTCCCCTTTTCTCCGCCTCTCTTCCAAATCCAAGGAAACCGTTTTGTTTGGGTGGGAAACACAATTTCAGAAAAACAAAAATATTTTTGGCTGTCAGAGGAATTTGCAGGCAGAAAGGTGCCAATTAATCTACATTATAGCGAAATTAGCCTGGTATTAAAACGATAGGAGGATGACAAGGGAGAGATCAGCCTCTAATGTCCTCATTAGCCAGTGGTGCTCCTTGTGAGCTTTCCATCAGGTGAAGGAAGCTGTCTGGTTGCACTTCATTAGCACCTGGGTTAATGACAGATAAGGAGGCAGGGAGGTGGGCTGTCCCCACACCCTTCCTGCCATTCTCCTCCACGGCTCCTGGATGGAAGTTGATGCTTCCCTTGTCTCCTGTTGCTCCTCTATTTGTAATGGCAAGACAGGTGGAACAGGGTGCGTTTTTCCCACTCCTGGCACATGAAAATGGAGCTAAACTGAGGAAATCTCCCTTGACACCCTCACAAACTCTTCCTGCTTCCCTACAACTCCCTGTGTCCTCCTTTCCTCCTTGGCTTTCACAAGATTTTTGCCCCCTCGACATCCTGAGTTGCTTTTTCACCACTCTGCTTGCTGGCAGCTGCTCAGCTCCCTGAGCGACCCTTCTGATTCTCTCCTCTCCTTCTGCCAACCCTGGCTGTTAATTTTATTGTTAAACTTTGGATTTGGTTGTTTTGGGGTTTTTTTTGATGTTTTTTCAGCCTCACTGAAGTCAGGTCAGATTGTCCGTCAGCACAACGTCAGGTTGCCAGCAGATGAAGGACGACTCACGGGGCAGACAACAAGAAGTAAAATCATCACCATCATAATAAAAACACAAAAAATCCCCCCAAAGAGTTGAGACCTTCTCAGAGAGGATGCAGAATTGCTCGAGGGTCTCCCTCCAAAAGTGCCCCTGGCCTGCAAGGTGGTAGGATTCAGACACATGGCAGCAAAGATAGGAACAACTTCAGTGGGAGCTGGGCGTTATCTATGGAGGGGCAGGGCACATCTGCCTGAAGACATGAATTATGCACAAAACCAGGCACAGGGACAGCTTGGAGGTAAAGATGGAAACAGCTTTGATTTGTGCTTCTGAAAGGGCCCTCCAGCATCAGCTGGAAGGGGAACAGAGAATTGTGAATATCCTGAGTTGGAAGGGACACACAAGGATTGTCGAGCCCAGCTCCTGGCCCTGCACAGGACAGGCTCTTCACGAGAACATGTGGAGCAGGAATAGGATGGGAGGATGCACATGGACCTCTGCTGGGTACAGCAAGATGCTGGCAGGTTATGTATGAAGAGATCTATACCCATCCTTCATTTTCTGCCTTCTCCCTGAGCATCCTCCCTTGGCTGGAGACACACTCTGAGCTGAGGTGCTCATTTGACCTGCCTGCTTCCCAAATCAGCACACCTTTCAAAGGAGAGCCAGCCTTCCTGGGCAGCAGGGACGAGCCTGTAACCTGAAGCTTTGCAGGAATGGCTGTCCTGCACGGGAATCCTTGCTGGTGCACGTCATTCTTCCGTGGGATGGAAGAGACTCTGCAATGTCACTGGGAGCAAGCATATGAGGTAAAGCCAGGAGAGGTTACTACAGCCAGAAGGGGGTTTTGGACCTACAGGCTATGTAATTTTTTCCTCTCTGAAAGTCACAGAAGACCTTTCCAGATCCAAATGTTTCACACATTAGCACCGCCACCCATTTGCCTCCAAATTCACTCCGTAACTGCGCCTCACAGTCCCTCTCTCACAACCACCCCCACTTTATGGACTGCCAGAAGCAGGGAGACAGGCACCAGAGCCATGCCAGCCAAAATCATGGGCCACCTTTTCCTGCATCCTGGAAAGAGCAGCTGGAGGGTGGGGAGAAGGCGGCTTTGTGATTAAATAGCATCACAACACAGCAGGTCCTGCAATGCGAGCCCTGAGACGGCTCCTTTGGCTGTCTCTCGCCCCTGGATTTAATTCCCTGCATGTCTGGGGTGCTTTAGCAGCCCCCCTTTCCCAGATCCAACAGCACAGGTCAGCCTGCACTGGGACACGAGCGGCAAAGCTTTGCTTTTGGCTCCTTCCCAATCCCAGTGTCCCAGTACCACCCGACACTGCTCTGCCGCCCCTTCCCTCCCTCCCACGTGCTCTCCCCCCTCCTTCCCTTGTTCCTTTTAATTAGCAACTTTTTCTTTGTTCCCTTTAATTAAGCGAGGGGAGGGCGAAGCTGCTGTCAGCCAGATGAGTTATTTTCCCCATGCTCAAGATCAAAGGCCGGGAGCTCCCGGCTCGTCCTTAATTTGGGCAGCGTCTTTGGGCAAAAGCCTCTCTTCTTTGTGGTTTCTCCGTGGATGGCGGTGGGGATGCTGGGCTGGAAAGGGAGGGCTGAAACCCAGGAGGGGGAGCTGGGAGAAGGACTTTGGCTCGTCTCCTTTAGGGGAGAAGAGGAATTTGGGTGGCACCTGGACTCAGCGTGTGGGCACCTCAGGCAGGTTTGCTGATGCCTGGGTGTAAAACCTGATGGTCCAGACACTCCCCTTGGGGAGGGGGACAGGACCAGGTTTGATGTGGAAGGGTTTTAATGGAGAGAGAGCGCTAATTATGGGAAAGTAAAGGCAAATGTGGGAAAACAAACCACTGAGAGATTTGAGAAAGAGAGGCCTTAGCTGAAGGTAGGGGAAAGGACCATGGTATGGTGTCATTCTTTTCAAGCACTCTGTGTCTGTCTGCAGGGGCAGAACATATCTGGGGGTGCCAGAGCTTCCAAGACATTGAGCTTCCATTTAATTTTTAATTTGGATCTAGCACCACAATGCTACAGGACTGGAGGTTTCCTCACCCTGAGCTCAGAAAATCCTTACCTCACTCCAGGGATTTGCACCTTAGAACTGGAGTCTCTGTAATTTTATCTCTTTGGGTCCGTGGGGCTGTAACAGGGTGAAGTTCTTATTTTACAGAGCTTTATCCTGTTATTAAAAATGCCTTAGAGCCTCTCTGTCTCACAAGCCATGCTGTATTTTTTGTCCTTATCGCTCCTGCTTATCTGTGGCATGTCCCAAATTTTCCACATACGATTTTAAATAACATTTTGGGGGTAAAACAGGTCATAATTTCATGCTGGAACAGAGAACCCCAATGCTCTACCCCATGCAGCATCACCCTGAAATATGGAAAGTGTGAGTAAATCCAAACTTTGAAAACACCTCCCGCCCAGCTCATATCTAAAATTAAAGAAACAAACCAAACTCATCATCTAAGATTAAGGTCCAGAGTGCTGTCTTGTAACTGGGTATCAGAAGGCAGAGGGCTGTTAATTAACTTTCTATTGACGAAACAAAGCACATGGAAAGGAGCCTTGCTAATCTCTTTTGTGCTAATCAGCACACATTATTAATTTGCTGGAAAGAAAAAAGAAAAAAAGGGGAAAAAAAAGGTCCTCCTCTTCCCACTTAAACTCAGGTTTAATAGGGCTGGAGCGTGGTTTCACATTTCCCAGGCTTCATTCTTCGGATGACATATGTTGCAGTGCATTTCCTAGTGCATTATGAAGCTTCAGCATAAATAATTCAAGCTAAACTCCAGTTGTTAAAATAAACGAGTAAAGTGTCTTTGGCAATTAATTATTCTTCCTTCCTCCTGCCTTCCCCCTCCCTGTCAAAAGTACAAGCACATGTGCCACAGCCCAGGAGAATGTTTTGGTGTGACCCAGGGCATCCTGGAATGTTTTAGCTGGCACAGGGGGGATCTGGATGCTCAGGTTCGCTGGAAGTGCCTGCTCAGCCTCAGGGAAGCCGGGAGGTGTCAGCAATCTGATCCAAAAAAAAAAACCTCAGAAAACTTCAGGGATTCACTGCCCGATGAATTCCCAGTTAACCAGAGGATCTGTGCAGCTCGAGTTTTCACTGGGATGAGGTTCAAGCTCTGGCTGGCCAGTTTAAAAAGTCTAAATAAATGGTGATACCCCCCCCATTCCCTGGGTCCTTCCAGGTGGACACCACTTCCACAGGGACACTGGGACACTCAGTGTCCATGGCTGGTCCTGCCTGACCCCATCTGGAGTTTTCCTCCTGCAGCCATTTGGGAAAAAAAGTATTTCCTTGCAGGAAAGGAAATTTCCTTGAGGATTTCCTCTCTTACCGCCCTCCTCCCACTGCAGGATGCCCACTCAGGATGGGGCTTTATTTTATTGCTCCCGATAATTCCCTGCTTGCCCACATTGCCCAAGTCACAGCCCTGGGGTGGCACTGAGCCCAGGTATCCCTCTGTGAGCTGAGGGATTGCCACCCCGCTGTGCCCATCCAAGGGTTGTGGTAGCCCAGGACTCACCCAGGAAGAACCATCACTTTGCTTTCCCACGTGTTTCCTTGCTCCTCTCCCTTTCCTCAGCCCTGCCAGCTCCGGTTGCTCTCAGGCTGCTCCTGGCACAAAAATGTTGCCTGGGGAGGCACCCCCAGGCTTTCCTCCTGCCCTGGGATCCAGGCAGGAATGCATATCTGCAGGCACAGTTCTGCTGGACAATAAACACCTTCCCCTCTCCCCAGACTGCCACGGGCACAGCCTTCGGCCACCAGGATGAGGTGGGGGGACCAAAGCCACGGGATACATCTGCCAGCAGAGCTGGACAGATGGGAAAACCCAGGCATGAAACAAACCCCACAGATGTTTCACGACCAGCCATGAAAAGTATTTCATTTAGCAGCTCGGAGCTATTTTTGGAAATCACTTAACTCTTTCTATTTTTTTTTTCCTGCATCTCCTTTTTTCCCCTCTTTTCCCCACACTCGGTCACTGGAGCTGCTCACACACCGGATGGTTCTGCCAGAGGAAAATGATCCTCCTGCTGCCTGGTGCCCACCAGAAGTCAGAGGTGCCTGTAACAACATCCTATCCCATCACTGCAGGAAAGGGGAGATGCTGTGAGAGCACGAGCTGGCTGGCCATGGGAGGATGGACATCCAGGATGAGAGAAAAACTGACTTCCCCAGTTAAAAAGAAAATGGAAATTCTATAAAGGAGAGGGGAGCAGAAGTAGGGAAGCCTCTGAGCAATCCTGGGAAGTGCTTTCCACACCTCACTACATCCACCTCTGTTCCAGGATCACAAACTCTCTAGGAGCAAAACCAAGCTGCCACAAACACCGGTTTTTACTCCTACAATTGCTCTTCACCTTCCCCCTGACAGCCCCCTGGAGCAGGGCGGGGCGAGAGAAGATGGACCACTGACCCAGGACGAGGGGATGGGGCACTGGGGAGGCTCTCACTGAGACAGTCACAGAGCCGGAACGCTGGCTGGAGAGGGAGAGTGGAAATTCCCATCGGGAGAAAGTGACCATGATGGATGGCACTCCCGTCACCCATCCCCACAGCTCACCTCCTACCGTTTCTCTTCACTTATTTCTTTCTCCTCGCCCTTTGTTTTTCTAAGGGAGGGTGGGTTTTAGCCTTTGTTTTTTTGGTGGCTAAAGCTTTTCTGCCCCTTCTTGGGTACAGAAGCATCCAGAGAGACCCAGTCTAAATCAAGGCCACGCACAGCACTGCCCATCCTCGCCCTCCAGCCCGTGCTTTGCCTCCACAGATGTGCACATCCCAAAATCCAGCCTGAAGATGCCCCTAAGCCCAGCCTGCTCAGAAGGTGAGGGGCTGCAGAGGGGGGTCCTGCCACATCTCCCAGCTCCCACAAGGTGGCAGGTCTCCATAATTGTTTTATCCCGATCAGAAGCCCACCGGCAGCAGCCGCGCTCTGAGTCCCAGCAAGCTGCTTTCCATGAAGTTGTTTTCCGTGGTTCTTTTGTACATGTAAACTGTGATTTTCATGGAATGAATGCACCTGTATGGATTTTTTAAAAGCAGCACATAAAAAATTAGGACAAGGCACAGCCAAATCCTGGCTCCTTGTGCGTCCTGGGTGATTGCAGAGTTCAGAGCAGACACGTGGCAAAGCAGGAAGATGCCGGCAAGGCAGAAACCCAGGAGGGAACAGAGAGGTTGTTCAACAAGGTTCAGAGGGTGGGGAGGAGATTTAGAGATTAGGCCAGATCAAAAGGATAATTATTTTTGTTACATCTCCCTATCTGCATCACCCCACCGGTTCTGCGAGCAGCCGGGCTGATTTTTGAGTTTCCAAGCATGCCTGGTGTAAGGAACATGTTTCTAAAGCCTCAGCAATAAATTCCAACCTCTCACCAGATCTACCTGCTGTGTGATCAGGAGCCAGAGAGGCAAACCCTGTGAGACCTGGAGACATAGTTTCCAAAACCTGGAAGGTTTAGGCTGCAAATGTTTCCCTTGACAGCTCCAAGGTATCAAGGAGCATCAATGCAGGTGCACAGAATCCCCCCAGAAATGAAGCAGCTCTATTTGCTCAGAGTTTGGCACCTCAGTTTGGCTCCCAACGCCACCAGGAACTTGCTGGTTCCCTGCTTAACTTAGGAAAAGCCACCCATCCCATATAAAGCATGGCTGCTTGTCCCAGGCTGCCCTAATGCCCTCACACACATCCAGCCACCAAATCCCCGGCCGTAAATGGTGGGGAGGAGTGCAGGATTTACCTCCCTGCTGCACCTGAAGCACCATCCTCAGCTGAGGAACCCCCTCCAGGAGGAGGAATTCCCGGTGGCGAGCCCTGAGAAGGGATGAGAGGGATCAGAGCACCTCAGAGCACCTTGGCCACAGCTCCCACCCCTCGAGCAGCTGCAGACCGTGGGTGAATTGGGTGCTTGGTGCGGGTGAACGTCAATGTGTGGGTGTGCAGCAGCTCTGCCTGCGTGGAATCAGCTTCCCACTCGTCCACGAGTCACCAGCTCCATGTCAATGCCACAAATCTGGTCCCCAGAAGCCCCTGGCCACCAGGACCCTTCTCTTCCACGGGAAAAGAGGAACAGGATGCTCCCTCTTGCTAAGGCCAGCTATGTGACCACAGATCTTGATGATTGCCCCAACAGCTTTTGGGGCTCCCTGTCCCTCTCCTGCCGCCACCAGAGTCAGCTGTCTGCTCCCAATTCCATATCAATACCGTGCTTAATTCACAGGGCAATAAAAGTTAATTAATGCCATAGTTACAAAGCCATTACAATGTAATTATTGTTTAATTGGATTATAAGTTATGCAATTTCCGACAAAGTGCTTATTGCTTATGTAATAAACCAGAAGATATTTACAAAGTGATGAATTGCTGCTGCGTTAAGCACCCAGAATAGCGTTGGGATGGGGGCTGCATTTCCTTGGCTTCGTTAGGAACCCCTTGATGTGTCACCCATGGATCAGCCTCACCTTCTGCTGCAGCCCTGACACAGCTTCCCAAATCTGCTGGCGTTTAGGCCTCTACAGACAGTGATTCCAGAGAGGGGAAAAAGAGAATAGAGGGGAAAAGCTCCCAAGCAGCAGAGTATCAATGCAGGATGCTGCTCTCCCCGCTGCTCTTTCCCGTTGGATGAGCTTCATCGTTCCTCCCAGGAGATCTCACCACATCCCTGCACCCAGAGAGCTTTGGGAACACACAGGGCAGCGCCTCAGAGCAGCACCTGGGGCTAGGGATGACTTCAGTGGTATCAGAGGATGGTTTAACTCCCCCTTAGCAAGGCTGCTGGGATCTGGTGAGCGGGAGAGGGCACCCACGCGGCAGAGCCGGACCCACTGGGCATCCCTGAAAGCAAAAGGGACCAAGCATATGGAGCTCCACCAGCTTGGAATGCCCAAATTCTGCCCCACAAGTCTCAGTGCACCCCAGACAAGCTCTGAGTCATCAAGCTCCTGCCCAGGAAGGTTCTGGAGCATCAGGATCCCTGCGCAGCAGCCCGGGAGTGCTGTGCAGTCAGTGGCTCAGTGCTCTTGAGAGCAGTGAATTAAAAAGAAAAAAAAAAAGAGGGGTTTTATGATTAATATTGCTGCTGGGATAATTACTGTTATTACTACTATTATTACTGTTTGGATAGGGGCTTGTCATGGTTCATTTGGGGAGGAAAAAGTCACAGCCTGCTCATGGGAAAATGGGTGAAACATGCTGAAGGCCGTTCATTGCATGACTCAGGGCCAAATAACCCTCATTTTTTTTCTGCCATGAAATATTATGAGCTGCCTAATAGGCAGCCAGAGCCTTTTTGGCTACCCCCACACACCTCCCTGAAATTCCCTGCTCCACACACAGCCCATCTGACCCATGGAGCAAGGCCCCATCCCGCTCCTGAGGCTCCTGCAGTTAAAAGGAGCTGCCATAAAAATGCAACGGAGCAGTTTTGTTTTTTTTTTTCCAGCAGAAAATGCAGCTGCTTTGAATTCCCAGCAATTAAAAGTTTGACTGGAGTGGGGGGAGGGAACCATTTGAAATTCTCTCACGCTCGCTTTGTTTACTTTTATAAGCTCTTTGTAACAATTTTAGGTTGCTGCATTGTTATCTAAACAAGCTGCTTCTCTGAATCTGACTTTCTTATTTTATGGGAAATTCTCAGCTTTCTGCCCCTGAGTTAAAATAAATAATAAATCAACCAACAACCTGGAAACAGCCTGAATATTCCAATCCCAGCTCCCAATCCAGCTGTATTGAACTGGATCAAGTGGACATCCTCCCAGCCACTTACTTTCATGTGGCACCGCCTGAATTATCTCTTTGTGACATTTCCAGCTCTGAAAGCGCAGTGCAGAGGGATTTGGGATGTTGCTTTTGTGAATGGTATTTAAAGCTTCTTTTCATAACCCTGACCCGGTTTAGCCTTTAACGTAACAAATCAATCTTCCCTTTAAATTGTTTAGCTTCTGGCCAAACACGGGCGGCCTTACTGATGTAAATATTATGTTTGCTCACTTTATAAGCCGGCACGCTCCTGCTGCCCTGTAGGATTGCTATAGGATCCTCACACAAAAGAGGCAGAGGGATGAAAACATCCCGCTCACACTCCGGGCCAGGGGGCTCTCCCAGGGCATAGGGTGGCACCGCTGTGCACACGTGGGAAAGGGGTCACCAACCAGGCAAACTTCAGCTGATCTCTGCCAAACAAAGCACCTGCGTTTGGTTTGCAGCATCTCCCCTGTCACCTGCTGCTCCCTGTTTTCCAGAGGCTGCTCACGGTGAGGTAAAGGAGAGTTCTGCTACTGAAAACAGATTTTGGGTGGTTGTTTTTTTTCTCTCTCTCCAAACTCATTACTTTGGGCATGACTACACAAAAAAAAAACTTTCTCTAAGTTTTCTAGCTCCAGTTTACAGGCCAGCCACCAAAAATCAAGCTCCAAGCACAGAACCATTCCTATTATCCAAGAACATCTAATAATATTTAATCCCGCTAAGCTCCTGAACACACCGATACCTTCTAGCAATAAGAGCTGAGCCTTAATTAACAGAGGTTAATTAATAAGCCAGAGAGTGGGAGGAGGAGGGAGGGGCAGCTTCACAAGGGAACCTGGATACCTCTCCTACACCTCAGCAAGCTCCCAATGTGCTGCTGTGACTTTCTTTTCCGAATGGTTTCTAAACTCCTGCTCTGCCTCGACTCACAGAGCCCAAAATAAAGGATTGGGGTGTGGATGCTTGGCCATGGCAAAGCCCACGTTCCCTGCTGTCCCTCAGGAGCCCATGGCATGTCTGAAAAGGAAGTTTGAAGAGGGGAAAGCAGCAGGGCTTTCTGCAGGAGCCAAACCCAAAGCTATTACGGGTGTTTTACGAGCTTTACTCTTCCCATTTTCTGTCTGGAGAGACGCAGCCGACGGGCCAGCTCGGCACGCTGCCCGTGCCAACCCCTGCTTCCCTGGGAGGAAGCTTCCCAGGCTGGCAAAGCCACATGCCAGGCTCATCATGAAGCCCTTCACTCAGCTCTTTTACCCCCTGGGACATCCCCATCACCTGGGCTCACCCATTGCAGCCACCAGGTTCCGCGAGCCAGTCCTGCTCCGTGGGCAAACAGAGTTTATTGTCCCAGCTCTGTTTGCTTTAACGAGATAATGAAAAGCTGGCTGTGTGCCAGGGAACAACGACGAAACGCCACGCTGCTGCCCTGCCCAAGTGCTGTCTCCCTGGCTTTCCAGAGGGTGTCCTTTCCGCCCTCCCCAGGAGCAAATCCTGCAGGCACCCACCAAGCACGACACTGCAAAAACTCAGGTCTGCAGCTACCCCGTTCCAGGTGTTTTTCCAGGGAATATCCAGCTGCTGGGCAAAATCTTAGGTTCAGACACATTGCCAGGAAAGCCTGAATTACGTTGAGGCATGGAATATCCCATTTTATCACTCAGGTATGTATTTCCTATGAAAAGATGATCATGGAAGCGTGGAGAGCAACACAGACTGAGAAGAGGACAGCAACTGAAACCATCACCCAGAAGCATTTCTGCCAAACACAGGTCCCTGCCCCAAAGCTGAGGTGAAAGTGGATGAAAGGAAATATACTTTGTAATAAATGAATCAGGGGAAAAGGCAGGAGAAGTAGGAAGCAGAAGGGCTGGGGAAGGTGTAGGACATGGGCTGTGCTTTAGCAATGTGGTCTCTGCCTCGTAGTTGGCATCAAGGCCAGCCCTTTCCTAAACTTCCCATTCTCCCCGTTCCTTCCTCCCGAGCCTTTTTAAGGTAAGACAAAAAGTGTGGAAAAAAGAAAAAAAAAAAAAAGAGCAGACAAATCACTTTTTTTTTTTCCCCCCTCTCCCCCAAATAATTATTGGGTTTTTTTTGGCAAAGAGCAGATAAGGAATGCTGCAGTGTTTGTCATCATTAGGTTAGAGAGGCTGCCAAGCTGTAATAGCATTAGAGCTGCAGGCATTGTGGGTAATGCCATGCAAATTGCTCCAAAGGCGTTGGAAAGGAAGGCCACCGGCGGCCGAGCAATGTGAAAAGGACACTCTCAAGTACTCTTCCCAGTGCAATTTTTGTACTCTGCTTTTTGGGACGCTCTTGCAGAAGTTGGCAGACAAAGCTCCCTAGGTTGCTGCTCCACGCCGGGCTGTAATCCCGTGCAGATTCCTTCATTCTTTAGTAGATCCCAGCAGCATCAATGACTTCAGCAAAGCTCTGGGGGCAAGCAGGGGCTGCTCTGCCACTCCGAGTTCACCACTTGGGTTCTCCCCAGACCCCCTGGAAGCTGCAGAGCACTCGGATGACCCAAGTGTGCAATAGCTGGAGGGAAGGGTAAGCCGTGGGCCGTGTGTCATTCACTCGGAGTGATGCCAGCAGCAGGGGAAAAGGGGTGAAGCTGTTCATCCACAGCCCAAACGCCACCTCTGATGCCAGGCTGGGCTGCCAGAGCTCCAAAAGCCCTCGACTCTGTCTCCTACTCTCCCAACATCACCACCTATTTCTGTCTTCTACGAGGCCCCTCCCTCTCTACTCGCACCCTTGACCCAGTGTGAACAAATCCCCCCATCCAATCCCACTCTCTCCAGCCCCTGGAGTGACCTGACAATGCCTTCTGCTGAGTTCAAGGGTCTCCTCATCAAGGACTGCAGCAGCAGCTAATTTTTTTTCCTCTGCCTTTTTTTTCCCCCCGTGCAATTAAGTGCAGCTTCCTAATTGGAGTGCTGTGAACTATTTATAGCTTTATAATGACCATTTACTACGGCAGCACTTAGATATTGGATAAGAAAATAAAAAAAAGTCAGTAGCCTGGATGGTGAACAAACCACGTGCATCAGAGAAGGACTTCTCCAAGGAAAGGTCAGCAGCTTGGGAAAGCAAGGCAGGGAGAGGCAGCAATGGTGAAGAAATGCTGTCATTCCCTTTTCCACTGCTGAGGAACAGAGGGATGAATCTCCATGCTCCATGTTCATGAAGCACCAAGATTAGAGTGGTGGTTTATGGGCAAGGCCAGGTTTTGGGCTAAGAGTGTGCATGGCAGCTCCAGGGGAGCATGCAGAAGCCAACAGATGTTTTCCCAGATTATCCCAGTTCTTTCACTGGTTGAACACATGCCATGTGATTCAGGAGCTATTCCTTTTCTCCGTGCCCATATGCTGTTTGTAGGATGATTAATCACAGTCTGAGCTGTAAGATCTAATTGCTTTCCTGTGTTTTAATAAGAAGGTGGCCCTGCCCCTGGCAGGGGTTTGGAACAAAATGATCTTTAGTGTCCCTTCCAACCCAAATCATTCCAAGAATCTGTGGAAGACCGTTTATATGTATATAAGAAACCAGGAGTGGAGACTACAGAGCTCCTCAGGAAGAGCATCTTTCCAATCGTGTGACATGATTTTTTTCAAAAAAAAAAGTTTCCAGTCATACTGTTGTGAACAAAAACCTCTTGCAAAAAGAAGGGATGTGACACCACTGGTGAATCTCATTTATTGTAGATTTTTTCCCTCCATCTCCTGACAAGAGCTCTCAGAGGGAGCCAAACTATGATCGATCTTCACCTTTGTGATCCTGATTTCCTAACTCTGAACTATGTGGTTTAAACTTGCATGAACAGCAGCTTCCATAAAATTAGGTTACAACAATCAAAATCTGTGTTTTCCCAGCAAATGCCGTGAATTTGAGGTGTAGTTTGTCTTTTTATTTCTTTTTTTTTTTTTTTCTCTCATTGTGTTTTTAAGGCAGTTGGAATCAAGAGGAGACTCCTTGACAGATGAAGAGAGGCTGGTCCTACCCAACTTGACAGCGCCAGTTTAATAGGATCCCCTTTGGAATTGTTAATAAGGAGCTTGAGAAATTGGTATGCCAGGGCTGGAAACACTCATGGAGAATGAGGAGATGCGTCAAGAGCCCTTTGTATGCTAACTTTTTGATGGAAAATTGGAAACAAGGATGGATACGAAGTGCTGTCAGACAGTCGTTGTATCAAGAGGAGAAAAACGTCTCGGTGCTTGAAGAGCCCACAGTCCCCTCGCCTCTCTCCACATCTGCCACATGGACAATTCAGAGGGAAGGAGATCCAGACTGACCTCTTCCCAGGCTTCAAGCAGAATAACAGATTTCCCTTTTTCAGCAGCACATGGCCCCTTCTTCTTCTCGTTCCTGTTCTTTAGCGGTGGGAAGCCTGGCTGTGCTGGAGGCTCGGCAGGAGGGGATGCTCACATGGCAGAGGGGGCTCAGCTGGAGGTCACCTGCCTGCCTTACTGCTCCCTGCTCCAGCAAAGGGTCTGTCTCCAGCTTCAAAGGCATGTCCTGAAACTCTCTGGAACAGGAGACTCATTTTTCATGCTGAACGAGATGAAATTCCCACTGTTACCTCATTTACATCTCAATGCTGGTAACTTATAGATGGCTATTATTTATAGACATGTAAGACATCCATTTCTTATTCTGTGGGATACAGTAAGAAGAAAAATACCCATCTTTCTGTTCACCTTTCCTGGAGAGTTTATTTTTTTGTTGTTTATTTCCTTTTTTTATCCTGTGCTCAAGTTTGACTGTTGCTGAGAATTTGCAAATAAATAAAGGAGTGAACAGCCCCATAAAAGCTGATTGTTTCCTCCTCCTGCAAAGATTGTCTTTGTGGAGAAGATTAAAAATCCTTCCGTGCTGCTGAAGATAAAGATATCCCTGGGCGAGAATAAGACATAAAAGAGGTTACTACACACATCTCTGGGCTGTGTGCACTGCTAATTCTCACTGTTGTCATCCCTGCTCGTCCATCTTTACTCTTTCTTCCCTCTTTCCACAAAAGGAAAAGTTGCCTTTGCTGAAGGCAGCACTGGTAGAAAGAGTTGGGCCCTGAACAAGACTATTTGCTTTTCCCAGCCAGCTGCAAGGGGACAGGTGGCTGGGGAGCATCCATGAAGGGAACACATCTGCCCCCAGCTGGAATGGGAGGCAGCAGGGGAGGTACACGCTCTCTCCTCACCCCGTGGCACAAGAGCTCGCACCTGAGCTGGGAATTCTTTGTCACAATGGACTCACCACCTCCAAGAAGAGGTGCAATCATGGACAGAGATGCTGAGCCTAAAGCTTTAGAGATAATCCCATGACAGCACCTTCACCCAGCCCCAACTGCTAAACCAGCAACCCACAGTCCCATCGAGGCTGAGTTTGGAAAGGCTCCACAGAAAGCCCTGGGGAACACTGAAACCTCAGAAGACCTGCTCTGGGAGCTCAGGAGGTTCCTCCTAAACCCACACAGGAGCAGGGCCACCTCCTCCTAACCCCCATGGCTGGAGTTAAACCAGGTGCAAGAAGAAGGGAGCCATCTGCTGCAGTCATTCCATGCCAAAGTGCTCCTAGAGCCCATCAGGGCTTTTACCCAGGGACAGTCCTGCCAGCCCAGGACAAACCGCTGGGTCCCTCCTTGGCTCAGACAAAGGAAGGCCACACCACAGGGCAAACTCCAACAAGCCAGTGGTTTTTTCTTTCCCTCCTCTCCCAAAGTGCTTTGTCAGGATTCATTAGAAGCACAGCAGGTTTTACTGGTACCTGCGTTATCAGCAGAGCAGCTGCTTTTCTTCTTTGCTGACAACCTACATTCAGTGTAACAGATTGAAAAGGCCTCCAGATTCAAAGCCTTGTAATGACTCTCCTCTTCCTTCCTTTCTCCTTCCCTCTTTCTCTTTAATGGCTTTCACTAAAGGGAAGAGGCAATTTTTTCCTTGCATGTTGAGCAAAGCGTGGAAGAGATTCTGTGTTCTCATTTTCTCTATTCTTTAACCCCCCTGCACCAGCTCCCTGTTGCATCTTATTTCTTCTTCCCCAATATCCAGGGGTACCACCACGAAGAGGCCACCAGAGATGAGGAGGCTGCTTAAATAGATTTCAATAGATAGGAGCTTGATGGACTTCATAGGGGAGGGAAAAATTGATCCATTTAGGCACAATCAGATCCTCAGCTCTTCCTTTTCAGAGCCAAGATGAAGAGATTTTTTTAGGCTGGTCCCAGGAAAACATTTATTTTTCTCTTTCGAGCCCTGATGAGTTGAAGCAGATGGACAATGCTTTGCTTAAAAAATGCCAAGCAGGTTAAAATCCAGCCTGGCACACATTTCTTGCTGTTAAGCAGTTGAGCCCATAGTCTGACTTTAACACGATTTCCCTATTTTTTCTGAATGATGGGATTGCTTTATTAATTGCCAGCCTACAAATATGATCTTCTTGAGTAGTTTTGGAGTGAAACAGGGAAGGGGAGGAGAGCTGGAGCTGCAGTCCTCCAGAGACCCTGGGTAAGGCTGATTGATCGAAATCACTTGAATTTCCCCTATTATTAAATACAAGAGTGCTCCTGCTTTGTCTCAGAGATGCAGGGAAAGAACTGGGAAGGACACAGCAGCTCAGAGCAGCAGCATCCAAGGAGGTGCTCATATTGACACTACTTCTCTTTTTTTGCTCTCATTTGCAACCATTTGTGACAGTTTTTGCGTAAAAAATCCTTTTTGGCAAGCACCAGATCAGTTCTTTGTCCTTGCCTTGTATTTATGTAACACACTTCAGATCAAGGGGACCCCAGTGACTGACGGAAGGGTCTCTTCCTTGAGCTGAGCATTCTGAAGGTGCTTCCCACGGGAATTGTGCAGGAAATTAGATGTGCTGGCTCCTTATCCCTGCAGGCATGGGGGGCACAGAGACCAGCCAAGGCTGGGTGTGGTGAAAAAGAGCATTTTAAGAATCTCTGTAGTTCAGGCAGGAGGACAGTGGCTGATGGGGAGAACACACATGAAGGAACATGGCAATGATGGAAAAAAAAAGAGCACAGAGAAATGCGTCGCTTCCCATTTCTGAATGTCTAAACACGGTGTTCAAGTCCAGAGCCCAAGAAAGACCTAAAGATCCCCAGAATTACTCTTATCTTAAATACGTCAATATCCTGCGCTGGGAATGAGAACTAGCCAGGAAACGAGAATTGTGTGAATTGTAAAATCTGGGGATTTCTTTTCCAAGAACTTTTAATTTAATGTTTGATTCTTTTGAGAGGGAGAGGCAACTTAGGCTGGGTGAAGAAATGCAATACGTGGGTTACGAACATTCCCTGAGAAGATGAAGGATTTTCATGTTTGCTCTGCTGATTCCCTCTCTGGCCCTGTGCATATTGAATTAATACCAGCCCTCTCTCCTGCAGAGGTTTTGAGCATGATCTGCTGTATCCCGGATGGATTCCCTTGGAGGAAGAATTTCCTACCTGAAAGAGCTCCATAAATTAATTCCTTCCTTCCTTCCTTCCTTCCTTCCTTCCTTCCTTCCTTCCTTCCTTCCTTCCTTCCTTCCTTCCTTCCTTCCTTCCTTCCTTCCTTCCTTCCTTCCTTCCTTCCTTCCTTCCTTCCTTCCTTCCTTCCTTCCTTCCTTCCTTCCTTCCTTCCTTCCTTCCTTCCTTCCTTCCTTCCTTCCTTCCTTCCTTCCTTCCTTCCTTCCTTCCTTCCTTCCTTCCTTCCTTCCTTCCTTCCTTCCTTCCTTCCTTCCTTCCTTCCTTCCTTCCTTCCTTCCTTCCTCCCTCCCTTCCTCCCTCCCTCCCTCCCTCCCTCCCTCCCTCCCTCCCTCCCTCCCTCCCTCCCTCCCTCCCTCCCTCCTTCCCTCCTTCCCTCCTTCCCCCCTTCCCTCCTTCCCCCCTTCCCCCCTCCCTCCCTCCCTCCCTCCCCCCCTCCCTTCTCTCCAACACCCAAAAAGCTGGCATGCCTTTGCCCAAGTTCCCATCTTTGGTAAGGTCTCCCCGTTATGCTTCTCTGCCACAAACCCGTTCATTCAATTCCCATCATCCTGGAGATGTCCCCTCCACTCCCACAACCCAGATCCAGCACTGAAACCCTTCCAGACAACCCATTCAAATCTCACCTCACTCTGAAAAAAAACCAAAAAACCTAGAGATGGTGCAAAACCTCACACAGGGCAACCATGGTTGTTAAAGCATCTAATTATGTACCTTCTCATTACAAAGCCTGATTTGATTTAAGCAGCTCCCTGGCTCGCGCTCTGGGATGTAACACCACGCTCTGAATCATCCCTGTCCCATCTGCTCCTGCCTTTGCCCTTCCCCGCTCGCAGGTAGGATAACACACCGAGCTAAATATTTAATGGCAGTGCTAATGGCTCTGTTGAGTGAAGCTGGGGACAGGGGAGGAGCTTTTCCGTGGGTTAGGATGACCGGGCTGGGTTTGTGCTGGTGGGAAACCTGTAGAGCCCGGTCCTTTGCCACTTTTGTCCTGGCGCTGTGCTCCTGGATGGGAACACCACGGCTGTGGGCAGATGGTGCCAGGCTCGCGCCCAGCACTGAGTCACCGCTGAGCACAGCTCGCACCAGAGCAGTTGGGTGGTTCTTTTCAGGTGAAGGGATGAGGAAAATCCTTCTTGGGATGATGTTCTGGAGCTCTCAACCAAGTCAAGGCATCTGAACCCGCAACAGCAAACCCGGCCTTAGAGCGCGTGAGCGATCGGCGTTGGAGCAGCAGCTCCGTGGAGCTGTGCCAAAAACTTCTCCTTTTCACCTCGCTAGGATTTTCCCAACAGTTTGCAAATCCCGTGGAAGGCAGATAAAAACACCCACCAACGTTCCAGGGCCAGATGGTAGTTTGTGTTTATGAAAACTGCGATTTGTTTTCATGGAAACTAGTAAAAGCATAGCGGGCAAACCTGGAAAAACACAGCTCACCCTTTGGGAAAGAGGATATTTTGTGGACAGCTTTGGTTGCCACCTCTATTCTACAGCTGATGGAGCTTGGGGGAGGGGAGCTCACCATTTAAAAGGTCTGCCCAACCCAAGAGAGCAGCTGTGGGATCCAGAGGGCACTGGCTGAAATTCAGCCTGGATTAGGGAAAAACGAAAGAGAGGAATTTCACGTGATGTGCCAACTTTCCAGCTCACCAGGAGAGAGAGCTCATTGCTGAACCTTCATGATCAGAGAATGAAGTCATGGGCTTGCTCCTCATGACTGGTAGAGGAGCCTCAAGAACTACCAGGGTCCATCCAGTGAGTGAGACAACAAATAAAAGACTCAGTAGCAGCTTTGTGCCCTACAGGGGTGAAACTGGCTTCATTCTCTGCATTTTTCACCAAGCAACAGGTGAAAAGGGGCTGCTGGGTAGAGCTTCTCATGGACCTCTTCTGGGGCACTTCCACTTCTGGCTGGTGTCTCTCTCTAGCTCTGCCCAACAGCTGCCCCTGTGGCATGGTGCTGGTTTTGGCTGGATTAATCTCAGCCTGATCCCCTGAGAGCAAGGCCCAGGGCACAGGCAGCGTAAATCCTTGGCTGGCCCCAGGCCAGGACTGACGTCAGTTCCTGGAGAAGACTCATAAATTTCATCTGAGTTTCCTTCTGCTGAGTTTTCCTTTTGCTTGCAGGGGATCTGCAATACTTCATCTGCCACAAGGGCTCCCAGGGACTCACGTTCTGATGTCATAAATTTGTCATCACCACGACACCACTGACAGACCAAGCACGAGGAGGAAGGGCTCCAGGGCCAAGCAAAGGACCTTCCCTCTAACAAATGGTGGTGATTCACACCAAAATGCCCCTGGGAAGCACTCCAAAACAGGGAAGGATCCACGCTTTGCAGTCCAGATTTATCTTTTCTATTTGTTGCCAGAGTGAGACCTGACCAATGTGGTGGGTTTGGACACATTGCTTCCAAGAGCAGGTGTGTGTCTCCTGATTCTGGAGGTTTGCTGACCTGCTGGGTTTACTTTGTTTCCAAGAACTTCCATTCCTCCACATGACAGCTGAGCAGTTTCATGAGTAAAGAGATTTTGGAGGAAAACAGGGCTGTGAGTAGGAAAGACCTCCTTTGAGGTTGCTGTGGTTCTGCACTTCAGCCTGGTGATAACCCCGTGGCCTTTTTCCTGAATATACCTGCACAGAAGAAAAGGGAAATGCTCAAAAAACTAAATCCCAGCATTTCTGGGTGCAAGGACCCTGTTATTTGAAGAGGCTGAAGTCAGCCTTGTTGAATTCCTGCAGATCTTCCTCCTTACAGCCACGTGGAAATGTTGATATTATTTATTTTTTTTTTTTGCATCCTTCCATCGCTGCTCTCCCAGCACAAGAAGCAGCTTTGGGCCAGGTAAATATTTGCTGGCACCATTGAGTGCCATTATCTGGAAGGAAAGCAGGGTGGATTTGGGACTGGTTGAGGATCCATCTAAGAATAGTTCTCCTTGTCATGCATCCCCTGCCCTTGAACAACCTCTTCCGTGAATATCCCAACACCTGGACAGTCCAGCCTGGCATCACACATCCTGCAGACTGATCCTGCTGCCTGCTTTATTTCAGTGCTGTTACTCCAGGATTTCTTGGCAGGTTGTCAAGAAATCAGCAAACAACCCCCACAATGGAGCAGATCTCGAGGCAGGAGAACTAAAAAGAGTTCTACGGCACAGCCCGTGATTTTCTGAGGGATATTTGCCTGCTCTCTCGTGCTGCTGCGTGCTAGGAAAGGGCAGGGGGAGGACATAATTCTGCTCTAACTTGCTACATCATCAGTTTTCATTAAAATATTCTTCTGCCACATCTTTGTAATTTTTCATTTCGGAGGCAAATTTATTAAAGGTGTACTTCAGCCTGATTAAATTAAATAAGTGGCATTAGCAAATAAAGGGTTTTTTTTAATCTCTGCACACCACAAAAAAAAAAAAAAAAGAACAGCAGGGGGAGAGGGGGAGAAATTGTTTGATACAAGCAGCTATTTAATACTATAACTGAATGGGGGGGAAATTCCATTCTTCATAAGCTTTCATTTGTTATCTTCCTTCCCCTCAGCCCCACCACCACAAATCACTCTGGAGCCTTGCAGCAAAAATACCCCAAATGTAAGGCAATATAATATCCTGTGTTTTCCAAGATAGGTAATAATACATTTTGCACACAAACAAACCTTCCTAGCACTCCACCAGCTCCTTTCCTAAGTCTCCCTGCGTGGCTCTTAACTTCTCACACTCATTTCAGGGCTATTTCCTGGTCAGAGATGGCTTTGAAAATGAGGCTGAAAATGGTTTCTCAGCTTATTTTTGTTTTGATTTCTGCTAGGCAGCAAGAAAGGGCAGACACTGTGTTCTGAAATTCAGGACTTGCCTTTGCTACCTTGCTTTAATAGAGCCACTTTGCCTGTGTTTTTCCCCCTCACAGTCTCTCCCCAAACCCATCTTAGCTAGTTTTAGGTGGAAAAATAGAGTGTTTGGCTGATCTCTTCCCCCTTAGCCCTGCTACAACGTTTGGGTAATTCTAGGGCTGTGAACACATGAGCATTTTTGAAGCCATATGTCAAACACGGCTCTCCTCTTCCACAAGCTTTAAAACCAACTGTCCTAGCAGGATGCTCTGATGAAGCCAGGGCTGGAAAAGGAAGAAGGTTTTCCAGAGACATCCAGGTTTTCTCTTCCCCTCCTTGGCACAAAGGGGCAGCTTTTGCTTCCCCCAGAGCAGCCCTGCTCCTGCTGCCCAACCACCCAGGCAGGACACCGGGATCCTCCGGCCGGGAACGGCTGTGGCAGCGGGAGGTGGTGCCTGGCCTTGGGACTGAGAGGTCTCCAGGCCATTGCTGCCAAGAGGAGGCAACACATCCATGACAAACAGAGGGAAAACTCGGGAATTTTACTGGATTGAGAGCTTCCCATCTGTTTCTGCTACAGTCAGCCCATGGCTCTCCACTGCCAGTAGCTGGAGACGATCAGGAAGGAAGCAGACAGACATATCCAGCACCCCTCACCCACCAAGGAAAATCCCTGCGGGCTTCTCCCGATGGGAAACAGAGTCAAAAAGGTGTTGCACCCTCCCTTCTCCATTCAGCTGTAACTGGGTGGAAAACTGCTGAGCCAAAGGCATCCATCCTTCCCAGAGCTTCATTCCTGTGGGCACACACAGAGGCAGGAGCAAACACAGCAGGTGTCTGCTGATGTCCCCTCCAAATGCCTGTCACCCCCACAAATTCTCTCTGTTAGGTGCATATTGGGGCTATATTTCCCCACAAGAAGCAAAACCAAACTGGAGGGGGATGCAACCACCACGGGCTTGCATCCCTGGGGATGTCGGGCAGGGACAGAGTGAGAGCAGCCAAAGAGGGCTTGGTCCTGAGCCAAAATCAACCTCAACCAGCTTTGCTAGCACAGCCCAACCCTCGCCTTCCCTGCTTACCAACAGCAGCAGATGCAGGGCTCAGGGAGTTAGGATGCCTTGGGAAGTGCTAAGATGGGCTTTGGAAGGGAAGGCACCTCCACACTCCCTCCGTGGCTTTACCCAGCACGAAAAGCTGAACACGCTTTTGAGCAACACTAATGATCAGTCATCAGCTCCTTGGAAAGTTTCCATAGCAGCATTTGACTACTGGATAGCGATCAAGTCGGTGAAGCCTTGCCAAGTTCTGGGCACTTGGTTGGCAGAGAAAATGTTTAGTGCTTCAGGGAAGACTCGGTGCAGCTTTTGATCCCTTCTAGTCCCAACATATTTAAACAAAAATAACCCTCTCCTCCCCTCTCCCTCCCAACCACCATTTCCCCTGCATTTTGCAGTGGAGAAGGAGGCTGCACATGTGGGTTTGGCACATTTCAGCAGCGCTCTTTTTAATGGAGTTGGTCCCCAAATGTCACAAGGCTATTGTTTTCCCTGTTGGTCACATGTCTGCCTGAATTTTAGGCTATTCCCTAAATGCCACATTTTCTCTACTTCCTGCAACTCTCTGCAGCTATTGGTTATTGTCTTCCTGAGAGATAGTTTTTTGTCCCACTTCTCTCCAAAATGTCCAATTTTCTCCCACCTTTGGTACCCCCTGAAACAAATGTTCCACATGCCTTTGGTCTCACCGAGAAGGGGGACAGGCAGGGGGGGAGGAAAAAACCACCCTGAGGAGAAAAATATTTCAAAAAATAAAATAAGGGTTTTTTGCTGCCCAGAGCTTTTCTTTTGCCTTCCTCTCCCAGTCTCTACTTCCCAGGGATCTGAGTGAGCCCTGGTGAATTTTGTAATTAAAGCCACAGAATGTTCAGCTATCAGAGTTAATATTTTTTGCCACTGTTGGTCACCTTTGCCAAAATCTCACACGGGCGTTGGACACGTGCCTGGTTTAAGCGGCTTCTTTTGGCCCCTGCTTTGTCTCCACTTTCTTCACGCTGATGGGATGGATGCACAATCTCTCACTTCTTGCCCTGAGCATCCTTAGCTGGCTCCCTCCCTCCCTAGCCTACAGTCTGTGTGTGTGCAGGGAGGAAGCAAAACCTGGACCAACGCTGAGTCTCTCCATCTGGAAGGCACCAGAGGGGCCGGCAGCAGCTGAAGCATCAACACCCCTGCCATTTCCTTGGAAAGACTCAGGATCCAAGGGAGGACAGGATGCGGGGAGAAATATGGAAGAAAAAAGGAAAGCTGGCAACAGCAAGAAGAAAAGAACTTCGGGAGTGGTGAAAAACCATGTTGGAGTCAGTCTCGGGGAGAGTGAAGGAAGAAAATGGAGATCTTGGAAGTAGGAAGCAACCTCTAGGAACATCTTTCCACTCTGGGATCAAGACACTGGGTGACTGAAGGCAAAGGAGATGTGACTGATCCATCAGAGGAGTCCTCCTCACTAACAGCACTCCTCTCCCACAGGACTGTCCAGGGATGCAGGCAATAAGAGCTGGGAGATATTTGGATGCTCTGGACATTTGGAGCTCCAAGGACAGCTCCCTGCCTGCCAGGGACCAGGTCCCAGCATCTCTCAGCATCCTCCCCTGCATTGCCAGTGAGGACCATCCTGATGTGCCTTTGCCACAATAGCTCTGCCAGCTGTGTTCCAGAGAAAGAGAGAAGCATTATTTTAAACACCCTGATGCGTTTTTGAGCTCTTCTACAGCCTTTGAGATGTGACCTGATTCTTGTTCTCACTTCAGGTGCTGGTCACAGGTCTGAGGTTTGT
The DNA here is from genome assembly GCF_030490865.1 of Poecile atricapillus. Classification (NCBI taxonomy): domain Eukaryota; kingdom Metazoa; phylum Chordata; class Aves; order Passeriformes; family Paridae; genus Poecile; species Poecile atricapillus. The sequence goes on from NC_081254.1 coordinate 5,228,586, forward strand.
CCCTCCTGGATCATTTCACCCTTTTCCAGCAAGATCTCAGCCCAGAAACACCTGTGCCAGCCTTTTAATGAGATTTGGGCTCTGCAGGGAGAAACAGCTCGACACCAGCCAGAATCCTGGAGAAAGACCCCATGAGAGGTTCTCCTGCTGCAGCGGAATGAGAGCGGGACGGGAAAAATCCAGGATCGGTACAGCTCAATGGAAAAATGCTCTAATGCTGCCCCCTCCCCAGCAGACTGAGCTGTAAGCAGGGCATAAACATCCCTCAGGTGTTGGCAGCATCAGCTGTGTCACACACATCTCTTGGGCACGTTCGCTCCGGTGCTTTATTCCCCCGTCGGAAAAAAATACTTTTTAGAGCGGTACAAAACTGATTAGATTGAGGCGAGGGAAAGAGTGATGGAAAACAGTGAACAATAAAAACCTGGGAGCAGGCAAGGGTTTCTTGGAGGAAAATAAGAGAAAATAAAGCTGATGCTTTCAAGATTAATGACTAATGACAATTGTGGCTGTGGAACAGCAGTGAGAAGGCAGAATGGAAACAAGAACCAGACAGGAGAACTAGGCATTAGGTCTGATGGTGAATTTAGGGCCATTAATTCATAATTGCAGCCATTACAGCCAGGAGTTTCAAGTGAGTCCAGCAATACGAAGAGCTGGTGGATGCGGTGCTTTTCCGAAAGAATCCAGCTGTTATTTAGGGTTCTAAGTGAAGGCGGAAATGCTGTGGAAAAAGGCTGATCCTCATCTCCTATTATGGGTGTTTATAGGAATCTCTGCCCTGAAGAAGGAAGGAATGAGGATGGAGAAGACATGTGCCCCCCATCCTCCTTCTCCAGGCACAAAACGAGCCACTTTGCCCACACTTGTGGGCTCCTGGGCTTTTCTTTCCCCCCACATGAGGAGCAGGTTCTCTGTCTTTGCTGGGCGCTTCAGAAAGCAGCAAACCCCAGCCCAGGCAGCTGAATGTGCCCTGTCCTCCCTGGCTTCACTTTTTCAAAGGGGAAATCAAAGTATTTCATGACATCCAAAGGTCTGTTCCCAACAGCATGGGATAAAAGGCACCAGGTGAAGGAGGGTGGTTTTTTGTGGTTTGAACAGTGTCCATCCTTCTGAGGAGGGGGTTAATGTGCTGCCCGTATCACAACCCTGTGAATCATCTTTTTAATTTAACGAGAAAACTGACGGTTCACTGTGACCAGCAAAGCCCCTCCTGCTCTGCCTCACCCAGGAGTTACAAAACAACCAGTTTTGCTCTAATCCTTGGATATTTACAGCTGGGAAGGATGGAAACAGAAGGAACACAGTTAAATCTCAAGCAAGATGCATTCCTCTCAGATCTCGCATTCACAATAGACAGAGGCACTCAAACCAGCCTGACAGGGTACACAAGACGCTTGGCAGCCTGGCAAAGCTTTGCTCCTCACAGAGATCAATCAAAGCAAGAGAGAGACTTGTCAGGGAAGTGTGGGATCAGCTGTTTTCTCCTAGTCTAACTATGGTCTTCTCCTCTCCGCTTGATTCACTTCATCCTTTTGGCGTTTCCCTGGTGGGAAATCTCACCTGAGGTTCTGCAAAGTATTTTAACATTCTGGCTGGTTTGAAACTAGGAGGTTCTCTCAGATCCTTGCCAAGCACCTTGCAGGAGAGAAAGTGTCTTCATGGTACGGGAGTTATGCCTTTCTCTTTAGGAATAACTGAGTGCATGACCAACAGCAAAGCCCTGTTTCCTTCACGGCCTTTGGCTTCTCCTCCAAACCTTTTCCCTCCCCTTTTAATTGAGATCAGAGCCCATTATGTTCCCCATGCTTGAGGTACATTAAAACCCACAGCTATTAAACTGTACTTGTTGCACAGAGAAAACCACTTTGAGTGCAACCTGAGAACCTCTGATGTTACAGCGAGGAAGAAGAGGAGGGGGATTAAGATGGCAAGACGTCGTTTCCACCGTCACTGTTGTGGTTTTTTTTTTTCCCCCTGATAATCCTATTTTTACACGTGCCTACCAGATGTTCCCCATATCACACTGGGTACAGCCAGATGGCTTCAGAATCCCTTCCCCACCGTGTGTGTGTGTCGTCAGCTCCTGATCATCTCACTGATGTGAAATGGCCCCGTCAGAGGGGCACGAGCTGCTCAGGGTAATTGCCTGCGTGTTCCCAAACATCTGCTCACACGTTCCCTGCTTTCCCAGCCCGCAATTCCTGGTGGGAGAGGAGTTCCCCCTCCGAGATGCTGACAAACACCCGGTAATTACTGCAGGAGATAAGCAGCCTGTGTCACCACAGCTCCAGTGCCACCGTGCCCAAAGGCTCAGCTGCACACAGCCAGGCTCTAACAAAGTTACATCCTGCCACAGGGTAAAGGCTGGATGGATGCATGGAGGGATGCAGGAAGGGATGGCCGAGCTGCTTCACGCCCCAGAAAGAGGCACTCACTGTTCGGAAAAGACACTTTGCACAATGACCAGAGCTTGGGAATGCCTGTGCAGGGTCAGAGTCCTGTCACCTTGTAAAGCACATCCAGAACCTCAAGGACATGACTTGGTGCAGATTTGAGACTCACTGCAGCCATATCTGATGACAAAAAGAGCAACACATAACACAAAACTGTAAGAAACACAGAATGAAGAAGGACTTTAATCACCAAGGCTGGTGAGTTTAGGACAGGTTTTTGATTCCCCAACAAGGTGAGGAAGCAGTGGTGGGCAGAAGTGCCCCTTCCGCTACATTGGAGATGCAGCAAAGCCCTGAGTGCTGCCAGCTGCTGGTGCAGGAGTGGAGAGGAGGCAATTTTAGGAAGCAAATGAAATAGAAATAGCAGAGCAGATCCAAAGGGATTCTTATTGACAGGCAAGTGACGGTATTAATAAGCTGGCAGCTCCCCTGGTGTCCCAGCCTCAGAGGAGAAGTGGCAGATCAGCATCAAGAGGCACATAAGAAGGGAAGGAAAGGCTCCTCTCTCCAAACCTCCCCATCCTCTTCCTCTCCCCGACACCCAGCCAAGAGAAGGGAGCCCAAACCCAAAGCTCTTCCCTACTCGATTTCCCTCTTGCTCAGACTGCCACTAGCAGGGCAGGCCTGGGAGGGCACAAATCCCAGTTCAAGTGGAGGTCAGGGATGAGGCTGTGCCTCAGAGGGGACAAATCCACAAAGCCACCATCAGCATCTGGGACAGCCAGGCCCCTCTGGCAGCTCCTCCAAAGGGCTCGGAGCAGGGCCGGGAGCTTTGCCCACGGACAGCGGGGCTGCAGGGCAGGAGAGAGGGGAGAGGCCAAAAGGTGTCCATTGATATAATTGACTGTTTGACTAATTAAAATTCCTGGGCTGCTAATTGGGGCTGGGATCTGCCTGCTGAATGCCCCCCTCAGCGGCTCAGGCCAGAGAGAGGGGAGCCTGCATGGAAGAGAGGGATAAAGGTTGGGAAGCAGCCGGGCCCCTCGTCGGGGCTGGCAGAGCCCAGAGCTGTTTTGTCTGACCGATAATAAGTCGCCAAATTACTTTTGACAAGTGAAGGGGATTGGAAATAATGGGGGTCTGTGAAAAGCCCAGGGCACAGAGGGGGGGGATCCATGAGATAATGAGGAGGCAAAGCCATGGCATGGCTGGGGGCTTCCCCCCTCCCGGCAGGAGGAGGCTGGGGAGGAGGCTGTGAGGGACAGCTGCACGACAACATTTTCCAATATTTGGCCTGGAAGGTTCTGCCTGAGGCACAAGTAAAGCAGGGACTGCCTGGAGGGGGTCAGCCTGGAGCTCCCAGGAGCACTTGGCACCCCTGCTCTGCCCCAGCTCCAGTTTTTAGGAGCCGTCTTCAAAAACCTCATGCCACAGCACCAAAATCCCTGTGGCTTTTCCATCTCCCAGCCCAGGTTAGGTATTTCCCACACATTGCCCAGGTGTGCCAGCAGCTAGGACACCCCAGCTGCCCACCTGATCCAAATAAACTCCACATCCCAACAGGATCCAGGTGCTCCGGCTGCACCAGACATGGGAAATCAGCAATCAGACTGCAATAATTAAAGTGTTCATTTACATACCAATACCCCAGATATTCTCCACCTCACATCCCTTTCACAATGATGCAGTATCCAAATCTGGAGCACGTCTGAGTGCACACAGCCAATTTCTTTCTACTCAGAAAAAGAAAATAGCCTATTTTTTTTTTTTTTCGTGTCAACATGCTCTGTGTAATATCCAGTGGGTAATTTTAGTGCCTAATGCAGCATCCACAGAATCTCCACACCTCCTGGGAAACCAGATGGGTGCCCTCTTTGCCTTGATCTGGAGAATAAAAGTCCCTCCAAGACTCAGGAGGCACCCAGGAGATATAACTTGATTATTGGGAGCATGAGTATTGGGATACATTTGATCAAAACTGGAAAGAGGAGCCAGGATGCATGGCTTTTGAGAGGATCACCCAGCAGGCAAAAATGCTATGGGAAGACAAAAGACGCTGGAATCAACATCAGGTTTCTCACTTTTCCATAGGATTTCACATCCATTCCATAACCATGGCTTTCAGGTTGTTTCTTCCAGACAAAAATGCCCAAATTCCTTGAGCTTGGTCTTCCTCACCCCCAGATACAGACCTGGGGGACCTTCTCTCCACTGTCTCCAGCCTTCATTTTCCCTTGGGAAGGGCTTTCCCTGGAGCAGAGCTCCCAAGGAGGACAGCTGCATGTGCCAGTGGTGCTGCACCCCACAATTTTTCAAGGAACATGATTTCTCACTCTCCTCCTCCCCAGAGATTTTGCACTGGCAGGGACCAGAGCACAGGGGCAAATATGCCCATTTCTCATCATTTCAGTGATTTTTGGGAAAGAGGAAGACATTACTTTAACCCCTGAGTGGCTGCAGGCCAGGGAGCTGTTGGATGACACAGACATTTCCCAATGCTGCTCTAGGCCTTTTTTCCAGCTCCATCCAGCTGGCTTCAAAAGCAGATCTCATGTTTCAGCAGCACTGTGGGGGGACCTCAGGAGGTGCTGACATACCAGTTTTTTTCCACATCAAGTAATACAAAAGGATAAATCTCATGTTTTAGTGGAGTTTTTTCCCCCCTTTTCTTCTCTAAACTTGGATTATGGAAGCTCCAGCTGAGCTCTCAAACAGGCACTGTGCAAGTCACATTCTCAGCTTCAAAGTGATGCAGCAGTTCATGGCAGTTCATTTGCTGCCTGGGTATTTTTTAAGCCAGAGATTCCCAAAGGAAAACAGAACCTGATTCCCTGTTTCCAGCCCTCCTCTCCCCTGAAGGCCACCCTATTGACAGTGCAAAGCCATAACCCCCAGGCTGATATTTTCTTGTATTGCCCTGACAAAACACCACCAATTCAAGCTGGGTGAAGCTCTCTCCTGGACTCAGGGGGTTCAATTCTCAGGTCAGACTCTGATTTGTCCTTTTTGGGAGTAAAATAATAAAAATGCTTTGAAAAGGAAGCTTCCTGTAACTGCAGTGGCAATGCTCCTTTCCTAGAAAACCCTGAAAACCATTCTGTGTGTCTCGAGGTCTTCATCCCCCACTTTTTGTACAGCAAATCTTCAAAGCCCTGATGGCTAAGCGGGGCTGAGGCCTGCCAGGGGCAGCAACATTCCCAGGTCCTGCAAAGGAGGAGAGAGGGCACAGAGGGGAAGAGGATGGTGCTGTGGGATTGTCTGCATTTTTCCTTAACAGTTTGGGGTCAAGCCTGATCCCCGCTGGGGTCAGCTCTCTTACAGGCTAACACGCCAAAGTCAAAGGAGACTGTGCTTCCCCTGGGAGCCCAGCCAGGGGAGGCTCTGCAGCCCCTTCAGGAGCACCAGGGTCGGAGGTGGATGCAGAAAAGGGTGGGGAGGCCCCAGCGGGGAAGGACACGACTGTGCCAGACGGGAAATCTCCAGGGCCAATGCACAGGAGCTGTCCCCTGACCCATCCCTGGGCACCTCTCAGCACCAACATCCCTTCCCACAGAGCACTAGGCTACATCCACCACCATGGGATCCGTGGGGCACGCTCTGAGAGCAGACTGGCATAGGAGGGAGGTCAAGAGTCACAGTAATCACCCAAAAATCCCCTTTCATCATCTACAGGATGCTCCTCACCAGCAAAACAACCCCAGAAAATTGAAGTCATGGTGACTCTAGCTCATTTTGTAAGGTGTTGACACCTCTGATAAGAAAGAAGGGAAGGAAATGAGGAAATCTGTACAGATGGACAATACCTAAACATGCCAGGCACCAGGAAGAGATCTGGGAAAAACAGCATCTGAAAGGGAGATGGAGAGAAAGGGAAACTTCCCGTGCTGCCTGGCTCACATGGATGGAGCGGGACGCTCGTGCAGCCAAAGGGAAAGAAGAGATAAAATAGGAAGATGTCAAAGTTATTTTTTTCCAGAATGTAAGCTCCATTACACAAGGCGAAAGGTGCGCATTAAGTGCAATAAAAAAAGAAGCTTTTATAGAGATGAATTTGTCTGCCCCGTCCTCCTTAAACCAGAGGTTATAAATTGTGACAGATCATGTATGTTTTTGGGAAGCAAAGGCAGGAAAAACGAAAGGGAATTGGGGAATAGATCAAAATTCTCTGAGCAAAAGACTTGGGAGGCACATTTACATCAGGCTTTTTCTTCTCGCCTGGGAGCTGGTGCCATTCTGATCCACGGGAGAAGGAAACTTCTCACCCTGTGTTCCGACAGCTCCTTGAATCCATGGGCTGTTCTCGGATCCACAGAGGGGATGAGCTTAAAGCCTGTTGTTTGTGGACTTCAGATTATGAGAAGGGAGCTGCTGGGACGTGTTGTTATCTGCTTCCATGCATCCATCTCGCCGCAAACATTCCAGCGCCCCAATTCCACCGGCAAAGCTGCTCAGGAACAGCAGAGCTCCAGGCAGCAAGCTGGAACAAAAGGTAATCATTTTTATCTCTCCTCTTTCAAGTTTCTGCAACAAAAGCCTGTTCCTGTCTGGCCCAGGAACAGATCCGCCCGCCACAGCCGATCTTCAAATATTCCTGATTGACCTCAGCGTGTGAAATAGGCACCATTAAAGTGTTCTAAGAATAATTCCCAGAAATCATGAGTCACTGTCTGATTTCGTCAGAAAGGGCTAAAACGATTCAATTATTCACCATGAATTATTCACTGATAATTACACTGTAGTTAGCGATCTCCACGTAGACAGTTCATTACGAGCAAACCACTGGTGTGCAGTTAATATTTCACAAAAAAGCCCCACTTTTGTTATTGAGTGTCATATATAATGAAGCAGAAATATTGGTGGCCATCAGAGGAAATCAGAGAGAGATTAAACGTGGAAGGAAAATGCTGTTATGTCTAATTCTCAAACAGCTCTGCCAAGTTCAGCACCAGGCCGAGCATCCCTTCTTCTCTGGTTTCAGAGCCAGCCGAGATAGCATTCCTTGGAGAAACACGCAGTGAGGCGAGGAGAAACTGAGAAACTGAGCTGACAACCACAGAGAAAACTCACCTTTTGCTCTTCTTTTGCTGATGACTGCTGGAAATCTTTCTAAATCCAGGCTCTCCAGGACTGCAGACAGTTCAGTTTTGCTTGTCCGCCTGCTGCTCGCACAGAGCTATTTTGGCAACTGAGTTGCCATTTACCTGCCATTGCACTGGCAGGGCTGGCACTAAAGCAGGCAGAGAGGAGAAAGCCACTCCGAGAGCTTCTCACCTGCCAGGGAAGTGGGGGAAAACTCATTTCTCCCACACATCCAAGCAGGGATTCTGGGTTTTGTCACAAGGAGCCAATTCAGCGTAGCTGAGCCAGCACCATCCTCCTGCAGAATAACCAAAATAGCCCTTAAAGTCTGTGGGGGGTTCCACCCAAGGACATTAGTGCTCCCATCTCAACCAGCTGCTTCCCTTTCCTTTTCCCTCAGCAGCTTGGCCTCAGTGGTGCTGGGATGCAGAAAGAGCCAGGGTGGCTCCTCTCCAGTCCCACAGAGTCCATCAGGACAGGGTCTGCAGGAGCAGCTCCAGAACCCACAGCAGCTTCTGGAGCACCCAGCACGCTGCTCTCCCAGATAGCCACCCACAGCTCAGAGGTTCCAGACTCCTCTGGGAGGCTCTCAACACCCAGATAAAACCAGGTGCACGATGCTCTGAATATAAACTCCTTGTTTTGTGAGTCACACGACACAGCACAAGTGCTTGCCGCAGGCAGGAGGATCACTGAACTCCCAGCTCGGAAATGTCCCATTTTTTCCAGCTGTGCCGTTTCCTATCCCAAACAGATAAGAAATCACCAACTTTGGTTTGCATGACATCAGAGAACTACACAGATCTCCCAGTTTCCCCAGTCCTTGCCATGTCTGGGAAGTTTCTTAGGGTACATTTTCCTGGTGGCAACTCATTGACAATAACACCTTTCAGGCACCCCCCCAACCCCAGCTTGGGAAGAAGAAAGCAGAAAGCTCTGTGTGAAGTGCTCCTGTGAGAAATTTTGACTTGTTATGAACAGGGAGACACTAGGGTCATTCCTGTGTCTCTGTGGGATTTTAGTACACAAGGCAGGGGGCTCCAAAAACCTATCCTTTTGAGCCATTCTGTGCAAGAACCACTTCCATACCTTCATCATCTTTCTTGCCTCTCCCCAAACCCTTCCCTCTCCTGACAGAGTCACTGGCAGGCCACTCATGGCACAGATGTACCCTCTGTCACGGCAGGATACAGTTTACCGTGTCATTCCTTGTTTTCCTAGCAATTCCTATCATTTTAGTCGCTGCCTCTGACTGGTACTGAGGCTAGAGTTGATATTTTCATCCAGCCATCCATTATAACCACCAGATCTCATTGGTGAATGGTAACAGCCAGTGCAGAGCCCATTACAGCCTGTATAAAATTAGGATTGTTTTCTCCCAGGTGAAAGCAGCACAAGAAAACAGACTCCCTGCTCAAAAAACCACAAAGCTGTTGTCCCCATCCTCATCCTTAATTCTGCACTTTTGGAAGGGTCTAATAATTTCCTTACTTTTTTTCACTTAGTTTGGCTTTTTTTTCTGGCTGAAACTCCTCACATTTCTGGCTCTTTACCTTGGGGAAGTTAAGGCAAAGGACTTTCAAGGATGGAGTCGTGGATAGCGTTACCTCAGCGCTGTGTTTTAAGGCATTTCTTGAGCTTTTACGCTCATCCTCACCCTTTTTCCACACCAGCATTGATTACAGCGGGTAATTGTTTTCTAATTGGCCTGCAGCTGCTTATCTATCTTAGATAATTAAAGTGAAGAAGAAGAACTAGAAATAAGGAAAGAAAACGGAACTTTACTCTTAAGTAGCTGCCTATTGACTGTCTCGATCGATGGGGAGGTCACTTTGGGCATGAGCGGGACACGTCCTTGACTGAAGCACACAACCTGACAGACCCAGGGAGGCAATTCCCAGCCTCTCACTCCTGCTTCTGCCAAGTCCCACCTTTATTCCTTCTCACACGACCCTCTTTGACTCCTCCAGCCCCACACCAGCACCTTGGAGGCCGACACACCCCCGTCGGCCTTCGCTTGAGGGGTGACACAACAAAAGTGCCACAGATTTATCTGGGCTGGCACAAACTCGGCATCTCCGAGATCTCTCCTCCCTTGTCAAGTTGGATTAAAACCAGACAACGAAAGTATTGACTGCTCAACCATGGGCCTAGAAAATCATTGGGAAGGGTGGAGCCAGACCACAGCCCGCCTGCCCTGCCCAGGGCCTCAGCATGGCAAACCCGCTGGATTCCAGCTCCAAAGCCATCCAGCCACCACCAGCTCTGAGAATCTGACACAACAGCGCAGGTAACTCATCACCAGAGCTGAGGAGAGAAGCTAACAAGGGGCTGTAGATGAATCTCTTGCCATAACTTGAGTTTTTGGGCGAGGTGTAAAGTTAAGAGCTTGTCCTTGGAAGAGCAGAAATGCCGATTACCTTCCATCACCCACCTCTCACAGCTTCCAGTTCCTGTGTGCATCACCCAGAGACCTCAGTGCAGCCACACTTCCAGCATTCCACTTCCAAAGATCTCCTGGTGAACTCAGGAGGCTCTCTTCAACCAGCCACCCAGAAACCCCACATTACATTCTCTTAGCACAAAAATTCAGAACAGATTTCAGCAGAACTGTTTTTTTAACTAAACTATACGGTTTTATTTGCTCTCCCTCCCTCACCTCCCCTACAAATCATACTGGAAATGCTCCAAGCAGGAACCTTCTTTGTGTCTGTGCATGTAAAACTTCCAAGTACATGCTAATTCAGTTTAATTACGGATTTACTTCACTGGTTGCATTGCTAATGCCAGAAACAGCCAATATTTGCAGCCAAGGAAATGAGGAAAAAGGAGAGCAAGGTTTTCCATGCTCGTGTCCCTCTCAAGCCCCATCCCTGCATCCCCATCCTTTCAGAACTTGCTGTGCAGGAATACTGTAAAGATAACCTGCTCTTTATTTGTACAATTTATTAGATAATCTCCTTCTAATCGAGAACTAATTAAAGGAAGTGAATGCTTGGTTGGAAACAGGGATTAAAACATGGATAATTATCATAAACGCTACATTTGTTGTTCCAGCCTGCTCTGTTCTCCTCCTCCCTTGTCCCTTTCCCCCCAGTCCCTCTCCCAGGCTGCTCCTGATAATGTTCAGACTGTCTCAGAGGGGGTTTGCTTTCACAATCAATTATTTTCTTTTTTGTCTCCCTGGCTAATGTGTCGTTTGTGTGAGAACATTAACGAGAAGTATTTTCTTTTCCTTGTAAATTCATTTAGACGACAGTGACAGAAGGTGGGGAGGTGGCAGCTGTAGGAAAAAAAAAGAGGAAACAGGAACATTAAACCGAAGCTTATAAATTATTTCATCTTCTCCAGACAATCCAGATCTGTCACTGCTCTGTGTGCAAGGGGAATCTTTTTTTTTAATAATTTTTTTGTCCAAGAGTTCCTCACAGGCACGAGACACTGATGTATGTGGGAGGCCGATGAGAGAGTCTCAGCGCAGCTTTTTTCTGCCTGCTCGCCTGCCAGAGCTGCTGCTCCACTAGCAAGGACCACAGCCACTGAGGTCTCGTCAGACAGAGTATCTAGGTCACAGCCAGCAAGGAAAGACTTAGTTAAACTAGCTCTTTTTGGCAAAAGCACATTTTTAAGCCTGTGTCTGCACAGGCAGAGCCCATTGCTTTGCTGCAGCACCCGTGCAGGAGCACTTCTTGCTTGGGCAAAGATTCTGAGGAGCAGGAGGTGGCTCAGGTCAAGCCACACCACCTTCAAGTGAGGATTTTTAGCCACTTGCATTGCCTGACGTGAGGCTCCATTCCCACAGTGATGTCCTGCAAGCCCAGGGCTGGTGACCCAGCGGATGGCAAGGACGGATGCCACCGGATTCAGAGCAGCTCCTCTCTCCCTGGATCAGATGTTAACCATGAGAACATAAATAATTACTCCTTTAAAAGTGCCCTAGCAGGATAAAAGGTGGAAATGAGCACAGGTCCCTCAATAGCTGGATGCCAAAACAAGACAGGGATGTTGGAACCATGGCCAAGATCACAATGTTGGACAGTTTTTGTGACTGGATTGTTTATCGCTTAATTCTCAACAAAAGTGCTAAAAGCAAGAAGTGACAGGCAGATTTTACTTCTAAGGAGGAGAAAGGCTGTTCCTGCCTAACCTGTACCTGGCATGTCACAGTCCAACCTGATGGCATATCACCCTCAGTCAGTCCCAGGAATTTTAATGGAAGGGGTGCCTAAGGGGTGAGACAGCCCCCAGCTGGGAAAACACACAGTCCTTTGAAACACCGGCATTTAATCAGCTTAATTTTGCTTTGGGTCATTTTATTGCTTTTCCACCAATCCTGGGAATAAGTGACACTCCAAGGGGCTGGCTGTGCACCACAAAGGGCATGGAGGGGGTTTCCTGTTCAAGGCCAGCATCTCTCACACCACCGCTGCCACCAGGGATTGTCCCCACTAAGTGGGGACAGCAAAACAGCCCCTTGACAAAGAGCACGGGTTTTGATGCCCATCCACTCCACTGCTTTGGAAAAAACATCTCTGACTTAAAGCCAGGCTCAGCTTTGGCACAATTTAAACCAGACCCAGCAGAGATTTCCCCCCGTGGATCAGGGAACTCCCGATTTCTACCCAGCCCGGAGAAAAGCGCTGTGTACAAACACGCGGGGCGTTAGCAAGTTGTTAGCTCTGAAAAATTGGAACTACTCCATTTCAAAGAGATATGTAATGCATAAGCATCTGGGCTCATCTATCTTTCTCATCATCCCTCCTGCCTTGAAGGAAGGTCTTGCTCTCTAAGAATCTAGACAAGAAAAACACTCCAACAAAATGAAAAGCAACCTGGCTGGTGACATACATAAAAGATGACATCTCCAGAAATCCCAAACTTCAAAGGGGCAGCTTTCAGCTCGTGAATATCCACTCCCTCCAGCCCTCAAGGCAAGTGTCATAACTCTACAGCCACGGGAATCATTTGATCTCTCCAAATGGCAGCCCAGTGGTCTGGCACACTTCTGGATGTCAAAAAAAGTCTGCACTGCCACCAGCAATATTCTGCAGGGGTTGGTCTCTGGAAGGACAGATTGAGGTGAAACAATCAAGAGTCGGTGGCAGGAGGAGGAGGGAGGGGAAAAGGGTACTTTGAAGGACAGCCACAGGCTGAGGGACTTTGTGGCCTGGTCTGTGCAGGGTTGATGACACAGGGAGATGTCAGAGGTTCCTGAGTGTGCTGGCCATTCCGGTGTGGTGAATCCATATTCCAAGGGCTTTCCCCATCTCCCACAACATCCTGTGGCTCATGTTTACAGGATCAGGGAGAGCACACGGGACTGGTCACAGGAACACAGGTCTTGTCCTCCTCATCCCAGCAGCACAGGGAAACCTCCGTCCTCCTCCTCCTCCTCTGGAACACGTCACAGGTCCCAGCCCTCCCTCACGACATTCCAGCAGTGGCTGAAGGCGAGGGGACACAAGAAGCTGCCAAGATAAGCAATTGGCTGCTTGCTGGCGAGAACTCTTAATTAGGGGCTTTTCAGCAAGGAAACGTTTATAGGGAGTTAATGTATTTACTTTGATGCACACACACTGTAATAAACAGGCACCCTTCCTATGCTCCAGCAATTAAAGCAGTGTATTGCAAACAAACACAGCCACCAGCTCCCACAGCTCCTTTCCCCATGGCCCAGAGCATCCCTGAGAGATGGGAATGGCCCCAGCTTTCCCAGGACACTGCCGTGGGTGACCATGCTGCTGGAGCAGGGTTCCTTAGTCCAAGTGGGTGAGAAACTTTCCCCCATCTAGCCTGGAAAACAATAAATTGAGCCTAGTTTTCATATTGCAGACTGGGGAAAACAGCTCCTTCGAAGCAGGGCACTGGATTGGGCACTGGCTGCAGTTTCTGAACAGATTGGAGCTGCTGCACTGCCGCAGTTTAATAGAGTCAGTGTTTATTCCTGTGTGGGAGAAACACTCCATTATCTGGCTTATTAATTGTTAGTTAAGTAATGGGAAGGTGCCCAGAGCAGGAGATGACCCCCTCATCTCTCGTTATTAGCTCAGAAAGCAGCAGAAATAAAATAACTGGAGATAAATTATCCCAAGCGCTGCCCCAAGTACCGCAAACTGACAGATCTGCTCAGAGGGGAATTTGCAGAGAGCTCTCTGGGGGGAGCGGGGAAGAGATAGCAACAGCCAGCCCAACTGGAGATTTCTTTCTTTAATGAAAAGATTTCATCATCTTTGATTCTGAGCACCACTTTTCATGGCTGGGATCACATGGATATTCATGGCTGAGAAGGTACCCCCGCTCCTGTAGGAAAACTCAATTTATTAGTCTATCACTGACAGCGAGACAGGTTTTGCATTGGCAGCTTAATGCTGCACAAGAGGAGTCCTCTTTTATTAAAAAAGCAACATGCAGCTGCAAACAGTCCAGTCTGGTCACTGCAGGGCTGTGATAACCTCAAAAAAAAGCATAGGCAACCCCATTATCTGCAGGATGGGAGTCTCCACAAAATGAATTTAACAAGGACAAGCAGCCACAAAATCAGCAATGAAAAGATACAAGACTCTGCCTTGAATCTCAGACAGGTGAAAACACCCAACTTTGCCCAACATTTTAACAGCTCACACATCTAAGCAAGCAAAATTTCAGCAGCATCCACATTCATTTATCCCAAATCCATCCTCCAAGGATGATAATTTGCTGGTCCCTGTGCAGGGGATCAGCAGAAGTTGCCATTCATTTATCAGACCCACAATTCCATAGGAAAGCAGAATACCACAATCCACAGAATGAAGAAATTTAGCTAAACTAATGTGTTTTGTGACCTAACTCAGGAGAAACAGAGTTAAAACAAAAAGGAAAGAGAGAGCTGCTCTTCCTTGCAGCCATTTGCCTAGAAAACATCCCAGCAGCCTTTCTACAGCACCTGCAGGGTTTTTACTGCAGTTCTGGAGGAAGATACAGGGGGGAAAAGGATAGGCCAGGAACCTGAGCCAGCATCAGCAGCACATTGACAAACCCTAGGAAAGCAGCGACAGCCAAAGCTTGGGTCAAACCTCACACTTGGAGCTGAAATTGAACCAAGGCCATTGCCTGATTTGGGAGAGCACAGAAGCACCTGAGGCAGCTCTCCACACTCTACTCCCCAAGGAGGCACCAAAATAGACACTCATGGATACTCCAGACTGAGGGTCCAGCCCCAAATTTCTTCTTCCCTGGTACTTTAATCAGAATTTAATAACAGAAACACAGACAGGTCTGGGTTGTAAAGGAACTTAAAGCCCACCTCATTCACCCCCTGCCATGGGCAGGGACACCTTCCACTAGAGCAGGTTGCTCCAAGCCCTGTCCAGCCTGGCATTTCAAGCTTTTTTCACGACTTCACAGGATCACCAGACACCAGTGTCCCTAAGGCAGTAAACTGTTCTCATTTCAGTCTCTGTCTGTGGAGCTTTCCTCCCAGCCGACACTCAGCAGCCCAAAGTCACCCCCACAACCCAGAAAAAGCCCTGCTCACACCACAAAGTGCTTTCTTTGAAGAAGTTCTACAAGACTTGTGCAACTTTGGAGCCTTATCTCTTCAGATAAACATCTCTTACTCCACGCTTCCTTTAATCCCTTCTAGAAATACAGCAATAAGCACCTTTTCATCTGCATCCTGCAACAGAGCACCCCAGATCCAAGCTCACTCCCAAAAGTATTTGTTTGTGAGAGAAAAGACTGCCAGCTCCTAGCCCTAGAGAACTCCAAAATCATTGCATCTGCCTCAGCCTCTTCACTTGCTTGTGTGTCTCGAGTCAAAACAGGAGAATTCCTTAAGAGCAGCAGCCCCTCTGAGAAACTAATTACCTGCAATCTGCTCCCGCACCCACAGACTCCAAATATTGCCTACCCACCATCCCAAGTTTTTGAGTTTCCTCCAACTTCAGCTTCCAGATTAAAGCAGAAAACTTCAGGAGTGCCTGGCTTTTGTAAGCTCTTGCAGCCACCAAACTGTTCACAGGTGGGCTAAGCCAGGCAGCCCAATCAGGCCTCCCTAACAAGAGCCTTTCATTTAAGTGGATCCAGGTGTACCTTCCCATTACTGGGGGTGCTTCCCTCACTGCATCTTCCCAGAGAGGGCCCTCCACCTCTAAGCTGCTTGTCACTTGAAGAATGATTTGCAAATGCTGTATTTTCCTGCCCCTATCTCAGAACTTGGAGGGTCTGTAACTCATCTGAAAGCGCCGGGGTTTGAAAAGGAGCTGTCTGTTTGTGGGGGTGACCTGATCACACAGAGGTAGATGAGTTTCAGGTGAGGTGAAAGGAGACAGACAAGGCAGAGAGAAGTTTTCCTCGTGCTATCTCTGCATATTGATCACCTGGGTTGTTCGTAGGGCACCATTGTGAGGGGGTTTATATATAAAAATACAGCACCTGCCATCAATAAGGCATTGCCTAAGAAGGGCTTTTTGTGAGAGCATGGAGGGATAGGATTTAGGATAAATATTAGGAATAATTCTTCCTGTAAGGGTGGGGAGGCCCTGGCACAGGGTGCCCAGAGAAGCTGTGGCTGCCTCTGGATCCCTGGAAGTTTCCAAAGCCAGGTTGGACAGGGCTGGGAGCAACCTGGTCTAGAGGAAGATGTCCCTGCCCATGGCAGGGGGTTGGAACAAGATGACCTTTTAAGGCCCCTTCCAGCCCAGTCTGTTCACGGATTCTATGTTTTTTTTCCTGGATATAGGCTGCTCATGAGTGCTCTGATCTCAAATAGGAGCATCTCCCTGGCTGCACACTCACACCTTGCCTGTGGAAGGTGATCCCATCTCTCTGGCTTCTCCCTTCCTAGCTTTGCTGGCTCAGCCTCTGGACCTGTGCTTAATAAAAAGGGGTTTTTCATCATTCACAGACATTTAGTGGTGTTCCTGCAGGTTCAGCTGTGTCCCTCTGTAATTCCATCCCTTTGCAAGTCTCTTCTCCACCATGCTGGGGATGAGAAGAGCTGCACTGCAGTGAGTTTGTGCTAAAACTTTTGCAAGGATGTAGCTTAATTGGCAGACAGGTAGAGCTGGAGAGCACTAAAGACACAGGGAGGACTTCAGCATTGGAGGTAGAGCAGGATGGGTGCCAGGAAAAAAGCGCCACAACAAAAGGAGCTGCCCCCAGCTCTTCCACTCACTGCTCCAGAGTCAGTTTTGTCTTGGAGGAAATTCTCCCGTACACGGTGATTTTTGTGAGAGGCAGGGACCAGAAAGGTAGGCAGGAGTGAAAATCAATCAAGATTTGTCAAATAGGCGGGAGAACTCATTTTTATGAGATAAGTGCCTTCAGAGGAAGCGTTGGTAGACACCTACCACATGTTCAGCCTGCTTAGTGGCAAAGTATGCACCATTAATCACTGTCACTCCAAGGGGCCGGCTTCCCACTGAACCATCTCCCAAATTTCTCCCTCTTCCAGCCATCCTCTGCCCTCCCAGGGAGATGAGTTGCATTCACAGACCTGTGAGCCTGCAAATCAGGCTGATGCTCTTGGCAGCTGCCGTACCAACCCCTCATTTATTTGGCGCTGAGCCGCCCACTGTGCTTCAGTTCCGCTGAATGGATGCTCATTTTATTCAGGAGGATCAGCAGCGTGGGCCAAAACTGCGACAGAGGAGCTGCTGCCTCTGAGCAGGTGAAGTCCATGTGCTGCTGTCCTGCTGCAGTGGGACCTTGCCCTTGGAAGCAGCCAGGAAGGGACAAAGTGGGTGGTTTGGCAAATGCCCTCTGCTCAGAAAAAGCAGCAGCAGCCAGGGGAGAGGGTTTGGTTTGTTGGTTTGACTGGCTGAGCACTCAGGAACTCTGAGGAAAGACTGGCTTGAGAGCAGGAGCAGACCCTGGGACAGAAGAACCTTCAAGGACCTGAGTTGTCTGAGGAAGGGAGCAAGTGATTTCCTTTCCAGACATTTTCTCTAACCTCCTCCACTTGTCCCCACTCCCCGGTTTATTACTGTGGACCATCATAAGCTGCTGTGAGGCTTTGTGCTGTCTTTGACCCATCCTGAAGATGAGTGAGGAGATTTCACCACAGCAAGTGACCAAGAAGACCAAGAGCCCTAAGGGATATTCACAATGGACTCTTCTTTTTTCATGTGTCAACCCATTTTCAGGCTAAGATTTTTTTTTATTATTATTATTTTTTTGTTTTGTTTTGTTGTACTGCAAATCTTATTCCCACATTTTAATAGCCTGAATTAAGGGTCTCAGCTTTTATTTTCAAGGTATAGCCCCAGGCAGTCATGTTGATGACTCCTGCTGGGTTAAATATTGCACTTGGGGAGTGGGGAAAACTGGTTTGTGGCAAGAGCTATGAAGAGCCCATGGATTGTTACGAGGAGGAGAGAAAGAAATGGCTGGCAAGGCATAAAAAGATCCTATTTTCAGGTCTTAAGCCAGTTACCATCTTTAGGGATTAGCTGCATGGAGGGAGCAAATTGCCCTAAACCCTCCTGCCACGGGGCTCTGCTCTGCACCCCTGAGCTGCCACAGGATTAGGGGCAGACAGCATCCACAGAGGGCTGTTCCTTGCAGCAATCCCAAAGCCTCCTGGCCAGGCATGATTACACCCCTCACTCGATTTAACAGAACCACAGAGGGGCAGCGAGGACCAGAAACCCACTTGACACTGCCCCAGTCACAGAAAAGCTGCTGAGTCAAGAGGTGCCAGCTCTTGCTGATCCAGGCTCGGTTTCCCAGGCAGGGCTTGTTTCCTGCTTCCCCCCTCACCCCTTCACACACATTCCCCATCTCTGGAGAGATTTCTGGAGGGGCAGCTGCCAAGGCTGGGGGGTGTACGAGGCTCTTGGGATTCTGTTGCAGGCTGGAAAAGGAGACCCCAGTCAGACACAGGGAGGCCCAAGGGGTCTCTGGATCTCTTCTAGAGGAGGGAGGGATTCAACTTCCAACACACAGATCCCCGTGGCAGGGACTGCTGGTGGCACACGCCACAAATGTGAGGGAAACTGGGGTGAGATCCCCAGAAAACAATAGAGACCAAGAGAAATGATGCCAAGCAAAACCCCTGCTCCATCCCTACCTCACCCTTTCAGGGCTGTTTTACAAAGGAATCTGCAGAGTCACAAGAATCTGAGCTTTTTGGGTTATAAAGGGCCCCTATTCCCATGCCAGGGATGGCACCAAATCCAGCTTTCCAGAAACTCCAGACTGAGGGCAATCCAAAATTCTATTCAACAGCTTGTAGCAGTAAAGGAAATCGAGGACTTAGAGCTTAATTTTATATGGCTGATGTCAGCAGATGAATAAAAGCTCATGGCATGACTCCGTGCAAGTCCAGGGCACCAAAAAACCCCACAGAAGATGGATTCTGAGGTTATTGAACAAGGACAGAAGGAAGGAGGGAAATTAATAAAAATCAGATTGCTAATGTCCCAGACTGCTTTGCTCTGATCCTAAAAAGCACAAGGAATCTGAAAATTGGGTGGAGATAATCAGCATTAAGTCAAGGTTTTTAACTTGGGTTTGTGTTTCTTTCTCAATTCCTACACTGGAGAAAACATAAAGTTTTTGAATGTTATATATACAAACATTTTTTTATAGCTTCTTGTGTTCTTTTTTGTTTAGCACAGAACAAAAGTTTGACTCCTACATCAAACCCTCCAGAGCCCAGCCAGTGAATCCCCAGCCAAGGTTATCTCATGGCTTATGGACTATGAAAGAAATGGATTGTGGTAGAAATCACAAAACCTGACTTATTTCTGGGTGCAGGAATTTGAAGGGACCAGCTGGGGTTGTGGTACCTTCTGGCTCTGTCTGGCTCCAGAAAGGGACAAGCCAGGATGAGCTGAACTCTCGTTATCATCCACAGGCACAGGAGTAGTTCTCAAAGGGTGGTCAGAGGGATGCTGCCACCACCTCCCAGCCTGGGTGGCTTCCTTCCATCAGAATTTGGTGACACCCTCAGCCAGAGCTGGCAAAAGAGAGGGTGAGAGCACTCCCTAATCCGCTGAAGTACAAACCACATCGTTAAACCTCAGCAGCTTCTCCCCAGCCCTTCTGCTCAGAAACCAGGGATTTAGAAAAACAAGAAGCTCAGATCTTCAGATACAAGTATTTATTTGCAGGTGCTAAATGATTTCTTGATTAATTCTGCAACCTGCTGCTCACTCTCTGTTCGGTGTTTCACTGACAAACTATTTTAGCTCGACAAAGAACTTCCAGGCTGGATTGTGCCTGGTGTGGGCAGCAGGGCAGTAATTGGCTTGAAAAACAAAACAGTGAGGGAGAACATGAAACTAATCTGAAAAGCTTTAAGCCAAATAAAGGTTTTGCTTTACCATGGGCACATCTCTAAACTTTTCCAAGCCTAATAAAGAAGCATTATCGCTGCAGCAGATGTTAAACACGAGCCTTGCTTCAAGGGGAGGGGGGAAGGAGGAAAGAAATGACCTGCCTATATATAGATACTAGAGCAGGCTCTCCAATTCCAGACTTTCACACCCCTCTCTTTTACAGTGGGATATCACCAAAATTGCAATGACAATACAAAGAGAGCCCACAAGAAAGATTTGCAAGTGACAGGAAAGAGGGGAACGATTTTTAGCTGAAAGAGGGCAGTGTTAAATGGGATATTAGGAAAAGATTTTTCACTGTGGGGGTGATGAGGCCCTGGCACAGGGCGCCCAGAGAAGCTGTGGCTGCCTCTGGATCCCTGGAAGTGTCCAAAACCAGGTTGGATGGGGCTTGGAGCAGCCTGGGATGGTGGAAGGTGTTCCTGCCATGGAATGAGGTGATCTTTAAGGTGCCTTCCTTCCCCATCATTCTATGATCCTGTGGAAAGGAATGGCTATCCCAGCCTTATCCAGCAGCCCAAACAGGATTTGAACACAAGATCCCTCAGCAGATTGTCTTCCCAAGTCCCCAGCCTTGCCAATTGCTCCAAGGAGCACACAGCGAAATCCGCAGCAGATGCAGCATTTCTGGAGACAGTAACACAAGGTAAACCATTACATCAGGCTCCTGCCTGCCAGGGAAAAGCCTGGACATGGGAAATGGTGACATTCTGAAGTCCTGGGTGTTTCAAGGAGCGCTTTTTAATTTATTCATGAATTACTGCATGGTACGGGATCCCCCTTTGCAGCCTAGGACAAGCCTTACTGAGAAAAAGAAGAGAGCTGTGAAATTTATTACCTCCTCCCATCGAAATGAAGCAGTAAAAAGAATATAATCAGGTCTGTGAAAATTTAATTATCACCCTCCTAAGGTGGCTGCCCCATCTTGACCCTTTTTGGGGTGCCCATAGTGTGCTAAACCCCAGGAACTGGCCAAGACCTGCTAGGAAGTCAGGAGCAAAACATCTCCATCCTCTGCAGACAGCATCCTCTTTCTGCGCATTACCTTTTTTGAGTGGAACTTGAATTCCAGAACAGGAATCCAAATAAATACGCACAAAAAAAAACAGCTTTAAAAATTTTGCAGCACCCTGTCAGTGGTCCATACCTAAGGAAATAAATCAAGGATGGGCCTGCCTATCAGGCCTGAGAAATTCCCTTTTTTTGTTCTATCAGGGATGCCAGAGCAGCTCGAGGTACAACTCACAGGTAGCAGGAATGATGTGTTTTCTAGAAAGGAAGGGGCAGGGAGACTCCTCTGGCAACATAAGTCAGTTCAGATGGTGCTGGCTTACAGGCCTCTTCCTTTAAATTGATTAATAATGACACATTTAAATGGACAACATAAATTAATTTCTGAATTGCACCATTAGTAAGTAATTAATTTCTTTGCTCTGTGAAACTAAGATATCACTGTTATCTAAATCTATAAAGAGAAGAAATGCTGAACGAGGACTCCATTAATGTAAAAATTGATTTTTCCATTTACCCTCTTCTGAGGTTTTTTTTTTCCCTCTCCCTCCCTCCAATGCATTTATTTTTCAAGTGGCAGGGGATGGGGAGAGTAACCTAATTTATATTTCCAGTGGTAATCAAAAGATCATGCATGCTCATTTCAACCAAATGATGTCATTATGAAGGCTGTTAAAGCTGGGGTTGCCTTGGAAACACAAAATACTGATGGTTGAGGTTGGACTTTGGAGTTCTGGGTAGGCAGTAACGAGCAAACGCCGTGGCCAGAGCTGGCCCGAGTGGGCACACTGGGAACATCACCCCAGGTCACTCAGATGTTATCTCTGGCACTCACCAGGCTGGTGTTTCCCCTGTTGCTCCCACCTCCTGCCATAACCCGCTGGTTTTGTGGAGCCAGGAGCGGAGGAGTCGCTCGCTCCGACGACAAGCAGGAGCGATGAGGAGCGGGAAGGACACTCCAGCTGAGGGCTCTGTGTGCTGACTGCCACCAGCTGCCCCATTCCTGCTTCCCAAAACACACACCTGCTGCCCCTGGATGGGGATTCACGGGGCATTCAGGTCATCTCTGACAATCAGAGCCAGGATTTGGTATTGGATCCTCCTTTCCATCCCTGTTTTCCATTTACTTGGTAAATGGTCCAGGACAACTCCAGCCTTGTGCAGATCCTGTCTCCCATCATGCAGGTGCAGCCTAGGAGAGGGAGATTGATTCTGAGTGCCCCAGGGCATGGGAATTGCTTGCAAAGACCAGCAACCTCACCAACCAAGACATGTCTGTCCCCTCTTACAGTCCAGGATCCCTCAGGCAAGGATGCTTTGAGTAATTGTAAAATCAACAAGAAATGGAACTGACTTTCTATCTATTACTTCAAGAAGAAAAAGCCTGATTTTTTTTTGCCATGCAGGGAATATCTCCTTGGCTCTTGGGCTGAGATGGTTTGAGGCAGCTGGGCCTGGTGTCATTTGCATGGGGGGGATGCCAAGAAACAGTGACAGAGTTTGGGCAGCAGTTTTGGGCAGCCCCACCAAGACAAAAGGATGAAGAGTGATGTTGCAGTTTTGAGACAACTCCTGGGTTTCTTCAGCCGGTTCTGCTCTTCCCAGTTCAAGGTCCTGGGAGAGGAAGCTTGGGACTAAACTGGAGATGTTTCAGTACAGCTGATGCAAGGAGCCACTCGGGTCCTTCAGCTGTGCCAGGCCACGATTTCACTCCTGCTCAGCTCCTTTCCAGCATTTTTCCTACCCTGTCCCAAGAGGAACACCGTGTCACCTCTGATGACATCATGATTTAAAGTACACCTCAAGAGAGAGGGAGGCACAGCCTGAACCCCATCTCCAAATATCCTCTGCCCTAAAACAGGGAACAGAGCCAGTGGAATCATTTACAGAGAGTATTTTGGTAGCTGCTTCCCCCCCCCCACCCTTTTATTAAAGAGAGCAAAACAAAACATGCATACAAACAAGTCAATGGGATGAAACATTTATTGTCTGTGCAAGGAGTGTTAAATGAACTCATTTCAGCTTCTCAATTAATATCCGGATGTCCCCAGCCACCGCCAGGGCTTTTTTCCCTTTGGTGAGTAGGTAATGACATTAATACCACCATGTGATCCTTCCCTTCCCTTACTGAGTCACCTTCCCCTTCCACACAGGAGCTTTCTTTTAAGGTTCATCAATTGAAATTGTTTGAATGAAGCGAGAAAAATAATAAAAAGAACATTCCCTAACATTGGCAGGAGCATTTCAGGCATGAGCACTTTGAATATTTATTTGCCCTTTGTGGGAGCAATCTCAGCAAGGAAAAGTCAGCCTGAACAAAAGGAATTGCAAATACCAGCGAAGGAGCTCCGTAGTTTTCATTCATGAGAATATTTGCACAGGCTCCTGGGAGAATTATCAGCCAAGGTAATACAAAATCCCTGGTAGCATCAACATTTTGGATACTCCCTAATCCTGCTCGTCCAAAGGAAAACATCTTTTCCAGAGAGCTGAGAGCCTAGGCTGGTATGTTGGGGGCTTTTGCTCCTGGCTTGGGAAGACTAGAGAAGGACTGGAAAAGTTTGGAGAATTGTCTTTGCCACATTTCTGTGTCACAGTGCCTTATATTGCCCCTCTGCCTCTCCTCTCCCATCCACTCTCTCTCCCTCAAGCTGGAATGAACAAGCTCAGCTTCCTTCAGAAGTCCACCAAAAAAAAAAAAAAAAAAAAGGAAGGGAGAAAAGATATGGCCAAGCAGCCAGAACTGCTGGAGCCATGGGGACTCACAGGGAAAAGCCAGTCGAGGAGCAACTCATGGCACAACTTTATACCACAGATCTGGAATAGACAAAATTCCACATGGGATTGAAATGAGGACGAATTGCTGAGGAGCAAAGTCGAAACATCCTTCTGCCTGGGAAAGAAGAAGCAGGATAGCAGCATCCACTGCATTTTTTTGGGGGGTCAGCAATAAAAGCACGGAGGTCTATTTACTCATAATTAGCCTTTCTGGGCAAAAAAAAAATAAAAATCCTGTGGAAGTTCATTCTTGCCATAGAATTTTATAGGGTGGTTCAGAAACTTATGGGAAGGATATTATCTTGCCCAGGTTTTTTAGTGCATTTCTCTAGAACCCTGTTGGTTTCAGCCCTGTTAAATTCAATAACTTCCCTAAGGGAGTGCTTTAAGTGTCAGGCTTGATTCAGTTATATAAAGGGATAAGGGAATAATCGTTAGACAGCACACAGGGATGGGAGAAGTGGTTTTGTGTGGCACCAGTCTTATTTAAGAACAGTCTGAATTTATAGATGAGGCTGATGAGAAAGTTGGAAGCAGCTAACGTTAAGTGTAAAAGACAAAAGCCAGGCAGTGCTTTTAGAGAGGGCTTGGGATACCACAGAGACATGGGGATGGTTTCAGATGAGTATTTTAAGTGTTTTTAGCTGTTTGCCTTGGTTTCATCAAGATGATGTCCCATGTACTGCTCTTGCTATTCATAATGTAAGCTATGGGCACTGGGGCCCCTATCCCAGCCTGTGTTTCTTGCTTTGCAATTAACACATCCTGCAGTTATAAGCAATCCAAAACACTGAAGGCTTCAATATTTCTTCTTACTTCTAATACAGAATATTTGACTTCTAAAATACTGTTGTCATTGCACCTTAAATCATTATGACAGTGTGAAAAGTGACTAATCCTTCTGAGTGTTGAGCACAGGCACAGACTGGAAACCCAAATCAGCACCGCTCCTTCCAAAGCGCTCACCTCATCCTCTCCAGAAAGGGGGGATGTGGGTAAATGCGGCCTTCAGGAGACAGAGGATGTGAAAAAGGGTGAATGGCTCCATCTGAGACCTGCTCTGGTCGGGAGACAGCCTCAGTTTGAAGAGGAGGAAGGGTGTGAGGCTGGCTTTACAATGTTGAGCTGCAGAGGAGAGGCCATTCCCTGCTACCAGGTTTCTAGGGGTACATGTAAACTTAATTAAAATTAAAAAATCCCCAACACAATCAGGCAGGTCCAACTCCATTTCCTTCAGTGACAGAGCCAAATAACATGGATTTTCCAGCCAGTGGCTAAAACAACTGAAGCTTTCTGCTGCTAACCAAGGATTTTCATCATGCTTCATAAACAGGTCACCTGCAACTTCCTCAGCCATTCCTGAGGAAGAGGCACCTCATGGCCTCAGCCTAATCCATCCCTGTTCCTGGTTTCCTTCAGGCCGAGCTCACACACTGTGTGGTGCTTTCCCAAATCTGGATCTGATGAAGTTCAAGACATCATTGAGCAGCACCACCACCATCAGCTCCTACTTTTCTAAAACAAAGACAACTGCAGGAACTCTTCCCAATGCCTCATTTATCTCCAGAGTTACTCAGCTTGGTGGAGATTTCCTGGTCCCTCATTCCACACCCTTTCTACGGCTTCTTTGGGTCCATGCCTGGCCTGAGCGCGAGACGCTCCATTTGTTTTGGCAAGAACGTCCCCGAGATTTATACCTGTAATTATCCAGGTAACCTTTCCGACAGGGAATTTTAAAATGATCAGCGCCAAAGCAAACTACACATTAAATGTGATTAATAAGACACCAAATGACTGCGAGGCTGCACCTCCCTGCTTGTTAAGCAAGTCAGCTGGAGCATCCCTGACTGGCCCCACCACTGTGAGGCACCGTGGGGCACCCAGAAGTGGCCATTCCAGTTGGATATATCCTCTCTTCCACGGCTATGCCCGCGGGAGGGTTAGGGGGTGAACAGCCAAAGCAGGTGTCATCCATCTGTTGTGAGGTGCCTCAGGCAGGCAAAAAGTTACTTTTTCAGATTTTTGTCCCACCCCGAACCCCTTGTGAAGGGCGGCCCAGGAGTTCTGATTGGGTTGGAGTCCCTGGGGGTTTCTCCCTTGCTGTGTTTCTACTGGTCCCTGACCCTGAACTCCACCCTCAAGGGTGGAGACCCTCGGGGGTTCTGTCCCTCAAAAACCCTTGCTGTGCCTCTGTTCGGGGCTCTCTGTTCTGGACCTGAGTTTGTTCCCGTGCTGACTAAATGGTTCCATGAACTGGGAGCCCATCTCGTTGGTGTTCCATGCTGGTCCCCAGAACCCTGCAGCTTCTCTGGATGAAATCCTGGAGTTGTGGACTGCAACATCCATCCCCTGAAGTTTCCTGGAGGACTGAGACTTCTTCCTCGCTCATATCTTCTCCTGCCCCTCTGGCTCTCTGTCCATCCTGGTGGGAGTTGTGAGGGAATGGTGCTGTCAGAGGGATGCTGAAGAGGTGACAGCAGGATCTCAAGTGACAGGAGACAGAGGGGCAGGAAGGTCCAACAAGGTGCTGCTCCCTCAGCACGAGGGTCTCTCTCTGCAATTGTCTTGCCATCCCCAGTGCCCCTAATGGAGCTCTCTCCTCCCTCCCCGAGCCTCACCTGCCGTCAGAGCACCCACTGTCTGTAGAACTGGGGAAAACAGCACCTGCCAGGATATCCCTCGTGTCCCAGGGAGGCCTGGGGTCTCCTTCTTCCATCAGAAAGGGCTGCAGGAGCATCAAGAAGGAGCTTTTGCAAGGGATCCAGCTGCACAGCGTGCTTGGCAGGTTGCACAGCGCTATCCATTATGGCCTGCATGGAGCTGAGGTTTTCCAAAGCTTGCATTTTGCTGCTGGGTTGCCCAAAGACAGTAAAAATCAGTCACAGTCAAGCCTGCATTGACCTTCAGTCAGCAGCTCCAGCACACCGGAATTGCAGGAGAAACGCTGATCGCTGCTTCCCTATTCTCTGGGCAAAGTTATTGCATATAAATTGTGTATTGATTAGAAGCAGAAATTGTAAAGAAGCCTCTCTGGGAAAACTGGAGGGTGGGAAGAAATTCAGGGGCTGACAAAAGAGCTACTTTAATTAGGAAGGGAAGCAAAGCAGTGGGAAAGAAAAACAAACACAACCTCCCCTCAAGAGCCTCCCACTCCAGATCCAAAAATCCAAGCAGGAATTGTCTCTCCTGTAGAAAAGAAATGGGATTTTGGAGCTGGGAAATGGAAGCAAGAAAAAAGAGCTGGCTTTTCCCTTCCACCCAGCACTGACGAGGATGGGAAAAAGAGCAGATACACTTTCTGCCACTCCTGGATTTCACGTGCAGAGCAAGGAAAGCGATGGATCACCTAACGAGTGTGTAACAGCCGTGCTTAACTCTGCCTTCTAGCTCCAAGTGCTTCAGGGTAATTACACATCTTGGACTTATTAGCTGTAATTACTAGGTTCTGCAATCTGCAGAATGTGTCATTAGAGAATGGGCAACCTCGAGCGGTCTAAACATGATCAGAGAAGTTTCTTGTTCATGCTCTAACTTTTCCTGCCTCAGTGTTAGGTGATGTGTTGCTTCTCCTGCTGCGAAGCCTCACCGTCCCCCCAGGACCCCTGCAGCCACCACAGGCTGTGATTCCTGACCTGGGACACGTGTGGGAACACACACAGCCCTGGCCTGCAGCTGATTAAAGGCTGCAGGAACCTTTAAAAAGTTTGGCTCCTCCTCACACAGCCAAAATGTGGTGCTCATAGTCCCTGCACTCTTTTGGATAAGCACCAGGAGGGGCTGGATCAGCTGCAGGTTTCCAGCTCCTACCTTTGCTGCTGGGCACTGCCAGGACCCTGCCTTCTGCAGGAAAGCTTCTGAATCGCACAGCCACCAGCAAGCAGGAAATAGAGCATTTAATGTCAGTTTGGACCTACATAAAACCCCTGCCAGCTCATCACAGATGGGACTGCTCAGAGCCAGAACAGGTTCCTGAGAACATCACAGTGTACAGAAATGAACTGCTTTAGGACTCTCCTGCCTTCCAGACAAGTTTCTCCCCTCCCCAAATTCTGTGTGAGTCACTTCTCCTTTCACCTGGACTAACCTCCTGGCTGTGTTTCTCTCCAGCCTCCCCTGATTTTTGGGACACAGACTGGTCCCCCACCTCCAGGTGGTTGCTCCAGTCCATCCCTGCATGCAGCAGTACCCCCTTGCATGTGTCTCACAGCCCAGACCCTACTTTTGCCCCCAAAAGTAAATAGAACCCCTCAATTAATGTCCGTCTCTCTCTCTCCAGATGAAAGCAAGCTGGCAGCTTGGCCAGAGCAGTGGGAAAGCCTGGGATTCCCACACCTTGGACAATCAGCTTCTGGGTACAACATTTCCCAGGGCAGCTTAGCTTCATTAGCAAGGCTTTTTTTCCTGAAATCCCTTTAATTTCACCCCAGTGCACGAAAAGGAAAAGCCAGTCTGCCCATCCATCCCCTGCACAGAGGCCTCTCAGATCCAGGCTTTCCTAAAACCCAGGAGGTTGTAGGAAAGGATAAAGACCGAGGATAAAGATGACTCCAGAAAATTTGTCTCTGGTGCAATGTTTCCAAAGCAGGTGCCACCAAATGGGCACAAATCAGACAGTGCCACCAAGCCCAGACTGACCTGGATAAGCTGCATCTGCTGTGCCCAGGCAGTGTCTGACCCATCCTTGAGTGGTTTTTCTTTTTCCACAATGTAGGTCTTTACAAAAGCTTTGCAATCCATCTTAACGTGATGTGAAGATTTTTACTTCCTTTTGGTTCCTGCTTATTGTTTGGGCCAAATGAAAACAAAAATATTCACTTGCAAGTGGAAAAAAAATAAAACAAAACCAGAAGAGTGTGTGAGATACCCTGGACTGAAATGTACCCTTCCTTCAAGGAGGTATCCAATATTAGGATACCTTCCTATCCCACTTGGATAAGCAGTGAGCCAGGGTCATGGCAGCAGTATCCTCATTCCTAATGCTTATGGAAGTGCCCCAAAAAGCCAGGCAGGTAGAGGGGGGTATCAGGCTCCCCACAGGGGTAGGGACTACGTGGGATAATCAATCTTTTCCAGAGGCAGGGAGCTCTAGCCTCACTAACAGAGTTAATGCATCTCTCCAGGAAAACAAAATGTAACTGAGCACAACACGAGCAGAAATTTCCATGGTAATTTTTACTGTGAATTATATGTGGCTTCTTTTTATGAGCCTGTAACACCCCCTGAAAGCAGCACTCACCTGTGGGAGGCCCGTGGCCACCTCACACTGGGCCAGCCAGGAGAGCTGTGGTAGTCTAAAACCAGAACATTGTCCTTGTAACCACCTAGGGGAGAGAAAGAAAGATAATGAGGTGTGACCATCATTTCCTTTTTGTTTCCTTGGGAACCGACATCCCATCCCTGATGCAAACAATGGGCTCCCCAAACAGACAAATTTTGGTTCCTCTTCCCTCTGGGGAAGCCTCTGAGGAGCCTCCACTGAAGCCAGCAGAGCTCATGGGGCTTTACACAGATAAAAGAGGGAGGTGTATGGGCCGTGGGCTCCAAAAGCAGTGTCAGAGGCGCCTGTTGTGGTAGCTACAGATTTCTGGCCACCAGCCAGCAGGTGAGATGGTCAGGTAAACCAAAAGCATCACTTATCTTTTTGGCGTGCTCAGAATTTGCCTCCTTGCTCCTTTTGCACTGTCCAAGGCTCGGTGATGAGAGCAGATATAGTGCCAATCATTAGAGGAGCAATTACTTATCTCACAGGAGCTCTGAGAGGCTTAATCTGTTCATATTTGTAAACCACGAGGAGCTGAAGGATGCATCATGTCCAGGGAGAAGGATTGCTCACAACAAAGCCCAGAGCAAGGCAGCTTTGCTGGCTGAGCTCCTCTCCAAGCCCGGCCTCTCCTCGCCGGTGGCAGCGAGCACAGGGAAGCTGAAAGACACCTAAGGGAGCGTTCCCTGCTGCGTGCCAGCCCTCGGAACCCAGCGGGAATACGACACTAATGACATCCTTCAGAAATGTAATTAGCCTGCCTTCGCGGCGAGGTGCATTAGGGAGAACTCAGAGCCTCGGAGAAGTGGGCTCCAGTGGGTGAGAGCCAAGGCTTGTGCTTTGAAAGCTGCATTAGGGAAGGGGGGGGGAAAAAAAATAGAAAAGAAAACGTTCTAATATTACTTAATTACCCCAAGACATCCTGAGATGTAATTGAGCTTGGAGGGCTAAATGAAGGCTGCGCGTGTGAGACCGGCAGAGGTTGATGCATTTATAATGAGACCACTTTGCAAGGCAAACAAGGTCCCCACGGAGGGAGAGGGGGGCAAAGAGGAAGGACAAGAAGGAGGCTGGGCAGATATTGAGGTGCCTGAAGTTCTACTGGTCTCCACCAGCTTCGTGCAAAGTCCCTTTCCCCTCTGCTCGGGGTGGCAGGGCAGGCTGGATGGAGGTGGGATGGGAAGTGAAGGGATGCAGGCACAGCAAACCATGGAATCAACTCACTCATGGTTTGGATGCTGAAAACCCCATAAAAAACCCCTTAGCAGCCAATAAAACAGACAATATCACGCTGTCAGAGACATCCTCCATCCAGATCCAAACCAGAGTCGTTCAGGCATCATCTCACCAGCATCCTCCTGGGGAAGCCCCCGGGCAGGGACCGGGATGAGACAGCAGGAAAAATTAATCCTCAGGGCTGGGCTGTCTCTGAGGATGAGAGGGGAAACCTTCCCCAGAGTGGCCAGTGTTCATCCCCACGGCTCCCGTGAACTGGAATGGAAAACCAGGCGGCCAGATCCCGGTCCTGGAAAACATTCCTTTCATCCACAACCCGCTGCATGCACACAAGCCCATTCCAGCCCTGATTTACATACTGTACAGAAGGAGACATTAAAATCCAAATGGTTTATGGTAATTAACACTCATTTAAATATTATACTGGTAACCATCACTTCCAATTCTTCTCAGCCTTGAAGGGGCTCCGTGTGCACGTTCATATGTACAGGGAGATTTTAAAGGGATACTCCATCTTCTCTCCTGATTGCTGCCTTGCCAGAAAAAGGATGTTTAATGTTCATTAATTGTTTCATTTGGAGAAATTGCTGTGAAAAGCCGCCACGGGAGAGCGGAAATTATTTTTTTTTTATGATTTTTATGATTTTTAGAAAGAAAGTAATAATGGGGAGCCCTGCCTGTGGCAGGGATGTATTAGCTGAGCATGGCTCTGTGGGGGCTGTTAAAGTCCCATGATGGCTAACACAGAGCTGCTTGCCACCAGAGGATTGTGGAGATCAAACAGCCTTTAAGTGGGAACAAATGCATTAGTTATCACAAATGAATCCTTCTTTCTCCTTTTTCACCCAAGCAGCAGGACTGGGTGGTACAGGAGGCCAAGGGGACCTGTCGAGCTCCTTCGGTGGGCCTTGCACTGATCCACCCCTTTGTGATACCAAAAGCCCATGGGGAGTAAACAGGTAGTGGATAAATCCACGGGCTGTGGTACAAAATAAATTTGTGAGAGGCTACAGGTGTCCCAGGCCTGTTTTCAAGAGCTGCTCCAGCAAGGCCAGTCAGGCAGGGCCCTGCAATCCAAGGAAAGCCAGACCACAGCACCCCTGGAGGAGGAGGAAGAAGAGAAGATGCTCATTGCTGCATCCTTCAGGCTGCAGTCCAAGCCCTGACAGCTCCATCTCTTCCCGTCACCTGGGGAGTTCCCTCAGGATGCACCAAGTTCTCCTTGAAGGGATATCAAACAATATCCACTGCAGCATCTCCCAGGCGTCCAGACAGGTCCCACTGATCCACAGAGATGCCAGCTCCTCCTGGGAATAACTCTGGCACGGGATGGGGAAAGGCTGGTGTGGCTGCTGTGCCCCATACTGCTCTCTTTCCCTCTGAGCCCCAGGAACACAGACAGGAATGTGAGACCTGAAGAGCTCACCCTGGGATCCAGCTGTAGGGAGAGCTCCCCACCCCTCACAGCCCAGAGCAAATGACCGGCAATCCCAGCAAGGGCAAGTGATCCACGTTCACACCTCTTCAGAAGAAAAACTACCCAGGATATTTGACGGCTTCATACTCCAAAACATCGCTCCTCAGCCACCCATCCATGGGAAAGCCTGGGAAGTGGCAGCAGAGCCCAGGAGCTGTTGCAATGCCCCTATTATACTAATGATGTTTTCTGCCCAAACCACCCCAGGTGTGGCTCCTTGTTATAAAACAGGAGTAGCCAGGAGAGTCTCCCTGATCCCTTCAGGCTTGGACCTGTCCCTTGAACTGTAAATCCCATGAGAAATACTCAGAATTTTCTTGCAGGGGACCACCAAGTGATGCTGAGAGAACATAAGCAAGAGGCTGAGCCCATTCCAATCACTTCACAAGGTCTTGCAAGAACCATGTTTGCATTAAAAAGAAATTAAAAGCTTTTCCACTCCACTAGCTTGCCCAAAGCCTGCATACTAAATAGTAAATGCTACCTATGAGGTTGAATAAAATCTTCATTAAAAGAAAAAAAAAAAAGGCCAGCAGTCACTGAATACATCATGAACAATGACATTGGGGAGGCATTGTTCTTCTTCTGCCTGATGGACCATGCTGAAACACCTGTTTCTTATCATGGAACTGTTAATAACTGTCACCACCAAAATCAGGGCTGAAAAAGTGTCATTAAGTCAAGTTATTCCAACCTCCACCTAACTAGGAGGGGAAAATACAAAAAATAAAATTAAAAAAAAAAAAAATCAAGGAGGAAGAAATGTCAAAGCATAGTTGTCCACATGCCCCCCAAAAAACCACCAAACAAAGTCATCTTAGATGGCTCCTGCCCCACTGAGATCTTGCTGACATGAAAGACACAGCTGGGTAACCATAGGCAGTTTTAACTGATTAACTACAGACATTGACCCTTTCAATTAATTCACCGGGGATTTGTTTCATTCTAATCATCTCCTAAAGCTCCAGCCTCCCCATAAAGTCAACAGAAAAGCAATTTCTGGTGCTTTCTCTTACACCAGCTGTTAAAGGGGTAGGAGGGATGGCTACCCAGGGGTGTTTAAGGTAATCCTGACTCGGGGAGGAATGAACATTTGAAGAACACAACTCCTTAGGAATTGCAAGGTCTTTATCTTCTCAAAGAAAACTGGAGCAATGCAAAACTTAAATCCCCTGCTTTGCGCAGCTCAGGCATGGAAATAGACCTGAGGTTATCAGTGGAGGGAAAAAAAATCTCTCATTGTCATTTGTTGTGCTGCTCACTGGCTGTATCTGCTTGATCTTCCACCACTGTTGAAAGCTTTATGTCGCTTTGCTGTAGCAAAAATGGTCATTCCTCCCCAAAATCACAACCAGTCAGAGGTTTCCCTCTTCCACAGAATCACCAAGGCTGGGTAAGGCCTCATCATCGAGTACCATCAACCATGAACCCAGCATGTTCTCAAGTGCCATAAACACACATTTTTCCAACATTCCCAAGGGTGGTGACTCCACCACTTCGCTGGTCAGTCTGTTCCAGTGCCTGACCACCCTTTTTATGAAGAAATCTTCTCAATCTAAACCTCCCCTGGTGCAACTTTTCCTTTAAGGCCCTGGTTTGGTCCCATTTTGGGCAGTTTCTGCCCAGTGGTGCCCAGTTGCCACCCAAAGCACAGGAGCTGACATTCACAAGGAGTCACAAGAACTCCCTGGAATGGAGTTGACCACAAAAAAAAATAAAGGTCAATTGCCCTGATATTTTGTGTCAAAATGAAAAATTAAGTGGAAATTCTGGCTGGAGCAACTCTTTGCCCTCAGCCTGGGAATCCATACAGTGACAGCCTGAAAGCTTCACCCTCTTTGTACCACACAGAGCGTCTGGATCGAGCCTCTTTATTTATATTTTCTTGAAACATCAGAGCTTATTTCTCCCCCCCCACTTCCCCTTGATCCACAGCCTAGAAGAATTTTAAAAGGATCCACACTTCTCCAGCAGTGCAAGCGCATTCAACAAAAAGATGCACCTGAGATGACCTTGAAACAAGCCCAAATTAATCTCTCCAACGCGGAGACAAAGCATTCCTTGAGC
Source organism: Poecile atricapillus (assembly GCF_030490865.1). Taxonomy (NCBI): domain Eukaryota; kingdom Metazoa; phylum Chordata; class Aves; order Passeriformes; family Paridae; genus Poecile; species Poecile atricapillus. The sequence goes on from NC_081254.1 coordinate 5,262,213, forward strand.
CGCGGTTGGGGCTTTGGAAAGCGGGATACGGAGGAGGACGGCATCCTTTATCTTCCTCTCCCTGACAGCCTGAGAAAGGCTGGTTCAGAGGAGCAAAACAAAACACTCACCTGCGTGACAGAATAGTTAACTTAATCCCCCAAAGGCAAATCCTGTTAGCGTGTAAAACTAGGAGCGATAATTGTAACCAGTTTTCAACCTTTACTGTGGTGGAAATAATCACTTCAGTGCCACTGCCTCGCTTCCCAGAGACTCCTTTCTTCGCAGATTATTTTAAACTAATCTAGCAAGGGGGAGCAGGAGGGAAGGAGGGTGGAAGACTAAAGATGAGGGATTATTTAAGGCTGGGGTGGGAGGATGAGTTTTGGGCAGCCACAGGTTGGTCTGAGCAGCAGCTCTGCTTGAGAAGCAACTCCAAAGCGAAAATCTAAGAAAATGGGTAAAACCAGACGGATTTCACGCAGATGGATTCAGTCAGGCGAGCCTGGTAAATATATTTTTCTGGGAGATAACAGCTTTTTTTTTTTTTGCTTTTTTTTCTTTTTTTATTCCTCAAGACAAAAGCCAATCTTTGTCTTTTGTGAGAGAGCTTGACCATCTGGACTTCAGAAAAGCATCTGATATTGTGCCACATGGGCAAATGATTAGTTAAACTGTAGGAGGTGAACATTACGATAAGAATTATGAATCAAAGAAATGTTTTGCCTAAAAAAAAAAAAAAATATTATAATAGATAACACCAAAAAAGGAGGCAGCCTGGAGAGATTTTGCTGAGCAGGCTGTTCAGTCACCACTCACATTCAACACTTCCTTAACAACAGGGGACCAACACTCATCAAACTCACTACTCTGGAGGCAAAACAAGGAGTTTTGGCATCATTTGGAAGGAAATGATGCCTTTGAGAGCCAGAGCGACAGATGTGGAATGACATTCAACGGGATAAAATCCCAGGCCAGGTTTGAAAGATCAGTGGCAAGGATGGAAAGTCAGTGGAGAAGCCCCACCTGTGTGGCTGAGCTTGTCCTACGACAGATCAGGGTGCCCTGATGGCAAAAAGACACCTACAACTCAAAATATTTCCAGGAAAGAGGGAAAAAACTATTAACTGCTACCTCAGAAACCCAAAAGGCTGAGGAACAGCTGGAATATCAACTGGTCTTAGTGGCCAGCGCAGGAGATCTCCCAACACAGCATCTCCAAGCCCAGGTCTTCTCCAGCCCTCTTCAAAGACAGGATTGTCTCTGTTGGAACCCAAACCCAAGGATTTCCCACCCTCAGACAACCCTAAAAGGCCCTTGGAAAGCAGGAAGGAATGAAGCAAAGGGATTTCAACAGAAATTAAACTGAATTGACTCCGGTGAATTTTCACGACCAGATACTTTGGGCAAACATTATTAAACCTCCTTAGGTAATGTAATTAGAAGTTCAGCCCCTTTTATCTAAATATTGCACACAGAAAAATATCCATCATCTCATAAAGTGAGAAAAATGGCTTTTCCTTTTATTTTTTTCTTAATAAAGGGGTTTGGTATTTTTTTCCTTTAAAGCCTTCTTTAAGCAGGTGAACATTTCACAAGGAATCCTGGGCTTGTTGTAAGTGCATTTGGATCTCTCCTGAGTAAACCAGGAGACAGATTCAGGTTCTACATCAAAATATGTGACAATAATCCTCTTCAGGTGGCTGCTTGAGGGAAGAGAAGACAGCAGCAAAGGCCTCTAAACAGAGAATTACTCAGCTTTACCCAGCAACTTCTGTCTTTATGGGCAAAACCCACTCACTGTGAGCAAGAATGGCCAGAAATTGAGACAAAATGGTTTTTAGTCAGAGGATGTCAACTTGCCAAACCCAAGATCTCACACAGAGGGGAGGAAAAAGCCATTTCAAATGACACATTTATTTACCCAGGCCAGAGATTTTTCAGCGTCATCATGGAGTTTTCAGTGGTTTAAAAAAAAAACCCAACAAAATAAAAGGAAGAGAGAAGAAAATAAGAGAAATAAAGCTTCACAAAGCACAAGTAACCTGGGATATTGGATACTGGCCAGGGATGCAGATGGCTCAGATTCAAGTCCCTTCAAAGCAGGGATTTGTACCTCTCTCTCTCTCCAACATTCCCAGTGAGGCCCAAGCCATAAACCAATGCTGGGAGTTTCACTCTCACCTTCTGGTTAAAAAAAAACAAAACAAAACAAAAAAATAAAAGTATCTTGGTTTTGTCTTGCTGTAGGAAAAGCCCTCCTCCTGAAACCTCAGGGAGGACTCTGGGATGAGAAAGAAGCAGGTCCCTTCCCCCCCTGGTTTTGATTACAGCTTATTAGCATCATTGTTTGGTTTAAGATTTCCCATAAAAATTCCATTCCCAGCAAAGACCTCGACTAAAAAGTAAGCAAGAATTAATAGGAGCTGTCTCTCATTAAGAGCAGTTTCCTAAGAAACAGGAGCTCCTGGGTGTGTGTGTGACCATCTCAGTCAAGCCACCGCTGAATAACTTTCACCCACTTTTGACAAAGGGTAGAAATCACAAACTCTTATGTTCCTGAAAGCTTAAAAAAGGAAAGAAAAATTGCTGGAGATGGGAGAAGGACAGCCTGCCCAGCCTCAGTCAGCCACCAGAGAAAAAGCCACTGAGGAAAATCAGAGATGAAACTTTACTTTATCCTGCCAGCAGCAGCACTTGGCTCTTAAAGATTAAATTTTAAAAAATGTAAAAATTCCTGTCAGTAATGGTCCAGACTGAGAGGCAGGGAGGAAGAAAAGAAGAGGCTTTTGCGTTGAGCTCGTCCTTTTCCCAGGAAGGGCCGGTCCTCGCAGCCGGTGGGGTCGAGGGCTTTGCCACCGCCGGCTCCGAGCAGATGGTGTGGACACGCCTGAGCTGGAGAAACCTTTTGTAATGAAACGCCTCTCCCAGAAATTAACTTTAATTAAGGCGTGAGCGCTTAATATCTGTATTTGAGATATTAAGCCTTCAGTGGAGACCGTTCCCAGCCTCTCATCTCGCACCTTCCCCAGCACCTCCTCCTGTCCCTGGGCGCTGCCACCCAGCCTCATCCCCTCCTGAGGAAGGTGGCCCCAGCTGCTGATTTGCAGGGAAACGTGCAGGAACGTCTCGGAGCTCTCCATCCCTCCCGGAAAATTTGACAGGGGGTTCAAAACTTGTTAAGAGGAGGCTGGTGGGAGGAAAGGCACTGACAGACAGTACAATCACATAAGCTGCTTTTCCTCGGGAAACCAGGCTAAAAATAATACCCTGCAATTTGACAGCCTCAACCCAGGAGAGCCACCAACGTGCCAGTGAAGATGAGGAGCAGAGCCTGGATGGGGGTGGCTCGAGGAAGGCACAGGGACAGCAGGAGCGAGTGAAAACCACACCCTCAACCCAAAACGACACCCACTGCCACCCATGGCTGCTCCAGACACCCAGGTCCATCCAAGTGGGCACAGGTACCTGGAATCTTGTGAGCCAAAGGGCTCCGCTGTGAGATCCCCCACTCTGAACCCATGGCTTCACCACAGTGCTGCTGGATTGTCTAAAAAAGGCTGTTTTATGGCCCAAATCCACCAATGCAAGTGGGAAATCTTGCTGTCACAGACGCAATTCCACGTCCCGCTCCGGTGATGGAGGAGTGAACCCTTTGGTAGTAATTGCTATGCACGGGCAGGGGGAAGAGATTCTGATAGCTTTTATTATCAGGGTATCCAGACGTAAAACGAATGCCTGCAATATTTATCCATGTCATCACTTAGAGTAAGTAGCCTGATTTGTCAAACGGAGACAAGATTCGGGGATGTCAATTAGGGGGAGACGGAGGGCGAGGCCAGGGAGAAACAGTGCCCAGGATTCATCAGGGTTGCAGATGCTCTATCCCAAATGTCAGATACAAAACCACAAGTGGTTTTCACCGGTGAAACACGGGCAGAAACCTGAAACAAGAGGGTGAGGGCAAGGTAAAGGGCTCTGCTTCGAGGTCAGCCCACTGCCCCCGGGGTGGGTGCGGGTGCTGGCTGGCAGCCCGCAGAGCCTGGGGAGCAGGAGGATGAGGAAGGTTTCCTTTGACTGCCCTCTAATGCCAGGTAGAGGGAAACAGGGATGGGTGCTGCAGGACACGGCAGGAACCTGCTGTTAGTAAGGCAGCAGGATTTGGGAACAACCCTCACAGAGAGGTGAGAAATGCTGCCCTAAACCTAACAGAGCCCCAGAATTGAGTTGCTTTTCTGGAGCAAACACCGCTGACCGCACTGTGCAGCCTCACAGGGTATTTTAGATCACTGTGGCTGGCAGGTATTCCCCTTTTTCCTCAGAAATCATTAGCCCTGCACAGAAACGATGGACAAAAGTCTTGTTGAAGGCTGGGCTGAGTGGAAGCTTGGCCAGGCAAACTCTCCCCTATGTAAGCCAAGGTTTCCCAGCAGCAGGGCCACCGAGGCTGAAAAGTGTAAGAGTTTGGTTAAAAGTTAGCAAGTCCCAGCCTCCAAAAACCCCCTAAATATTAACTACCAGCCTTAAAACCGACCTTTAGTAATGCTCTGGTGGCACCAGGCAGGAGAAAGTCCCTGAGGGAGCAAAGCAATGGAGGGTGACAGCTCCACCCTTGAGACCACTGCTTTGGGGAGAACTTTAAGCAAAGCTCCCCAGATGTTTATACCCCTGGATTTTTGCAGCCAAGCCTCACATCGTCCCCCAGCCCAGCAACAGGTGACAGCAATGACCAGGGAAGCAATGTGGCTTCTCGGGCAGAAAATATCCAGCACCTTTCAGGACTCCCAAGAATGTCACCCTGTGCCAAAGTCACCACGAGGAGCCCTGCAGGAGCGGGAGCGAAGCCCTAAGCAAAGCCAAAAGGGAAATGCTGACACTGGGATTCGTCTTGCTTAACTTAATAACTGCAGACACCAACATGTGAGCTACTCATTGCACACACCTGTCTGTGGGAAATGAAGAGAAATAGGCACTGCTAGGACACGAGCCGATTGTAGGAGTCCGGCGCAGCGGATCAAACCTGAGCTGGAAGCACTTGCGCAGGGACGTCACAACCATCGCCATCAAACTGTCCGTGGAGCAAATCCCTCCCAAGAACAGTTCGGAGGGACAGCAGAAGGAAGTGGCCCAGGAGCAAGATGAGTCTTCATGAGAGGAGAGCTGATGTCTGGAGACAGCAGAGGCTGACAGGCAAGCACCGACACCCTCCTTCATCCCCATCAGACACGGACTGCCCGCCTCCCACCTCTGGGGGCCAGGGAAGAGGGATGACAGACACATTAGCACCTTCTTCTTCTTCTTGACAGCTTGTTTTTGTCCCAGCTTTCTCCCCCTCCACTAATTATTTCCTTTTGATTTGGAGACTTCAGCTGAAACAAGGTGGCCATGGCCTCCAGCTCCTGCCTTGGGGCTGAAAAGGGGGAAAAAATTACAGAGGACTCGGAGCAGGGAGAGGCTTGCTCTTGTCCTTGCACTGTTTCCCTTTAGAAACATTTGGTGCACAATTTTTACCTTGAAGATGGTGAAATCAGACTTGTCCCAGTGAGGCAGTGGATGCTCCATCCCTGGGAATATTCAAGACTAGGCTGGATGAGGCTTTGAGCAACCCTGCCCATGGCAGGGGATTGGACCACGTGGCCTTTAAAGGTCTCTTCCAACCCAAACTATTTTATGATTCTTCAGGCCAGACCCAAGAGTTACAGAACTCTACACTGGGATTTGGATCTGCCTGGAGAGACCAGAAAGGATTGAGGTCCTACCCTACAGCAAGGAGCTCAAATACACCAAGTGGACAACATCTAGAGCTACTCAAAAAAAACCAGCATGAAGATATGCATGGCAACCTAAAAGGAGTTTGTTTTCCAGCCTGGAGGGCCACTCTACCCACCTGGGCACGGAGCACAAATCTCTGCGGTGCTCTTTTAAATTAATCCATGGGAAGAGACTCATGAAGCGGCAGAAGGTCAGCGAGGGTGATGCAGACCAGTGGTTTGAAGAATTCTTGTTCTGGCCAATAACCCAAGATCAGAAGGGAAAAGGACACGTGCTCACAGGAGAAGGAGCCGGTTTCCACTGGGAAGGCTGAACACAACCACAGCCCCTGTAGGGTGTGAAACGTCCCTCTGCACCATTCCAGCCCTCCCCCCAGCATCCCTCGCAGCTTTGGGGCACCACAAAAGTGGTGGCCACGCTCCCTGCCTGCTCCCAAACCATCACAGCACACACAGGACAGCAAGAAAGCGGCCGATGGAAATGCCAGCAGCCCAGTGTCCCACTCCTGTGGGACATGAGCCAGGCTGAAAGGTCCCTCCACTCCGCAGCCTCCCGGCCAGCGGAGCTGCAGTGCCCTGAGGGACCAGCTCAGAGGTTTTTCGAGCCCATACGTTTTTATTAAATGGTCTGTTAGAGATTTGCTGGTGGTTTTCAGGCTCTGACAGCCCTGTTTTTATTTCAGTTGCCTTTAAGCCACCTCACGAAATTTTCATATATAAATATGGAAATATGCAAAACCCCGCAGATTTATAGGATCCAACGCTGCGGTTTAAATGAATCCCCCATGATCTCGTCTTCTGCTGGGCCCCCTCCCACAGCACCCTTCCCTCCAGTCTCCAGCGTGGCCACTCCACGAGGAGCGATAATCCTCCCCAGGCAGCTCTGGCAACAACACATGCACCCTCTCCTCTGCCTCCCAGCCTAGCAATGTCCCATCCTTTACCCCAGCTGGGACAATGCCCTGCTGCTCCTCTCCCATGAACGGGGTCATGCTGTGCCCATCCCTGGAAGTGCTCAAGGCCACGCTGGATGGGGCTCTGAGGAACCTGGTCTAGTGGAAGGTGTCCCTGCTCACAGAACGGGGGTTGGAAAGAGATGTTCTTTAAAATCACTTCCAAACCATTTCATGGTTCTGTTTGGATTTTATGATCCAGTTTTGAGCTGGATGGGGCAAGGCAGCCCTGGGGATACAACCACAGTAGTAAAGCAGTGGAAAATCCATACTGTGCTGATGCAGGAAAAGCCTTGGTTGGATCCTGCGTGGCTTCAGAGCAGACAGACCCAAGACAAAAATCTGTTGGACATGCAATCCCTGTAGGGGAAAAAAGCTCTTCTTCCTACAGCTCCCACCACAGGAAAGCCCTGCTGCCGCTTCAGGGTTAAATCGAAATCTAAAAGCTCCATCTCTCACCACTTTCCATTCCTGCACAGCTCTGCCTGAGGATCACAAAGCTTTTGTGATGGGAGCCAAGGGCAAGCTGAGGTTTCTTTCTCCTCTGAGAGGTAGACAGGAAAATGCAGCATGTCCCTGGGGACACAGGCCCTTGGCACAGGGTGAGCTCCCAGTGATTCTTTTGGACGGAAAACCCCTCAGGGTCTGCTTGGAAAAATGCTTTTCCTGTTTTTCAAACTACTCCAGGAGCAGCTCAGCATGACAAAATCCAACCCTGAGCTCCCAACGGCGGAAAACCCCCCTGAAACCTCATTCCCCCCGGACAGGGGCACACAGATCACCCGGAGAGAGGCAGGGCTAGGGGCTCATCCAAGCTGCACAGCCACTGCCATCCCACACAAATTAAAAACCACGTTAAAAATAAATAAATAAATCAAGGTTAGAGCAGTGGTGGCCTATATGAGCCTGATGCATACCCTGGGTTTAAATGAGCGAAAATCTATTAAAAAAAAAAGGAGGAAGTAATAATATGTATTTGTTAGCAGAGTGTTGAAGAAAGTCAGACCAGTGACCTGTAGAAAATTGTTGCTTCGGTACGTGCAACAAGAGCCGGTTCAAAGGCTCTTGGGGCAGCCATCCGTTTTCTGAGAGGTGCCCCGTGTTCCCCCCGGATCCCAGCCTGGGAGGCGCTTCCCGCGCGGCCGCCAGAGCAGATGGAAAATGGCTGTGGCGTCCTGTCGACCTCCGCCTCCGCCACTTGTTTTTCAGGGAGAAGTTGGAAGTTTGGCTCCGCAACAAGGGCTCGGTTTGTGAGCTTGGAGGATGCACAAGGAGGAAAGCCCAGAAGAGCCGGGGCTGATTTCCTAAGCACAGGCAATGCCTCCTTTGTTTAACAAACTGGGGAGCTCAAAACACAAAACCTCTTTGCCTGGGGGATGGCAGCAGCACTTCCTCACCGAGTTCAGCACTCCACTATTTTGTATGATTTTTTTTTTTTTTTCTTTTGGCCTATTTTCTGCATCAAGAGAATTTCAATTTCCCTCCAAAATCAACTTGATAAAGATGATAAGAAGATAAAAAAAGTGGGGGGAAAAAGTGTTGGCGTAGCTTTTCCTGAAGGAGAGGCCTATAAACAGCTGTACTGGAGCATGTAATTCTTTCAGATAAAACGTATTTGTTATTTTCTAAGACACTTTAAATTTAAACCCACAAGTTTGGTGTTAGGCCTGTACTTGGTTGTCAGATTGACACATCCTGATTAACCAAGGAGAATTAACCTCTCTGAGTGCAGAAAAAGCTGATTATTTAAAATAAATCAAAGATTCTTTTCCAGTTCAGCTCACATGGACAGTCAGTTATTTTAAGTCGATCCACACAAATACATTTATGGCTGCACATGTCCTGGCATCCGTGGGTTTGCTAAGCTGCTCTGCCAAACCTTGGGCTTTTCCTGCAGCCACCTGGAGGCAGAGCCTTTCCCCTCACCAGAATTCGCTGTGGGGGGAGTCTAAGGAAGGGCAGAGCACCTCGTCTGCCCTCAGCCCTGTGTGCCCAAGCCTCTGCTACGTCTCCATCACTCCTTTCTCAACCCCTTCCACCGTCTCCTACTTCCTCCCTCGGCATGAATCCTGCCACTACTGATTCGTGACACCATTAGCTTTTGCTGTCACCAGAGCTGACAATTCAAAAGGCCCTCGAGAGCTGTCTGCAGAAACACAATAAATGAGATCTCTTAATTAACGCCTCCCCTAACTAAATAAATTAATTTTATGCAGCTGATATGTCGCGTCTTCACAGTTTGAGGGTGACTGAGTAGCTGAAAACGTCCCTCTCCTCGGAGCTATTGGAAAGAGTTTTTTGCTTGACAGTGTTTCTATAAACAAACCCGGCTCCGAGGTGGCTGCGGGTGCTTGCGAAGGGAGGGAGGGAGGGAGGCTGCTGGAAGCAGGCCAGCTGGCATCCCTCTGCTCCAGCATCCCTCAGCACCCAGGCTTCCAGGAGAAAGCCCTCACCTGGACCAGAGAGGGGAAGAAGCCCCCCTGCAACAGGAGAGATGTGGGATGTGGACTCCTGCACCCTTAAGTGGATGCAGAGACAAGGCAGCACACCTCCTTCCCTTCCCTGGAGGAAAACCAGCTGCAGCCACGCCAAAGCATGGAGAAAAAAAAGCCAAGAATGCTTCACCTCCCAAGTGAAGGCTCCTGAATGCAGTCTTGCAGTGAGAGCCACAAAACCTCATCACAAATATCAAAACACAAAGGACTTGGGCACACGAGAGTTGGGATTTCAGCCCTTCTGTTGGACAAAGCAGATCTCACACCCTCACAAACAGATCCCTACTTAAATAGGAGTGTGGGAAATGGCCACACATCCAGAATTCACATCCAGCATGGATCCTGATGGATCCACTCAGTGTGGCATAGCTTAGATTTTACACCCACACACATCCTCCTCTCCAAATCCACCTTTCCTTTCAGGGCAGGTGATGCAGGCACACTGTCTCCAAAGGTGGCCTTTTCTTTCACCTCTTTTCCCTTCACTTTTCTCTCCCTTTTAACCCAACAAGCGGGGTCTTCCTTGGGAAGGAGAGCTGGGCTCTGGTCAGAATGCAGACAACTTGTTCTCTATAAAGCAGCCACATGATAAAAGCCTCCACTCTGGCCTTTGATGGCTGGGGGGGAAAAAAAAAACAACAAAAAAAAAAAAACAAAACCTGAAAGCTTACCACTAAAAAAGACATTCTCTTTTGGGTCTGAATCACCAGCACAGCTTTTGGTCCTTGAAGAAATGCAATAATCCAAGGGAACAGACTCAAGGCCAAAATCAGATTGTATTATCCAGGTTATCACCAGGGCGCCCTGCAGAGATGCAGCCAAGAATTATTTCCTCCTCACTTTCCTTCGCCTGGTGGAGCATGACGGAGAGAAAGACTCTTCTTATTTTCATTTTGTTTTTTTTTAAAGGAAAATAATTAGATTTTTCAAGAGGCTTGGATTTAAAATCAATTTCCCAATTAAAAAGCGTAAGGTTTATAGTTGGTGTAGGATTTAAGCTGGGGCTGTTTGTTTGCCTTCTGGGATCGATGCACAACCCCCAAGTGCCATCGTTGTCACTATTTGGACAAGAACTCTCTAAGTAACCTTTGGGGGAAGTGTTTTCCTGCTCAAAAACAGTTTAAAGGATGGATAACAAAAAAACAACAATGCTTCTGCCAAGTAAAACCACAGCAGGCAGATAATATTGAAAGGTATTAAAAAGCAATGTCTACTTTCTTTGTAGGACCACAGAAACCATGGACAAGGAAAAGAAGGAAAACAGTCTCCAAAAAATGAGAGATTGGAGGAGGTGGATTCTCTGATGCGCATTAAGGGGCTGGTTAACTCCAAATTCCTCCCCTGAGGGGCAGCATCTTCTTTTTGCCCAGCTCCCTCCAAAGGAATTGGTTCAAGGCTAAACTCTCTTATCACCTACAAGCAGAGCCTGACCTCTGCCATACTTGCAGCAAGTCCTGTTACTTTGGGGTGGGGTCCTGTTATTCTGCTGGTTCAGAGCTAGAAGCTGATTATTGCAAGCCAGGAAGGAGCATTCTGACTTTTGCCGTGTTTACAGCTTTTATCACAGAAAAATCCACCTGTGCCAGCTATAAAAATAGATAAAATCTCCCAGCAAAGCCTGCTTTCCTCAAGATTCCCTGTCACTAATAAGTCCCTGTACTCTCCAGAAATGTCCCCCAAAAAGCTGTAAGGATTTTCTACCAGTTTAATCTGGCCTGTGATCCTGGCTTAGAGGAGCTCTGGAGACAATCTGAACGCTGACACCACGGCACATGGCTGTGCTGGCCAGGGTCAGAGCAAGCTGGATCAATGCTTCCATCATCTCAGCAAAGACCAAGGGGAGAAGGAAGACAAGCAGGTTAAAAAGTGATTTTATATCTTTTTTCGTGTAGCAGGGCAGATATTTTCACACACAGAGCACAGGAAGCTCCTTCATGGCCGTGCTTTCACTTCCTTCACTCCCTTCAGGGAGATTTTGTCCCCTCCAATGTAAAGTAGATGTGGAGGTGGCCCAAAGACAGCTTGGAAGGAGGACAGGGAGTGGAGTCAGAAGCAGTGAGCGGTGCTGAGGGAGCTGCAGGAGCCCGAGGGCGAGGAGATGTTGGAAAGCCATCACAACGAAGTAAAGTTGTTGGAGGAGGGATGCCGGGGGTTGGCACCCGAAGGGAATTAGACTGCACACAGCCTCCAAGTCTTTTAGGCTTTCTCAGAGCCCTGGTGCCACCAGAGAGCATTTGATGAGCTGAAAAAAACCCCTCACCTTGCATTTTAAAAAGTGTCTATCTCCTGCAGCCCAAGAGGGAAGAGTGGTGGAGGAGGAAAAAGTGCAAACACCCCGTGCAAACTGCAAGGGAAGGAAAGAATTGGGAGACAGGCAGAACCCCAGGCTTGACTCACACCTATTGATGGAAATTAGATGAGTTTGCCTGCAACTGCCTCTTTCCCACACATTTTTCCCCTCCCAACTTATCCTTTGATCCTTCTCACTCAAAGAACCCCTAATTCTAGTGGACCCGTTTTAGCAAAGCTTGAAAAGACACCGGGAATCAGCAGGAGGGGAGCTCTCCCTCCAGGAAAGGAGGGGACAGCTCCTTTTCTCATCTTTGAGTGAAGGACTTGGTCCCACCTAAATCCCAGGGCCAGAAGCTGTGACAAGCCCTGTGTTCAGCAGCTTTTTCACCAGGATATTCCTCCAAACAAAGAGGGAAGATTCTCCGGAGGAAGGGAGAGCTTCTGGCTTGAAATTTTTGCAAATTTCTTGCTTCCACAAGAGAGGTAGATATTCATTGAAGTTCACTTTTCAGTGAAAAAAAAAGCTCTCCCCGAGATAACCTGGGGTTCTGAGGGGAAATAAGCTGAAGGACAAGGGTGTGTGGGACTGCTGGAGGGGACGAGAGCTCCTGCACGCGCTGCCATCAGCGGTGTTCGGATGCCCTGAGATGACATTATCACTTTTATCCTCATCTCTCCTTTCCAATTCCCAGGGAGTGAAGTGAAAGAAGAAGTTTTTGAGGGGCAGGCAAGCACAAGTGCACTTTGACTGAGCTAGCAACACAGTGCCTGCTGCTTGTAGCCATTGGGGCAGCTAAAAGCAGCAGGAATAACCTCAGGAGAGGCATGGGAAAACCCTGGGTCGTAAAAGACCTGATGTCCCAACCCTTCTGACATGGTGCCCCTTGCCCCCTCCACTCAAGATGGGATGCAACCCCCTTATTTGAGGATTTGGGAGACACAAATGCATTTGTCCCTCCCTAAATCAGTCTCAGCTCTCAGCCTCGCTGGCTGCTTGAGGACAATGCTTAGAAGCTCACTAATTCGTTTTTCTTTGTTTGAGTAATTTTTAAAACCTGTTTTTTGGTTCCCTGCTGCCTTCATGGACACACCTCAGCTAAAACTGTGGCTCCAATGACATATCATTCATCCAGGGCCTGAGAGGGAGCAAAGAAATTGTTCACTCACTCCCCAGACAAGCACAGGAATGCCAATATTCCCTCCCATTCCTGCTGTTCCATTAAACTAATTTTATGCATGAGGTGAGATCGCATCTTTCCTAAAAATAATAAGAAGAATAATAATAATGAATGCATTTTTCTCCAGTGACAGCAGCAGTGATGAGGTTTTGCTTTACCACAAAGTAGACTTTTCCAGGGAGCACATCTACAAGCTGCCTGCTTAAAAATGCACCAGCAACAGCCAGAATTAGAGGATGAAGGAATTTATGAAACTTCCTGGGTGATTCTGGAGCAGAAAATTTAAGGAATCACACACAAACCTGATTCCGAAGCAGTGGATCGATACTCGTAGGATCCACACACACAACCGGGATGAAGGAATGAACTAAGACCACTGAGATTCACAGCTGCTAACTTTGGGAAGAATCAGGCTTTAACAAATCCAAAGCAGGACTCTGGGCACAGATACCAGATAGCACCCCATGGGAAAAAACCCAATATCCAAAGAGAGTACGGGAATCTCCAACTCTCACCTCACCTGCAGAGAGCTCAAGGATGACTCCACTCATTCCTGCCAAGCCCCAAACCCCAGCTGTAATGAAGAAGGGGAGATGGGAAGATAAACAGATAAATCAAGTCCTTGCAGAGATGCCAAGAAATGCAGAAGTAGCTTTGGGGGAGAGAGAGCACATTACGAGGAGATGTCTCAGGAGAGAGTCTGACTGTGCCACGCAAGAAGGATGGGGGAGGAAAAGCTTTTAGCACCTGTTTGCTTTCACTTATAAATAAGAAAAGAGGCAACTGCAGTTAGAGAGGGCAGTAGACACCAATCTCTCCTTGGATCCCGCTCGCTGCCCCCTCCGTGAACTCCACACTTTTTGCGACGGCGGCAGCTGCAAGAGGAGGGAAAAGGCGAAGGGATGGCATCCCGCTTCCTCCCGGAGGCGGGCACGGAGGAGGCGCAGCTCCAGTCACACACGCAGACACGTTTCCCAGAAAGGAAAGCTGAGAAACATAGCACCTATAATTAGAGGGTAAGAGGCACAAATACAACGGCGGAATTAAAAGCAGGGAGAAGTCCAGAGCAGAAAAGCAGAGCTTCAGCGCAGGCAAATTTGCAGCGTTTGACCAGCCCTTGAACCTGGTTTGCTCCGCCAGGGCACTCAGCATTCCCAGGCAGAGGAATTCACACATCCGTGAGGATGAGGAGGGCCTAGCTAACAGAGCAACCCTGAGCATGCAGCTGGTGGGATGTAGGGAAAAGCCCTTTTCCACAAGCAGGGATGGAGATGCTTCTTCCATCATTTGCTGCCAGGGCTGAATATGTTCAGCAGTGACTGCAGAGAGCTATTACAAGCAAGGTTATGGACACTGAGGTCCCTGATTAAAGATCTGGACGTGCTGTGCTAAGAAGGGCATCTCTCTATTTGCAACCCACACACAAGGTCACGGAGCACAGCCAAGGTCCAGAATAAAACAGCTGTTTAACACAAAAAGGTGCCCAGACCTCCTTTTGTTCCTGCCATGGAGTGCCCTGAGCACCCAAGGCTTTGTTTTAGGTAGGTCTGACCCAGAGGCAGCTGTGGCCTCCACACCTCCCCACCAGACAAGCCCAGCTGAATCAGCAGGGGCCAAGTCCTCCTCGGAGACCTGTGTCACTTGGCTTCACACCATCTTGCAGGAAAGGCCACTGAAGAGAGCAAAGTCCTGAATTATAACAAGCAACAAAGACCTGGGAAGGGAAAAATGCAGCAAAGCAATTTGCAAGCCCAGTTCTCTGATCACGAGATGGACAGAGGACCACTGCAGCACACACAGCAATCTCTTGCATTTCCCACTCCAGAATTCTGTTTTTTTCCTGTAGGAGAAAGTTAAGGCTGTTGGCATCCAGCATAAGAGGGCTGTGCTTTGGATTGAAGATACTGAACACCAGCTCCACACTCCCACTCGAGGGTGAGACAGAGCTGGAAGAGTTTGTTCCCTCTGATGTGAAGTTACACCCATAACCTCTACTCATCCGGAGACTCGAGCCAAGCTGTGCCAAAGATTTGACACCAAAGAGGCAAGGAACACAAGCATTGCTGGATGAGCTGACTTCCCTGTCAATGCCTGGACTCACAGCAGAGGAGAAAAACCGGCTGTGACAGCCCAGCAAGTGCAGCAGTGAGGCTGTGGAGCAAAGCCAAGGCGCCGTGACCTCCACGTCCTGCTCGGGAGAGCAGCAGGACAGGGGAGCGGCCGACCGCAGTCCTGGCTGGATCAGCCTCCTGGCTAATTCCACTAACACACAGAGAGAAGCCACACCATCAGCTATTCCCCAGTTATTTTTAGTAGCTGATGACTCTCCTGGAAGCACGCCACGGTGGTGGGTCACAGGGATGACTGCAGGAGGGACAAGCCTGGCCCCTCTGCCAGGACCGTGCCAGCTGCAGTGGATGCCAGCCCAGGTTTGAAGGAGCTGCTGATAAAGATGTCAGCAAACGGAGGGCAAGCTCCAGCTGCCATTCCTCCATCCTCATCCTCTCTTCTCCCTCTCACCTGGGTCTGCCTAGCTCTATCCTCACGTAGAGAGGCTGCTGGGCTGGCAGTGCTGGCACAGAGAGACCCCTTCCTCCAAGAACACAGCCAAGAGTCCATCATCATTACTGAAGAGGGACAGAGGGCATTGCCCCTGCAATGGGCTAAAAACCACAGGAAAAAGCCCCACGTCCTGGTCACGTCCTGGGGTGAAGTGGCAGCTGCTTTGCAGCACCTGCAAGGCAAATTGATCAGCCAGGATCACCACTTCCCACAGCCCTGGCCAACACCTAAGCTGTCCTGGCATCTCCCTAGACTGCTGCTGGCCATCAGGACAAGGAGCCCAATGTTTCAGTAGGGATTAGGCTGAAAACTATTGACATTTTCCTTTATGCTACCAGATAGATACACCAGAAGAGGCACGAAGGAATGCAGCTCCAGCAAGGAACTCAGCCGGGTTTTCCATCTCATCTAACATATTCCCCCCAAAAAAGTGTCTAGGACAGCATCCCAGAAGCAATGCAGCAGGACAAGGGCAGTGGGAAGAGGAGAAGAGCAGCTGGAGTTGAGCACAGCATTGCCTCTGGGTTTGAGTTACCACAGAATTATGGATTTACTCTCCACCTGCACCTGGGGAAAACTCTCCCATGTCTGGCACAGCAGAGCTGGGCTGGTAAAATCTTAATGCTGAAGCACCCCAACAGAGCAGAGCCAAGGTAATGCTAAATAAATAAAGAGAAGGCATGAGAATTTCAATATTCCTTTCACTGCCTTAGAACCCAAACCAACAAAGGCAGGAATTGAGGAAGAAAATGGGATATTCGGTGCTTTGAAGTCATTCTACAGATGCATGATGCGAAGGGCTTAATCTGGGGGGAAAACAAGGCACAGCCAACTGCCTTGTACTTGGCTTATAAGGTTTGACCTGATTGGGATCAGAATAAATATGACTGTGACAATGAAAAAGCTGCCTCGGGGCCATATCCTGTGGGCCCATGGGGGTGGCAAGGAGCTGGAAAGAGCAGGCAGAATTTTGCAAATTAAATTCTTCCCAATTCACCCCCTTCAAGGTCTTTCAGCATCAAATAGAAGTTTGTGTACCCACAACATCCCTCACCCCACTGCTGGGATTTGTCCCACACAGCCCTAATCCCTCCCTGATGCTGCCAGGGCAGCAGGGATCCAAATGGAGCCTTCTGCAGGACTGGCTCCTCTCAGCTGGGGTCCCTCACTGTCCTTCCTCAGTGACCCATTCATGAGGTCTGAGCACTCGGTTGCTCCCCAGCATGGGCAATTTCTGCTGAGAAATTCCCCATTTTTTATCCTTCCATAAATGATTTATTCAAATTTACCTGCTGCCCAATTACACAGCATTAAGGGAGTAAAAAACCTTGATGCATGCAAACTGTTGCTTTACTAAATTAGTTTGGTTGGTTGCATTGTTTAGGATGGTTATTTTAATGCATTCTGATCTGATATCTGTTCTATTTTGCTTTACAAAAAAAGGGACTGATAAGAATGAATCTCAAACCCGCAATAAGGAGAGGGTTTAGCAAAAAATGGGCATTAAGGGGATTAGAAACACAAGTGTTTGAGCTGTGAAGCAGTAAGTGAGGAAATGAGGTGAAGCATCACAGCAAAGGGTGTTTACTTCCCACATCCCTCGCTCCCCAACTTCCCGATTGATCCTGATAACTAAATATATAATTGCAATTAACTGCAGGCAGAGAAAAGTTCAAACAGATGCACTTGCCAGTCCTTTGGCAGAGCTGTGTGCGTGCAGAACAGCAGCAGCACCAACCCTGCTCCCTCATCAAGAGGAATTGTCTGGATATCGGATGGAGCACGCACGCGGCTCGGGCTGGTTAAGCTGTGACACTCAGAGAATGTGAATGAAGACAGGAGTTTTTAAAGGCCTTAGAGGAATTAGGCACCCAAAACACACAGGCTGGCGTTTAATTCCCCTGAAAACCCAGTATTTCAACTGCCTTGCTGAAAAGATTTCCTTTGATAATCCAGAAAGCTGACATAATACCCGACAAAGACTTCTAATTTTTCTCTTTTTTCTCCGGCACTCTTGGGATTCAACATAATGATTCGGTTGCAGAAAGAATTTGGTCTTACGCTTCTCCTTGCAAGGCCTCCAGCCTTTTGGGAAGTTTCACGGGGCTTCATTATGGTAATAAATGAAGAAAAGCTCCAGCTTAGAGGAATGGGTACAACCTGCAAGCAGGGGAATCCCTTTTCTTCCTCACACCCGCTCACCTCCATCCGCTGCTCATATTTTTAGCAAAAAGTCAACCTAAATGTTGAGCTATTGCTGCACCTAAACCAAACATAAACATCCAATCTCACAAACTAACAGCATCCCTGATGCTCTCCTGGAAACATCCCTGCAGACAAGGAGAGCTCAGCCACCTCCCTGCTCTATCCCTTCACAACAGTTTGAGAGAAACCTGAGAAAGGGCACTCAAAAAAAGCCAATGAAGTTATTCTGAAGCGTCTCTCATTTCCCAATCCTAGAAAGAGTTGTCCAAATGGGATATCTCCCAGAAAGAACTGTGCAAATGGGACAACTCCCAGAGAGTTAGACTGCAAATTACTGCTGTCAGCATCCATGGCTCCCCACACTACGGATTTTCCCAAAGCCCTTCTCCAGCACTGGGACAGATTATTTTCAGGGCCATGTGATGCAAAGGCTGGAAATAGGCTTGGATTGCCATTTTGTGCTTATTTACCCCAAAGAGCAAATATCAGTCCCCTCCAAGGAGTCTCTTACCTGTGTGGGGCTTGGCAGAGACTCCTTGGTTGGAAGACACCAACTGTCCCCCGTCTGGACCCCTCCATGCAAGAAGGACGAACAGACAAAGAGGGATTGGGCACAGAGATTTAAAAAAATAAATAATAAATTTTAAAAAAAATAAAAAGCACCAAGAATGCTGCAGGCTCCTGACCATGTGGGGAATTTATTACTGTTAGAAGAAAGCCACCTGCATCAGGAGGGAGCAAAGCCAGCAACTGAGATCCATATCAGGAGACAGAAAGGAGGGTGGGACGTGATGAGAATTGGCATAAATCGGAGGCTGAGGCAGAAATCACAGGAAAATAAGGAAAGGAGAAAGAGAAGAGTTGGGCTGCACAGCATCCCTGGGTCATCGGATCCAGCCCTCCTGCTAAAAGCAGGAAGGGTTTTATCCCCCTCTATTCCCATGGGAAGGCTGGTCCATAGTCCGATTGCTCTCTAATTGTCAGAAACGATCTTCCGATTTCCAGGCCGAGTTTATTCTGGGCCAGTTTACGTACATCTGTTCTTGTGCCAACACTATCCTCGGGCATAAATAGTTCTCCTTCAGTGCTGCTCTGCCCTCCCCATCTTCCGCCAGTGTATTTATAGGCAGCTATCTTCCTCAGCTTCCATTCTGCTAATTTAATTAAGCCAGGCTTTCCTCGTCTCCCCTCTGAATGCACCAGCTTCATTTCTTTTATCATGTTAGCAGCCCTTTCCCAGCCCTGCTCTCCAGGCTGGCTCCAGCATCCCTCAGAGGAAAACACGAGGCACACAATCACCCCTGGAAAACAGATGCTTGGGAGCCCAGTGCCTAATTGCAAAGGAACAGAGACAGGCTCCTCTTTTATCCTGTCAGCTATTCTGGATCAGTTAAGGATCATAAATAGTGCTGTGGAGCACGAGCGGGTCCTGGAGTGCTTTGCAATGTGTTCAGTTTACATTTCGGCTGAGTTGTCTCACTGTGATCCCGGACTCGTTCTTCTTTTTCCAATTATGCTACAGCACTTTGGGAAACCATACGATGTCCCTCGGATTAAATATTATCCTATTTGGTGCTCGACAGCAGCTCATATTGCAAAAGGAGAAAGCTGTGGCCAGGGCAGGGGATGACAATAGGAGTTTTCACTCCTGCTTTTCTCGGGAAAAGAGAACTCCACGGGATGTAAATATTGCTGTTTCACTGAGCACTGGGGGAAGTGCTCATAGACTTCCTAACAACTAAAAACCACAAAAAAGTGGCAAGACGGGGTGATCCTGTGTGGGGTTAGAAGCTGGACTTTTCTGATCCTTGAGGGTCCCTTCCAAGGATATTCTACAACTCTTTTTTGTTTAGATATATGTCAAACAATGCCAATAACATCAGATCTTTCATGCTCCTGATATTTCTCATTTTCTAGCTAGAAGATGGCATTTCCTTCAATATGAGTGGAAAGATTAATAAATACAGCCTGAGGACTTGACGATCTTTGAGGTCCTTTCCAACCTTCTGTGGTTCACCCAGAGTACAGCACAAATCCGGCTGTGAAGGAATCACCATCCTCTTTCCATGAGGGGCTTTGTATCTGGATGTGACATCTTAAGAGAAGCAGAGGCACAGGGACTCAGAATCCTGTCAGAAACTCGGAGTGCTGTCTTTGCAGCTGGTAAAGGCTGTGTTTCCTGCCTCATGTAAGCACCTTCTCACCAGTGACCCAGACCAGCTCTCTGGCTCAACAACTCCACACAGAATCCCAAACTTCTCATGCTTCTCAGCCTCCTCTGGACATCAACCAGCAAAAGCTGTCCCTGGCAGCATCAAAAGTGGAGGTGAAGGGCTACAACACTGTTTCCATGCCCATTAACCCAGGAGAGGTGCCAGGGCTCCAGGTGGCAGAGCAGAGGAACAGGGGATTGCCCCCATGTGCCACCACATCCCTGCTGAGCAAGTTCCCACACTGTATCCCCAGAGTGCTCCTTGCAGACCTGGACACCGTTTCCTGGGATGATTTTTGATCACCCAGCAAGCAAGACAGGCTTCCTGCAGCCAAAACTGAGGAGCAAAGTTGCAGCTGGAGACCAATTTGCTGTAGCGCAACTAACAGAAATAGTGCAGAAAAATGGAAACATCCTCCAAGAATCCCCAGCTTTTCAATAAATAAAGAAAGCTGCTGTTGAGATGTAAAATAGGCAGGTGTTATTCGAAGTGGTGGGCTGCAATAGAGCCAGAGGAACAGTTACCCGCAGCCTCTCACTCTCATTTCTTTGTGGAAATCACGGTGCTGGCTGGAAAACACGAAAGCCACAACCATTTCCAGCAGCGTTAGAAACTCACCCAACACATCAACCATTTGTCAGAATGACAAAACTAGTGAGAAAAGAGAAAGGGAAATATGTCCTTTTCAAGCACCTCCACGGGGGATTCGCAGAAATTGGGTGATAAAAATTAAGCAAGTGGCCAGAATCCTCCAACACAACTCACTTCATTTGTGATTTTACACCTCTGGGCTGTTGGGGGTTTTCTGAGCCAACAGTTTCTGCTCAAAGAGAGAAGTGCCCACTGCAGAGGACTCAATAAGGGCTTGTAAAAGGCTCTCCCAGGTAGAAACAGGCAGATTTAGAGCCAACACCTCCCAGCTGAGGGAGGATTTTTAAGATCATTAATACCAAGAGACAACAGCAAAGCACCCAGCACTGTCGAAATATTAACTTTTAATTGCAGCATGGCAATTCCTATAACCTGTGCCCTTCTGCAAGGAGCTCACAGGGGACAGGGTTGGCCAGGCTTCCCCTGGCCATTGCTGAGGAAGGAGATGGATGGCCAGCCCCAGGGCAGCATGATTGATTTCCCTTGTTATCCAGAGCAGGAAAGTGGGATGCAAGGGTGGCAGCATCCCTGGGTGTAGGGTTTGTCTTGTTCCAGCTCAATGTGGGCAATTAAGCAGGCAGGAGGAGGTGTCACATTTTTGACAAGGATTGTGTTGCACCACAGCTGGGGAGCCAGGTAGGACAAGCCCTTCCTTCCAGAACAAATTATTTCTTATTGTTGTCCCTCCTCCAGTGAGCTCTCCCCTTTCCACATAGGAAGCACAGGTGGAATTAAAGCTCAAACAGCTGATGCTGCCCAGGTGTGATAGAGGAAAAGGACTGCTTGATGATGAAACCTCCAGCCATCCTGAGTTAATGCTTGCACAGCCTGACCCAAATGAAAAAGTTCCCAGAAAAGTTTCTTTCTAACTCACAAAGCTCAGTTTAGCTCTTGAGATCGATCCTTAGTTTTCATTTCCATATTGTTAGCACTCCCAACTCAATGCCCATAATGCTGAAATCAAATCTTACAGTGAGGCTGCAAAGGGGGTGAGTAAGAAATCACTAAAAACTTCACCACTTCCCATGGAAAATTCTCCTGCAAGCTCAGTTTTAAAGGCAGGTTAACAATGGTCAGGGGCTTGGTGGTTTAAGGTTTTTGGAGCTTGAACAAAGGCACCAACCACGACACTGTGACACCCACAGCGTGATGAATGTGTGAAGCAGTCACTGCCACTGGCCAAAACAGAAATGAAATATGGGAAATGGAAAATCAGAGTGGGAGGGAGGAAGAGAGAGCACTGGAGGGGTACCAGAGGCACCGTAGTGGGGGAGCCCCTGGCTCAGTGGGCATTAATGGATGCAGAGAGGGAAAGACTGGCTGGATATTTCATTACTCCCTCCAAACCAGCTGCATCCCTCACTCCAAAGGAAAATAAACAAGATCTCATCTAAACACATCACTCCAACACCCTGAGCTGCTGCTGAGCCCTCTGCTGACATCCCAGGATCTGGGTGGGGGGGGGGGGGGTTGGTTCTCAGGAAAAACTCCACGCTGGCAATTTTTTGTCCTGGCTCAGCCCCTTGCTCCGAGGTGGGAAGAGGGCATCTGCCTGTGTGCATAATTGGGCACGTAAATAGGTCAGCACCAGCTCATGGGGCTGCTGCAGACACAGATGCATTTTTCTTGCATCCTTAGGCAAGCTGGAAAATGTCACTTCCTCGCTCAGCGATCACTAAACATTTTGCTGCCCTCAGTGCCCACCTGCTCCACGTCTGCAGTCCTGGGAATAAGCTGGAAGACTAAGAGCAGGTTTCTCTTTTTTCATGCATTTTGTTTGATTTTGGTTTCTTTTTCTTAAAGGCACACAGAGTAATTTAGAGCCCAAAACTGGGGCCAATGCCCCGACCCACTTCTCATCCCTGACCTGGGCCTCTGCAACATCCTTCACCTCCCTTTTTATTTTTAACTGTGTAAGGGAAACCCCTAAACCAGCAAGTTTTCATAGGAAGCTGAAGCCCAAGCAAAGCCCACGGAGCAGAGAAATGCCTGCAGAGGGGTGAGAGGCTGTTGCACATCCCAAGGGCAAAGTCCTGACCAAGGAGACGGAGGGAGCTGCCTGTGTATATCTGCATGCAGAAGGAGTTGCCCACATGCCAGAGGGGATTCTTTCCCTTAGTCCTGGCTCCTCCATCCTTGGGGAGCAACATCTGGAACTGGAGTTAAGTTCACAGACAGGTGCTTGATGCAGAATCCTGTGCTAGTTAAAAGAAGAGGATTTGGGGAGCGAGCTCACAGCAGTGTTTGAAAGAAGCACGGATGTGGCAAATCCTTCCTGACTGGTTTGTGGGGGCGAGGGGAGAAAGATGAAACGGATGAGTCCGAGAGAAGGAAAGGAGCAGGGACACTGAACAAAGCTGAAGCTCTCCAGGAAGGTAGAAGGCAGCTGAAGATGCTTCAAAAAGGACTGTGCTTTCTATCTCCTAGCAACACATGCCAGCAAAAAGAAGAAAAAAACAAGGGAGATGGTCAGAAGATAGACTTGGTACAAAGAAATGGGGGTTTTGCCAAGTCTCACCCCACTGGACCCTCATCCCTCCCCTCTTATGGACACCACACAAGTGCCCTCATCCCAGCCAGGCTATTTTTGCCCACAGTGGCCGGGATAAGAGGTTTGGGTGTTTTCAGCCCCACTCACAGCACTTCTTGTTCTCTCTCCCCAGGTTAACTGTGCCACAACAGCTGTGCAAGGACAACCAAACATCTTGGTAGCTTAAAGGGGGCCCCCAAAATTACACACAGGATGATGCTCAGCTGAGAGCAAGCACTCTGGGGTCTTCTGCTGCTCAGTATTTCAGGCTCAATCTGCTTCCCTGCAAGTGTATCCATCTGCAAACAGGGCAATATTTACAGACCCCAAAGCATCTGGCACCAGGATGCTTTAACCCATTAGGAAATGGCTGTAGGACACCACACTCAGAGCTTTTAAAGACATTTGGAGGGGGGGAAAAGCCCTGTGTCTACAGGAAACTCCCCCCTGCCCGTCCCTGTATCAATTACAGAAGAGGCATTAAAAGGTTTTAGCAATGATTTCTTGTCAATAACCTGGATCTTCAAGTCCCAGCGTTCTTATTCAAACTCTCCTGGGAGCAAGACATCCCAGCAAAAAGAGACACACCACAGACACATCACAGAAAAGGCAGAGGAAAGATAATAGAAAGGAGATATTGGGCAGAGTAAAAAAAGATCAGAGACAGCAATCTGTAGGAACAGAGACAGATCACGAGTTTAAAGGAAGGTGATTCTTCACTCTACGCCTATACAAATTATTTTCTTCCCTCTGCAGCTCCCTCCTCCCCTCTCCTCTGATGATTTGAAGGCTTTGGGAGCTGCAGTAAGTGTGACTGTTTTTCCATGAGACTCAGCCAAAGATTTAAGTAGGCAGGAGGAAAGCACTCTCCTTTTCCATCAGTGTTCAATAGAGAGAGAGGGGAAAAAAAGAAACAAATAAAAAAGAGAAGAAAAATCAGGAAAGAGTCCAAGCTGCGAATCGTTAAAAGAAAACACAACTAGGAACATAAAAACCAAAGAGATGGAGTGGAAAAATACATCCAGGAGATCCTTCCTCCCTGCAACACTTCTCATGTGTGTAAGGTCTTAACGCAGAGATTAATCTGCAAAGCTGCTGAGCCAGAGCTGGGCAAAGTGGCCTGGGAAGAGCCTTCTCCAGATCTTCTGGTAGTTCTCAGGACAGACCTATGGTAGGATGTTTGCCTTGGGTTTGCTCAGCCCTTGGGTGATAAAGAGGGGGAGCATGGGGCTGGTGCTGGTTATATTAAGGCTGCTCTGTGAATGCTGAGTGTCAGCTGATCATCAGTTATCTTGTCAGTTATCAGTTATCTTGTTAATCCAGATCTCTGGGTCCAAAACCCTTTTCCTGACCACACAAAACCCTCGTATGAGGTTGGGGCTGTTTGAGGCAGGCGCTCGTGCTACAGAGGTTTTGTGGCACATCCTACTTGCTGGCCTGGTTTCCTGAGGAAAACAGGGAATACACTGTCACAGCATCCATCTCTCCTTCCCTTCACTAATCACTTCTGAACCTGTCAGTCCATTTTTACTCCATCCCAAAAAAAAACCCAACCCAGAAGAGATCCACAGTGATACTCACTAGGCACTACAAGTATCTCCTCCCCGGTGAAAGCAGGAAAGGGAAATATTTTACTGATTCAGAGGAATTCCTACCAGGAGAAATCCACACAGGAACTCCACACAGAGCCCAGGCACCAGCAAAAAGCAGGTTTTTGAGTCTTGCAGATCATGGGATGGCTTATTTTCATTACATCAGGAAAATTCAGTGGGGTGGAACAGAAGAAGCTGTTATTGATGCAGTCAGAACTCACCCTCAGACACGTGACGTTGCAGGAATGCATTTTTTCTGTCCTTCCCATGCTCCAATGGCATTCCCAGCTCACAGAAACAGGAATATTGCAGGATGAGGGCTTGGCTGATTATTTCCTCTTCTTTCCAAGACCTTCATCTTTCTCAGCCACCAAACATTGCCTGGAGCCCATCCAGAACTTTCCAGGAGCGCAGCGTCTTGAGTGTGCCTGCCTTGCAGCTTTTCCATTCTTCTTGATGTTATAAAACTGTCTTGTAAAAGCAAAATTAAAGGCTTGAGTGCTGGCCACAAAGCCCTTCCCATGGCCATGTTTTCTGTTGTGTGCAACTCCAAGACAGAAGGAGGGGGGCAGAAGCGGGGGGAAGAGAGCTTTATGCATTAAACTTCTTTATAAATCTATTGAAGGTATTTCATCACTTCCCGACATTCCTCTATAAAACCCACTCAGCTACGTTTACAAATTATAAAATTAGCTTTATGTGCAGGGTCCAGGCTAATGGCACAGCTAAATCTAGGGAGCAGGAAGATTAGATGCCTCTCCTTTGCCCATGGTGGGATTTATTTTGCAGCATCCCTTCCTGGAGTAGAAGAATTTCCCTCCCAAGCCAAAGCTTTCGAAGGTCAAAAGAGGTTTGGCCACTAAGTGGAAAGTTTTGGAGAAGCCAGGTCTGTGGGGAGCACACAGAGCTGGATGGCTCAGGGCAACATTTGTGCTCCACAAAGACAAAACATTTCTGGAAAATGAGGGAATGCAGAACTGTAATCCCAGGCAAGATAATTCAAGCATATGGGATGGATGAGAGGGGTGCAATACTGAGAATATTCAGGGAAAAGGGACAGTTTTCATTAACCCCAATGTTTCAAGCAGGTGCAAGCCTGGCTGCTGGGTTAAGTGTACTTGGTCCCCTGCCACACTGTTGAAGGAAACCTTGGGCAGTACCAACCTACTTCCCAGTGGTCTCCCAGTCCTGGGCTACAGCCCCACCCAGCACAGGTCTCTGAAGAGTGCTAAAAAACCCATTCCAGAGCCAGGACTGGCATCAGCATGAACTCAGCACAGCACAAGTGCCAGGAAGGGAGGGGTGAGACACTCCAGCCTCTCTCCTGCCCAGCTCACATCCCCTCTCCAGACTCCCCAGCATACAGAAAGAAGCTTGATGTTGCTTACCCTGTCCACAGGGTGCTGCCAGCTTTCCCTGGGCAGCCCAGGCCCAGGAGGGAGGGATCTTATGGCAGAGCAAGGTCACCTCCTGATGCTTTTGACCACTTGCTAATCCTCACAGCGCCAGAGATCAACATTGCAGGGCAGGAGGGAACACGTTCCACCAGTTCCCTCATGCTGGAGGAGGAAACAAAAGCTAATCAGCCTCAAGCACAGGAGGCATGAAGGGAACAAGCATCTTCAAGCTTTACTTCTCTGCTCCCTTCTTTAAAAAAAAATAATTTCCCTCTGTAGAGTGTTAATCACCACAAGTCAGCCTTAGGAAGAGTTATCCATGGAGCTACACAGGGACTGCAAGGACACTGTGTTAGAGCAAGATTATTTACTTTTATAACCTTTACAGAAACAAGAGATAAGTACATCAGAACAACTTGCTCACACGCAGCAGCAGCAGCAGCGACTGCCTGATTCATTCCTGCAGCCTCCCATTTGAGATGCTGCTCTGGATGCCAAAGGGACAGCCTCACAAAACAGCACTGAACCGTGCTGGGATGGCTTTGGAAGTGGGTTTTGCCTTTGAGGGGCAGTGACTCTCAAGGGCTCAGGACCAGAGGCCACCCAGGGCCGCTCATGACCCTGTGTTGTGGCACAAGGCTGGTGCAGCAGCACCCTCAGAGCCTCCCACTATTCCTGTTGGGTTTTCCTCTCCAGCAGGAAGCCTCCTAAGCTCCCTCAGACCCACATTTTCCAATGGCTCACATCGTGGGGAGCCTGCAAGAAACTGAGAGCCCTCCCCTAACAACCTGACCTGCAGCTCAAAGGGGTGGATGCTCATCCCCTGAGACAACAAGTGACCATCTCCACACAGCTCTCTTCCTCTTCTCCCTGCCCTCTGGCAAAGAGCTGCAGGTGGGATTTGTTTCCCTAGCCCCTGGCACTGTGACCATGCACCCAGGGCAACTACTGAATTTTGGGGAGGCATTTGCAATTTTCCAGCAAATTCACCTCCCCCCTCTGCCAGTCTGGGATTGCTTTAAAAAAATTAAAAAATCAAAGGTGCATGGGAAAAACACAAGGTACCTCCAGTCTCTGCTAGGATGAGCCAAACCTCAAAGTGAAAATGTTCTACATCCCTTATTTCCATTGCCCCTGAACTTGTGTCTAGCACCTCTGGAGCCATCTCCCATTTCCACAGAGCTTTGTGGGTGACATCCTGATCTACAGACACAGAAAGGAGTCTTTGTTTACAAGATAAGAACCACAAAATGCAAATAGAAAGCCCCAAATAGCTCAACATCAAACAGGGTCCATATCTACCCTTTCAAAGGCATCCAGGCTGCAAAACACCACAAGCAATGGCTTTGTTTGAAACATTAAATATGATACTAAAAACATCTCCCGTGCGAAAACAACATGCATATGAGTTTGTTTACGCTAGAACTTTAATCTCTAAAATAACAGGTCTCCAGAGCTTGTTTTAGGCTGAAAAATTAATACCAAGCAATGATTCAAGGTATATTGGGCTGGAATGGCTGGGTTTTGTTAGTGAGGGGCTACAGGAGTGGCTTCTGTGAAGCTGCCAGAAGCTTCTCCTGGATCCAACAGAGCTGTTGCAGCCCATGGTGAGGCAGAGTGCTCCCTGCAGCCCAT
Organism: Poecile atricapillus; assembly: GCF_030490865.1. NCBI lineage: Eukaryota > Metazoa > Chordata > Aves > Passeriformes > Paridae > Poecile > Poecile atricapillus. The sequence goes on from NC_081254.1 coordinate 5,289,666, forward strand.
GGAAGGCCATGGAGGAGCAGGGATCCACCTGTAGTCTGTGGAGGAAGGGGATGCCTGAAGGAGGCTGTGATCCAAAGGGATCACCCTGTGCTGGTGAAGAACTGCACGCTGTGGGAAGGACTCCCTTCGGAATATTTCATGGAGGATGGACTCCTAAGGGAAGGACCCCACTTGCAGCAGGGGAAGGATGAGGAGGAAGAAATGGTAGACACAATAGATCGCAATAAAGGTGTGATAAACTGACCCCAACCCCGTTCCTCATCCCCTGCACTGCTGGGCAGGAGCGAGGAGAAAATTCAGGAGTGAAACTAAGCCTGACTAGAAAGGAGGGGTGGGGGCAAGATGTTTCTAAGATTTGGAGTGTATTTCTCATTACCCTACTCCAATTTGATTGGCAATAAATGAAATTCATTTCCCCAAGCTGAGACCTTTTTGCCCATGACAATAATTCCGGAGTGATCCTTCCCTGTCCTGATCTCCAGCCTTCCATTACATTTTCTCTCCCCCATCCAGCTGAGGAGGGGAGTGAAGGAGCAGCTTTGTTGGGCACATGGCATCCAGCCAGGGTCATCCCACCTCACAAGGTCTGAAGGGGATGGGAATGATTCCCTAAAGCAGCAGGGAACTGTTGCAGAGAGTGCAGCCCTGATTTAATTAAAGCCTTAAACGTACTCCAAGCCACACGATCCATCCACCCATCAACATGATGAAAAGACTGCAAGTTCCCTTAGACTCACCCAGCCACCTCATGAATCTCCTGGTTGGGAAAGCGAGGAAAAATGAACTCTCACTTCATTCTTCCCTTTCCACACAAGCCTGAGCCATTTTGCTGCTCCTGGGACGTGCTAGCAGGAGCTATTGCTGTGCAGTGAGCAGGGAGAGGGCTCCTGCAAAATCCAGGTTGCTGGGACCCCATCCTGCAGCTCAAGCCATGCATCACTGCCCCTCAGATGCTCTTCCTCCAGCAGCATCCAGTTTTTCAGCGTCCCTTGGATGCCCAAAAGGATCCAAGATACCTCCAGGCTCCGCTCCGCTACAGGAGTTATTTCAGGCAGAGGAGGACAGCCTGGGGACTGCTCAGATGTCACTTTCCTTCCTGTTTCTTCTGGATTGCACCGGTGGTTTATTCTCCATTTTCACAGCAGTGAAAATCCAAGTCACGATTCACGGGCACATCCCACATCCCTGAGGATGGACACAGCACAGAGGGATGGAGGCCCAAGACAGGAGGATTCTCCCAGCTGCTCCTCACCCACAGCTCTGCAGGTACATCCCCAGCTCAGGGGAGACAGCCTGACCCACCTGGAAGGGGAGAAGCCAAAGGGATTTGAGTCCACGCTCATGGTTACACATGCAAGGAACATTTTCCCACAGCAGACCAAATGAAAAAAGCAAATATTTGCCAGAATGAAAGTGTCAAATGCTTGGCAGCTCTCCCTCTGCTTTGTTTCTTTTGTTCATGGGGGCTTCAACCAGTTAATAACCATGTGATCCATGGATTTATTTCCTTTTGGTAAGGGAGGTGGGATCATCCTGAGCCAGCTCAAGACAAATATGCCTGTTTCTTCCTAAACAACATTTAAAGCAAGGAGAAAATTTGGGGTGGAGGGGAAAGATTCAATGGGGAAGCTCCAAAAAGCATTTTTTTTAAAGTTAACATTAGTTTCATTTTGGCTCCCAATATCACTTCAAAAAGCAGAAGTCAAAGCATCTAATTTCAAAAATGCACAAAAAAGTGGTTTGATTTTTTTCAAATTGCTACTTGCTGTTGTCATCCTTTTTGTTGAGTCCAACACAAATAATTTCAGCTGACCTGCAATGCTATTTTTCAACAAATGAATGCTTCAAAAGAAAAAAGAAAAGAAAGAAGAAAAGGAAGAAAGTCTCATTCTTTTGCCTATGTGTGTGTTACACCACTAATTTTTAGTTGTTGGCTTTCTGCTAGAGATAATCACTCCCAAAAAAATGGCTAAATAAATTATCCTTTTCACAGGTTTGTCAAAAGGGCTGACAGAAAGAACAATAAAATTAGATGGTATACCCAGGAAAAAAAAAGAAAAATATAAAGTGTGGCTAGAGGGGAACCTCTAGAAGCATTTATAGAAACTGAGCACTGGTGCCAACACTTGGATTGTGTCACTAAAGCCCTCTTTGCATTTAGGTTTCCCACCTTGTGGCACTGCGTACACGCTCCCCATGATCCAAAAAATACAAACGGAGGGGACTCATTTTATCTGGGAGAGCTTGGAGTGGCCTCAAGAACCAGCACTCTTTGCTTGGAGCTGGTGTTTGGGTTCCCTCCTCGCCGAGAGCAGCGTTGTTCCCCTGGGCAACCCGGCTCCAAAGGCCTGGGGGACAACTGCTTCACTCCCTCATTAAATAATTCTGACTCATGAACACATCAGAAAACTTGCGCTGAGCCCTCTGACAGTTTACTTCCAGAAAGGCAAAGTTTGTCCAAGAAATCCTTTTGTGCAAATCATTCAGGCAGCATTAGTCGTGTTTGTCCCTTCCTCACCGAGACAGCTCCGGGAATTTGTGTTATTTTCATTGCCTTCCCCTGCACCCTCATCCATCCTGACCAAGTGAACTTGCAACTTTATCTCATCTTCCTGCAGCATTGGATCAAGACAGAGCTGCTGCTTCTGGCCAAGAGGAATGGCCTTAAATGCAATTTTCATCCTTTATTTTATTTTATAGACAACCCAAATGTCCCTGATATCCCAATCTAGGCTGACTTTTGGCCTACAGAAGGGTCTGACCAAAAAGGAATAACAGGCATAAGGACATGACTGGAAGGTCAAACATTACTGACATTATATGTGGATAATATTATGTATTATATGTATATAATATTATATACATACACTTCCATTGCTTTTATTTATATAGCTCTATTTCTCTTTCCCTCCTGATTTTTTTTTAGCCAGGCAAACTACAGACACCTCTCATGAAAAAAGATGGTAAAAGTGCTCCTAAGAGTAATCCTAAAATCTCTCAACCTTGCACATTTCTGGGCCCATAAGCACACACCTTCTTGGGTCACATCCTAGCATGAGAAACAAGATTTTTGGGAATTTTTTCCAGGCAAGAGAGAGAAATGCCCTAAACATCTGATATCTCCCTGTCTCACTTCAGATCCCAGCATATTTCTGGCAGATCTGTACATTTGTATCTGACTGCTTAGCAGGAAAAAGCTCTTTCTGAGCCATCTCCACCATATAGTTTCTTCCGACATAAATATGAATTGAGGTTATGGCCCAGTACAGTCTTCCCAGGAAAAAGTGGAGATTACATCAATGTGACCCATTAAAGCAATCTTAAATACCCACTGATGGTTCATTATTTCAAGTTACTTTCCTTCCTGATGTAGAATTTATTCAATATAATGGAGGGGGAATAAAGGTCTCCAGGATGGCATTGCCTGTGCACCACATTAATAAATAGGGACAGCGCAAGGGATGGGCTTGACAAGTTGGAGGAGGGGTTTCCATGTACACAACCCCACAGGATGAATCAAAATCCTCCTCCTGTAGGGCACAGAGGCCAAAAGGAAAACTTCAATTAAGTTGTAGCCAGGTGAGGGCCGGGCTCTTCTCCCAGGAAAAAAAAGGAGCAGGGTAGAGGAAATGGCTTCAAGGTGCCGGAGGGGATGTTTAGGTTGGATATTAGGAAAAAATTCCTCACTGAAAGTGCGGTCAGCCACTGGAACTGGCTGCCCAGGGAAGTGCTGGAATCACCATCCTTGGAAGAGTTTAAAAAATGTGTAGATGTGGCACTTGGGGACAGAGTTTAGTGGTGGCCTTGGCAGTGCTGGGTTAATGCTTGGACTCAACGATCTTAGAAGTCTTTTCCAAGCCAAAGGATTCTGCAACTGTAAGAAAGAGCACATTGAGCTGCCAGTTGGGCTTAGGTGCAGAAAAGGGGCTGAGGGGCTCCCCAAATCATCACTACTTTCCCCCTTCCCATCCCCTGTGCAGAAAGTGGTGACAGGAGGCAGCTGTGAAGCCCTTCCACCCACGTAACACGGGACTTCACAAAATCCTCTTTTCTTCTGTTTTACTCTTTGTCTCTGCAACCTGGATCTGAATTTATAAACATTTTGCTGTGAGTCAGGTCTAGAGGACTGGTTGTTTTCTTTGCATCTATACAATTCAATTTTTTAAAAAAACGGTTTTGAAGGAGGAGAAGTCTGTGCTATGGAAGAAAAAAACCTCTCAAACCCAAGTCTGAGAAAGTCATAGAATTGTAGAATCACAGAACCACTTAGGTTGGAAAAGGCCTCCAAGATCATCGACTCCAACCTCTGATGCATCACCACCTCACAACCAGACCAGAGCACTGAGTGCCACATCCAGTTGTAGCTTTGAACAATCCCAGGTGTGCTGACTCCACCACCTCCCTGGGCAGCCTTTTCCAATGCCTGACAACCTTTTCTGTGAAGAAATTCTTCCTGATGTCCAACCTGAACCTGCCCTGGTGCAGTCTGAGGCTGTTTCCTCTCCTTCTGGCCAGAGAAAACAAGCACTCTTCAGCTTTTCACCCTTGCAAGCACCCAAACCCACCCCAAAGGGCCAGGAGGCTCCTGGGGGTACCTCTCTTGAATCCTTGAGAGGAGCTCAGGCAGTCTGTGGGCTGAAAGGAGACACGTGGCACATCTTTCGTTCTGGTGATTCATAAAATATAAAATATTAACACCAGAGAATACAGAAGTGTCTTTAAAGAGATGGATTCGGGTCCTTTGCCACACGGAACGGGTCAGGGAAGAGGTTCTTGGCATCAGGCAGAAGGGTTTGTGCCAGGGAGTGAGGAATGCCTCTTTCTCCTCACACCCTGCTTGCAGTGCCTGTCTCCAGCTCCACAGGCTCCCACAACACCTGGGCTTGGAGGGGCCTTGGGATGTCTCCCAAAGCAGGTGGTCCTCACATCCCTCAAAAAGCCACTCCCTGCTGTCACACTCCTTATCCCCACCGTCACCCACCGTGAAACCAGGGACACCCGCCCAGGGGAAAAAGTGTAGGGAGTAAATATCAAATTGAAGCCTACCTTTTCATCCCACAAAAAGTTTCCAATTGCATCCGCTTCTTTATTTGCTCTAACTCTCTTCCAATTTTCTGTTTTCTTCATGCACCTAATTAATGAGTCAATTCATTAATATTTTTGCAGCAGAATTCTCTTCCCATCTATAAAAAAAGCAGCCGTGTCAATTTTTTTTTTGCCTTAATTATAAACAATACCTTTTGTTTAAAGCTTTCTGCAGAGAAAACAGCAAAGACTTCTGTCTCTTCACAAGACAATTATTCAGAATGTTATCAGCAAATCTTCATCTCTGAGGAGGATTTCTCCCAACACAGTCCACCCACCTATAGATGCACTCAGGACTACAATCAATACATGTTAATTAAGCCATAGCCCACTCCAATTAAAATTATAGGATCTGAAGGACAGACATTTGTTTTTGTCAGTAAATTAATTTAAGCATTCATTAACTTTAATTTTTAAATTATATATCACTTTAATGATAAATAATTCCTCTCATTACAGAGGAAACATATGGAAGGGAAAGATAAGATGGGAGAGACTTGGACCTAGGGAGGAATATGTTCTCCGGCGCTTCCTTCTCCTTCGGCACATCAGCAACCCCATTTATGTCAGCAAACTGGGCTCTTTTGAAAATTTGGCTGGCAAGTGCAGTGCTGAAATAAGAACAGAGATTCTTTGAGTATCTCACCTCCTTCTCTGCTGGGAACATGAAAGCTCGGCTGTGAAATCTCAGGGTTTTAGAATAGCTGAAACTCTGTACAGGCTACCAAAATAAACACTTTTCGACGGAAATCAAAACATTATCATGTTAACAGGTTTTTTTAATTTACGTAGGAAAGGGCAGGTTGTTTTACAGCTTAACCCTTCCTGCAGGCAGAGAGGGGCAATTTATAACGTGATGTTTGTGCAGTGTCCTGCGCTCTGAGTTAAACCTTCCCCGACTTGCTGTGGCAGCTAATTAAATGTGGAGCAGGCCAGCAATATTTGGGGCCTTCTTTTCCCAGCAGATGCTGCACGGCACGTGATCTGGGCTGCTCCACAGAAGGGTTTTAACCCTCAACACCTCCTGAGGGACCGTCCCAGAGCTCACCTAGCAGTGCCCATCACTGGGTGAATTTTCCCTGCTCTGCCGTGCTGCAGAAGCGAGGGAACGTCCTGAAGTCTTTTCCTGCCGTACGAAGCAGAACTCAGGAGTGTCTGACATCCCAAAGTGCTCTGAGATCACAAGCTCTTCACCCCGCCAAGCACATCCTCGCAGCGCTTCCCGGTGCTGTATAAATAGCAGCGCTGCACCCCGAGCCTCCTCCACACAGACCCTGCCTGGGACCTGTCAAATGACAGAAATCAAAATAGATTAACTGAATAAATTATTCACCCCAGAGCGCCTTTGCTCCTCAAGCGTTGTGCTGGACTGGTAAGGACTGATCAGCTTCACAGCTGATGGTGGCAAACAAACAGCATAACAAAATTATTCAAGGGATAGACTGACACTAAAAGGAGCAAGAAAAGCACCAAATTTCAACCTCTTGGGAGCTTTAGACCTGCAGTGCAATTACAGACTCTCCTGACTGTATTTCTTCCTTGGAAAAAACTGATTATTCCTCTTCCCAGCCTGATTTTGCAGTTATCAGCACAAGTCATTCCTGCTGGGTTCTTAGGATTCCACATGTGCTACAAACTCCTGGAGACAGGGAGAGCTCCCTCTCTGAGCCTCACTGCACAAGCACTGTTCGTAGACACCTCTCTCCTGCCTTTCATCCAAGAGCCAGGAGAGAGACAGTGGCACAGCCAGGACTTCCAGAGATAACCCAGGGCTCCTAACAGCCAGACAAGCATCAACTGCTTGTACCCACACTGAGCAGAGTGGAGCATCCCAGCCTTCTCAGAGCCAAAATTCACTTTTTCCATCTCCTCTGCCTCTTGACATCTCCTGTCTCGCACTGTGTCACCCCCTCCACCCCACAATGCCAAAATTAGCTGTATTTTCCCTTCTCAAGATCCATGCCCTTCCCTCCCCCACGGAGAACCATCCCTAGAAGGGTGGCTTTGCTGAAGGCAAAGGGATTCCTCCTGCCTCAATTTCCACATGTCAGTATAAAAGCGAGCAGGGGATAACCCAGTGCTTTGAGCACTCTGAGAGTGGGACCTGCAGCTGGGAAAACTTCTTTAGGAGGAACACACAGGACCTACGCAACGCAGAAGGTTCCATCAGAAGAGAAATGGAGCAGTGAAAGAGAAACTATGCAAAATATTACTTTATTAGTGATCTGTTTACTTAACTACTGCAGAGATTAAAAAAAAAAAGCTTTCTCCCCGTTTATCCATTAGGTCCTCTTCCATCCAGCTGCGCTGCTGAATTCCCATATTTATGACATCAGTGCATGTTGCTATAGAGATAATTAATTAATGCAACATAATCAAGTCAGCAATTTTACTACTTTACAGCTTAACGCAGGACTGGAAATAGTGTGGGGAAAGCACCAAAGCCTAGTTCTGAAAAGCAGGGATTTTAATGGTCCTTTAAGCACTGAGAGTTGGGTCTGAAAGTCATTTCCACAGTACATGAAATGTGCCACATTTGGCATAATCACTGTCATTAGAAACCCAGAGAAAAAACAGAAAAACAGCAACAAAGAGGAATGAAAGTTCTGACAAAAAATTACAGGTGGAGAGCAGAGTTCTCCCAGCACCCAGAAAAACTCTTCATTTCCACCTGGCAAAAATGCCTCAGCTCGACAGGCACCTGGCCAAAGAGGCTGCAGGCTGTGATGTTCTGCTGCCTAATCCCAAATACATCAGGCTTTTTTCCAAGAGCCATCCCAAAAATCATCTTTCCTGGGGTGCCTGCCTTCTCTGGAAGAGCAGGTCCTTGTGGGCCCTCCTGAGCCAGCTGGTGATGAGAAGAGGGCTGAGACGACCTCTTTGCACTGCAGAAGACTCCATGCCAGGCTCAGCCAGGAGCTGGTGGCTTTCCAGCTGCCCAGGTCAGAGCCAGCTTTTCCTGCCTGTGGCACAGGTGGGCAACAGGAGGAGGCAGGAGGTGAGACCAGGCCCTTTCACCTCTCTCATCTGTGGCTGCCTCCTGACAGTCAGGTTGACATTTACAGCTGACATCAGTGACTTTGTGTCCAAACAAGACGTTCTTTGATGGGATGGGAGCTGTAACTCCACCCAAGAGCTTGTCTTCCTACCAAGAACTAGGCAAAAAAAAAAGGATGCTGTGGAATATCCATGTAGGTGCCACACTTGCTGCTTGTGACTCCACCCTTTTGTTAATTTAGAAGATCAAAATCAGTCCCCTTTTTCAAGGGAAGCCTTATTTTTTGTCCTGTACTAATTAGAATCTTTTTATATACTTTTCAGTTCAGGGTCTCTGCCTTCTGAGGTTAGAAAGACGAAAGCAGCACAGATGAAATTAGGTCACTTAACCCTCAGGATGCTCCCATTCCTCAGCAAAAGTTCCTCCACACACAGTGGAGCCAAGGGGGAAAAGTTTTAAGAGAGACACATGCAGAATAATTGAGCCAAAGGCAGTGTGTTGGGGACAAGAGTGACATCATAAAGCCACATTTGCCTTCCATAACCATGAAGTTTTTCAGGCTGTGGTATTTTCATGGCAAGTTTCACTGCCAAGCCGTAGCTGAAGCCACCTACACTTCTCAGACAACTGCGCAGTGAAGAAACAACCAAGCAAATTATTATTAAAAAAAATTAAAATAGAATTTAGTAGGAAAATCAGCAGACCAGAATACTGCTGCCCAACTTTATAAGTACAGTACGCAAAGTAGAGAGAATTTTCACAAAGGCATGGAATGATAGAACAAGGGGAAAAATGACCTTGTTAAGGTATGAAGGAGGGAATGTTCAGATGGGATATTGGAGGAAAAAAAATCTTTCTCTGTGAGGGTGGGCAGGCCCTGGCACAGGGTGCCCACAGAAGCTGTGGCTGCCCCTGGATCCCTGGAAGTGTCCAAGGCCAGGCTGGATGGGGCTTGGAACAAGTGGAAAGTGTCCCTGCTCATGGCAGGGGAGTGGGACTGGCTGAACTTTAATGTCCTTTCCAACCTAAACCATTCCATGTTTCCACACACTAGTTCAATTAAAGCACGGAAAAGTGCACAGTTTTTATGTTGCATTCATGTACAACACAGGTGAATAAAATTAGGACCAAAACCCACCCAAGTATTAAACACATCATGATTTGTTTGGAGACTTCAGCACCAGCTCCTGATTCTCTCCAGGCTCAGCTACTTTCAATAGGATAAATTGCAGGGAGTCACTAAAATCCAGAGCTTATTGCACACCATCTGCAGGCAGAGAGAGTCCTCTATTCCCGAGCCAGAGCTGTTTTCCTGGCAGCTGTGACCTGTTGCAAGACTTGGTGTCTGCCTGCAGCAGAGTCCCGGAGGGGACAGCTCCACCTTAAGGGGTCAGCTCAGCTCAGGGAGGAGAGTGGCAGAAACCTGTAGGACAATTTTCCTGCTACGGTTTGGACAGCAATATCCAAAGCCACCGGAATATTTGCTTGATGCGCACAAAACCCAGAGGAAAAACCCACTCTTGCAGCCACCAGCTGCTGCTGCTGCTGCAAAGGTTTACAACTGGAATAAAGAGAGAACACATCCTCCCTAAAGCCAGACGACAGCCCAACCCAGATAGAGGCAAGAAATCATCTCTGGTGAGAGCAACAATGAGCAATTTAGCTTGATTATATCCTTGCAGATCTCCCTATTTATAACGGGTTGCATTATTTTGAATGCAAACTGGTGGATATTTTTTTTTTTCCTGTGCATCAGCTCTCGTGACCAAAAGTTGTCATTAGCTCCTGATTAAAAGAGATTTTAAATAAGGAGTGGAAACAAGCCCAAAAATGTGCTGCTGCATCCCAATCCTCTTGTATCAGACTGACTGCTGCAAATGTCAGCTTTATTTACTGTTTGCAGTCCACTAAGCTTTTTTGTCTTGTGGAAGAGGTAAAATTGGGAATACTGGATCAGGTGGGAGAAAAGAACAACAGAGGAGAGGTAAATAAATAAACAACCATGGGGCCCATGTGCCCAGGAGGCTCCTGGTAGGTCATACCTGCAACATACATGCAAGCTTGTCCACAGATGCAGCAAACAAATTAAATAAGCTTCACTAGTGAGAGCCTGACCTTTTCCATCTTCCCCCCAGCAGAAATCAGGCTCCAACAGGGACCAAAAAAAGGGTTAGAAACAGCAAAGATAATAAAGTCAGGCATCAGAAGCACAGGAGGCTGAAGGGAAAAGACAGGCAGGTGAAAGGACAACCGAGAAAAACCTGAAATACTGCAAGTCATCCTCTATGGCCAAAATACCATGAGATAACCTATCCCACTAAAATACTGGCAGTGGTGGACGAGGCCAGGTGCATCCAGGTGAGTCCAGGAGCTCCCTGTCCATGCTGAGAGGAGGAGCTGGCTCTGCTTCAGACACTGACCTGCTCCTTTTGGCACACGTTTGCAGGGTGGAACAGAATTCCCCTCCAGCAAGGTGCAGGCAGACACCAAACAAGATTAGTTTGAATTTTCCAGACTCGATGGTATCCAGACCACAGGAAACGTGGCTGATTATTCCAAGTGGCAGGTTCCTAACCCTGGCAATGGGCAAGCCTGAGCCTTGAGGGGGTGTCTGTACTCACAGCCACCGATTCCTCTGTGCATGGAGAACCCAGCACTGAGCCTGGTGACCCCATCAGCCTGGGTGACATTTTGGTTGTTTATGGGTTTTATATTCATCTTAAATGCTATGGCCAGTTCTGGGACCCTCACAAGAAAGGTACTGAGGGGCTGGAGCGTGTCCAGGGAAGGGAACGGAGCTGGGGAAGGGACTGGAGCCCCAGGAGCAGCTGAGGGAGCTGGGAAAGGGGCTCAGCCTGGAGCAAAGGAGGCTCAGGGGAACCTTCTGGCTCTGCACAACTCCCTGACAGGAGGGGACAGCCAGGGGGGGTCGGGCTCTGCTGCCAGGGAACAGGGACAGGAGGAGAGGAAAAAGCCTCAAGCTGCACCAGAGAAGGTTCAGGTTGGACATCAGGAAGAATTTCCTCATGGAAAGGGGTGTCAAGCTTTGGCAGGGGCTGCCCAGGGAGTTGGTGGGGTCCCCATCCCTGAAAGTGTCCAGGGAATGACTGGATGTGGTGTTCAGTTCTCTCCCACAAGGTGGGCTTTGGGCACAGCTTGGATTCAGTGATCTTGGAGGACTTTTCCAACCTAAATAATTCTGGGATTTAGCCCCTGCTCAATTATCCAGGCTGAGCTCCGCTGGGAGACAACAGAGCAGGACCTGAGCACAGGATTCACTGAACAGATGCACCAGCTTGGTGAGTCCAGTCTCCAGAAGATACTGGTTTTATAGACACATCTTTCAGCCAAGAGGATGGGGAAGGGGATAGAAAGGAGGGGACCCTCACCCCTGCATCTTCCTGACAGTACTCACAGCACTCTGCCTTCATCAGGCAGGCTCAGAGCTCGCTGGTGAGCAAATCCACTGCTCAGAGAGCTCAAAACTCCTCTCTCAAACCCTGAGCCAAATCCACACTAATGCACTGCTCCTGACTGCACAGGTACTCAGCCCTCCTCCAAGCCCTGAGAGCAGGAAAAGCTAACTCCAATAAATGCAAAGCAATTCCATTCGATTCCACCTCTTAAATGCAACACTTAATTAGCTCTACTGGGGCTTCTTTCGCTCTCGCTGCTTGTGTTTCCATGCCACCGAGGTTAGGAAAACACCTTCTCCCTTTGCACAGAGGGGCCCTCCCCGCTCCCTGCTGGCATCACAGGAACCACAGACCGGGCCCTGGGGCACACAGAGCCCGGCCCCAGACCATGAGAGCTTCTCCTGCAGAAAGCTGGGAGCAGGTGATGCTTTTTTACTGCTCTGGCTGACCCTGGCTTGGACTCCGACCCAGCAACCTCAGCAGGCTCTGGTGCTCGAGTGGAACAGCAGAAACAAAGCTGTCACCCCGCTAGATCCAACATTTAGAGTCAGCAACGCTGAAACCTCCAGAAGAAAAGAAAAAGAAAGAAAAGCAGAGATGGGGAGTGGAGGGAACAACCCAAACCAGATGTTTTAAGCAGCTGGCATCGCTGTTTCTCCCAAGATGCTGATGAACACAAACTCTGCGGCTTGACAGACCCCCATCAGCCGCCCTCTTCCTGCGAACAGAGAATTCAAATCAGCCCTGCTGGATTTAATCATCTTCTCCCCTTAAATAATAAAATGGGGGAAGGACAGGAAAAGGATTTATTCATGTCAGTAACTGTCAAAAAAAAAAAAAAAAATGTTTACTGAGCTAAAATAACCCACAGTAAGAAAAAATATAAAGAAGAAGAAAGAGAAAACACCCAGAGGAGAGGGAAGTGTGAGAACATCAGCTCTGCACGAGGGACTTGGACATGCCCAGGTCGACGTGGAGACCTGGGCATGAGCTCTTCCAGCAGATACTAACAGGGAAAGCAGAGCAGGAAGGAAGGAGGAAGCACACTGGTTGGCTCAGTGTTTGAGCTGAGCTCTGCCTTTTGGGCAGAGCTGAGAATATGCCTTTTTTTTAAGCAGAGTTTGTGGGATTTGCACCAAACCCCAGCACAAACTCAACAGGTTGCACAGCAGCTCCTCCCAGTCCCAGCCTAATACCCTGCATGACAGCAGACCACATTCTCAAAAAAACTTCAGAGAGAGGAAAAAAAGATATCAGAAGCAGGCCTGCAAGATGCTCCTCCTGCCACAGAAAGGTCAGGGGATGCCAGAGGCCTGAGAAATAACAGCAAAAATTCAACGTACCAGGAAAAACACTTGGAAGCATTACTGAAACAGCCTCCAGCTCTGTCACACCAGGCATGAATCCTTTACAACAGGGCACGCAAAGGGCCCAGAACACAAAAGGCTGGAGCAACCTGGCAAAAGTCCATCAAGGGCTATTAAACATAAAGTTACAGATTGACTTTCAGCTCAGGAAGCCCTGAAGCTGCAAAATGCCCCAGACTGGGAGGGAGCAAGACGTGGGTGCAGATTCTTTCTCACCGTCCTGCCCCTCGCTGAAGCCCTACCTGGGGACTCAGCACAGCCAGTGAACGGTGCAGATTAAGGGACTGAGGGCCACATTTCACCAGTGCAGGGCCTGTGAGGCTGCTGGCACAGCCCCAAGAAGAGCAGCCCACTAAGGAAGAGCTGTACCCACCCACATCTTGCCCAGAGAAGCTGTGAATGCTGCAACCCTGGAAGTGTTCGAGGACAACTTGGATGGGGCTTGGAGCAACCTGGTCTAGTGGGGGGTGTCCCTGCCCATGGCAGGGATGTGAAACAAGATGAGCTTTAAGGTCCCTCCCAACCCAAACCATTCTGGGGTTCCACAATATCTAGGACCCCTTCACCATCTGCAGCAGGTGAATTGGGGCAGGCACAGAGCAGACCCCATATGGAGCATCTCATCATTCAACACACCCATTACAACTGTGCTTTGCTGGAGCATGGCCTTACAGACAGCCTTTCCAGAGTGGACACACCACAATTTTCCAACAGCTTGCAGTGAAAATTCCCCAAGCTCCCCTGCAATTCATTTCTGTCATCTCATGCAAAACCAGCCTGTCTTGTTTCTCCCATCCTGTTTTTTTATACTGGTGCTCACAGCAGGAGCCCTGTACAGATCAATTTGTTGATGTTTTGAGCATGTTCCCAACCTTTTAGAGCTCTCCTGTGCTTTAGCAGCTATTTCTCATCCTGGGAGACACTCTGCTGGTGGGATTGAACAGCACAGTGGAGGTGCAGTGGGAGCCAGACCAGGGGTTCACATTCCCAGCTTGATGATTTAAGGGAACAGCCACCTAAAGAAAATAGTCAGCAAGAAAATTAGGCACCAACAGCATGGGATTTCTTATTCTCACATCCCCTTGGGCTGCCCAGCATCTGGGAATGCCCAGAGGCCTTTCTAGATAAATCAGTGCAAAGGACAACCTTATCACGGATAATATCAAATAGCTGAACCCAGGAACAAATTGTTTTCCCGCTCTAAGTCTGTGCCTTTCATCACAAGTCCTTAGGGGACAAGCAATGGAATGAGATTCCCTTCTGTCAGGATTAAATCAGGATGACTGTTACAAGAAAATGAACCCAACTGCAGCGCAACATCCTTGGACATTGCAGTCTCCTGATCCAGAGGTGGCCAAACACATGGAGAGCGAGGTGAGAACCAAGAACCACAGGGAAGCAGAGCCAACCCATGCCTCATAACTTATCCCAGCAGCAGGATGTCATTCCAGCTCCACCTGCAGGAATTTCTGTGGGTGAGAAAGCCTTGAAGGTTAGATGGGAAAGGTGTTGCTCTGGGAAGTGAGGGAAGCTGAGGTTGGTGGGGAGGAACAGGCTGCAGGTGAGAAAAGCAGGGAAGGTGGTGAGCCTGGAGATTATGTAAAAATATCATTCAATTACTTGGAAAGTCAAAAGGGTTGGGTTTCTTGGCATAATCCCACAGGCAAATGCTGAATGTGGCTTCCCAAGAGTGCCTTCTAGCAACCTCCAGGAATTCCCTGCTCCACTCCATACTGTCCCTGTGTTCCATCTCTCCACACCACTGAAGTTTCCAGGAGGAACATTTGCTGAAGTTGGATTTTACAGGAGTATTAGGGAAATATCAATTGACAGAAGGGAACATGCATGATACAAATTGCATTTTTAAAAAAAAGTTACTCCTCTAGACTGGGGAATCACAATTGGTAGGTCCTTGCAAAATTATTCACCCCTTTAATTAGAGGTCAATTAAATCTCCATGATGCTTCAAGAAACCTGACATGATTTGGGCACCAAGCTCAGGCTAAAAGAAGTAGAAATCCAGCTGGTTTCTCAAGTAACCCGTTCTATAGAATCATTAGGGCTGGGAAGAGCTCCTAGACCAAGTCCAACCCCTAAAAAGGGGGAACACAGTTAAGAGGTACAAAAAAGAGCCTTCGGTACTTTCACACCTACAGAAAAAACCCTCAAATTTATTAGATTCCAGGGGAAAACACATCCCAAACCTTCAAACCTGCACAATTTAAAAAAAAACCAAACCAGGTATTTCTATGTTATCTATACAGCACCAATCCCAGCCAGGAAATGCATGAGCACGTTATGGCTCACAGGAGAAATCCCTGCAGGTGAAAGAATGATGAGAGACAGGAGAATTCCAAGCATGGATCACCAGTCCCACAGCAAGTGCAAGGCATGGACAGAGCCTCACACAGGAAACAAGGAAAAACTGTGACCTTGAGAGGAGAACACATCTGTAATAGTTCTATAAAGATGTCAATCTCCTATTTATATAAAATACCTGTGCAGAAGGCCAGGAAGCCATGCATAAAAATCCTGCACCAAGCTCCCAAGAAAACCCCTCATCCCTCTTCTCCCATCTCCATATCAATCCGTGGCAATGCTGTACTAAATGCCTCTTTTCATCCCCACAGTTAAGAATACAAGACCTAAATGCTGGCCATTTTAGCTGAATTATCAGCATTTGTTGTGCTGAGCTTTACCTATGCAGATAGCAATCATGGGGGAAAAAAAATGAAAAAAAAATGAAGACAAATCCTGTACAGCTTATTCAAAGGCTGGAAATGCCTCAAATCCCTGGCTGTTTGGGGTGATTTTCTTGCATTTCTCTTCAAGCAGAAAAGCAGCACAATATGGACTAGAGATCTAAAGTGGCAGCTGGACTGACAAAGAAAAATGTTTGGTGGTAGTACACGCTCAGCAAAACCAACAGCATCCTAAACTGGATCGTTTTTGCCAGCTTTAAAATCCAAATTGAGGCTTGTAGGAGACTCCAGAGAATATTGGTGATTCAGAGTTTGAAACGAGCCCTTTTTCCCCAGACTGGCTTTGCAGGGGTTTTGGAGAGAAAGAGATGGCAGCAATAACAAGTGTAACATTAGATATTATTATATATAACATTAACACACAGGGACAGAACACCAACAGATTGATATTATCCCACTGAAATAATGAAGTGCCCTCTACCAAGCCAGGATTAATGCAGTCTCAGTGCAAAAGGCCAAGCAGGCTCTAGACAAAACAGTACCCAGGGAAAATAAGATGGCTTAAATTTCCCCCATGAACCTGTGCCAAACCACTCCTGTTAGACAGGCACCTCCAAACGCCATTGAAAAGCCAACAGGGAGCAGCAGCATGGATACAAGAATAGATTCCAGCAGCTTGTGTTTCATACCTTCCCAGCACGGAGCTCTGAGCAGCCTGGGCTGGTGGAAGGTGTCCGTGCCCATGGCAGGGGGTTGGAAGGAGATGAGCTTTAAAGTCCCTCCCAACCCAAACCATTCCATGAGTCCATGATTTCCCAGTGCTTTCCCCCAGGAGGGACCTCTCCCATCGCAGCTCTGCTGTGCTGGGATCACTGGGACTCTGCTCTGGAAAACAACAGCGTTAATGATGTTGAGAGAAAGCATCAGCTCAGGTCTCTCAGTACCTTTTATGACAGATCCACCTTTCAATTGCTGCACTGAGCCACGTCCCACACCCTTTAGTGTTTCAGGAGCATCGACAGGTCACTGATAACACAAAAAGAAGCCAAAAGGCCCTTTGCAAGGACAGAAACAGTTCTGAGACACCTGGGGAAGGAAATCCAGCCAAACATCCAAAGAACTCCCTGTTCCCTGCTCTGGTCCAACACAGATTGACCAAGAGCTTGGTTCCCCTGTGGATGGGCTGGGCAGAGGTGGGGATGCCAGCCAGAACAGACCCCTGTCACCCTCCCGGGACCACCCCTCCCAAATAAGCACACACCATCATGAAGGATCAATTAAAACCAGCAGGAGAGGGGGAGAAGGTGCAATTCCCCCCAGTATTCAACTTTTCCATCCCAGTTTTCCTGGGGGGTTTTTTGGGATCGGTACCTTTTGCCTGTGAGCAACGATAAAACTACTGATTAAACTTTAAAGGGGGACTGTCTTTGAACCAGAGGAGAGGCACAGCAGGGAAGGGATGCATTATTTAAAGGAGGGTTTGTGTTTTCTACCCCAGCAGCCACCACGAGATTTACCAGGCAAAGCACGGTACTACTACAGAGTCAAAATCCGAGTGCCCGGAGATGAACATTCCGTGGTAATGCATGCCTGAATAATCCCTTTATTACACCTTCTGATTGTAACTTTAACAAGGAACAAGTTTTACAGCTAATATTTTGGAGAACTGCAACGGGGTTTTTTTACAGCATGCCAAGAATTCACGGGAGAGCGAGCCTCACCTAAGTTTACTTCTTCCATCAGGGGACTAAATAGATTTTTCACATAAAATTACCTATCACATGCTGCCTATAAAAAGATGCGGCTGTAAACATGCTGGTTTTAACCTCGGGGCTGGAAGCTAGCATCACAAAGAGCAAAAAATTCCTCCAGGAAACCTGTCTGGCGAGCTCTTCCTATTCCGGACACCTCCAGCCCCCTGGAGGTGCTCTGGATATGCAGCGAGCCCCTCCGTGTGTTTGCCTATCATTTAAAGTCAGCCTTTCTCGCTTTCTTTTTACCTTCTAAATCAAAGAAGAATTAACCCTTGGGGGGGGAAGATAAATAAAAAAACTGTATTGCCCATCTCCTGCAGTGTTGACACAATTGTTTTGATTTGCAAGCAAATGGAAGTTGAACTTAAACGTCAAATATTCATTTATCAGCATTAACCCAGCTGCCCCTCCCCTCTTTGTCCTCACTCACTCAGGCCTTTTTCTTGTTTGCCTTTCAGTGGGTTCATGAGTGCGAGTGAAGAATCATTTTTGTGCCCCAGATTACCCCCTGAACTCCTCCGATCCACCTTGTGATCTGATCTTGTCCCTGTGACAGGATTGCCTATTCTAGGCAGCATTAAAAAAAAAATAAATAAAAAATAGAATCGGACTTTCAAAAAGGCTGCCATCCAGGGAAATCCATTCTCATCAAAGGCGAGACTCCCAGAATCTGTTCTTCATTCCTTTTTCATTTGGAAATGTCAATGCGTGTTGTCAGAGTGCAATTGTTTTCCTTAATCATCCGCAGCAGTGAAGTAGAAAGTGCTCATCTTTGCGGTGGGGAAAAGTCACTCGCTTTATTCATACCCCACTCAATTTCAAGAGGATGTTTTCCAGGCTGGCTTGGCCCTCGGGAATCACGGTTTATACACTCATCTTCTGTACGAGCGATAAAGATCCTTCCACCGGGAAATTCGGGTTTCTTTTGCTACGCTGGCTGCTAAGGGAAAGGCGCAGACACAAGGACACGTCCTAAAAGGTGCCAGAGAAACCTTAAGGAAAAGCCATCAAGAAACCTGGGTATCCTCTTACTTTAAATGTGGGAACTAGAAAAAGAAGTGGGGCTTTGTTGTCGTCTCGATTTTCGCCAAAGCCAGAAAGGCGAACTGCGGAACGTCGTTCCTTTAGTTCCTTTATCGCTCTCCAGAGCTGTTCCTCAGTGCAAAGAGCTACTTACAATCTTTTCAGCTCGGTAATTGTTGGGGTTTTTTTTCCTCCAGCAATCACAAAGAAAAGCTGCTGAAAGGTGCAGGCAATAGACTTCTTAAAGAGCTGTTGACAACTCCCAGGAAACTTTTACATTTCGAATGCATTCTGCCCACATTTCCTGCATTTTCTGTGGTTCTTAAGTTCCTCAATTTAGCACACAAAGCTATTTGCATGAAAATAGCACCTTGAGAGTTTCTTACAGAAGACTTACAATACCTTGCTTAAAAAAAAAAAAATACACCACATAATTGTAGAATTATGTGTTGAACATCTCAGGTAGCCGGGGTAAAAGGAGAAAGAAACACAAAACTGATTGCAAACATTTTTCTTTCATTCTAGGTCCCATCAAGCTCTCATTCTACAGCTGCCACTCACAATGGTACTCCTGGATACACTAATCTAGTGCCATTATCATTTCTCTAAAGGCAAGAAACACTTCTATTAAAGCAAAGACAAATTAATTTAATGGTTTCACTGTCTGTGTTTCTAGAAATACATGTAGATTTCCTCTTGACCTGCAGAGAGAAAATTCTCTATTGATACATTCTTGAACTAACCCACTCCTAATGAAAGATAAACATCCCATCTGGTAAGCACCTTTTTCCCAAAGTCCCAGAAAAATGGCTGGAACCTGTGATGCACCACTCAGGTCAGCTGAGCATTAGCTGAGAGATTAAATCTCCTTCTAGAGGAGATAATCCTCAATAAATCCACCAGAGTACAAATTCCACCAAGATAAAATGTTTTGGGTAGCCAGGAATTCTCGCCTAAGGATGCTGCACCTCCAATCAGCACCTTAAATTACACCATGGAGTAAACAGGACAGCTGGCAGTTCAACGTGCTCCAGGATTAAACAACAACAACAAAAAAGCCAGAGGGATGAGTTTACCAAATTTTACACTTGCTGGTGTTTCTGGGTGAAAGTCTCACGAAGAGAGGTTGCTCCTAATGCTGGATGTTGGGATGAGCAAGGTATTTTCCAAGCATTTTACTTGCTTAGGTCCTGGAGTCCACATTTCTGCTTCAGAACTCCTAGTAAAGAAGAGATATCTGGCCTCAAACTGTGCCAGGGGAGGTTCAGGCTGGACATCAGGAAGGACTTCTTTAAAGAAAGGGTTGTTAAACAATGGAAGGGGCTGCCCAGCGAGGTGGTGGAGGTGTTCAACAAACACTTTTTGGCACTCAGTGCTCAGGTCTGGCTGGCTAAAGAAAACCAAACAACCCAACACAAAAAAAAAAACACCAAAAAAAACAAACAAAAAAAAACCCACAAAAATCCAGCACCCACAAAGAATAGCAAATCACTGGAAAGAAGCCCAGGCAGCACCCAGACTTTTCACTGTGAACATCCCAGCTTCAACCCTTGCTTTTCTTACGAAAAACATCAGGACCACTTCCTAAGATGGCACATAGGAAGAACTTCTTTTAGTGTGAACAAATGCCAAATTATCCTGATGACTGGCAGTATTCAGCACACCATCACACAAATTCATTTTAAAAAAATGTCAAGGTCACCTCCAAACAGCTCTTAAGTAACTATTCTCATGGAAGTGTTTGTTTGCACAAATGCCAGAAAAACACAAATAGCAAGAAATATACCAAAAGTAAAAAAGAAAATAAAAAATAAAATTAAAATCATTTCGAGTAGAGGAGCTCTCTCCCACGAGGCAGCAGGAGGTTTTTATTTTTTAACACTTCTGCCTGTTATTGCAAAGGCAGGAAGAAAAGACAAATTAGAAAGATGAGAAGGTAGCAAAGCACAAGGTCAGCAATAATGTGACTCTGAAGTATTATTGAATTCAGTCAAGGTTAATCACAAGAGCCACGTTTTTACCTTGGTGCCTTCACCAGGTGGCTTAACATGATGTAAGGATCCGGCCCAAGAAACATTAGATTCTCTCATTTCTGACTCACTGAGACTGGTTAATTAAACTAATAAACCACAAGTGAAAGCCTGGGCTCGTGCCACTTTTTGACAAACACATTGTGTGGCGTTAACAGCCCTTATCCCATCACCAGGGGATGGGAGCCGGGAGCAGGGAAGGAGCAGAACCAGGGAGAACAAGACAAACCAGCTGATTTTCAATTAAGAGTTGAAATAAAAATGAAGTGCTTTTAGCACTCGGCCTTCGAACTGCCAATACTCTTAAATAACACAGATACCTGGCCATCTTACAGCCCTGTTAAATCAACTTCATTTGTTTAAAGCAGAGCTCAGCGGCACTTATTTAACAAGCACCGCTTCAAGCATGACTCAACACAGGCAGGAAGCCTTTCAGGGCAAAGGAAAATGTCTCTGAGGGATGCTGGGAGAAAAAAAATTCTCTTTGGACTAGAAATCACCCACCACAGCAGCTTCTGGCCAGGCGTGGAGCATTTGAAGATCATCTGTTTCTGCTTAGGCTGTGGTAGGTGCTAGTTTGTCCCAGGAAGGGCTGCTGATGTCCCCAGAGGTCAAGCAGCTGGTGAGGGGTTGAGACTGGGATTGCAGGCTCCTGGAGGGAGAAGCAAACACCTCAGAAGGTGGCAGAGCTCAGGAAACCCTAAAAATCCTCTTCAGTTACCGCTTTCTCCTTGTTGGCCTTGTTGAGGATGTCTAAGGCCTTTAAAGCACCACATGTGGTTTTGGCCTGGAGGCTGGAGGCTAAATTTGAAAGATGGGTGCTGATGTCTCTACAAACAACCCGATGGGTGAGGCTTTTTAGGGGAAATGGGTGCTAACATCTTCAAAATTGCTTTTATGTCTGTAAAGATCTCAAGCCCCAAGGGTTTGTTACAGAACCCGGTCTGACTCCTGAACTTTAGGGTAGCAGGAGAAATGGGCCCTGCACAAGCTGATTGCACAGCCCAGGTGGTCTGAACATCTGGTGGGTCCGCAGAACCCAGACAGCCTGAACTTTTAATTTTGGAGGAAAAGAACATGTTCAAGGGAAGGAAAGAGCAACAGACGGTTCAAGAAGGCTGCACCTTCCTCCTGTGTCAGACAACAGGGAAAAGAAGAAGGCAACATGAGGCCAGGAGCTTAGGATAAGAGGCTGAGTCCTGTGAAACTGAGAGAGACCTCACAGTGATGTGCCCCAGTGGACTCTCTCCCCTTATTCAAATAAAGTATCAGGACTCCTCTGTCTCCTTTGTGTACACTGGGTTTTCATAGCGTGGCTTTTCTGCACAAACTGGAGCCCTGTTTTGGTGGGTCAGCCACATCCAAGATGGATCCATTGATGGTGGACAGCTCCAAAGCCCCGTCTCTGTCTCTCTTTTAGTCCCTGTAACTCTTCACAACCTGTCCCTTGTAATTTGGCCACTTCCCACCACAGGTCAACCTGTGCACACATTGTACAGATTCCAGCTTTTTCTCCAGGAGTATCTGGGCATCCTCTGCAAGCTCCCTGTACTGTCCTCTCCTCCCTTACCAGTTCCATCTGGGTGGATGTACCTCAGGCACCACTGCTGCAGCTGCTGCCTCACTATCCTGGTTGTTTAGGGCTGAGGGAAGCTCCTGGACCTTCTTCACCACATTTTAAGTGCTCAGAGCTTCACGTTTCATTAGTGGTGACTCTTCCCTGTCATTATCTTCCACTCTAGTTTCTGTATCCGGATCTCTTTGATCCATTTACAATAAGATCCACTTACTCCAATCCCTGACCCCGCATCTTTTGATGCAACACACAACGAATTCTTCGCGAGAGCCTCTTTCCTCCTGCCAAAGAGCTCTCCAGGAGCAGCTTTGTGTTACAGCCAAACTCATTCAAAGGCCCTTTCACACACTTATCCTGAAGCTCTCTTTCAATCATTTCTCCTCGTGGAAGTGCTCTTGTCCACACGTGCTCCAGGCTCTCGTGCACTCCATGCAAAGCCTCTCAGCGCCTCTGGAGTGGGGTTTATGGACCAATGTGCATTAACCTTTCCTCTAAAAAACCTGAATATGGAGAAACAAGGTTATCCCAAAGGCCTAAAAACTAGTGGAGAGCAGGAGGAACAGCTGCAGCCTTGCAGTGCTGAACTGCCTTCTTGGGATGCTTGGATGAGGGAAATAAGCACAGAAGTATTTTGAAAGAGTACTCCTCCATCTCTCTCAAAACTACCAATAATCAGGAGC
This sequence comes from Poecile atricapillus, assembly GCF_030490865.1. NCBI lineage: Eukaryota > Metazoa > Chordata > Aves > Passeriformes > Paridae > Poecile > Poecile atricapillus. The sequence continues at coordinate 5,312,297 of NC_081254.1, forward strand.
TAATTTTCTCTGTCCTGTTAGAGCTTGTTTGATTTCTTGAGAAACTAATACCTGTCCTTAAGGTTAGGATGATACAAGCACTGATGACTTTTCCAATGGCTCTGCTTCAGGCTTGTAGAACAGCAAAATTATCATCACGTATCATTAGGTAAAGCAGAAGTTGCATTATTTAAAGCAAAAAGAACATGCATTAATATTCTCTGTGATAAATGCAGAAGCACATCTGATAGAATCATAAAATATGCAGAGCTGGAAAGGGTCCACAAGGATTATCCAAGTCCAACTCCTGGCCCTAAACAGGGCATCCCAACAATCCCACCCTGTGCCTGAGAGCATTGTCCAAGTGCTCCTTGAACTCTGGCAGGTTTGGGGCCATGACCATTCCCTGGGCAGCCTGCTCAGTGTCTCACCACCACAATTCACACTTCTGGATACAAACATTTTGGAAAACAGCCTGAACTCTTCTCTACTATCAACATAATCCAAAATATGATTTGAACTGGAGCTGTGGTGAAGGAGCAGCACCACAGAAACACACACAGTTTACTTCTCACTTGCCCCCATGCATCTAAATTTAAATCCTTATGAGTGCTTCGAAAGCAAGGTGCGGAGGAAACGGCAGCATTCAGACCCCAGGTTTAAAACATTTACTGTCCAAGGAGGTGTGGCCCTTTCCTTAGGGTTGCACCCATGCTTTGGGGAGGGGGAAAAAAGGTATGAGGGCATTAAGTGCATAGGAGCACCCTACTCCTCCACGCACACCAGCCCAAAGCTTAGGACGATGCCAACCCAGCCACCGCACTCCTTTCCACAGGTGAGCTCCAAACTACAAAAACTGAAGCTGTGCAAGCCACCCTGCTCTGCTCACCCTGTCCTGAGCCCTGGCAGCCCCCAGGACACCAACACTGAGCCCTGGGGAGGGGGATGCCTCCCACACTCACCCAGCCCAGGGCTGACACTGCCCGCACGCTGAGGAATGGGAATGTCTCGGCCCCTCCACTTCAGAAGCAAGAAGTAGAAAAAGGGACAAGGCTGTGATTATTATTCGAGGTTTCGGAACCAGGAGGGATGGGGGAGGCTGGAAAATGTCACAGACTTCTTGCGGACGTGACACGGGCTGGCTTGTGGGCAAATTAACACAACCGGGAGAACTCGCTCAGGCTCATCAGGGTAATGAAATGTGATATCCACTGGAGAAAGCAGGGGCAGGCACAGCTCCACTTTGCTGTAGCAGCGATGCCCTTTAGACAAAAGACTCCCTGGTGAAATGCAAAACAACTCTGGGACAGAGTGTATTCAAACAGGATCCAAGGATAGAAACCCGTAGCCTCGTAAGTAGATCCCTTCTGTTTCTGTGCTGCACTAAGATGTGCCTGAGTATTTGGGGAGCAGGCACTCGGCAAACATTGCCATTTTCCTTTTCTCCTCCCAGTCCTGCTGTTCAGGGTCCAGATCAAAAGGTCTTGCCCCAAAAATCCTTGCTGATTACACACATGCAGGCCACATTCAAGAGCCACAGATTCTTTAAGGCTGATTTACAGCAACTGCTGCACCACACAGGGAGGCAAATTCACCTGGCAAACAACTCTGCCCATCCAAACACTTCTTTTCTCCTCCAGATCAACCCAAACCTGCCAGCACTCATTTCCTGTGAGGGCAGACAAATTCCAGCTCCTTTTAAACTCTCCTGTCCAAGACCAGTGGTTGTTAGGATGGTCTGTGTCATCTCAAGACCAGCAAGGAAATATTCCATGCTAACAACCAGGACTGCTGCTCCCACCTCTTCAGAAACACTTTTTGGTGCTGTTCCTACCTCTGATCCCATGGCACATCCTTCTAACAACTCCCAGCCCTCGTGATTCTCTCCGGGCTTGCAGATGAAGACTTGTCTTATGAGCTATTACAGTTTTTCTGTAAACCAACCTTCTTTCAGCGCCCTCTGCCTTGCCCTTACCTCCCCATCTTCTGTCACTACTACCAGATTAATTTTTCTATAAGCAGGACTCCTGGAAAACTCTTTCAGAGGAACTTCAATGAGATTCTAGGAAAGGTTCTCCAAAACAACTCTATTCTTGCCCTAACATGATTTGAGCATTGTGCACACATACAGAGAAGGAAAATTCCAATTACCCTATGGATAACACCACCTGAGAGCTCCTCTGCTGTAGCTCTGAGTAAAAGGGAGTCACCAGCCCTAGAGAGAGGAAAAAAACAGGGTTCACAGCTTTAACTTCACTTTTCACACTTTCCTTTGCAGAGGAAATGCTGCATTAAGATGTTGGGTGAAGGATAACACATCCCACACTCCCCCTCTCAGCTCGAAACGTGTAGCCCTCTGTTCCAGAATCCCAAATTGCTGTGCTCAGGCAGGTGATTCATTTGTTAAATCATTTCTTTGGTGCTGCCTGGACTTAATTAATTTTAGTGAATCCATATCCAAAGATGCCAGCCCTTGTTCCCTGAAAGCCTGAACTGCTGTGACATTCTGTTTTCCCTGAGACTGTTGCCTCAAAACCATCTCCTGGGCCTTGGTACCAGCAACACAGGGATATTTGTTTCTCCACACAGCTTGTTTTGGTGCTTTTTAGGGCTTTAAAAAAGCTGTTGCAAAAACGTTGACTTTGCAAACAAAGTTTCCACACGGAGCAATTTGCCTGCTGTGTGGCATCTTAATTTGGATGTGTGTTTTAAGAAGGGTTCTGCGGGCAGCAGCAGCCAGGCTTTGGGAAGTTACATAAATCAGTGCATTCACGTCTTTATGTGCTAACAAGGAATGAATGCCTCTTTCCCTTCCAGTTAGCATTCGTGTGTGTCACGGGTGTTGCTCCCTCTCCCCACCTTTCCCACTGTCTTCAGGATACCACCACAGAAATTGTCATATTGAATTACACTGATAAACCATCCAATTTGGTGCCCTCTCTCCAGTCATACCCCACACCAGCTGCTACGGATTTAACTCTCCTGCTAATTGACAATGATGGAACAGCACCACCACGAGGGACATATTTCCTCTGCATTGGGGCCCCCCTCCTTTCCTTCTGCATTTTGTCAGGTGGATTTTCATCCTGCCTCGCATACCTGGGACTGTTGTACATTGAGAACATCTGCTTTTGGGAGGGACATGGCAGTATCAGCCATGAAGATGTTCTGGGAGCTGGAGCACCTCTGCCACAAAGACAGGCTGGGAGACCTGAGGTTGTTCAGCCTGGAGAAGGCTCCAGGGAGACCTGAGAGCCCCTTCCTGTGCCTAAATGGGGTTGTAGAAAAAGGAGGGAGAGTGACATTTTACATGGGCTGAGAGTGACAGGAAGAGGGGCAATGATTTTAAACTGACAGAGGGAGGGTTAGATGGGATATTAGAAAGAAATTGGTCCCCATGAAGGTGGGGAGGCCCTGGCACAAGTTACTCAGAGAAGCTGTGGCTGCCCCTGGATCCCTGGAAGTGTCCAGGGCCAGGTGGGGTCTGGAGCAACCTGGGATAGTGGAAGGCTCCCCTGCCCATGGCAGGAGGGTGGAATCAAATGGTCTTTAATGTCCCTTTCAAGCCAAACTGTTCTGTGATTCTGGCAAGGAGTTTTGCAGTTTGGCACATTAACTGAGTAAACAACTCTTGATTCCTCTACTGCCCTTCAGCTGCAGGTGACCATCACTTAAACCTCCCAAAAAGGGCTGCCTACACAAGGGCACAGGGCAACGAGGCAGTGTCATTCAGCAACTTGAACATCTCAGTTACTGTTCTGTCTCTTCTGCAAATGGGAACAGTCCTTGCAAGTAAAGCAACCTCAGGAAGAATAATTTTAAGAAGTGTGACACTTGCTGTAGCAGGGAAGCCTTCCCTTGCCTCTAATCACTGTCAGAGCCTATCTTCCCAAACCTTCTGTTTGTGCTGGATGGCCCTTCCTGCCCACTGGAGGGCTCCAGGCAACACGCCAGCTTCCACTGACACATCCAAGACCTGCTCTCACTCCAGGGCAAGGAAAGAAGGAGCCAGGCCAGACTCGGCCTAGCTGGAAGCCTTCCTCCTGTGCACTGGGCATGCACACAGCCCCGTGACTCAGATGAACAAAAACCCATGGATAACTGGATATTGCAGGGATCCCGCTGCAAGGAGGGGATGGGGTTGGGCTGCCTTGCAGAGTTCAGCTTTCTCCCTCGGCCAGGAAATTTGCAGCGCAATTAAAATGAAATGCTGGTGTCTGTGTTGCACGTTGAAATATTGATGGAGGGAGGCATAAAGCATTTTATGAACGCAGGCTTCCATTTTGTGATTTACTGCCCCCAAACACCGCTTTCACAGAACCTACTTGGGAAAAAACGGGGAGAGATGAAAGAGCAATAGGGGTTTTATCACTGCAGAAAATGGGAAGGGAATTGGACAAAGTTAAATACAATGTATTGAGATAGGCTTTGGCTCTGAACTTCAGATACAGCAGGAGCTCGCTCACACCTGGAAAAGGTCCTCTGAAGTCTATGGACATTTTTTCCCCCCTTTCCTTGTGGCATAGCAATGCTGAGAAGGGGCTACACTGCTTTTAACTGCAGTTAAAAAGAGGTCAAGCCCCTGTTTATAATGAGACTTGCAGTGAAGTACTCACAGCTGTGTGGGAAGGCACAGGAAGGACTCCCCATCACCTTTACCTGTCACTCTGTCATTATTATTTAGCCCACCAACATAGTTTGGCCACAGTTGCTCCATCCTTGTTTCAGAAAAGGGGAGGAGGAAATATTTAGAGAGTATTTAATTAATGACCTATTTTCAGCACAGGCTAGGGACTGAGGCCTTTGCTGTAGCAACAGCAGCAGCTAACCCTGCCTGATGTATATTTGCCACAGAAATGAGTGGCAAATTTGCCTCCAGGATGAGAGAAATCTCAAATCTGAGATCATCTCGAAGATGAGACATGCACAGAAGCACTTGAGTCTGTAGGCTGGCACTCAACCTACCCAATCCCAGGCTCCTTCCTTCCAGTCCCAGGCACTGTCAGTCCAGCTGAGGTCATGGACAGACCCTGGTGGAGCAATTCAACACACCCCAAGGTGTGAGATAGGGTGCCCAAATGCTTCACTTCAAGGGTCTGCACTGGTTTGGGCTCAGCCCAGCTCTCCCAGCTGGAATATTCTCTTGCTACTCAATGCAGGTATAACCTTGTCTCATTTATGTCAATTCCCATTTCTTCTAAAAACTGAATTCATTAGAATTCAGCTTTATTTTCTACCTATGCTATTTTCAAGTTCAATTTCCTCTGCTAAGCTTAAGAACTTGGCTCTCTGAGCCAACTTTAAACCATTAAATTTTGACCATGTCTTTGAACTCAAGTGTTTACAGGTATAGTTTTGAATCCCTGGCATAAAGCAGCTTTTGTCCCACAAGCTGAGGCAGTTGAGGAGAAAAACAGAAGCAAAACCAACCAGGTTGAATATTCAAAGCTGACTGGGTGGAAGAGCCTTTACTAACTACTTATCTTGTGAAAATACATTTCATTTTAAGGTTTGAGCCTGTTTTAACATCTAGATGGGATTCATCCAACAGGGCAACTTCCTTGCAAGATGAATTTTTATATTCCATGCTCCCTTTACAAGTAATTCACTCAGAGCCATGCAACAAAACACTTTATGAAGCCCCTCGATTTACTGGTTCCTCAGCAGAAAATATCAGCGAGAGGTCTGTGGAAAATTAAATATATGCACATATTGAGAAAAACAGTAAGTGATAGATACCACTCAATGAAGTTTTATGTGACCAATTGCTGTTGGTGGATATGTGATTTAAAGGTTGCATTAAATATCTGAAGCTTTAACTAATCACTGTATAAATAACTTACAGTGGTGGCTCCAGGCAAACGACTGATTTTCATCTTCTCAGCAGACTCGTATCAACAGAGGTGGATTCAAATTGAGATCTACAGGAGAACAGAAAAAAAAACCCAAAAAACTAATTCAAGGAATGCTATTGGAAAACCAGACAGCAAGCCTGAGTACAGCAGCCTGCAAGGAGCAAAAATATCACCTCTTGTTCATCTCCAACACCCATGACACCACAGGGTGCAAGGCCCAAAAGGTCTGAGAGACACAGGGAAATTATCCACTGCACAATCCCTCCCTGGGTCATCCATGGGATTGTTAACAGGAGACAAATCCACCACCCCCAGGACATTCATGGGCGATTGGAAGATCACACTGGAAAACCCAAGAGCAGGGGACATTCAACATCTCAGGAGGCCCCACTGAGTCCTTTTAGCTCTTCAATTTAAATAATTTTAATCTGACAAAAGGAGGAATTGCTCCAGGGCAGATTCACCTGGCAGGAAGGAAATTACACGACTTCCCAACATGACCAAATATTTGCTGTGTTGCAGGAACATTCAGGAAATAACCTCACGGATGAGCAGGGACAGTAATACTCTCTTATTTTGGGGAGCAAGGGTGAGCACACAGCCATGGCTTCCCAGGAAAACACCAGATGTTTGCCTGGGTCAGGAAACACTTCCAAAAAGTGTAACTTCTCCTTCCCAGTTTTGAGGCTGTGCAGACAGCTTTGGACAATTTAGGGTTACCTGTGTGCAGATGTGGCTCCACCACTGGCCAAGTTAATTGTTAGGAGGGGGAAGGTAATTTGGACATTGATAAATATTCATCTTCACTTTCTCTCCTTCATGACCCCAAGAGATATTCTCGGATTCCTTACAAAATGAGGATAATCATACCTTATTTACCACCTTTAAAGAGCATCCTGCCTCTTTTTTCCCCCAAGAATGGTCCCTTGGGATAAGGAGAGGAGCTGAAGCTCCTGCCCATCTGCTCCTTTAACCAACACACAAGGGGCAGGGAGGGGAAGAAAGAAAAATATCATCAAGGTCAGTTTTCACTGGGATGAGGAAGAAAAGTGCCCTTTCACTGTTCCTTTTGGCTCCTGCTCCTGACGTTGAAATCCAAGAGCTAATGAAGATAGATGGGTTCATCCATACTGTTGGGGTCTGGATACTAATGAATATTATTTAATGGTCAAGAGCTGTCACGGGGCACATTGATTAATTAGCAGAGTTAGGAGGAGAGTGACTCCACCAGCACATCAGCTGCTAATAATAGAAACCCAAATCAGTCAGGAAGCAGAGCCAAAAGGATGAGGCAACTGTAGGCTCACAGCTCACCTTCACCAGAAGAAACAAAGGCAAAAACTCTTCCAGATGGATATTTTTGCACCTCCCACCTCCTGCTAGGAAGAGATGTGTTGTTACAGAGCCAGGTGTCCCCAGGGAGGACCAGTGGGGGTGGAGGTGACCGATCCATGATCGTGGGTCAGTGCTGGGAGAGGTCAGCAAACGGATGCTCCTTTCCCAAGGGATCTGCTGTTCCTTTTCTGCAAGGGGATCGACACCCCTTTCAGACCTGATAAGAAACCTCAGCACAGCCCCTCTTTACAACTTTCTACCTTTTGAGGATACAAACTTTTACTCAGAATTGAGTCTTAAACACTTTGAGGTCTCAATTTTTCCTTGCTTCATTTCCCTACCTCTACAAATAAACCCCCCACACACATCCATTTCAAGCATAATCTGCTCAACACATGAAATCTTTCTCCCTGTGTAGCTACATAGCCTAGGAAAAAAACAAACAACAACCCCACAACAATTCTATTCTTGTTATAGAAGTTTCCTACACTACTGGAAAACAAACCAAAAAATGAATTAACAAAAGTGACCCCTGGGAGAGGAGAGCTGCACTTAAGATAAGCTTCCCAGGTGTCTGGAGGAGTGCAGGGAATGATGAGGGAATAGCTCTATCACATACACACATTTGTTAGAGCACACACTGACACAGCTGGGAGACACTGACAGCTCTGCAGAGTAAGACTAATTCCTAAGCACTGAAAATCATCTTGGTGGAAGGTTTAGGAGTAAAAATTATCCAGCCAATCTGACAGAGTGGTCATAATTTTGGCGCCTAACATCTCAGTCATGCCTGAGCTACAAATTATCTTTCTGCCTCAGCAGAAAGATAATTTGTCTGCATGTTTTTTGTTGACATGGCAGACTTGATCACTTGCTACAGAGGTTTGGGAAGTAAGACAGGTTGGTTTTGCACTGTGCTTACTGCCAGTGAAGAGAGAGGCACAGGGCAAAGATCACGGCTTGTTCCCCACTTTGCTGGTTTCCTGCTTTCTGAAGCTCTGTAAGGAAAAATCACAGTTCCATGCACTAAAGCCCAACTAAATCTCCCAGCAGTGTAAATGGAAACAAGTGAAATAAAAGCCAATCTAGTATCCCTTAAACTACACCTGGAGTGTATTTCAGGTTGTTCCTCAAATTTTGTCAGAAGATGGTACCACAAAGACAGCAAAAAAACTTCTCCCCAACTCCTCCCTCCTGGCTGGTGACTTCTGGCAATGAACACCCAAAACATGCCCCAGAACCACAACACCTACAGTCAGATTTTTCTGGTTTGTTGCACAGAAACCAGCAGGTTTGTAGCAGGTATTTTACAGCATTAATTAATGAAAGCTATGCACCACTAATCAAAATGGGAGCCTGATGCTGCAGTCCACACCTGAGCTCCAGACACAATTGAGAACAGAAATTTTACTCTGCTGATGAGGTGGGTAAGACACAGCCTGTGGGTTCTCACTCCTTTCCCTTCACAACAGCCACATCTGTGCACAGGAGAACTGCAGTGGCACCAGGAGGGTGCCCAAAACTGCCAGTGCTTTTAAATATCACCCTCCTGCCCTAAGGTGAATGTGCCCACAAAAGCTAGGCTGAATTTCCAAGGAGCTATTGGGGTGAGACACCCTCAGCTGATTTAAGGCACCTGTCAGTCATACAAACCCTCAGTTACCTGCTTAAGAAGGCAGAGCAGCTGCAGTCACCAGGCCTGAGTGAATCAGCCTCACCTGCTCCACTGTGCATCAGAAGAGACAGCTGAGTTATTGCAGAGCTCCCTGTGGCCTCAGGCTCAGTCTGCAGCACCACCACAGAACCTGTATTTATTTCCATGCTGGGCATTTGTTGTTAACTGCTGATCAATACCTAGAGAAAAACCCTCCTCTTGCTGAGTGATGCTGCTGCTACTGCCCAAAGGTTGCTTTTTGATCCTGTTGGCTTTAGTCCTTGCAGCCATGGTGGGCAATATCACACCTCCCACTTGTCCTGGAGCTGCTCATCCTTTTTGTTATCACAACGGGAATAGGAGTTTGGGGAGAAAAGTTCCTGTTTTGTTCTCCCTCCTCTTCTGCCCTTGGCCACTGGGTCTGTTCCTTCTTTACTCTGCAGACAGTTTGTCCAAAGCCACTGATGAGCTCTCCTGAGCTCGACAATATATTAGAGGTGGATTCCCTGATATGCCCTCACAGTGGAAACCCTCCCATCCCATGAACAAACACTGCCCCTGTGGGACTCACTCCCACTCCTCTCCTTCCCCTTGTGTGACCAGGAAACCTCTCCAAGGAAAAGGACTTTCTGAGGGGCTCAGGGCTGAGAGAAATCCTACAAGACACAGAACCCCAGCATGGTTTGGGTTGGAAAGGACTTTCAAGATCGTCCAGTTACAACCCCTGCCAAGGCCAGGGACACCTTCCACTAGCCCAGGTTGCTCCAAGCCCCATCCAACCTGGCTTTGGACACCTCTAGGGATGGGACAGCCCCAGCTTCTCTGGCCACCCTGTGCTAGGGCCTCCCCACCCTTACAGGGAACAATTTCCTCCTAATAGCCCATCTAAATCTTCCTAACATCTAATCTAAATCTACACCCTTCCAGAAAGCACTCAGGTCTCTTTCCCAGCAAAATGCTTCTTCCCAGCACTGTGACACTGTCACCAACATCTTCACTCCCCACGGTGCCTTGAGCAGGCAGCAGCAGCGGTTTCCAGTGAAAGCTCCCTTGCCACAGGACATTAGCTCTGAGATGATAACGCAGGACAGCTGGTGCCACAAGTCCCCCAGGAGCCCACAGCACCAGTGATTTTCTACTCTGGGTCAGAAACAACCCCCTCCCTTTCTCCTTCCTCCCCTCCAGCTCCAACACTTCGGCTTTGCAAGGTCATAAACACTGAGGAGTCATTTCCAAGACAAGGCCAAGGCACTACTCAGACAACCTTCAGCAGCACTTCAGAGGGATCTCAACAGAAGTCCAACAGCTGAAACAAACCACCACGTTTTGAGCCCAAAACCCTTCCAAGCAAGACACAGCTGTCACAGGGGACAGCAGAGCTGGCTGGACTCACACACAGCTCCATTTTGCTGTAGCACATCCACGGAGTGCCCAGCCCAGGCTGTGAATCAATGACACTTTGTAGTATTTCATCGTTCCCCTCCTCTCCATGCCTGCCTCAGGAATTCTTTATCCCCGGACTTTGAAGTGAGCTGCTCTGGTACCTAATTTGCTACCCCCAGCAGGTGAGGCTCAGTGGCATTTTGGGTTCTTAAGATTGCCATGTACACAGTTTTCCCATTAATTTTGATCCTGCTTTGAACAAACAGCACAGACAGCATGGTCCAGTGGTCCTTCCCACTAATAGCAAGAACAAGCAGGGCACAGGAATACAGTTTGTGAGAAGCAGCACAAAGCTCATTAGGCTGGGGAGGAAGAGAGTGGTAATGTAAATAAGAGAGTAACCTCATCAAAAGAGTGTGTTTAATGCTAACAAGGAAAAAAAGAAAATCAGTGCTGCACCTGACATGAATATCATCAGTTTCCAGTAGCAGGTTATGCATTAAGAAAAATGCAAAATTTGACAATGTTTCTCCAGCAGCTCCCTGTACACCACATTCCATGCCTGGATACTACCCCGTGCTTCCACACTTCCCCAGCTCACCTCCTGAGAGGGCTACAGATGAAGCTGAGCACCCAAGCCCACTCCCACAGACAATCTGTGAGAGACAGGCACACCCCCCAGCCACCTGGCAACCATTTGTCACCAAAAAAAAATAAAAAACACAAAACCACTCTGTCTGCTCTCTCAGCCCTGATTGGAGAAAAAAAAAAAATCTACTATGAAAAGCACCCAAAGACAGATTTAAGAAACTAAAATGACAATTCTACCGTATAGCAAAGCTCCTGGAGTTGGCCCTGTCCACTCTAGCACCCTCATCATGTGCCACGACCTATAAACTGCTTCTCTATCTCCAAGGAAATCGCTGTCTTAGAATATTTTTTCTCCTCTCTGCATCTCCTGTGTTCAAGTCCCTCCTTCCTTCTAAAGCATCCCCAGGTGTTAAATACCTCACTAATCTCTGAGCAACTGTTCTCACCTGGCTTTGTAGCCTGATGTTTCTGGTTCTGATCAGAGGGTTTGTTTGCCCAAAAGCTTCCCTACCTTCTCTAATCCTACCCCATAAAACATTTGTACAGACAAATGATTCATCTTTACATCCACACCCAGGGCCCCTCTCCTGTTCCCTTACTGCTTTTTTCCTGCAATTGCAGAGCTGGGAATAAAACCCTAGGAACTTGAAAACAGAAATGGCAGCTGAATGATCTGGGGACCAGCTTTTAGCAGAGCCTGTTGCAGTAGGGACCTACAAGCTGAACAGGGGCTCTCCATCAGGAACTGGAGCGACAGGACAAAGGGAATGGTTTTAAACTGAAAGATGAGGGATTTAGAGGGGATGTTGGGAAGAAATTCTTCTGTGTGAGGGTGGAGAGGGACTAGGACAGGGTGGTTAGAGAAGCTGTGGCTGATCCGTCCCTGGAAGTGTCCAAGGCCAGGTTGGATGGGGCTTGGAGCAGCCTGGGATAGTGGGAGGTGTCCCTGCCCATGGCAGAGGTGGCACTGGATGGGCTTTAAGGTCCCTTCCAACCCAAACCATTCCATGATCTCCAGCAGTCTGGCTGGAGAGACACCCTCAAGGCAAGCATGTCCCAGCAATGGCACTGATGTTCCAATGGCTTTGGAACACAACCAAAGGATCTGGAGATGGTTCACATGGGAAACAACCTGATCCCGAAGGTCCAGCTGAAGAGCTGCTCCGCAGGGCCAGGAACCACTCCTGGTTTTCGGAACCAGGCAGGTTTCTGAGAGCTCTCACTGTGCCCTCCTGCAAGAGACTGCCGTTCCAGGAACATTCCCGATTTTCCAGCATTTTCCTGACCCCTAGTGACAAGACGTGGCTGTACAGCTGCCGCTTAACATGCAGTGCCGAGCTCTCCATGAATAAACAAGGAACGAAACTCTTTAACGTGAGAAAGCTGTTTCCAGATCTGTCAAGATACTCACCCCTCCGTCACCCCTGCAAATCTGCCAGAAAATCCAACCTGTTTAACAAAGAGGCTCATATTTGGACTGAAAGTCAGGAAACAAGCAGAATGAATACAAGAAGCTTCCCTTGCGCCGGGCTCCAGCTGTGCCCAGGGAAGCCGAGTTATAGGACTAATCCATCAGCAAAGCAGACAAAACAAGGGGTGGGGAGGAGGCAGTTTTGATGGATTGCCTTCCCCCAGGGCAAATGCAACCTGTTGCAGGGACCTGGATGACCTTGGCAAGGCCACAAACTCCGTGATGTCAGCACTGCCCGCTCCAGACCATGGAGCAAACTCCTGGGAAGGGGGTGGACCAGACCTGTGACACAGGGGTACATCAGCTGCCAGGACCCAGGGCCCTTGTGTTTGGTTCCAAGGGTAAACACAGAATCCAAACAGGATTATTTTGTCCCAGCTCTGAGTTTCCTATTCTAAACCATGCCAGGTTTCTCCATGAATTGGCTTGGAACTTCAGCACCAGTCTGACATAGGAGAAGGGATCCATGGCAAAGTGATCTCTGATACCTTGGACTCAGGTTTGCATTATCACCCTCCTCTGGGACACTTCCCTTTAGTGAAACACTGCTCACTCCTATATCCTCTGATATTCCTGAAAGCAGTCACCTCCCACTTTGGGATTCATGTGTTTGACATATTAGAAGTGGTTATGCTATTTTATTGCCATTTTTCCCATCTTATTTTCCTTGCAGGGTACTCTGCCTGAGACAAAAGACCTCAACCTGACACACAGTGTGAGCAGAACAAGGCCCCAGTTTCTGCCAGCCTCCGATTTATTTTGTTTGTTGCTCTGAGGGCCTCACTGATTTTGATAAAACACTGCTACAAGAGAAAATCTCACACATAATTAATTAATGATTCATTTCTGTTTATTGGGCCCTTTTGTCAACTTAAACTTGTCACACCTGCCATAAATCCCCTCCAGTGCTAAACAAACTCTTTAATTAAATCTATTGTGCCATGAGAGCAATGTTTCAGATTGCAGATGATGAAAGAGTTTGGCCCACCCTGGTTTAAAACACCCTTTGGGTCACAGCTTCTCTGGGCAACCTGTGCCAGGGCCTCCCCACACCCACAGGGAAGAATTTCTTCCCAATATCCCATCTATACCTGCAAAAGCAAATTTTGAGATGGGAGACAGAACATTGCTTCCAAGCAAAGCAGTTTTCAGGGTAAGATATATTTTGTTAAAATGTTATTGACAAAATAAGAATATCAGTAGTGAGTGGTATGAGACCTCCCTCCAAATATGCAGAATATTGTACATGTGTGGGTTTAGCTGCCACCAAAAGCAGCACAGATGTAAAACAGGCAAAAAGGAAAGGGAAAAAGAGCAAAAATCTGTTCCCAGTAAACAGGTTCACCCCTTGCACAGGGTGCAAACTGCTCTGAGCAAACACCTTGCCCAACACCCCTCAATTAATCATTAAAAACAAACCTAACGGGTCCCATTTCAGATGGGAAAATGAAAACTGTGCAGAAGGGGAACTCAGAGGTTCAGGTGTAGGAGTCAGCCAAAGGATTCCCCTGGACACAATTCCACACTGTAGAGTGAGGAAAATCTCAACTGCTCTGTTGTTTCTCAGGACCAGTCCATTCCTCTGCAAGAGACCCCTCCCATGAACTGTTGGCAGAAAAAGCTGGAGAGAAAATGCCATTACAAAGGAGCTGAGCAGTCAGAAGACAGTGTAAGGAATCCTTCTTCTCCTGATGTTTTCCACCTCCAGGGAGCTGAGGTGGCCATCAGTTGCTCTGCACTGGCAGCACTCATGTTGCCAAGGGAAATAGGATCAGATCCTATTTCTGGAGGAAAATCCAATGAAGGGAAAGACAGGTAACATGAGGGATTTACTTCCTGCCCATCTCCAGATCAATAGGGAGGCCAACAGAGGCACTGTCACCCAGCCCAGCTGCCCTCAGTTCACCTGCTCAAAATATTATTTACAGGGGCTCTTCTTCTGGGCTGTGATGAAATTGATAATCCTGCACTTCCAGCTTAGGCCAAGAAAATATTCTGCTGGCCTTTCCCAACCCTACAAGCACCTGATTTCATTGCTGGAAACCTCAGAGCACACCTCCTCCTGCCATCCACAGCAAAGCTTCCAGCCCCACATCTGCACACAATTATTTTCTTCTGATATGCTTCATTGCTCTGCAAGTCTTTTCTCCCTGGACAGACACTCAGGATCTCCCAGGACACAAAAGATGCTAATTTTTCCTTTTCATTATCCTGGAAAACAAACAGAGGGAAAAAAAAAAAAAAAAAAAAAAAGAAGAAGAAAAAAAAGAAAAGGAAAGTATTTGCTTCCTTCTAACTTGCCTGCTGAAAAAACAAATCATCTCTATGGTACCCACCATCTCTTACAGTAGAAAACAAAATGTGCATAAGAGTATATACAAGGGATGTATGTCACACTGTATTAAAAATTAAAAAAAAAATAAATAAATCTGGAATTAGTTGCTTCAGAGGTGAAGAAAGCCATGAGGGAATAGCAGGGGGCTGAATTTCTGTCTGCCACGTACACCAGCACAGTAAAAAATTGTTGTCAGCACTGGAAAACTGCCCATCATGTGAGTGGGTTCAGCAGACGACGAGCTGCAGGACATGGGCACAAATCCATCTGGCCGGGAGAGGGAAAATGCCAGGGAGCAGCACTCAGCATCCATGAACACACCACTCCCTCGGCAACGGCAGAAAACACATTAAGAACGCTCGGAATGTTGCGTGGGGCACTTGGCCTCCTTCCTCCCCATTCCCACGGTTCTCAGTCCCCGGGCTGTCCCAGACAAAGCAGCCGAGGATGCTCCGGGCTGCACCATCACCCTCCTCACACCTGCTGCCAGCAGCATCCAGCGGTGCTGGCTCCAGCTGCCCCCTCCATGCCGCTCCACCTTTTCCTTGTGCCCCGGGCTAAGGAAGCGACCCGCAGGAGAGGGGTGCGCGGTTCAGGGGGAAAGCGCATCGTGCCGTGCAGGGCTTCCGAGAGAGCCTGTCTGGGCATCCCCGGAGCCCCACGGCCCCGTGCGGCCTCACAGGCAGGTGGCCAGGGCTGGCAAGGCTCGGCTGGCCGTGGGTGGACCCGGTAGCCTCGCCACGCCTCCCGCCATCCCGGACAAGCCCCGGCTCCGGCGGGATCCGGCACGGCGAGCATCACCCGACCCGCAGCGGGGACGGAGGGCACGGAGAGCCGCGGGCCATGGTAAGTTCGCTGCTGGGGAAAGCCGGCTGCTTGTTCCGTCTTTTCGAAGGCAGAAATGCTCCAGCGGCAGCTGGAGGCTCCGAGGAGAGGCAGGAGGGAAGGGGGAAAGGAGCAGGGCGCTGCGGTTAATCAGTAACGCGGGAGCTCCGCCGGCTGCTGCTCCATTTCCGAAGGCAGCGCTCTCCAGGCTCATTCCTCTGCAAGGAGGAGGGAAAAGGTCCCCCAGCAGCGACCCTCCCCACATTCTGTAGGGCAAGGACGACCACCCAAGTGTGCTCCGTCTGCACAGCCCTGCAACACGCCCGGCCCGGCTGGAAATCGGCTTTTCCATAGCAGCAAAAGCCCGTGGGCCTTGTGGAGTGCACCAGTCCAGCCCTGCCCGCTCGCCCAGGGCTGACTCCTGTACTTTCTCCTAGGTGGAAATTCCACCTTTCATTAGGAAAAAATCCTTCCCTGGGAGGGTGGTAAGGCCCTGGCACAGGGTTCCCAGAGAAGCTGTGGCTGCCCCTGGATCCCTGGAGGTGTCCAAGGCCAGGCTGGACAGGGCTTGGAGCAGCCTGGGATAGTGGAAGGTGTCCCTGCCCATGGCAGGGGGTGGAACTGGATGGGCTTTAAGGTCCCTTTCAACCCAAACCATTCCAGAATTCTATAAAAGGGAAGATTTTAGTTAGAGAAAGAGGGTTCAGATTCTCCCAATTTTCTATGCTGTTCCTTTCCCTCAGCTTCACAACACATCTACTTGGTTTCCTGCTGGCAAAAAAAAAAAAAAAGAATCCCAACTTTTTGGCAGTTGAGAACCAGCAGAAGAAAACAAAATAATTTCATTTCCCTAATGAGAAGAGTGTGTTTTAAAGGAGTGAAGGCATTAACATGCCATCTTGACAAAAGCAGCAGGCTGGCCAGTGTCCTGGGGTGGAGAAGGATGGATTGGAGCAGGATGGAGGGCAGGGGGAGTGCTCCAGGCAGAGGGTTTGCCCTATGGCACAGCCAGAGGAGCTGGCTCTGTGTGCTCTGTGGGCCAAACCTCAGCCTCTCCATGCCTTCCCCTGGTGCTGGGAGGAGCTGGACTGGAAAAAGCGCCGGGGGCCATCCTCCCACAGAGTCACAACGGAGAAAAAGAACAATTACACCAGGGAGAAAAAGAACAATTACACCACGTCCCTTTGTTGCTCTGCCCAGGGAAGGCTGGTTTGGAGCCCATACCCCTCTGCTCCAAACAACTCCAGCTTTTACCTTTCCTCTTGTTAGCACCCATAAGGAGCAGGTTTCAGCCCCTGGTCCCAAATCCTGGTGCAGCCCTGCCCTATTCCCATCAGAGCCCCCAGGGGTGCCCCCCTGGCAGCGCCCTGTGCAGAGCCATCCTCTGTCCCCACGTTATCCAGTTGCTAAGATACCTGTGCCCGGCTTATCACACCATCAGCAGGGAAGGGCAACGGCTCAGGGTTTATTGAGCTAAGTCGTGTTTACTCACTGCCTTCCCTCCCAGCCCAGCGCTCCGTTGACATTTGGGGGGTGGAGAGGGAGTGACAGAGCTGGGGCTGGCAGGGGATTGTCCAAAATATGCAGAGGCAAGGAAGGCCTTCCCCAAAAATCCTGCAGCTGCAATGCCAGGGGGAGAGAAAGTATCCCACCCCACGCTAGGGTTCAGTGACACCCTGGCACTCTCCATTCCGTGCAGTCTAAGGGCCATGGATACACAGACATGTAGGCATCCACTCAGCCATGGGAATAGGGTATCACCTTTCCAATCTTCCCAAAAACATGCAAGAACCACACACAAAAAACATCCGTTTCACAGCTGGTTCTTTGGTTTTATACATCCTGTGAACAGGGAAACCATAGGAGAGGATGATTTGCCTCAGTTGTTCTGTTGTTTAAGGTGCCATTTCTGAGAATTGATGCCCAAGCAAAGTATCTCAAGGGGCTGCTGACCAAATACCCTTAAAAAACTGGGTCAGATTTGTCAAAACTCGTATCTAGCTTGCTACACTTGGCTCTACAGCACATAAAAGAAAATAAATTGCAAAGAGGCCCTTATCATCATCACCAACTGGAAAGATCAACTCACCCAAATCTGCCAGAGCTCAAGGACTTCTCAGGCACACGGCTAGATTCTTGGGGCTGTCCTGTGCAGAGCCAGGAGTAGGAGTTTGATGATCCTTGTGGGTCCCTTCCAACTCAGAACAATCTGTGATTCTGTGAAAGAATTTTAATTGCCAGAACATAACATTTCAGAGAGCAGTGCCCCTCTGCACTCTCTCCTGCCTTCCCCGCTGAGCCAGAGCAGAGCTGGCTCGGGCAGCCCCCATCCCCAAGAGCTTCATTTTGGTTTCATCTCTGTCTATAAACACTCCTCAAAGCCAAGAACTGCTGCTTCCCCACTACCACCCCTTAAAAACTAAGTACCAGCAGCTCTGCCCAAGGCAGAGCTCAACCACAATCCCTCCCTCTTGCCCTTTGTTCCTCACAGGCAGAAACAGCCTCTTAAAATCCATTGTAATATAAAGGAGATGGAAAAAGCAGCTGAACTGCAGCTTAGTGTGACTCATCTCTGATCCACACCACTTCTTTCTCCTCAAAAGCAGGCTCACAATAAGTGAATGAATAAATAAATAGATAGATAAATAAATAAATAAGCCCTCCTGCTTGGAGAACCCTAAAGCAGCTCTCAGATCTAGAAATGATCACAAGAGATTCAGCTTTTTAAGCTTTTTTTTTTTTTTTCCCCCAGAAGATTATATGTAAAAGAAAGTGTATTTTGGAGTTTAACTTCATGCAGGTTATCATTTCTTAGTGCCTCAGGCACTGTGGGAGGTGTTGCAGGTGAGAGGACAGAAGGGACTGGCTGGGCTTCCTTGGTACATGCAGGATGTATTCCAGGCTGGGAGCAGAGGACATTGATATTCCAACCCTCCCACCCACTCTGCCGCTACCTCCATGTTCCCATAACTCCACCACCCATGGGCTGCCTCACTGCTCTAAACATCTGCTTCATCCCACTTCTGCCATGCTGACCTGCTCCTCTTCACTTTCCTTTCCTTGCCAGGCAGGAAAAGCCCACAGGCTGAGCACAGAGGAGAGGGAGCAGCTGCTGCCAAACCTGCGAGCTGTGGGGTGGAACGAGGTGGAAGGAAGAGATGCCATCTTCAAAGAGTTCCACTTCAAGGACTTCAACCGGGTACGAGCACCAGGGGCATCGAGTTTTACAGCTGGGTTGTGGAGCAGGGAGTCCCCTCTGCAAAGCTCAGCCAAAGCAAGCCCTCCATGTCTTTCCTGAATTGGAATGGCTGAGCAAAATAACCTGTCCAAGACACCAAAGTGCTCGACCCGGCACAAAGTTTGTCTGGGAAACACTCCTAAGGAGGAGGAAAACCCATAGAAAACTCCCAGAATATCCCAGGCCTTGCATTTGGTTGGCAGTGTAAAATTAATAGTAATGGGGTGAAAACCAATATGCTGCAGGGTAAGTAGTTCAGAGATAACTTTCCTTCTTACCCTTCAGGCCTTTGGCTTCATGACCAGAGTGGCTCTACAGGCAGAAAAACTGGATCACCATCCCGAATGGTTCAATGTGTACAACAAGGTAAGAAACACAGGTGGTGGGGACAAATCAGAGCACTTCAGGGAGAAGCTGCCTTTTCTGAGGGATAAAACAGAAGCAGCAAGTCCTGTTCTCATCAGCAGGACCTCTTCCCTCAGCTGTTACTCCTGTATCACAGCCAGCCTACAGCTATCACAGATCCTTTCCTCCTCCTTTTTCCCTGTCCAGCTGAGGAGCAGCTGCCGTAGGCTGGCACCAGGCTTGCTTTTTTAAACCTGTATCAAGTAGCAGCCACAGGAAAAGCTTCTGGGGAAAGAGTGAGCTGAAAACGGGCACAGGTGGCTGCTGTGACCAAGGCAGAGGTGGCAGTGACAGCTTGTGGCCAGGATGAGCTGTAGGAAGGAGAAAATCCAGGCAAAATGCCAGAGCACCTCTGCCACCCCAGGGAATTTTGCTAACAAGTTTGGAGCTACTGCCTCATCAGATGCAGCACTGGGAAATCCAGCCCTGCTGTTTCTGACAACAACCCTCGGCCTCTCTGTCTGCTGTAGGTTCACATCACCTTGAGCACCCACGACTGCGGAGGTTTATCGGAGCGAGACATCAACCTGGCCAGCTTCATCGAGCAGGTGGCAGCTTCCCTCTCCTGACCAGGGATCCACGCAGCCAAAAACCCTCTGTGCCACTGTGTCCTGCCTAGATGGCTGCACCCAAAGCATTTTCCCACTTCCAAGCTAGATCCTGGATCCAGACAGCCCGGCACCTCGCCAGCCTCCCCAGCGCAGCTCAGATGGATGGAGGCACTTCTCAGGGTGCATGTATCCATCTCCAATCTTGCAAATTCCATCCTTAAACCCTTCCTTAGCCATGTGATCCCACACCCACCTGCTGAGCCTCTCACCAGGAGTCAGTCATGTCATGAGTCATGGGATGGTTTGGGTTGGAAGGGATCCTTAAAGATCACCTCCTTCCACCCCCTGCCATGGGCAGGGACACCTTCCACTATCCCAGGTCGCTCCCAGCCCTGTCCAGCCTGGCCTTGGACACTTCCCAGGGATCCAGGGGCAGCCACAGCTGCTCTGGGCACCCTGTGCCAGGGCCTCGCCACTCTCACAGGGAAGAATTTCTTTCCAATATCCCATCTAAACCTATTCTGTGTGAATCCATCCCCCCTTGTCCTGTTACTACATGCTCTTGTAAAAAGTCCTTCTCCATGTTTCTTGTTGGTTCCTTCAGGCACTGGAAGGCTACAATTAGGTCATCCCAAAGATTCTCTTCTCTGGGCTGAACAATCCAAATTCCCTCAGCCTTTCCTCATAGCAGACGTGCTTCATCCCCTCTGATCATCTTGGTGCCTCCCCTGGACTGGCTCCAACAGGTCGATGTCCTTTCAGAGTCAAGTTACAGCACTGCACCATTAAATCTGTCCAGAGCCTGCCCCCATCCAGCCCCTGTTGTTAGTCCTTACCTCCTGGGATGTGCTTTCTGCCTAAAACGTGTTTCGTGAGCCCTCTGGCTTCTCTGTAACCAAGCAGCAAGGTGCTGTGCAATTTGTCATTGCTGTAACCCCTCTCTAGCAGTATTACATCCAGGTCTCACCCCGACTGGAGCCAGCCTTTAGTAGGATACCACCGAAAATGTTTACAATAAACATCTCATTTAACCTGATGGCTCTTTGGAAAGAGGCCTCACTGATCAAATGATACCAACAGGTTTTCCCAAGGGCAGGTACTGCCCTGACTGCTCTCCAGAAGGTGCCTCTGCCACAGAAAAACTTCACACAGAAATGGCAGGTGCATTCACCTCAGAGCAATTGGGGTCTGAAAGACAAAGAGATGATCAAAGCCAGGGCAGGTAAAAATTGCTCCTGTAAAATCACAGCTGGGGCACAAACACAGGCAAAGTACAACCAAAAGGCACAAAAGCAGCAAGGCACCAGGGCAGGGGCCACTTAGGGTGGAACACTTCCCAAAAAGAAGAAGGGTGGGTGGATTTGGTGGTCCACGATCTTCACTGATACAATGAACAATCCCATGTGAAACCAGCAGCATCTGCTTTCAGCACAATAGTCTGGGGAAAAACACTACAAACACTCAGTTCAGGTATTTTTTTCTTCTCTTTTTTTAACCCTTTAAAGTTCTACAAAGTATTGATAGAAAATCCATAGCTCTTAAAACTTCCAGCATCCTGGAACATGACACACAAGATGCAGACATGGACACCACCTTCATTTTGACAGGACAGAGCAGTCCTCAGGCAGAGTTAGTAAGATTCATAAACCATCCTCCCTGCCACAGACCAGGCTGTGCATGAGAAAATTCCAGGAACAACAGGTCCCCATTCATTCAAACAAGTACTGAAGCAGAAAAAGAAGAGCTCAGTGAGCCTAGATAGCCAAAATGCACCGTTTTAATACAAACCCATTTTCACCAGCTCTCCAGCTATTTCAGCCTCCAGTTCAACAGTGGCAAATCAAAGCAAACCAGAAAACTGCCATCAGATTGACTCATCCCATTTGTCCATTAAAAAGTCCTCATGGATTTATTGGGCAAGGTATTATTGTGTTGTACGCAACCCTTCCGCTCCCTTCTTCCCCAAGTCATCAGAAAAGTGCAGATGAAATCCATGGCATGAAGACACACATCTCTTCTTGGTCCATCCCACTGGATACTCTTCATTCTAGTACCTAAGAATAGGTGAATCCCTTGGGAGTGCTTTCTAACAAGCAACAAATTGAGCGTCCCGCTTGGAAAAGCTGAAAATCCCACAGGAATTAACAGGGGCAAGGATCCCCCCCAGGTCTAAAAGTACCGTCCAGTTTCAGATCATAATCCAGTTCATCAAATTCTTTTTTTTTTTTTTTTTTCATCTTTGAAACAATCACACAGCCTCTAAATCCGCTTTTCCAAGACCATTTGGCATGATAAAGTAGATGTAGATTACATGTTAGGTGACAAGGATGAATAAAAACTACACACCAGGGAATTACAGTGGCCTATTCCCGACCACAGGATTACATTTACAGTGTGGGACAAATACACATGGAACAATTAAACCCACAAATATTATTAATAAGCAAAGCCCAGAATAGAATACATTGACTTACAAATAACATCTTCAAAAACATCCAAAAATGTGAAATGGAGCACTGATCTGTTAGATCCACCTAATTCCTGGGAGGAAAACACAACCAGGGAAGGAAGAGAAGGGAGTTTTGCTCTCCTTCAACCTACCCTAATCCACCCACCCTTTCTTTCTTTTAAAGCAGAAACAGAAAGAGTACCTCCCCTTTTTTTTTGTTTTGTTTTGTCAAATCTCGGTTCCAAAGAGAACCATCACAGTAGCCAGACGCTGAAGACTGTCTCCAAAGTACTGCAAACTCAGAGATACAGTAATGGTCACATTGGCAAGACCTTGAGAGAACAAACAGGTCCAATACAAACTGCCAGAGCTGATACCACCATCAAGAGACTCTTGGGCAATTCAATGATTTCAAAAGGGCTCAGAGACTCACATGAAGTAATCAAGCTCAGGGCAGATGGCCAAAATGCTTGTGTCTCTTAGCACAGGGGATAAAGCTGTTGGAAAGCCAGGATCCTTCCCACAATGGCTGGGCCCAAGGCTGCGCTGGTTTGTGCAGGAGCTGGTCAGTGACCTTCTCATTCCTTAAAATTCCTGTGCTTCAGCTTCAGGCCACAGTAGAGAGATGCCTTCAGATGCCCTGCACAGGGCTGTGCAGACACGGTGTGAAGTCTTCGCCTCTCTGCTCCATGCAAAAAGCTCAGAGGAAACATGGGAAAGCCCTGCAGGATTAACTAGAGAGATTCTGGCTTGTCCTTGCCACAGGAGCCTCACAAGGAAAACTCTCACCCTAAAAACGGTAGGGAAAAATAGGAAGGCTGAGCCACATGCCCATGGCTGGAACACCTCTGACTTGCTGCATCCTTTCCTCTGCTTCTCCCAGCATCTCTGTAATACTGTGAAGGGACTTGGCTCATTGCAACTACTTTCCTACCTAACAGGCAAGGGTGCTTCCTCTGAGGCCAGCCTGCCTTTGAGGTTTGTTTTCAGAATTAGTACCATAAAGAAACGACCACAACCAAGGTCATGGTCAAACAGCTGAACCCTCCAACCCTCCCTGGCATGTCACAAAAAAAAAAAAAAGCCAGAGAAGCATCAAGGCACAATGGTGAATGCCCTTTTGAGAATGTGCCTTAAAAGAATCAGTGCAAAGAGCTGAGATTACTGCTATTACAAAAGTCACCTTTTTGATACTAAAAGACCGTGGTAAAAAAAACCATCTGTGTGCACGACGTCCCTGGCTGTGACATGGGCCAGGGCCTGGCTGGCTCTGCTACAGCATTGTGAGGGGACAGTGTAAAACCTTCAAGTTCTGAACAGTGAAATGAGCTTTGCACCTCCCTCCAGATTTGTGCAAGGGAAAACAGCATTCCTGGGTGGTCAAGGCATGTCTTCTTCAAGAGGCAGAGGAGCAAAACAGCCACGATGTACCCGGGGTTTTCAGTACCATCCAGTTCCTCTCCCTACGCCACCTGCTTGGTTTCTATTTCTGCTGTTGTTCCAAGAGATTCCAGAAAAGGATTTTGTGTTGCTTTTTTCTCCCCCTCAGCAGATATTGATTGCAGTCTCACTGAGATCTCCAGAGGGGATTTCAAAAGGAGGCCACTACCTTCCCTCTGCCAATTTATCAGCTCTGCATTACACAGATATAAGGCTCCCAGCACGGTCTGTTAAATGCAGCAGCCTACACGAATACTCAAGAGAAAACAGAATTTCCAATTTACTGTCTACCATTAACTTCCGGGATGACTGGAGCCATGGAACACAATGTGAGAACTCGAATTTAACACTTGGCTGGACACTGGCTGAATACCAGGTCTGAGGAGGAGAAACAACATGGAATGAAGTGACATGCAGAATACCTGAGGAATTCGGAGCTGTGGAATGGACATTCAATTCACCATCAATAGCCATGATGAAAACAGGCAGGGGGGAGGGAGGAAAAGCCCTAAAACAGAAATTGGGCATGAAAACAATGCAGATTTCAGAACAGACTAAGACAGGGAAGGATTTTTTCCAGATCAAGCCACCCTCAGGCCTGCAATTGTAGGAACAAAGGAACTGCAATCTCTTTCCCTAGGAAACCTTTGGAACCACCCCAGTGCTCGCTGGCAAGGCACCAATTGTTGCGCTACAGTCAGTGGTGGCTGGGAGAGCCATTCATGTGCTTTTCACTGCTGGGAACATCCGTGCTGTAGAGGCCATCCAGGTAGGCCTGGGAAATCTCCGCTACCAGGCTCCTGTCTGGGACCGACTGTGCCATTCCATAGATGGCTCCCTAAGCAGAGAAGAGCAGGCTGTTACACAGGAGAAACACCCTCAGCCCAAACCCCCCCTCACTGTGTGCTGGCCTCCTCACCATGCCGGTGGTCTTGGCGTTGAGGTCCTTCATGATGTCCTGGATGCTGTCCCTGACATCCTTCAGGAACTGCTCAGCAACGCCAGGCTTCGTGTGCAGCTGCGTGATGCAGAGATGGATGCTGGGCAGGCAGGGCAGAGGGCAGGGATTAACCACCTCCAGCACACACAGCTCCACATTTTCTGAGCACCCAACAGCAGCTGAGCCCTTCTGTGGCCAGTGATAACTGTCTGTCTCCTTAAAACAGACTCTCACTAAGGGTAATCCCTGCTAAATGCTTGCTAGAACCAGCTCCTTCTTCCCTCCTTCCTGACTTCACAATTAGGTTAAAGTTTCTCACCTCATTCCAGGTACCTCTGGTGAGAAACATGCAGCTGCCCGCAAGCATGGTGACCCCTGCCATCATTTCCCTCTCCTTCCTCTGCAGCTTCTAAGCCATCACCAGAAGGAAACACCCACCTCTGAGCTATCACCTCAAGCTCTCTGGACTTGGCTTTACATGGCCAGTTAAAATTTTTTTCAGTACAGCTGCATCTGGGAGCACTGGCCCCCTTTGCCCACAGAAGCCCAACTTCCCACTTAAGGAAAGTCTGTGACAAAGATTAATTTTACATTAACAATCATTAGCCCTTCACTGCTGTTTTAATTTCCTTCATCTTCAGTGGGCAGTAAGAAGACAAAAACAAATAAATTAATCTACAAACCCTCAGTTAACTAAACATGAGATAGAGCCTTGGTTATTTATATTCCTCTGATTGTATTACATAGAGGTAAATAGAAAGGGAGCCTCAGATATGTCCTCTGCCAGGCTCATTAAAATTACTATTACTTTATCCTCACTGCTGTATAATGGCAATTACAAAAGTGATTCCTGCTCTGCAGTGGAAAATTCCACATACAATTTATCAGCTATGGACAAGAGTACTCAGCAAATCACGAGAGCTACGTGGCCTGAAGTTGACCATCTTGCATACCCTGGCTACATCCATCACTCTCTGGTCTCCACATGCTCACCTTGGTGGGAACTGTAGGACATTCAAGTTCCATCCTTTTGCAGCTAAAAAATTAGATAATCGATAGATGTCAAAAGTGTCCGAGCCAATGGAGAGGACAGACACCTCTGGCTTCCCAAAAATGAAGATGCTGTCGATTTTTCTCAACCTTGAAAAGAAGGAGGAGAAAAGAAATGACTGATCAGGGTTACAAGGTTCAGACATTCTGTCCACCCAGCTGGAGCCTTAAAGGATAAGCTACAGAAGGGAACAGGTGGTAGCACATTCCCACCCAAAAATCATGCACCCAGCCCGGGCCATTGGGACTTCCCAGAGGATCTGGGTCATTACATACCCTAAAGTCAAGTAAACTCAGGAAGAAATGGAAAAGAGAGAAGACAGAAAAGCAGAGAAAGTCAGCTCTTAGATAGCCAGCTAAGAATCCCAACAAGGAAGAGTATAACTCTTTCTTTTATCCTCCCTCCAGATTCCCCCTCAGCCATGGCTGAGGCAGAAGGAATTCTCAAAGCCAAGCTGAATAAAGGTGTCTGCACCCCTCCCATCTGTGTTCCTCAGCTATCTGGGCACAAACAAATGTTCTCCCAGAATTGCCCAGTAGGTCCCCCCAAGAAAGTACCAGGGGAAAACAAAAGCAGTTTGGGAGGAGGGGTCCAGCCCAGGGCTGAAGAGCAGGATCCAAACTCTGAGGCACCCACGTACTCAGACTCGAGGAAACGGGCTGTTGTAATGATCCTCTTCGTAGCCTCCACGTAGCCCGACTCTCCGATGTGCAGCAGGGTTGCCCAACATGCAGCTATGATCCCACCAGGCCTGGAGCCTGCCACGGAGGGGGAGGCATAAATTCCCCCTTGCCAGTCAGGGGCTATGAAGAACTGGTACTTCCTGTACTCCTTGTCACTGTAGAGCACCACTGAGGAGCCCTTGGGAGCGTAGCCATACTGCAAGGGGCACAGAAAGGGTTAGAAAGCAGCAAGAGGACACAGGAATGTATCCAAGCCCTCCCCAAGATCCCATTTGTGGATCTGCTGGAGAGCAGAACACCTGGGACAGGCTGGAGCCATGGGCAGAGGCTGAGCAAGGCAAAGTGCCAGGTCCTGCCCTGGGGTCACAGCAAAGCCCTGCAGCTCCAGGCTGGGGGAAAGCTGGAGAGGGCCTTGGGGTGCTGGTGACAGTGGCTGTACATGAGCCACCATGTGCCCACGTGGTAATGGCACCTGGCCCGGATCGGGAACAGTGTGACCAGCAGGAGCAGGACAGTGTTGGGGGCCCTTGAGTGCTGCAACCAGCTCTGGACCCTCACAGCCCTGGAGAGCCCTGGAGGGGCTGGAGCGTGTCCAGGGAAGTGAACGGAGCTGGGAAGGGGCTGGAGCCCCAGGAGCAGCTGAGGGAGCTGGGAAAGGGGCTCAGCCTGGAGCAAAGGAGGCTCAGGGGAACCTTCTGGCTCTGCACAACTCCCTGACAGGAGGGGACAGCCAGGTCAGGTTCTGCTCAGAAGAAACAAATAACAGGACAAGAGGACACAGATTCAAGTTGTACCAGGGGAGGTTAAGGTTGGAAATCAGGAGAAATTTCTTTGTGGAAGAGGAAAAAGGGGCTGTCAGGGTTGAAGGGGCTGCCCAGGAAGGTGGTGGAGTCTCCATGCCTGGAGGTGTTCACAGAATGACTGGTGTGGCACTCAGTGTTCTGGTCTGGTTGATCAAGTGAGGACTGGTCACAGGTTGGACTCAACCTTAGAGGTCTTTTCCAGCCTGAGGAGTTCTGTACTTTAGCACATTGCACAAAGAACGTGAACAGAGCATCCCCTACCCCTGCACCTCAGTGCTCCTCCACACAGTAAGGAAAAAAATGCCTGAAGGCAAGGATGACAAGAGGAATCACACCCCAAAAATGTAAGCACTGGAAGACCCTTTTGCCCTTTCCTTACCTTGTGGGTGTCAGCAGAAATGCTGGTCACACCTTCCACACGGAAGTCAAAGGGACGCTTTAGGGGGAACCCTGCCTTGTCCATGAAAGCTATAAGGAATCCACCCAGGCAGGCATCCACATGGAAGGGGATTTTGTACTTCACTGCAAGCTGTGTGTGAACAAGAGATCAGAGAACAAAATGATGTGGCTGGGGCACCCAAACTCCAGTCAGCAAGATGAATTTGGCATTTCACAGTTAAATGTTCACTGAACCCTTTGAGAGCATCACACCACTCTCAAGGTGATGTGGAAGGGCTGGCTGTTTGTGGGATGCCTTTTCCTGCACACAGGAAAAACCACGTGGCATTTTTGGTAGTTTGCTGTGTTTGCCAAAGGACTGTGACAACATTGTCTGAAAGGAGTACTCTCAATAAAGTAAAAGGGCATGAGCCAAATGAACAGAAGGTCAGAGGCCCTGGCTGGTCACATACAAAATAAATAACTGGAGCACAGAGAGGAAAGAAATCAAGAGGTGTGTTCAGAAAATAAGATCCCAGCCCTTTCACTCCTACTCCCTCCAAGCATTCCTCAGACTTCCACATCAATTTTGCTACAACCAGCAGGCCCTAAATCAAAGCCTTTTCACCAGGTGAGCCATTTAGGTGTTCTCTCCTTTCAGGTAGCAAGGAACGAGCACTTCTGGTTTGTCTCACATTCCCCCTCAATCCCAAGCTGCATCCTACCTACCCTGCTGTTGGTCAACAGCTCATTTGAGGACAGTAATAACCTTCCAACCAGTGAGATCCCCCCACCAAATCCACTGCTCAGCATCCTGGAACCCCTCTACTCTTCTTGTGCTGGTTTTACTGCTACAACACATAAGTTCCTGCAGGTAGGGGTATCCTACCTACCTCTGCCACCTCTTCAATGGGGTCCATAATTCCATGTGGGAACTGGGGAGCAGAACAGACCAGCATGGCTGTGTTCCTTGAGATAGCTCTCCTCATTGCCTGAAGATTTAAAGAGAGAAGATGCTCACATTCCATTTACCAAGTGCCATCCTGCCAAGAAAGATAAAGAGTAAGAATATGCAGAGTCTGGTCTTAAAAAACAATGCATAAAAGTGTACAGAGAGGAAAGTAATGAGCTACAACCACTCATCATCCACTTAGAAATACCATAATATTTTCATTCACCCTCCTCTGAAATCTGGGGATATTTATGAAATACATAAATTACCTGAGTCTGAATGAATCCCATGGGACAAAGGGATAACATCCAGTTATTTCAAATACAACTTCATCTGCAATGACAGGCACTTACTTGTGCTGTTTTTCATTGTTCCCAGAAAGTATTCCTCCCTCTTTATCCACTGACTTGCTACCTGGATGGGTAGATTTCTTGCCTAGTTGCTGTGCAATGTTAATTCCCTCACAGAGAGAGACTAAAGGGATACCTGAACATCCACTTCCATAGCCTTGGTCAGTGGTATTTGGATCAGCTTCATCCCAAAGTAGTGTGCTGCCTTGTCAAAGGCCGCATGGGCACTCACTGGGACCAACCTGGAAAAGGAACAGATCAAATGAATGTAACATTTGCTGTCTCCCATCTCGAGTGGCAGTGCCTGAACAGCCTTCATTAACCCTGTTTTCTGAGGCCTCATATCATTGTCGGAGCCTTAAATGTTGAGAGGGAAGAAAAGAACCACCAGTGTTTCAATTCCTTTTACATTTTCCCCTCAAAGCAATTAACCAGAGAAATATTTTCCATGCTCTTTTCCTAGAAAAGAGGCAGCACATTAGAGACAGCAAATCCTCCATTAGCAGTGTAATAATTAGCACAATTCCTCATTTGAGCTCCAACCAGCCCAACTCCAGCCTCAGAGTTTTCAGGCTAAGCTCTCTTTGATCTGTATAAATCAAACCCCTTGAATACTTCAAAGGGCCTGACAATCTCTGCTCGAGAGCAGAGCTGATCTGAGCAGGCTGTCTAGAGCAGCAAACAGGTATTGCCAAACTACAGCTGCTCAGCACAGCCCCCAGCAACATCTGTGCCCCCCCCAAGCTGCTTTAAAACTTCTTGTGCTTTTGAACTCTTCTTTCCACACAGGTTTCTCTCCTCCAGACAGGGACAGACAAGGAATAGGTAGCAATGAGCTATGAAATGAAGGATTATTGAGGTCCAGCACTTGGCACAAGGGGGACAGTAAATCTCACAAGCCCCCAAAGAAAAAAGCTGCAGTGGCACCACTCACATTTCTGGCTGTTTGATGCCTCTCTCATAAGCCAGGTCTCTGTATGCCTTGCAGGCCATCAGGATGCTCTCAGTCCCCCCCGATGTCATCTGTCACCAGAAAAGAAGCAAACAAGGAAAAATAACAATGGGTGGTGTTGCAGAAGGGAAAAGCAAAATGGGGATGCAGGCACAGCAACTCTTGCCTCTGCTTCAGAAGTACACAGGATGACTCAGGGTTTAAAGAGCAGGAGAAGCCACTGAACAGCAAGAAGCAGCTGACACTCAGCTTGAAAATGCACTTTTAAATGTTGAATCCTCCATTTAAATGGGACGAGGGAAAGGGAAAACAAACAAAAAGTATAGAATTCCAGAGCCCAACAGGAGGGGAACCACATTGCAGTCACCTCACCTCACCAAACTACTGGTACTTAAGCTCTTGATTACCTGGGGATTGTTTACCTGCATTACAGATTAATTATGCCACGTATACGGAAACAACAAAGTTGATTCTGTGTTAAGTCAGCTGAAGTCCAGCAGGGTTTATTAGGTCTGGAGCAGTGCCATGCTGAGGCACGGAGTCAGCTCAGGGCTGGCACCACTCCTGAGCCACAAAACCTTCCCAGAAACTGGAATGCTGCAGGACTCGGAGCTCTCTCCCACCTCCGCTGTGCAGAGGCCAGCCAAGGTCTCCTCAACACCAGACCTTCTGAGCCCTCAGGGACACAAGAAATTTTACACCAGGAGAAATTTGTGCATTCCTCTCCCCAGCCAGTCCCTCAGGATCTGCACCACCCACTAACCCTGCTGTCCCAGCCCTCTTCACCCTGACCACAGGGTTTGCATCACGAGGTGGAAGAGAGGAAGGCACACACAGGTTTACTATTGCATACTTGAACTCAAGAGCTGGTGCAAATACATAAATTAAACTCTTCACAGGAAGGAATTCCTCAAGTGGGAGGTCTCTTGCAGGTCAGCTTTTACAAGTTCTGGCATGCAGGGGACGCTGGGTACAACCTTCTCTAGTAATATTTTAACCTGGGAAAATGTGAGGTTGGTTTTTCAAGCAGCCTGCAGGACTGGCTTACTGGGTGAGCCATAACCTGAGGATAAGGGGTAGTTGGGACAGTTATACAGAGGTTCAGGTAAATGAGGAATCAAAAATCTACTTAGACTGCTTATGGGGAGCTAATTTTGCTCCTCAGACCTGCTGAACCAACTGCAACTTCCCCTTTTAACCTCTTCCCCCTCAAAAATAAACATAAAAAGGACCCGATCCCATTTGTATGCCTTATGACATCTGGAAGCTTGGGTTTTCCTTTGGGTTTTCCCTGCTGACATGGCTGCAAACCCCGAAAAAGCCTGACTGTGTGACAATGACTAACATGAAGTACAGAGATAAGGAACAAAGTTCACAGCCTGCCAGGATTTGTTCCTACCACCATCCAAGCCAGCAGCAGCTGCTGCCACAGGCAGTGTGGAAGCGACTGTCATACCACAGACAATTCCTGTTTTTGGGGAGAACTTTAAAAGCAACAGCTGTCAGAGATAAAACCTAACAGAGCTTCACACTGGATGAAGACATCACTGCATTAATTGTGAAGCAAATGGATGGCAGCTGGAACACAATGTTTTAAGGGTTTTATGGGCTGTGCCACTCACTTCTCAATGCCCTTTATGAAAAGATCTGTCAGGTTGTGATTACCTTTGGGAAAAAAAACCCAGCTGGTGATAGACTGCCTTCCTATTGGGTGGGAGAAGAGGAATGGAATTATTGCATATTTGTTGCTATCCTTGCAACACTGCTTAGGATAATGATTGTGAAAACTTTGCTAGGAAAGATGTGGGGATCTTGGGATTCGTGTTACTGAACACCAGGCCTGCTCCTTGCTGGGCAGCATTCCCTACGCTCACCTAGATCATCTGCTTTTGAAAAGGCAGCCTCTGTACAGTCTTATTCCCATTTCAATCCTAACACCAAAACACCAACATCTTGCCTTCATATGGAACAAGCCTTTCCTTAAAGTCTGGCTGTATCCCCTGCATGGAAATGCTGAGCCACACAGTTTTTGGTAGGTCAGAGCCAACACTTGTCAGCAGTCAGTCACATGCAGGGTAAGGAAGATGATGCAGGATGGATCCTTCTCACAGGCACCCAGACTGGCATGCAGATGACCACACAGAAAGCTTGTTCAGACAGCTGAAAATCCACCCAAAAAGCTGAATTACAGCCAGCTCAGCTTCCTAAATTGGCCCACAGTCAGCACATTGAAAGTCTCCACCACGGAGAAGTGCCCAAGTCTGGAGCAGCACCTTTAGCCCAGCACAGCTCCACAACAAAATCCTCTTGGTCCACATGGATTATACCTGTGGATGGAGCCTGCTCCTTTACAGGAGGCTTTGTCAGCTTAGCCACTGACAGCAAACTCGTTCTGCTGTAGCCAGAGCCTGAATCACTGTCACAGGACCCAACTTCCCCAGTGCCTGCAGCGCCGGCACCCAGCCAACGCGCAGTGATTCAGCACCCACCGAGAGCTCACACACATTCTTCTCTCCTCTCAATCAAAGTCCACAGGCTCGGGCCATGCCAAGGGGAAAAAGGGCTGGAAACAGGCATTGTTTTAAGCAGTTCTGCAACCCTGTGCTATCTTCAAAGGCCAGGCAAGGTGCGGGGGGAAAAGGAAAGTAAACAGACATTTTGTGCTCTTGGTTTATTTGTTGTTTTGCAAATGGGAGGGGAGAGAGCACAGGGAATAAATATCCCTCCTGCTTTCCAAACTCAGTATATCGCTTCCACTGCACACTCCCTCCAAATCCCAGTGCTCTGGAACCTCAACATTACAACAGCAATAAGAGATATGGTGCCTATTCCAGGATTCCTTTGGCCATGTCACTGTCAAACTGTCAGACATTAAAGAACCACTTCCATCCATGGTCTCTGAGTTTTGCTTCAATTTTCACCCAAAGAAACATCTCCATTCAGACCCTGGAGACAAAGCTGACCAGAAGTTTCACTGAGCTGAACCACCCAATGAATTAAAATAAAAACAAAAAAAGCAAACTACAGTTTATTTCTAGGGTAACAGAGTAAAAAACCACACCACAATCCACTGCATGGTCATAACATTGCGGCAGCCTCCCATAAAACCCCTGGAAACCTGCAGGTTGTAAATTCCACAACTTGTGTCTCTCAAGGTGACCTGCTCATCACTACAGACAAAACCTGACAGATCTGCCCAGTTTAAGCCTCCCTCAAGACAGATCACTCACATCTCCCTACTTCAAATGTGCAGCCAAAATTTGGAAGCCACAGAATTTGGGGAGAAGAGACAAATGGGTTTCTACAGGAGGTTTAGGCTTGTGTCTGGTGATTTTGCCTTCTCACTCCTGTCCTCAGTTGTGGAATAAGTGGAAGAAGAATTCATAGAGAGCTCAACATCAAATACTCACATGTCACCCACACACAGAATTTTTCCCTACACTTCAAAGCTGCCCTTCCTTTTTTAAGTTCAAAAAGCTACTTAAAAAAAAATACTGCAGCTTGCATAAAAGTGGTGATTTCTCCCCAAATTACAGGGGAAACCCAGACAGCCAACACTGCAAAACAAAGCACCTTGTGAACATGAACACATCAGACAAACTCCCCTGCTCCTCTTCTATGTGCTGAGCTTAATTAGTCCTTCCAATTCATTTCAAGAACGTGATTAGAATCTTCCAGGCACCCAAACTCACCGATTCCTGTCTCTTTGCTCTTGCATAGCACAATTAAAAGTAAGAACAATAGTAGTAATTAGTGAGAAATAGGAAGCATCCATCCACTGCTTTAAATTATTACTTTTAAAACTGCTTAAAAACTTGAAACATCTCTCAGAGCAATTTAAGGCAAAGGCATGTCTGAACCCCACCAGGGCATTGTTAGAGCTTTTATGCCCATGTCAACGAAGGAGAATTACAGCCCACATGGCTCAGCTAAAGGCAACTCCTGTGAATAACGCAAGCTGCTCATCTGATTTAACATTCAGAAATGTAAAAAAGACAGTTTTCATTCTGGCATTTATGAAACACCTTCAAAGAGGAAGCTGCCCAGAGATCCTGCTGAGGAGGTGTCCACACGACACAGAGCAGGACCACACAGATATCCCAGGCTGCAGAAAACCTTCAGAACAACATGGATGTGTCACTGGGCTGCTTTTCCCAGACTGAGCAGCAGAATATTACCGCCACAAAGTGCTGTGCAAATCAGAGCACAAAGGAAGTGAAACTGCCTCACCTAGAAGTCCAGACAGAAACTTTTTTGTGCTTTCCATGCAGCACTGACACAGACACCCTCTCCAGAAACACCAAAGAGTTCCATCTGCCTTCAGGGACCACTACCAACACCAATAAATTGGCCAAGCAGCTGCTTAAATCAGGTTAGTAAATCCAGTGGACAGCGGCCTGGCACCACAACACTCTGCCTCTCAGAGGTGGCAGCAAGGAAGTCCAGGCGGGAAAATGGCAGTTGTTCTAAATTTCAACACTGCAAAAATTGAATTGAGTAAGCCAGAGGCCCTCTCAGTAGAATGAGCCAGCAGCCCCTCTTGAACAGACTAGTTTAAAGATAACTCAGAGCATTGGACCCTCCCTGGTTTAGCATTAAAACCTCTCTGCTTTACAGTCTCACCAGTTATAGGAGTAGCACCAGCAGGGCCTTCCCCAAGACAGGAAGCAAATCATCAGTTTGAAAAAAATTCTCTTTTTAACTGAGTTTGTATTTCTCCAAGCCTCCAGAAATTATTCTGAAATGTTAATTCAGTTCTGGGGAGAAGAAAAGAAAGTAAGAGAAGTCTTTGAGCCTAGCTACTTGAAGATACCCACCCACTGCTCTCCATCAGAGATCAGCAACTCTGGACACTTCACAGTCAGGAAGAGCAGTGGGAGGAAGAAAAAAAGTCCACTGGAAACACTCATTATCAGACATGATAATTACAGGGGTGTAATTAATCTTCCGTTTCCGGCCAATCCACATCCCAGCCCTCCCCTTCTCCTTGCAAATGGGGCCGTGTTCAAGCAGCTAGGACAGAATTCCACAGCAGGTTGTGCACTTCCCCCTTTGCTTTGTGGCACAGTCCTCAGGAGCGAGAGGAGGACAGAAGGAAAAGCAGGATTCCCCAGAGTATATTCATGCAGGTCTCACTTTGGCTGCAGCAGTTTTTTACCTGCTCTGACCCTCTCTGAGGCAGCTCCACTTTTCCATTTCAGTGGGAAAACACCCAGAGGCCAAGGCTGACACTTTGACATCGTGTTTTACGCAACAAAACCCAAAGATCCCCGGTGCAGGCTTCAGCAAGCAAAGTTCCCTGAGCACCCATCAGAGGCACACAGCTCTCTGCCTGCTGCATCAGCTGATGTGCCAGCTGCTGATAGAAACGAGTTCCAACAGCTTCATGCCCAGCCCCTGCCCATCTCCAGGGATAATCTCCCCAGTGTTCTCAGCACTGCAAGCTGGGAAGGAGTTGAGAGGTGAAATGTTTTTTACAAGCAAAGAGGCACATTCCTTCTCTAAACTTGAAGGTGGCACAAGGAATACAGTCCTGAGAAGAAAAGTCAGGTCAGAGGGTGTCACCTCCTCCTCTCAAAGGCAATCACATCTTGCGCTCCCACAGAGTTGAGTTCACCTTCAATCCCACTGGGAGTCTGTTCCCAACTATACCTTCTACAAAGCTACTCCAGTACTCAACTCCTTAACACAAGCAAGCCTCCAGCTGACAGGGAAAGCCCACTCAAGGCCAGTTCAGCTCATAAACTCTTGTGTCAACACTGCCTTCCAACACTGAAAGCATCAATTTAAGAACACACACTTGGACTCTTGCTGGGAATTTTATCAAGGCTGTAAAACTGGTTTGCACTGGAAAGCCACATGAACTTGGAAACGCAGCTTTCCAGCTGGACAGCTGACAATCCATGCCATGCCTGCTTGTTGGTAGCCAGCCAGTCAGCCAGCTGGCCTTGCCCTCAAGCTCAACAATCTGGCAGGCTCACAGATTTCCAGCTCAGAGACTAAAACTGAGGCGAGCTTCTCAGAGTGACACTTCTCTGTTCACAATTCCCCACTGACATCCAGCCAGGCTGCATTACACCAGCTCTCTTCTCCAACTGTCATCAAGCCTGTGTCACTTAGGAGTGGGAAAAAAAAGCTGAAGTAAACGGTCTTGTTTAGAGAACTGTTTCTCTGAGTGAAACTGTCTCCCATAAAGCTTCACCGAGAAGAGGAGTTAAGCAATCTCCACACAGCTGGCATGGAATACACCAAAATGAGCTTTCCCTCATGCTCACCTGGAGAGTACAAGGTGCATTTGCACTTATCAAAGTCAAAAATACCCAACATGTTCAGGAGGCTGTCAAAGTCAGGTTACTTACAGCACCACAGGAGTTGGGACCCCCGTGGAAGAGCGTACAGGCAATCCTCACTACTTCTGCTTCCATCTTCCTCAGACCAGGGAATATATCTGGATGGAGAGGATTACTCCAGGCAAACTCTTCATATACCTTTAGAAAACAAAGAGGGAAAGTCAGACTTGCAGATGAAGCTTTGAGAACTCCCCATGTGCATTGTAGAAGCAAATTAGCTGCATTTTACCATAAGAATATTACAGGACTTAAATGTTCCTGCAAGTAAATGCCACAATCTGGGAAACTGAGGGGTAAAATAAAGAAAAAATACATGTTTTCCTAAAGCATTCAGACCTCTGGAGTGATTTTACAGCATAGCACCACCTCTTGTGGTAAGGACAGATTTAATGATTTAGCTGTTTTTAAAGAAGAACGTAAGATACATACTGCAACTGCTTTACACAAATCAGGCAAAAAAAAGTGACTTTGCAGAACTTGTTCTCAAGTTTACTTTTAAGAGGGGGCTCTGAAGCAGGCAGTACAGCACAAATGCCCACCCACACCACAAGAAAAGTGGCTGTGGAAACCAGCATTTCTGCTCATTCCACAACTGTGGACTCACAGGATTCAAGGCTGGAACAGCCTCCTGCAGTCCAGATCAAAAAGCAACTGCAGGGATGTTAAATAAAATACAGCAAAACAAACCAGTGAATAACCAGCACAAACAAAGGGAATGTTTCCACAAAGTGATCCAAGCCGAGGCCCCTCCAGACAGGCTGCTCTGAGCTTTGTTTCCCCAAAAGTGGCACAGAAAATGTCAACATGAGGAAGAAAACAGCAATAGCAACCACCAAATAGAGTCCATTACAGCTGCTACAAACGCTGTTCCCAGGAGCAAGAGGGCCAGACTTCCCTTTCTAGCAAAACAACTCTGGAAAGATATGTACTTGAAAACAAACCTTTAGGCTGTTTAGGTTATTTTGCAGCCTTCTAAAAGGGAGAAGTTCCTGAGCAGGTAAACAGACCTCACAAAGACGCCACTGAATCATGCCAGTGCTCCATTTTCTAAGACTTGGACCACACAGTCATGCCAAAAAATATTTCCCAAAGCTTCTCTTTTTCTCAAACCAAGGGGAGTTTAGTTGCTCAGTGAAAGTTGTTCCAGTACCAGTCTCCAGCTCACTTGTAATTACTAATTACTTTCTCACTCAAAACAGCACTCATCTGATAAGACTCCAGTTATCTCTATGAGGTGTTTCCAAAGGGACGGTTACGTGGCCAGCTATGCTGCCCAAATTGCTACTAATTCCCATTCCCAGACTTAAGTTTCAGCTCTTCTCTATTTACTTGGGGATGCTGGAACAGCTCTGAGGGGTTTCTGGTCACTCTGAAGATGCAAGGTTGGCCTGCTTGCACTTTACCTTCACCAGCAGCTGGGTGAGTTTCTCTTCACCACTGTACACCGTCCCAGAGACTTTCCCATCCTGCCAGCGTACGTCTCCTGGAAGAGAGGGAAGGGCACACGGCTCACAAACACAGCCATTCCCAGCCAAGGTGGAAAAGGACATGGAAAATCCCCTCAGTTCCACAGAGGAGGACTCAGCTTCTGAGATTTCCCCAAGTTTTGTGGCCCAGGGACAGCTTTGTGTGAAGCTGAGCCCCTGGCACAGTGTGAACTTAGCAAACAGCAAGTAAATGATGACTAAAGAGTCAGCACATAACCAACATGTAGCTGGAGCAAGCAGTTATATTAATAAATAATCCACTTAATCCCCAGCAGTCTCCCCAAACTGCTGCTCAACCAACTGGACACTAAATTAAAGGCACTTTCAAAGAGCACCCACCACCACTGTAAGCTGAGAAGGGACGGAAAAGCCAAGTTTGTACTGCTAAAATCCACAGTGCTGGCACCTCGATTTAGTTTCACCAAAACTGGTACTTCCAGGCCACTTCCAGAGGGGAGTGAGGGAGTTAGGATGGGGAAACAGAGGGGACTTTAGGAAAGGAAAAATAACTCAGTGAAGGAAGGAAACAATAATTGAAAACACAGGCAGAAGCAACACTAGCAATACACAGCAGTAGAAAAGAAGGAAGTTATTCCAGGATACTTGACCGTGAAATTGTTTCTTTCTGAATTTGGAGCAGCTGCACTGTTCTAGCAGAAAATTCAAGGCATTTCTCAAATTTGGGATGGGAACAGGGCAGTTGTGTCTTCTCCTCTGCACAGGAAGTCACCGAAATTTGCTCATTAGGAGTAACAAGCACACAAATCAGGGGGAACACATTTACATGAGAGGCAACTCAAATTAAGTGTCAGACACAGCTTGTGTGGACTCAAGCTGGGAGAACATCACCATCACTCTTCCTTAAAAGGCTTTTTCAAGGCACAAACCATTGTCTCTCTTAACTGAGGTGATAGTCTTGGAAAATCCCTAACAATCCTACTTGGAAACCTACTTGCTTTTTTTGATTGTATTTTCTGGGGCTTCACATTTCTGGTAAAAGTCAAACATCAAGGTAACTGCTGAGAAATGCAACCCAAAAAGAGAATTTTCTCCATAAGTCTCCTCTCCTCAGCTCTGCCATTTCTCCATCAGCCTAGAATTCTTGTGGAAGGAACAGAATTTCAATGTAAATTCCTGAATGCAGCATTAGATCTCATGAATCTTTGTCACGTCCAGAAGAAAAACTGACAAAAATTTACAAGAGGACAAAATACTTAAGCTGAAGCCATGAGCAGGAGTCACTGGGACTCATTTAAGAGAGGAAATATCATGTGTGGTGTCTGCTGCAGTACAGACTCACCTTTTGAGCTGTATTCTTTCATCTTCTGCAGCACT
Organism: Poecile atricapillus; assembly: GCF_030490865.1. Classification (NCBI taxonomy): domain Eukaryota; kingdom Metazoa; phylum Chordata; class Aves; order Passeriformes; family Paridae; genus Poecile; species Poecile atricapillus. The sequence continues at coordinate 5,351,089 of NC_081254.1, forward strand.
TCAGGCTGGCTCATGCCTTGTTCCGGCAGCGCCTTGATATAATCCTTTTCATCTTTCAGGAAGGATAAACTGGAAGTGACATCATTCAAGGCTTCATCAATCTTCTTTTGAATCTAAAAAGAAAGGAAAAAAAGCCTATCAAACAATGGCACTGGTCAAATTCTAAATAATTGCTGAGTGTGTGCAGGACAGGACCCGCTGCCCACAGCTGTGGTGTTGCTGGAACAGACAGAAACTGCTCCACTGGGAGCTTTGACCCCTTTCCTTAGTGCTTGAGAAACTAAAACTCAAGGGAAAAAACCTGCATTTTTATCCAGCAAACCTTTTCAAGTCACAGTTTTTAATCTGTAGAGGTCTTCAGATGCATTGGTTTGTACCTTGCCTCCTCTACCACCACATACACAGTTTAGAAACTCATGAAAACAGAGACACAATAAAGAAATCTCTACCACAGGCACAGTTCAGAGATTTCTTTCTTCCCACCCACACCCTGCACTCAGGAAACTCCAGACTTCTTCTCACAACACATTCCAAAGAAAAGATTCTTCTTCCAGGCAACACAGGTGTTGGGATATTGACTTTTGGACATTGGAATGTCTCAGAGTCAAGGCCTCTTGTCAGCACCTGATAAGTTATCAGGTATCACCCTACCAAAGAGCAGAAAGAGGACACAGAGCAGGAGTGCTCTGGCACAGGGGAGCAGTGTCAGCCCTGAGAAAGGAAGTCTGAACACAACAGGGATTGTATAGAGTGTCCTTTTCTAACAGGCAGGCAAGAAACAATAAGCAGAAGAGAATTTGTCTGGTCAAGGGTTACTCAGGTTAAGAGGTGAAAGCTGGGGCACTTAACAGGCCAGGGATTTAGTCCCTTCCAAAGGGATGTGGGAGAAACTGGAGAACTCCTTCCATCTCCACAGCAAAAGGAAAAAAATTCCTCTGTGCTGCTCTCTCTGGATAAAATTGCCTGGAACAGATCTGACCCGTGGAATAAATGTGTCAATACACCAGCACAGCAAGCAGCAGGAAGTGCAATCAAGTGTGATACCATCATTTACGAGGTAAAATAAACCCAGCTGTGCATTTCTTCATCCAGAGTCATTAACGTGCTAAAACATTCTGACAGTTGTGGTTTCAAGCTTTTATGAAAAAAAATAAAAAGACAAAAAAAACCCCCAAAAAACAGCAAAACAAAACACAAAAAAGCAAAACAAAACAAAAAAAACCCAACAAACAACACACCAGCTCCCAAACTCCCAAACACTACAGCTTGTGTGTCATTTTAATGATTACACAAAGTGCTGATATCCTTCTGCTAACATTTGCTAATAGTTATCTGAGCCCTGAACTAATCATGGCCAGTTGCTTGATTAAAATAATCACATTGATTGATTAAAATTCCACACTGCACAACAAACTCTTGGCCATCTCACACTTCACACTGCTTCAGAAGAACAACTCCAGTTCAATCCTGTCCCTTGTTCCAGAATTAAAATAATTTCCTTAAAATCTAACAATGAGGAAATGTTACTGGAGAATTCACTCACAGCTCAAAAGTTAAAAAGAGGTGGAACTCCCTTCTTATGGGCGTGATACTATGACAAAAAGATTGGGTAGAAATTACATCTGTCATTAAACCAGGAGGCAGCAGAAGACATTCCAGATCTATATCCTGGGTCATTAAGATCAGAAGGACATGACAACAAAGATGCACAGAACTGTAACTTCTCCAAGAGAGCTGAAACAAGGACCTGGAATTGTTCTCTAAGTACTTGTTCAAATACTTACTATAGCTCCGACAAATGGCATTTTTCTCAGCAGTTTAAAGAACTGTTTTTTAGTTCGGGATGTCAAACCTGAAAGACAAAAGGCAGAAAGGAACCTAAGAAATGAAAAAAAAAAAGAATCTTCTGATGCAGCTCATGATCCAGGCTCAGCATTCCTGATCCAAGCTGAAACGACACAGTGACCCAGGAGACATGGTGAGACAGATGGGTGAATCCAAGAGCAAGGTTTTCAAGGCTGGACCATGCCATGGAAACATCTGGACTGCAGAACAGCAGCCATCTACAGGAATCACTTGTTTCTTTCTTACATGGGAATTCACACCCACGTGTGGAATTTTACAGGAAGAAGAGGGATTTCAGGGTTTGCTAAAGGTAAGGAATTATTATCATCTCCTGCCTCTTCAAACCAGAATAGTTACTTGAAAACAAAACCAGAGAGCAGTGTGAAACAGGCTCCCAGACCAAAGGAGGGAACAGGAACATTTGTGGCAACGTCAGCCACAACACAACGTGGATTTTCCCTGTTTGATGCACTGGGAGGTGACTCAGGGAAAGGGGATGGACAGAGGGAAGAGCAGAAATTCCACCACAGCGCAAAGACTCAAATGAGAGAAGCCACTGATGACAAACACTGGAAAACTCCTCAGGTAGCTCTAAAGGCAGGAATGAAATCAGGATGACACAGATGCTTTATAGCCATCAAAAACGGTGGATCCCAGTCCTACCTGCACACCAGCAGTTACAGGACAAACCAAAAAATAACTAAATAAAGTCTAAAAATCATCCATTTTAAGACTTTTCAATTTTATCTGCACTTCATATATATTTCACTTCACATATACAATCTGAAAAGCTACCAAGGACACCAACTGGCACATTCTGCAGTAAATACTCGTTAGTGCTCTGATAATAACATTTCTGTTGCACACCTCAGTGTTTCTGTTCACTGTTCCATTAATAATATTCACAGCAAGAAAATATTGCAAACTCCTGAAAAATTCTGACAATCTAATCAGATCTTCTAAGAGCTAGTCCATACTTAAACAAAATACATTGTGCAACAGTACAAATACTAGGAAGATAACTATCCTGAACAAAAGTTTCATACCAGTTTGTTCCTTACAGACATTCCCACTGTTCAGCTGCCCCCATCTCTACAAAGAGAAAGGGCTGCTTGAGAAACAGAGACACAGGGGACACCAAGTTAAAAACTTGGCAATTTTTAACAAGCTGCCACTAGAGTGTAACCCTAAGGCCTGTGGGAACTCAAATGCACCTCTGAGGGCATGGCAGTGACCTCAGGCTATCACACGACCAGAGAAAACTGCAGGTTCTGCAGAGTTCAGCTCCACTGAAGAGCTGCCAGTATCAGAAAACACTCAAAAGAGGAAGATACTCCGGAAATATAAAAAAAAAAAAATACAAGAAGAAAATATCCTCACACTATCACATGCAATTACCTTGAACATTCTGAGGATGAAATGTGTCCCAAACATGGAATCAAGACCACATCTCCTCCCCCAGCAGGAAGGGAAACAACCAAGAGTTATCCAGACACTTTGCTGCAGTGACTAAGTTCACAGGAACCCAGCTCTCCATAAACCTCCCCAGGGTTTGGGCAAGAAGAGAGTGTTGTAACAAGCAAATGGTTTAGCCAAAGGAAGAAGGGAGGCAAGGGAAAGAGAAGTAGACAGAAGCACATTCCATGCACCCTCCGCCAGAATGGGGGAGCTTCATTTACCAGACAGGCCTTGACCTTAATTCAGAAGAGAGTTTGGTAAATATTAGGTGACAGCAGAAAGTCTGTTTTAACAAGTGTTTGGCCTTGTTCCACCCTCTTCCCACTGCCCAGAAACAACTCAGGGCCACCTCCCCTCCCTCCAAAGGAAAGAAAATCCCCCATGTCAAATACTTACTCTCAGGCTGGCAGAGGAAGCCGTGCAGCCACACACTTACAAGTGTGGAAGAAAAGGTCAAGCCAATGAGCTGCCAGGGCTCAAGCCCATCACACCGGGCGTTCACAAAGGCTGTCACTTTCTCCCAGTACATCTGGAGGATTTCCTTGTAGGGAATAAGGGCATCCTGTGCAAAGGAAAACCAGGAGCATATTGAGGAAAGAGCAAATGAAAACCAGTAGGGCATCAAAGAGCCGACTGTTGATTTAAAAAGTGCTTTCTGGTATGCAGATGCTTTCCTTAATTCCCACAAATACAACAGGTAGGAGACAGTTTTTATTCACTTCCACTCAAGAGCCACAGATAAAAATACACACCTTGAGCAACTTCAAATACTGAGAGAGAAGCACCAAGAGCAGATGAGCAACATAAGGTTCTCTGCACAGTCCCAAGGACCACCACCAGATCTTAACCACTACCCAAGAGAAGCAACTGTGCTAATAAATTTTTTCCAAGGAATTTTCAGGTGGTGAGTGAAGGTACCACCAAAACAGGTCCATTAAGTACCTCGGGCTGGATTTTCAATGAAGATGGAAGCACTCAGCAAGTCCTTAATTTACAGATCTAATTAGCATGTTACACACCAGGGGGGGATGGGAGAGGAAAACACTGCTGCCGCCAAAATAACCCCCAGAAAATGGTGATGCAAGCACAATTACAATGTCAAAGCAGGAATTACTGTCGGGACACAGCCCAAGTTCCTAATCAATAGTTTCAAACCAGATGCTCTTTAAGAGCCTCAGAGCAGGGCAAGGAAAATTGGATGTGCACAGGAGAATTTCCCCCTAAACAGCAGTCTTCCATCCAATTCTCTGGGAAAATGTTTCTAGAGATAAAAAGAATAAGCAAGAACAGAGCCCTCTTCCCAAATCCCTCTTTCGAGCAGCCCAGTTCTGCCCAGTTTAACTGGGGAGATCTCCAGCACTTGAGAGCTTCACCCTCCAAACAACAGGGAAGGAAAATATGTGGGGTCTTTCAAAAGATTTGTAACTAAACCTTGGAGGGAATAAATCCTTGATTCCTGTGCTTTTGGACTTTGGGTTGGAATAGAGCAGTTTTTCAATAAACCACTGAATTAAAAACTGTTAAAACTTTGCTTCTCAGGACCCTTCACAGGTCTCACTTCTGGGTCAAGCCAACAAAAGAAGAAGCATTTAATTAACTTTTTTTTTAGGGGGTAACATGTCATTCCAATAGAGCTACTAACAGTCTGAAACAATAGCCAAGTTTTTCCAAATAATCAAAGGAGGAAGACAGCTTTCCTTACCAAAAGACAACACTAATGAATACTCACTGCTTTGGAAAAGCAGTAAAATGCATATAATGTGGCACAGTTTGAAAGTATTTAAGCAACCCAAACAAACTCCAGCAGAATTAATTGTTTACCATCAGCAGAGGAGGGTTTTCACCCATGTCCCAGCACAGGCTGAAGGGACACAGACTGAACTGGGCAAAAGCAGGCAGTACTCAGCTCTGAGAGGGCAAATTAGCACCTATTCACATGGCAAAGGGCAATTTGAAAATACATCAGAGCCACTTCAGCCTCCAAAACAAGGAGGCCACACAAACCGCTGCAATTAGGTAATGTCCCAGCTAATGAATGTCCCATCCTCCAAGCCACTCACCACAAAGCCGATTTAACCTCAGAATTTAAAGGAAGAGCCACCTTTTCCAGCTAACCAGAGATGGTACTTAAGTTACATCGAGTTTGCACAATCTTCACTGGAAAATCCCTGGAAATGAGCGTTTAACCAGCAACAATGACTTTGGTTCTTTGCCTAGCATGATGAAATGCCAGGATATCACTCTGTTTTGGAACTGCACTTAAAGGATGGAAATGGAGCCACTAATGGGCTGGTTTCTCAATAGCTGTTCTCAAGTCATGGCAAGAAAATGCTGCAACATCAACTGTTAAGTGGGATGTGCTATTTTTTTTTCCCCTGAAGATGGAGGATGCTGTAAGCCCTGAATCAAAATGGAACATGACCTCCTTGACAGAAGTCACTCCAGTCAATGGCCAAGTCAAAATAACTAAATCTGGCAAGAGATTGGCCTCACTCTTGGAGAAAGCTCTGGACAGAAGGTCCCAGATGACTGCACATTTCGTTGTCATTGAAACCCCTGAGCACTGACATATGGGAACTCAATGGTATATCCAAGGTTTGAACAAATAAAAGTAGATTTTCATTATGTTCCATCTAAGACATTGAAGAATTTCTTCCCCTTTCTTAAAAAAACTCAATCTGAAATCAATCCACAAGTGTTACAGTTTGACCAGGTAAAGTTTTCTCTGCGTTTCTCACTTTCCTTCTTCACTCATTTCACACTTTGATGAGTTTGAAGGATGAGTTTGCTCCATTTAGGAGGACTGGGATTAAGAAACACAGTGAAAGCTGGCACAGAAGAGGATTTAGCAGTGAGTTACAATTTCTCAGCTCCCTGGCTAACCATGCACTCAGTTTTTCCCAAATGCTCCTTTCCCTGAAAGTATCCTGCAAACTTTATTTTCTGAATTATTCACTTAATCCCACAGAAACCAGAGGGCATTGAGAAGGTTGCACTCGAATGTTTTTATTACACCCAGGAACACGCTGGGTTAAAAGGGAGTTTATAAAAAAGAGAGAGAGTGACTTTTTACATGAGCAGAGTGACAGGACAAGGGAGTGTGGCTTCACACGGACAGAGGGCAGGGTTGGATGGGATGCCAGGAAGGAATCTTTCCCTGTGGGTTGGTGAGGCCCAGAGAAGCTGTGGCTGCCCCATCCCTGGAAGTGTTCAAGCCCAGGTTGGACAGGGCTCAGAGCAACGTGGCTGAGCAGAAGGTGGGTGGCACTGGATCATCTTCAAGGTCCCTTCCAACCCAAACCACTCTGGGATTCCCTATGATTGCAGTCCCATACCACCTCCTCATTTTACAGGAAGGGGGTAGGGGGAATAAACAGCCTCTGTGCAGCCCAGCCATCGGAACCCCTTGCCCTGCAGCCCTGGAGGTGCTGCTCAGAGTGAAAAACTCCTGCTTCCCCAGCTGGGCTAAAGATCACAGGCTGACCTGATTTTAAAACTGTCTGCAGGACAGAATTTCATGTAAGACAATAGCCTGCTTATTTGTGAAGGCATCAAAAAATAAAGGTTTCCCTTCCCATTGGAAGAGAGTAGATAAGCTGTTTTTATTTCTGTAAGAGAACCTTCCCCATAAAAGCTTCACAAACCACAGGATTATTTTAGAAGCAGTTTAAAAACGTGATTTATGAGCACACTAAAGATCAGGGAGAAAAAAAAACCTCCACTGGAGGATTTGTTTTTAATTCTCAAAGCAGTAAGACAGACCCAGGTATCAGATAAAATACTAATTGCTATCATTAGGACTTGCAGTGCTCATTTGTACTGATACTAATGCACTCAGCTACCTAAGCAGTTTACATATTGAATTTTTAGCTGCACAGATTAGGAATACATCCTTAGTACTTTACTTCTAAAAGCCATTAGCTAGCTGAGCTGGTTCCAGGGATAGCACTTATGCCACTACAAAAGAGCACAAATTAACTGCAGTAATGCTCTTCTGTCCCAGATGACAGAAAAGGGAGGGGGGAAGAATGCCAAAGCTAATGAGAGCACATTTTGTATTTTTGCCAGAACAGCATTTCCTCTGCGAGGTTTAGGACACAAAAAAGCTTAAAAGAAAAAAAAAAAAAGAAAGAAAAAAAAAAAAAAAGAAAAAAAAAAAAAGAGAGATAAACAGAAAGGCAATAAACTGGAGAACCTCAGACTTTTGTTACAAGTGCCTTCTGTTTCTGTGGAAATGGAAACACCGTCTGAGTTTACCTGCGGAAAAACAGGAAGATTTTAACAGCTGAAACTTCTTTCCTCCAAAAGAACGTTTTAAGTGGGTTTAAAACAGGGCCAACAGAATAAAAGTAGCTTTTAAAGGCAAGTTTATGTCATGCAATACCATGAGGCTGACTGTGACAGGAGGAAGTGCTGAGATCAAAGAATCACAGAAAGGCTTGGGCTGGAAGAGACCTTAAAGCCCAGCTTGTTCCAAATTCCTGCCACGGGCAGGGACACCTTCCCACTATCCCAGGCTGCTCCAAGCCCCATGCAGCCTGGCCTTGGACACTTGCAGGGATCCAGGGCAGCCACAGCTTCTCTGGGCACCGTGTACCAGGGCCTCCCCACTCTCTCAGGGAAGAATTCCTTCCTACTATCCAATCTAAACCTGCTCTCTGTCAGTTTATACCACATCCTCAGCTTTCACCTGAACCCACACATGCCCAAACTAGGGACCCTCTGGCCACTTCCCCACACCCTAACCTGAACATCTGTGTCTGCCACCAGCTTCCACACATCCCCAGAGCTGAGGCAGGAGGTGGCTGTCACACAGTAAATCAGGGCCAAGGGAGATGGCTCCAACAGCACGAGTTTGGTCAGCTCCGATTACGGGAGCACGCGGAATACCGGTACTGCCACTGTAATTAAGGCCTCTGCTCCAACACAACGAGTTTTTCCGAGGAGAAGCTTCCTGACTGAAAACAAACCGCACAGAGCCAGCAAGGACACGGCAGCCTCGCTTATTTAATCCGTTCCTAAGTAGAAGGAAGGCTTCAATTAGCCCTGCCTTGGCTGACACCTCGTTGCCTGCACGTGCTGTGGCCACAAAAGGCGCATCTGACCGGAGTATGCAGCCCGGACTCCCAGCCACCAGCCTGCCGACTTCCTACCGGAGAGCCGGGAATGGGATTGAGCAACAGCACCCCAGCCTCCTCCCAGAGTGCTCACTGCTGCCTGTGCCTGCGGTGTTTTGATTCGCACCCCAGTAATGCCTCTGCTCCTCCGTCCCTCCCTGCCAACCCCAGCCTGACAAATATCTTTGCATAAGCACCAGGCAGGGAATATTTGTTAGTCAGCTCCTAATTACAGCTGGAGGTTTGGACCACGTGCTGCCCAGCCTGACCAAAGGATGTGGGCAGACAGAGCAACACTGGATGCGTGATCTCTCAGAAATCAAAAATCATGAACTTTTGGATTTAAGAGCTGAAGTAAGTGAAATTAAAAACACATTCAGGCCACACTCATCTTACCACAGCTCCCCAATACAGTCTGCATTGCATTTATTTCCACATTGCCACACTGAAATTTTTCTTTTTCCAGAATGACAGCAGTTGGGGGAGGGGGGAGGGAGGTTGCCACGTATAGCGTCTGCAAAATGGATGTATACATACTGTACCACCAGCCCTGAGAGATCAAGAGGAGTGGCTAAACAGCAGCTAATTATAGCTTCAGCACAAAAACAAACAAGGCAGCAAGTCAGAGTAAGAACAGCAGCATTCCAGCTTCCATTGCAGAGATGGAACGTAAAACTACCGAAACAAAATGGGAAAAGACCGATTGGAGGCTCAAAAAAGGTACGATTTTACAGAAGCCCAAAGGGCTCCAAAATTCAAGTTCAAGTTTCATTTAACCCAAAATACACACAAGGTGTCGTGTTCACTTTGCTCACTTAGGCAAACCGATTTATAAAAGTTTCTGCAAACATCTAGGCACGCTCCAAGCAGCAAAGACCTCACATGAGACAGGATCCACCCAATGGATGCTGCACATGAGCTCATCACGGATCCCTGTAGGTCACCAGCTCCAAGAACGTGCAAGGAAATGTCCTGTGCTGACACCCAAGATAATTAGGGTAAAATAAGTGCCCAATTCCCTGCATGCTGGGGCTCATCTGGACATATTTCATTCCTCCACTTGGCCTCCTCTCAACCTCAGATCCCTGCATGCCTTCCAGAGAATAAAATGGGTATTTTTTTTTAAATATTTTGTGAGCACCTGGGTGCCACCAAAAGGTACCCACAGCATTAAGACATGAAGTCTTGGCAGGAGCTGTCTGGAAGCAGATCCCAGCATGGCAATTGTTCTGGGAGCAGGCATCCATGAACAAAGGCAGCACGGAGCCCTGGCACAGCTTCCCAGCAGGCTTATGCAAGCCTCGGACAAAGCCCCCAGTATCAGCACAAACTGAATGCTGCTATTATACATTAAGGGCCCTGCTCTTGGGCAAGTCCAACCATAGGGCAGAATCCTCAAAAATTATCTTATCAACACCAACACGCAGAACCCTTGGACCCCTGCAGTACCTAATCACATGCTCTTCCCGATACGGCACGGATAAATCTTGATGAGCAAGGAGAGGCAAAGGAAACACTCAGAACACAAAGAATTCTGGGTGACTTTCACATGCAAATTTCTAGGAAATACAACTATTTCCTAATAGAGAAAAACTGTATCACAATCACCACAGCAAATAGACCAGAACACCTGCTGCTACATCAGTTGGTAGAATCCTAAATCTCAGATCATGCTCTAAGGGCAGGACTAAAGCGTAGAGCAGGCCTGCTAGTACTTGAAAGGGAATGCCTTTCACTGCCTGGGATGCAAAGAATAGAAGCAACAGAATTGTAGAATCACAGACTCATTTGGTTTGGAAGAGACCTTGAAGATCATCTCATCCCATCCTCCTGCCATGGGCAGGGATATCTTCCAAGAGAGCAGGTGGCTCCAAGCCCCTCCAGCCTGGCCTGGGACACTTCCAGGGATGGGACAGACACAGCTTCTCTGGCTAGGGTCTCACCACCCTCACAGGCAGAGATTATCTCTTAATGTCTAATCTAAACCTAACATTCTGTCAGTGTGGAGCCATTCCCCCTTGTCTCTTGTAAATAGCGTCCCTCCACCAATCTTGTCAGCTCCTTCAAATACGGGAGGCCACAACTGGGTCACCCCAAAGCCTCTCTTCTCCAGGCTGAACAATCCCATCTCTCCCAGCCTTTCCTCATAGCAGAGATGCTCCATCCCTTTAATCATCCTGTTGCCTCCTCTGGACTCTCTCCAGCAGCTCCAGGTCCCTCCTGTGCTGGGCCAGCTCTGCAGGTGGGGTCTCACCTGAGCAGGGGCAGAATCCTCCCCTCGCCTGCTGCCCATGCTGGGGGCTCAGCCCAGGCCAGGGCCAGCTGTCACCCACCAGCACCCCCAAGTCCTTCCCAGCAGCTCTGTGGTGGGAGCAGCTGGTGCAGGAGAAGATCAGATGGAGACATCTTTTTATCGTGCAAAGTTGTGTATTTGGAAAAAGAGACAAGCAGGACCCCAAAATCCTTACTCAGAAAAGGGCTCTGCAGACTCCCTTTGAGCACTGGAGTCACAGCCGTGATTCCTGCCACACCAGGCAAACCACACACAATAAATGCTGTGATTAGGTTTATCTCCACACCACCAAGCACTGATGGAGAAATACAAGGCAGGAAGTGAGTGAAGTGTCACCTCAGCAGACCCTCCCCTGCTCAGCGATTCAGACACAACTTCTAAGGGTAAGAAGAGGGTGGGAAACTCTGAGTAGGCTGGCCATGAGCAAGAAAAAGAAAGATTTTACTCTAAGTAAAAAAATTTCCAGTGCCTCGCACTGCCCTTTGCTAAGGTCACAGGAAGGATGGCAGAGTGAAACCACAGTTTAGGAAAAATGCTGTGTATCACTGTTTCTCCAGAGGAAGCCTCATTCCCTGAGCACAAAGCCAACCTCCTAAGCTTTCCAGAAGCCAGGAATCCTGTGCAATAGCTACCGTCTAATCTAGCGAATAAAAGAGCAGACCTGAGCAGGTCTTTCAGCTGCAATAAGCAGCAATTTTCTCCGCGAAGCTTTGGCACAGAAGGGACTGAGGTGAGAACAGCCTGACCACACAGCATGGCCCCAGCAACCCCAGGCCAGTCTAGACCGCCCCCTGCACAACAAGCAAAGTTATTCACCCAGTGCCAAATTTTGGCAGCTGAAAGCAGCCCCAACACAAGCTGTGCAGGCTCTTGGTGCTGTCCCAGGCTACCCATAGCTCCACGCCAAAGCAGGAAGAAGCGGCAGCACTTGGGTGCTTGGGAATGCAGTAACCAAGCGGGACAAAGGAGTGGGACAAAGATAATGCTGTTTCATTTATCACTCAGCAGCTGTGATTTCAATTTCCCTTGTTGATAGGGGAAAAAAAAAAACAACAATTAAACAACTAAAAACCTAGTACCCCTTCCAGGTTTGAGGAATTGCAAGATTCATGCCGTGCCAACGTGGGCTAGGGACAGCTATATTCCAAGCAATCTTGAAGTTTGCGTCTAGCTAAAAAATAATAGCCAGTTAGCAAACAGTGTCTCTAAAAAATAACAATCAATCAGCAAACACGATTTCGCTTAGCCAGATGAGCACCTTCCCCAAAATCCTGAGGAAAACATCATTCCGCCCCACCCAAGCAAAAATAACCAGAGACAGGCGAAAACCCCGTTTCTAATCCTCTCTGCCCCGAAACTAGGTAATTGTGGGGAATAAAGAAAGCAGTGTATCAATAAGAGGACGCATTCACGTTCAGGAGAAGGGTATGGGCCTCGAGTGGGGGCCGAAGAGAGGGCCTGAGCACCCACCCTCACATCCCCTGAGCTCGGCCAGCATCCCCTGAGGCCCGTGCGGGACCCCCAGCCCGCACCCGCCGGACGAGGCCCGGGCCTCGCTGCCTCACAGGCCGCGCCGGGTCACCTCTCTCTCCACCGCATACCGGCCTCGCACACCCCGCTCACCATCGCTCCTGCCGCCGCCAGCTCTTTCGTTCCTTTCCTCCCTTCTTTTTTTTCCCTCCTCCTCCTCCTCCTCCTCCTCCCGCTCCCCGCGGGGTCCCGGCGCGGCCGCGCCCCGCCCCGAGGCTGCCGCTCCCCGCCGGCCCCGCCCCCGGGGGCGGGGAGGCCACGCCCCCTCAGGGCGGGGAGGCGGCGGGAGAGCAGCGCCCCCTAGAGGCGGAGGTGAGGCCACGCCCCCTCAGGGCGGGGAGGCGGCGGGAGAGCAGCGCCCCCTAGAGGCGGAGGAGTGAGGCCACGCCCCCTCAGGGCGGGGAGGCGGCGGGAGAACAGCGCCCCCTAGAGGCGGAGGAGTGAGGCCACGCCCCCTCAGGGCGGGGCGGTGGCGGGAGAGCAGCGCCCCCTAGAGGCGGAGGAGTGAGGCCACGCCCCCTCAGGGTGATGGCGGCGGCGGGAGAGCAGCGCCCTCAGCGGGAAGGAGGCGGTAAAACCTTGAAGAGTGAGGTGTTTTTGTTAAAATACAAAAAAAAACCCAACAAAAACCCGACCAAAACCGCACAAACAAACAAACAGCAACAGCAAAGGGTTTGTAATCCCGCCCTGGTTATTAATTATCTGGGGCTGGAGCCCCTCTGCTTTGGATCCAGCTTGGGAGAGCACAGAGTATCCACTTGGAGAAGATCCTGGGGAGATGAGGCCTTAGAGCTCCTGCCAGTGCCTAAACGGGCTCCAGGCAATCTGAGAGGAACTTGGGACAAGGGGAAATGGTTTCAAACTGCCAGAGGACAGGGATAGATGGGATATTGGGAAGGAATTGTTCCCTGGGAGGGTGGGCAGGCCCTGGCACAGGGTGCCCAGAGCAGCTTTGGCTGTCCCTGGATCCCTGCAAGTGTCCAAGGCCGGGTTGGATGGGACTTGGAGCAGCCTGGGATAGTGGAAGGTGTCCCTGCCCACGGCAGGCAGTGGGTACAAGACAATCCTTAAGGTCCATTCTAACCCAAATCACTCTGTGATGCCGTTTGAGGAGAGTTTTTGCTCTGTGCGAAATATAAGGCAGGAACTACTGACCATTATAGCATTATCCAGTCTGTTCTTTCTGCTAATCCATGGATTAAAATCTACTCTATCCTGGGTGGATCAGGTGGGACCTCTCATCACTCTCACTGCCCACACCCGTGGCTGACAACTATTTACACCACAAGGACCCCAAAACCAGTTTATTGGCAGGAGAAGGATTTAAGGGTTGCTGTCTCGTGGCGCTATTGCATAAAACTTAACCATGGGAAGAGTGCCGATAGCCAAAGTGCCCAGGTGTTCAGGAGAGTTTTATTAAAGCTCTCTGTGTCCCCTGGCATTAATTTTGGCCTCATGAAATAAATACAGTAAGCAGAATATAGCTTGGGACCAGCCTTGTACAGAACACATCCTGTCTTTGGAATTTACAAATCTCTGCAGTCTTTTAGATGGATTCTGGACTGGCACTTTAAAATTTTGCTCTTAACCTCCCTCGCTTTTGTCTCTACACTCTTTTGAAGCAGATACACCAGCATCAGCTCCTGGCACTTGTAGTTTGCTGCGTTACAGGCGGTGACTGTTTGTCTGCTGTCACCGTGCCATCCGAGCTGTCTCCTCACAGAAGATGACACCTGGCGTAAGCCAGCAGACAGCACTTTTATCTCGAGCAAACCGCCCTCGGAACCGTGCCTAGACATCAGATGCTCTTTTTAGCAGAAAAACTAACAAACAGGTCTGTTAGTAACCCAACACCGGTCTCACAAAGTAGGTCTTCTTCCCACATGCTTGCCAAGACAGAAAGCATCCACTCAGAGAGCCCCAAAGGAGCTGTGTTCTCCCACTCTAAAAACCTCTGCAAACCCCAGTGACCCCAGCCCTCAAGAAAAACGTTGCTCTTTGGAAAAACAGCCTTAAGACCCACATTTATGTATTCTAAGCAACATCTTGCTCTCGAGGGGGTGAGAGGAAATCTTGTTTGCTCCTTCAGCCCTGTGAAAAGAGTATCTTGGGATGCATCACTGCGAGCTTTGCTAATTTTCACGCACACCTTCACGCAATGCCAGGAAACAAGGAGCTGGGATTGTTTCATATGGCTAAAAGCACAGGTAGAAGGGAATATCTTGCTATGAATATCCAAGTGGAGAGGAAAAGCCACACCAGGGAGGGAGAGGAGCCATTTAAGTGAGGGGACAATGGTGGCACAAGAGCAAATGAGTGAGGGCTGGCCCTGAACTCATTTCCATTTTTCTTTGCTCTATCACACAGCCCAGGCAGAAACTGGTTTTCCCACTATTCAGATGAATTTTTAAAGTAACAGAGTAGCTTGGCTTCTGCTCACAGATGGCAGGATTAATGCTGAGACTGTGCCAAAGTGACTGCTCTCCCAGAAAAAAGGAATTGCCTTTCCCAGGAGAGGCCAAGCATCACCTGGCCAACATTGCCCATGCTAAAACAGAGCTCTCACACCTCCTTTAAAGGACTGCTTGGACGGGAGCTGGAGAAAGAAAAATCCAAATGATTCATGGTTTTGCAGTGCTCCAAGATCCTGCGAGGGGGCTGGCATTACCCTGTGCATTGGTATCACAGGTCACACATTTGTGAGAGAAAAGCTGTCACAGACACCAATCCAGCGGGACCAATGGGTTCATGTCCTGATGCAAAAGTCGGGTCTGAAAGCAGCTGAGTTTGAAAGAAAGGAAAGATTCTTTCCTTTGTGTCTTCCCACAAAGAAATGGAAGGGGAAATTATAGCTACTTTCTGAATGGAACAAACCCCTGTTTCTCCTCCCACTTTCAGCCAGGGGTGCCTGTCTGTGAAGGATGGCTCTTTTCCAGAGGGTGAGAAGAGCATCACTCAAAATGCCTTCGGGGCAGCCTGAGGCAGCCAAGGCCAGCCAGAGCTGTCCTCTTCTGGGTGCAGTCCTCCAACGTTCCTGGGCTTCCTGGGAGTGTCCTGGAAGGTCCTAAGAGGTCCTAAGGCATCCCAGGATGTCCCAGAGGGGTCTAGGGGAGCAGTACCATGGGTGTCCCAGAGGTGTCAGAGGTCCTGAGAGGTCCAAGGGGGGTCCTGTGTGGTCCTGGAATTTCCTGGAAGGGTCCTAGAGAGGGTCCCATGGGGACCTTCCAGGACCCACACCCAGGACCCCCCCATGTAACCCTCCCAGAGACCACCCCAGGACCCCCTGGGACCCCCTGGGAGTGCCCAGGGAGGGGAGCCGTGCTCTGGAGGGGGTGACTTTGGGATGGAGGGAGGTGACTTTGAGATGGAGTGTTAATGATGATGATGATGATGATGATGATGATGATGATGATGATGATGATAATAATAATAATAATAATAATAATAATAATAATAATAATAATAATAATAATAATAATAATAATAATAATAATAGTAGGGTTTAATGAACCGAGTCCATCCAAGGAGAGGAATTCTGCCTCAGCCACCGGATCGGCTGCAGCACACCTTCCCTTCTCTCCCCTGATTTATCAGGGGCAAAACCTCCAGCGACCTCGTTCCTTCCCCCTCGTGTGGGTGGGAATCACCCTGGGATGGGTTCCGTGCCAAGCGCCCGCATTCCATCCGGGGAGCAGCCGCTGCCGTGTGCGCTTCTGACCTTCCCGACCTGCCGCAGCTCCTGTGGAGGTGCCGATACACCTCCTAGGAATGTACTCCCGCTTTCCTGTCCGCGGGGTCCGCAGCCACGCTCCCCCATCCGCCCAGTGACCTCTGGGACCCCCAGCCACAGGCTGGGGACACGGGCGTGGTGACACTGGGCTGGGCACACGGGGATGGTGACACTGGCTAGGGACAGGAAGCCAAAGCATCTCTGCCCGCTGGTGCTGGCCCGCTGTCGTGCGAGCTGGCAGCGACACCGGAGCTTCCTGCCCCCGCCACAGCCCGACAGCCGCTGGGGACACTCGCCCTGACACCCCGGGGAGGGGCTGGGGGCAGCGGGGATTTGTCTCCAGGGGAAGGAAACCCGGCATACGGGGCTGCTCCCCACGGGGAAAAGGACAAGGAGCGCCACACGAGCTACAGCGAGAGAAAAAAACCCACCCTCAACCCCCTAAAAAGGTAAAAATAAAAGATCAGAATGTTCGTCCTGGTCTCTGAGAGATGCGAATCAATAAATTGCCGCTGCAAGAGGCATAAAACGTCGGGAATCGATCCGTGAAATGCCAGATTTATCTAAAAATGGACGCATCGTTTTGCAGAGCTCCCGGCCCGGCTTTCCCAGCCCTGTGCGCGGAGCGGCACCACCTCAGCGGGAAGCCCTGGGGCCTCACTTCTCCTACCCGCTAATTAGGAGCCGTTTATTAAGCTAATTAATCGCTGTTTCATTGTCCTTGAGCTGCCTTGGTCCTCCGCACAGGCCAGCACGGGCTCGGAGGCTGCGGGTGCCGAAGGTGGGATTTCGCCTCCTAAAATTGCGAATATCCGAGGATTCCTCCCAGACAAAAGCTGCCAGGACCGGCGGCTGTGGCTGGCTTTGGGCTCCCTTAGACTGGCCCCGACACGGGGGGGACACGGTGGGGACACGGGAGGGACACGGCGGGGAGCACAGGGGACATGGGCTGGGACACTCTGGACCATCAGTCTCAAGTTTCCCCTCTCCGGCTGAAGCTCGGATCATCCCGGCACCAAAACACCCCTTAAAACGCCACATTTCTCCCTCCCTCTTCCCAAAAGTGCAATTCCCCAAGTTATTTTTAGGTTTTATTCGGGTTTTTTTTAGGTCGATTTCCCCCCTACATCGCCCGCCTCGGGGAGACTTTCACCGGCTGCGGCTCTGCCCATCCCCGCGGGAACTGGGTTTTTTTCCTGCATTAATACTGGTTTCGGGGTGCAGTGGAGGCTCAGATCTCGGCAGATTCTTTCTGGCAGATCCACTGCAGCCTCGTGTGGCAGTTCTGAGGGTAGATCCCATTCCCCTTGAGCGTTCCACAGGCTCCAGGTCGCTTCTCGAGGTCCAGCTGGAACCTGCGGGTGGCAGGAAGGAGCCCGTGTCACCCCCTCGGGGACAGTGGGGTGCCCTCCCAGCGCTCCCCCCGGCGCACACCGGTCCTGGTCGAGGTAGGAGCCGTTCTCCCATGTCCAGCCCGTCCCGGCCACAGGCACCGAGAGGCCGATCCAGAAGTTCCGGGTGGGTTTCTGCAGGCTTTCATTTAGGAATTCCTGGACCGGGAAAGGAGAAGTGATGGCGCTGGTTTGGTCACCCCAAAACAGGCTCTGTCCTCATCCCGGGACTGAGCCCCACCCGTGTCCCCCGAATTCTGCCACAGGCACCCGGGAGACTTGGACACAGCGGGGAGGGCTGGACCCAGGATTTTGGGAATCCCTTCCCCCTTCCAGCCCCTCCGGCACCACCAGCACCCCGGCTACAGCCCCAGGTCCATCCCACATCCCCAGCGCCATCATTTCCTTCACCAGCTCGTCCTGATCCCACGGAACCAGCAGCGCGGACCCCCGATTCCCGCAGTCCTCCCGGCTCTTGTTCCAAGGGTTCATCCCGTCGGAAATCCAGTAGCACTTGGTCCCGATCAGCCTCCAGCCCACTGCGCAGAGCCGGCATCCCTCGCTCTCTGCGGACACACGGACGGATCCCGGCGCTCTGAGGCACCGCCGCGGGACCGGAGGGAATCTCCGGTCTCCCTTTATTGGGGGGAGGCTTTAGGGAGCCCCCCGGGGGCTGCGTTACCTCGGGGCGGACACAGGATCCTCCGCAGCTCCCTGAGGATGCCATCCCAGCCCAGACGGGCAGCTTCCAGTGAGGCGTTCCCGTAACCTGCGGTCCCCTCGGGCTGCCACCGCTGTGGCACCCACCAGGAGACTGGGAGAGGGGGAGGCCGAGCCCGGTCAGGGAAATCGGGGCTGGGAAGAGGTGCCCGGAACCCTCTGCCACCCCGCAAACTCACGGCAGAGCACGAGGGCCAGCGCCAGGGCGGCCGTCAGGGCCCCGAGGAGGCGGCGGGGACAGCGGGGGGATGCTGCGGGGACCCTCTGGGATCCTTGAAATCCAGATTCTGCTGCTGGAGAAGGGGTATGGAAAGAAAGAGCGGGCTCAGGAGCACCTGTCGCCTCCCCGACCCCCCAGAGCCCAAGGCAGGAAGTCCCGAGGTGAAGCAACTCGGTGAGACCACCCTGCACAGGAGCACGAGGAGTTGGGTGACCCCAAAAACCCCTTCTGCTCCATCTTTTGGGGTCACGGCTCGGGGGAGATGGGACAGCAGACAGCCACAGCGTCAAGAAAAGCCCCCCCCAAACCCGCCTCCCTCGAGCCGTGCCTCAGTTTCCCCACGCTGGGCAGCTCTTTGCGACTCCTGGGGACCTCAGCGGACACAACCCTCCAGTACCTGCACCCCGCCGGGGTAGGGAGCTCCCCACAGACCCCCGCTTGCCCCGTCGGTCTAAGACCACGTAGCCGTCCTCGTCCTCCATGTGACGGCAGAGCCGGGGTGGCACAGGCTGGGGACACGGGGATGGTGACACTGGGCTGGAGACACGGGGGAGGGGACAGGAAGCCAAAGCATCTCTGCCCGCTGGTGCTGGCCCGCTGTCGTGCGAGCTGGCAGCGACACCGGAGCTTCCTGCCCCCGCCACAGCCCGACAGCCGCTGGGGACACTCGCCCTGACACCCCGGGGAGGGGCTGGGGGCAGCGGGGGTTTGTCTGCATGGGAAGGAAACCCGGCATACGGGGCTGCTCCCCACGGGGGAAAGGACAAGGAGCGGCAGCACCAGCTACAGCGAGAGAAAAAACCCTCCTTAGCCCCGGAAAATTGTCAGAATACAAGACCAAGGTGTTGGTCCTGATTTCTAAGAGATTGGAGTGTAGCCCTCATCACCCTGGGCTACCGTGGAAGTCACTGCCGGTTTGGACTCAATTTATCCATAGGGATTGAAATGCACAGAGCGCCGACACGGGTGTTCAAACTGATGGAAACAACGCCTTTTCCATAATTGTCTGGTTTTGAATTGCCCAGGATCCCCCTTCTCCTACGATTTGAAGGGTCTCAGTTGAAGGAAAACACAGCTTCTTCATGATTTTGGGTGTTTCAGTTGACCGGGAATCACCGTTTTCCATGATTTTCGGGTTTAAGTGGAAGGAGGAAACCTTTATAGAGCCGTTTGGTGGGGTTGAATTGAGGGAAACCGCCCCATTTTTATCATCGTAAGGTTCAAACTGAGGGAAAACACCGCTGTCCCTGGTCTTCTTCCCTTGAGGGGCACCTCTTCATGTGCCATTTTAAGAGCTCCATCGAGGGGGATCCTCTCTTTGAAATGACCCCCACAGATGAAAAAGATGTCCAAAAACCCCCATAGTGGTCTTTCTTGAGAGAAATTGAGGAGGAAACTGCATTTCCCCTCATTTTAGAAGGCAAAATTGAGGAAAAATCCCTCTTGGTTCACTTTTTATTCGGGATTAAATTGAGGGGAGAGCATTCTTCTTCATAATTTAAGGGTCTAAACCGAGAGGGAACCTCTCCATCCATTTTCTCCCTCGATTTGAGGCTTTGAAATGGTGACGAAAGGGAGTTTACCCTTGGTTTAATCCACTAAAAACGGGAAAAGGACGCGGAACATGAGGCTGAGCTGCTGGTTTGAGCTGTGTTTACCCGTCTGCGTTCCGAGGGCGGACAGACACCGAGGGCGGACAGACAAACAGCCCTGAGCAGGGCTGGCCTGAGGGGCAGCGAGGGGAGCGGAGAACTCCTGGAGGCTGCGCTTGTCTCCGCAGGTGCTGCAGCAGCGTCCGGGGAGTGGAGACGGCGCGGGACTGAGCTGGCAGCGTCCTCTTGAGCCTCGGTGTCCCGCAGGTCCGGGAGCGGCAGTGACCTCTCATCATGTCCCTTTCCGCTCCCCGTGGGTGTAAAGCTGTTGCCGAGGCCGATCTCCGAAGGGCGATTTTGGCACCCGTGAAGGCTCGGGATCGAGGTGCTGCATGTTCCAGGCAGAGAGATGCCGGCTGCGAGCTGGAGGAGAGTGAATTCTGCTCCATTCATGGGATTGTGAAGGAGCTGCTGCACCTCCAGGAGGGGCCAGCAGCCGGGGTTCCACACTTGCCTGGGGCGCAAGAAGCCGCTTGTCCTACGCCGGAGGATGCCACTTGGGAGCGTGCAGTGAGTGAAGATGCGGAGAATGGATTCTGCAGTAACGATGGGAGTGTGAGGGAGCCCCTGGGTTCCCAGGGCACATCAGCAGCTGGCAATGTCCACAAAAGAATCCTCAGAAGATTGCTGGGTGAGTGCAGGGCCTCTAGGGAGGGGACAGTGTCACCTCCCCAGGACAGAGCTGGCAGGTGTGTGGCTGTTTCCCCATTTCTGGATGAGGCCTCGTGCTCTGCTCGGCCCCATCAGTGGCTGGAAAGAACAGCCCCAGCTGCCCCCAAGCCCGTGCAGGTCTCCTGCTGCAGCCTGTCCCCAGCCCTGTGTCCCTGGCTGTCCCCAGCCCTGTGTCTCTGGCTGTCACCACACCTGTATCCCTGGCTGTCCCTCCTACCCCTCCTGTGACCCTAGGGCCAGCTCTGGTTTATCCTAAACTGTGGTTTCACTCTGCCATCCTTCCTGTGACCTTAGCAAAGGGCAGTGTGAGGCACTGGAATTTTTTTTACCTAGACAGAGTAAAATCTTTCTTCTTCCTGCTCATGGCCAGCCTACTCAGAGTTTCCCACTCTCTTCTTACCCTTAGAAGTTGTATCTGAATCGCTGAGCAGGGGAGGGTCTGCCGAGGTGATGCCTCACTCACTTCCTGCCTTGTATTTCTCCATCAGTGCTTGGTGGTGTGGAGATAGCATTTATTGTGTGTGGTTTGCCTAAACATTAAAAGGAAGGGAGAATTGTTTGGATTCATGCCTGTGACTTGCATTAAACAGGGAGAAATGGAAGGATCTGCGAAGTACATGGAGCTGTTGCATATGGCAGAAGATCACTTCCAGCAATCTGTTGCCCTGCCAGAAAGGTAAGAGCTACTTGAAATTCATGAGTATCCTATACTCTGTCTACAAATCCTTTAACTGACCTTTAAAATCCTTGTTATAAAAAACCTGAGCCCTTTTCTCCATCACACATTTGACATGGGTGCTGTGGCCAGGACATACGAGTACCAATTCCTCTGGAACACTCCACCAGGAGAAATTCTTGCTCGAGTAACTCTTCATCTCGGTTTTGTGAAATGCTGAGCTCTTCCAAGTGGGTTGAGAGGTGACTGAAAAGCATTATTTGCTTGGTTGACTGTGGAAAGTGTAGAGAAGTTTAATTGAAAAGCAGCCCCAGTGAATAATAAATACAGAGTAACCTGTCTCCTTTACTCAAGGAGCTGGTTGTAGATTTCTCTGAAAGATCAAAGCCAAAAAATAAATCACTACAAAAATACCTGAGGCTTTGCCAGCTCACAGTATCCTGACTGTTAGTTTTTGAGTTTCCAGTCTGTGCTCTTTGGGATCTGGCAATCTTAGTATTTACCAAGGCAAAATAAAGAAAAAGAGCCATGACAAATGGGCTTTGGGGCCATCAGCTGTGAATTGCAGGGACTGTGTCCTGTTTTAGCCAATTCTCTGTGTAGGTCTCTGGTACTTCCCCCAGATTCATTTCCCTTTTGGATGTGTTTGCACAGAAGGAAAAATGGAGAATTCACGTGAAAACCTGAATGCAGAGCATGTGATCCAATTGAATCCATTTCAGTAAACTGATTTTTTTTCTTCTAGCTCTGCTGAAGTGAGCCCAGGTGATGAAATCCTGACACTGCTACAGACAACATCCATTGATTTGAAGGAATTTGAGAGAGAAGCAGCTTGTCTTCCTGCAGAGGATGGTGAGCTGGGTGGGGGGAATTATTCCTGTTACAGATGATTCTTTGTGAGGGGAGAGGGGGAATGTTGACAGCTGTGAAGAGAGAGCAAATCCAGCCTTCATTAAGACTAAATACTGGATTGGGTCTCTCAATTTAGTGTGAGCCTTTTTCTTCTTCCACTTACTGGCCAAAGGATTCTCAGTGACTAGAATGGCATCAGTTTGAAGCTGTAGAATGTTGCACTCTGCTGCAGCCCTGTGGTTGATTCTGTGATGCAGAGAACCAGGGTTTGAAGGTGTTCTGCTGAGCAGGGGCCTGAAGCAAACCCATAGCAGTGAATATGGACTTGCTTTAAATCAGCTTGGTGCCACTCTGACACTGGTGCAGGTTAAAGAGCTGCAAGCTGAGCTGCTCTCTGTCACTCAGTTTGATTTTGTGGTCTTCAAAATCTTTCTCTTTAATGCCAAGAATTCTTCCACTCACTGTTTCATGTCTCATCCATACAGACCTCAAACTTCTGAGGACTTCTAAGTTCAAATGTCCCAACTTCAATCCTGTCTTGAGAGAAATCAATACAGCTTGTGCCTGTGTCAGGCTTATGCAAGCATAAAAGTTTTATTTATTTAAAAATATTTTTGTATTTCAGGGCATCTGATGAATCCCATGTTACCTTTGACGTGGATTCTTTTACGAAAGCACTGGACAGAATTTTAGGTGAGATTGCTTCTTTATTTGAAATAAATCCCGGCACTGATTTCTTTGCTGTGGTACTGACACAAAATAACACCCAGGGGCAGACTCGGAGGAGCTGGATTCTGATGATCTGGATGAAGAGGAGGAGTTTGATTTCTCAGATGGGGATGATGAAGACCTGGATGCTGGAAACCAAAGGCAGGAGCAGAAGGTGTCTCCTGAGGAGCTCCTGGGCAGTCTCAGGTCGTACATGAATGAGATGGACCGTGAGCTGGCACAGACCAACGTTGGGAAAAGTTTCACCAAAAAGAGAGGGGTGAGTATGCCTTGAGCTCTGATTTGTAGCAGTAACTTCCAAACAGGAAATGTGCTGAAAGTGGCTGTTCTGAGTGATGTGATCAAAACCTTCCCAGGTGCAAGCAAAGTGGGCTGTAGTTGCACCATAATGAGGTTTTTTTCAAACTAAAGCTTACTTACTTTGAATTTGCACATCTTTCCCAAGACTTGGTTTCAGTGCCCTGTTTTTAGCAGTAAGGCAAGCAGCTGCAGCTCCCGTAGGAAGCTGAGCCAGGACTCAGCAACACTTTCTGTCCTTCCCTTGGAACTTAATCTGAGTCATGGGCAGTGGTGATTTTTAGCTGGCATGAGCACTTGGTGGCTGAATTCCTGTCTGTCAAGACTCTGGAACATGCTGGACTTTGTTGGCTGCAGAATTGTTGTTTCTTTTCTCTTGTGGCTTGTCTTTTTTTCCTCCTTAAATCTGCTCATGCAATTTGATAAACCTTTCTCTTTGGACTCGCTGCAGGCAAGTTCTGCTGAAGCAGCCACATCTGAGAGTGCTGGCCCTGGTTCTGGAGCTGAGGATGCTGAGCTGGCACCTGTGGATGTGGACATGAACCTGGTGGCAAACCTGCTTGAGTCCTACAGTGCCCAGGCTGGCCTGGCAGGACCCACCTCGAACATTTTACAGAGCATGGGGGTGAATTTACCTGAGAACACAGATCTCGCTGGCTCGAGCAGCCGAGCAGAGCAGTGAGAGACTTTGGACAAGACGTGGCTGGTGGGGAAATGAAGCACAGGTGGATGAGCAGGATGTGGAAGAGGAGGCCAAAGGTTTTAATTTCCAGCATTCTGTTCATTCTGTGTCACTTCAGCAAAGTGAATTTACCTGCAAAAGCCTTCTGTTTGGACCCTGTCTTGGATGGAAATGAGATTTTCCCAGTGCTAACACATTTTCAGAAAACTGAAAAATGATGTGACTCAAATGAAACTTTTATTAAAAAACCTCTCTTCCATTTTTCCAATCAGTTTGATCCAGTTTGTCACATTTCTAAAATGTCCTTTTACTCACTGCTAAGTGGTTTCAGTATCTGGGAAGCAGTTCTTGTTCTGAAAATGCTGCTGCCTTCAGGGGGAGGTGGGGAAGTACCACGTTACAGGAAGAGTCTCATGGATTTGGGAACGCTGGTTAAATGTTGGGCAGACATTTAATCCTTCCCAAAAGCACCATGCTGCATTGTAACAACCTCTGACAATTACTCTAGGAGCCTGTTCCTTATTAAGCAGGAGGATTTGAAGAGTAATTGGATCAAATATGTAAATATTGCCCAGAAGTATTTTTAAAATTTATTTCAATAAAAACAGAAATACAACTTGATTATTGGGGTTTTTTTTTTTTGAGGATATATATAACTTCCTGAGTGAAGTACCAGTTCTTGGAGTGAAAGCATTTTCATAATTGGTCATTTTCTGAATTCCACTATTGCTGAGTGTTGGTATCATGCCAGCAGTAGCTGTATGGGAGCCCAGGCTGGACAGTTTTGGGGTTTTTTCAGTGAAAATGGGGCTAGGAGGCATGCATCATGCTGCTTTCATGTGGAATGAAAAATCTATTATAGATACGACAACTTTTGTTTCAACAAGACAAATTTGAAGTAAAATACATAGAAATTCTTGATTTACACACATGAGCAATGCAATCCTGCTGGGTCCAAATCTTACTAAGTTTTCTTTCTTTTTTTTTTTTTTTAATGCAGCAATTAATCAGTTGTCCTCCATTGATATTGTCAATTGATATTTGTCAACAGTTCAGGAAGAGTACTGGCAGGTTGGACAAGGATTAGAGATGGACAGCAAGAGCTGGGAGGTGTACAGAAGGTTCTGCTAGAGTTCAAGGAGTTTGGACTGCTGAGAGGTGAGGTGAGCTGCAGACTCAGACAAACCTGTGCTGGAAAAATGACATTAATGGGAGGTTTTGAATACAGACAATGAGCAGTTAGAGGTGGAAAACAGGTACTTGAACCTTGGAAAGGGTTTATGTTTGACCACAGAAGGTAATTAACACTGAAACTACATAAAATTCTCCACTGATGAGCAGTTAGATCAAGTTTAGATAGTTTAAAAGAGACCTGAGTTTAAAACATGATCACATTCAACTGTTGTGTGGCCTGTGCTATACAAAAGGTCAAAATAGATTGGGGAACTCTTGCAGTGAGTGAAGAAAAAGCCTAAGCTGAGGTTCAGCACAAAGCTGCTCTTTTGGAAACACTCCAGCTGACCTTGCTGCTTGGATAATCTCACTTTTCCATCAGTGGGACTGGGATTTCTCTGGGGCTGTGCTCATTCCAACCACTGACATTTGTTCAGCAGCTTCACAGTGGAGACCTTCAAGGCTCTGGAGGTGCTCACAGCACAGTTTGCCATGGAAGAAAAAGCATTGCCTCTTCCACTGCTTTGAAGTGACACACGAGGCATCTCTGCTTTTAATTTTGAGAGTATTTTTAATGAAGGAAGCCTGATGGAATTAATTAGGGAAGACAAGGGCGGTGTGGTTCCCTTTCAGCAGATTTCTATCCAAGTATATTCTGAAGCTGTTTAACTGGTATCACATTCTAACACAATTTATTCACTTTGCTCACCTCAGCATCTGCCTTTTGTTCAGCCCCACTCATCCCAGCACTCCTGACCCTTCCCAAGCCCGTGGTTTTCTTGTTTGTGGCTTGACCCCTGGCAGCCCCAGTTCTGAACAGTGGAGTTGTTGATGGGTACGCTTCAAGCATGAAAACACATAAAGGATCTTTCATCTTCCATCTATGAGATCAAAATTAACCCCAGGGGACACAGAGACCTTTAACCTCTTAAAACTCTCCTGAACACCTGGGCACTTTGGCTGCTGCCACTCTTCCCACTGGTGAGTTTTATGGAGTAGTCTCAGGAGTCAGCAGCCCTCAACTCCTCCTGCAAATAAACTGGTTTTGGGGTCCTTGTGCTGTAAGTGGATGCCATGAAAGATCACCTGCACCCCTGACCCTCCTTTCCAAGGCTCCAGCACAGGAATCTCCAGGCACGTGGTAGTTGCAGTGGTGGAAAAGCATTTTTAAGGAATGTTTACACAGCTCCTGCTGCAGCTGCTTCTCTCACTCTCTCGAATGAGAAACTGGCTTTTGTTTTCCCTAGCAGGGGGACTCAGAGCAGACCCTTTGCACCACCTCAGCATCCCCTGGGATGCTGCAAAGGCTGCAGAAGCAGCTGCCCTCCCCATGGACATTTATGTCTTCAGACTGGAACTCAAGAGCATCTGTTCTGGCAGACCTGAGGTGGAAATCTCTTTTGCCAGCTTTCTTTATTCCCCTAGGAAAACTCCTTGCCAGGGAGGGATGTGAGGTCAATTTCATCTTCCTCATCCTTCCCCAGTGTTCTCAATCCCTCCTCAGTCACCTCAGAAAAGGAAACCTCTTCCCTGAAGGAGAAAGAGTTTTAAACTGAGGGATTTTATCCCTTATTGTCTGTGTTTAAACTGGGAGAATCCCCATTCACCTGCAATATTAAGGGTAGCAAGTGAAAGAAACCCTACCTTGGCCATTATTTCAGGGATATCAATTGATGGGGAATCCCCTTATTCTCGCTTAAATAGAACAGGGAACACCATGATGTGATTTTATCGGTTTGAAATGAGAGCAAACCCTCCATTTTCATCATCTCTGAGTTTAAATTGACAGGGAATTTCTGTTGTGCCTTATTCTTTAGGGTTTAAATTGGTAGAAACCCCCACTGCTTCCATCATTTGAGGGATTTATATTGAGGGGAGAAAAATAGGCAGCAAAAAAGAGGAGGGGGGGGAGAAAAAGGAGGCAAAAAAGAGTGGAGAAAAAAGTCAGGAAAAAAGGTGGGGGAAAAGGTGGCAAAAAAGGGCAGGATAAGAAGGGAGTGGGAAAAAAAGGTGTGGAGGAAAAAAGGACAGCAAAAAAGAGCGGGAAAAAAATGGGGCAAAAAAGAAATGGGGGAAAAAAGCAGAGGAAAAAGGCTGAAAAGAGTGAAAAAATGGAGATGGCCTAGTGGTGAAAAGGTGACGTTTGAGAAGCAGGAAAGCACTTAGAAAGGTGAGGAGAAAAGGGTGTGAAACACGAGTTGAAAAAGGACAGGAAATACGAGGGGAAAAGAACAGGAATCCCAGAGACCCCCTCACACACCCCAGGCCCCCCACCCAAATCCCACAGAGCACCCCACACAGCCCCCAGGAGAGCCCCTCCAAATCCCACAGAGCACCCCACACAGCGCCCAGGAGAGCCCCTCCAAATCCCACAGAGCACCCCACACAGCCCCCAGGAGAGCCCCTCCAAATCCCACAGAGCACCCCACACAGCCCCCAGGAGAGCCCCTCCAAATCCCACAGAGCACCCCACACAGCGCCCAGGAGAGCCCCTCCAAATCCCACAGAGCACCCCACACAGCCCCCAGGAGAGCCCCTCCAAATCCCACAGAGCACCCCACACAGCCCCCAGGAGAGCCCCTCCAAACCCCACAGAGCACCCCACACAGCCCCCAGGAGAGCCCCTCCAAATCCCACAGACACCTTGGTTTGGATCCTTGCAGTAACACACGGTAACAACTCAGCCTCTGGAAACGGGATAGAAACAACCGGCAGGTGCAGGAGTCGGTGCCTGCTGTGCTTCCAGGCTGGGAATCAGCTGTGTGGGGCCGTGCCATGGGAAAGAATCCCTAACAGCTCCCAGGTTTCTGGGCTGGGGCTGGAGCTAAGAAGGAAAGGGATTAATCCAGGCAGGAGAACGTCCCACCGTGTGTTACTCCTGTGAAGTGTGGACGGCTGTTTGGAATAGAGCCTCTCCTTCAGCCTGACAACGCTCCCAGAGGGAATTTCACAAGGGTACAAGGCTGGGAAGTGAGGAGCAAAGCTGTTGTGAAGGTGAAGCTCAGTTCATTCACAGAAATCACATAGGTCACTTGACCACTGTGACAGGCAGGAAACAGGAAATGGGAGATTTCCAGTAAAGTCTTTGTAATTTGGTGGGGAAGAGGAGTACCAATACCAAATGGCTGCAGGGATGGTGGTCTAAATTAGTTCAGACCAATTTCCCTTTTTTTTATTGGTGAGGGTTATTAACCTTACCTGCAGTTATAAGGCCAAATATTTACAGTTCTGGGATATATTCTAGTTTAATCTAGCTGTCCTCCATGCCACATACTCACAGCAGCCATATTTACCTATCACATGATGTGTGAATTTGCTTCTGTCCCTTTCCCAAACCTCACCCTTCCTGGTTATTCAGCTTCTTTTAATATGCTAGTAGAACTTCTGTGTCCCTGTGCAGCACTTCCATGGATAGAAACAGTGGAACTCTACCTAAAGGATGCTACCTACTGCTGAGCACAGTGGATGTTTTATCAGCTTTCCATCTGTGGCTAGGCTGAAAAGTGAGCAGGACTGAGATGGGAGCTGAAGGCTGGGGCAGCTCAGTTTGCTCAAGCAGTGCCTCAGACTGAACACAGGAACTGTACCTGTGTAATTTACAGGTTGTTCTGACAACCTGTCTGCTGCAGCTGCCAGAGGTGAGCTGCTCCTGGTTCCTTCACAAAGGCTTGCTGACAAATGACTTTCACCAGGTCAGGTTGTCAGGGTGTTCCACTGAGTGCCTACATCCTCTCAGGCCAAACACCAGGCTCAGTGTGTGTCCACAGTGTCTCAGAGCTTGTTTTTAGGTGAAACAAGATCTTCATGCAAAAGCTGTAAGCCTGAAGTCAGACTTTGCTGCCATCCACAATGAATACCCCTCTGGACAGGAAAGTGTGGCCTTTCCACCCAGAGCAGCCCAGGTGATGGGAGAGCACGTGGTGAGTGGATTTTCTACCCACACTGTTTCCAGATAAGATTTTTCAGAGCAGTCAGAGATCAAACAAGTTGTGTCGTGAGGTTTGGTTGCTTCAATCCTCTGCTGGCATGGTCTCGGTTAGAGATCAACATGAGTTTTATGCCCTGCTGCTTTTGGGAGGTAGGTGGAATGCTGTTCTCAACCTGCTAACCAAAAAGTCTGATTAATCAGATGAATGCTCTCATTCTGTATCCTGCTGAGTGGTAATACCTGTGAGCAACTGCCCCAGCTGGCAGCTTTTCAGTGCTGGGTCTTGCTGTAAATCCCTAAAAGCAGAGGGGTCCCAGTGATTTATGCAAGCCAAGTGTTCCCAAAGAGGATTCAGTTAAGGGAATTCTTGAGAGAAATATGTTGCTCTGTCCCTCTTTCCTGCCTGGTACATTTTCCATGGGAAAGCCCTGCTGTGTTTTGGTGAGGAAGCCTCTGTCAGGAATTGCCTGTTCCTTCTTCTAGGTCGCTTGCCTTAATGGAGCATGTCCTGTCTTGACTGAAGTTCTTCAGATTTCTGAGGCAAATGCAAGTGAGGGCAATGTCCCTCACCTTTTCTGTCCTGCTCACAGCTGGGTACTGCCTATCATCACTCCTGCTTGCTTAACATCAGGAACGGAGGCCACCAATGCTGCTTCATAACAAAGTCAAAACGATCTGGATTAAGGATTTTATCAAACAGTTTAAAATGTAATGCTTTTCCAAAGATGTGATTATTATCTTGTAGTTGTTCTAGCTCTACCAAAAAAAACAACTCTGAGTAGATTGAAAGATTTTTTATCTTATTGGTAACTAAATCACCAAGAAGGGTGTTTATATGTGGAACCACAGCCTGAAAGAATCCCCTCCCAGCCTCCTGAAGTGAAACCTGAACAAACACAGCGTGTCTCAACGGTGTGAAAGACTTATTTTTTTTCCTTGCTGCTCAGGTGTCAGGACTCCAGATTTTTACCACTGCTCACCTGCAGTGACTCTTAGCATCTTATGCAATCTTAGCATCTGAGCTCTGACCAAGCAGGCAGAAAGGCCTGAATCAGCAGCAGCTCAAACATCCTTTCATCTGTCTCTTCTACTGAGTTTTCCTTGCCCAGATGGTCTCCTTGTTGCACTTCTTCCTGAGAAGTGGTACCATTTCATCACTAAAATCAGACCAGCTCCCCAGGCAAGGCCCAGATTTGGCCTCAGGGTAAGAGGCACTGATCCTTTCAAGACTTTTCTCTATGTGCAGTTCTTGTCATAGCAGTTCCTGTGGCACTCACATTATCTGTGGTCTAAAATGCTTGTGTTAGGTCTTGCTCTTCCCCTCTCTACCACCAGATAGCTCTGTTCTCTCTTTCTTGGAACAGAAGTAACTGTCTTACTGGCGAGGGAAATGTAGAAACCCATCTAACATTTAACAAAAAAAAAAAAAAAAAGAAAAAAAATTGGATATTTTATATGAAAATAGAAGATTGAATAGGAAGAGACAGAAGAAGAAGAGAGCAAACAGGCAGTGGCTTTTCTTCTGGTTTTTGATAGCTCTCCCAGATCCATATAAACACAGACAATAGAAAG
This sequence comes from Poecile atricapillus, assembly GCF_030490865.1. Classification (NCBI taxonomy): domain Eukaryota; kingdom Metazoa; phylum Chordata; class Aves; order Passeriformes; family Paridae; genus Poecile; species Poecile atricapillus. The sequence continues at coordinate 5,381,626 of NC_081254.1, forward strand.
TGCCACTGTCCCTTTATTTTTGTTCTGGGAAAAAGGGTGCATTCCATGTCCATCCAAGATGGAAGAAATGGAGGAAAACAGGACATTGGTGCCATGGGGTCAGTGACAGCTGGTCACAATAAGTCTGATGCTTTGGAACTAAGGATTTTATTGTACATTTACTTCAAATCATGGGATCCCAGAGGTGATCCACTGTACATGGGACTGTCAGATCAGTCTAGAGACCTCTGTGGGTCAGTGTGTCCGAGTGCTATCCTCGCTGTAACAGAGCCCTTGCCTCCAGGGGCTTTGGAGGCTTTTCTGTGGAGCTTTCACAGTTCTGGTGAAATCACAGAGTGGATGGAGCCCTGCCTAAGCTGTCTGGGCAGTCTGCTGCTGAACCCACTCCCGGATCAGCTGGTGAGCAATGGCCTGTTTGGGAGGGAACCAGGGTAAACAACTACCATCGTCCTGCTTTGAAGATCTGGGCTCTCTCTTGAGACCCTCCACAATCTCCTCCAGGCCAAACCAACGGGCTTCCTCCAGTTCCAGGGTGTCCACACTGATCTGGAAAGAATTCAGAGGGCACCAGCTTCTTAAATCAGCTTTGAACGTGGGCAGTGGTACCTTGCCTGTTCTTGCTTCCACAGAGATCCTGTGTTACATCCATGCCTGAATTAGGCACTGAGGCCATTCCAGGGAAGGATATCACTATCCACCAGTATTTTGTTGTGCTGGCTTCCCTAGGGAAGCCACAAACCAGCCCCTGCTCCGTTGTGGCAAAGGAAAGTGGCCGAGCACAGCAATTAACGTGGCAGAACCTGCACGTTCTATGGCAAATTTGTGAGGGAAAACCCTCTGCAAAGTTCAGAGGGAAAACAACAGGAGTGTTGGGCTCTGGGCTTGTCTATCCAGTGACCTGAGCCAAATCTGGCACCCTGCAACAGAAGATGATGGGATTGTTTCCAAGTTTGTCCTGCGCTTGCAGAAAAAGCCAATGAAAAATTGCATTTATGGAGGGTTTGATGCTCTCCTGACTAAATTCTGCGAACCGAAGGAGATTTTGCTGCCTGAGGCCGGCAGTGGAATGGCTCAGGGGAGCCCGAGACGCTCACCTCAGCCCGCTGGGCTCCCACCAGGGCGTGGCAGGCTATCATTAAGGAGCTGCTGGGGAAGGGCCAGTGCTGGGAAGCCGAGTAGCGGAGCGACTCCACCTCCAGCCCCACCTCTTCGGCCACCTCTCGCCGCACTGCCTCCTCCACGTTTTCACCTGGAACCAACCAGAGTTGGGCAAGGACGGCCCGGCCTCAGGGCAGCCAACCGTGGCCAGGAAAACGCAGACAAGGCTCATTCCCACACGCAGGAGCTCCAGCTGTGCCGACCAGGAAACACTTGCTGGCGGGATGCTCCATTAAATTCACCAACCTCTGATAAACACAGGCACCAGAGACACTTTTGGCCCCATCTACATACAGACATACATACAGGTGGACAGAACAATTCAATTTTAAGCCATTTTCCCTCCTGTAACAAGGGGTCTGTAGTTTTTCTTCTAAGCCAGGCTGCATGAGCCACAGAATGGATTATGAAAGGGTCAGAGGTTATAAACCAGCAAGTTTAAAGCTTATGTTTACTATCAGGGACCACCTATAATTCCCATTCCCTTTAGGTACATAACAGCTATTTTGAATTCTGTCTGCATGCAAACGCCGATCTGCTTTGACCTGATGTTTTTTTCCCTGGCTGTCACAGAATCACAGACTGCTTTGGGTCTGAAGGGACTTTAAGGATCATTTAGTTCCAACCCCCTGCCATCAGCATGGACATCTTCTGCTAGACTGGGCTGCTCGAAGGCTTGCCCAGCCTGGCCTTGAACACACCTGGGGGTGGGGACCAGATCACCTGAGTCCATCCTTCTCTGTGAACAGGCATTTGGCTGCTGTCCCCACACCCTGCCTGCCCAGAACCCACTTACCCACGTCACAGAAGCCTGACAGAGCCGTGAACATCCCCGGGGGAAACGAGGGCTGTCGGGCGAGGAGGCAGCGGCTCCCGTCGGACACCAGGGTGATGACCACTGGAGACATCTGGCACGTGCACCACCAAAGCAAGAGAAGCAGCTCAGACTAAACAAGTGAAAATTTTTGCTTTTTGCTGGCTGGTTGGCCATTAAAGACAAAGTACCCAGCTGACACTGTTGGTCCCCAGGACCGAGATTGATGAGAGACAAACTGTTTTCTTGTGTTCAGGCTTACCTGTTTATTCTTTCCTTATCTATATTACACATGTAAGACTACAAGGAGCTACATACAATAAGCTCTCTCTATGTACACTAAGAATCTCTCCAAGGCCTTTCTATTTACCCAATAATCAAATACCAAGTCACTTATTTTCTTTAGTGACACAGCGACCTGACACCTGTGTGCTGCAATGTGGAAGTTTTTATCCAATCACCCATAATTACCCAAAAACCCTTAGAAGAAGATGAAGAAGGAAGAACAACAAGAAGAGACAATGCCCCAAAGTTTCCATCTCGGATTCACTTATCAATATAACCAAAACTCCAAACTCTAACTTTTTCACCCCATGACTGAAGATAACTCTATCTAACTTATACACTCACATTATTAGGTTTTTTTACTTAACTTTAGAAGCTGTCTCCATGGCTTTAGGCTAAACTCAGTGCTCTCTTGGGTGCCAGAGCCTGTCAGCACAGATAAGGGAATATTTTCTGTGCCTGACTCCAACACCCAGCTGGGCACAAATCCCTTCTCCTGCTCACCTTGGCTGCCAGGTGCTCACCTGTGGGTAGTAAGTGACTCCACTGGCATGGCAGACGCGTTTGCTGCCAGCTGGGTTCTTCTGAGTGGGCTGCCCCGTTTTGCTGCAGTACTGGTGGGACTCGTGCCACTGCAGAAGGGAGTGGGCCTGCCAACACAGAGGAGCACAAACCTCATTTACACCTAAGGGGAAGAAATAATTCAGAATGGCCTCCCTGAATAACGCTTTGCGCGCAGTCGCGGGGATAAACTCTGATTATCTTCGGAAGCACGGGCAGTGCTTTGAGAAGCGGCAGGTTCTGCAATCCATGTTTGCTGCCTCTAAATTTGAGTGTGTCTGGGGGAGCTGGGCAAGAGCTGTCTTTTATTGGCACATAATGGGAGTTGTATGGGGAGCTGGACTATTTCTAAAGAGTCTCCAGCCCTGAGTATTTTCCTTAAAAATAGCCCAGGCATCACCAACATTATAGAGCAGGAATGGAAACACGAGCTATTTCTCCTTATGGGCCAGGACAGCTGATTTTCACAGACAGGTGCTCTCTTAGGCCTCCCAAACACAGGGCACCTGCAGAGCACCAGCTTATGAGGGAGAGGTTTCAGAAGAGCAGCTCTGAGAGAAGATGTATTTATTTGTTTGTGATACCCAGTTTGCCTGATGGTTGTTGAGCTGAGGACAAACTGGGATTGCTGTGATTTAACACATTTCAGCTCAACGGCCTAAATTACTGCAGTCATTTTTATGTCACTTGTCTGTTCCTCTTTCCCTTGCATCTTCCTTTTGGGACCACAAATTTGGGAAAACTGGTGTGATTTATATAGTGTGCCTAGGTTCCTGAAAGCGTACAGCAGGTAATTCTATAATATTAGATCATAAAACAATATGGGAGATGAGGAGAAGGGATGGTGTTAGAGATCACAGCTCCCCTAAAGTAAAAAGCCCTGTCCAATACCGAAGCCAGCAAAGGAGAATCCTCCCCGTCCACTACAAAGAGAGCTTTTCGTAGGTCAGTAAATGATCCCTGCAGCTCTGACTCAATGACTGATTTATCCAAGGCTCCTGTTAAAGGAAAGGGAAAAAAAAAAAGAAAAAAGAAAATTTGATCTCATAAATTTCAGCTATTATTGCTATTATTCCAATTTTATGCCCTTTGCTGTTCTAATATATAATTTCTGGGAGTTCCCATGGAAGTGAACCACATCAAGGGTAGCATTCCCAAATGTTAGTGGCCTCCCCCAGCCCACCTTTCCTAACGCACGCAGGAGCAGCAGTGCAGCCTGTGGCTGTGACCTGCCACACTCATAACAGCTCCTGCAGAGCCTCCACCCGGCCCTCCTTGCCAGGACAGGTTCTCCCAAGGATTAGGGATGCTGGCCTGGCAGCACCTCCATCCCAAGTGCATCAAACTGGTGCTGGCACGGGTGGAAGAGGAGTCATCCCCACCTAAATCCAGCGCAAAGCGCGGTCTGTGCTCGTCCGAACAGCCGATCAGCACCGACTTCTCTATCCACTGCTCAGCCTCTTGGAACTTCTCCAGAATCCCTTTCATCTCTAAACAGCAGGGAAAGGGGAAGAGAAAGCTGTGGTGAAAGCAAATGCATACAACTGTGGTGCTCTCTGGATCTTCAGGGCACTGGTAATCTTGGCTCAAGGCAGAATGCCCCTGTGTCAAAGGGGACCAGACAAGTGGTCCCACCCAGGCAGAAACCTAAAATCTGGCTTTCCTCCTAAGCTGTAGGACATTTAGACCATGTCAGGCTAAAGATCACAATGTTGTAATGCTTGGGGAGAAGCTGTCCATTGGTTTTGTCCTGCATTAAGCAATACTTTTCTCTCAAAGAAAACTTTTCCTACATTACACCAAAATAGATGTTTGTCAGTAAGACCTTGTTTATTTTCCTGCCAACCCTCTCTCTTCAAAGGGTACAGTCCCAAATGTTTAAACCTGATCACCTCAGAACAGATCAGGCTGATACCATGTGTGATCCACCAGGTGTTTCTTTCTGGATGCACTGATTTCTTCTTACCTGCTGCACTGAGCTGTGGTACCAAATATTTCTTCCCAGCTTTCTGCAGGAAGGGGGAGAGGTTGTGAAAGAGGTAGAAAGTTCCTGAGGTCTGAGCTTGTCTACAAAGGCTGTCATCTTCCTTTAGCTGATTTAAGTATCTGCAGTGAGAAAATGGTTGGGAAGATTAATTGAAAATCATGTTGAGATTATTTCTTATTTGGAGGCATTTATTTTGCACAGAGCAGGGGGGTGCTGAATGGGAAAATCAGATTTAAGGTAATCCACGTGCCTGGGGAGTTTCCACAGCTGAGTCACTCTTTGGTGGGCTGCAGCTTCTAGTGAAGTTTGTGTGGCAGAAAATACAGCAGTTCTTACCTCCCACATGAACACCCTCAAGTTTGGAGATGCAAGAAGCTCAGTAACCCAGTCTTTCAATCCACAAGGTCTGCTGTAAAGGCTGCAGGAAACCTCGATCTTGCCTTTAATCCCCCCAGTCCCTCCCAGCTCAGAATATTCTGTGAATTTGGATGGCTCCAAATGCTGTTTTGGCCGAACTACTGAGCACTTCTGATGTTGAATCTGGTTCACATCAGGCTACATGTGTTGTGTTGTACCTGTCACACTGATGTGAGGTGTAAAAACCCCAAGTTTTAGGGCACAGCCTGCTGGAGCTGAGTTAGCAAAAAAAAAAAAAATTGGAAAAAAGGGTGTCAGCCTGTGCTCCTTTCAGGCTGTTTAAAGAAGTATTTAAAATGAGGTGAGCAGCACCAATTGAAGTCTGGTACTGTGGGAGCCCCCCAGCCAGGAGAGGTAATCATTGACAGAGCTTCAGTCAGAGAGAACCAGCTCTTGCCTTGGCTGTTAGCATTTACAGAGCTCACAAAGCATTAGTGTGTGATGGCTGAACTGTTAAAGGATTAACCCCCTGATCAGGGTTAGCTAGGGCTGCTTGTGCCAAGCTCTGCCCCCCAGTGCTCAGGGACCAGATGAGAACTTACCTCATTTTTCTCACATAGGTGGAGTGCAACCTGCAGACAAGGGAGGAAACCCTCCTGTGCAGTGCTTGATACACTGCAGCCATAACCAACACCTACAGCTGGTGTCTCTGCCTGAAAAAAAGAGGCATAAAACGTAATGCAGCAGCCCTGCAAGGCTGATTTAAAAGGTGCAGGTAAATCTCATTCTCACAGAGTCTGTGGAATCTGCTTTCTAAAATGAGCACTTCAGTCACACTTCAAACTCCATTTCAGGACAGTTTTAAGACTACTTAAAAACACCTCAGTTTGTTTCCATCTCTGAGTGTGCACAGACATTACAGAACTTGCTTATAGGACTAGATCAGACCTTCCTGTCCCAAACCCCTAGAGAAAAGGGCAGAGAAGGTGGCTGCTCTTTTGCTGGTTTCCTACACAGTTGTAATGTCCTCCACCCAACCACACATCCTATTGCAGCACACGCTGCATCTGTGGGAAAGGCGCTGATGCCAGGAGAGAGCGAAAGGCAAAATATCAGAATTCCCTGAGTTAGGGGACAGCAGCTGCAGCTGAATGCCCGAGAGCCTGAGGCTTTGGCTGGGACGGCTGAAAACTCGGAGCTGGAGACAGCAAAGGCTCCACACCTCGAGAAGCCGTCCCAAACTTTGGGGAGTTCCGTTCCCAGGGGATTGTCCCCACTTACTGCGCTGTGTTTTCCCTGCTCGCTGCGCCGGGATCTCGGGTGACCTCTGGCTCTGCAGTGACTCCGCTGGGCTCCAGGCACTCTTCCCTCCCCGGGAGTGCTGGGAATTGTAGTTCTGCTCTGGATGCACTCCCGGAGTTTGTTCTTGATCTTCCTTACTTCCCCTCTCCTTTCTCCTTTTCCTTTTCGTTTCCCCCACTCAGAGCTTCTCTGTGTTTTGTATCCACAGCACAGGAGCGCTGTTTAAAGGAAAGGACCAAAAGTCCTCGAGCAGGAAAAGATGCCAAAAGCTGGATTTATCCAAAGGCTGAGCCAAATACCCACAGCTGGATTTATCAGCGAACAGCTCTGATCAGAGAGCCAGGGCACGTCAGAATAATGACAAATTGCTTTCATTCCTTTGCAAGCAAACAGATTCCTCTCGGGTATTGAAAACTTTACCCTGGGTTGGAGCCCACCTGACTATATTTAGCACAAAGAGAATTTTATAAACATACAAAAAGTAAATGTTTTCAGGGCAGCCTGCTGCTCTTTGGTCATGAATTGAGCCGTTCTAATCGAGAATTCATGTCATGTAATTTGAGAGCATAGCTTGTAAAGATAATAAACAGAATATCCAGGGAAATAGTACTCTTGTTACCAGAGTTACTTACAAGTTTAGGTTTAATTATGCTTGACTGCTATTTTTATGCTTCCTGAAACAGAGCAAGCCCAGTCTTATTAATCCACCGGGCTAATTGGATTAATGGACAAAACACATCTTCCCTTAATAAGATAAAGGATTGAAATATAATCTCTAAGGGAAGTATCCACCCTGCTGTTAAAACAAACTTAACAGATTTATTGACCCCAACTGCCCCCAGATACAGATCTTGCAAGAAGAGCTGGCTTTAGAGGGAAGCAGCTGGAGGAGATACTTGGGATATCAAATTTTGGGACAGCCTCTCCATCTGGCTCAGCCCAGAGCAGCCAGGTGTTTGTCACAGGAAGGGTTAAAAGCCAGGGCAGGGCTCTGGCCTCTCCTTTTCAAGTGAAACCCCCATGGGCTGGATTAGCCCAAAATGTGTCCACCTGGCCCGTGTGCCAGGGGAAAAGAGGCAGAGAAAATGAGATTAGAGCCAGCACTTCTGCTGCTGGTCTGAGCAGAGGGAAGCCAAGCACTCCATGAGAGATTCCTTCTGCAAGGCTTCACACATTAACTGCCCCATCAGATATTTCTGCAGCACGTAAGCAAGGGGCATGGTTTTGAAACAGAGGCTTGCTTGTCACTTATTCACTTAATCTTTTAATTCAAGGAGCACAAGTACCAGCTGTTGGTTTGGCACTTGAGTTGTTTCTCTGTAAGTATTTTTGGGGCTCTGAGTTGCACCTGTAAACTGTTTTATATCAGTCCCTTGCAGACATTGTACCCTGTGCTGGGAGCAATCCTGGGAGTGAAGTGAGGGCCTAGACACAAAAATGCATCTCTGACAGCTTCCTGTAGCTTACCAGTTTGAGCTTTGGCAGGGCCCCAGAGGAAGTGAATCCCAGAAATTCTCCTGATGCAGAAAGAGCAAGCAAAGAGGTTACAAGCAGTGGAAACATCATCTCTTACATGGACAAGATCAAGGCAAATCTTTGGTCCTGTGTGGCTAAAAATTCTTTTTTTTGTTAAATCCGGGTTTGTAAAATACTCATATTGGGGTTAAGAGTTGGTAAAAGGTTTTTCCAAGCCACAAAAGCGGCTGGAAAATGTAATTCCAGGCTAATAATGGTTATACTACTAATCTTGCTGCTTCTTTCTGTTTTGTGTCTCTCCAGTTGCCCCCAATAAGCAGAAATGAGCATTAGAATTGCTCACAGCTGGCCCTTGTAAAACAACTGTTAATTGCCTTAAACACATTAAACCAGCAAATTCACATCGAAAACTTGTGGTCAAGCCACAAGGAACTTCTTGGAAAGAAAAAGAGTGTCCTTTTTTTAGGACAAGCTTAGGGAAAGACAAACCACTTCTTTAAAGAGAAAGCTAATGAGTAGCCTTCCCCCATATCATTAAATTTTAGAGGCAAACTACCCAAATCTGGCTTTTCTCTGAAGTTAGAATCGTGTCTATTATGTATTAGACAGCTGGGCCTTTCGTGGATTGATATAAATATAACTCACCTGTGCCTTAAAACACTGCACAGCAGGTCACTGCCTCCAAAAAGATGCTGAAGGTGTGGAAAAAGTTCCAAGAGGACCAGGAGCACGACCAAGCTTAACCACTGCAAAGAACTGGGTAGGCTCTGACTTCAATCTGTGTAAGGGATGGGCACGGGGTGTCTCATCCCATGCAGGAACCTCATTAATCAAACCTAACGAGCTGGAGCCTTCAGCCCCACACTGATCGACTTGTTGGTGTTCCCCACTCCCTGCCTTACTCCCTAAAAATATCTGGAGAGTGCAAAAGAGGACAAGAAACCAGCAGATCTCACTTAAAAAAAAAATCTGACTGCGCCTCTTAGAGCGTGTGAGGTTTAGCCAAATCTCTAGAAGCTGCTGTTAAATCTCTGGCTGGATGTTAGGGACTCTTTGGATAATGGGGCTTTAACTGGATGCCTCAGCTAGAAGCTTGGATATCATTCCAGCGTTTCCTGCTAGTTGTAGGAGTTGTATTTCTGTTGGAAGGCGACCAAAATGAGAGGAAGGGAAGGCTTATTTTTTGACGGATAGTTCCACTAAAAACTGGCCTTCTTCCTGCTCTGGCTCAGCAACACTCGCAGTGCTGGCCATGTGCACACATCTGTGTCCACAGCTGGACAAGAACCGACTAAATTCACCTCGTGCCCTTGTTTGTGTCTCCCGTGAGACTACCTGCATCCCAGCACCCCCCAAAAACGGGACAAAACACCCGAGGTTCTGTCTTCTGAGGAGCTGAGGTGACAGTCTGGGCCCAGGGAGAAATCTGAGGTGTGGGTCTCCAGCCTCCAGCTCCCTCTTCTGAACCAGGTGGTTTTAAAGCAGCTCAGTCACCCTGCTAAGAAATGTGTGTTACAGGGGGGGTTTGGCCCCTGTTATCCCTTTGCCAGCTCTCTGTTGTGGTTGTTGTGAAAGGTTTCCAGTGACCACAAATGCCTGCCTTTAAAGGGTGAAGATCAAAGGCTGGCTATGCTAGTGAGGAGGGTGATCCTTTACTTGAAACCCTCACCTAAAGCAAAAGGAAAAAAGGGCTTAGCAACGCCCCTGATTCCAACTTAATCGCTGGAATGAACAAGTAGCCAATTTATTTACCAACTCCTGGAAAGCAATCAGCAGGGCAGCATGGATCTCTCAGAGCAAGACTCACCCAAGGAGTTTTTTAATGTGCCTGAGAGCACACACGGGCCCTCCTAGCCCGGGCTCGATGGTCCCGGAGGTCTTTTCCAGCCTAATTATCCTGCGACGCTGAACCCTGGCAGCAAGGAGCGGGCGGTATCCCAGCCTTTTTCTGGCAACTTTCACTCCAAAAACACCGCGGGGTGTCCCGGGGCGCCGGTACCGGGGGGTCCCCCGGGCCTGAGGGACCCACGTGGAGGCGCGGAGGTGGCGGCGGCGCATGCGCGGTACTGCGGCCGCCGCTGTGACCGGCCTCACGTAGCGCGCGGCCCGCGCCGCCCGGGGGGGCGTGGCCCGAGGGGGCGTGGCCATGGCCGCCTATAAGAGGCGCGGCGGGGCCGGGCGCGCTCAGTCGGTGAAGCCCCCGGGCGAAGCGCGGAGCTCCGGTGCCGACCCCGCCCAGCCGCCCCTCAGTGCTCAGGTGAGGCCCGGCCGCCCCGTCCCGCCTGCCGTGGGGGTGGCTGGGCGGGCGAATCAGCGTGAGGGGAGCCGCGGGGCTGCGCGGCTGCTGTGAGGGCGGCGGTGGGTGGGGGCGATACGTGGCAGCGCTTCGCCGCCCCCCACCTTCCCCGCGGCTCGGGACCGGTGTCCCGGCGCTGCCGGCCGGGGTTCCCGGCCCTTACGTAACGGGAGCCGGCAGCCTCCGGAGGGGGGCGGGAGGGCGCCGCCGCGCCGGCTTCCCCGCGGCTGGCAGACTAAACACAGCCGCCGCCTCCCTCTCCTCCTCCTCCTCCTCTGCCTCCTCCCGGTCCCTGCAGCTGGGAGTTGTCCCCCCGGCCCGGCCCGGCCCGGCTCCCCTGCCCTCCGCCGGCGCAGGTGGGCTCCCGGGGCTGGAGGGATCCCGGGGCTGCGGGCGCACGGCTCCGCTCGGGCAGGGATGGAAAGTTACTCGGGATTGCACCGTGGGGAACGCGGCTGCTCTCGGTTTCACTCTCCGCTGCTTTGGGTTGGACTCTGCCAGCTGCTTTTCGTGGAGTTTTGCCTCTACCTTTGTAGCAAGCTGTACCGCTCAGTGGGTGTTGTGATAGCGTCCAGCCTGACTGGCAGGAGAAACTCCGACCTGGAGCCTTGAGCATGCTGGTGAAGATAATAAAAATGTCACGTGCACTTAGAGTAAATCTTCCAGTTTACCTGAAAAGCTGGCTGCTCCCAAAGGGAAGATCCTTCGGGATTGCCCAGCGTTGAGTTTCACTTTTTTTCTGTTTTTTTTCCTGCTGGCTTCAGTAAGAGGAGAATGCAGAGTGCTGAAGCGTTTACTTATAAGTAAAGGGTAAGCGCTCGAGGTTTCAGTGAATGAAAGGAGCCATTTATTTACTTGGTTACTACAAGTAAATAAATGCAGCTCCCCGCAGCGCCAGGGGCTGTTGGCTCGGGATGCAGACGGTGCTCTGCCAGGGGCGGAAAGTAAAGGTAATGAGTTCCCGGCTTGTCTGGAAAGCAGAGGCCTGCCTTTGGGGACAGGGATGTTCTCTGCACCCGCTGCTCCTCTCGGACCTTTGCTGGATACATTTTAAAGCCTTGGACCCAGCTGATTTGACCCTGAGTACTTCACACCGCTTCTCAAGTATGTGCTGACATAACCAGTACTTATTAACTTTCTTTCTCTTTGTTTTCCTCCTCAAGCCAGCTCTCTGACCTGTGCACATTTAAATGTTGTTCTATAATGAACGGCTTTGAAATCTAGCGGTTAAAGCTGTGATTTTTGGGGCTTGCACGTAGATTGCAAAGTGCCCAGTGCAGTTTGACAAACTGAAATGACAGGTGAGTTACACTTTGGAGGGAGTGAAGATAAACAGAGGGTTATAGCAGGAAAACCATGCTTCATGCTGAGGTTGATATAGATAAGGAAATCTTTTTTTCCTTAAAATAATATACTCCTTGGAAAAACCCAGATGATCTTTGGCATTATCCTGCTTTCTTTATAATCACTCTTAATATCTGAAAACATTCTGTGTATCTCTGTAGATGCTCAGCTAATCCTTGAGCAGAGTGATAGCCTCCTGCCTGTTGTGTCTAATAAGATAATTGCTCTATTCCTTGCCCACTGTTCTTTGCCTTGGCCTGGGAAGTTAAAACAAGTGGGCTCTGAGGGCTGTGTCCATTCAGTCTTAGTCTGGAGGAAATTAAGGGAAAACTCACTTCAGTTTCCTGCCTACAAATCTCTGTACAAACACAACTCCTCTGTATTCAGCTTGCAACTAAATGATAGGTAGAACACCCTACTTGACTTTGAAATTGATTCTCATCTCTGATTATTTCATTATATTTTTCATATATATATAAAAGATTAGAACTCTGTCATTAAAAGATGCCTAAAGCACACCCTGTTCTTTTGGCAGCAGCAATTGTAGAAAAATCTTTCTTTCACTGCTTGGGTCTTAATATTAAAACAGCCTTTGAACATGCTGGAGGACTTGGGAACTGGATTCTGTTGCTTCTGTCCTGTGAGACCTTTAAGCAATGATGACAGCTAAATGTTCTTAGTACTTATTTTGGGAAAGTTCTTTCCTTTTCAGTAGTATTTTTGGTCACATCATGTTGTGAGACTGTAACTTGGGTTGTCCTTGAGACAGGAGAGGTTTAGGGCAGCGAGCAGCTATTGCTTCAGGTTCCATCTTTTCCATTTCCCCTAAGCTCAGCTTAACTGGTCAAGGGGTTTTATTATTATTTTTACATACAGTGGGGTCCAGTAAGGATTGTGAGAATGGATCCATCTTTTAATCAAAAGTTAAGGATCTTGGTGATAAGAGTTTTGTCTCCTGGCCCTGCAGTGGACTTTATCTGGAGGAGGCCAGTTACTTCTTGCCTAAATAAAGAAGCTGGTTTGGAGATGAGTTAGAGCCCATTCCATGTTGAAGTGCCCCCTCAGTTTCCATTTTTTATTCTGTGTTCTGAATCCTGGGAGCTTGGAGTTGGCAATGAAGGAGCATCTTCAGTCTTTGGTCACTGAGTAGTGGGACCTTGATTGTGATGAGGTTGTGTCACTCTGTGGTTGTTTTCACTTGTCTGCTCATAGAGCAGAGCTGAGCTCTTTGGAAGCCCCCCCAAAAAGCCCCTCTAAATTACATCAGTTGAAGTGGGGTTTGTTGTGTGCTCAGGGGATCCTGTGCTGCACTTGGCAGTGCCATTGCTCCGCTTGCTGCTCCGTTTCCCTTCCATCCACGCGTTTGTTTGCTCTTTGCTATTCCCCCCCTTCCCAGCCTCACGTTGTTCTGCTCTGCCATGTTTTGCTGTTTCAGAGCTTAGTCAGTGCTCGTTCCCAGGGGAGGCAGGGAGCTCCCGTGTTGGAGCTGGCAGCTGGACTCCCACTTCTCCGCGTGGGCAGCGATCCCCTCCTCCCTGAGATGCTCGATTGCCATCTTTGCGGGACACGGCTGAGGAGGAGGGCGAGACTGACAGGAATAATGGAGAGAAGATTTTCATCTTGTTTTACTTCATGTCGCCAACGGGAAGAAATTAAAGCCTACTTATCTGGCAGCCTGTGAGTCCGGGAGCTTTCCAGCGTCTATATGAACTGAGCTGTGTTTTCTTTGAGTTGGGAACCTGTGGCTGATCCTGCTGCAGCGGTTGGAAAGCCCTGCTCCTTCTCAGATTCTTCCTAGAATGGGAGATCCAGTTTCTCTGGGCCGCCTCTTCTAGTTAGTGCCTGCCTAAGTGTGAGAAACTTTGTGTTTGTACCTCCTTGGAATTGCCCTTATTGTGTTTTGTGGCTGTTGCCAGTCTGCTCCTGCTGCGTGCCTGTGGAGATAAGGAGGTGGGAATAAGGGATACAACAGTGTTTGCAGAAGCCTGGTGCTGGAACAGGCTGCAAAGGCAGCTGGAGAAGAGGAAAACCAAGCTAGAACACTGTCACTGAGAGCAGTAGGTGGAGAGGAAACGTTTTCATCATCACCTTTTTTGGTGATTTTGTTTATCAGTTTTTCTTTGTGCTTTTTAAAAAGTCTCATCTTGACTAATAGCAAGGAAAGGAAACTTTCTGAAGCTTCTCTCGTGTTTCACTGCGTGCACTAAACAAATAGCTCCGTGCATTCCTGGTACTGATAAAATTGGCAGATATTTATGGCGTAGTAAAGCTGTTTGTGCTTTGTCACTGATTCGCAGATGTATTGGCTCGAGTGCTGGATGAGCAGGAGGCACTTGGCTTTCTGCAGGGTGAAATAGGAATTGAGTGGTGTTTTCAGGAAGAACGGAGGTGGACATCAGTGGGTTTTTATTAGGTATGTTTGAAGCAGTCTGATGCAGCTTGTTGGCTGCCTGTGGGGAGGAAGATGTGAGGAAGGCTGCTGTGGACAGCAGGGGCTGCTTTAGAGCATTGGTGAAGGGAACAAGGGGGACTCCAGGCTTCCCTCTCCAAATTCTCACTTTCAGGGGCAGAAAGAGAATTGTAATGTGCTAGGATGCATCAGCCCTTCAGTTGTGGTCATGCAGATTTTGGGTTTACAAGAGCTGGAAGTTGTGCTGCTTTCTGGGCTGGTGTGAGTTTCTTGTTGGTGCCAGTGGAACCGTGCTTGCCCTGTCCAACAAGCAGTTCCCAGAGGAAATCCAAACCCCAGAGCCTCTCCTTCTGCAGTGCTGGAGGTGCAAAGGAGAGGAGGGAGCTGCCTCCTGACCCTCAGGTGCAGTATGAGGACAGATCCTGCACTCTGGAGTCAGGGATCTATGTTCCCTGTGGTTGGGATGTTTTTTATTTGGGTGTAACATTTGAACTTTGCTGATTTGCTGTGTGAATACCACACCTGGGTCTATGTTGTTTGCTTGGTTAAAGTTATGCTGCTTTCTTCTTTAAACAGGCCGAACTACCTTGTAGCTGAGCTTGTTGCTTCTTTTCTTTCTTTTTTTCTTCATTGGTTGTGCTGTTGGAAGAGTTGTAAACCAGTTTCTGTTAGTCCACACCCTGGAGTTAATTTTTTCTGAGCAGATACAGTATGTGAGAGTTTAAGCTTCTGTTTGGGGGGGAAAAAAGCAAACCTTGTGAATTCCACGACAGCATAATTACTCCTAAAATATGCAGGAGGCAGGCAATGCTGGGCTGCTGAAGGGATCAGGATCCTGAAAGGCTGAGAGCTTGGCAGCTGGCCCTGCAGAAAGCACTTACCCAGGATCCAGGGACAGACAGAGCAGCCTTTTGTGTCAGGTGTGGAGCTTGCACAGAACTCCCTCTCTGGGCTGCCTGTGCAGGGTTTCCATTCAGACCCTGCTCCACTGGCATCTCTCTGACTGAAAAAAGGAAATTTGTTTTTTTTCACATTGAGTGGATGAACTTGATAATGGCTACTTTAAATCAGTGTTGTGGGCTTTTTTCAGGGTTTGATGATGTATTTCTTATTTTTTTTCAGTTCTTTTTGCAAAACAGCTCTACCTGCAGCATTGTCTTAATACCAAAAGGAAGAGTGCTGGTGAATACCTTGTCCCTGAGCTATTCTTCTTTCTCTTGCCACATGAGGCAGGTATAAAAGCCAGCAGGAGGGACTCAGCCTGTGAGAGCTGCTCGAGCTGTCAGGGTTCTGCTGCCTCAAGCAGCAGTGGCAGCCCCAGGAGACTGAGCTGCCTCTTCTGAAGGTGCATTCAACTCTCTGGTGAGCAGGGATTTTTCACCTGTTTTGTGTTTCTCTCACAGGTGTGTGGTGTGGTGAGAGCTGTTGAGCAATGGCGTTTCAGAAAGTTTGGTGTGCCCTAGCCCTGGGATTTCTGCTGCCTTTCTCTGGTGCCCACACGGACTTCTTCACTTCCATTGGTGAGGCCTGCTCTGGTGTAGCCAAAAGAGTTTCTTGACAGCCCTCAAAGCTCATTCTGCAACGATGTGTTAATCATCCAAGGCCCTAATTGGTACAGAACTAAAACCACTTCCTAGTTCTTACCACATTATTGGCTTTTCTTTGGGGAGAAATGGGATTTAAGTCAGTCCAGGGGTAGTCTGGTGACCCAGGCTGGGCTTTGTAGTCACTATTTATTGTTGCAGGTGTTGGAATTGAGAGTTTTGGTGCTGCAGCTGCCCAGGGTACAAAATGATTCACTGTGTCTGCACCCACCCTTGGGTGCTGGTGGCCTCAGGGTGGGCACTGCACCACTTTGTGCTGAACCACTTCAGCTGCCTGCTTGCAGGAGGTGAAGCAATTAGTAATTAATACCAGGGACCCCTTGAAGTAATGGATATCATCTTAAAAATAAAGCCCTGGATTAGTGTTGCGTATCACACACGAAGGCTTTGTGTGTATCTGTAGCTTTCTCTTTATTTGCTCTACATTATGTATGCTTGGATGAAAGATTACTCTGTGGCAAACGATTTCCTTTTCCAAATGAATCCTAAATTAGTTCTAATAATAAATATGCAGTATTACATTAATTTCCATGGCAACAAGCTTGGTCCAGCAGGAGATTTTTCTCCTTAAAAAAAAAAAATAAAAGGCCTTACTCAGATACTCTTTCAGGGTTGGTTAAGTAAGCGCAGAAGGACTTTTGGGGAAGGAAGAAAGCAAAAAAAGCAGAGGAACGCCTTTAAATTCTCAGGGTTTTGTGTTTCTCCTTGACTCACCAAACTCATTTTTTTTCTAGGTCATATGACAGACTTAATTAATACAGAAAAAGATCTGGTCGTGTCACTCAAAGATTACATCAAGGCAGAGGAAAGCAAGCTGGAGCAGATCAAAAAGTAAGCTGTTGGTGTCATACTGCTAATGGTCAATCGTTTGAGTCCACCCTCATACAAAAAGTGCTACTTTAAGGCTGATTAAATTTGTGGAATTTTTCCTCTGGGGCAAAGCTTAAAGTAGCAGGTTTTGCTGGGTTGTTGTTGTAAGTTGTTCTCTTTCAGCACTGCGTGGTGCATAAATAAGAAGAGACCTGACCGTGTGAGGAGCAGAGTCAGATTTTATCACAGCTAGAAATAAACATATTTTATCACTGAACAGGATGCTTTCCTTGCTTTCAGAATTATGCATAAATCTGTCTTTGAGGGTGTTGAAACAGTTCTAGGTGGAGGAGTGGTTTTTACTTTAGCCTTTGTGCATTACTTTCTGGTGTTCTGCCATCCGGAAGATCCTTCTTTGTCACTTAAAATTCAGATTTGCCATTGCTGCCAGGTTTTTGGAATGTTACAAGTATATTCTTTACAGTTACAAATTAACACGGGAGCCTGCCAGTTGGGCATCCAAAAGTGTTCAGAAGCAGCTTATTGCAGAAGTGTTGCAGCTCTGTTTTTATTGTATCAGAGGCACTCCCTGAGAGGTCAGGAGATTTTAAACAACTGGCACAGGGCTGTTAAACAACTTGGGGGGAAAAAAGTTATGCCAGCGTTGTTTGTTGGCAGCTGGAGGATATTTGGGAGCTGGTCCTGCAGTGGGAAATGCAGGGAGGGTTTGAAGTTGGTTTGTTCAGTCTTTGGCTTGCTCTGAGCTGGAGTTGGTCCCCAGCAGCACCTGGAGCTCCTCTGTTTTGGAGGGAGCCCCTCACTGGTGTGGCTGCTGGAAGAACCCCCCCGGGATTGTCAGAGAATGCAGGAAAGCAAGCAGGGACAGCCTGGGAAGAGCAAACGCAGCCAGAGGCACCGAAACAGCTCCCTGCCCCAGGGAAAGCCTGCAGCTTTCATTCAGGCAAACGGGATCCTGGAACAAGAGGAGCTCCAGCTCATGGGCAGAGCTCCCCCCAGGCTACAGATCCTGGATTTGCTTTCTTGTTGGAGTTTGGGATTCTCTGTGGGGTGTGGCTCTTTAACATCAATTTACCCTGATTGCAGGGTGTTGCTGCACATCTTCATGTTGTGGGTCTGCTTTTTTTTTGGTGGGGTTTTTTTTCTATTTTTTGTTTTTATTTTGGGGCACTTGGGGTTGTGAATGACTTGTGGTACTTAAGAGAAGTTTGAGCTGGAGCTGCAGCACCAGAAATTGGGTCTGGGCTCCTCGCTTGGGAGCGTGAGAAAGAACAACTCCATGTTTCTTCATCCAAGCTTTCAGCACAGAAAGGAGCTCTGTGGTGAGAGGCAAGGGGCATCTCACAGATATGTGTGTGTGAACCTAAAATAATTTGAGACAAGCATTGAACTGCCTTTTTATAAGCTTTAGAGGGGAAAAAAGGGGTGTTTGAAAGATTGAATAGCTTTGTTTTGGATTAGTCCTGCATGACAGCTCATAATGGAAGTGCTGGCTTGGTGCTTTGGGGGCTTGAAGGAAGGAGTTCCTTCAGCAGGGTTCCAACAAGGACTGCAAGAGCAGCACAAGACTTGGGCTGCAGCTGAGGAAGAAGATTTAATAAAAGAAAAGGAAGTAGCCCTTTTTCTTCCTTTTAGAAGAGCCCTAAATATAGATAATGCAAAAACTTGCAATTTCAGTTGGCTTTTTTATTAGTGAAAACATTTGAGTAGCTTGCAATCAGTTCTCTAGCGCACCAGCAGACCTCTGTGAGACTTTAGTGAATATTTTCATTACAGATGGGCAGAGAAGTTGGATCAGCTGACAGCTACTGCCACAAAAGACCCAGAGGGGTTTTTGGGCCATCCTGTGAACGCATTCAAGTTGATGAAACGGCTCAACACAGAGTGGGGTGAGCTGGAGAGCCTGGTCCTCAAGGACATGTCAGATGGTGAGTGCGTGTGCCTGCAGCAAAAACCAGCATCACAGGCTCACTGCAGGTACTTGGGCTGTTGCCTTTCACGTGTCAGGGCTTGAATCAGATTTGCAAATCTGCTTTGGAGTCTGAGCATTTGTGGAACTAATCTGAATTAGTGGAGTAAACACTTAATTGCTGCCTCTTTTCTTCAGCAAGAGTGGAAGCTCTTTAGCAAGGAACAGGATGTGGAATAGTTGACTAAGACACTTAGCAAAAGGAAGCCAGGATGGTTGTATTTGACCTGTGAGACTGTCTCAACAGCTAATTAATACCAGGTGGAGGTTTGTAGTAAGGAATTAGAAGAAAGCAGAGCTTTCAAAAAGACCCAGGATTAGTCTCTGATAAGGATTCAGCACACTCAGCTTCCCTGCTGCTGTGGGAGGGACTGAATATGGCAAGGGGAAAGGCTCTGCACCTGCCAGCCAGAAATCTGCACCAGTGTCTTAAGCCCTTCTGAATGAGCAGGGTAAAAACAAAAAACTGTTTATTTTTGATTTTCCCTTTGCTTTCTTTTAAAAAAACCCCACAAACACCCAAACCAAATGTGAACTGTGCAGCCTGTGCTGTGAGTTCAGTTCAGACTAGTGTGAAGGTGGATTTTGACTTTCCCTGGAGCAGGGAGTTCATACAATTCCCAGGGCAGAGGTGAGCACGTGTTCCTTGTCTTTCCCAGGCTTTATCTCCAACATGACAATCCAGAGGCAGTTCTTCCCCAATGATGAGGATCAGACTGGTGCAGCCAAGGCTCTCCTGCGGCTCCAGGACACCTACAACCTGGACACAGACACCCTCTCAAGAGGGAACCTGCCAGGTGAGAGCCACCCTTGGTTGTTATTTGCATTTCCCAAATGTCCTGATCACAAATCATTTGCTCTGTTCCACCTTGCTCAGCCTGGAGGTAACAAGAGTGAGGGGGTTGAGCTGGCTAAAATTAATGAAAAAAATGGTTTTTTGGTTGAAAATCTTTATCTTTCTTCTAGTTATGGTAAGATAATCTAGTGTTAATAGTTTGTGTAAAGGATTATGTAAACTGAAGAGCAGAAGATGGTGCATACACAGACTTGAGCCTGTGTGGCATTGCCTGAGCTGATCTTTAATAGATTCCTCTGTGCAGGAGAAGACAAAACTTCTATTTTTTTTTTGGTCAGAAAAACTTCTCTGCTGAGTCTTCCTTGTTTCCTCTGCTCACAAATAGTCCTGTGCCAGCTGGCAAAAAATCAGCTCTGCACAATCCATCTGTGTTTTTGCAAGTGCTCATTGTGGTCAGATGCCTAATAAAATTAAGGGTAATTGGCTTTATGTGTTATGATGTATAACCTTGCTTTTGGGCTTGGTTCAAGACCTGCTCAAGGACCTACAGATTCCTTCTAATGCAATGAGCAGCTCGTTGGTGTTTTCTTCAAACAGCAGAGAAATACAAGGTGAAGTTTTGCTGCTTTTGAAGCAATGAGCTGTCCAGGCTGTGTGCAATCAAGTGCAATGGCAGAACCTGGAAGCTCTGGAGGATAAAAGAGAATACCTTGGGTTCTGGAGAGCTCCAGAGGGGAACTTCCCATGTGGTCACTTGTTTGTGCTCCTTTTCTTCATTCCCAGGGAATTTCTTTTGGTCCAGAATCCCAGCTACTGCCAAATCCTTGTGTCCTTTGAGAGTTTGGCAGGTTGAGGCTCAGGAAACTGCAGTTGCTGCCC
The DNA here is from genome assembly GCF_030490865.1 of Poecile atricapillus. Taxonomy (NCBI): domain Eukaryota; kingdom Metazoa; phylum Chordata; class Aves; order Passeriformes; family Paridae; genus Poecile; species Poecile atricapillus. Next base: position 5,401,692 of record NC_081254.1, read on the forward strand.
ATCACAGGGATGGGCACAAGGTGTTTAGTGAGGGTGAGGGAGCAGGAATGAAGAGCAGAACAGCTGCCCTATTTGAGCACTACAGAGCTTGCTGTTAGAAACTCAGAATGGATTAAGATGTAACCAGGGATGTAATTTCAGCTGTAACCCTGGCAGGTCCTGTTTCCCTTTTACAAGATTAAATTTGGTTTTCCATAGGGCCTGTATTTCCAGAGGCAAAAATAGGAATCTGTATTTTGCCTACTAGTGCTTTAATCTTTCAGAGGTCACTTTAAATGTTTCTATAAATGACTGACTTGAAAAAATCCCAAGCAGCTGGGAGTTCACTCCCTGATGTTTTCCTTTTCCTCCCCCACCAAGTTGCCACTAACAAGTCGTGGTTCAGTAACATTTTGAAAGTGATAATGTGACATCCTTGAAAACAGAGTTCTGAAACTTCAAATTTGGCTTATTTTTGCTCTTGCTGGAAGTGGTTGGGGTTTTGAGGAGGGAAGGTTTGTTTAATTTGATTTTTCACTAGTGCTAGAGACATTTAGCTGTTCGCTGGTATTCTGGCAATGGAAAGCTGCATCTGAGTGCTTGTGTGCCAAGGATTTACAGGCTTTAGAGACTTCAACAAACAGCTACTGCAGAAGGGAGCTGTGGGAGAACAGAAATAAAACCCTGCTGTGAGGAATGAGAAATAACTCGGAATGTTTCTCGGAGGACCGGCCTTGGAACCCTGTGTAAACTCCTTGTTTTGTTCTAAATACCCAGGTGTGAAGCACAAATCTTTTCTAACAGCTGAAGATTGCTTTGAGCTGGGGAAGATTGCCTACACCGAGGCTGACTACTACCACACGGAGCTGTGGATGGAGCAAGCCCTGAAGCAGCTGGATGAGGGAGAGGTGTCCTCTGCAGACAAAGTCTACATTCTGGACTACCTGAGCTATGCTGTCTATCAGCAGGGGGACCTGGGCAAGGCCATGGCGCTCACCAGGCGCCTCCTGGAGCTGGGTATGGGGCACAGGGACACAGCTTTGTCCTGGGCAGTGCAGGCTTGCCCGGAGTCTGACCTGTGTGTGCGTTTGTAAAGTGTGTTTTTACATTTAAATGGGAATTTGTTCCTTTGTACTGAAGGGTTTTTTGCCTCCCAGCACTGTTGGCTTCTCTCCCTTTGTTTTGCTTTCCTGGGTTGAGATTGTTTCCCCTTAGGTAGAGGCAAAACCAAAATTAATGAAATTGAAACTAAGTTGGTGATACTGGAATCTCTGCAGATGATTTAAATACAAAATTCAGCATGCTGAAGATGAAACACTTGTAAAAACAAGGAATATAGGGCAGTGAGATAAGAGTCTGTTTCAGGAAAAATGAAAGCATTTATTCTTCTGTAAATACTTCACTGACTGACTGTGTAACAGATGCTTTGGGAAGCTCAGAACTAGCCCTAACATAGCAAAAGCTACTGAGAGCCACTTAATAAAGAGCTGAAGCTAATTCTGTAAGTTAAAAAGCTTTGTCACCAGAAATCTTAAATCCCCCCCCCAGGGAATTTTCAGGCTTACAGCCAGTCATGCTGTCCCATCTCTCTCCCTGTCCCATTCCCCTGTCTCTCCCTCTCTAGTGAGATGGGCTGGAATGGCCAAACCCTTTTCCTCAGTGCTGGGACCCCCGTGTGCAGTGAGGGTTGGAGAAGCAGTTGCATGCATCTGTTTCCTTTTGCTTTCTGTAAATAACCACTTCTGGATGATTCCTCAGGGGCTGGAAACCTGCCAGTGATCCCTGTCTGTTCCTCTGTCCATAGATCCTGAACATCAAAGAGCAAATGGGAACATGAAATACTTTGAATACATCATGGCTAAAGAAAAAGAAGCCAACAAGTCCAGCACAGATTCGGAAGAGCAGCAGGAGAAGGAAACTGAGGTTAAGAAAAAGGATTACCTGCCTGAGAGAAGGAAGTACGAAATGCTGTGCCGTGGGGAGGGGCTCAAAATGGTAAAGTGGAGTAGACTGTTCTCAAATGTTTGAAACCAAACAATGTCAGGAATTTGTGTGTGGTGTGCAAGCAAGGAAGTTGTTAGAGCAGCTGGATGAGTGTGCAGAGTTGAGGATCATGTGTTGGATTTCTTCCCTGTTTCAGCCTGCTCAGTAGACGGAAAGTAACGCTGCCCCAGGCACTGCTGGCTGTCTTGGATGTGCTCCATCAGTGTAATTAATTGAATAAGGATGCTGGAAGTCCGGAGTTACAGACAGAATTAAACAGGGATGGGTTTTTTTAGCCATAATTTTATTTTAGTAGGGTTGTGTAAAGTAATGCCTGTAAAGTGTTGCACAGCAACATTTATGTGCAGACAGCACAAGTGAAATCATCTCTTTAACCCGTCACATAATGAGGTGGGGAGAGTGAATTGTTTGTGTGTCCAGGACCTGTTCTGTCCTTGGAGATACCAATGTGGGAGTTCTCTGACTGCCCCTTGCTCTGCCTCCCTTCCAGACTCCCCGGAGACAAAAGAGGCTTTTCTGCCGCTACTACGACGGGAACAGGAATCCCAGGTACATCCTGGGCCCCGTCAAGCAGGAGGACGAGTGGGACAAGCCTCGCATCGTTCGCTTCCTGGACATCATCTCCGACGAAGAGATCGAGACCGTGAAGGAGCTGGCAAAGCCCAGGGTAAATTCCTTCTGCTTCCTTGCCTTTGGAATCTTAAACTCCACGTGGTCATTGGTGGGATTGCGTGTGGCTGCCGCCTCTGGAGTGCAGGGGTGTGTGCAGTGCGCTGCCTCACCTTGCAGCTCTTGGTGACACCAAGAGAATTTTTGGGAATTCTTTGTGGTGACTGGAGCCAGGTCACAGCAGTGCAAGGTTGTCAGGCTCCTCCAGCAGATACAATTTCAGCTGGTTCAGATGAGGAGGAGAATGTTCTCCAACAGAAAAAACAAACATGAAGCAGCGAGGCTTTACTGGAATATTCCTGACTTGTGTTTGGTTTTCTGCTTTTGGTTTTTCTTCCCTTTTTAAGTCTGTAAGGGGAAGGCAGCCATTCCTCTGGTCCTGGAATGCCACCTTGTTGTATAGAGGAGAAAGCTTGGCTGTGTTCTCCATTTTGGTGTAAGACTGGCTTCTGTCTCCCAGGCTTGGAAGCTGCCTGCAGGTGAAAGAGCTTTGAGAGAGCAGGACTTAATTGCTGGGCTTTGCCTTCTTATTGATGATGATGGCTCATCAACCCTGTTTGAGACATTGGATGCAAAGGGGGTTCTTGTTTCTCAGTGAGGAATAATCCAGGGCAGCTCCACTGTCTGAGAAAACAGGAATGTTCAGGGAAAACAGCAAACTGATGGAGTTGCCTTCTGTATCCAGTTGGTGCAACTCTGCATCTGCAAAGGCATGTTGAAGATGTAGTTAGTTAATTTATTTTTCCATCAATTCTAAAATAAGACTTAAACTGATAGAAATGTAATTTTCCTGCTTTTTTCCTTTGCTTTTGGCCTAAATGTTTTTTTGTCCAGAATGAGCTGAGCAGGAGGAGATTAAGGGAATAAGAGCATTCCCTACAGGAGAAGCTGTTGTAAAATGTAGAGCAGCTGTGGTTGTACATGAGCACCTGGGTGGTGAGGCTGTCCAGGCCAGGGAGCCTGAAGGGGGATCTTAAAGCTTCCTGAAGCCTGATGTGTTTGACATTGGGAAGAATCTCTTCACTAAAGAGTGTATCAGCCCTTGGCAAGGACTGCCCAGGGAGGTGGCAGGGTCACCATCCCTGGAGGTGTCCAAGCAATGATTTGAGTGTTCTGGGCTGGGTGGCAAGGTGGGGATGGATCAGAGGTTGGACTTGATTATCTTGGATTGATTATCTTCTCCAACCTCGGTGATTCTGTTCTGAGGTTTCTGAGATAATGTTCTGAACTGTGAGCAGGGACTGTAAGCTTTTCCCTCCACGTACCTGAGGCATCTCCTCCTGCTGCCCTGCCAGGCAGCCTTGCTGCAGGGCTGGAAATCAGAGCCCTCATTGCCAGCCTGGAGGTGTTGGAGCTCCTTTGCTCCTGCAAGATGCATTCCACACCTGTGGAATGTGACCAAAGCTCTCCTTTACAGAGCAGGAAACTGTAAATGTGTGACTGCAAGCTCTGAACTTGCTGAGGTCATTGTTTTCCTGTCAAACACTCAGCTCATGGTGAAGACTTGGAGACCTTTATGGCAGGAGCATCTGTATGCAGTTTCTGTTCCCATATTCCCCGTGGCTGAGGCCTTGCACGGCTCAGCAGCAGCAGGATTGTGCTCTTGGAGACTTAAAGGTCATCTTCTTCCTGTTGCTCGGGATGCTGCTGCCCTCTGGGAAGAGACAGTGCTGGCTGATCTGTGCCCAGCCTTCTGCTGTGCTGGCAGGATGAAGCCTCATTAATTCAGCTCTGGAGTCTCACTGGAATTGTAGTTTGTGCCTTGTTTTTTTATGTGTCTGCATGGGAGGAGAGGAGAGGCAGCATACTGGGGCTCCCAGTATCTTTTCTTGTCAGCAGGTATGGAGAGAGAGGCCTTGGCTTGTTTAGTTTATTTTAACAGTGGAGAAATGCTTCTGATTGTTTGGGAGTTGGCATGACATCGTGCCTTTTGCAAAATTTGGGCTCTGCATCTCAGCCTTTCCAGTTACGAGTGATGGAGAGCGTGTCTGGGAGAACATGAAGCAAATGAAAGGGCACATGTGAGGTTCTGAGTTGGAATGTTAACACAGATGGGAAGGCATGAAGTGAATGGAGCACAGTAGAGGGAAAGGAAAGTCTTCAGCCAGGAGTTCCTACTCTGTAAATGCGACCATGGCTGAAGGAGAAGTTTGTGAGAGCTCAGAGTGCTGCTTTTGGTACAGGAAGGACCGAAAAGGAATGGTTTATTCACCTTTGGCTTATGGTGCTGCCTGGATTCCATTTACCTGTCAGACTCCTCGTGCAGGACAGCGTAACAAAGCACCACTGCCCACATGCCACACCACTGTGCCACTGCCAGAACAGCTTCTTACAAAAGAAACCCAAGCTCCCGTAGTTTGCTTTATTCAGCCAACTGCTCTTGCTACACACATGGAAACAGGACTTGTGGAAAAAAAACCAAAAAAACAAATGAGAAACCTTTCTTTTAGTAAAGCTGGAGCCTCCCCCTGGTTCCCTGTGGCAGACAGAGCAGGGCAGTGGTGGCGGCTCGGTGGCATTGTCCCCCTCCCCAGGCTTCTGAATGGTCGGATTGCTGGGATGCAGATTGTGCTTGTAATGCAACTTCTGATGGTTCGCTTCACAGCTGAGGCGAGCCACCATTTCAAACCCCATAACGGGAGCCTTGGAGACGGCACATTACAGAATTAGCAAAAGGTAAGAGAGCTCCATGCCAGAGGTTTTGGGCCTGTAATGAGTGTGTACATCCTGCTCATTCTGAGGAAACGAGAGGTGGGCTGAAGAGACAGCTTGTTGTCCACCTTGTGACTCCGTGCAGATCCGTAACAGGCTGGTACTGCTGAGTTTCTCGGTCTTTTCCTTCTGCTGGAAGTTCTGGGGGCGTGTTTTGATTTGTTCTTTCCTTTTTGGTCGCCTTCTCGAGTCTGTTTTTTCCAAGCAAGTCTCTGCAGTCAGTGTGAGAAATACCAAGATGCCACAAAACCTTCAGTAAAATCTGCTTTTTGTTTTTAATCTAGACATTTCCTTTCCCCTTGCTTTTCTCACAACCAAGAATTGTCCTTCCTTTCTTTGGAAAATGTAGCAGACCTCGAAGTGCCTTAATGGGTGTAAGAAAAGCTTCAGGTCCTCGCTGTGCACACAGGGCCACATCTCCTTGTCCAGGATAATCCCACACTCCCAGCTGGGCTCCTTTACCTCCTGCCTGACACAAACCTGGCAGAACACAGGCTGGCTTCCATTGGGCTCCTGGTTCTTTTCAGCTTGTCCATTGAGTACTACAAGTGCTGAATTTAGCCAGTGCTTTCCAAAATTGGCTGGATCTGAAAGAAACCACCTGCCCCTGCCTGCCCTCCCCTGGTTTTAGCCGTGGTAATTAAAGATTGGCTGCACAGGCCATCAGCACTGAGCCAAAATTCTGGGAGGAGTTAAAACTTCTGGGTGAGGAGGAATTGTCTGGGAAACTCAGCATCATAAATTACTTGTAGAAAGTCTTGATTAAAAAAAAAAATAAAATAAAGGGAGGAAAAAAGTGAAAGGACAATCAAACCAAATTATTCCAACCAATTTGTTGTGATTTGGAACATGGCAGCTGCAGCTTGTGTTGCCCTTCCAACCATTGCCAATATGCGAGCATCGCATCCGGACCAATCGGAACCCTTTCAAACACCTGGGGCTTGGCCAAAAAGCAGCCTGCAAGGTGGGTAAGCCTTGTCCTTTCTCTTTTTGTAGCTGAGCCGTGCTACTGTTCATGACCCTGAGACTGGGAAACTGACCACAGCACATTACAGAGTCTCTAAGAGGTAAGGGGAAGGGATCCCTTGTCCGAGGAAGCGTGTCCTGGGGCTGTGCTGCTTCAGCGCCGAACGCGGGCAAGGATTTTGTGCAACTCTCCTTATTCTTCAGCCTTTCTTTCAAAGAGAGTGGGCTAAGCAAGCTGAGCTGTCCTCTAACAAAGCATGGGGCCTGCTGAAGTACAGACTGGTTGTCAGTGGTGGCATTCCAAGGTGGAAGTGCCCTCTCTGGCTGAGCATGGCTTGTGCGCTGCGACTAACGAACTAAACGCGGGCCCGGGGCTCTGCTGGCACCTCCCTGGCTCACCTCTGCTCCTCAGCTGCAGTGCCCACGCTTGCTTAGAGCTAGGAGCTGCTGTGATTGCTGGGAAGCACTGCCCTTGAAAGCTAGATGATGATTTTAGGGGATTTCCAGGTTGGAGTGATAGAAGGTAGTTGCTGCTCAAATAGAAACCCAGTGTTCTTTCAGCTGCTGTGGACAAATCCCTGAACTTGGAATGGCCTGGAGCTGAAAGGCTTTTATTTAGCTGTGAATTTCTTCAGAAAGGTAAAAGTGCTTCCAAATATGGGATCACAGGAAGGTGATTGATTCAGGAACAATGATAAGTCTCAGGAAAACCACTGGAGCTGAGGTCCTTAAGGCCACTCCAGTGGCAAGTTGAAAACATTTTTATTTTTTTTTTTATGCCTCACACCTCTGCAATGTGTTGGGTCTACGTGCTCATTGGCACATGCAGGTAGTAGGTATCCTCTGGAAATTGTCTGGGAAGCTCTTGCACATTTGCTCCTTAAAACTGCCCCCACAGAGGGATTTTAGGAACATTCATCTTCCTGTTGGATGTGTGTTGCATTTAATATTCATTTCTTGCTTTTAATGTTCAATTGTGTCCATGTCTTACAAATCTTGGTCATTTGTCACTGTGTATTTGGAAGGCTTCATTTATTCACTTGTGGGGTTTGTCCTCTGTGTCAGGCAGCTCTGGAGTATTTACTGAGGAAACTCTTTCATCCATTTGAACACCCCCTCGTGTCAAACTTGATGGGCTAATGATGGGAGTTGGAGAAGGTGACCAGATTACTGATGGGATTTGGGATGCATAATTGGTCCCTATTTAAATAGATGAGGCTTAGTGAAAGAACTTTTTACTTCAAGTTGTGATTTCTCATTAGTAGGAAGTGTTATTCCCTGAGGTCAGGAAAAAAATAGTACAAAGCACCACCACCCAACATTAAAGGCCAGTTAAAAAACCAGGACAGAGCCTGGGGAATGGGACCCTTAAATTCTTGATGGGGTTTGGTGCTCAAAAATGTGGCACTGTGGGACTTGCTTCCAATGTACCCAAGGAACTCTCAGAATTAAATCCCATTTTATTGAGCTATTTTTTTAAATCTCACTGGAAACTGGCATGAAAATTGTAGAGACATCTCCAAGAAGTTGGGGAAGGCCATTTTTTTTAGGGTAGGAATAGCCTCGAGGGGCAGAGTGGGACTGCCCTTCTCCTGCTTCCCCTTGCCTTTGCTCCCCTCCGTGTGCAGATCTGCAGGGTGGGCATGGACTTTCCAAGAGAACTTGACACCTAAATCTGGAGTAGGAGGCAGAAGCCACCCCCACCAGCCTGATTTAGAGCCCCTGTGCTGTTCCTGCTGCTCTCCTGCACTGCCAGCAACATCTTTCCCTTGGAGCTGCTCGAGCCGGTCCGGATTCCAGATGAATCATTGCTCCTGAAAACCAAAAAATGCTCACTTCATTTTTTTAATAGATGACTGCTTCCCTCCTCCAAACATTCCTTCCCAGCACATGCCCTCCTAAATTACAGCATTCCTGTGTCTCAGAGAGCTACTGTTCCCTCGGTGGGACGTGGCAGCTCTGTGAAGGGGGGGCACCTTGCCAGCGCCAGCGAGCCGTGTGTGCAGCACCAGGATAAACCCACCCACTCACACGCTGCTTTTACAGATCAAAACTGCCTTTTCCTCCTTCTCCCTCCTCCCAGCAGGCAGCCAGAGCTTGCAGCATGTCATGGTAAAAAGTTTCCACTTCAGAAATACCAGGCTGGGTTTTTACTCACTCCCTGTTGTGTCTCTGCTGGTACTTTTCTGCACACCAAGGGTGGCTTAGAAGGCTTTTAAACAGAAATGCCAGTCTTTTGTGGCTAGTGACTTACAGAAGTAGTGTTGGGATGTAATGTCTTCTCCTAGGCTGACCAGTGCAGATGAGATGAGATTTTGGTGGGGGGGATACACTCTGGTATGTTCAGTAGCTCCAGAGAATTGTTTAGTTTTTTCCTTAATGGACTGCTTCATCGTTAAATTATTTCTGTCTAGAAGCATTATGCCATTAAAAATCTCTGAGGTGCCTCATGCAGAATTATAAGAGGGAGGAATATGGGACATTCTGTGGCTGCCCCTGGATCTCTGGCAGCGTCCAAGGGCAGGTTGGACAGGGCTTGGAGCAGCCTGGTCTGGTGGAAGGTGTCCCTGCCCATGGCAGGGGGTGGAATGGGATGAGCTTTAAGGTCGCTCCCAACTGAGCCATTTCTTGATTCCATGAGTCAACATGATTATTCCTTTTTGTCAGGCATCTAAAACTTGTTAAAAGCCCCCCCAGTGTGAATTCAGCATGCTAATGGAAGCATTAAATTTTTTTCAACAGTTCAGGGATGGCTTTTTACAAAGCCAAGTGGGTCAGCAAAACACCGAACTCATGTGGTCAGGGAACTGGGGGAGTTGTGTGGTGATTATTAAGGAAATACCAATTCCTTCTGTAACTAAATCAGTGCTATGTTGAGCTGCCCTGCCTGTGGCTTCCCAGGAATTGTCCCTTTTTTGTTAGGGCCCATCATGCATTCAGAGGTGGGAGCTGGTCAAAAATAGGACAGAATGCAATGAACCTGGAAGTCTGTAAATATTAAAAGAAAACAAACTGCTAAGCATGTTTAAGTCTGTTAATGCTGCATCTCCCACACCACTGGTCCAGGGGAGTCTTTCTCTTTTTTTTGATAGACAAGGGCTGGGAAAAAAAAAGCCAACTTTGTGTGAAGAAATTGTTTTGAATGAGGCAGAGACTTTTTATCAGCAAGGCACCAAGCTGGGCCAGCAGCAGAGGAGGGAATGTGGGACAGCTGGAATATTCTGTGGCCAGGCAAAGCCGTGGATGCAGCTCTCATGACACTCCAGGGTTAAATCCCCCTGTAACTCTGCAGCACTCCAGGCCTCCCTGTGGTTTCCCTCAGCACCCAGCAGACAGGCTGGCACTTGGAATATGGTTTCAATTCCCTGTTCTTCCACCTTTCAAAGGCTTTTTTTGTATGTTGAGGCAGTTAATTTTTGTTTTTAAATACATACAGTGCTCCCCTTCCTGAAAGGCTGCAGTATTCTTCCTGGTGAAGCATTCATTGCCACTCTAAATAAGCAACAGAGCAAGAATGCTTGGGTTTTTCTTTCTTTGGGTAGTTTTCTTTGGTTTTTTTCCTTTATTAACAGACAGAGGCAGAGAGAGCCTGCACTGAAGCTGCTGGGTGTGTTGGGGCTCTTTTTGTGCCTTAAACGTGAGGTTAGGGCTGCTTGTGAGCATGACCTGGTCACCATGGCTGTGCAGCACGGCTGCTTGGGGGGATTTTTGTTTGGTAAATGTTTCATAATCCATGTCTTGGCATCCTTCTGCCACCTGAAATCAAAGCAGGTTGTGTTGTAACACCTCCTTGTACTAACAAGTGTTGAGCAGTGGATGGGTCTGGGGATGTGTTTGTGCATGTCTGTCTTGAGAAATCTGATTTCTTTTATCTCATAGCTCATTTGTCACTTAAAAAATAAAAAAAAAGCACTCGTAGAGATTCTGTAACCTGTGTCAGTGCCTCGTGTCATGTGTCATGTTCCTCCCAGGCAAAGTATTTGGGGATTTATGGCTTTTCAAAAATACAAATCAAAGAAAAACTTAATTTAGTATAGATGTGAAGGTTGATTTGAGTAATAAATACATGGATGCTGCTGATTCTAGTTTCCAGCTGGGCTCTGGGCACAGGGATTTCTGTCCAGCAGGAAGCACTGCTGAGCCCAAAAGCTGAGTCAGCTGCAAATAAAAAAATAAATAGCTGCCTCCATTTTCCTGCCAAAAACAAAAAGGGGGGGAAAATGAGCCCCAAATCATCAGTATTATCACCCACTTTAGTGCAGGGTAAAATGAAGGTGCAGTGGCTGGCATGGGGTGAGTAAAGCAGCAACAGAAACAGGCATCAGGTGAGCAGATGTTGAAGAACTCAGTAGGAGGCAAACATTTTGAAAGATGCCTTTGGAACTGAGGCTGAACTTCCACATTTAAAAAAAAAAATAGGTGAGGGGTTAATTTGGGTTTTTTTCCCCCCCCACTTAAAAATCATTGTGTACCTGAAGCAAGTGCTAAATGCCAGATTTATAATAGGCTGTTCTGATAGCAATTGTTCAATTTAATGCATTATTTGGTTATTTTTAGTAGTACTGCAGGGGTAAGTGATGAGAAGGGGCAGCTCCCAGTGCTGGCCTGGAAGTGTGTGAAATTTAGGGGAGCTGAGTTCCAGCTACACAGACAAATACAGTAAATTCACCTGTTCCTGTCCCAAATCCTGCTTCAAAATGCATCACCCCAGGGGCTGAATGAGCTGTTGGGAGTGGGGTAGCAGCAAAACTGTGTGTGCCTGGTTTAAAAAACAGCTTGAAGCCCTGTTTGTAACACTCCCTTCAGCCCAGTGTGGGCATTCAGGCCCTTGGTTATAGAGCTCCCTTAAACCACTGCTGGATTGGTTTTCCTAAGGAAAAAGGTGTTCGCTAAATTCAGGCTTTTGTAACACCATGGAAAATCCTTCTGGTCATGCTACCAAATCCTTGAAAAGTCCTAAAAAACAGATCTCCCACTCCAAATTACCTGCAAGTGTTGCTGCTGTGCTGGCTGTTGTCACTGACTGTCCCCTCCCCAGCGCGTGGCTGTCGGGGTACGAGAGCCCGGTGGTGTCCCGCATCAACACCAGGATCCAGGACCTGACAGGCCTGGATGTCTCCACAGCAGAGGAGCTGCAGGTAAGTGGCAGAGTGGGTTTGGTGCTGGATGCCAGCCTCCAGCTCAGCACCTCCCCGTGGGTGGATGGCTTGTGCTCGCTCAGCTGGGGCGGCCACAAAAAGTCATTTTGTTTACAGGGGGGAAGAAAAAGTTGTCTTTGCAGAGCAGCTGTTCACTGTGAAGTGGCTTTTTTGGGGGGCTGAAGGGAAACAGTGATAACTGAAAGTCTGGGTGTGTAATTCCTTTTTATTTAGACAAATAAACTGAGTTTTGTGGCCATAGGGTCAAACCTTGCTGCTGTTGGAGGCAGTTAAAAGTTTGGTTTGACTGGTACTCGGGGAAGGCCCCTGGTGTGTCTGGTGTCCCTGGGATGTGGGAAACACTGGCTGTATGTGTAACTTGAGTAAATTGTAATTTAAAAGCACTTTTGTTTAGTTGCTTGAGGCCTTTAAATGAGCAGCTGCCTCTCTGACTGTGAGCAGAGCAGGAGTACCTAGAAAGCAGGACAAAGTACTTCTGAAACCTGCTGTGCTCCCTGCCACTCTGTCAAGGTGCCTGCTGTTAAAATGGCCAAGGACCTGGTGGAAAGTTGAGGTTATTTGTTTGTAACCAATTGGCAAGAAGGACAGGGAACCCTCTTAACTGACAGAGTCAAATTCAGGTGAAAAAGTGGTTTAAATTTGATCTAAAAGCACCGTGACACCATTTTGAAGAGAGGCTGAAAAGTTTTCTGTAGAAGAAAAACACTTTTCTGCTCTGGGAAGAACCAGCTTCCTTACCTGGAGCTCACTGCAGTGCCAGTCTTGGATGTGCTCCTGTTGCTGGCAGAGGCTTGACATTTCCAGGGGCTTGGTGTTTAAACTTCATTTCTGCAAAGGTTGTAGCTGACAGTCAAACTCTTGCCTGGGTAAAGACTGATTTCACTAGATCCTGTGCTTCTCCTTCCACTGTAGGTAGCCAACTACGGCGTAGGAGGCCAGTATGAGCCTCATTTTGATTTTGGAAGGGTAAGTCCTGTTTTGTCTTCACATCTTTCTTCTTCACAAGTGCTGTGTTTCTCTTTTTCAGGTGGCAAATTATGGAGTGGGAGGACAATATGAGCCCCACTTTGACTTTGCACGGGCAAGTAAAGAGCTGGAGGAGAGCTAGACCTGGTGAAGCCTGGGCCTCTGGCCTGGGGCACACTCTCTGTTCTTCAGTGCATATTAAATTTTGTAGCTCTTCCACTTTTCTAATCCATGTCGGTGGAGAAAGCCCTCTAAACCACCAGCTGAACCTGTGGAGGTTACTACCTGTAAGCTGTGTGCCAGCAGACTCCTGACAACTGGAAAAAGTCTTATCTCAGTGTCCTTAGTTTTTAAATTGGATTTAAATTCCTCACCTGTTTTATTCCAGCTTTAACTGCAGACTGCTGAAATTCAGTTGGTTATTTACTGGGCATAATTCTGTGTGGTTTAACCCCTTCAGATTAACCTTAACCCTGCCAATCCCAGCCACCAACTCTGAATCAGGATCTCTGCTCTGTAGAGAGAGAGACCTGCTCCAAGGCATTATAACTGATGAGCAGGTTTTGTTTGGAAACACTGGGGTCGTTTCCTGGAGTCGCAATTGCTGGAATTTCAGTGCACAAAAATTTTGGTCACAGGGGGAGGGTTTAAAAACAGAGGGGTGACAGAAATTGGTATCAAAACTGTGAAAATGGGGATTCGTGCTTGTAAGCCGAGTGTTGAGCACCTCTTAGTTCCTGGTTTGACACTGAGGCTTCCTCCCTGCTTCCCAGCTGGAATCCAAAGTGGAGCGTGGCAGGGAGGTGTCCCAGCTGACCCTGGGAGCAAGAGCTGCCCTGGCTGCTGCCAAGGGCTAGGGGGATGAGTGTAATTAAATAATTCAGTTTGCTGTGAGGAGGATTTATAGACTCAGCCTCAGACAGCACAGTTGTTCTTACCCATTAGAAATCTGGGCTTAACGCCCTCCCTCCCTCTCCTACAGAATTTCAAAGTGCCTGGTTTATTTAAATTAATAGATTGACTCCTATTGCATTCCTCCCCTCCTTCCAAATCCAGGGGTTGGATTAATTCTTCTGCATGAGTCTGTTGTGTGCTGCTGGCTCAGCAGCTGTGTGTCATTGGCTGCTCTCAGCAACCAAAAAGAAATGCTGATGGAATCTGCCTGCTTTTGTTCACAGAAAGATGAGCCAGATGCTTTTAAGGAATTGGGAACAGGCAACAGAATTGCTACTTGGTTGTTTTATGTAAGTGATACATTTCTGCCACCTGTCACTGCATATTCTATACCATGGAATGATTTAATCCTTGCTTTTCTCTCATTCTTTTTTACTGAAGGGACTTGCAAGTGAAGCAGCCACTAACTTTGGGGTAATAGGTATGGGGGTGGTTTTTTTACCCAGACTTTGTGGTTCTTCCATGTGTCTTAAGGAGGGTTTCCCCCCTGAATTTGAGCATTAGTTTAAATTATTTGCCTGCCTGTTTATTTTTGTGTCTGCAGCAGTATTTACAGCATGTCCACTGCCTTAACACTCAAGTGGGAGGGACAAGGCTGGGACTGTACTGGGAACAGAGGGGTTTGGCCTTCTTAAGGGATTTACATCAAAATTAAACTTCACTTTTATGAAAAAGTGAGATTTTATCAGCCTGAACTGACCTGTCCTTCCCCACCTGTTCAGATGAGTGATGTGTCAGCAGGGGGAGCCACGGTCTTCCCTGAAGTGGGAGCCAGCGTTTGGCCAAGAAAGGTGAGCAGGATTGATCCAGCAGATAAAACCACTCCTCCCCACCTACCCAAACAGAACAGGCACCAAACAGAGCTTTGAAATGAACCTCTGAAATATTTGTAAGCACCTCTGTGCTGTCCTAACACTGCTGTGATTTCCTTAAGTGCAGCAACTGGATTCCAAGGGCCCCAATAGTCCATGTGTGAATGCAAATGCAAAACCTTTAAATACTCCAAAACACATCTTGAAAATACTCAAATCTGTGAGTTGATTTAGTCTTGAGGCATCTGTAGCAAATTCTCCTGTCAGGTTTTTCCTTCCAGCAAGGTTTGCCTTTGCTGGCCTGTTGCTCAGCTTTAGTAAATAATCTTGGCTTTCTTAAACTGGTCAGGAGTTGAATGAAACTGGCTTAGGATTTAAAAAAAAAATAAAATTAAAAGGCAAGTATATAGACATGTCAAAGGAGATTTATTCCTAAGGAAACAAATGATAGAATGTGGAAAAGAGACTTTGAAGGGACTCTCAGTTGAAAAGGAGAATCTGAAACACAACTGCACCTCCCTTTGCCTCAGTGAGTGTTGCAGAGAGCAAAGGGCTGAGTGTTCCTGCCCTCCCCAGGGAACAGCTGTGTTCTGGTACAATCTCTTCCCGAGCGGAGAAGGCGATTACAGCACGCGGCACGCGGCCTGCCCGGTGCTAGTGGGGAATAAATGGGGTGAGTACCTGCCTCTGACCCGGGTCTGGGCACTCCTGGGGGGGTGGCATGGCTTTATTTTACCTTTGGACTTGAGAAATTATGTTCTTTGTAAAGAAATATGTTTAATTTACTTGATCTACCTCCTATCTCTCTATATGTTAAATATATTCTATATAGTAGCATACTGCATTACGTGTATAAAGGAAATTAATAGTGTATCTACTTTAAGAGTTTGTAGCTTTGCAGCCATACTGGAAGGTTTTGTTGTGTGGCTGTTTATTTTTATTAGACCAACTTCACACATTTGTGCAGGGCAGTGGGGTTGGAATGAGGGAGTCTTTAAGGCCCCTTCCAACCCAAACCATTCTGTGATTAGAAAATTAAGATTAAGAAAATTAAATTAATTTAATTAGAAAATTAAGATTAAACTAAGCAACCTGTGCTTAACCAAAAGCTGGCCTAGAGCATATTTAGCTTCAGCAGGAGCTGACCACGTGCAGTGACCCAATCCCTTTGTGTCTTTGCAGTCTCCAATAAATGGCTCCACGAGCGGGGGCAGGAATTCCGCCGGCCGTGCACGTTATCGGAGCTGGAATGAGGCAGCCTGGGCTCCTGTGTACTCCATGTGTGGGAAATGCACACACCTGCCAGTTTACAACTGACTAACAAACACTCCACTGCAGGTTCACCCCCGCCCACGCCGCTGTGGCAGCTGTGGACAGGACAAAACGTGCTTTTAGTTCCCTCCAAACCCCCCCCAAAAAAGGTTTATCGACAGAAAATAACGAGGTTGACAAGTGTTACTGGAAAAAAAACAAAAAAAAGGACAAAATACAGATGAGGGCCACAACTTCCAGTGGTGTTGTGTGTGGTGTTCCTGTCACCATCATCACTCTGAGCAGTGTGGGCAGCCAGGGGTTGTCTGGAGTCCTCCTCACACCTGCCAGGCTTAGGGCAGGATGGTTGCCTGGGAGGGCTCCCTTCTAAGGAATGCTGAATTAAAACCCATTCCTATTCCTCAGTTCCCAGACACTCCACTCTTGGCTTTCCTCGAGTGCCTGACCACTGCAGGCACACTTTGTTTTTTCCTCTGGAAAAAGAGGTTATTAGAGTGTTTTGGCCTGGTTTTCCACTTCCACAAAAGCCCCACTTTTTAAACTTGTCTTCCTTCTCAGCCTGTGTGGAGAATTTGGCTCTTAATCTTGGCCACATGAGCCGGCAGTTCCACAGGCAGAGTCAGGATCGTTCCACAGTGTCAGAGCAGCCTGGGAACACCCACAGCCCATCTCCCCTCCTCTTCTGCATGTTTGTCCACACAAACAAATGCTGCTTTTGTTCTGTCCTGGCAGCCAACTCTTCCCTCTGCTCCTTGGGCAGCGGGGACGGGGATGTTCCCATCTTCATTAATCAAAATTGTCGTGCCTTAGGACACTGGAATTTCAAATTGGTTCTGAGACTTCAGGTGCTGAGGTAACACAGAGTCCTCACAGACTGCTCCCTGCCCTCATCCTCCTCCCAGCTCTCAAGGTTTCAGGAGAAACTCTCAGCCTATTTATAGTCCTGAACCTTTTTTAGATGCAGGCTCACTTTCCTGAACCCTTTCCCTTTCACAGCAGGATTTTTAGCAAAATATCCTACTCTATCTCAATAGCATGAGGACAAAAATCAAAGGAAGCTGCACCTGGCCTCTACCTTAAACAGTCCAATTTTCTGGATGATGATTATTTTACTGATTTAGGGGTCAAGCCTGAAGTCTTTACCAAGGGAAAAATTCCAATTTTGGTTAATTGGATTTTCTGCCTCAATAAAATCTTGACAATTGAGCCAAAACGTACAAAACCTATTGTTAAATGTGTTAGAAATACCTCTGGATTACTGGGAATGCAGTTTAAGGTACTAGAGTTGGAGGAACTGCATACTTTTGGAAGACACTTTAAAAAAGGTCTTTGCTGGAAAATAATTGTTAACTTTTTACTGAGCCTGGTAGCAGTGGGACCCACAGAACTGCCCCTCCTTAGCCCTGCACCTTCCTGAATTTTGCCTGGCTTTTGGCAGCTGGAAAACAAGATCCATCCATAATGTGAGAAGTCTGCACAGTCCCACCTCCCACCTGTGCTGCTCCTTTACCAAGAGCAGGAGCTGATCAAAAATTAATTCACCCCAAAGATGCTGATCTTTGAGCACTAAATTGTAATAATTAAAAAAAAAACAAACCCAAATCCATAAGATTTGTGCCTGAGTTTTCTCACTTTTCCATCAGTCTCCCTCTCCATCTTTTCTCTTGGTTTGTTAAGCTCCAAGAAGGTAACTGTGGCTGCAGGTACCTCCCACCACGTCCCTGCAAGTAACAGGGAACAATGAACAGTGTGGTTGGCAATCCTGCCTTTGGGGCATCCAGAAATGTTTGTAGGGAAGCCAGTCCTGCCTAGTACAGGAGCACAAAACAAAATTGCCATCAGGAACAGGTGTGGAAAACATTTGCATTTGCTCTTACTGTCCCATCTCTGTTCAACAGTTACCAAAGCAAGAAAAAAAGCCAGAGCTGGGGAATTTTGCTCGGCAATTCCCTCCCTCACCTTCAATACCAGTGAGTACTTCCAGTGTTAGACAGCATCAGTCTCAGGCATTGCTTGGGGAGTGCAAATGTTCTGGTGCACGACTTTGAAACGATAAATCACTCACAGATAATTCTTCAGGAAAGAATTTTCTACTTTTGACAGCAGAAAATTTTATTTGGCTAAAGGAAAAACAAAAACCTCTCAAAATTAAATTTTGAGTCTGCTGAGGCACATCAGGAATGTTCCAGATTATGACAACAGGGTTGGCTTAGATTTTTAAAGTGCAGACAATCCCTATTTCCTCTCTCTCCACTGCAGTGGTTTCCATGCATCCAATGCTGACTGTGTAAGGGATTACACTGGTGCTGCTGCTTCTGCCTTATCCCATCATTTCTCAGAGGGCTTTTGGATCCCCCAGTGTGGCTCCTGTGTGAATCTAGTTTTGTATTAAACATGACTGAAAAACTGTCTGGGCTCACAGTGACTGACAACTGAGAAACTGCCTTACTGTTACATTATTTTTTTTTTTTTGTAATAAAATCTTTAATGTATTAAAAAAAAAAAAAAAGTGAACAGGCTTAAAATAAAAGCCACTGCCATTAGCAGTGAGAAATCCTCCACATCCAATTCTCCTCGTATGTGGCTGCTATAAATCTGATCACAGAGTTTGATCACTGTTTGTGGAAAGCAAGCTGCTCTGTTTCCCTTCACCACCTCACTGGGCAGGTGCAGGAGCTGCTCCTACCCCAAATTCCTGTTCAACACTAAACTTTGTGTCTCCACAGTGCTCAAGGACTGTGAGAGGGGAGGGCAGATAATGCTGGCCTGAAAAAGCAAGGTCAGCTGCTGAGGCTCCCTTTTCCAGGGGTGACAAATCTTTATTTCGTGAAGCCAGAAGGTCAAACAACCACTTCCCCTGGAATGGTTCTGGGGAGGGGAATAAAGCACCAGAGACTGCAACAGCACAATGAACTCACAACGTGGGAAGGTCAGGCTGGCCTCTCCCATAACCAAAACCTCTGGGGTTTGTACACCACAGCCCTCCTTGATGTAGAGACTGAAACCCCTGGCAGTGGGAAAAAACTCCCAGTGGCTGGGACTGCAGTGTGCCTGAGGTAATCCTGCAGAGCTTGTGCTTAATTGCCATCGTCAGGAACCTGAATAAAAAGCACAGCAAGGGCTGGTGAGAGGCCTCGACCCTTTTGCCTGTGTGCAAAAGGAGCACTTGGCTTGCAGGTAGAGAACTGCCCCCGACACAGCTGATGTGCTCCCACATTTGGCAGCTGTGGCACAGGAAATAAGCCTAAAGTGCACCAACACTCTTTTATTTTTGAAAGGTGATGGGGTTCCATCCCCAGCCGCCCCCTGCTGCTGAGCTGCTGCCCTGCCCCAGCCAAAACGTGCCTTGGAGGAAGGGAAGGGCTCTGGATCAGCCTGGAACAGCCCTGTCCCACCCCATCAGTGACTTCCCACCGTCCTACCTGGGGCTCCCTGGCACAGCCGCACCTGGAGCGTGGCCATGGGGGGTCACCAGCATGGGAGGAACCCAGCAAGGGTGGGGACCTCAGCAGCTGGAAATGCAGGGTAAGGTCAGAGACAGGGAAAAAGGCCTGTGAATGGCACAGGGAAGGATAAGATGAAGAGAAAGGAACGGGTCTGACAGGATCATAGAATGGTTTGGGTTGAAGGGACTTAGGGCTCACCTAGTTCCACCCCCTGCCATGGGCAGGGACACCTTCCACTAGACCAGGCCTTGTCCAACCTGGCCTTGGACACTTCCAGGGATCCAGGGCCAGCCACAGCTTCTCTGGGCAGCCTCCTCAGGGCCTCACCACCCTCACAAGATAGAATTTCTTCCCAATATTCCTTCTATCCCTTCCCTCTGGCAGTTTGATGCCCTTCTCCCTTGTCCTGTCGCTCCGGACCCTTGTCCAAAGTCCCTCCCCAGCTCTACCAGAGCCCCTTTAGGCACTGGAAGGGGCTCTGAAGTCTCTGCAGTTTCCTCTCCAGGCTGAACAATCCCAGCTGTCCCAGCCTTTCCTCCCAGCAGAGCTGCTCCATCCCTCTGCTCATCCTGGTGCCTCCCCTGGACTCTCTCCAGCAGCTCCAGGTCCCTCCTGTGCTGGGCAGCTCTGCAGGTGGGGTCTCACCAGAGCACAGGGACAGAGGGGCAGAACCTTCTCCTGCAGCCGGGGGAAAGGCAGCACAAGGCTGAAGGGACCTGCACAGGGACTGCAGAGACTGGACCTGCCCACACTCTTGGCCCCATCGGGGAAGGGGTCTTTGACCACCCCCCAACCACCCTCCCCCGGCTGCTGGACTCTGGCCTCGGAGGGATTTGGGTATTTCATCATCGAAATATGATCCTTCCCATAATCAGTGACTCACCCGGCTGCTTTGGATCCCCCACTAACCCGAACCACCTCTTCCCCCTGCTGAACACCGACCCGAGCCAGGAGAAGGAGCTCAGCCCCTCAATCCCACGTCCTCCCCAGCACAGTGCCACGGGAAGGATCCTGGCACAGCCACAGCTTGGAAGGAGGAATCGCACCCCCAGGAGCTGATGCGGAGCCAGGGGGGTTTTCCCAGCTCCATCAGGGATGGGGGCTCATTCCCACAGGCGAGGGGGACACAGGAGGCGGTGGCAGGAGGGGACGGGCCGGGTGTAGTCCCCTGTCCCTCCCCATCCAGGAGCGCTGCCAGCAGCCCCACAGTGTCCCTGGGAACGCGTGACTCACCACGGCCCGGGGCCGCTCTATATTTAAAGCATTACGGAGACAGAAATGAATGCACGCAGTCAGGAGCTGCCTATGCCGAGGTCAGCGCCAGGTTCACAAAGCAATCGTCAGAGTTCACCACCGTGGCAAAAAAAAAGGCATCTACACCCCCTAAATCTTCAGAGAGAGAAAAGCTGGCCCCGGGAAGGGGTTTTTGTAGCTGGAGAGGGTCGAAGCGAGGCCAGAGAACCTGCAGGGTCCCACTGTGCACGTCCACAGTCGGGAAGTTCCTCGCTGCTGCAGCTGCTGAGCCACTCCCCGAGGGAAATCTGGAGGTTACTTTTACCCAATCCTACATTTTTCCCGGTCTTCAGATCTCGAAGTTTGGGTGCAACCAAGCTATTTGCAGCTGGACTGAAAAGCTCTCAGGAGGCTGGTTTAGGGAGGGAAGGAAGGAGAGTGGCTCATCCCCGGGTCAGGGCAAAGGGGCTGCCACGTTTTGGAAAAGCAATTAAACTGCTTTTTATTCACAAACCTTTGCTTCGGGACCAGTGACAAACTAACAGGAAAGTTTCTGACTCCTCTTTACCCAGGCTCTGCTCTCTGCCAGCTGCTCCCTCCCCTCCCTGTTCGGTTTTCCTAATTCCAATTGATTTTGCAAACAGCCTGGGCGTCAGAGCCACCCGCTCCCGGCTGCATGTCCTGCTCATGCCACATTCCCCGGGGTTTGCCTCCTCTGCAGTCCTGCCAGCGCTTCTTCCCCTCTCCCTTCGCCTTCAGCAGCACATGGATCAGTCACCAGGGACTGAGAGATGACAAAGAAAGCTGTGCTCTGGAACTCCCTCCAGAACAACCCTAAAAGGCCCTACATAAAAGCAGGACACCACGCAGAGACACCCAGAGGCTTTTAGACATTTCCAAGCTATTCCCAAATAGCTGTGTTGCTCTTTTCTACATTAATTTCTGCCAGGCTGTTGGCAAAGGCTGGGAGAGCTGGGACTGCAAACTGGAGTGCCAGGCAGAGCAGGGACTGAACCAGCAGAGACACCAAAGGCTCCACTCACTGCAAGACACAGCGTGGGGCTCTTGAATCCAGTTTGCCCTGCACTGGGGCTCCTGACAACAAATTCCAGGGACCATTTCCACCCACGATTGTCACCAGCATGGTCTGAACAGCAGGAGAGGCACGAGCTCTCCAGTGCTCCTGCAGGGAAGTCCTCACTTCCCCAGCACCCCCTCTGCCCTGTGTCAGGGGCGACACAGATGTCACAAAAGGCTTACTCTAGGCAGGGATTTGCTGATTCCCAAGCTGCCAACCTCCCTTTCCCAGTTTTCTCTGCCTCTGGGTTTATCCCCCCAAAAGGCAAAGGTGGTTTGAGTTTCCCCTGGGACCTCCTGCACTCCTAAACGTCCCCTCACCCATAACTCAGCCCTGGCAGCCATGGGCCTCAGAAGAGATGGAACAAGCAGGCAGCAGCGGCCTCTGGCCCCACACCATTTCACAGGAGAGGGACTAACCAGCTTGTTTGCTACCTTCCCCACTTCTCTGACTTACCCATCTAAGAACCCAAGCCTTGGCTGTGGTTCCTCCTGCTTATCCCATGTCTGGAGCTCATCACCCAGGGCCACATGCAGGGACACAGGCAGTGCCATGGAGCTCTGGCCCTTCAGAAGCAGCAACGCAGCAGGGCTGAATCTCCTGCAAAACAATAAAATGCCAGAATTTGCATTTGTGTTTGGCACAGATTTGAAGTGCCTGCAGCCCAGCTCCTCCTGAGAGGCCATGCTGTGCTGGGGCACATCTGAAAAGCTTTCTAACAGCAGCCAGAGCCTTCCTACACCATTTCCCTTCTCCATTCTTTGTGAGTCGTTTGCTTTGTATTTTGCTGTTGGTGTTCATTTGGTTGCTTTCTTTTTAACGAGCAACTCTGAGCCCTCCACCAGCTGAGCAGCCCCTGGGTCCTGGCAGGCCTGGTCCCACTCCAGAACCAGGACCTGCCCCACAACCCATTCCCTGGCTCAGGTTTCAGTGCCAGCCTTTCCTCCTGGTCACCTGTGCTATACATGTTTAATTTACATCTCACAGGAGCTGTAACAACCAGCCACATCACATCAACCTCCAGTGCACATCAAAGGCAAGCGCTCACCCACCACATTGATCCTGGAATAGCCCTGAATGCAGTGTTTGTAACCCCAAACTACTCCAAGCTGCTGGATCAACCCCTCCGAGGCTCGGTGGGTTCGCTAGGAGCAATCCCCGCAGCAGCTAGGCTGGGTGAAGGTCTCATCCCACCCCTCACGTACCCAGGAGGCCCAAGGAAAAGGCAAGGGGTGCTCCTCAGCCTGCCCGAGCAGCAGAAATTTTGGACAGACACTCTTCATCTCCCGGCAGGCTGGGGAAGGAGTGAGGTGGTCCATGGGGGCACAGACCCCGCTCCCGGGAGCTGCACAGGGACCCGTCCCGGCGGGATTGTGCAAACTCCCAGCTCCGGGAGCTGAACCCGCTCCGCATCTCGGCGCTGCACTTTGTCCCCCGGCTGCGGTGACCTCAGGCCGGCTCAGCGTTTAAAGTCCAGGCAGAGGGGAGGCAGCGGCTCTGCAGAGCGCAGCTGTCCCCGCTCTGCTGCCCGGGGCTCGGGGAGCGGCTCTGCGGCATGCGGCTGCTGCTGCCGGCAGCGCTCCTGTGCCTCACCCTGCGCTTGGGCCACGGCACCCAGGAGGCAGCAGCCGACAGCCCCGGCCACCAGGATCCGACACCGGAGCCCTCCTATTCCGACTGGGGCATCGACACCATCCGCGGCGGCTTTGAGACGGTGAACAGCTACTTCGACTCCTTCTTGGAACTGCTTGGGGGGAAAAACGGGGTCTGTCAGTACCGATGTCGATATGGTAAGTGAACCTCACTGCTCCCTTCTCCTTCCCTCCTAGCCAGGGACACCGAGCCCCCACCTGCCCCGGGAACAGCCCGCTCTGGAAGGAGCTGCGAGCACAGACACGGCAGGGAAGGGTGCAGGTTTTCCTGGAAGGGCTGTCCAGCTCCCCGGAGCCTCGGAGAGGACAGGGAGGGGAGGCTGAGCCGGCAGCACTAATCTCAGCAACCTTCGGAGTGTCCTTGCTGAGCAGCCGTGAGCTGGCCAGTGCGGAGGAGAGATAACGGGGACAAACCACACGTCACCGGGAGGAGCCTTTAGTACTCCAGGCAGCTCCTGCTTGCTTTGGGCTTCCGAGTGATTCACCAAAAATGAATAGTTTGGTTTGTCCTGGGGGCAGGAGGAAGGGGGTGACATCTCAGGGAGGGCAGGGGATGGGGTGCACGGAGCTGTGGGGTGACAGGGCAGCACTGACCATCACCCTGGAAACAACCAGGACAAAGAGATGCTGCAGGGCTGGGACCTCAGCTCCCTGCCAGGGGCAGAGGGACCACAAGGAGGTTAAAATCAGTCTGAAAGTTGCTGAGATTTTTGTTTTGTTTCATAAATAATATCACAGAATCATAGAACAGGCTGAGTCGGAAGGGACCTATCAGGATCATTGAGTCCAACTCCTGGCCATGTGCAGGACACCCCAAGAGTGCCTGTGCCTGGAAATGTTGTCCAAACACTCCTGGAGCTCTGGCAGCCATGAAACCACTTCTCTGATGAGCCTGGAAATACTTCCAGCTCCAAATTCAGAGCAGAAAGGGACTTGCCCTCCTTAATGTTGAGACTGAAAGCTCTGGCAGTGGGAAAAACGTGGCTGGGACTGCAGTGAGCCTGAGGTAATGCTGATACTCAGAGCTGGCTTCAGGGAGCCTCAGGACCCACCAGATCGTGCAGAAGTTACTGCTTTTGGACACATCCAGAAGGCTCTCCCCTGCCTGTCCTTGTGAAAAGCACCTCCAGAGAGAAGCACAAATCCCTGCTCACACCCCAGGAGCAGCCTGCATCTTACTGGAACAGCGTTTCACCTAGAAAGGAAAACAAGCACATCCTTAGCCCAGTTCTCATCCTCTGCTGAACAGCTCATTAATCACTGCCTGAAGGGGGAAACTGCTGAAATGCTGCCCACGTGCTCCAGGGGTCTTGCTGGACCTTTCCAGGACCATTTGTCCTTGCTAATCTCTGGCACAGACATTGCAAACTGCGAGTGGAGAGAGGATGCTGGGATGGTCCCAAACCAGTGAGAGCCAGTGCTTGCTCTGAAGGATGAACACAAACCATCTTTGTGCTGAATCAGGGCCTGATTGCCTTTTTTTTCCCCCCAGGCATGAAGCAAAAATTATTCCTTCTTACTTATTTCTGTTTCAGCCAAGAGATATCAATAATAGCTTATTTTGCCACAGTAAAGGTCAGGACTCACCTGTGATTGCCACATCCATCTTCAGCTGAGCACATGGCATTTGGCTGTTCCAGCTGTAAGACTCTCCTGATTTTTCAGCAGCTACTGAGGTCTGAAAACAACCAACTTGATGGATTACTCCCTTAAATCAGGACGTTAGGGTTACACTAGCATTTACTGGCAAAAATACCCTCCTGCTTACAAAGTCTCACTGGGCATCTCAGGGGAAACAAGCAGCCTGAGCTGGGAGTGGAGCCCTTGTAGCTTCCTCCTGGCCAGGCAAGACTTCAGTGCTTTGCTCAGCATTTGGTCCTGAAGGGTTTAAGATGAGGGGGGCACCTCCAGGCTGTGAGAAAAGCCTTCAAAGCCAGCTCTCCAACAGGGCATGCAAGGCTGGCTGTGTGCAGGCACCTCTGCTCAAAGCCTGCCTGCCTGGGGCACACAAACAACAATGGACCACCCAAAACCGCAAGGAGCCCTGAGACCATCCATCCCCCCAAAAATACACTCACCTCCCCCTGCCAATGTCCCAGCACTGCAGTGCCTGAGACCTCCTGCATCGCCAGCTGGCTGCTTTCCAGCCTGTTGGAACAGCTACAACAGCCTGGGGGCATTAAAATGCATCAGGAAAACTCAACTTCAGTTCTAGGGCTGTGCCAACAAGGCAGTGAAATCTATCTTCTCTTGCCTGAAAAGATGGGTAAGCAATAAATGATAACAGGAGCACTGAGTAGATGCTCACAGAGAGGCAAGAACACCTGATACTCCTGTTTTGCTTTTGTTTTCCTGTTAACTAGAACACAAGATGTGGGGGAGAGGTTAATTGTGGTGTCTTGGACTTGACCTAGATGAGAAAGAGTACAAAGGGGCACTTTACAAGTTTTAAAGCTCTGTTTTGCAGAGGGGAGGGGACAGGTTTCCTACAAGGGCTTATCCTGAAGGCAGTTTGATGTTTTGTGGATCAGCACAATCCTTATGTGAGGGTTTTGTTTTCTTTCCCTCAGGACAACTTTCCAAAACATTATAGTAGCTGTGACTTTGGAATTGAAGATCTGGAAAGGCAGCTATCTTTGGCTGGGGACTGGATAACTGGATGATCTTAAAGGTTCCATCCAACCCAAGCCATTCTATGATTCTATGATCTCCACATCCCCAAAAAATCTCCCTGCTACTCAGACTTGCCATCTTATCCCAGTCAGTGTGCTGCAGGAACAAAATGTACAATCAATATTACAAGCAAGTCACTCAGATTTGACTCCATCCTGTGAAACCCACAGTGGATTTTGAACTTTCCTCTGCCTCCTGCATCAGTTCAGGAACATTTGAATTCTGAGTCCCAGTTCCCATCCCTTTCCAAAAAACCAACAAGGCTCTTTTGGAAGGGGAAAATCACCTGTGGCACCTCGCAGCTGGACAGGGTTTCAGTTTGTTATTTATTTGTAGCAAATCTGTCATTTAAGCAAAACAGCTCTAGCAAAGTTTAATTGAGAGGTGCTGGGAACACTCCTACATAAGTCCCTCTGAGGATTTTGTTTGTAAGGCCTTCCCAAGGGCACAGCAGATTTATGGTTGAATTAACCACTGGCATTTTAGGTACCTCAACAGAAAAATGGGGAAAGCGTCTTAAATAATTCCTGGTGCTGACAAGAAGCAAGAAGTGAAAATGGAGTTTGAAAGAACCCAACCCTGCCTTGAAGGGCTGAATTAGATCCATTTCATGTCTATATAAATTCTCTATCCGTGCTCAGGGAAGCAGAAACTTAACCCTTGATGTGATGGGTTTCAGAAAGCTCAGCTCACACGTGTTTTTGTTGGAGCATTCACACAGTTTATGTTTTCCCAGAGCAAGGACAGGACCCAGGAAATGGCTGGAGTTGTGTCAGGGCAGGGTTAGGCTGGATATCAGGAAAAGCTTCTTCCCCCAGAGGGTGGTCAGGCACTGAACAGGCTCTCCTACAAAAATCAGATTAAAATGCTGCTGAAGGTACAGCTAGAGCTGGCTGTGAGCTGGACTCTTCCTACATTGGGTAAATAATTATTCACAGAGGGACTTCTTGCTCCTTTATGCATGTTAAGAAGCAGACTGAGGAAGGTGCAGAGTTTAAAGGGATATAAATGATTTGCAGAATGTGGTGGTGCATCACCACAGGCAGAAAATGGACCAAGAAGACCTGCTCAGACCAAGATCAGACATGCAAGGTCTGCCACAGTTTGGGGGAGATCCACAGCTCACCAACAGTCCAAGAGTGAACTGAGGACAGAAAGATCCCACAACTGTAGTGTAACCAGCAGTGTTTGGGGATGCCAAAGGGGAGCTGCCTGTCACTCCTTGCTTTTTGGACCCGGCCTTGGGAAGATCAGCTCTTCTAACCTTTGTCCTGTCTTTTCTTTCCCAGGGAAGGCTCCCATGCCGCGGCCTCACTACAAACCCCAAGAACCCAACGGCTGCAGCTCCCATTTTCTGGGGCTCAAGGTACCCGAAAGTGTATGTACTGTCCCAAACACCATTCCCAAAGGATGCAGCTCTCTCATTTCACCACCAGCTCATCATTCTGGGCGAGGAAAAAGCTGGGCTGGGCTGTGCAGCTCAGTGACAATAGGCTGTGTGCACACAGCAACACCTGAGTGCATCCTCCACACCTGCCCCCTTCACCTCTTCCCACACTTTTTGCCTCTGCCAAGCACTGGATTAAACTCACAGGCTTTAATACTGCACCTGCTCGTTAGCTTAAAGGCAATTAATGAAATCATATTGGAATCACCAGGAAAAGCTTTCCCAGGAGGCTCTCGGAGCAGGGATTCCTATTTAGCTCATGCATTATTGCTGCCCATGGAGTCTGCAGCAATTAGGCAGATTCCTGCCCTGACAACCCCTCTCTTTGCAGCCAGTTTTTCATGTTAGGTTTAATTCCTGAGACTCTATTTCATTGCAAACCTTGTGGGCATTTCTGTGGTGCCTCCTCTGTACCCAGGCAATCAAGAGTGCAACGAAGGAACAATTCATCTCTTAAATTTTACATGAGGAAGGGCAAAAAGAGGAATCATTTATAACAAGCTAACAAGTCCAGTCTCTCCAGGAGACAGGCCTTCTGCCCCATCACCCCCAGGGTTATTAGCTAAGCTTACAGGGAGCAGAACTCCCCTGCCCACGCTGTACTTGTGCATCCCTGAGAAATAAGGCACTAAATTACTTACGGCACATTTGTTAGGCCAAAAAAGCAGGACCTTGTGAGGTTGTGGGAAAAAGAGGAAAGAGAAAAGGAGCCTTTGCCACTGTTGGCCAGGACATGGAGCTCCCTGATGAGGTCTGACAAATGAAAACCAGAAAATGGCCATGGAGGGGCTGTTTCCCACCTCTCTACCAGACGGTAACTCTCAGCACACAGAGGCGAGAAGAGAATGTGATGCAGCCTGCACTGAACCTGCACCACTGACACCACTGTGCTGCTCCCTCATCCTCCTTTAGATGCTGAGGGAGCAGCACACATTCCCTCCTGCTGCCCCAGCTATCAGGAACAGCTTCTGGAAAAGGAGCCAGCTGGGCTCTGCAGCACCTGACCCCGTTCCAGCTGTGTGAGCCTGAGGCCAGGACGCAGCCAAGGGACACTTCTCTCTTTCCCCAGCTAGACTTGGGCATCCCTGCCATGACCAAGTGCTGTAACCAGCTGGACATTTGTTATGACACCTGTGGGGCCAACAAATACCGCTGCGACGCCAAGTTCCGCTGGTGCCTCCACTCCATCTGCTCCGACCTCAAGCGCAGCCTGGGCTTCGTCTCCAAGGTGCAAGGTAGGCTGCCCACCTCACATTCCCTGGGCAGGGAGGCCTGGAGGGGAGGGTGTGGGCAGGGAGCCCCTTCCTTGCCAAAAAGGAAGCAGAACTCTGCAGTAGGGAGCAGCATGTCTGCCCTGCACTTGTCACGGCTGGGTGAGATCTGCCCCCTCTGCCACACGCTTCTGTCCCAAGGCTGGAGACCTATGGTTATAACCTGCATTTAGAAAACATTTACAATGTGTGAAAAAAAACCACAAACAGTGTTTTTTGTTGCTGAAAGCAATTCCTTTAAAACTTGGATACACTCCCAGACAGTTCAAGCACCTTCACAGGATACCAAAAAAGCCTTCCAGGGCCAGTGAGGCACACACTGAAACCTGTACGTGGCCAGGGGCCAGCAAAACCGAGAGAGCCAAGGACAGGGTTCTCAGGGATCTGCTCACAGATAAGAGATGATGATGATGATGATGGCACTAGGGACACACCAGGCTGGGTGGTGGCTGAGCCACTGCAGTTTCAGAAGGGTTGACAAAGCTCTAGTGATGCACCAGCAGCCCAAGTGCCACCTTGGTTTTGCCTAATTTAACTCTCCTCAGCCTGCAAGTCTGAGAAGAGCTTTTTTTGGTAACCTCTGCTGACGCCCTGCTCTAAGGTATCCTTAAATACGGATTTGTTTTCCAAAGGTGCAGCCTGATTAGGACACATGGGAAGTCTGCATGACACCAGTACTAGTGCAGATGGCTTCCTACCTGGTCACAAATAAATGCATGGAAAGAGTGCCCAGGCCAGCAAGAGAAATCAAAGACATGCACTGAGACACAAGTGCTGCAGGCTGAGTACAGCCAATCTTTCATGGTCACCCTTATCAACAGGTCCTCATCCAGCCAACTTCTTCTCTTTTCACATTTTCCCCTGACACTTTTTCATATGGTTCCTTCTTGCTCTCTGCTTGCAGCAGTGAAGCAAACCTAGATCCTAGGGAGTTTAGGTTAGAGCAGAGCCCACAGTCCTGGGCTGAGCCAAGCTGCCTCTGCCAGGCAGTGGATTCCTCCAGCATCTCTGTCCTGGCTGCTGTAGGAGGCACAGGTAACACCAGTGAACCTCTGAGCCATCCTCCCCTCTCCTTGGGCTCTACAGATCCTGTCCCCAGGGCTGCTCTGATCAGCTCCTGCCACAGTCCTCCTCCACAGCCATCCCAGCTCTCATCTGGCATCCAAAGCCTTGTTTTTCCCACTGACTCACCACAGCCTCTCCAGTGCCTGCCAAGTGAGCAGCCTCCTAAGGGAACAGGAGCTCCGAGGTGTTTGGAGAGGAGAAAACAGTCCCAAAGGCAAGGCTTTCCCAACTTCATTATGCATACAGCAATCAGTGCCAGTAAATAAACCCTAAAGAACTAATATTAACCTGTTTATTTACTGACAAGCACTTTCAGGGTTGTTTTTTGGGGTGAGGAGGGGTTAGTAGTCAGCCAGTCAGCTGCTCCAGCTGCTGTAGGATTTTTCATGCTGGCTGGCAGGTAGCATCATAACTCCCCAAAAAGCCCAGAAAGGTTGGTTAATAGTGGCTATAGGCAAAGCTGAGAGGAGAAGGAGTAGTGTGGAGGCCTCCTGGGAAATCTGTTTGGTAAAGAGTGCTGTTTGCAGAGCCCCAGATGATCCATCAACCAGTAAGGCCTGAAAGAGGCAAGAAAGGAGGGGTTTAGGTGGGGAGAGGAATTACTGCCACCCTGGGGAGAAAAGAGGAGGGAACCTCAGGATTTAGGATTTTAGAGAAAAGATGACAGCCCACGCTTCCAACTGCAAGGGGACAGCAGGAGAGTGCAGGCCTAGGGCTGGGATTGCCCCTGTCCTTACCTGCCCATCCCATCCTCTCCACAGCCTGTGAATCCATGGCAGACACGGTGTTCAACGCCGTCTGGACCCTGGGCTGCCGGCCCTTCATGAACAGCCAGAGGAGCGCCTGCATTTGCAGCGAGGAAGAGCGGGATGAGCTGTGAGGAGGAGCAGCTGCCCCGCTCTCCGTGAGCCCCTCTCCAGCACCGTGACTCCTGCCAGGCCCAGCACGGGCTGGGGACCCGGGCTGAGGTGGCTCTGGGCAGAGCTGAGCCAGCCCATGGACAGAGGGCAGCCGTGCCTGCTGCAGGTGCAGCTCCACAGCCCCTCTCCAAGCCCTCCAGGCAGCAGGATCCCACGCCAGCTCTTTCCATCAGGAGAGGCAAGCAGGATGCAGTGCTGGTTATAAACACGGGGCTTACCTTAAATACACACTATTACCTCCCCCCACCCTGTAACTCTCTAATTTGCAGTGCAAGGCATTAGGTTTCTGCAAGCCCTGTGAAATTCCCAGTCCATGGATGTGCTATTTGCATTTTTGCACCACTGGTGACAGACTGAAGAGGGGAAATTTGCTTTCAGCACGTTGCTCACGCCCGTCCCTGACACTTTCCATCCTGTCATTACACACCTGCATGTTTAAATACTTGGTGGGTCCTAAACTGATTTAAGATATCTGGAGATTTCTTAAGCATGAGTTAAGGGGAAGGGCTTGAGGTGTTTGTGGTACACAGTTGATATTTGGGACCAAAGCCCACCATTTAATTTATCAGATGTGAAACCACAGCCCTCTCCCCCAGTCTCAGGAGAGGAAGCCGCTTTTTTTTTTGCCAGTGTCATGCACATCTATTTAATTACTTCTCTCCTATAGCATTTAACAAAGCTTTGCCCTTAGGATCCCTTTTTACACAGAATGGCTGGGTATCCACCTCCATCTCTCGCACGAGGGAAGCAGGAGGCTCACAGTGGCTCTGGATGAGATATTCCAAATTCTGGAGGCTTATCTGTCAGGTGACAGGACTTAACGTGCTACCTCTGTGGGGCTGCTATCAGCAGCCTCAGACACCATTCCTTCTAAAACGTGGTTAATACTTCCATCTGTTATGGGGAGCTTTCTCTGCATGCAAAACCAGCATTTTGCCTCCACAGAACATTGGCAAACAGCTTTCAGCTGGGTTTCTTGTTGGAAGGAAGCTGCTCCTGGGTGTGTGCGTGCCTCGCCACGTAAATATTTCAACGGCTCCTGCAAATGTATTTATGGTTATGTTCTTCCATCTGCCACAGAGAAGTTAAGGCTGCAAAAGGGTGATTTAACAAGAGTGGAAAGAGTCTGTCTTGGTTGCTTTTCTTCCAGTTTAAAAGGGTTTAAAATGTATGCATGGAGCTGTAAATTATTTAAGCCCTGTGTTCCTGTTCCTGCCAGTCACCTTTGCCTTACAGTGAGCAGCAATGAGATGTTCAGCTGACCCCAAGTGGGCTGGAACAAGAAGAGCCCGCTGGTATGCAGACCAGGAAAGTGGAAATAGCTGCATGGGGTGTGTACTGGCATGGGTTCCATCACAGAGGACTTCAACACTGATCAGATGCAATGACAGCCTTTCCTAGCTGGGCTAATGCCACTGGAGAGGGAATTCTGCATTGCTGAGGTTCACCACTCTGCCAGAGCACAAGGCTGGACATAACCTTGGTTATCCAGCTAAGAAACACATACTTTTGGCTAGGGGATGGGAAGGGAACATTACTTATTCAAGACACTTCCCAAACTTTGTATTTTGTTGGTGAAATGGTGCCTGTGGCCAGTTTAAATGTGAACATACTCTAATGATTAAATGACAAAAAAGAAATTAAAACAGCTGTACTGTCTACGTTCAATAGCCGGCTGGATGGCAAATATCACAAATTATTTTATAGTTCAACTGGTATCAGATTAAAGCCAAGCAACTGCTGACAGGTGATGACACACACTGGAGAAATCAAAAGGTTCTGAACAAAATCTCTGTACCCAGACACCGATGCACTGGAGACGTCGCTGACATAAATCATAATTTCTCCCTGCTTTCAGACTGCCACTCATCCCAAAACCCTAGAGACCAACAGGCCAGCTACTTAATAAATTCATTTTTCACTGTGGTAATCTGAAAAACCCCACCAGCAGCTCCACAAGGAAATATTTGAACCTTCAAGTGGTGGCAGTGACTCTGACAAAGCACCAGGTAATCCTGTGGAGGAGCAAACCAGCGCGTGGACTCCAGTAAAACCGCATCCAAACTAAAAATTGCTTCCCCTCCGTGCCACTCCTGCTATCCAGGGATGTGCAGTCATGGAAGCAGCTGATCACAGGATTCTCCAGGTTGCTGCACAAACCTTGGGTTGTCTTCAATTCCACCCTGCTCTGGACACAAAGACAGCGCTTTGCTCATCCCGTGGCTTCCTCTTGACTTTGTGCATTTGGCAGGATTGTTTTCAGCTGCAGAGTGGAAAAGCTGCTTCACATGAATTTGTCAGGAAAAACCAAATAATGTGCACAATAACTGAAATAAGCCAGGAAAGGAAGTTCTCCCCCCACATGAACAAACAAAACCAGTTGATTCTCCAGAAGGCACCAGATAATTAATTTCATTTCCCAGCTCTTGTTTTATCAAAACAAATATATTTAGCGGAGGCTGCCTGAACAAAGAAATTTCCACAGGGAAACTGCCCCTGTGGTCCTAATGCAGATGTGAATCAGCAGAACAACAGTCCTAGGAGAAGCCTTTTTCCTTTCTTTTTCGTTCACACATGGTTAGATAACACACAAAAAGTGTCTTTCCATTTACACCTACTTATCATAATAGAAATATCTTTGCTTAACACACACACACACACACGTATTTCCAAGACTGGAAAAGCAGCCACGAAACTATTTAGAAAAAATATTAAACTCTCAGCCATTAAATGTTCATTCCTCACTGGAATCTCATTTGCCAGAACAAATAAATCTGTGAAACAGGTTGAAATGTTTGAGGTGATTTGTGACCCCCTTCTAAATAGTCCCTTCAAATGGATTCCCCTTCCATTTGAGAGCAGCAGCAAATTTTGGCTTTTGCAGCAATTTGGCTGCTCCAAGTAAAGCAGAAAACGATGAAGGTTCATCCCTAATCCTTTACCACCCAGCTCAGTGAAGCCCAGAGGAGCCCAGGCTGATCACATCCATTACATTTTCTTCAGAAGGACCTTGACAGCCCAAAAAGATTCCTGACAACCACGATGCCACCGCCACCACCGGTGATTGTGTCCCCTGCCACGGCCACTCTGACAACGCTGCCGTGCCTCCTGTCACCAGGCTCACTGGGGACAGCCCTGTCCTGAGAACTGCCCACATTACCATGGACTGCTATAAATAATTAACCTGCATTCATCTAATCCTTTGTTGGAACCACGGCCTCTCTAACCAGGGCAATGCATCACAACTTCCAAACAAACACTTGGCAGCAGCATGCATGGGGGGGGGTGTTTAGAGATGTTTAATGGTGTTTCTATTACAATGAAGGTGCCATAGCACCTAGGAAAGGCATTTTTGGTGGTGGGAGAAGAGGGAGAAGAATACACTAAATACAGGAGGAAAGACTATTAAACTTCATGCAATTATCAAAAGCCACTAAAAAAAAATCAAATCTCTTTTTCTATTTAAAATCCCATTTAAATGTACCCGTGACAGATGTGAGCTTTAAGCTGCCTGTAATGACAATTGCAGTGCTCCAAGGAACTTACACATGATGAGATATATTTTATACACATTTTTATTGACAGTCACCCGAAAGCTTCGGCATCACTCACAGAGCTGCACAGCAAACACGCTCAGCTACGATACTGTTTGTACTGTCTGATGCAAGAAGGGCTTGGATAACATTTGTTTAGTCAAGGACAAACAGTCCTGGGGCCTGTAGGTGGATGTGGGGAAAGACAAAGTTGGGTAACACTTCTGGCCTGCAAAGAAACAGGGTCCCTTCAGCTGAAGGGCTGTCGGGGAGAAATGCAGATAAAACCAAACTGGTCTGCAGTCCAGGTCACACTCCAAGGGCTGCCTCGTGGGCACAAAATGCTTCACAAATAATCACCACAGAGTTAAGGAAATGAGTCCTGAGGTTCAAGCAGCGCTCTAACAAATACCTCCCGTTTCTCAACAGAGGAGAACAACAACAGAAGGCAGTGATAAGGAAGGCCAGGAACGCTGTTCCAGAGGGTGGGTGTCAGTCCTCGAAGTCGATTCTGATGGGGCCTCCTGTCAGGACATGGTTAGCCATGTGAAGGGATTCCTCCTCCTTCTCCTCCTCCCGTTGCTCGGCCGACCTGCGCGCGCGTCTCCGGCAGCCCTGGGCGCAGCGCGAGGTCTCGTCCAGCACCCCGCACACGAGGATGCGGCAGTGCAGGAACACCTCCTGAGGTGGGGACACAGCAGGAGGGTCAGTGCATGGCTCTGGAGTGCACCTCTGGCTCAGCACCACAGCGTTCCTGGGGCACACAGTCCGTGTCCAGCATCGCCACCCGCAGCCAGAGCGGCCGCTCCCTCTGTTTCCTTCAGTGCCCTCTCCAGAGAGCCCGGCTGAGATCTCAGAGCCAAGAGTGGGGAGACAGGGAATAGGAAGGGGTGAAATGATCCTCCAGATGAAGGGATGAAAATGGCAGGAATCAGCTTGGAAGAGCTTGTGTGGACTGGTAGGAGCTGCACCTCAAGAGTGCGTGAAGCCTCGCAAGGACTGATGGAGACGTGCAAGAGAATTTCAAGTGAGCTGGGAAAACAAAGCCAGGAAACCAAAAGGAAAAAGGAGGAAAACACAGGGTGATGAGAGGCTAAGTTGAGGGAAGAGAGAGAATGCAAGGAGACATCTGCCTCTTCTCCTTGCACAGCAAAGGCAGTGACAGGATTGCTGCTTCCCTGCCCTGTAAATGACAAGGAGAGCAAGCAAGATCCCTGCAAGCAGCAGCCACGAAGACTTGGAGAGGTCTGAAGCAGAATCCATTGTGCAGGATGGGAGGATGCAGGTTGGAGGCAGCAGGGGTAATAAGAAAGCCAAGGAAAAATTTCTGAATTTTAGAAGATCTCATCAGTTTTAACCCTGCTGGGGCTCTCCAGTAGCTCTATACCTTTTGGAGCAGGCTGAGCATAGCAACGGCTGGAATATCCAATTTCCTCCAACACATAAAGGAAAGCTATTTGCATTAGGAAAATGGCATTATCCTTCCACTGTCCTCCCACCACAGAGCTTCTGCCCCAGAGAGACAGCCTGGTTTCACATTGAATTAAGCAGCGTGGTGGCCTTCTGTCTGGAGTCCTGGCACGAGCTAAAGACACAAGGTTGAAGAGATCCCAGACTAAAAGCTGTGTTTTTTTAAAGACAGGGCACTGAGAAACGTGCCTGGTGAGTGAGAACACGTCTCTCACCCAGCAAACAAGGGCCCACCAAGACCACCCTGGAAGCAACAATGATGCTGTGGCATTGATGTCCCAAAACTGCCCTTCATATTTTAATTTTAGTTGTTTTTATCAATCTCTCTTGAAAGTACCCATGTCAGGGCTCCTGTGAGATGCAGCTGCTGGAACAGGCACAGCAGCACCTGCCCTGGGCCAGCTATTCCATACCCTTTTCTGACTCAGTGCTGAGGCTCCTCTGTCATATCAGAGCTGATGAAATACCTGAGAGTTGAGTTTTGAGCTTACCTTGTTGTCTTTGCCCACAAACTTGAACACAGGAACCTGGAAATGCTTGGCAAGATGGTCCTTTGACGTGTACTGCTTCACGGAATCATCAGAAACGCAGCTGAGGAGAGCAGAGGGATAGGCATTAATGGGTTTCCCAGGAATGGAAAAAGAAAGAGAAAAGACATTCCAGCCTACTTAACCAGAGAAAGAAAAGGAGGGATTGGTTCTTTCAGGCTCAGCTACCATCTCTGCTACTTCCTCTTTGGCCACAGGAGAAAAGTTGGGAACGATGGGGAAAAACAGCAGCATTGCTAATAGCATCTGCAGATGAGGAACAGCTCAGCACAGCAGAGGGCTGGCAGGACGTGGCCCAGTCCCCTCAGAGAGGGGCTGCCAGCGAGCTGCAGGCAAGTCTGTCCTCATTTCACCTTCCTGTGCAACAGCCTGCAGTGTTATACACACCAGAACGTGGTATGCACTTACTGTATACACATAGATATGCACATAAATTATGCTTAAAATGAAGCAGCCTGCACCCACGTTACTAAAATATGACAGATGATGAAAAACAACAAAAATCCAGATTTACTTAGCTTTATAGCATTTACATTTTTCTTCCCGCTGGATTTGGTCAAACTGCTCAAATTCACTACACCCAAAGTTTATAATTTCAGTTTTTCCATCACTAGCAATGCATGTTTGTGCGAGAGGTCGCAAAACTGCAAGAAAATAAGCTGCTTTTATAACAAGTTACATTGCAGGTGCAGTGCATTTATAAACTATTACAGTCTATTTAGAGTCTGACAGACAAAAAGTAATGGTGGCTCAATAATTACTGCAGATTATTGCAAAGCCTCGGGGCATCTTGAGAGGCCCTGATAATGCTGTGAAATTGTATTGCAATGCAGCTCGTCCTTTCTAGCAAGTTAATTCCAAAAATGTGGACTTTGAAAGGTATTCTAGAAAAAACAACAAAACAACACAGCAGTGGTGGAAGAGACAAGAGGTACAGGTGCAGCTCAAACTCTTGCTCTTGCAGCAAGCTTCAGCTCCCATCTTTGCACGAGAAATGTGCATGGCATTGCCAGCAATGCTGATGTTTGACACTTTCAGTTGTTAAAGAGCAGTTCTGCCTTCACTGGAACGTTTGGGAATCTCTGTGTTGTTAAAATTCCTTTTTAAACAAGGCATCTGATCGTAAGGAATGACAGTTAAAGACTCTTCATAGGTGAGTGGCCAAGCTCCAGTGTCGTGAAGTCAACTCACGGGCATGTTCTCATTTGTGAGCATATGAACTGTGATGATTATTGGACACTGGCTCAAACTGACTCCTAAATCCCAGTTTCTCCAAAGGTTCTGCACACTGGTGGAAGGAAACCTACTGATTTGGGGCTAGGGAGAGGGAAAGTGGAAGAACACCACAAAGGAATTAGAGATACACAAACAAAAAACAGCTCAGAAACCTCACGAGTCACAAGAGCAAGTCCTTTTGCATTTGTGGGGCCAGACTATATCCCACTCTCCTAGGAAACCCCCACAAACCCTGCTGCCCACTTTGAAGAGGTGAGAAGAGACAGGTATGGAAGGAAAAGAAGAGCCTGGTCAGGATATGGGGGAAATCACCCTATCCCTGTGCATAATGCACTTAGGTTTGGGGAGCAGAGTGGCAGTGCCGCAGCAGCTGTGCTCTGACCCTCTTATTCAGGGTTGCAAGGTTAAAAGGAAGGCTTGCACGATGAAATATCCACCTCAGCCTAACAAATGGGGCAGCCTGAGGCACAACAAGATGAGCTTTGCAATGGAACTACCTTAAGCACCTCGTGCTCTGCTGAATCACAGCTCCTGACCTCACCGGTGACACGACCTTGCTCCAGATGCCCCAGAGAGCTTCAGCGTTTATCAGCTGTGCCATCGGTCAATGCCTTTGTTTCATTTTGTTTTCAGAAGGCAGGGAATTAACAGAGAAGAGAGCAGTAGAGGGAATTTTCCCATTCCTCAGTCCAAGGTATATCCCCTCCAATTTAAACAGTGTTTCCCTTTGGAATATGAAGTCAACTCTTGCAGGTCTGATCCTACATAAACTGATACAAAAATGCCCTCTTGATTGCCATGGGCTTTTGAGGCTGGATTTCTAGAAGGAAACTGAGTTATTAGAGAAGTGTTTGGAGCAGGGACAACTTAGCAGTGCATTCAGCTAATTTAATTTTGAATCACTGGGAACACTGGTGCCTGCAGTGATGACTGCAGAGTGGAGCACTTTTCCCTTCAGTGAAGTTTTAATGCCCTCTGCAGGTACCAAGGGACTGCTGGTGCCATAAATTCTTCAACCAGTGCTGGGGTGAATTCAAGAGATGACATTTCCTGCCTTCTCCCTTCTCTATCCAGCTCAGGTTTTGGCTGCTGTTTTAAATCACATCATTTTCACTCATGGGGAGAGACGAAAGAATACCTGGGGCCTTGACTCTGTGAAGGGTCCATGGGAACAGCCAAGCCAGGGAGTTCATAAAATCAATTTTTCCATTACAGACCTGCTCATAAAGCCCAGAAATGTTGGGCACAGAAGGACTGCAGCCTAGGATGGAGGCAGAGCAGGCTGAATCCTCTCAGAAGGAAATGAAAACAGTATTTTGGGGTACTTTACATTGAAGCACCCTTTTTCTACAAGAGAACCACACAGGACTTGCCATCAGCAGCTGTAACAGTGGGTGATTAAGTCTGGCAGCTGAGGACATGATTGTTGTCATCATTAAATGGTCTGGCAGGCAACATGCAGGACTTACACAAGCACAGTCCCTTGACTATCAGGCTACAGCTTTTGGGTATGTCTTAGATATTCCTTTGGCTGGATTTCCCTCCCTGGAGGACAGCAGACTGCCTCACGATGATGACACTTCCTCAGAGCTGTCTGGTTCAGCAGCTGGATGCAAACACTCCACAGCAATGCTGTAGCATTGGCATGGTCATTTCAGTACCCAAAGAAGTGTCTGAAAAGAGGGATCATCTCAGGAGCCACAGCTGAGCCTACAGCAAGGCTCCTCAAACCTCTGATGCAAAAACCACCACAACAGTGAACCCACAGATCTGCACAAAATTATTTTTAGCGTATCCTGGAACGATCACTAACCCCAAACACCTCAAAAGATTACAGCCAAACTGAAAGACCCTATGTTTATTGCACTGACAGGCATCAGGGGAGAGCAAAGCAAGGGATTCTCCTGCAGCTCATACCAGCAATGAGCTCTTCTGGCTCATGCTGTAGTAAGGCCATTATGAGAAAATTAAGAAACTTGCTCCAGTTGCTGCAGCAGCTGCCTGGCAGCGGCACACGGCCAGGGGGGTTCTGCACATTGGCTTGGCACTCTGTGGCTGGCAGAGAGAGGATATCAGGAGAGAGAATCTTTTCTACAGGAGCCAACTCAATTATCCACAGTGCTAGCGACAGGGAAACACATCCTGTAAAAGCTGCACTCGGAGGAACCTCTTTCACTGCCTCCCACTGTTTCTCCCAATTACTTTTGATGGGACAGGTGGTTCCAGCTTGATGGCTGCTGGTGATTGCTACCAGCACGGCAGACAGGCTGCTGTGGAGAAGGGACAGTGTTTCCTGCATCACACAGACAACTCAGCCCCACTGCCAATTCCCATTAAATTGCCAGCAAGAGAGGGGACAGTGAACTCACCCATCCTGAATCAGGTAGTACTTCAGGATCTCATCAATTTTTGAGGTGGGAGTGGCAAAGCAGCTTTCCACCAGCGTCTCCAGTCCACTGACGTGCACCAAGGGCTCAATCCCAAAGTACAGCGAGTCCCGAAGCTTGAGGGTGGGAAGAGCACCCCTGTAGGGCTCATCAAAGTCTTTGTCCTTGAAGATCTCCAGAGTGAAGGGGAAGATGCCCTGGTTGCGGCTCATGATTTCCAAGGGAGAGTTCTTGAGGTTGGGCACGTAGCCCTCGGAGATGGTGTAGCGGCGCGGGAACTCGCAGGTCACCGGGATCAGCAGCTTGCTGGTGCGGACAATGATGTCCCCATTGCTCCCTGGGGTCTGCTTGGGCAAGCCAGTCACCAGGTTGGTGGCAATGATTTTATCATTTATTACCTGCAGCAAAGAAAGGGGAGATCATTGAGAGAGGCCTCTCGGGGCTGGCGCTCGGGGCAGCCACCGAAGGCCCGGCCTGTGGGTTTACACCCCACATCCAGAACGGTGCTGCTCATCCTCACAGACCAACTAAGGACCTTGGTCTCTGCTGCCAACTGCCATGCACCACACTTCTGCTACACCCCTCTGCTAAGGTGAGCCCTCGGGGTCCTGAGCAGTTGCCAGTTAAAGCCTTGAAATGTTATCAGGAGACCAGAATGTGTCTCAGCAGGAGGATGAGGAGTCCTCACTTGTACCTTCTAGCCTTGTGAAGCAGGAGGCGAGCAGAAAGCAGCACCCATCCTACCGGACACACACTGCTGGGGGGAACGAGGTCTCTGCCTTTGGAATGCCAGCCCAGGTCTACTCTGAGGGCAGCTGCATGGCAGCACAGGAAACAGCTCTGAGGCTACAGCTAAACCATTTATTTAACCTTTATTCCCCAAGTAAGCCACAGCCAAATCCCCAGATCCCAGAGACTGGGCAGTAGGTCATACATACATCTACAACAGTACCACAGGACTTCAGGGAGAAATGGATGTTGACATGAGTGCCATTGGACACGCCTTTGCACGAAGTGTTGATGAGGGAAAGGTCCAGGCCTCCAACCAGGTCCTTTGGGATGTTCACCTCAATAGAGCTGGACTTGCACAGCACTGGAACTGCAAGAGAAGTCCCCAGAATAAGTCTGTGCTACAAACCTACCAGTGGGCTGGGGAAGGGCTACACCAGTTTTAATTGGGGGGAAAAAAGGGGAATCACAGACAGCGTTTATGATTATGATCCTACCACAGTAACCTAACTACCCATCTTGCAGTCCCACCTAACACAACACAAGCCAGAGCTGCCATTGCCCCAAATTCTCCAGCCACAGCAATGCCTCAGAAAACAATGAAGACAGAAACTTAGCTGTGCTTTCCAGCTTCACTTAATACTCAGCACAGATTTGGTTGATATCCCTTGCACTGCGATGTCCTGGCAAGAGCCTTTGCCAGATATGGGTATCAAATTCACAACACCCCAGGCAAAGCCATATTTTAAGAGCCTTAATCAGATTTTACATCAAACCCAGAACACGTTGAAACAAGGCAGAGTAATTCCATATAGATATCAGGCTAAAATGGAAGCACCTCAAAATGCCATAATAATATTTTTATAAGCAATAAACCTGGCTCTGACA
This sequence comes from Poecile atricapillus, assembly GCF_030490865.1. Lineage (NCBI taxonomy): Eukaryota > Metazoa > Chordata > Aves > Passeriformes > Paridae > Poecile > Poecile atricapillus. The sequence goes on from NC_081254.1 coordinate 5,442,761, forward strand.
AGCAAACCCAATTAGCTCACTCATTCCAACCTTTAAATTTTAATACAGGCCTCCGTGTGATTTTTTTTAAATTAAAATTTCATTATGTAAGAAGCAGGAGAAAACAGAGTTTGGACAAAATAAAAAGGAAGGAAGAGAGAATAATCTTCAATAAAAAAAGTGGTTGCTGTACATATACTCCTTGGGATTATGCAGTTCAGTTAGAGACAGGACAAACATACTGGTGGCATATATTGTGGTTTCAGCCAGAAAAACAAACCTTTTGCAGGATTTACATTAATTATATTTTAAAATCCCACAACAAAACTTTTTTGCAAATCTTCTAGTTTCCTGAGATTTTTGCCAAAATTAATTGCAGTCCTGGTCCTTAACATTCCTATGACCTGCCTTCCCTTAATTTCAATCATGAATTATATAATTTAGGATTCTGGGTATTTTATATATAATGCACACTGCTAAAATAGGCATTTCACCCTCCTTAAAAAATTTCCCTGTCCCAGCTCAGGTATTTGCAACAGCCTCTGAGTACCTTCAGGAAGGAGTTTTGATTAAAAGTTGATAATTTCAAAGTGATATGCTAAAATGTATTCAGAGTGCCCAAAGCAATATGTTCCCACAATGACACTGCAGGGTTAGAACAGAGGCTTAAAGAACTAAAAATTACCTTAACCTTCCCTCTACTGGCAGCAGAAGACAAGTGGGAATAACTGAGCATGTCAAATGGCACAGCTCAGGAGCAGACAAAGGGGCTTGGAAAGACAGCATAATGCAGACAGAGAGGAACATCCTTTGGAGAAATGATTGGCTCCATCTGGATTTAAAGACTCACTGTTCTAGCGCTCCTTGATAAATAAAAAAATGTACTGCTTTCATAAAGGTGACATTCAGGGCAGGAGATTTGGATCTCAGCTGCAGTTCTCTGAAGTTCAGGACTGATGTGATTCAGGATCTCTCTGTTTCTACATGTCTTTGACTGGCACAAAGTGGGAGAAAGAGAACATTCCATTTTCCCTGTGCTCCAGAGCTGCAGGAGCTGTGTGCCCTTCACCACCTGGACACAGAAACAAGTGAAGGAAACCTCCTGACTCAAGCCAACTCGTGGCTTTTTGGGAAAACACCCAGCGTGTGCCAGTCAAACGTTTTAGTTCTTCACCCTCATACTTCCCAGAGCACCTGTGAGAACTGGGAAAGCCTCCTCATTTCCACTTTAAATTCTGTTTTGCACCAAAGCCTCTGAGCACCTGACTCTGGGATGAAGCTTCTGTGGCGAGTCCAACACTCATTTCTCTGTCTGCTGTTGTTACTGCTACCATATTCCAGCCTCTGGCTCCTTCCTTGGCCTTTCAAAGTGCTGCACAAAAATTCGGGGAAGAGCATTTCACCCCTACTCTTCAGGAAGACGTGGGGTACTAGGATGGACTGCAAAATTCTAGGATGGTCTGAAAAATTCCAAGTATTTTGCTGGCTGGTATCTTTATGGAAAAATTGCAGCCTGTAGACTGTGATTTCTGTGGAAGATTATTAATGTTTGTTCTGAACGTGGAGACAGTGCAGAGGAGGGTAGAGAGGCTGCAGATCCAATTGCTTCAGGCTACTGTGCCTGCCCTGCACTGTTAATTGAACCAATATAAACCTGATTAGGTGTCATAAAAAATTGTGTGGTACAGTTCCATTTCTGCTCAGAATTGCAGGCCACAGCATGGGGAGATAAATCCATGAATGCAAAAGAACAGGCAATTTCACTTTATGAGATGCTGGATCCTGAACCCCAGCCTGGCTCCCAGCAGTGCTGCTGCTCTCATTAGCAGCCTCACAAGCAGCAGAAACTCTGGCTGGGAAATCCAGAACTTCCAGCCCTGCTGGGGTTGCCTCAGGGGTCCAGGACTGAAAAACATCACTCTGTTCTTGCCTGTATCCATCAATCAGACCTTCAATCAGTGAGTGTGATCACAGCTCTTGGAAATCCCCACCTCCGCCTCCCCACCAGCATTGCTGGATCCCAAGTGGGCAATGCTCACCCTTGGGAGCCCTGCATTTCTAAAAAGATTAAAAAGCAGAAATTCCATCAAGTGGAACTATTCCAGCTTCCTCTCTGAGGCATACCTGTGCTTTTGGCCACCATGAGGCCTGAATCTATCCCTCCAACTGATGTCTGGGCACTCTGTGGCACATCAGACTGCAGAAGGTTTTCTGAGCACACCAGGCAACACCAGACTGCTGGCAGCCTGGATGGATTTGCAAAAGAGATCTTTGCAAAAAATCCAGGGAGCTTGTTTATTCCATGTGCATGCCATAGGCACAAGTGACTCAGCATGAAGGATTCCCTGTGGAAAGTTCAGATGGAAGGTTCTCCAAGGATAACGCTGCCCTGGCCTCTACACAGCAGAGGCAACAGTCAATTTTTAGATGCTATCCCGGGCACTTTGCCAAGGGGCAGCAGGAGCACCTAATATCAAAGCTAGTGCCCTGCTTCAAGGCATAGGAATGCTTACTGGAATGGCATACTTGGAAAAAAAACATGCATCTGTCTTTAACCCTGTTCTTGGAAGGGACTGGACTGCTTTAGCTGAGATTTTGAAGCATGGAAAAATGTCAGTTCTAACAGCATAAATTTGTCAGAGGTGTGCACGGAGCAGTATAATGGGAGATGTTAAGCGGTGTTAATTGTAAGGGAACACTAACCCTACAATTAACGTGATGAAAGACGAGCTCAAGCTGTTCTCCTGCCTGGATAGAAGAGCAACAACCTCAAGCTCTCACTTTTGGATGGTCTGTCATTAGTAACACAGCTCCATTAACCCACCTGGATAGGACAGACTAAGAGAAGACAGCAGAAACAAGAAGCAAAGTTCCTTCAGAGATTCTCTCAGGGGACAGAGGCTGCTGGGGAGATTTTGTTGTCCTACCTTGGCAAGTGTGGTTGTCTTCTGACAGAACAAGTCCCCTGGGACATTCACACTGGTAGGTGTCTTCCACTTCAATGCAGGTGTGGCTGCAGCCTCCGTTGTTATTGTGACAGCCTTCAATTTCTGGGGAAGAAAGGAAAATCAGTGTATCCTGTGGGCCAAAACCAGCCAACAGCCTGAGCAATACAGCTCAAAGGCAATAGTTTGGCTCCCAAAAAATGAGGTGGAGACCCCTTTTTTAATTATACACCTTTACTCATGCAGAGCACCATGATTTTTTTCTTTCAAATGACCTTAACTGCTTGATTTTTTTTAACCATTTTTTTACCATTTGGGATATGCTAGGTGAGTGCTACTGTTCTCAGTAAAATAACATAAATAAATAAAATAATATATAAATAAGTAGTAAATAAAATAATAATAAATTAAAAATAATTAATAAATAAAATAATATAAAAATAATAAAAATAATAAAATAGCATAAGATAAGCAAATCATAAATACTAATTATTTCTCCCCAAGCCTGCCATCAGAAATCACTGTGTGTTTTTTCACTGAAATGTAAAGAAAAGAATGGAAATCCCACACTCAAATCCTATACAATGCATGGAAAATAACAACTCAAACACCCCACACGAGTCAAAGCAACGGGTAAAGCATCATAATGTAAATTTTAAGATACTTAAAACTCTATTCAGTCTCACCAGCTCACGTAATCAAGCTAAATCTATTGCATTTGTTCTTTATAGCAACAAGCTGTGAGGTGGCCCACACCTCACATCCCATTGTCTACCAGCTCACAAAGCTGAGGGCACATCTTCAGAAATAAAACTCACTAACAAGATTGTAAAAATCCCCAGCAGCAGTGCTAAACTCGTGAAAGGCACCATCCCTCTTACAGAAGGGAAATTAAATGATATATCAAAGGCCCTAAAAGCCAACTTGGGGAATGGCAGAAACAAACGAGTTTCCAAACAGACTATTCCAGCCCTGTCAGAAGAGTGCAGCACTTGGGAATAAAAATTGCACAGCTCATTTATGTGATGCCCAAGCAGCTCAGAACTGGATGTGGCAGGGACAAAGCCCACAGACAATTTTTGGCCCCACACAACTTGACAAGTAGTTAAGGAGCGCTCTGCACAGCAGCATTTCCCAGGAAAGTGTCACTGCCAGGATGAGTGATGTACCAGCAGAGCTCAGAGAGCAGATTTAGCTCTTTTGGGCAGCTGGAAAGTGAGGCACATCTGTAGTTGTTTTTCTTGTCTGAGGCCCCACAGTGTCTGTGAACAGCTTTGCTGTGAGGGGGCACGGTGCTTTTCCACAGCTCACCACAGAAAACATCAGGCACACATCAGTTTTTGCTGGGTTTGCCTGTTTCTGCTCAGGGATTGTTTGTACATTGTTAGTGACAACGCATCAGACCCACAATTTGCACTTTAAGCCACCAGTCTAAATTTATCAAGGGTTTTCAACCTGGCTGTGCCACCACTGTGAAGGAACTGTGGCAGCTGCATGGAGCAGCAGAGCCCACAGACACCAAAGAGCAAAATGCCGCCCTAATCCCAAATTTAACTTCTGTCTGCAGACTGGCATCCCCTCTCCTCAATCTCCATCCTGGGAGGCTAAAGTGATCCTCCTACTCTAGTCTAATGCCATGACATTACCCCATGCCTGATGTGAGCTGCCAAAGCCCAACACTGCTAAATCTGCCCCCACAAAACTCTGCCACACAAATCTCCAGAGTCAAATCCCAACAACTCCAGCAACGAGTTCTGCCAATCTTCCACATCTGCCTTTCCCCCATGGAGATAAATACAAGCAAATCCTAACAGAATCCTAACAGAAATGGACAAGGCAGGGGCAACAACAAGGAGATTTCTCTCTGCTAGCTTAGAAGGATATTTTAGTATCAACCACTCTGGCAAGCACAGAGGTGATATCAGTGACATTTAATCCCAGGTGCAAGGAGCCAAGAGAGAGCCAGTGCTGCAAAGGAATGATTTATACAGTTTCCAGCAGCCTGGGGTAGCTGAAGCCTCACCTTCACAGGTTTTCCCATCACTTCCCAGCGTGCGCCCGACGCCGCACTCGCAGCGGAAGGAATTCTTCAGGTTAACACAGAACTCGCTGCAGCCTCCGTTGTTCTGCTCACACTCATTTTCATCTGAAACAAAACAAGCTCTGGAATGTAATCCACAATCCCACTCAAAGTAATAACACTGACAGGAGCTTTTGAATCTCTTGGTAAAGCTCTGAAAAGTCTTCCTAACTTTTTTAAAGGCTGAAGTTGCTCTGTGTTTGTCTGCCCTTCTATTTTTTTTTTTTTTGTTTTGAAAGATACTTTGTTCTCTGAGATTCTAATTTCTCAACCTGATTTAATCTCTGTGTGCAAAAAGCAAATCAGAGAGGAAGGGACAGACATTGCTCTTGCTGAGCCACAAAATGAATGATTTCTCTTAGGCAGGCCAGGTGGCTGAAGTTATCAATCAAGGTTCACATGGGGTTTCATCAGAACATTGGAAGTTGGCATTTATGAGGTGTCAGAAGCTTCAAACCAAGAAAAAAGAAAAGTCCCATTTTAACAGACTAGTCAGAGATGAGCTCTCTCAGGTACCAGTGGTCCCACACAGGCACAGTACCCACAGCTGGCAGCTGGTGGTGGTGTCTCCTTCCACAAGCAATGTGAATTGAGTATTTTTAGCCAAAGACTTGGCCAGTGCCCTGCTTTGGGAGGCAATAAGAATGTCCAGGAGACACACACACTGCTTTTCACACATGTGACAGGCTCCACACTTTCCCTTCTAAAAATAAAACTAAAGCTGCTTAAAAACAGAAGGTGAAGAGGGAAAAGGCTACTGGCAAAGGCATGGAGATGTTGTTAGAAGGGCCTGGAGATCGTCTTGGTCGAGGGCTGGGCCCAGAAATTCCCCTGACTGGTCCTTCCCAGTTTTGCAGCACACACAGATCTCTGTCCCTGCTCCTCCCCACCGGTGACAAGCAGCACTTCTGGGATGCAGGCTGGTTGTCTTGAGGCTGGATTGGGACATTGCTGAACTGATTTTAACCATGGCTTAGTAGAACATGGATCCAGGCACTGAAGAAGTCAAAGGCAATGCACCGAGCTGGTGAATGTGTGCCAGGAAGTCTGCGACCTTATTTAACCCCTAAATGAAAATGTATCTCAGGATCAGCATTCTGCTCTGGGATTTAAAGCAGGTAATGTGCTCAGGAGAAGCACAGGGAGGTGCACAGAGCTGCTCACCCTTCACAGAATGGTCTGGGTTGGAAGGGACCTTGAAGCTCATCTTGTTCCATCCCCTGCCACTATCCCAGATTGCTCCAAGCCCCATCCAACCTGGCCTTGGACACTTCCAGGGATAGGGCAGCCACAGCTGCTCTGCTGCATTATTGCAGCAGCTTCAGTCTCCCTTCTTTGGGGGAGCTGGGAAAGAAAGCACATTCTCTGTTTAGGAAAGACAAATGGGGATTTATTTGGCTTCTCCATAAGGAGGGCACAGTTGCTCTCAGAGATGTGACTGCACAATTACTCAGCACAACAGAAAGTTATTAGAAAGATCACAGAGCCACACAAGAGTGGCTGCAGGCAGGTGAACCAGTGTGATCATTCCAGCTGAGGTGCTGTGCCATCTGGGAATCAAGAAGAGAAGCAGAGTGCAGAAGTCCTGCTCCTGGGGAGATGAAAGCAGCTGCAGCACACACAGACACGCTCAGGACTCCTGTGTACTTCCCTGCTGCAGGAAATCCTTTCCTCTGAGCCTGCCACACATTCACTGAATGCTAGTGCTTGTCAAGGGCACTTCTGTGACTGGAAGGCTTGCACAGAAGCAGCCAATAAATGCTTTTAATTATCTGAGAGAGCCCAGTCAGCCACTTGGCTGCAGACAAGTGGAGCTGCTTAAGCAAAAGCTCTTCCCAGAATCACTGTGAGCAAGTGTAACTCTGCAGCAGGACCAGGCTGCTCCTTCCACACACTGGAATGACTGTGGGCCCTGCCCTGATGCTCACAGACACCAGATGTGTGAAGAAAGAAACCATCCACACCTGCTTTGTCAGGTGCAGCCCCTTTGGAACAGACTGACCTGCCACACAGCCTCCTGGACCAACTCTGCTTTCAGCTTCACCACCAAATCAAGTGGCAGATGAGATTCCTCCTCCCACCAAACTCCCTTTCCCCCCTCACCGCTTCCTATCCATCGGTGTGGCTCTGCAGCTCTCCAACAGCCCCTTGATTTGTCCCATCATCTTCCTGACCTCTCAGTCCAGGTGCTGTCCCCCAGCATCACACACACAGCCACAGCCACTCTCTCCCCAGAGCTTCATGGGGATTCCCCCACAAATCTCCAAAGCCCACACTCCCCACTCTGCTCTCACCTCCCTCCTGGCCATGCTGGTCTCTGCCACAAAGTGCCAGCTCCCTGAATACCCCCTTGTCATGCTCTCTAAAACCACTGCAGCACTGAACTTACAGTTCTTTGGGTCTCCTCAAGCCCCAGGCTATGGACAATGTCCCAAAAGGGCAGGAAGTATGGAGGAGTTTAGTGTTCAGCCCTGCAGCAGCCAGCAAAACTTTTTTTGGAGGAGAGATACTCAACAGAGCGTGTGAGAGGAAATCTCTAACGCCAGACTGCACAGCACTTCCTGAGTATGATCACAGTGATACCACACAATCCTGCACCATGATCTTGCAAAGAGACTCTGCTACTGCCTTCAGCAGCTGAACCATGCAGAAAGCAAATCCAGCCTCACAAACACGGAGCTCCAGGGGCACCAGAATGGATGCAGTCCTGGGATGTCGTATCTTGGAACCATTTACAGGATCATAGTCCTGGTTCTAGGCAGCAAAGGGGAAAACTCCTCTCAGGAGATGTCATTTTTTACAGTGCTTTGTAAGGCAAGATGTGAGCCATGAAACAAAGGGAAGAGAAGCACCAGTAACTGGGACAGCTCATCTCCACCCTTACCAAGGCACGTCTGGCCATCAGGTCCCAGCGTTGTACCCGGGGAACACGTGCAGTCACCGGTGTCCAGGCAGGAGCCCTGGCAGTCCACTACATCACAGATGTCATAAAAATCTAGGGCATGACAAGAACAGTGTCAGCACAAAGCACTGAGCATGCAAGGAAAGTCCAGGATTTGTCCCTCCAGCTTCCCACCCCGCTTGCAGCCCCTCAGTTACTGACCCACACTGGCAAAGCTGACCTGCTGAGGAACAAACAAGTCTAATTACTGCGAGTCAGAGATGCAAATTTTGACTTTGGTAGCGCGCCAAGACAAACCACAGGGCCCACAGGAAGCGTTAAATCACCGAGGCCAGGTCAGCTGTGGAAAAATCCCGCTAGCCGAACAAAGCGGGCAAAACCGCCTCGCCGATCCTACACGGGCTACAGGAGATCCTACAGGCGGCCACCTGGAGAAGCCAGGCAGCCTCAAGGACCGAGGAGGGGTCAGAGAGGCGACTTACGCCCACAGTAGGCGTGGAAGCAGACGCTGGGCTTGGTGAGGTGGTACACGTAGTAGCCTCCCGGGCAGGCCTTGACCTCGATGCTGGTGTTCCAGAGGCAGCAGTTGCCGCTGAAGCTGGCGCAGGCCTGGCGCCGGACGACGCCGTCGGCCTGGCGCGGGTGGCTGCCGTTCATCCAGATGGGAGCGTGGGTGCCGCAGTGGTTCTCGGGGATGCAGAAGGTGGGCATGGCGTCGCCGGCCATGCCCGTGAAGCGGTACCACTCGCCGTCGATGCCGCTGTCGCACGTGGGCTGCCCGTGAGAGACGTTGATCCGGTGGTCTGTGTTCCGCCAGGGCTCGTTCAGGCTGATGTAGGCAGAGCAGGGGTCCAGGGCTGGGACACACAGAGAGAGAAGCTGGTGGATCTCAAACCAAGTTGTTGGTTTATAAAAGCAGTTTTGGGGTTTTTTTTCACCCCTCTGTCCCTGACTTAACAGAACCACTGTGACAGAGACAGATCCCTGGGCAGAAAAGGTGATGCCAGCAAACTCATTGCCTTGTGGAAAATTCTGACAGCTTGTCTTAAAGGTCTTAGAGGAACAAGTAAACTAACGAGGCTCTGACAACATTATGCAACAGTCTGATCTGCTGTTTAGCTGACAGGGGGGAAAAAACAAGATATAAGCAGATCTGAGGTCCAGGTAATGATTTTGCCATAGGAAATACACCCTGGGATCTAGCCTAGGACAACAATCCTTTGGTCAAGTGACTTTGATTGGTCACTTTGGTTAGCGACCAATCCTTTGGTCAACTAACTGAGCACCTGCAAGCCTCTCCTGAAGTCACTGGTAACTCTCCCAGCTGCCTTGGAACAACTCAAACAGATTATGCAGCCTCTTTTAAAACCCATCAGTGTCAGCCCTCACAGCTGAGCTGCCAAACCTTTTTATTCATTATCTTAAAATCCACAGGGCGTGAAGGTCTGAATTGGGACCTTCTGGGGAGCAGCACATTAAACCCTTTACACTGCTGTGTTCCTTGCAAGCCCACAAACCCTCCTGATCTGCACAGGAGATCAGCTGTTTGTGAGCAAAGTGAGTGTTTGTGGGGGCAAGACACAAACACACAGACTTCCTGGCAAGTGCTCAAGGAGTGTGTCCCTTTTCAGAGGACTTTCTGAACCTCCTGCAAATGATTAAAATATGAGAGTACCACAGGGAGAACATAAATGAAGAATTTAAGTGTTCATTAAATTTTCAGTCTCCTCCTAATTAACCCTCATTTGGCAGCTTCCTCACTGGAAGTCCAGAGGTTCCATTTTGCCTTACATTTAATACCTGATTAAGCACAACTTATCCATGACAAGCAATTCCCTATTAAGCAAAAGGAATGCTAATATTACCCTGAATAAGGAAAATTGATTACCATTCCCTCAAATTAGGCTAATAAAACCAATCACTGACAAAATGCATCTTGGACTGAACAGCCTCAACGTTCCACATTTCCACATTTCTTTTGAATTCCTAAAGCTCTGCTGTTTTGTTTTGACAATAGTGTGATGGAGCTTGGGTGAGGGAGGAATACTATGCTCTATTAGAAATATAAATGACCCTGGTTCATTATTTGTATTTGTTTCACTGACTTTAAAATGGAAGCTACAAGTGCTTCAGAGAATAGACTTCAAGTCTCTCTTATTTAGCTGTGTCCTCTGTAAATATCTGTCCCAAAGATGTGCTACCTCGTAGAATCATCTCACAAACATAACATCTTTCATGCCTCCCTCAGCCACAGACACATTTTGCTTGGTCTCAAATCCAGCCTAGAAGGCAGGAGCAGCTGCCAGAGTCAGGAGTGCTGCAGAGCTGGCACAGAGAGCGTGGATCTGGGTTATGAAGGAATCTCTAGTGCCACAATTCAAAGATATGCAGAGGAGCTGATTCATTGCCACCACAACCAGCCTCGTTCTCCTGAGCAGCAGAGAGGGAATGCAGCAGGAAAATCTCTGATGGGAATCACCAGGTATCCCCTCCTGAGCTCTCCTTTTCACCTGCCTCTGTTCCCTGCCCTTACCCACAGACAATAAAATGTAGATCCCATCCTCCAAAAGCTGGTTTGACTTCTCCCAAAAGGAAAAGACAGGACCTCAACAGAGCTTCCTCCGGGCTTCCCTCCGTGTAATTCCCTTGGCTTCCACAAGAGGATTTGGTGTGGCCTTAGGGTGAGTCACTGACTGAGATGAAAAGGTTTTCGTGTTGTTAAAAGCCAAATGAGGTGAAGCGGGAGTGCCCTGTCAGCTCCCCAGCTGGGCAGCACTAAAAATACCAACACTCTCATTAGCTTTCATGTAATTATTAAATATCCTTTGTAGACAGACTCTGGGAACGCTCGTCTAGGGAGATTACATTGTCTTCTAAACATCCAGGAGATGATTTATAGACAAAATTTAGTGAGATGAACATGCAGCAGCTCAGAGGGAACTGGAAGAAGGCACATCAGGGGAATCGAGGTAGCATTCCCTCACATCTTTCATTCCCCTGAGAGCTTCTGGCAGGAGTGAGGGGGGAGCAAACAAACAGAAAAAACAGACAGCGCTCTTTGGAACACTGCAGATCCTCACGGCCACCTTTGGACCACCAGTTCTGCCCCACACCAGCCTCCCTGCAGACATCAAGCAGTCACTGGCAGCACAGTTTTTTTCATTTTAATTAATTAAATTGAATTTTTAAGGAAAAAAAAAATTCCACAAAAATAGAGAAGCAACTGATCAGCCTCCTCTCACCTCTTCTCCCCAAACAACAAGCTTGGGGGTTGGCACGAGATGAATAACTCTCTCCAGCTCACTATTTTTCATTTTTCTTGGCTCAATTCTTCTCCTCCTCAATGCTTCTTGCGTGGCCTGAGCAATTGGGGCTGACAAGCATTAGCCACGAAGCAAAGCTTTTCCATTTGTAAGCTTGATGCTATCGTTAGTTCTCTGGCTGACACGGTAGCAGTGTCTGGGTGACAAATCAGGCTCCAGCCAGCACTGGTGAGTGCCCCATCCTGCAGAGATTAATCCTGGGTGCATTGTGTAACTGGAGGTCTCTGCTCCAGCAGTAATAAAGGGAGCAGCACTGCATTATGGCACTAAATTTTGTTCAGATTTGTCAAGGAAGCAGGGGAAAAGGTGGCATAATGTCTACTCATAGAGTCTGTCCTCCAAAGGGAGAGGAAAATCCCACAGTGCCTTGGCAATAGAGATTCTCACAGTATGGGGGACTTCACACTCTGTAAAAGAGGGATCTTTCCAACTGGAAGGAATTTCACATCACCTCCAAAGAAAAAGGATATTTCTCTCACCTTCCAGCCTTTCACCTAAGAATACCAAGGTTCACAGTGCACCTTAGAGATGGCAAACAGAAATAAGACAATGCCTCTTTACTCACCCATTGAAGACACCGGCTGGAGCTGAACGACAAAGTAAATACAGAAAAACAAGTACTGGAACATCCCACTGAGCCAAGGAAGAGCCACCACTCAATGTACAGAGGCTTGAAAGTCCTTGATAGACTGTGGCTCTTGCAGCCTTCCTCTCAGTGGAGCTTCTGACTCAAGAGCAAGTGTGATTGCTCTCCTGGAAGTTTATCAGAGGAAGAAGCCGAAGGGACGTGGGCTACAGCTCCAGCCTTGACCTCCCCAGAGCAGCTCTGCCCCTTACTGACAGCAGGGTCGTACTTACTGATCAATCTTGTTTTTTGGACTTGAGCTGCTATTGTTTTCTGCCCTGAGTGGCCCACAGTGACACCTCCACTATCTTATCCAGAGAAGAATTCTAACCGGGGACACGCGGACATCCCGAAGGGGTGGAAAAGAAGAACAGATGGGTGCTTGTTATCTGTGCTCCTTCCACAAGTCGTACCCCACGGCTCCCTCCAGGCAGAAAACACCGGCTAAGGAGCCTTAACTGCAGGAAATAATGGCCAAAGGAGCAGCACTGATCCTTCCGAGCACAGATTGCAGAGGAGTGCTGGGAGCAGAGCTACAATGGGAACATCAGTCAAACTGAAAGCCTGGTGTCCCACTGGGAAATGAGCTGTTCCTAGGCTACACAGAGGCCCTTGCCACAACCTGAGCACTGCAGCGAGATTATCAAACAAGGCAAGTCAAGACACTTTGCTGCAGTGCTCTTACAATCTCTTGTCTTGAAAAAACAAACCAATCCCAATGTTATGGAATTAATTTTGATGCAAAACCGAGTAACTGAGAACCTTTTCCTGACTAGTTCAATCCAAACTGGGCTGAGCTGCAGGTGACAGCCACAAGCTCTAGATGCAGCACACTGAAATGTGTTCTTTACTTCAGCAAACCCAGAAAGGGTTCTTCCCTCTCACCCCTGTAAGAGCTCTCCACCAGCAATGAGTGCAGCTGAGCCTACAGTAACCACACAATCTGGCGAGCGCGGGCATTTCCCCATTCCCTCGGCATCCTGCATTTCTGCCTAAGAAATGACACCAAGGTGCAAATCCCAGTGGGAAAAAAGTGGCTCCATCATATTACACGTTGAATTTGCACAAGACAGGGAGTTGGGTGCTTGTCTGTCTTGCAGGGACTGGACACTACAGAAAATTCTCAACGGCCTCCCTCTGTCGAGGTGTGCCCCGGGAGAGAAGTGCTGCTCTACTGCACCCCAGAACAGCAGTATTTTTTCAGTGGTGAACAACTCTAGGGAACAACAGAAAAACTCCAAATAAATTACTGTTATTGCTCCCATAAGGAAAAAAAGTAAATATATATAAATATATAAATTCTTGTGGCCCTATTGTGCTGACAGCTGTGCAGTACCAGAAAAGTTTTTCCAACAACAGGAAAGGAGAACAGATTCACTACACAAAGCTATCAAGGCAGATAACCCTCAAGAGGTGATTATGTGAATTCCCAGAAGAGAAACTACAATTGAACAGAGAATAATACAGCAAGCTACCGGAATTTCTATTTTGCCACTTTCATTGAGAGGCTGATTCATACTTATGATGCCAGGTAAATAAAACTGACAAGCCTGAATGGAATGCTCTGTTTGTGTCACAGGTGTGTACAGCTCTCTGAACCATCTCTTCACCAGCTGCTTTTGTTTTGTAGCTGCTGTATGAGCCTGCTATAACAAGGTTTTGACAGGTACGTGTGACTGACAGCTGACAATTAACACAGAGAAATGAACTGCAATTGGAGCCTCAAAGGTGTCACCTACAGGCCCTATCAAGTTCTCAAAAATTGATTAAAGCAGGGGATGCCCCAGCATTCCCAGAGATGACACTATGCCAAAACCGTATGATGGAAGTGGTCTCAAGCTGCAGAAGACAGTCTGCTACTTCTAAACATTTCTGGGAAGAAGCACTGGAGGCAACTCTTCTATCAGCACCTTCTCTTCGAAAGTTAATTTGGGTGATATTTAAAGCTCCAATTCCCCCACAAAAAATCTATGCCTCAGGGAGCTGTAACAGTCAGTCCTGAGAGAATAAATGGAGGGGGGAAAAAACCCAAACAAAAAACCTCTCTGAAAAGAGATGCTCTGGGAGAGACACAATTCCAATAGGGCATTCTGTAGGACCAGCACTCTCCAGCAAATATGTTGTTCCTGATCTCCACATTTGCACCCCAAAGACTGATGCACCCAACACCCCAAAAGAATCAGGCTCAAGTTAGAATCTCTTAAAAGCAGTTGCCAGTACTGTTTAAAAGGTAGGAAGAAGGAAGGCAAAATTAAAACAGAGGGCAGGGATTTTATTTTGGTACCCAAGAGGGATTTTCTACACCTGCTACAAAGCCTGTGCACATCTGTTCTTAACACAAGATAAATGTTCATTTTGCAGGTGGCAACCACCCTTCTTGTGCCTCCCAGTGATCTCTGCAGGGCTTTACCATCCTCACACAAGGAACTCAAATTCTTCAAAGCATTGGCAGGGCTGGAAAGCCTCGTTCAGTCTGTAATGGACTCATGAATAAAAACACTTTTGCATTTGTTGAGGTGATCTTGGCTTGGTCAGAGCCACCTCTCAGGACACACCGATGCCTGGGAGGTGTGTGAAGCACAGCTCTGGGTGCAGGAACCTGCAACCTGCCTAGAAGGAGCAAGAGGAAGAGCTAATCAGCACTTCCTGCCGCAGAGAGGGAGGAGAACCTGGCACACAGGACAGGCTCCCTTGTCTGGGACTGATTGGAGGATGCACGTCCACAATAAGCCCTGACAGGCAGCTGAGATTGATTGCACTGAAGTCAAGGACTTTGAGATAGGCACTGTTGCTGTAAACAACATGTTCCAGGACTCAGAGCCAGTGGGAAAGGCTGTGGAGATCAGGGAGGGAGCACAAGCTGAGTGAAGTATGGGCAAACTCAACACAAGAACAACATGGAGAATGCATCAAAATCAGGCAAATACACCACTCCTAGTTAAGAGTAGCAGTTATTTCCTTTCCCTTAGTGGAGCACTGTGATGAAGAACTTGGTGTTTTCAGAGTGTTTTTCCACAGGTCCTATAAACCCAGCATATTTTCCATGCTCCTCCATTTTCAGATGGAGGAATTAGGGCATAGACAGCACACTAACAACTGCAAAACTAGTCAGGGGCAAAAAGAGAAGTGGGACTCATCTTTTAAAAGCCCTCAGAGCCACAGCAGCACAGCCTAAGAACAGCTTCTTCTGCTGTTTCAGGGCTTAGGTACACTGCAAGTCTAATTTTTGTTACTGCATTTTACTTTTCACCCCTTTAATGTCAGTAAAGAAAATAAGCCTGATGGGTTTTTTTAAAAGGAATAATCAGAATTTCTTGAAAAGGGAGAAGAATACCTAAGATATAAAAATCCCCTTTCTCTGTGAAAATGAAGCCATACAATGGGGCACAGAGGAAAGAAGCTTACTTTTATAACTACACATACACAAGAAAACCCTAGAGGGTATCAAAGAAATTGGTCCAAAGACAGGGCAGCTTGGCCAGCTTCACATGGCTGGCTCAGTGCCATGGTCTGATAGCCAAGAGCAGCTTCAAAGCATCATGCAAACCTCTTAAAACCAATATGGAAGCATAAGAACTTGCAGCAAGGTGATCATCATTGCTGCCTGCCAGGCAGGAAGGGTCACAGGCAGAAAGGAAAAGGTTTTCTTTGCTCTTCAGGCAAGAGGAGCCATGAACACCTTCCCTGGAAGGGCCTGCAAGGTAGAGCCTCAGGGATGTGGCAAAGGGAACTTAATGCAGTTCTCCAGGAAACTTTTAACTGGTCATACATTTATTTGAAAGCTCCCTCACAGAAGAAGGAATGAAAAGAAGGACAAAATTGGTAGAAAAAGCAGCATCTGGGCACTGCAATGCACCCTGCTGCTTCTCCCTCACCGGGGCTGAGGAATGCAGTGGTGCATTAAAATTCAGGCAGCACTGCCTGCTCTGCAAGTGCTGCCAGGGGCACAGGACCTTATCACCTGCCTGGCTCCCAAAGGGGAAATAGCTGCTGCAAGAGAGTGTGTTGATGTTGAGATACAACAGTGTGGATCAGGAGGGCAAACAAACCCTGCCCTTCCCTTCAGTGTTAGCATTCCAAGGCACTGAGACTGGAGCAGGAGGATTTCAGGGCACAAGTGTAGGCACTTTCCTTACTCACACCATCTCCAGAGCAACATTAAAGCGTGTGCAGGCACAGTTTTGCAACAGCATCTTCTTGATTTCAAAATAGAGATGGTGGTGCTAAGATGTCCCGAAGTCTCCTGCTCCCCTGGATGCCAAAATGGGAAAATTCTTATGCAGTTGAGCCAAACAATTTACCTAAGGCTGGCAGCAGCTCACCTGGGGACAGCAGCAGACAGAGGGCTGCTTGGAGGAAGGAGGCCTGTCAGCAGTGATTAAAGGTAGGTGACAACAAACAGCTTCCAGCCCAGCTCCAGCTTTGTAAAACACAAGAGCTAGCTTTTTCAAAAACTTATCATGAATCAGGTCATTTCTTTAAGCAGTCCACGAGCACAATGGAAACCCCCACCAAACGTCTCATCTCCATAACCCATAAAGTTAGGACAAAGCACACACTGCTGATTCCCAAAGGTAATGAGCAAATCACATGTCCCCATGACAAACCAAACCATTCAAGGGCCCAGAAAGAAAGGATCTGAAGCCTAACACTCCAGTTTTTCTCCAAAACAGCACTTGAGTGCAGTATAGAAATCCACTGACATCACAGGTACCTCTTTTGGGTTGCTGGGCATTACCTGCCTGTGTATATCCTTATCCTGTTCCTATGCTGGCCAAAGAAAGGGAGATCTTTGCTAGACCAAGTATCTCTACCTCTACCTCACCACCTCAACTGCTCCTGCCAGCCAGGCCTGGCAGCCACATCTCCATCCAGGCTTCTTCAGGAAAGCTATTATCTGCATCACCACGGCCTCGGTGAGGTAAGGTCAGTCAAGAAGACACAACCTAAACAAAAAGAAATGGAGGAAACTCAGGAGAGAGCTGTCACACAGGAAATAGTCTCTTGTCAGCTGGGGAAAAAAACATTATTCAAGAGCACTGATTCAAAAATTGAATAGTTATTTATTGTTCCAGAAGTACATTGCTCTTTTATACATATTTCATAAATGATACAGGATTTTACACATGTTCAGGTTTGGTGGTTTGTTTTTTTTTTGTTGTTGTTTTTTTGTTTTTTAAAGAAGGACTTTTCTCCATGCTCCCTCCCTCATCCCAAACACACACCAAGGATTCAGCTACAGGATTGTGTTCACTTTTTTTCCTTTTAAAACTCATCATCACACAAACAGGATAAAACAGATAAAAAAATAATCACACAATGCAATTAAATGGAAAGACAGAGGAAAAGGGGAAGGGAAGAAAAAAAAACAAAACTAGAAACATGCACCCATTCGGTCCAACATGCCACTGAGTGAGAAGAGGCAACAATCCCAGCTGTGTTTCCACATCTGCAAGGCACCTGGCATCTAGTTAATACTGAATTATTTTCTTTCCTATATTTTTAAAACACGGTTCTCCAAAAAAACCAGAAGCCTCTTTCCATGACACAGTGAGGAGTAGTAGTGAAACACCAGAATGAAGCAGCCAGCCTTTCTGTATATAATGCTCAGTGTCCTTCTCCCGCCTTCATCCTGTCTCCACAGCATTTATCAGCAGGGTGCTAAGCCAGACTGACCTGCTTTGAGTGAAGAGATGTTTTATCTGCTTAGAAAGCAGCCAGCCTTGGCTAAGAGAGAGGGCAATGGGTTGACCTTCCTTCCTTTATTTCTTTTTAGCTAAGAACAAGAGATGTCATTAGCCACTCCTAAGAAATTCTGACCTGTGGTCACAAAGTTCACTTAAAGCTACTTAATCAGGGGAAAGTGCTACAGAACCAAAGCAGTTCTGTGTCTTGCACTCAAAGATCCCCAGGCTCTCAAAAAGCCTCTGGGCAAGGGAAAGGCTTTCACGATATATGAAACCTTCTATCCCATTACACAAGCAGTCAAGTATCAAGTTTCATTATTCCATGTTCCAAAACTGTTCATTTAAAAGCAGGAGTCATGATTCTGTCAACAGTCTTGTAATTCTTTAAGCCTCCATAATTTCATAGTCCAGGTGGCTCTCAGATTTGGGGTAGGAAGAGGGGAACCTCCCTGCCTTAAGACTGAATATAAAAAAACCGCTCATGCAATGCTGCCATGGATTTCTAGGAGGAGCTCAAGGGCATTGGGATGCAAAGTTTATAGAGTTATTATGGAATAATCCAAAATATCGATTATCAAATGTCCGGAAGAGAACTCATTCCTTCTCTCACTGGGCTACAACCAATCAGTGCTACAAATAAGCAAAGGAGGAAGTCAGTGGAGCACAGGGGGTGGGCTGGGAAGGGGAAGCTCACGGTTTTCCAGTAGAAAGCAGTCTTGTAGTAACTTTATAAAAGAGACCAGGTCTGACCAGAAGTGTGCGTGTTAATGGCGGTGGAGTGCAAGTTCTGATCACCAGCCAGAGTTCCAGGTGGCTTGGATTCTTTGTTCTTTTTTTTTTTTTTCTCCTTTTGTTTTTTTTTTCGAGAGAGAGAGAGATTGGAATCAGGTAAAGGAAAATTTAAAAAGCTAAGCAGGCTGCTGGTGTCTTATCAAGAGGCAGACCCTGCAAAGCTGGAAGAAGACACCCCTACACCCCAGCATTACATTCTTTTCATGTACCCCTCCAATCCTGTATTTGTACACAATCACCATATTCTGACAGTTTTTAAAATGTGACTATTTGCCAAGCCCTTTTCAGAACTAACATTCCACGATGTCCCATCTTCAGATTTAAGAGATTTTTTTTTTCCCCCTTTACAGTCCTTTGTCTTGATTAAAGGTAAAAACCCTCCACCCCCCACACCACGTCCCAGCTTCCACCTGCAATGCTTTAATTAAAAAAGGCAAGAGCTATGAACAGGTTTTTTGCCGGGGTTCAGAGCTTCTTTGCTGATCAGTCCTTTTCAGAAATTTGCTGGATGGGCAGATGAACTTGCAGTGGGTCTCGAAGCCTCTTAAGGTCCAATTCTGCCTAAAAGTAAAAGACACTTTATAAAGCACAAGCTCCCAAAACAACTTCCCCCCACACCATTTCCCTTTAGAGAAAGAAAAGCTTTCCCATATTTCCTTGTTTCTTCCCTGTCCAGCAGGAAATTCATCACAAAAGAGTGAAATAAAGTTGCAGGCTCATATTTAGGAAAACCATTCTCAGCTGTATTTCTCTGAACTTGTCTGCACACAGACACTTAAAGGAATAGGGTGGGGAAAATCTGGATCCCTGTAAACTCACTGGAATATTTTTCTTTAAAGAAGCCAACAAAAAAACCCAACAATCCAACTCAATTATTAGGGATGGTCGATTCTAGAACAAAAGCTCCAGGAAAATATGGCCACCCAATGGCATCTGTATTCAACATGGCATAAGAAACCCCAGGAACACCTGTGGGTCCTTCCTTATGCACGGCAAGGGCAGAACTCATCTTGCCCTGGGTATCTGACACTGCCATTTCCAGAACCTGGGAATAAAGGATGACAGAGAGCAGTGAAAGAGAATGTGGTAACTCTGCTTCTTCTGCTCACGCCATCCTTCTGCAATAAGGCTCTGAGAAACACCAGGAAACGTCTCTATCCGAGTCCTTCGCTGAACAGATCCCACAATGTGGATCATCTGTCAAGAGTGTCTGTCTCCAGAGTCTGAGAAATCTGCCCCCACTGACTTTAACAATGCAGCTACATTTTCTGAACATTATTTTCCAGGACTGCACTGAAGTGCTACATCAGGAAGAACTGAACTGAATGGATTCAAGTTTTCATTCCTCACTAAATCCATCTGGTGTGTAGGAGCTGAGAAGAAAAGAAATCTTGAATTAGGCTCCTCTGAGGCATAAAGAGTCTGAAACAACTCAAGATTTGCCAGCAGTTTCTGAAAGGCCCTTAAAGATTGATATGGGTTTCATGTTGATTTACACTTCCAGCAGTTCTATTCCTGGGAATATCAAAGCCAATTCAGTGATTGCAGTGGGGCTGTGACAAGAAAATGGGCTGAAAACCTAAAATACATTCATTCTTGCTTGAGGTGTGTCTATTAATAGTAATGAAGAGCTAGCAAGCAATAATTTCTTTATCTTGTTTCTGGAAAAATTCTTGTTACCTGAGCAATTGCATCCTTGAGTTGATTATATTTCTCTAGATCAAATCGTGTCTTTTTGGCTCCTTTATGGAAAAATAGTAAGTACTGTCTGTCTCTGGCATCTGGATAAACATATTCCTAAAGAGAAAAAAAAGGAGAGAAAATAGGTTAAGTGTAAAGTTAAAGACAGTTTAATAACTGAGGAAAAAACCCACAATAATATAAGAGTGATACAAAAGCAATCACTCATCACCAGCAGACCAGTGCCCAGTCAGACTCTGAGCAACAGCTGCTTTGGAGAAACTCTCTCCCAATTTATTGGAAAATGTGACAGTATGTGGTATGGAGTATCAGTTTGGTCAGCTCAGGGCAGCTGTCCCAGATGTGTTTCCTCACAACAACTCACCCACCCCAGCCTATTCCCAGGGATGGGAAGGGACAGACCAGGGAAGAACAAAAGCCAGAGAAGGCCTTGATGCTGTTCCAGCACTGCTCACCAATAGCAAAAGCACTGCTGTGTTACCAAGGCTGTCTTGGTCACAAATGCCAAAGCACTGCACCACACCAGCTGCTCTGAAGAACATTAACTCCATCCCAGCCAGACCCAGCAAAGTCAGACATTTGCTTCTCTACTCATTTGTTACACTCCAGCAGTGAGTTACTACCACCTTCCTCCTGTCCCCAGTGCGTGAATCATTCCACACAGAGACAACAAGAACTAACATTTCATACTGACAAGTTTGTGGGGAAAAAAAGGAGGGAGAAAAGCTATAAATACTGTCCCTGAAATGATGCAGCTGACAGACCCTTGGGACACCACACTGGAACACCTGGAGCATCAGTTCTGATGGTCTTTTGACAGCAGAGACACTTTGAGCCCTCCCTTCCTCATTATTTAGGCAGGACTGCGGGCTGATGAGACAAACCATGCACTAGAAAATCCATAGAGAATCTGTCACAATTCCAAGGATCCGGAGACAGATTCTTCATCTGGATGGGAGGCTAGATCTGTGAAAGGCATTTCCAACAAAATGCCTGATCCTTGGGCTCTTTAAAAAAAGGCCAGTGTGGCGTGGGAGAGGGGTACCTTCCTTGAAGCTCAGAAGGCACCTCATGCAGCCATACCTGTCTGTACTGACCACAGCTGCCAGCAGAAGAATCTGTTTGGCTACAGCAGTCAGTCACCAAACACAGAAATACATTTCTGGTAAGACAATCATCCAGGACCACCATGGGAACACCCCAGAGCCACGCACCACCTCCCTGGCCAGCACAAATTAAGCAAGTAGCATCTGGGTTCCAACAGGACAAGGGGCAAAGCAGCTTCTACCAAGCACAACTTTGCTATTTTTCTAGGGATTAGAGCCCAGAGAAAGTCTTCTACTGAAGTGTCAATATCAGCACAACAAGTCCTACCTGGCGGGTCATTACGAAATAAGCATACATTGCCATGGCACTACCATAGGTGATGAAATAGGTGACTGGTTCCATAATGTCCCAAGAATATTCCCACCAGGTGAGGCGGGCCAGAATCCCAAACTGAGTGGCCATGTAGGCCAGGCCTCCCCACAACACCAAGGTTGTCCTCTTCTCTGCTTTCCTGCTGAGCTCCATCCTTACCTGCAGAAGGCAGAAACACACACCTTGCAGTCTCAGAAGTAATTATGTTAGTATTGTTAAGAGATAATAATGTAAAAATAGTCCCTTATATTAATAGTAACATTAAGTGGCTTGAAACATGATTTTATTACAAAATAGAAAAAATAAGCTTATACAAACAAAGCTGAACTTCTTTTCCTGTCTTGCTGCCACCTATATTTACTCTGAGCATGCTCTAAATGCCTCAGGAAAGTATTTATTCCTCTATGTTCAGGGACATTCTGTTGCATTAGCTCCAGTCTTTATTTACTAACAAGCTCAATTCCAATTACCTAAAGCAAGGAAACAAAATATTTCCACAGAAATCAGCAGCAGACATGGTTTGGTAAACACTTGCTTCAGTGATCTTAAAACTACTTCAGGCATGCCAGGGACCCAATTAAAACCTGGAAATACATTCAGGCTGCATTTGGGGGATAAATACAACATGCAGAGAAACTCCTTACTTTTTCTAGAGGTGCTAGTTGCTCCTTCAATTGCTCTAGTCTCCCTATCAGCTCCTTCTCCTTGTTCAGCTGGTGCTCCTCAATGCTCAAGGCTGTGTACAACTGCTGAACCAACGTCTTGACATCATTCAGCGTCGTGGCATTTTCATGGCTTAAGAGCTCTAGGGAAAAACAGAGGCTGCTTTATACACCTGTGCCCACAGGGCTTCTCACGTTCCCTTGGGAAACCGCTATCAGTCTGCACCGGAAAGGAACAGAACTATCTTCTCAACAAAGTCGTCTTTGGAAGAGCTCCAGCACTCTAAGACAACGTGATTCCCTTGGAAGAAAACCAGGCTTTGCTACTGGATGTTCCTAAAATTTGATAAGAACAAGGAAAAGAGAGAAGTCCTATAAAGTTGGCCAGACGTCAACAGCTGCTTCCGATTAATATTTATATACAAGGCAAACGAACTAAACTACCTACAATCCATCACACCAGCTGTCAAGACAGGCAGAATTCAGACTACAGGCCACCAGCAACCAGAGTTGGTGGCAACTGAACGTTGTGGGTTAGGGACCCCACAACAGCCTCAGCAGCAGCATTTTTTAGTGCCAGTGCCAAGAATTTTTTCCCAGTGTGCTGTGGGTAACACCTCGTGCTGTGGTGCCTGCAAAGGAGCAAAGTTCTCCCTCAAGGATCTAGAAACAAGAACGGGGACACGACTCGAAAACATCTTTATCCTTGCATTCAGACTCAAAAAACATTCCTAGAGGATACCAGTTTGTAAAGGAGTTGGGACTACTTGTATTGTCTTCCAGCCCACATGGGAAAAAAAAAAAAAGGCAATTTGAAATTAAAGCAAAAGATTTTGACATTACCCAAATAAAAAAAAATAGGTGTTTTTAAAAAAATAAGTTTTGTACCATCCCTGGAATTGCACCTAAAGTTATCAAAATATGATTTCACCAACTCAAAAAGCTATGGACAGCTTAAGTTTTAACACCAGCAGCTCAAGGGAAAAAAGTGACTCACTTGCCTGTGCCAAGACACACAAAGTACATAATTTCATTTTAGTTAAAGGGCTCCTGTTCTCCTACGAATAAAAATCTATGTGTTCCTACTGAGGTGACCATCAAGAAGTACTTATATAAAAACACAGTAATCTGGTATTTCCATTTTCAAATACACAAGGGTGATCTTGCAAAATGCAAAAGGAATAGCTGAAAAGTCTGACAGGACTAATCTCAGTGCCTGTTTGCAGGCACATTCATTTTAGCACAAACTATAGAAATCTCCTCGGCAAGTGCATCCTAGGAGACAATTTCCTGTAACCTTGGTGATCCCAGAGCTCACCTACCAGCACTCAGAGGGTGACAGAGCAGAGTAACTTCTTTGTGTATTTGATTTCCAGTGGTTTAGATATCCAGTCTTAGTGGAGAGCTTTCTGCTAAGGGTACTTTTAATGAGATGGGAAAAAAAAAATCATCTCTAGTAGAGGTCAGTCTCCCCCACATCTAGGGGAGAAAGACCACCTCACCCAGCACTGCACTCCTAATTCCAGATTAACAGAACAATAAAATTCCCCACATCTGTGAGGCAAGAGCCAAACAGAACAGCATTTCCCAAGCTGTCCCTTTTAAATCCTCAGAGGTAACTACGGGCACACAAGAACCTGGTGTTTTATGAAGGCTATGAAACTGCCCAGAAAAAAGAGAGCAGATAAAACCACTGAGCTCCTGCCTCCCCCAGTAATAATGAAGTGTCTCAAAAGCTTCTTGCAGAAGCTTTCACATCGTGAAAATCACACACGTCCAAATAATATTATTGAAATGGATTTTCTTATTGACTCAAAATAGGTTGGATTCCATTCCCTTCCTATCTGATTCCTCATGACACAACCTCCTAAGAGCACAGTCTTCTTTATTTCACTGTTTGGTAGCTAACAAGGTTTTGAGGTTTATCTGCAATATTCAAAGTACCACACTTAAATGGAAACAATGTTAGCTGTCAGGGGAAGCAAAAATTTATTCTTCCAAACCAGACAATCTAAGTTTCAATCTAATTCCCATCTTGTATTGTATTCCTTCAGAATGAGTTAAATTAAATTACTTTTTAGTATTTAAAAAATAAATTGTGAAAAACTTAGAAATTAAAAGGAATTCTATTTCTTTGTTTATTTCTCTTGAGGGCTGGGGGCACTAGGTTTGAACAGAATGAAATATCTGCTTTTCATTAACGATTATTCTGATCACTTGGTTATCTCTAAATTGGGCTCCAAGGGCAGGATTAGAAACTACAAGGCTTCATGCTCCTAAACAAGTTAATAAAGCATGTTGCAATGAAGCAGGGAGCTGAATGCTGAAGTATACTCCCAGTGCTGAGCAGAAGCAGGCTGATTTACCTCTCTTTGGTGGTCTGACATGGTACGAGACATCGTTAATGATCAGTTTGAAGTCATCCAGCAGAAGCAGGTCTATGCCTGTGGAGGAGGCCACACGTGTGCCATCTGTAAGGAAAACACAGATGATGCACTAAGCAGGAGGAACAAAGGACTTAAAACACGCTGTGGCTAAGTTGCAACACCATCCCAAATCCAGCTGTTTGCTTTCTGTTTTTTCCAAAGTGTGATGCTTTTTGCCAGGACAACTGAAATGTGAGACATGGATATATTTCCTGTGTACCACCTTCCACACCCAATTCCTTATAAATTGAGCCTCAATGTTGGTTGCACGGCTTGCCTCTTTCCTATTAAACAGTAGGGAACTCACCAGAAAACATCTCCATTAGGACTGATTTCCTTGGCAGCCCTGGCTACACAATATTCTCACTCTAGGAATAGCATTGCTCCCTTCTGCTCTTTCAGGAAGGTCGAACCACAGCAAACTTTTACTTCAAAAGCAAAAGGCCGGATGCAAACAGCTGGCAAGTAAATCAGTTTGCAAACAGGAGTACCTGCTGAGTAGATTGCAACCCGATCGATTCCTCTGTCCTCTGCTCGCAGCTGTTGCAAGAAGACCCCGACAGAGTCTGAGATGGGTTTCAGGGTGAACTGGCAGCGCTCGCGCCGCGATGGAAGACTCACAGAAATCACAGGCAACCCGTTTTGGTAAACCACCGTCACTTCTACAGAGACAACAAAAACACAAGCTTATCGTTAGAAGGTAACACATCTTCTCTACTTGTTCCACGGAGAAAGAGGCAAACCTGATTATAATCTGACTTTTGGTTTTCTCAAGATATGTGGCCAAAGAAAAATGGAGGTATAGCTGAGATTCTCACTCCGGTAACTTGGCAGCAATTTTCTGTAATTTGTAAAAATACTCTAAATACAATCACCTGTGTTCTAAAGGCAACATGATATCCAAAAGCCATGGCAGCAGGGTATGTTTTGGTTAGGTTTTGAGAATAAAAGCATTTTGGACTATGGAAGACAAAACACTAGTGTTCATATCAGGATTTATAGCTCAGGAGACAAAGGCAGATTGTGTCTATTAGGAAACATCAAGGAAGGACCCACTTCAAATGTTTTTATTCCAGTTTAGTTCTGGTTTCCTCCTCCTTGTCCTGAGGCAAGACATGTAAGAAAGCAGTCAGTAGCATGAGGCTGTAGGAGAGCAGCACTCAGAGTTTAGGCTTCAAGGTCATTTCATCTAAAATTCACGGGATCAATATGCTTTGTACTTCTCCAGACAGGCATTACTACTTAGGTATAGATGAAACAAGATTTTCCATTTCTTTGGTGCTGCCAAGAGCTTTTCTGAGGGCATTCTTGAGGATTTCTGTTATTATAAAACCTATGGTAGTGACCTGTATGAGCTGTAAGCTGGTTATTATTTTACTACCACAGCCTGCTCTGTGTGCTTCGTGAGATCCATACATAGAAAAGAGAAGTTAAAAGTTCATATTCCCTAAACCCTTTACTGAATCACAGTCATAACTATCCTCAAGTGAGGTAGTTGCTAAGATATAACAGCACACCTCAAAATGATTTGCTTTTATAGGTATCTTTCTTATGTAAAAACATACAGGGTTTTTTATTCCTCAGAGCATTTGCTGTGTCTCAAGGATGGTGCAGTCACACCCGCCCACAATTCATCTGCCTCAGTATCCCAACCTGTTGTAGCTTTGGTCAACTCCTGTCTCCTTAAAACTCACTGAACTCATGGATTGACTTGCTAAGTCATTTTAAGCAGCTAACATCAAAACTAGTCAGTCAAAAAGTCAACAGAAGTAGAAACAGAGGCAAATAATGTTATTTTAACTAGCAAAGGGAACTATGAGGACAAGTCCTGGGGCAACACACCTTTCCAAAACTGGGGGATCCTGGATATTGAGAAAGGATTTACCAAGTGCACTTTCACAAAGCCAGAAGAATTCTCATTCTTAAGTATCACAAACCTTCATGAAATGAATCAAGCATAAAAAAGCTTTTTCCCCTCTTGCAAGGGATTGCTGCCTTCAAGTCCTTAAGGACTAGATGGAAGCAACCAAGTATGGACACCTAAAACAACTAAAGCATCCTAAGAGGCCCCAGTAATTGAAAACCTATCAATGTCTATTCTCAAGACTCAGACATCTGACAGGATTTTAGTAGCTTTAGTGTTTTGAAGCACAGAATTCAGAGACAACAATCAGATATTTACTGGAAAGAAATAAAGCAGAGTGTTTTATTTGGACTGCCAGACAAAATTTAGAGCTCCTTAGCAGCAGCTGTTATGACACCAGCTATCAGGTTTTCTTTAAATTTAAAATGCTCCCTTGGACCACACAGGCAGTGAGACAGTTCTTTGCAGAGCAGAAGAGAGAAAAATGTTTGCATTGATATTTTTTCCATTTATCCCCATCAGTACTACAACCAGAGCTCCAGGACTGCCAGGTCTGGAGGAAGTGCCTACCAGGAACAGCCCTGCTGCATTTTAGGAGTCATCAGCATTAGGAGCACAAACAAAGCCTTTCACTAGGATTTCTAGCTTAGGTGAAATATTAAAGACCAAATTACTTCCCTTCAAAAGATAGGGTCAGTAAGTCTGTACTTACTGCTTTATGTTTTCCTTGCAAAAACCTTGTAAAAGTAATTTTCTAGCTTAATTCACTGGCAGGGAAAGTCCTTAAGTCCAGGTTGATCCTCTCATCACCTCCCACACAAGTAATGCTGGCCAGATTTTTACTGCATTGAAGAGGGAAGAGGCAAAGAAAAGAAGGAAATCTGAAGGACACAACAACACAAACCTAACAGACAGCAGCCAGCAGCTCCAGCAAAAGTCATTAACAAGCCCCTGTGGTATGGCTGCCTCACTTCTCTCCCACAGCCCTGTGTGTCTTCTGCATCTACTTCACAAGTTACTAAGTGGACAAAGCATTTGGCACCTCACTAATTACAGAGCTAAGGTTTCAACCAATCTTCCCCTAGTTAAATTTTAATCCAGGATTTAAATGCATGGGACAAGTAGAAGAAATTAATTTTATACAAGTGTGTGTCACTTACGTTTACAGTCACCTACAGCCTGGCCAGGAACGGTGCTAAATGAGACCATGGAGGATTTGAGAAGCTTTACATGCTATATTAAGCGTGGGGTTGCTTTGAGGCTTGAGTTCCATCCAAGCACCACGAAGTTTTGACTCAATCATATCTGCACCAGCAACAGGTCATGGGTATTTTTTTTTTTTAAATATTTTCATTTTTGCTTAAGATCAACTTGAGCAATAAATGAGGTCAAAACGGAGTACAGGCAAAAGAAAAAAGTGTGGCCAAAGAAGTCAGTGTTGGCTATTGGTAAAGATACTGGAAGAAATAATGAGAGAATTATTCAAGCACAACATGAAGAAAGGTAAAATGAAATCAGGCACAGGCAGACATTTTCTCAGCCTTACACATCCTCTACACTTCTACCTGTTTAAGCCCCCAGGTTCTCATGTAAGCTCTGCAGAGCAGTCATGTTTCTCTTTGTCTTTGCACACTTGTTATCTTGGCAGGGGAAGCAGGAACCTTTCATTTATTAGCTTTCAGACCTTATTAACAAGCCTTAGCAAGGAGAGGATCCACTCAATGCTCAATGTGTCTGTCAGCACAAGTGCTCGACTCCTTGTGCACAGCATGCAGATGTTAAGCAGGCAGCGAGCTGAAAGCTGCTCCTTTCCTCTTTGCATTGTGGCACACTGAGAGTTTTTAAAGTTTCACCAGTGCATCTTTTTGCTTTATGCTCTGACAACCTTATCAAAAAAAGCCCCGTGTTTGAGCCATCCCAGAATTCAAATCAAGGAATAACATTGTCTTGGCTTCACAACTTGTTCACTGCAGTAAATGATGCTTTTGACCATTTTGACATGTAGCTGATATGAGCTGCACTTTGTTATATAAATGGACTTTAAGGGGGCAGGTAGGGCCAGGCTGACAGGACCACAGTGGGTGTTCTAGTGCCACCTCCCTGCTCGAGCAGGGACATCCCAGAGCTTTTAGTGCCCACATCCTGGCACAGGATTGTGTCCAGATGGTTCTGGAGTATCCTCAGCGAGGGAGACTCCACAGCCTCTCTGGGCTACGTGTTCCAGTGCACAGGAGAAGAAGTATCTCCTCACATCCAGGTAGAATTTCATGTGCATCAGTTTCTGCCCTTTACCTCACATCCTAGTGGTTGGCACCACTGAACAGAGCCTGGCTCCAGCCTCAGGCACCTCCCTCCAGGAAGGACAGCACCCTGAAGGGTAGGGATCATACAGACCTCACAGCTACATGAGAAAGAAGTCTGGCAAAGAGATTTGGACAGTTGCATGCAATTCCATCCTTCTTTATAAGGCCCCTCCAGATCTGCAAGGACAGTTCATAGAAAAGCTGCCCGTTGCCTTAATTCTTCTTGACGTTGTTCTCTCTGTCGCTTCCTTAGCTCCAAACTGGATTGGTGCCCGGCCAAAAAAAAAGCCTCCACCAGAAAAGGGGGCAGGGAATGAAATGTGAGTGAGGGAAGTCCGAGTGAGGCAGGAGCTGGTGCACGTGTGTACTCACCATCAGAGGGCACTACGGTACTGCAATACACCACTCTCACGCTCTGCCACGGAGACAGCCGCTGATGCACCTGGAAAACACAGCAAAAAGGACAAATGTTCAGAGTCTGGCAGGATCTGGCACCTCCTGTGCCCCCCTTCCCCAATGGCCGTGCCAGGCACAGCCACAAACCCGGAGCGCCTGTCAGGAACAGCCTCTTCCCTTCCCATCTGTCACCCCACAGGGTTTCCCCCCTCCGCCAAGTTCACCTCTACACACCTCGCTCTCTGCACGCTGAGCTGAGAGCCCAACAGAACAGCTGTGCCTTGTTTTCCTTAATGTGACAGGTATTTTTGAAGCCACACGGTCAGTTTTAAGAAATCCATTTACTACACAGACACAGCACAGAAATCATGTCAAAGCACAAGTCTTTAAAGGTTAAAAAATAAAGTTTTTTACATAAGCAGGAGGGATATTTAGAGTTGTGGATTAACAGGTTCATCCTCTTTGGTTGTTTCCCATGCCAACATTACTTTTTTTGTGTCCTTACAGAGGGAAGCCAAACTCTGAGACACAAAGTAGTAAACATGCCTGTGCATAGAAGAACAAATTGCTCCAACATAAAAAGCAATAATTGTAATACTGAGCTATAAAAATAAAAAACAACAGCCCAAGAGGAAGAACGTACATGAATGGGTTTGTATTTTCTGTAAACTTAGCAAGAGACTCATTTGCCCATGAAAATCTACAACCAGACTGATTTAAAAATCTATCTTTTAGATGATATTACACTGGTTATATACTAATCCTTCCCTAACACTGAAATTACAACTCTGATACAAAACAGCCCAACTGCAAACCATATTAAGGGATAACACACCAGCTCTCACCTGTCTCTGCTGGTTTATATTTCAGGGGCTAGCCTCAGATTTTTCAACAGCTGCTGTCCAATCTGGACATTCCTATGGCCTGGGATACTTGTTCTTTGCTGATTGCTAAAACACAGCTGCCAAACATACATTTTCATAAAGGTATCTTCAGGGAGGACTTGTTTAAATAAATTTCTAATGAAGTTTGGAAACAAAACCCAGGTTGTTGATTATTGCTCTGCCAAATTGTCCAAACCTCTGTGTTTCATGAGGTTGCCTTTGATAACCTACTTGAAATGTATTTAATTGCTCTTTTCCTTGTCCTCTGAAGCTTGATATCCAAACCAAGGATAATTTCCACTAATCTTTCTTGAAAGCAGGACCTTTGGCCCTAATGGTCACTGTATTGACAGCTCTAGAAATTCACTGTGATATGTGCTGTATTTATACTTCATTTCTATCCGTTTTGACAACGAAAATCAGTCATTTTCAATTTGGCTCCTCTCAACTGCATTTTCAGCTTCCCAGGGTGAAATCAGACACAGGAAAAGAAGTGGGCACCAAGCAGCTGTAACTCAAGTAGGAAGTTGAATGTTTCAGCAGAAGTAATGTTGTAAAAAACACCTGTGTGCTGGGAACCAAAGGGGAAATTTGCCTTTTTCCAAGTGACATAGGCAAATCTTCTTGACTCTCTGACATGTGCTACTGTTGAACAACCCCTCCTACTCAAGAAAAACCCAAAAACCAACAGGTTTTAGACTCAAAACTGAGAAAAACACAGCTACAGCCCCACAGACTGTACAAATCCAGCTCTGTTGTCTTAGCATTACTATTATTAACAAAGTCAGAAGCTTCAAGGATCAGATGTGGTACCACATGCAAATCGATTTTCAGAACCAATTTTTACCTAAGGAGGGGGGAATTTCAAACCTTCCAAAAATAGTATCAGACACAAAAACAAGTGGGCAGAATTCACTCAATGAGACACAAACTCTCCTCAGTCAGTGAGCACTACCCCAAAGACTGTTTATACACCTGTTTTACCTGATCCCACAGCACAGTGATATGAGGTTTTTACTGCTTCACTCTCCCCTTCTACACAACATAATTCATCCATTTTTCAAACACTGCACAGCAGGACTCTGCCTTTCTACCAGATGTGAACAGCAGCCCAGAAATGCAGTTCTCAGAACACCCTACACCCTGCTAAACCCAGCACTATCCCACTGCAAAATAACCATGTAGCTGGAAGATATAATCAGGTAGCACATGCAAAGACTTTACCTTAAGGCTATGAGTATCTGACAGATACAAGCTCACTCCAGAAGCCTCCTGCCCTCATAAAACAAAACAGGGAAAAGGCAAAACAGGTTGAAAAAAAAACAGGGCATGTTAGGTGACTCATCAAAAAGAGCGTGTCTTCAGACTTAACCCCTTGCACAATACTTGCATCCCAATGTAGGCTGAACCCCTCTGTTTCCCCAACACTCCCCTCCCCAGCAGTGTGCTGCCAGAAAATTTTACAGGAGAGATGTTGTTAAAACACTTGTATCTGTCACTTCTGGAGCTCTGAACTGTGCTGCTGGTACAATTCCTTATCGACAAAAACAGTCTCTACTGGGCAGGAAGGCAAAAAAAAGGAACAAATGAACTCAAAACTCAGCAGAAACCAAGATGCCATGATATGTCATCCAAGGTTAGCAAGAGCTTAAAGAGTCATCCATCATTTTTATTCCTGAAGGGAGACTGTTGTTTTAAAATTGAGATGGTGAGAAATGTTTGAACCCATTATTCCATGTCTGCAGTTCAACAGCTTCATACAGAAAGATGCTAAAAGGCTGAAGCTGGGAATCAGAGCAGTGCAGGGCAGAGAGAGGAATTCGTTTCAAGCTTTACTGACCAGATCTGGCCCTCAGGAAAACAGCCAACAACTCCTTTGGCAACGAAGTGTGGAATAACTGCACCCAAATTTCAGCTGAGACAGACTTGTCCACCTCTCCCAAAATAAGTAATACTTGGGGGTGTGACAAGCACCAAAGCCAGACTGCTGAAATGGGAAGCTTTAAACACTAGGAAAAACTTTCTGGGTCTCATAAGAGCACACACAGGAATTCACATTCCACATCCATCAGATCCTTCATTTCCTGCCTTATCTGCAGTAAGATGCATGTTAAGAGGCTCAGGGTTATGCAGCAGCTGCAATCCCAAAATGATTAAAGAAGCAAGAGGAAAAAAGTCCTAGTTCTCTGTCTAAAACTAATGCTTCCTCCAGCCTGGTCCAGGTCAAAGGTAAAAACAACAGCAACTCTATAGGTCCTGATGTAGCTTTCTCAATACTAACTTGGTGACAAAGTTAATCAAAGCCTTGCTGGAAAAAACATCAACCTTCTAGCTACCAGTGAGTGCTCTATGACAGAAAAAGAGGGAGCAGCTCCCATTCTCCAGGTATGTAATTATCAATGATGGAATGCTAACAACTCTGAGTCTCCAAACACTAATGAAAATCAGAAAATAAGTTGGCCAGGAAGAAAAAAAAAAAACAGCACCACAAGCATGAAAGAAGGTGAACATTACTCTAGAACCCAAGTAAAACATGCTGCTAATTCAGTATCTGGAGTACCAGTGCAGCAAGAACTGCAGAGCTTTTGTGAAAAACAGGGCATTTTCTGCCTAAAAATTTCTCACTACAAGTAAAGCATTTGAGACATGTTTGCGAGTGCTTCTGGCAACATCTAATTTACAAATTACGAGGGGACTCCTTTATATGAGGCTGCCTTAAGTCTGATACAAAGCAGCTCACCTTTTCCAACAAGAAGCAGCTATTTTCCTCTCTATCCTGACTTTTGCTGCATGAAACACTGAATGTCTTTCCTGGCTCTAAAAGTGGTTATCCTAAAACCTCCAGGCTAGAGTCTCAGGGATGAAAACTGCTGTGAGCTTCCCCAAGCAGCAACCCAAGCCACCCACCTCAAACATGCTGAAGGGCTCCATTTATCCATCTTTACCTCATTTCTGCTCCTGTACTCAATCTGTTACATTTTGGTCTCTCTTAAACAGTACTTTGATCCTAAATTCTCAAAGTCCCCTTCTGTCCTCCCCTTTTCCTCCCCCTTCACACCAGCTGTTTGCAAAGTAAAGGAGACTCAGGGCAAAACCATGTCCTGACCAGAAATCTGCTGTCCAAGAGATGTGATGTGTGACTTCCCAATGCAGCCAGTGTTTTTGCACCAGCACAGAAGCTCTAACTGGATTTAAGTACATTTAGCTGTGAGGGATTGACTGGGGCCAGCTGCCCAGCCAGCTGCTCCCTCACTCCTCAGGAACAGGACAGGAGGATGCAGGATAAAAGGATAAAGGCAAGGAGATCAGTCACCACTCCTCACTGGCTTAACAGACTGGACTAAGAGAAAGTTGATTTGCTGCCAATTAAAGTAGACAATATCAAGAAACAGGCTGAAATTAACACTTTCTCCCTAACCCAACACTTTATCCAGGATCCAAGTGCCCAGAAAACCCTTAGACACTGCACACTGAGATCCCTCATCCCCTGGGTACCCCACAGTGAGACCCCTCAGCCCCAAACACCCCACAGAGACCACAGATGCTTCAACCCCAGACACTTCTCAGCCTCCTGAGATACCCCACAGATATCAGAGCCCTCAGCCCCGTGACACCCCAAATATCAGAGACCCCCTCAGCCCCAGACACCCCAAATATCAGAGACCCCCTCAGCCTCAGACACCCCAAATATCAGAGACCCCTCAGCCCCAGACACCCCACACAGCCTTCAGAGACCACTCAGCCCCAGACACCCCAAATATCAGAGACCCCTCAGCCCCAGACACCCCACACAGCCTTCAGAGACCACTCAGCCCCAGACACCCCAAATATCAGGCATCCCACACAGCCTTCAGAGACCCCCTCAGCCCCAGACATCCCTTCCCAGTGACTATTAAACCAGTCTGCCGATAAAACCCTTCACAAAAGGCCAGTGTGGGGCTCAGAGCACCCACAGCATCTTCCCAGCCCACAGCAGCCCCTCACTGGGGGGTGATGAGGGCAGCAGGGTGACAACGAGAAGATGGCGGCACCTCATGAGGGAGCGGCCTGCTGCCGGCACCCAGGTACTGCCCCACCAACTTCTAATACTTAGCTAATTCCTGCTAATTCCTCCTCAGCATCCCCCCCTGCCTTCCTCAGACACCTCCAAAGGGATCTAAACAGATCTGCCATTGGAGATGTCTGCCTGCATCTCTCACCCACTTCTTTTCTTTCTCAGGTGCCTGGACACCACTGCCTATTCCCAGGATCTCTCTTTGACATTTTTATTATAATTTTTTTTTTTTTTTTTTTTTCTCTCAATCTTCCTTTGAAATTGAGCCCAACTTTACCAGGGATTTGCAACCCTGTATGGAAGGCCTCCTGCAGCTTGTTGCTGTGGTCTCTGGATGCATTCACACAGCCAATACACCTGTGTAGTATTTCCCTCCGGGCATACAATGGGCTGCTGTTTGGAGTCTGGGATGTGATAAAACACATAAACCCCCTGCTCCTGCAAGGGTTCTGCTCACACTGCATCCATGCAAACCCGCAGGGATTTGGCTGGAGAGGGAGAGCAGTGGGGAAAGCCCCTGTACCCAAGAGCTGTGCCCTCGCAGTGATAGCAACAAGCCATGTACTCCTGAGCACAGTTTTCTCTAAGTCCAAACTGCTGCCTTTTTCAAGCATACAGCTTGTCTCCCAGGACCCAAACACTTGTCTGATTAAACGCCACTGGCTTGAACTCATTCCTCTCTCTCTTTGACAGCACGCCCTTATCCATCCCACTCAAGAGGTCAGATTTTGCACCAAAAAGAACATTTTGCGCCCACTGCCTCCACAGGGCAGCGTTTCATGCGGATGAAGGTCAAGCAAACGAGAACCTGTTTGAACTGCAGTGCTATTCTGTGTGGATTTTTTTTCTTCTGTATTTTAAAATCAGACTGTAGACGGACACAAAAAAAAAGGCAACGCCAGCAAGACGTGGGAAGTGTTATTCTTTACATTTGGAAGCACTTTGTATGACCTACGCGTTAGCAGATTATCTTCATTTGCCTCAGTTCTCATTCCTGCCTGAATTTTCTCTTCTTCCAGCATTAGTACAAAGCTCTATCACATCTGCTAGGAAGGGAACATAAACAGGAGGTAAGCTATAAATACTCCCTTTTCATCCTGCTTCCTTTGCCCATCTGCCTAAAAAGAAGCAGGTAATCCACAGTGTCCAGGAGGAAGAGGGGCTAGGAAGAAGGAGATTAATTCTCTGCAAAAAAAGGAAAAAGCAGGGATGAAGTAACTGTTCCTCAACCTTCATTCTGCCTTTCTCCCAGGCATTACTGCTGCTCTGGAGATACTGAAATGAGGAACTGCAGCAGGAACTGTTGTTAAGCAGGAACATCACTGCATTTGATGGCTTTGATTGAGCCTCTCAGAGACAAGAGAGGGAAGAAGAGGCAATAAAGGGGAAAAAAACTGAGCTGATGTGTAAAGCACATCAGTCAGGCAGAATTGCTTTTAACAGGTGCTTCCCTTGCCACCATCCACATCACTTTTCCCCCAGCTAAAAACCAAATGAAAACCCCAACCCAAAACCTTCTCTCAGTCTATATCTTCATTTTATTGCAAGTGTCAACAACTTACAGAGAATTACCCTATTCCTAACTTAAGACAGATGATAGGCAGACCCTCACACTCTCTCTTTCGTCCAACCTTCACACAGTTCTTCCTACCTCTGGCAGACAACACAAAACAGGACTGGAACTTCTCCCTGGCAGTTTGTGATGCCAGATCACGGTTTCACCATGAAAATATTTTTGCTTAACTAGAGCAAAGTTTGGTTTGGATTCCACTTCTTTAATGCAATCCTCATGGTTACTGGAAAAAAAAAAAAAAGCTGAGAATTTTAATTCCTTTGAATCTTGAAGGCTTGAAACACAGAACCCAAACAAAACATTTAAACCTGTTGTCAGCTTTGAAACTCGAGAGCTAAATGCCTTTCACTAATCCAGATTCATCACTTGAATCTTACTGCAAAGGTTTATAACTCTTTTCAAAATTAAAGGGGCTGTCAACCACTGTTTAAAGAAAGTTTGAAGAATTCAGTGACCTCACTAATTTTAGGGGTTTTGTCTCTCTCAGTCACTCACAGCCAAATAACTAAGAGAGAAGGCATCAGATGGATTCCCTTCAGCAATTTTCCCAGGGCAGCTCAGCTATTTTTGTTGTTTGGTTTCTTGTTTGATTTCCTTCCCCAAACCCCATTAGGCAACTCTTTAGCCTCTGTCAGAGCCAGTTTAAAATGAGAGCTCTTGCCCCTCTTCTCCCACTGCAAAAAGAGCTTCCCGGTGAGGAAACAGCACCTCACTGACATCCCTGCACTTCCAGCATCAAGAATGAAACAATAAGCAGAGTTAACAAGAGAGAGATTCCCACAAGTGCAAGGAAATTCCTCTGCCTCGGTGCGTGCTGGGGAACAGCCAGCTCACACTGGTTTTCCAGGGAAATAAACTCAGAAATGAGGGAACCTCACTTTCAGCTCTTGAAAAGACACAGCAGGCTCTTGCAGACCTGGGAGTCAGCGCCAGCACAGGCACAGCTTGGGAGGATCTGCACGCTCTGAAATACTGTGAGGTGCAACATCCTGCAAGCAGCCCAGCACATCCCACTGTGGCAGGAGTCCTACACCATCAATTCCCTGCAGGAAAGCACAACACAAGAAAAGTCTCATCTCTCTGGCTAACCTTACACCTGGGTTTGGTCCAAAAAGTGGTGGAACAGAAAGGTAAGTACTCTCAGACAGCAAGAGGCTGTGCCCACAAAGTCACATCCAGTCAATCCACAAAAAGTGGTTCCTTCTCTTGGATTATCAGCCTTACAGGGAGAGCCTAGAGGCCAAATTCACTTTAGGATTGAATCCTTTATGAGGCACTCAGCAGGCAGGTTTAAGAGTGTTGTCCTGAAGTGCCAGACAAGCTTTATAGGTACTCTGATTCTCACAAGTTCGGATCCTAAGCAAAAAACTAAGTTTGGCTACAAATACCTGCAGCCAATTAACACTGGCCAGGTTTTTTCTGGAAGAAATACAAGAGTGTAAAACATTCATCTTGGCATTCTTCCCTGTTTTCTACAATCAATTTGCAGCAGTTTACCACCAGCTGTGATTAGTACAGTAAAAATCAAACCTTTTGCTAGTCCCACACACCTCTCATGAAGCCCTGGAAGAATCCTCCAGTTGGTAAAGGGTGGATGCCTGACGTTCTCCCCCTGGATACGCTGCCTGCTGTAAAGATTGCTACCATGCAACTCTCACTTCTAAATCCCTGGCAAGACTAGAGCAGCAGAAGGAAACAAAAAAAAATTCCAATAAAAATATATGAATGTCTTAAAGCCATTAAAGAACTCCATTTCATTGTGCTACCACACCACAGATCAAGGACACTTACACGCAAACTTGATATCTCTACATGTTAATGTTTAATGTCCTTTGTTTAATGATGTACTTTTACTTACTTTGCAGGATGGCCTCCCTCCTGCACCCTGAGAGAGGAGATGGTGCAATGCTCACCTCCTGTGTGCCACAGGTACGTGCCTGGAGAGGCAGCCTGGCAGAAGTTAAAGCATGAGTGAAAGGCAGTGCTCTGCAGAGGCAGATCTTTACTGACACACTAACAACGTGCAGGAAGAGCACAAACGTGTTAATTTGGAACCTGATACTTCACTAGTGTGTTAAATTCAGTTCTGAAGGTTTCCCAGCTCAGCTTTTCCCTGCTCATCTCACCTAGCCTATCTGGGAGGGGAGGAGGTAATAGAAATCATAGAACCATGGAATGGTTTGGGTTTGAAGGGACCTTAAAGATCATCTTGTTCCACCCTCTCTTCCCACAGGCAGAGACTCCTTCCAGTAGACCAGACTGCTCCAAGCCCTGCCCAACCTGGCCATGGACACTTCCAGGGATCCAGGGGCAGCCACAGCTTCTCTGGGCACCCTGTGCCAGGGCCTGCCCACCCTCACAGGGAAGAATTCCTTCCCTATATCCATTCTAACCCTGCCCCTCTGGCAGTTTAAAGCCATTCCTCCCTATAAATAGTCTCTCTTTTTGCAGGTTCCCTTCACTTACTGGGAAGCCACAATTAAGTTACTCCAAAGCTTCTCTTCCCTGGGGCTGAACAATCCCAATTCTCTCAGCCTTTCCTCACAGCAGAGGTGCTCCATCTCCCTAACCACAGGAAAGTGGGGTTCTGTACAGCACAAGCAGCACCCATGGGGTATCCTGCAGCATTCTGTGCATGGTTTCAGAAACACAGACTCGCTCCTCTGGAGGAGGAAAAGCTTTTATCACCTGTAGGACTGCTCCCCAAACCCAGGCTTGGCAGCGGGTGGGGCTGACTGGAACACTCACTGCTTCATCATCAGTCATCTCTGGCAAAATAAAGCAGGAGGCCCAGAGATCAAAAGGGTTTTATTTAATTGACCATTGATAAAGGGAATGACTGCAACAGCATCTCCTAATAGCTCAGAGCTATTCATTTCAGCATCTCCTGCATGGCATTGCTGTGCTACAAAACTGAATGCAATTATGCTCAAATGCACGAAAGCACAACGGAGGCACAACCAGATAAATTTTTAGGAAAGCTATAATGAAGTCAATCACTTCATCTAACAGCCAGTGCCACCTTCAAAGCTCAGTCACATCCATCACTCCTGTGGGGATGAGAGGCTGGATGCCCTTGGGAAGGGCTGCTGCTCCCCTTTAGGTGCCACCACAGCGGCCAGGCCACCTTCAGCACCAACCCACTCTGTCCCCTCCCAAACCTCCCTCCTCTGTCTTGGCAAAACCAAACAAAACAGGGTTTATGGACATGCACTACGCACAAACCCACCGTTCATTTATGTAATGATTAAGTCCAGACATCCAAGTTAAAATCACTAAAGAATCTTAAAGATAAACAGACCTAAGACTTCCCCTAACTTATAAAGTTAACCATTGCCAGCATGTGTGATAAACCAGGATTACCCAAATATTTCATTCCAGTTCCTTGTTTTAAAATACCGTTTTCTATAAACTTTCTATCCCCCAGATCACAAGGCTTGTTTTAGTAGGATTTTAACTGAAATTTTTAAAATTGTTTCAGCTCAAGTATTTTTACTTCGTTTTAACAGCACACAACATATAATATACTGTGTTTACACCTCTACCTACAGTTTTTTCTCCCCATAGAAACTGTTGCAGCTTCATCCAAAGAATAAGACACAAGGAGGATCCTATACAAAACAAATCCATTTTCAACAGCCAGTCCCAAAAAGCTGATTTGAATTACTTTCCCAATTATAAACTGCAAGCCACACATCAAAGACACCCATGTTGCAAAGGGTTTGCAGTTCACACCTCTTCCCTATATGAAGGCTGAGGTAATAACTCATATTAAGAGAGATTTAGAATCCTTGGAAATGAACCATTAGAAAAATGACCATTTTTCTAGTCATTAAGGCCATTTAAGAATGAATAGTCCTGGGAAAAGAGATTATCCCGGGAGAGAGGGATTTGGAATGGAAAGTAACAGGAGATCTTTGGTTTGATCACTTCCTTAAAGCTTTTCCAAATCAATTAAACTGGGTTTAATACACTGTGATAGGTGTTCAGTGGTCTAGAAGAAGGCAATTTACAATTTGGCTCCGAGTTACACAAGCTGTCAGAGACACCTTTAGAGTTTGTATTTTCATTGACAGTCTCAGTTAGTTAATGAAAATTGAACCATTCTTCTCTGGAAAATTAAACATACGCACAAAACAGAGCAAAAAAAAAAAAAAAAAGCCTCTGTGGAGAAGCCACAAAACGACAGGCATCAAGGTAAGGACTTCAAAACATATTTCAAAACATATGCTTTCAATCCAAGTGAGGAGGCTGGCTCAGCTCACACAGAATCAGATACTCTCTATACCTTCTTTCCAAGAACCTTTTTAATGCTTTCTCACTGCGCTAAATAGCCCTGGGAAGCAGGACTTTTGCTTTGATCCAATGCTAATTACAACTAAAAGCTCTTTCAGCTGTGAATCCCAGGTTTCTGCTCTTCTGTGGGGATAGCCTTAAGAGGCCAGAGAGAATCACAGAATCCCAGAATGGTTTGGGATGGAATGAACTCTCAAACCCATCTCATTCCAAGCCCCTGCCATGGGCAGGGACCTGGTTGCTCCAAGCTCCATCCAGACTGGCCTTGGACACTTCCAGGGATGGGGAAACCACAACTTTTCTGGGAAACTTGTGCCAGGGCCTCCCCACCCTCACAGGGAACAATTTCTTCCTGCCATCCCAGCCTTTTGGCAGCTTGAACCCATTCCCTCCTGTCCTGTCACTATCTGCCCATACAAAAGTCCCTCTCTCTCTCTCCTTCGTTTTTAAAATGATTTTGGCTGTTTGGGTGAACAAACAACAGAGAGAGCAAGTTTCCCCAGCTAACGTGCTGCTAGGACTCTGCCTGGTCTTCAAAGCCTGTGAAATCTGCTGGGATCAGAGCTCTGCAGTCTGATACCTGCAGCTTGAAATCATCCCCAAAACACCCATCAATAACTCGGAAGGTCCAGACATAAAGGAAGAGTGATTCAGGGCTGGGGCTCCATTACAATCCATTCCTTTCATCCCTCCCTGCTTACACTACTTTGCTGATGGATGAACTGGACCCAAGCAATTTGTAAGTGAACCACAGCTAGCTGCCACAGCTGCCAGTCACAATTCTTTCCAACAGGCTCTGCGGAAAGCTTGGACATCCACAAACACTCGCGTGAGACATCGAAAGCAGATCCCCCTATTCTCACAGAGTTTTTTGTTTGTTCTGGCTGGTTTTCGGGTTTTTTGTTTGTTTTTGTTTCAGTGCAGACAAAGCTTATTGCTAAAATCAGACAGAAAGCAGCAAAGTAATGAGTTTAGGTAGGAAGCCCAGGCATTTCCAAGCAGAGAGCTTATCCTTTTGGGGAGCAGGAGCCCTGATGGCACTCTGGAACCACCTCGGAGAGGCAAAACCTCGCGTGCTTTCCCAGCACAGCGGTGAAAACACATTAGCCCTTGAGAAAGCATTAAGAGAAGCACTAAAATAGCTGGCTGGGAGCAGTATAAGTGGCTGTCCAGACAAATACTAAGGAGAATCCATAAAGAGCTCTGGAGGCAAAAAAAATCCTCAGTGGGAAAGCAGACCACTGTTGCAGACACGCAAACCAGGAACACTTACATCAAGTTCAGACTAAATATCAAAGAGCACTCATTTCTGAGGGGAAACAGTCACGATGGAAACTGAAAACACGCACAAAGCACGAAGCTGGGAAAGCAGTAGCTAGATGAGCAGGGAAACAGGAGCACACAGGTCACAGCCTTGCTACAACGCTGCAGGACACTGCACCAGCTGCAATCGTATTTGCTCAGGAATGCAAGAACCCAGCAAATCCACTCAGCCAGAGCACATCCCATATGGATTGTCTACAGACAAGCACCATTTCTGCAGTGACATTCCCAATGACCTTGTGCCATCACCAACGAGGTCGTACAAAGCCCTCCCCAAATTTTATCTTGCCCTTTTGCACAGCAGGCACAGGGTACTTGAGTGCTTTGAAATCAGTTTAAAAAGGCAAGAGTCTCATCTCTACACTGTGTCTTCCTGTAATTCAAGAATATCACTAATAAACTTGGGAAAAGAATTCAGGCAAAGTTACAACACCAAGAGTTTGAATACAGCCTGGGAATCACACCTGAATGGTGGGTGACCGGCACACCCTTCTCCTCTGGGGATAAATTTCTTTTCCACATTAGGAACCCAGAAAGATTCATTCCAATATGCCTGCAAGCAAGAGGAACAGAATTAATTTAAGTTCACCTGAGTTTGTTTTTTTCTGGCATTGAGAGGTTTTCAGCATGCAAATGCTAACAAGGTATTTATGAAATTATGATTTACTTGGAAAGAGGGGCAGGAGGAAGCT
Source organism: Poecile atricapillus (assembly GCF_030490865.1). Taxonomy (NCBI): domain Eukaryota; kingdom Metazoa; phylum Chordata; class Aves; order Passeriformes; family Paridae; genus Poecile; species Poecile atricapillus. The sequence continues at coordinate 5,484,687 of NC_081254.1, forward strand.
TTGGCCTGTTCCAGCCTTTCTGAACAAGATGATCACCAAGTTGTCACAAGCCCCTACTTGCAGCAAGAGCAAGGGCCACCAAACACTTCAAAAAAACACAGTATTTCAATTTTTAACAGTAACAAAGAGAGGCAGTAACAGTTTTACAGTCTAGAACACAGTCTGTGTGGTCCTTGGCTTGGAAACATTTGTGAGACCAGTCCTGTTTCTCAAATATTATTTGTTATTAATATATACAGTATGTTTAACAACACAGTAGCCAGTCTGACAGGCTGACATAGTAAATAAGTCTGATCAGCAATAACTGCTGTTCTGCTCACCTTTTGTAGATAGGGAAGATGGATTTAAATCCAGTAAAATATGTCATTAATTTGACACCATGACTCTCTGGATAAGCAAAACCTCTACCCTTACAGAACACTGAAAAATGCAGAAGCATCATCTCCCAGACCACTGAGCAAGCACCACTCCTTTGGTTTGGTGGGCTGGTGAGAAATGCGTTGGCAAGTTTGTAGGAGAGAGTGTGGCAAGTTCAGGGGATGACGTCTGGCAGAGGGAATATTCTCATGCACATTGATTGTTAACATCAAACTCCTTTTTCTTGGAATTCTGCATCTTCCAGACAGAAAGTCCCACCTAAGGAAGATTAAATACCTGGTTCTCCAAAAAAAAAAAAAAAAAAAGCAAGTTCTAGCGAAGCATCTCATAAAACTCACTCCTCTTACCCAAGTGTTGGATCCTCAATTTCCCTGGACAGAGCAGCACCCCTGATGTGTAAAACCCCCAACACCCTGCAGAAATCCCAGCAGGAAACAAGAACACCCTTGTCCCTGCTGGCTGAATGCTGTGAGTGTGCAAAGCCAACTCCATCTCACGCTGTGGTGCTGCTCCCTTGCTGATCTACACTAAAGGTGTCACTGGATCACAGCAGCTCTTTTCAGGGAGCTGGCATTGGGACACCTCTGACACAGCCGTAGGCGGTGGCAGGGTAAGAAAAATCAGGACTTGTGGACCTTGTATAAATGGAATTTACAAAGCTAAACAGAAATAAAGCCTGCACAGCCCCAAACAGATTTCAATAAGCTTTCCCCACGCTATTTACAGCCCAGCAAGAGGCTTAAAAATGCTCATTCTGGTCTGGCTAGAGGTAGCTCATGCAAGTGTCAGGCTCACCTTCATGGGGTGACACGAACTTCTCTCGATGCCCCAAACCTTCCTAGAATTGCATTTAAATGCAAACTCTTTCCCTGCTTCCCTCCTCTTCCCATAAGCCAGGATTTCTTTGATTCTCAGCCTAATTAGGAGATAATTTTAACTCTGTCACTGGTTTGATTGCTCTGGTGCCTAACCATGCTATTAAGCAAATCATTAGCTGACATGTGGCACCTTTTCCATCTGACAGAGACAAGCTCAGTGGGGAGGATGGGGGAAAACTCCAGAGAAACAACCACTGCCAGTCCTTAGATTTAACAGGCTACAGCTCTTAAAGCACTGTTTATGCCACCATATCTACTTTAGCATGAGCAACAGGGGCAAGACAAGCAGCTGTAACTGCAGTCCAACCTGCCTGTCACATATCCAGGGTCACCTGTGAAGGATTAAGGGACAGCTTGATCCTGGAACCACCACTGAGGAACCTAAGCAGCACAGGAGCTGCAGCAACCAAGCAGATAAACTATTTTCTGTACTTGAAAACCACCTGTGCAAGACTTTCCTGCTCCATTTCTACAGCCCCAGGCTCTGGGACTGCCCACAGCACATTCTGGCAAAGGGCATTGGTGCCCATCAGCTCCAAACTGGAAATGTTGCTTTATGTGTTTACTGTTCCAGGAGAAAACACAGCAGCTTCAGTCATTTATTAATGCCTGAAAAAGGCTCCTGTGCCTCACTCACTTCCATTTAGAACAGACTACTTCAAATGAGCCCTAAGTTAGACAGAACAAGGAGCTTTTCAAAAACCACATGACAGCTGGCTAAGTTCTCTGAAGGGAGTGTTTTCCCACCTATCCCACCTGGTGAGTCCTTCAAGGATCCCAAATGAAGTACATAAGCAAACAGTAAGGCATCATTTAACAACTCAGTGTGCCTAAATTGATTGTTAGGGCGTCAGTGAGTCATTAATTGCCAAGTTCAAAGGGTTGCTTTCTCCTTCTAGGAAAGCCTTCTGTCCAACACACCCCAATCTGCATGGAGGAGTCATTTTGCAAGCCTATGACACCAAATGCTGCTCCTGCAGCAGCCACAGCTGCTGACTTTGCCAACTAGCCCTGCTCAGCAGCTGCTTCAGCAACACATTCCCATCTCTGAAGCACCAAGTTCTTGTGCATTGCTGGTGTGAGGATGCAAGGCTGTAACACGGTCCAGACTGCAGAGCAGTGGATTTACAGCCACAATCACGGGCATTCTGCAGCCCAGCCCGTGACTGAAACACACCTGAAAACAATTTCTCTTCTGAAGTTTCTTGTTAACAGTGGTTAGAGCTGGAGACATCAGTTCACTCACTGAGACAAGTCATGAGCTGCCTTTGTCTGGTCTTTGGCAACAGCAGGAGAAGATTGAGGTAATAGAGGAGGCTTTAACCTGGTTGTCAGTGTTTGCTCTTCACAGAAAATACATTTCTCAAGTCGTTTGGGTGACTGGCACCTTTGTGTCTCCTCTCCATGTGCTACAGCACCTGGGAACAAGAGGAGTCTGAGACCAAGCAAAGATGTTCCAGATTCCTTAGAAGGGATCTCACATGACAGAAATGGCTCAAGTACTAACACAATGAATGCTTCTTATACTATTTTACCACATCACAAGGGGAAAAAAACCCTCCAAGGTCTCTTGCAAATCAATCCTGGGAATCCATTTTTCCTGCTTTTCACCATAGTAGCCGAGTTTACAGTCCCTGGCCATGGAGAAGAAGCCAACCTGGCACAGCTGGAGAACAAACCCCAATTCCAGATGGGCTTTTAAAGCTCTCCTTTACTGACTTGATCTTAAACTACAGCACAGATTGTCAGTGCTTTGCTGCTCACTGCAGCAGCTCTTTTGCTTTAATGTGCCAAGAAGAGTCACCGGTTCCTCACAGGGGGCAGAGAGGGAGATCATCTCCATGAAGTCACCAGGGCCATCCTAGAAGGGACCACCACAGCCAAAGGACAAGCTCTACCAGCAGGAGAGGGCACACACAGAGTCAGCTGGCTGATTTCAGAGCTGCTGCTGACAGCACCTATGATTTGTGTAGTTACAACAACATTTCTGAAGCCATCAGCTGGTAGCAGCTTACTGGCTATCAACAGGAGCAAGACAGAGGGGAAATTCATGAGCTACCAGTGGCATTACTGGCAAAGTCCATGAATATTCATGTCACTAAAACACACATTAATTTTTTTTTTTTAAATTTTGAAAGAAAAATTAGCAGCTCCAAGTAACCCCAAAGCTTTATAAACATTAATACACCAAAACAACAAACCCAAAGATGACCAAGAGGACTCTTTGACTCAGTTTTTCTGGACCAGTGCATTTCTACTTCCTATTTCCCATCCCTTAAGGAGACCACCATCCAGTTCACTGTATGGAGCAAGCAGCTCCAGTGAAGGAACTTCACTGTGAAGTTGAAGTTACACACACCTACAGCACAAGGCAGACTTTATTCAAACAGCTTACACATATTTTAGACTGTAGTTTTTCAAAACTTTTTCTCTTTTTTTTTTCTTTAAACCCAGCTTGGAAACAACCAACAAAGGCTCCAGTAGGAATAAAACCAACTTTTATAATCCATGTGGCACACACAGACGGAGCTGTACTGCCAACATGGACAACAGGCACACTGGTGATCCACATATGAAGTGTGGATAACTAAACTTTCAGATCAGACACTCATTTTTGCCCCAAATCAAACAGTGACAAGCACTGTAAAGCACCCACACGTGTCTGCTGCACACAGGCAGCACAGTGGAACAGGGTCAGCTCCCAGTAGGCTCCAAAGTGACAATCACCTTCAAAATGTAGAAAGCAAGCCTGCCTTGAATTGACTAATAGAACACAATCATCTGGATTTATTAAGAATATTTCTTCACAGTGTGAAAAACGAGGTTTACATATTTTCATATAGAACTTAAAAGTTTAATAAAAAAGACAATTAGGAGATAAGAATAAAATAAAGTATACAGATACAGCCAGGTGTCTCTGCATTCAGCCAAGAGAGCACACCTACTAACAAAGGATTGTCCCTTAAAAACAGAATCCTATTACATATCCATAAATTCTCATACATATTCAGACATTCTTCTTAGGATTTTTGGTGTTCTTTTGTTTGGTTTTTCCTTGCCCCCCTTCCCAATAGATCAATCTTCTAGGCGCCACTAGGTTTTATGTCCTTTGATAACTGGTGCCATCAATTTTTCCTTTGGAGGGCTTGGAGGACTGCTTGTCTTCATCTGGACAAGATAATCTTAGGATGGAAGGGGGTCTCTGACTATTTCCTTTTTTAGTCTCTGGGTTATATAAACAAAAAAGTAGTTTGTGCTTTAGTATCTTGTTATAACCTAACATATATGCATTATACCACTATTTTTAAGTTTCATCAATAACAGAAATAAAGGAAACTATATTAATACAACAAAATTTTCTAATCTTATACATATAACAATCATTATAATATTTGCAAAAAGCCAATAATATGATATGCATTTATAACAATAGCAACCCTAAAATACAATGGATGCATGTACTTGGCTATGGATGTCTGTATTTGGGCTATGCCACAGATCAGGCAAGATCTTGGGTTACATTTGCAGCTGTTTCCTCAGCTGTCAGCAGCCATCTGGGAATTCCTCATGGACAGCAGAGGCTGCCCTTGTTCTGCTGACCAGGTCCCCCCACCACACTCCTGATCTCAGCATCTTCAAAACACAGCTCGTGGCACCACATACAGCACATCCCACTAACAGAAGCACATCAGGCACTCCTCCATCATCATCTTTCCAGAGAAAAATAGAGAAGCTAAATCCTGCTCTTTGTAACTGTAGGACTGGGAAAGAGTTACAGGGTTAAAGTGAAAAGTTTTGTCAAAGACTACCAGCTTGGGGTTAAAATTTTACTGAATCATGCCTCTGCTAGTCATCAGCTTAAAGAATGACACATTTAAGAGCTGCACAGGGCAAACAAACTGCATTCCTGGGAGAGAAAGAAGGAATGGCTCAGCTGCAGTTCTCAGGAGCAAACTCACAGGTTCTCAGAAAACTCAGAAGCAGATTCACACCACCAGATTTGGTAGTAGAAAGTGAATAAAAGAGACAAGGATCAAAAACCGAACACCAAATGGAATTTTCAGTCACTAAATGCCAGGCACAGATTTGAAATCTGTTTCTGTACAGCCCTAAAGATATTCACTTGATCCTCAGCATTCCTTATGCTTCAGGATATTTGCAATGGGTCACAAAAAGACACGGAGGTGTCACCCCCATCCCCTTACCCAGAGCACATGTGAGTGAAAGCATGCAGCAAAGGAACCCAGAACCCATCCTTTGGGAACAGGCAATGGATCTCAAGTAAGCCACTTCAGCATTCCTCTTCCACTGGCACATTCACACATTGCTCAGCAAGGGAAAAACCTCCTTTTCCCAGTTATTTTATTCATGTTAAGTTCTCCCTCTTCCCAGTTACCAAGTGTATTTTAACATTTTACAACTGCAAGTCAAATTTACCAGGGGAAGGAAACCAAAGCCAGCTTCCACTGCCCCAAGTCTGCAGTCACCTGTACTGTATTGTGCTGTTACCAGCCCAGGGGAGCTCACAGAGGTGTTCCAAACCCCAGTACTGAGCACTGTGTGGTGCCCCTGACAGGCTTCCCCAGCATCCACCCTCTCCAGATATCCTTGCTCCCTGCATTTAATCACTCCTTGCTCTTTATCACAATCTAGGGAAACTTCCATTTCCTTACAGCAGCAAGGCCAGGAAAAACATTTTACTGAACTGTGCAAACCTTCAGCAGCTTCTTGGCTCACAGTTCATAAGAAAAGTTATCACTGGCTCATACAAAGATCTCTAATGCAGTTAAAATATTTCTGGCAGAGAAACAATTAAAAAAATGAAGTGTTTCAAATGCCTGGCTAAATTTGCTACAATAGATGAGAAAGGGCTTTCTAAGCAAGTTTATCCATGAGATCACTGCTTTGTAGTGTACAGCAAGGGCTCGATTAATCACAAAACTATTTGCAAGGACTTGCCAAAAAGAGAGGAGTAACAGAACAGACCCTGCAGAACAGCTCCCCAACACAGGCAACACACACACACTCTTCATCCTCCTGCATGAGGAGCTGCTCAAGACTGAACTCTGAATTGAAAACTTTTTTTTCTGTTTAAAGGAACAAATGATGCAAACTGGCTGTGTCCTTTCTCAAGTGGTTGCTGCTTTATCCTCTGCACAGCACTCAAAGTACTCACTCAGCCCTTTCAAATGAAAGATTTCATGTAGGAAAGAACCAAAAGAGGTAGTTCAGGTACACAAGGAGTGATTTATCCATGTACCTCCACATAGGCAGCATTCTTCCTCCAGTCTAATAAACTTTATTCCTCCTTAGGAAGGATTTTACACAGACATCAAAAGCACAAACAGATTGTCCAGCTCAAAGTGGGAAGCACACAGGTCAGAACACACTCTCCAGCTCCAAAACACCATTTTTATTTCTGTTGGGACCCCTGCAAAACAAACTTCCCTTTTATACTAAGGGTGAATTCTCAATGCTACCAGTTCTGAGTTTATTCCCCCAAGCTCCTCATATCCCCCTTGGCCATCCTACTCCCCATAGTGCAAGGATACACTGCCAGAACACTGTTAACTTCAGTCAAACCCTCCAATACTTCAGTTCTACTGCCAAAAATCCAACTCTGTAACTTCTGACATTCAACAGCCTTACAGTATCAAAGTGTAGACAAGTCATCAGGGCAAGATTAAAAGGAACTGGGTTTTTTTTTTGTAATATTGCCAGTAATGGGAAAAAAAAAAAAAAAGTGGTTTGTGGAAGAGACAACTTACAGTCTTCAAATATGAGTCTCTCTTGGTGAGCTCTGCCCTCAAACAGATGGGATCAGTTTGATGCATCAGTGCATGCCAGATCAATGCCATCCTAAACTTTGTGTCTTCAAGAAGTTATTTTCCAAATCTGCCTGGGAATTGTTTAAGCATTACACAGGCTGAAAAAAAGAATAAATCAAGCCTAACTATTGGAAACACGAGTAATTCATCTGGCAAGCTGAGAACAGAGACAACGGACCATGAATAATGCAAGAGGGGTAAGATCCAAAACATTCCGCTATGTCTATTACCTGCAGCCTGAAGTGGTGATAAAATACTTGATTAAATTGGAGAGCAAAAGCTGTTCAGTGCAATTACTGGATAAATATTTCAGAGCAATTTTTCTGTTAAACATTTGGAATCCCCCTGCCAAGCCTGCACTCCACCCAAGGACACAAGGGAAGGGTTTCCACAAGGACTTTCCCAGGCAAAAGTCTCAGAGGGTGAGGGAGGAGCATTCAGGCTCACAGAAACCCAGCTCGAATCGCTTTGCCACTTTGCAAGCTAATTGTTTCAGGTGTAGCTTCAGATATTTGTTGAGAAAAACCTCAATAATTCTGCTTGTGGAAGTGAGATTTTCAGTGCTGCTTTAGGAAAGGATCCTCCTCCTCCTCCCCCCCCTGGCCTGTTTTAGCTGTTGAATAAAATCAGAGTTTAGGAAACAGATATCACAGACCATTTAACCTGCATTTGCCCACTCACTTCACCTCATCACTGAGCTATCCACAACCTTTCCAGAGAGCACCACAACAGAACTGCCACCTGATAATGCCAAGGTAAATCACTTAAACCAGTTATGATCTGTGTTATTTCCATGCAATTTGTTCCACAGAGTGATTGTGCACGGAGTTCTCTAAGCAACTCGAAATTCTGGGGGAAAAAATACTCTTAATCGCCATTTGAACTCTAAGGGAGGAATTTCTCAGCAGCCAGAAGGGAAAAGAGCAAACCTTGTGGAAAGAAAGGCAGAACCTGGTGTGGAGATCAGCCTGTTCAGGTGTGATCATGGCATTAGCAAGTCTTTGGGGGTTTTCCCTGGAAGTCCTGTACCCCTGAGGAATGTCACAGCAATCCTCAGCCTGCATTTGGGAAAGGGAGGGGAGTTTGGTCACTAAAGCTCTGACAAAAAAGTAACTTTCACATTATTATTATTATCATCATTATTTCTTCACTCCATCTTTTCTCCCCAGCCCCAACGCTTGGGATATATCTGGAAAAAGGAAAAAACTCCAACCCCACATGAACTCAGGTGCCCTCAAAGGCATGACAAGCATGATAAAAAGGAAAACGTTCCAGAATTAAAAGCATAGAAAGGGATAAAGCTTCAGTGCAGGAGTTTGGGAGCAGCAATTGATGCTTGGGTCAAGCAGATCTCAGAGATATAAACACTCAAGAGCAGAAAGGTAAGTTCTATCCACTTTTAACTAAGGAAAAAGTAAAAGTTACTGAATTTAATCAAGCCTGGCAAAACCTCTTTCCCTATTCTTTCTAGCCGGGTTTAGCAACAGCACAACAAAAATCAGTTTGGGGAAAGGACGACTTCAAATCCAGGCCATTTCAAGAATATTGAGCTTCAGTAAGTCAAGCCACCAGGCAGGAAAACTCATTAAGAAAAGTCAGCTTTAAATACATTCACCATTTCTACTTCATTTCCCTGAAATGCCACTCATATGCAGCAATAGGGTTTCCCTGCACTTAGGTACATCCAGCTCCCATAATCCTAACTCCCAGTTTATCTCTGAAAACACACAGCATGTCAATTGCTATGTATTTCACATACTTTCTGATTAATTTAAACCAAAGAGAATTGTAAAGAAGACATTTTTATGACTTATTCTAACTGAAGTTGAAATATAAATCTCCAAGTCAAATGTAGCTACCTTAAGGGTACTTGATAGATCAATACTCCAAACACATTATTCATAGCATTTAGGTTAAGAAATGTAAAGCTGCTGCTAACCAGCTATTTAATAATAAATAGACCTAAAAATTCAGTAAATGTGGGCAAAAAACCCCACCAACAGGTACTTTTGAAGCTTCAAAAAGAAATCTGGACTGATGATCCTTGTGGGTGCCTTCCAAATCAGAATATTCTGTGAAATAATGGAGAGCTGATGTCTGACTTCCACGGAAGTGATAAAGAAGAAAAAACTATTTATGTTTATTTTCCATCAAGAATCAGGTCTGATAAAGACAACATGCAGAAAACAAATCGGTCTTTAGGCAACCTTATCACAAAATATTCAAAGCCTGACTTCAGATTTTGACAGTCAATATTTTCCATTTAGCTTTACCTGCCTTGTGATGATAAAAATTAAAATGAATGCCCATCCCTGGTTTTATTTCTGGGCAAGGACAAAGCCAGGCCCTGGGGAGATCTCATCCAAAATGCTCAAGGGAATTTGTGCCAGCGCTGTTGGCTCTGGGGGAGCACGAGGAGCCTGTGCCAGCCCAGCAGCTCTGCTCACCCAGCCCATGGCTAAGGCCACTCAAACAACCCAAATTCTTCCCAGCTTGGCACTGAACTGGCAAATCCCTTTGAAGAGCTGTGGATCCTGTCAAGAGAGGCCTCTGAAAAGCCTCTCTATATTACAGTGGTCTGCACATCAGTGAGTGGAGATGCACAAGCTGTTAACAAGCCAGACCTTGGGCTTTCTTTTGTAAAAATTAGTTATTTAATAGCAATTCTAGAAACTGAACCTCATGGGTTTTTTTGTCTTTGCAAGATAGAGATACAGAAATTCTGAGAGACACAGAAATTCTTCAATTCCACCTGAAGGCACATGTGTTCAGACCTTATCTATGAACAAGCTGGAATTCCTTGGGGTATTGTTTTGGTTTTTTTTAAAGCACAGAAGTCTTGCATTGTGGAAGATAAATCCAGCTGCTACACTGCAGGACAAGGAGGACGAGATGGGCTTGGTCTCTCCCAAAGGCTCAGAGCACTCAACATGAACTGCTGCAGGGAAGCATTTCCTGAAGCAAAAACCTCAACAGGTTTATTTTACAGGAACACTGTTTGCCACAGGGAACAGCAAGGCATGTCAGGATCACAACTTGACTCCCACTGCCTCCAGCCCAAGTCCTGCTTTTAGCCCATACTGCTCCCAGGTTAAGAAACCAGCAACTCCTCCATGGTCTGGAGAAACCACAGCTCTTGGCTAATGCTGCTGTGGGCAGTGCTGGCCTCGTGTGGCAACGTTTTACACCCTTTCCAAATGTTACATCCAAAACCTCAGACTATGCAAACCCCACCAAACTCTGCCTTTGGGAACTGCTCCTCCTTTGGCACCTTTATTACCACACCTGGTATGTCAGCACCATTTTAATCTTTACACAACCCACACTCCTTCACACTAATTTTCAAGACACCTTGGAGCTCTGTGAGCTAAGCAAGTGTGACACAGAATCTTGCCCAACACTGCAGCCAACAGGAAATCCAAGGAACCAACACCTCAGCTCCCCTCTTGGGACTGCATTTGGAACAGGACTAAGCCTTGGCACTGCTGCATCCCTCTCTGAGTCTCTGCTGCCAGCAGGCACCATCCATCTCACACTGAAGTGCCTGCACAGCATTCTCCCTCCAAAGAAGCTTCAGGGAGGAAGCTGCCCTGGAGCAGAGGATGCTAACAAAAGCAGACTGGATAAATCACAAGGTGCTGTTGCTATAAAAATGTCCCTTAATTTACTATCTTAATTAAGGAGACCCCAGACCACGCTGCCAGTGACAGGGCCTGACTCCCAGCTCCTGCCCATGGTGGGGCTCTGATGTCCTCTGGTTTACTCAAGCTCATTCACTTTTCTTTTTCCTGCAGGCTGTTATCAGCTAGATAAGGGAATCAATACAATGTGCTGCCACACAGCTGCTGGTTTTCCTGCTTGCAGCTGAAAGCTGAGAAACCATCCCTGCTCTAAACAGAAATTAATTCTAAACAGAAATTAAGGCCAGCACTGGTGGAACTTAGCCTAATTAAGCACCACAGCACTTGCTGGCAGATCTTTCTTTGCATCCATCCTTGCTCCCCTGTGAGAGCCATGTAAGGATCACCAAAACTGGTGGTTGAAGCCTTTAAACTACAATTTAATCCAGCTAAGAAAAATCAAACCTTCAAATACTGTATTAAATATTTAGAAGTATTCTCTTCTCCATGAAGGGAGAGTATCTTACGTGGATCTTCTAATTTTACTTTAATTTAGCAACTTTTAACTTCCAGGTGGAAATTGCCACAAGGCAGGGTCAGACCTTTGTATTCTCATTGCTTAGAGAAAACTAATAAATTATAAACACTCAAATTCAGGAAAAGCTCCACTAATTAATTCAGGGAGATGGGAGGAGTTAAACTCACCCTAGAGACCAGGCAATATATCAGCACATAAGACACACACACAAAATCTTATTTTTTTTTCATGAGCCCCAATATCACTTTGTAATAAACTCAAGCTGTCAGCCAAACTCCTCTTTCCTCAGAAACTTGCACACATTTTCTGTCAATGTCTAATTTAAGCCCTCCCTTAGGCAGGAGAAGGCTTCTCAATGCTGAATAAGCAAATCAAAATCCTGAACACTGCAACAGCAGAGAAGCACCACCTTGAGTTTGCTTTGCCCCTCAAGTTTATGGTTAAAAGCACCCAAAATTAATGCCACAGTGTTCTCCTCCTCCTCCAGTCCATGCCCCTGCTGTTCAAAGGGCAGGAAATGCAAAGCAGCTGTGTTTCACACCACACCTTGCCAGTAGGGAACACACCTCAAATCCATGCACAGCTCAAAGTAACTGGAGTGGAATCCTTTGAAATCCAGTGCTGAGTGAGCCACCAGAGCTGAAACCATTTGTTACCACCACAGTCTGCACACACTGACTGTCCCAAACATTCCCCCCTAAATGTCACCCAAATGAAGCCTTCAGTGCTGTTCCATTTCCACAAGGGGGGTTTTACTTTGGGAAACAGAACATGACAGGTGCCCCCAGCTGCTTTTTAGATGCCAAATTTCTGGAGGAATGGTGTTTAAATGTCTCAAACTCACACTGAGCTCAAAATAAGTGTAGAACACTTTTCAGGGCTTGCAGGACGAGCCAAGGACATGTTTCTTCTGCCACATGCTGAGAGAAACACCATTAAAGCCAAACATGGTAAGAAATTTTGATAAACTTCAACCTGGAAACAACAAATACAAAGCTCTGGGCAGCAGCTTTTTGCTACAGCTCCAGTAGCAGAGCCAGTGGAAAACCACACAAATATTGATGGTGAGAACCCTCCAGAGCTGAGTGTGAACGTAGCTGGGTTTGGCAGAGTCACCGAGACCTGGGCTGGTATTCAAAACACACAGAAATTGGGAAACACACAGAGAAACTGAACTAAAATCTCAATATATTCTGTACAAGTTAGTTAGAAAACAGTCTCACACTAACTGTGACACTTCTGAAGTAATTGCTCAGTGCAGATGCTGTAATTTGCTAGTGATACTGATTGATTCCTGCAAGCTCTCTGACACTCAGATTTGTGTTTCAGGCAGTCTTAAATCACACACAATCATATTTCATCAGCAGAGAACAGGGCTGAAGTACTGAGCTCCCAGCTCAGCAGAGAGTTACAAAAAAATAATTTAATCTCTGCTACACATCATCAATAATGCACAACCAACAGAGAGAGCCATGTTAACATAGAGATGGGCAATAATCTAATTATCAGTGACCTTTTTTTTCTCTTGCACTGCCTACAGGTCAAAAGTGGCTTTGAAAGGAGAAAGAACGTCAAAAATGGCTGTTTGGGGGAATCCCTCCATCTAATAATGGCTTTAACCAGCCCAGTGGCTCTGACTCAAAGCGAAGAATGCTTGATGGCTGCTGTGAATACAAACGAAGGATTTCCAGTTTGCAGGGAAGCAAATCCTCACGATTAAACACCTCCCTTCTCCACAGCTCCCACCCAAGACAATTAACACTCTGGGACAAGAACTCCAATGGAATTGTTTCTGAATTCATTGATCAAACCAACCATGCTGACAGCATCTGCTCCAGCCTCCTTATCCCATATGCAAATCCCTCTTTTAAAGAAGGCAAAGCTACTCATCAGCGAGGCTCTCACTACTGCAAATTCTGCTACTCCAGCGTGCCCAGAAAGTGCAATCCTCTCTTTTGACATTATTTTAAAAGGGGGGTGTCTTAGAGACCGAGGGCACCCCCAAGAACCCGACAGTGGGGAATTAAGTTTGCGACAACCTTGCCGCAGGAGCCTCAAGGTTATTTAGCGGAGCATCAGCAGCAGAAGGTACCCACAGGGAACCAGGAGATTCCCTGGCTGCATGATGATGATGATGATGATGATGATGGCTCTCCTGCTAAGCTACAAGGAATCCCAGCTCCTTGTCGATCTGTTTGGAAATTCTCTCCCACAAGAACTACGTCGCTCTAAGAGCAAAATCCACAGAGCAGCAGGGAATGAGCAAATAGAAGAGAGTGTTGACAAAGCAGTCGGGCAACTCGGGACTGCAACAACTCACCCAACCCAAAAAGATGCAGAAATTCTTCACACAGAAGCAGTTTCCATATTTCTATGGCATAGGTGGACGTGGAAAAATTAGCCTGAAATTATTAACCCTTCAAGATCCCCTGCACTCACTCATCTCGCTAAACAAATAATTCTTCCCTGTGAAGGAGATGTTATTTCCTTATGTGCATGACAGATTTGCATTAACACTGAGTTACTCCTGCAGAAATCACTCTGCTAAATGCTTCTACTGTAGCTATTGCTGCAGAATGGAATCGTTGTGATTGTTCTAAGAATTCATTCTTTTTTAGTCTGGAGTAGCTGTCAATGGAACATCATCTATGCAGTGTAGTGGCTGGAACTAATTACAGAGACCACATTAAAGACCCAACGTGGGATTTTTTTCCCCCTTGTTCCAACATATATCTTGTCCTTGAAAAAACTAAAATAGTCAAGCTTGAAAAATGAGAGTGGCTTTAACTACATCCAGAAATTGGGATGGGTGGGCAAAGTGCTTTAGTTCTGAAACACAGAGATTTTCATTAGAAAAATAAAGGTTAGACACCAAAATCTTTATACTTAAAAAGAAAGCTCTTGGAGATTTTTCTCTCTTTTCAACACTCATGCTCCCTCAGAAGCCCATTTTTCCAACATGAGGTTTAAACAAGCATTACTATTCCTACAGATGCTGTTCCACACAGGAGTGCCTGAGACTTACACTGGAATTCCCTGGGCAGGGAAGGAGCCGTGTGTGTCCCAGACCATCAGCTCAGCTCCAGGCAGAGCATGGCAACACCACAGGATCACATTGTAATAAATGGAATTGATTTGTGCTAACTAAATTGTAACTGTTATTAAAGTTATTTTTAGAAACAATCAAAAGAATCAGTGTTATGGGGCAGATGCACCCCTTCACAGATGTTACACGGTAAAATTGAGGTACAAGATGTAGTTTGGAAGATAAGTGATGCCCCAAGATGAAAACAGCCTTGAATGGACAAAATTAGAATGACTTTAGGCATTGGGCCTAAAATTCATTAAATGTGAGATTAATAAGTAGATTCACATAAGACAACACTTAGTACACACAAGCAAACCTGAAAGGTAATCCAGAGAACGAGGAAGAGGAGAAGCCTTTGCCAAAATACCACCAAAAGAAGACTGAAGACCCCCTAAACAACAAGTGAGGCATGGGCCATGAAGAATAGTGACAGAAAGTCAGAAAAATCAGAAATAGGAGGAAACTTACAGGAAACATTAATGAATATATGTATAAGCATACAGTATGTAAGTTTATCTTGAAGTGCTTTGTTTTGTACGTGAGGCAGGGTGGGGAACCCTCTCCATACCCTGGTCGGTATTGCTTGTGCTTTAATCATACTTAATTACTGGCAGATTATATATATAAATTGTATTTTTTGCTAAATTGTATTCTTTTATTAAACTGTATTCTTTTACTAAACTGTATTCTTTTATACCAAATTACTATTCAATTTACTAAATTGTATTCATTTTTAATTAACTGCTGTTAACTCGAGGGACCTAGCTGTCAAAATTCTGATTTCATTTATAACAGAATCCACTGCTGCTTCCTGTGTAGCAACAAACTACTCTGCAAGGAACTCCTTCTGTATTAATACTTGATATTTATTTGAGCTACATCTCTGTTTCCACTAAGTGCCAGCGGGTAAGAGTTTATGTTTACGGAACAGCAACACTTTCACAAACACAAAAATGGGAACTGGAGGTTTCCCACCCCTGCACACCACTCGTTCCTGTAAATTTTTTGAAGCACACCAACATTCTTTCACATCAGGATTTGGCTCCATTTCTGAAGCTCAGAGCAATATGTGCTCCTGCCCAAGCTGGCAGCTCCACCACAGCCAGTACCTAAATGACACACTGAATTTTTAGGACTGAAGCTTTTGTTGCAGATGTTGGGAGTGTTCACACTCAAACCACAGAGCTCAGCACCTCTCGAGCAGTTAAGAGGGAAGGAAAATGAGAATGCAGCTTCTCAGCCCTATTGCAGCCACAGCCCAGTGCTACAGGAAGGGGAGGGGTGAAATGAAGTTTAAATGAAGGTCAACATTTGGACTGGGAGTTATTTCAATAAACTCATCTAAAAAATCAGCCTTCAGCTGCAGCCAAAACACAAAAGTGGATTTTCCAATTTAAACTTGGTTGTTTATTACACACTAGCATATTCTGCTGAGTGTAATTATCCAATATCCTATTATATGTTTCATTTTATGAACACCCAGGGAGAACGGTGGGACACTGATAAATGAGTAAAACTGATAAATGCGGACACATCAGCCACGTTTTGGAGACCACACGCACTAAAAGATCACTTGGGAGGCAGCAAAGGAGTAGAAGATTTCTAATCCCTCTTCCCAAGAAATAATGTGGCCCCTTTAGCGAAAAATTCATGTTCACAGTATCAGTGAGTAAGAAAAATGCATATGTTCCACGATGAGATCATTTCTGTCTTTAAATCAGAGGAAAAGTAAACACACTCCTGGCCTTCCTCTCCCCCAGGGATCTGCTATGGGATTTCCCTAAAGACAGCAGCTCCCAGGCTGGGGGATCACACTTCCAACAGTGCCCTTCATCTGTGCCAGAGGGATATCAACAGCATTGGTGTAAGTGCATATTATGTTATTGGCTTTTTGCAAATATTATAATGAATGTTATGTATAAGGTTAGAAAACTCTGCTGTACTAATATAGTTTCTTTCATTTCTGTTATTGATGAAATTTAGAAATAGTGGTATAATACATATATATGTTAGGTTATAACATGGTATTAAAGCACAAACTACTTTTTGTTTATATAACCCAGAGACTGAAAAGATAGTCAGAGACCCCCTCTGCATTCTTAAAATGATCTTGTCCTCCAAGATCTCCAAGAGAAGGATTTATTGCATCCTTATTCTCCAATAAGGAAAACCCTGTAGTGCCAAGAAGATGGATCTATTGGGAAGGGGGCAAGGTAAAAACTAAACAAAGGAGCATCAAAAACTTAAGAAGAATGTGTGAATATGTATGAGAATGTATGGATATGTAGTAGAGTTCTGTTTTAAGGGACAATCCTTTGTTAGTAGGTGTGTTCTCTTGGCTGAATACAGAGACACACAGCCCTATCTGTATACTTTACTTTATTCTTATCTCCTAATTCTCTTTTTAAATTTTTAAATTCTATATAAAAATATGCAAACCTCATTTTTCACAGCATGAAAGGAGAGGGGAAAGAGCCTGGATTTGACTCCAAAGGTTGTGGCAGGCAGCAAACCTCCCTGAGTGACAGCACACATTAAATATCTCCCTGAGCAACACCACATATACACATGGCAATCTCCCCAGCTTTGCTTACAAGTTGTTCTCAGTGCTCTGGCACGTTCACCACCGAGCTTTAGAGCACGTAAAGAGTGTGAAAAACAAGGTTCATATATTTATCATATATTTTTTAATAGAATTTAAAAGTTTAATAAAAAGACAATTTAGAGATAAGAAGTAAAGTATATAGATACAGCCAAGTGTCTCTGCATTCAGCCAAGAGAGCACACCTACTAACAAAGGATTGTCCCTTAAAAACAGAACCCTACTACATATCCATAAATTCCCATACATATTCATACATTCTTCTTAAGTTTTTGAGGCTCTTTTTTTCAATTTTTACCTTGCCCCCTTCCCAATAGATCCATCTTCTTGGTGCCACGGAGTTCTCCACGCTCCAATAAGAATGCAATAAATCCTTCCCTTGGAGATCTTGGAGGACAAGATCATTTTAAGAATGCTGGGGGGGGGGGGGGGGGTCTCTGACTATTTTTTCAGTCTATGGGTTATATAAACAAAAAGTAGTTTGTGTTTTTAATATCATGTCATAACCTAACATATATGTGTATTATACCACTATTTCTAAATTTCATCAATAACAGAAATGAAAGAAACTATTTTAGTACAACGAAGTTTTCTAACCTTATATATAACATTCATTATAATATTTGCAAAAAGCCAATAACATAATATAAGAGCATGGAGAGACCCACTGCCCTCTGTGTGTTCAGTTTCACTCCCACTTGGACAGCAGCGAGCCGGGCTTTCGCTTTACGGTTTTCTCCTGGAAGAGCAGGCAGAAATAAACTGATTTTCAAGCTCAGAGCAACCAGCAATCAAAAGGTTTTATTGAAGTTCTCAATTCAGTCCTACCTGGCTGCCTACAAATGAAAACACAGCCCCTCTCTTGTGTGGTGAAAATGGTGTAGAGAGAAGCAGGAGATTCCCAAGCCTCGGGACACAATGTTCCAGTTTTCAGCTGTGTGAAAAAGGGAAACGCAAGCTGCAGCCTCTTGTGACATCTAATAAAATGCTATCTTCCTCATTTTTTTTTTCAGGATTGCCTCTGAGGGAGAAGTTCATTTAGAGAATCACCTGCTTTTTCAGTTTCTAATTTTAATAGTAATTTAGAAAATCTGCATTGGTACTGAACAACCTGAATCCCACCAGCTTAACAAACATACAGCCACAGCCCCTGCAGCACAACACTCTATTAACTTCACAGAGCTCACTCTTCACCCCTAGAGATGTTCCCAACAGTCTGCCTGGCACAAAACACTGGATTTCCTATCAGGGAGAGGGAAAAATCCACATTCATTATTTGCAGTCCACACCGCTCCTGCTGTAATTGCCTCTGTTAACAATTACATGCACCACAGTTTAGAACTTGGTTTTATCCTCAATTTACAGCTCTTCAGGAAGGACAGGCAGGTGGGATGGAGGAAAAAAAAAGAGATCCCAGGACACCTTCCCTACCTGAGCAGGAGCCCTCATGCCATAGGTAATGTACCTCAAGGCTGTGCTGCTCCTTTCATCCCAGTGGGATGAGATCAGTGCAGGAAAAAAAAGCTTTTTCCTCTGCAGAGAAACCCAGAGAAAGATTTCAATCACAACAAAGTGCTAAAGAAGCACCCCAACCAACCTATGTATTAGAGATCTTGCATGTTTCTGCTCAGCTCCAAGCTTTGAGACATCTCCTCTTTGTTCCCATCTCCTGTGACTATATTTACATCACACGACTTCCCTGTTTGCTGTACCTGAAATTGGAAGCTCTTTATTATCCCATCAGGGCACCTGTATTCCAGCCAAAGAACAGCCTTGGAATTTCTCTCACTCCCTGAATTAACCTCAGTTCCTTAAAGGTGCATGAAAGCAGCACTTCTAATAACTAAATATTTTTTTCCTATAATAAAATGTGGAGACAGACATCTTTTTCGCAGCAATATGATAATAAAGGCTGTGATAAGAATTTCACCAATGTCTTTCCATGGTGTTTGAGACTCTGAACATCCCTAAATAAGGACAATCCTACTGTCATGACAGCCAGGGCTTATCTCCAGCAAAACCAGCTGAAGCTTCAGGTATTAAAGTAATTAAAGCTTCCTGAGTCATTTCATGAATCAAAGGTCATTTTAACCTTCTGTAGAAAAGCATCAAAAATGGAATTTTTCCCACAAACCCTTTGTGGGAAGGAGCAGAGGGAATGCAGGTTTTTATTGGCATTATACTCAGAGCCACCTTCAGGGTTTTGTTCACCTGACACTTTAAGTGCCACCTGCTTGTTCTGAGCAGGAGTTACATCACCTTCCTGTGCAAGTGCAGCTTTTTCAGCTACAACAAAATGGTTTTTTTCTTAATGCCAACAAAATTCAAAAGTCTGTTCCAAAAAAAAAAAAACCAAGTCCAGAATTTTTCTGTCATTTTTCTGTCTGTAAAATAATTCCCAGGGAGGTGTTTGGTCAAAGGTCAAGTAAGCAGGGCAACAGGAACAAGATGACCACAGCACACCTCTGAGGATTACAGACCTTTTCACATCTCCTCAGACAATGACTAACTACTGCCTGGAGCTGCCACTATTCTTTCAATCAAACCCAAACCTGCTACAGCTCTGATGTGAAATTTTCTTGGGTAGGCAGTACAGAAAAAAAAAAACAAACAAGGAACATGCTGCCTTTTTATCTTTTTTTTTTTTTTTTTGAGAGTTCTTTCCAGCATCTTTTTACTATGGCTTTAAAATGGAGTAGCAAAGAAACCAAAATATTTCAATCAATAGCTGTGAAAAAAACCACTGCATTCTGCAACACAGCTACAAGGGAAGAACAAAAGCACGGATTTCTTTGGAAATGTTTACAAGAGATTTCTGTTTCCAAATCTCCACATGGCAAAGCATTCCAGGCCATGAGATGTCCTTGTTAATGAAGCTGTGAGCTCAGTTAACTCAGACAACATCACTATAAAGCTTGATTGAACAGTTTTTATATCCACCATGAGGGAGCCTATCTATATCCAAGTGTCTTCTGCAGGAAGCTCTTCAATTTGACTTCCCAACATGGGTACAAGTCCATCCAGAGGCACTTCACACAAATTAATGCCAGCTGCTGTCAGCAGCTAAAATATCTCAGCCTCAGCCTGAGAGAGCAGAGGTTATTTAACCTGGAGAAATCAGGGAGAGCTCAGAGACCCTGGCAGGGCCTAAAGGGGCTCCAGGAGAGCTGGAGAGGGACTGGGGACAAGGGATGGAGGCACAGGACACAGGGAATGGCTTCCCAGTGCCAGAGGGCAGGGATAGATGGGATATTGGGAAGGAATTGTTCCCTGGGAGGGTGGGCAGACAAGCTGAGGCTGCTCCTGGATCCCTGGAAGTGTCCAAGGCCAAGTTGGAACAAGCTGAGCTTTAAGATTTGCCCTTGTCCACACCATATCACCTTTATTCTTCCCACTGCTGCCCTGACATCCTCTTGGAGCTATTCCCAGGACCTGTTACTCTTGGGATCAGCCTTGAGACAGGCACACACAACACACAGCAGTGCCCAAGCAATGGGGTTTGAGATATTTATAAACCACGTTCTGTAGAAAGGGAAACACAGGAGCACACACTGAATTATCCTGGTGTGGGTTTGTAGACAATTTTAGCAGCATATTTGACTAACACTGCATTCACATATCTCAAGGGATGACTTTCAGAAAATGAAGTTCTCTCTTCATACATTTATGTAGGGCAGCTTCACAACATATGCTATCATATCATTACGCTGGCTACAATGCAGCCAAAATCTCCAGTTCTCCTACAAAGATCCCGATTTTATGGCATTATTTTCCAGCTGGTACAGCAATGTTAACATGCAGCAGAAAAGGTAATGCAACACTTTTCACTTCTTCTATCAGCACAAAGAAAATATTCAACAGAGACAGCATAAAAGGGATTCTTGTGCCATTTACTAGATCCCTCATTATCCCAATTCCCAGAAATTGGGCATTGTTATACCTGAGACAGCAGCAGCCCAGTGCAGTCCCAGCATTCCTCCTTTGTAAGGCTTTTAATGAGGCTGCCTGACCAAGAGGAAAACTTTTCAGAGTTAAGTGACCCCTGGAAAGCCTGAGGTGATGGTCCTGACTTTGGTGGAGGTGCCCTTCAACACCTTCTCAATAATTTTCTTATTAAAACACACGGAAAACAAGAACACCCACACATCGCATGACTGTGCCCTGAAGCCAAAGGGTTTTAGATTGCTCAGCTTATTTGAATATTATTTTGGGGGGAGGTACTGTCTAATTATGCAGCTAAACCTGCCAGCAAGGAGCTGGCTGCTATTTCATTTCCACCAGTTATGTACAGAAGGTCTCTGAAAGGACACTGGGAATTAGTTTGTGGCAAGAGGTTATGACAAACTTGCTGATGAATTCAAAAAGAGCCCGACTGCATTTTCAACAGCTCCAGGGACTCTCCCTGCCTTCAGGGCTCAGCCCAAGATGGCAAGAACAGGTTAACAATAATCTCTGGGGAACTTTGTTTGCCTGATTCAATAATACCTGTGGTATCCAGAAGATACACAATCTTTTTTGTTTGGGACGGGAAACAGCAGTGGGAAGCACAAAGGTTATTCCCTTGTGCTGTGTTCTCTCCTTCTTCCCATCAGGCATGGAATATGAGGACTCACACCTTCACACAGAGTGTGTCTGCATTACAGGGAACTGGAAAACACTCTGGATACTGCAGTCTGCTCCTGATCCATCACTGTGTGAGCAAAAGCTCTTTCCCTGATCCCTCCAATGGCCTCGTGTCGAGGCGGTGTCAGCAAACCTGCAATTTAAGTTTTCTTTTCACTAAAGCCCAGAAAAGGCATCCAAGTCCTCTCCATGTGATATTCCTCAGCTCCCTGGGGTTCAGCTGAACACAGAAAGCCAAGAGGGAAACTATCTGAGAGCGTTCAGAACTCCCATCAGAGGGCATTCCCAGTTTCCAGAGTGACTCACCCATCCCTCCTGAAGCTCACAGCTAGCATGGAAAAGCCAGCCACCGTCCAAGACACGCTCCTAAAAGGTCAAAGATATCTCAAGCCAAATTTTGATGCTGCCTGCCCTGTCTAATAGCGATTTTTTCTTTAATTATATCTCCAAATACAGTCACCTCTTCCCCCTGTGAGGGTTCATATGGAGCTGTTTGTATCCCCCTCCTTCCGAGTCAGAAGATATTTCTCCAGAGACTGCCTTTTAAATAGATTTTTTTAAAATTCTATACAATAATACAGCAAATAACACTGAGGAGTAGCAGCATATGGCAAAACATAAAGGTGGCACTTAGCCCATCAGCTTTGTCTCTGATCTAAGCAGCTCATAAAGATGCAAGCCCTTCCATCTCCTCTCACCATAACCAGGATTGTGAGAAGGAAGAGAGGTTGTGCCATGCTTTAACCATTTCCCCCTGCAGCCAGCAAAGTAGGAAATGCATGTTTTAAGCAACAGAAATATTTCTGTCTCTGATCTGTTTGGAGAAATCAACTGCAACAAAACAGAAAAACCAGATTTGGAAACAGCCTTAGCACTGCCTTTGGCACTTGGAGCTCTGCAAGGTTACCTCTGCCGTGGAGGTCTTGTTGCTTTAAGACAGAAATAGAAAAACAGGCCTGATTACGCATTTTCTTCAATAAATAATGCAAAAAGCCGGATTCGAGATTCAAACCCGGGTCAGTTCAGAAAATACCCCACCTGCCACAGGCCCAGCACAGAAACAGCTCTCCCAACACTCAGCCACACCTGCTTTGCACATCAGAGTCCCAGCTAATCCTCATTTTACTTTATCATCATTACTATCAACATTTATAATTAATGACACGCAAGAAGAACTTACAATGCGAGTCATTATGGAAAGAGAATGATAGCCCAAGTTTTGGAAAGCAGAGCTCATCAATCCTGCTGCCAGCAGGACTGATTGCAGCTTGGGTTTTACTACCTCCAGTTCTGTGTAGTACTGCTGCCTAACAGAAATAAATAATATTAATTAATAGTATAAATAGTATAATATTATTAATAGTATTAACTAATTAATTTGTATTAAGATTTATAGTTAATTATATTATGTAATTTATATAATTTTATTTATTATTATATAACTTTCTATAATTATTATATTTATTTATTATTATAGCTAATAGTTAACTAGCATTAAATAATTGACTAATTATTAATTATATTATATTTATTATAATGAATATACTATAACTAGAAATAATGTATTATTTATATTATTTTTTATATTTTTAATTATTTATATAATTAAATTATATAATAATTTTATTATTTCTATAATATTAATTATGAATCCTGGCTGTAGGAAGAGAAGGCAGGTGATTTTTTTTCCAGGGGCAGGGGGACAAGACACCTCTGAAGGGCTCCTGAGCCAGTGACACACGGAGCTGCAGCTGCTGCTGTTTCACACTTGCTGCTCCATGTCCTGGGGGAGGACAGGGGATTACTGCAGGATGTTTTCATGAGCTGGGCATTACTCAGTGCCAGCATTTCACAGCTCCAACACATGAAATAAATAGCCTGACCTCTGCTCCCTCACACCCTGAAGGGCGAGCGCAGTGGTGGTGGCATTGCTTCCCTCCACACGTGGTGAGCATGGAATGGGCACCACATCCCTGCTAAAAGAGCTGGAAAGGCTATTTTGGAGAAAAGAAGGACAATAAAACTGCTGGAGCAATCCACTGAGGCATCTGCTTTTCACTGACCACCTCTTCTTTATTAACTACACATCAAACACCAATTATTTCCTGCGCCGGCATCCAGGAGAACACGGCCAAAGCAGAGCAGGCAGAGTTCCAGCAGCACAACTTCAGTGAGCACAGAAAGGTTTCCTCAAGCCACACAGAGCCAAGAATATAACACAAAAAGCCCAGCTTAGGAGCATTTATGGCACAGAACTGCAGCACTCCCCCCACAGCACCGTGTGAAATGGTTTGAGGAGGAGCGCGGGGTTTTGGTCGGGTTACTGACACCACAGGAAGGCCGTGGTCAGAAGGCAGTTTTGTTTGGTTCACCAATTGAGTAATTCAGTGATGGTTTTTTAACAGGACTCAAGGTTTCTCAGCAGTAATGCTCATTTCTTCCTAATTTCATGGTAGAATCCCCAAGCCCCTATTTTTTCTTTTGAACAGCTCTTTAGAGCCTCAGCTGTTCTTGCTGGCAGCATAAAGTGGAAAACATTAAAGAAAAACAATACGTGATCAAAAATAAAATTTGCTAAACCCCACGATTTCTAGGGCAACACCATGAAAAACAAGTCACCTCCCTTTTCCCTCTCAAATTCCAGCAGTTTTAGATCTCCACTTCAGGCAGGTTTGGTACCTCAACTGATCTGCATTTTGCAGCACAACAAATTTATTCCAAAACAATTCAGGTACCCAAGATCCTGCTAATTACACTTCCCTCCCCACAACACACACAGAAAATGAGACTTTCTTCTTGGCTCTCAGGAATACCAGATCACATCTAGATTTGTCCCCAGGAGGATTCTTCCAGTGAACTCGTATTTCAAAGCAGGAAGAGATGAAATAGCAAGATGCAGCAAAGGAAATCCAACTGAGGTCCCATTGGGAATTATTACACCACCTCTTACACTCTTCTGTGTTCCTCACACAGCACATGAGGAGCCAAAAGTAGCCAAACCCACAGCCTGGAGGTGCTGCAAGCATCACCCCATTCCTGGGTGTGGATGGAAAGCCTTGGATGCAGTGCCCGAAGCTGGAAAGTTTTTATACCTTTTTCACTGCAGGTTGTCAAGGGGTTTATTACCCACAGCTCTGCAAGCAGGAAATAAAGTAATTGATAATCTGCAATACCCTGAAGAGGAACTAAATACATTAAAGTATTTGCTACACAGTTAAGTGTCACAACCGACCTTTAACAGAGTGTTGGCTCACAGCACGCTGTTACTTCTTCCTCAGCATCCCACACCACAACTCGGGGCTTTTGCAGTGCCATTTATTTATTACACTTAATCCATGTAATCAAATCCTCTTGGCATGTTGCATATCTGTCCCACACAGATTTTAGTTTTTTTTTATATACAAAATAGGAATTAAGTTTGTAGACAATAAACTGGGTATAAAAGGGCCCTGCTGAGGGACCTCCAGGGCTGTGTCCACTCCTGGGCCCCCAGTCCAGGAAGGACATGGAGGGGCTGGAGCGTGTCCAGGGAAGGGAACGGAGCTGGGGAAGGGG
Source organism: Poecile atricapillus (assembly GCF_030490865.1). Taxonomy (NCBI): domain Eukaryota; kingdom Metazoa; phylum Chordata; class Aves; order Passeriformes; family Paridae; genus Poecile; species Poecile atricapillus. Next base: position 5,509,797 of record NC_081254.1, read on the forward strand.
CTGGAGCCCCAGGAGCAGCTGAGGGAGCTGGGAAAGGGGCTCAGCCTGGAGCAAAGGAGGCTCAGGGGAACCTTCTGGCTCTGCACAACTCCCTGACAGGAGGGGACAGCCAGGGGGGGTCGGGCTCTGCTGCCAGGGAACAGGGACAGGACAAGGGGAAACGGCCTCAAGCTGTGCCAGGGGAGGCTCAGGTTGGGCACCAGGAGGAATTTCTCCATGGCAAGGGAGCTCAGGCCTTGGCAGGGGCTGCCCAGGGAGGTTTGGAGTCCCCATGCCTGGAGGTGTCCAGGGAAGGGCTGGACGTGGCACTCAGTGCTCTGGGCTGGGGACAAGGTGGGGACCAGGCACAGCTTGGACTGGATTTCCAGCACAGCTGAAGGACTTTTCCAGCCCAAATAACCCTATAAAATCATTTTGGTTCCTACAGCATTTTGCGATAATATGTTTGTTTTAAACATACATTTTTTTTCACAGGAGTAGAACATTAAATGCTTTATTTTAGAACGCATCACACTAAATTCTCCACCGTGCACTCAGCAACACAACAATATTTTAATTTTTTTGTCCACATCTGCTGCTACAGACACAGAGCAGTGCCCAGGCAATAGTATCTACTACGACTTGCACAACTCGTGGCACTCCCAGAACCACGATAAGCCTCCTGCCAGCACAGTGCATTATTCATCAGATCTTTTTATAGACACACCCGCCCAACAACCAAAATCTCCTGCTCGACACACTTCTCCCCAGATCTTCTGCTGAACGATTTCAAGCCAAGTTTTACAAAACTGGGCAGCTTGGCTGAAGGCACCTGTTATGTGCAGCACTGCCTAGGAACACAAAAGCCACAAGAAAGCGCAGTAAAAATCACACAAAATCAGTAAAAGCACCAAGAAAGCAGCTTAAGAGATGGAATAAGTACTCTCTAGACATGCACACACAGGTGAGGAATCAGTTCCCCAATACTCCTCCAGAACATTCTGCACACATTTGAAGGTGGAAAGGCTCCCTGGTACAATTCCTCTGCAAAGCCTCGAACTTTCCACTGATTCCACCCAGCAATAAACACGACCTTGGCAATGTTAATATCGCTTCTCATCTCATCCCCACCCTTTCCCTGCAGGAAGAAGAGAAACCTCCAAAGGATAGTGGGTCTCCCATGCCAGCCAGAAGCAAAGTGTAGAGACTGAAATATCAGCTATCATCTCTAAAACACAATCATCATTATAACCAGGTCATCATAATCACCAGAGGAAAAAAAACTTCATAGCAGGTGGACTGGGCAAAGCTCAAGGAATGCAAAAAGCCTTTCCCACCCCTTTAATCCGTGCATGGAAGGCCAAAGTGATTTCAGCATCCTGTGAGGTCACAAGGCTAAAAAACAAGCAATATTTGGAGAAACTTCTTATGCACAATCAACTGGATAAAGGTATGAGGTGAACAAAATTATTTTCTCTCTCTCTAGGAGAGGAGAATAAAGTTACTCACCTTGGTCACGCATCAGGAACAAATGTTCCCCCCGCTTTTTGGGAAAGCCTATCCAAGCCCTCATCATCCCAAGCTTTTTCCAATTTACTGTTTAAGCCTGAACTGGGATTACAACCATATGAGGAGGAGGAATAAGCAACTAAAGCAGCAGAGAGCAGTGCTTGAAAAAGCTGCCTCCCCTCCCAAACACGGGACACACCAGCAATTACACGGAGGGGAAGGAAACAGAAGTGTTCTCTGTGGCAAAGATAAACACTCTGCCCCAAAATGCTCTGTAATCAGGGCAGAAATGCCACAGGGAAACAGGAGGATGCAAAGAGTGGTTACAGCCTAAGCAAGGAGTTGGGTACAATACACAAAGGTTAAGTTAAAGGATCTCAGGATTAAGGCATTCGCCAAGCAGCCACAAAAATAAAAAACTGAAGAGATTATAGAGTTCAATCTGAGAAAAGGGGCAGAGGGTGAGGGCTGCTCCCAAATCACCCAGGTTTCTTCTACACTGATGACCCAAAGCCACATTCGTGCTGTGATGCTGAGCTCAAGCTGCTTCACCTTGCAAGGCCCTTCGAAGCTCAGAGCTGCCAAGCAAAAAAACCAAAATAAAGGAGTAATCACACAGTTGTTTCTACATGTCCCCAGAAATATCCCAACCTGCTGCATCACACAGAGGCCTGCAATGCAGGCAGTGGAAGGTGTAATTCCAGGAGAATTCAAAGCCTCAATTTTGAGTCCTCCTTTAAAGGTCACAGGTAACTGTTGATACCAAGACAACATTAAGGGGCCAACTCTCATCTCAAGCAACACTCAGGATCCTTCATCACTTCAAATTAGGATGGTGCTGCATGACTGATTCTGGCTTTTGAGATCCTGACATTCATGACAACTTGTACAGAGTCCTACCAGAAATACAGACCGTGTTTCTCTCCTTAAAACCTTTTCCTCAGCAGAAACATTTATTTAAATGAAGGAAACCAGAAGCTTCTCTGCTCTTCAGCAGTGACAGGAGCTGTGTTGGTCAAAAAAAGGGCTTATTCCCTGCACTTTTCTCCAACAACCTGGCAGTCATGAGGTTGCAAGGATGTTTTTATCCCATTTAGGAGGTGGAAAGGTGTCAACAGGAGGATTTCTCAGAGCAGACTAGGTTACAATGTCGAGAGAAAGGAGAAGGCAGCCTATCATATTGGGATGACATGGAAGGAGAGATGGGGGGAAAAAGGAATAACTGCTGTGACATTCAGCACAAAGGCCAAAGGAACACAGGTCATGCAATGTGAGTGGGAAAATCATCACTGAGGGAGGCACAGACACTGAAGAGACCAAGATTTACTCCAATGCAGCAGCTATTTGGCACAGCTATAGAGAAACTATCAAAATTAAGACCCACTAGGCTCAGCTCAAACAGTCAGGAGGTTTCTGTTCCTGCTGTTTCGGTGAAATAAACAGATTAAAAGGTTGGAAAGTTACTGAAATGTGCATATTGAAAACAGCTAATTGCAGATTTTAATTTGTGTAGTTACCAACACAAACGTTTACCACTTGCCAAAGTATTCCCATGCAGATATCACTACAGGATTTTTCAAATAACTCTGGCTGTGAGCTGAACCTGACTTTGGCTCCTCATCCTCCTACCTGGGCACAGGCATACATCACTAACTTGTACAATGATTTCCATGGAATAAACCACTTCAGAGGACTTAAAACACCTCCCCACGAGAATTCCCTTGTAAAGAAACAAAGTGGAAATCACCATCAACGTTATCTTCAACCCAAGAAACAGAGAAAGCAAGAACCAAAAGGAAAGAGAGCAGGGGGGTGGTGTAATGGGTAAATATTATTTATTTATTGCCCTGGAGGGACCTTGGCTCCAGTTACCCCAGAGGTTCCACCAGCATCTACCAGAAACAATTTGCTGCCTCATTTTTTAGATGATGTCAGAAGCCACTGGATGCAGCTGGACTTGGCTCCCAATAAAGTCTCTTAAGGGATATGCTGTGCTGCAAGTCACTGGGGACAGGACACTCAACTTCCTTGATTAAAACACCTCATGAGGTCCCCATCTCTCTCCTTGGTAAGGGACAATCCACCAATTAACAGCAGTTCTGGAATCCTACCTAAAACACCTGTGTCATATCTGCCAAAAAAAAAACCACACACAAAGGAAAAATTACAGGCAGATTTCTTTTTGATTCAAAGCTCAGTCATCAATTAAGCTGCTAAAAGACAATTGTAGGGTCTCTCTAGAAAGTCCCCAGTACCCAGGAATTGCCAAGTAAGTTCAAGCATTTAACTCCACAGCAAGTATTTTCCAGCTTTTAAAAGCTCTAATCTACTGGATTAGGAAGTCTGGGGGAAAAAAATAAAAAATTAACCAAGGGTTTTCTACATGGGAACAGAAGCAAGAAAGCAAAGCCAAATCAGGGCCACTTTGGTTCAGAGCACCTTAACTGAAGAATTACATCAGGCTTAGTATCATTGAAAATTCCAGAGGCTTAAATTCCATCCTGACACCACAGTTGATTCCTCACTCAAAATTAATTCATCATTAGAGATGACCCGCTGCCCTGAGACATCCAAAACTCATTACAAGCCATAGGAGCTGAATGCTGCAGGACTGAATTCAATCCTACGTTTAAGAGGTTTTTCCTTCAGGAAGGAGAAGCTCAAGTTGCAAGATTAGTCATGCTTACAAAAGCTCAGGGACAGCTCCACACACCCTGCTGAAAGGGAAAGCCCAGGCTGCACAGGGAGAGTGCTCCAGGCTCTCCAAGAAAGGAAAAAGCCTTGCCCTCAGCAAAAAAAGAGAAAACAGGATTTTAAAACCCCTTGGATATATTTGAACCATTAATAATGTTTTTTTCTTCTATCAAATACACCATTTAATCAACAGGTTTTTTTCCTTGCCTCGATTTTTCTTTCTGTAGACATTCGTGTTTCACAAGTGCCACAAATCCCAGACAAATTACCATTTAGAATACTCTGTGTGTAGATATATAAACTTTGAATTATCATTCAAAATACTGTGTGTGTACATATGTATATATATATATATATGTATATTTGAAATGAAGGCTGTAAATTTGCAAGCTCCTTTGTTACTGTGTTTTCCATCAGAATTATTAAGGTGAATTTGTCCCAAGGGAAAGCAAGAGTGGGTTTTGGTCGGTCTCCTTAACATCTGTTTTCTCTAATCATCCAAGTGTTTTTTCCAAGGCTTTACAGGGGAGGCACTGCATTCATTTCCCAGCCCTCTAGCAGCACTGGGAAGAAAGAGTACACAAGAACTTGAAAGAGACTCCAAGCTCAAACACCTCTAAAAGACAACACTTCACAAATCCACGCTGATATTTCATCAGTCCCCCACTGCCTGTCTCCTGCCTCGCTCCTTCACCTCAAAGGAAAGGGAAATTAATTACTCCAAAGCAAGGAAGGCTGGATGTGTCAGAGCTCCCAATGATATTCAGGATATTCAACCTCCACATCAATGTGCTCACAGACAAATCATCTCACAGCCAAAGAGGGTGGGGGAAGCAAAACACCCAATTTAAGACCAGATGAAGGCACTTGTTCTCTCCTTCAGGTAGGTGTAGCTCACTTCCCAATTACCTAATGAATAATTGCACCTAGAGGTGCTGTCACTCTGGATCCCTTCTTGCACTGCATTTTTATTTACTATATTATTAATTATGTATTTTTATTTATTTACACCAAGGGGCTTAGATTTCCAGTTTTGGGATGTGTTTTTCCAAGTGTGGGGGATTACAGGAGCCCTTGCACTCCCAATTTTTAGGCTAATTCCATTGGGTTAAAGGCTTGAAGTTGGCAGGACCTTTCACTAGAGGAGGCAGAGCTTACATTGATTTAAAACTAGTTGGCCACTGCAATCATTAATTCCTGCACCACCTCCTCCCCTCAAGGAGGGCTGCCTTGGCCAGGAATACAAACAGGGTCTTCAAACAAAGCAAGGCTTCGATCCCAGCTGTGTGCTGGAACACAGATACCACCACCAGCAACAACTCCAGCCAGGATGAACTTTGCAAAACACTTGCCAAGCACTGGAGACAGGTTAAAAACCAAAAAAAACACCCCACAAATAAAAAAATGGGGTAAGCATCTATCAATTCAAGTCACTTAAGAAGCAGACCAGCTCATCACTGGCTTTGGGTTATCCCTTTTGACAGTCAAAAAAACTCCCAAACAGGATATTCAAGTAGGGCTGAGCAGCCAATCACAGGAAATTAATTTTATATTCTGCTAGAGGGAATGAGGCAGCTTCTTTCCAGCTGAGAGCACATAATTATTTGGCACCAACTGGCTCCATCCATCTCAGAAGCTACGACAGTACATGCACAGCCCCTTTTGGTAGGGTAAGTTCCTTTTTCCTTTGTCTCAAATCTATTGGTTGTCCAATTCTACCACCTGCCTGGAGAAATACAAGCTCCCAGGAGGATTTGAGGTCACTATGACACGACAGCCTCTTCCATGCAAATAATTTTGCAAAGCACCAACTCCAGCCACCAAGGACAGGACAAGGCAAGCACCACTGCACAGCCCAGGCCAGACAGGACCTCCGAGACACCTGGAGCTGTTCTCCTCTTTTACTCCAGCTTTAACATGGAACATTACAGCTCAAATAGCTCTAACAGAGTCTGGAAGGAAGGAAGGACATCTGTCCTTATCTAGGGATGTGACAAACGGATGGCAACCACAGCTTTTATCTCCCCAAAGCAGGATGGGTAAGTTAAAAACCCAAAAGGCCCCGTTCTTAACTGTCCAGAGAAGCTCAAGTGAGCCTACTCATCTGTTTTTATAAAATATTGTTCCACTGTAAGAAGGACCTCCTTTTATTTTTAATAAATGCTGTTATTGACGAGAACTATTATTATTAACAAGATGTGGCCAATGACAGCAATTTCTCATTATTCCACATATTGATTTCATTTCTAGAGCAAATTCCAAGCAAAACTCTGAGACTAAACATTTTTTCTTTTCAAGATGGAGACTCAAATAAGGTTTCCTGTCCAAGATAGTTAGAGATGTCATTCTTTTTCCAAGCTGCCTCTAATGAGTAATTTGAGGGGGAGGTTGTTTTTGTTTTGTTTTTAGAGTCACAACCAATGATGGCCTCTCTCTAAAGGAGAAAGAGGAATTCACAGCAAGTAGCTCTGGTGCCAATATTTCGAAAATAAGCAACTTGCATAATCTTAAAAGCATTTATATGGAAGCTCTCCTTCAGAAAGAGGCCTTTGATGACACTGTGGTTTTGACAGCAAGATCCTTATATGGATTCAAACCGCACAAAACATTTTATACAGCAATGCTGATCACTGAGGACATGTTGAATGAATGAATACAGGCCAGAACCAAAAGATCTGTGGAGGCCTTGGGGTTCCTAACTCGAAAGTTTCATACCAGGAATACCAGAGGACCTTGGCAGAGCTTTTGTTTTTGTTTAGACACACGCAGTTTTCCCAAGAACAAGCTTCCTGCCAAAAGAGCTCTCAGCCAGGGATGCTCCCAGAGATCAGCAAGGAGTGACCAAGGATGAGGGGTTTGTGCTGTTCTGCAGAACCTGGACATCAGCCTCCAGAGAAACCCCCAGCACACATTTCCTGAGTATTTCTAATGGAAGCAAGATAAAGGTCATTGCTAAGAAGTGCCATTAGTGTGAACAGGGTGTTACATCAGTTAACCAGGCTGCAGCGCCCTGACAGTGAGACGACAAAACCTTCATCTGCTAAAGCCACTCAGCACATTCCTCTGCACCTCATCTTCCCTTTTCCCTGAAGCCTTCTATCCATGACAGGCTTCCTGTGCCTTTCCACGGCTGAGAACAACACAGAGCTGAGGAGAACAAACTTCTGGCAACAAACCCTAGGCAGCAGCCCCAATATTTCAATTTCACTGCAGCTTTAGGAGGAAAATGCAAGCTGAAGATTTGGTGTATTTATTACATAGCAGTTGAGCTTCCCAAACCTCCAGGGAGAAAACTAGCTGGAAAACATGAGCACAGGCACTAGGAAAACACTCAAAGTGCCTGTAGAGTTATGTACTGTAGCTGCTTGTGCTTCCCAGGGAGTCCTCCTGATGGGAAAACAGGACAGCATTCCCCTTGTTCCCAAGGGCTCGGAGCTCCCGTGCCAGACCTGGTGTAATTCAAGGAGCCAGCACAGGGTTCCTGTAAAGCACACTGAGGAAAAAGAAAAGCTCAATGTATGTTTTGACAGGCTCTGAGCACAAGCTCTTTAAATGGTCAGAAATTAGGTAACAGAAAACTGCATCCAGAACTGTCTGGAGAACTTCTGGATTTCTATTATATTTTTGTGCAACACGACATGAAGCTCCAGAGCAAGACTGCCATAATTAATTTCACTTGTCAACAGATAGATGTGGACATATCCCATCTCACTGAAATGAGAAATGTAATTTACATCTCCTTTGTCACCTGTTAAATCAGAGACTATGCATTAAGCAGGATTAAATTGTGTCATTTTTGCCAAAAGTAACATCATTATTATAACCACAGGGATTCTCAGAGGAAATCCATTCTCCACAGTTTGTTTTTTTTGCTGTGAAAATGATGCTAAGCATTTAAAAATTATCTATAATACGTAGGTGTTTTGCATAAACTTCCTTGCCTGGGTACCAAATTTGAATTGGAGAGCTCCAGCAGCGCTCAGTAGTAAAATCTGATAAATCTTTTCTGCTATTCGAAGAATATTTGTATGCGTGGCAACCTCGTGCTGCAAAAGGCTCTGTTTTGGGTAAAACACCCAAAATCAACACTTGTTTTCCCCAAACCTGGAGACCACCTCAGTCTAGGAGGTTTCTAGGAGCAGCAGAGGAGGAAGGAGAGCAAGGAGCAGGGATCCATGAAGTTAATTCAGCAGGATCCTCCTGGCTGAAAGCATCCGCAGCGCTCTTGGATGTGCCGGGCTTTTTATTTACAGCCGCTGCAGGAAGGCTGGACAGGGATAACACAAGTACCACAACTTCTGCCTCAGAAACCCAGAGAGCAGCTGATCTTCAGGAGAAGGCAAAAAAAAAACCAGTCAGGAGCCTACTCTGTCAATAATCTAGGAACAAAACTGAGGGATGGGAGCAGCTGTGGGTTCAGGCACTGTGCAGCACCATCACGTCTGTACAACTTTTCTGTCTCTGAGACGACTCCATTACTCAGAAGCCTGGATCCATCTGTTCCCATTAGAGTGTAAAATGCCTGGCTGTGACCCCTGCACAGCTCCTTATTGCCACACACACCTGTTCTTCCTCTAGTCAGCCTTCCCATCACCCCAGCACGGTAACACATCCCAGGCCAGCTATAAAATACTTATATCCAAAGAAGAAAAGCACTCTCCAGCTGGCAACCATAGCCTCACCATTTAATCCACATGAATTTCTAGGAAAGCACAGAAAGCAAAGGGTTTGAAATAGCGTTCCTACTTCCAAGGTGCTGCAAAGGAAAAAAAAAAAATTAAAAAAAAAAGCCAAACCTTCTCCCACGCAACTCTTCTGGCTGCTGCAAAATTCTGCTAAACCTGAGTTAGGCTGCAGCCAGTGGGGAGCACTGACAAGCCCTGCAGTGCTCCCAGCACAGCCTGTGCTTCTTGAGGACACTTCTTGAAGCATCCAGCCTGACAGCTCTGCTCCTCTGTCCAGCAGCCTGGTGACTGCCAGCAGTTATCACCCACCACAGCACCCTCAGACAGATCTCTGGCCTCTGCCAAAATACTGGAGACCTCTGAGGAGGGAGTAAAAATCAGACAGATTTGGGAAAGCCCAGTTGTCACGGGTGCAGGGGAAAATAAGCAGGTAAATAACCCAGCCAGGAGCATCAGCTTAGCAGGTACAGCCAGGTACAGCCAGGGCATTCATGGCAATGCTCCCTCTGTTTCTCCATGGGCTTTTTAAGCTCTAAATACCATTTTTCTCAAAGATTATGGCAATAGAAGGGGGGGGGGGGGGAAATAAACAGCAGCACTGAAAACAAGAAATTATGGTCATGTATTAATAATAATTGTAGCAAAACTCTCACCCATCACATGAGGAAAGTGTTTGGATCCTGTCTTGCATTTCAGGAACCCCTCTGCTGCAGCTTTGGTAAACCTTGATAGAACCTCCAACAAAAGCAGGAAACCAAAGACAATAAAAACTTCTCTCAAGTCATCAATACCTACTATCCCCCACTGTCTGTTCAAAGTACACAAGGGGAAGATAACACCAACCTGAAAAAAAAAACCCCAAACCAACCCACACAAGTCTGAACAGCCTCACACTATTTACAGACACACAAATCTCTCTGCACATTGAGAAAAGTCTCTGATTTTGGTACATTTGCAAGGGGCTGTAGGGGGTTAAGGTTGGACATAATCCTGCCTGCCCTTCCCATCCTGTAGACCTGAGGAGAAGCCCAGGCTCACCTGAGATCATTGCTATTATATAGACTACTGTATTATATATGTCTAATCCTGATCTTCATTAAAAAACTACAAAAAAAATCCCTTTTTCTTACACTCAGATTTATACACATTTCTAGGGGCAGGGAGATAAAAAAATAACCCAGACAATTTTTTTACAGGTATAAACACCCTGCCCAGGATCAGCAAAGATCTGCAGACCTCAAAATCACAAGGAATAATTGACTGGTGCAGTCCTAACAAGTGCACAACCACAAGTATTTGCCATCACCTTCCTCCAGATGTTTACCTGCAAACAAATTGGGCATTGAAATGAAAGTATGGAGCAGCTGAGCTTGGTTCAATCAGCTTTATAACAGGTATTTGGAATCTGTTCTCCAGAGCATCCTGCCAGGTTTATGTGCATATTTAACATTACAATTGTGTGGTTTTGCAGGTGAGAAACACAGTTCACACACCAATGCCAAAGTGATTCTTAGTTTATGAAGATATAGATCAAGTTTTCCCAAGTTTAGCCTTTGGAGGAAATGAACCTGGGGGAAGCCTAAAGGAACTAAATTGCACTTATTAAAAAACCACTCCATCTGCTTCCTGGTAAAACATTTCCCTCTCCAGAGATTGCCATGTGAACTGTGCTTATCACCTGAAAAATCACACAACTTTTTGAACATTTTTGAACATTCTGAACAGGTCTGATACAGTCTGTGCTGAGGGCTTTACTGGTTTGGTTTTTTCCCCCTCCCTGCTACACGCCTGTCAAACTGAGCAAGGTGCTCACTTTGACCTGAATAAAGAAAACTGAGTCACAGCTGAAAAAGGCAACATTCCTCATCTGCACTTATCCCACCCCATCAGGGATTCCAGCCTGAAACACCTCGGTAAGGGAAGAAAGAAAACCTCTCATGTTTGTAAACTCCACATTACCCATTCAAAACACAAATGTTGTGTTACTTGTGCCAAAACAGACTAAGGAAGAAGAAAACCACTGTGCACCTGTAATGTCAAACCCCAAACACTAGGACAGCACCTGCAGTTTGCTACCAAGAACATTTCTCTTAATCCAGCTCACACATTCATATTCCCACCTAGTGCCAAAATCTATCACAAAAAGGTGATTCACTAAAGCATGGTGGTAGGGTTGTTTTAGTTTTGAGGTTTTTTTAAAAAATCATTAACAACAATTTCACCAAACAGAACTTGTCCCAGATACTTGACCTGCTACAGAATACCAGCCAACTCCCTTCTCAATCAAGACAGCCCACAGACCTAGGAATAAATCCACCTTAAGACAAGGAAAAAGCATTAATTCCATCAGATATTTGAGAATATTTCTTGCAGTCTGAGATAGGAGCAGACAAACTATAAGAGACACACCACCACCACCTGAGAGCTTCCTCATGAATTCCACCCCTAACACTTGAACTGGTTAGAGAGGAGACAGAGGGTCACATTGAAGGTTCTGTGTGTTTCCATAGGCTGAAGTGGGCACAAAAATGGTTTTCTGCTCAGCCACAATGGCACAGAACCGAGCAAGAGACTCCCAGTTATCCAAAATGTACAGCTGGTACATAAATACAGGCCCTACCTACAATTTCAGGCTATCAACAAAAACACAAGCCAGGGAGGGATGTGCCAGCAGCAAAGGCAGCTCAGGAGGGTGCAGGTAGGATTAATTGTCATAGTACTCAGAGGTTCTACAAACAGCAAATACTCATCCAATAATGCCATGAATGTAAATCCATCCTCCTGCACCAGTCCTCCCGCTCTTGCTGTTTATAGCCTCCAGCAGAAGCCGTGCAGCTATAAAAGAACTCCCTCATTACCACCTGCTCAGCCTTCAGTAAACTCCATCTCTTCAGAAGAGGAAAGACAAATCCACCCCAAGAAGGTACATCTTGCCAAACTGTGTGTGAGATATTCCAACAAAACTGTTTCACCACGGAGAATGCAACTGTGCCTGGGCTAAAGGCAGAGAAAGGAAAAGAGGAGTCAGTCCTAAACGAGGAATGGGGGATTTATTTGCCATTATATTATTTTTCATTGGGAAAAAAAATTGCAGACTGTCATCATCTGTCAGGTCAAACACGAGGAAGGTGAATGGCTTGATTGGTAAAACCCAGGGTGCTGTAACCCAAGATGATTTTCTGCCCAGCAAACACTCCTGGCTAGGAAAAATTCCCAATTACTTTCTCCTGAATTGAAACAAAAAATGTGGTGTTTTGACAGTCCTTCAGAGGAGCAGACCATCAGCTGCTTTCAGTGATCAGAAGCTTAACAGCCATCTAAGGCACTGTTACAGCCTGAAGAGGGACAATTATAATGATAATTCCCCTGAATCTGTCTAAATGCCTACAAAAGGAACACTTTAAATAAAAGCTTTCACTTGGGCAAATATCCAGCCAGCTCCCCAGCAAGACAGAGCTCTAAAAAACAATTTCATGATAAATCTGAATTATTAGGCTTAAAGATTTTCCTGCACACTTAAAATCCCTCATGCAAAAAGCCAGAGGCCTATGATGAAATGAACTGGTCTCCATATCGACCTCGTTCAGAAATGCCACAACAATTTCCCTTATCAGCAGATAATGAAAAACCTATAAACTTCCCATCTCAACCATAATAATTCATACTGCCTTTTCTATAACTACTCAAAAATGTATCAGTCATTGCTAGCCTTAAACAGATGCAGATTAATGCTTGTTTTTCTGAACAAATCCCATCCATTTTCCCCCAAATTATTTCTCAGCCACGCTTCCCAATTAACAGGAGGATAGTCAAACCCAGCATAGTCAAAACCCTTTTAGACTTAGGTGCAATTTTTCAAGTTATTCTCTGGCCACATTCCCAGCTCCACCTTTGATGGAACTTTAAGAACAGGTATTTTCCTTTTCCCTTTTCTGTGTTTAATGTAAAGTGCCCCAGAAGTTCATTACCATGAACAGACACTAAAACTTGAACCAATGCTGATATTCAACACCTCTTAACACACCTCCAAGAGCTGAAAATCTTTACCACCCAAGACTTCCAGTTTTTTATTTTCATGCTGGTAGACAAAAGGGTAAAGATCAGGATGATAAAATAGGGAAGAGAGGAAAAAAAAGATGCCTGCAGAGAACAAGCAACATGACGGGTGGAAGTAGTGAAGAACCTCATTAGTCAAGCAGGAGCTTAATTAAACTGTGAAAAAATCAGCATTGCCCAACTCTAAAATGCAAATACCTGGAAGTATCCAGCCCCAAACTCAGGCATTTCAAGACAATAAAGATTTACAAGGCCTTAAGCAACCTGAGGTGCTTGAATCGAGCCATGCTCCAAAAAGATGGAAGCTGCCAAGCTGCAAGGACTCCCTGCAACAAAAAAAGCACCCAGCCATTCCCAACAACTCCTCAGGTTTACTGCTCATTAATAGCCATAAGGAAAAATTGCAAAATTTTACCTCCTTCCAGCTTGAACACTGAAATCAAAGTCTCTTAACTTCCTTCAAGATGATCCAATTCTTCAATCTAAAAGTTCCCAATGGAAAAACTCACTGGGAGTTTTACTTTTTTTTTTTTTTTTTTCTTTTTTACAGAAGGGTTTTAACTTTTTTCCAAAAGGGTTTTTTAACTTTTTTAATTAAAGTTACCCCCAGGGCAATTATGTACCAACATGATTACCAAGCAAATGACCACCACCCAGCCCTGAACAGGACTTTTAACCCATCAGGTGTGATTAGTTAACCATTTCTTTGCCCATCAGAAGATGATGAGCCCCAGCTGAATGTCCTAATTGGAAGCAATTTCAGCTAAGGAGTTGCCCCTGGTAACTTTTGCAAACCACACCACCACCAGAGTGGTACCTGGATTTATCCCAGCATCTTTTAAACTTTCAATCATCTGCCAGTGAATTGGAGTTTTCATTCCCCCTAACTCTCACATGGTCACACTGCCACCAGAATCACTCAGGTGCTCTGTGCCATGCTCATGCTTGGCAAAAGGAGGAAAAGGAAACCTATTCCATGAGCCCATTTTGAGGAGGGAATATTTCCACACCTAATTAAATCACCAATGCACACCTGCAGTAACACAAAGTCCCAGGGGCTCACTCAGGCAGCAAACCCTGGAATTTTGGTAGCATTACGTAGACACTTCCAAGAAATCCACACATCATTATATTACAAAGAGAATTTTACCAATTTTAGTGTTGTTGAAACAGGCAACTCTGCTTCTCCTTCAACAATGGGAAGGGCTCCTCAGCAGCTCTTGTTCAGGTGATTAAATCTGTATGTCAATTCATTAACTCTTTCTACACAAAATTAACATTCAGTATGAGACAAGCTCATAGAGGACCTGGATTTTCATACTTTTGCTGATAAAAATATTCCTGTTGCAGCAGCCCTACTCCTGCTTGGTAAATACTTTAAGGCCGCACATAGACTGGCATGGAAAAAAACAAGATACATATAGCTTCAGCTTTAGTCAACTTGAATTTTGTCATGAGAAAAGCAACTTGACATTTTAAGAAAGCCTTACACAAAACATCTGCTAGTGACAATTGTTTAGACTTCTGTCTCTAGGAAAAGCCAGATGATCCTGCCCACATGATTTCCTTGAAAAGGCGACAGCAGAATTTTAATATTGACCTCTTTGTTAGCTTGAAAAGAATAAAACTGACTTTATACACAAAAAGGAGGAATTTTTTATCACCATATCCAGTGCCCTGTCACACACAGTCCAAGTAGCAAATATTTGTGTGTCTTCACCTTTATTTACTTTATCTAACCACTTGCATACTTAAAAAAGCATTTCTTTGTCCTTTGCCCTACCGATATAAAAGGCTCATTCTGATCTAAGTACACACATAACCAAGACACCAAGCTGGCTGTAAACCTTCCCAGTTTTTTGAAATGAATTGAGACATTTTTCATGGATTTACTACTAAATTATAAACGAGGATAAGAGGCACCAAAAACATCCCTGATGTAGTTTTCAACTTTGTTAGGTGCTCCCCTTGAGGTGTGAGGAAAGGATGGAGAAGAAAACGAGGTTTGTAAGGCAAAAACCTCACTTCCCCCTGGTGTATCCTGGGGCTAAGTGGTACATTCTCTCTCCACAAAAAGTTTACATTCATGACACACATCCCAAGCTCTGGCCCTACACACAGAGATGGGAAGACTGGAAATGCCAGATAATTACAACACATTAATTCCAGCAGAGCCCCAAAGCTCTCCAGGCAGAAATAAGAGGGGTCACTCAGCACACGCTCCATGCTGAGGAAAACAGAACTGAGGTGGCAGCAGGGGAGAGAGGGATGCTCTCCCATCTCCTTTTTACTCTGTTCACCACTCTCACCTGGGCCCCCACACCTTCCTCATCCTCCCTAATGGGCACAAAGCCTCTCCAGCCCCCGGGTCAGGTGGGAATCATCCCCTCAAACCCACCAGGGTGGGGGTGTCATCCACTGCCCTGCTGGTTCTGACCTAGACACAAAATTCCCCCCATTTGTGGGGCCATTGTGCATCCCCTTGTTAATTGTTTTTAAAGCCAAATCCCTTGATACAGGCTGGGAGAGCTGGGGATATTCAGCCTGGAGAAGAAAAAGCCCCAGGGAAACCTGGAGTTCCTTCCAGCACCTTAAAGGGGGGGTTATAAAAAAGAGGGAGAGTGACTTTCTACCACTGCATGGAGCAAGAGGACAAG
Source organism: Poecile atricapillus (assembly GCF_030490865.1). Taxonomy (NCBI): domain Eukaryota; kingdom Metazoa; phylum Chordata; class Aves; order Passeriformes; family Paridae; genus Poecile; species Poecile atricapillus. Next base: position 5,525,377 of record NC_081254.1, read on the forward strand.
GGGGAATAGCTTCAAACTGAGAGAGGAGAGATTTAGATGGGATATTGAGAAGGAATTGTTCCCTGGGAGGGTGGGCAGGCCCTGGCACAGGGTGCCCAGAGCAGCTGGGGCTGGCCCTGGATCCCTGGAAGTGCCCAAGGCCAGGCTGGATGGGGCTTGGAGCAGCCTGGGATAGTGGGATCCTGCCTGTAAAAGGGGATAGATTGGGATGGGTTTTAAGGTCTCTTCCAACCCAGACCATTCTGGGATTCTGTGGTATATTAGCCAAGCTGTTAATTGGTTTAATCTCTATCATAACACTTGTGGATTTTTTGCCTTAAAACACCAAAACTCAGTAAATAAATGTTTTCTAGACGGCACACAGAGAAAATGCTCAGTTAAATACCGCAGTGGCAGAAGAGGCCCACAATATCAGAAGAGACATAAACTCCCCTCCTTGGAGGTGCTGGAAAGGAGGGATAGCTTCCCCAGGCAGTAAGCAGCTCTGCCCTTCAAGCTGCCTGCTTTTTTTCCTCAAGCACACACGAATTGCCTCCTTTTCTGCAGCAGCAACCACCCCCAGCATCACTCCCTCGCATACAAATCGAGCTCTAACCCTGGTGCTCCGAAGCACAGCCCCAAGTGCAGATCTGACACCACACAGACACTTCCTAAAGCTCAGGAATGTGACAGTACATTGGAATAGGTCATTATTTTTTATGGCCCTGCTGCAGAAGTGGAATTTTTATGGCTGGTATTATCACTTGAAGGAAAACTGCCCTGAAAACACAGTCGTATATTAAGTGTTATATATCTGTACAGAGTAAATGTAACACTAATTACATTTTTTTTCCCATTTAGTGGCATTAAATCCATTCCTGCTTATCCCCCAGGAAGCCACATAAGCTGCATTAAGACACCCAGTCCCTGAGCAGCCCAGTGTCCATCTGTCTGCAGGATCCCAGAGTCAGGGATGCTCACCAGCTAAACTTCATTCTTCACAGCTCACACTTGCAACAGGAACTCTGCAATCCCAAAGAGGGTTTCCAAATGGGAACAAATAGTAGCAAGTTCAATGTCAGAGGCCAGAAATCCTCCAAGAGGTCCAAACAGCCCTTTTCTTTGGAAGGGACTCACGATCACCACTCAAAGGGCAGCGATTCTTAGAAATTAAATATTTACTCAAAAAACCTGAGAGAATCCCCACAGCCACCTCAGCCTTCCCTGAAAATCTCTTCTGCACCAGACAAGGAAGGATTCATGAAGACAAATCATCTGCTTGCACAGGAACTGCAAAAATTCCTTCCTCTGAAGCCTCTCTGCCAGCAGCAACTATGGAGTTACCTCGGGGCCACCCTGCAGCTCCTGCTTCCCAATCCATGCTGACTCCTCCTGGAGAACAACCAGCTGCTCCTTCTGCACACCTTTACTGACAGAGGAACACGAAAACACCGGGTTTTGCCATCCTCCAACCCAAACATTAACTTTTCCCACAGTAAACAGGTAGAAATCAGAGCATCCTACAACTGCAAGCGCAAAATTGGTGAGGTTGTGTATGGTCCAGTGTCTTCAGTTTCGTGATGGATGCCTGGCAAAGCAGCTCTTTGCCAAAAAACACATCTGAGGAAACCAAGAGAGGCCAAAAAAGATTCATGGTGGCCCTAAAACTCAAAAAGTAGAAGTAATTTTCCAGTCTCGACTGTGAAATAATCAGCAAAATGTAAAGCAACTCTGAATTTAGAAAACTACAAGAAAGCTGGAAATATTTTGATGCTGAAGTTCTGCTCAGTTCACTGCCTGGGATTTGTTAGCAGTATCCATTTAAACCCATACTCTGCCAGATTACTGTCTCACTGACAGTAATTCCAGATTATTTTTCTAAACTGGGATAATCTTAACACAAGCACAGTAAAGAGAAGATGTTTGAAAATCACTTATCTTCAAAGCCATCTTTTAAAACTGAGTTGCAACCTATTCTGAGTAAAAACTGCCCCCAGAAGTCTGAGATTCTCCCAAAACCTCCCAGTGGGAGGAATTAAGAGCACAGGAACTTAGGAATTAAGAGTGGAAGCAACAATTTGGTCCAAAAATTACCATCAGTCAAAGGTCCAAAGGCAATGATTCAACCAACTGTGCTCTAAAACATGAATGTTTAATTTTTGCTATTTCACTTGCATTCTCTTACAATTTTTGCTAACTTTTGATCAAAAAATTCATTTGTAGAAATATAAAACCATGCAGAGAGGGATTAACAGCTCGTGCTGGATGAAGTGGACATTTTACACCTCTACAGATTCCGCTTGGGTTTGTGCTTCAGAAACTAAACTTGCTGGAAGACAGAAGAAAAGGGAGAGGACAGGGAGAAAGTTCTTTACCACTGGAGGCTCTGGAGTGCTAAATCAGCACATCACATAAAATTAATCTTGCTGGCCACCGGTACTTAGCCCTACTAAGAAAAAAAAAGAAACTAGCAGCTTCAGCAGCAAAGTGGCACATGTTTTATTCAACTTTATTATTCTAAATCCTACCTGAAATATTACTTAAAAGCTTTTCTATAAAGGAAATACTTTATGAACACCAGCTGGACAAAAAGCAGATGATTTGCACTCTCGCAGGAGGCCATCCTGAAGGCAAACATTCCCATCTCCTCTCTCCTGGACACAAGGGTTAATACACTGTGTCCAACCTCTGAGCTTTGTAGCTCCACACTAATTACTGCAGAGAGGGAAAGAAAATTAATGGCTGGTCAGAGCTGTGGGCAGAAATGAAGCAAGTGTCTAGTCAGAGCCTGGTTATTCTTCTCCTATCAGATTATCTACCTGGAAAAGCCACATCCCAACTAAAGCTGTAAACAGCAATCATAACTGTTAAGACTTTTTATTAAGGTTGTGCTCCTTCAGTCTCTTGTGAAAAAGTGCAATTAATACCCCCAAAATGACTTGGTAGTCTTGTTCTTACAGGAAGGATGAGGGGGGGGGAAAAAAAGAAGCCCTACTGCAAGATAAAAGCCTTAGCACAGGGAAAAAACCTGTGTTTATCACTATGGGTACACTATTAAACAGGGAGGGGAAAGTAACCTTGCAGCAACAGCATTAGAAATACCAAGGGATGGGCAAGAATGGCATCTCTGCACCAAAATTCCCAGAATATAAATCAGAAATACAGGAGAAGTTGCTGAAGTGCTTTTCATGTGCCTGTATTTCCTGTAATTCCTGTACTTATTACAATATAACAGTGATAGATGGCAAAGAGGAATATGAACAGGTGACAACAGCTCGAGCACATCCTATTTTTCATCTACTTTCTTCCCACTCCCACTATTTTTGATTGTCTGCCTGCAATTGTCCTTTCCCTTGATTTTGGGAAATAACCACCTTCCCAGGGAATAAGTGGGATTTATTCACACAGATCAAGCAAGTTACTGAGTTGACTCTGAATATCACACAACTTGAACTTAACTGATTTCAAAAACATGAAGTTATTATACTTAAAATGTCCTTTCAACTTGTGTGATTCTCTTCAGACCAACAAGGAAATAGGCAGGTATTTTTCACAGCAAGAGCTGGAAAGGTTTTGCACTCAGGTAATGCGCAATAAATCCAAATTTCTCTACCAAGAAGTTGTATGGATTTCTCTCATGTTTATGTACGAGCTCTTCATGCATCTCAAACAGCCAAGAGAAGTTGAAGGACTCAGCAAAACACCAGAGCAGTAGGAGGAAGATACAGTAACAGCAGCAACAACAACAACAAAAAAATCTTTTTTTCTATTTTGACTGTTACATTCCTTCAGAAACCAGACTGAGGTCGATCTGGTCATGGGAAAAGCCTCACGTAAGCCAGTGATCAGCAGGACTGAAAATTAATATTAAGGTTCAAGCAGCACAGAGATGAAATCAGAGCTGGAGAACTGCAGCTATAAACACAACCCATAAAATTCAAGTTTAATCATTTAGGATTAAATAAGTTTCATGCATATTACTGCCAGTGGTCAGCCAAGCTGCTCTCTACCAGCTCAGTTATTTACAGCTATTAAATAACTGTATTAAAGTGTTCCAGAGAATGCTTTTTCCAAGGCAAATCATGGCCAAAATAATACACATTTTAAACTACTCATGGCAAAAAAAGGGAAATACACTTGAGAACCGAATTAGCCTAACCTAAAAACAACCCTTGGGATGCCAGTTGGTATTATAAAAATGGAAAGCATGATAATAGATAGAAGGCTGAAAGCTTTACTATTCTTTTTTTATTAGTTTTCTTTAAAAAAGAGGCAGGGCTTTGAGGGGTGTTCAGTGGAAAGGAGGTAAGTGCTGGATTAACTTTTCAGCCAAGGAAATTGAGAAAACGTGGACTTGACACGCAGCCAGTGGGGTCTCCACGTCCTCTGTGGGATGGCACGGCCAGGGCAGGAATTCAGCTTGATGCTGGAGCCCACAGGCCACGTATTTCCACATTCCCAAGGCTGTAAGGAAGCTTGGAAGCGTTTTATGAGTCAGAATCCTGCCTGGAGCATCGTCAGCTCCTGAAGGAGGCAAGCAGAGCTCCTGCAGTGCCATGGAACCCGTGCACCGGCTACTGCGGATACGCAGGGAACGTGGAGATATCCCGGTGATCCACCGTCACACGGCGATGTGGATTCCATCCGAGCGGGAAATCCACACAAATTACATAAATACTGCCCTGAAAACTACTGTGGTACTTTGACATTGTAATTCCAAGAACAAACAGCCCTCTCTGGTGCACTCTATTATATAAAATGTCAGGCTAATCATAGCAATTCAGCTTTATGAGTGTTGCCAAATGTCCTAAACGGGAGAAAAAAGCAGGAGTTACAGTGTTGAGGATGAGTCAGTTACACACCTACACCTCTACAAAAGGACAAATAAAGAAATTAATTACATCTGACTGACCACAACAACAAACAGCTCCTCGGGAACACAGAGTGCCTGCTTTAAATCCCAGAAACCACACTGCTCTAGGCATAGGTGTTCCCGTCTCCTCCTTTCCACTGAAACTGGAATAACTCAGGGAACAACCTCGAGGAGTACGACTGCATCAAACTGGAGTCTGATTATCGTTCCAAAAAAGCCCAAATCTCTCTTCTGAGCCACCAGGAGCAGGTTTTTTTTTTACTTCCATGAAGAAGTAGGTCACGAAAGCAGCAGCTCCACCAAACTCCCTGCCCCAGATCCAGAGTCCTGTGTGCTCCACACAAACTGGAGCTGTGTGTTAGCAGTGGGAGAGGGGAGGGCATCCTGCAGAGTGTGTACCACTGACTGCAAATGGAAAAAACACAATTCAGCACAAGCAAAGGAGCTGCTGTGCAGAGAAAAACTGAATGGTCTGCAAGGACAGCCACCAGAAACAACCCACCTTTAGGGAAAGATGAAAAAAATAAAACAACATCTGTTAAAAACGTTATTTACAAAACAATTCATTTCACAAGTGCCTGCATAGTATCAATGCTCTTCTCAAAATCCTGACTTCCTTGCCAGCTCAAAAAAACATATCTGAGCGGGGTCATATCCTGCCCTGCTCAATCTAGCTCAATAACGAGGTACTTTGTGAAACTGTTTGTTTAAAATTACTCTCTCGAGCGCCAAATGCCAAAAGGAAATATGGAAATGGTCACTCCCACACACACGAGTGAGTGGCTGATTCAAAACCGTGATCTGTTTTCCATGAGAACATGCGTGAACCTGAGTCACGGTCTTTGTCTCGGGATAAAATTATCCTTAAAATAAAATTCATCTCAGCACTCTTCAGCTTTGTGGTCAGAGAAATCCGTGGCTGTTTGGCTTCAGACCAAAGCTCTGTTTTGGGACTGTCGTTACTTAGCAATCACAGCATCACCCAGCCAAGCAACGAGGAACGGATGTCTCAGCTCTTGCGGTGGTTTCCCTCCCTCCCAACACCACGGTTTCCAGCTTCAAAAACAACAACAATCCTCTCAACAACAACAGTGAGGGCACTGACCACAGCCTGAATAAAAGCCACGCTCAGGAATTCTCTAGGCAGCTCATGAAACACAAGGACAGCTCATCTTGAGCTCCTCATCTAGGGAAGGGAAAACATTTTAATATATTCCCTTAATTCAGAAGGGAGTTTCTGGAGCTGGTTTCATTACTAGCAATATGCACTGCTCATGAAACAATTCTTCTCTCTTAACAGAGATGCTGGATTTGGTTCCCTTGAATCCCTTACACTGAAACCCAAGGGAAGGATGCTGCTCTCCACTTAAATGCAACACCCCCAGCCTCGGAAGAAACCACACAGCGCCGTACGAGTGCAATTATCCAATCCACTCAATATTTAGACAATGAAATTTCTGTTGTCACTGCCTCAGGAACAAGTCCCTGGATAACAGGAATATCCTGGCAGCAAGCAGGAGGCTCCCACTGGAGCCCTCATGCATCATAAACATGCCAGGCTCCACCACTCGACCAAACCTTCAACTTACACTTTCCCCCTCTGCAGGAAGCCAAGAGGATTTCCCAAATCACATGATAAACCAGGGCATTTTCATTCCAAAAAAGGAATCACATTTTTCTCCCCCTGGGAAATCTCTGCAGTTTTTCAGCTCACTGTTATTTCAGGGAGAAAATAACTTTTGCTGCCAGCTTTCCCTCCCATCTCCCCCCCAGGAACCTTTGTGATGTTTGGGACAGGCTTCCAATTAATTTAAATGACTATTAAAAGGTTGCTGCTGCACTGCATATTCACAGTGTGTGAGTTTTGTCTAGAAGCAGAAAACACGAGCAGGACGTGGGATATCAAATTATTCTCAGAGGCAAGCATGAATAATGACAGAACAGTATTCATGCAGGAAAATTTGTATAGAAAAACCATCAGCCAGACCCCAGATATTTCTTTTTAACACACAAGTTAAAAAAAAAATCCCACATCACTCCTGTGCTATCTTGAGCAGCCCATTTTCTCTTAATATCCTCATTTGTCAGAGCAGTACTTAAAATTGTCATTTTTGGAGTTGCTTTGCCAGGCAGAAAACTCATTCTCACTTAAGTCCAAACATCTAAGAAAAATGAGGAGGCTAAATTATGAGGATGGATTTTTAAAGAATGGTTGAAATGGAATGACTAACTATTTCCTCTTACAATAATCTGTCACAACTAATTTCCTTCCTACCCTGAATCCATCTCACAACCTCCACCCTGGCCAGCAAGCATCTTTTTGCTGTTCCTTCCACAGGTTTCAGCTGCCAATCCAAAAGAGCTCAGCATCATCAGGAGTCAGTTTGGGCAGAAGAAAACAAGGGTTTAAGACAAGACTGACAGAGCACACGACTGACAATCACCCAGAGCTGGTTTTTATGGTGGTTGCTCGCTCGTAGATCTTTCACAAGTTACATATTTGAGTGAAATTTGAGTTTTAATTATTCCAACGGGCAGTGTCAGAGATTGAGAGTTTCCACATTGCACAGCAGCCCTTTCCTCCTGGGGAAGCCAACAAAAGCAAATTGCTGAAATGAGCTCTCCATTTCCTAATTCCTTAAGAGCTGCCAAGAATGCAGAAAAAGATAGTGGACACGCTCTGTGTTTTACATGAGACAAAAACCATACCCCACGGGCTTGTCCTGCGGGAAACTAATTCCACATCACACTCATGTGCAGCATATTTTCATCTTCATTAAGATGACATCTCATTCTGATGACCAATTGAGACCTTAATAACAGGGAGAAAACCCTTTGCAGAATCTTTAATAGCAGAAGCACAAGTAATTTCATTTTCAGCATTAAATACTCAAGGACAAAATAGCCCTTAGAGCCTGATTGCTGTAGTTTGCACTGGTAAAGTGCAAACACGATGAAATCCCCTCCAGCAATATCCCAGGTGGTCTCTCACCCCAAGAGCACTTCAGAAATAAAAGTATGTCCCCATGGTGAGCACACAGAGCACAGCCTCATCTAGTTTCAATAAATTTCAAATTTTTCTAGTACAGTTCCTCATCCTACCAGAAGCCACAGAAGTAGAAAGCAGCAAGTTGGGATTTTAGGAAGAGCGGCTGATCATTGCAATTAATGAAGAATTATTTTAAAAAACCAAAACAAACAGCCACCCAAATCTAAAACAATTTCTACATTTCCCCAGACCTACAATCAGAAGAATAATTTAAATTGCATATTTGAGTCAGCTCAATGCTATTTTATCGAATGGCAAACTGGTGACTCATAGCACAAATCAGAAATTAAGTCATAAAAGTTACGTTGCACTCTCCAGACTGTGGGGGAACCTAACCTGACAGAACATTTCCTCCTTAAGATGAGTCTTAAAACAGCTTTAGAAAAAGAACAACTTTTTTTCTTCTTCTCTTTCCAAGATTTGGCTCTGGTCAGGAGAGATATACCCCTCCTGAGCACAGCTGTGAAAAATTCCCATTCTGGAAAAAGAATTTCCCTGCACCTTTTGTATTAGTGACAGCATCAACTTGATCATGACTTTAACTTCCTTTCCCATCACAGACCCTACATTTAGAATCTTTATTATTCCCCTTACTATATGGGCTAAATAAGAAATAAAAAGCAGTAATATCATCAAATAACTGTCAAAAAAAACCCAACCCAAACCAACATCTAGTCCTCGTATTGTGCTCCTCTTTCACACAGAGAGAGCACTGAAAGTGTGTTCTCTGATTTTAGCCACTTTCATACATCCAAATATATTTGCTGGTCATCCCCTTTGAAGCTTTAGCTCATGAAAGAATTAAAAAAAAAAAAAAAAAAACAAACACAGCTTTTCAGTCATTCCTTGGAAAATCACAATCAGCAGTATGCCAGGTCAGGGAAACAGCAGTGCAGTTAATTAAACAAGTCTGCCAGCTTCCATCCTCAGCAAAAACACACCCCACAGTCTTCCAAACCTCACCATCCCTGCAGCCACCCCTGAGCTCTGAGAGTGCCAAGCTCCACCTGACAATTTGCATCAAGAGCTGGGCTACAATTTCTCTGCAAGTCCAGGCTGCATAAGAAAAAAAACCCCACTAAATAGACAGTGTATCTATGCTGAATAAAGGGATGTCCCCTGCATCCTCCTCTTGAGGCTTATCCCATCTCTGCTTGGCACAGAGCAGGATCTTTGCAGGATAAACTCTTCACCACATCCTCAAACCTGGCCCACCTGCACCAAAATCCTACCTGGCTTGGAGGATGGATCAGCACAAGTAACCCCCCTCCTCATCTGGCGCAGAAAGAAAAGCCTGCAGGGTGTCCAATACCTGCTCAAAATCTGGCTGTGGCTCAGTTGGGTTCAGTTTTTCCTTCTTAGGCTTGGAAGAAGGCACTAGAAGTCAATATTCCTGATTTGCCCAGAAGTGCCAGGATGAACCACCACAGCAATGCCACACATACAGCCAAGTCCTTGATTTTCTGTAGGTATTTTTGCACCAGCTGACCACATTCCAATCCAACATCACCCAACACCTGGTGACAGGCACCAGGAAACACAGTAACAGGAGCCTCTAGTCTCTGCAGGAAAAAAGCCATGAGGATTTAGGCATTCAACACACAAAAGGAGAACATTTTATTTAAGTATTTTGTCTGTCTCCACATCATTGAAAACTCTTTATAGTTTGCTTCCTTGTGAAGCTTTTCCGGGCCCACTACTAGCCCTTGGGAAGCTGATAATTTCCTTCTTCTTGCTTATCCCTACTCCAGGATTAATGAGTGAACTTCTCATTCAAGTTTCTTGCATCCCCCTCCCCAGATCTCTCACCCCTTGTGATCCTGTTAGGGACAGAACGCAAAGACTCGAGGTCTTCTCCCTAAGGGATTGTTCCTGTGAGAACATCTCCATGCTGAGCCCACTGAGCTTTCCCAGCTCCCTCAGGTCTCAGAACTCTCAAGCAAGCTGTGAATGCTTTATTCAAGCCCTGTGTCTCCCAGTATGAATGTACTTCCAAATGTTCCTTCATAATCCAAGTATTTGTTCACGAGCAGGGACCTCTCACCCTCTCTCCCATTTGGTGTTATCCAAACCTCCTCCTCTGTACTTCACCCATCTGGAGGAGCTTTTTGTTTGTTTTGCAGCACTGTCCTCTCACAGTAATCTGGTCTACTTCTTCCAGCATTATTTATATTGCTTTTGAGAGAACTCATCCGTAAGACCACTTAGCATTTCCAGCCTGTTTCAAAGAAAGCCCATTTTATTTATCCCCTCTGCGAGAATCCAACCATCCTGAGAAATACCCAAGTGAAATTGATGGCACTAAAAACAACATTGCTCAGACACACCTGATATAATCACTCTATTAATTACACTCATATTATACAAACTCTTCCTAAGTCCTTCTTCATATAATCTACGGTCTCAGGAAGCTTGTACATCCCAGTCCCATCACAGAGCAGGATTGATTCTTCATCAGCCATAACTGATTGATGCAAGCCTAACCTGTCCCAACCACTTCTGATAACAAAGACTCAACAGCCTTCCAGGAAATAATTCAGCATTTCACTGCTCTTACTGTCAGTAAAGATTGCCAGCACCCTGCCAAGCCCCTCTGCTCACACTGTGAACCCATCATTTCTCCCACCCGCCATGGATTTGCCTGATTTTCTGCTTCCTCTTTGCAGCAACACCTCCATTCAATTTCCTCTTTATAATGAAGCGCTCCAGTTCTTTTAATTTTTCCTTGGAGATCATTTATTCCAGGATTTAGCTGCTCTCTCTCAGTGGTCTGCAGAGGCTCTCAAGTGCAGTGTGAGGGAAAGGATAACTCGTCCCTGCTGTGAGGGGATAAACAGGCACATCACAGATGCTGCCAAAAGGAGCTGCTGGCATCCTGGATCCTGACCCACTTGAACCCCATCCCTTGGTTCTCGGGGATTCAACCAAACCGACCTGCACACAACCTCCCTGTTGAAAAAAACCCCAAAAACTAATGACTGTAACAGCACAGCCAGGCTGCCAAAAATTAAATAGCACAGCCCAATGAAAGCCAGGAGGGCTTTCTAATCATCAGTCCCCAGGACAGGAACAAAATCCTCCTCTTTCCCCAAGCTCCTGAAGGTTCTGAGAGTAGGATTTTAACATACCCACATCTCTGTCACGTCTACTCAGTATCCTGGGAAAACACGAGAGATTCATGGCTTTTTAATGTTTTTTTTAACAATTTTCTCCCACATTTACTGCTACACTTAACCCAGGGAGTGAAACCAAGCACGGATCTGAGTCTCCGTTAAACCAATCGCAAAGGTCAATTTAAATTTAGACAAACACAAATTATTTGCCAGGGCCCCACCGCTAAAAGGAGACATCTCAAATATGAATTAGGGGCTCTGGAAAGGCCATTCCACACCTGAGCAGGTGCCTGCAGTCAACACACGTGGGAACGATCGCGCTGCCAATGCGGGACCGCCGGGATGGAGACACCCGATACCGACGGAACCTCGGGCATCCCCTCGCTGCCAAAACACACCGGCAGGGGCGGAGGAACGAGCGGCACCCTGAAGATCCCAGGCACAAACAACTCTTTAAACAGCACCCGAGGGACCACCAGCGATGGATCCGCCGCTCCAGAGGAGCTCAGAGCCCGCTCCGTCACCTGATTAAAGGCACGATTTTGGTGGCTGCGCGTAGTTCCGTGATTACTTGTTCGGAGCAAAACAAGGGAGCGACAGGTGCACACCTCCGGCAGAAGCTCTTTTACAGGCAGCAATAAAACAGATTGTGGCAAAAGCCAGAAGGATATCCCACGGTTACACACTGTTCCCGTAGTTTAAAAAGAAAAAATAGGGGAAAAAAAAAAACCTCCCGGTATTTTTAGCAAATCTTTCGAGCTCCAAGACGCGACCTGCTACCTTTACAGGTTTTTTTCCGCCCCGAGACACATAGGAAGCTGTGCACTGCCTGTCCCCGCTTTTCCTGGCAAAACCACCGAGGAAAAGGGAGCGAACAGAGCCCAGCCGGCTTTGCCCCCACCGGGATTCGGGAAGCCCCCCGAGCGCCTCTCCCTTGGCTGACCTTGAGCGGGGCGGCAGGGGAAGGAAGGAACAACACAACCCGGGGAAGGGGCGCTGCGCTGCCCGCCCGGCTCGGTGGCGGTGCCGCCGCTCCCGCTCCCGGCGGGGGCTCCGCGCCCCCCGCGCCCCCCCCGCTCCCGGCGGCTCCCAGCGCCACCTGGCGGCCGCGCCCCGCCGCGCCGCGACCCCCGCCCCGGGAGCGCGGCCCCGGAACGCCGGGCAGCGCCGGGCAGCGCCGGCAGCACCGCCCGCTGCCGGGGCGGGAGGGCCGCGGGCTGCCGCTGCCGGAGCGCGACCACGAGAGCTCCGCTGCTGCCGCCGCCGCCGCCGCGCTCAAGTTTCACCCGGTGACGGCGCTAAGAATAAACGCGCAGCTGGCGGAGCCGGGAGCCGCCGCGAAAGCGCCGTGGAGCAGCCACGGAGCCGGGGCCCCCGCGCCGCCCGCCGGCAGCGCGCCCGCCTTCTGAAGGGCACACGGCCGCCGCCTCACTCACCGTCCGGTGTCGCTGCTGCTGCTGACGGCGCCGGCCCAGCGCCGGGAAGCGGCTGGCGGCGGCGGTGAGCGCGGCGGGGCGGCGGCCGCAGAAGAGGAGCGGCAGCGCTCTGCCCGCCGTGGCCGCCATCGCACCGCTGGAGCCGCCCCACGCTGCGGCGGCGGCGGTGGCGGCGGCGGCGGTGCTGCTGCCGCCCGGGCGGGGCGGGGCGGGGCGGGCGCGCGGGGAGCGGCGGGGCGGGGCCGGCCGGCGCCGCTGGCCAATCGCGGCGCCCCTCCGGCCGGCCTCTGGGCCGGCGCAGCCAATCGGCGCCGAGCAGGTGGGCGGCCCGGAGAGGCGATTGGTCGGTGGGCGGGGCCACGCGCGGGCCCGAGGGCAGGGAAAGTCCTCGACGGGGGTGCCGCGGGGCGGGGCCAATGGGGGCGTGGTCAATAATGGGCGTGGCTGGAGTGGAAGGAGGGGGCGCGGGGGGAGCCCTGAGGGGGAACAGCCAGGGACGGGATGTTGGGAGATGGGGAGCACCGGGAAAGGGGTGCAGGGAGCTGGGATGCACTAAGAAGGGGGTGCCGGGAGATGGGGAGTCACTGGGGAGGGAGACCACCAGGGAGAGGCTGCAGGAAGTGGGGTGCAGCAAAAATACCGCCACAGTCCTGGGGATGCAGTGCGGGGGTAGCGCAGGGATTTGGGGCGTCGGGTCAGACTGGCACCCCACTCAACAGCAGTTTCAATGAAGGGGAAGAAAAGTATGTGATCAAAGAATATCTGGATATGCACATATAAATGTATGTATGACAGACGTGGTGGGCTGGGCTGCCAGCATAGACCTTGCAGCACCTGGGCTAAATAAGCAATCTGTGCTCAGCTTTCTCTTGAAAGATGATGTACCTGGATGACTCAGAAAAGACTTCTTCCTCTGGCCTGGGAGTTACTACAACACCGATGGCAGCTCCTTCTTAATTCCTGTTATTTACCCCGCTGTGTTTCTAAAAATACGGAGAGGAGCACGACCAAGTCATGGGATGACACAGATGTGCTTCAGCATCACCCACACCCTCACAGCTCTCCTTTTTCCATCCCCACCTCCCTCCAGTGCTGCCTTCCACAAGTCCTGATGGGTTGTTCTAAGCTTTTCTCCAAGCAATGTTCATTTTGGAGTTTGTCCCTGAGACATTCTCCATCTCAATCCTCAATTCTGGATGGATTTTCCTGCAGGGATGAGCTTTCCCTTCTTTACTGGTTGGGAATGTGTGGTTGAAGCCTCGACTGCATCCTTCTGGAAGGATTTACCCACTGTCTTTCCAGCTTCACACATTTAGCATTTCAGTGATTATTTGCATTTTCTTGGAAAATCAAGGAGACAAATTGCAGCAGCAGCTGCTCCCGCGCTTCACTGCTCAGACAGGAGAGAGTCTTTGCTTGATCCCTGCTTGTTGTATTTCCCTCTTCTGTCATGTTGAAAACCGATGGTGAAAGGAAAAATGCTTCAAAGCAAGGATTTCGAGTAGCCAAGCCCTCAGTGATGACTCCACAGTGGAAGATATTCCCACGCACATCTCGGCAAAGGAGTCACCTCATGGACCACAGCCAGGGTTTCCCTCTCTGCAACATCAGCCTCTCCCTGGGACAGCTCCCGGCATCCCAGAACGCTGGGATTAAAAGCCTAAAAATGGCAAAACTGTGGCGAATGCAGCCTGGGTGAGGTAGAAAATAGAGATTAGAAAGGTAGGAAAGGGGGAGGAAGGCAGCTCCAGGATGGTGAAGGTGCCTTGGGGGCAGAGGCACCTCTTTTCACCATGAACTACCCACCCCTCCACTTCTTTTTGCCTGGGTGAGCACAGATGTGCTCAGGATGAGCCTGTGCTGTCCCCCTCAGGGTTTCGTGCAGGGATCGCTGCCAGCAGCTCCGAGGGAGGACAGGGATGGGAACAGCAAGCAGACCCTGCCCCAACTCTCTCCTACTCCCTACTCCTTCAGCCATTCATATTCTGTATTTAGATATTTATTTATCATTAAAGAGGAGCTGGGAATGACCGAAAGTAAAATTTTTGGCAGTTTATACGTTTCCAGGGAATATTTGACAGAGGTGGGGGATGATGGGCTTTGAGCAAAGGCTGAGGGCAGCAGAAAGGCCAAAAATTCATTAGCAAACCCGTGCTGAGTGTGTGGGCACTCATTACAAAGCACAAAAATGGGAATTAAATGTGAGCCCTGAGATCAATACCCCAGGCAATTAAATGAGCCAGCAGGGAACGGCTCCCCAAGGCGCAGGGAGAGAGAAAGGGGTGAGGATATTGGCACCAAAATGAAACCCTGTCGTTTTAGGTCAAATAGCTCCTGCTAGAAGCATCTTCCACTCTTGGAAAACCTAAAGAAAAGAATGTATTTAACAAAGCTTTCTCCTGGTGCTTATAATGACAGCTGGCTGAATATTGGAAAGCTGCTCCCGAGAAGAATTGCTGGAGAAAAGCACACCAGCGTTTGCAATTAATATTATAGCAGTGCTTTCCTTCAGGAAAGGCTGAAGTGGAAAACTTAAGCTTCAAACCCTCATCAACCATCCCGACACTGCCGAGAGAAGCGTGGATTGTTCCCTCCTGCAAATAAAACACTGATGTAAGGGAAAGTGAGTGTGTGATAAGCCATAAGCAAAGCCATCACTTTGGAAAACCCGCTCACGCCCCAAAGTGCTTGGATTAAATAAGTCAGCTAAGAAGAAAAAACCCCAAATTATTTTTTTAGCCCATTAATTCATCATTTTCTCCGTGTTAAATTTTGGATTAGCCAGTTTTACTCCTACAGATGTCCAGGGCTGTGATACAGCAGAATCAGGCCCATGGAGATTGATGCAAAACCCTGCAGGTGCATCAGGCATGGGTGGATGAGGATATTCAGGAGGATCCCAGGTTCAAGTGCATTTTATCTCCTTTTATTTAGAAGAAAGGTTGGTGTTTCCAGGTGACTGCAGACAAAACAGCACAGCCCTGAGATGGGGGACAGTGTCTACTTTGCCAATAAAGCAGTGGTGTTGGTCACCATGAGTACTGCCCAGCTTCTCATGGAGCAATAGGATAGGAGGGGAACATTCACCTGGACTGGGCAGGATGGTGATCCCTGTCTCATCACAACTCAGACCTGAGTTACCCAAACGTGCCAGTGTTTGCTGGTGGCTTCTCCCACCCCTTTTTGGGATCTGGAGATGGCCAGACCTCTGCCCCAAAGAGACCCTTCTAAGCCTCTGGGATCCCCTTAAGCCTCGCCAAAAGGTTCATCCTAAAAATCCTCACAGTGTTCCTACTGTGGGAGGGCAGAGTCAGGATTCAGTAACCTCCTGGATTCCTCAAGAGCAATCGCTGTCTATTTATGCCTCTGGAAAATGTGTTTTTTAATGGGGGGTAGGTACATTAAAGCCTGAGGAGAGCCAGCCTAAGAGGCATCTGGAAGTAACTATAATTAAAACACCTAAAATTAGCCTCCTCAGCAGTGAATCCTCCCTCTGATCTAGATGCCGAGGTGCACATGACCCAGGCATGCCTCTCTCACTTTCCCTTCCCGCTGTCATCCTATTCCTGGGCCACTGGGCACGGCTGCAGCTGCTGCCACACCTACCCAGGAGAATGAAGGAATTCCTCCCTGGGAGGGAGGGGAGCCCCTGGCACAGGGTGCCCAGAGAAGCTGTGGCTGCCCCTGGATGTGTCCAGGGCCAGGCTGGACAGGGCTTGGAGCCACCTGGGATAGTGGAAGGTGTCCCTGCCCATGGCAGAACAAGATGATCTTTAAGATCCCTTCCCTTTAAGATCATTTAACATTCTATGGTTCTATGAGTATATAGCTATATAAAAGCTCCTGAGACCCCATATACCACTCTCTCAGGCCCTATACACAAGCCCTGCAGCCCTGCTATCCAGGACCTATAGAGACATTCCTTGGATAGTATGTATGTATCTATGTGTGTATATACAGTATATATAAGGCCATCTAGGAACTATAGATATGGGCTCCCGAGACTCTATATACAGGCATTTCAGAGCATATATATTTATCTGTACATCATAGATAGGCCCCTGAGACTCTATATACAGACCTTTCAAAATATATACATATATATATATAGTATGTATATAGGTTCTTCAGATCTCATCTACAGACCTTTCAGAGCCTCTATCTGTCTGTCTATCTGGGCCCCTGAGACATTATATACAAGCCTCCCAGAATCTATATGTATATATATATAATATAGGTCCCTCAGAACCTATACACACAGCCCGTTCAGAGCCTCTGTTATCTGGGCCTCTCAGACCCTATATACAGACCCCTCAGACCTTACATACAGACCACGAAGAACCCATATATATACATATATATATATATATATATATATATATATGGTCCCCTGAGACCCTGTATACGGGCCTTCCAGTATATCTGTCTAAGCCCCTGAGGTTCCCTACACACCCTTTCAGGCCCTATACCAAATCCCCTCAGCCTCTACACACAGGACCCGTAGGTACACTCACCACACGCTGTATAAAAGCCTTTCGTGACCTACACCAAGAGGTTTCTGAACCCCTACACTCGCAGGGAACCCCCCAAATCCCGCAGGGCCCCCTGAGCCCCTCACAGCACCCGGCAGACGCCGAGGCCACGCCCACCACGGGCGGGCCCCGCCCCCCCCGCGCGCAGGCCCCGCCCCCGGAAGCGCGCGCGCGCGGCGGGCGGGGCGGCGGGAGCGGCGGCGGGGTTGAGGTGAGCGGGGTCCTGAGGGGGCCGGGAGGTGGTGGAGAGGGGATGGCTCAGGGCTGGGGAGTCCTCGGTTCCGGAGTTCCGGGCTTTGGGGTGTGATGGGGCCTGTGTTGAGTGGATCCCAGGACCCGGAACTGAGTGGGGGTGTCCCGAGGCATGGGGCTGGGGGAAGTTCAAGGCCCCGGAATGTGGGGTCTGCGTAGGCCATAGGTCTGAGGGGAGTCCTGGGGGCTGAGGAGGGGTTCCCGGGAATGGAAGCGGCTCTTGGGGCTAGGGGAAGTCGCAGGCCCCGGGAATAGGAGAGTGCTGCCTCCCGGAGCTGAGGGACTCCAAGGCCCCGGGACTGAGGGGTCCTGGGCCCCGGCGCTAGAGGGTCCCGGCTCCTGGGGTAAGGGATCGCAGGCAGAGCCGCTGGCCGGGAAAACCAGGTTTTCCGGCACACACGGGGCTCGGGATGCCGTGTTCTTCTGGCTTCTTCATCCCTGAGTCTCTCAGTAACACTGTGCCTTCACCCCTGGGAAATGAACCCGCGGGTCCAGGGGAACATCACGGCGCTCAGAGGGATCCCGCCGAGGGGCCCTGCAGGGAGTGCTTTGGGGGGGCTCTCACACCGTGAGAGGAGTTGGGTTTGGTTTATTTTCCTTGCTGGTTGTGGGATCGCCGGCGGAGCTGCCCGGGCTGTGTGAGTTATCGCCGTGTGTTAGAGCTCCTGTCAAACCACTTTCTCGTGACAGAGCTTCCTTTAAGCTTTAACTCTGCTGAATGGCCCCAGCTGTGTTTGATGTGGGGTTTGTGTCGGAAAACCTTTAGGATGAATTAGAGTTAATAAACTGCTCAGAGTACAGAAATGCCTGATGTTTATCACAACGTGATTTATGTGTTCTGTACCTGCCTGTAGTTTAATGAGTTGCTTGGGAAAGATGGTAAATCTGACTGTGTTTAGTGGGGTCTCATGGGGTGGGCAGGTCAAACCAGGCTGGATTTTTGGAGGTTTCTGCTTTAGAATCCTCGTTGCCAGCTCAGGCTTGAGTTAAAGGCCTGGGTTGTCTGTAATTCCTTTATTCAGCTGTTGACCATTTTCCTCCTCCTGGCTTTTTTTTGGCTCAGTCTGAGATGCATTTCCTGAGGTCGATACATGTGAACACTGCAGGGCATGACTGCCAGGAGGGAAATTAGGTGCAGCACGAAGTTATGACCTTTATTATGTTTCTTTCTCATTTTTAGAACAGGGCCCAGCTGAGAAATACTTGCCTGTGTTCTCTGTGACCTCTTGACCTGCAAACTGGGAGCAAATACACTGCAGGTGAGGATGGTGTTGCTGGATGTTGGGCTGTGCAACTCGCTGCTGTCAGGTGCTTTGACTGCTGAATTAATAATTTGGCTGATTGTTACCCTTAATACACCCTGTGTAGAATATTCTTGTCCTGGAGTGCTCTCTCAGGGCTTATCTCAAAGCTGTAGGAGAATGAGTTGCCTTTTTTTTGCAGTGTGCAGAGTTGTGCTGACTTTCCAGGTCCAAGTGCTTGAGCACCTGGAAAAAGTTTGTCTGCCTGTAGCTTTCTGTCGGCCCAACCTCAGTTGTGCCACTTTCATAAAATGTAAAAAAACTCCCAACACCAAAAAAACAACCTCAAGTGCTCACTAAAAAATGTGTTTGAACATGGGGAGGTATAAAAAAGCCCCAACAAAAATACAACCAAAGCTAATAAAAGATACTTAAACTATTTGTCCATCTGGAGCAACAGAGCATTTAAAAGCTTCCCACTGTCAGAGGGCAGGATTAGATGGGATATTGGGAAGAAATCCTTCCATGTGAGGGTGGGGAAGCCCTGGTACAGGGTGCCCAGAGAAGCTGTGGCTGCCCCTGGATCCCTGGAAGTGTCCAAGGCCAGGTTGGATGAGGTTGGAGCAGCCTGGGTTTGTGGAAGGTGTTTACAGTGAATGTTAAACTCATGTAACCCCTCTATTTCCTTGTGCATGGAAGTGGCTTGTCCCCATGACCCATTTCCTGTTGAAATTTTTGTGACATTCCCTAATGCTTCCTGAACTAAGGAAGCTGAAATTCCATGTTCTGGAGGAAAAAGAATGATGTGCCTTGATTCCACCATTACTGTGTGCCTGCTGGGGACCCTCTGGAGGGCCCTGTGTGTCATTGGTGGCTGTGTCACTTCTCCCTGCAGGTTCCTGTTGTGCCTCCCGGGATCCTGGGTAAGCTCAGAGTTTGAAGAGAGATGATCCTGTTGTCCTCAGGCTGCAAGACTTGCAAATCATTTGAAGTCTGAGCAGGGCTTTGAAGCAGCATCTCAGAAATGTTAAATTTTTCAGGTGATAGTTGAGGGAGCCATCAGCATGTTTAGATCTGGAATGTGGAAATAACAATTTTTTATTTTCTTGAGCAAAATAAGTTCTGTAGCAAACATATTAGGTTTATTATAAAAACACACTGTTTCATGCTGTTCCAGTTGCTGCAGGAACACTTCCTGAAGTGAGCTGGGATATGGAAATACCTGTCCTTTTCTTCCCAAGTTCCCAGTTGACATATTTGGGCCCAATATTTTAACACAGCTCGGTGCAGTGAGGCTGAGGGTGGTTGGATACAACAATAAAAATAACCTTAATTATATTAATTCCAGGTGCTGTGTTTTCTTGTTGGGATGTTGAAGGGGTGTCAGTGAAAAAGTGTCTTGGCCTAGATGTGACTTCAGGTGGGATGATGTTGCTTGGGATAATTTAGCAGGAGCCACTTACCCAGGGTCTTTGGGTGTTGTACACCTCTGAGATGATTGTTTTTTATTATTTTTCTTTTTTAAACTGAATTGTTCTAAGAAAAGTGTGGTGCAAATGGTGTGGCTCCCTCTTAAAGACAGAATTACGGAAAGGCCATTAACAATCATCCAGTTCCACCCCCTGCCATGGGCAGGGACACCTTCCACTATCCCAGGTTGCTCCAAGCCCCGTCCAGCCTGGCCTTGGACACTTCCAGGGATCCAGAGGCTGCCACAGCTTCTCTGGGCACCCTGTGCCAGGGCCTGCCCACCCTCACAGGGAGAAATTCCTTCCCAATATCCCATCTATCGCTGTCCTCTGACAGTTGGAATCCATTCTCCCTTGTCCTTTTCCTCCATGTCCTTGTCCAAAATCATTCTCCAGCTCTTTTGTTGGTTCTGCAAGACTGAGGATGAATATTTATCTTTGGGGTGATGCATATGACACTTCAAGTAAAAAATACACAGACTCATAGCAGAAAGTGAGTAGATCCTGAGGCATTTTGTCTCCCTGAGCACACATCATCCACAGCCTATGGCAGCCTCACCTCTTAGTTTTAGATTTAAGATACTTTAAAAGAGGAAAAATAGACTGTTAGATCATGAATTGTTTCACTGTGGCTTCTGTGGACTTACCTGGAAAGTTCCTGGGTAGTAAATTCTGGGTTATGTTTGTCTACTGCCCTGTCTGTGAGTACAGGGAGTTGTTTTTCCCTGAAGAAAGCTGCTATGGAGTTTGCTTCCATGCATTCTGCATTTAATCTCTCTTGAGAGCAGCTTTTAATTGTAGTCCCACTGTGTGAAGAACTCCTCATCTGTGGATGTGGAGCAGGACAAGGTTGGAAGAACCAAAGCTCTGATGGTTGTAACTGGGAATTTTGTGCTGAGACTGGCACAGGGTTTGGGTTGGGAATTTTTTTTCTGTGTCTCCAAGGTCTCTCAAGCTAAAGTTCTTAGTTCTCTTACTTTAGCTCTGTGAAGTGAAATCTGAGATCCTTGTGTAGACAAGAAAGAAGGTCAAGGTTTGAGACAAGCAAAGTTGCACCTGACCTGGGTTTGAAACATGAGCCCTGGGTATCCATGTGGCTCCAGAAATTCGTAGCCTGTCTGTGATAAAGCTTCTGTTCTGATACAGACCAGGCAGCCCCAGTGTCTGTATGGTCCAGTTGTGTTCTGAACCACCACTTGAAATTCTGTGTTTTCATTTGTTTGGTGCAAACTTCCCACCTCTGGTGTTTTTGCTTCAGGAGCTAGAAGAGCAGTGGGTTTTTTTGTCACAAAAATCTCAGTTGTGATACAGACAGGTACCTAAGGTGTGCTGCCTGCCTGCCCACCTTGGGTGGAGCCAAGTGTCTGCTGCTGTTTTTTTCCTGCTGAAACCAGGCTCCTCAGGCTGTGTTCTAAAAGCACCAGGCACTAGCCTGGCTTATCCATATTCTTTTCTCCTCTCTGAAGTTCAAGCTAATCCAATAATGTGTTGTTGGAAAAGCAACTGCAGTGATTCAGACTTGCTTCTCCTTTTTTGGGGGGAAAGCAGCACTCAGTACTCTTCTCCTGATTTCCCAAACAATCACCATCTGGTAAATGAAACACACGTGCTGTGAATTTTTTTGTTTGTTTCAGTAAGTTTTTAATTTTTTTTTTTTTTTTTTGGTACAGAAAACAAAGCCACCAAAGCATGACTTTTGGCCAGGGAGAAGCATTTTCTTAAGGAGGATGTGGCTGTAGGTGATGTTTCTGTTCAAAAGGCAACTTCAGCCAAGGAGAAATTTGCCCATTGTGGCATTCAGGCTCTTGGGGGGTTCACAAATCTTTTTCCTTCTTGTCATAGAGGAGTTCAGGCTTCACCATATCAAATTCTGAGACAATCCACTGCCTGTCTCCCTTCAAAAAAACCTTTGTCTCTTCTGGAGCTGAAATTGTATCTGCAGATAACTCAAGCATGCCAAGCTGCCACCTTGTCAGCCTAGAGAGGCTATTGCTTTGTTCTAAATTTTCCTCTTCCAGAATTAATTTTTCATGTTTATTCATTAGGAGTTAACACTGCTTTTCTTGGAGCCAGATGAACCATAAACATTTCTTAAATTTGACTGCTCTGGGATACTTTTTGTTTGCTGTGAGGTAGATGCAGGGGGATGACTGTTGGCTGAAGCTTCAAGGAGAGTCTCTCCATTCTGTGGAAAAGTTAGGAATTCTCAAGGAAATCACGCCTTATGGACACAGATTGTGCTAGGCAAGTTCAATGAGTCAGGCCATTAAGCAGATGCATTCCTGCTGGCTGTAACTTTTTATAGGAAAAGGCAGATGTGCTATGTGTTCTACCCCTCTGCCAACAGTTCTTTGGTGATCCTTTGCTCCTCAAATCAGTGTGGAAATACCTGTGCTCTGGTGCACCTGCTCCTGTGGCTGGTTTGCAAAGGCAGCCTGATTATTTGAGAATAGCAACTGGAAAAAGAAAATTTCACCCGACTGATTAGGATAGGAGTAACTCAGGAAGCAGGATTGTTGGCCTTAAGAAAGGGTGAGAAGTTTTTTTTTGTTTTTACAGCTCTTTTAAGTTATCTCTGACACCTGTGGAGGTGTTTCTAGGGAGTTTTTCATGGCTGAGGTTTACTGTAATGTTTTCTAGGTGGAACAGCTCAAGGAATGTGCTGCATTTTGTGTGGAGAAAGGGAAGGGACAACTTTAACCAGGAAAAAGCAGCATTTGGCATTTATTTCTGTGGAAGTTTATGGCTACCTCTTAGAAAGCTCCAGTGCATTGCTGGAGTCTGGCAGTCTGAAGTAGCAAGGAAATGTTGTATCCTTGCTGGAGGTTCTATTTTCAGTGCTGCTGCAACAGATGGGACCAGTTTACTGTGTTTGGGTACCCTCGTTTTTCATTTGTGCCTCCAAAGCTGTGCTTCATGGTGGCTGCATCCATCCACTCAGATCCTCTGGCAGCTCAGCTCGCAGGTTAAATCTGGGGTTGCTGTTGAGCTTGCCAAGATTCTTCTGCCAGTTTAGTGGCACCTAAGTTTTTCCCCAGTAGTTAAACACTCCTGTCTCACTTTCAAGGGAAGCCCGAGCCAGCTACTGTCCTACATCTTTATAAATAATCCAGTTGCAATTTCTAAAAATGCCTTATTAAAGCTAAATCTAAAAGCTTGTGTGTTTGCAATGCATCACCTTCTCCCCTTATCCCTGAAAATCAGTACAATTATTTGGCAGAATAATGCAGCTCATGAGGGGAGGGATGTCACTGATCATCCCTGAGGGGGAGGCTGAGCCATGGCCGGGTGTAGAGCTGTGGAGTTGGAGATTGGGCATTTCCAGGGCTGAGGATTTTAGGAAGAGGTGAAACTTTACTGCAATGACAGTTAAAAAGAAATTGCCAGGCTATGGCTTAGGTTTCTGCATTGATTGATACTTGGTGGACTCTACATCAATTTGAATCGTGTTCCGAAACAAATATAGTTCCTCTCCAGCAAAATTACTGTGATCAAATACTGCCCCAATCCCTACCTGAGGAGAAATTACTTTTGCTGCTTGATTTAATTTTCCCAAATCTGATTTATGTGTCTTGGTAGGCTAATAACTTCAGTAAGGTGTGAAATTCTTTATCTCAAAATTGTGCTCTGTGAGATGAAAATTTGGAGGGGAAAAGAGCAGTAGCTGTTGGGTCTGTCTTGGAAATGGGGGAAGGAGTGGATCCAGATATTTCATTAGCTGGAATGTACCTCCTGGTGCCCTTTTAGGAGTTATTCTTACACAGATTTCATGGAATAATAGAATAGTTCACATTGGAAAGGAATCTTAAAGCCCATCCAGTGCCACCCTCTGCCATGGGCAGGGACACCTTTTACTATCCCAGGCTGTTCAAAGCCCCGTCCAGCTGCCCTTGGACACTTCCAGGGATCCAGGGACAGCCACAGCTGCTCTGGGAAGGAAAAGTCATAATTTGTTTTGGTGGAGTCAGGGTTGAAGCTATGAGGTTTTCCTTCCTCCTGGTTTATGAATCTCAGTGTTAATGGTGAAACTTCTCTCCTGATTGCTTCACCCTTTCCCTTGCAAATTGACTTTTCCTTTCCATTGGATTTGTGCTTTTTCCCCCATTTTAATTTTTCCTTCCCCTCTTCCCAATCCTCATGAGAAGATGGAGACAGGAGAGCTGGGAGCTGTTACCCTCACTTTTCTGCTGGTGGCTCTGGCTTCAGACAGAATTGACAGTCAGGGGCTGAGATGGGAACAGGTGAGGAATTTTCCTACAGCATCTGTTGGGTCAGGATGTCTTGATGTGCTCTGGCAACATCAGACTTGGCATTTTAATAAACACACAGATCAAGAAAGCTCTTTGAGTTCTTAGTGACTCCATCTCAGCCAGTCTCTGCAGGAGTTTTTATGCCTAAATAGTTCCTCCTAAATACAATTTTTTTTTTAAGATGATCTTCCTGCATAGCAGTATATTTAAATTCATAATTGACGTTCTGCATTAATTCATGGGCTTACCATGTCCTAGTAGAATTGTTCACATAAGTGCCTGTCACCTCTTCTCTGAATTTTACTGTTCTCCCTCTCACATGCTTGTGCTGCCAAGGCCAGTTTTGACATCAAAATGATTCAAGTGTTTTATCTGCTCTGGATCCCCGAAATGTCTACAGAAAGTTCAGTGCTGGGGGGTACCCAAGTGTAGGAAGTTCCTTTTTCCCAGGATGAGCTGCTTAGTCCTTTCAGTCTTGGAATCATGAGCTAATCAGGGGGCTGGAAAAACAGGAGCAAGTCTTCTGAAAAAGGATGTAAGAGTTGGGATCTTCCAATTCTTGTCTGCACTGAAAAAATCTCGGGCTTTGGAAAGTCCAGGGAGAGAGCTGGACAGCTTGTCTCAATTTCCTTGGAGAACAGATTAGCAGAGAGAGAGAGGGTCATTGTTCATTGTTTGGGGAAGCCAAATACCCACCTCATGCTAGGACTGATGTAACTGTTGAAATAATGTTGCATTTCTTCTTTTCACCTGACCCGGGTGGTCTCAGTTTGAATGGACTCTGTTTTGTCCTGGCTTGGGATTGGTGTTTTCCTAATGGGTTTGAGTCTCTCTGTTGACTCTTCTGCTTTAAAAAAGCCATCTATGAATTATGGCATAAATAAAAGTTGGTAGGTCATTCTGTTCTGGAAAAAAAGCCCCAACCATTTCTTTTGTCTGAGGATAATAATTCAACTTCTGAAAATGACTGTAGAGCTACTATGAGCAAGAATTTAAGGTAAGGTTGGCTTATCTCTTGGAAACATAAATACAGTCTACAGATTCCTTGTAGCTCTAGTGCTAGAACATCATGATAACTCCAAAATAATGAAAATAAGCAAACATAAAAGTTAAGTGTTTTGTTGTTTTTTTCCTCTTGGCTGCTTTGTTGTATCATATTAAAAAAAAAAAAAAAAATTATAGTAAATCATTCAGGAATTGGGTTTGTTTCTTATTGTAAGCTGTAATTACATTAGTTGATGGGAGTTTTATACTTGATCTCAGTTTTATTCCTTGCCTTATTGCAAACTGTGGTGTTGAGCTTTTTGTTGCTGCACAGGGCAAGATGCTTATTTTTAATCTTTCTAAAAGTGAGCATCAGCTTTCTCAAGTGATCTTGACTTCAGTGCCTGGAGTTTTTAACCAAATATACCAAATATCATGGCACTTCTGATTTAAAAAAAGAAAATTGTGAGAGGTTGTATAAATTGCAGATGGAAAATTCAGCTTCCAAAGGGATTTTAATTGCTCTGAGATAAGGATGCTCTTTATTTTGGGGCTGTTGTGAGAACTGGCTGCATTCAGCTCTCTCAGGCAGTTGCTACCAAGTGAACAGTCTGGGTAAACATCCCAGCAGAATCAAGGATGGAGACTGCTTGGACAAAGCAGATAATTTAGTGTTTCTTAAGGCTCAGGCAAAGTAAACATTTATGCAGTACTAAAGCCAACAATCAGAAATGTTGTAAAAATCTCTTCAAGCTCCCAAGTAAACGCTGTGGGGCTTAATTTTCATTTTGGTTGATTAAATGATACTGGCAATACTTCCCTTATCCAATACATGTTAGGAATATAAAGCTGTAATTAGGATGGGGAACCCTAGGAAGGGCAAGGATAGATTCTTGGGGAAAGCAACAAATTCAGATTTTCCTCTGCATATGGAACAGAAATTCATCCCTGGAGACGAAATGGGAACATCAGGTTTGTGTAGAGTGGAAATAATTTTAAATTTGAAATCAGAGTTGTTTTTCATAACCATCTCATTGTTGTTCAGAGCTGGAGAGGATTGGAGAATCAGTGCCGTTAGCTGGCTGCATTCCATTAACGCTTCAATTTTAAACCTGTTTATTTGAAAAGGAATAAACAAAACCATAATGCCAATTTTAACAGGAGCACAGATGAATATCAAATGGATGCTGTTTGGATGGATTCACTGTGAATGCTGAAATTTGTGGTGTTTGCCCATAAATCCAGGTGGGGATGGACAGGCAACCTGTGGCTTTGGCACCTCTGCCATCTCTTGTGCTCCATCTCGCCTCCCTTGTCTCGTGACTGGGCAAAAGTCTGAATCTGATAGGAAAAAATCCACTGAAAAGGGATTTCTTAACGATTTTTCATTACTTGATTGGGCCATGAAGTCTTCAGGGGCTTCTCCACCACCTCTTACCTTAAAAGACACCGAGCTCCAGCCCTCAAAATTATCTGCTGAATACTTGATGTGTTTTCCCTCCTTCTGTTCCTGCCCCAAATTCCCCATCACTCCACTGTGGGATCCTGACCTGCAGCAAGTGGCACTGATGTATCCAGCTCTTTGCAGCAGGAATGGCCTAACACACCACAAACATGAGAGGTGTTTGCACAGAGAAACTTGTTTCTGGAAGTTAATGGTTTAGCAGAATGGTGTGGTGGCATCCTGTGTTGCAGAAGCAAATAGAAAACAATAGATGTGGCTTTATTTTTGCATTCTGTTGTTACTCTCTGCCTGGGAATATGTGAGTAGAATGGCAAGAATTGGGAATAAAAGGTAAAAATTAGGCTGCTGCTCCTCTGCTCTGTGGTTTTTTCGGAATTCCTTTACCATTCTGTTCGCAATTTTAAGGCTGACCTTGTGATTGAAAAAATTGCCTCAGAAATAAAACCTTTATTACACAAGAACACTCAGCAGATTTCCTTTTCAAAGGCAGCATTTACCCTTCGCCTTCAGTCCTGTGAGCCACCAAAATTGCTTTGCCTCCTGCAGCTGGTGTGTGATGAGGTGGTGTTTCTGTGGTTCCTTTTTCTCTGCTGTAATTATGTTTGGATTTGTGGCTCTGCTTTTCCATTTGTCTCTGTTCCGTTGCACGTGTAATGGGGTATGGATTATATTTTATAAGTTTTGACACTTTGAATCTTGCCCTGTACTTACAGTTGAATATAAATTGTTTTGCTCCAGGCTAGCAAAAAAGGGATTTAAGAACAGTTGGGTTTTCTTAGGAAAATTTAAATGCCTGGGTTGGGTTTTGTTTGATAAGTTTGCTTGTTATTTGGCTAAATTTGCCTTTTAAAATCTAGCTGTGACTTTGCTTCTGGCCAAATGCCTCTTACCTGTTGTAGCTGCTTATCAGATCTACCTGCCATCTTCCATGCCGTGGAAATTGAGAGATGGGCTGCAAATATTCCATGGAATCATGGAATGGTTTGGGTTGGTAGGGACCTTAAAGATCATCCAGTTCCAGCCCCTTGCAGGGCAGGGACACCTTGGCTAAACCAGGTTGGTCCAAGGCTCATCCAGCCTGGCCTTGAACATTTGCAGGGATGTGGCCTCTGTGGGAAGCTGAGGTTCCCTCTCGATGAGGGTTTTGGGGAAAGGCTGAGGAATTGGAATAACACTGATAAGCAGTTGGATGTGACAGTCACGTATGTGCCGATAGCCAACACTCACAGGTATTTAATCTGATTATTAGGCAGATTACGTGCCTCTTTCAGAACAGGTAATAAACACCCATGAGTTGATCTGTGTCACTTTTCCAGGTTTAGGACAGGCGACACTTGGAAACTTTGTTGTTTTCCTAAAGCAGCGTTCTCTCTTGGCAGGATGTTCCGGCTGCGGTTCCTCCCCGTGGCCGCGGGGCTGGCGGCGGTGGCTCGGCGTTACCATGGGACAGCCCAGCACCCCGGCACCCGGCGTAGGCTCGTGGTGGCAGCTTTCCTCGGGACCACTGCGGCCACAGCAAGTGCCAGATTCCTTTGGCAGAGGTAATGTATGGATATCTAATTCTTTTCTGCCCTTGGTAAGTACTTGCGGCGCTCCTGCTTGTCCTGCTGCTGCTGAATGGGAGGAATGGCTGTGGGTGATGCCCTGAGGAGCTGCTTTGCAGCTGGGAGTGCTCAGGGATGCGACAGAGCTCGGGGTTGAGGCGTTGTCTCACACGGGCTCTTTGATGTGGTTTCCTGCCTGGTTTCCTCTCTGCCTGGCGGTTTGTGGTGTTGTGAAGAGAGAAACCTTTGCTTTCACAGCTTCTGATTGAAGCAGCACATCTGGGCGGGGTTTACTCGTCTGTTTTTTTGTGTGATCTGCTGGCTGCTTCATGTATGAAATGAAGCAGAGGAGCAGAAGGGGACAGTCTGTCCTTTGATGGGAAGGCAACAGCACCCAGGGTTTATGTGAATTTTAAGGGTCAGAGCCTTAGGACACCTCATGGGTTCTGAGGCTCGAAGCTCGTTCCTGTAACTGGGAGAAAGGGGATGTTTGGGCTTTCCTGAGGTGACTTTCACTGAACCCTGGGCCTGTGCCATGTCTGAAGTAATCCAGGGACTCCCTTCTCTTCCATCACGTGGGAGCAGCATGGCTCCAGCAGTGTCACTCAAGCACATGGCTGCAATTAGAGTCTAAAAATAAAGTATTTGCTGAAAGCCTGTGTTCTTTTCATTCTAATACTCAGGTGATTTGTTACTGGCTTTCTGTTCACCTGTGGTTAGAAGGCTCTAGTTTTAATGCAGCGTGAGAAAGGTGATGGGAATTGTTCTGGCTGTTCCTTAGAGCTGTCAAGCCTGGCTCTCTGCTAAGAGGAGTTGCTTAGTGGAGGAAGAACACTGTGATCCAGCACAGTGTCGTTTTGTGCTGCATTTTGCTAATGATCTGCACTGATGCAGTCAGTGCCTCTGAGGGCATGGCCAGGATAACGCCCCTTTTCCAGCAAGGAAGCGAGAGTGGGGTTTTTCCACTTCAAACCTTATCCTTAACACAACCAGAAAGACAGTAGGACATCGTGTCCTATGTAAAGCTGTCCCAGAGACATGGAGTTAAAATCTTCCTTTCTGTAGCAGGTTCCTCTCTGCTTTTAAAACCAGCTAAAGTTTCAGGTGCTGGTGTTGCTTTTATCAGGAGGATGGTGCTTGTGCTGGGTCAGGGCTGGGTTTCAGGGAGGGAATTTTGGCTCTTGGAATACTTTGCTGTTCCTTGGAGGCCCTTGGGCACCGTCCTCAGCTGAGAGCACTGATAGAAATCAGTCAGAGGGACACAGCTCTCATCAATCTGAAGAGGCTGACTTGCTGTTATTACTCGTTGTGCCTTTCCTTGCTCTGTCTCCTTCATATTCTATAAATTTATAAAGCACTAAATAGAATTGTACAGACTTTCAAGTATTCCTTTCCTATCTGAGCCATGAAATAAATCCTCAGTGTCAGCAACTGTAAAATAAAAGTGCACCCAAGCTTACGATATTAATTTAATTACTTGGCATAAAGCTGCTGAATGAAACAAGGAACAAAACTGATACGTTTGATGTAGAAAATTCTTCATACTGACATCTGTGGAAGTTTCCAATGGACTTTCAAGTGGGCATTTTAGACTTGTTTAAAGAAGTAAGAGATGAAGTGTAAATTTCCTTTGTCTTTCTGAAAATGGAAATTAGGTGATCAGTAGAGTTTAAGTTTGAGAGTAGGGGAATACAGAATGTTTGTAATGACATCCTGAGCTACTCAGGTAGGTGAGTCCTGAGTTAGTACAGGAAGCAGCAGTAAGTATAATTAATTAGTTCTAAGAGATAAATATCTTTACATATAAGGCAGTAAAGATGTAACAGGCCAGATCAAGAAGCAGTTAGAAATTTTAAGTTTCTTGGGCTAGATAAGTAGAAGATGGTGATGGTATGAAGAAAGACAGGAATTGTCAGGTGGAGACTGTCAGGTGCAGTCTGAAACCAATGTGTTTCAGGTGGATTCTATAGGATGTGCTGTGAGCAGCAGCAGAAGCCAGTGCTGGGGTAAGGAAGTTCCCACAAAGAGAAGAAATGAAGGAGTGAAAAGATATATATGGAAAAATCCTATGATTGTATGATGTAAGACAGATCTAATTGTGTCTGCCTAAGATGGGAGGTGGGTTGGTGGGAAATTTCTTTGGTCCACTGCAGGTAAGTGTTGGTTTTGTTGCCTGCTTTTGGGGAATGTATCTCCTCTAAATTATTATACAACAGGAGTAGCTCATGCTGCTCAATTTTCCTGTGGTGAGGAATGCTTGAGCAGTGCAAATAGCTGAGCTTAGAAGACTAATGAAGTTTACCCTTTCTCAGCAATAACTTAAACTCTGAGGATTTCCAGCTGGCAAGAGAAGCAATTAAGTATCTGGGCATTGGCATAATGAACTGAATTAATTGAAATTAATCTTGAAGCAGTCATTGGCTACTCTAAATGAGGCACTAATATATGAGAAGTACTAAACCTCACAGTTTGTGGCAAGCTTAACGTTTGTAAAAAATATTCTGTTACTGATCCTGATGTAAAACTTGTACTCGCTAGTTCCTGATGCCTATTTGGAGTGTTAGGAAATGGCTGCAGATCTGTTCTTCATGTCACAACCCTTCCTGGCTGAATCTGTGGGCAACTGAAAGCACTTAAATTGGAATTTTGGTGCTGAAGCTTGTTAATCAGTCTAACACTGAATGAAATAAGGGAGCAAAGGTACCTTTGGGGGCATAGAGGGTCCTCTGTAAGCAGAGTCATTCCAGTCCTGTTCCTGACAGACTGAATATATTTAATGATACATTTCTTATCCTTCTGTAAATAAATTAGTGGTAAGAGTAAGGGCAAGACACCTGTGTTGCTCTGGAAATCGCTGCCTCCAGCTCTGGGATCCTCACCATAAGACAGACATGGACCTTGGTGGAGTGAGGAGTCCAGAGGAGGCCACAGAACTGCTCCCAGGGCTGCAGCCCCTCTGCTCTGGAGCCAGGCTGGGAGAGCTGGAGGTGTCCACCTGCAGAAGAGAAGCATCCAGGGATGCTTCTCAGAGCTCCTTCCAGTAACTAAAGGGGTTTCAGGAGAGCTGGAGAGGGACTTGGGACAAGGGATGGAGGGACAGGACAAGGGGGAATGGCTTCCCACTGCCAGAAGACAGGAGGAGTTTAGATATTGGGAAAGAATTGTTCCCTGGGAGGGTGGGCAGGCCCTGGCACAGGGTGCTCAGAGCAGCTGTGGCTGCCCCTGGATCCCTGGAGGTGTCCAAGGCCAGGCTGGACAGGACTTGGAGCAATCTGGGATAGTGGGAGGTGTCCCTGCCCATGGCAAGGGTGGAACTGGAAGAGCTTTAAGGTTCCTTCCAAATCAAACTGTTTTGGGATTCAATAGCTCTGCTTAAGAATGCACTGATTTTTTTGCACCAGTGTCCTGGGGGCTTTAGAGTAATTTGCTTAGGATACATTTTTAATGGCAGAATTACTGGAAATATCTTATGCCAGCTGAAACAGACTTAAAAAACTCTCTTGTAGTAAAACAAAGGAAACCACATAAATCATGGTCAAGGGGGGAGAAACCTGTTTTATAGCTATAGATCTGTCAGGTACAACTTAACCTAATGTATGGGAGTAAAGATGAAAAATTGTAGGTATTATTCATGTGAGTTTATTTTTAGAGCTCCCATGTGTTTACATGTCAGGGGGATGGAATGAGCTGATCTTTAAGGTTCCTTTCAACCCAACCCATTTTGTGATTCTATGCTATTTTTTTAATTCTTTGTGAGAGGTGACACACTAACAAGACTATCCTTGTGACTGTGCTGAGGGTTTTTTCCCAAGACTTCAAGACACATTGGTCTGGGAGTGGCATCTTTGAAGAACACCGTGTTCTCTCCAGTGGCTTTTGGCTGAACACTGGGGTTTTTTCCCATGGACATTGGGGAAGGAAAGGATCAGATCTTGGGGGGCACATCCCTGTACCCCACTGTGGTGAGCTCCATTAGGAAATGAAAGCACCATCTCCTGGATTAAGAAATACCAGATTTATAGTTCACAAGGATATAGGGGTAATGTCAGGACACCGCGTCATTAGGGAGACTGCCTTTGTAATGTTCTTGCCACAAATTCATTTTGTGATAAATTTCACTCAATTTATGTCAACATTGAGTATGTGAGAGATGAGGAGGGAAGCAAAGTAGTAAAAAGCCCTATGAGTGTCGTAACACCCTGAAAAATTGGGTTGTGGCTCTTCATCCTCTCTGGTGAGTTTCTCGTTAAAGATTCAGGTGACTAATTTAGTTGCTGAATATGGTTGAGCTGAGGATGAGACAGAGCTCCTTGCTGAAAGTTCTCCTGATCCCTAGAGGTTGCCTGTTTTTATGAATGTCATGTCCAAACTTGCTTTTGCATTACAGCATGGAAGCACTGAAGCCTTAAGTGGCTTTTAAACCTCCCTGGGATGTCTCCAGATGTTTACATACAGGGAGAATGGCAACTCTTAGTCAACTGAGGAACATGTGTGTCGGGCAGGATTCCTCCCTCCTGCCTCTCATTTGGTGGCAGCATCTTTGCTGACTCCTGAGTGCTCAACTTGTTGTTATATCTCTTACATTTCCCTCTGAAACTGAGCAGCAACTGATAGCTGAGTACTTTGCTACTGCCTTCAGGATTAGAATAACTGAGCACTATTATCTCTGGCACAAAGCTTTGTGATTTTTTCATGCTGCTCTGCTTCTGTCATTCAAAGGAGAAAAATACTTTCAAGTGAGGGGTTGATTGCAAGAAGACCTGCAACTTGGAGTGTTGTGCCAATGCTCAGTGTGAGTCCCAGCATCCTTCCTGCATGTATATCCTATGGGTGCATGTGTTTGGCTCTCTTAAAGAATGATTCCCCAAGAGAGAATTTATCATTGCAGGCCTCTGGTAGCTCAGTGTTTTTGGGGAGGATGAGGAATCTAATCTTACACTCGATTGTTGGCTTTCTCCAAGGATTCAAAGGAGATATTGCTGAGTTGATGGGAAATAATTCTTGATTCAAATTCAGTTCACTGGAGGGAAACAGTCTGAAGAGATCAGAATGGTTGAAGCATGGCAGTAGGGTTCAGGATCCAGGGCAGGCACACTCTGTGGGGAAAGGCTGGTGGCTGACCTTGGCACACAGTGAAGGAAGGCTTTGTATTTTCATTTCCCTTTTGTGCAGAAGCTGCAGCACCAGGAATTCCATTGGAAAGTCAGTCTCACCAAACAGGGGAAGAGACAGTTTTCACTTGCTGAGGGAAGTCCAGCAGGGTGGATATTTCTGGAGCTATGGGCTTTTTTTTCTCCAGCCACACTGACATCTACACTGAAAGACTTTTTTTATGGAAGTTGCAGTTGTTGGCAGCCAAGGATTTCAGCAGAGGGTGGTAAAATCCACAGAGAAGGTGCACGTAGAGAGTTGCTCCTTCAGTGGTTAATTCAGTGAGTAGCTTGGCCAGTGGCCTGGAGGTGAGGAACAGCTGTTAAAACCTTGCTTGAGAAGTAGCCTACAGACTCTGCCTTTCTCCTCAGAGCTCATTTTCCTGGATGCTGGGATGGTGATCTGACCGTGGAGCAGAGTTAATTACCTGGCTAAACCAGGGGGAGGAAAAAGCCGACTGTATTCAAACAGCCTCCATCTGTATCGCTGGAGCAACTGACTTGACAGCCTGATGGATTGAAGGAATGTGTGGGATGTGCTGAAAATGTTTGATTTTTCAATTTCATCTATCCATTCCCTAGTGTCAGTCAAGCATTGCAGAAGCAAATCTTTCCTGATACAGCAATTCTCCAGCATGTTTCCTATGGAACAGCTTAGCTGTGGAGATAAGCAATTGATTTCCTATTGCTTTTCTGTCCCCTTTTCCCAATAGATTCCCTCAGAGCTACTTAAGATGGGTGTCCTGCCTGCACGGGACAAAGGGTTTTCCATGTCAGTGCTGCTGGTGTAGCCTCAGCTGGCAACTGCATTTTTCAGCCAAACCCACAAGGGTGTGCCAGTGCTGATTAAACTTTCAGGAAAGGCTTCAGGACAGGTGCCAGCATGGACTTCATGCTCCAGAAAAGGTCAGCTGCTGGACTGTTCCAGGGAAAGAATTTCCCTATCTCAGGATACTTGTGGAGGACCCAGGTTTGGATGCTGTTTCTGAAAGTTTGGTTGAGTGGAGGTCATAAAGATGGTGCTTTGCTGTAAGACTCACAAACATATATTGGCAAATTGAGACTCAGGGCCTCTTTGGAATGGGAAGTGTGTAGAACCCCATTTTTATGTGAAAAGGCAGGAT
Organism: Poecile atricapillus; assembly: GCF_030490865.1. Classification (NCBI taxonomy): domain Eukaryota; kingdom Metazoa; phylum Chordata; class Aves; order Passeriformes; family Paridae; genus Poecile; species Poecile atricapillus. Next base: position 5,559,838 of record NC_081254.1, read on the forward strand.
TAACACTACTCTTCACTGAGCACTTGTGTATTTTATTTCATCAGACCCCTGTAATGGAGCTGTGTTCTGTCCTAGAAACCTCTGAACCCATAGCTGAGCTGATCCCTTCCAACCCAAACCATTCCATAAATAATAAAGTGTCTTTTTCCCACCAGTACTGTGGACGTTTGCAGTTCTTTAGCCCATTCCCATCTGTCTTCTACTGTGACTGTCAGTGAATTATTGGATGCTGATAAGGAGAGAGCTGTCTTTTATTTTGGTAGCATTTAAATTAATTGATGGAGCACCTACCCTCATTTCTCCTTCTTGGAAGCTGATGTGCTGAGATTGCTGCAAGCTGTGGAAGGTGTCCCTGCCCATGGCAGGGGGGTGGAATGAGAGGATCTTTTAGGCCCCTTCCAAACCAAACCATTCCATGATTCTGTGATTCCTGGGGAGACAGACACAGACTCTCTTCTGTTAATATTACACAACACATCTGTGTTTTCCAGGAAACTGGTAGGATGAAGTATGTGTAGCCTTTTGTTTAGAGCTTGGGAGACTTCAAAAATCTTGGTTTGTTTTCGTTTTTCTCCCAAGGCAGCCCTTTTTAAACAAACTCACACAGCTGTAAATGACCACATTCATAGATCCAAGCAATACCAAAGTGGCCAAGGAGCATCACCTGTGTGTAAGCTCCATACCCTGTGATTAGTCCAAAATAAATCACCAGGAATGCAAAGTAAAGGCAGATTTGCTTAAATTATGGGCACGCTGGGATGTTTCCCTGAGCTATTTGACTCCTTTAGAAAGAGAAATAATTTTGTCAAACCGTTTGCTTTGTTGCTTGTGACATGTTAACGGATCCTCGGAGATTATAATTTCACTGATGTTAATGTGGTCTGAGCTCTGTCTGATTCTAAACTGCTTTATAAGTAAAGCATGGGAAAGCCAGAGCATTTGTTTAGCTTAGGGATTTATCCTGCTTTTTATTTAATCATCCCATTGCCAGTTGCAGTTCTGCAAGTTGCTCCTGGCTCTGAGTGATTTGAAATGTTGAGTCTTGGTCTACAAACAGAGTTACCTGAAGATCTTTGTGTTTGGACAGCAAGGGAGAAGTGGTCCTGTGCTCTGCCAGAGTTTTATTTCCACCTTGAGGACAAACAACTCCAGTTTTGTTGTCACAAATCATGCAGCAGTGGTGTTTAGAAGAGTCATTGGTGGAAGAAGGGGATAAAACAGCCTGTCAGCTGCTGGAGATAGAAAATAAATCAGCTGAGCTGAAACAAAAAGGTTGTTCATCCTGAATCTTGCAGTACTGATGGGAAAACACATTTCTGTCACTTAATACATCTTTTTGGGGAAGCAGAGGTGGAATTTAGTGCTAGAGGAGGTATGCTAGAGGAGGTATGATATGCCCTTCTTGTTTTTTGCATGTCTAGTTTTTGGGAGAAGGTGTCAAAATTCACTGAGTGGTTTGGACTGGGAAAACTTACTGTGACCATTAGTCTGGGTTTTGGTGTGGGGTGGAAATTTGATTACAACCAGGGAAAGCACACTGAATTCCAAGGGGAGTGGTCACTGCTTTTGCTTTGCAGCCCTCCCCACTGAGCTGTAACCAGTGTTGCACTCCGGTGGACCCCAGCAGAACCATTTTGTGGCAGCTTTAGCAGCTCTCAGTCACTTCCTAAACAGGTGTTTTCTTTTCCCTGCTCCAGGGCCTACGCAGAAGACTCTGTCAGACATGGCCCCAGGACAGAGCCAGGGGAGAAGGTGAAGCATGAGGAGGAGGAAGAGGAGAGCAGCGAGGGCAGGAGGGCAGTGGCATCGGGCAACGAGGAGGCACCACCGGAAGGGAAGAAAAAGAAGCGTTCCGGGTTCAGAGACCGCAAGGTACCAAACTTGGGCATCTTGTAAGAGAAAAACTTGCTCTGTACCTGTCTTAGGTTCCCAAAACAGTAAGAAAACAACTTTATCAGCTCTTGTTGCCATGAGTTTCTGTAGGTTGAAACTTGTGTATCTGGAAAGGTTGTATTTGTGTGTTGTGTATTTGGTCTCTGAAATGGAGACCTCTTTTCCCACCTCCACTCACATGTCCAAGATAATCAAGGCTCCTGCACTGATGGCTGTTAGGATGGTGCATGCAAAGCAGAGAATTGGTGCCAAAGTTTTTAAACCATCTGGGATATTCAGCATGTCTATCTCTGAGTCCATCCTTTTGCCTGTGAGTACACAGTGCATGTAGGAAGAGGTAGAGGATGAATGTGGAAGGGAGGATTATAGGAAAGGTGCACTTTAATTCTTCGTTTAATTATTCTGTGCAAATGTACTTGTTGAAATACAGCCTTAGTCCCCCATCTTGGTTAGTCCTGTCTCTCTCTTGATGCTTCTAGCTATTTCATTTTCAGATCAGACACATTTTCAAGAGGAGGAAAACTTGAGTAATAAACTCTATTGTTGGCTTGTGACCTGCCTTCTGTCTTGGGCAGTTCCAGGAGCCTGGGGCTTCTCAGAACCGGTTTGGCACAATCTGAAACCACTGTTATTAAAGGATGTGTAATTTACTCTGATGGAGTTCTGTAACTGGGAGCAGGCAGACAGCAGTATTTTATTTTTTAAGCCCATCTGGATGTCTGTTTTATAGGGCTGTGTTGGATGATGTAATATCTGTGCAGCACCAAAAAGGAGAAAGGAATTGTGAAGAGCATCTACTCCCATTTTATTATGACTTGCTTCTGATAATTATTTTTAAGCCTGTATTCTGGAGGTTGCATCTCATTAGCTGTTAAATTGTGGGTAGTCATATATAGTGGCTTAACAGCTTCTCATGAAAAATTAAGAGCTGTTTCCTTTGAAGCTGCTGAATTATTTCAGTTCCTGGTCAGAAAAGATTACACAACTTGAGATTTCAAGTGCCTTGTGGTACATGGGTCTCCAGACTCTGTCCTGTTGTGAGGTGTTGGTGGCAGCTCAGTGAAGTTCCATAGTAAGATAACTGTGCTGAGATATTCAGAATGGTCCAGGAAGCTGCTAATTTTCATGGCAGCTGGGTGTCAGGTGCTCTGACAACTTCAGCTCTTGCCAGTACCACTCAAGAAAAGCAGGTTATTGTTTTTTTCCAGTGTCAGCAGATGGAGGCAGGTTGCAAAGAGCACCACAGTCCATCTCCATCCACGCTCTTACTTTTGAATACAGTGAGTGTAAGGATTAATTTTTGTCTGACGTGGCTGGATAAGCCAGAGAAAGTTTTTTCACAGGCAAGGACTATTGTTGCAGTTGTTAGAGATCTGCCTGTACTGACCAGCTCTTTCCTTCCCAAACTAGGCAGGGAGGAATATGACCATGATTTCCAAATAAGATATAAGCCAGGTGTGCCCAAAAGATGGGAACAGTGTGTGGCCTGGATCCCTTCTCACCTCAGTCTGCTTTTCTCTGACAGCAAGAGCTCAGGAGCAGCAATTTCCTTGGGGACAGCCCTGTTTAAGACAGCCCTCACCATCTTTGTGCCAAAACAAGCCTTTTCTCTGCAGCCTGGAGACAGAATGTACCTTGTGTGGCCTGAATGCCAATGTTGCAAAAGCTCTTTTAAACGCAGGATGTGCCAGGTATTGTCCCAGGTGCCTGCTCCGTGTTTGAGCAGCAGTTGCTGCAGTGAGTCACCTCGGGAGCTGTGTTTGAATGTGGCCAGCTCAGATGACAGGGGAAGGTGTGCCCCTTTCACCACTCAAAATCAGGGCTGCTCCCAGGATGTGCTGCTCCCCTATTTGTGTAGCACCTCTGGGATTCTTGACTCTTCTAGGCATTTAATAAAACCCTAACAAACCTCCACCCACGGCCAAAACTCTTCCCAGCTCTTCCCTAATTAATTGAAAATAGTGTGGGATTTTCCTTGCGAAAAAATTAAGCCTAATTGGAAGTGTTTAACACTTGTTTGTTATCCTAATGTTGCTTTTAATGAAGGTGATGATTAGTGGTTAAGCAATAAATTAAGTTTGACATTGCTGTTCTAAATAGTGATCCAGGGAGAGGGGGAAGCTGAAACAGAAACCACTCTCAGGTGTTGGGATTGTGTGTGGATGGTCCCCAAGCACCTGTTGTCTGTGTGGTGTGTAGGTCCTGGATATGCAGGGCAGAAAAAGAAAAAATTACTTGAGTGCCTCAATCTAGTTTGAAGGCTAATGAGCTGTAATACAGGATGGGGGCGGGCTGATGTGTTAATTAACTTGCTAAAAGTGTTTGCATGCAGCAGTAGGGCTGATTTATCAAGATGTACTGGCAGTGTTTGCATCCTGCAGGTATCTTGCCTTGGGATGTTCCTCGTGCTGAACCTTCATTTGGGTGTGTGTCACAGGAGGAAGCACGAAGAAAATGAGTCCTAATTAATTTACCCTGTTAAGATGTGTGCCGTTGCCTAGTCAGGGAGGCCCTGGTGATGCTCTGTGCCTTGAGATGTTAATTTAGAGCTTTATTTTTATGTCAGCATAGGATTTAGGTTGTTTTTTTTTTTCTTTTAACTGGAGGCTTAGCATAAACATTGACAGTCTCAACAGCACCTTCACTCTTGTAGAGCAGCAGGGATTACTTACTTGTCTTTCTCCTCCAGTACATGCTCTACTAATAAATGCAAAAAAGGGATTTTACCCTTTGAGTCATATCATCTTTCTGGAGGTGCCGGATTTCGTGAGGCTGCATTTCTGGGGGCAGGATGAGGATTTTGACTGCTCTGCCTTGTATAGAGGACTGGTTTGTAATAGGAAAAGGTGAGAGGTCAGGAGAGGAGATGCTTGGCTGGCACGATTTTCACTCCAGGTTGCTTTGAGGCAGTGCAAAAACCCCTCACAAAGGTTTTCTGCACCCAAATCCATGGGCTCTTAAGTCCACATTTGTGTCGGGGGATCAGGTCACCCCTGTTATCATCACTCACTTGATGTTCAGCACCCAGTCATGAGTGAGTGAGGTTTTCCCCATTTGTAGCATTTTGGCTGCTCCCTTCTTGACCTGGCTTCGTGTTGCACCCAGCCTTGCAGTCAGAGGGATGGGCTGCAACATTTGTCAGTTTTTGCCAGCTGATTAGCTCATTACCAAGAATGATGTAATTGTGAGTTGAGCTGCAGGCAAAAGGGTAAAAAAAACTGTGGCTGCATTTGCTCCCTTCTTGTAGGGAAGCTTGTGGAAGAAGTGAGGTTTTCAGTTGTGATGAAAGAAGCCTGTGAGATGCTAAAAAGCAGTTTAGATTCTACTTTTTTGATCTAGATTGTGCATCTTTGTGCCGTAAGCTGAGACAGGAGGTGTGGTTTTGGGCCCATGTTGTTAGCAAGCTGTTGTTGCTGTGGAAGTAATATCTAAATATTCTAAACATGAGGAGAAAAGTACCTGAAAGCAGCAAGCCTGCCAGTAGCATCTCAGTAGGGGCTTAAAATGGATACAGAGGGAAGAGCAATTGTGGATATGGAGTCAAGTGGGGTAAAATGAAACATGGTTTTACTGGCAGAAATGTCAGGACTCCTGTCTCTGGTGCAGCACTGGGGTTGTCGGGCTGTGCCCAGCTGGGTTGAGGGAAAGCAGTTGATAGTACCTTGCAAGAAATTTTTCCACAGGCTTGGAAAATTTGGTTAATGAATTTTTTTAGCTAGAAAGCAGGCTGTGTGGAAGGGTTGCCATGGATGGAGGCAGCTGGTCGTGGTCTGGGGTGTCTGCCCTTGGCTCCAGTCTGGAGTTTCACACTGTCCTTGGGTTTGTTTGTCTTCCTTGAAGGTAAAAATACCGAGCTGTTTCTGGCTGATTAAGCTGGGTGGGGTGTTATTCATGAGATCAGGTCAGGCAGGAGTGAGATATGGGCCTGCACCCACAAGTCAAAAGATCACTTTGGCATAAGGAGCTGCCTCCTGCCAGGTGGGAGCTGTAGACAAAGTCAGGAAGAAGTGGAAGAGTGGGTGCTGTCTTTTACTGGCACTGGGAGCTTGGCAATAAAACAATTGTCCTCATTCCTGTGCCCTTAGCTGTGGAGAACCTTGTGGACTGAAGCAATAAAAGTGGGATTAGGTTTGTTGATTAGAAGTGCAAAAGGGCGTAAGGACAAAAACTTTCTTCTGCAGGAGGGAGGGAGGGAACTGCCTGTAGTGGTTGATGCAAGGAGGTGTGAATTCTGGAAAAGCTGTGGTGATGCAGAGAGGAGTGGGGAGAATGCTTTAAGTATTGTCATTTTAGGTAGTGTCAGCTGAGAGACAGTGGGGCAAATGAAGCTGGGGAAAATCTGAGAGATTTGAGCTGGGAGATCTGAGCTGGGGCAAATGAAGAGGAGAGAGAGAGAGAGGCTTTGCTTTACCAAAGCTTGGCTTGGGGGATTCAAAACATTTGGCTTTTTTTAAATCCTAGAAATAAGAAAAACTAGAGAGGGCGTTTTCTGTCTGATAAACATCAGGCTGAGGAAGTTGTTCAGGAATTTAAGGACAAGGCTGAACCAGGAGCAAAGCCAGGAATGATCTACAGCTGCCTTGGCAGTACCCTTGATCTTGCCTGTTCTCTTGCAGCACATCATCAGTTGGGATTTTTTCCTCCTGTGGCTCCTGGCCAGCTGCAGGTTTCAAGTACATTATGGACTGTTAAACACAGCATATAATGCAGGAATGAAAAGCTGAAGTAAGGAGGAAAGTTTTCTGTGCTAATACATGATGAAGTGTAGGTGTCTGTGCCTTTTTTCCACCCTTGCGGCCTTGTGTTGGGATTTTGTTTAGAAGAGTTGTCTGTTGTCTTTGATTAATTCCAGCTGTTTAGGGGGAAACTGATTCTAGGTACAAAGAAAAAAAATCACTGCTGGCAGAGTTAGGAAGAAGCAGATTGGTGGGGAGGAATGAGTTTCTGGGGAATTCTGCCAGTGTGATAGAAAAGAGGAAAAAATGAGCTTGGGTGACTGAGCAACCAGCTGCGGCTCCAAGTGATTTTTTCCAAGACTCTGCTAGAAAGTAAAGGTTTCTCCCAGCCTTGCAAGACTTTTCTTTTACTTCATATATTAATCACAAATCAAATCCTTCAATGCTGTGGTTGGGCTGCTTTAGATTCACAAATGTGATGCCAGTGCGATTTCTTATGCTCATGTTTTTAAAGCACCTTCAGGGATTTTTGTGAATTTGTTTTTCTTCTGCCGCCATGAAGAGTCTAAATTTATTCATAATAAAGATTTTTGGTGTTTGTTCTTAATCCTGGGACATCAGCAGCCAATATGTCCAATTTTCCTGGGTGTTCAAAGGGTTTTTGAAAGGAATACTGCCAAAAGAGTCGAGAGTCGTGTTGCTGAATGCAACTTGTCCTGTGGCAAATCTCTTTGAGAACTAAGAGTCAGTGTGGGGCAGGAACAGTGCACATCTAATGCTGGCTAAATTTCATTTCCAGGTGATGGAATATGAGAACAGGATCAGAGCCTACTCCACACCAGACAAAATCTTCAGATACTTTGCCACGCTGAAGGTCATCAACGAGCACGGCGAGTCCGAGGTTTTCATGACCCCGCAGGATTTTGTGAGATCCATCACCCCCAACGAGAAACAGCCGGAGAGTGAGTGGTGTGTGGGTGGTGATCAGGGGAACTGATATTCCCCAGCCTCTGCTCACCTGGTCTTTAAACTTCTCAGCTCTGATTGCCAGGGCTAGGAAGCATCTCCTGAAGCTCTCATGTTCCAAGCCCAAAATTAGCCTGAGCCCTTTCATGTTTCCCAAAATGCTGTTGCAGTATAGCAGATGTGGCTGGTGTGAGTCCCTGAAGAGCAGTTGGGATGCCTTTCTCCTATATTTAATAGGGAAAGATTACCTTTAACTGAAAACACTTCCTAAACCTTCAAAATGAGGTTGCTTTGGCAAGGAAAACATCAGCAATAAAAGTTGATGAGCTTAGAGGTCTTTTCCAACCTAGATGGTTCTAAAGGAGTTGAGGCAGCCCCGTGTGATTCTGCTGCTCAGTGTAGGGCTCATTTCTGCCCTCTTGAGATTCCCTGTGGGTTGCAGAAAAGCACATCACTTGTGGTACCTGGAGAGGTTTGACAATCAACAAGTGGGAGAGAGATGCCTTGCTGTTGTCTGGAAAGCTGTGTCCTGAATATTTGGTGTTGGTGGGGTAGCAGGAGGTTTTTGTCAGCATTCCATTTTAGAGATTCATGTTTGGGGCAAGATGTGGGAGATCGTGGTTTTTTTGGTCTCCCACATTGTATCTCAAAGAATTTAACAGGCTTTTGTCAAATCAAAACTTGCCTTGACTCTGCAGACAATAATGAAGAACTTCAGCCCCTGAAAGTTAACTTTTAGAGTGTGTGGTTTATGTCCAAATGGGGAAATTGTTTTGGTATCTTAGATGACAGCTGCTAAATAAATACTGTGTATGCCCTTGTGCTTAGAGAATAAAAACATGAAGTGTGTGCAGGAGGGAAGAAAGAATAATCCTGGCATTAGTGTTTAAAGCACGTAGGTGAATTGATATTTAGGTTTCCATCAAGCCCTGGAAATGGCTGTAGTTTCCATGTGAATTAATGGCTGTAGGTTACCATCTTGTCTGTCTCAGACTCCTTGGACTGGTACTTGGAAGAGAAGTAGCACCTGTCTGGAAGCCCAAAAACTGAAAACCTGCTGTGTTTCGTTTCAACACATCTGATTCTTCTTTTGCTTTTTCCACGTGCCTGGTGCATTTTAGGGTGTGTACAGCAAATAGGTGGAAGAATGCTCAGTAAACACCTTGCTCACAGACAAGCAGAGGTGACTAATGGGAAATAGTAATTCATCAGTCTTAGCCACTCACTTCCCATTGAATTCCCATTGTTGTCCTGACTGTTGAAATGGCCCCGTGAAGCCACGGTGCCTGCAAATGCTGCCAGTCAGTGACACACAGCAGTTTGTAAAGGAAGAAAGTGGTCTGAGGTGTTCTTGGCAAGTGGAATGGGATAGAAGCAGAGCTTGGGCTGCCCATCAGCAGGCAGAGGAAGAAGGTGGGCATCTTGGATTTTGTTGAGTTGAAAAATCTGTCTTCAGAACTCTTACTGTTGTGGATTTGCTTCTAGATGACGCTGCTCTAGGGAGGTTGTTCCTCACCAGCTCTGTGCATCACCACAATCACAGTAAATTGAGTTTTTTAATACATAATGAACAGTAGAAGAGTAAAACACTTATTGCTACAATAAAGCCAAACCAGCCATAACCTTGTTCTCAAATGTTTTTAAAGCTGGCAGTAAAAACTAAAAGGAAGATAGGTCTGGTTTTCAGACCAGAAATTGAAAACAAAGAGTGCTACCTGCTGGCCAGATGAGTTCTGTATTTCACACCCTGCCGGTGCTTTTGATTCATAGGATAATTTAGATTACAGGTTAGTTGGGAAATGCTGGGGCTGCTTTCTTCCTGAGTCACGATTTGGGTGTGCCCTCCACTGGGGCTGGAGCATCCTGCCTTCATCCCAAGGCATTCCTTGGGGTTGTGATGTAGCCTGGTGTGTTCCCAGGAAACCTCTTTGAGGTAATCCTTCAGTGTGCTCAAGCTGCCGGTCATAATTTCAGGGAGTAACTTCTTGTAAATGCCTCTACTGTTTTATGGAGAGAAAACACTGTGGAATAGAAGTAATCTGGAGTAATGAAGTAGCTGAGTCCCTGTTGTATTTATTTTTAAACTGCTTCTCTACTATGAAGGTATCATGTGCCTGATTCATTTTTATAGATTACGTAGGGGAAAGTTTGATTTATTGTCAATAAAGTGCCAGCTTAATTCTAGCCTGCGTTTTGCTAACTTGGGGGAAATGAATGCCAGTTCTTCAGCTCCTGTAGATTGCTTTCTCTGGTTCAGTCAAACTTCCTGCCACAGCATTCCCAAGTAGGCAAGCTGTGCTTAAGGAATGACACGAGCTTGCTGAGCTTGGAATGGTTTGTCAGAAGGAGCCAAAGAATGGCATTAAACTTGAAAGCTGATTTAAAAAAATAATTTCTTTCTGTGCTAGCTGGAAAGTTCAAGTGCCAGGAGAAGCGTGGGTGGTGATTTCTGCTCCCTGCAGTCCTGTATTATTTTTGTTCTCCCACATCCTCTCATACCTGAGAGGTAATTTTGCTCCAACGGTGGATGGGAAGGGATGGCTGTTTCCTGCCTGGTGCTTCCTTGGAACCCCAGTCCCAAACCCCAATCCCAGCTGAAAATACTCTGTCTCTGGTGGGAAGTGCAAGGATTCCCTCCATTTCTCCAAGTTTATCTGGGTCCATTCTGCACTGATTGTTTTCCTGAGGAATGTGAGTATTTTGAAGCATTCTGGACTAAGGAGGAGCTGTGTCACGCTCAGCCAGTATATATTTTCCTACAGCCTTCGCAATAAAGACAGAAAGAAGTAAAAAATACTTCTTCTATCTCACCCCAGCATGCTGTAATGAAGGCAGGTTCTTCCTAAACCAGTCCTGCTCTTCCATCCCTGTATTAACCTCGCTGGTTGTCCCAGACTCCTGCCATAGGAAAGATCCATTTCAAGTTTCACCACATAATGAGCAGCAGCAGCTCAAATATCTGAGCTCTTGGAGGGTTTTTTTGGTTGGTTTGGTTTTTTGTTTGAGTGCAAGAGACCCCAAACTTGCTGCTGAAGCCCAGGCAGAAGCAGCAGCTGTGACCCTGCAGTCTCTGCAGGGGATAGTGACAGAGGAGAGGAGAGGAGCCATGAAGGACACGGCTGATTCCCAGTGGCTGCATCAGAGTGTACAGCTTGCTTCTCCTGTTAGAAATGGTTTGTTTTCCATGCCTGACCTGCATGAGAAGCTGAGCACAAGCTGGCCTCTGGGGTGGTGCAATGCATGAGTGATGATTTTTCATTTTGATTAACATTTATGAAATATGGATCTGATGGGTAGAACCAGCAGTCGGGACCTGAGACAAGCACTCATGATGAGTGATGAGGAGGGGAGAACTCCCTGGGCTGGTACAGATCCCTAAAGTTACACAAAGTCGTCAGCTGGGATATTTAAGACCTAGAAGGATGCCAGAGATTCTGGGATTTCAGTCCTTCTGGGAATTCACACTCTATTCTTCCCCAGTACATCTGCTGAAGAGCTGTTCAGAGAAAGGATGCGAATGAGGGGTAACTCCAGTTGTCTCCTGAATAAGGTGGGGCTCTTTTTCTGTGAAAATAAATAATGCCTAGGCAAGAATTATCTTTGAGCCTGTCATGCCTGATATGAGACCTCAGGATAAGAGCCAAGGAGGAACGAGAGATGCATTTACATGTATGCTTGTGTGCTGAAAGTCACATAAATGAGGGCTTCCCTTACAGGTGCCAGGTTGGTGGGGCTGACCAGGTGTGTTAGGAATGCATGTCTCACAGGGAGACATGGCTTGTTGGAGCAGGAGGAGATAGAGGAGAACCAGATCTCTTGATCCTTCCTTCCTGGAACAAAACAGTCCTGGACTTGAACCTAAGCTGGAGGCTGTTGTCCCCTGAGAAATTTCAGGCAGCTCATTGTTTGCTTGCAGATTACATTTTAGATTCAGAGGGGAAATACTCTGAATACAACAATCAGAAGCTGGATTACAGCTCTGGAGGAGAAAGCTTGCTCCAGCATTTTCTCCTGCCATAATGTGGCATATCACAAGCACAGTTAGCAGGCTCTTGAGTCTTCATAATTAGCCCTTTTATTCATCTGCTGGCAAAAAAAGAGAGTCCATGTTATATATTAAGCAGTGGGGGGAAGAAAGCAGATCGTGAGTGAATGTTACCCAAATAATGTGATAAATCTGACAAGGATATCAAGACTGGAAGGAATTGAAAAGGTTTTTCCATCAGTGAGAAAACTGCTGGTATCCCAGAGGAAATCATGGTGGTTTCTAATTGATCTCAACTGTGTTCTTGACATAATATAATTGTCCTCCTAGAAGCTAATTTTTTAAATGTTTTTTAGAGCTGCAGTCTATAACCTACTGCCTCTGGATTTATTATTACAAAATAACATGAAGAGCTTAGTAATTGTCTGCATATTTATCAAGTGTGGCAATTAGCTGGCTTTGAGAAAATCCATGGAAAGTATGCTTTTGTTAATCAATAGGAATATAATAAGCATTTGATTTTAGATTTGGCTATTGTTGAACAAGAGTAAGAACAAGTTATTCTGTGTTTTTCCTTTACATAAATCATTTCCTCTCCATGAAAACACCCTCCCCAGCACAGAATGAGAGAAGTAAATGCAGGGAGTACAGTTCTGCTGTTGAAAACCCTGTTTTCCCCACTGTGAGTCTTAAGTAATTTTTGCTTTATATTGAATCATTTTTATATTTAGAGTGCTGTGAAAGTACCATCACATGAATAAAAGTGGCAGCCTATATCCCTGGTATTGGTGAGTAAATGGTGTCAATCTACTCTGCAATAACATTTTTAGTGGCCCTACGTGTTTAGATACTCTGTGTCAGTGCTGCTGTTTATTTGGGGGCACTGATAGGTGCCATCAGAATTTGTAGGAGTAATAAACAGTGGTAGTTAAACATTGCGGGGAAGTTGATTTGGAAATCATTGCAGGTCACTGAAATGCTGCTGGCAGCGAATGGCTGGTGCAGAGCCCTTGGCTGCAGGAGCAAGAGGGATGTGTAGGGAAAGATGAGGTGTTGTGTCAGATAAATGTAAGGGCATTCTGGGGTGGGTCATGTTGGAAACTCTGGGGTTTTTCAACAGAAAAAATAAGGGAAGCTCTGAGTGATCACTGCAATCCAGACTGGCCATGGTGTGTGTCCCAGGAAAGCTTGAAGCGGCCACATATCTTCCTGAAATGATTCCTGGATTTCATTTCTGCCTCTCTTGAGGAAATCCTTTCAACCACTTCTGAGAGAATGCTTTTTCAGCCCCTGCTCCTCAGTGAAAGGTGGAAAAGCTCTTTTCTCCTGGTTCAACATGCCTATTAGCCTGTGCTTCTGCAGCTCAGCAGCAATAGCCCAGGCAGGGGCTCTTTGTCTTGGGAGTGTGGCATTAGAGACCATCCTGTGGTGGCTTTAACGTAACACTCTGCCTTTTGAAGAACAGAGATATAATAACTGACATTCTTCCCTTCCCTTATTCCCCTGTGATTGTCCTCATCCATGCAGTGTTCCCATTGGCTCACCAGCCTGTGCAAATGCTGAATTCCTATTGCAGCATCTTGGAAGAAAAGCTTTTGGGTTTTTTTGTGTAATTTGAAGACCCCAGGCATCAGGCAACAGACCCTCTTTGTTGGTTTCCTTTTGTCAGGTTTAAAGGCTTGTGGAAAAACAGGCAGCTAAGTCCTTAAAAAAAAAAAAACTATAGTGGGAAAAGGAAAATGTATAGAGTAAAAGCCTATGCATTGAATATAAATGCCTCTTTTCAGCTTTTGAGCTGGCTCCTCTCTGGACCTATGTAAGGGGAATTTCACAGAGGAATGTAAGTGTGCAGCTTAATGCAGCAGAGGAGAGGGGATGTTGTTGTGCATGGCTGGAAGTGTGACCATATAAAACACTGGTGGAAACCAATGTGCTTATGTGCAGTACAATTGTGGAATCATCTGGGTTGGAAAAGATTTTAAGGTTGATATTGACCATTGGCCCAGCACTGCCAAGGCCATGACTAAACTATGTCCCAAGTGCCACATCTACATGGCTTTTAAATCCCTTCAGGGAGGTGACATCACCACTGCCCTGGGCAGCCTGTGCCAGTGCTTGACCACCCCTTTTGGTGTAGGAATTTTTCCTAATATCCAAACTAAACCTCCCCTGGCACAGCTTGAGGCCGTTTCCCCTTGTCCTGTCCCTGTTCCCTGGCAGCAGAGCCCGACCCCCCCTGGCTGTCCCCTCCTGTCAGGGAGTTGTGCAGAGCCAGAAGGTTCCCCTGAGCCTCCTTTGGTCCAGGCTGAGCCCCTTTCCCAGCTCCCTCAGCTGCTCCTGGGGCTCCAGCCCCTTCCCAGCTCCGTTCCCTGCCCTGGACACGCTCCAGCCCCTCCAGGGCTCTCTGGGCTCTCAGGGCCCAGGACTGGACCCAGCCCTGGAGGTCCCTCAGCAGGGCCAGCCCAGGGGATGGGCCCTGCCCTGGGCCTGTGCCCACACCACTGCTGGGACAGCCCAGGAGCCTTTATTTCCGTATTTAGTTATTATATAAATATTTTTTATAATTATTTCAAAATACATGGTATTTATATATATAAAATGACAGTTATCAGCTCATCTTTTCCTGCTGTTCTCTACACAATCATCATTTATTTTGGCTCTCTATTGAAACCTGTTTGCTTTCCCAGTGTTTCCCAGTTGCAGGGGGTGCCATTAAGAGATACTTTCACTTGCTATTTTTAACCCATGTCCTTTTTATGAGTACATGTATAATGTCAGGCTGTCAGGGATCTGTCTTTCAGCAGTGTTTCCTGGCATGGGAAAGGGAGATGTTCCTGAGAAATGACTTTATTATGACACACAGACATAAGCTCGGCTTAAGTCACCATCCAGATGGATGGTCGGGGTGAGCTCTGACCACATAAAGCATAAAGTAGTAAAATAATCACATTTATCAGACAAATCCTACCTCTAAACGCACCAATGCTCACTGCATTTATACCCACAGCTTGGAGGAGGACAAAATTCAGAAGATTAAAGTCTGAAAATGTGTATGAATATGCAATTTGCATTGTTATCAGGCCCACGAAATACTGAGAAGGTGCTTTCTTGGCTGGAATTTTCACAAGTCCAGACAGCCCTGTGACAATTGCCTTGACCTTTGAAATTGGTGGCAGAGGAGTTGCAGCTGATTTGGGTCACAAAGGGTAAGGGGGTCACCCTGGAGCAATGAATAATTCCATTTTCTGCACGATACCATGAAACTTTCCAGTAGACAGGAAGGGTTTCATTATGCTCTTTCAAAAGCAGGTGATGCTGCAGGCATGGGGAAGGCTTTATTTTGGTTTTTCCATCTTATTTTCTAATTTAAATTGAAATGAGAATGTGCTAATTACCATAAACAGTGGCAGAAAATGCACGGGACGTCGCTCTCCGGAAGGTTTTATTTCTCAGAGCACCAAAAATCAGCCTGTACTCTCTTGAGTTTTACTGGAAATGCTCTGTTTGAGTTCTGCTTAATCTCTTCTCAGGTTGCATCTTCCTGATTTTGGATTGCAAAGCTCAGATAATTAATCTTCCTGAATTTTTTTTGTCATCTTGCTTATATGTGCAGCCACCAGTGTTAGATGCAGCCTGCTGGGCATTGTGGGATAGATGAGAGCTTTGTGCCTTAGCTAAGGCTGGGATATTCTTTTCCTCTTCAACATAAATAAGCATTTTGTGAAGGTGTCAGAGACTTTATTGGTATAAGTAATCCCTCTCCCTGCCTTTCTCCCATCCAGCTAAAGAACTCCACTTCTTAAAAATGCACTTACAACTTATCCCCTTAAATCTATTTATTTTATACTCAAATATGAACAAGCTTTGGATTTCTTTGGGGATAGCCTAATTTACTATGGGAACAAGTCTTTGTTTTCCCATTTGTGAGCCATTCAGAAGGTGTTATTAAAACCACCAAGAGTCACAGGTGAAATGTTTGCCTGGTAATAGTTCAGGGATCTACTTTGGGGAGGGTATTTCAGGCTCTTGAGAGGTGCTGGTTGCTGAGCTCTTGCTGGCCCTGCTATAGAAGGTTTTCTTCTCCGATTCCATGAGTTTGTTGGGTTTTTATGTTCAAAATACAAAGTACAAAATATACAAAACCAAATAAAATTTTCCTCCTGTCCTTGTGTTTTCTACACATGTTACTCAGACTGTGCTTTTTACTTTCCAGTCCTCTCAAACAGAAAACACAAGAAATACTTAATTTTACACCATAAAAGCTTGCTTTTCTGTATTTTTTTTCTTTTGCAGACCTGGGCCTGGACCAGTTCATAGTGAAACGCTACGATGGGAAGGTGAGCACATTAGACTATTAAAAGTATTTTATTAAATGGCTTTTTTGACCTAGAATCCTTCCAGTTATTACCTGTGTGAGGGTGTAAGTTAAATGAAGCGTGTGAAGTGTTCTCTTCTGAGCATTTTGTTTTTCAATAACATTGCAGTGCTTTTTCTGAAATGACAGAAAGATTATTTCTATAAAGGGACCTTTTTTTAATGTTTACAGACAAAATATTACCACTTCCTATATTCTGGTGGGCTGGGAAATCATGGGTTGTAATAACATTTCTTTGTTGCTTCTTTCTGACTTGTATGAGAGCCCCACAAGTTAAACCATTTCAGGGAAAACTCGCTGGATCTTTCCCTTCCAGTCTCATCTCCAGATTCTTAAAGGAAGAAGACGCTCTTGTGGTTTTTTTTCTGCATCCCACCCATGTATTTCCCCCATATCAAACAGCCTTTTTCTGTTCCCCTTTTCAGCCCCAGCTTCTTCCTGCAGCACTGCACAGCTCTTCTGGGTGTTTGTGCTGTCATGAAAGGTGTTGGTAAAATCTTAAGCAAATTCTGATCTAGTTTTGTCTCCCTGTGAAAGTGGAACCAAGTAGCATCCCACTTGTTATTATGGATATCACAGACCTAATTATCCACCCTGTAAATCCCACTGGGGTGGTAAAGGCAGCTCTGCCCCAGGGCTGGCTGCTCAGATGCACTCCTTGATGCAGATAACTGCAGATTAGTTAATTTTCCATCATATCACCAGTGGCACACAACAGTCCTCCAGCTATTAGCAGCATTTTCACCTGCACCATCTGAAAATAAAGCTTTCAAAGGGGCATCAGCATCTCACCCTCTATTGCTGAAGGGTGCACCTGCCACAGAGCATCAGGCATTTCCAGAAAGCCTCAACACTGGGGGAAAAAAAAAAATAAAATTTAAAGCTTTATATAAACACAGTGTGGGCTGAGCATGTGCAATTCCCTGGTTTGTGTTTAGCAGGGACAGGTAACAACAAGATGAACAAATACCTGGGGTCCCTGTCATGAGCACTGGACAAGTGTGCTGGTTACCCAGGCAGCAGAGCAGGGCTTTGCTGGAAAACAGACAACAGGGAGGTGGATTTTGGCAGTTAGTTTTGATACATAAAGCTCCAAAGCGTGTCGTGAACACCTGTTTTCTTTTTCCCCCCCGCCACAAACGTGATGTCTGCTTTTTGTGATTAAAAAAAACAACCCAACCAAAGGAAGGACGTATATTCTTTGCAAAATACCCAGTGTTTCTCCCTCTGGTTTCATGACAGTCTGTTTTGCATTTGCTCACTTTCATCATTTTATCTTGTCAAGCTATCACCCTCATCCCTTAGGCTTTACATAAACAAGATTTGTTTGTAGGGAAGAAGTGCTGAATCCCACACTATTTTTGCTAATCGCTCTTCTGTTCCCGAGCACTCTGCAGGCGATTCCCAGCACACCGGATAAAAGATCCAAAGGCAAATCCTTTCAACTCAACTTTCTGTTCCTTTGCCCCTCAACACCGAGGGCTCTGACCTGTAGTAGACTGAAATAGCTTTTTATATAACTTACAGATGTTGCTGCTGCACTTGGATGTCTCCATGCTGTGGTTTGATTGCCTGAAAGTGAGGCAGCAGATTTAGGGGACTGCAATGGACATTGCTTTATTATTATTATCTTCTCCTGGGACCTGATTTTTCCACAGCCTAATAACACCCTGGAAGCAGTGTGCTCTGGAAATGAAGAAATAGAGGTTCTTGTTTGCTTGGCTGTCTGCTTAAAGACAGCCTGGGACTGGCTACATCTGGCTGTGGCTATTAGGGAAGTGGTAATGTCCAGGTGAGAGGATAATTTGAGGAGAGGATAAAATGAGCTGGCCTTGGCTCTCCCTTGGTAATGAAGGAAGCTGCCAGTAGATTGATCTGACAGCAACTTGTTCTCATTTTGTTGCTTGCTTTGGGTTCCAGTTTTTAAAAAATAACACTGCTTTTACTCAGCCAAGCACAACTGAGGTGCTGCAGAGCTGACCTCGCACATTCTGAGTTTCACTCACATAGTGATAAAATCCTTTTGCATCTCTTCCTCCCTGCCTGGTTCCAGCCACACATTCTTCTTGGATTATCAGAGCAGCCTCTACCTGGAGAGGATTTGCCTTTGTGTGCTGAAGGAGCTGCTGAGCTCAGGCAGAAGGGTGAGAGGGTTATCACTGTTCCCCAAAGCATCCTGATGTATGTCACACAGAGGTAATGGGAACTGTGGTATTCAAAAATATGCCTGGTCACTGGAAGGTTCTTTTTTAAGAAGAAATAAGGTTGTGAACAATCAGACATAAGCAAGCTGTGCTACTCCAAAGCACTGACAATCCACAGGCCAGATCCCGGCTGAAGTGTGGGAAAGAGGATTGATTTTAGTTCCAAGCAAAGATGAGAGCATGCAAGCAGTACTTTAGAAGGAGATTCAGTTAAAAGGTCTGTGCAGTCAGTTGCATTTTAATTACATATTCCAGGACAGTGTTTGTAGCATCTGTGGGAATTTCGAACATGTGTATTTGAGATCTAGATGCTGCAGCATTAGTGAGATTATGAGCTGCTCCTTTCACAGAACCCATTTTATTGAGGCAAAACTGCCATCAAAACAGCTAATTGGCTGTTGTGGGGTGACCAGGACTGATCTTGCCAAAGGATTTTGGGGAGTCATGTGCCTCTGTATTGTGCTTTTGTTGGGTTTCCAAGCCAGCTTGCTGTGCAAGTGACTGAATGCCATGGTGAGAAGATAATATCCACCTTTTTCCCCTCTTCCTGCCCCTCCTTCTTCCTATTATTAGCATTATTTATATTTTTTATATACTTAAATTAAAATTTTAATAATTTTATATAATAAAACACAAAAATATTATGTATTATCAAATTTATAGGGTTACTGGAGAGGGAGGTAAATGTTACTGCCTTATTAATGGCAGCAATACTCTTGTAATTTGAGCCTAAATGTTTTTTTGTCACTCATGCAAGACCAAAAACCCTGGAGACACTCAGCCAGCATGAACCTCTGGTCAGATGTGTGTGCCAGCACGGGCTGAGCACATACAGGGAGGCAACCTGTGGCTCTGTTTTTGTCTAAGAGTGGTGGTTTCTTCCCTAGGGAAGCAAGCTCAGCAAAGTAGGGGAAAAGAGGCATTGATTACTATTCATTCAGAGTAGGAAAAAAGGTATTAATCAGCTTGCAGACATTTCATATGGAGCCTGAGCAAAAGGCTGATGTGAGAGCAGACACAGTCTCAGGGTGCTGTGGTGTGGAGGTGCCCAGACCCTGATTGTCTGTCTGCTACATTTCCACTGTCTCTTCCCTCTTGCATTTGGCAGTGGGAAAGCAAATGCATTTTTAACCCATCTGTAGGAGAAATAACTCATGTTTTAGTGATGAATATGCTCTCACTAAGTAGTAGAGATTTCTTAGCACGTCTAACCTGGCATAAGCTTCATTAATGTTACGTAAGTTGTCGTGCAGATTTTGTTTAAAATTTTCTTTTTTCGTCCTCTCTCTGTTTATTGCTGGGGTTTTTTTTTGGCTTATACATTAAAGATTGACAAGCTTCATCTCTCAAAAAAACAACGTTGTTCATGTTATTGCTCTGAATTGTGAGCTGCATATCCACCCTGTCACCAGCATGGGAGCTCCCAGGTGTCCCCTAGCTGAGCTTCCAGCAGTGCCTCCTGGTGGAAAGGTGAACTGGAATGTTTAAAGAGACCTCTGGCCTATTTAGGAAATAAAAGCCCCACTCTAGATGGCTTATTAGTTTAATTAGGATACACTTGACTTGCTCTTTCCTCCTGTGGGGAGAATTCCTTGCTACTGCTCAATAAGAGCAAGAGCCTTCAAGCTACCAGCAACAGCTTCCCCTGCTGCAGTAAGTAATTAGAGAGGCTTTCAGTGCCCTCTAATTAAATTTATGACTTAAGTATTTCCTGCCAGCATTTATGTTTACTTCTCTAGATGTTTGGGGATGCCATAAAGTAATGCCAAGCAAGGTGAAGGACAAGAAAAATACTTCAAATGATGCCTTTAAGGGCCAGTAAAACATCTATGGAATTCACTTCCACTGGATAATGCAGGGTCATGTCATGGACCATGCCATGAGTATCTTCAGCTGCCCTGACCTGAGGGTGTGTGTCCATTAAAGAACACTTGCTGGGAGTCAGCTCAGGAGGCAGATTTCTTTCCAGATGATTTAAAGAGCACCTCAGGAGCAGAGGAGCTTGAAAAAAGTACTCGGGGAGGATTCCCAAGGAGAAGGCTAGAGGTAGATGGACCATCCTTTTCTGGTGGATTGAAGGATCTTGCTCACAGGTTTGAAAAAGTGGGAAGGAAAGGAGCCTTGATTTATTAGCTGGAATTTCTGGGATCCTTTGCTCTGTGGATGAGCTTTGCCTGGAGCATGATGCTCTCACCAGAGTGTGATAAGCTGCCTTAGACCCAAACTTGCAGCAAGTGAGACAAGCCTAAAGTCCTGCTGTCATTCGGGAGCCAAGCACTGGGTTAGAGCTCTGAACTCCCTGGAGGTTTAAGTTTCCCTCTGAAACCTTAATTCCAAAGGATGAAACTCTAAATGTTGCCTTCCTGAAAGCCAGTATCACAATTCAGTAAAGAACAGCATAAAGTGCAGGTGCACTTGGAGGACACTTGGTATGTTCTCCAGGTTAAATGCAATGGAAACAGTACGAAATCCATCTGTGTGAGGTCTTGCCAGCGTCTCTTGTGACAGAGTTTGAAATGAATGTGTCCCCAGCTGGAGCTGGTGAGGCTGGGTTATGGTTTGCTTAGAGACACCTTGTAGTGTTTAGCCATTCTGGTCCATAATCCATGGGAAATGTCACTGTCCAACTTCAGATATTCTGCTTTTAAATTCCTTAACCCTCTGATCTCAGCACAGGTAGCATTTGCATAATAACCACAAGGCACCTTCTTACATGGATAATAACCTTACACTGATCTGTATGAACATTCCTCTGCCATCCCTAGAGGTGTTGTAAGGAAGTGGTGAGACAAAATCCTTGCCTGTGGCTTTGTGGAAGCAAGCAGAGCTGCAGCTTATTGCAGATAACCAGCAAAGCTAAGCTGAGAAGGTTTTTATCTTCTTGGCTTTCTTTGCTGACACCCTGTCCAGGTTGGTTGGTTTCTTGTTGGCTTTCCTCTCCCAGCTAAACTTGACCCTCCTGTCTGTTTCAGTTAGTTCTGATGTCTCCCTGTTTGCTGGGACTTGTGTGGACACTGAACTGTGCAAATTCTTTTCTTGGTTTGTTTTTAGTATAACTGGATTTCATCAAAGAAAATTCTTAATTTCTTCTAACACAGTGCACAAACATCCCTGTGGGCACTTGGGCTGCTTTAGGTACAGAACAAATGTCTTCCTTTCCTACCTCCTCCACCAAACATTTGTGGTGTATTTTGACTTTAACAAAGCTCTACTTGCTGTTACCTTTTTATATCCCTAATTCTGCTGCTCGTTTCCACAGGGCTCCTACTAAAACCCTCTGGTTGTTCTTTGTCCTCTTTTGTTCTGGTTTCCAGGTACCTGGTGGGTGTTTCTTGCAGCTGCTAATATCTCTGATACTTGTCTTTATTCTAATTCTGGTTTGTGGGGTTTTTTTGGTGTAACCAAGCATTCCCTCGTTTTCTTCCCTTCTCTAACCCTCTCCCCTCCCACCAGGATTTCTGGCAGGTACAAAGCAGACAGCATGTGCTTTGGTTAGTTTGTGCTTCAGACCTCATAATACGCACTTTTCATGTGAAAGGGACAGTGTACACTCACCTCTTCTCCCTGCTCCTCTAATAAATACTCCTGAGCGCTCTCCTTGATCCTCAGCCTGATGGATTTATTTCAGAAAACCTGAGTTTGGCTTGTGGAGAGAACAGTCCTCAGGGTAACCATTAATACCTGGCTCTATTATCAGCAACTGCTTTGAGCAAAGCTCAGATGTGTGTCTCCCTGCCCTGCTGGTTTCACGGTGTCCTCTGAGGCTTGTGTCTTACTTTGCAGCTTGATGAGACTGTGATAGAGATGGCTCTGTCAGAAAATAGCGTTTTCCCCTTGAGGCTACAAAGGTAGTTTGAATCCCTGGTCAAATGCTTTGGGGAAATGTTATCTATTTGAAGGTGGTGTGTAGGTTTGGGAAAGGTTACATTTGCAAACTTGAGTTTCTCAAGTTATAGAATTATGTAGCGTGAACTGTATTAAAGAATATATTAGGTAAAAGATATTTAGTTGTCATAGTTCTTAAAATGTTTTGTAGGAAAAAGAACTAGAAAGCAAAGGGGAGTTCATTCAATATTAGTAAGTAAAGAGGAAAATATCTCTAAGCACTTTGAGTTTGCCCTGTAGCTTTGTGACCTTAATGAAATCCACAGGGAAAGTTAAGGAAAAATAAACAACTTGCTAATAGGCCCTCAGTGGGTGTATGCAGTCTTTTAATCAAAAATGGATTCTCGGGTATTTCTGGCTTTAATTTCTTTGATAGTTTTGCTCGTGTTAGCTTAATGCTTGATACTCGAGGGACACAAAACAAAGCTCAGAGAACTCTGTCCTTGGGTGCCATGGTGTTAGTAGGGACAGGGGGTATGGATGGAGAGAGTGGCAGGGAATGTTTTAGGAGATGCTTGAACTTACTTGGCTACAAAATGAGGTGAAAGCTGGATGGGAGAAGCAGGTGAAGGAAAAAAAAAAGACTGAGAGAGAAGAAGAGAATTGGCAAGATTTTGGTGGCATACAGCCCCAACCTCATCAACTGAGCCAATGTTTAATAATCACTTTTTATAAAGAATTATTATTTTCCTCCTGGTGTCCTTTCACACTGGGATTTCTGCCTGAGAGAAGGAGCAATGCATTATCAACACAATGAGTTCATCTTGGTAATGCAGGCTGAGATGAGGGAGAGCAGCATCCCAATTTCCATCAGAGACCTAAACAGCCGTTTAAATTCAAAGGTGGCAAAACTCAGCTCATTTTAAAAGCTTGATGTGGGCCATCAAGGGCCCTAATTTCAATCCTCCCCATTAAATTTCGATGCAAAATGCCCCAGAGGTCCTGCAGATTGTGATTTCATTACCCTGCAGAGGGCTGAGGGGAGCACCAGTGTAGACTATCCCTTTTCCAAGGCATTTCCTATTTGCTTTTCCTGCAGGGGTTTCTCCCTTGCATGAGTGGCTCCGCTGCCTGCCGAGGGTCGGGGAAGTCTGTGTCGTTGATTTTTCTGGGTTGTACAGAATGCTGGCCTTGCATTTCAGGTGCCCTTTGTTTGAAAGGTGGTTTGAATATTTACAGCCTTTGCTGGAAGGGAGGGAATGCAGATTTCTCTTTCCAGTCGCAGGAGTACACCTGCAGTAATAATTGCTGCCCAGGTTTTCATTCTCTGGATGTGCTCAAATTTAGGGTGAGAGAATGTGCAGGACAACCTCACCCATGTCCAGCTCTGTATTTTTGTGCCCCTCTATAGATACACAGCTAAAATAACCCCCCAAAACCAAAAGTTCTTAAAACCTCTTGATTAAAATATACTCTTGGAAGGTATTATCTGCCAACAGTAAATTTTAAGCATTTTCTTAGGTCAGCACTCAGCCACCACAATTTGCCATGGAGAACTTGTGTGTGGTTGCCTGTGTTGCTGGCAAACAAGAGAAATTATCATTCCTAGTGGCTCCAGATAATGTGAGCTTTCCCATGGCTAAAAGAGGTTGATGAGTTTCAAAAGGTCCTTCTGCTGTTTTTATCACAGCCCCAAGCACTTCTTTCTTATTTAATGATATAGAAAAAGTGATATAAAAAGTCAGGCGGTGCATTTAAAATTACTTCTTTTGCATCCACATTATAGAACTGACTTGAAAAACTCTTAAATCCCTCAGTTTTTCCCCAAGCCCAATTTTTGTCTGTGTTTCATAGCACAGAGGGACCTCCCCTCTCTCTTTTTCCCTAAAGGACTTTTGAACATTTGGGCTGAAAGGCTCAGCTTTAAAATTTGGTCCTGAAAGCCTTTTTGTTTCTTCTTTCATTTTTCTTAAAGTGAGGTGCCTGAACTCTCTGGATACATGGCTTTGACTCTTTAGAGTTTAAATGTTAAAAAAAAAAAGAGCAAAATTTAAAATCCTCCTTTTTTCAGTTCAGTGTTTTGATGCAGACAGAGTTGAAAGCATTCATATTTTTAATTACCACAGCAAGCTGGTTTGCACTGGAATTCATTAAGGTTTTCCCTTGTCTGCTACCAAGTTCCTTAGTATATATTTCCCTGGATTTTCAACAGCCCTGCTTGGGAAAAGCTGCAATAATCCACACCTGTCCTGCTGGCAAATAGGATTGCTTTTCCTACATGCCTACAGTTAACCATGAAAGAAATACATTAATAAATGCCTTATTTTAATGTTTTCCATAACTGAAGGTGGTCATTTGGGACTGCAAGAGAATTGCTTTGCATCCAGGGGACTTCAGTCTACACTGTGGGCTTGTATTTGCTCACACAATATTGGTCAACCAAAAGTGTTGATGTTCAAAAGGAACAGAGCGATTAGGATGATGTTTTGTTCAATAAAAGGTGGTTTATTCTTCATCTAGCATCCCTTGCTAATTGACAGAATTGCTTCCTGGTTCTGGACAAATACCCATTACATCTCAGGGATATTTATTTTATTGTTGTTTTGGAAGGCATAAGTGGTCACTTAAATTCCTGAAGGTTTGGTTCATGGAAGTGCAAATGTGGTGCTGAAACATAAGTTACAGGAGAAAATGTGCCCAAAGCATCCTTTCCTTCTCCAGATGGAAACCCAAACTGGCAGCTCTGAGGAATTTCCCAAGAATGTGTTCTTCCCAAATTAAATGCTGTAGTTTCTGGAATGCCAGATGAAGTGGAGTTGCCAGGATTTAGGTGGTCAGGCTTTTCTAGACTTGCATTAGGAATGGGAGCACCAGCACCTTGTGTCCACCCTCTGCCTCTGCAGAGAAGGCATCCTTCCATGTGCAAAAATACACCTTTATTTTTCAGATTTGGATAATTCAATATTGCCACGTTTCACTCCACACTCAGCCCTGGGAAAACAATTCTAAAATCCAAAATAAAGGTACTATTTGGTGAGGAACATCAGGATTCTGTGGGGTTTTTCCACCAATCCTTTGTTACTTGGAAGCTGTAGCACGCCCTTAGCTTAAGGGAGGCTCCAGCAGCAGATCAATTTTGGAGTGGAATATGTGAAATTTGTGATGTATCTTTGGGTGCTTTGCAGCCAGCCTGTACATAAAAACACTCTGGGGAGTTGCCTGCATGCAGCACACGACTTTTTCCTCTAGCACGTGGGATTGGGGAAGCTTGGTGACTGCATTGATCTGTTAAACCACATCTTGGTGCTGATGGAGCTTGGAGCCTGAGCTGGGAAAGGCAAATCAAGTTCTGTATCTTGAATTTGAGTTAGTTTTTTGACTTGTCATCATTCTGGAACTGTAAGAGAATCTGCCTGTACACCTGTCACAAGTTTTGCTCCACTGAGACTGGACTGGTGGCTTCTCACTGAACTCACACAGCCATGCTTTTGCCAAAAGCAGTGAGATATTTGGATTTATTTTTTCTTTTTACGTGTTAATTTGGATGTCTGCTCGCCTGTGTGCTTGTTAAATATGAATCTACTGCTTGATTAAAAAATACATCATAATTGTAAAGTGTTCCCCATGGCTTGCTCCCTC
Organism: Poecile atricapillus; assembly: GCF_030490865.1. Taxonomy (NCBI): domain Eukaryota; kingdom Metazoa; phylum Chordata; class Aves; order Passeriformes; family Paridae; genus Poecile; species Poecile atricapillus. The sequence goes on from NC_081254.1 coordinate 5,585,401, forward strand.
ATGAATGCTCGGGTTAAAGTGGTTTTCTTGGGGTGTACTGAATGATCTTAACCAATTGCTCTGGTTTGGGAGTGGATTTAAGGTGGAAAAAAATCTAAGTGGAAGAATTTTGACTGTTTTAACTTTGAGAATTACCTTGTGCTCAGATGCAAAAGGGTGTGGGTAATCAATTTGTGGAGATGACTTGTCTCTGAAAGAAGGTGGAGGTTTGAAAATGGATTTTTCCTTGGGTGTTCTGATGCCATGCTTTACCTTTCTGGCTGAATGGGAGCGTGCTGGAAGGGAAGGTGGGATGTGGAAAAGGGTGGCTGGAGGTGTTAGTGAGGGTTAGATTGACTTTAGGTCAATCACCATGAACTTTGAGGGATGACAACAGCCCACATTGTGCTTTGTGAAGTTGGCAGATTGATTTTTATTTTTTTAATATATATTCTTTTTCCTGAAGGTTATATATAATTCCTTGCAGTAATGTTTCATGGTGGGGAACAGCTTCTGGGAAAAGGATGCTTTGAGCTTTTCCCATAGTGGGGTGAGCTTCCCACAAAGTTCGTGGAAAGCAATCAAACACAGCTTCTCACTGAGACAGAGGAAAATGAATGGGAGAGTTGGGAAGTTCTTAAAGCTTCTGTTCTACTGCTGGGAACCTGAAAATCTGATTGATCAGGGCAGTTGTTATTTTCTCTTAAAATCAGTGGGAGAAATTCCCTTTTCCCCAAGCTATAGGCAGCTGAGCACTGTCGTTATAGCTTGTGTTCCCTGGGTTAGTGACAACGAGATGCTGGTTTAAATAGAAATAAATAACATTTTTTTACTATGTTTGCTCAAAGTAAGGTGCAAATGGGTAAAAGCTTCTCCCTCCCATCTGTCTTTATATTTCAGAGACCAACTAACTTAATATCCTTTTTTATTGTTAGTCTATGGATGTGCTTTCCTCTTATGAGGAATATTTTGAGCTGTTCGATGCTGACTGTGAATTTTAAGTGCAGAAAAGAAACCTATAAAAATTAATAAACCACCTTCTGGAACTTTTTCATGGGATTCATCAAGCAAGATGCTAATAGCTAGTTTATGATCAATGCTGCCCAAGAGAGGCAATCAGAGGGAGAGGCAATAAATCACAGGAGCAGGTGAGATGCTGCTGGCAACACCTCCAGCAGCAGTCACAGGGAACTGCTTTCTCTCCAAATCCTGCCTCTGGTTCAAAGGAAAACCAGATGTTTGTTCTTCACATCGGCATCAATGTAATTTTTGCTTTGGATCCATCTCGACAGGAATGGAAACAAAACCATTTTTTGAGGAAATGATATTTCAACCTGGTACCCCATAAGCATAAATGACTGTTTTCTTGCATCAAATGAAGGCCATTAACATGTTGGCTGCTGGTAGTGAGTCACCTCTTACTAAATTCCTGGTGCTCTCCAGGTGGTAAAGGCAGAGTTACTGGGAACAATTTTATGTGATTGATAGAGCTGAACTATTTTTCCCTGGAAACTATGGGTTTTTGGTGATCTGTATGATTATTTTTGTCTCTTTTCTTGTGGTTTCCAAGCCAGATACAGGTTAAATTTTCATCTAAATTATTAGCTGAGCTCATCCCCACTCTGCCATCACATACAATGGTGAGTTCTCTCTCAAAAAATAATGTAAAAAACCCAAAAAAACTGAGGTGGATGAGAGACATCAGCTGCAGACAGTGGAGAAGCTATGACCTAACACTTGCTGGGATATCTCTGTAGGCTTCCAGTCACAGCAACCACCTGGTTGCTCCAAACTTTCCTTGCTTTTGGCAAGCCTAACCGTTCAACTTGATGTGATGTTTTGCCTGCTTGTTTTATTGTTGGTTAACCAGTTTTCTTTCCTTTATCTTGTATATGATGGGATCTCCGCTAGACAGAGGTAACAGTGGGGGACAGTTTTGTAGCTGGACCCTCGTGTGGTGGTGTTTTTGTTGGTGGTTTTTCCTAAAACTGTTCCTAAATCCAGCCTTGCTTTCACCGTGCCTGCGTGTGCTTGCATGGCCTGGTTTCCATGGAATAACCTCACCCACCCCTACTCCCCTCTGTATTAATTTAATTCTCCTCTGTGTGTGGTGTGCCTCCTCCTACTGTGTCCTTAAAGTGGGTCACCAGTGTGGATTCCCTAACAGTTCTATGGATCCTTTTCAGCCTTTGGGGGTTCTGCAGATCAAAGGGACTCAAATTTTTAGCTTAGTAAGCTATTGTGAGCTAATAAATGGAAAAGAACTGGAGCAACAGGGAGATTGAGTTTGATTTCAGGCCCAGTCCTCCCTGTGAGCTCACACACACACACACAGGGATTGGATAACTTTGATCAGACTTTATATTCATGTCAAATAGTCCCTTCCTGGCTCCTTTCTACAACAGAATCTAACTAAAAGGCTGTCAATGAAATACAAGAATTTCCTCTTTGAATCCTGTATTAAAGTCTGAGTTTTTTACCAGTTATCTCAAAGATTTTAAGCAAAATGGCCACAGTTTTATTTATGTGTATTTCAGCAGGGCTGAACCAACAAACAAATCCCATGCAATTCCTTATCCCTCATTTGGGATGGGGAAGCACCGATCTTTGCAGAACTTTTCTGAACAGATCCAAAAGCTGGAAAAGGTCCACTGGATGTGGATGGAGGTAGTAGGGGTGTGTGTGTCCATGGAATGGCTTGTTGGTGCTAAGGATACAAATCAAGCCTTCCATTTCTCTGTTTAATCTGGTGCTTTTTCCCCTCTCTTTGGGGTGTGGCTGGGGTGGATGACCAGAAGTTATCCCAGGAGAGGGAGAAGTTTGCCGACGAGGACAGCATTTTCTACGCGCTCGGAGAATGCGGACTCATTTCTTTTTCCGACTACATCTTCCTCACCACGGTCCTTTCCAGTAAGTACAGCAGGGATTTTCCCTGCAATTCCTGTTTTTCAGAAGTTTTCAGTTTTACAAGCAATAGCATGCATTTCCCTAAAAGGCTTTCTTGATTGCCTGCAACTCGAGCTGAGCAATTGCTTTTGCTTAATCTGGTTTAGCCTGAGCTTCCAGCGCTTCGGGAGGACAAGCAGATCGATGACTTTTGAAGATTTATTTCTCATTTTGAAATGTGACAAATTTTTTTTTAATGACTCACTTGACCTGCTGTTCAGATCTGTAAATGGAGACATGTTCTTGAGCCGTGTTCATGTGATATTCTTGGATTTGGATGAACACAGATCTCCAGCTTTTCACAGGTTTCACGCCTCTCCAAACTCCCTTTTGCAGCTGTATTTTCACTTGGGTGACCTGGAGTTTGTGAGTGATGTAATCCAGTGAGGAGGGAAGTTAAGCTGTTTACATTTCAACAAGTATCATTAGATACCTTCTGTCTTTTCACCCTGCTGCACTTGACTTGCATTTGCGATATTTCTATGATCTGCTAATCTGTTCCAGCAAAGTCGTCTGCACTTGGAGTGCCAGCACTGAAAAGTTTGCTTTGCTGGCAAGAACCAGTGAAACTGAAGCCTTTGGTAATGTCAAATGGCATTTCTAGACTTTCTTCACGTGGAAGTTGAGCTCAAAACCTCATTTGCAGAGCTTCTCTGACTGCTTGGAAGGTGCTGTGTCATAAACAGGAAAGTCAATGGCAGTTTTTCAGCCTTATTAGAAAATGTTGGGTAAGGGGCAATAAGCCACTGTCCAAATGAACTTGAGACATTTTATTGTCAGATTTAAAAAGAGAAAATTGGGACATCTAATCCTGTAAGTATTTATTCCATGCTGAACTGATTTGTGGAATTAAAAGACCGGATTCTTCCCAGTGACCTGCAGAGCCCACTGCTGCCTGCCCAGTGCTGTTCAGGGAGTCAGCTGGGTTACTCACTGATCTTTTGTCACAGCAACAGGTGCTTTATTCTCCCCTCATGTTCTTGCATGTTGTAACAGGAGACACGAGAGGCAGCTCTTCATTTACTGAGGATCTATTCCTGGGAAGCAGCAATGCTCAAGGTCTTGTTTGTTGTCAGATGGACGTGGTGGGGGCAGACTTGTGTGTGACCTTCAAGTTGTGAAAACAAACAGAAAGATAAAGCTGGTTCAAGCCAGGGAATTTGTTTTATGACTTTAATCTGCTTTTCTTTTTTTTTTTTTTTATTTGACCGAGTCTCAGAACTGGCCCTTAAGACCTTTGCTGTTTCTTTCTTACTTTCATCTGGGCTGTGCCAAAATGATCTCAGGTGTAACGAAGGCTTTTCATCTGAGCCTCCACAGATGACAATGAACTCTCAAACCTCTGGAATCACATTACTGAATGTGGTTTGGAAAACACTCCTGCCCTTGTTTTTATGGTTGTGCTGGTGGTGAACAACCCCCTAATCAAGTACACAGGGCACAAAATTAATTTCATATGCTTCCACAGGCAGCAGTAAGAGAAATTGTTCTTGCTTTGCTTTAACTTGTTTGTTGTGAGAATAAAAGAAAAGGAGAACCTTGTGTTGGAGGAGCAGCCAGCCTTGTTTGGGAGGCTGTGAGGGAGGGACAGGTATTTTTTCCTCTTATTCTTGGGCTTTTGAGCGTGTCCACAATTATAGCGGAGTTAGATTAATAAGGAGACAGAGCTGGCTTTGAGGAGCCATGTGAAGGGTGGGCAAGGCATGAGCTTTCAAAAAGGAAAATTAAAAATGAAAAGGGAGAAAAGAAATTTCCAGGGTTTTGAGGCTGACTTTTAGACATTTGAGGAATTTGCTAAATGATTACTAAAGATGGAGGAGTGTCTCTGGAGCTCCTGTTAAACAATGATTCCCCAGAGGAAGAGTTTGGATTTCACTTTTAAAGCATTTGCTTTTGTAAAATAAACTCCCAAGCAAACCTTGCCCTGTGGCTAAATAGAAAACTCACTGTTGCACCCCACTGATTCACTCTCTGACCAGTGAGCATTGCCTTGCAGGAATCCAGTACTTCCTGATTGGGTTCTTTTCCCTAGGAAATAAATAAAATAGAATGAGGAAAGTAAATCTTAAATGTGACAGTTCAATATTGGTTTTCTCCTCGTGTTGTTTAAATAACCCAAACATGAAGGAGCTGTCTGGAGTGGTGGAGCTGTAGATGCCATCATATAGATAAAACTAAATAAAAATTGGGGAAGGAAGGTGGCACATTGAGCACTAAGCAAGATAATCAGAAGGGAGAGTGGGACATTGGGTCTGGGGGAGGGAGGCAGGAGGGAGAGTGATAGGGAGAGATCCATCATGGTCTGGTTTGGCTCACTGGACTCCAAACTGATCAATGAGATCCTTGGGAAATAAGAAGCCCCAAGGGCTCATTGTGGTTGTGTTCCACCAGGCTTTGGGAGGCTTCCCCAAACTCTTCTTTCAGTTGTCTTTGCAGTTTGACCTGAAACTCCCTCCAGCTGAGTTCTGTGAAATGGGGAGCAAGAGGAGGAGAGAGGGCTGGAGGCTTCATTTCATGTTTGCTCTGAGGCAGCTGTTTGCACATTGCTCAGAAAATGAGTCTGTCACCGTATCTTATTTACGAGCCATTTCTCACTCCAGCACTGTCTGTTCTCGTCGGTTGCCGTGTTTCTGTGAAAATTTATTTTTAAAACAACTAATAAAATAGCTTTTAGCTGCTTCAGAAAGTCAGCCTTCTGTTAAAGGCAATGAGAGCTGAGGAGCCTTGAGGGAACTCCACTCTGTTGTTTCAGCTGCTCCTCGTGTTTTTGGGGCAGAGGTAGAAAGATGAGCAAATTCTGATGGAATTTCCCCTGGATCCTTTGAATATCATAGGAAAACAAAGACATGACTTCTCTGACCAAAGAGGTTTTTGCTTTGGAACTTGCAAAACAAATGGAGGAAGGAGAAAAAGAGCTGCTCCATCGCCAGTGACTGCTGTTTCCCAGCAAATGGGGTCCATTGTCGAGGCACACTAATTCTGCCTTCATTAACAGGTGCTGAAGAGAGCATTAAAATAATAAATTGGTGTTGTTTCCACAGTTGGACTGTTGCTGTGTCTGGATTTAATTCTCCTGGCAAGAGTGCTAAATAACACTGGCTGAAGCCACAGTAATTAGCCTTTTGCCAGGGGTCTCAAAGCAGATCTGCAGCTCCTCCTCCCATCAGAGCAGGTAACTCTCACTTAGGATAGATTCACCTGTTATTTTTTTTCTGCCCTGTTTGTAGGGAATAATTTCCAAACCTGTCTAACTCTGGAAATGATGTTCTGGCCAGATATTGAGCTGTGTGCGTGTCCCTGGGATGGAGGGACTTGTTCTCCCACACTGGGATCTCCAGGGTCTCTTTGGACCATGAGTGTTCTGAATAAATTATTCCTGGCTGACAGGAAAGTCTTCAGTTACCCCACCAGTGGTGGTTTAATCCTACTGTGCCCTGTGCCACAGGTCTCATTTCCAGAAGCATAAGTTGCTTTGGGTTTATAGGACTATTTTGGTTTGTTTTAGTCCTCTTCATGTTAATTTTCAGTCTTTCAAGACCCTCCATGGGTCCATTTCATCCTCACTGTTCGGAGTAGGGATGTCTTCCTACCTTTCTGAGCAGCATCTTCCAAGGAATATCCCAGCTTCCAAACACAAGCCTGGTTGATTCCTGGCAGAGAGAGAGCTCTCTGGCTTGCCATCCCACTTGTGCCATGCTTGAAGGACAGAAATGGGAATGATTTTTCACAATTGGCAGTTTGGGATGTTGCCAAGTGTTTTGAAAACTCGGAGTAGGGCATGGGAGGCTCTGTCAGCCTGCATCCTTCACCTGGTCTCCCTTTGTTCATCTCTTCATCCCCTGGATTTGTGTGGTGTGATGGGCTTGATGGATGGGATGGGGGATTCAGGGATGGGGCAGCCACAGCTTCTCTGGGCAGCCTGTGCCAGGGCCTCACCACCCTAACAGGGAGCAATTTTTCCCCTGTATCCCAAGATTACACACTTGCATTATTTCAAAGTTAATTCTGATCCTTCTTTGTGGGAAGAAAGAACCCATTTCTCCTCTAGAACTGATGATACTATGGCTCAGTGTCTGTGCTGTGGGCTCAGTGTTTTAGCTGCCTGTTATTTACATTTCTGGGTGATTAACATGAAAAAAAAACCCAACTTGGTATGATTTGGATTCATTTCCTGAAATGATGGAATAATTTGAAAGGAAAATATCTGCAACATTAAGTTTAATGGGTTTTTTCCCCTATATTTACTGCAGCTGGGGCTCAGCCATCTGTATTCTATGGATAGCTGTCTCTGCTTCAGGGCTGTGTTAATTTGGGATTGATTCACTTTCAGGATACTGTGGCCTTCTCACATCTATTTTTTTTTTTTTTAATTTTGGGAGAAATGGAAAAGAAGCAACCATAGGATATTTAACTCCAATTGACTGATTTTTCCCAGCTGAGTTCTTGATCTTTCTTCCCACACTGGAGTTGCTTGGGGAGTTATTAAGCCTTGGGAGTCACGAGCTGCTTTGTGTATAAATTCCCACCAAAACACGAGATATTCCAGTGTTTTCAAAGGAATAGCCAGAAGTTTTATTTTTTTTTAAGTAATATAGCCACAAAATCACCTTTGGCAGAGAAATTCCCAGCTCTGTGAGAAGAGAGCAATGTGTATTCTCCAAAAGTGCATTAAAACTTCTGTTTTCCTAAAATGCAGTTCCTCTGCTGGAGGTCAGAGGGAAAGATATGCTGCGAGGTGTCTCCAAGTGTGGAATGTTGAGTTTTTGAGAAAGAGAAGATCCCAAACAAGCACAAAACCAAGGAAATGGGGCCTTTCTCATCAACAACCTTTTAATGTCTTTGAGAGTGCATTGCTTCTGCTGAGAGTACAGGGCACTAAAGAGCAATTGAGTGCTGCAAATTGGTCCATTGAATAATTGAAAATAGTTTAAAATGGCATAATTGGCTTAAAGATGCCTAATCAACCCATCTCATTCCCGAGGGCTCTACCCTGATGGATCCGAGTGGGTTTTTTCCATGTGGTCAGTGCTGCTGCGTGTTATTTGTTTGCTGGTGGAGGACACTCATCTCTCTAACATTCCTGTGTTTGGCTCCTGCTTTACTTGCTCTCTTTCTGTCCCCAAATATTTGATTGGAACAAATGAATTAAGAAAAAATGTTAATTGCCCTTTGTACTAAATCCTGGCTTAGTTGAAAAAGCAGCTTGCCATGGAGAACTGGTGGAATTACAGATCTAAAGGATCATTTCAACTGGATCTTTCCCTGTATCTCCAAGCTAGGAACTCACTGATAGTGGTGTTGGCTCCAGTACCACATTTTCACTCATGTTGGCCTAATGGAAGGGATTGGAAATAGGTGATTTCTGAGGTCCCTTCCAACCCAAATCGTTCCATGCTTCCATGTTAATGACTTGGAGGATCCCCTGGAACATCTAAAGACAGAAATAAAGCTAAAAAATTAACTGCTGTTGGTTGCCCTGCTCAGTTTCTGCCTCATTGCCCAAGGGAAATCAGTTGCAACAAAACTGTCTCTATTTTTAATAATGTCAGAAAGGATGGGGAGGAGACAGCTCACACAATCAGAGAGAGCTGGGAATGCAATAGAGCACTTGGGGGAAATCCAGAGGTGGTTTTCCCTTATCAAGACAGGCATCATGCCATATGAAAACCAAACAGTCCTTTGAATGGCTTTGGAAGCCACTGATGAGGTTTGTTTTGTTTGGAGGCATCTTAATTAAGGAGGCAGCGGGGAAATTTAGAGATGCTGCAGTTGGGAATGGTAAAATTGGGGGGCAAAATAAAAGAGTGAGGGAAAGGCTGCATTTAGCTGGGCAATCTGGTATCTGCTGCTTTTATGGTCTGTAAGTTTGAGGGATGGAAGTGCAGGAAGAGGAAGGGAAATGGAGGTTGTACAGGCTGAGGTAATGGGCTTGGCTGCTGTCAGGGCAACTCTTCCCACATAAATCCTGGTCAGAAGCATCACAACTGAGGGGAGAGGCAGAAATCATCTCACCCAGACCCCATAAATCCAGTCCTGGACATCAGGGGTGTACATCTCTAATGAAAATTCCTTCCTGAGCAGGAGTGGGATGAGCTAATTGGCTTGGGTGCCCTCTGGTTCCCCTGCTCAGGGTCACATTGTTTGGATTGAAGTGTCATTACAGGTAATTGGAGCTGGATATGTAGATCAAAGGATGAAACCAGCCATGCCATTTATTAGCTGAAGGAATGAAGTAATTGAATTTGCCAATTTAAAGCTACCTTTCCCTGCCTTTAGAAAATACTGACCCTGCAGATTGTTGGTGCTGAACTGCTCATTTAAATTTTGGAGGTGTTGTTCTCCTCTGGGGCTTCGATACACTGCTCATGGAAATGTGTGTTTAGAGATTGAAAAGGAGAGAAATGGCCATTGTGAGGAAGAAGTGACTATTTTACTCCCTTCACTGTGTGTCTGCACAAATGGTATTATATATTTCCTTTAAGAAGGTGGGAAAAAAAACCCAACCTGTGACAGTTTTTCACAAGGAGTAACAGATTTTCCAATCTTTAAATAAACATCAATATACTCTAGTAGAGAAAATGGGATAAGAAATAGGTGTTGATTGCTCTTTTTGTAGAACCTTGTAACTAGATGAGAGTTTTGTCTGTTCCTCCTCTTCCTCATAGAGGAAACACCATTTCCATAGTGCCAGATTTTGGGGCTAATAAAAAGAAATTGCTCCAGGCTTTCATGCAGTACTTGCAATTAAAATGAATGAAATTGCATGTGTTATTGAACTATTAAGGGGGCAGTTGGAAGCTTGTTGCTCTTCAAGAAAATAGGAAATTAATCACTGGAGACGCTGGATGGATACAGAGGAGACTTAATCCCTTAAATTTGATGTATCATTGGAGAGATTAGGAAGGTGGTGCTGGGAACTGGCTGTCCCCAGGTCAATTAACACTGAGTTAAGGAGGGACAGTGAGTGAAGGTCTCCCCCTCCCAGCAGGCAGGAGGGATGTGGGTGGAAGGGGGGATGACCCACCACGTGCTGCTGGCCCTGGCTCTGGTCACAGGAGATGTTGCTCCTGCACGTGGTGTCTGGAATTCCAAGCCCGAGTAATTGGCAGGGGAAATTGGAAATGCAGGGATGATAACGGCAGGACCACGTGTGCTGCGTATATCAAGCAGGTAGTGACAGGCTGTCCCTGCCATCAGCCCCAGTGCCCTTAATTCATCTATTTTGGGCACAAAGTGGTTGGGAAAAGGGGTCTCATTAGCCTGTCTGCTCAATCTTTTCCTGATAAAGTGCTAATCGTTATTGCAGCAAGGGGAAAACACAATGTGAAAGTTTTGAGCTGGAGTTGTACAAACATCCAAAATCCAGTTCAGTTAATTCGTTTCCTTTTCTCTGAGTGATTCCTCTTTGTCTCCCCTCTCCCACCCCCATTGGGGAGCACCCTTCCCACAGAAGGGTGGATGCAAAAACTCATTACTCTTGGAGCATCCACAGGAAATATTAAGAGTTGTTTGCACAGATGAGGTTAAAGAGGGGTGAACCTCAGCAGTGATCTGTGTTAGATTTGGGTGGGAAATGAAAAAAGGAGCTAGGTTTTAACTGATCATTTAAAATGACAGCCCTAGCATTAGTTATAGCCTAGAGGATTCCCTAGAAATCCCAGCAACACCACAAATCCTGTAGGAGGTGTGTATTTGAAAGTAGCAGAGCATGATAAATCCTGATATATTAACTTAATTTGGGAAAAAATTGTGGCGCGGCGTTGTAGCTTCAAACGGCGATGGGTTACAGAGCCCAAAATGGAAATGTACTGAAATTCTGTGGTGGGATGCAGGGAAAAGGAGCGGGGTTGGCTGGGAAAGGGATGCTTTTGCAGTTCTGACTAAATAAACCGTGACAGCATAGACTAAATGCAATGAAAAATAAGGTACAGCGGCGTCTCAGCTCATGAGCTCCAGCCCACACCTTATCTCAGTGTCATGACTGGGCTGAGACAGGGTGGTCATGATTTATTTAAATTTGTACAGGGAGGCAAGAGCTGAGAACTGCCCAGATTCCAGGTCTGCTCCTCACCCGTGGGAAGCACAGAGAGTGCAGTGCCTGAGGAACATCCTCTGGTGTTCAACTGCATGGAACAGGCTGCAGCTTTTTGCTGCATCATTTTCTGTTAGTTGTCATTAAAAATATCAGATGGCATCTTTCTTTCCAGCTTTTTCCACCTAAATAGAATAAATCTTTCAAAAATATCTCTTCCTCGCAATTCCTTGTCAAGACCATTGGTAAAAGGAGCACCATGAAGCCCTTAGTTCCTAAGAGTCGCATTTCCTTATTAGAATTGAAAGAATTAGGCAAAATTGCTTTTGGATAAAGTCATTCAGAACTTGTGCCCTTTTTTTACTGAGCTTTTGTATCTCTGCTGACTGGTTTTTGTGTTTTGTTGGGTTTTTCATACAGCTCCCCAGAGGAATTTTGAAATCGCCTTTAAGATGTTCGATCTGAACGGTGACGGCGAGGTGGACATGGAAGAGTTTGAGCAGGCAAGTTGAACAATCAGTGCTGTGGCATCTTAGCCATAAGCACAGCATTCCTCTCTGATGTTACTGCCTTTTATATTTGTGCTTAGTGCTGGTTTGCACCTTTCCCTTCTGTGCTCTGCTGTGTTGCTTCAGTACCTGCTGTTTGTTTCTCTAAACTGGATATTTCAAGAGAAAATTTTTCATTCAACCAGCAGTACAAACTCAGGTTTCCTGTGACTTTTTCACCAGCATTCAAGGCCTGGCTGGATGGGCCTTGGAGCAGCCTGGTCTTGGAGGATGTGTCCCTGCCTGTGACAAGGGGTGGAACTGGATGAGCTCTAAGGCCCCTTCCAACCCAAACCATTTTATGATTCTGTAACATTTCCATACAAAAAGTCACCTTCGAGGTAGACAAAGAACTTTTTTCACTCTACTGATAAAGTGGGATTTTGATCCTACTGCCTTCACAGCTTCTACTGCATTCTTTAATTTTGTCTTTAGAGAATAGCCAAGGTAAGTCTGCTTCAGAGGAGAATTTATCCACTTATTCCAGTGTAATCCAAAAACGTGTTATTGAGAGCGTGTTTTCATTAGGCCTCTACTTCTTACAAGGCTTCATCAACAGGGAATTTGCTGCAGCTTTTTTAATGAGCTTTTAGCCTTCTTGTCTGATACTGGTGAGCTCTTCCTATAAGCTGTGATTTATGGTTATGTCCTAGTGAGAATAGATTGAAGGCTTGAGCTGTCAGTGGGGAAAAGATTTGCCCTCCCCAGGCAGAAGAGTGTGATTTTTCTTGCCTCTTTCTAGCCTTAAGATATTGGGAACTTACAAAACACCCTGAAATCACATCCTGAATCACCTGTGTGTGGTATTCATAAAGGGAAATCAAATGCATTTACGAAGTGCTACCCAAGAACAAAGCAGCCCTGGAGAATCCAGGGACAGATTCTTACTCATCAGTTGGCTCAATGAGTAATTAACTGCAGAAGAGTCTCTACAAGGTCATGCTTGGGGCACTTGCTATAAATGGGAAGAACTACTGGCAAAGGAGGTCTGTTGAATTGCCCTCCTTTTCTAATCTTTTGCTGTCATCCTCCTTAAATTATTACCTGTGGGTATGAGGTCACCATCATGAGCTTGCTCCAGAGCCATGGAATATAACTGGGTAAGTGCAGGGTTTTGGATGCACACTTTGGACTGTGAGGAACTTGTGTGTTCATCTGCAGCTTGATATCACTTCACTTGACAGCTTGAAATGTAAACCTGGGGTTTTGTTCATGTCCCTTCCTTTCCCCAAGGAAAAATTGCTGTTCCTCCTTCTATCTGCACAGTGCATGGACATAGCCCTCCACTGCAGCTGTGTAACCATATTGAACAGTCCAAAAGGTGATTTATGGTAATTGTAATGTTCTAGAATGAAATCAGTTATGGAGATAGATGAATTTAAGAAAAGCAGAGAACGATTAACCTCCTACTAAAAATGTGGTGATACCAAGGTGCTAACACAGCCGTCATGTTTGGCTTTTTTATTAGAGCCAAATAAAGTGAAAAAGGAACATTTCTACAGGATGAATGTTTCCTAATCACTATGAAGATGAGGGTACAAAATTGATTTAAATAATTTCAAATTGTCCAGTAGGCCAGGGGAAGTTACACATGCACTAAGTCACATAAACCTCCTTAGGAAGGGGAAGGTATTTTTGTTAAGCTGGTTATGCATGTTACTGCCTGTATAGAAAGGAATAAAGTTCCTGGTTAGTGTCAGAGTATTTGGGTGAAGGCTCATCCTCCAGAGCCTGAGAGTCAGAGGATGAAGGAGCTGTTTTGGAAAGTGAGAAGTTACCTGTGAAGATACTGATTTGCTGCAAGAACAATCACAGCTGCAGCAGGAGGCACATATATCTCATTATGCAAACACATAATGTTACAAACAATTGTTTGTAAGATAAATCCTCTCACTCCTTGTGGAAATGCCTAGGGAAGATCATGAAGGATGGCAGGGTTTGCAGCCTTATCCTGTAAATCTCACCTGGCAGGAGCAGCTGGAACTGGCCCTTTCAGGGGTTTAAAAAAGCAACATCATTTTGGGGAGAATGAGTTGAAAAAGAGGAGTAAGAAAAGGACCATCATGGAAGCATCATTCCATCCCTGCTGACTGTGGGCACTTGGGAATGAACTTCCTACTCCTCCCTCACCTTGTCTTTGGAGGCAGCCAACAACAGGTCTTTCTTCTTAACTGATGTTGGAAAACCTCTCAGGAAGGAAAATTAATTCAGTAATTTAGCTGATATGTGACTAAGTTGGAGGCTTTAACTACATAATAGAAAAATATTGAGTTTCTTCAGGCCTTGTAAAGAGTTTTAGGCTTTTTTATCCAGTTGAGGCATCTGGTTAGTGCTCAGTCCTGAATAAAGTGGTGCCTGCATCAGTATTGCCTTCAATCCTTCATCCTTTGGCATGTAAATTGTTAGTTTACTCCTCTATTTTTAAAGAAAAGCTAGCTGTAAAATAGAAAGCTCACAGACAGTGTTACTGGTGATTTCTCTTCAAGTCTTTAACTATTTTAATTGATTTTTTTTTTCCCCCCTCATCTGGTACAAAAGATGAAACATCACAAACACTTAGGCAATGTGGTGGTTTCACATTGATTGACATTTGGGGAAGAAGTAAGAAAATACAAACCAAAAACCAGTGGAGCATCTCGGAGCTCCACGTCCTTGTGCAGTTGATGAGCTGTGGATTAGGGTAGCTCCTTGCAGTGGTGCCTGCCTTTCTGGGCATTAAAAGGATTACTCAAAACAGGGACTGGTGAAATCATTTTGGCTCCAGTGCCCACAGTTGGATTTTCAACCTGTCTGACACTTGTTATATATGGGAGAGGAAAAGAGAGCCATAGGATTCCATATAAATTACACCCAGGAGAAGCTGCTCTGTGGAGCAGTCTGCAGAGTGGTAAACACTCACATAGAAACAGGGGCAGTTTTCCAAGCTGGCCATAAAATGCCTTGCTTCAGACAGTTTATAAATATTTGTCTCCAAACTTTGCTGCATGCAGAGCTCACAGTTAACAGTGTAGCACAAAGCAAACTAAGGAATTGCTATTTACAGGGAAAAAAATCAGAATTTCTGAACAGTTTGGATTGGAAGGGATCTTAAAGATCATCTCATTCCAACCCCCCTGCCATGGGCAGGGACACCTTCCACTATCCCAGGTTGTTCCAGATTCTGTCCAGCTTGTCCTTGAACATTTCCAGGGATGGGGCAGCCACAGCTTCTCTGGGCAGCCTCTGCCATGGCCTCACCACCCACACAGAGAAGAATTTCCTCTTAATACCTAGTCTAAAGCTCCTCTCTTTCAGTGTAAAGTCATTACTCTTGTAAATAGTCTTTCCATGTTTCTTGCAGGCTCTCTTCAGGCACTGGAAGGCCACAATTAGGTCACCCCACATCCTTCCTCACATCAGAGTGGCCAAAAAGCCTCAAAACCTCTTTTCTGTGCTATTTTCCTCTTGATTTTCTCCTCAACTCGATTTTCCTTGTGGAAGAGCAGCCAGCAGTCTCTGGTTGGGATGCAGGGTTTCCAGCAAGGTGAACCCAGCAGCAACAGCATGCCTTTTTCATCTCCTTTGGGGCTCACTCTCTCATTAGGAAAAATTTGAACACACTGAATACCACAATAATGAAGTTCTGGCATCTTTGTGACAGCTGGAGCTCTTGGCAGCTGCTTTTCTTCTTCCCTTCCAACTTTTGTCAGCAGAGGGAAGAGGCTGATGGCAAAGCAGTGGTGTTTGCTGGAGCTTTGGGAAGCCTGGGTTGTCAGGTGGCTTTTTTTCCCCTCCTTTTTCAAACTTGTCCTTAATATGAATCCTTTTGCTGTCTTCTTGGAAGAGATCAGTTACTACACAGAGAATAAGCCTGGCTTCTCATATCCCAGCAATAATCACTCAGATGCACTTGGATAGTTCAGTGAGATACTTGAGGATGGAGAGAGGAGATGGCTGCATTTGGCTTGGCTGCCCCCTTAAATTTGCACAAGAACCCTTAAAATAACACACTCTCAGATTTTCAGGCTGTAACATCCTTCAAGGTCAACCTTTTGGCATCTTTTATGAGCTAGGGAAGTTCTTTTGAAGAGCCTTTTGTGCTGGGTGGCACAGCCCCAGGGATGGAGGAACTTCCAGTTGTGACAGAGACAAGGAGAGGGTGCCCTTGGGTTGAAAATCCCAGGATTTGTGCACGAGTGGGCAGAAATGTGCTGTGAGCAAACTGGGGGTGCTGTGAGCTCACAAGGATGGGAATTAAAGGAGTGGAAGCTCTGAAACATCTGAAGAGTTTTTTCTTCCCCACAATTGCTGCAGTTTTCTCACCTCCTGGGATTTTGCTGGGAAGGAGCTGCTCTGCTGACCAGGGGTAGGATCAGCACTAGAATGTTTGTCTGCAAACTGGCTGAATTGTTTCCTAAATGTCATTTTAAGCACTTGATTCTCTTCTTTCTTTAAAGTGGCCTGAAAAAAACAAAGCCTGAGAGGCTGTGGACTCATCCTTGGAGGTGCTCAAGGCCAGGTTGGATAGGGCTTGGAGCAACCTGGTCTATTGAAAAGTGTCCCTGCCCATGGAAGGGTTTTGGAACTAGATGTTCTTTAAGGTCACTTCCAGCCTGAATTATTCTGTGACTCTCTTAAGCTCAGCTAAATTTTTGAATTGCTGTGTCTTCTGAGAATTCTTTTAGGAGGAAAAGAAGGGAGGGTGAGCTGAGTGTGGAGTACTTCATGCTGGCACCTGACTGGTATGGTTTTGATTGTGACATCCTCCCTGTGATTTTTTATTTTAGGTGCAGAGCATCATCCGTTCCCAAACCAGCATGGGCATGCGCCACCGGGACCGCTCCACCACCGGCAACACCCTCAAAACCGGCTTCAACTCCGCCCTCACCACCTACTTCTTTGGGGCTGATCTGAAGGGAAAGCTGACCATCTCCCACTTCCTGGACTTCCAGCGCAAGCTGCAGCACGATATTCTGAAGCTTGAGGTTTGGGGTGGTTTTTTTTGTACAGGGGAGGGCAGTGCAGCAGGGGTTGTGCTGCAGAGTGGGGCTTTTGGAGGAGGAGTAAGAGCCTGAGAAGGGTACAGAGGGAATTTCTGCAGCTGTGACTTGCAGATCCAACCTGTTAAATTCCTGATGAGCATTTCAGTGTTCAAGGAACATCTCCAGCATTTGTTGGTGGCTGCTCTTGTGGAGTTGGAGCAGCAGCTGGCACATCCTGGGTGTGTGTCCCTCCAAAAGCCTGGCTGTTGCCTTGGCACTGCTGATGGAGATGATTGAGGTGATTAAAAGGAAAAACAGCAGAGGCTGTGAGTGACCTGTTGCTACCTTGCTGAGGAACGTTGGTCTCAGTCCTAATCAGTGAGCTGGGCCCTAAAAGGCCAGGATTTGTAACATTCCCGAAACTCTTCATCTCTGCTTTTGTCCTCACCTTTTCTGTTTGCTTCATTATTCTCAATGTTTCTGTTGGGAAAGGTTCAAGGCTTGTTTGAATCCTCCTATTGGTTGTCTCTATTATGTGACCTCTGTTGTTCACTTCTTGATGTTTTATAAGAAATGTTGTCCATCTCTTCTGAATTTAACCTCCTCTTTAATTTGCATTACCCTGAGTTTCAACAGCAGCTCCCAGCCTCCTGCTCCTAGTCACATAACCTAAATTTAAGCATCACCCTTCAAAATTTGGGTCTTTTGTATAAAATCAGTACAAGGAAAGCAACAGGGGACTTGTTGGTCTGTCTCAGCTCCCAGATAGAGCTGACTCAGTTGGAAATGGTGCCCATCACTGCATCAGGCTCCAAGGTTCAACCTGGCTTGAGCAAAGCCAGGCTTTTATTTGCATTGGAAATCAGGATTAGTGCACAAGAAGATGCCCCCCAGCTTATTCAGCAGTATTCAGAGCTCTGTCACTTCAGTCTGGTGTATTATTGCTCACATGCTCAGGTTCTGTGATCAGCATTTTATTAAGTTCTTATCAAGTCAGTCATTGCAATTTGAAATTGAATTTATCCCCTTTTTTATTTGGAATTTACAAATCCAAGTAAGAAACTGACCCTAGGACTGATTATTTTATTTTTGTGAAGGCAATTGTCCAGTTCACTGCCTTCATTTCATGGCCATTAAAGCAGGTGGTGTGGCCCTGCCTTTGCAGGGGGGAGTAGGCTGCTTGAATACAGTATTTTTTGTGAACTGAGGCAGTTCTGCAGTGCCTCTGCAAATTGAAAGGAGTAAAATACTTTTTAAGGTGAAGAAACATCAGCTGTAACTTGAATGTAAAGGCAAAAGAAGCAGAGATTATTCTATATGCCCTGATTTAACACTGCCATATTCACTCCAGGGGTGGGCACTGAAGTATTCCTGACCCTCTGCTCCCTCCACAAGTCCCCACTTCCCTCATTAAGAAGCAATGGGGATTTTTAATTTTTTTTTTCAGTTTCATGGTACTTGTTCTTCTTTTCCTGCTGTCACAATTTTATTTTTGATTATTCCAGTCAATTGTGCATCTTCCTGGCTAATAGTAGCTGCTTGTCTAACAGGTTATTTATAACTGGGGACAATAAAAGATATTTATGTCTGGGTAAGTTACCAAATATCATAAAGGCATCATTACTGACTCCCTACCAGCACCCTTGAGCACAGCACCAGGCTGTGCTTGGCATTCCTGATACTCATTTCCACTGAAACACTGATGGTTCTGTTCTGCCAAACTTAACTTTTCCCTGAGTTCATGCTACTAAAGCCCTGATTTTCCTGTTCATAGCTCACATTGATTTAGGCAAACAGGCCTATTTCTGTCCTCAGCATGGCTTCCCTCCACTTCAGCTTTTATCTCTTTTGACATGATCTCCCACCTTTTCTCCTTGCTTCACATTCAATGTGTTTGTTCACAGTTCAGGAGCTTTTCACACCAGTGTCTGGTGGGTTTGTGTTGTTCTTTTCACAGGGAGTACCCTAATGAACTCAGCTGCTTAAAAAGCATGCTAATTCAGAGATGAGATGTCTCTTGAGAAGAGAAGGGTTTACCCTGACCCATGTAAATCAGGAAAATGTGAGAAGTGATGCCCAGCTGAACTCTTGTTCCCTCATCTACTCCTCCTTTGCTGGCTCAGGAAAACTGGAGCATGGTCTGAAGCTGGGATGTTGATTTGAAACCCAGTTTCTGCTCATGTTCAGAGCTCTGGGGAAGTCCTTGGGGAAGTGCAGGTCTGAAGAATCTCCTGGGGCTGGTGCAGCCCCTAAGTGACCTGGAGCTTTTGTTCTCAAACTGGGCTGCTGGCTTTGTCTCTTCCAAAAAAAAAAAAAAAAGCTACTTTAAGAAAGACCTTTATTTTAAAGCTCTTTTTCCTTCAGCTCAGGATTCAGGCATTGCTGCAGTTCATACTAGAGCTCTTTTCTGCTGACTGAAGGTGGAACAATAGTTTCTGACCATCTGAACCCACTTTATCTTTCCTCTTACTGATACTTGTTCATTTTTTTAAAAATCAAAATATCCGTGCATATTTCATGCTAAGATTCAGCAGAAACTCTCACAGAGGAATTAATTCAGACAAAGCCCTGAACATTTCAATGTTCCTTATGGCTGAAGTGCTGACAGCAGGTTTAAATAACCGTGGCCTGGTGTTTTCTTCTTCTCTTCTGCTTTTTTTTACTTTCTTTTTGAATGTATTTTCCATCACTTTATGGAGACTCAGTAGTCAATTCAGTTGCAGGAAGGGAAGGATGAGGAAAATAACCACAGCCAGAGGTAGAAGAGAAGC
Source organism: Poecile atricapillus (assembly GCF_030490865.1). NCBI lineage: Eukaryota > Metazoa > Chordata > Aves > Passeriformes > Paridae > Poecile > Poecile atricapillus. Next base: position 5,604,638 of record NC_081254.1, read on the forward strand.
TTTTAACACCTTATTTCAACCTTCTGGGGTTTGGCTACTTGGAGAAATCTGTGGTCAGTTTTTTGGGTTATGGGGTGGCTCTGCTTGCATTGCTAAGGCTGAGCTACAGGAAACAGCCCAGCAAATGGCAAGATCCTAAAACCAGAAATTCTTTTTTCTTGTGGCTTACCTCAACAAACAGTGACAAGTTTGTCTGGACAGGCTCTGCAGCTCTCACGTGTCCCCTTGGGACTGGTGGTGTTGGGCTCACTCTTTGGTTTTTGAGTGGAAGATCTCTGTGAGTCTGGAAGATGAATAAACTTGACATCATCATTTATGCTATTTCACCTTGTAAATGCCTGTCCCAGATATTCCTGTGTCCTTGGTGGACCAAAAGGATTCCCAGCCAGCCTGTGGGGCTCTTCCAGCCTAAATCTTTTTAGGATTCTGGAAGCGCATGTGGAAGAGATGAGTGAGCCCTTTTGCTCTCTGTGTCTGTCACTCCTGCAAGGCAGCCCAAAACCTGTTGATAGCACTGATTTAATCTCTGTATTTTTCCTCTTACCCAAGGATTAAGGATGCCCCAATGTGTCCCTCCCAAGAAAAAGGTCTTCCAAGGAAAGTAAAATGGGATTCTGTAAGACTGTGGCAAAGGTACGAGACACCATTGCTGTCATCTGAAAAATTCCATATTTTCTGTGTCTATTCTGTGACAGGTGATGTGGGAGTAACTTCTTTATCCTGGGAATTCCTGATTTCATGCCCAGTGCCAATACAGTTACTGCCTGGTTTGGATTTTATGAAGAAGGGGTGATGGATGCACTTCCATCTGCATTTCTCATTAGAAAGTCCTAGATCCTTTGGGATATCAGCCCTGTCTTAACAAATACTGTGGTTTCAGAAGGCATTTCTGATGCTGCTCAGTTGGGTTTTAGGGTAATAACTTAAATCTGTGAGTGCCTTTCTGAGTCCCAGTGTTGCAATAGTTAGTATCCAAGTAATCCTGTAGCAGATATTAAAAACTGCTCTGTTGTTACAAGCCTACTCAAGATTTTTTGGGATTCTGCCTTGTTTTTATGTAGGCTGGCACAGCAATACAGGTTTTCAGTGATTTGTTAACACAGGCAACAAAGCTTGCAGTAATGAGGCATATATCTTTGTTACTTCTGCAGTCATTTAGGGGGAAAATGAGTAACTTAAGTAAATTGTTTTGAGGAGCCTGAAAAAATGAAGTGTGATGGTGTCAGATTGGCTGAGCTTTGCAAGGAGAGGCCCAAAATTCAGACTTTTTAGAGGTCAGTTTACTGTTGAACTTATACAAGACATTTTTATTTGATTTTAAGTCACATTTGTGACAATCTCTATCATGATAAGCTGTGTTGTCTCTCAAAGTTGTCCTTTACCTGCTGATCCTCTCACTTCAACCTCACCACTGACCCAGCCCCTGTGGAAACAATGATTGGGAATGTCATGTTTTCCCTTTTTCCTTATGAATTCTGCCTTTTCAGCAGTCCTGTAAAGGATTCTGTGTACTTACGTAGTTTTGTCAGTTCTACACCTAGTTCTGTATCTATATCCTGTATATCTGGAACTCCTGCTTTAGGTCCAATTTGCTTTCTCTTCCTTCACACGATGTTTACATCTGAAAAGGCAAACCAGCACTAGTGGAATTGCCTCTTCAGTAGGGCAGTTAATGACAGGTACAAAAAATGTGTGTGTTCTTTGTTAGTGATTTTCTGACCTGGCTACAGGGGAAGGAGAGGAGGATGGGCTGATGGCTAAATACATGTGACATGCCCAGTTAAAAGTGGGATCATCCAACCACTGTGAATAGTTTCACATCAGGGAGCTCTGTAGTTAAGGAGGCACAGTCCAGCATACACATATGTAATCTGGGAATTTCTAGGCAGGCAGTGGAAGTGATTTGGACAGCTCATCCTGGTTTTAGCAACATTCAGAGCTGGCAGACTGCTTTTGTCTTGGCATGTGAGTAGAAAGGGTCACGTGGAACTTTCAGGTTGACTGCACTGTCTCAGGTTTGGGGAAAATCTGGCATTCAGTTCTTGTCCAGTGTCAGCCAAAGACTTGGGAAGAATTCAGAGTGGAACATCAGTATGGAGAAAAAAAAACAAAACCTGAGGATAGGGATAAGTTATGAGGCCATGGCATGTGCAGCTTAAAGGAAAGACAGGAGGGAGATATAACTGTCTCACTAAACACGAGGAGTCACCACAGAGGAGTCTGAGGCAAGTCATTTTCATCAATCAGGAACAGCAGAGCAGGTAATGAAATGCCTAAGTGTGCACCAGGGAAAGTTTAGTTGAAATCCAAGGCAGGTTGAATTCCAGTCCCTTTATCCATTAAGCAGGGGGAATGCTGGTGTGGGGGGGGGGTTTGCTGTCACCGGTGAGCTACCGAAAGTTGGTCTTTGTGCCTCAGTCAGAAGGTGCCATAAATGCTGTTCCTAGCTGATTCCAAGTCTAAATGAGGAAACTTGTGCCAGAGGAATCAAACCCTCCCAATGCCTCACTCTGAAAGGCAGAGGAAGAGTCTGTGGGGTGGTTTGGGGGGCCTCAGGATTATAAGAGCATATTTAGCAACTGAGTGTCAGCTGTAAAATCACAGAATGTCCTGAGTTGGAAGGGACCCAGAAGGATCATGGAGTCCATCTCCTGGCCCTGCCCAGGACACCCCAACAATCCCACCCTGTACCTGAGAGCGTTATCCAAACACTTCTGGAGCTCTGGCAGCCTCGGGGCTGTGCCCATTCCTTGGCAGCCTGTTCAATGCCTGACCCCACCTCTAGGTGAAGAACCTTTTCCCAATATCCAGCCTAAACTTCTCCTGACACAACTTCATGCTGTTCCCTTGGGTCCTGTCACTGGTGACCAAAATACCCAGTGGTCCAGGAGTGTGCCAGTGAGGCTGGCATGGTGTGGCAGCACATGTGCTGCAGTGCCTGTGAGCATGGCTGGGACAGGCTGGAACGGGGCAGCCACTTGGTGAGAAAACACCCGCTGCTGCCTTGCCTGTATTTGATCCAGGTGACTTCAGTGTGGTTGATGCAGTGGCTCTGCAGGGGAAGCCGTGGAGGATTTTATTGGAATTTCTATTTATTGCATCATTAGCAGCAGTGGAAGGCTTTACTCTGTACCAACAGGCTCCTTTGGTTTATGAAGGGTGTGTAAATCCACTGCCGAGCTCCCGCAGTGCAGCAGAGCCTTCTGCCGGACCCCTGCAAATAAAACCCCAGGAGTGCCATTTGGGTTCATTACCTTGCCAAAGGAATGTGTGGAGGTTTGTATCAGAGTCCATGAATTAGGAAATATCAGCTATTTAGCATTGATGCTCTTGTTTATGTGTGCACAACCAAATTAGGCAACAGCCAGGGAGCAGCAAAAGCTGGTGGGCAGGAGGTTGGGGATGTCTGTGTGAACGTGTTCTTGTAGCAGGTACCTGGCTTCTGCCTCCTCCTTCTGCTGGATGAACAAACACCTCTGTCCTCTTGCTTATTCTCCCCTTTCAGGCTCTGAATTCAGAGCTGTTCTGCACCTCCACACTGTTGGTGACTGAGACAGGGACATCCGAGTTGAGATCAGAAGCCAGTTTTATTGAGTATACAAGGCATTTATATAGGGTTTTACTTGTATGGCACTTACATAAGGTTCTATTTTTGGTAACAATTTCCCATTGGTTATACATTCTTCATGGCAGCAGTTACCTGGTATCAAAGTTTCATAATTTATCTCTTGGTCACTTCTGCCCCAGGGAGTAGTTATTTGTGTCTCTCTCCCATGGTTTCTGTTTGATTAGGCCTAAGATACAAGGCTCCTTCATCAGTTTCATTGTGCTCTCTGTTTTATTCCCACACATTACTGGCTGTGCTTCAGCCCTGACTTTGCTTCTGCTGATGCAGGAAGAATGTGGAAGCAGGACCCTTTCCCCTGCTAGGCTGAATTAAACTCCTGCAAACTTATTCTTCTTGGGGAAATGAGCACCAAGGTCAAGCAGAAAAGTGTGAACTCTTAACAGGCAGTGAGAGAGCTGTATTTCTTAATAAAACTGTTTACAGCAGCTCCATGGAGGCTTAGATATTGGTATTTTTCAGAGTAATGGCTTCACTCAGGTGCTTGCGGCTCCGCTGTCCTGTCTGGAGGGTTGGGAGTTTGTTCTGCTTCTGAACTTTCCTCTTGTTCAGGGAGCGTGCAGGATGGAAAAAGTGCTCTGTTCCATGGTACCAGGAGCATTGTCAAGGGCAGGGATGGCAGTAACAGAGCCAGGTCTGGAGAGCAGACACAGGAGGAGATGGCTCAGCTCTTCCCCCTCTCCATCCCTTTAATTTATCAGACGTGTCCTTTTTCATGTCCTCTTAGCATTACTGATTCCTTTTCTGTAGGATTCCTTCCTGTCATTCCCTCACTGCACAGAATTTCAAAGTGTGGATCTGCTCAGAGCCTGCAGGAAGATATTTTCATTCGTGGGCTGAAGTTCAGGTGCAGCCATCTTTACATAACCCTTTTTTAAATCACTCGTTAAAGTGGAACAAGTGGCTGGTGATGGGAATGAATTTTTCCCCCTTGCAGGCAGCAGTGGCTTGCCAAGGTCAATGAAATCTCCAAAGCTTCTCTCCAACATCAGGTCTGCTGGGATTGCACTGCTGCTGACAGATGGACATTTTTAACCTGGCTGCTACATATTCACTTAGGCAGAGGGGAAGAAAGTGTGAACAAGGGAGAGTGTTTGGAAGATTGGATTTTTCTCATGTGAAAATAGCTCAGATTTCTTTATTAATTTTTAAGGTAAAGAGAAGCGATGCTGCAGGCTGGGTTTGGCATTTCTTCCTTCCCATTTTCATTCCTCCTGCTGTTAGCAGCTCTGAACATCTTCAGAGCTGTGTCTTTGAGTGGGCTTTACCAAATAATGCAGTAATAACATCTGGGGGCTCTTTGTAGGCTGTGTCCAGAGCACACTGAGCTTCATCTTGCAAAACCCAGCACTTTAGGTCTGTGTCCACAGAAGAAACCTTTCAGCGTAATTATCCCCCCCATTCAAAAATAAATTAGTATTTTAAATCTTCAATCTCCCCAAACAAAAAGCCTTTAGAAACTTTTGCCTTTCTTTTTTTTTCTGGCAGTAATTTGGTGCCTGTGCAAACACTTCAGCTTATTCACAAATACATTAAATTTTTTTGGATAGACGAGGTTGCTTGGATTTAGGGAGATATATAGTGTTTTCCCCTTTCTTTTTCTTCCTGTCATAGTTGTATATGCAACTTGATGAGAGATCCTGGCAGCCTCCTTCTCCAGAACAGTAAACAGAGCCAGTGCTGCAGTAGTTTGCAGATAAATAATGTATTACAGCCTGTCAAAGAAAGCTTTGAGCAAATATTACTTTAAAGGGTCATATATTATGAATCTGAATATTACCCTACAAATCATTATTTCCCAGACCTTTTTGATTCCTTATTATGCACAGAGCAGCTCTGGAAACAGGTCACCTTTTTAAACTACCCCTAAACCTGATAGAATTAGTATTAGCAATATTTCTTCCATGGATATTTATTTTAACTTGCAGAAAGAAGCTCAAAAATCATTCCTCAACACTTCTCTCCCCATCCAAAAGTCCTTGAAGATGTATTTCTCTTTGCTATCTCAATTAGGAATGTGGCACGCATACATTTATTTATTTAAGATCCTTGCTTTGAGATTGTAGGGAATACATTATCTGTTTGATTTGTTTTTAGGGGAAACCTTCCTAGAAATTTAAGAGGCTGCTAAAATACAGCTGGATATTTAGCTAATATGAGTGTTTGAAGAGGATAGGAAGTATATCCTTTTGGCATTGCTTTAGGAAAAATCTGAGCTGTGTTTTCATCCTGCTGGCTCCTGTTACAACTGGGTGTTTCTCTCCTGCACCGATGGGATTTGGTGGATCCTAAATGCTGTCTGTGCCAAGTGCCTGGAGGTTATTTTAGCCATTTTCCTCTTCAGCAAACAAAGGAGGAGACACAAGCCACCAGTGTGTGTCCAGCCCAAAAATGCCAGCTTAGGAAGGAGGGGTATCATCTGCAGGCATAATTTATCCCACTTTTCCATGGGAGGTTTTGACATCCACTCGTGGTTGTCTGGTGATGCTGAGCCCTCGCTGAGGGTTTTGGTGTCCCCTCCCCAGCTGCAGAGCTGGGGTTGCTCTCTTGGGCTCAGCTGGGTCTGGTGACAGCAATCACAAAATACTGCTCCTCCTTTTTAAAGCAGCTTTTTAAATTCCCATTCTCTGGTTGGAGAGGATTTTAGCACTGGAGTTTTAGGTAGAATCTTCTCCTGTTAATACTATTGATTATGACAGATTTATTGAGGAGGAAGGAGAGAATCAGCTGGGAGGAGAAACCTTTTCCTGAGAAGTGTTTGGTACCCAGACTTGGCCATTTTCTGAGGCCACTGGAGCTTCATTTCCCTCCCACTGGTGAGCTTTGCTGGCAGAAGGAGAGATGAAAGGAAACCATTGTCTACATTTAGGAACTTCCAGCAGGTTTTTTTGGGGTTTTTTTTTCCACCAGGATGTTTCTCGTGGTGGTATCTCTGAATTGGTTTGGGCTGGATGTTCCTCAGAGCCTGGGATTTGATTTCCTGCAGGGGAAGATGGATTGAGTTAGTGGAAGGAAAAAAAAAACTGAAGCAAGGAAGAAAAGATATTATGGCTCTCCTCTTTTATGATGGATCCTTGTATTGCCTTTCCATAAACTTGTGCAATTTAGGAGATGTAGAAGCAGGGAAAATTGCTTATTTGTCCTCTGTTCTCCTCCTGTGGAGAAAGCTTTTCTCTCAGAAGGAAGGAGAGTGGGGTTATTTGAACAAAACTGGTCATTTCATCTCACAGAGGAGCAGGAATATGCTCATCCTGTCAGGTTTGAGGGGGAGTTTGGGACTATTTAACACATGTTTAAGGTTATGGTTAATCTTTTAAATAACAAAAAAAACCAGGGAATACCCTGCTGTGTATTTGGACTGACAGCTGGGACTGGGCTAGCAAAGCTGGTGAAGTGAAGGGCTGCACCCCATTTCTTCTACCTTCTTCCCCTCCCATAGGATTCCAGAATGGCCTGGGTTGGAAGGGATCTTAAAGCTCATCTCATTCCACCACACTTTCCACCATCCCAGGCCGTTCCAAGCCCCATCCAACCTGGCCTTGGACACTTCCAGGGATCCAGGGGCAGCTACAGCTTCTCTGGGCACCCTGTGCCAGGGCCTGCCCACCCTCCCAGGGAACAATTTCTTTCTAATAGCCAATCTAAACCTCCTTTCTTTTAGTTTGAAGCTGTTCCCTCTTGTCCTGAACAGTTCCTGCTGAACTGTTCCATAAACGCCTTGGATTTCCTTTCACATCACGTTGGCTTTTAATGAATTTCAAAACACAGCTTTTTTTCTATTTCAAGCTAATTTCTTCAGCACCTCAGGTGTCCTGGCCTGCAGGAGGAAGACTGGCCAGCATTCTATCCCATTTTCCTTGCCTCGTGCAGATGCAGAATCCACTGCTGGCACCAAGTGGCTGCGAGTGGAAACTGCTCTGGAGGTGTTGGGCTTGCTGGATTTTGGGGCTGCAGTTTGGGCTGGGGTAGGATCCCCTCTGGATCATGCCAGGTGAGCGACTGCTTTGGCCCTGCTTTTCCTTCTTGAAGATCCATGAAAGGGAAAAAGGCTGTCAGAAGACTTGTTTGCCTGTAATAAATCCCAGTGTGCTGTGCCCTGCATCCCCTCCTTGTAGGGTTTGGGGTTCTTGCCCCTCCCCAATGAACAAAAAAATAACCTGTACAATATCATCCTGTGCATGGAGGCAAATAATCCTGATTACCTGGGAATGGGCACTATTTTTCCTGCTTTCTTCAAATACCCAGAGGATTTTAACACTTAACACTGTTTGTAGGCTGTGTATTGAAAGAAAAATTCCTATAGGCTTTGCACCTTCCTTCATTTCCAAGTGGTGACTTGTGTTTGGCTAGAAGATGTTCCAGAAGGTAGAGGAGCATGGATATGCCTCTGCTCCTGGCCAGGGGGGTGGGAAAGGGGGTGTCAGGAATAACTGGAGGTTTTCTTTCATCAAAAATCAATGGGTTTCCACTCACAAATCCTTTGAAGCCAAGTTTCTTTATGGATAAACAGAATCTCTGACATACCAGAAAAAAATAAGCAGAATTTCCCCCTGAAATTTCTCTTTAAATGACATGCCCTGCTTATCCCTTCTGTAATTAATTTAAAAGCATCTGACAGTAGCTTGGAGGTAAGATTTGAACTTTCTTTAGCCCTCACTGTGATGCTGTTGCTTTTTCTCAGTTCAGTGGTGGTTATATTGAAGTTTGGGAACTGGATGTGGACCAGCTCTCACTTCCCAGCCCTTTTCTGGGCTGACCTTTGCAATGAGCACCACTGTACATGACAGCAAATATCTGAGTGTTCTGGTTTAATGTTAGAGATGTTGATTTTAAAGTGAGATAAATAATAAGCAGCATAAATTCCATAGTTTCCAGGCTTTTTTCTATTTCTTGCAAATAGTTGTGTGGTGTATCAGTACAAAAATGAAGATGAAAACTATTTTAATAAGTATTGTAATTTTTCCTTTCTGTTTTTTTGGGTTTTTTTTTTTGCATCTGGTAGCACAAAACTGACCACAATCTGAAATGTTTAGTTCCAAAAAACCTGCAAGGAGCTGGTTCTTTATTCCTCCATCTGCAGGGAGCTGTGTTTGCTTGTGCTACCCCATGAAGCTGCCCAATGCTTGATCCTTAATGCAGTGCAGGGGGAGAGGGGGTTGATAGGATTTTAGACACCAACTTGAGATTTTCTAAGTGTAGTCACCACTTAGGAGGTTGATCTGAGATATTTGGACCCATTTCCTGGCCTTTAATTAAAGATGCTACCTAAAGCTCTGCTAAAACTTGGGGTACTTTAAGGCTGTTGGTAGAAAAGTGCTGGTTGGTGTCTCTGGGGATGAAATTAGGAATATTACAGCAGAAAAAAGCATCAGGGCTGCTTCTGAGGCAGCACTGACGGCAAATTTTTGTGTCCCAGGGGCATTTTCTTGGCATTCTTCAGGCATGGCAGAAATTACTACTTTTGCTTTTTAATGAGGAACATTCCCAAAAGATGAGTTTTCTCTCTCTTTTCCCCCAGCATAGGAGAATGGGAGAGGCCCATGTTTTGCATCATGAGTGATCTCCAAAGCCTGTATCAGATGACAGTAAAAATCACCATTTTTCCCCCAGAACTGTGTGGGCCACTCAGGTGAAAACACAGGGGGGTTGAAGAGCAGAATTTCTCCATTTGGGATCTGCCTCCTGCCAGAGTCACCCATACAAATCCCTCCAGCCTTGCTGCTTCACTTATCAGGAATCCCTTGGTTTCCCACTGGAAAAATCAACTAAAATCTGGTTGATATGGTGATAATTAAAAATTCATTAGCACTGAAGAGCAGCTGAGGCAGGAATGGTCAACTCAGCAGGCAGCAGAATGTCAATCACTGGTACCAAGTTGTTCCCCATGAGTTTAAAAATTAATTTTGTTGTTAAATGTCATCTTCTGACTTGTGATCAGGAGTGTCGGTCTTGTGTTTCCTGGTAAATTTGAAGGGATATATCCCAAATAAGGGATCCTGAATGCTGAGGTCTGCAAAGCTGGATGAAGTCTAATGTTGATGCTTGTAGATTCACAGAGGTGGAGGAAAAGGAAAGGATGAAATCCCCATTATTCAGTGAGCAAAGACCTGCTCCCACCCAGCACCTCCCCAAGCTGGGGAATGGCTCTTCCCTCCTTGCCTGCAGTGGAAGCCAGGAGACAAACTACTGCAGGAGAGATAGATTAGTGGAGAAAAACTTCCTCTGCACAAGGGCTTTTGAGAAGTTCTGCAGGGGCTTCACACAGCATTTGTAAGAGTCAGGGACTGGAAGGGTCTGAGGATGAGGAGAACTTGGAGAAGGTGAAGTCTGGAGACATCCCTGAACTTTCCCTTGCTGGGATACTGGTACAGGCCTTGGAGCAGGGAAGAGTAAGATGAGAAGACCTTTGCAAGACTTCTCATTGGTTTATTAACCACTGTCCCTGTTTAGAGCAACCATGGAACCACTCCTTAGCCCAGTCCTGTGGGATAAAATTGGGAGGGTGAGATACAAGGGCTTCTCCTAAGACCTGTCCATGGAATCGCACATGGGGAGAATGTGGAGAGACAGTCCTGGGGAAAGCAGACACTGAAACACATCAGGACTTCTTCACCAGTGTTTCCTGCAATATTAACTTTTATGGTGCCTTTTTTATGCTTCATACCTCAGGTGGAGCTTTCTGCTGCTCCTCATTTTCATCTCCCTGTTTGCCTTTGCCTTGCAGTTTGAGCGGCACGACCCGGTGGATGGGCGGATCACGGAGCGGCAGTTCGGGAGCATGCTGCTGGCATACAGCGGGGTGCAGTCCAAGAAGCTCACTGTCATGCTCAAACAGCTCAAGAAGCACTTCCAGGATGGAGAGGTCAGTGATGTTCTTGGAAAATTTGGGAAAATTTCTCAGCCCCAGGCTGGGCTGGGAGATGAGTTAAGTCAGTCCCAGTTTTCTTCGGAAAAGCATCCACTCCGTGTTAAGCCGTGGTGGAGAGAGGGAAGAGCTGGGAATGCAGGGGTTGGTGGCCAGTGCAGGCTGTAGGTTCATGCCTTATGAAAAGAGATGCTGTAATTCTAAAAATTCAATTTGCTGAATGGCACCCTGGGTCTGGAGCCAGAACAAACACTGAAGCCGTGCTCCCAGTTCCTGGCTCGACCTTGGATTCATTAGCTGCTGTGACCAGGCAGGTTATTATTTAGTTATTAACTTCTGGGAAAAATTACTCACAATTTACAGAGGAGTGAGTTTGCAGACCCTACACTCATTAATTCAGTGAGAGACCTTGGAATAAGATATCCATACCACAAGATGTGCTTTATCAGGTAAGGCAAGTATGGGCTGAGAAACTAGAATTTTACATCTGCTCCTATAATGAATGTTCTTTTATTAAGCCAGAATGTTCTTTTATTAACTGGAATATAAACAAACAATTCATCAGAGTGAGAATGGATGGAAAATCTTTGGCTGGCTGTTTTAGAGCTGCTTTCTTCTGACATCAGAACCGAAGTTTATTTCTTAACTGGTTGAGGTGCCAAGTGTGTTATAAAACACAAGTTTTGACCAGGTTCTGCTCATTTGTTTTTTTGTTCCTTAATGGGGTTCCTACATTAACAGAAATAATTTGATTTCTCCAGGAAAAAGTGCTTAAATACAATGTGTATCTAATAGAAAAGATCAGCTCTGGTTTTGAAGTTTGCAAATGGTTGATTCTTTCTCTGTAATTTTTGGGTTTATATATACATTTATTTATATGTATGTGTGTATAGATATTACTGAACAGTAGCTTGATGTGTGAGAAAAGAGGCAAAGGAATTTATTTTGGAAGGTTTCCTACAACAGATGTTTTCTTCCTTTTGTGTGTAAGCCAAGACCCTGACATCTGTGCCAAAGGAAGAACTTCTTGTTCTTACCTTACTCCTCATCCCCAAATCAACCAGATTGTCTTTCTATTTACAGCCAGCCAGATTCGGAGCAAATCTTTATCTTCCTTTTTTCCAAGGACTTTCAAGGAGAGGAAATGGGCAATAGGACAAAAAAAAAATTCCATTTGCAAGGAATAGAATTGGTGAAAAATTCACAATTCCTTACACTGGTGAGGATAAAATGCCCAGAAACTGTCCCAAACTCACCCAGCAAGGCTTTCCCCTGGAAGTACAGTTCTTTTGAGAGAGCTTTCTTATGGAATCTGCCAAACCTTGTCTTCCTTGTCTGATGCAATTACCTTGAGTGCACAAGGCAACCCTGGCAGCCTCCAAAACAACAAAACTCTGAGTTTAATCTAATCTTTAGCTGTTTTCCGACACTGTTATTCTGCATTCCTGCTTTTGGGAGTGATAAGTTTGCTTCTATTAACTGCCAATCTGCTTTCATTATTTTTATTTTTCTTGAGGAAAGATCCAATCTTACCCTGCATATAGGTGTACTTTGCTTATTCAGCAGAGCTGCCACATTCTGTTTTGTCTAACATGAGTGTCCTCCCCAAGTTGTACTTACACAGCTGATTTTCTCTTCGTAAGAGGAGCCTGAGTCATCAGCAATACTCACAAGCAAGGTATTATTTGGTTTTTGCCCCCCTAACTGCTAGAAAACCAAGCTGTCTCTTTAGAAACTAGTGATTCATGTCATCTACATGTGCTTTGGGGGCTGGCTGAGGTATTTTTCTGTGGAGATAGCAGGGGGTGGCAGCAAGGTGGAATTCCTGGCTGAACCTGGGTTCCCAAGTGAAAAGCCCTAATTTTTGCAGGAGATATTGGAGCTGTTGTGTTACAAGCAGGTAAGTGCTTCTGGAGTCTCCCTGCTTATGTTTTGTGAGGATTACTTGGATGATGAAGGGATTCATCTGATTGTGAATCGACAGCTGGAGCTACAAATGCCTTGAAATGGGTGATCATTCATCTGTTGACTTGCCTGAGGCTGTGCCAGTCTCTGATTTTTACTTTATTTTGGTAGCTGGAACAGAGTTAATGCTGATGCCATCCTCACCTATAGGGTTCCTCAAAAAAATATTAATTTTCATAACACTGATGGTATTTTGCTACAGACATTCAGTGGTTTTGTCCACATGAAAGCTACAATTTGTAGGATGCATGTGTGTCATACATGTGTGTCACTGAGTTTGTTTTTTCAACTGGTGAAAGGACCACAAAGGCCAGGTTGGATGGGGCTGGGAGCAACCTGGGATAGTGGAAGGTGTCCCTGCCCATGGCAGGGGGTGGAATGAGATGGGCTTTGAGGTCCCTTCCCACCCAAACCATTCCAGCATTCCAAACAAGAGTCCATTTTGCAAAGACAGCAGTGCTGCTTGGGCATCTGCCATTTTGGGAATCCCAGGAAAATACGAGGTCTGTGGCTCTTTGCTTAGAGCACTACAAACCTCAGATGTCCCACACAGAGCAGGCAGATGCTGACAATTCATCTTCTGCTGAAGAAGACAGCACAATGTCTTCTGCTGGCCTGGAAATGGCCACACACCTCGTGGTTCTCCAGGCTTTTCCACACTCTCAGTGCCCTGCTCCCAGGCAGGGAGGCATCATGATAATTGCAAAGATATTTTCTATTGTAGAACCGTTGTACAAAACAGAGGGATCTTTGCAGTGCTTCCTGCAGGAGTACCTGATTAATTGGATTATTTTTTTTCCTAGGACAATATTTGATTTAATTCTGCTGTACATCCTAGTGTTCCTTTCAGGAAGAGGAGCAGGCAAACATTCAAGGATAGCTCCCTGCAGAGTCACCAGGGATTTCTCTCTTCAGTCAGCTCTGTTGTCCACGTGTGCTCTCCCATTTTGCCATCTCATCCTTTTTGGCCCAGATCCATGAATCCAGGGCTGACAGAGCTGCTGTTGCATGTGCCAGTGCACACGTAGATCATCAATGCAGTGCCACATACTCACAGCAAAGATAAGAACAAGCTGCAAATGTCTGTATGGAAAGATTTAAAAATTTTCTTTCAAAGGATTGGTGGCTTCTTCCCTGATTAGAAGTTGCTTGAGCAGAGTTACAGCAGATTGTGAAAATTTATATTTGACAGTACATGCTGAACACATCCAGATCACAGAACTGTGCTGTTACGCAGTTAGGATTTTTAATATCTTGCTCTATCAATCTGTTGTGCCAGGCAGGATAGGAGGAGCCTGAACCTGAACTCCTGACAAGCTGATTTATGTCTCGCAGAGAGGGAGTCTGAGTGTTTATTACCGTGGTGATGATTCACCTCCTCCCTTGGCTCTGTGCTGTGGCTCTGCTGGAGGAGTTGGAGGCTCCAGCTCTTGTCCCAGCACTGCTGTGGTTGTGCTGGAGCTGAACAGGGTGATAAAATCAGGTGTAGTGTAACCAGGTGGGGTTCCCAGAGCTGTGCTCATCGGCACCACTTCTTCTGGGGAGCTCAGGATGTTTTTCCATGCCTATCCCAAAGCGTGGCTGTCGGCTCTCACCGAGCACATGCTCTTCTGGCCCAGGTAAGTGGAGCAGACAGGGATCCTGCCTCCAGCAGCAAAGCAGACTGGGACACTTCTGTGCTTTAGTGTCATCTTCTGCCACACTGGGTAAGATATGGGTGCCCCCAGGGGTCCCTGAATCCCTTGTGAGGGACCTTACAGTGCACAGACTGTTTGATATTATCACTGCAAGTGTGCAGGCTTCAAAAAAAATTATCAGTTCACCTGTTTGCAGTGGTCTCCTGCATCTCAACTACAGGCTTGTGGTGTGTCTGCTCACCTGGGAGATGGTTTTCAGTCCCTTCCCATTGTGGGACTGGGAAGGAAGCAGGAGGGGAACAGAAGTACAGGTCACAACCCACATCCTCAAGTGCTAAGGTTGAGTTTTTGGAGTGTGCAGATGAATTTCCTTCTGGCTACAGCTTCAGGCCAATGAGTCACTGTGTCATTTCCAGGCAGTGTCCGTGATCTCCTTTTCCCATCTCCACATGAGTGTCTTTTCTCTGTCCTAGGGGCTGACATTTGAGGAGGTGGAGAACTTCTTCACTTTTCTGAAGAATATAAATGACGTGGACACAGCTTTGAGCTTCTACCACATGGCTGGAGCTTCTCTTGATAAAGGTATTAAAACCTGGGGGATGTTCAGGTGCTGAAAGCCTGAGGGAGCACAACTCATTCCGTGTCTTTGGAGTTAGGAAGGTATCAGACAAGCCCAGGCTGACAGGTTAAAAATGTACCCAAATTGCAATTCCTCCCTGTAATGAGGTGCTTAGCTCGCTACATCCATGGATAAAGAGGGATTTCAGGTTTTATACTTCCACAGTTTTAGATACAGGGATAAAAAAGGGCTGACATGTGTAGCCTGAATGGATGAGGAAGCAGTGATTTCATGGTGGTACCTGCAGAAGGACCATTCTGCTGTGTGACCTAAGGAGTGTGCCACAGGCTCCAGATCCCAGGGACACCGGTGTTTCTTCTTCATCCCCATCTTCTGTATTGACCTTTTTTGTCAAAGGACTTCAAAAATGAGTGTAAAAAAATTCTTGCAGAGTTATCTTCTGTGGGTCTCTGATCCACATGGCAGAGGCACAGCAGCAGTGGGGCTGGTGGTGGGAACTGCATAACCCTTATTTTGTTTCAGCTTTGCTCAAAAATCATAGACTTTGCCTAGAAATAAGGGCTGGATGCTGCATTTCTGCCTGGAAATCCAAGCAGTGGCAAACATCTTCAGAGCTCCCCTCAGGGAGTGCTGGAGGGAAAGAGGGGGGAGCAATGGAACACCACTGAGCCCCAGACTGAGCATTAAAGTCTGTCCAAGATTCTGTTTCAGATAACCCACAGTCCAGAGGAGTGGGCTGAATAAAGCTCAGAGCTGGTGTTTCCTGGGGACCTTGGTAATAATGTGGTTTATTGATCAGACCAATCCATATCCTCCTCCTTCTCATCATGTTTCCTTTTCTGAGCTGGTCTGTTCTTAGATCTGACACACTGATGGAAAAAAAAATAAATATATTTTTCAAAAAACCCCAAAATATATTTCAAACCAAAGTCCCACTCTGCTGCCAGGATCTCTCACAAGTGTGTGCTTTTGTCTTTAGTTTTTTTTAAGAGGGGATTTTATTTTTTTAAACAGACTGAGAATATAAAAAAAAAGATGGCAAACTCATTAAAAGATTTTTAGGCTAAGTGGAAACTCTTGTTTGCTACAAAGTTAAAGCTGATTTATTTAGGCAGCTGCAGAATTAAACATTTTGGAAGTCAGCTATTCAAACTGCTGCTGTTGTGGGGAAATATTAGGGCATTAATAGGTTTTGGGGCAGTGGAATTACGGAGGGAAACAAACGTGTCACATCTCTGCTTGTGTGTGTCAGCAGCCCGTCTCATCTTAAATTTTTCTGGAGGAAATCATCTGTACTCTTTGGTTTAGATCATCATTACCTTAAGACTTAAGAGAACCTGACAGGATTTTCTTTCATTTAAAAGTAAAATGCCTAGTCTGGGTGTGCTGCTGCTGCTGCTGCTCTGAGCCCTTCCTCCAGCATCCCAGAGGAGGTAATAGCCCAGCAAATCAAATTTACTCAGTGCCCACAGGAAATTAGCATTTATCATGTTGTGGAATACACATTTTTGCAGAATTTAGGTCTGTGTGCAGTTGGTAAATCAGTGTGATTGCCGTTTAATTACGTGCCATTAATGAGCTGCTGCAGCCACTGAGCTGGGGGTGTTTGCCCCAGCTGGAGCAAGGGAACCTTCCTTGGGCAGGAATCAGATTTAAGTCAAGTAAACCATAAATAGAGTGTGCCCTCCCAAAAGTGAAGCTTTCACAAGGTTGCTGGGTACAAACTAACAAATGTAAAAATTCCACTGGGATGGGGACTAGGAAGAGGTTAGTATGTGTAATAATTTGCTGCTAACAAAGCAGCAAACGTTATTACGATTTTAGAAGGGTTGTTTAAAATTTCAGAGGGGAAAAAAATGGCTGGTACCAAACAGCCAGAGCTTGACAGGCTGTTTTCTGTGCTGAATTTAAGTCACTTCTTCTTCTAAAAAGGATCATAAACCTGTATTTTAATGACCCATTTAAAAACACCCAGATTATTTATTAGCCCATCTTTCATTTTCCCAGCAACATAATAGCTGTCATTCTCCTAAATCACAAACATTCCTTAGAAGACTTTCCCAGCCTGGGCTCACAGCTGGAAGCAGGACAGGAGCTGAATTTGGTGCTTATTCCCCTTTTAGGAGGGTGTGAATTGCACTTTTTCTGGCACTGTGTGCAGCCAGGTTTCTGCTGGTGGAAAGCCACGGGATAACTCCTTTGGGGTTTAGGGCAAGGCATGGATGGGCCAAAGCACGGGGAGGCAGCTGAGCCCACTGCTGATCCGTGGCTTGGAGCAGGGCTGGAGCCCCAGAGAGGTTCATGGAAAATCATTTTTTTTGAATGATGCTTCTTGAAACGGCTGCAGAGTCGACAGGGAGTTAGGAAGGAGGCAGAGGTGAGCTGGAATGCAGTCATGGAATTGCTGCTTGCTTTCCTTTGCCTTGGAGATGGATGGAAGAAGTTGCCCCCCCTGGAAGCACAGCTCAGATTGCTTCTCTGGAATAATGGCAGTGCTGGTAGTTGGGAGGGGAGGACTTGGGTCTCTGGAGACCCTCATATCCAACAGGATCTCCTGCAGCCACTCACCCTGGGCCACCTGCAGTCAGGTTTGGGATGTCTCCAAGGAATCTCCTTTCTTTCCATATTTCTGGCTGTAGATATTGCACAAACAGGGGGTTGGCACTGCCTTTGGTCTGGGACCTCTGCTTTTTTTCCTCCGATCTCTGTGACTTTCTGTTATGCTCCTTTGATGTCAAAACAGCTTCTGCTCAGCTGCAGGGCTGCAGCCTCATGGTTTGAGGAGACAAAGGAAAATGTGCTGTGCCTACAGGATTGCATAAGGCTTATCCAGCTCTTTCCTGGATGGGTGTTCCGGCACGTACTCATGCAAATGATTTGTAAAAAGTTCAATGGATTTTGGTAGCTATGCTGCCAGTGATAGCATCCAACATTTCCAGCTGGGAGCCTTGACATGAAACGTGTGCATCAACGTGAGACTGATTCCTGGGAGACCAAAACACGCGTGTCCTGCCTTTCCATCCTGGAATGGCCCAGGGCAGGGAGCTCTGCTCCCATCACCCCGAGTGCCATTTGGAAAACAAAGGCAGCAGCCCAGCTGTCCATTCTTTTGGCCACATGTGTGATTAATCTCAAGTTGGAAGGAAAAAGTGAAGTTTGCCATCTGGCGAGGCTCTCGCCTGGAGCGAAGCCCCGTTTGCAGACGCTCGGTGCGGCATTGCTCATGGTGCAGTTCTGGGAATCAGAGTGGAAAAAAAGGATAACTGTGTCAGACACTAAACTTGCATAAAATAACTCAGATGGCTCATTAAAAGAATCAGTGGGGCATACCAATGCATGAAATTTTAGAAGCTTTTCAAGACAGAAATGTAGAACTCATTTCTGATGGTATGAAATCCAGGAGAATTTTTATTCCAGAGTCCCAAACCTGGACAGGCTTTGTTTTAAGAGATGTTCCCCAGACAGCACCTATTTCATTTTGTGAAGTGGTTAAGAAACTCCAGCAGGTTTAAATTTTATTTGCCTCCCTGAGCTACCTTGTGGTCTGGAGCATGTGTGTGGAAGAGGAAAGTAGAGATGCTTTCCCTCTTCCTTTTGATTCCTTAAAAACCAGCACAGCCCTAACCAAGCACAGCACAGTCATGTGAAGTCATTTTGGCATCAAGCAAGAACGATGGGATGGAGCTGACACTTGTGCAGTTGGATTAATGAGAGAGGAAGCAGGAACTGGTGGCCATGAGTACAAGTTCCAGCTGGGAAAACTGTGGCAGTAAAAAATAAACAGGAGGAGAGGGATCAGGAGACTCCCTGCAGAGATGGAAGGAACAGGTAAAATCTCAGCAGAAAAACCTGACTTTAATGATTGAAGGAATTGGGACAAGGGGCAATGGTTACAAACTTAAAGGGGAGATTTTGATTTGGTGTTAGGGAGAAATTGTTCCCTGGGAGGGTGGGCAGGCCATGGCACAGGGTGCCCAGAGAAGCTGTGGCTGCCCCTGGATCCCTGGAAGTGCCCAAGGCCAGGTTGGATGAGGCTTGGAGCAGCCTGGGACAGTGGAAGGTGTCCCTGCCCATGGCAAGGGGTTGGAGTGATGTGATCCTTAATGCCCCTTCAAACTCAAACCATTCTGGAATTCTGTGATGTATAAAATTACTCTAACTTTTTTTTAACATGTCAGGCTACAGCCATAGGGTACCTAAGGCACCAGGAGGGGAGGGATGGCATCAAGGTGAAGCACCTGGAGAGAAGTTTTACATTTGCAACAAATGAAATGAAATTTGGTGTTGCTGTCTGAGGAAATACAGAGTAATAACTGCTGACTCATCACTCATGGAGAAAAGGAATTTCACTCAAAAAGAATAATTGTGTGGGAAAAGCAGGGTCCTACTTGAGATTTTATGTATTTTACATTATGTACATTGTGTCATTTCAATTTTCTCCTGCATTATTTAGTAGAAGGAGACGTTTTATGGGGAAAAGGACCTGAAGGTGGCTGTGAATTCCTCTCAGAAAACCCCAGATTTCACTCAGGGGAGCAGAAATGGGGTGGAAGGTATCAATAGTGTAAACATCCATTAAAAAAAAAATCCTATTAGAAATATTTTATGCAGTTTGTAATTAATCCAGTTACAGTATACATTGGATGATTAATTTTTCCTTTCTGACACATGTAACTCTCCAAAATTACTGAAGGACTGGGCGTGCAGAAACCCATAAAGATGCTGTGGAGGAAAGCAGAAGCTGTTTGTGGTTTCAGTCTGGTTTTGGGATGCACCACTTCCCTCTCTGCCCTTCCTCCAAAGCTAAACATTGATCCCAGTTGCTGTGAATAGCATTTCCTTGGGTCAGGCTTTCTAGGGAAGCAATTTAACTTCAAATACACTCACACCAGCCTAGCCAGGGGGCTTTGTTTTTCCCATTTGTGCAGCAAAATCAACTGCCTAACCCTTCCAGATTGATAGCTCCATGGATTGCCCTTTTCTAAAGGTGGGAATAAAATTCCTGCTTGGTTCTCTGCTGCCAATCTGGGGAGAAAAGGGAAATACTTCCTTACAACTCTTTATATTTTTGCAAGGTTAATCTGGTCTTCTCCCTGTGGGAAGGGGGGGTGGGTTCGTTCTGCAATTACTGGGTTGCAACAGGAAAAGCAGTTTTTGGAATTCCCAGCCTGCTGGGATTGTTGTCTGATAGAATATCATCCTTGGAATGCTGTCAGAAGGAGCTGCCTCATTGATCAAGCTTATTCCCAGCCTCTCTGAAGACACAAATGCCGTTTTCTGCAGAGGAGCAGGAGTGTCCTGCTGTGGCTGGCACATCCTGACCCCTGTGTGACCCTGTGCCCTCCCTGTGTTGCAGTGACCATGCAGCAGGTGGCCAGGACAGTGGCCAAGGTGGAGCTCTCGGACCACGTGTGCGATGTGGTGTTCGCGCTCTTCGACTGCGACGGTGAGCGACCACCCCGACCTCAGCCAGGCCGGGAGAGTCAATCCAGGGCAGGAAATCCAGGGCAGGAAATCCAGGGCAGGAAATCCAGGGCAGGAAATCCAGGGCAGGAAAAGGGCTTTTCTTGCCATGCTCTTTGTCTGTGGATCTGTGGTGATCCCCCTGCCTTTGTGGGAAGGGTATCCAATGGTCCCCACCCTGTGAGATGTGGGAGCACGGACGGGAGGGTTTGATGTGCACACTTTGCTCCTTTTTTGCCCCCACACAACTGCAGTTTGTTTAACAAAATGAACTGCTGTGCTGCAGTGTTGGAAAGGAGCCGGTCTGGGGCTTTATCTCCAAAGTCCTAGACAAATGTCAGCTTAATTTTTA
Source organism: Poecile atricapillus (assembly GCF_030490865.1). Lineage (NCBI taxonomy): Eukaryota > Metazoa > Chordata > Aves > Passeriformes > Paridae > Poecile > Poecile atricapillus. The sequence goes on from NC_081254.1 coordinate 5,625,125, forward strand.
ATGAATTAATAGCAGCTCTGTGCCCTGCTGGGAAGCTGGTGGCTTTGCAGAGAGTGTGAGTGCCCCGGGGTGATTGTTGTCACATTGAAGCACTCCTGGCTTGATTTAACAGGAATTACTGGAGTCTTTGCCAGGTGACAGCAATTCCAGCTTGGAAAAAAGGAAATTCTGCATTTGCCCAAAACAGCCAAGCCAAAATCAGAGTCCTGGCTGGCACCCTGCTTCTCCAGCACAGTCACCAGCATCTGGCAGCTCTGAGTGGCAGCACTGGTGCATAAATATGAACATTAAAAAAGTGTGTTTAATTATTTTATTCTTTCTTGTCCCTCTTGGTTTCAGCCCCACCCACTCCTTTGCACCTTTCTAAGGTCTCACCTCCTGTTTTATTTTCCTCTGTGCTTCAGTACCACTGTTCTGATACAAACTTCACACCAGATGATCAGCTGGAGATTCAAGTGAGCTGAAATGGATCCAAATGTTCACTGTTTGCCTTCTCTCAGAGGAGAATCTCCTAAATATTTTGATAGCAAATCCTCAGGGGGAAAGACTCTGTTTGCCCGAGGAGTCCCCCAAGGAAGAAACTAAGTAGAAAAGACAGCACAGACCTCTGATTATTATTATTGTTATTATTTTGTTGTTTTCATTCCATCAGTGTTTACAGACATTAAAAACCTGCAGCACTGGAGGGAATTTTGCTCACCCCTTGATAGTTTGCTGGAATTTTGCTGCTTAGTGGCTGCATTCTCCATAACCTCATTCATGAGATCAACAAATCTTCCCTTCTACTTCATTAGAAAAAATTCTGCACCCATAATTTCCTAAACCACTTAAAGTGTTTCCTGGGAGGACACGGACATTTGGTTTGCATTTTGCTTTTCTGCCTCCTGCAGGCATCCATAGGGTTGGGATTTAAAATCTGTGGCTCAGGAACCCTTGCTGAGCAGGTTATTTTGGGAGGTGGGAGCCAAACGTGGTCTCAGTTTCTGCAGGAAAGGACTCTCATGGCTGCTGCCCTTTAAAGTTACTTACATTTCAAGGAGATTGGTGGTGGGTCTCTGATTATTTCTCCTCTTTTTTTCAGGGAATGGCGAGCTGAGCAACAAGGAGTTTGTTGCCATCATGAAGCAGCGCCTGATGCGAGGCCTGGAGAAGCCCAAGGACATGGGCTTCACACGGCTGATGAGGGCCATGTGGAAGTGTGCCCAGGAGACAGCGTGGGACTTCACAGCTCCCAAGCAGCAGTAGAGGGGCTGGGAAGGAGCACCCCCATCCCCTGGCACAGCCCATGGGCACAGCAGGGTGGCACCAGGCTCTGGAGAGCCCAGGCTGTCTGTAACAGGAGGGTTTTGTCAATCCAAGTTAGAAATCCACGCCTGTTGTATTTGCTTGCTGCTGGCTCTCCTTAATATTCCTCTCTCTCAGGAATAAGGAAAGGACTTTTATTGCCACCACCTCTGCAGTGTGATGTGCCCTGCTCCAGAGCTGGACCCCAAATCACCTTTATTTAATGCTATGAAAAAGTGGCACGGGGGTTATTTTGATTCTCAGACTGCTCCTCGGAAAAGCCGGGCAATTCCTGCATTTCCTGGATCCCAGAACCAAGATTTCAGCCAGTCAAAAGCTCCATGCTGCACCTGCTGCAGGAGGGAAGCTAAAAGTAGTGGAGTAACTGGCTCTCCTGCCCTTCCTGCCTTGCACCAGCATCCTGCTGCAGGAGCTCCCTAATTGATTTCCCACATGGAGAGCCCTCTCCGTGGGGAATTGTACCGGGAAGGGGCTGACAGGCGTTGTTTGCCGGGTGCTGTCCTCTGTAAAATATCATGTAAAGATGTTGCTCACAGCAGCCTGGCTCTGTCTCTCCATTGCTCCAGATCCTCCCCCAAGGCTGGGGCTGAGGCACTGAAGATGGGGTGTTTTGGAAGGGGGGGGGGCAGGGAAAACTCCATGACTTTACAGAACTGGAAAGACGAAGGGGATAAATCACTCCTTCCTGCACAGGACATGGAACTGCTGGGGAGAGTCCAGAGGAAGCCACCAAGATGAGCAGAGGGATGGAGCAGTCCTGTTGTGAGGAAAAGCTGGGAGAATTGGGATTGTTCAGCCTGGAAAGAAACTCCAGGGTGACCTAATTGTGGCCTTCCAGTGCCTGAGGAGGTGACAAGAAACATGGGGAGGGAATATTGACAAGGGCCTCAAGTGCCAGGACAAAAGGGGAAATGGTTTCAAACTGCCAGAGGGCAGGGATAGATGGGATATTGGGAAGGAATTGTTCCCTGGGAGGGTGGGGATGCCCTGGCACAGGGTGCCCAGAGAAGCTGTGGCTGCCCCTGGATCCCTGGAAGTGTCCAAGGCCAGGTTGGATGGGGCTTGGAGCAGCCTGGGATAGTGGAAGGTGTCCCTGCCCATGGCAAGGGTGGGACTGGATGGGCTTTAAGGTCCCTTCCCACCCAAACCATTGTAGAATTCTGTGGTTCATACAGGAATATTGATCCTGATCACTCCAGCTACAGTCATCTTCCTCTCCTCCCTCATTTCCCAGGCACAGCCTGCTCCTTCGGGATGGTTTGGGTGTGGGTCACACACGTCACACACACCCCACAGACCAAGGTGGGAGTGCAGGTTTGACCCTTCCTGCAAGCAGCCGTTCTTCCCTCTCTCCTGCCTGCTCCCCACGGCCAGCCTCCAGGGATGTGTCACCTGAATTCTCTCGTTTGGATGAAGGTTCTTCCCGCCATCCCTGGTGCGACTGAATGTGAAACAGCCCCGAGCCGCCTCATCCCCCTTTAGCGTCTCCTTCAGGGCAGAGTCCCCGCAGCCAGGAGCTGTTTCAAAGGCAGGAAACTCGATAAGGAGGAGAGAGAATTCCTGAAGGGGTTAATCCTTCCCTTCCTAACCCCCTCCGAGAGCAGGGTCCGGGGCTGCCCTGGCGTCCTCTCCCCCCAAAATCCGCTCTCTCCCTGCGCCTTCCCTGCTCCCCAAAAATCCTCCATCGGCCCCGCCCGCCTGAGGGCAGTGTCCTGTGACGTCATCACTCTGCGCCCGGCCCCGCCTCTCCGCCCCCCCGCCCGGCCGCCGCCGCCATGGAGTCGAACCGGGACGAGGCGGAGCGGTGCATTGGTATCGCGCTGGCCGCCGCCAAGGCCAACCAGCCCGACAAGGCCCGCCGCTTCCTGGAGAAGGCGCAGCGCCTGTACCCCTCGCAGCGGGTCCGCGGTGAGCACCGGGCCGGGGGCGCGGCGGGGGGCCCGGGGGAGCGCGGCCTGCGCGGCCGCCGCCGGGCCTGACCTCTCACCCTCACCGCGCCTGCGCAGTGCGCGCGGGGCGCGCCGGGAAAGCGAGTTCCTCGGGGGTCCCGGGGGTGTCCCGGGTGCTCGGGCTGCGGGGCCGCCTGGGACCGGGCACCGATGGGCTGCGATCGGTGCCGTCTGCTCACGGCCTCTGTCTTTAGCGGGGGCTCCCAGTGAGGAGGGGGCCGGGAAGGGACGGGGGAGCGGCTCCGCGCTGCTGTGGGACCCCTGAGCCGCGGGCACAACACCCGCTGCTGGTGGAGCAGCGCTGAGGGGAGGGAAGGAGCTTGTCAAGGCCAGTGAGAAGTTCTCGGGGGGCTGCGAAAAGCCCTTCTCCTCCTCTTATTCCTCTTTTCCTATTCCTCTTATTCCTCTTTTCCTATTCCTCGTATTCCTCTTCTCCTTTTCCTATTACACTCCTTCTCCTATTCCTCGTCTTCCTCCTGTTCATCTCCTTCTCATAGTCCTCCTTTCCCACTTTTATTCCTCCATTTCTATTCCTGCTCTTCTTTTCCTTCTCCTATTCCTTCCCTCCTGTTTCTGTCCCTCTCCTGCTGTTCCTTTCCTCCTCCCGTTCCTCTCCTCTTCCTGTTTTTCTCCTCCTCTTATTTCTGTTCCTCTCCTCCTCCCCTTCCTCCCCTCCCTCTCCTTTTCCTCTCCTCCCCGTTCCTGCATTCCCCCTCGTATTCCTTCTCTCCTCCTATTCCTTCTCCTCCTGTTCTTCCTCATCTCTTCCTCTTATTTATCCTCTCCTCCTCATCCTTCCTCCTTTCCTTCTCTTGTTCCTCCTCCCATTCCTCCTCTCCTCTTCCTGTTCCTCCTGTTTTCATCGTATTCCTCCTCTCCCCCTCCTATTCCCCCTGTTTGCAGACAGACAGGCCGTGGCTGGGATCACACTCTCACATGTGTAACAAAATAATCCTCCTTGAAGACAGATTTATGTTCGTTTTCGTAATTTCCTGAAAGCTTTAATTAATATGGGAAGTGGGTTGTGAAAGCAGCCAAACACAATTATTTCCCTGTGTGTTCTTACATTGCAGAGTATTATGCAAAGGAAAAAAAAAAATATATATATATATATATTTTTTTTTTTAATTTTTTTTTCCACTTTGACCTCGTCTGAGTTTGGATTCTTTGGCTGAGCTTTGCATTTTGGCTGTCCCAAGGCTTCCTGTAATCCTCTTTTTGGTTGCACCAGGCCTCTTCCCGCTCCCTCAAACACAGCGTGTTGTACGTGTGGTGTGGATTTCCCCCCCTCCCTTTCCTCTGGAATTTATACTTTGGAGAAATTCCTGGGTAGGAAAAGTGACTTTTGGAGGAAAGCAGGGCAGGTTAATGTTAAACAACACAAGGTGCTAATCTGTGGCCAGACCCAACCAAGTTTCTCATCCAAGGAGCCTTTGCTCGCTGTCCTGCTGGGTCTGGAGTTGGGAAACGCTGCCAGAGATCCCACGGTGGTCACTGAGGAGCTCCTGGGAAATCTCTTTCCCAGGAGTCACCCGGCCTTTGGCAACACTCAGCGACGTGGCCCTTGCGCAGCCGATGCTGCAAACTCTGACCCTGGCTGGGCTTTTTGGGATCAGGGAAGGGTTTTGCAAGGGGATTGCAGCAAAAATCTCCTGTGTCAGGGCACGCTGGCAGAGGCAGTCACACGCTGGTCGGAAAAGTGGGAGCAGGGGAAAATTTATTGGAAGTTGGGCAAGCATTGGCTACTAATGGAGGAAAAGTGCTCCATGGCACGTGCTGGGGAGGAACTGAGTTGGCAGAACTGAAGCCTAATTGTGCACTCTCTGCTTCAGTAATCCCTGAATTTGTGCTGTGCTGGGGCTACACAGAGGATGCAAAAGCAACAGGTTTGGGGCTGTAGAGCAAAATGGGATTGACCTATTGTGGCCACCTGTGGATTTCTGTGGTTGGGTTTGGGAAATACACTTTGGGCAGCAGGGGAGGGGGGGATTCTGCCCCTCTGCCCCTGTGCTCAGGTGAGACCCCACCTGCAGAGCTGTCCCAGCCCCGGGGCCCAGCACAGGAGGGACCTGGAGCTGCTGGAGAGACTCCAGGGGAGGCCATGGAGTTGCTGAGGGGACTGGAGCACCTCTCCCTACAGAGCCAGGCTGGGAGAGCTGGGGCTGCTCAGCCTGGAGAAGGGAAGGGTGTGTGGAGACCTCACAGCTCCTTCCAGGGCCTGAAGGGGCTACAAGAAAATTTAAGAGAGATTTCATCAGGAACTGAGTGGCAGGACAAGGGGCAATGGCTTTACATTGCCAGGGGGCAGGGATAGATGGGATATTGGGAAGGAATTGTTCCCTGGGAGGGTGGGCAGGCCCTGGCACAGGCTGCCCAGAGAAGCTGTGGCTGTCCCTGGATCCCTGGGAATGTCCAAGGCCAGGTTGGACTTTGTGGCTTGGAGCCATAGTGAAAGGCTGCCCCATGGCAGGGGGTGAAGCTGGATGGGCTTTGAGATCTCTTCCAACCTGAACTGTTCTGAGATAAAAATCTCCTGGTAAGCTGTAGGGAACTAAGCCCAAAGCAGCAGGATGTGGGGAAGGTGGGTGAACAGCCTTGTGAGGTGAAATTTAAAATTACCTGGCAGATTGCTCCAGGTTTGGAAGAAGCAAAACCGAAGGCTATCCTTCAGTGAACACTGAAGCATTGGGAATATGAGGGAGGGAAGAATTTACTTTTCTAAAATAAATTATTTTAAAATTAGTGAAGCCCCCCAGCCCAAAAGCTCATCCAGTGGGTTACTGCTCCTTAGCCCACTGTCCTTTTCATCCCTCATCCTCTATTGGCTTTTGGATTACCGAGTGGATTTTTCTGCCCCCTCCAAGTGCTGGGGCCAGATAGGATATCTTGGCTCATCTCTTGGCCTGCAAGAGTTGTTTGCACTTGCCTAAAGAAGGTGATACCCCATAGTGCAAGGTCTGTAGTGTGCAATCCATGGGAGGAGGTGGAAGGTCCTTCCCAGTTCTAGGCTCTGGATAAAGGACTGCAAGCTCAGGATACTGGGGCCTGTGCAAATGTCCTTGGCTGGGTTTCACTGTGGCATGTGTGCCTGTTCTTCTTAATGGGGGTGAAGAAATCAGTCTGATGCTTGGTTTAAAAAGCAGTTTTAAAAGATGGTGCTATGCAGCTGCCAGGGAAATGCACGATGGAAAGATGCTTGGAGTCTCCCTCCATTGTGTCACCTGGATGCTTAGGCCAGGCCTGGATGTTTGTCCCCTCTTGGCTGGAGAGGATGGAAGACAGTGCCTGAGCCTTGCAAGGAGGAAAAGAAAAGGGCAGGTGAATTTGTGCACACCAGGAGAGGGAAGATGGTTTTCACAGCTGCTCTGAATCCGTAGGTAGCGACAGGAGAACAAAGCGCCCCTGTGACTCGTGTGAAGAGCTGGCAGCCAGCAGTGCTGCAGCTCTGTCCCCAAAAGAGGAGTGTCCCCGTGGGATTGGCAGCCCACAGAATTATTTTCTAAGCTCTCTAAAGATACGGCGTCGTCACATCACTTCCCCAGCACTGTAGGCTCTCAAAGGCAGGAGATAAAGAAGAATGATACGCTTTATAATGTGCTAGAGGACAAATTTGGACATGCTTTGCTGTCAAGGAGAGATGGAAGGGGAAAAAAGGACAGGGATACACTGCTTTATTAATCTGCTGCAGCTCCTGGACTGTCTGTCTGGGTGGTCCTGGGGTTTTTATGGATGTTGTGTGTGTTGGGAGAAGCAGAACATCTTCAGGAGTAGCCCTCATGCCTGGGTGAAAAGCAACAGGAGCTGAAAGATTGCATGGGAGGAAAGGTGAGGGTCTTCCTGGGGAAGGATGGGGGAGTCTTGGGAAGGTGGCAGAGATGAAGAGGAGTCTCTTCATGGGAGAGCTGGAGGGGCAGGCTGAGCTCGGTGCTTTCTTCTTTATATTTTTGTTTCTCTCCTTTCAGTTCTGCTCGAGTCACTCAACAAGAGCGAGCAGTCAGCCAATGGCCAATCCCAGTCCAGGGAATCCACAAACCCTCAGTTCAGGAAAATGAGCGGCGACTTCCCATCGGCCAACGGAGAGGCTGGGGGGGAGGCCCCCAAGGGCTACACTCAGGACCAGCTGGATGCAGTGAAGAGGTATTTGTTTGACTTTATCACTCAGGGGCATTTGTTTGACTTTATCACGTGGTACCCGTCTGCTTTTCACAGTATTTTAAAGATTTCAGCTTTGAACCATATGGAATAGTGTTAAGAACATGCCCAGGAGGATTTATAGCTCCAATCACCCTGGCAGGCAGCTGGGTTGGGTCTGCTCGTTTTCCAAACCCTGTTTCAAGCTTCCCTTTATTCCTTTCTCCCATTTGCCCATCCTGGAAGCTGAAGGACTGAACTGCAGGTGCAGTCACTTGGTAAACTTTGTTTAAGGTTATGGGCACGGCCTGAATTGTGCAAGAGCCGCTCCAAGGGCCTTGCAGGAATGTTTGCTACGTCATCCACTTTTCCAAAAACCCAGCCTGCCGGATTCTGTCTCATCACGTGAGAAGCAGAAGCCTTGGCTGGGCTGAGTGTGCCCAGGAAGAACAGGGCTGCACACCCTGGGCTGCTCCCTCTTTCCTTCTCTGCAATTCAGCTGATGCAAGTTTTAGATGTGGGAATTAGCTGAGGAGAGAGTGAGGTGGGGAAAGGCCAATGTCCTTCAGGTGCTGTAGTCCTTCCTAAACAGCCTCCAACACGTGCACATGATGAATGTGAAGTTTATTTGCCAATCACATTCCTGTGTGGGTCTGAGGAGGGGCCCTTCCACCTCCACTGGCCCGACTCGTTCTGTGCTGGTCCTGCCGGCACAGCCGGAGTGAGTCGGTGAAAACAACTGGGTCACCCTGTGAGGAGCAGGAGCTGAGTAATCCAGAGATCCCTGAGCAACATCCATCCAAATGATGCTGCCTGAAAAGTCTCTGAGCTGACAAGTATTCGAGACAAAGAGTCTCGAATTTTCACTCCTGGAACTCAGGGTCTCTGTTTGCTGCCCTCTCCCCTGGCAGGGTAAAGCAGTGCAAAGATTACTATGAAATTCTGGGAGTCAGCAGAGAATCTTCTGATGAGGATCTGAAAAAGGCCTACAGGAAACTGGCACTGAAGTTCCACCCGGACAAGAACCACGCACCGGGGGCCACGGAGGCCTTCAAAGGTAAAGCCAGCTCCAGATTTGTGGTTTGCCCCCAACTCTCACTGAGCTGGGCTTGTGAGAACCCTTAAAAACAACCCCACGAGTCAAGCAGAGTGAAATGAAGGTGCTCTTTGTGAAGCTGTCTCACTTCAGGGCTGGTCATGTCATGACCAAAGTATGAGCTTAAAATAATAAACACAGGTTGGTATGGGTAAGATTCACCTCTGTTGGCTGGGTGAGGAAAAGCCTTCCTTCTCTTTCTCCCAGCAGCCCTTCCCTGTGTGTTGCTCCAGCCTCCTGCCTCGCTGCTCAGGAGGGAATTCTGTCAGGATTAACCCAGTTAACTTGTGCAGCACCAGAGGTGGGTGCAGGGTTCACAAACCCCTCAGGAGAAACATTCCAGGAAACACCCGACCATTCGTGGATAGAAATCCCAAGAGGAAGTTTCTAGGGTGAAACTGAAGCAGCCACACAAGTGAGCCCAGCCAGGACTGAGAAAAGGAGCTCTAGTTCTGCAGCAAAGAGCTCAATTCTCAGAGCCTCTCTATAAATGCAACAGGGGTGTTTCCTGGGTAATAAGAGTAAGATACCTTGAAATTGGAGTTATTTTCCAAGAGAGATACTATTGCTTGGAACATATAATCCCATTTTCCCCTGCAAGTTGTGGAAGTTTGATTATTATCATTGAGCTAAACACAGAACTCCTGAGTGCCAGTCATACAGCACTGGTTTGGAAGCCATTTCAATAGTCTGATTTTGGCCACTTTTTAGAAAGAAATTCTTTACTCAAGACAGTGCTGAGGCTCTGGCACAGGCTGCCCAGAGAAGATGTGGTTGCCCAATCCCTGGAAGTTTTCTGGACCAGGTTGGACAGGACTTGGAGCAACCTGGGGTATTGGAAGGTGTTCCTGTCCATGGCAGGGGTTGGAGCAAGAGGGTCTTTAAGGCACCTTCCACCCCAAAGCAGCCTGATGGTGGGAGTGAAATGTGTGAGAGTTTTGCTGGAGCAGGGAGCAGTTCTGGCCTGATGTGGGTGTTCTGGTACAGTATTCAGGTGAGCTCCTCACAGACGCAAATTCAGCAGTAAAAGTCTTAGGTAAGGTTTGTTCAAGCCTTTTAAGACTTAAATCCTTCCCTGATAAGTGTTAGCAAATAGTGACTGACCCCCAGCTACTTGGGAGAGCCTGTGCTGGTGTGGGGGGCAGATGAAAGAGCATCTGCACACAGGTATCAGCTCTGTCTGTGCAGAGCTGCTGCTCCACAGCTCATCCTTGCATCCCTCAGTGGCCAAAGGCAGGTTTCCTCACCTATAATCTTGGATAATGATGTTTGCCCAAGGCTTTGGCAGGAGTTCCGTGCCAGAAGTGGAGCGTTAAGCAAAGTGCCCTTTATCCCCCTCTGCGGGGTTATCTCCTCCAGGCCTTGCCTCCATGGCTTCCTGTCCTTCAGCCCCTGAGCTGAGCTGAAGTCCACCTGTTTGGTTCCAGAGGGTGAAGGGAGAAACGTGCCCTGCTGTGAGGATATGAGTTAATTTTTCTTTACGTTGATGTATTAGCTGAAGTCTTGGCATTCGCCTTCCCGGTGACTGCTGATAAGGTGCTGCGCCTTGTGCTGAGCCCGTGTCTCAGTTTACAGTTCCAGCTGGCTGCAGGCTGTCTCATGGCAGATCTGCATCACTACCTGTCTGCTCTTGGAAAAAGCCTTGGCTACTTGGAGCTAAAAAAATGAGGCATTTCTTGGGCTTTGTCAGCACAAAGTCAGTGAACAAACCCTGAACCGCTCTGTTGTCATTGCTTCCCTTGTTCTTTCCAGCTGTGTGGTCGACACTCTCTGAGTCAGTCCTTGTCCACCAGCTTCCCTGCCTGGCTCTAGAAATGTTTGCTCTGGGTACACTAATTATAACCAAGAAGGAGGAGTGTATTGACATTACATCCTCTGCCCTCCAAATCTCCACTCGGAGAAGAAACCGTACACCCCCATCTGACCATGGGGAAAATGTTGAATCTTAGAGCTGATCTCCTCCAAAAGGGCCCATTATCCCCTTTTTCCCCCTTTTCCATCCCTTCTGCCCCTGCTTTTTACACACCAGGCAGCCACTGCCATGGGCATTTTGGGTCCTTGCAACACAGGGAGACCTGGGCTGGGTTGGTACAGAGAGCAGTGGGAAGCTGGAATGTGTGGAGAGGTGAGTACAGGAATAGGAAGATGACAGGCAGACATTTTGGGAAAAGGGCTCAAACTCCTGAGGCTGGAAGGAGAGGGACCCAGAGACCTGGCAGGGGTTTAGTTCCAGCCTCACAGGCACTGATTAACAGTCCTTGTAATTAATGCACTTTGCATGTGGCATCTGGAGGTACTGAAACTCATAGCTGATGGATGCAGCTTCTGGCTAATGTTTCCTTAGCAGCTTTTATGGAAAGTTTTAATGTCTCTTTCAGGGATTAAATTCTTGGCAGTTGTAGTTTTAGGCTCTGACACTGAGTTCCCTTAATGCCACTTTTGAATGAAAATTGTCAACTAAAATTTTATTTCCCTCCACAGCTGCCTACAGCTGAAGGGTTTCTCTGAGGACACGCACCAAATCTTTATCAGTCATATCATAACATCTTGATTTGAATTAATTAAGGAATTTTTCACTGACTGTGGTTTCCACCTGCCTGGATTTGCCTGAGACTCGTGCCTGGTACCTGTTGCAAAGACACGGATCTTTGCAACAGAAGGCCAAGAGCTGAGGCTCTTGGTTTGAAGGATGAGAAAGGCAAATCCTGGCAGTCTGTGGGAGAAAGGAGCTAACTGCTTCCTCGTTGTCCGTGCCGCAGCCATCGGGAACGCGTACGCGGTGCTGAGCAACCCGGAGAAGAGGAAGCAGTACGACCAGTTCGGAGACGAGAAACTCAACCCCGCCCGCCACGGACACAGCCACGCCGACTTCCACCGCGGCTTCGAGGCTGACATCTCCCCTGAGGACCTCTTCAACATGTTCTTCGGGGGTGGTTTTCCTTCTAGTAAGCACCTTCAGTCTTCAAATCTTCATTTCTTGTGGCATCCTTTTGGCGTTGGAAAGGCGCAGTTGGGGTTTATTGGGCTGTGCAAGGGTTGTTGGGCTTGCTGAGGGGGAGTTCTCCTTCACATGTGGCCTAAACACCTCGAGTTTCTTAAATTGTTCATCTTTGGAGAGCTCAGCAACCATCAGAGCTGGACTTCTTCCCAGCATCAGGTGTTTGTTTGCATGCTGGCAACATCAGCTGCTGTTAGGTTGGGTTGAATGCTTGAAGAAAAAGTGATCTGTTTTAAGGGTCGTTGTGAATATAATCCTGGTTTTCAGGAAGGCTTTTCTGCCTGGTGGTTTTGAAATTTAAATCTTCTTATCAGAGCAAACTGTGGTAACACCTGGGCCTTGTTCTTGATCTCTGTCTGCTCCACCACGCAGCTGGAATGGGTTCTCCAAGATCAGCGGCCACTTCCTTCTCTCCCCTGTGTTCCATAAAACAAAAAAAAGGAAAATAATATTTTACAGCATAATTTAGACCTTGTGAATTGAAAAATAAATCTGTATCCTGTCTGTCCACGGTGCTGATCACAGCTGAGGGAGCAGGAAAGAATCTGTTCCTTTACTTGCAGGAAAGACACAGATTCCATGTCAGGAGAAGGGTATTTTGGGAGACTTCTTTGTATTTGTTCCAGTCATATCTGACTGGAAGTGGACACAGGGCTTTTTGACCTCTGTGGACCAACTTGAAAAAAATAATTTGGTTTCAGTTAAGAAAATTCACTCTGGTAGCTCTTTCCTGACTGCAATCTAAGCACTAACACCCCAACACCGATGACTCAAAGGCATCTGGAAGCCTTTTGCAGCATTTGTGCTCTGCCTGGCAGAGAGGCCAAGCTGCTCCTGCAAAAACAGCATGTTGCTATTTTAGCTCAGCCTCTTTTTCCCTTTCCTCACTGTCCCGAGAGAATTGAGGGCTGGTGTCTCAGCCTGGCTCCCTTTGCAGCTGTAGCTTTGACATTTAAAACAAGACATGGAAGGGCTTTCTTTGCAGGGTGGGGAAAACCCCAGAATTATTTCTGTTTGTAACTGGTTTTCATTTATCCCATCAGAAAGGAGAAGGCCTGTGCAAGGTATTCTCTCTCTGTAGCTCACCCTGCTTTGGGCAGGAGGTTGAACCTCCTGAGGTCACTTCCAAGCTGAGTTTTCATACAATCCTGCAAAATCTTGCAGAAGAAACTCTGTGCCCACTCTGCACTCAAAGCACCTTAGGAATACTCCTGTTTCAGCCTGTGAGCAGGTGACACAGATCATGGCCACCTTTTGTGGTCCCTCCCTGGGCAGCCAGCAGCACCCTCCACACTGTGACTTCAGAATAAAGAGTTTTCTTCTTCCTTCAGGTAATGTTCACGTGTACAGCAATGGCAGGATGAGATACACCTACCACCAGAGGCAGGACCGGCGGGAGCACCAGGGGGACGTAAGTGGAAAAGGCACTGGGATCTGGGAGGCTGGAGGTTTTCCCAGCACATCACTGGGAGCTGGTTCCTGTGGCTGGCTTGTCCAGCAGTCCTGCCTGTTGCCACCCCCTCCAACAGAAAGCTGGAGTCGGGGTTATGGCTTTTGTCTGGGCAGAGCAAATTTTACTGTAAAAAAAATAAACAAGAATATCCTGAATATTTTTTTTTCTTAAGCTTAAAGGTGGAACTGAAGGGGGCTCAAGAGATGAGGGAGAGGGAGAATTACCTTCATCCATCCAGCACTGAAAAGGGGAGAAGGCCAGCCATAAAACCAATCCTGCTCACTAGTTTGCTCTGGAAATACAAACTGGCATGAGGCCTTTGGAATTCCCCTCCTGGCAGTCCCCTCTGCCCATTGTCACATCCAGAGAAGGGCCAGGGGGTTTGGACCTTTGGAGTCCCACTGTCCTGTGGGCTGCTGGGTTCTTTCTCCCAGCTGTTTTGGGTGAAAAGCAGGGGAGAGGAGGTTGTGTTGGAACACAGGGAGGGGGGGAGAGCAATGCTGTGGGATCCTTGTCCAGCTGTATGGGTGGCACTCCACTGTGTGTTTCTGTTCCCTCAGGGTGGCCTGGGGCTGTTTGTCCAGCTGATGCCCATCCTCATCCTGATCATCGTGTCTGCTCTCAGCCAGATGATGGTCTCCAGCCCACCCTACAGTTTGAGCCACAGGCTGTTAGTACCCATTCCTCTAAAACTTACCCACATGGGGAAGGGGTGGCTCTGGAGGGGTGTGGTGGGGCAGGGATCTTGCCTCTGTTCTTCCTGGCTTTCTTTGGGTTTGGTTTTTTTTTTTGCTTTATCTCCTGACCCCATTGCTCCTGCTGCCAGTGAAGTCTTTGTAGTTCTCAAACAGGTGTGAGATACAAGGTGCAGGGAAAGTTGGAGGGTGCTCACTTCCCTAATGGAGAGAGTTCCTTGGCAGGGACATCCTGCAGTCCATACCCACAGCTATGTCTGCTGTGGAAAGGGACAGACAGAATGGTTTGGGGAGGCTGAAGCCCAGTACCAAAATCTCATTTGGAACAAATTGAGGTATAGAGTTAGAGTGTGAAAAACAAAAGCCATGCTCTCCATGAAAGCCTTAGTACAACACAGCAGAGGAAGAGGATAAGGAATAAAAGACACTCCCAGAGAAATCCCCTGTTTCTGAACTCTCATCTTGCCATGAAGTAGCTTTGGCCAGACAATCAGGATGCGAAAGTGAAACTGCTGTGTTCTAGATCCCGTGGAAATGCCCCCATCTGCTCCTTCCAGTGACTAATGGAATGTGTCCTTATTCTTAGTCACTTTGCAGTGCTAACAAAGAGTGGGAAAACAGGCTTGATTTCTGTCTGCTTGCGTCATTCTTGGCAAAAGCTTAATGCATGTTCAGCGTGAGTTCCTTATGTGCTTTTAGAGAGGGCAGACCTGGTTGCAGCTTGGGCTTCCTGCCTATTTTCACAGGTAGCAATGTTTGCCATTGATCATAGAATCCCAGAAGGCTTTGGATTAGAAGGGACCTTAAAATTACCTTGTTCACCCCCCTGCTGTGGCCATGGACACCTCCCACTAGACCAGGTTGTTCCAAGCCCCATCTAACCTGGCCTTGAACAATTCCAGGGGAGCGGCATGATGTTAAATACTATAAAACACAGCTGAGCTCTCAGACTCAGAGTGAGGACTTTGACATTGGTGCTCGGGACCAAAAGATGGGATGGTTTTGGCACAGTTAAGGGTCATTCTGAGAGGGTGGGGGGTGTTGAGCTGTGATTTCCACAGCTGGTATTAGCATTGTAAAACTAAGCATTGTACACGTACACCAGTTGGGTTTGTACTGGTGAGGAGTTTGTGGGGTGAGAAGACACCAGAGGGAGGACAGCATTTGAGCAGGCAGGGATTTGCTTCCAACCTTGCCAGCTGCCAAAGGAAGTCATTCCTGAGCCCCAGATGTTTCTCTGCTGCTCCATTCCCTGTTCCCTGTGCTGTCCCTGTCTCTGCATGCTCAGGTAGCAGCAAGCAACCTGGTTTCCAAGCCTGGATTTGGACAGGGGTGGCAAATGAGCTTGTCCAGTCCTCCTCCAGCCTTCCCGAGCAGCCAGGGTGTTTGAGCTGGAATGAGGCGTTGCAGTGCCGGCAGGAGGAGCTGCTGGATCACTGACTGCCAGCTCCTCTGCCAGGAGGGAAGGGAAAGCTGTGCCTGAGCTCAGCTCAGCTTTGAACCTAGAGATTTAAATGCCACTTCTCTATAATGAAGCTGTCACTGAGGAGGGCAGAGTCCTAAAGAACCACTGTTACCTTTGTAAATCTCTTCCAGAAAGGATCTTCCTGCTGGAAGAGCTGCCTGGCTGTGGGCCTGATTGTTACTGTTCAGTAACACCTCATGGCATTGGCCTGACTTAATTGCATGTCTGACTGCAGGTGACAGGTTTCTTGTGCCCTGATTTTCATGCTTCACACCCCTGCCATTCCCAGTCCTTCTCCTGTGAGGGCACGCTCTGTAGTCCATCCAGGAGAGGAGTATGAACTTTGGGAGAGCTCAGGGCTCTGTCTGGCCAGGGAAAATAGTGAGCTTGGCTTTTTCCAGGCTGCACCTCTGCCTTGAGAAATCCCAGCAGAGCTCTGTGCTCCCATTCAGTCCATTCAGCCACCCAGCACTGAAACGTGCAGGAGTCTTGGGATCCCACCTGTAAACTCTGATAACAGACTGAAAGGTGAGCTGGATGAGTTAATGTTTATACCTGGCTCAAGAATCAGGCTGACTTTCTATGCAGCAGCAGCAGCAGCTGGTATTTATTACGGGGAACTTTGGGCACGTCTCCAGGTGGAGCAGTTCCTGGCAGATCCAGCATTTGGGCCCAGCACCTGTGTTACAGCTCACACACACACCCTAGGGAGGATCTCTAGGTTTGCTGGGGTGTCAGGGCAAGCAAGAGCAGGGCTTTGTCTGAAATGCAAATCCACAGGGACAGGGGAGGAAGAGATTTCCTTCTGGAAAGTGCTGATGCAGGCTGGGGCACAGAGCAGGTCCCACTTTGCGAGTGGAGGAAATCACACATTCAATAATTCAATGAAAATTCCAGGGAACGTTTTATTTTAAGTGGGTTTAGGCCCTGGGCAGTGTGTTGCAGTTATGTGTGTGTGTTCACAGCTCTGCCCACCTTGCTGGAGTCCTGGCAGCTTCTCTCTCCCAGTGTTGGTGGTTGGTTTCCAGCAGAAATGCTGCTCCCTCCCAAGCCTCCATTCCGGTGGCTGGTTAGGGGTGAGGGATGTTTCCCACCCTTTGGAATCACATCACCTGAACTGGGGGCTTTGCTGCACCCTTGAAACCCGTCCTGCACTGTTGTGCTCTTGTCCCTGCACCAGGTCTGTGGGTCACACACACAGGAGGGTCACAGAGCACTTGAAAGTCCCCTACTACGTGTCCGAGAACTTTGCCGAGGAGTACACGGGCACGAACCTGAAGAACGTGGAGCGGAGCGTGGAGGACGATTACATAGCAAACCTTCGGAATAACTGCTGGAGAGAGAAGCAGCAGAGTGAGTAGTGAGGGGGCAGGAGCTGCTCCATGGGGTGGCTTTGGAAAGGCCTTTGAGGACTAAGCTGTGCTAAAGTTACACTTTAACACGGTGCCAGCACATTTCCTGTGTTGTTGGCTTTGTTTTTTTTCAGTCTATGACTTCACGACAGGCCCGGTATGTGGGGGTTTTTTGTTTTGTTTTGCTTTTTAATGCTGCTGCAGAACTGGTCAGACAAGAGCTGTGCCCTGCCATGTCAGCAGGATACCTCTGATTTCCAGTGGAGGGGGAAGGTAGAACCTCTGGGATCTCTGATAGCCCTGGGTAATGTTTCAGTTGGTCGAGGACGGTGTTGTGAAGTCCGCTGCCCGCGGTGTCACGCATCCCACATCCCAGCCCTGCTCCGAGGGCTGTGGGGGCTGCCCAGGCAGGTGATCCAGGCAAATATCCTGGTGGCAGAGGGTCCAAGAGCGAGTCCAGGGCCAACCTGTGTGCTCGTGCTGCTGTGATGGTCACGGCTCTGGGAGCTGTGGCTGGGATAGGATTTCAGCTCTGGAATGTCGGAGGGGCTGTGATCCCTGGGTGCTGCCAAAGCACGGAGCCCTGCTGGGGTAAGCTTTGTGTGGGCTGCCCCATGCTCCTCCCGGCACCGGAGACGGGTTCCCTTGGCTTTTCCCGGGATGGATGAGCTGTCAGCAGCTCTTACGCCCATCCTGTCCTGAAGGGCGCGGGGAATTTCCTCATCCTTTACTTCACCTTGGAGGACTGGAGGTGCCTCCTGTTCCCAGCAGAGCCGTGGGGGGAAGCAGGGCCTGGCTGGGGAGTCTCTTGCAGAAGGCATTCCTGACGCTGGGCTTTTCCCTTTGCAGAGGAAGGCTTGTTGTACCGGGCACGCTACTTCGGGGACTCGGAGCTGTACCAGCGGGCACAGAAGATGGGCACCCCCAGCTGTAGCAGACTGTCAGACGTCCAGGCCTCCATGCACGGATAGTCCCAGCCCAAGTACGAGCCGGGAGCAGGGAACCCGTAGTGCTTTTATCACTGAAATCCCTGATTGAGACACAGACCTCCAGGAGTCTCCTCGGGGTGCACACGCCCAGGCCTCCCCTCCGACGAGCGCGCCCTCGTTAATCAGGAATCGATTGGGTTTAGTTTGCATGTCGGCACCCTCGGCTCTCTGCGGGTTCCCTCTTTTCTCTGGCCTCTAGGAGCAGGGCAGAATCCCTTGGTGAGGTTGGAAGTTCCTTACATGCCGTGGCACCCAGCCCCCACGTTTTAATGAACCCTTGTTTTTGGTTGCTTTGCTGCCTGTTTTACTGGGAAAGCTGTTATCCCTGGCACGTGAAGCAACACGGAGACAGGGAATGGAGTCCCGCCCAACAGATGTTCCTTGTCCCAGCTCCTGTTGTCTTCCCGTTCAAGGAGAGCAAAGCAAATGTTCCCAGCAGGTTGTAGAAGTGACTTACTGTGTTAAACTGGCAATCAGAGTAAGAGCAGCTGGGAGAGGGGGTGGATCTGGAAGATTTTGGGGTTGGAGAGCTTGGATTAAGGAGAGCCCGGATAACACATGTGAGACCGGATGTGCTGGGAGAGCTGCGCCAAAATAATGGGGAAAAAATGGCCACAGGCTTTGGAGTCCTTTTTCTGCATAAATTTTTGGGCTGATTTCACCTACCAGGTACTGCTGGGCTGGCTGAGAAGTGTGCAGATCCCACTACCCCAAAATTACCTGAACACAGGATTTCTGTGGAAAAACTCCTGGGTGAAGCTTATACCAGGTGTTGTGTGGAGACCATTTCGGCTCACAGAGACTCCTGAGGACACTGGCCATTAAGCTGCTTGATTTGCAATTTTGGGGGTTGTTTTCTGAAAGTGTGGCCTTTAAAGCAAATCCTCGGGGGCCCATTGGGATTTTTTTTTTTGGATCTGTTCTTATCTTGATCCTCCCTCTCTCTGGTTTGGATGACTGCGCCTCTTCTGGTGTTAATTACCTGCTTTTCTTTAATTCCCTCCCTGCACCCGTGGTCTGGAAAGAGCCTGGAAAAGCTGCTGCCTGTGCTGTGGGGTGGGGAAGGAAGGGGGAGTCACAGATTGTCCGGAGAGTGACGCCGCTGCTGCTTTTGTTCCCAGAGCGTTGAAATGCTGAAGACTTTCGGGGAAGTCGCTGAGCTGAGGTGACAGACTGACTTTGCTATTTAAAAAGAATCAAACCTTATCTTAAAAACAGAATTGGAGAATTAGCAACGCACAACTGCCCCTCTTTCTTCTCTCTGCCTCTCTCTGACGATCGCAGGCAGCGCTTGGGACAGGAAATCCAGCTCTCCATCTTCCTCCTCCCCTTCCAACACCCAGGATCCCACAAGGATCCCACAAGGATCCCACAGCACCTGGAACAGACACACAGAGTGTAAAATAACCCAAACTAACTACAGTGAAGCAGAAGGAGACCCTTCCCCGCTGCCAATGGAGAGACAAGTGGGACAATTTGTTGACAAAAGAAAACACTAAAGAAAAGAAAATATAATCTATTTAGCATTAATTTATAGCTGTATATATGTTGTACTTTTAAACTATGCAGGGGTTGGATGATTAAATTATTTTGGTTTCTGCCCTTTTTGGGGAGCAGGGCAGCGAGGGAGCCTCTTCCCAGGGCGTCTCTCTCTGCAGCACTTTCCTGCCTGGAAAACAGGAATCCCTTTGCCGTGCTTTGCTCCCGGGAGGACGTTCTGCAGACGGGGACGTCCGTGCACCTGCCCTTGGGGTTTTGATCAAAGCAGATCCCCAAAGTGCAGGGGGTCACAGGGAGCCCGTCCAGAGCCGTGGATTCGCAGCGTCGGCAGAAGCCGCGGGGTCAGCTGAGCGCCGGCGTCGCGCTCGGGCCGGGAAGGATTGTCCTGGATGGATTTTGCTCGTCAGTCTTTGGTTAATTTGTGCACGTAACTCCTTTTTCTGCCGAGTCCGCTCGAATTCTGCCTGGTAATCAGCGGAGAGAGGCCTTTCCATCGGCCTCACCCTTTGTTGGGAGGTTTTGTGCCTGTCCCAGGCTGGGGTTCCTCACCCACCGGCGCTCCCGGGTGCAGCCTGGCCCTGGCCTTCACACCCCACCTCCTGTTTCCCGGAGGACACCTGGAAAATGCCACAAATCCTGGAAAATACCGCAAATCCATAAGGAGCAAAGCGTTCCGTTGATTCTGTTGGAAGAAGTTCTGCTGGGGGAGATCAGGGGGTGTCTGATCTGCCCTCTGCTGCCCCTCCCACCACGGGCAGGACCGGTGTGAGGCTGCTCCAGGTGAGGAGCCATCTCTCAGGAGCAAAGCCAGCATGAGCAGAGCCACCTCCCATGGAATAAACTGGATTATTTTCATTTTTATCTTTTTTTTTTTTTCCTGCTCTTCAGCTCAATTGTGTCTAAAGACATTTCCAGTGAAAACCATCCCCTGGCACGGTCAGGGGAGTGAGCTGGGAGCACAGCAGCTCCCGGGTGGGCTGGCAGAGATGGTTTTATCCCGTTGTCCTTAGGAATCCACGCGCTCTGTCTCAGCTGTTTATTTACTTAGTGAAATCTCAGCCTCCCCTTGGCTGCAAGCCCTCTTATCCCACAGCCACCATGGCTTGGACCTGATTTTAAGGGGTTTTTATTATTTTTTTTCCTTTTTTTTTTTTTTTTTTTAATTTTTTAATCTTTCCTCCACCTTGGGAAGAAATTGGGTGGAAGTTGAGGATTGGAAATGGCGCTCGATAGAGGCACAGGGATGATGGGGACGGGGTTAAACCAAAATCCTGCTCACAGAAGGAGCTGGATGTGTTGCCCAAGGGCATTCCCTGCCCGGAGCCTGCCCACCAAAACCTTCAGGTTATTTTTCCTGGTCAATACTGATGGATCATAAGGGGGGAGAAGGCGTCGATCCCAGTGGATGCTCACAGAGGCTGTATCTCTCGATTTAGAGTTAATTATACAATTGTACATCTATAAATAAATGTTTATAATGTGAAAGGCTTCGGCTGGGTTGGTGTCCTGTGGATCCCTGCTCCAGCCAGCTTCTGTTCTGCTGGGATGTTCCCAGAAGGGTCCTCCTCCCGTCCCATTAGCCCCACATCCTCTGGCTGAGCTCTTTTGGGGGATTATTCTCATCCTCAGGATGGCACCAGCCTGGCAGCGTTATCCTGGCATTGGAAGGTGCCCTTGGGACACCATCCCTGTCAGGTGGGCAGGGAGTGCCTTGTTTTGGGGATGGATTTGGGATGGGTCTCTTTTCCTCACATCCCCCTCCCTGGGGCAGGATGAGGCTGGGGCAGGCTGGACCCCTCTGGCACCTCCCTCTTCCTCCCCAGGCCCATGCACCAAAGTGCTGGAAGCTTTGGGTGGGAATTTCCCCCTTTTCCTTTTTTTTTTCTCCCTTCTCTCAGAGGGCAAGAGTGGGAATTTCTCCCCTTTCCCTTTTTTTCCCCTCCTCTCAGAGGCCAAGGGTCACGTCCCTGCCATTTCCCCTCTGGCAGTGAGTCAGCCCTGCCAGCACAGGGCACATCCACAGCCCAGGTTTTGGGGTGGTTTTACTGCATTTTGGGTCATTCCCAGCCTGGAGCAATGGGAGACACTCTGGAATTTCTGGGTGTGCTGGTCCCTGCCCACTCACCAAAGGTGTGGGTGGTTTGAGCTGCCCATTAGCTCGTTAGCCCAAGCTTTTAATTGGAGCGTCTGCCAAAGGCAGGGAGGCATCAAAGGAAGGCAGGAGTTCCAGAGCATCCTCCTCTGGCAGGTAGGGAGCCAAGGGGACCCCTCTTCCCCCCATCATTATTTTTGGTAGCAAAAACACGAGGGTTTAGCATTATCCTGGCATTTAAATCCTCATTTGCCTTATTGCTGCTGATGCCCCCAAAAATCTCCCTTTCCTCTGCTGACACCTGGGATCCCTGGGCTGATGCTGGTGCCACAAATAGCTCCATTGACTCTTCCCAGGTCCCAAAATATCCCTTTGCCTAACCCCCTGCCCTGGGAGACATTTGATCCAGCCTCACTGGAAGCTTCTGCACCTTCCAGGGACCTTGAGACGCCCCCAAATTTCTCATGGAAAGGCCATTTTGCTATAAATAAAAGCAGTTTCACCTTCGCAGCTGGGGCTGTGTCTGGGGCGTTCCAGGGGCGTGGGGAAGGTTCTGCTGAGCACCCCCAGGACAGAGGCTGTGACATCGCTCTGTGTTGGCTTTTGGGAGTTTTGGTGGGGTTTTTATTGGTGTGATTAATTTTTTAAAAAATGGGATACGGAGCCAATCACCTTCCCTGAGAGTGGCTGGTGGGGGATGAGCAGGGGTCAGGCTGACAGCACAGACAGGGCCACCCCCTTAGGAGCTTGGTATTTAAAAATCCACGTCTTTCTGGAGCTATAAATACCACTCCCAGACTGAGGATGCCTCAGCAGGGCTGAGGGCACAGCCCCAGCTGAGCTGCTGCCGTAAATCTCCTGCTGTGCCCTGGGATCAACGCGTCGCTTCCAGCCTGGCCAAGGAACTCGGGCTTTGGAGCTCCCTTTCCACCCCTCTCAGTCCGTCCAGGGATGGGTTTGTGCTGGATGACCCCACAGGGGATGCCCCTCATGTGAAAGGGGGGTGCTGTAGCACGTGATCCTTTGAGAAATGCTCCAGACCCCAAAATTTGAGGGGAAATCCCTCCTCTGTGCGCGTGTGTAAAGGTGCATTTCCAGCACTGCTTGTTGCCCTGACTGCTCCAAGCTGGTATTTACACCAGGGAGCAATCTCTGCTCCCAACACTCCAGTTATGGGTCATTTGTGTCAGAAAGCAAGGTTTTTGTGGTGAAAATTCTCATCAAAAAGTCACTGTTTGTCCACAGTGATACAGTTTGTCCACAGGGGTATTGAAAAAATAAAAATAATAAAGAAATCAAACAACCCAAGGCTGAGCCAGAACAAGCTCGCATGTGAATGGAAATGGTTTTTCAGGCTGGTTTTATCCCCCCACACCTTCCACGGGCTCCTCGTTTGCCAAGCAGCTCAATTATCCTTGAGTGAAAGCCTCTTCCCCCAGGCTTCTAATTGCAGGTTTGGGTAATTGGCCTCAGCGTCGCGGAGTGTGTTTGGGGCTGGGGTGTGCTCCCCCCCAGCAGCTGTGACCCTCTTCCTGCTCAGTCCCACTTCGAGCCCGTTCTCCCGGGTTTCTGCCCAAATTCCCCACCCTGGCTGGGTGTTGGGGGCTCCTCGCTGGCCATGAGCGAGCCCGGGGCTGGCTCGGGGGGTCCTGACTCAGCCCCCCTGAGTCACAGCCCCGTGGCTCCCATTAGGAGTGGGCGCAGTGGGATTCCCCCCCATTCCCAAAAAACATCCAGCTCCCACCGCAGGGGCTGCCCTGCCAGGGAAAGGCTTCCCGAGGGTGCCCAGCAGGGAATTCTCAAACCAGTGGTTGCATCATCCCCCTCCCCCGAGCAGAGGTGACAACAGGGAGACGGCGGGTTATCATCAATCAAGACAAAGTTTTATTAGAAAAGTAAAAAAAAACCACCCGACACGATTGCATAGGAATTTTCGCACTTGAACATCAAGTGAGTGTAAAACTGTAACCAACGAAGTGCCCCCAGCGTGGCAGGGCCAGGGGTCCTGCCCTCCGGCCCCGCGGCACCTCCGGCGCCCCTCTCCCACCGCTCTCGTCATCAAGGACACAATTCCAGACCCCGGGAGTCGGCGCTGGGCTTTGCCTTTCATCCAGACGCCCCCTCCCACTGAGACCCCATTGATTACAATCCTGGTTTACAAAAAAAAAAAGGCCCCCATGATTGATCTGCCATCAGGAGACCAGCACCCCTCCAGCAGCCCCGCTGCCGCCTCCGGGAGCGCGGTCGCCGGGATCATCCCGCAATCATCGACGGCGTGAAGCGACCTCCGCCCGGCTCCCGGCTGCTCCACGCCAGGGACGTCCCGGCACGGGCAGGTCCCCGCGGGGACCTCGGCCTGCCCAAACTACTTCCACCTACAGCCCTACTCCAGCCTAACCTAATCTACAGCGGCTGCCAGGGGCCGCCACGCTCTGCCCGGCTCTTCCAAAGCACTTGGGAAGTGGCTCCTCCGGCCCGGCCCATCAGCACTCCTCGATGAGCAGCTGCTCGGAGCTGTACAGCTTCTTCTTCATCACCCTGAAGCCCGTGCTCAGCTTCAGCGGCGCGAAGGCCGGCCCCGAGGCGAAGAGTCCCTGGATCTTGGGCCAGAGGCGGGAGTCCAGCCGGAGCACCAGGGTGAGCTGGAAGGTGGGCACCACGCCGGGGTCGGCGGCGATGTGCCCCACGTCGTGGCAGGCCTTGCCGTGCTCCACGCACAGGTCCAGGAGGGCCCCGCGCAGCCCGCAGGGTTCGCTGCACGCCAGGCGCAGCAGCTCCGTCCGCACCTGCGCCTGCAGCTGGGCCGGCATCAGGAGCCGGGAGCAGCGCTTGGCGCCCAGCGGGGCCCGGCCCAGCGCGGCCTGCACCACGTCCAGCAGGTTGGCGCACAGCAGCTCGTCCTCGGGGTCGTGCAGCAGCTCCAGGTCCATGTCCGGCAGGGAGACCCCCTCGGCGTACTCGGCATCTGCGGAGGAGACAAAGGCGGGTCAGCGCCGGGGGTCCCATGGGTGTGGGAGACACCGATCCCGGGTTTTGGGGGTGTTAACAGGGGCTTGGCGCAGCACCACCGCCACCTCCTCCCGCCCAGGGGACCCCTCATCCATCTTCGGGCCCTTGAGGGGACCCGCACTCACCTCCCTCCGAGCCGGAGGCGCTGCCCAGAGACTCGCAGTCGGAGGTCTCCAGGCGGCCCCGCTCGCCGCCCGCCAGCCGCTCCCACAGCCCGGGCATGGCTCTGGACACGGGAGAACACGCACGGCCCCGGCTCCGCCGCCGCTCTGCCCGCACCACCCGCGCCCCACCCTTATATAGGCACGGCACGGCGGGCCACGCCCCTCTCCCCGCCTCCGCCAATGGGAGCGCGGGGCACGTCCGCGGCGTCTCTCCTGCCCGGTGACAGCGGTGAGGCCACGCCCCCTCCCGGGCCACGCCCCCTCCCGCTCAGGCCGCGGCCCCGGGCGCTGCAAACGGGACCCGGGGTTGCGTCAGGGCCGGGCCGGGCTCCGGGGAGCCCCGCACCCCCCGGGCCCGGACAGCACCCCCGAACACCCCCCCAGCACCCGGGATCACCCCCGCACCCCCGGGACCAGCGCACCGCTCGGGCACACGCGTCACGGTCCGGTGGGGAAGGGGACACCCGCCGTGTCCCCGCACCCTCCCTGGGCTGGGAAACCAGTGAGGGTTCCCTGAGGATTAGGGCTTGATCCGGGGGCTGTTCGCTGCTGGCACCGGCACTGCCGGCTCCTGCTGCCCCGCTCCAGGGACAGACCAAAGCGGGAGCCCACTCTCCGCGATGCCGGTGTCCCGGTTCCGTCACCGGGAAGGGATGGTGGAGTGAAAGTCGTGGATTGCCAAGGGGTGCGGGGCAGGGCACGGACAGATTGGGATGGGGTTTTGCTCAGTGCCAGGCTGGGGGTACATCCCTCTGCTTCCCCTGGTGTTCCCTACACGCGGGACGGGACACGGGCGAGCCCCCCGCCGGTCCCCGCGGCCGTGACCTTCCCAAAGGCAGAGCCTGAGGAGCGCAAGGAGCCCAACTGCAGATAAAGGGCTTTGTTTATCCTCCCGCTGCGCTGCCTGCCGCTTTATCGGGGGGGCTGAGCACGCTCCGAAGCCGGCCCGGGATCTATCTTGGCTCCTGTCCTTCCCGAGCCGAGATTGATAAGAGCCCGGCGATAAAAACACGGCGCAGAGCGCAGGGCAAGGCAGGAGCGAGGGTCCCGCACCCACTGCCTGCCACCTCCCAGCCAAAGGGGGGCAGAGGGTCTGCGCACCCCACCAGCAGCTCCGGCTGCTTTTTAGGGGTCAGAGCTGGGACCCATCCGCATTTTGGGAGTGGGAGTCCATGCTGGGGAAGCATCCCAGGGAACAGAGGAGATGTGTGGGGAGTTGGGAACAAGTCCTGGCTTGCGCCTGCGGCTTGCAGAGCCACTCCTCGGCTTTTTGGGATGAAAAATGAACAATCCCCCAACCCTAGCTGTTAAAAATATACCCCAATATTTGCACACTCAGCTGGATGGTGCTTGGGATCCTGTTTTTCACAAAATGTACCTGGTGGGTTATTTCTCCCCGCAGCCACCTAGTCATTGGTACGAACGTCGGCTGGGTGAAGCTGAAAATAGATGAGAATCTGCTGCTTTGGGGGGGTCAAAACAGGGGGAAGGCAGCAAATAAACAAAAAAGAGGTAAAGGACCACAGGGAAGGCGCCTTGCTAAAAATAAGCTGGAATTCTGGAGCCAAGCATAAATATTTTTCTTTCTTTGCCATAACATCTCCTGGTAGGCAGCGGAGCAAGCAGCTCTGGTGTGATGGCAAGTTTTAATGGGGAAATGTAGTTTTTGATCCACACAATAAAATAATCCAGCTGGGAGGGGAGGGGAGGCAATGTGGGGCTGGCAGCCCTTTCTGCTTCCCAAAAGAAGCTGAGATCCAGGCCACTCCTCTGCAGCAGGGCCTCCAGGAATGGTTTTGGGCTGGAAAGTAAAGTTTTAGCTACAGTGTTGGTAATCCCTGCACTTCCCCTCCCCTGGTCCTGCTGCTGGCAGTAAACCCAGCGTGGTTTCTGTGGATGAGCAGCGTCTTTCCCCCTGACCTGCTGTCCTTTCTGGGAGAGCAGACAGAGATTGAGGCTTTCTGGACAGTCTGTTCCCAGCCAGCTGTGCCTGTCCCCGTCTGTGATGAGATTGACTTGATCCTTCTGATTTCCAGCCCGGCTTTGCAAAGGGTTAAGCAGGAGCCGGGGAGGGGGAGCGGCTGGCACTGGGGAGGGTCCTTGGCTGGGCCCCTGCCCGGGATGTGCTGAGCTCAGCGCTTTTGCAGGCTGCAGGGGGAGGGGCTGAGAAGAAGGAGGAGGAGGAGGAAGAGGAGGAGGAGGAAGGGTGGAGATGTACTGAGGGGCTCAGCGAGTGCCCTGGCTCACGTCGGGTGCAAACTGTGCCCCGTTTATGGTGGGGAGCAAATTCCTGCCCCATGGGCTACTGCTATGGAGGGGTCCTTGGCTTCATGGGGGTTTTTCCCCCACCAGCTCTGTGGCCCAAAAAGTTGCTCTTAGGTAAATTGACACACTGTTTTGGCACAGACACCGGTGAGATCCTCTGTGTCCAAGTAACGGGGGGGCTGAGGCCATGTTTTTAACTGTGCCTGGTGGGGTGGGTGTCCTTCACACCCACCAGGTTGTGGCTGGGGGTGACAGGCACACGAGGGGTGACCCTGCATCTTCCGAGCCCGTGGCCAGCTCCGACAGGTGAGCTTTTGGCTGCGTGGGACGCGGTGGCAGGTCCCGGCGTGCTGCTGGCCGGGCAGGTCTGTGCCACAGCCAAACCTTCCGGGCCCGTCTCTCGGCCCCGGGACAAGCAGCTGCAGGAGCCGGGCGGAGGAAGGAGGAACGTGCATCCAGGAGGGCGGTGGACAGGTTTTGGCAGCTGAGATGCCGAGCGCCGGCTTGAGTGCTGGGGTCGGCGCCGTGCCGTTCGCAGGGCGCGGGCCGTGAAACTCATCTCCCCTCGGGTGTTTCTGGGGGGAAAGATGGCAGAGGGTGTTTCTGGGGGTGCTGCCCCGCACTGCTGCATCCTCGCTGTTGGGAGAGGCCCTCCCCGGCGGGCGGCCTGCCCGGGCAGCGAGGCGAACGCGTGCCTTGGCGCCGTGGCCGGCGATGGGGCCGCGGCCAGCGGCGAGAGGAGCCGGGGAGGGGAGGTGTGAGGGAGCCTTGTGCCGGTACATAACGTTCTGCTGCGAGCACCCACAGGAAAACCAACCAGCAGCCCTGAACGAGGCTCTTTGTTCGGCTCTTTTTTTTTCATTTTCCCTCCCCTCCCCGCATCAACTTTTTTTCTGGCAGCTGCCGGGCTCCCTCCCCCCTGCGCTCCAGCTGCAGGCTCCGAGCGGCCCCCGAGCTCCCGGGACCCCCGGGGCGACGGGGACGCGGTGCTTCCACACCCCCAAGGAGAAATACCCACCGCTGGCACAGCCCCGCTGATCTGCAAAGCAAATTCTGGGTTGGCTTGGGAATTTTCCAGCTGCCAGGGAAAACCTGGGTTTGGAGGAGGGGGAGCATGGAAGGTTTTTGCCCATACGGATGCCTCCAGTTCTCCCTGCCTTACATAAAGTGTTTACTGAGCGGGAGGAGGGAACGGCCAACAACATGTTTTTGCATTTGTAGTACTGTACAGGGTGAACTTTTCACTTCCTCTCAATGGCTCTCACACATGTGTCTATTTTGGTGCTGGGCACACATACAAACACACCATGTACAGCACAGAGCTGGGGACGTTCCCTGCTCCTGCTCTGTCCCAGCACAAGGAACTGCTGGAAAACAAGGAATGGGAGGAGGGCGAGGGGGATAAATCTCAGCCCCGCCGTGTTTTGGATCTGGACGGGGAAGTCTGGGCAATGCTTGGGCACTGCATCCCCTGGGCAGAGCTGCAGGCACCGAGCCCCTGGCATCCCAGGAGGGCTGGCAGGGTGGAAAAGTTTCCCAAGTTGAGCAGTGAAAAGGAAAAGCTCTTTCTGTGCCTCATTGTGCTGGGTCAGTAAGTTGGGAGGGACCGGGTGTGAGTGAGGGGGTTTGGGGGGGAATCTGCCGCTCCATTCCCAAACCCCACGATGATACGAGGTGAGGATTTTTGGCAGGTTTGGCCGAGGTAGATTTAGGTGGCCGGAGTAAGCGGGATTAAAAATAGATGCCACCAAGCAAACAAAAAAGCAGAGGGCTGAAGCGCTCCCTTCTTTCCCATCTGGGATGGAGTTTGAATCCCGCCTGCCGTCACGTTTGGAGCGCTCCTGGCCGCGGAGCCGCTGACTGTGCAGGAGGCCCCCGCAGAGCAGGGCCTGGCAGCCCTCCAAGGCTGGGGAGGAGGTTTTCCGGGCTGGGGCCGGGGCCGGGGCAGCCAGCGTGGGACAGTCTCAGCTGAGCTGCAGCCCTGTGTGAGAACGCCCCTGCGCCACTCCGGCAGCCGCGCGGTGAATTTCCACGGGGCTGGAATTGCGCTTCACCTGTGGATTGGGCAGCGTGGGGCTCTGGATTGCCCAGTGCTGACTCTGGCACTGGAATTGATTTATTAACAGCAACAAACACAGAAGGTGGCTGTATAACTTCCCCCCCTCAGTTTTAGCTAATTGCTGGTGATCTAAAATGGGAAGGGATCCCAGTTAATCTGTTTCAATGCACATGTGGCTGGGCTGAAATAGTAAAATATACAATCATCTCGTAAGTAAGATGTTGAAAATGGAAAAATTATGCATCTGGAGCAGTAAATCAAATAATTGCTTGCATACGGTGCTGCTCCTACCCCCTGCTGGCCAACAGAGCCATGGGGCGAAGGCTCTCATCCATGGAAAATCAACATGTTGAAACGGTTACGCCAGAACATGGAAATCCAGTTCCCCTCCAAGAACAGAAGTGAAGTACAACCAAAAAACAAGATTATTTAAATGGATGGTTTTAAGCCAGGGTCTTCTCCTCTGGCTGAGTTAAACCAGGATTAAAATCTGACTTAAGTCAAGCCACTTGGTTCCTCTCACACTGAACTTCAGTCTACCATTGTGACAGTCGATCTGCCTCTGAGCTTTGCTAAACCTCTGTAACTCCCAAACAGCTGATTGTTTCATCAGACCAGATAAAGAGTTTCAGAAAAAGAATTATTTTATTGTCAGAAATCTAACACAGAACAAAGAGAACAAAGTTTCAGGGTATTAAAGACAGAGCAGTGTCCCACCAGTGCTATCAGAGAAAGGGTGATGAAAAGGGAATGGCTTGGGCAATGGCCGAGGCACTGCTGGAGGAGGTGACACCGCTTGGCCCCTCACCTGACCCCAGGACAGTTTGTGTCCGTCCCCCAGAACGACGGCTGGGGCTGAGGAGTGCTTCTGGCGTTTGCTCCAGAGGGTTTCCCCGCTCACCCAGCGCTCCGGCTGCACTCCAGCGGGAACCTGGGCCGAGTTACAGGGTCGCCCTCCCCGCAGCCACACTGTCCGTGTGCCCTCCTCTGTAAACAATATGAGATTCTCCGAGGGCTGTACAGCTGATCCTGCCTTCTAAGTTACAGAAACCAAGCCCTGCCAGCCTGTAAGGACCTACAGAATCCCCTCACTTCCATTTATTGGCAGCTTTACGGGGGATCCCCACTCTCAAAAAAAACCAAAGCCCCATCCTGGCTGATGAAGCTGTCAGCATCTGATAAATGGGGGGGGTTTTGAAGCCAGGCCAGGGAATGTTTTTCTTCTGCTCCCTGACAGCAGCGATCCAGACACGCTCAGCCTGAGGAGGGAGTGAATCCCAGGAGCTGCTCTATTGGCTTGTACCTCCACTCATCTGCCTCCAGCTCTTCCACCAGACCGGCAAGTTTTTCCATCCTTGCGACTTGTTGATCTGCGAGGAGTTCAAAGGTAACTGCGGTTTGCAATGGCAGTGCAATTAAACCTTTCAATTACATGCAAATTCCCAGCTGTCAGTGGGGAGCAGGGCAGAATAAAACCCACGGAGCCCATTTGAATCCAAACCCACTCTGTGCAAACAGCGAGGAGAAAGCGGGGACAGGCTTTTCTGCCCCAGTGTGTGTTTACCCATCCCTGCCCGTGCCATGTACATTCAAGTCCTAACAGGGAAACATCAGGCCCATTAGTGTATAGGGGTGAAAACAGGATGAAGCTCATTTCATAAAGCATAAATATTTATAGTGCAGAAGAACAGAGAAGTTCAGAGAGGGCTTGGTCAGCCCACGGCAGAGCTGGGTGCAGCAGGAGGAACTGTGACTTTGACAAAGGTCCTTGGAGGAGGACCTGGATGTGTGTGGCAGAGAGGCTCTGCAACCAGAGCCTGCTAATGAGAGGAAGGTCCCCAGACAGCATCTTCCTCTCAGGTTTATTTATAACCAGTTGTGTGTTGGGCACACATTTGCAGTTAAATGTGCTGCAGTGGTGCAGAGATGGGAATATCCCTTCTCCCAGCTCTGCTGGAAGTCTTAACAGTGCTGTAAGCTCACTGCAGCCTCCTGGAGAGACGGCCCAGGGCTAGCAAGAGGCGCAACATAAACTGAGTGTGATTTATGCTGACTGCAGCAGTGGGTGCTTTTAAGAGGGGCTGTTCTCACTCCACCTCCTGCACCCTTTTGGGAACTGTCAAACAAACAAGCCAAAAATTGATGACCTCAATCTTTTTTTTTTTTTTTTTTTTTTTTAAGCCCTTCACCTTTCTTACAGGGAGAAAACAGGGAGGTGCACCACAGTTCCAAAGGCTTGTGTTTATCGGGGTGCCAGGCTGTGTAGCAGCCCCTGGTAGCTACAGCCACAGCAGAGCTGTGGAAACAATGGCTCTGGAGCTCAGCTTTGCTTTCTGGTGCAGAAATACAGGATCGGGGCCTTGCAAGCTGCTGCACGCCCCACCAACCGGAGTAGGACAGGAAACCTCTCCGCTCAGAGACAACAGGTGGAAGTACCAATCTGGCTGACAAGAGGCGGGGACCAGAAAGGATGTGACCCTCAAGCAGCAGACAGGATCTGCTGCTGGGCTCTGTGAGAACCAAAGCTGTGACGCAGCCAAGCCCATTGCTGGGTCACAGGCACCTGGGTGAGGGCAAAGGGCCCGGCAGGGAAGCAGAGGTTCAAACAGGATGTCAGGCTGTTCCCTGGGGAGGCAGGGAGTGGACTCAGCCCTGTCACGCCACGCCACGCCACGCCACGCCACGCCACGCCACGCCACGCGTGGCCACCTCCCTCCCGAGTGCCTCGGGAAACCTCACTTGACCCTGCCAGGGCCACAAGGGCTCAGCAGAGAAACAAAGGTGGAATGGAGCGTCTCTCTGCCCCAGGCCAGAGAGACAGTCAGCGCTGGGCCGAGATCAGAGCGTGGGCGTTTCCTGCCCAGAACCTCCTCCTCCTCCGGCCTCACCTTGCGCTGCCACACAGCCATGGAAAAACAAGCTTTGGGAGGCACAGCCCGTTCCCACCCAGCCTCTGTGGGCTCCCAGTGCTTTGCATAGGGCTTGCAAAAGGACTCAGTGGTGGCCTGACTTAGCATTCACTCTGCTTTCTTGTGGCTGGCACCCGAGAGCAGCTCAGGTTTTGCTCCCATCACCTTCCCCGAGCCACACACAGCCGGTGCTTGGTGCTTACCGTGCTTCACTTGTTTTAACGTCGATGCAACCTGAAAGCTGAACACAGACTCGCAGAGGAACCTCTCAGAGCCATCTGTAAACAGAAAAAGGAGATGGCTGAACCCCAGAGTTTGAGGCTGAGCAGCCTTCAGTGCCCCTGACCTCCTATTTTTCAGTTTGAGGTGCGGTTCCCCTTGCCTTGTTCCGACACTTTCCCCGGTGCTGAGTGCAGCCCCTGTGACTCTGCACAGGGCTTTGGCTGGTTCCTGATCCTAGGTGGAATTTTGTTACGTCCCCTCTGAGAAGCAATTTTAGTCCATTTTAAATAGAAGTTAAACAAAGGAGAAGTCAGGTAGTGTTATGGAAGTCTCTGACTCCCTCAGGGCTCAGACGCTTGTGTCCTTAGAATGCTTTAGGATTTCCCACGGGCTCAGACCATAACCCTACAGAGAGTTTCAAATAATGTGTATCCAAGTCAGTAACTGATCACACAAGTGACTCAGAAACAAAGCAATCTGGAAAACATGGCTAATCATGTACCAAGCACTGACATAGTTTATACTGCCTCCTTCTAAAAAACCCCCAAATACCTATGGGTTTATTTAGAAATAAGTGAGATAGTTAAAGTAGCAATAAAAATCAGGCAGTCAGTGTGAATTTCTGAAGAGGAAACTGCACAGGCACTGGTAGCTGCCTGATGAAAGGATGGGTGTATCACCTTTGGTGTCAGAAATTAAAAAGCCAAGCTAGAGCTTCCTGCAGCAGGGACAGTGTTTGGTTCTTCCTGCCACCCAGGAACTGCTGTGTTCCTGGTAAAGAGGACAGCCCAAAGGACAATCCATATAAAGCTCTGTGCCAGAACAATGTGGAGAGCAGTTTCAAAGACAAAACTCTGGAAAAATCTAATCCAAAGCTGAACCCCAGGGAAGAGCTGGAATTTCACCGTGCTCAGAACTTCCTCTCACAAGTGCTGCCCCAAATGCATCGTGGAGACATCAGCAATCATTTTTTCACGGAAAAATATTGGAAGGGGCTGTCCAGGTAGGTGGTGAAGTCACTGTCCCTGGAGGTGTGCAAGGAACAACTGGACGTGGCACTCAGTGCTCTGGTGCTGTTGATAAGGTGGGGATCGGCCACAGGATGGACTCAATGGTCTTGGAGGCCTTTTCCAACCGAAATGTTGGATTCTCTCCTCCAGCTCCCTGTCTGTCCTGCCGAGTGGCTGTCAGGAGGAACAGCTGTCTGTCTATTTGGTAACACAAAGTGCTTCATTACTTTAATTTGTTTTGAGGGCTCGTTAAGTTCTGTGAGCAAACCTTTAGTCATAATTACTTCAATAGCCTGGCATATGGGCTCTAATATGTAATAAAAACAACCCTTCAACGGCGCAGCCATCAGTTCCCAGCTGCCCTGTGCTGCCGTAGGGACACTCCAGCCTCGCTCCCAGCCATCCCACGGTGACAAGGGAAGTTCAAGGGGAGCAGACAGACTCTGGTTTAACCCTGTCACCCGGAGGACCTGCCCTTCCTCCCTCACCCAGGGCTTGCTGGGCTTCTCCTTCCTCAATCCCGACAAAGCCAGTGGCAAGAGCTTGGACATCCAGACGCAAGCTGGCAGGGAGACAAGCTGCCTCCTGGACTAACCCAGTCAAATCCAACCCAAACCATGAAAATTACTATTTCTGCCAAGAAAAATACTCCTGTCTCAGCTATCCTCGCAGTAATCCCTGCCTGACATCAAAGGATTAGCTAACAATGAGCAATTAACACAGTCATGTTCCCTTTCAGGTAGATGCTTCCTGGTCTGAAGTGTTGTCATGGAGCTAAAAAGCAGGTGACTGCCAGAAAAATCACTTCCTCATGAACAACTGGTGGGAAAGCTGGGACCAACCAAGCCCCGGTGCTTCCCTTCTACCTCCAGCTTTTGCCAGTGGGGTGTGAAGTTCAGCAGCTTGGAGGAGGAGCGGGGAAGGAGAAGAGCAGGAGCAATCACCTTCCAGCATCTCCCCGGCTCCTTTGGGATAAGTGAAGAGAGCTTTCCGGGGCGGCGCCAGGTCCGAAACGCTGAACCCCGACCCTGTCACGGAACTGCCACTGACTCCACCGGCCGAGGAGGACGAGGAGGAGGCTGCCATTGCACCCCGGCCCAGCCTGGGAGGACAAAGAGCAGAGCCTGAGTTAGGAAGGGCGTCTCTGAATTCCCTGGGGTGCAGAGCCAGCAGCGACGCGTCTCCGAGGATGGATGAAGGCAGTGAGGGGCAGGATGAAGTCACCTCCGCTGCCCCAGAGCATCCAGGGTGCTCTGTGTGTGTGGGAGAGCTGCCTGTGCCCACTGTGGGGATGGGCACAGAGCTGTCACACCCCAAAACTGAAGATAACCCCCGTTCCAGCCCCTCAGAATTCCCCTGGGAATTTATCCAGAGCGTGCACAAAAATAACAAGGTACAGGTTGCTGGCCTGAATTCACTAGCCTTTAGCTGCCCTGGCGCTTGTCCCGCTCCTCAGGGTCATAAAAGGCGGGGTTTCTTTCCTTTTCTTCCCCCATGTTTCCAGGAGCACAAACACAGAAGCTCTGCTGCCTCATAAAACCTGGAAGGTTGCAGGACTGCCAGTTCCAGCACTGCATCCTGCACGGAGCCACGCCGTGCCTAACTTGCAGCAGCTGCTTTCCACATCACTCCAGACGTGCTTTTGCCTTTTGAAACACTGTATTTGACTTAAACTGGCGATGCCTGAGGATCCATCTGCCTGTGCAGCACAATTCCAGCTGCCTCTTGTATGCTCTCGTCTCAGCCTTGTTTTTAAGAGGTACTGGGTTTGTCACGACACGGGACTTAAAACTCATCATGTCCCTCTCTGATATAAAAAAGGCGTCACTTGGCCTTTATCAGTGACAGCACTTGCTGTTCCTCCAAATACTTATAAGCACTTCCAAATGTTCCTGCCCATTTAATTCATTTCTGTTATCGTATTTAGTACACTTCTGCAGGCTCTGTAGAGTACACAGACAGCGCTCTTGGGAAGCACTCGAGCGTTTTGTGGAGAAAATGGGGTTTTAAAGCCTTAAAGCTTATCTTATTCCACCCCTTGCCATGGGCAGGGACACCTTCCACTATCCCAGGTCCAAGCCCTGTCCATCCTGGCCTGGGACACTTCCAGGGATCCAGGGGCAGCCACAGCTTCTGTGGACACCCTGTGCCCCTTCTCAGGGGCTCACAGGGAATAATTTCTTCACAATATCCCACCCAACCTCTGTCAGCGGGAAGCCGCTCCCTTTGTCCTGTTCCTCTCTCCCTTGTAAGATTCCCAAGAGTGCTCAAGGTTACTGTAACACAGAAAAAAGCGGCTCACAGGAGGCTGGGGGCTTACGGGCCATGAATAAAAATGCCTGCTTAAAACAAACTTTTATTTTTGCTATGCTACACCCAGCAACACCTCCCTCAGCAAACCCTCAGGGCTCAGCACCCTGCTCTCAAGGGAAGTGCGACGATTTGCGCTGAAACGATGCCAGCCGGGGCTCGCAGACCCGACAGATTCCTAAGTGTGGCTGCAGGGGGTTTATTTTAAACAAACACGGAGGAGAGGAGGCGGCAGGTCAGGGCGATGCCTGGGCCTGTTACAGGAACCTCCAGCCAACGCCTCAGGCACCTCACGAGCCGCCATCTTGGCGGGGGGGGAGCCCCACCGCCCGCGTTCCCGCCCCACCCGAGGCCACGCCCCCGCAGGCCACGCCCCGCAGCCGATGGCCACGCCCCATCACTGACCACGCCTCCGCCACCGCCCTCCCGCCCATGGCCCCTCCGAGTCGCTTCCCGGTGAGTGCGGAGCCCACGCGCCGCCGCGGCCTCCGCCCTCCCCGCGCGTTCATGCCGTCGCCCTTCACCTTCCGGGACGCCGCCGCCGCCGTCGCCTCCTCCCAGCGCTGCCGGGTCCCGTGCCGAACCCTCTCTCCTTCACCCGGGAGCCCGGACGGCTGCTTGGTGCGGGCGGCGCGCGTGGCCGCGCTCGCGGTGCATGATGGGGCGGGCGCGCGCCACTTCCGGCGGGACGCTGGGTGGGAGGGCGAGGGGAGGGGGAACAAAATGGCGGCAGCGGCGGAGGAGGGAACGGCAGCGCTTCACTGCTCCTGCCGCTTTCCCGCAGGGATGTGAACGTAAAGCTCAGGGGTTCCGTTGCTGCAGTACCCTCGGCGCCCCGGGAATTGGCGCCCTGCCGGTGCCGCCTTCCCCGGGTGGCCTGGAGTTGGTTCCCGCGGAGTTCCCCTCAGCCCCTCCGGATCCTGCTGTAAGGCTGCAAACCTCGCTGCGTTGTGCTTGCCGCTGTCGCTGCTCACTTTTCAGAAGTGTCAAGAAATTGTGATAGCAGTGTGTTAAAAGCATACACCTCCCCCAAAAGTCCTGCGTGGAAGCAAAAGCCCAGCGACTGATTTTTTCATACTTTTTGACGTCATTGTGCCCATTTTACCTCTGCACTTCTTCCCTTGAGCTACAAGAATTATTACCTATACCGAAGTGTAAGGTTTTTTAATCGTCCGTGTAAGTTCAGATGATTGTGAGTCATTTCAGAAGGTGGGGCTCAAACTGAGGGAAGAAGAATTAACCTTCACAATCCAATGCCACTCTGTAATAAATGCTGGTTGCTTCCGAGGCAAGCTCTTAATTTTTTCCTGTTCTGTTGCAGTGGACAGTTAAACCTTGTGACAAAGGTGAATTTTTTGGTGGAAACTGTGTTATGGTTTAAAATTGAGACAACCAATGTTAAGTTAACCCTGCCAGTGAATGCAGAAATTCGAGTGCTGAAGATGTGAAGTCTCTGACAGAACACTGCTGGCTCTTTGTTTCAGCACCATTAAATGTTCTCTACTCGAAATGTTTTTACCTCAGCACCAGCTAAAGCCCAAAGAAACAATGAAATGTCACACTGACTGAGGTTACAGTGAGTTTTAGCTGAAACCCTTGAGTTTCAGAGTTCCATACCTTACACTGCTTTAATTCCCTGTTTTCACACAATTGTGCTTTACGTACTTGTGACTTCTGATAAAATTGCTCTTTGATTGAGACAGGTAAATTTGGAGGAGGTGTTGCCTTTCTGAAGACTCTGCATGGAGGAGCTTTTAGCTCAAGGAGGGGAGGTTGAGATTGAATAGTAGAAAGAAATTGTTCTCCTCTGAGGGTGATGAGGCCCTGGCACAGGCTGCTCACAGAAGCTGTGGCTGCCCCATCAGAAAAACCTGGGATAGTGGAAGGTGTCCTTTGGATTGGAACAAGCTGAGCTTTAAGGTCCCTCCCAACCCAGTGTGCAGGGAGAGAGTGAAATTAGCTTTTCCTTGGCCTGAGTTAGCACAGCTGTTTTTGTTGTTGCAGTAGGAGGAGGAGCAGGATGGACGTGCTGCGGCCCCCCTTGATAAGGATCGGGGGGCGAGTGTACCGGAAAAATCTCATCCAAGAGCAAGCCTTCCCACACGAGGAGGAGGAGGACTTCTGTACAGGTAAGGAGTGATGCTCAGGAGGTGGAAACATCAACACTGGGGACCTAGGGATCTCTCAGTGTCATCTCTGATATCTTTGTGAGCACAGAGACCTGCCCGTGTGGCGGACTGAGGCGTTCAGGAGGGAGAAGAAGGCTTTGTGTTGGTCCCTGATGATCCTGCTGGCCAAAGTGGAAGCAGTTCCAGTTATCCCAAGTGGCTTGGCTGACTGTGCTGCTGACTGTGGAAGGTCTCGAGGAAAAGGGAAAAACCAGAATAGCTCTGTAGATCTGTTTTTCCCATGGTTTTTTCTGCTCCTCACCATCACTGTTTGCAGATATGGAAGCTGCTTGCTAAAGACCCTCTGTCCTTGCAATGTTTGTGCCTTTAAAAACTGGCCTCTTACAGTGCAGCTTTTGGAAGGTGTCACCTTTTTTGGGGACAAAATTCTTCATGTCCTGGTGTGTTTTGCTTTGTGTTTCTGCCTGTGTGTTTGCTGTAGTTGTGTGTGACTTGTTGTGGGCACAGAAAAGCTCCGGGGTTACTTTTCAGATGGGAGCATGGCAGTTGTGTCCTGTTTCTCCTCCCACCTTGCCTTTCAGTGGATTGCACTAAGCTTTAACAAGGTGCTTTCCACCCAAATTCATCCCTGTTTTTGTTGGAAAGGGAATAGGAAGCCTCTTTCAGGATGTTCTGTTTGATCCGTGCATGACCGAATGGCCTGCGGAAGAAAGGCACCTCTGTGGCTCTGAGGCTGTTTCTAAATCCCTGGCTTGAACCCTCGGACCAAAGCTATCCTCACCTTTTATCTGTGTTCTTCTGCAACCTTAAATTTCTGAATTGGCTGCCAGAAGAGAGCATTCCCACTGTGTGGGAATTGCACAAACTCCAGCTGAGAAAAAACCTGGGCTGTAACTACCTGCTTCCTGTGCCTCACAGCCGGCCGGATTTAGAAGCAGTCATTATGTGTTCCAGAGCTGGTAGTGAGGTGATAAATAAAAAGCAGTTATCCACAGCAGAGAGGAGCCCATTCCTTCCTTCATTTAACCTTGAAAGAAGTCTGGGAGGAGACTGTTGTCCTCCATAAAGCACTGCCCAACTTCGCAGAG
This sequence comes from Poecile atricapillus, assembly GCF_030490865.1. Lineage (NCBI taxonomy): Eukaryota > Metazoa > Chordata > Aves > Passeriformes > Paridae > Poecile > Poecile atricapillus. Next base: position 5,663,315 of record NC_081254.1, read on the forward strand.
GCTGTGCAGGGCCTGATGTGGTTTTCCCGGTAGGTCCCAGTGACTGCACGGACGAGCCCTGCGATGCCTTTGTGGTGGAGGAGACTGAGCGAGGCTTCCAGTGCCGGGTGGAGGCTCCCAGCCCCTTCTACAAGTGAGCCTGTGTGCTTTGCTTTGTTTGATTTGCCACCAGCTGGGGAAGAGGTTGAGCACGGAATATTTCTTTTCTGAGGTTGGGGTGAGCGCTGGATCTCTGGAATGTGCTCCCTGCTCTGGGTTTGAGTGTGGGGGAAGGGGAAATTGGCAAAGCCTTTCTAGTGTGGTTGGGCCTCACTTGACTCCTCACTGTCCCCTTGGAAGGGACAGCAGGTGGTGCTTGCTGGCTGGCAGGAGTCTTTGAGCATCTCTCCCCTTGAACATGAAAGCATCAAGGAGGGTGGGAGAAGGAAGGGGGGAGGAAAAACTGGAGCGAGCAGCCTGGCAGGGGGAGTTTGTGGAAGCTTTCAGAGAAACACACGACTGGAATTGGCTATTGAATGCAGTCCCTTGTTTACTGAGGAACCTGTAGTGTTCAAAGTTTTATCTAGTTTTTTTTGACAGTTTTATTAGTTGAATAGTTTTGCTGAAATACAGAGAAGGAAAACCAGTCCATTGTGTATTTGGATGCTGGCAAATGACTACCTTGAGCAAAGCAAAAAGCAGAAAAAGCCCTTATTTCTTCCTCAGCTGGGATAATGGGTAAAGAGATAACCCAGCTGATGGAGAGACTGTAGCAAGATGTGGTGGATCTACTAACTTATTTTAACTTAAACCAGTTGTAAGCCATAGCTCAGCATTGTCCCAGGCTGGACACATGTGAAGTCCTGGGAATCACCTCTGTGCCTGGGTGTGGTCCTGCACGTGGAGCTGGGTGTGTGCATCCCTCCAGCACAGAAGGTCTGGATCTGGACACAGGTGGTGGAGAGTGGCTCAGTGTCACTGTGTGAGGGAAACTCTTGCACTTTCTGCCTCCAGGTACATCATTGGGAAGAAAGGGGAAACCAAGAAGAGGCTAGAAACAGAGACTCGAACCTCCATCAGCATTCCCAAGCCTGGAGTGGAAGGAGAAATTGGTGAGTAGAATACACATAAAATGGATGTGCTTTTATCTGCTCTTGCACAAGCACAATTTAAGCAGGGAAGGGGTACAGGAGATGTTTTCCCTTTAATTCCTACTTCTGACACAGCACTGACTCGCGTTTTGGCCCTGGGAAAGTCACTTCACTTTTCTCCTGAGTTTATTTTTTATTGTTTATTGTCTATAAATCCGTATAAAACACTGTCAGGTGGTTGTTTTTTTTTTTGGAAAAAGTAATTTCTGGGCCTTAAATAACTGGCTTGAGAACTTGGGTCCTGAATGTGTTGTATTTTATTTTTAGTTTTGCTTTTCAAGCAGTATTCTATCAATAAGAAGCTGAACTAAGCATTCAGAGAAATACCTTATTTATCTGTGTGCAAAATAAACATCTGCACATGCTTTAATATGAGAAGGGTTGAGATGACATTCCTGACTTTCTGGTGCTGTCACTAGATGCCAACAGTGAGAGCAGGGCTTCTCGTACCATATGTTCCCTCTCATCACTTCCAGGGCTTTAAAAAGAAAGGAGACCTTGCTCATCAGGGCTGACCCATGTGGGTTCTGCCAGAGGGGGTATTTGGAGTGTTCCTTAGGGCACGTTCCAGAGATGACTGGCAGGGTGTGCAGGGATGTTTGTGACACAGCTGGGAGGAGGAAGTGCTGGGAGGATCCCACTGTGATGCTGCACGGGAACGCGGTGGTGCTTCTCGAGGAGTGGGTCTTGACTTCTCCCAGAGAACTCTGAAGGACTGTTAGGAAGCTTGAGAGATGTTGAAAACATGGGATAATAGGAAGCCAAGGAAATTTTGCTCCTTGCTGTTCTTTCCTTTTGAGCTCAAGTGTTCTCTGTTTGGTGCCTTGAAGTGCATGCACAAATCACATGGACCAGCTTGATCCTTGATGGATTTCCTTGGCATTTTCACTCTGCCTGTATGAAAACTTGAAATAATGCTCTAGAAATCTGAAGGGCCCCTGAACTGATGGGCTCTCAGTTACTGTTTTTTAGGCCCTCAGAGCTGACTTTCTGGACAGCAGAGGCATGCTTTTGATGGCATCATCCCGCTTTTGCTGAGGAAAGCATAGCCATGTCAGGCATTTTAAGTCAAGCGGGGCATCTGGCAGGTTTTTCAGTGGATGGCTGGGGGTTTTGATTCTGCTGCTTCCTCAGGAGGTTGGGACTAAAAGCAGAGAGTTTCAGGGAAGCAGAGAGGTGCTGCTGTGTTTCCCTGCAGTGATCACGGGGCAGCAGCGGAGCGGCGTCATCTCTGCCCGGACGCGGATCGATGTGCTCCTGGACAGCTTCCGCAAGAAGCAGCCCTTCACACACTTCCTGTCCTTTGCTCTCAACCAGCCTGCCATCCAGGAAAAGTTCCTGCAGTTCAAGGAGGAGGTGCTGGAGAAATGCTCAAAGGTAGGGATCCACGTGAGGATTAGAGTGCAGAGTGCTGTTTCATTTATTGAGAGAGCTCTTTGGTATTTTCCTTGCAGGCCATATTCTACTCTGTTTCCTAGGAATGCATTTTCAGTAGGCCTTTTACTTAGTGGATCTGCTGTGAATTTCTTGAGTGCTGTTGTGAAATTTTCTGAAAAGTGGAATGATTTACTTAGTGAATTGTTAGCAGAGATTTTTCTAGATGGGAGGATATCTAAGTTTGAAAAGAGGGTTGGGGTTTTTATTTTTAATAGGAAAGTCGCTAAATAATGTAGTGTGTCTGTCTACATTTTATATGATTTTTACATAACCATGAAACCAAGTAGGAATTTGCTGCTTCTTCTGTTTCACTTTTCTTTTGGCTCCTGACAGTGAAGGAAGATGGATATCATTGCCAGAGCTGAGCAAGAAATGACTTGGTAGCACATGCTATCCTGCAAATATCACCACTTTTCTTCTTCCCTGGGAGACTTTGTGCTGACAGCACTCCTACTTGCCTTCAGATCTTGGGTTGGGAGGAGCAGGAAATAGTTAGGCATAGGGAAATGAGGAAGAAAATGAAGAGAAAGCTCTGCATTCCCTGGTTTATTTTAGTGTGCTTCTGGTCTGACAGAAGTGGTGTGTCAGTGCACAGGGCTGGGCTGAGGAGAGGGAATGGTGCCACTAAATTGCCACGTCCTCTGTGTCTGCTGGAGGTCATCTCTAGGCAGGCAGAGGTCTCTCTCTGGCTGCTGCAGGTTGCATTGCAGACACATTGCAGGGCTCTGTGGGCTAATACTCTTCACTTTCATGTCCATCTCTTCTTCTGGTGCATTGCTAAAGGGAAAATACAATCTTGCAGATAGCACAGCTTAAGAAGTTTAGTTTCCTATGTCTTCATGTCATGGGTGTGTATTATCTTAAATCTGAGGAGATAGGAGTTCTTGCTCAAGTTCTCATGGTCCCTTGCACGTCCATTGTTTCATCTCCAAGAGCAGATCTGAGCTGTCTTTGCAGTCTTGTCTTTCCTGGCAGTCAGGATGTAAGCCCCTGTTCTCCCAGCTGCTTAATTCCCTGACATCTTAGGAGCTTCCTATCACCTGACATTAAATGCAACTGGAATTGGCCAACAGATCCAGGGACAAGCCAGTGCAGTGCCAGGAGAACCTTTCCCTAGGGCTAGGAGCACAATCTCTCCTCATTCGCCAGCAGCATTACCTTTATTAAAGCTCACCTTGATTAAAGGAATGCCCTGCAGGCAGGGGGATGGAAACATGAGCCTGGGAAGCTGTTGGCTGGACAGAGAGTTGGGGCCTTGGGCTGGCATCAGTGATGGCCTGGCTCCCTCTGTTGGTTTCTAGTTCCAGTCCTTGTGTAGGACATGCTGAAGGTACAGTGAGAGAAGCAGCTCTTTGAGGGGCTCTGTAGGGGCTGCTCGTGCCATTGGCTCTGGAGTGAGGCTGCTGCTTTTGGCATGGGGTTTCTCTTGCCCTTTAACCCCTTCTTCCTGGGCTTATGGCTGCTACAGTCCTTTCACTTGGCCTTCCCTGGAGATCTGGCCCTGCTCTGCCTGAAGACTTGGCATCCTGGACTCTATGTTTGATCCTTCTGCTCCTCTTCCTCCTCCTCTAGCTGTCTGCCAGCAGGTCCCATGGAGCTCTGTAGTCCCTCCCTATGGCCTTGCCTGCTGCAGTAACCTCAGTCTATCCCATAACACTTGCTGGCTTCTGGTTTCCAGGCTGCCCTGGTGTTGGCTGAGTCTTCTAAGGACCTTTCTAAGTCCTTTCAGTGTCACATTTCTATGATGTGTGTTTTATCCATCTTTGCAGGCAGTGCTGTTGTTTGCACTCTCCTCCAGTGTTTTTAATTCTGCAGCACAACAGACTCACACAGGACCAGCCCTACTCCTTGCAGAGCACTCATTTTTCCTGCCTTCTGGGTGGTTTGCATCTCTGCACCCTTCCATTGACCCAGTCTCCTCTGGTGATCCTACTTGCTCTCCAAACCCCTCCTAATCTTGTCTGTCACATTGTTTCTCTCTTGCTCACTCTTAAATGTCAGTTTGCATCTCTGGATGGGGGTTGTCTGCCATCCTCTTAAAAATGTGTTCACAGACTTTGTGCGTTCCCCAACTGTTGTCAGTCACATTTGGAAGGAGCTGCCTGGAACATCTGCAAACCTTCACACTCTCCTTGTCTCAGGAAACTGCAGCAATCCAGCTTTGGTCAGAAAAGTGCTGAGACCAGGTACTGGCCACGTTCATCTTCCTCCTCCTGCCTGATCTTCTCTCTATCCTGCAGTTTTTGTTCTGTGTCCTGGATAGCTCCAAGTCCTGTAAGGGCCTGAAATGTTCCTGGCACCGCTTACATCAGCTCCAGAGTTTCAATTTTCACTTTGAAACGTAGAACTCAGTAACAGGTATTCAGAGGGTTGCATATGTGTAGCCTAAGAATATATAGTGCTTTATTTTTCTGCCTTTCCTTCTCCTTGTATTAGCAAAAGGGTTTCCAGATATATTTATTGCTTCCTGTTAGCTGGAGGAGTACAGTGCAGCCCCGTGTGTCTCTCAATCACTCCTCCAGCCGGTAATGCCACTCTAATACCACTTTATCTCACAGCAGGGTCTGCTAGAAAGCACATCAGTAATGAAAAACAGTAATTCAAAACTGTGCCTCGCAGAGCAATAAAAGAGCTTATAGATTTGTCCAAAGCAATGGGATTTCTCGGAATACTTGAGGAAATCTGAATAGGTTTCAGTGACAGAAGTGGGGCGTTTCTCTGCCTGGTGCAAAACATTGCAGGATTGGGTAAACTTCAGCCTTTGAATGAGGGGCAATAATGGTAAGGAAGGGAAAGGACCAGGTGTGTGTGTGTTTGTATGTTGTGTGTGTGTGAGGATCTCTTCTGGCCATTGAGCATTTGTGAGGGTCTCTATTTCTCTCTGAAGCAGTTACCATGACAACCATTCATTTATATTTTATAGCATTATGTTGGTGGGTATATGCTTTCTAAGTTTTTTTTTGTGTGTGTGTGTGTCTTTAAAAGCTTTTAGAAGATAAACCCTGTGCTGAAATACAGAACACTTCAGGTGTTGTTCATGCTGTACAGGCAGGGCTGCCAGGCAAATGAAGCAGGGCTGGGGGGAGGCTCTTTTAGCTTAATTTAATCTAAATACAGGGACGTGGCTCACCTGGACAGGCTCATCAGTGCTGTGGTGCAGTGGGAGGTCCAGAGGACTGGATGACCTTGGAAGTCTCCTCTCACAGTCATGTAGGTGTCAGAGGAGAACTGAGACGTCTGTCTGAGCATGCAGGTGGAAAAGGGAAGAAAGAGACTTTGCAGTAACATTGCTGTGAAAAAATCAGAGTTGGGTCTTTGAGAGCTGTGCAAACGCAGCGTTTGCCGGCTGAAGGGGCTGCAGATGTAGCAGGGAAAAGAAACTGTAATATATGGCAACCTGTAAATATCAAACATTGCTAATGAGGCCTTGTATCTCCGAGCGGAAGGGACAGAAAGTGGGAGGGTTTTTTGAGCCTGTAGCTCTTCAGTCAATCCTGTGCAAATGCTGTTTTCCTGGCTCGCTCCTTTGTGGATCAGGGTGGCAGAGGGCACGTAGCTGGCACGCAGTATCCTGCTCTTAAGGAAAAAAAAATCCTGAAAAACATAAAGCTGTCTGTAAACATTGGGAGCTCTTAAAACAGCAGAGAGGACACAACCAGGGCAGAAGAGCTAAGGAGCTTGATCCCTTGCCTTTTCATGTAGAAGGGCTGAAGTGTGTTGTAGTTTATGGCTTCCCTACTACAGGGTCTTAGATTTGGAGGGACAGCGTGCTTGGGCTTTGCAAGGAGTTGGAGACCCCAGATCAAACATTCTCTTGTGGTTCTTCTAAAGAAGGAGAGCCAAAGTAGAAATCTTTGGTAGCAGGAGGGAGAAAAAACAACTGAGTGGAAATGAGTTGGGTTTTTTTGATCACGACAGGGTGGTGTTAGGGAGAGGCATAGGCTAAAAAGGACAGTCATCACATATGGACAGTGCACAAAAGGATTATTCTTCCTGCTTCTCAGTACGTCTTAAAGAGCCCAGGTTTGAATTTTTGGAGGGACAATAGGGCAGATTCCCATGAGGTGGCTCAGTGATTGCTGATCGCACATCATGATCTGGGATTAGAATAATTGAGTTCCAGCCTTTTTGCATCTTGGTGAGCAGTATCCAGCCAGGAAAGGCTGCTGAGACACTCTCAGGAACTCTGGCTGTTCCAGGGAGAGCCACCTCTGACGTAGCAATCTCTTTTATGTGTGGGAGAAGTGGGATCTGCCGGCCTGTGAAGGAGTAGGGAGTGTAAGCAGGGTTTTGAAGAGCTGCCTGAAATACTAGGGAGTAAACCAGGAGGATTATCTAGGTCTTGGCCTGCTTGCTGTGCACTGCTCTTGCCTGCTAAGCTCCCCAGCAGCAGTAACATGGCTCATGGAGGTGGCATGCCATCATTTGTCAACTCTCAGCACCTCAGCTCAGGTGTTGAAAACCTCGGGGGAAAATGCTGCTTTTGGGGCAGGGTCATGTTTACAGCACAAGTTGTGCTGGGGCAGAAAATGAGGGCAGGGCTTTGGCTTTCTGACCTGCAAAGGGCTGTGTTCCTGTACCTCATCTGTGCGCTCCGTGGGGGTGACCTCGGCCGGTTGTCTGTGGCAAGGTTAAATCAAACCTTCTCCCAGTTTCTGTTACCCAAGCTGTTGTTTTGTGATGGGCCAAATATTCTCTGACTGTGGATATCGCTGGAGAAAAAAGGCTGACGGAGAGAAATCGTGTCCTGTCATGCATGTGAACAGCAGCTTGAATTAAAGGAAGCCACAAAACTTTTACTGCAGGGAGGGGAAGGTAGGGAGAAGTGAGATGGGGCCAGCCCTGTTTTTTGCCAGGCTGTGGCTGCTGGAGCAAGGCCCTGACCTCTGTTTTGCAGGCTGCCTTGTCCTTAGTCCAGCCCATAAGCTGTGCTGTAAAGAAGGGTCTGCATGTGGTCATTAGGCATGAAAAATGCTGAGTGAGATGTGGGGCATTAAGCTCTTGACGGCCTGAGATACTGCAGCATTTAAACGTCTGAAAGGTTTTATTTCAAACTCTGGAGCACAGTAGGAACTTCAAAGCTATTGCTCTCAGCTGGTGCACTCTTTTCAGATGCAGAAAGGTTTCCATGGCCTGGCAGGTTGGCTTCTTCTGGAGTTAAAATTGGAGGTTATTTAATGCGCTGATGGGAAGTGGCCACTAAGTGGAAATAATTGTTTTAATATGGGTGTGTTAACCATCCCTGAGGTATTTTTATGAGTATCCTAGAACAGAATAGCATGTTTCTTAAAGCTGGATGCAACCACTGCTCCACCTGGGAACAGTTCCTCCCCAGCAACAACACACAGCTATTCTTATATAGGGAATTTAAACTTAATTCATCTCTGCAAACTATAGGGCATATGGGAAGAAGAAAAATATAATTATCAGAGCTGGTATTAGCTGTGCTTCTGTTGTGAGGTGCAACCTGTGTTTAGACAGGATTTAGAGACCATTTAGAGCTTGTCACTACAGCTGGTCTCAGCTTTATTGCACAAGAAATGGACTTAAGTTTTAAATCTGAGCTGGCTTGCGTTGAGTTCATTGCTGGCAGCAGATGCTGTGTTGGCAGCTGTGGAAGTCTCCTCCCAAAAAAAAACCCCATATGAGTGAGTGTTGCAGGTCCTGGGTCCTGAGTTACAGCCTGCTATAATGATTTTCCAGGCTGCTGTTCAGCAGCCCTGATGAAAAAGCAGGCAGGGGGCTGCGGTGGGACCGCACCTCACCTGCCAGGCTGAGCTTGCTTCCTCACAAGGCTTGAGAAATTTTCGACTTCGAGTCATTACCAACCTGACCAGAGATAAAAGGGTTGATGCCAGTGACTTGGTACCTGTTTTCTGTGCTCTTTATCCCTGTGGTGGAGCAGGGTGTGTGTGGATGAGCTAAGACACCTCTGTGTGATGGATTGATTTGTAGGATCACGGGGTCAGCAGCAGCCTGTTCCAGAACCCTGCAAAGCTTCACCTGACTCTTGGGACACTGGTGCTCCTGAACGAACAAGAGATCCAGAAAGCGTGTGACCTCCTGCAGCGATGCAAAGAGGACTTTGTGGAGTAAGTGGTGGGAAAGGGGTGTCATCACCAAGGCCTGCAGAGAGGGGAAAGCAGCATTCTGTCCTGACGAGGAACAGCAAAGAGAAGAGCAGCTCAGTAGTCTCTCTGAACTCTAGAAATTTTAAAAGAAGGCTGAAATGTTTCAAATGAGGCAGTAGAAATCACTGAGCAGCCACAGAGAGTCTTACTATAGGCTGAGCCGTCTATAGCTCAGCTCAGACCCTCGGCATTCCCTGAAAACCTGCTCTGCTCACTTCCCTTCCTCATGCACGTCCCCGTTCTTTGTGCGTGAGCAGTTTTAGCCGCTGTCCCCTGCCTGCTGCAGAGGGAGGGCTGAGCTCCCTTACCTTTGCACACTGCCTGCAGTGAGCTCTGGCACTTCCCTCCTGCCTCAGAGCAGATGCTGAGGTGTCCTTGACACGCGTTCCTGGACGAGGGGAGCCATCAGGAGCCTTGTGAGTAATCAGCCTGAAACGGTCCGTGCTGCTCTGGGAGCGCGGCTGCCTCGCTGCCTCTTAACACCGAGCTGCAGATGTTGGGGCTTTAGCTGCAAATGTGGTCCAGTGACACCGTAATTAGCTTATCTCTGGTCAGCTTAGTAATTGAAGATGGCCTGAGGGAGTGGTTTATTTATTTATTTCTGCAAAGCCTTTGCACACAGAGCACAGATCCTTTGCATTCATTTATTTGTTGCCTCGGTGCATGAAGAATTGGCCACGCTGTGCCAGCTAATATCTGTGGGAATTAATGCACAGCCAGAATTCATACCTCTGCCTTTAAAAGGATGGCTCCAGTTCAGCTGTTGAACAGAAATGCAAGTGTGTTTCCAGGGGGAGGCTCTGAATGCAATATTTGGAAAGTGCCAGCTTCCTCATAAGTGGATTGAACTGATGCCGAGAAAATCATTGCTCCCTATTTCCTTTAGTGAAGGGGGAATCAACACTTGAAGGTAACCTTTAGTTTATTTCCCCTTCCACACCCAAGTAAATATACTTGGAAAATTAATTAGTTTCCCTTCCACCTACATAAATCTGCATTAGCTTTCATTTCCTTTTCTAAAGTGCAGGCAGTGACCTGTGAAGGTAGCTGTGACCTTTTTGACCCCTTTTAAAATACATGACCTTTAGTGCTGTTAGTGTGATGTCCATAATAGTACATTTGTGCTGTTTCCCTCCCAGTAACTATACTGGGAAGGGAAATCACACTCTGCTTATTTCTCTTGGGAATCTTTGCTGAGAACCTCCAAAGCTGAACAGAAGCGAGCAAGGTCAGAGCAATGTCACACTCACCTTGCTAACTCAACTCGTGGTGTTTGTTACATCTGCCTGCCCAGACAATCCCTGTTCTTTCCACAAGCCTTGGTGTTAAAGGAGGCATCACTTACTCTCATCCCAGCCTCCTGGGATGCTCTGCTGGGAAAGGCAAGGAGGCGGCGTGTTGGGAAGCAGATACACTCTACAGAGCGTTTGCAGGTGTGGGAGTGCATATTATATCCTGCATGAAGAGCTGGAGCTGATTTTAACCCAGCTCTATTTACTGGTTGGATGTTGCACCCAGAGCTGTGTTCTGTATCGAGTACCTTTCCCAGCAAAAATCAGAGAGCTGGAGACTTTATGGTTGGTCTTTTCACAGGGAGGCAGAAGCCTCTCTGCAATGAGAACTTGAATCATTTACTTCTGGTGGGTTTTTTGGCATGTGGATGGAGATCGTCATGTTGAGGTGGCCTGTGACCACTGACAAGTTGACCTAGTGTGTGTCTGAAACACCAAATGTATGAATTTAAATTATTTTACCACGTGGGGTGATAAGGCAATAGCAGCCATCGCCTTTTGAGTTTTAGGAATTTGGGAGACTTTTTGAGTTTGGGTTTTTTCAGTGCAAACAAGCTGAAAAATAGGGGACAGAAAAGAGCTCCTGAGTGGAGTTCACTGCCCCATAGACTCTGTATAACATTTAAGTCCCACTTAACATGCAATTAGTCAAATTTTGCTGTCTCACTATGGCAAAAAGAGTATCTAATCTCATTCCCATAGCAAACCCAAATATTTGGTGTGTGCACGAAGAGCACTCTGTGTTGCATTTCAAGAGCTGGTGTGATGTTTTACTTTTTAACATTAGAGATTTCTTGGGTTTTAGCCAAATTACTGGAGGCCAGCCCCTGACTGTGGAGGTGGCAGGAGTGGAGTACATGAACGATGACCCTGCCATGACAGACGTCCTTTACGCCAAAGTCCACATGAAGGATGGCTCAGACAGGTGAGTTCCCCATGCTTCTGTCTTTCATTCCTCCCCAGAGTGCCAGGGAAACCCTCTGGAGCTGGTGGGTGCTGCTGGCAGTCCTCAGGCCAGCAGTCACAAAGATGAAGTCATCCTTGCTTCCTGAAGCTGTTAAGGCAGTGATGTGTTTGCTCTTTAAATCAGTCACTGGTGGTGCAGCTGAAGGATGTCGTTTGTTTCTGCAGCAGGCTGTCAGGTTGAATAATGGAGTCACGGCTCACACGGGGATAAGATGGCCAAGGAGATACTCCTGAGATGACTTAGAAGGCAGGGATGATTTGGCCTCTACTGTCTAGTTCCTCAACCTGCAATCCAGATTAATCTGGACAACCTGGTGTATTCTGCAGCACTTAATTATTCTTAAAAGCCAGTTAGCCCAGGAGGTCCTCAGAAGAGCATGACCTGATTACAGGGTTGGTTTGTGTGTCTGTAGCAGCCTGGAACGGGTGCTGGGTGTGAAATGTCTTTTGGAGCTGCTGCTGCAAAATCTTGAGGGCTGGTTGGTGACAGCTTGAGTGTTTGTGCTGCTCACCACTGTGGCTGATGGCTGCAGCTCTACAAACAGCACTGCCCAGGATGTGGCAGTGTCTGGACAACTTTCCTTCATCTTGTTTTTGGCAAAGACTACATCACCAGTGGCAGCACCATCTTTTCTCTTGGTGCTTTCTGGAAGAATGAGGAAACACAGATGGGGCTTAGAGCACCCTGATCTAGTGGAAGGTGTCTCTGCCCATGGCAGGGTTTGGCACCAGATGATCTTTAACACCTCTTCCAACACAAACCATTGTAGATTCTATGATTAACGTAAGAGCTGCTGTACTCTGTGCTGCTGGTTGCCAGAAATAGGGAAAGGGAGAAGCCAAAAGAGCTTTACCTCCTGTCTCTGAGCCTCAGCCTTCTCTTTGCCTGACAGCACTGCCCTTTTGTTGTCTGTTCCCGTTGCTAGAGGACAGCAGGAGCTAGCAGAGGAGCATGGAGCAGTGCAGCTGGAGGAGGGAGGCTGTGAGCAAGGACTGGCTCAGGGAAGAAGGGATATGTTCTGGCATATCCTTTCCCTGAGGGCTGAGGAGATGGAGGGGGGAGGCCCTGCTTAAAACCACACTTTGAAGGCTGTGTTGAAGTAAGAGATCGGAAGTGGGATAAGGAAATGAGTGGGAAAATGAAAAATGTAAGAACTGCTGAGAGGCAGTAGGAATGGAAGTATTTTCCTTTTCTTGGCTCTTCCACTTTGAAGTCTGTCCTACCCTGAAAGAGGTGAGATAAAAACAAATGGGGCGGGTAGAGAACCAGGGCAAGGCAGAGATCAGCCAGGAGACAGAGCACAGGGAGAAAGAGGGCAGAAGCACTTGGAAAGATGAGATGGAGACAGACACTGGATGACCCAAATGCCCTTCAGTAGGTTTTGTTGTAGAGAGCATCTAAAATATCAACTCTGGGAGCTGAGGTCTGGGTCTCTTCTCCCGAGTCTGGCTCTCTCTGAGGTGCAGTGCTTGCCAGTCTGGTTGCATCTGAAAATAAGTCTGTGGCCTGAGGAGCTGGGAGAGGAATGCTGTAGAGCATAAGCAGGGCCTCAGTTGACAGTGATGCCTCTGGGGACAGCTTGAATTGTTGGTACTTGCGCCGTGCTCTGTTTCAGATGCCAGCTGTATCCTGAGTGGTGAGAACCCACTTAGGCATAATGCTGGGGGAAGTGCTGATGTGCATCAGGGGTGGCAGAGCTGCTTTGGGCAGGGGAGAGAAGTGAGGTCTTCAAATCCACCTTGCCTTGAAACTGAAAACAGCACTCACCACCCCCCCAGGAAAGGACTGGTGTCTCCACTCTCCTTGACAGAGATCTGTTAGCTAAGGTTTTGACCAAAGCCAGACCTTGTGCTTAGCATGGCACCTGGAAACTCCTAGGCTTCTCTTCCACAGCATCTGTCTTACTTTTTGCATAGCAGCAGGCTCAGGGAGGGCCAAGTAATTTGAAGTTTCAATCCTTGGCTCAGGCTGGTCCTGCCCTCACCTGCAAATTAATTCACAGAATCACAGAATAGGCTGAGTTGGAAGGGACCAACTCCTCGCTCTGGCCAGGACACCCCAACAACACCACTCTATCCCTGAGAGTGTTGTCCAAATGCTCCTGGAGCTCTGGCAGCCTTGGGGCCAGTGACAATTCCCTGCTCAGTGCCCCACCACCATCTGGGTGAAGCACCTTCTCCTGATATCATTCATCTGGCATCTCTCCCCTTATATAGTTCCTTATCTATTAGCAAGCATCCAGAAAAATCACTTAGCTTTGCAGAGGGAGAAAAAAAATATATATTTTTGTGTTGATGGAGAGCAGCTTTTCATGCCTTTGAGATTCCAGCAGACACTGTGTTGGACTAGCAGTGATTATAAAGAGGGGACAAATGGTGATCTCTCCAGAAAACCCTGCTTTGTCTTCTGGCCTGGGACACAGATCATTGCAGAACAGCTCCTAGAACCTCTTGCCTGCTGAAACCTGCAGTGCCTTGCTTAGGGAAATGGGAAAGCAGTTTCTGAGCTGCAAGGCCAGTACTAGAGGAGAGTAGGAGCCACGTGGCTTCCTGTGCTGGATCAGACTGCTGCAGCCTGTGCTGGAGAGAGGTGTGTGCCTTCCTGTCTCATGCAAGATGTCCTGTTAGCTCTGTGTAGTTCCTGGCATGGCTGAGGGGTGGAGTTCCTTCCTGATCTTTGGATGATCTTGATCAGCTTAAGCTGTAAAGCAGGAGATTTGATTTATCCTGACTTAGCTTGCATAACTGCAGACAGAATTAGGGGTTGGCAAGCCCTTCTGCACATATAATGGCTCAGACTGAAAGAGGGATCATGCTCTGATGCCTCCCACATGGCAAATAATTTCCATTATAATTCATTCTAATTTGTTTTATTTCCTTGATTAACTTTATAATGTAATAAAGCACCATTTTCACTTGAGCTATTCTCTGTTAATTTGTTTTAGTATTGTCTGTAATGATATTCATTTAATCTTTGTCATTGCTAATTTTAAAAATCACTGAAGTAAAGCCAGAAAATAGTAGAAAGCCATGACAATTGGTCGTTTGAGAGTCTTGAAATGGTCACATGGGGGCTGGCAGCCCGTGAGGGGCAGTCCAAAGCCGGCAGTGGGGTCAGAGCTGGCATCCAGAGCGTGGCAGCCCCAGGCTCTGGGGATGGGCCACACTCTGCCACAGCTGAGACACCAACATGGAGCAACTCTCACGGAGCAGAAAGCTCTCTGATCCCTGGGACGTGCTGAGAGAAGCTCAGATTCTTCTGCATAGACTTAATACCCCCTGGCTTTTTTTGTTTTGGAGATGGGAAGCTCTCATTCTGGCATATCCTCGCTGCCTTTGGTAAGAATCAGGCATTGCAGAAATTTTTGTGGCACAGCAGCAGCCTGGAAGTTCCTTCAGCTCCTTAGACATGAGTACATTGCTCTGATCCCTGCTCCTGCTCTCTGTCCTAGGACGGGTCTGCCCTCAGATCCTGACAGTCAAGGCCAGACACAGAGGTGGGAATAAGTCCTTATTAAGGACTGGATTTTGCTTGCTCAGTAGCTCCAAAGCTGGACTGTTCACCAGAATGTGCTGACTGGGTTTGTGCACCCCCTGTCACCACGTTCTGGGCTCTCCCAGAAAGCAAGCCCAGTGACTGGGTTGCTTTTCTGGGACAGAGAGGATCCAGGCTGCAGCAATCCCTGAGCAGATCCTCGGGGAGTCAAGGTGCCCAAGCCCCTGCGGGTGTGCAGATTTTAGCATTTGCAAGGAGAGTCACATTGTGTTTCCTGGCAGTAGAAAGATGCATCCTTCAGCTCCCAGTAACATCTGTCACTGTGAGCAAGCTCTCTGCTGTGCTAAATCTGCCCTTCCTCGTGGAATATTTGCAGCAGAAGCGATCACAGAGGAAGCTTTGCGCAACAGTCAGAACTTTTTGCATTAGAGCTGAATCCTGATGCCTCTGCTCGCTTTCCATCAGGGACTAGCTAGCTCCCTTTCCTGTGTGCATGCAGAGACTTCATTTCACACTTGCTGCCCTCCTGGCTGAAAAGCCAAAAGCTGATGATGCAGAGGCTCCTTGTTTTACATGGCTCTGTTCTTTCTCTTGTGCCTTCCCAGATTGCAGATGGTCGCTGATCAGCTGGTGGAGCGGTTTGTGGCCTCTGGCCTGATGCTTAAAGAATGGGATAGGGTGAAGCTGCATGCCACAGTCATGAACACTCTCTTCAGGAAAGATCCAAGTACGTACAGAGCCTTCATCCTTGCTGCTAAATGCATTTAAAGTAATCGCATTCCTCAGCAGACACTTTCGTTGTTTGCTTTTTCAGTGTGGTTTTTTTCTTACCCCACAGGGCTGGGGGGGGGGGGATGTCTGCAGATAAAACCCAGAAGAAAATTTAAAAAGCAATGAATAAGAATCATAGATTCAAAAACTTGTCACCTAGTAGCACTCACAGTATTTAGGCTAGGGAAAAATATGAGTTCAAGTAGAATCATAGAATATTCTGGGTGGGAAGGGACTCATGTGGATCATCCAGTCCAGCTCCTAGCCCTGCCCAGGACACCCCAACAATCCCACCCTGTGCCTGAGAGCATTGTCCAAACACTCCTGCAGCTCTGGCAGCTTTGGAGCTCTGACCATTTCCTGGGGAGCCTGTTCAGTGTTCCCTCTGAGGGAAGAACTTCTTCCCAATATCCAACCTCCCCTGGCACAGATCCAGCAGTGCCCCTGGGTCCTGTCCCTGGCCACAGAGAGCAGAGGTTAGAGCTGCTCCTGCACTGCCCTTTGTGAGGAAGCTGCAGATGCTGGTGAGGTCTCCCCTCAGCCTCCTTCAGGCTGAACAGAACAAGTGACCTCAGCTGCTCCTCATGGAGGTGAGATCTTGGGCTCTCTGTGTCCCGGTGTTAAAATGAAACTGGGTAACAACTCCATGTGTTGTGCTAACCTTCAAACAAGATGAAAACATAATCCTCTTTGGCTAACTTAGAGATTGCCCATTTCTTCAGGAAAGCAATTCCATTGTCTTTCTCCTTAAATCAGATGCAGACGGCTGCAAAGCTGAATGCGAGCTATTCTTGAGTGTATGGCGTCTGCTGTCTCTGCCAAAAGATTGTCTGCTCTGGCTGTCTGTAGCATCGTTCTGATCACATTACTTTATAAAGCAGCCCTAAAAGCATCATCTTAGGGGAGGAGCAGTGTGTCACAGCCTGGTTCTCCCTGTGCAAACGTGCGTGCTCTGGCACGGTGGCCCCTGTGCACCGCAATAGGTTGTGTCAAGAATTCTTTAGTTGTTGCCTCTCTGAATCTCTGCGGGGACTGTGGTAACAGCAGGTGATTTGTGTCATCGTTTTCTGGGCAGCCTTTGGTCTGATTGCTACCGAAGTCAAACATACCCGGGGCATAGAAACCCTGTAAAGATGGGGTTCAGCTCTCAAACCTTGCCCTGAAGATGTGATCCCAGAGTGCTGATGTGAGGGAGGCACATGGGCAGTTAGGTCTGGCATCCCGAGTCTATATCCTGCACAGCCCCATGAGGCACGCGAGGCATTCAGACACAATGGGGAGAGCATTCCGCCGGCATTCCGCAGGCAGCCATACAAGTCGCTTTGTATTCCATACAGGATTTGAACAGCAAGCTGGATGTGAGTGGGACTTCATAGTTAATGATGGAGATGAAAAAGAAATACTGAATATATTCACCAAGCGAGGCAGAGGTCCCGTGGAACGGGCAGATCATGTACTCGGGGATTTATATAAAAAGCCAGACGTGCTCTGGGGAGATGGATCTCAGACGTAGGCTTTTGGCAGTTGCTGTAGGCCTGGGTTGCTATTCTGAATGTCTCTGTGTGTGTGTGGCTGCGTGCCCACCCCGCAGAAGCATCCACACCACACGGGTGGTGCAGGCAGCAGAGGTTTGTGGCGGTGCCGTCCGCGTCCTGCCTGGCATTGTGCTGGCACGCTCAGCCTGGGATTTGGTGCTGTTCCAGGCCATGCAAGTGCTGTCTCTCACGCTGACATGGCAGGATGTGGGATGAAAAGGAGCCAGAGAGAGAAGCAGGTGTGTTGCATTGAGCAGTCAGCCCTACAGAATCACCACGGCAGTAGCTGTGATTTAGGGCCTTTCCTCCAGGTAACAGAGGCGATCCCAATAGAGGCACCAATTCCAGCCCTTTTCCTCCTAAAATTCGAGTGGAAGTGGGGTTTTCTGCATTGGTTTATCAGCTGGCAGCTGATTTTGGGGAGGGACAGAGTGGGAGGGTGAAGTACAGCACACAGAGGTCTCCCATCTGAAGTTCATTCTGGTGGTGGCTTTTCTCTCTACAGCTGAAGAACGAAACAACACAATGACTGGTAAATCATCTTTCAAGGAGAGGGAGTCATTTAATGGCCAAAATATCCTCAAGGTCAGTATGAAACAATTAGGGAAATGGAGCCAGCTATGGATATTGTATAGCCAAAAGAGGTCAAAACACCTCTTCAAGACTGCTTTTGTCTCAGGCTTATGGGATCTCCTGAGGGCTGGGGAGGGTGGGGAGGGGAATCTGTTTAGAAAATAAACAGTCCAGATCACTCATAATTGGGAGCATTACAGTATTTAACAGGAGCATTCCTAAAACTGCTGAGGCTCAGAGCAGGAATATGAAGCACGAATGCTAAGTGGGTGTTCGTGTTGTCGTTTACTTCACTCCTGTTTTACCCTGGAGATTCAGGCTCGAGTTGATTCTCAGCCCACCAGAAAGAAGCACTTCGTTGCTCTTGTTCTACTCATATATATTTATGAAACTAAACCCCACTCTGATTTCACTTACTGTTTTCTTACTGTTTTTAATCTCTGCTATTGATTTGCTTCAGAAAAATAGCGGGTAGTGGTAGGGAGTCCCACCAGGATCTGAGGGCTTTGGCAGTGATCAGAGGGTAGAAAACACGATCCCCCAGACTCTGGAGTTTGGGTAAGGCTCAAAGGGGAAGCATGCTGCAGACTCCCAGGCTTTGCCAACCAGGTTGGGGACTGCAGACAGCCTCTGCTGTTCATCCAGATGGCTGTGGCAGACTGATGCCGTGGTGCTTGACCCCTGCAAGTGTCCAGAGAGAAAAGAGATGCACAGAGGAGCAGAAATGGAAAACAGCACTGGCTTGTAAGCAAATCTGCAATCCTCATTGTGTTGAGAGGATTTGTTGCAGGCTGCTCTGATAAGAGGGAGTGAGGACAATGCATGGATACATTTGGGAACGGTAAGAAGATATTCTAGCAACAAAGAGACATGAGAGAGGATACAGGCTGAGTGGGAGCTGGACAACCCAGAAGGACTTTAGAGCCCTCCCAGAGGAGGGGAAGAGTGTGCTTTATTTGTATTTACAGTTTAAATTATGTATCAGGCACTGGATGCAGGGGGATGTGAAGGCAGGGAGTGGAACTGATTGATCTCTGTGCAGAGGACAAACAAAGGGACAAAATTAGGTTAAGCTCTCATTGTCCTCAAACGGTCTGTGCAAGCATGGTGTCATGACTCAGCGTCACCACGTGTTGAGTGTGCAGTGTGAGTCTGCAGTATTGCAAGCTGGAGCAGGGAAGCTACAGCCCTGGTCCCTTTTCTTGATGTAATCTGCAGTTTTGGATAGCTCCAAGTGTTGGGAGAGCCAGCTTTGGAAGGGGGAGGAGGTGTGTGTCAGGAGCCCTGAGTGCCTGCAGGACTCTGCTTTCTCTTGCTCGTGTTAAAGTTGTCCTCAGGCTTTAAAGACACATAAAATCAAACTCTGGGTCTTCCTCCATGCTCTCATCCAAGCCGTTTGTGACTGAGAAGGTATTAACGGTGCTCCCTCTGCTGGTCACACCATTTGTGGGGGCTGAGGACCTGGGGAAGGGTCTTGCCGTGCTTGGAAGTGCAACTGCTCTCCTTCCAAGGCTCCTTCTTATTCTTGATGCTCTCAGAAATATGAACCCGATGCATTTTTAAAGCTCCTAATTGATTTTGTACTGACGTAGAGCCAGAAGAGCTGCTGGCTGTTTGGACTGCTGGTAATTACTTCAAAGCATGTCTTGCCACAAGAAATGTCATCCTCCTCTCCCACCTCCACTACATTTCCTAACCTGCCCGCTTCGTATTTCCCTTTGGTCTCCCACGTGCCTGCAGCAGAACGCCCGTTGGCATTAATTAATTACATGAGTCATAAATAGCTCCAGGCTTCTTACCGGAGGAGCCCAGCCTCAGTGAGCCACTGATGCATTCCAGCATGACCTTGCAGGGACGTGCCAGTTCCCTCCCAGCCTGCTTTTATATCCATTATTTATCTTGTGCCGGGGAGGCTGCCCTCTCGCAGAGTGGCTTCGTTAACTTTTGCACCAGCATCTAAACGCTGTTAATGAATATGGCTGCAGTTAGGCAGGCTGGTGGGAGGGAGAGCCATGTGCCCTGCATGTGATTCCAGGCGGTGGGACTGCGCTGAGTGGCTGTGTTCCCACTTGGAACGCTAACAAAGCATGGCTGCTGGTAGGAGGGTAAGTGGGAAAACTCAGGTTTCATCGCTCTCATTCCCATTGTGCAGGGCCAGAGGCTCAGGGCAGGACTGGAGCTGTCGGAGCAGGGAGCACGGTGGAAGTGCTGTGGCTGTGCTACTCCAGGCTGAGGCTCCCCATGGTCAGAGCTGAGGGGTGTATGTGTGGGTGTGGGTGTGTGTGTGTGAGTGTGTGTGTGTGTGTGTGTGCAGATGCGCTGGCAGCACATGTTTGCTGATAACATGCCTGCGCTACACCAGGCTCCAGCTGGTATTTTGCTTTCAGCTGAACTAATCGGAATTTTATTTAATAATCCTTTGTTCTACCCGTTCCACAGAGTTTAAACATACACTCCTATTTGTGCTAATAAATGGTTGTGCAGGCCGGTACCTTCCCACACTGCTCAGAAAATAGATCCTGTAGGATGACTTGCGTTTGGGAGTTTAAATTACTTCTGTCTTGAAGAATATCCCTAAAAAAGGCTTCCTGGCAAAGGTGCAGTTGAGAGCCCAAGGGGCTGTGTGACCCAATGGATTTATGTCCAACAAAGCTTTGACTTTGCACTTCTCTAATCTAGTCCCAAAAAGCTGGGGATGCTTCATGGACCGCTTCATACGGAGAGATACGTATTCCTTCTAGGCAAAACCGTGCTCAGGAGCAAAGTGGCTCATCTCTCAGAGAATGGAGGGAAGAGGCAGCAATTCCTGGCTGGAAGGCCCCGGGTTGGCAGCTCCCTGCCGTGCTTCCCGTCGTGTCCTGGCGGTGGCCGCGTGCCCTGCGCCGCAGCTGGCACAGCGCTGGCACGGAGGCGGCCGGGACAGCTGCCGGCATCTCCGGAGACGAGGCTGCGCTGCCTCCGGGCTTTTATTTATTTTTGTTTAGTGAGGGGAAAAAAAAAACCAAACCAAACAAAAAAACAACTAAAGCTGCAGGGAATAAATAAAAAGGAAAAGAAATGCAAAAGGCCCAACTGGCCAAAAATTTCTGTTGCACGTTTAAGGGAAAGGAAGAAAACCACCTGGGCTCTCACTGGGTCAAAATGGAATGGAATTTGGCTTGTGTTGAGGTCTGAGATGTAAATGAATGGCCTTTGCCACGTTCAGACAAGAAGGAAACAAATTTTGAGTGCAGAAAAAGCTGAAGCCTGGCGCTTAGCACAGATCCGTGCATTAACAGCTTACAAGATTAAATATTGCGGGAACAGCTACAGAGGTACAGCAGCAGAAAGCTGCACATCTTATGTCTTACAGCATTAGGGGATACACTTTAAGCTGGGATGGAAGACTGGGAACGGGATCAGCCAAGGTGGTGACACATGCTGCCGTGCCCTGCTCCAGCAGTGGGGCTGCAGGAGTGCCCGGGGAGGGCTTCTAGGTCACATAAGGCATCATTTGATGAGGCTTCTTCTCTTTCGAGGCCTGCATGAGTGTATTGAGTTATGGCACCGAAACTGCTTTCACTGGGAGCAGGGGGAAAGTGCATTTACTGGCCATTGGTGTTCCCTGTCACTGTGCCTGTCCTGCTGGGTAGGAGCAGTGCAGAGGCTGTGCCATGCAGCAGTTCAGCTCAAAACATCTGATGCAATGCAGAGGTGCAGTGGAAAAGAAAAACCTTGGCCTGAATAAACCCCTGACCCCTCAAAATACCCCAAGCCTACCAAGCTCTAAACAAATGAACACCTGCCCCTGTGCAGGGCCAACTCCACTTGCAGATGGAGGAGTGTGTCTTGTGTTCTGCAGCCATTGGAACCCAGGCCTTTTGTGTAATTTTTGTTTGTGGGTTTAAGGAGGCTGAGTCTTTTCCTGATGTATTTCTAAGCTGAGGTGAAATCAAAGAGCTAAAGAATGAGCTGGTGTTAGGTGAGGATCAAGACTTCCTGGTGTTCAGAAAGGGTAAGAACACCTTGTTATCCTCAGCGAGGTGGTAAAGATGTAGATCCAAAGCAGGACTGACAGCTGGAACAAATACCTAACAGGAGGTGGCTGCTTGGGAAGTTTAGAGTTAAAAATACCAAACAAAAAATCCACTGGGGCGAGGAGAGACTGAGTAAGAGATCGTGGTGCAACATCAGTATCTCAGAAACAAGCCAGTGCTTTCCTCACCTCGTTTTTACAGAAGAATCAAAAGCAGAAATGAAAGGCTGTGATGCCACTTTGCAGAGGGGAGAATTCCTGCCATTACCAAGAGGTACCGGAACAATCGAGGGGGCTCAGCAGTGTGCAATTAGAGCAACAGTGGGATGGGAGGATGTGACAGTTGAGCAGATGAGACTGGAGATCAGTTTGTATAATCATGGGGGGGAAAAAAAAAAGGAGATTAGATTGGGTTTGCTGTGAAAATGCTTTCCTGCGAATTATATTCTTCAGAGGGAGAAAAAGCCATATTCACGTTATTTGCATTTGATGAAACAGAAATCTCAAGTGGCATTTGAAAAATGAGAGTAGACAAAGGAGGGAAAAAATCTTTGTTGGAGTGTTTGGGCCTTGGAGGCAGTGTTGGAGGTTTTGGGGGAAGGCTGAGCCGCTGCACTGAGGAGAGCACAGTGCAGAAGGTTTGTGCTGCTTTTGCATCACAGAGATCTCTGGTGGCCTTACCAAGAAAAGAAGCCTTTTTTTTTTTTTCTCTCAGAGGTGCTCTACACCCCTCTGACTAATTTTAGCAGGAATTGTGACTGCTGGAAGAGAGTTTGTTGAGAGTCTCTGAATCCTCTTGTCCCTGCACCGCTGCACTCCAACCCAGGCCAGCAGCTGAGCCTTTTGGAGGTTCTGTGGGTGCCTCTGCCTCCCACCCGGTGAGCATCCCACCTCCTCACTTCCCCAGATCCCTGTTGTGCCACCAGCCAGCCAGGACAGCGTCACCTCTTTGATCTTAAGAAGATGATTTTTCTCTGTGGAGCTGGCAGGGGTTGAATTACAGCAGCGCCTTAATAGAAGGCAAGGACCCAGCGCATTAAATGCAAAAAACCCCAACCCACTGATTAGCAAAAATAGGCAGTTCATCCCAAAGGTGCCATGACCCTTCTGCTGGATAATTTTCTGTGTCTGTCTGAATTAATTTACCAGCTCTGTAACTCGACTCCTCCTCTTGGTGTTTGATGGACATAATGAGAGGTCACTCTGAGGGGAGCTCCTTGTCCTGGTGTTCCCGGATGCGTCTCAAGCCTCCTGCCATCTCTGCAGCAAAGGCAAAGCCCAGCTCTTAGAAACTGTTGCTGCATTTGCTGTAATGGGAGCCGTGGGAATGAGGCTTCTGTGGAGAAATGCAGTGTTTGATTATTAATTTATTTAAGTTGTACTGGAAATCCCTCATATTTGAGGTGTAGGTCCGGGATCTTACCAGGTCCTTGAATTTGCTGAAAGGGTTTTTATTCTTGTCTGAAAGACGTGCAAAAATCTGGTAACCTCCAAATGTCCCACTTGTATTTGTTTCTTAGTTTGCAGAATGCCTTTCACCATAGCAACTGGGGTTTGATTTCCTGAAGCACATGAATTTTCATGGATTTGTGATGGGGGGAACAGACCCAAAACTGTGAGCTAAAGCAAAGGATTTGCAGCGTGGCAGTGGCAGGAGCACCACTAGATTAGGCTTCTGAAAGGGGGGGGATCCTGGAGGGAGGGGAATTTAGCTGAACAAAGGCCTGCACCCAGCCCTGAACGGTTCTATTTGAAAAAAAATGCAGCCTGACAGATTAATTTAGACTATTGCTGAATGTCACCCTCCCCACTGCTGCATCACCCTCTGGCAGCTGAGGTGGCTTTGCTCCAATTTTATGAAGAGCTGAGGTTTCACATGGCAGCAGTCAGAGAAGGATCAGCTGCTTCCATATTCACAGAGCTAGAAACCTCGTCCTCATCCCACCTGTGGAGGTCAGGAGGGTGTTAGGGCAGCATGAAATACACTCTGAGGTCTGCAGGTGAAACCCAGCTGGGGAGAGGGAGGAATATTGCACAGGTGAGTAGGAGGGAACAGAGCTCCAAGCAATGTTGGGAAATCAGGAAGGAGCAAACAGGCAGCTGCAAACAAGGACAGGTCCAGGAGGGAGGATGGAGAAGTGCCTCAATACCAGCCCAGCAGGCCAGGCTCTGGCTTGTGGGGGGCTGCTCCAGACTGAGTCAGTCTGTGGAAATAAAATAAAAAGGCAAATGTCTTTAAAGTAAACCTCTGACTACGCCTAGCTGAAGGTTTTGGTTACCATGGATGGGTGCAAAGAGCCCAGGGGACAACAGTAAGATAATTGGAAGGGTAGAAAATGTCTGCAAGCTGGGGCTGAAAGAGTTGATTTGAGGCTGGTAAAGGGAAGGAGGGCAGCACGTAGGAAAAACTCTTGAAGCATGGGAATGCTTTTGCCAGTAGTGGATGATGAAGTGATAAATAATGGGCTTAAATTGCAGCAAGGGATTAGGAAAACCCTTGTAAAGGGGAGGATAAGGAAGCACTGCTCTAGAGGAGCTGGGAAAAGGGGGTCCTGATTGTTTTGAGGGAGCAGAGATGTAAATCTAGTATCTGCCATCACCAAGCTTCTCCTGCCTTGGAGAAGGGGAGGATGGTGGAGCCAATGACCTTCACTGATCCTTTCTTCAGTTTGTCACTTCATGAGTCCTACATGGAATGCATGCAGAACACCCATGAGATGGCATCTGTGAATGTACCAAGAGCTTCTTGGCGTTTACATGGCATTTACTTTGGCTCAGGAAATAAAAATATATAAAGGAAACCTCCCATCATGCGCCTTGGAGCTTTCTCTATGAACTTGCTGCTTCTTATATTGGTGGTACTTTGCCAGAGAGAGATGGTCATGTTGTTTCCAAGGCACTGCACCAGTGATTTAATGGTAAGGGATTTTCCTGTGTCATAGAGGAGATAGCCCTGACTTGGGTATCTCCCAAGAGAGAGGCCACTGGGGCTTTTATGACACAAGATTTTCTCCCTCCTGAAGTCTGCCTGCTTTATTCTCCCTAAGGGAGATGAGGTGAAAAGGTCTCTGCTGCTGCCTTTTATATCTTGCCAGAGGCTGGAAGAAAAGGAGAGGGGAAGGGCTGTTCCTTGCATTATCCATGTGGAAGGACTGGATGCTATATTGGGGATGGAGAGACACTCCAGAGCCAGCTGCACACTTGCAGAACAAAACAATCTGCAGCCTTGTGCTGGTGGTGACAGCCAGGTGACAACCACTCTCTCTGTCCTTCCTACCCATCTTCCACCCTCTGCACAGCATTTTCCAAGACTGTAACACCTGAACAGCCTTGGAAAATGTTGGATGCCCAGCCAGCCATTCTTTAAAAAGCCATGGAAAGGAAGCAGTTGCTAATTTGGGGAGGAGGTTGGGAATGCTGGGAAGAGCCTCCTCTCTGGATGAATGCCTGCCTACCTGCTTTTCCTATGCTTCTCATGCATTATTCCTGGCAGGCTTCCAAGCACAATGAAATCTCTGACAGATAATCATTGGCAGAGTGGTGTCCAGGGTGAATAACACAGGAATCAGGTATTTCTTTTTTTGGCACCAGATTGTTTCAGGAAATTTTGAATGTCAAAAATAGAAGGAAGAAGAATCTACTTATTTAGCAAAGTCCCCAGATCTTGACAATTTGCCTGGTTATTTGTCATCTTCTGAGAGCCACCAGGTGATTTGGTTTGGGGGTTTGTCTGTCGTAATTTGGGGGAGTTTGGGTCACAACTGGGATGGAGTTAGGTGAATTTTTTGGGATGAGGAAAAAAGAGCTCTACCAGCACATACTGCAACCTGGGAGCTGTGGCAGCTTTGGAGATAACAGCCTTCTGGAGAGGTCCTGGCAGGTCTGTGTGGGAGGCTGCAGGACTGAGGTGCATTAAACAAGTAGGTGGAATCCCAAAAGCAGGATTGGAGTCTGTAGTTTGTGCCAGCAAAGGAAGGTAAGCAGAGGAACTCGGATGGACAGAGTTCCCTGGAGTTCAGCCCACTCTCTTAGAGCCCATCAGTGTTTCTGAGTGTTACTTGCACATTTCAAAATTTAATTTTTTAATAATTTTAATCTTGCCATGTTTTTGCCACTTCCTCCCATCAGTCCTTTTTGCCTGGTGCTGGTATCAGTAATCCAGCACTCTGCCAAGCAGTCAGCGCCTTCCTGTTGTGTCTGGCATGGGAACTGCGCATTGTGCTTTAGCCAGATGATTTGGAAGGGTGATTGTTCCCTGCTCTCCTCCAGTGTTTTCCATCCCAAGCTGTGGGATACAAACTTTAATTCAAATATATCATCCCTTACGAGATGGAGAAATTTCCAGGGGAGAGCGCAGAAAGTCTGCAGGCAAACAGGTTTTGTTGCTCTGTGTTGAGGCACCTCTTCAGAAACGCCGCTTAATTTTTCTCCATGCTTGTCAGCGGATGCCTGGGATTTTGTTTGTTCCTCCCCTTCCCTGGAGGGATAACAGCACCATAAAATGCTGTTTTCCAGCGGAACTCTCCCAGCTTTCCGAGCCTGTTCCCTCATTGCTCCCGATCGGGACACGCTGGGGCTGTGCTGCCTGCGGGCGAGCTGGTGAGTGTTGTCACTTTGTGCGGAGCAGCTGAAGCTGTAAAGCCTCCAGCTCCTCCAAAGCCTCCCTTTAATCTCCTGCTGGGAGCTCTCCGTGCGCTGCCGTGGGCTGCCAGACCCCGATTCCCAGCGCTGGGTTGTCTGTCAGCGTGATCCTCCTGCACGTGCTCTACCGTGGAGGCCAGCGGTGCTCAGCCTGTTCACACCCTTCCTGCATGAGACCCTGGTGTGGATGAACATCTTCCACCCAGGAGAGACAGCAGAGGAGGGATTGCTGGCGTCCCACCCTCAGCACTGACCGGGCAGAGGGAATGACAGCGAGCTCATCCACAGCCGTAGGCTCCTGGAGCTACGAGCCTCCTCCTCCCAGCCTCTCTGAAGTTGTTAATTTCTGTGTTTGTTCCAGATATGGAAAACAGGACCCTCCCTCAGCTCCCTGCCGAGGGCAGTGGGGTTTGTGAGGCGGATTGTCACAGGCTAATGACATTACACGGCGCTGCTCGCCCGCAGCGCTGAGTCACCGGGGACAGTTTTGTGCTGTTGATCTATAATAGCCCAGTCCTAAGGCACTGCTTTCTGGGGCTGGAGTTCACAGCAGAACTCCCTGCAGTCCAGGGAGGTGTGTGTGTGTTTGTGCATCCATTTCGTCCCCTTGTTAGTGGGAATTTTTAATTGGAAGGCATTGCATTGGGTTGTTGCTCCCTCGGCATTTCTGAGATTCTCAGCAGAGCTGCTTGGACTTTTTATTGATTTAGGATGGGTCTTTTTTTGGCTGACTACTGTAAACGACGTAAGGCTTTAAAAACTGATCAATAATCCTGATGGTAGTGGCAAAATCCAGGCCAAGGCAGCGTGAATACAAGCCAGAGATTACGTGAAGGAAGTTTTAAATACCTCTGACTCCCTTCCTTTCCGTGGACTTACTTCGTCCTCCCACTTCCCAATGCTTCTTCAGCCGAATCCATTAATATTTCTCATGCTTGTTGAGCCCGTGACGGGTGATTTAAAAGCCCCGGTTTGCGTTGGCACCTCCACTCTTCATAACCCAAGCTGAAACACATCGCTGCTGTCCTTATGTGGATTAGCTGTGATTTATTGCTGTTGTATTCCAGGCTGGAACACAGAGGTGCTGTCTCATTCCAGGAGGGTTGTCTGTGGGAAGCGAGCCCCCCGAGGAGGACAGCTTGACAAACACCCGCGCTTTGGAACACGACATCATTTAGGCGCCTGTTTTAACTTCTTCATTGAGGAGTCATCCTCCTCCTTGCCTCAGCAAAACCTATTTTACAGGCTTAAAAAGGGGAAGAAAATTTGGCAAAAAGGCATCCTGGGTGTGATCTGTTGCTCTGCCTTTGATAAGGAAGTTGTTGTGGTTTAAGGGTTGAAGTTTGTACGAGCGGGTTTGCAAGGAGCAAGCGGTTTGATATGTGATTCCATCTCTCCCAAAACAAGTCTCCAACCTCTTGCCTTCCTTCAGAAAGTGGTTGTCTCATCCCAAGGGAGGTCTGCTGGATAATTTGTGGGTAACTGAGGGGAACGGACCTCAGAGGGAGAAGGGTTTCCAGCATCTGAACAAAATTGTCTTAAATGGGAGAAAATGTGGTGTCAGAAATGGCAGTGGTGTTGCTGGCTTTTCCTGGCTCAGGATAAACGACTTTGGGAGGAGAAGTGGAGGAAAACTTGCTTTCTGGGAGCTACCACAGGCCTTTCATCATGTATGCTTGGACACAGTCCCCAGGACAGGAGAGGGGGAGAGAGGAGCACTTGGGCCTACGGTAGTTTGCAGGCAGACCTGTGAAATGTGGGTTATCCATCATCCAGTTCTCTTCTCTTGGGAAATCATGGCTTTTGGGGAGGGCAGTGTGGCTGTATTCTCTGCCATCCCCCACAGATCCTGGGATGCTGCTGCTGCCACTCTCCAGGCACCTGCTCTGTCCCCATGGGAGATGCAGGCATCCCTACTGAGCGTTTCCCAGCCTTTGGCTGTGGCTTGTAAGGCAGGACATATCCCTGGAGCATTTCCTTGGAGGTGCTGGGTCTGGGGTTAAAAGTTAACAGTGCTCTTTCCTTATTCTATTCTAATTCAATTTGGGAAGGCAGCAGAGAGACAGAGGGCACTTAGTCCTCTAAGTGCTATTCCCTTGATGGGAGTTAGTAGCTTGCACTGCATGCGTGGTGGTGATTCTGTAAGCTGACCTTTACCTCCATCAGGTTCATTCTCATTTATAATACTTAAAAAAGAAAAATAAAAAAAAAAAATCCCAACCTCCATCCTCTTATTTATTCCTTGGGCATCGAGGACATAAATCCTTTGGCATGTTTGGATTTATAGAATTACTGTGCTTTTGCTGAGCCTCGCGTCCCACTCCAATCAAATGACACGGCTCTGCGGGCGATTGCGTTTCTCCTCCCCTGCCTCCCTCCTGGCTGCTCCTGATCCACGTCTCCTCGTGTTCCCTGCAGCCTTTTCAGGGCAAAGTGGGCCCTTGGCAGCCGTAGGAAAGGATGGGAAGGGGAATCTGCCAATCTTCAGTTGCTTCTGAAGGGCAAGAACCTCCAGGTACCTTCTTTCCTGGTGCGGAATAAAAAACCGCTAAGATGCTTTCCCAGGAGGCATTTCATCAGCTGTGCTCCAGGGCTCCTCCGAAACCAGAGCGTTTCCGTGGTGGCTGAGGAGAGGGGGGAGTTATAAATATCTTTCTTGGCTCTGCTTGGCTTCTCCTCAAGATAAATAGAAGTGAAAGTCAAAAGCAGAGGCTTGGCTCTCTTCAGTCTCTTCCCGAGTCCCCAGGGACCGAAGTGCAGGATGCTTTCGTGATGGGAAGCCACTTCCTGGTGTCTCAGAGGTCTTGGAGGATTCCTGGTGTCTCAGAGGTCTTGGGGGATGATGTTTGAGGGGCCTCTCTCCACACTGCCTGAGGCAGGTCTCAGATGTGCAGTGATCTCCGTGCCTGGAGTCCGGTGGCTTCTGTTGTGGGAAGCCTCAGGGAGCGCAGGAGCGTCGGTGAGAAGCCGGCCTGAAACAAGAGCAGAAAAAAGTGTCTGTGGTTGTCCTCTAAATCTTGTAGCATGTTTACTCTCAGAAAGTACAGCCACATTACCAAAAATCAATAGTTCTAGCAGCGTTCCTCCCTGGGAAACACACAGCTGCTCAAACACACGGGAGGTGGTGAGTCTTATAAAAGCCAAGGGAATACAAAGTGCTTTGGTACAATGGCTTTGCTGCACTTTTAGCAGTGGACAAATGGAGGGCCCTTGACCTGGGCAGTGTCCTCTGGGGCTTCCCAGTCATCCTTCTGCTGTGAAGTGCCTGAGGCTGTGTGAGGCAAGCAGGGTTCAGGGTTTGTCTCATTAACTGATTTTGGCTTTGAAGTACGTGAGTTTAGTAAGAAAAACAGGTTGTGGTGTGCAGCAGTAACGTAAACAAAACTCTTCCTCTGGTTATTTTGTGGAAAAGTTTGACTTCTAGCGCTGCTGATGGGGTCTGGCACATCCCAGCATTTAATTTGTTTTCTTTATAGAATCCTGGGATGGTTTGTGTTGGAAAGGACCTTAAAGTGCACCTCGTTCCATCCCTCTTGTCATGGGCAGGGACACCCTAGACCAGAGTGCTCCAAGTCCCATCTAACCTGGCCTTGCACACTTCCAGGGACAGGGCAGCCACAGCTTCTCTGGGCACCCTATGCCAGGGCCTCACCACCTCAAAGGGAGGAATTTCTTCCTAATATCTGAATCCCTCTGGCAGTGGGAAGCCATTCCTCTTTGTCCCATGACTCCATGCCCTTGTCCAAAGTCCCTGTCCAGCCCCTTTGGGCACTGGAGGGGGCCCTCTTCAAACCCCAGTACTCCTTGCTTACCAGCACACCTGGGGTTAATTCTAATTCTGTTAAGAATCAAGAGAGGGGTGATTTCTGTTTTTTCCTGGATGGAGAGTGCTCTGTGATGGAAAGGAGTGACAGTGCAAGCAGCCACTGTGACAGGGACAGGTGTTAAGGTTTGGGGTGAGTGGGCACAGTGGCAGAGCACTGCAGGGAGCCCCAGAGAGCAGGAAACCATCCTTCCTTCTGAGGTCAGCCAAAACAAGAAGAGAAAGGTGACCAACCCCTTTTTACTGCCATCTCTTATTAATGAGACATTTTATCCTAAGTCCTCCAACATGAACGACGCAGGCTTTTGGGAACATAATTAATCTTTCTTGTATAAATCTTTAATTGTATGAAATGGAGTTTGTGTGGCTGTTGTCATTTCTCTTCCTCTCTTTTCCTCCTCTCCCGGTTTGAGATGCTTCCTTAGCACAGCTTCTTTTCTGCAGGCTGCTCTTCTTTAGGGCAGTGACCCTGTGGAGCCACCACTCACAGTGTCCCTTGAGGCCACGCTGCTGCCCCGGGGTCTCTTGCTCTGCCCCAAGACAGGCAGGGAATCACTTTCCCTATTGCACTTTTCCTTTGTGGAGTGACAGCAAACCCAGGAATTGTCCTGAAAGAAAACTAGCTGGTCTCCTCCAAGGGGAAAAAAAAGGGTATTTACAAAATAGAATACTCTTGGGAGAACCAACAAAAGAGCAGTTGTGCCCAAATCAGTGCCAGGCAGAGCCAAATGCCTCTTTGGAGGAGGTGAAGTGCAGCCTTTCAGATGCTAAGTAGTTATTTGGGATTTCAGTCATTGCCTCTATGGAGGAATTGATGCACCATTGGCTCCAGGAGGATTAACGTTGTTGGCTTTCCTTCTTGCCTTCTGTAAGGGCAGGAAGGGCTGTGGGACTGTCTCAAGCCCACGCCTGCAGGGACAGATAGAAAATTGAATAGGAGACAGATGGAATGGACATTTTGGAGATCTCCAAGGTGGGGAGAAGTCGTTGCTCAGGTTCTCAGTGACTCACAGCTCTCCTGTTAAACAGAGCTTCCAAATTAGCATCTCCACCGAGAAGCTTTTCCTGAGGCACAGCTGATGTTCCCAGGTACAGCAATTTCCTGCTGCTTAATGGAACGGGAGGAGCACTTTACGCTTGGACACGATGCTTTTCCAGCAATAACTTCTTGTAAGAAATTCTGATGTCATTTTTTTTTGGTCTGCTTCGTGGATTGGATTAATGGGCAAGGGACACACCCCCCGGGCGCCGGAGTTGGCTTGCTTTCCTTAATTTGCACTCAAGTCTTTGCCGAACAAAGATGGATTTGTTGAACAAAGCGGGGTCAGTGCTGGGATGAGGAGCCTTGTGCCTCCAGCCTGCTAGTTTGAATTAGGACTCAGCTGTAGCTGGGAAGTCCTGCATCCTGTGGCCTGGATCAGTGCAAACCTGCTGGCCTCAAGCCTTGTTCCTGCAGAGCCTGCCACCTTGAGAGCCACCTGGGGATGCAGTGAACAGCCTCCCCATGCTCCCTCAAAACAGGGGAGGTTTGAGCAGCTGCTGCTGTAGATAAAAAGAGTTCAAGCGCAGTCTTTAGTGGGAAAAATAACGTAAAGAACATTTTCATTTAAAGGCAAAACCAATCTGTGAGTAGAGGCTTTTGACAGGGCCAGCTCCTGTGAGAGAGCCGTGGGCTGGCTGCAGGCTCCATTCCTCTGGTGCCCTTCAAGTGGTTTTTTTTTTCTTCTTCTTTTCAGCTCTTCGAGAACTTCCACTTCGGGGAGGTGCAGCTGGACTCGGTGCGTCTCTCCCAGAGGTTCTCCTCGGATGCCTCTGGCTACTACGCAACATCTGGGCAGCTGTGCTTCTCTTGAGGCAGCCCTGTCTGCGTGATCCTTCAGTGAAAGGTTTTATAGGACGTGAATCTTCAGTGGGAACCTGGGAGCTCCAAGCTGGGATTCCTCCAAAGCATGGGAACCATGGCATTTCCCTGCTGCTTTTCCCACTGCCCTCTCCTTGGGGGTTGCCAGGGTTCTTCCTCCTCCCTTCCCCAAAATGTCACAAAGTTGCCTCTGGTATCTGTGCACTGCTGGTTTTCCAAGAAAACAACTAGAACTGGGGCTTTTGGGGCATCACTGATGTTTAAATGTGGCTTTTTTTTTTTCATAAGAAGGAAGTTTGTTCTTAAAATAAGTATTTAAAATCCAGGAGAGCTTCCCGGAGCACGATTTAACGATATTGAGGTCAGGCATTGCTTTGGATCTCCAGCAGCGTGCCTGTGTGATGTAGATCTCCAAATAAATTAATTCCCTTCAAAAGCAAAGTGTTTATCTCCTGTTGCATTGATAGTTTCTGTAATTAAACTTCCAGCACAGCACATAACTATGATAATAAGAAGGCATCGATGGTTAGAGCTCTTTCCAGTGACCGTTTCGGAGCGTGTCAAAAAACATATGCCTTGTAGGTGGTTTCTCCATTAAAAGCAGCACCAAGCTCTTTGATTCCATTGTGAATCCTTCAGAGATCTCAAGACAACGTTGTTTTTTCCTGTAAATTTCCACATTTGGTAAAAATAGCGACACAGGATTTCAATTTGCCCTAGGATGAACACTTTGAAAACTGGAAGGTGCTGGTGCTTGGCTGTTTTATAACAAAACAGGTGCTGCTGCCCATTCCTAGTTGCTTCTGTGGATATGGAATCATGCTGTGTTAGAGGTGGAAAGTGTCTCAGCCAGGTGCTCCAGCAGAACCCACACATCCTAGTGATCATTCCTAAGAGGTCTTCACCCCATTTCTCACCTCCAGAGTGAGCTGGCTGTTTGGCCATGCACAAACAGCAGTGGGAGTCGTTCAGGAATTGGGATTGCTTTTGGTTTTGCCCCCCAAATGTGGTGCTGTTTATGTTTCACAGACCAAATTGCCTGTCTGCTTTCAAGCCTGCACATCAGGCAATCAAATCATCTGTGCTTTTGCTGGGTGCCCTTGCTTGTACCCAGCTACAACCGTTGGGTTGCTTGTGTCCTTTTCCTTGGCGTCAGAACGCCTTTGTGCTCTCCGAAAGCCGCCTTCCAAACGGTTCCCTCGGGGAGCAGAGCACCAGCACACGCTCACAGGGAGGTGCTGAGAGCACTTAACACCGGTTGCTGTCATCTTTCCGCCAGCCTCAAGAGGTACTTGGAAAATCTCTTTGGAACAGACCCGGGAGCTGCTCACGCAGCCACCAGGAAAGGGGAGATGCACCTTGGGAAGCTTCTGCCTGACGAGTTTTTAACAGCTCTCACCGAGAAGCTGAGGCAAACACGGGTTTTTGACAATGGGAGCGTGCTCCTCCTCTTGCCACTTGTGTAAACGTGTTTTAGTGACAATTCTTTAGGAAGCTGGTTGAATTTCGCTGGTAAGCAGCTTACCCCGCTGCTCTAGCCTGGCACAGCAAAATTCATTTCACACCTTCTTCTCCAGGCAG
Source organism: Poecile atricapillus (assembly GCF_030490865.1). Classification (NCBI taxonomy): domain Eukaryota; kingdom Metazoa; phylum Chordata; class Aves; order Passeriformes; family Paridae; genus Poecile; species Poecile atricapillus. The sequence goes on from NC_081254.1 coordinate 5,696,567, forward strand.
AATTAAGGATTCTGATCTTTTCCCTGTCATCACTGGGGTTTGCTGGCAGTTATCCTTCCCATCCTGAGTGTCCTGGCAGGGGGAGGAGAAGCTGGATGTGTGCTGTGGCATCCCCAGCTGAAGCTGTGAAGGAGCTGCAGCTGGGGTGAGTTGTTACTTGTTGCTTACCCTGATTTCCCCCGGCTGAGAAGAGGGGAAAATCCAAAAGCAGAACCTTGGGAAAGGGGTGGGATTTTTCCCTGGAGCCCTAAGATGCTGTGCTGGGATGGCTGAGGAATGGGGACCGCAGTGTGAACATCGCAGGGAGAGGGGTTGGAGGATGGGAGATGCAGGGATATGGCAGGGACGAGGGGCTGTGGGATTGGGGTGCAGTAGGGACTGGGAATGCAGGATGGGGTACACAGAGATGTGGAAGGAATGGGAGATGCACGATGGATGGTAAGGATGAGGGATGTGGGATGACTGGTGCTGGATGGGGGATGTGAAATGGGCACCTAGCAGGGACCAGGGATGCTGGATGAAGGATGTAGGACAGAGATCTGGCAGGGATGTGGGATGAGAACATTCTGGGGACCAAGAGATGCGGGACATTGGGTGTGGGGTGGAGACTGGGTGGGGGCCAAGGATGCAGGATGGAGGATGGAAAATGGAGATGTGATGGGGATGGAGGATGGGGACACGGTGTGGACCAGGGATGAGGGGTGCAGGATAGGGGTGTGACAGTGGATGCAGGATGGGGGATGTGGAATGGAGACCGGATAGAGACCAGGAATGCAGAACAGAGGATGCGGGAAGGGGGTGTGTCAGGGAATGGAGAATGGGGAATGCAGGATGGGGACGCGGTAGTGCAGGACGAGGACTTCAGGATGGGGGTGTGGCGGGGGATGCGGGATGAGAGACGCGGGACAGGTTCAGGTCAGGGACGGGGGTGCAGGATGGGGACAGAAGCGGGACCGGTGTTGCGGCCGTGCCGTGCCGGCGGCTCCCCCGCCCCGGTGCCGGCGCGCAGGTGCGGCGGGCGCGGCGGAGGCCCCGCCCCGGCCCTCCCGCCGGTGCCGCCCGGTGCCGCCCCGCGGCCGCACTCGCCGGCGGCGCCTCCCCGTGCGCACCGCACCGCTCCGCACCGCGCCCGCTCCCCCCGGCGCTGCGGCAGCATGCGGGGCTGCGGCGGGCGCCGCGCCCTGCTGGCCCTGCTGGCCCTGCTCCTGCCCGCCGCTGCCGCCGGCCCCGGGCCCGCCGCCGGCCCCGCCACCGGCCCCGGGCCCGCCGCGGCGGGGGAGAGCCCCGGCAATTTCATGGAGGACGAGCAGTGGCTCTCGTCCATCTCCCAGTACGGCGGCAGGATCAAGCACTGGAACCGATTCCGAGACGTGAGTCCGCGCCGGCAGCGGGGCGGGGGAGACGGGACGCGCTGCCGGGCACCGGGAGCCCCCTCCCCGCACTCCCCGCCCCGCCGCTGCGGCTGCCGCAGAGCGACCCTCCCCGGCCCCGGCCCCGGCCCCGGCCCCGGCCCCGGCCCCGGCCCCATCGCGGGCGCCCGGGGATGCTCGGCGGTGCCCGCATCCCGCCGCGGCCGTGGGCGGCTGCCGGCCCCGGTACCCGGGGGATGCTCACCGGCTCCGGCAGCGCCGCCGCCTCCCTGCCCGTCGCCAAAGCTGCGTGGCTTATGCCAGTGTCTCCGTGGCCAGGGCTTGATGCCAAAGCGACCCTCTCCGGTGACCGGGGGTGCTGTCCCCTGCACCCTCTCCCCGTGCCCCACACGGGGGTGCAGGCAGGGCCCGCCCGCCCATTGCGGGGGCTGCGCCGTGGCCTGAAAGCCTCGGTGCCAGCCCAGTCCATGTCAGGGTACGAGCATCCCCCGGGCTCCAGCTCCCCCGAGCCCCGCGGGGTGTCCCCGGAGCCCCGCGCGGTGCCGCAGCCGCGGCCGGAGCTGCCTCCGCGGGCTGGTGACCCCTGGGGATGTGGGGGACGCGAGGCAGGGAGGATGAGGATGCAGGCACTGCTGGAGGAGCGCCGGCACACCTGGCACACCGGGCTCAGGATGCTGTCACCCCTTGCGAACAGCCTCGATGGCATTTAGCTCCAGCCTTTAATTTTATGGGGCAGTCGGGGTTTTTCCTGGGCTCGTTTTACACCTCCAGCTCGTGTCCTCCGGGGTGGGGGACACGGTGCTGCAGCCTCATCCCACCTGCGGCAGCCGGGAGGGGAGGGGGCAGACCCCGAGCCTCCCCACCCCACCCCGAGCCAGCCCCTCTGGTCTTTGTTCAGATGCACACTCGGGTTCACCTTGGCAGCGAGGATGGGATGGATGGATTGGATTGATGGATGGATGGACGGACAGATGGCAGCAAGGGAGATATACTCACCGCAGGGCAGGGCGGGGGGCACCATCCCCGAAATAAAGCAGTTAGGGTGGCAGAGCACGGGTGAGGGTGCAAAGGTGTAAATTCCTCCCCCTGGAGACCCCTGCCCGCAACACCCCCGCTGGCCAACGCCAGCACTGGGCACCTGGGACCTGGGATGGCTGCGGCTGCTCGAGGGGAGCACTTGTGGACGTGCACTGAGCATCCCCGGGGGGTTCAGGGCCGAGGGATCCCCATCCCCATCCCGGGGCGCTGGCAGCACACGTGGGGCCCACCCTGCTGTGGCACGGCTGCCGAGCTGGGGGGGCTGCAGCCCTGCTGGCGGTTAGCTTGGATTAATAAGCAAATCCATGGATTTGTGGGGTTTTCGACTGAGCAGCACCGCTGGGGGGATGCACGGGGAGGAGGCCGGCGGCCGCAGGGAGCTGTCGGGCGCCGCAGTGTTACCAATCACGGCACGGGAACGCGGCTATCGATTGCGGTGCAAACACGGCCGTGCTGGAGCGAGACATCCCCTCCAGAGCTGCCTCCCGTGCCGCTGCTTCCAGCTGCCATCCCAAACCCTGCCCACCTTCCCCGGGGCGGCAGGGATGCTCCTGCTTTATCGCAAAGCCCACCCCGGAGCATCCCGTGGGGAGGGCGATGCTGCCTGCCGGGAGGGTTTGAGTCCCTGCTACTCCCCCACACCCCAGGGATGCTTTCGAGGTCCTGTGGCAGCAGTTCTGCCTCCCCAGACAGCGACATCCATCTTGGCCCACTCCTTCTGGGCTCACGATTGAAGAATCTGGGTGGCAGCACCACGGGGATCCCCTGAGGTCCTCACTGGGCTCCCAAGTGAGGCATGGGATCATCCTCCACCCGATGCCATTTCGGCTTTCCCAGCTGGCCGATGGGGGAAGGCTTTATCCTGTGAAAAGGCTCTCCAGGATTACAGGTCTAGAGCCAGAGAAGGGTGAGCACGTTGGTGGTCGGTGCCAGTGATATCCAGGGCTGGTGGCGAGAGCTTTGGGCACTGGCAGCTCGGGGTGCCCTGTCGCTGTGGCTTGGGGCCGGGAGCAGGGCTTCAGGCTCTCCCAGAGCTCACGGTGGGCACTCTCTCTCTCTCTTTCTCTTTTCTCGGTGCCGGCTGGGCCATCTCGCTGCCGTGCTGCCAGGAGGTGGAGGTGAGCCTCGAGGGGCTACCGAGGGGGTGACACCCCGCTTGTGGGGGGAGGCTGTCCCCCGTCCCTGCCTCCCGCTGTGGGGGTGCCCAGGGGGTGTGAGCAGCGGGAGCCTCTCCGGGCCGGTGGCTCCGAGCCGGGTGATGGCACGCCTGGCCCGGTGTCGCCTCCCCCGCCACCTGCGCTCACGCGGGCTCTCCCCAATTCGCAGGATGACTACATCAAGAGCTGGGAGGACAACCAGCCCGGGGATGAAGGTACCGCTGAGATGGGTTCGGGATGAGGCACAGTGGGCTCGGTGCCAGCCAATATGATGGGGGTGGGGGGGGTCGCGCTCTCTGCTTGCACCCCCCGGGCTTTTCCCTTCCGGCTGGGAGCGCTGGTGGGGTCCGAGCGAGCCGGGAAGCAGCAGCTGGTGCCGAGGCGGCTGCCCAGCTGCGGCCTGAATGGCGCTTTGTGCCGGGCCGGCTGCTGGCCAGCGCTGCCGGGGCTCCCCTGGGGCGTCCCCGCCTGCCCCAGTCCCCGCTCTGTCCCCCCAGCCCTGGACACCACCAAGGACCCCTGCCAGAAGGTGAAGTGCAGCCGGCACAAGGTGTGCGTGGCGCAGGGCTACCAGCGCGCCATGTGCATCAGCCGCAAGAAGCTGGAGCACAGGTAGGAGCTCGGCGGCTCCGGGGCCGGCAGGAGGGAGGGGGGAGCCGGGGCGGAGGGCTCAGCATCCTCTCGCCCCGTGCAGGATCAAGCCGCTGGGCCCCAAGGCGCACGGGGGCTGCAAGCCCTGCCACGCCGCCCCGGTGGCTGCCGTCTGCGGCTCCGACGGCCACACCTACAGCTCGGCGGTAAGGACAGCGGCGGCAGCCGCGGGGACGGGGCCCCGTGGCCCGTGGCCCCCCGCCGACGTCCCGCTGCCGCCCCGCAGTGCAAGCTGGAGCAGCAGGCGTGCCTGGCCAGCAAGCAGCTGACGGTGCGCTGCGAGGGGCAGTGCCCCTGCCCGACCCCGCATAGCCCCGCCGGCGACACCAAACAAGGTGAGTGGGGTGCGGGGCAGCGGGGGGACTGTCCCCGAGCTCTGTCCGGCCTGACGCTGCCCCGCTGGACCCCTCCAGAACTGTGCACCGGGCAGGATCTGGCCGACCTGGGTGACCGCCTGCGCGACTGGTTCCAGCTGCTGCGTGAGAACGCCAAGCAGAACGGCTCCGGAGGGCTCCCCGCCAGCCCCACCACCGGTACGTGTGTCCCCAACGCAGGGAGGGGACGTGGGGTGCTGTCCCTGCGGGGGCCCCACGGGCTTCATCCTGCCCTGCAGCGCTGGAGAGGAGCGTGGCAGCCACCTGCAAGGAGGCGGTGGGGTGGATGTTTGCCCGGCTGGACACCAGCGGGGATCTCTTCCTGGAGGCGGCCGAGCTGGCCGCCATCAACTTGGACAAGTACGAGGTGTGCATCCGCGCCTTCTTCAACTCCTGCGACACCTCCAAGGACGGCCGAGTCTCTGCTCCCGAGTGGTGCTTCTGCTTCTGGAGGGAAAGTGCGTCGGGGCAGGAGGATGCATGCCATGGGTTGGGGAATGCACGCTGTGGGATTGGGATTGTACATCATGGGGGATCCGTGCTGTGGGACTGGGGGGTGGGGGATGTTCATCCTGGGACTGGAGTGAGTGGGGGATGTACATTTTGGGATTGGAGTGGGGATGTACATCATGGGGCCATAAGGAACCCATGCAGTGGGTTAGCATGTGTGGGGGAGGGATGTACATCATGGGGGGGATTATGTCATGGGGATTATGTCATGTGGGTTTGGGGTGTCGGTGGGATGTTTGCCTTAAGGGGAGAGGTGCACCAGGGGGTTTGGGGGTGCGGGGAGGAGTGCTGTGGGTCATGGGGATGCACATCTTGGGTGAAGTGGGATACCCACGATGAAGCTGGGGGGATGTACTCCCTGGGCAGGGGTGGGAACACACTGTGGGGAATGCAGGCTGTGGGGTCTGGGGGGGATGTACTCCATGGTGCTATGGAATTCTGGGGGATGCACACCACCAAAGGGATGAATGCCGCGGGTTTGGGGGTGCACACTGTGTGGGGTGAGAGGTTCCCCGCCATGGGGGGGCTGCATGCCCACCCTAAGAGCAGCGTGTGGCATTGCTGCAGAGCCGCCCTGTCTCAGGGAGCTGGAGAAGATCCAGATCCAAGAAGCAACCAAAAAAAAGCTGGGTGAGTGGGGCATCCCAGGGCCCTTTCCCCCAGCAGTGCCAGATCGGGATGAGGACGGGGAGCTCCCAGAGGAGCTTTGGCACTGCACGTCTTCGTGGGGGGGTGGGGGGCCATCGCTTCCCCGCAGGCACCTTCATCCCCAGCTGCGATGAGGATGGCTACTACCGGCGGGCACAGTGCGAGCCGGGCGGTGGCGAGTGCTGGTGCGTGGACCAGCACGGGGCCGAGCTGACGGGCACCCGCGGCCACGGCAGCCCCGACTGCGGTGAGAGCTGCGGGGAGCGCCCGCCTGGGGACGGTGCAGTGACCCCAGGACCGGCCCTGAACCTCTGTCCCTCGCCCCCACAGATGAAGCAACGGGATTTTCCGGCGACTTCGGGAGCAGCGTGGGCTGGGAGGACGAGGAGGAGAAGGAGCCGGAGGAAGCGGGCGAGGAAGGCGAGGAAGAGGAGGGCGAAGCGGGCGAGGGCGACGACGGCGGCTACATCTGGTAGAAGAGCAGGAGAGCCCGGTGGGCGGCACGGCCGGGAGGCAGCCCCCCAGCTGGGGGTCCCCGTGAGCCCCCCGCTGCCGGTGTGGCATAGGGTGGGTGCTCCCCCCTCCGGTCCCGTGTGGGATGGGGCAATGGGGCACTCGCCCGGGGAGGGGGCGAGTGGGGCGTGGGGGGCCGCTCTTGTGCAAATTTGAGCTTTTTTTTTTTTTTTTTTTTTTTTTTGGGTAGAGCCTTGTAGGCCTAGTGTGCTGCTGCGTGGTCTTCAACCGGGCAAATGGCGCTAATAAAAGTGGGAAAAAAAAAAAAGGAAAAAAACAAAAAAAAACCCCCCCAAATCAACAAACCCCCTTATAGATAAGCTGCCCCTCCCCTTCCTCCCCGCATCCCCCCTCATGTTGTGCTTGCGTGGCTGCCCCGGCCCCCGGCGTTGTGTAGCGGCTGTGAAATAAATACCCCGTGCTGTGTCAAACACTCGCCCGCCCGTTCCTCCCCCTGGCACCCCCCGTGCCTCCCCTGCACCCAGCGGCCTTGCAGGGGTGTCCTGGGGACGGGGTGGTGCTGCTGCTGTGCCCTCCTGTGCGTGGGCACTGCTGGGCTGTGGGTAGGGGTAGGAGTGCCCCCCTGCCAGTGCCCTGGCTTTGGTTCCTGAATTCGGCTGCCATGAAGCTGGAACTGGACTCCCTCCCCAGGGATATGTCCCCTCCCCAGCTCCTGACCCTCTCCAGGACCCCAAACGAACCCCCTTTCCACAGGGTCTGAAGTGGTAGAAGGATTCAGAACTGCCCTCCCTCCCCATGCTTTACCCCAACCCCAAATGAGACCCAAACCCAATCCTATCCCTGACCCAGAATATCCCTAACAGGGCCAGCCTGCTCCCCACAACCCAACCCATGCCCTAGTGAGGGCCTCCACCACACCCTCTGCAGCCACTCAGCACCACGGAACACCAGGGCCTCGACTCACAGCATTTATGGCCCCAGGGAGAAAAATAAAACAATAATACAGACCCCAAACCTCCCCAGTTTGGGGCCGTCAGCAGCTGTCAAAGGCACTGTGCCATACCCCCTGCCCCAGGGGGTGGTGTCCAGGTGCTTGGGCCCCCACACCACCGGGGCTGAGGAGAGGTTGTGGCAGCTCCATCCGCAGCACCTCGGTCCCTGGTACCTCGGTCCCTGGCACACGCCCCCCACCTGGGGGGGCTCAGAGCTTGCTGGGGGGTCCCGGCCGCTGCTGGAGCTGCCAAGTCGCCCGCACCCCTCAGCCACCCGGTTGAGCTCAGCGAAGGCGTGGGGGTCGCCGGTGCGGCGGTAGCGCGCGACGAGGGGCTGCAGGACGGTGATGGGGATGCAGAAGTTGAGGTGGGGGTAGGTGGCTCCCGCACCGGTGTCCCGCGTGTTGCTGGCCACGATGCCTGGCGGGGAGGGAGCGATGCCCACGTCACTGGGACCGGCCGGGGAACACCCATGGGACCCACAATTACCCCCGGGGAGGGAGAGCCCTGGCTCACCCATGAGGCATCCGCTGCGGGAGGACACGAGGGGGCCGCCGCTGGAGCCCCCGTGGACAGCACAGGTGGTTTGCAGCATGACAGGGCGCCCGGCCACCGCCACCACGGCCGAGAGGACCCCGGCTGTCACCGAGGGGCCGCACGCCGGCCCCAAAGCCCCGTAGCCCACTACGCTCACCTCTTCTCCTGGGATGGGAGAGGCGGGAGGTGGGTGCAAGGGGGCGAGGCAGCCCCTACCCCAACCCCCGTGTCCCGCCATTGCTTACCGGGGACGAAGGTGTCGGCCAGGCACGGCGGGACAAAGCCGGGCACGCTCTCCTCCAGCTCCACCACGGCCACGTCGAAGGGAGACGACTCCTCGGTGGCAAACACCACACGTCCCCTGAGCACGGCGGCATCCCTGAGGACACGGTTAACGAGATGTCAAACCGTGGGACACGCAGGGTGGGGGGATTAAGGTGGGAGGGAGAGGCACAACCGCACTCACTGGCCGGGGCCCGCTGCCGCTGTCACATGGAGCGGGGCTCTGGCCTCCACGACGTGCCGGCAGGTGAGGAGCATCCTCGGGGCCAGCAGCACCCCGGAGCCCCAGGTCGCCCCGCACTCCACCAGCGCCGTCCAGCCCAGGGGGTCCTGCCCGCTGCTCGCCGGCACCGCGGCCACCCAGGCCGGCACCGGCGGCACCACGATGCCGGCTTCGCCCAGGACAGCGGCGCTGCTGCGCAGGATGGCGGCGAGCGAGCAGAGCAGCGTCAGCCCGACCCACTCGGCGCCCTTCCAGCAGAAGGAGGCGGCGATCACGGCCACCACGCGGGGCCCGTCGGGCGAGGGCACGAAGGCGGCGCCGCCCTCGGTGCCGGGCAGGCAGCGGGCATCGGTGAGCACCAGGGCGTTCTCCTCGCCCGCCAGGTTGCTGACCACCCCCCGGCTCAGCGTGTTGAGGAAGAGCTCGGGGCACAGGTCTCCGAAGGGGGAGCCGCAGGCCAGCAGCGCCTGCCCCTTGCGCAGGCAGCCGGCGCTGGCCCGCGCCGCCCAGCCGCCCTCGGCCGCGTCCAGCCCGGGCACCCGCAGCCAGGCGAACCAGGGCAGCGCCCGCGGCTCGGTGCCCTCCTCCTCCTGGGCCCCGAACCGCCACCGCTCCGCCCGCCCGAGGCCGCGCTCCAGCGCCCGCCGGAACGCCGCGCACGGCACCAGCGCCAGCAGCCGCGCATCGAGCTCCCGCAGCCCGCCGGCCTCGGCGCCCAGCACCACGCTGAGGCGCGGGCACGGCCGCAGCGCGGCGGGCGGCAGCGCTGCGGGCCGTGCCCAGGCGGCGGAGCCGGCGCGCAGGAACGGGGCGAAGACGGCGGCGTGGCAGAGCACGAGCGCGGGGCGGCGGCACAGCACCAGCCCGCTGCAGCCGCCATTGCCGCCGCCCGCGCCCCTCAGCCGCACCGCGCAGCACGGCGGCGCCGCCGCCATCACCGCCGCCGCGCCCCGCCCCCGGACCCGCCCCGCGCGCCCATTGGCTGGGGACGCCCCCCGCGCCCTCCCCATTGGCTGGGGCGGGGCGCGCACGTGGCGGACACGCCCCCACGGGGCCCTCACGGGGGGTGCGCGGCCCCCGGCCCGGCCCCGCTGCCCCGGCAGCCCCGGCCCAGCCCCGGCCCCGCTGCCCCCATCAGGGATCCCTCGTTCGGAGCCGTCCCTCGGCCCCTGCTTCCCGGGGAGAATCAAGACCGTCGCGCCCACCGCCGCTCTCGGTCCCAGCGCTTGCCCTCAGTCGGCACAAGCCCCCACTTCCCCGGTACCCTCGGCCCGGACACCCCACGGCCACGCTCGCTTCACCCGCAGCACAAAACGAGTACTCAACCTTTATTTCCAACAGAGGCACCCGGACTGGGAAAATCCCTCTGGGGGATATAAAATCCCCTGAACACCGGGAGTCAGAGCCGAAGCCCCAGCTCCCCTTTCCCCCCCAGCCCCTTCCCGGCTGTCTGGAGCTCGGTGTGGTTTCCTTACACCAGGAGCAAAGGCCCTGCAAGCCATGAGCCCTCCCTGGTTGCCAGCCCAGAGACAAGCGGCTCTTTCATCCTACCTCGGTTTCCCTCACCGGCTGCACCATGCAGGCCACAGAACCATGGAATCATTGAATATCCTGAGCTGGAAGCGACAGGGATTGAGTCCAGCTCCTGGCCCTGCACAGGACAGCCCCAAGAATCCCACCCTGTGCCTGAGAATGGTGTCCAAATGCTTCTGGAACTCTGTGGCTGGTGTTCTGACGGCCCCAAGGCCCAGCAAACACCAAGCCAGACTGACGCTCGTTGCCCCTTCGGAGGAGAACAACATGTCTTTATTGAACTGAAAATGAGTGCCAGACAGCAATGAAACTTCAGACAAAAAAAAAAAAAAAAAGTCCGTTGAGAGTATAAAAGAAACCGGTTTAGTCTACATTAATCACCTCATGATATGCAAATGTCAAACACTTCCATGCTACAACAACCGAAACAGCTCCGTGGTTCTTACTGCGATGGCGTGGCCAGAGAATCCTCGACGGAGGGTCTGGCCTGAGGGAGAACCAGGCAGCCCCTTCCCACTGGACACCACCCCCAACACCTGCAGCAGGTGCTCCTCCCCAACTAGGAAAAAAAAAATAATAAAAATAATCCCTGTAAACTAAAGAAGCTGGGATTGCACACCTCAGTCCCAACGGCACCTCGCCGTCGTCGGTCAGCGTGACACAGCACAGCCACCCTACAGCTCAGTTAAGCCCAAATGCTATGTTTATTGAGGACTTCTAATATCGTGATACCTTGGTTCAGTAATTTGTGAAATACCTAAATACCGTTAAATATATTTTTAAAAAACCCTAAACCAGACTCTGGACTAAACAAGATGAACTTTAAACTAAAAAGTTAGAAGGGACGCCATTTACATTAACACTTTCTTTAAAAAATATAATTGCTTTTTCCTTTTCTGTTTTTCGTTTGTTTGTTTGTTTGTTTTGAAGTCAATTAACCACAGTGGTGAGACGTGCTCTCTTTTTCAGCTGTTACACTGCAGCGTGCAGAGTTTGGCCTTCCCAGACTGGAGCAGCCCCGCTGTCACCGAACTGGCAGGGACAACTCAGGAACGGCGCTGCCTCCCCGCCGCGTGGAAAAGAGTGGTGTCACCACTGTGCCATAAGGGCAGCCGGAAAACCAGGAGTCTCTTGGACAATGCCAGTATGCACTTGGAAAGCCTTCCATGTTCTAATAGAAAAGTCCATAGGAAGCTGTGAACAGGATCAGTCCAGAGGAGTAAAACTCTCGTGTCCGTGCCAGCATCAGTCAATGTACTGCGATAGCCAGCGGAAGCCCTCACCGTAGCCTTGCCTCTTGAGCACGCTGCACATGAACACCTCCATGGGGCGAGCATTCAGGTCCTTCAGTGGCACATTTCCCTGGGGAAATCCAAACAGGAGTCACATCTGCACCCCTGGTGCCCTCAGGGGAGCCACAGCCATCCAGGGGAGCTCCTCTCGCAGCCCCCTGTGTGAGGACTGCATTTTGGACAATCCCAGCAGCCTCAAAACTTCCCAAGGGCATCACCAGAGTTTTGGGTTACACGGGACCTTAAAGATGACCTCATTCCACCCCATTGCCAGGTCCCACTATCCCAGGTTGCTCCAAGGCCTGTCCCACCTGGCCTTGAACACTTCCAGGGATGGGGCAGCTACAGCTTCTCTGGGCACCCTGTGCCAGGCACTCACCAACCTCAAAGGGAAGAACCTCTTCCCAATTTCCCATGTGAACCTTCCCTCTGGCAGTAGAAGCCAGTCCCTCTTGTGCCACCACTCCATGGCTTTTAAACAGTCTCCCTCTTGTAGGCTCCCTTCAGGCACATCATCATCATTATTACTGATTGACCTTGGCCAATTAGTGGACAAATTCCCTCGATCTGCAAGGAAGCCGGCAAGCTCTCCCTGCCCGTGACAATCCAAGATTTGGATGCCTCCCTACCTTTCCTGTGGTCTGTCCATAGAGCCCAAAGATCTCCCGCAGTTTCTCCTCGCTGATGGCCTCTGGTCTGTCGATTTTGTTTCCCAAGATAAGGATTGGCACGTTGGATATTGTCTCATCTGTCATTAATGCCTGCATGCAAGAGCCAACAAGAGTTGAGCAGAGAGGTGGAAAAAGGAGCTGTTGCCTGAAGAAAATGGTTTTGCTTAAGCTCTGTGACCAACAAGGGCTTGTTTTTGGGGCTTCCATACTCCTGTGGAAGACTCACAGAATCTCTGAGGCTGGAAAATCCCTCCCAGCCCATGGAGTCCAAGCTGTGCCCGATCCCCACCTTGTCCCCAGCCCAGAGCACTGAGTGCCACGTCCAGCCCTTCCTTGGACACCTCCAGACATGGGGGCTCCAAACCTCCCTGGGCAGCCCCTGCCAAGGCCTGAGCTCCTTTTCCATGGAAAAATTCTTCCTGGTGTCCAACCTAAGCCTCCCCTGAACTCAGGTGCCCGTGGTCAACCCAGAGTAAAGACATCCAGGCTCCTCCAGCTCTGGCAGAGATGGCTGTTATTTATAATTGAGCTGATCAGAGGTCTTGAGAAGGGAAAGAAGTGTATTTACATTAAGCTCAACTTTGGATTCCATAAGCCGTGAGTGATCTGCACAGTCCACCAGGAAGACAATCCCATTGATGGCAGGCAGGTAGTTTTTCCAAACCCGGCGAGCTGGAAAACACAAAGGACAAACGTGGCCCTGTGAAATCTCCAGACAGGGAAAACTCCACCAAACCTCAGCAACCATGGCTGCCTTTTTAGCCAGGGTGTCTTCCTTCCAATAGTTTTGTGTATAAAAGGGCAAAAACCCCTGTGTTTTAAACTTCTAGAAAGAGCAGAATTAAAAATTCATCAGTTATTCAAACTAAATTATATTGGAGTCTTCCACAGCTAAAAATACTTCAGGCAGCAGAGCACGAACTGGCAGCATTTCCTCCCAAGGAATCCCACAGCCAGGAGGTCGCTTCCATGTGTTGTTCCATAAATAAATCCAGGCAAAAAATAATTAGGCACAGCTAATTGCTGACGCTCGTCAGGATCAATCTTTGCTCATTTCTTCCTTACCTTGTTCATGTCCACCCAGATCAAAAGTCGTGAAGGTCATTCCAGCAATCGTCAGCTCCTCTGATGCTGAAATGGGAAACAGACTGGGATTCAGGAAAACAAGGAAGTTGTGATGGACAGAATTTCTCAGGCATTCATGCTGGCATCACACACTATCCTCCAATAAGGAATTCCCTCAGCTTCCTGTGGAATTCTGAAACAAATCACGAGCAGCACTTCCCACTGAAGCTTTTTAACCTGCAATTATTATCCCTTATTATGCTTTTCATTAGGAAAATCTTCCCCTTCTATTAACTGAGCCACACCAATCGGGCATTTCTAGAGAGGAAAACACAGATCCACTTCAGCTTTGGGAACCACAGTGCAGCTGCAACCACAGCTCAGGTTTCAAGATCCTCAAATCCCCCAGGCAGAGCTGCCACCAAGGTGTCTTCCTGCACCGTGTCCCCAAAATTCCAGAGGAAAAGCCACGCCGGGAGGCTTTTCCCAGGGAGACTTACTGGGATGTAGCGTGGGGACGTGCTGACCCAGCCTGTCATCTTTGAGCATGTGCAGCAGAGTGGTTTTCCCAGCGTTATCCAACCCCAGGAACACCAGCTTTCCAGACTTCTTGTACAAACCTGCGAGGAGAAGGAACAAAGCAAGAGGAAAACTCCAGCGGGCTCATCCGGAGCCGGAACGCCGCGCTGCCGCCGCTGTTTTTTTGGGGAAGCTCTTTCCCAGAGCTCTGCTGCCACCTGTACACATTTCCAGCATGGACACGGGGCAGCAGGGAAAACACACACAGCTCCAACAGGCTTTTTCCAAGGCATGTTTACAGCAATGGACATTTCCTAAGCTAGCATTTCCCCTGAGTATTCCATTCCTTCCTCCGGTCCATCCCCACAGCAGAGGACAGCGTGCAGAAGATTATCATGGATCAACCTGTCTCCCCAAAAGATGTGAAAACTGAACAAACTCATAAAAGAGAGCAGCGAGTCGTCCAGGAAAAAGTGCAAAGCAGGGAACAGGGCGTTGTTTCCTTGGCATAAACTGATTTTTTTGTCCTGTCTGCCACGGGAAAGCTCCAAAAGGTTTCCAACGGGGCTTTTCCTCACCCCGTGCCTCTCACCCTCCTTTCAAGAGGTGATCAGGAGAACGGGCACCCCATCCTCCAGCAAGGAGTTCCACTGGAATCCAGGACTCTGGGAGGAGGATGAGGAGGATGGGGTTCCCTCCCTGGCCAGGCAGCACCTCTGTCTGGGGCTGGAGAGGCCCTGGGCGCCAGCCCAGCTGCTCGCAGGCTTCTAAAGGGCAAGAGAAACACCTGAGTGGGAGCCCAACGCCTCCAAATACTCTCAAAGTTTCTCTGCACCCGTGTAAAAGCCCCTTTATCGAAACGCAGCTTCCTCACCAGACTCTGCACTGCTGCACACCACCTTAATCCCCGACTTTTATGGGATACTGGCAGTGGGAGAAGCCAAAGCGACCCAGAGGGGGCTGCCAGGGGCTGCTGAGGCACGGAGGGAGCCGCGGCATTACCTAGGAACTGCAAGACGCTGCTGAAGCCGTTGTAGAGCCATTCGAAGATGAAAGACATCTCTGGAAATAAAATGCCTGCGGGGGACAAAACCCAAACCCCGAATTACGGAGCGTCGGTGCTAAAAGGGAGCGGCGCTCAGGGGGTCCGGGAAGGGGGGATCGGGGGTCTCGGGGACGGGGGCAGCGGGGGCGAAGGGGGCCGGGGGTGAGAGGAGACAGGGGACGAGGGGCCGCGGGGCTGAGGGGGACCGGCCTCAAGGGCGGGCGGCGAGGCCTGGCCCCCGCCCCGCCCCCGCTCTGCCTGCGTGTCACCCCCCGCGCCGCCGCAGCCCCTCGCCCGGGCCTGCCAGGCTCCCGCCGCCCCGCCGAGCATCCCGCCGGGCCCGGCCGGTCCACGCGGCCACCCCCGCCGCTCACCCCCGGCTGCCCCCGGGCCGCCGCCGCCGCCGCCACCGAGTCCCGTCCGCGGCCGCCGCCAGCGCCCCGCCGGAAACGCGTCAGCGCGCGCCCCGCCCGCTTCCGGCCCCGCTGGCCCCGCGCGGCACCGGGAGCCGCGGGTTCGAGACCCGGCCGCGCTCCGCGGGGACACGGGTTCGAGACCGCCCCCTGTCTTGGGAGGGACGCGGCCCTGAGCTACCCCGAAAAGCCCCCAGCACTGACGCTGAGGGCAGGGGGAGAGGACACGGTCTCAAGCTGCTCCAGGGGAGGGCCGGGTTGCACATTAGGAGGAATTTCTTCACATAAAAGGTCATTAGATTTTGCGTGGGCTGCCCAGGGAGGGACGTGGCACTCAGTACCAAAATGGGGAATTGGTCACCGGCTGGACTTGATGATCTCTGAGGTCTTTTCCAACCTCAATGAATCTGACTTTGTGACCCCCTCAGCTCCAGGGAGGGAAAGGATAGGGAGTCCCACAGTGCTGGATTTCAGTAGTTTTTATTTCTAGCATTCGTACACGCCCCAGGTGAGTGATCCCCTGTCACGATTTAGAGCACACCACACGACCATGCACAAGCAGGGTGTTTGGATTTTATAAATTATTTCTTCCAGCCTCCACCAGGCCTCAGCAGACAAGTCACTGCTAGGTATGGAATTCTAATCAGCAAAGTTACAGGCAAGGTCTTCTTGCTGACACTGAAGCTATTTTTCTGGTCTATTCCTGCGCGTGGCAGCTCCTCGGTGGGAAGGACACAGCTGTCTCACCACCATCCTCGGGACTTAGTTCTTCTGGTAGTAGAACCATTTGTCAACTGTGTGGGGCAGAAAAAAGGAGAGGGTTGGTCCCCTGTGAGCCACCCAGTTATTAAACAGGCACTTGGCAGCGTGTATGTGTCATCTCCAGCTCAGGGGCTTCCTCTGCTCCTGGCAACAGCTCCTCAGCACAACAAACAGGTTCTGGCACAACCCTGTTTATGTGGATTTGTTTTCCCAAAGCAGTCACCCTTGCTCAGGCTGCCATTAGGAGCATCCATGACTTGGTGCAGGCAAAGACAGCAAGCCAGGATTCCCTCTGTCTCAGCTGACTCAGGGAGACAAAGCCATTTGACCTCCAGCTCCCATGGCCACATGGAAAACACGCATTTCTCCGCAGGTTTATTCCCCATGAAGGGATTGGAAGTGTCAGCCTAGCTCCTCTTTCTGCTCCCTCAGCTTGCCCTTGGGCCTTGCCCTGGCTACAGCAACATCCAGCTTTAGTTCAGACCCTCGTTTTCCTACAGATAATTTCTCTGAGGAAGCCCCTGCTCTGTAGTGGGATGTCAGGGTGGGTTTTGAGACTCACCTTCGGGTGGGATGGGGCTGGCAGCTTTACACGGTGGTGCCTGAAACAAGAAGGATGTTACCAGGGAATAGAGGTGTCCTTGCACTCTCCACACATCATTTAGGGCTGCAGGAGTCTTTCCTGAGCACCATTTTAGACCCTGTGGCAGCTGGTCAGCTGTGGGGGAACACCTGAGCTCACATCCAGTCATTCCTGGAGCCTCCTCATCCCGGAGATGCCCCGTGTGCCTGAGGTGCTCTCCTCCAAGTGCAGGCTCCAGGGCCATCAGATTCCCAGCACTCCAAAATCTACGCAGGTGCAGGCAGCTGCTTTTGTTTTTGTTTTTTTTTAAACCTACAATGTTGGTTTAAAAGCTATGGGGGGAATAGAGGCATGAAGGACTCTCTGAGAACTCCTCTGAAGAGATTTCCCTGGTGTTCAACAACCAAAGACAGAGAAAATCCCTGTCTGGTAACACATCCTCCATGAGGGCTTTCAAAAACCTCACTGAGACCCCTAACTGGGAATACCAGCACTTTAGAAAACAAGACAATGGTTTTAAAGATCTCTCCAAGGCTGCAGAGACACTCAGGTTTCCAGCTATGGAAGAGAGGCAAGATTTGGATTTCAATTTTCCTGTCTCCTCCCTCTAAGCCCTTTCAGGTTGCCAACAGCAGTACTCCTCAAGTCTAGGGAGACACAATTAATTCCTGAGGCTGGACAGGAGAACTACACCAGGAATGTCAAGCTCTTCATTCTGAAGCCTGCAAAACCCCTGGGGAACTGGGCTCTCTTTTCTCAAAGGGAGACCTGTACTGTGAAGCCCTTGGAAGTCCAAATATTAAAACCCTCTCAGAAGAGCTGACAGCCAAGATACAGCTCAGAAGTTTAACCCTCCACGCAAACTCTGTTTGGGATTCCATCTCTTGGATGACTAAGGGCAGGGAGAAGCCTCTGGAGGAATGTCTGGTTTGCCCCACATCCATCCTGTTCAACCAGAAGCAGGTGTTCAGCCACCCAAAACATTCTGAGCATGCCAAGTGCCATTCACACAGAGAGAACAGCTCACCACACAAACTGCACCCATTTTCCCGATAATAACACCAGGATTTGGCCACCCCAACTGGTACTTACTGCATTCACAGTAGCTTTTGCACAGTCTTGACTACAGCAGAAAGGGCTGTCAGACACCGTCAGGTTGGTGCTGGAAGACATTGGGCACTTGTGAGAATGTGCAAGCCCAGCCTTTCCCCCAGGGAGCATTAAATAATGGAATACTAAGGATCTCAGTTAACAGCTGCCAAGTGGAGGGGGAAGGCCTGGGGAGGCAGCCAGCAGCTAACAGAAAGCATGGCACCACTCAGGAAGGGAAGTTCCAGGGTTTTCAGTTAAGGAAGGGGAAGGTGCACATTTCCCACACGCATTAACCTACCAGTTGATCTCCCCTCCGTCAGTTTTCTTTGTTATTAAAGCTTTCCAGTGTTCGTGGGTGCCTTTGATGACTTCCAGGGCAAAATCCTGGAGATGAGAACAAACATCACGTTACATGGAAGCACCAGACCACCTTCTCCAGATTATCACTTACAAGGAGTTGATTTTAGACAGCTCTGGAAGGGGCTGGAAGAAACCTCTTCCGCTCTGGTGCCATTCAGGAAGAGCAGAAACTCCCAGTGCACAACAGCTGAGACAACCAGGATTGTACAGGAGAACTGTTTTGCTTTCGAGATGGGAGGATCTGCCAAGGTCACAGAGCGAGCTTGAGGCCAAAAGAAACTGAACACAGTCTCGGGCCAGTGCTCCATTATAAAAGCACCTCCACCCTGCTGCTCCTCCCACTCAGTTTGTCTCCAGCAGCTTGCAGATCCAGGCCTATCCAGGAGCTCTCTTCCACTCCAGGCAAGTAATTCACACCAGCAGGAAGAGACAGGCAGCTGATCTGGCTCTGCCACTACTTAAAAATGAATTTGTTTCCAGGCATATCAACCTCTTTCCTTAAAAGTGGGCAATATATGCTCAAGCATTAAACTGTCAGCTGGAGAAAGAAACACACGCAGCTCTTTGTTGGTGTGAACACCGGCACTGAATGTCCTGGTTTGATACCAAACCAAGCCAAATAAAACACTGCAGAGTGTGTGTGAGGCTCTTTATCCTGATTTTCCAGTCTCCTTGATGGGTTTCACCCATCCTGAGGGGCAGCAAGGTATTCCAGCCCGATCAACCTAGTGCTGTGCTATAATCAAAGGGGAAAAGTCCTTCATGACTTCCATTTTCTTTCCCAGAGATGGCTTTTGGAAGATTTCCCCTCCTCTGCACCACCTCTGGAGCTCTGGGAGTTGAGTCACCTCACTAAACCCCTCATGGCACTCCAGGAAGGGCAGGAGTGAGGACACCAAAACAAGATTTCACTTGCTCAGGAGCAGTAACTTATCTGATCCAAGCCAGAGAAGAGGCAGAGGAGCAGTGCTGCCAAGGCAGGGCCTTACTCACAGGGTGTGAGGGAACACTTCGTTCCCAAAGGAAGAAGTGTTTTACCTCCTGAGTTAAGTTCAACTTGCACCAGGTTGCAGTGGATCAAAGCCAATGGGTAAGGGAGGAAAAGGGTGATGTCAAGCTGCCTTTGCTCCAGAGCTGGAGCAAATAAACCTGGTGTTTTCCACCTGGTTCTGACACAGAGGCTCCCAGCCCTGAAGTGATCCCACATGAAGAAAATATTCAACACCACCACACTGATAACCCCAGGCATTTTTCTCTGGCATTCCTGCACTCACTAGGCTGGAAAAACAGCAGGATGAAGTGAAATCAACTATCAGCAGCCCCATAAAAATCCATTCTCTCAGCAATTCACTCGTGTCCCCACATACCCTGAGCTCAAGTTTTTGCACAAAGGGAGGCGATCCTACCTTGCCTTTAAATTCTCCATTAAAAGCAAACTGATTTTCTGGCTTTCCATCAGGTACTTTGTATCTTCTGAACCAGTCCACAGTAGCTTCTAAGTATCCAGGCTTCATCCTTCTGACATCCTCGATGTCTGGCAGGGGACATGGTATTTGTTAGCCAGAAACAGAACAGAATTTACTGAATTACAGAATTTATGTGGCTCTGCTGAGCTGTTCTGGGCTGTGCCTCCTCCAGCCCCTGCCCCAGCAGCCTTAGCAACATTTCAGACAGGTTCCTAGAGGACACAGTGAGTATCTCCTCTTCACAGGGAAATTACTGTTTCATCCTCAGGGTGTGTATCCCCAGTGTCCCCAGGAGTGTGGTCACATTTAAACAGCTCTGATTAGAGGTTTAGGGGACAATCCCTTTCCTTCCACTGGACTGCCACCCTGCGTTTGGAATGCCAGGCCGTGCACGTGTGATGAACAGCAGTGCAAATGTTTTGCTCTAGGATTGTCCTTCCAGCATCACATCTGATTAACAGCACTGCACAGCAGGAGCAAGCCCTGTCCCCACCTCCTGCAGGCTTTCAGGGCAGAAAGGGAGGCACTGATGCTGCTCATCCCCCCCGTAACTCACCATTGTAGCTGTCTGCATCCGGGTCTTCAACGTTGATAGCAATCACCTTCCAGTCTGTCTCTCCCTCATCAATCAGAGCCAGCGTGCCCAGCACCTTCACTTTGATGACTTCTCCCCGAGAGCAGACCTGCAAGGACAAAGGCCTTGGTGTCCATTCTGATGCATCCAAGGAGAGCACAACAGCAGGCTGTGCAGGAGCTCAGCAAGCAGCCAGGTACCATGAAATTAGCTCTCGCTGTCAGCGGCTCATCAGCCCTGGCTCATCTCAGCAACAATCTCCAGAGGCAGCAGAGGGAAACATCACGTTGTTAAGGGAGGGGAGGTAGGAAATGAATAATGTCCCTGGATAATTGACTTTGGAGACATTAATTACACGTTTCAGGAGACATTTAGGATGCGTTACCTTGCTTCCAATTTCGCACACATCAATCGGATCGTTATCTCCACAGCAACCAGTATTTTCATCCTTGTGACTTGGGTCTTCCCAAGTCTGGAAAAAAAAAAACCAAACCAACACCAAAATCAACCATACATGATAAACTCACAGGTTTAGAGAGGTAGTGAAAAGCAGGTTTATTTCAGGCATGCAGTTGCCTGGAATGAACAGAGGATGGCCCACTTCACACCTGCTGCCAGGTCAGGATTTGGGCTACTGTTTCCCTTGTGCCTGGGAAGTTTGAATTCAAGTTAAAAGGTCTCATCTTCCAAAAGGTAAGCAGCTCCCTCCTACCCAACAAAACCCCTTTCAACAACTTTCCAGACTTCCTCCTCTGTCCCACGGCTGCGTAAAGGTGAAGTTCACATCTATAAAGAGCAATTGTTGATTTGGCTTCCTGACTGTTCCTCTCCCTATTCATTCCTTAGCAGAAGTTTCCTGAACTCCAGATAGCAGCCCAGCAGAGATGGAAGACAGACAGGGTGTATTGTTTCCCTTTCATTAAACAACTAAAGACACTGTTAACCCTAGAGAAGAGATAAGAATGTGGAGTCCCACTGTGCTCCCCAGTGCATCTCACCCACAGTGGTGAATGCACATTGAAGGACACAGCTCCAGAAGCCAATTAATTGACTCCAAAAACGAGCTGTTTAAAACATGCTCCAAATCAGGAGTGAAAAGCACTCCATGCCCACTTGCACCATAAGGAACACGTTCTCCTAAGGGGGTTGAGATAGAAAAAGGAATGTTCTTCCCAAACTTCTGTATACCAGGACGAGACCAGTGTAGCCAGGACCTTGTGATGGATCCAGAGTGTTCAGGAAGATGTTCTGACACTTGGATGGTGCTGTGGGGCTGTTCACAAACACTATCACATTTCTCTATCAGGAAGTGTTAAGCTCTTGATGCATAAACACCTTTGATCCACAAACACATGACAGAGCAAAGGCTTCAAAAGATACCATCGTGCACAAAGAATCAGACACCAGAATCCATTCAAGCACGAAACAACTCAACTTTGAGGCCCTGTGTGAAGCCATGTGGAGAAAACACTCGACATGTGCTACTGTCAAGAGCAGAAATACCAAATTCAGTGTGTTTGCCTGTGATCTGTCATTGACAGCTTTTTTTTCTGGAGGAAACTCCAGTCTTAGAGAACATCTGAGGCAAACAGCCTTGTTTGAAGTCCCTCTTTATCTAGAAGTCCCCAGCCACTTAAGAGCATGTGTCCAGACGTCACTATCATGGTCCCACCTTGCCAGCTGCTTCTGGGAAAGCACATCTGTGCAGTGGTGGGCGTTGGCAAGAAGAGTCTTCCATAAAGATTCAGCCTAAATCCTGCACCATTAGGATAAAACCTTGTGCTTCGCCAGGCTCTGCATCGCCAGATGCACGATGACAGCTCCCTTCAGCCACAGAGAAGGACCTGCCCAACCCACCTCTGAGCAGCTGAGGCTGAGCAGCAGCTGCTCATCCTCAAGGAGCTTGTTTATAACATCAGAGAGAAGCTAAATTCCTAAAACTTGGGATTTCTGCTTCAAAATACCCCTGTTCTCCTGACAGGTTCTCTCCCTCCGCAGGACGATATATCCAGATCACACTCTCTGCTGAGCTAATTGCTCATTAATATAGTGCCAATTGCAGGCACCCTCCCTCCTCCCCACCAGGATGGATGAGCCACTGGGATAAACCACAGTACCTGTGGGATGGCGCCGTAATTCCAGATGTAGCCCTTGTGGGGAAACACGTTCGCTACGAAGCGCAGTTTCCCCTTCTTCACATCTTGCTTAATTGGGTTTAAGGGTTCCTTTGTTGAAATCTGAAAGAAAAGTTACATAAATCCCTCTGCTTTACCCTTTATGAATAAAAAAATAATTTTTCTAAATGGAACTGACAAACCAAGAGACCGAGAGATGATGCTGATGCCAGCAGCAGATACTGCACAACTCCTGTTGCACTGCCATCCCTTGGGATATGGTTTCCATCAGGCTTACGAGCCTTGGAATCACATGGGGTTAAGAGCCATAAAATATTGATTTAATCAGAAGCCACTGGAGAACATTCCAACTTCTGCAATCTCAGCCTCCACACCAGACCTCCAGCATTAAGCAAGTACTGACAGGAGAAGTTAGAAACCATTCCGATTCCGGAGGTGGAATTGAGGACGAATCGGCAAAAGTTAAAAACAAAGGATTAAGACTGGATCTGTAATGTAGTTACCTCCATTTTAGCATTTGTCCATCGAGGTACCTCCACGACCATGTTGAACACATTCTGAAGAAAGCAAAAGAGCAGTGAGTGGGAAGAAATCTTGGGGCCATGCTTTAAACTAGGGAGTGCATACAGGTGAGCACAGAAACCAGCCAGTTCACCTGAAACCATAAGGGTTTTTCCTGCTGGGTTCCTTTTTCCAGTGCTCATTTTGAGACAGCTGATTGCCCAGTCAGTCACATGTCATCACTCCAAGCTGAATCCCACGAAACACCCCAAAAGCCAGACTGAGGTTCCCACATGTTCTCCATCAGTTGCCACCTACAAACATCCCCATCACATTCCTAGGCTACAGGAACAGGTTAAACCAATGGCAAACAGCTGCATACAAACCTGGACATAACAAAATGGTGTTTGGGCCATATTTCTTAAAGACAAAGTATTTAATGCTACAGAAAGAGCCAGTCTGGCCACTCAGAAAAGACAAGGCCAACAGGACAAGCCATCTATTTAATAGTGTAGGTATCTATGTACTGCCCTGAAGGAATGAGACCATCACTCCCAAATATTCTAGTCATTATGTAGGGAAGAATGCCCTTCCTCCAAGCTGATACTCCTGTAAAAGCAGACCTTGCTAGTGGCATGGTGTGAGGATAAAAACGTGGGGGGGAAATGCAGAACCACATCTCACTGTATCTTGTTTACAGGTGACACTTGAAAACACCTCCTGTTGATCCAGCTGGGCTGAGAGTTCAATATCAGCCTCCTCTCCAAGAAAACAAGCTCTTCCATGCCTGAACCTTAACATCTGCTGTTTGAAGAGATTATGGCTTTTTAACAAAAAGTCAAACCTTGCTCCCTAGCCTGGGCAAGGTTTCTAATCCCCACCTTAAGCAGCATTAGCATGGCAAAGTCCCTCGAACTTGTATTGCCCCATAATTGGATTGATATTGTGCAACAAGGGCTGTTACATCACTGACTTTGCCCACACCCATCCCTAGCAGAGCTTTATTACAACCCCTTAATTGCAGGGGGGTCACTGCTCATTTGCATTTTGTTTGCAGAAAGGCACAGAATTATTTTTATTCCTAACTTGAGGGAAGGAATGAGGCAACTGGAACAGGCTGGGCCGGGCTCTTACGGATTTGCAGGCAGGGAAAGATGACTTGGGGCTGCATCTTTGTAAGGATTGAAGCTTCCCCAAGGTCCAGCTTGGCCAAAGACACACAGAGAGCAGCCCAAGGTCATCCCTTTGCAATGACACAAGTCCAGGTAAGGTCAACACAGCCCAGCCTGAGACTGAAAAAAACACCCTGCAATCCTCTCAGCTTCTTAGGAGTCTGAGGATAAAGATCAGGGAGCCCAGACAGAGTGGGACAACCTTTTGCTTCCAGCTGGGTCCTGTAACTGGCTGGCAGCCCACCTGCTAAGTGATGAGTAAAACCTCAGTGTTGAGGCACTTCAGCCACAGAGAGAGCCCCATGGGACCAGCACCATTGTGCAACTTCAGGGACTTCGACCTTCAGCTGTTGTGACTTTTTTCTCTGAATGACTTGGCACAGAGGTACTGGCAGCAGCACTGCCTGCCTGAGGGCACACCAGTAGCCCAGTTTCCCCAGTTAAGCATTACCAGTTCAAGGAACTCCTCACCTCTGTACTCATTCCCCTGCTCCTTCCTCCCCTGTTCTGCAAAGTGTGGCATTATCTGGATTTTCCTTGTCTGGGTTACCTGCCAGGCACCTGCACTGGGAACTGCTTCCCTACTCAGCCACTGCTTCACCACTGTCCTTGATGACCACAGTCCATCTTTTCCCCTCTGAGAAGGCAAAAGCCACTTCAGACTTCCCAGAGCACCTCGGGTAGCTCCACCACCTTCACCTCAGTAGCTCAATCAGCTGCTTTTTCAGAGGTTCATCTCTCAACACTGCATATTCTTTTTTCCTTTCCCAGAACCACTCCCCACCTCTCAATTTCAGCTCTCTCTCACAAGTAGCAGTTGCTCCACTAAATTTCCCGAGCTGCACAGCTTTTTAGTACATGTCAGAGAAAGAAACAAGCTACAACACTAAAGTACACACTCAGACAGCCCGAGGTACCGCTGAAAAAAAACATTAAATGAAAACTGAAACACAACCATTTTGATTTCCTGAAGCTGGGACATTTTTTACTCAGAACAGCCTAATTTGACTAACCACTGGCTGCTAGAAGGATGTGAAAGCCCTGCAGCCCTGCAAGGGGCAGGTTCTGCCAGGGAAAAGGTCCCAGGAGATGCTACAGCAGGAATTTAACCTGTTCATCTTCACCCTTTGTTCAGTGTCAGATTATACTGCAGGTCATACTGCAGCCAAAACCCAAACCTGAAATATCATGCAGAACCCTTAGGAATGGGTGTAGCTATTACAAAATAAGCAGTTTTCTGCTTAGCTAACCCAAAACGCCTGCATGGGTAAGCTCAAGCCAGCCACTCGCGTCTCTGACGCAAAAAAATGAGAATGAGATCATCCATTCACTTCTCCTGGGTCGCTCCACCCGAGGCCAGGACGGAGAGAAACCCATTCCTTGCAGGGTGGAGACAATGACTCCATGAGGTGCTCCTGCAGTCTGGGGAGCTGGGAGCCTCCCCCAGGAATCTCAGGCTGCAGGACCCTGTGGTTCCCAGATCCCCTGGTCCCCGGGATGTTTCAGGACTCCCTGGTGTCTGGGATGTTCCCAGACCCCCTAATCCTCCTGGATGTTTCGGGACCCCTGGTCCCCTGTGTGTTTCCAGATCCCCTGGTCCCCTGGGTGTTCCCAGATCCCCTGGTCCCCTGGATGTTCTCAGATCCCCATGTCCCCTGGATGTTCCCAGATCCCCTGGTCCCCTGGATGTTTCCAGATCCCCTGGTCCCGTGGGTGTTCCCAGATCCCCTGGTCCCCTGGATGTTTCCAGATCCCCTGGTCCCCTGGGTATTCCCAGATCCCCTGGTCCTCTGGGTGTTCCCATATCCCCTGGATGTTCCCAGATCCCCTGGTCCCCTGGGTGTTCCCAGATCCCCTGGTCCCCTGGGTGTTCCCAGATCCCGTGGTCCCCTCGGTGTTCCCAGATCCCCACATCCCCTGGATATTCCCAGATCCCCATATCCCCTGGATATTCCCAGATCCCCTGGTCCCCTGTGTGTTCCCAGATCCCCTGGATGTTCCCAGATCCCCTGGTCCCCTGGGTATTCCCAGATCCCCTGGTCCCCTGGGTGTTCCCAGATCCCCTGGATATTCCCAGATCCCCTGGTCCCCTGGGTGTTCCCAGATCCCCTGGTCCCCTGGACGTTTCAGAACCCCGGATCTCCCGGATGTTTCAGGAGTCCCCGATGCCCTGCGTGTTTCAGGACCTTCTCTTACCTTCCCGGCGTCCGCGTAGATGGGGATATCGTGGAACGGGGAGATGTAGCGCCCGGCGGCATCCTCTGCAAGGCAAAGGGAGGGGGCCAGCAGTGAGACCCCCCCCGGCAGCTCCCACCTGGGCGGGCTCAGGCGAGCGCTGGGGGGGTGCGGAGGGGCGGGAAGGGGCGCGGGGGGAGCACTCACTGAAGAAGAGCCGGTACTCGGGGCTGTGGGGCCCGGCGCGCTCCTCCACGCCGTACCCCGACATCGCCGCGCACGCGCCCGCGCTCGCCGCCGCCGGGACACGGGGGGCACTGCGCATGCGCCGTGCGCGCGCCCGGCCCGCCCCCCGCGCCACGCGGCGCCTCAGGGAATGGCCCGGCCCGGCCGGGAATGGTTCTATCCAGCTTGGAATGGTTCTATCCAGCTTGGAATGGTTCTATCCAGCTTGGAATGGTTCTATCCAGCTTGGAATGGTTCTATCCAGCTGGGAACGGTTCTATCCAGCTGGGAATGGTTCTATCCAGCTGGGAATGGTTCTATCCAGCTTGGAATGGTTCTTCCCGGCTGGGAATGGTTCTAACCAGCTTGGAATGGTTCTATCCAGTTTGGAATGGTTCTATCCACCTGGGAATAGTTCTATCCAGCTGGGAATGGTTCTGTCCAGCTGGGAATGGTTCTATCCAGCTGGGAATGGTTCTTCCCGGGTGGGAATTGTCCAGCCTGGCTGGGAATGGTTCTACCTGGCCGGGAATGGTTCTTCCCGGCTTGGAATGGTTCTACCCGGCCGGGAATGGTCCTGCCCAGCTTGGAATGGTTCTTCCCGGCTTGGAATAGCCTTGCCTGGCTGGGAATGGTTCTTCCTGCCTTGGAATGGTTCTTCATGGCTGGGAATGGTTCTTCCTGGCTTGGAATGGCCCTGCACAGCTTGGAATGGTTCTTCATGGCTGGGAATGGTCCTGCCTGGCTTGGAATGGTCCTTCTCAGCTGGGAATGGTTTTTCCCACATGTAAGGGTCCTGCTTGCCATGGCCACAACAGCATGGGCTGGCATGGACCGGCGCAGCATGGTCCTAGCCCAGCACAGCTCAGCATGGCCCCGGTAGCAAGCGGTGGCGTGGTCCAGCATGGCGTGATCCTGCCTGGAGTGGCCACAGAAGGGTGGGATGGCACAATCCGGCATGGCATGATTCTACCCAGCACAGGTGTAACAGCATGGGGTGGCATGGACTGGCTTGGTCCTGCGTGGCATGGCCACTGCGGAATGGTGGGATGTGGTCCAGAATGGCCACAGATGCAAGGAGTGACATTGTCCTGTGTGGCGTGACTTGCTCTAGCAGTGACACAATAGCATGGGATGGCATGGTCCAGCCCAGCTTGGTCCAGCATGGCCACAGCAGCATGGGATGGCCTCAGCATCACCCATCCATGGAATAGCCATGGAAGGGTCCATTCCCTGTGGCCACCATAGCATGGGTAGCATGGACCAGCACAATCCATCTTGGTCCTGCCTGGCATGGCCATGGCAATGTGGTTTGACATGGCGTGGCATGGCTTGGCACGGCACAGCATGGTGCTCCGTGGCATGGCCAAGCATGCCACAGGACGGCCCGTTCTCCCTGGATTCCCTGGCCCCATGCCTGGACTGGGGCTGGGTAAGGGGGGTTCTGGCAGGGCCCAGGGGCCTGTGGTGCCAGGGGGCTCGGCTGGGGGCCCTCTGGATGGTGCCGTGCGGGAAGTGGAGGAGCCAAGCCATGCACAAGGCATCAGTAGGACACACCTTTATTTTGATGTCTCATGGCCACGACAGGGCAAATCCCCACTCCCCACCCTGCAAGCCCTTGGTCCAGAGTGGATTGGTGGCCATGGCTCCTTAGCTGTCCCATGCTGGGACACCAGTGCGGCGCGGGGCCAGCGGCCCTGACTCGGACACGGCCGGCGAGTCGCTGTTCCGCGCCTGGGTGAAGATGCGGTTGCGGGTGCCAAAGAGGGTCCCGCGGCCGTGGCTCCGGGGGGCGTAGGGCCTGCGCTGGCAGCGGAGCGAGCAGAGGGGGGCCCTGAAGACCTCCTGGAAGCCTCGCCGGAAGTTCTCATTGAAGTAGCCATAGATGATGGGGTTGGCGCTGCTGTTGAAGAAGGCCAACCAGTGGGCGAACGGGTAGACGTAGACGGCGAGCAGGCGGAGCTGGCCCTCGCTCAGCCGCCCGTAGTCTGTCAGCAGCATCAGTGTCCAGAGGGGCAGCCAGGAGATGGTGAAGAAGAGGGCAACAATGATGAGCATGTTGATGACCTTGGCCTTCCTCCGGGAGATCCTCCTCCCCTCCGGCTCCTCTCCGCCGTGGGCAGGTGCAACTGACTTGAAGAGCTTGAAGGCGATGCGGGCGTACATGATGACGATGAGGGCGAGGGGAGCCACGTAGATGTGGGAGAAGAGGACGATGGTGTAGATCCTCCTCATCTCTGTCTCGGGCCAGGCCTCCCAACAGGAATAGAGAGGGTAGGAGTTGTTGTAGGTGTCCACCATGAAGTGGTGCTCCTCCCTGGTGACAGTCAGGGTGACGGCAGCAGGGCACATGATGAGCAGGGCCAGCACCCAGATGATGGCGATGGTCAGCAGGGCTTTCCTCAGCGTCAGCTTCTGCCGGAAGGGGTGGACAATGCAGCGAAACCTGTGGGAGAACAGATGGTGGTGGCTTTGGACACCTGGTGGGGACATCACTGGGGAAGGAGGGCAGCCAGGACCCAGAGGTGGGAATGGAGGGGGAGGTGGGTTGCTCTTTACACGTGTCTTTTGGTGGCAGGGATAGGTTGGTGTTTTCAGTCCCAGGGGAAGGACACCTTGCTGGAATACCCCATGGACAGCTCTGTGGTCTTCCTGGAGAGCTGCGACAAGTTCCTGACATTCCCAGGAGTTTTCTCGCAATGGGAGCCGCACAGGGCACCTGGACCTGCTGGAGATTGCCTGGTCCCCACGTCCCCACGTTCCCATGCTGACGTACCTCTCCACAGCGATGGCGACCAGCGTGAAAACGGAGGCGGAGACGGACATGCCCTGCACCAGACCACTCATTTTGCACATGGTGTTGTCAAAGGGCCAACCTGTGAGGGGACACCATGGAGGCTGTAGGTGCCTCTGGCTCACCCAGCTCCCTTCAGGTGTCCCCACCCACTGTGTTGTTGCTGGGGGATGCTAAGTCGTGCTCCTAACAGGGGGCTTGTGTGGAGATAGCCTTTAGCAGCATGGATCCTTGAAGAAGAACCCCAAGATTGGTAAAAAAGACGCACATTACACTTAGAAACTCAAGGAACGCGGAGGCTGTCGTTTTTCCTACCGGCTTTGGGATCCTTAATCAGAAGGACTTACATCTTGTTTCGTGTCCCCAATATCAAGGCAATAAATAGATCACACCCCATAATCAATAAATACAAACCCTGCCCCATGGCCTGGCCGCTGCTGCAGCTGGCCCCTCCCAACTCCCTTATCTCTGGAAAGGTCAACAGGCAGATCTGAGCCAGCACGGGAGAAGGTGGATGCAGGAAGAGTAGGAGTTTTTTTCAGCGTTGCTTGGTGAAGAATGGCTGAACTTCAAACAAATATGCAAATGCAACATTAGGGTCAAACTTATTTTACCACAAATGGCCAAAACCTCACAAAAAAAAAAAACCAAAAAAGAAAGGATGTTTCCCACTCATGCATGGGGGGCACTTTCTCTCCGTTCCTCACGTCTCTCCCCTTCCTCTGCCCTGCTCACCTGTGATGAGGTTGTCCACCAGGGTGGTGGGCATGCAGAAGATGCCCACCAGCAGGTCACTGATGGCCAGGTTGAGGAGGAACATGTTGGTGACTGTGCGCATCTGGCGGTTCTTCACCACGACGAAGCACACCAGGACGTTGCCGATCACACACATGAGGAAGATGAAGGTGTAGGCCAGGATGAACATGAGGGCCACGGGGGAGGAATGCTGGTAGTACGCCAGGAAGGTGTAGTTCTCCCTCAGGAGGTGGCTGGCGCTGGAGTTGGGCCACCAGGTGCCATAGGAAGGGCCTGGGAAAGGCAAGGCAGGAAAATGAAGCCAGGAGAGAATAAAGCAATTATTCCCTTCATTTCTTAATGCCTCCAGAGGTGGGTTTTCATATTTATTCCAGTGCCCAGACTGGCTGGGACATGTCCTGCTGGACTTATCTTTGTGCCCCAACAAGTCTCCTCCTCCTTGGGTTACACAGCTCAAACTTCTGCAGCACCTTGGCTGAATTATTATTTTACACCGTTATGGTTTGATATCACTGATATAATGATTATTTGATATCATTATTGTTTGATATTGTTATTACTTGATATCATTATTATTTGCATCGTTCTTTTGGTGAGCAGCCCAGAAGATACCCTGATCTCTTTAGGGATGATGGAAGGAAGACAAATCCACATCCTGACACTCCAATGCTCTGGCCTTATGGGAGCTGTGTCCGGGCTGGCCTGGGAGCATCCCTGCCCCCGCTGCTTCTCCTTCTGCTTCCAAGCTTTACAATTCCATATTCCCCAAAATCTTGTTCTGCCCAGCAAAGCCGCAATAACCAAGGGAAAGGGGCTGGGGCAGAGGACACCCTCCCCTCCCATGTAAAGCGAGAGTTGTCATTCTGATCATTAGCGGGGAGCTTCTGATGGAGGCGCGGGGGTGGAATTTTGTCACTACGGATGGAACGGGGCTCCGCAGCTCCCACCCTCGGGCTTCCCCAGCCGCACGCAGGCAGGGATGCGGGAGGATGCCGGGCGTGGGCAGGAGCTGCCTGCAGCGGTGACGGGACTGACTCCGGGAGGATCCAGGCTGCAGTGGTGAGGCGAGGAAAGGCACATTTTAGCTTTAAGCGCCTGTAGGACAGCCCTGCAAAGCCGCTGTGTGATGGGCAGCTGGAGCATCCCCCCTATCCCCGTGCCTGGTGCTCAGCTCTCCAGCCGAGATGCTTTTCCCAGCCACAGGGACCACCGTCTTCCTCAGGATTCCGGCCCTATCCAGCCCCTAACTCCCCAGTCCTGGGTGCAGGATTTGGGCAAGACATTTCCAGTGGGGATTCAGAAAGGCGCTGGGGGTGGTTTGCAGCCCACACAGGAGAAGGAGCCTCTTGGAGGGGCAAGGGAGTAGCGGGATCGAGGGGGAAAGATTCTATCAGATACATGAACCAGCTTTGTAAACAGGAACAATAACAAAGACTGTGATGAGATTACCCAAAACCTGTGACATTAAGCCTAAAACTTCGCTGGACTTTATCTTTTGGGGCTGCAGTGCAGCATGAGCAGGAGGTTAGTGTCCTATGGATTTGGAGGTGGTTTTAAAAGCCAGGTGGAGGATGGGGAAAGGAAAATAAGGGGCTGTTGAGCACCTGGGTTGGGGATGAATGGATGGATGGATGGATGGATGGATGGATGGATGGATGGATGGATGGATGGAGGCGTCCTCAGTTCAGCACTGACATCTCGGACGTGGTGGCAGGGGGATGGGGGGGACCGGACAGGGGGCGATGGACCACCCACCTCCTTTCCTGGCTGTGGGAAACCACCGCAGGGAAAGGCTGGTCTGATGGAATAGGGGGATGAGGGGTGGATAGCTTTTCTGGGGGATAAAATCAATCAGCTCTTGGCACTCACCTCCTCCGGCCCGACCCGGCTCCGGGGGCTGCATCGCTGCCGTGCAGGAGCTACCGCCGGAGGCGATGGGCTGCCCGGGGAGAGGGCGCAGCTCGCCCCCCGTCCCTCCAGCCCGCTCCGGAGCTCCGGTGCCGCCGCTCCGGTTGCGGCTGCTCGCCGGCTGCAGCGGAGAAGGGGAGGGGGCGCGGGGGGAAGCAGCCTCCCATCGCCATGGATACCGGGGGACCCGCACGCAGCCCCCCGCCGATGAGGCAGCACGGGGGCGGGCAGCCCACGCGGGGCAAGGAGAGGGAAGGGAGAAGGTTCGGTCCCTAGGGAGAGTCCGGCTCTCTGTCCCCTCGCTGCCGCCGAGGTCCCCACACTGATGCTGGCAGCAGATGGCCGGTGTCCCCGGCAGCTCCACTGTCCATCCCGGCAGGAAAATATGCCAGGAGCCTCAAGACGAGTGGGGAGATCCCACATCCATGAATCCACACGCAGGGAAAAGCAACACGATGTTAGGGATGCTGGTCCTGGCTCCAGGCTGCTCCACTTAACCCCAGCTCCTCCAGCACGCCCAGCATCTCTTACCATAATCTTTTACCAAAGTTTGGCAAGCCTAGAAGTTAAATGTTTACAGCATTTACAATTCCTGGCAGTCCCCAGCCCGCACGGAGCATTGGGAAGTGTTTGCCCGTTAAATACCCGAAGGAACAAACAAGGGAGATGTTTAAACAAGGCGTTTTGAGATAACACCTGGGGTTTCTCCCAGGAGTTTTTGAGGGTTTTTTTGCAGGCAGCCAGCTGCTAAGGGACATGGATGTGCTTGGAAGTGGCCTCCCTGCCACCGAGAAGCCACTTTCTCCAGGATATTTCTTCCTGGGAAGGGAATCAGCACAGCTCAAGAACTACAGCACCCGAGAGGTGGATGCACACTTCTGGGGACACCCACGGGGTGAGCAGCCTGTGGGGACCCACTGGCATTGTGTGGCACTGGTTTCCACGGTGAAAAAACAGAAGGGAACAAAAATTCCTTGGAAAACAAGGATTTTTCCAGGGAAATACTGCTTGGGTCTGTGAGAATCCAGCTGGAGGCTGCAGTGAGCAGCTGTGAGAAGGGGCTTCTTTAAGGACAAGACTGGTAATTCGAATTTAATCAGATACAAACCCCCTGATGAAACAGGAAAGCATTTAATCAGGCACTTGGCACACCACCACGTCAGCAATTCCAGGGAGAACCCTTACAGCCGCAGGGATGCCCTCCACTATCTCAGCTGCTCCCCACCAGCGCCCAGCTGGGAGGGTGAACATCCAGATCTCCCCCCAGCTCCTCTTGCAGCTCCTCTGCATCCCCAAAAACACATAAGCAGGAGATTGCCTGGCTTGGGACTTGGCAGAGCCATCCCTTCACGGGGGAGCCCTGCTGCTTGCTTTTAATTTAGGAAAATCGAGGCACTCGCTCGGGTTTGGGACAGAAACAGGGGCATAGCAGGGACTGACCTAAGCCAAACCACTCTCGTGGGACCACTCTTGGGACAGCTCGGGCACCCTGGGATCCTGTCAGGCTTTAGGGATGGGCTCCTCTGGAGACAGCAGCAGGTCGAAGGGAACGAGGGGCTGGACCAGCAGCCGCACCTCGGGGCCGACGGGGTTCGCCCGCAGGTTGAGGCTCCGCAGCAACGCCATGGAGGCCAATTTATCCATGGGCACCTCTGGAAAGAGAGCACGGAGGTGAGAATCCATCCTGGAGGGGTGGAAGGGATGAAAGCTCCTCTTGATGATCTGCTTTGATCAAAGCAGGAAGGTGGTGAAATATTAATTTATCCATCTGCTCAGGCAAATGGTTATCGGTTGGACTCAATGGTCTTTGAGGTCTTTTCCAACCTAAATGATCCTGTGATTCTATGGAATGTGTCAGCGAGGTGCAGACACCAAGATATCCAATGTGGGCGCTGCCCTTCAGTTCTCCCAGTCCTGCTGGGACACTAAATTGGGATTCAAGGACTTATTCCCTGATTTTATCCCTGGTGTTGCAATGCCCAGGAGCCCTCTCCAAGCTGACAGGAGAGCACGTGGTCTTTGCCCTTGTTGGACAGGCTGCAAAATGGCTCTCAGCCATCAACAGGCACCCTTCTATTTTGCAATTTCCATGGATTTGGGTGCTGTCCTTTAGAAAACATTGCATTAACAAACTTTGCATTAAAAAAAAAAAGGGTGCAGCTCAGCTGGATGGTCCCAATGTGAATTCACTGAGAGCTGAGGGAGGAAACTGATATGAAAACCTAACCCATTAAGCTCATTAAAAGGTGATAGGTTTTGCTACAATTCACAATATTTTGGGCTTGCAAAGCCCACCTGTCTGATTTACCTAAACCAATTTCTTCTTAATTTGGACGCCGAAATCACAAGAGCCTTTTATATCCCAGCTCCTGTTTCTTCTGCCAGCACCTGGAGCAGAACTGCAGGGTTGTAATTGTGTCTGGTAGATGATTATGTGATTTTAAACCCATGAAACTTATTTTATGCTGGAAAAAGACTCAAACACTTCGATGCCTTTGTTTTTTCCCCTCTTTTGCCTCCAGAAGACAGTGCTATTTTCCATATACAAATTCCCTAGGAGTTCACATCTCATCAGGCAGAGCTTCACATGAATTTTTTTTAATAACTCTTCTTCATGGTGGATTTGTTCACTGCTATTCCCCTGTATCATTTTGCTCGGCTTTTGTTGTTTGTTTTTTTTTCCCTTGAAGCACAAAAGTAATATTTTTTTTTTTTCATAGATCTTCCTATTTAATCATCGTCTAGTGAAGTGGAGAATAAGAAGTTTAATCATCCTCTTAGGCAGCACGATAAAGTTAAAAGTGCTTTCACCCATTTTGCTTAAATTAGGGAGTTTAGTAAAGTGTTTTGGGGACCAAGACCTTCCCAGGTCAGCTCTGCACCTGATTTCCAGGTAAGGAGCAGTGACTCACCTCTGGCATGAAGGGACAGGCAGGGCACACAATGCAGCCTGTCAGGTTGTGCCCTGAGAGCCACAAATTCCTCTAAAAACAACCCAAAGCGTCACTTGCTGCCTTCCCCATGGATGAGGCACTTGCATTTGAGCCTGAATTATTCATGCTGGCTCCACCAGTCAAGCAAAAAACAGGGAGGGAAAAGGCTTTTACGTGATTAAAGCAGAATGTGACAATAAGTGGATGCTCTGGGTTGGAAGGGACCTTCATGCTCATCCCTGGATGGATGAGGAAGCAGAGACTCCTTCCACTCCTTCCACTGTTCCAGGTTGCTGTAAGCCCCTTCCAACCTGGCCTTGGACACTTGCAGGAACCCACAGCGTCTCTGTGTCAGTGTCTCATCACCCTCAAAGGGAAGAATTTCTTCCCAATATCCCATCTAACCCTACTTTGAGTTTGAAACCATCCCCCTTTATCCCATCTCCACATTCTCAGGAGGACAAAATTAACCACAGTTGCCCCCAGCAGTGACCTCCCCAGCCTTGGCAGCAGTCTCAACATCATCCCTATTAAACCATTAATCAAGGAATAAGGGAAAGAGAAGCTGAAGCTCCAGGCACCAAAACATCCCCATGGATTTGTGGAGCTTAAAATGCTGATTTGATATAACTCTAATTATCAGGGAAAGAGTTAAAAGCACTGACAGTAATATACACATAATTACAGGCCAGGGTGAAGAGCTTATTTAGATGAAAAGGGTGGCTTGTGGCACTAAATGTCTCCTTTCACAGAGCCCACAGCCTCCAGGCAGGCATTAATTAATCTCTTTTCACTCCTGTTTCCCTATGGAAAACATTACCTACCAACCACCTCCGGCTCAATATGTCAATGTATCTTAGGAGGTCACTCAGCCCTTTCAGCAGGAGCTTTTAAATCGTGTTTGCAGCCCTGGCAGGAGCCTCTCCAGCATCCCTGGGATGGCAGAGGAGGACAGGCAGAACCAACATAGGCACAGCACCACAAACCAGGGGATCTGCAACCTTACAAACAGAAGCTCAGGTGCAGGGGAGCCTGGGACCTGTTTGGGAAGGGTTGGTAGGAGTAATGTGATTTCCCAAATTTTTGTTTCCTTGTATAAAATGGGCTGAAACCCCCCTGGCTTTCCGGTTTCTACCTCTTCCCTTTCCAGAAACTGTGTAAAATAAGCTCACATCACCCATTTCTGCAGCCAGACAGTGTCATGTGCACCACTAGGACATATCCCTACAACATTTTGGTTTGAAATTGTTAAATTTTCCTCTGCTTTTGTTTTCCCCAACACCTGGAGAACACCTCCCAGCCGAGGGGAGCCTGGTGGGAGGTGAGCAAACCTGTCAGCCCAGTTCTCCTCCCAACCCAGCATCAATCCAGCTGGGTGCAACCCTGGATGCAGCCTTTCCTCCCTGTTTTTAGCAGGGAAAAAGGCACCAAAAAGCTTCGTTCCCTCCTTCCAGCATCCTGCTTGCACAAAACAAACAGGGAAAATGCTGTTTGGAGACCAGGTCGGATTGAAATCAGCCAATTAAACTCAAAAAGTGATGGAAGGAACTAAAAGTGAGACAGCTCTCTCCGGGAGGTGAGAGAGAAAAAGAGGGCGAGGAAAAAATGTGTCTTTCTCTGACTCCTGTGGAAGCAGTTTTTAATTCCAGTGTTTCTACGAGGCACAGCCGGGGAGCAGCTGATGTGAGGCTGTCAATAAACCTCGTGTTGCAGGGAGCAGCTTTCCCAGCAGCAGCTGAAGCCATCCCAGATAAAACAGCAAAATCGAGTGGATTCCGAAATTTGCCTCCCTGGGGGTCCGTGGGGGCTGTGGGATGCTCCAGCCCGGGCTCTTTGAAAGCTGCCTCCTAAATAAATCCTTTTTTATCTGTGTACAACAGCTGCCCCTTTTGCCCAGCTTTTGGAGACTCCAAAGCCTTCAGCTTTTTGCACATGAAAAGATTTTCCTGCAGCTGCAAGGCTGAGGGATGAGCGTCTCTTATAATTCCTTAAATTCAATTTTTAGGGGATTTTGTAGTGTTAAACAGCTCATGTTTGCTCTGGGAAATGTTCAGGTGGGCTCACATCCTTGCTTAGCCTGGCAGCAAGGAGAGGGGGGCTGGGCTCTGCAATCAGCTCTGTTTTTTTTTAACAAAATCTGGGGATTCTGGGTCAGCCCAGCTGGAAGTGCCAGACTTTTCCCTTGGAAGCGATGAAAACACCGGGAAGGCCAAATGGCTAAGCATGATTATTCTCTGATTATTCAGCATCACCCCAAGGGGTGAAGCTAAATCACCTTTCTTCCAGTGGGAAAAAGCTCCTCCTCACCTGCAATCTCGTTCTCTTCCAGGTCGATGGTCTCCAGGGCGGGGACGGTGGCCAGGGGCTCCGGGAAACGCCGGAATCTGTTTCGGGAGAGGTCAATGGCCCGGAGGTGCAGCAGGGAGGTGATTTCCTCAGGCAGGCGGTGCAGGTAATTCCCTGCCAGGTTGAGCTCTGGGAAGAAAGAAAAGAGGTTGTGAGATGAAGGGGAAAAGATGGGAAAAAAATAATTAATGCATGGCTTGATTTACAGCCATCAGTGGGATTCCAGCTCCAAAAATTGAGCTTTTTTTTTTTTTCTTTTTTCGCTATTTTGCGTGGTTGCCATTCTAGATTTGCCTGCTGGGAATACCACGTTTAGGAGTGATGCTTTTGTTGGCTTCCTCAGGCTTTCCTAATGAAATTGGGCAGCCTTTTGCAAGCAGGATCTGTAAAAAAATAAGGAATAGTTCCTCATCAAGTCAGTGAAATTTTCTCCCCAATGGACATTTGTCATGGCTTAATGCTAGCTCTCTATATTCATGTGCCTGAAGCCCTTCTGAGGAATAAACGGAATGGTGGATGAAAAGTCTTTAGATGTGAAAAATATCTATTTTTCACAGTTTGCCCGTCCGTGCTGCCTTCCTGCCCCAGAAATGAGCTCCTGTGGGGCCACACTTCTGGGGACGGAACCCAAATCCCGCTGTCCCAGCGCCCTTCTCCAGTGACACAGGGCTTTCTGCACTATAAATACCCACACAAGCAGCCCTGCCCCTGCTAATACCTGGTATTTATAGGTCCTGCCTTATTCAGGCTGTCCCCAGCCCTGGGGCATCTGTTCCTGCTGCGACCCAGCACATTTCATCACCGGAGTGATCGGTTCACTGGTGGAGCAAAGCCCTTGCTGGGGAACAAGGTCATTTTTTCCCCTTCAGGGCTTGTTGTGCTGTCTAGAAAATGAAAATTGATTTCCTTTGCTCGACGTGTTTCCTTTCCCCAGCCTAGGGGTGTTCTCGCAGATGATGCTCCGGCTCCAGAACAAGGGAAGCCTCCCCAGGCACACACCACAGTGGCATTTGTGGGGTACGATGGAGGAACAAAATTGATTTTTAGAAGCTGCCAGAGCATCCTCAGCGCCGTCCTCAGTGTTCAATACCGTGATGCTGGATGCTCTGGATGCTTGCATGGCCCTTTTTTAGCGGATTAGCCTCGGGCTGCATTCTCTGGGCTCCGCAGGGAGGTGTCCCTGTGGTGCCGACGATCGCTCCCATCTCTTGCGGTGATTAACTCTCGCCGATTCCTCATGATGAGGACTAATTAGTCAGCACAGCCTGGATTGCCCCGTCTCTGCCATGCCCCGTTGTTATCCCCAAGCTGCATTTCTTGTCCTCGTCCACCCTCAGCCCCATCCTTGGAGGGAGCTGGAGGGTGATGAGTGACCCCACAGCAGCCTGATATCAGTTTGGAAGGCTGGGTGAGCGCAGAAACAGCACTCTCGTCCTTCAGGGGGCAGAAGGTATACGGAAAAATGGATTTTTGGGGGTCTGAACTAACGCTCGCAATGAGGTGTGAGCTCAGAGGAGACTCTTGGGTGCTTTGCCCCCTCTGCAGCAGCCTGGGGGCTCCTGGAGTGTCCCAGAGGATTGGAAGTGGCTGTCCCTTACCTGTCAGCTGGCTGAAGGTGGTGACGAACCGGCCGGTGATGGACTTGAGCTCGTTGTTGGCCAGGGAGATGCGATGGATCCCCTCGGTGACGCTCCTCATGGCTTTGTAGATTCCAACAGGGAAGGTCATCAGTTTGCAGTTGGCCAGATCTGCGCACAGAGAGACCCAGGCAAGGGTCTGATAACTTCTGTATCCTGCTCCCCTTGTCCCTAATTCCCTGAGCAGCGCAGGGATGCTTATTCCTCTGACTGGGATGGAGCAGGGGTTTCCCTGGGCATGCTCCCGGCTGGATTTCTCACGGTCATGGCTGGCTGTCCCATGGCGAGAGGTGGGGAAGGGAAAAAGATTTGATTGTGCTTCTCACCTCCTTGTCTTGTTTTGTCCTGAGTTGTTTCTGTTTCCCCTCCCAGGAGATGCTGGGGATGGAAACCCAGTATCCCAGCCCCAGGATGGGCTCTGTTTGCCCCCTCCTCAAAGGCACTGCGGGGGCTGATGGAGGAAGCTCCATCCTCCCACCTTTCTCTCAGGAGGATGTGGAGAGCCCGAGCCACGAAGCTCCAGCTCCCGGCATAAGCTGCTTTATATCCCAGGGCCGGGAATCCGGTGGGAATAAAAACGAGTGGCTTTCATCTCTCTCCTTTGATGAACTCTTGGGTATTAGCTGTAAATGGGGAAATTGCAGGAAAACACAGATCTGACAAGGCAACACAGGGGAAAACCTGCTCCTGCCACAGCTCGCAAGGAGGGACACATCCCATGGGATATTGTGAACCTGCTCTGGCTTTGCGGGATGAGGACCCTTTGGGGGAGCCTTTCTCTTCTCCAGAGCTGCGGGGAGGGAACGCCAACAGCTTTTTTTAGACTGTGGCAGTGAAAAATAGAGCCCTGCTCCGGGATACCCGATCCTTGTCCGGGCCCCGAGCGGGAGCCGGGACGGAGCGCCGGGCTTACCCAGGGAATCCGCTTTGTTCTCCACCGTGTCGTTCACCTTCCTGGCCACCCGGGCGACCGCCTCGCCCATCCTCTTGTGCATGCGGGCGGCCGGTCCCGCCGGGAATGCGCTTCGGACCGGGGGATCCAGGGCTGGAGGGAGAAACCAGCCACTCTGCTCTCTGGGAGAGGGATACTAAAAATAACCGGCGGGATCAGTGTTCCCAGGGGAGGGAGGGAGGCTGTGCTGGGGCTGGCATGGCCCTCAGGGGTGAGATTCCCAGCTTTTCAGGATGGTGCTTTTGGGGGATGTAGATGTAGATTGCTGGTTTGGGATACGGGGGTGTATCCCCTTTCCTGTTACCAGGTATGGGGATTACTCTCCTTTCTGGGTTTGGGAAATGGGGATGCATCCCTTTTCCTGGTCTATTTGCATGCATCCCCATTCCTGCTGTTGGATATGTTGTTTTTCCTGGTTTGGGATATGGGGATGAATCCTATTCCCTGGTCTGGGATATGGGCACGTGTGTCTTTTCCTTGTGTGGGATATGGGGATGCATGCCCTTTCCTGGCTTGGCATAAGGGGATGCAGCCCGTTTCCTTATTTGGGATATAGGGATCCACGCCCTTTTCCTGGTTTGCGATATGGAGACGAATGCTATTCCCTGGTATGGGATATGGGGATTATTGACCCCTTTCCCGGTTTGGGATATGTAGATGCATTCCATTTCCCAGTGACTTCTTTCAGCCCTGTCTAGCCAAAACATTTTGGCAGAAGGAATCCTGGACAGGACGGAACGGCAGGACACCACCACCACCACCACCCCCATTCCTTCCTTCTCCCCCTCAAAAAAAACAACAAAACAATAAAAACCAACCAACCAAAAAGAGCAAGAAAAATCAGTCTTCCCACGCCGGGAGTCGAACCCGGGCCGCCTGGGTGAAAACCAG
The DNA here is from genome assembly GCF_030490865.1 of Poecile atricapillus. Classification (NCBI taxonomy): domain Eukaryota; kingdom Metazoa; phylum Chordata; class Aves; order Passeriformes; family Paridae; genus Poecile; species Poecile atricapillus. The sequence continues at coordinate 5,736,623 of NC_081254.1, forward strand.
GAATCCTAACCGCTAGACCACGTGGGAGGCGCGGGCAGGGCGGCGCGGTGCCGCGCCTGCCCCCTGGCGGCGGGGCCGGGCCGGGGCGGGGCCGGGGCGGGGCCGCTCCGCCCGCGCCGCTCGGCGGGGACAAAGCGCGGCGCCGAGCGGGGGCCATGTCGTCCGCAGGCGGCCGCCAGCCCAGCCAGAGCCGGGCCATCCCCACCCGCACCGTCACCCTCAGCGACGCCGCGCAGCTCCCCGCCGACTACTGCACCACCCCCGGCGGGACGCTCTTCTCCACCACGCCGGGAGGTAAAAGCGCCGCGCCCGCCGGGGCCTCCGGAGGAGCGCGCCCGGGCCAGCCCGCCACCCCGAACGCCGCGTGTCGCGGGCGTAGCGTGCCTACGGAGGCTGTGTCCCCTCTGTATGGCGCTGATCTGGCCCGTTCTCCTCGCCGCACACGCGTGGAGATGGGGTTTATTATTTTTCCGGGGGCGCGGAGGGTCCCGGCGGGGCGGCAGCTGGATCCCCGGACGGGTTGGCAGGAAGCTCCCGGTGGGACGCGGGCACCGGGGGCTCGGTGCCTCGGCCCTACCCCGCCCCGGCTCCGCGGGGTCGTGACACGCCTCGTCCCTGTGCAGGGGACAGGGACACGTGGTATTTGGGGGTGCCGCTTCCATCGGCATCCCCGGGACGCGTTCCCAGCCCTGCCGTGAGTTTGCCAGGTCTCTGTGCCGGGGCAGCCGGGACCCAGCTGCCGCCGGGGTGTTTGGCCAGCGCCGAATTATCGCCTGTCGCGCCCAGATAAGAGCGGGCAGAGCGGCGGCACAGCGCACCCCCCAGCCCTCCCCGCCGGTCTTTGGCGGAGAACCTTGGCCCGGGCGCCCGTCCCGCTGGGAAACTCCTTCGGCAAACAAGCGCTGCCGAACCGGATTCCCCCACTCTCCTCCCGTCCTCCCCCCCAGGCACCCGGATCATCTACGACCGCAAGTTCCTGCTGGACCGCCGCAACTCCCCCATGGCCAAGACCCCGCCTTGTCACCTCCCCAATATTCCCGGCGTCACCAGCCCCAGCGAGGCCGGCGAGGAGCCCAAAGCGGACGCCAACAGCTTGAACCACCAGGAGGGCAAACCATCCATGGGTAAGGGACCCCTGGGGCGGGACAGGAGGGGTTTGGGGTGGAGGATGACGCCCCTAACGCTGCTCTCCTTGCCTCTCGCCAGGGGACGATGCTCAGTTCGAGATGGATATCTGAGCAGGAACCACGGAGAGGCAGCGACTCCCCAGACCTGTGCACCCCCCATTCGGCTTAGCAGGATCCGTCCCGGCGAGGCGGAGGTGGCACTGGTCCCCACCGGCGTCCCCTCCCCGCCCTCCTCCTCCTCCCCCTCTTTTCTGGGGGGAGTGCAGCTCTGTCTTCTCTCCCTCTGCGGGTGACTGGTCCCAGCATGTGCCGGACGGAGCATCCCTTCTGGATCCGGCCCTATTCCTCCTCTTCCACCTGGCTAACAGCCTGATCCCCACCAGGCTTCTTTTTAAAACATCCCGTTGCCTCTTCTGCTGTTTCGTGCCCCTCCACCCCCCACCCCCAAAATTCCCCTCTTGTTACCCAGACCTCCCATTGCCAGCAGCTTGGTGTGTTCTGGAGCTGTGTCACCCGCTTTGCCCCCTTCTCCTGGAAAATTTGGGCAGCCCTGCCAGGAGGAGGGGGAAACATCACTCCTAAAATCATGCAGCTGCTTGCACCCTGGGGAGGGTATATTTTGAGTTTCCTTGGGATGTGTTGGCATTCAGCAAAGGACAGCATTGGGAGCCCGTTCCCTTCGGTGCTCCAAGGGTCCCATATAGTCCCTGATGGAATCAGCCAGCGTGTCCACATCTCTCCTACCTGGATTTCTTCCATCTTGGCCCTCCAGCCAGGGGCTGTGTCCCCCACCCACCAGCCAGGACTCACAGCAATGTAGCCATATATTATAAGAGCCCCCTTGCTTTTATATTTGGTACTAAAAAGGGGCACTTTACCCCCAATGACTTTTTCTGGGCTGGGGCCGAGTGCCTCTGGGAAAGTGCTTTGTAGTGCTCGGGTTTTTGGTATTTTTTTTTTACCCCCCCAGCCGTTTAAAATGTGAATCCTACAGGGGGGAGATCCCTCTGGCACCGTTGGATGTCTCAGGAATCACTGGGTGTCCCTGGGGGCTGTGGGGGCTCGCCAGACACCGCAGGGATGGGGTGCTCTCCTCGCAGGGTGCTGCCATCGATGCCATCCTCTGCTCAGCTTTCAGGATGGGATTTCTCCCAGCCGGATCATGCTGTGTCGTGGATAAAGCATTTCCACGTTAACCTCCCCTTTGCCAGCCTGCCATGGCGTGGCCACCACGGGATTTATTTTCCCTCCCTCTCTCCGTGCGACTCCTGACGAGCGGCGCTGGGCAAGGCTGCGCGCAGTGTCAGGCTGTGCCCCCCCAATCCCACCAGCCCCCCGGTTCTGATTTTTTTTTTACTGCCTGTTGGGAGCCATCACCAGCTCCACAACCTTCTCAAGTGCCATTTTATCAGCCCCCACCTGAGTGCCTGCTCCATCCATCCTCCCTCCCTCGCCGGGGTCGCCCCCCACCTCGGTTCCCAGCCCCGGGGGACCCGTGCTGGGGAAGGGGGGACATCCCACAGGCTTTGTGCACTTTCCATCCCGTAATTTATTTCTCTAGGTGTGTTCGGCACAGGGCGGCGCTGGTGGCGAGCTCCCATCTTCCAGCTGCTTTTCTCACAAGGAGGGGGGGGGGGGCTGCCCCTCGTTTTTTGGGGGTGGGGGAGGAAGAAGCAAAAGCACAACCCCAGGGAATGGGTTGTCTTTCCCATCCTTTCCCTCACGTGGGAGGTGAGGTGAACGCGGTAGCCCGGCCGCCGTAGGCGCACGAGTGAGTGAGTGCGAGTAGCAATATGTATATGCGTGTGGGTGGGTGGTGATAAGACACACACAAATATATATATTATATATAAATAGATATATTTTCCTTGAAGCCAAGATCCTAGGAGGTCGGTTAGGCCCTCGGATCGAGGGAGGGGCAAGGGGCGAGGACATCCTTGGCGGAGCGGGGACGGCCACCGTGGATGCAGGGACCTGGCGCCCTCAGCACAGCTGCTTGTTTTGGGAAACCTGCTCTGCTAGCCAAAAATAATTACTCCATATCCAAGGACAACGTGACTTAATGGACAGGAGCTGGAGGGAAACCTTTTTGTTGTCATTGTTTATTTTTTTTCTCCAAATGCCCCCTTTCCCAACCTCCTTGTGTCTCCGTTCCCCATCCCAGCAACTTTCTCCCGGTTCTCTTTTGTAAGCGGGCTTGGGGCTGAGCAGGGAGGGAGTGCCTGGCCTCGCCGGGGTGTTCCTCTGCTAGTCAGGGGATCCATTTGGGATTTCTGTCGTTTTTTACCGTCTCTTCAAGCAGGTGTTTGGGAGAAGAAAAGCTCTCGCCAGTGGTTGCTGTTACAGTGAGATCAATAAAGATTTTGGTTCTTCTAAATCAAGGTGATTTGGACTGTGATTCAGGGGGTGGGGAGGATTTTCCCTTCCCTTTGGAGCAAACTCCCCTCATGGGAGTCATGCCCAGAGGGCAGGGAAGGGTCAAACCCGGAACCAGCAGCTGAGAGTTAAATCGCAAAATGTCACATGCAGAGAGGCCTGATTTTCCCACAGGTCTCCCACGTGCAAAACTGCCCCAAACCGATCATTTGTCCTGTCTCTCGTCCCTGGAAGTCTTCAAGGCCAGGTTGGATGGGACTTGGAGCAGCCTGGTCTAGTGGATGGTGTCCACCACCCTTGGCCTTGAACCCTTCAGGGACAGGACACCATTAATAGATGTTAATACATTACACTGTAATGTATTTTTAAAAAATTTTAAACCAGGTCAGTCCCTTTTATACCATCCACTGTAATTGGGGAGGGGTCTGAGCAGCAAAAACCCTCACTAGGGCGCTGAGGGATGGGCCCCAGATTTTTGTGGGTGCCCCAGCAAACCAGCAGCATCCCTTGGGGATGCATCCCTCGAGGACAGCTCAGCTCTGTATGTGAAATACCGCAGCACCATGTCACATTCCCAAAGCATTCAGATCCCAGGGGTGAAGCCGGGAGGGCGTTTCCAAGGGTTTTGGGGGGGAGTCCTCTCGGAGCACCCTGGTTTGGCTGCGCTCGGAGTGGTCCTGCCATGACCTCCCGTGGATTCTGCTCATAATTGCAGCAGTTTAATTCTGCAGCGTCAGGGAAATTTGGAGCGTGCGTACGGAGAGGAGCGCGGCGAGGAAAATTGCTGACGAGGCATTTGGGAGCTTCTTTTCCCTGGGTCTGGTTTTGCCCCTGCAATGCCAGTGACAACTGGTTCCCTCCCAGATTTTGGGGGTGTTTTTATGTGTTAATCCCGGCTGCCGAAGCCCCTGTAGTGAGGGGTGCACGTGCGCGTGTTTCCCTGGGTTTTGTTGTGCTCCTCCCTAAGGAGCTTCTGGATTTGGGAATCTTAAAAGGCACAATTAAAATAACATCAATTTTAAAAGTTAGGAAATTTCAGTCTAGGACTGTAAATGCGGCAGAGCAGCTGAGGGCAGGGTATTTTGGCTGAGCTGGATGCTGGGAGCCTGGCTAGGATCTCGGATCCCGACGAGCAAACTTTCCAGCCCTTCTTTCCAGCTGTTACCATTTTCGGACTAGCTCTGGGCTGCGTTTACATTCCTGGCTCTCTTTCCCGGTGCCAGTGAACGTGTTAATGCCGTTTTTTCTCCTTTTCCTTCGCCCTACCGGTGTCCTACGAACACCGGTTTGGAGCCCCAGGGCAGCCGTGGATGGTGCTGGGTGTGGGCGAGGCTGAAACGCCGGGGCGGCTCAGGGAGAGGTGGGGTTGGGGGTTCCTACCTGGGGGAAAGGGGCTCCGAGAGCCACTGCTTTAACCCGAATGGAATGTGGGAAGGCAGGTGAGAGCTGAAAGGATTGGGCTTTTACGGGGTTAGCTAAAATAGCATCTTGGCGTGGCAGCGAGGGAAGCCTGAAGTCGCCTGGGGGATTCGCTCTGTGCCGTGGTGGGCTCCTGGCAGGAGATGACCAGAGCTGCTGGAGCTGCTGGTACTGAGCCATGGCAAGAGCCCACCACGGTGCCTGTAGGGTGCTGGGAAGCAGCTGGGAGGGCAACAGCCTCATTTCCCAGGAGTTTGAATGACCTGAGCAAGGAAGGATGGCTCTGAGACCTGGAGCTGTCCTGGTGCTTCCTATGGAGACAGGCTGGAAGAGCAAGGGGCGTTCATGTGGAGAAGGCTCCAGGGACACCTTAGAGACCCTTTCAGTGCCTAAAGGGGCTCCAAGAGGGCTGGAGAGGGATTTTGGACGAGGGCATGGAGTGCCAGGACGAGGGGGAATGGTTTTGAGCTGCCAGAGGGCAGGGTTAGATGGGATATTTGGCTTCCATCACACACATCCCTGACTCCCATTTCTGGTAAGGAAAAGCACTTTTTGGCTTTGAGGGCTGCCGGCAGCGCCTTGATGACCCCAAAACTACAAACCCGGCTGGGGTGGTGGCATGTGACAGTCCCCTCTCTGTCCCAACCCCGCTCTGGTTTGTCACCAGGAGATGATGGAAGGATCAGGGTGCTGGAGGGTGCTGGGGGTCCCCGAGACGATGGGGGCTGCGTGTCAGGGGTCCCCAAGGGAACACTGGCTGTTTTTGGGGGATGCCGCGGGTGGGGGGATGCCGCCTGCCGGCTGTCCCCGAGGTGTCGCCGCCGTGTCCCGGGGGTGTCCCGGCGGTGCTGGGGGCGGTCCCGGGGGCGTGTCGCGGGAGGGGGCGGTCCCGGACGCCCCTCGGCCCCATCCCGGTGCCCGCCCCGGTCCCTCCCCCGCCGAGGCGCCGGCGCTCGGCGCGGCCGCGGGGCTGCGCTCCCGCCACCGCTCCCGCCGCCCCCATGGGGCGCCCGACGGCGCGGCCGGCCCGGCGCGGGAGCTGAGCCCCGGAGCCGCCCAGGTACCGTATCCCCGCCGAGACCGAGCATCCCCTCTCTGCGAGCCGGGCATTCTTCCCCCCGAGCCCCGGGACTGGGTGTTCTCCCCCTCTCCAACCCCCCCGGGAGCGGGCATCCTGCCCCTCTCCGCGCCCCGTCCCCGATCCCGGCCATGCTCCCGAGCCTCCGGCCCCCCGGGACCCCTCTCCTCCCCTCCCCGGGGGTGGTGGGGGCTCGTTTCCCGTCCCGGTGCGGTGGGAAGGGGATGGAGGGGGCAGGAGCAGCCCTCGAGGGTGTCCCCCCACCTCCCAGCCCCCCACCCTCCGTGGGGGTCGTGATGGGCACTCGGGGGGGCTTCTTGGGCGGGGGTGTGTCCCCCCAAGCCAAGGCAGGCGGGACAATGGGGGGAAGGTTTATTTTGCCCCTGGGCCATGCGGTGCCCCAGCCGTGGCGAGGAGGGTTTATCCGGAGCCGCCGCTGGGCTCCAAACCTCTGGAAAATAGATGGATCACTAGTTTTGAGGCCCAGCATCCGCCCCGCGGATGGCATCCTCCCGCCTCTCCTGCCTTTGCAGTTGCGTTTCCTATTTAAAAGGGGTTTTTCTCTCCTTCTTTTGGCCTGGAAGCCAGCCCCAGCGGGCTGGGAGCCCGGCACGGCTGTCGGCCGGCTGCGGCTCCAGTCCCCCGGAGTGAGTTTTGGGATTTGCATCTCTTGGCCGTCCCTCCCTTGCACCCCCAAAAATCCGCTTGGGGTGCAGGCGCTGGAAGCGGGGGAGGTGCGGGGTGGCCGGAGGATGAAGATGGAGGAGGAAAAGGAGCAGATGTAGCCGAGGTCGGGGGTTTTGGCTCTCGTTTAGGGAGCACGGGAGGAGCGGGAAGCCCGGGACGGGCACGTGCGGGGGGTGGCGCAGAGCCCGGTGCTCCCGACCCCCGTGTGCCACCGAGGATGCCTCAGGAGCAGGGCTGCCTGCTCCCGCTGAGCTCCTGCCCGGCTCCTCGGGGCTGAAAACTTCCAGAAGCCTCATCCAGGCTGCGTTTCCGATGGCTGCCGGACTTTTCCGGACCTGCTTCCCTGCCCTTTCCCCCGTGCATCCTCCGGGTGCCGGCGGAGCGAACTCAGCGCAGCGCTCCTGGCCCTGGCAGCCCTCACATCCCGAGCTGTGCTCCCGTTGTTTTTCTCTCCTGGATGGGAGGAAACAGCGGGTTTTGGGGTGGCTGGGCTGGGAGCAGGCAGGCATTGCCCGAGGAGGAGGCAGACAGGCAGCGGTGGTGGGACATTTCCTTCCTGGAAGGCAGGAAGTGATTATGTCTTTGCACGGAGCCTAAAAATAACGGGCAGGTCTCCGTTGTGAGTAAAACTCCCCTGGGATTTGCTTGATTTTTGCTTTATTTATTAAGAGAGCGGGGCGGGGGAGATTTGATCTGTGATCTCCGTGTCCTACAGCATCCCAAACCACGGTGCTGGCGGGCATAAGGTGCTGCTTGTCCTGGGAAAGGTGTGGTCTGCAGCGCTGAAAAGCCGTCCCGTGTAAAAGGAGCCGTCCCGTTGCTCCGGCAGCCTTCCCCTCGCTGGGAGGGGAGCCGTGGTTAGCTATGAATAGCACAAAATCATAGCCCTCGCCTTCCCAAAACTCCCCGGCCGGCTCTGCGTGGCGCTGGCCGGGGCTGTGGTGCTTCTTGGAGAGTGTCGGACTAAAGCTTTGCCCACAGGTCTCTTCGGAGATGCCCCCAGCCTTTATCTTCATGTTTTATGGGTTTTTATTTGTTGTTTTGTTTTGTTTTTTTTTCTTTGTGCTACTGAAAGGAAACCCTTCAGGCGGGTGTGCTCACAGACCTTGAAACCACTGGCAGCGAGCTGACGGCAAAACTGGCAACGCTGGTGCTTCCGAGTCGGGGCTTTGTTCCTCTTTCCATTGCTGCTCATTGATAAAACCCCTCAGCAAAACAGCAAGCAGCCCGAGCATCTCCTGCCTGCCCAAAAAACAGCAGGGATGGCTGGGATGCATGAGGGAACCTCCCAGCGGGTCTTAAAAGTTGGGGGGTGTGAGGCAGCAGTTACAGGTGGGCTCTTTGCAAAACTGAATGGGCTGGAAGGGACCTTAAAGGTCTTCTCATTCCACCCCCTGCCATGGGCAGGGACACCTTCCACCAGACCAGGTTGCTCCAAGCCCCATCCGACACTTGCAGGGATGTAATTCCTCCCAGGCTGTGCTTAGCAGGGCAGGTTATTAATAATGCAAGTCAGGTTTGTGAAGAAGGGCTGCAGCCTGCGTGCCATTCCCGATGGATACTAGCATCCTCCTCACGGTGGGGAGCAGATTGGTATCCCCGTTTTTGGGGTGACTTTTTTTCCTCCTCCATTCCCTGTCTCAAACAGCTTTCCCTGGCTTCAGGATGAGGAGTTTTAAATCAAGTAACTAAAGGCGAGTTGGTCACAGGGAGGATGGGGATGTGGCACTCGGTTTTTCTGCCAAAAGACAGGAGCATGCTGGGGACGGGGTGTGAAATCCTCGTTATTTGGGATGCTCCCGCTTGGATTTGGGGGCAGGCATCCCACCAGCACTGGTGGGGGGATCGGCAGCACCTGTCCCAACCTGACTGGGAAATACCTCTGGACTTTCTAGGAAATGCTGCTTATTTAGTTATATTTTTGGCCTTCACCACCGGCTCTCCGAGGAGCTCGTGAGGATGGAGGGCGGTTGCTTTTGCTCCTTTAAAGATATTAATAAATCGGTCAAGACTTATAAAAACAGAACTGCCTGCTGCAAAGTTGCCTTTCCAGGGCCTTTTCCTGCCTTCTAGGTTGATTTCAGGCATTTGTGTTCTTTGCCTTATTTCACCCTCCCAGCTCGGTGGCTGGACAACGCGTTCCAAACCATCCTCAGCTTTAATGTGTTATTTCTCACCTTTATTTTTTTGTTTTATTATGTCTTTTTAAGAAGCTGGGCCGCTTCCTTCCGGCATCACCTGGAACAACAGGAGCCGGGCTCCCATGCAGCCTTTGCTGTGGGATATCTCCCAGCACAGACAGGCTGAAGCTGTTTGTGTGTTAATTAATTTTCACTGTGTTTTTTTTAAAAAAGAGGGTTAAAGAGCATGCCGGGGCGGGGGGCTCAGCTCCAGCGCTTCCTCCGGGCTCCGGTGATGCCCCTCCGGCTGCACCGGAGCTTCCTGCTGGCCTGTGGTGTTTCCTGCCTCCCTGCTTGGCTCAGCACTGCTCCAGGGGTGCCCCTCGCTCCCTCGAGGATCCATCCATCCATGCCAGCTCCATGCTGAAAAGCTCCCACACCGAGGAAAGATGGATCCTCTAGGAGGAACGCTGCCATTGCTGCTGCTTCTTCCCAAAGGGCTTTGCTTTTCATTTAGGAGAGCTTTAAAAGCTATAAAATATCTCGAGGATGCACGGAAGGAGATTTATTTGATTTATTTCCTGCTGACAATGAGGCGGGCAGGCAAGTGCACGCTTCCTCCTCGGCGCGGTGGCCGGGGCAGATGCATCCTGCAGCTGCAGCACGACCTCCTCCCACTATATTTAGTCCATTGTTTGCTCCAGCTTTGAGTCCTCGCCAGGTCCCCGGGTGTGGGAATAACCCCTGTGCCAGGCAGAGGGGGAGAGGTGGGAAGGTGGAGGGCTGAGCACTGTTACACTGTCCTGACTCCTGTGGGATCCTTTGCGACGCTCAAGTGGAATTCTTGGGATGCTCCCGGTGCCGCCGGCGGCTCCGCTGGCGTTCCCTGTCCAAGCTTGGCGGAGCTGAGTGTTTTGAAAGGGGGACTGGAGGGGAAGGGAAGCTCTTCTGCCTTGCCCACCCGGAAGGCTCTGCTTTCTCATTAGGCAGCAAAAATAATTAATGATTTTTCGGTATAATAATTAATCGGCGGTGCTTTGAATTTAGGCGGAACACCTGGGGAGGAACACTGCCGGTTTGTTTGGTGGGATGCCCTCGTGCAGGGTGTTGGTTCTTGTGGCTGCTGGGGAGAAAAATGGGCTCTTTGTTCAGGAACCTTGGCCACGATTGATCTCAGGCTTGGCTTTGGGGTCTGTGAAAAGATGAGCTGCTGGCTGGGGGAGGTTTTCTGGGGTTTGTCCCCAAAAAAGAAGGATGAGGTGCAGACAGAAGGACAGGATGCTGTGCAGGGGGCTGTTGTCTCTGCATCCTCTTTCTCCTAGGAAGAAAACCCCCAAATACTGTGTGGTGAAAGGGAAGGGATGCTCAAAACCAACCCATCCCAGCTGGTGGCTAATAAAACCATCATAAAACCCACGTGGTTTGCTTCCCAACCTCCTAACTTGGAATGATAGAATCCCAGAAGGGTTTGGGGTGGGAAGGACCTTTGAGATCATCTCGTTCCAACCCTCTGCCACAAGCAGGGACACCTTCCATTAGACCAGGTTGCTCCAAGCCTTGAACATTTTGAGGGCTAAGGCATTGACAACTTCTCTGGGCATCCTTTTCCAGTGCAGGAATTTCTCACAGTGTTTGCTAACTGTAATGGGGAAAATAATGATATTTGGGCTGATCCAGTGCCCTTTGGTGGGCTGGTCCTGCTTCCCTTGGCTGGGTATCTCCTGCTTCCCTTGGCTGGTCTGTGATGGTGGCTTCGTTGCATCCCTTCCCGTTGCATCCACCAGCAATATTTAGGAAAGTTTTCAGACAAGATAATTTTATCTGTTTTCCTTTTGATTCCCTACCCACCCCAGTTTGTGTTCCAGCTTGCAGAGTGGGCACTGAGGGGGGTGTGCTCCCACAGATGCAGAAACACCAGTAAATAGCTGCTCCCATGTGGATAACACCAGCGCTTCCCTCTTCCCATGGCTTTTTAGAGCTGTTCCCATGGCTTTCCTGAGCACCCACTTTGGGTAATTTCAGTACTTTCCTTGCTTGGTTTTGCCTGCCCAGCCTAAGCAGGGAGTGGGGGAAGAAGCTGAGATGTGATTTCCTCTCTCCATTCATTTTGTGGCTTGAAAGACAATTTCCAAATCTGCCCTGTGTCTTTTATGCCTGGTATTTCTTGGTGTGGTTTGCCGGGCAAAGAAAATATCCTTGGGGGTTTTAGGGTGGAGGTGGGTGTCTGTGGGGAGGGGAGAAAGACCAAGGAAATACAGAAGCTGCGTGCCTGGAAACTGGAGGGGGGGGAGAAATCTCCATCATCCAACGTGGGGATGGCTGGAGCAAATCCAGAGGGATCGATGTTGAAAGGATTCACCCATTCTGAGCAAGATTAGGGAAAAAAAAGCATCCTGGCTGGGTGCCCCGTTCTGCTTGCTGCCTGAGCTCTCCAAAGCCACGAGCTCTTGCTCTGAAACACTCAAAACCTCCCTCTATATATTTTTCTCCCTGCTTTATTTTTGCCCTCACAATTTTTTACGTGAAAGAAACGCTCAAGAGGACTTGGAGAAGCGGCACTGGCCTGAAGCAGCTGTTTTTGTTTTTTTTCCTCCCCCCTCTGCTCTTGTGTGTAAAAGAAACCAGGCTGCCTAATGGTGCAGAAAATTCACAGTAGAGCAACAAGTTTTCCGCGGAGCAGGGAAGGAAGATGGGGAGGAGGGGAAAAATGTGTGCCTGGGCACAGTCGTCTGGAAATAGCACATTTTCCGCAGGCTTTTCCCCCCCACTTGAAGCATTTGCAGCTGCTGGGGGCATCACATTCGCTGGGATTGCAGCAGGGGATTGATCCTGTGCTGCCTGTAAGGCAGGAGGAGCAGCTGCAGAAGGATTTGTAGGGCTGGGTTAAAGCCGTTCCCGGAATTCCCAGCGCTGAGCATCGCCTCGGAGCAGGTACCGTCCCCCTTGGGGTGCTGCCAGGGTTATTCCCATGCAGCACAAAGGAGGTTTTACTGGGGACCATCTCGTTAGGAGCAGGCAGAGTTTTTGTCTTTTCCAGGCTGCCCCTTTGCCATCTCTCGCTTGGTTGGGAAGCCAGGATCCGGCCCTGGCTGGCGCAGACAGTCGGCTCATTGTCCCGGACCGCTCGAGTGTGGCGGGATGCTCCCAGCCCTTTTGATTCCATCCTTGTTCAGGGACGAGCTCCCTGGGGACCAAGCCGGGGCTGCTTTTGGGGTCCCCGCCTGCCCTGGCTGCTCCCCAGGGATGGGGATACCCGGCTGCTTTCAGCAGACCGGCTCCAGGCGCGCTCCTACACCCGAAATTGCCGAATATCCAGTCCCACGTGCTCTCTGTTCCAGACTTTTCCGTGTGGGGAGGGGGACTGGGAAAGCAGGGGACGAGAGGCTCGGGCTGCGCCGCCGAATCCCTGCGCGCTGCCGTGTGCTGACTCAGCAGATTTTAGGGACCGGATCCAGCCTTTCGCCCTTTATTTCCCCCCACACCCCCCCCCCCCCTCCTCAGCCCTGCTTTCACCTCCCCGATGGAGCAAGCTGCACGGCAGGCAGGAAGAAAGCCTTTTGTGGGAGCAGGAGGGAAAGAGCTGGCTCAGCGTGCCTTCCCTGGCTGGCTGTCAGCAGGGGGAATGCCCTGTGCCTGCCTGGGATTTTCCCATCCTAAATCAGGAGCGGCTGAAAAATAAATTCCTCCTTTTCTTCCTTTTTTTTTTTTTTTTTTTTTTTTCTCCTCTCCCTCCTTGTTGATTTTTTTTGTTTTGTCTTGTTTTTTTTCCCCCCTTCCCATCCTGGAGCAGCTGCCCACGGGTGATGGGTACGACGGCCAGCGCGGCGCAGCAGGCAGTCTCAGCATCCCCCCTGGAGAACCGGGCGCCAGGAGACGGCAGCATGGAGGACCAGCACTCCCTCAGCATCCACTCCTTCCAGACCCTGGGGCTCCACAACAGCAAGGCCAAGTCCATCATCACCAACAAAGTGGCGCCCGTGGTCATCACGTAAGTCCTGGGCAGCCTCCAAAACTCTGCGTTTCTCCACCCATATTTCTCTAAATGTTGGGGTTTGTTTCGATCTTGACCCACACCATTATTCTTTCCCTTTGCCCACCTGCGTGTGGCTCTTGCAGGTACAACTGCAGGGAGGAGTTCCAGATCCACGATGACCTGCTGAAGGCCAACTACACTGTGGGACGCATTTCTGAGGCCACGCTGGAGCACTACCTGGTGCAGGTGAGCATCTCTGCCACCGGTTTCATCACCCAGCTCATTTCATCCTGGGCTTTGGGAACCTCAGGAGTGTTTTTGGGGGGCTCGTTTTGAAGGTCAGGTAGAAAAAGCCGCTTTTACGCTCAGCTGTGTTGAAGTCCCACCTCGGTCAAATCCACCGATGCCCCACCTTCTCTTTTCTGATATTTTGCAGGGGAAATACTTCATGGTCAGGGACGTATATGGAAAATTAGATGTTTTGAACACTACCGGCAGCTGCGGCGCTCCCAACTTCCGGCAGGCCAAAGGAGGTTACGCCGTGTTCGGGATGGGGCAGCCCAGCCTCAACGGCTTCAAGCTCGTGCTGCAGAAGCTGCAGAGAGAAGGCCACAAGGTTGGTGGGAGGGTGGCAGCTGGGGTGGGAAAAAAAGCCAGGAGAGCCTTTAGACGGCCTCTCCCCGGCTGTTTGCAGGAATGCGTCTTCTTCTGCGTCCGCGAGGAGCCCGTGGTCTTCCTGCGGCTGGAGGGGGACTTTGTGTCCTACACCCCCCGGGACAAGGAGAACCTCCACGAGAACCTGCAGCGCCTGCAGCGGGGCGCGCGGGCGGAGAGCCTGGAGCTGGCCATCCGCAAGGAGGTGAGCTGGGACGGGGAGGGGTGCGCATCCCGCCGCTCCGGAGGAGCTCCAGCGGAGGGGATTGCGATGGGGCCTTCTCCACGTAGATCCGCGACTTCGCGCAGCTGAGCGAGGGCGTCTACTACGTGTACAACGACATCGAGCGGCTGCGGGACGAGCCCCACGCCGTGAGGGTGCAGGGTGATGAGGACATCCAGGTCACTGAGGAGGTCTATCGTAGACCTGTCTTCCTCCAGCCCTCCTACAGGTCCTTCCCTCCTCCTCCTCCTCCTCCTCACGCGTGGTCGGGGCTCTTGGTGCCCCTTAAGCTGCGTAGCCTCCACGGTGGTGGGGATGAAGCCCTTTCGTGGTCCCATCCTAACCAGGGCCGTCCCCATCCCGGCAGGTACCACCGGCTGCCCCTGCCCGCCGAGGGAGCCCCTTTGGAGGAGCAGTTTGACGCTTTCATCCGCTTCCTCAGGGTGAGCTGAGGGAAAGCACTTGATCCGTGGGGCCTCCTTGGGCTGGGATTTGCTCCTGTGCTGTGTCAGAGACCGTGGCTACCTGAGAGCACCTTCTGGTTTTCCTTAACTGTCTGTTAGAGGATGCCTGTGCCTGCAGATCCCGCTCCCCTGGCTGTAGGATCCTGCTGGAGAAGTCCATGTTGCCCAGCAGTTCATCCCTACCCCTGGCTAGAAATGAGCATCCCTGGCCACCTCCAGGCAGCTCTTCCCTAAGTGGCTTTGATAGGAATGATCTGCCTTTGGTGCAAAGGTTTTCCGTGCCAGAGCTGCTTTTTTGTTTTGTTTTGTTTTTACATTCTGGAAGATGAAATCTCAGTGGGTTGGGATTAGTGGTGGGAATGTCTCCAGTAGGGTGGGCAGACTGGTGGACGGAGAGGGCACTGGGCAGGGGAATGCAGTGGGTGGGCCACCCATTGTCCTGTCCTGCTCCATCCACCCCATCCCCTGAGGAGAAGGGAGATGCCACCCACATCTCCATGCCTGGGCATGGCTGTCACCTCCATCCCAGCCACTGATGGGGCAGACCTGGCTCTCCTGGAAGCTGCTGGGGGTTTCCATCCATCCATCCATCCATCCATCCATCCATCCATCCATCCATCCATCCATCCATCCATCCATCCATCCTTTCCCTCCTAGGAGAGCCCCAGCCTGCTGCTGCGGGACCCTGGCAGACCCCCGCCTGCGCTGCTCTTCGGCTGCCAGACTGGCGTGGGCAGGACCAACCTGGCCATGGCCATGGGTACCCTGGTCCTCCACCACCACCGAGGAGCTGCCCAGAAGCCTGAGTAAGCAGAGCAGCCCCCAGGGCAGGACTGGGGGGATGCCCATTCCCCCTGGGCCTGGTTTGATTTCCTCCTTTTCCCACTGCAGCTTCCCCCACTTGCCTAAGACATCTCCTAGGGACAGGCTCCGGGTCATCCAGACCTTCATGGAGATGGTCCCCAAAGGCCAGCAGATAGTGGAGGAGGTAAGGGGGTGCTGGTGAACCCTCTGGTGAGGTGGCTGGGAGGGAGGGATGGAGTTTCCCCCCAGATCCGAGGCTTATGGAGCAATTTCCCACTTGCTCCTCCCGAGGTGGATGGTGCCATCGCCTCCTGCTCGGAGATGCACGACATGAAGGAAGCCATCTACGAGTACAAGAAGAAGCTGGAAGGGATCGGGGAGGACTATCAGATCCAGGTAATCAGAGGATTGCTGGGATGCGAGCCATCGGCACCAGGAGATTCACTGAGCTGTTTTTGCGCCGGGATGAGAAGAATGTAAATTCTGGAAACCCAAAGCTTCCTGTGAGCTGGAGATTTCCCAGTGATATGAAACCTGGAAGGTTGTGGAGTGTCTCTTCTTCTTCTTTTTTTTTTTTTTTTCTTTTTAACCACACTTATTTTAAAAGCCATAAAATGGAGCAGTCTGGGGGGGGAAAACAGACTGGTTTGGGCTTTGCTACTGCTTCTGGTAGATGACCTCGGGGGCAAATAATATCCCATGCTCTGATTTCATCAGCTCTAAAATTAGAAAATCGATATCAGCCTGGATGGTAAAAGTCCTTGGGAGCTGGGAGGGATCACTGCAAATATAGACACCCAAGGTCAAGCTCTTCTAGCTGTAGATTTATGTTTTTTCCTCTTGTTTTGAAGAGCCATCAGGGTGGCTTTCTGTGCTGGAAAGCTGTGCTCCTCCATGCCCAACCAGGGGGCTCCTCACCAGGTGATGGAAGGAGGTTGGATGCTCAGGTGGAAGTGCTGCCCTGATCTCAGTTTTTTTGGAGATTAATTTTCCCATTTAAATGTTGAGTGTGGAGTGGAAGTGCCGGAGCTGGTTGTAAAGGGCAACCTCAAACCAGGTGTCTTGTGGCAAAAAAAACCAACAAAACAAACCATGAAAATAATTAAGCAATGGGAAAAGAAGGCATTTACTGTCACTTTTTTGATGTTTAGCAGCAAATCCCAAATTTTATACTCCCCTGTTCCCTTTTAGGGTGGATTTGCATTGCTCGTGTCCTGGCAGGTTCTCTTGTATAGCAGGGGAAGGTTGGGCATGGGACAGGGGGTTTTCCCATTGCCTTGAAGCCTTTCCATGACTTTTCCGTACTGGGGAAAGCTGCTCTGTGTCATCCTGGACTCCTGGAAGACAAATGGCTGGGGGACTGCCATAAATAAGCCTCAAGGAGTGTTTATTTGAAGTCTTTGTAGAGCAAGAGCAGGTTTAAACAGTGGCGAGGGGCCAGGAAAATGTGCTGGGGGCACATGGAGGGTGAGGAGGGGAGAGGAGATAATGCTCAGTCATCAGAAAACCAGCCTGGACTTCTTTGTGTTGGAGTGGTACTGGGTGAGCTGCCTGGTTTTGGGGGGAGGAGGGGCTTTTCTGGACATGGAAGAATGATGTCTGTGGGGTTCTGCCTGGGCTTGGGGGGCAGAAATGGAGATTTAAGTGGTGGAGGTGCAGGTGAATCTTGGTGTGGGATGCTGAGCAGCCAGACTCCTACAATACCCGGTTTTCCAGGGCTGAAGCATGAGTGGATCTTTCCCCTTTCCACCCACAGGCTGTTTAAGGGGAATGTTAGGAGGTTTGCCTTGGTTGAGAGCACTGGGATGGATTTTATTGCAGGAATCCGAGTGCTTGGGAAGCAGCACCGCTCTGCTGTCGGTGCTGCCGGCAAACCTGGCAGGGCTCCATCCCCACAGGCTTTGTTTTGAGTTTCCAGAGCAAATCCCGCTGCCTTTCCTCTTGATAAATGACTGCAGGCCGGATTTCTCTGTGGAGAACAAGTAAATATTCATGAGTCAGCCACGTAATGTCAGGGATGAGCAAACCCCGCTCGCGGAGCTGACCCCGGACACGGCTCCATCTTAAAGGGTTTTCCATCCTAGCCTGGGAAGTGGCTTCCAAGAGGCTCTCTGGGGATATTTGTGGATGCCCTGCTGGGTGTTCCTTACCTGGTGCCTCGTTAATTTATTGGATGGGATGCTCAGAGGTACAAACTGCCTGCCCGGAGGTTTCTGAATTGCGGAAAATCCCGAGGGTTTGAGTTCACTCCTTGAGAGGGAATAGCTGTGGTAGAGAATATTCCTGGATTGTGGAGGTGGATAAAGAGGAGGAGGAGGAGGAGAGCTTGCTGGAAACACAGGCATGAGGATGCTTCTGGACATGGAAAGGGGAGACACTTGGAAATGAAGGATATTGCAGGGTGTGTGGCTGGCACAGAGCCCTCTCTCCCCAGGGATGCCACTGCCTGAGCATTTCATCTAAAGGCCATGGGGATGGCTGGAATGGGGATAGGACCTTGCCTTTTCCAGACCCATCCCCTTGGGTTTGTCCCCAGCCAGACAGTGTGTCCATGTGACAGCATGGACTGGTTGGAACTGCTCCCAGTGTGTCCTTGTGCTAAGATAGGGAAGCTTTTGTCTTGAGCTGAAATGTGAGTTTATGCCTTTGAGCATCATTTAATATGGGAAACTGGAAATGTTTCATTAAAAAAAAATAAAACAGTTCATCCAAAGTGTCTGTAGGGCTTTTTCCCAGCCTCCTGGGCTGCTGGGGGCTGCAGCACTGAGCATCACAGATTCCCTTTCCTTTGCTTCCAGGGGAGCAGCACCAAAGAGTATTTCCTCCAGAGGACTCTGCAGAGCCTCGAACGCTATTTCTACTTGATCGCTTTCAACTACTACCTTCACGAGCAGGTAAAACCCGCCAGAACGACCCAAAAACCCTTTCCTTGCCCTCTTTTTGTTTCGGCCTCCCCCTCCCCGGTTTCCCAGGCGGGTTTTCCTCAGCGGGGCGGCGGGCAGGGGGGAGCAGAGCCCAGGCTGATGGTGCGTCCCCCCCGGCCCCCCGCCGGCAGTACCCCCTGGGCTTTGCCCTCAGCTTCAGCAGGTGGATGTGCCGGCACCCGGAGCTGTACCGGCTGCAGGCGGACATGAACTGCTCGGAGCTCACCGTCACCGCCGAGCTCGTCGCCAAGGGCGCGCGGGTGCTGGTGAGTGAGCGCCGCAGAGCTGGCAACGGCGCCTTCCCATGGGCCTCACAGAGGTGGGGAGGGCTGGGAGAAGCCAAGGGTTTGCCCCTTGTAGGGCAGCTGCAGCTGCCATGGGATCTTGGGCCCGGGTCCTGATGGCAGCATCAGCAAGGGTGGAACTGGGTTGTTTTAAAGGCCCACGTGAGGATAAATCCCAGTGGGTTTAATCCAGAGATCCCCGTGCACGGGGATGTGTCTGGAGCATCCTGTGGTGTGAGCCTGGGCAGCAGCTCCGTGCTTTCTGGGTGGGGTGACGGAGGCCGGGGCCGTTGCGCTGCGAGAAGAGCACGTCCCGCCTTGGAAACGCCGCCGTGGGGCTTTGAGCCCTGGATGCTGCTGCTGGAAAAGTCTGGGGGCTTGTCCTGAGCAGGGCTGTGGGGTGCTGCAAAGCTGAGGGTGGGAAGGGGCATGCCTTGCCTGGACGTGGCTCTGTTCCAGGTGGCGGATGAGCGCTTCTGCCCAGATGTGCTGAGCACCGCCAAGGAGATGAGCGTGGCCAACTTCCGAAGGGTGCCCAAAATGCCCGTCTATGGGACGGCACAGCCCAGCTCCAAGGTGAGGGACACCATCCCACGCCGGGCAGGGACCCCACATCGGCCTCCCAGCCCTCCCACCACCCTTTCCCACCCTTTCCTTAGACCCTGGGCAGCGTCCTGCGGTACCTGACGGATGCCAAGAGGAAGCACTCCCGCATTGTCTGGATCAACCTCCGGGAGGAAGCGGTCCTGGAAGGGAATGAGCAGATCTATACGCTGCGGGAGCCTGGACTCCTGGAGGAGCTGATCCCTGTGCCTGCTGCCTCGCCCCAGCAGCTGGAGGTGAGCTCTGGGAGATGCTGGATGCTGTGGAAGTTCCCAGGAACACTCATGGGTGATTTCCACAAGCTTTGATGGTTCCTCACCCTCTGGAGCTGCTGGTTTTGTTTTCCTTTGGGAACACGGGAGCGAAGCAGAGATCTGCCCTGGAAGAATTTATAGCATGCCTTGAGAGCAAGGGTAAAAGGCATCTGGGGAAAGGGGAGTGGATGTTCCCAGCTGGATTTCCAGGGGAGACAGGCAGTGGAGGGGCTTGGCTGCCAGCAGCAGCATGGCTGCATGGAGGAGCTGCCTGGCTTGGTGGGAAATGATGCCCCTGGGGCTCCCATCAAGCACAGAGGGACCTGGGCAGCACCAGTGTGGGCTTGAGGGTGTTTGCCTGCTTCTAAAAACATGGATTAAAATCCTGCAAAAATTAGGAGGGGAGGGTGTTACAGTGAGGGTTTCTCCACCCTCTGCAGAAACTGGAGGCTGCCCTGAAGGGGGACCTGCTGAAGTGCCAGAAGTGGCTGGAGGTGTACCTGGAGGCAGAGAAGCAGATGAAGATGTTCAAGAGCTGCCTGACCACGCAGGAGATATTCAGCCAGCAGAAGAATTCCTGCCAGGGACTCACCTACCGCCGCATCCCCATCCCCGACTTCTGTGCTCCCAAGGAGCAGGTACCCTGGGGAGGGGATGGAGCTGCTGCCTCTGTCCCAAGCCAGCCCTGATGCTGTGCAGGAATGTCACCTGGGTGCTCAGTGCTGGTGGGGTGCTTGCCAGGGCAGGGGGGGATCCCCAGCAGATGCTGCATGCAGAGGCTGCAAGGATGGATCTGGCAGCAAGGAAAGAGAGATTCCAACCTGGAGGCTGTAGGACAAAGGGAACCCCAAGGTGAGGAAGTCCTGCATCCCTAAAAACCCACTGGTTTCATCCTGGCAGGACTTTGACCGGCTGCTGGAGGCCATGAAGAGCGCCCTGGCCGAGGACTCACGGGCAGCCTTTGTGTTCAACTGCTCCAGCGGGCGGGGCAGGACCACCACGGCCATGGTCATCGCTGTCCTCACCCTCTGGCACTTCAATGTGAGTACTGGGGGGCTGCAGCAACCCCCAGTGGGGGTCCTGGGGAAGCTCTGGAGAGCCCAGAGGGTTGGAAGGAGTGTGGGCAGGGCCAGGGTGGAATGTGGCGGGGGGGACATCTGTATGTTGTCATTTGCTGTGCCTAACTCCCAGGGGGCTCCAGAAGTCTGGGTGAATCCCTGCTGAGCCTTTACCCTCTTCCTGAGAGCTCCCCAGGGTCAAGGGTTAAGGGTAGGGGAGATCATGGAATCGTGGGATGGTTTGGGCTGGAAGGAACTTTTCTTTACAGAGTTCCCCCACTTTGCTGTGGGCGGGGACACCTTCCACTATCCCAGGCTGCTCCAAGCCCTGTCCACCCTGGCCTTGGACACTTCCAGGGATCCAGGGGCAGCCACAGCTTTTCTGGGCAGCCTGAGCCAGGGCCTGAAACAGCCCTCTGTCTGTCCAGACATGTGGCTCCCTCCTTGTGCAGGGGTAAAATTTTCATGTGCTGTGCCTGGCAGAGGCAAGGTGGGGGGTGCTGGGGCTCCTGGTGGGCTGGGCACAGGCATTTTTGGGCAGCCCATAATGACCCAATCCCCTCTGGCCACCCCAGGGCATCCCTGAGATGAGTGAGGAGGAAATCGTGAGTGTGCCTGATGCCAAGTACACCAAGGGGGAGTTTGAGGTGAGTCCTGGGGCTGGCTCTGTTTCAGGGCTGCTTGTTGGGAGGGGCTGGATCCTCTCTGGGGCGGTGGGACAAGGCAGGGAGGCTCCTGGTGAAGCCCTGCCGCTCCTGCCCGTGCTCCAGGTGGTGATGAAGGTGGTCCAGCTCCTTCCTGAGGGTCACAGGATGAAGAAGGAGGTGGACATGGCCCTGGACACAGTCAGTGAGACCATGACCCCCATGCACTATCACCTCCGGGAAATCATCATCTGCACCTACCGCCAGGTGAGCCCCCTCCTCCCATCGGCACCGGGCTCTGGGACCAGCCCTGCCGGAGCTGGGGGTGGTTTCTCAGGCTGTGCCACCAGAGATGCTCTTGTCACGGTCACCCAGGGCTGCCTGGGATGCTGTGCTGTGTGTATCCCAAAATCCTGCCCATCTGGCTGCAGCCTGCATCCCACATCCCACGCAGAATTCCTCTGCTCCGCCATCCCTTCCATCCCGTGAGGCGCAGCCGGCAGAGGGCAGGACTGGTCTGTCCCGTTCCTCCTCCAGCCCCTTCCTCTGGATCCCCAGAGTTTGGGAAGGAGATTCAGCTTTGGGAAGGGGAGCAGCCCCTGGGACTCATCCATGGCCAGCTGAGCCTGTGCTCCCGGTTTTACCTGGGAGCCTCTGTGGAGCTGATGAAGAAGCAAAGAGGATTATTTTCATCAGATTTGGGATGTTTGTGCCACTGGGCCTTAGAAGAGCAGAGCCCAGGGCCTGGTGCTGTTCCTGGGATGGTTTGTGCCACATCCCACTGGCAATTCCTCCCTTCAGCTCTTGCTCCAGCTGCCATCGATCCGTGGTTTCAATTAACGGGAGGAAAACCCAAAATGTTCCATCACCCAGGGAAATCTGCAGCTCGCCTCCTGGTTCCTGAGATCCTCTGCGTTTTTTGGGGGGAGCTGGGAGAGAAAACCTCTGCAGACCTATTTGCAGATGTAGTGATTATTGATTAATAAGTAATTTACAGTTCAATTTATTTTTATGAATTTATTTAGGATAAGTAATTTAATTTAATTTTGGCTTTCCCTCCTTTACTACGGGGATGTGGCCACATGGGGAGTTTCACCTCTTTGGCTCTCAGGACTAACACAGGGGTGATCCTGGGCTGTATCCCATTTCCAGGCTGGCATCCTGGTGGGAAGATGAGAAAAGGAGGGATTCATCCACTCCCTCTGCTCAAGGAAGAGCCTCTTGTCACCAGAGCTTGTACTTCCCTCTTGGCTGCTCCATCCATCCTGTTCGATTTGGCTTGGCCCTGAGCAAATTTATCTAAATTTATTAATTTAATTTATCTTAAAACAATTATTATAATTATTATAATTAATATAGTTAATATAATTAATATAATGAATATAATGAATTTAATTAATATAATATAAAAATAATTTATTGGTTTTTTTTTTTCCTTTAGCAATGGGAAGCTTGGAGAAGAGAAGGATGGGAATTGTTGGGGTTTTGGGAGCCTGCTTGGAGATGCTTTTCAGGGTTAGGGCAAACAGAAGGGAAGGAAAAGGTGTTTTGGGGGTGGTTGGGTTTGTTCTGACCTCTTCCCACGCCTGACTGGGAGGAAAAAATAGGAAAATGTAGGAAAATAAAAAAAAAAGGGATAAAAGATAAATGATTGGATAATCAGATGGTAAATAAGAGAATGGAAGAAAAATAAATAGGAAAATGGAATAAACTAAGAAGTAATAGGGTAATAGAAGAAAATTGGATAATAGAAGAAAATTAAATAGGAAAATAATAAAATTATAAGTAACAGAAGAAAAATAAATAACATAATAGAATAAAACAATCAATAATAGGATAAGAAATAAATAGGATAATATAAGATGGTAAATAATAGGATAACAGAACGAAAAATAAATAGGATAATACAGTTCCAGGATAAAATAATAGGATAATAGGATCTGCTCTCTACAAATATTGGCATACAGAGGTGGAGGAGACACCTTTTCCCAAGGGCAGAGCTGGAGTGAGGAATTGTTGCTTTTTTGGGATGGTCTGTGGGATCGGGGCTCTGACTTATTGGTGTTCATTCCTGGAAATTCCTAGGAAGGGCAGAGTGCAGAGCTTAAAATAATGGCAGTAATAATAGTAATAAAAGTTACTGTATAATTACATACAATATCTAATAAAACAATAAATAATGACTGCAATAACATTATAGCAGATATAAAAATATTAAAGAGAGATATTTATAAATATGTATTTATATATATTTATAAAATAAAATAAAGTAGATAACATTTTGGTAGATATATAAAAATATAAAAGAGAAGTATTTATAAATATATATTTATTTATTTGCATATTTATAAATATATCTATATATTTATAAATACAAATTTATAAAATAAAATATAGTATATCACATGATATATATAAAAATATAAGAGAGATATTTATGCATTTATATATTTATTTATTTATATAAGTGTATATATATTATGTATTTATATATTTGTATATTTTAATATATTTATACATTCATATATATTTCTATTTTTAATATATAAATATATTAATATATTTATATATTTTATATGTGTATATTTAAATATATTTATATATTCATATATATTTATATGTGTATATTTATAAATACATCTATATATAAATATATATATATTTATAAAATATAGTATATAACATAGTACATATAAAAATATAAAAGAGATGTTTATAATTTATATATATATATATATATAGAATAATACTGGGAGATGTGATGGCCACCAACCTCAGAGCTTCTCTTGCTCTGGAAAGAGAGGCTGGATCCAGGTGGGAATGCCTTCCAGGGAGATGTTTTTCCCTAGGGAAGTGCTTTACACTTCAGGAACTCATGGTTTGGGGTACAATTTGCACTTGGCTGTCTATTCCTGCTCCTGCCCCCCACATTTAACCATCCCTCACCTATTTTTGAGCTCTGGGAATGTTGCTGCCAGCTGGAAACCACAAGGAAATGAGAGCCCAGAGCTCCAAACCCTGCAGGAGTGGGCTGGATGGATGTGCTTATTTTTGTCCACAAAGTGTTCCTCCCTCTTCCCATGGCTTCTCCCAGGGCTGTGGGTGAGGGTGGGATGCAGGAGCTCCCCTGGGATGGAGGAACTCTCCTGGGATGCAGGAGCTGCCCTGGGATGCAGGAACTCCCCTGGGATGCAGGAACTCCCCCGGGATGTAGAAACTCCCCTGGGATGGAGGAACTCCCCTGGGATGCAGGAGCTCCCCTGGGATGCAGGAGCTGCCCTGGGATGCAGGAACTCCCCTGGGATGGAGGAGCTCCCCAGGATGCAGGAGCTGCCCTGGGATGCAGGAGCTCCCCTGGGATGCAGGAGATGCCCTGGGATGCAGGAGCTGCCCTGGGATGCAGGAGCTCCCCTGGGATGCAGGAGCTGCCCTGGGATGCAGGAGCTCCCCTGGGATGCAGGAACTCCCCTGGGATGCAGGAGCTCCCCAGGATGCAGGAGCTGCTGTGGGATGCAGGAGCTCCCCTGGGATGCAGGAGCTGCCGTGGGATGCAGGAGCTGCCCTGGGATGCAGGAGCTCCCCAGGATGCAGGAGCTGCCCTGGGATGCAGGAGCTGCCCTGGGATGCAGGAGCTCTCCTGGGATGCAGAAACTCCCCTGGGATGGAGGAGCTGCCCTGGGATGCAGGAGCTGCCCTGGGATGCAGGAGCTGCCCTGGGATGCAGGAGCTCCCCTGGGATGCAGGAGCTCCCCAGGATGCAGGAGCTGCCCTGGGATGCAGGAGCTCCCCTGGGATGCAGGAGCTCCCCTGGGATGCTCTCCCAGCACGGGTGCCACATCCAGGCTGCTCTTCCTTCCAGGGAAAGTCGGGCAAGGATGAGAAGGAGACGCGGACGCTGCAGCTGAGGAGCCTGCAGTACCTGGAGCGCTACATCTTCCTCATCCTCTTCAATGCCTACCTGCACCTGGAGAAGAAGGACTCCTGGCAGAGGCCCTTCAGCCTCTGGATGCGTGAGGTGAGGTTTTCCCGGGCTGCCACCTCGCTCAGCCTCGTGGTTATGTGGGAATACAGGAATTTACAGGGAAGCAGGCAGCCATCCTTAACTGGGATGTGATTTCTGGCCTTGTTGGGGATTGTCTGCGCTCCCTTTGCTGCCTGGGTTGGTGGCTCTCATGGAAAGCCACTGGAGATGGAAGGCAGCCCAGCACATGGATGGGGAGCTCTCCCATCCCAAACCTGCTCTTCTCCCCTGGGTTTGAGTTTCCCAGGGGTTTTGTTGTGATTGCAGCATCTGGGGCTGAGGGGGCCTCCAGCCAAACCTTCCTGGCCAGGACAGGTGGCACAGGGGGTGGGAGGTCTGGGAGGATGGGATGGTGGCATTGGATATCCGAGGGAATTGGGAACCAGCTGGAAAAATGGAATGGGGGGCGAGTGAGAGACCCTAAATGATCCTTATGGAATGGGGGAAGGCTGGGTAAGAGACCCTAAATTACCCGTATTTCCTGCTCGGGGGGGATGTAGGCACTGGATTTATTTGGGATACGTTGATTTGAATGGGAATGTTGTGGGGGGGTGTAAATTTCCCTGGAAAAGGGACTTTGGAGGTGGTACAAGGGGTGTGGGGGGGCATAGGGGGGTGTGTGCTGGTGCCTGGGTGGGGGGTTCTGCATGAAGAGAGAGGCAGGGAGGAGAAGGGGAAGCTGGAGACATGGCAATTTTAATAATAACTTTAATAATAATTTAAATAATAATTTTAATAATGCTACTACTATTACTATATATTAATTACCTGTATTTATTTAGATTTTATTACCACACAACTATATTTTACTATATTCAATCTTCATTTTTGTTCCTTTATTGTACCACCTCTGTTGACATACTGCATCATTTCACTCCTCTTCATTCATTTTCATCTTTTACCTCCATTACCTCCCCTCTCCCGGGCTTGCTGCTGTGGGAAAAAACCCTCATCCCTTCCCTCGCCTTCCGCTGCTAATTCCTGTTGGCATCTTTGATCCGCCGGGCGGGAGATGAAAGGGTGGAGCTGCTGCCCGCCCCGCCCTGGCATCCCGGTTATGCCTCTGTTTGCATTGCTGGGGCTGGAGCAGCTTTAGTGCAGATTTTGGTGTTTTGTTTTGGTTTTTTTTTGGTGCTGTTGGCTTTTTTTTTTTTTTTGCTGTTTTGTTTGCTGGATGCGGGAGGCGTGAGGTGGATCGCAGCGGTTTTTAACGTGGAGCTTTTTGGGGATGCGTCCTTTAGTGCTGCACCTTTTGGGGCTGCACCTTTTAAAGCAACAACTTTTGGGGCTGCATCCTTTTGGGGCTGCACACTTTAATTCTGCACCTTTAATTCTGCACCTTTTGGGACTGCACCTTTAATTCTGCACCTTTTGGGGCTGCATCCTTTTGGGGTTGCACCTTTAATTCTGCACCTTTTGGGGCTGCACACTTTAACAACTTTTGGGGCTGCATCCTTTAGTGCTGCACCTTTTTGGGCTGCACCTTCTAAAGCAGCACTTTTTGGGGCTGCATCCTTTTGGGGCTGCATCTTTTGGGGCTGCACCCTTTAATGCTGCATTTTTGGGGGCTGCATCCTTTAATGCTGCATCCTTTAGTGCTGCATCTTTTGGAAATGCACCTTTTAAAGCAGCACCTTTTTGGGCTGCATCCTTTTTTAGTGCTGCACCTTTTGGGGCTGCACCCTTTAGTGCTGTATCTTTTGGGGCTGCACCTTTTGGGGCTGCATCCTTTAATTCTGGACCTTTTGGGGCTGCACATTTTAAAGCAATAACTTGGGGCTGCATCTTTTAGTGCTGCACCTTTTGGGGCTGCACCTTCTAAAGCAGCACTTTTTGGGGCTGCGTCTTTTGAGGCTGCACTTTTGGGGGCTGCATCCTTTAATGCTGCATCTTTTGGGGCTGCATCCTTTAGTGCTGCATCTTTTGGGGCTGCATCTTTTGGAGCTGCACCTTTTAAAGCAACAACTTTTGGGGCTGCATCCTTTAGTGCTGCACCTTTTGGGGCTGCACCTTTTAAAGCAGCACTTTTTGGGGCTGCATTCTTTTGGGGCTGCATCCATTAGTGCTGCATCTTTGGGGGCTGCATTCTTTTAAAGTAGCACTTTTGGGGCTGCATCCTTTTTTAGTGCTGCACCTTTTGGGGCTGCACCCTTTAGTGCTGTATCTTTTGGGGCTGCACCTTTTGGGGCTGCACCCTTTCTTAGTGCTGCACCTTTTGGGGATGCACCTTCTAAAGCAGCACTTTTTGGGGCTGCATCTTTTGAGGCTACATCCTTTAGTGCTGCACCTTTTGGGACTGCATCCTTTAATGCTGGACCTTTTGGGGCTGCACATTTTAAAGCAATAACTTTTGGGGCTGCATCCTTTAGTGCTGCACCTTTTGGGGATGCACCTTCTAAAGCAGCACTTTTTGGGGTTGCATCTTTTGGGGCTTCATCCTTTAGTGCTGCACCTTTTGGGGCTGCACCCTTTAATGCTGGACTTTTGGGGGCTGCATCCTTTAATGCTGCATCTTTTGGGGCTGCATTCTTTAGTGCTGCACCTTTTGGGGCTGCATCTTTTGGAGGTGCACCTTTTAAAGCAGCTCCTTTTTTGGCTGCGTCCTTTTTTAGTGTTGCACCTTTTGGGGCTTCATCCTTTAGTGCTGCACCTTTTGGGGCTGCACCTTTTAAAGCAACAACTTTTGGGGCTGCATCTTTTGGGGCTGCACCTTTTAAAGCATCACTTTTTGGGCTGCATCTTTTAGTGCTGTATCTTTTGGGGTTGCATCTTTAGGGCTGCATCCTTTAGTGCTGCACCTTTTGTGGCTGCACCTTTTAAAGCAACAACTTTTGGGGCTGCATCCTTTAGTGTTGCACCTTTTGTGGCTGCACCTTTTAAAGCAGCACCTTTTTGGGCTGCATCCTTTAGTGCTGTATCTTTTGGGGCTGCACCTTTTGGGGCTGCATTTCCAGCACATGGATTTACCTCTGTCCCCCCCCACCCCAGTTTACTGGAGCATCTTTTAACACTTCCTTTTGGTGCCGCATCTCTTGAGCGCGGCCCCAAAAGGTGCTGCCCCCTTTTCATTCCACATCTCCCATAGGTGGGGTTTGCATCCCTCCCCCTCCCCACTCCCCCTGTCTGCTGGAGGGGAGAGAAAAACACCCAACCTGCGGACACAAGGAGCCTTTGACCCCCGGAGCGCCCCTTCCCGCCGCATAATCCCCGCGTTTTTAGCAAAAACAAGGCGCCATTGTAGCTTTTTGGCAGGAGGGTGCCAAAGCCAACAAACCCTGCGATGGCTGACCCCAGCAGCAAGGAAGAGGCTTAGAAAATGGATCAGCTGGGGCTGCAAAGAGGCTGGGGGAGCTGAAGGGGGTGGTACCGGGATGGGGGGGATACTTGGAGGTGGCAAAAGCATCCCCGAGCTGGGAGGGGAATTCAATAATTCAATCTCCCTCTGTTTCCAGGTGGCGGCGGTGGCTGGGATCTATGAAATCCTGAACCAGCTGGGGTTCCCAGAGCTGGAGAGCCTGGAGGGCAAAGCCCTGTGCACGCTGCGGGGCCGCTGGCAGGCGCAGGGGGCCGCGTCCCGTCCCTTCCGCGGGGACTTCGTGTAGGGCTGGGGAGGGGGAGAAAACCCTGCTGCTTTCTCTGGGGTGGGGAAGAGCAAAAAAAGAGCCAGGAAAAAATATAAAAAAGACTGTTTTCCCCAAATCCGAGGGTGTGGGGAGGGAGGGGCGAGCTTCAAAGCTGCCTTAGGATGGGAGGATTTCTGGGGTTCTTTTGGACGCAATAAAAATATTGTAAATTAAAAATCAAGACCTTCCTCGCTTTCTCCCTGTGGCAGTGCGGCATTTACACAAATTTATATAATTATATGCACAGAGGTGTATTTATGTGCACAAACACACCAATATACATGTCTATATACACACAAATATATATGGTTATTTATTTATGGCTCCACCTATATATGGAGCCATCAACACTTGCAGCCAGAACTGGGACTCACAGAAATCCCAGCCACTTCAAACCTGGGTGTTTTTAAGGCTTGGGCATTTTTGTTGCTTCTTCCCAACTCTTTTTAGTCGGGATGGCAGCTGTGGTACCCAGTTTTGGGGTCCCACTTCCCCAGTTTGAGTGCCAAGGTGGTGCTGAGAGGGCTGAGCTGCTCAGCAAAGGCGTAAAAGCAAAATTAATGCTGGGTTTGGTTTTTTTAATTTTTTTTTTTTTTTTTAAAAGGAAAGAGTGAAAAATGAGGTTAACCTGAGGGAGTTGATATAAATGAGGGGGTCCCAGTGGCCTCACAGTGGGGTGAGAGGAGCTTGGGGGCTGGGGGAGCAGGGGGAAGGCTCTTGGAGGGAGGAGAGAATAGGATGGGAAGCACAAAAGCGGGAGCACACGCTCCGTCTGTCCCAGCAGCCGCTTTCATCCGCTGCCAGCGGCGGGAGGTGGCAGAAATTCAAAGGTGGAGGCTGGAAAGAAAAACAACATTTTAAAATAGCAAAGCGCTGCTTTTTCTTCAGCCTTGGCTGTGACAGACCCAGGTCCCAAAGGGTCCCTAATTTTCTTTTTTTTTTGGCTTAGCCACACATTTGGGGCATGCTTTTTTAATTCTTTCTTTCTGCAGGCAGAAATACCTGCCTGAATGTTTTGCAGTGCCTTGCTGAGTGTTGCAGTGTTTGGATAACTTGCTGCTGGTGCAGCCAGACAGTTGATTGAGTAATTTTGAGAGGCTGTCGATGCTATTTTCCCTCTTATTTTAGTTTTTAAGGCAGCACATCCTCTCTATCCTCACATCCCCATTTATTCTGCCTTACTAAAGCAATTACCTGCAGGCTCTTTTGCTAAAAATCCATCCCCTTCTCCTGCCCAGCAGCAACCCCTGCCTATTAGCCCTGTCTTAATTAGGCAGAGTTTTTAATTAAGCTTAGGAAATCCCAGCCGCTTTTAATCTTGGTAATGAAGGCTGGAGCTTTGCATCACCTGGTCCGAGGGGCTCAAAGGCTCCTTTCTGCTTTCCCACCATCCTAACAAGTGATTTCCAAAGCAGGGATACAGCAATTGCCTGGGAAAGAATAAAAAAGAGAAATCCAGGGAGATGGGAATGTGTTTGAATGTGAAAAATAAACCGTGCTGTGTTTATTCCTTCTTTTCCCCAGGCTGGGGAGGCAGAAACCCAGATCCCTCTCTTAGATGAGAAGTTAAAACCTGGCTCTGAATGGCCTGGATTTTCTGCTCCGAGGGAAAAGGATTGGTAATTCTGAAAGGATTCAGGCAGAGACAAAGCAAACAGGGGGTTGTGTATCATATATCTAAAATATAGAATCATTACTGAGTGTATATTATATATTTTAAGTGCTATACATTATGCCTATAGCATACATTTCATTATATATGCTGTGTATCCATGATATATATAGATTTTATATAACAATAGAAAATACACATTCTAGAATTATTCTATACAAGGTAAATTCTAGAAATACTGAAATAAATATAGAAATATTCTAGAAATATTAAAAACATTAAATATTGTAAATTCTCTATAATAACTACCAGGAGCAAGCTGGGCTGGTGGAAGGTGTCCCATGGCAGGAGGGTAAAAAGCAGCTCTTAATTGGATGGGGTTAATGAGCTGACCCCCAGTCTCACTGGGATATATTCCCTGGAGGAGCAGCAGTTCTTCCCAGGGGAGCACCAGCAAGAGGGTGTGTGGACAAAAATATCTAGAAAAAAAGAAACTCAAAGCGTGCTTTTCATGTTGAAAAAACAGTTTTGCACTAAAAAACCAAGAGCTTATTGATCAGTTTTATTGACTTTCATGAAAACTGCTTTTCTGCAGGTTTCTCACCCTCAGTTAACTCCTAATTCTCCACTTTCCTCATCTTGTTCAAGGTTTGGAGTGTGGGAATACAGCTGAGGGGATCTGAGGTTATTTTGGGGTAGGGAATTAAACATTTAAATCCCAACCAGCACTCCTAAGGGATCAATTTCAGGGCAGAAAACACGGATCTGTAGCTGGTTGTCTTTTCTCTTGGTGCTGATCCCAGACCTGCATCTCATTTGCGTGGGGAATCCCTTCAGCCCTGGGTGCCATCACCCATTTTTGAGGCTTTATTTTTGTCTATAAACGCTTTTTCCCAAACCTGCAGGCTCACAGGAGAATGTCAAAGAGCCAGGTTCTGTGTTGCAGCCAAGGGGGAGCCCCAACACTCCCCAAAATCACCCCACTGCACCCTTGGTTGTACACATAGGCTGGGGTGGGTCATGGAAACTCTTACTATCCCTTAAAAAAACCCCAATCTGCCCCTTATTCCACCTTTGGTGCTGCTGGAGCTGGGAAGAGGTGAAATGTGGAGCTGGAGAAGATGGAAAGGGGGCCCACAGCTGCCTTAATAAATAAATGTCTCTTTTACCTGTGACAGAGGAGAGAAACTTTATTTAAATGTTTATATATATTGCCATGGGAGCCTCACACCAGGCTGCACCACCAGAAAACCCAGGATGCTGCATCCATCAGCTTCTCCCTCCTTCCCCTGCCCTGAGCCATTCCCTGGGAGCTCAAACCCAAAGCAGGGGCACCTCTCCCCACTTTCCACTTGCCTTTCTCCCCCTCGCTGCTCAGGAAGCCTTGAGCACGGAGCAAAGGAGGGATGCTCCTTCCTCCACCCCAAAATATCCTGGATCATCATCAGACAGGATTTTTTTGGCCAGTTTGGGAGCCTGGCTCCATTGTCATGAGAGCAGTGAGTGCTTTAATGACTTTTTTTCCCCCATTTTTTTTCTGGTTACAGTGGAGGGGTCACGTGGCAATGGGGCTGTTTGTAGCTGTGCTCCTGCCTAACGAGATTATCCTTGACATGGATAATTAATTAATGGATTATTAATGCTTCTACTTGCCTTCCCCATCCCTGAGGGTTTGGGGTGTGCTGATATGTTCTTTCCAGGTTTTCACTCTGCAGCAGATGTGCTGCACTCCTGTTCTTGTCTCATGGCAAAGGTCGTGTTTAAGGGTGTCATTAAAACATTTTATAAATTAAAACATTTATAAATTAAAACATTTTATAAATGAAAACATTTTATCAATTACAATTAACCTGTAACCATTGGCTGAATGGCATTTGCTGTTCATACAGGGACAACACCTGCCTTTTAAATCCCTATTAAAGCGTATTTTAATATAAAACACTTCCTAAAAACACAGAAGAAAAGCTTTCTGGAACAGAATAAAACCCCTGTGACTCGATCCATGGGGAGTTCAAGGTCAAAATCTGCCTTGGAAGTGGAGGTATCATATTTCTTCCCCCTGTGAGGATGAGGGTGCAGAGGTTCTTCCTCACTGCTCAGCCTTTGCCTTTGGATGGAGCTTATTTGG
Source organism: Poecile atricapillus (assembly GCF_030490865.1). NCBI lineage: Eukaryota > Metazoa > Chordata > Aves > Passeriformes > Paridae > Poecile > Poecile atricapillus. Next base: position 5,768,699 of record NC_081254.1, read on the forward strand.
TGTGAGGAATATTTCATTGGAGCTTTGTACCCTTGGATTGGCTGCTTCCTTCCAGAGAAAGCAAAGCTTTCTGCCAGAAATCTTTTTTTTTTTTATTATTATTATTCTGGGAGAACAATAACAGAGATAAGAAACAAAAATCTAAATCCGCCACGTGGGAGGTGACAAGGTGGCAAGAAATTTTATCCCAACCCCAGCGTCTCTCTGTGAATAAATCAGCCTGGGAGATCCCCTTTCCTTCAAGATTATAATTTTATTTTATCTTTTTTTCATTCCAGAAAGTGTGAAAATACAGCTGGTCTTGGCCAGATTCTCCCTTCCTGCATCTTTCCATCAGACAGGGGCCCTGGCAAGGGGACCCCTCCTGGGGCTTCACAGAGGTAAAAGGAACAGGGCTGCTCTGACCTCAGCCAGGGATTTTATTCTCCTCCTCTTAGGGGCCAGTAGAAATCCTTGGAAGCTGAACTTCACGTGTCTTTATGGGTTTTTTTTATCCATCCAAAAGGGAAAATGTGCCGAGGAGCCAATATTCCACTGGCACGTGGGGCTGCAAGGGGAAACCTGCCACAGCCCCAGCCAAATCACTGCAGCTATCAGAGGCTTCAGGGCTGTGTTTTTCACAAAAAATCCCCTTTCCCCCTATTTTTCTCCCCCAGCTTTCCAAGGCCCAGCTCAGGAGTGTTTCCCTTTAATTTTGGGGAAAATTAAGGGTGTTTGAGGCTGGGGGTGATATAATTTCTATTTACAGCAGTGGGGAAGAGGCACGTGCTGGCTTGGGGCCACCATGAATAGCTCTGGACATGAGAGCTCTTAAAATAATAATAATAATAATAATAATAATAATAATAATAATAATAATAATAATAATAATAATAATAACAACAACAACAACAATAATTTCCATGTTTTCCTTGAAGGCATGTCCCCCTCCGGCAGAACTCCCCGGTGAAACCTCTGCAAAGGGAGCACATCTGGGTTTCATTTTACAGCTGAAGAATAGTAATTAAGATGCTTCTGCAGAGCCAGGGCTTGAAAAACTAAAAATAAAAGCCATGTAGGCACAATACCAGACCTCCAAGCACCAGAAACTCCCCTTTTCCACCCCGTTTTCACCCTCCCAGCTCCACTGAACCCCTGTTGTTTTGGGGAGCAGAGGCAGGAATAAATCATAAACTGGAAGGGGATGGTGCAGAGAAGTGGGGTTTCCAGAAGAGCAATGGAAATGTTAACCTGTGCAGAGGGTGGCAGCAAGGGGAGGTTTTCCAAAGCTCCAAAACCTACGGATATCACGCAAAGAATCAGGCTTGGCTTTTTTTTATTGCAGCAAAATGTATATAAACCATAGATCCCAGGCTTGGAATGACTTTCTCCCTCTATTTCTCACTTTTCTTCCATGAATATTGCAAGGGAAGGGAGGAAAAAAAAAAAAAAGCAGCTGTCTTCCACCACCTCAGGGTGCTTCTGGCCCCAAGCACATGAAAAATTAATTTTCCCCAGCTCGAGCTAAAAGAGGAGATGGGGCTCAATGAGGTTCACTCAAAAGCACTCACTGGCTGGTGGGGGTCATGCTGGAAAAATATCCATGAGCTGAAGGGATGAGCAAGGCCCTGGGGACTGGGAAATGCTCAGGAGTTTGATTTAAGAGGTCAAAAAACAAACAAAAAAAAAAGGGTTTTGGGGTTTACATGGCAGTAAGCTGAATTTTAGCAGGAAGATGATGAAACATTAATGAGTTGGTCAATGTGTGAAGAGGGAAAGGCTCGTCTGGGGAGGGTGGTGGGCAAGGTTAACCTAGTTTGTACTGTGCATCAGCAGGGAAAAGAGAAAGGGAAGGGCTGGGAATGCCAAGGCAGCAGGGATGGATGCTCCCAGCAGCCGGGCTGTGCCAAGCTGAAGTGCTGCTGGTGCAATTTTGGTCCTAAAACTCTGGCACAGGGAAGTTTTAACATCCCCTGCATCCCAGGGACAGCGTGCACACGTTTCTCCCGGCTGCCATGGCCATCAGGGAGCTTTGGGCTCTTTGGGAAGGAGGGGTCTGTGGGCCAGGAGCCCCTCACCCCTGCCTCAGTCCCACCGAGGTGCTGCCGAGCCAGGGCTCAACATCTGCTGCAGCTGTGCTTAGCAAAAGAGGGATTTTGGGGTTATTTTCTGCCTCCCCAGCGCCGGGACGCGGCCACGCCGACGGAGCTCTCTCTGCGGCGCGGTTCCTAGAAGGAGAGCAAGTTTTTCCCTCCTCTTTTCCAAGCCTCTGCCGCTGACAGTAGGGGCTGGAAGCCATCCAAGGCTGTCGGTATAAATCTCGCTGACCTTGTTTCACCATCCCTTAACTTGCAGCTCAGCCAGGACCGGCGTCGGCTTCCACTTTCTGGCTCATTTATCCCTTTTCCAGCTTTACAGTTTGGGTTCCTGAGCTTGTCTGCTCATCCCTGGGTGGGCAAGGCAATGGTGGGGGGGACTCCCAGCCCCAAGAAAACCTCCCAGCAAGGCTGCCAAGGCAAACATCTTGCAGGAATTTGCAGATGCAGCTGTAGCTGAGGAGAAACGATGCTGGGAGGTGCGGCGCGGTGCAGTTCGGTGGGATGAGGGAAAGACCCTTCTGTTTGGGTTGGGCTGAGCACAGGGCTCTGGTCCCAAAAAACACTGCCTAGGTGCCATCAGGAGGTGAGCCTCAGGAAGATTGGAGCTCTCTTCCCTCCATGATGTGCATATACAGGAGATTGTTCCTCTCCAGAGGTTTCTTGCTGTCAGCCTCCTGTGGTAACTCGATGTCATCTTTGCTGTCCCGTTGCATCCAGGGGTTTGGGGTTTGGCTGCAGGGGAATGGCCTCCTGTCCCCACTTGTGGGATGCTGGGCTCACAGGGAGATGTGGGTTGCAGAGCAGCTGGAGATGGGGAGAGGGTAGGAAGAGGTGGTTTCTCACCCTGGCTGGATCAGCTGCTTTGCACACCCAGCTCTCTCTTCTGGATCCTGGAAAGAGGCCTTGGGAACTTGGGTCCTCTCAGAAATCCATGGCATTGTGTGCTAAATCCATACAAAACCCTTCATTTTCCAGCTCTGGTGAAGCCTCACCTTTAAAATGCTGTTCTGATTCCAGTTTGGAGCCTCGTGGAAGAGCTCTGCCAGTGGCTGCTGCTGTCACTTGGTTCTGTGACAGCATCCAGAGTCTTTGGGATGCTGGCAGCAAGAGTTTGGTGGCTGGATAGATCAGGATTCGTGTTTTAACAGGGCCAGACTTGCATATATACAGATTAACCAGGAGGAAAAACTTTCCAGGATAAGAAAAGCAAGACATGGGAAAAAAAAAAAAAAAAGAGAAAAATCTCCTGGGGGTTTATGGAGGCTCCCTCCATCTTTGGAGGTCTTAAAGTAGGGATTAGGGAGAGATCTGCCAGGAATGATCGTGCCTCGGGGCAGCCGGAGACCAGATGATGTGTCTGTCAGCTCCCTCCCTCCCTCTCTCCCTGCCTCCAAAAGCCGGCTTCGTGCTCCTCCTGCTCCTCTCCTGGAGCACAACATCTTCTCTTGTCAACTCCATCGTGCTCTTCCAGCAGGGCTCCTAAAATTCCCCCCGAAAAGAGCTGAAATCCTGGACAAGGGCTGGTTTTCGGCCAGGGGAGAGGGAGGGGAAGATGCTCAGGGGGGTTTTCTGTCCCCTCCTGCCCGGGTGCTCCAGCAGCGGCTGCTCCCTGCTCGAATCCCGGGATGTCTGAGGGATGAGGTCATGTTCGCTCACCCACAGCCCTGCCTCTGCTCCCATCCCTCCCTTTGGAGAGCAGGGTGGGATTGGAGCCCGCTGAGGCTCCGGGTCCCCGCACGGTGGATTTGGGATGTTCCCCATCCCAAACTTTGCCTTGCTCTGAGCATGGATGTGTTGCACCAGGATGGGGATAAGCGCCAGTTAAAATCCCTGCCCATCCTACCTGTGCCTAGCATGCTGAGCCATCCCTCCCAGTGCTTCTCCTTCCTTCTTCCAGCTGCTTTTAAAACCTCAAAACACTTTCCCTCCCCTTCTTCTCCTTCTTAATTTTTTTTTTTTTTTTGCCAGTTTGAGCACCTCTTGCCAGAAATCAGCCCGTGCCCAGGAGGTGCTTGGGCATCCCCAGTGCAGGGGCAGCTGCTCCAGAGCTTTTTGGATTAACAAACAGGAGGTTTGAATCTCTGGGAAGAAGAAATGTGGTGAGCTAGAGCTGGAAATACAGCCCTGTCTTCTCACTCTGGTAGACCCCGAGCTCCTGGCTCCCAAACTCATGATGATATGGGTAGAAAAGGTAATTTTCTTTAGGTAATTGGTGGAGATTATTACAATTTTATTAGCCCTAATGCCCTCCCCTCCAAGAGGTTTGCATGGCTGAGCAAAACAACCAGTGCCCATAAAGCCACAAAAATAGACCAAATTAAGTATTTGAGGGGTTTTTTTGGTTTTTCTTTTTCTTCTTGTAAGAAGTTCTTCCAGCCTTTGGTGAAAGTTTTTTTTCCAGCCCTCAAAATGAAGATTAACTGTATTTGGGGACCAACAGCTGCATCTGCTGCTGGCAGAGGGGGTTTGGAACTTGTCACCTGGCCTCTGGATCCCAGTGGTACCCGGTGGGATGGGCAGGATGGCCAGAAATTGGCACTGCCAGATGAAGATCAGGCTTTGGGAATACTGGCTGGAGCCTCCTGCAGGAAAAGGAGCCTGATTTGGGGTTTTAAAAACAGCAGCTGCTGTCAGCTTTCTTCTCTGGAAGCTGGAAAGAAAACCTGCTCCTTCCTCCCCAGGCCTAGAGGTCGCCTAATAAATGGGAAAGTCCTCAAACCCATGTCACTGGTAAATCTCCAGGCTGCAGAGGGAAGCCTTGAATCGTAAAGAATTCCAGAGTTATCCATGGAGGAAATGGATGCACGAGATAAAATAGCACCCCAGGAGGGGAAAAACAGGAAAAGGAGCCATTTGGACTCCAAAAGAGAAAGGAAAAGGTTAAGCCTAAAGTCAAGGAGAAGGGTGGGACAGAGTTAAAGGCTGGGAAAGGCAAAGCCAGGAGACAAAGAGGAGGATAGAGGGGAAGGACAGGAGGGGAAGGACAAGGGGAAGTCGCCTTGCTGCTTCTCTTTCCCTCCTCAACGACAAGAAACAAGAAGAAAAAGGCTGGAATGAACAAATTCTTCTGACATAAATGATGGTGTATTGATAGAGATAACACCAAAACCCACACAAATATTATTATTATATTAATATTTCAGGCAGATAAGGCCAACAGGTAGGGCTGGTGTCACTGAGTGGGTGACAAATGAGCATCTTGTCATCTGGGACCCTGAGAGATCCCCCAACAAAAGAAGTTGTCTTTTCACCACCTCCAGCATGTCATAGGTACCCAAACACAATCAATTATTACCTTTGGAAGGTAATAAGTGAGGCAAGTTGATCATTGCCATTGTCATTCAGCCAAATTTGTGCTGCCAAAGCCAGAGATTTGCTAACATCAGGGGAGGCATAAAGGTCTAGAGGGACTGGAAAAATTCACAGATCTTGTGGATGATGAAAACAGTTTTTGCCTCTGAAAACCAGTAATTAATGTTTTCCAGAGCTGTCCTCCTTAAGTAAAGTATTCCCTTTATTACATGTCTCATCATAAATCCATTCAGTCAAAATAAGGGCTCGTTCCAGCTTTGATGCTCCAGTGGTGATCTTCCAAAATCATCCAAAATGCTCAGAGCACAAATTCTTTTTCTATCTCTTCTGCAAAGAATCTCTTGCAGATCATTTCTCCTCTTTAATTATAGATTGCACAAAGCAACAGAAGCATGAAAAGACTTAAATTGGGAATAAAAATCCGCTTTTCCTCCAGCTTGAAATTTTCTACTTGAAGTAAGTGTATTCCTCTCTCCTTTTGGTGGCATCCTTTTGGTGCCTTTACCTTACAGGGAATTTTGGACTGGATTTTGATCACGGTAGCCTCAGCTTCTCCTGTTTTCCCCAAAACCCAACCCAGTCACCCAGCTGGAAGGTGAGGTCGCCACCCTCCTCTGGAGGGATGCTCTGGCAGCGTTCCTCCTGGATAACACCACAGCAGAGTGGCAGCTCACCAGAAATGGCTGCAGCAGGACCCTCTCCAAGGGGTTCCTGGTCTCCACCTCTGGATCTTCCTCCTGGCACCCAGCAGCCTCACCATCCTCCCACACCTTCAGTGGAGGTAAGCAGGGCATTTTCCCAAATGGTGATCATTTCCTACCATTCTGGGCATTGCTGTGCCAATGGCTTGGGAACAAAGCTCCAGCTGAGGTCCTACCAAAGAAATCTCAAACCAGAATCCTAATTCCTGGTGGGAAGCTTGCAGGCTGGCACGTTTTTTTTCCCCCCTGCTTGCCTTTTCCATTGTGCTCTGGCCTCTGTGGCAGCTTGGATGACAAGTGCCTCAAGGCAGGAATTCCCTCTTGGGAAAGGTTTTGGGTTGCTCAGCATAACCTGGGCCCCGTGGCAGTAAAATCTGAGCACAACCAGCACAACTGGTGTTACTGGTGTTACTGGCACAGCCCCTCACCCTGGAGCTGGCCTTGCAGTCCTGTCCAGGAGAAAAAAAAAATAGCCACACACAACACATGGAAACAGGGCCAGGGGGTTTTTTCCTCTGTGTTGATGGATGCCCCATCCCTGGAAGTGTCCAGGGCGAGGCTGGATGAGCCTTGGAGCAGCCTGGGATGGAGGAAGGTGTCTCTGCCCATGGCAAAGGGGTGGAGCGAGATGATCTTGAAAGTCACTTCCAACCCAAACCCATTCCATCATTCTAGGATGCTGGAAGCCCTCTTAACACTGTGCTGGATTTGCTGAGTGCAGTTGAGTGTTTTTAGGGGAGTTCTTGTCAGGGTGGTGAGGAGGAGGAGGAGGAGGAGCCTGAGGAAGCACAGCTCGTATTGAACTGTGGGGTCCCAGCTCCGGAGCTGCAGCAGTGCCCTTTGGAAAAGCCAAGGTGTGTGGGTTTTCCTTGGAGAACCAGCAAGACAGCATCCAGGAACGAGGCCAGAGCCTCCTTCTGTCTGTTTCCCCCTAAAAACGGGAGAAGAGGGAAGAAAGGAAAAAATTAAACGGGATGGTTTGGGTGGGAAGGGACCTTAAAACTCATTTTATTTCGATCTCCTGCCGTGGCCAGGGACACCTTCCACTATCGCAGGTTGCTCCAAACCCCATCCAACCTGGCCTTGAGCACTGCCAGGGATCCAGGGGCATCTTCAATTTCTCTGTTAGGGATGTTTCCACATCTGGAGAACATCCCAGATGTTTCCAAACAGGATGTTTACCTCCAGCTCACGCGGCGCTCTGAGCTGGGAGACGATTTGGCTCTCCCTATGGAGCATCTCCCCAGCGAGGAGCCGGGAGGTGGGATTTGGGGAGAGGGGCAGAGCTGGGGGGGCTCCCCGGCTCCGGGCGCGTCTCGCCTTTGTTCGGGCAGCGCTGGAGCCGGGCGGCCGCGGGGCGGGGAGGGATGGGGAGGCGGGATGGTGGGAGGGAGGAAAGGAAGGAGGGAGGGCTGCCCGAAATGGCTTTTTTTTTTTTTTTTTTTTCTTTTTTTTTTTTTTTTTTTAAACCTCCAAGAAAAGAACGATCCACAGGCAACGCGAGAACTTTATATTTTTCCCTTCGCCGCCCCCCCCACATCCCCCCCACCCCCCAGCGCCTTTAATAAGAAAACTATGTTAAAAAAAAATAATAATAAAAATAAAAAATTCAAAGAAATTTAATTAAAACGAGCCCGTCCTCCCACCCCCTGGCCCAGACCCGGCCCCCGGCCCGCCCCACGCCGCCGGGGAGGCGGCAGAAGCGGCGGCGGCGGCGGCGGGAGCGCCGGCGGCCCCGGCGGCGGGGGGGAGGCGGTCGCCGGGCGCCGCCCGCCCCGCATCCCGCATCCCGCCGGCCCCGCATCCCGCCGCCGGCCCCAAATGGATTATCTGCGGCTGGTGCTCTCCTGCCTCGTCCCCCTGCACGGCTGCCTGGCCGCCGGCAGCGCCCCAGGTACGGCGGCTGCCCCCGGGACGGGGGGCCCGGGCTGGGGGGGTGACAGGTGGCTGCACCCCGGAGGATGGGGAGAAGGGAGAGGGAAGCCGCTGGTGTTCCGGGGAGGGGGTGGGGGGGTGGGTTAGGTTTCAATGGGAATTGGGGGAGATGGAGGCTGGGCGAGAAATAGTTGGCGTGCTTGGCGAGTGAGGGGGACGTCAGCCCGAGTTCCTTCTGCTACGTTGGACGCACCCGCTTAAAACTACAAAGCGGAGCCGGCTCGGCAAGGAAAAGCAGCTGTCGGGCTTCTGGAGCTCCGGCGGTGCTCGCCAAAGGCTCCCCGGGTTGTGTTGGCCCCTCCGTCCCGGCGCCCGAGCGGGATGCTCCGTGCCCACGGGCCCCTTTCCCTCGGCGCTGTCTCCGCAGAGCTGCTCCTGTCCGGCAAACTCAGCGAGTATGGAGTGATCGTCCCGTTCAGCACCGACTGCCGGGGTCGCTTCCTGTCGCACGTGGTGTCCGGCGAGGCGGTGGCGGGGCTGGGGCAGCCCCGCTGTCCCCCGGCCTCGGGCCCGGGCCGCCGCCGCGTCCCCCGCAGCCCCCCGGAGGAGTCCCGGCAGCGCCGCTTGCTCTACTTCAACGTCACGGTTTTTGGGAAGGAGCTGCACCTCCGGCTGAGGCCCAACCACCGGCTGCTGCCGCCGGGAGCCGTGGCAGAGTGGCAGGAGGATTTTGAGGTGCTTTTCCGGGAACCCCTCCAGCAGCGCTGCCTTTTCACCGGTGACATCTCCGGGATGCCCGGAGCCGCCGTGGCCATCAGCAACTGCGATGGGCTGGTAAGCCGGAGGCTGGTGGGGTGCTTCGTGTTTGTTTCGGTGGGTTTTGTGCCCGTGTTTTGGCGTGGTTTCCTCTTAAGAGATGGATCGTGGTGTCCTGAAACCCGATTTTTCTGGTGATGCTTTAGGTGTCTGTGCCGTATGCTGCCCTTCAGCCCTGACAGCAGCAGGGTCCCCTTTCCCCATGTGGCCCTGGGTGCTGCCCACCTACCCCATCAGGGTGGTCTGTGCACCAATATTTATTTAAAAGGCTTGGAAAAATGTGCCTGAAGTGCCTCCTGCCCAGGTGCTGTTACATCCACGTTCTCTGGGATGGGGACCCACGCTCATGGTGATGCTGTTCCATCCTTGCCCACCCGTGTTTTACCTTGGGACTGCTCCAGGAACTTTTCCTCTGCCTTTCCTGCCTCTTGAATGATGTGTGAGCTCGAGCACCTCCTGAAATCACTGTTAGCTGCAGTCTGGCTCCTACCAAGCATCTTTTTGCAGGAGGACATCTTTTCTTTTCTTTTTTTTCCCCCTTTTTTTGCTTTTTTTTCGAGGGCTCAGAGGCTCTTGGCTTTCTGAGCACAGTTCAGCATCAGTAACTTGCTGCCACAGTGCTTTAATTCCTTTGAATGACTCTGTTACCTCCTCATCCCCGGCATCTGCTCTGCCTGTGGGTTCCCTACCTTTGATACGCTTGGGGAAGCGCTTATTTTTTAATACCCTTGGCCTGTTGCCCTTCAGATTTCCTTTGAGCCAATTTAAATCTTGTTTTGGGTGCCAGAGTTTGCTGTTTTCTCCTGCTACCACTTAAAGTTACAGCCAGGTTGGAAGAAATGTCTTACTTTGTGCCTTTTTATTTTTTTTTTTTTAAAAAAAAAGAAATTTAAAATATATTTCTTTTTTTAGTGGCTTTATTCTGGGAGTTCCTTAAGCCAATTTTGGCCACCAGCACAAACAATTTGGCATTCCTTTCTTTTTATACAGTGCCTGGTGTTGCTGTACAAGCAGAAATGATAGAGCAGCACAGCTAGAAATACATCTTTCGCCTACGTATAGGAATTAAATTTTTTTAGCACGTAATCCACACCTTTTGAAGCATCCTCTGGGGAATGGGCTGAGGCTGTGGACTCACAGGCATTTCTCCAGGACACGGATTGTGCTGGGGCAGGCAAACGTGGGCAGGCTTGGAAGCTTTAAAGGCATTTCCTACAGACCCAGTGCTGAGTCTGGAGCAGGGAGCAGCCATTGAGGTTCCGTGGCAGATCTCATTCCCTTTGGCACCACGAGCAAGAGGATGCTGGAGGCGATCAGCATCCTGCTGTGGCACAGCTTTGGGGGAATTTTGTTCCCCACAGCCCACTCTGTTGTTAATGTCAATCCCAAGCAAGCTTTAATTTATATTTTCCAGGCTTTTCTGGGCTTCAACCCCAAGTTTTCCCCAACCAACCCTTGCACACCTTGCTGGTTGTCATCCTTGTTCCAGCTGGAACTTCCAGCTTGTACCACAGGATGCTTTTCCATGTGGATTTATGCAGCCCAAGCCCACCCTTTTTAAGCCCATGTAAAGGAAGAAGTGGCTTTTCCCCCAGGATAAGGCTTTGTTGTTGTTGGTTTTTTTTTTCTGTTTCCCACAATGAATTTATTGCTTGGTGGCCAACAGATCACTATCCTGGAGCTACAACCAGGGATTTCCCATGGTCTGGTGAAGGACACGAGGATGAGGGGACGAGCAGGTGCTCGGCTCCCTTGCCCTTGTGATACATCCAACGTCACAGCTGGTTTCTCTTTTCCATGTTTTTTTCTGGCTGTATGGGCCTCTGGTTCCTGAGAATCCAACATCCTTCAATCTGCTCTTGGAGGAGCGGGGTGATCAAGAAGATTCCCAAAAAGCAGTGGAAAAGAGCTTGATTTAGGAAACGGAGCAAGGAACAGCACCAAACCCTGGCTCTGGGCGTGGATGGGATGGGAGGATGATGTTTGTGACCTGTCGGAGAAACAGTGGAGCAAATCCGGGGGGGATGTAGGTGGTCAGGAATGTCACTGATGGGCTGGAGGAAACTCTTCCTGGAATTCCTGTGGATTTCTGCTGGAAGTTGTCCACGAGCTTTCGGAAGGGGGTTGTGGTTTTTGCATCCCGGCAGAGCGCGCGTGGGAGGCGCGGGGCCGCGCTCAGCCGCCGGTTCCCGGCCAGAGGAAGCGCTCTGGGATGCTGCGGATGAGGGCTGTGTACACAAAGAGATTAAACCGTGTATAAACGGAGACTGAGATTATAAATAACGGGGTGGAGGGGAGGAAGGAAAAAAAACACCCCAAAAAACCCCGAACCCAGCTCTTGGAAAAGAGATTCCACCCAAGGTCTTTCCTGAATCCGTATTTAGCCATGGAAGCGAGCCCATCCTTTTCCCAGCCGCCAAATCCGCGGCACCTTCCAGGGCATCCACGCGTGAGAATCTGGCCTTTCAATGGTTTTTGCCAGGGTGTCTCGTACCAGGGTGGGAAGATGCTGTCGCCCATAACGTAATTTCAAAGCTGATCTAAGCCACCAAATTCCTGACTGCTAAAGTAGCGTTAGGCAGAAATCTCCGCCGGCGGACACGTCTCGCTGCAGTGGAGGCATCCCAGATTTTTTTTCCCCTGCCAGCTTTAGCAGCGTGTGGTCGACCTTGCTTCCTTCCTGCTTTGCTGGTTGCAGGGGTGGGTGAAGGATTATCATCCACAGACACCATATTTGTGTGCCTGGCTTTTCCCTGGGGTGATTTGCCGTAGTTCTGCAAACTGTAGAGCCAGCATTTTCCATCCCCGTGGCCCTGGCCTGCTTCAGATGGGTGGCAGCAGATAAGCAGAACACAAAAGCCCTCAGAAGCAGTATTTAATAGGGGATGGAGGGAGAAACGGCCCCCCAAAATGATGCCCTGTGGAAAAAAGCGTGGCTTGGTCTTCCAGGATTCTCCTTGCAGTTCCTGAGCTCTGTAGGGTTCATTCTGGGGAGAAAAAGGGTGCAGGATGTCCCTTTGGTCACATAGGTCCCACTGGCCTCAGCTGGTGCGGGTGTTACGTGGGTATGAGGGCTTTTCTCCCGGGTGATAATCCCAAGTTTTGGCAGTGAGATGCAAACCAGGCCCTGTTTGGGCTGAAAACCCAATTAATTAATTAGTCCTGAGCATGTCTCTGTGTCCTCGCTCCACCAGGAGCTACATTTGAGGCCTGGCTTGGGTCACCTGGTCTGTAGCCACCCCAAAAGCCTCTCACCTCGGCACGAAGAGCAGGGAAAAGGAGTCAAGGAAGGCAAAGTGTTGTGTTTGATGGGCTGCAAAGCCTGTGCTGCAGAGTGGCATGAAAATAGTGATGGAGCACCCCTGGATGCTCCTGATGCCCTCTGCATGGAAGGGGAGTGCTGTTATCCGTGGTGTCTGTGTCCACACTGCCTGGTTTTCTAGGAATTTTTGTCCAAATTATGTGTGAATCTTATAGGAAATAGACATACCATGCAGGCAACTGGATTTCCCCCTCCTGTTAGCTTCCCTGGCCCAGTGCAGCAGCTTTATTAATTTTTCCACATCTCAGCTGTCTTAAATGTCAGAATTTCCTGAATTCCTGTGGGAGTTGGAGCCTTTTTGCCCAGCAGTGGAGGAGGAGTTTCTTACTCAGGGTCCTGGGGGTCCCCCTTAGTGAGGCTGGAGTTCATTTCTCCCTTAGCCTGGGGGGGCACTGGAGAGCTTGAGGAGAGACTTCACCTTCTGTGAGCTGGCAGGAATGAGTTTGATGTATGTTTTCCCTCTTTCCAGTGGAATTGTCTTTAAAGGGCCATTTTCTAGTTTGGGAGTATCTTTGCTGAGAGCTGCAGACAGCATCTCATGTTGGAAAAAGCAGTGATTACAGTCCCACCAATTGATTTGGTTCGATCTGGTATTATTAAACCAAATTAAAATCAAGGGTGGGAAGCATGTGGCTGATTGATCACCGAGGATGGGATTGAGCTCTTGGAAAAAGCCCAAGAAAAGCCAAATGGGACTTTTTGGGTGGCATCTGACCTTTTCCACTGCCTCTCTACTGTTACAACCCTCCCAAAATGCTGAAATACAACCTAAGCTGCCTCTTTTTGTGAGCGAGCAGGTTGGCTTGTGCCTCTTGCAATGGCATTTTTCGGGTTGTTTTGGGTTTTTAATTTTTTTTTGTGAATGCCAGGGTGACCTCTGCAGCTTCTGTTTCATTTCTTGGGCTGCTCTGATCAGATGGACACAAAAATCCCCACGTTACGCCCTTAGCCGTCGGTCGTCCCTGGAGTCGGCGGCGCGTTGCATCCCACCTTTGGGAGAAAGTCTGGGCTGCTTTATTCCTTGAGCCAGATATAATTAGTCACGAGCTGTAGAGCAGCTCAAACCCAAGTGGGCTGTGGCTTGGGACCAGGCTCTTTCACACTTTAATCCAGCCTTGCCCCGGCGCGGCGGCACGGCTTTCCTCCGGCCGCCTGACTCAGCAAGTCCTGGCTTTGGCCCTAAACCCATAAACCGGCTTTGGGGTGCCTGGTCCCGAATGAAACGCCCCGTGGCAGGGCTGGGAGGGGGTAGTGGTGTCCCAGAAGAGCTCCTCCTGGGGCAGGGGCTGCTTCTGCTCCTTCTCTTTATTGTATAATAAAGAGCAATGTTTTGGAACTGGAAATGAGGAGAATTTCTTCATGGAAGGGCTTGTCAGGCCCTGGCACAGGCTTGTATTCCCCACCCTTGGAGGGGTTGGAAAGGTGTATAAATGTGGCACTTGGGGATGTGGTTTAGTGGTGGCCTTGGCAGTGCTGGGTCAATGGTTGGGCTCAATGATCTTGGAGTTTTCCCAACTTAAAGGATTCTGTGATTCTGTGCCCTGCCAACCATGGTCACGGCCTCGCCCAACCATCTCTGAACCTGACAGATGGTTTGACTCCCTGGCTTGTTCTCTGCCTCATCACCACCACCCTGCCTGGTGGCCCTGGTTAAACCTGGCTGTGTTCTTCCTCTCCTTGGCTGAGGGTTGGGGCACAATCCCTGGCACAATATCTGCCCTGGCTGTCTCTTGTGGGAAGACCCTGAGATACGCGTGTCGAGCAAGCATTTGGATTGCTCAGGAAGGAGCTAAAATAAAACCAGCCCAAACCCCACTTTGCAGCAGAGTTAAGCAGTTAACAAAACCCAAGTGGAGCAGGAAACTTGATGGAATCCACCAGAGCCGGCTTGGCCGTTGCCTGATGAATCCAATGGGATGTGAACACCAAGGGGACCCAAAAAGCCAGGTGGGTTTGGAAGAGCCCCGCCTCTGTCCAGAAAACGTCTCTGTGTATATTTTACTTTGATTTGGTTTGATGAGAACCATTCCAACACCCCAGCACCCTTATGAGGACTCCAGTAGGTCCATACAGCTGAGGGCTTTGCTCCAGGAACAGATCCATATGTTCTGCTGGTGCTTTCCAGGCAGCTCTTCAACAGCGGCCAGCGCCGGAGGAAGGAACGCGCGCGTGCGCCATGGAGGGAGCTGGGAAAAATGCCCAGCTGGGGGGGCTGCCCGTGGGATAGAAGCCAAATCCTGGTGATCCTTTTCCTTGCCCGAGGTCTGAGCCGGCCGGCGCTGCGGGGTGTGAGCGCTCAGGCTGATGTAAGGGGGATTTGATGGGAGCTTGGTGTTAATTAGGAGCAGGTCGGTAGCCAGGACAACATTGCCAGCGATGTTTGCCCCGTCATTCATCTTTCCTGCTTTGGGAGGTGGAGTGGTAATGCTTTCCAGCTTCTGTTCCAACGGGATTCCCTTGTGTTAATTCCCAAGTACTTCATGGGGCAGAGAGAATGGTTTCTCTTTCCTTCTTCTTGTTGCAGCTTGTAGTGTCAGTGGAATGGTAGATATCCTAACAGCACCACAGGAATGGAATGGGGAGGGTTCAGAGAGGCTCAGGAGTGTCTTGGGAGCCCCTTCAGCCTTGTATCCCTGAGTTCAGGGTCCAGCACAATGATGGATGAGACAGAACGGACTTTCGTAGCCATATAAAGACACAACTTGAATTGCAGCCAGGTTGGGTTTTTTTTTGGTTGGTTGGTTTTCCCTTCCTCCTTCATTTTTTTCCCCCCCCATCTACAGGAGAAATTAAGGGTTGTCATAGATGAACATGGTATTAGAACCATCCTGGTGTCATGGGGTAGGATCAAAACAAGATTATTTGGGATGCCTTTCCCCTTTGTGCATGCTCAGCATCAATCTTTAACGAGTATACTGCGTGTGTATGTGCCCCTGCACTTGTATAAAACCACACTGTTTTTCCCCCCTCCTCCTTTTCCTTATTTCTCTGTGGAGTCCAGGCTGGCCTGATTCGGACAGACAGCAATGAGTTTTTCATCGAGCCCCTGGAGAGGGGACAGCAGGACACGGAGGAGCACGGGAGGGCCCACGTTGTCTATCGGCGCTCGGCCATCCGGCAGGACGGCGCCGAGCCACGCCACGACCTCCATCCCGAAGGTAGGGGCTGCTGGAATCTGGTCTTCCCCAGCAATTGGTAATAAGTATTATTTATCTCAGCTGGGGAGAGGATTTCTCCTTCCAGAAGCCCTTGTACATCTCACCCTGAGGCTTTAAGCTCAGTTTAACAGCTAAAGTCAAGAAGATGGAAAGGAAATGCTGGGCTGGAGGTGCTGCAGCCTTGCTTTCATCACCTCTGTGTTGTGAGAGTGGTGAGGCACTGGAAGCTGTTGTCCAGAGAAGCTGTGGCTGCCCCTGGATCCCTGGAAGTGTCCAAGGCCAGGCTGGCCAGGGCTTGGAGCCACCTGGGATAGTGGAAGGTGTCCCTGCCCATGGCAGGGGGTGGCACTGGATGAGCTTTAAGGTCCCCTCCACCCCAAATCATTCTGTGATGATTCTATGAAATGCGGCCTCGATTTGACTTTTTAACAGATCACAGAATCATTTAGCATGGAAAAAACCTTTAAAGGCTCTCGAGTCCAATCATTAATGTGTCTTTTAGGGCTGGTCTTCACAATTCAGAGCCATTTCCCCACCACAGAGCGAGCTGGACCAGCAACCAGGCTCAATGTCCCGTTAGAGTTAAATCTCTTATCTGTTTTCCCCGCTGAGTTTCTACCTTTGTGGAGCGTCACCGTGGTGTCAGGTCACCTCAAAGGCTCTTTCTTTTCCTGCCCAGTGCCCGGTGTGCAGGTGGGCGAGCTCCCGAATTCCCTGGAGCTGATGACGGAGCAGCTGGGGGAGGCAGAGCGCAAGCGGCGCCACGCCAGGAAGGATGACTACAACATCGAGGTGCTGCTGGCCGTGGATGACTCAGTCGTGCGATTCCATGGCAAGGAGCACGTCCAGAACTATGTCCTCACCCTCATGAACATAGTAAGGCTCATCTGTGGGGGGTGTGGATCCCACCCTTCCCTGGCTTTAGTGCTCTTCTGACGCTGTGAATCTGTTATCCTGGGAAAAGGAATGGGTTTGGGATGGGGAATGGTGCTGCAGGAAGGGCTGTGCCTTCACACAGCCAGCTCTGGCATTTAATAGCTGTGGGAATTGGAGGGATGGAAAGCAAAGCCCCTTGATGTTCATCTCCATCACCTTCCCCTTGCCAATGGCAGGGTCTGGCACGTTGGTGCTGTCACTGTCTGTCACCTGAGTCCAAAAGTTCCTCCTGGCTGAGACCATTTCCTCCTTGTCACTGAAGTCTCAGCAAATGCTAGAAGAGAGAATGGTCGTGGCTTGCTTAGCTAGAAATTACAAAGTTTGTAATTTGTTTTGCAATGATGATGCTCATGATTCATTCTGAATACTGTTTGTTGGTAGAGGAAATATTTGTATAGCTTTTCAGAAGCTTTTTGGAAACCTGTGCAGCTGGATAACCATTCAGGATGTGTGAAAAGGAGTTTAGAGCAGCTTTACAGTTCCTGCAACTCTCCTCACTCAGAGGCATGGAGCAGCCTGTGCTAGTTCCCTACACCCCTTTTTATTCCTTTTTAAGGTAAAAACATCCACATTCCCTGAGAGATCTGGAAGGATCAATATTTATTCATCCGTTTGTCTTGAGGGAAGTTTGCTCCTCCATCATTTGAATGTCTGCAAATATGGTCTATGCTCAAGGATCTCTTTCTCTCTCCCAGTTTTGTTTTGTTTTCCATCCTTTATCCTCAGCTCTATTTATTTTTCTCTAAGTGTTCTTTTACACAATGGTGGAAAAATGTTCAAAAGGCTCAACCAGCTCTGGAATGGCCAAGTTATAAAGATGTTTTTGGGTGGTTGGTTGTTGGTTTGGGCATTATTTCTGCCATATGGACGGCAACGAGGGGGAAATTATCAACGTGGGGAGGGGGAGGATTTGTGGGATTAGAGGGTGATGGGGTGAAGGATGAGTGAAGTGGCTGGTCCCAAACAGGGAGAATGCCGAAGAAGCAAACACCTCCATCCCCACGTGTTATTACCCCGATGCCTGCGATCCGATGCTCTCAGCATCACTTGAATTCACTCTCTGAACGTTTTTCCCCTGGGTGTATGAAACCCTCCTGCCAGGGGGAAGCCACAGGTCTCCCTGCTCTGCCCTCTGGC
Source organism: Poecile atricapillus (assembly GCF_030490865.1). Classification (NCBI taxonomy): domain Eukaryota; kingdom Metazoa; phylum Chordata; class Aves; order Passeriformes; family Paridae; genus Poecile; species Poecile atricapillus. The sequence continues at coordinate 5,786,034 of NC_081254.1, forward strand.
TCTTCCCACGTTACAGGGGTCGGAGCTGATGTCATTTTTCCTTTCCGATCCCGGGGGTGAGGGGGGAGCGGGATGGGCACTTTGGGGATTGTCAGCTCTAATCAAAAGGTCGGTTTTCAGGCGCATTTCATGGTCCCTACCCCGCGGGCAGGACTTTTCAGGGAGTGAATGCCCGGGATGCTGCGCTGGGAGAAGGGAGGACCCGCTGCCTTTTCAATTAAAAGCGGCGCTGAAGACTTTAATGAGGCGAGGGGGAGAGAACCCCCAGGATAATACAGGCAACAAATACTTCCCCCCAAGTATTATTTCCTTCTATATATTCTCCCCCCACCCCCTTCCCCTTCTTTCTTTCTTTCTGGTTTTTCAGTGCGTTTTCTTTCCAGCTTTGCCGTGACCTCCGTCCGCCTCCTCTTCCCTTGGCGCCGCCTCGTTTCCTTACCGGCTCAAATTGCCTTAAAACACCCGATTCAGCAGAAAAAAAAAGAGAGAGTCCTGCTTTCTGGCCTGGGTGGCAGAGGGAGGGAGAGAGGAGGATGCCGGGGGGCTGGCAGGGAGGAGCCTGCAGGGACCACCCAGCAGAACATTAATCCCATTAGTTGGAGGCAAAGGGATGAAGGATGAGAGGCTTGGCCAGCCCTCTAACGAGGAATGGACTTAACGAGCTGGGAGCCAACTGGGAAAGTTTTCCTGTCGAGATGTATCCCAGAGAAAAGGGGCAACGAGTTTGGAAGTAATGGTAAACTTTCCTGGCTTTTTCTGAGGTCTTCACTGAGCGCCGAGGGAGCAGGGGGACACGTATCCCTTCCCAGCGCTGCTGTAGGTAGGGTCCCGGGGCTCTTCCCAAGACACAAAACCCTTTATTAGGATCTCTGTGTCGGCTGAAGCTCGGTGATAAATGATTTGTCACGGAGAAAAGCTTTTTTTTTTTTTTTTTTAAAAAAAAAAAAAAGAAACAGACCCCACAGCCCTTATTTCATTGCCAGAAATGTGGATGCTTTTCAGTGAAGGGCGCTGTGTCCATGCTGGGAAGCTGACATGAGGATGACTGCTCCTTTTGTGCACCTAAGAGCTTCCCTGCAGGCAGGCTGCCTTCCCTGCTAGCTCCCAGCCTGCATTCCCAGCCTGCCCTTCCCTTCTTGGCCCCAGGAATTTGGGGTCAGGTTGGAGTGAGTGGGAGAGGCATGACTCCCCCTCTGCCATCAGTCGCTGAGCGTGTCTCCGCTCCGAGCATCCACCTAAACCAAAACCGGTCTGTCAGGCTCTTGGGATGAATGTTTGGTGATGTGGTGGTTCTGGAAAGCCATTCCCCTCTCTTGCTGGCTGCCTGTGATGTTATGGAAGGCAAATTAGGATCCCCCAGCCATGGTGACTGCTGAGATCAAGGGCTGGGAACCGGGAGGGGATCCAGCACCCCAGAAAAGGAAAAGGAAAGGAAATATTCAGTGCTTTGCTCTGATTTCTAGTCTCTTGCCCTTCAGGGAGTTGGGTTTCTTGGTTTTCTCTGCCAGATTTCCCACTGCTCATCCCTGATCCTTTCAAGTCTGGGGATGGCTCCACGTGGAGGGGAGAAGCCAAGCTATGGCTGTGTTAAACCTGGCTCTGGTCTCAACTGCTTTCCTGGGCTTTTGTCGGATATTGCCCGTGATTTGGTGAAGGATGCAAAAGTACTCGGTGTTTTCCCATTGTTTCGGGTTACTAGGGAAACCCCATGAGTCAGAGCCCTCTCCAGGCTGGGACTTGCCTGGCTCCAGCTGAAATTATTGTTCCCAAGGGCAGAGCAACAAAGAGTGCTACTGAGACCCCACAGAAGAGGAGGTTTGGGAGCAAAAATTAAACCTTCAGCTTTAATTTTAACCTGTGTGTTTTTTAATTAGGTGTGGCGTTTATGACCCACTTCCTTGCTAACTGATAATGCCATAAAAACAACAAAAAAGACCTCTGATGTCTCTCATGTGTCCATGCACTTTTCCCTACCCTCTGTACAGGCTTACATGTTTGTTGCTTTTTTTTTTGGGACAACCTGCCTTGTTCTGTAGAGAGCTCTGATCAAATCTGGTCTCGCCCTGCAGAACAATTCTCCCCTTCCTCTGTTCCTCCCCACAGATAATGTGGGTCAGCCCTCACAGAGGTGACATTATGCATTATGCAAGCCCAAAAATGTGCTAAGGGGGACTTTCCCCTCCCTTCCTAAACCCCCAGCCCCTGCAAAGAGGCTCAGGGCGAATCCACCAGCCTGAAAACCGAGCGAGGGAATAAAAGAAAGGAGTTTAAAGATGACTTGGCTGTTCCGAGTAAGCGATCCCGGCGTTTTGAAATGTCAGCTATTCTGCTGCTTTGGCAAATTCTTCTCGTGTCTCTCCCTTTGTTTTCCTTCCCTGAAGAACAGCGAGGTCTAGACCTCTTTGCCAGTGCGGTTTTGCTGTCGGGATCTCGCGTCTGGGGCTGCAGACGCGGGGCTGGCCAGAGGTTTGCAGGGATTTAGGGAGGCAGCCTGCCCTGCTCCCAGCTTGTAATGTTCCTTGCATTGTAAAGCATTGCTGCTCTGTCTCCTTGGTGTTGCAGGGTTGGGGGGAGTCCTATGGGGTGGCTGTTCCTGCTGGTTTGCCCTTAACTCACAGAGAGCCTTAACTTAAGGGCTGGGCTGTTCATAGGGGTGAAAATTCCATTTTAAATGAAAGAAGAGATAATTTTTTGCCAGGTGACAGTGTGAAATAGGCTGAGGATGGATGAGAGGGATAAGAAGATCTTTATCCCATGGCTTCAGGGATGTGTGTCCCTTTACTGGAACCCTTTGCTGAACAGGTATTTTTGGGGGAAGAGGTTTCTCTGAGGACACTGACTTGCTTAATGGCATCTGCAGAGGGCAGGGGGAGTTGTGCCAAGCCTGAAAAATGCTCAGTGGGTGAATTTCCATTTCCAGGGTGATGCTTGGCCGCCCCAGCTCCATCCTCACTTCTTCCACAGGCACTTGGAGCACTTGGGGGAAGCTGGTCCTGCTAATGTCCCACCCCAAAACTTGGGGCCTGCAAGGTCACAGCCCTTGCAGTAGCCACTGCCAAGCCCTTTTGACATGATTCTTTTTCCCCCTCAATCAATTATTTATATCTGGCTGTGAAGGGAAGTCTGTAGCCTTGGGCAGTCTGGTTCCACATCTGCTTTCTGAATTAACCCCAAAGGTCACTGCTGAGCTGGTATTGGTTAGGTGCAGATCCCTGCCTAAACCCTGGACTAATCAGGGGCTGGGCTTTAGGTCAGCTCTTCATTGGGGAGAGGGAGCACCAGGTCCCTGTGAGAGTGGGATTTAGCACTGCTTCATAAGGAAGATTTATGGAATTAAATCCCATCTTGGAATAATGCAGCAATATCTACTGAGCATCCTGCCAAAATGTCCTGTGCAGCTGGGAAGGGAGAGGTCTGTGCTGCTCCTCTTGATGCTCCCAGTCACAGCAGGGTCAGATCATGGCTGGTAGAGAGGTCCCTGAGGCAGGAACGTGGCTCAGCCTGATGGATTGAGGGGTCCTCAGGAGCAGGCAGCAAGCAGCAGGGTGCTGGTGGATGACCATAGAATCCTAAAATCATGGAAAGGCTTGGAAGGGAGGTGAAAGCTCATCCCATTCCAGCCCCCTGCCATGGGCCTGGACACCTTCCACCATCCCAGGTTGTTCCAAACCCTATCAAACCTGACCTCAAACACTTCCAGGGATCCAGAGGCAGCCACAGCTTCTCTGTGCTGGGGCCTCCCCACCCTCAGTTCCATTCCAATATCCCATCTAACCCTACCCTCTGTCTGAAGCTCCAGCTCCTGACAAGTGCTGGGGGTGAAGGAAAATGTGTAAAGATTTGGGAAAGTGAAAGAAAAGGTTGTGTTTCCTGTCTTGTTCCCCAAACTGCCCCCCAAGGTCCAGCTCTGCATCTCTTCAAGCACGATTTTAATTCCCCCACTTTCCCAGCCTGCCATATTACCGATATTTTTGTAAGGGATCACACTTAGGGCGTGGGATTTCTCTGGGATGCCAAAGCCTCCTACATCCTAAAACCCAGGGCTGAGCCTGACATCCCTGGGGAGCTGCAGCTCCTGGCTGGGCTGGATCCTTCATACCTGAGTAATGTTTGCAGCTGCAACACTGCGTGACCTTCCACCCTCCTGTGCTCATCCCCCCAAAAATAGGGTTGGGATCAGAAAAAAATCCATCATATTCTCGTTATTCTTACAAAAGGGGGAGGGTAAAGGAGCAGCCCACCCATGGAAAGTAGGGATGAGCTGAGGGTGGGTTGGCCATCATTATATTTCCACACTGATGAATAAAATACCCCGCGGCCCTTGCAGCTTCTGCATCCGAAGGGATGCGTTAATGGGGGTGGACTGGCAGTTTATTGGTTGATTTTAATTTTTATAATCGATTTTGCTGCATTCAAGGCTCAGGATCTGCATTACCTCTCTGCATGGCTCGGAGGCACCCCATGGGAGTATTGGTTGTCATGGGGAAAAGGTTAACACTGGGTTTTTGGGTTTAAAACTGGCCTGAGTGGGTATTTCAAATGGAATCCCAGGCTGGAAACTGAGGGGGCTTGTAAAACGCTGGGGAATGGCTAACTTGGGTAGCAGTAAAAGGGTAGTTGTCATCCAGCCCTTGATGTAAGATTGAAAAACCCCAAAGGAATGTAGGAAAAAATAGAAAAGATCCATAAATCTGCCTTCATAACCTCCATCTAGTCTGCAAAGCTATGACAGAGCTAAGGCAAATTAGTCCCTCTTTGGCCAAAGCTGAAAAAGCCTATTTTAATTAAAATATGAATTATACTCAATATTAAAAATGGTCTTGATTCGTTCTCCTTGACTTCTGCAGTGAACCCCCATTTGTGGAACTGTTTATTTGAGAGGCTTTTTGGGGAGAAGAAAGTCCCATTCTCCAAAATCAGGGTGGTTTTCTTCCCTGGGATGTGTTGTCCCACGTGCTTTGCAGGAGGTGCAGGGTCTCACATGGGTTTGTGGTTACCCACTCCGTGCCTCTCTCCGTGTCACCGGGCTCAGCTCTCCGAGACGTTTCCCTGAGGTGTCCTACTCTCTTGGTAATGTTTAGGAGTAGAATTTGTTTACTCATCCTGGAAACGCAGAAGGAAAAGGTTGTAGCTGGTTATTTCCTTTGCAAGGTCATTTTTTAACAGCTGAGGATGGTACAAATCTCATTGACTCATGAGCCCGCCCTGTTCTCTTCATTGTGTTGCCTTCTCCTGGGATTTCTGGAGCCATAGGTCAGGTTTGACTCACTGATGTGACTGAGGAAAGCCCTGGCTTTGAGGAGAGGCAAAGGATTGTATCAAAAAGACATTTTTCCTTTGGATGCTGGAGTCTGGAGAATTTCCATCCCTCTGAGGGATTCATATTCCAAAGGGGCAGTGGCTCATTGAGAAATGCGGTGGAGGAAACGCAGCCCTTGATGGAAATGGATGATGTCATTGACCATCTGAGCCATTCCTGGGGAAATTTTGGCTTGTTCCAGCTTGGCTTTTTGACTTTGTGCTTGTTACACGTGGGAAAACGGGAAAAAAAATCCCCTTCCCACAGTGGGAGGAGGCGGGGATGAGATCTTTGCACCTGGTCTTGGAAAGCCTGGAAGGGTGTGGAACGTGGCAGCGTTGGAGGGGCTTGAGAGCTGGGACGGCCTGAACTTCTTCCCTGTTGGATTTCCCTCCCTTCTTCAGGTGGATGAAATTTACCACGACGAGTCCCTGGGCGTTCACATCAACATCGTGCTGGTCAGGATGATCATGGTGGGATATCGCCAGGTAAATCCGGTGCGCGGACGTGGCGAGTGCTCTAATGTTTATTTAGCACTTAGGTAAGCCCAGGCTTGGGAAAATGTGGCAGCTTGTTGGAGCCCAGATGACAACTGTGCTGGTCAGGGGTGAATTTGAACCCTCCTTAGCCTGGTTTTTGGGAGCTGAGGGCCTGGCTAGCCCCCCTCAGGGCGGTGGTGGGTGGGTGGCTGTGATCTGCTGTTACGTGCTTGCTCTGGGATGTGGGGAAAAGCACAGAGGCTTCCTCAGAGCTCTGTAGATGATGGGATGAAGGTGGCTTCCCACACTGAGAGGAGCTGTGGACATTAGTGAGGAGGAGCTGAGGGTCTCCTTGAGCTGTCCTGTAGCTCTCATGTGGCTTGGGCATGGCCAGGAAAAGAGTGGGAAGGTTTCTTGAGAAGTTTTTATGTGGTTTCTCAGGCTGCACTTGTTTTGTAAGGCTTGTTTGAGCACAGCAGCCAGATTTTTCTTTAAAAACAATGTGATTTTTTGTACTTTTTTTGGGGCAAGCCCCTGTCCCACAGGAAGTGTTCTAGCAAAGGTGTTAATGACTCAACACAGTGATGTCTCTGTGTGTGTGATCCACAAATAAGACCGGTTAGGTCTTGGAAAAAAATTTCCTTATTGTAGAAGTATGCTTGGCTGGCAGAAACCCACCACATCCTTGAGATCCAGGGACGGTCCTGAGGAGCAGGGATAAGGATGGAGGCTGGCCCATTTTTGGAGGCTTCCATGGGACCAGGAACATCATCTCTAGCTGAGAACAATCTGTCTGGCTTCCTCCCAGCAGCGTTTGTGCTCTGGGCTGGAGGTTGATCTGTGGAGGGGAAGGGATTTGGAGCTGTGGTGATACAGCGGGATGGGAACTGCCAGGCTCTGTTAGGGATGATTTATCCTTCCCAAAGCCAGCTCTGGAGGCAGCTGCTTTGTCCAGCTACACCACTTCTCAGCTTCAGGCGATGATGTAGGAAATGAGGAGCAGATGTTTGAATGCAGGAGAGATCTCAGCTCACCACTGTTTAGATCTGATGCTTCCTGAGCAAGTCCTCCTGCATCTTCTTGTCTCCCACTTGGGAAAAAACCTCCTTGGCTTCCAGGGGAAGGGCGACACCTCTTCCTTTCCCTTGCCCAGCAGTGGATTTCCCACTCTCTCCGCAGTCAGTCAGCCTGATCGAGCGGGGGAACCCGTCGCGGAGCTTGGAGCAGGTGTGCCGCTGGGCGCACTCGCAGCAGCGCTCCGACCCGGAGCACGCCGAGTACCACGACCACGCCGTCTTCCTCACCAGGCAAGACTTTGGGCCTGCAGGTATGCAAGGTACTGTATTTGTCTCGATCAGGTATGTGCAGTTTGCTGCGAGGGGGAAACACAGAGAGGGGTGAGAGGATTTCTTGCGAGCACAGTCTGTTTCTTGGCCAGCAAGGTCCAGAAAAAGGTTATAAAAATCGGTGGGTTTTTTTTTTTTTTCCTCCACATGGTGAAGAAGAGAGAGAGACAGAGAATTAATCCAGAGCCTCAACCTGAATGGTTAAAATGTCTATTTATTCTCCTGCTCGTTGATTTCATTTACCAGTGCTCCCCTTGGCCCAAAATGCCTTAAAAATATAAAAATAAGTTAAAAAATGATGAAATACAACAGGAAGCCCCATGGGGACCATCAATTTATTCTGTCCTCTGGAGGACCTTTAAAATCTGTTTTTCTGTGGATTTATTTCTTGGACATGGGAGCATTCCATGAACCCTGGGCCAAAGAGGAAGTTTTACTGCAGGAATCTCTCACCCTCTTGGTGCAGAGATTGTGCCGGTGTGGTCTGAGAAGCTGGAGGCCTTGCTAATAAAAATCTTCAGCAATTTTCAGGAAAACCTTCTGATGTTTCATGGCTCCGTTGGGAAAACAGCTGCATTGGTGTTATCACAAGAGGTGACTTTTCCCAGTTCTGAGCCTGCTGCTTCCAAATTCCCATCTCCTCCTTTCCACACTGGTGGCCAGGTCTGGATTTCCGTCAGGAGGCTCCATTTGATGCCGTGAATGGGGTGGGTATTGTCGCCCTGGTCTGTAGCACAACTCCTCCTGGTGGAGGAAGGAAAGGTGGAGAAGGAAACCTGTCCTAACTTGGATTACATCCCTGAAAAGGATCCCCCTCAGCAGGAGATGAACCTCAGGAGATATCCAGCTGGAAACCCTCCTGAGGGTGCTGTGGCCACCAAACAGCAGAGCTTGGGTTGTGCCTGAGACTCTGGTCTCCTTGTCCAGAGTCACAGGGGTGAAACACCAGCTTTTGTTTCATTTTTCTAGACCCTTCCTGGCAAAGTGACTGTGTCCAAAGGCATTTGTGAGAGGACCATTTTTGGCAGACTCCCGAGGCTGCCCCTTGGTGGGAAGGAGTCATGAGATCGATGGGGTAGCCCTGCTCTAGGGGTGCTCCCTCCAGCAGCTCCTTCCCCTTTTTCCTGGCTCTCTGCTTGTCACACATCCCCAGGACTCTCTGGAAGTCCCCATGGTTGCTGTGTCCTTGCCTGGCTGTGCTGCATGGCACAAGGAGCTCCTCATCCACTGGGAATTTCCCTCTGAGTGGGCTGCTGGAATAGTAACTCTGCTTGCTCTTGCCTCTTTCCCCCAAAACAAAGTCCTTGCGGATCCCCAGCATCCCTGTTAAGCTCAGGGATGTGTGGAATGAAGGACTAGAGTGTGGCACCGAATTATCCCTGCCCTTTGAAGAGAAAAGCAGTGGACAGATGGGTTGTAAATTATTTATTGCTGCTGTAGAGGTCTTGTCAATGCCCAAAGAGTTTCCGTGTCTCTCTGCAGTGGGTGGCACAGGGGGATTTTCTGGCCTGAAGGATGCTTGTGCTCAGAATTAAATATTTTCCAGGTAGTTGCTTCTCACCATCGTTCTCCTGTGGAGAACTTTTTATACTCCTTCCAATTCTTACTGGAGTCTTCATTACAAAAAACTGCCTTTGTGAGCATCCACCTTTTCATATTCCTTTGTCCCATCTCCCATCCACAGCTTCTCTGGTTGGGAATTTACCCAATTTTCATCCTAGACAGAATAGATTTGCCTTCCCCCTGTAGAGGAAGCTTCCCACAACTTTATTCTTTCTTGTGGAAAGTTTCACGGGAGGGGAAAAAAGTATTTTCAAATTATTTATCCAGGGCTTGCTTTATTCCTCTTGTGGTTAAACCCCATTATGGGAGTGACTTGGTGTGGATCGAGCATCCCACAAGGATGGGGGGACTCCGTGGGCCCCGTGGTTTGGCCAGGGTGGGTGCAGGGATGTGCACCTCCCTCAGCTCATCAGCACCCTTCTCCTGCTGCTGCCCACTCCTGACTCACTGAACTCTCCTCTTCCAGCATCCCAGTCCCCAGGGCATGGTTATCCAGCATGGTCCTGCCCTGCTTTTGCCTCTCTGACCTTTAAGTCCTTCCTTCACTAACTCCCTTGATGCCAAAAAGGGTCAGCCTTAAAAAAAAATAAATAAAAAAATAAAAAGCATTAAAAACTTTGGGGGAGTAAATTCTGGAGTGTTGCCAACAAGCTAATGGAATTGGGCAGAAATAAGGTGAAAAAGAAAGGAAAAGTGACCGAAATGGATGTGATGTGTTGCTGCCTGGGCAGGGGAGGATTTCTCTGCCCACAGCTGCCCCACTGCACTGCACTTGATCGAGGGCTGGGATCCTGGGGCCAGGGTGGGTGCATGCGCTCCGTGGGGAGCAGGGCTGTGGTTTTGGCAGGGCTCTGGGGAGCTCCTCATGCCTTTCCTTCTCTCTCTTTTTCCTTCTTTATTTGGTTTAAATGAAGAAGAAGGTGGTGGATGCCATTCCTGGGCTGGGAGGCGATGGCCACCCACAGTGACAGGGTGTTGTGGGTGCTGTTTCTGCCCTCCTGCCTGCCCAGCTGTGTCGGCACTAGGGCACAGTGGTGCCAGCAAGCCCCAGAGCAACCTCTGCTGGCTTTTGGCACTGGGGTGGTCACGCTGGTGAGCAAGTCCTTGGGCTGCCATCCAAGTGACCTGGGCAGCCCCTCCTCTTCAGCACCTTCCCCTCTGTTTTCTCTGCTGTTGCAGTGAAGCCAGGCTATGTATTTGTGGTTTTTTGGGGTTTTTTCCTTAATTTTTCATTTTTTCCCCTCCTCTCTCAAAGGTTTTCTCTCTCCTCTCCTCCTCTGTGCTCCCCTCCTGTCTTTGCCCCAGGTTACGCTCCGGTGACGGGGATGTGCCACCCTCTCCGCAGCTGCACCCTCAACCACGAGGACGGCTTCTCCTCGGCCTTCGTCGTCGCCCACGAGACCGGACACGTGTGAGTCCTGGCGGGCAGAGCTGGCTGTGCTGCTGCCCCTCTCCTTGCAAAGGGGGCTTCCTGCTGCCTGCAGGCGCCGATCCCATGGGATTTTCCCCTCCAGGTTGGGCATGGAGCACGACGGCCAGGGCAACCGCTGCGCCGATGAGACCAGCATGGGGAGCATCATGGCGCCGCTGGTGCAGGCCGCCTTCCACCGCTACCACTGGTCCCGCTGCAGCAAACAGGAGCTCAACCGCTACATCCAGTACGCCCCTTCCAGCTGGGAGGGGATGGTCTCCCTTCAGACCGTGGCTGGTGGCTTTTGGTAGCCAAAGATGCTGGAGTGCCTCTGGAGACGGGCTGGGAGAGCTGGGGGTGTTTGGCCTGGAGAAGAGAAGGCTCCAGGGAGAGCTCAGAGCCCCTTCCAGGGCCTAAAGGGGCTCCAGGAGAGCTGGAGAGGGACTTGGTACAAGGGGGAATGCCTTCCCACTGACAGGGTTAGATGGGATATTAGGAATAAGTTTTTTCCTGTGAGGGAGGTAAGGCCCTTGCCTCCTTCTCTGGGAGGTTGCCCAGAGAAGCTGTGGCTGCCCCTGGATTCCTGGAAGTGTCCAAGGCCAGGCTGGATGGGGCTTGGAGCAGCCTGAGATAGTGGAAGGTGTCCCTGCCATGACAGGGGGTGGAACTCTATGGCCTTGAAGGACCATTCCGACCCAAACCATTCTAGGTTTCCATGAAAATTCAGATTCCTCAGTAGCTGAATTTGGAGAGTGGCCTGGAGCTGAGGGATGGGGTGATGGAAGGAGATCCTCTGTCTGACTCTGCAGCTCCTACGACTGCCTCCTGGATGACCCCTTTGAGCACCAGTGGCCCACCTTACCTGAGCTGCCGGGAATTAATTATTCCATGGACGAGCAGTGCCGCTTCGACTTCGGCGTGGGCTACAAGACGTGCACGGCGGTGAGTACGGGCTGTATGGCCACGCCGTCCCCCCTCCCCGGGATCCCCGGCCAGCCTGGCTGCCACCAGCCGCTGCTGTCCCAGCCCAGCTGCTCTGTGCTCCCCAGTTCCGCACCTTCGACCCCTGCAAGCAGCTGTGGTGCAGCCACCCGGACAACCCCTACTTCTGCAAGACCAAGAAGGGGCCGCCCTTGGATGGGACCGAGTGCTCTCCCGGCAAGGTGAGGGCTGGTCCTGCTCCCTGTGGGAGGGATGAGATGAAGAGCACCTTCCTCCCGTGCTTTACCATTCCTGTAGCGCTGTGGGTGCTCTCCACTGGTGCTGAGCGCTTTGGAAAAGGTCTGGAACTCATTCCTTCTCCTCCCTTCCAGTGGTGCTTCAAGGGCCACTGCATCTGGAAGACATCAGAGCAGCCTTACAGCCAGGATGGCAGCTGGAGCTCCTGGTCCAAGTTTGGCTCGTGCTCCAGGACCTGTGGGGGAGGCGTGCGATCCCGCAGCCGGAGCTGCGACAACCCGCCGTACGTCTGGACTTTGCCTCCCTCCCTTTTCCCAACTGGAAGTGGCCGCGAGCCAGAGGTTCCTGGCTCTTCCCCTCGTTGGCAGGGATGGGGACATCCGTTCCTGCGGGAGCTGTGCCGTGTGTTGGGGCGCTGAGCTGTGCTGGGGTTGAACACCATCCCCTCTCCAGTGCTCTTACAGCCTGCTGGGTTTATCTTCCAGCCCGGCGTACGGAGGGCGCCAGTGCCCGGGAGCCACCTACGAGTACCAGGTGTGCAATGCCGAGGAGTGCCCGGGGCCCTACCAGGATTTCCGTGCCCAGCAGTGCTCCAAGCGCAATTCCTACTACACCCACCAGAACAGCAAACATTCCTGGCTTCCCTACGAGCATCATGACGGTGAGTGGCGGCGGGTCCTAGCAAGGGAGCCAAATTCCTCCAGAGGACTCTGCCCTGATGGTGGCCATCACCCTGGGATGGAGACTGTGCCAGCTGCACAGATGTTGGGCGGTGGGAAGCTCCTGAGCTGGAAACTGTTGTGCAATAAGCCAGCATCAGGCAGCCAGCTTTTTAAAATCACAGAATCACAGAATGGTTTGGGTTGGAAGGGCCCTTAACGATGATCTCATTCCAACCCTGCAGCCGTGGGCAGGGACACCTTCCAGTAGCCCAGGTTACTCACAGTTGGAAGAACACTTCCAGGGATCCAGGGATGGCCACAGCTTCTCTGGGCAGCCTGTGCCAGGGCCTGCCCACTCTCACAATATAGAATTTCTTCCCAATACCACATCTAACCCTGCCTTCTTTCAGTTTGAAGCTATTCCCCCTTGTCCTGTCACTCTGGGCTTTTCTCCTTGTCCAAAGTCCCTCTCCAGCTTTCTTGGAGCCCCTTCAGGTACTGGAAGGGGTTCTAAGTTCTCCCTGGAGTCTTCTGTTCTCCAGGCTGAGCACCCCCAGCTCTCCCAGCCTGGCTCCAGAGTATAGCTGCCTACTTGCATTGCAGCCTCATGTAGAGTGTCCTGTCCTGCCTTTAATTTCCTGAGTGTACCGGGCAAAAGTGCAGGCTCGGGAGATCAGCCACATGAATATCCTGGGCTTTGGAATTGTGGCTGTGCTCGGGTGTACAAGCTGAGATGGGTTTCTGTCTTCACCCACCCTAATGAATTTCCACAACCCCCTTTTCCCCCCCACCTCCCTTTTTCTCCCCATTGCCCTTTCCCTTCCCGCAGATGCTCAGAAGTGTGAGTTGATCTGCCAGTCCGAGGGCACGGGAGATGTGGTGTTCATGAACCAGGTTGTTCACGACGGGACCCGCTGCAGCTACCGAGACCCCTACAGCATCTGTGTCCGGGGAGAGTGTGTGGTAAGGAGCTGTTGTGGGGCTGTCCCTGTCCTTTCCCTAGCCAGGAGAGAGCTCAGCTCCTTTGGGGCATGTGTTCTGCCTTGGGGGGAAAAGCCTGTGTGCAGCAAAGGGGATGGCTGGGCTGCAGGGCTGTAACCCTGGGCTGGGCTGCAGGGCTGTAATCCCGGGCTGGGTTGTAGGCATGTAACCCCAGGCTTGTCCTCTCCTCCCCTGGGTGCCAGCACGTCGGCTGTGACAAGGAGGTTGGCTCCCTGAAGCAGGATGACAAGTGTGGGGTCTGCGGTGGGGACAATTCCCACTGCCGGACAGTGAAGGGCACGTTGGCCAAGACCCCCAAGCAGCCAGGTGAGAGGGCTGGGTGGGTTTGGAAGCGGATTCACGAGCTGGATTCATGTGTCCAGTTGGATGAAACCTGCTCTTTCTCTTCCCTCCATCCTTTGTCCCTCCCTTTCAGGTGTTTTGAAGATGTTTGAGATCCCAGCTGGAGCAAGGCACCTTCAGATAGAAGAGATGGAGCCAGCATCCCACAGCATTGGTGAGCATGCCCCAGTCCCTCCCTTCACCCTTTCCCTTCACCCTTTCTCAGCCCTTTTCTCATCATTTTCACAAAAGAGGGTCTTTTTTAGGTCATTCCCACCCTCCAAAGCGAGTGAATGATACTGAGGGAGGGAATGATATTGATAATACCTCCTTTTATTTATTATATTGAAAATATCTCCTTTCTCTCCCAGTTGTTAAGAATCAAGCCACGGGGAACTTCATCCTGAATGCCAAGGGCAAAGAAGCCAAAAGCCAAGTGTTCATTGAGATGGGCTTGGAGTGGGAATACGCTGTGGAACAAGGCAAGGAGAGCCTGAAAACCAGCGGTCCCCTGCACGAGGCCATCAGTGTTTTGGTAAGCCTGGCTGGCACATGCTCTGGGGGGCTTGGGGACAACTGTCACAGGGGAGGTGATCTGAGCTGTGATGTGGCAGGTGATGGAAGGATGTGGGATGGAGGAAGAGTGTGGGGCACGTCATTAAATCCAGGGAATGAGCCAGCCCAAAGCAAAGGGTGACGAGCTGCATGAGGGAATGGCACAAGGACGTGTCGCTTGGGCACTTGCCTTTGAGTCCAGCTGCATTTTGCTCTGCAGCAATTGCTTGTGACTCCAAATCCCATTTTAGTTATGCTGGTATGTGGGGAATTAGGGGCTGGGTTCCCTGGACATGCAGGGAATGGCGGGCCTGTTGCTCCCATCCATCCCTGTGTTCATCCCCAGTTTTGGGTGTAAGCCACCTCGCCACGTGGTCCCTTTCCCATGGCATCGTTCTTCCCCCTCTCTGACTGCTCCCTCTGTGCCTGCAGGTCATCCCTCAGGAGGAGGAGGCGAGGAGCAGCCTCATGTACCGGTACATCATCCACGAAGACCTGCTGCCCATGATTGGAAATAACAATGTCCTGCTGGAGGAGATGGATTCCTACGAGTGGGCCCTCAAGAGCTGGTCCCAGTGCTCCAAGGCATGTGGAGGAGGTAACTTCCTCTTCGTAACAGCCTGCAGGGCATGCTTGGGGGGATGCTTGGGTATGGTAAGAGGGTGTGTGAGTCCTTTGGGGCATCCCTGGCAAGGGAAAATTATTGCCAAGCAGTTTATGTGAGCATTTTAAGAGGATTTCTTACAAAAACAGGCTTTCGTGATTGTGTGTGTGTACCTTTGTCTGTCTACCCATGGACTTACTATGATTTTTTAATTCCTTGGCTGTTATTAACTGTATTTGAGCCAAAAAACAGTGATTTTGAAGATGCCCACTACTAAAGTTTGCACAGAAATAGGTGTGAGGTTTTCTGGTGAAAGCAAAGCTTCCATATGGCCACTGGGATCAGACCCTCAGATCATGGGGAACACCTTGTGCTCTGGGAATCAGAGTGGTTTGGGTTGCAAAGAACCTTTAAAGGTCACCTGGTCCAAACCCCTGCCAGGGGCTGGGACATTTTCCATGAGCTGTGTGCACTCCACAGCAGCCTGGGGGACCCCGGGGTGGGATCCAGCAGCCACACGAGCATCCTCAGCAAACCTTGGCTCCTGCCTGAGTGGTGACATCTGAGAGTTCATATCCCAGCAGGGATGCAGGAGATGCAGGAGATGCAGGGATGCAGGCCTGGGGGAAGCTGGAGGCACTCCCACACCCATCACCTCCCTGCCCACTCTCTGCCCCCTCAGGCATCCAGTACACCAAGTACGGCTGCCGTCGGAAAAGCGACAACCGGATGGTGCACAGGAACTTCTGCGACAACGGCAAGAAGCCGAAGCCAATCCGGAGGCGCTGTAACCTCCAGGAGTGCTCCCAGCCCATGTAAGTCCTCTCTGTGTGGCCCAAGGTGCTCCCATCCCTCTCGGGGCTGCAATGGGAGCGTTTCCAGCCGCTTCCCAGCTCAAGCATCGCCTCACAACGCCTTCTCCATGTCCATCTTCCCACCCTGGCAGGTGGGTGGCGGAGGAGTGGGGCGCCTGCAGCCGCTCCTGCGGGAAGCTGGGGGTGCAGGCGCGGGCGGTGCAGTGCGTGCAGCGCCTGCAGGACGGCACCAACCGCACCCTGCACACCAAATACTGCCCCGGGCAGCGCCCCGAGACGCGCCGGCCCTGCGGCCGCCTGCCCTGCCCCGCCCAGTGGAGGACGGGAGCCTGGTCCGAGGTGAGGAAGCCCCTGGAAGGAGGTGGGTGTGAAGGTCAGGTGCTTGTAGGGGTCACGGAGTAGAATCCTGGAATGGTTTGGTGAAAAGGGAGCTGTAAAGGTCATCTAGTCCAAGCCCCACCCTGGCATGGAGAGGGATGCTTTCCATTAGCCCGGGTTGCTCAGAGTCCCATCCGGCCTGGCCTTGGTGGAGATAAGGGTACAAGAAACAGTGAGGTTTTCACAGAATCCTGGAATGGTTTGGGTTGGAAGGGACCTTAAAGCCCATCTCGTTCCAACCCCTTACCTTGGTCAGGTCACCTTCCACTAGACCAGATTGCTCCAAGCCTGGCTTTGAATACTCCAGGGATAAGGGAACAAGAAAAGATGAGAGAGGGAAGAGCATCCCTGCGCAGAGAGAGCGTGAGGGTTTGGGAGACAGGGAGGGAAACCCCATCTCAGAAAGTAATATCCACCTGGGGAATAGCCATCAGCACATCCTGGGGTGCTGTGGGGGTGTGGGGGCTGCCCCCACGCCATTGCTGACTGCCTGTCTGTCTGTCTGTCTGTCCGTCTGTCTGGGCGCAGTGCTCGGTGACCTGCGGGGAAGGTGTCCAGCAGCGGCAGGTGGTGTGCAAGGGCAGTGACGGTGGTGCACGCTGCGAGGGTGACAAGCCAGAGGCCATCCAGGGCTGCCACGTGGCTCTCTGCCCAGGTGAGAGGAGGAGGAGGAGGAGGAGAAAGAGGAGTTGGTGGTGGTACTGGGATGGGGCATGAACTGGTAGGGGTCAACCCCCATCAATGCCTCCAGCCCGCTGTGGCTTCAGGGGATGCCAGCAGGGACAGGGTAGGGTTGAACATCCCTGGTGCTGCTGACAATAAAAAAAATGCTAAAAGCCAGCCAAAATATTTCCCTTCTCTGCTCTTAGCCCTGGCATTGGCTGGTTCTGGGTTTTCTGGCAGTTCGAACGTGTGATGAGCTGATGGAGACGGGCACCCTCGAGTTTATCTTGGTTGGGGTTTGAGTGGCTTAAACGCTGGGTGCTTAAGGGATTTAATTTCTTAAGTAGATCCCACAAAACAAACCAAACACCCTGCCGAGGTATTTTTGAGTGCCCTCAGGCCTCCCTGAGTGGCTGCTGGGCATGGTGGTGCTCTCTCTGCAGGGAAGCTCTCCGGCAGCACCGCCAGCGCCGATGCCGGTGACCACGGCACGACCAAAGGGCAGCAGCGGGTGCCCCAGGACGGAGCCAAAAACCCCGTGAGCAAGATCTCCTCCAGTAAGTGCCCGTGTGATGTGGGATAACCCTCCTGATTTTGGTTTTTTCAGGGCTGAGATTTTTTTGGGACACTTTTTTACAGGGAGTTTTGCGTATTTTAGTCTTGTGTTAGGAAGAATATTTTAAAGTTTTGTTAGGTTTTTGTTTTTCGTGTTTATTAATATATTATTAAGAGACTTGTTAGGCTTTTCCAGACTTTTTGCTCAAGTTCAACTCAACTGGCTTAAATTGGTTCAAATGGCACAAAATGGCTTTGAAATGCATAGCTTTTTTATCTTTATACTCATTTTTACTCAATTAACAAATGCTAAGTAAATTATTTTTCTTAGTGATTTTATACCTTAACAGTTGTGTGTTGCCCTGTGGCATTCTTTATCTAATCACTTACTACTACATAAAAACTCTTAGAAGAAGAAGGGGAAGAAAAAAGAAGAAGAACAAGAGACAACATTTTTAATCTTCTCTCTTGTCTTCTGTTCTTTAAACTAATTTAAACGCTAAACTTTAACTTTTTCACGCAGTGACTTAAGAAAACTTTCTAATTTACACACTCACACTCTTAGTTTTTTTATTTAACAGGTGTTTTCATGGTGTTATATGAAATTCTGTGTTTTTTTGGATGTCAGAGCCAGGTATCTGTGCCTCTGACTCCAACACCCATGCTCCTGTAAGGGCAGCGCTCCCTGGGATAACCCTCCCCAGGACTTCTGCACCTTCCTGCGGGAAGAGCGGAGGTGGGAGCGCATCCAGCAGCGCTCCTGGGGAGTTTTACCCCTCTCCAAAGCTTGTTGCTCCATTGCCATCTTGTGGTGTATGAGGTCCTGCAGTTTCCGTGTTGCCTCCCGGTTTTTACGGCCTTTCCTTTTTACCTTGGAATTTTTTTAAGTAGGGAGATGGCTTCTGGTTCTTCCCCCTTGGAGTCCTTCATGGCTGCGGCATCTTGGTTTGGGGCATCCCTTGCTCTCTGTTTTTATTCCTTAACAGAATCCCTCAGTACTTTGGCTTCGTTTTCCCTCTTGCCCTCTTCCCATGTGGATAGGCAGAACCTGGAAAGGGTGCCTTGTTCCCTTTGGGAATCCCATTGGAGAGGTGCAGGGCTGGGAGCCTAATGCCACCTTATTTTGTGCTGCTCTGTCCCTCTCCAGGGGAG
Organism: Poecile atricapillus; assembly: GCF_030490865.1. Lineage (NCBI taxonomy): Eukaryota > Metazoa > Chordata > Aves > Passeriformes > Paridae > Poecile > Poecile atricapillus. The sequence continues at coordinate 5,804,018 of NC_081254.1, forward strand.
CCTTGCCTCGGGGACAAGTCCATCTTCTGCCAGATGGAGGTCCTGGCTCGCTACTGCTCCATCCCTGGATACAACAAGCTCTGCTGCGAATCCTGTGGGAAGAAAGCCTCCCCCACCACTGGCACACCCCCTGTCACCGGCATTCCCATGGGAACCACCACTCCCAGCCCCGCTCCAGCACTCTTCCCCTACCCCACTACCCCGGCTCGGGGGGAGCCTGGTGGGGACCCCACTCCAGCAGCTGGGATATCCAGCAGTGGTGCTTCTCCAGGGGAGCTGGGAAGGGGCCAGGGGGCCAGGTAACCTGCTTGGGACCACCTCACTGTCAGGCAGGGGAAGCCTTTCTCCCTCTTCCCTCCCTTTCTCCCCAACTTTTTCCTCTCCCCCAACTTCCAGCGATGGTTTGCATGGGTGGTGCTGCCAGGTTTGGGAAGGACCTGGCTCTGCCCCCAGAAATTCCTGGGAGAACCACTCATTCCTCATGAGCCCACTCGCCCTTCCAGCCATGCCACGGCGCTTTATGACAGCGCCATGGAAAAAAAGGTGGAAAAGAGCAAAAGACAGGCTGCTTCCTCCCAAGGTGCTACAAAGATGTGGGAGGGGGATGGCTTTAATGTTGAAATGCAACAATCCTTCCCCCTGCTCCAAGCAGCAACACAAGGATGTGCTGGACACAGGAGGGTCCTGGCTTGGTGGTTCAGCCCTGGAGCTTGGGCATAGCAATGGGAGGATCCTGGGAATCTGGGGTGGGAAAGGAAACTGGAGGGAGGTGGGGAGAGGAAATGTGAGGAAATCCCAAACTGCTGCTCTGGGCTGTCCTTTTTGGGGGTAGAGAGTTTGGGGGAAACATGTCTGGGGGGAGGTGGAACGTGACAAGCATAGAGCTGCTTCTGTCCTGGAGGCAGGAGATGGTCCAGGAGATTCCAGAGTGAGCAATACCAACCACGGGTCAAAGACCAAAAACTGAGGTCAAAAATGCCCATCACCAGGGGGGTGACTTTTTTTTTAGCCAATACTGCCCTTGGCCAGCCTTGAGCTGATATCGATGCCCAGCCTCCCCAGGATCACCAGCCTCATCCCTGCACCCTTGGACCCAGTCCCTGTGGGGCAGCAACAGCTTCCAGGGGGAAATGGGAGTGACTGGGAAACCAGGAGTGGATTTTAGGGGCAGTTACAAGGAGAGGAGAGAGATGAAGATTCATCTGCATCTCTCATTGCTTGGGAAGGGCTGGGAAGGGGGTGATTAATGCCCTGACAAATTATTGTGCCAAGTACAAAATGTTTGCACAGCACTTTAGGAGCCTTGGGCTGCCCTCTCCTCGCCGGGTGTTGGGCCAGCTCTGGGCACAGGGTTTGCCTTGACAAGTTTCAGTCCTCAAAAACCTCCCAAAATTTGTGTCCCTCTGGGGGGCTTCCATGGTTTTGGTAGTTAGGGTGCAGCAGCAAGGGAAAGTGGGCATCTGTGGGGGAGGAAGTTTTGGGAATGGGGAGGTGGAGTCCCAGGAAGGCAGGGCTTGGCAGACAGACCAGTTTGGCATTGCAAAGTGGGATGTCCTTGGGAGCCCATCCGTGGTGTGGGTGCATCCGCTGGCCCTGGGGGTCCTGCTTCCCTAGTGTCCAAGGAGTAGGATGTGGCATCCCTAGGGACAGTGTTTGTAAGCTCTGCAGGTATCCAGGGCTTGCTGGTGAGGTGATTTCCCTGGTCTGGCATGGTTTGTGACAGGGTTGAGGAACTTGCTCTGACTGAAATGGATGGAGACTCCTCCGCATTCCTGATGTTTTGAGCATTGGACTCCCCTGGAGCTTCCCAACACCCTCCTGCTGGATGAGCATTTTTCCAACTCCTCTCAAAGCACGCGAGGCTGGAAGTCCTGGCAGCCTCCTGGGTGCTGCCCTTTGGCATTAGGTGGGCATCCCAAAACGTGGAACAAAGCCCCCCCTCTGTCTGAGCCACACAGCTGGCACACCCCGTGGGACGTGGGCACATGGAGTGCCCAGATCCACAACATGCAGGTATTGGTACCCACAGGGGATCCTGCAGGGATACCAGGGTGGGATTCATCCCTTGGAATGGATTCCCCAAGGGATTCACCCTTTTCCAGCCCCTCCACGGGAGTGCCAGCATTTATTTATTGTGCCAAAGATAACGCTTTGTTTGCTCTCCAAGGAGCATAACAAAAAGACCTCCTTTCCCCTCAGAAATGGGCTGTGATGTCCTTCCTCTGAAATTCCCAGCTGTGCCCCTCCCTTCTGTGCTGGCCTAGGCTTTGGTGCTTCATTGCTTAAGGAATATTTGCAGTGGTTCCTCCGCACACCTCGGGGGAGAGCTGGGGCTCGGGACTGAACCAGCTCCTCCAGCTGACCTCAGGCTGGGAGGTGGAGGAGATCTAAAGCAGGGTGTGACCACCTCCCCCCCACCAGCTGTGGGTGATGCTGCAGGGCTGGCACCCAGCACAGCGTGTTTCGTGGAATCCTGGAATGGTTTCACTTGGAAAAAACTGTAAAGCTCATCTAGTTCCAGCCCTCCTGCCCTGGGCACAGACACCTTCCACTAGACCAGGTTGTTCCAAGCCCCATCCTGGCCTTGAACACTTCCAGGGATGGGGAATTTGTTCCAGCTGAAGGCAGGCTGAGCTTGGGTGGCTTTGTCCTGTCTCTGGTCCTGTCTCCAGGAGGAGAGGATGACTCTGGTCCCCTGCACCCTCCTAAGCCAGGTGGGTGCATGGAGTCGTTCCTATGCTGTAACCTTGTCCAGTGTTACCATGATGTATAAAGTTTTGTACATACGAGATTCAGAGCTTTTTAACTTTTAATATTTATTAATTTTGTTGGGTTCTTTTTTTTTTTTTTTTGAACTCTAACATAATGTAAAAAAAGAAAATAAAAATAAATCCACATAAAAATCTCTTGCTGTTTAGATCTGTTTTGATCTTGATCTGTTTTGAGGATGTGTGTGTGGAGGGGGAAATATGAGCGTGACCCATGTGTGGTTGATGAAATGGATTTACTTTGTGTTATTTCAGCCCTCCTCTTTATCAGCCAGAATTTCACACTCCTGTTTTGAGGAGTAAGAAAATCTCTAGATATATACATATATAGATATACACACACATAAATAGTTGAGCCAGTGCAAAAATAAATATTGATGTATTGCTGGTTCAGGCCAAAAAGAGCCCCTGCTGCCATGGCCAGGTAAAAAAATGTGAAGTGGTGAAACCAGGGTGGGGATCAGGGCAGAGAGCAAGTGTCAGGGTGTGTTTTGGCAGCCCTCCTTTCCCTGTTCGATGCCAAAACCCAGTTCCTGTTGCTGGGTTTTCACCATAATCTCACACAAGGTTTGGTGTTGCCTCAGTTGTCCCAGTTTATGGATCTCTACTCCATTTTATGGATCTTCTGGATGTTCCACTCCATCCTTAAAGCAGCAGCTTCCCTCTCAAGGAGCACTCCCTGCCTTGCCTCCTGCCCTTTGCACCTCAGGGCATGGCTGGGAGGGGACACTTGAGAGGTCCCCAGTGGCACTTGTTGTCAGGGGCAAACTGGTGGCACTTGCAGGGAGGGAGAGAAGAAGAGCGTGGCTTTGCCCTCGGGATGTGTGGGAGCTGCTCTAAAGCCACACTCACACAAAACAGTGCCTGTGTGGGAACACAGGTGTTGTGCTGGTGATTGATGCTGATGTAATCCCTCAAAAAAAGGTTTTCTTTTCCTTTTTTTCCTTTCAAATGTCTCCTCCAGGCCTCTGGCTCTCAGAGTGATGGTGGAACTGCTACGTCCTTTGGCATGAAGTCACTCAGCCCTTCCCCTCGTGTTTATAATGGCCCCTCTTAAAAAGTCAAACCCAAACCCTACCAGGTCATTCCTTAAAATCCAGCCACACTGGATTCCTCTGGATCTTTGCAGTGCCTCCTTTTTCAAGTGCTTTGAAAACCCTGCTTGGATTTCCCATGGAAAATCTCCTCCACCTGTCTGTTGTTGGATGTTCCCCTTCCACACAGCAACACTACAGCTCATCACACCTTTGGGCTTTTAGACTGCAGCAGCCTAGAAATATTTGGGCAAGGAGGGATTTTGGGGTTTATAAGGGATAGGAGAGACTTCAAGGCTTGCAGCTGGTGTGGTTGTGGCTTTTCTTGCTGGGGTGGCCAGGCCAGGCCAGGTTGGATGGGTCTTGGAGCAGCTTGGTCTGGTGGAGGATGCCCTGCCCACGGCAGGGGATGGAATGAGATGAGCTTTAAAGTCCCTTCCAACCCAAACCAGTCAGGGATTCTGTGGTTCTGTGAGATGGGGCAGAGCAGGTGCTTGTCCCCATGGGAACTGGGAACATGGCTGTGTCTCCAAACATCTTCTTCACTGCTGATTTTCCTACATCAAGTATTGCATCCCTTCCATACTCGCACTCCTGGCCAGGATGGAGTGGGTGGAACAGTTTTCTAGGAAAACTTCAGTTTTCTTTCCCATGGCTTTTGCCAAAGGGTTTTATCTCAGCCCTGGAGCCTTGCTGGCTCGTCTCAGCCATTTCCCAGGCTCCCTGCCTGACTCACCAGCCCTGGCCCTGAGCTTTTCCCCCCAGCTTCTCCTAGGGATCTGCTCAGCTGCTGTGGTTTGCCCAGCTGTGTCCCGTTGCAGCTTCCCAGTTTTCCCCCTGCATTCCTCATTGCTGGGCAGGTTATACTCAGCCACCCTGCCAGTTGCTGCTCCTTGGAAGCTGCAGACTGATTCCAGGGCGCTGTGGCTCTCAGATAAGCGTGTGCATGTCCCAGGAGAGCCTTGCAGGGATCCCAGTGTGATGTGCATGTCCCAAGGCAGCTGCCAGCTCTGCGGTGGAGGTTTGGGATGTGCAGCTTTATGTGAGGCTTGTCATAGTTCAGTGCTGGGATTTTCACTGCTGCTTTGGTGAGTTACATACTGGGAGGTTTTTTTTGTTTTTTTAGTGGAGTTTAGGGGTGTCTCTGGGGCCCAGCAGTCAGGAAATACAATTCTTTGTTGCCTAGGAAGGAGAGAGCAGTGGCTGATCAGAGCTCTGTCCCAACACTTCAGAGCTGCCTCTCCACTAAATCCCCAAGGAGAGCTGATGCTCACCATTCTTTCAGACACATTCCCTCACTTCTGTGCACTCTTTCTCATGGTATTTCTGTCTCTGCAGCCAGCTGGAATAGACAGGCAAATAATGTTTTATGGCCCCATTTGGTGAGTGGTGTCCACGTGCTCTCCTGAGGGCTGCATGGGATGTCCTGGCAATAGAGAGAGGTGCAGGGGGAGAGAAAACATGGAAAACTGCTTGTGCTGGCAAGCCTGGAGGCCAGGAGGGGACGGCATTGCCACCCAAAAACCGGGTCAGAAGGGCGAGGGGCTGCCAAGGGTCCATCGCAGAGGTCCCTCGACTTCGTGTGCCGCCTGTGGGACATCCCTGGGGACCGGAGCCGAGGGGTTGGAGTCCGAAATCTGCATCGGATCTGGCTGCAGCCGCTGGAGGTCACTGCTGGTCTGCAGCTCCTGGAGAGCCCTGCTCCACCTGCCACATTCCTGGGAGTCACATCTGGCACTCCAACCCTGCCTGATCGTCCCTTTCCCCTGCTGCTGGATGAAATGACTCTTTTGGGAGGATGAAGGAGCTGGGAAAGGGGCTCAGCCTGGAGCAAAGGAGGCTCAGGGGAACCTTCTGGCTCTGCACAACTCCCTGACAGGAGGGGACAGCCAGGGGGGGTCGGGCTCTGCTGCCAGGGAACAGGGACAGGACAAGGGGAAACGGCCTCAAGCTGTGCCAGGGGAGGTTGGAAATGAGGAGAAAGAGGAGGAGAAAGAGGAAAATGAACACCCTAAATACAGACCTAGAAACCAGGTTCTTGCTGGAAGTGCCTCTCCCTTCTTCCCATCCATGTGTCCAGGAAAGTTAAGAGTCAAACAGAGACAATATAAAAATACATGGCATTTATTTCTGTACATAACCGAAGTGCTTGTAGTTGGTGTCTCCAGATGGAACACCAGGCAAGTTTCCTCCACTCAACCAGGAGACTCAGTGCTAACATTTCAGGCTCATAACTTTAAAAAATATGTTCCATATCCCTCTTTTCTGTCCTAAAAAACTTGTTTTGTAGCACACACACACACAAAAAACAAACAAACAAACAAAAAAAAGGCTAAAAATACTTCCAAGGCACATTATTATCAGGAAGGAATGGAGAAATGCTGTTATTTCCTCACTGATCTCCTTCCAGTGCTGGAGGTGTTGGGTGGTGGTGGTGGATGATAACAATTCAGCTTGGGAGGCCAACCTCCCAACCAAGGAAGGTGATTTATTCCCTTCACTGGGGACTTCCAGCTGGCTGCAGATGGGTCCCCTCCTGACAGCTTTGATAAATGGGGAGAAAACGTGGCATTTTGGGATGCAGTCTTTCAGGAGGGTTTCTTGGGCTCTCAGAAACTCATTCACTTGCAAAATAAGGTTGTTTTTCATGAGGAAAAGCTTGGCTTCCAGCAGGGCCCTTCCCCATGAAGGGAGGAGTCCAGGATGGGGAAATCTCAGCCTTTGGGTGGTGAGGGCAGGTTTGGAGGCAAGGGGTGTGTCTGTTCTTCAGCAGTTCCTCCTGTGGTCCCTTCTGATGTCCTTCTTGCAGCATCTTTCTAATTCAAAGGTGGTTGTGGAGGAGAATCCCGAAGTGCTCTGACTCCTTACTCTTTTTCTGCAGTCAGCAGGAGGTTGCAGACCTTGGAATTGGTTTGGTGCAAGGCAAATTCCCTCCCGGGCACGGTGCCACGCCGGCCTTTCCGAGCAGTGCTGCTCTGGCTCCCAGCAGAGCGGGAAACTGTGAAGACTTCTCTGTGGGGCAAAATGACAGCAGGATGGTCAGGAGGCTGTGCTGCTGGTGGATCTCATCCTTCTCCTCCCAGACCAGCCCAGTCACCATCTCCTGATGGTCTTATGGATGGTTCTTCCACCCATGTCAGGAACTTGTGGTGCCCATCCCTACCAATTCTGACCCAATAAGTGCAACCATTAATTCTCTCCTCTTCCCAAGAAGTTCTCCTTTGTCTCAAGCCCACCAGGGTGTTCCTGCAGGATCTGGCTGTACCCAGGGACTACCTGTAGGGGACCTGTTCCTCTCTCAGCTGCAGGCACATGAGCACAGGGCTGCTGGAAAACCTCAGCTTGGTGTCAAAGTGGATCGAGGTCTCCACCTCTGTCTGGCTCCTCAGGGTGGCTTGGAGGAAAGGGGAATCCAGTTCTGCCTGGAAATCCATGGCAAGGCTTCCCCTGGGAGAAAGAAGCAGGCAGGGTCTGGTCACAGAGCAGTGGCCAGCGCTGGGCACCAAACAACTCCATAAACACCTTAATTAGAGGTCTGGCCATGGAAAACATGTGTGTGACCACCAGGAAAGGCTGGACCCACCAGGAGAAGAGCAGGGAGCTGTGGAAATCCACCCTCACCACCCAGGGTATCCCCACTCCCAGAGCCAAGCTGTTTCCTGCTCACTGACCTCGCACTGACGCTGGTTTTCAGCTCCTGTTCCCAAACGCTCACATCTATGTCCGCTGAAATGTCCAGCCCCAGCCCACCCAGGAGTTTGATGGTCACTTGGAGGCCAGACTGCAGAGGAATGACCTGGAAGATGGAAAAGGCAGAGCTTCCTGTGACCAGGCACTGCTCCTGGATGAGTGGCTGACACCGGCAGGGCCTTGTGGCTGCTGGGAATGTCTGTCCCAACTCCAGCCACGGGTCTCCTGCGGCAGAACAACCCGTCCCGCTGCCTTGCCAACCCCAAGACACATCTGGCACCTCGCTCTTAGATCTGTTTCTGTGGTGTGTAACATCCACAGGCTCATTTCATTGGATTCACTGGGACGTGGTGTGGAGACAGCTCGCTGCTTCCTCCCCACCCGCTACCTGGTGATGGTCCATCAGCAGGAGGTTCCCTTTGACCACGCTGGTGGGCTCTCCACTGCTCAGCAGGACCTTGGCCATTAGGTCTGTGTATCCCTGGAAGAAGACAACTGGCCGCAACTGGACGTCAAAGAAGGTGGCTGACATCCCAGCCATGAGCTCTGGCTCCTCTTCCCCTTCCGAGAGGTTCTCTCCCATCATCGACTCCATCCCTTGTGCTTCAAAGGTGACCTGAAGACAGAAGTGGAGGGACCCTTTGGAGCACTCCACAGCGATGGGGTGACTTGGATGAGGCATCCAAGCCATCCCTGAGCAGCCAGAGGTATCAGAGCTGCATCCTCTGTTTTTTGGGGGTTAGCAGGGGGCTCCCTTCTCCAGAGCAGGAGTGTCTGGTTTCACACTGGTGATTTGGGAATTTGCCTGTTTCTGACACAGGACGAGCTGAGCACAGAGGTGAAGCACCACAAGGAGGTTTAGAGGGGACACAGGGTCAGCAGTGGCACCACTGGGTTGGTGTTGTCACCCCCTCCAGCCCCTCTCCTGCTGGCACCTGAGCTGCACGAAGCCGCTGGCCGTGGCTGAGCAGGGAGAAGTCGGAGACGCTCTTCCTCAGGAATCCACCCTCCAAAAACAGCAGGTCCAGCCCAAAAGTGGAAGTCAGGTCCTGGGTGACTGAAAGGCAGAGAGATGCCCATGAGCACCCCTGGGTGACTGGTGGAAGGGGGGTTGTAACAGGAGGATCTTCAAGGTCCCTTTCAACCCAAACCTGTGGTACCATTCTGCATCTTCTCCTTTCATTCTTGCAATCCTCAAATGATTTAGCATTGCAAGGTTATTGTTTGGGTTTTTTTCCTCCCTGGCAGGGCCAGACTGAGCTAATTTGAAGAGGGACAGAAATAAGAGCTGAGGGACAAAAAATTCAGCAGATATTTAGCAAGCGCTGCTTTTTTGCAGTCTCTGAAGTTTGATTCTTTCTTTTAAATCTCAGTACAAGAATCCTCCTCTTTGAAGATCTTATTACAAATACTAAAGGAACTGAGGAATGGAGTGAAACACCTCGACTTGTCAGGGAAAGCACAGAAACTCCCACCAGAAATCTGCTGTTGGTTTCATCTCCAGCTGAAGCTCCTCTTTCAAACCAGCAGGATTTGGGAAAAGTTTGTGTTAGAGAAGGGTATGTTCATCTCTCAGGTGGTGGGACATTCTCAGACACCTCCCTGAGATTTTGGGGTGTTCTGTAGACCTGAAGCCTCCTCTGGAAGCTGCCTTTTCCCACCAACCCCTCCTTTAACCCTCTGAGGGGAGCAGGGGATCAGTGTCCTCTGTGGTGTCACCTGTCAGAGGTCCCGAGAAAGAAGAGGAGATGCCGACTTTAGAGAAGAAATTGTAATTATTTATCTGTGGGTCTCCCATGATGTCTTTCATTATCTTCCTGGAAAAGAGAGGGAGAGGATATGTCAGCACTGGGAGAGAGGAAAGGGAAAAAGTCAGTGATCACTGACAGAAGGAAGTATAATTTGCCAAAGTATTTCCCATGGTTGCTGACTGCCCAGAGCAGTGTGAGTAAAAAATAAAAGCATTAGACATAGGCTACCCTGGAATTTCCTTTTCCTCTGGCTTATTTTTGCACATGGCAGATATTTTGTGCAGCTTTTGCCTAGCTCAGAAAATTGTTCTGTGCTTGCTTTGTTCTGTGCAGACAGGAAGATAAATGCAGGTACAAATTGTGCACTGCCCTGGGAGCCAGAGCTGCAAGGATTCTGCCGAAACCACAAGCCTGGGTCCCACTGCCACGGGGCAGGATGACAAGGAACTCCAGGTTTTGCCTGGCTATGTGGCATCTGCATCCCTTTTGTTACTCCAGGAATGTCCAGGCAGCCTCCACAAAGTGATGCCAGCACACTTTAAAGATGTGTTGGTCCAAAACCCACAGCTGGATTGTGGAGGAGGAGGGAAAAAAGGTGATGTAGAGCAGAGGGAAAAATGCACCCGTCCCCTCAAGCCCCACTTTGCCACGTGCTGGTGGTCACGCAGACTGTTCTGGACTTTCAGCAGCAGGAACGTGGCCATCTCTGTCTCCATCTCGCTGGTGGCCAGCAGGATGTTGATGACATCCATGGACAAGGGGTGGTTATCCAGGAGGATTTCGGCAGCGGCCAGGCGACAGGTTTTGTCATAACTCTTCCTCTTCTGGTGGAAAATCCTCCTCATCACTTGCTTCACCTGATGAGAAGGGGTAATTAAAAGAGTGCAAATGCACCCCAGCAGCTTGGCTTTGGGTGGGGAGGGGAGCACCAAGCTCCTCTCCTACCTTGCTGGAGATGTGGGGAGCGGGGAATCGCTGCAGGGCAGAGGTGGCCGCGGCCGTGACGGCTGTGGGACCGTCCTCGGCATGGTCCAGGAGGGTGGGGATGGTCTCAGGGAGCATCGCATTCCCCAGGGCCAGCAGGTAAATGACCACCAAGGGCTCCTCCTTGGCACCTCTGAGCCCCCTGAGGATGGTTTCCACCCCACGCTCCACCACCTGCTCGGGATTTGCAGGAGGAGAGGGAGATGAGGGATGGGAGATATTCTGGGCACCCCTGGAATTGGGGGAGTGTCCCAAAAAACCGAGTGTGAGGGATTGCAGAGGACCCACCTGCAGGCCACAGAGCTTCTGCTGGCACAGCTTGCCCACCAGAGAGCCCACAGCAATTATTCCTGTCTCCCAGATCTCAGGTGCCAGCTGCTTCCCATCCAGCTTGTCCTGGGCATCAGGAAGCAGAAAAAAGAAATGAGGGGGAAAGAAAACCCCAAAAAAAGAGAAGGAGTATGTTTTACCTCTTATCTCAATGCATTTCTTAAGCAAGTAAGGAAAAACTAGTTCTTACCTGCCTCGAAGGAGGCCGTGCATAATTTAATTGGATAAAATGCTGCTGCTCTAAATTAAGATTTTATTTTCTCTAATGCACTGATACAAAGCATTTTCTGCTGAATTCTCTTCCTCTGAGGAGCACCCACTCCCATCACCAGTGTCTGGTTAAATGCACATAAAACAGTCCCATGATCAGGAAAATCAATTTCTACAGAAACATTTTCCTTGTTCCATGGTGTGTGTGGATCCATCCCAGCTGCAGAACCCTCAGGGAAGAGACAGAGGGAGATGTCCATACTCACTAAGACGAGCTGGAGAAGCTCTCCTGAAGGCTGGGGAGAGAAAGCTGCTGTGTAGAGAAACTTCTCCTGGAGGGACTTGGGCTCCTTGCTGAAATCCAGGAAGTCTGAGAGCGCTGCCAAGGAAGCCACCGACTGCGTGGCCACCGCTGCCTCCACGAGGAAGGGGCTGGAGCAGGAAGGGGGAAGCCATCAGTGGCATGGCCCACAAAAACCACGCAGGGCTTGGACTGGACAGGCGTTAGGAAAAGCCAGAGAACGCTGCCACTACTCAGGATGTAATCCTGGACCAGGGATGGTGCATGGAGCAGCACCAGCTGACCCCAGTTGTCTTGCCCAGTGCGTGGAATTTTGGAGAGATGGTTCCAGGGATTCTCACCGTGTCTCCTCAGGCACTGTCCTCAGCAGCTGCAGGACATCCCTCTTCTTGGCGCTGCGCAGCATCTGGATGAACCTCTGGAACTGCCAGGTTGTCGCCGCCTTCGAGGTGTCTGTTTTGACTCTCCGCCCGTCAAAATCCTTCAGGAAGGCTCTCAGCTGCAAAGGTGAGGTGTGTTAGGTGGGATTTAGCCTCTTTTCCCCATGTTATCGTGGGATAACCTTTACACCAAAGCACCCCTGGGGTTTAACTCCAAATCCTACGAGTGTCCAGCTTGAGGGAGAGCCCCTGGTGAGTTTTTGTGGTCGGTGGCATCACTGACCGATGGGCAGTGGGTGCAGACTCTCCTGAAGGGCAGGCTGGCCATGCCCAGGGGCTGGGGCCGTGCCTCCGTGCCAGCCAGCACATCCTTAAGGCTGTGTCCAGACACCTCTGCCGGCCCAGGCATTGCAGGAGACACCAGCTGGAGCTGCTGCCTGTGAAGAGAGAAACAGTCAAAGGAAAATTTTGTGGTTTCCACCCCCCGTGACCAGCGGTTGGGATCCTCGCTCACCTTGAGCTGATTTTGATGCCGGAGCGGGATCTCAGGGCTGGAGCCAGCACGTGGCTTTCCTCTGCCAGGACTGACTGGAGCAGGCTGTCTTTCACCACATACTGGCTTCTGCTGGAGGGCTTCCACTCGACTCCAAAAATCTTGGAAAAGGAAAAGCAAGGAGAAAAAAATGCAACCTTATTTTTCCCCTTGCCTGCTCCCCAGGAGATTTCTCTCTTTACATTAGCAGAAAAAGAACTTTCCAGTCCACAAAGTCACCCACTTCACTTGCAAAATGTAGGAAAGGACAATCCATGAGAGCCTGGCTTCTTCCCAGGTGTGGGAGGAGGCAACACCAGGTGAGGACCAGCAAGGGGATGCTCTCACCCGTGGCTGATACAGGTAGAGTGATGATACCACAGGGACTTGCACAACAAAGTGCTGTTGAGACCCCTGCCAGAGCCTGTGGGTTCTCTGTGGGGATGCCCATTTTTATATTGAATCCGGTATAATTTGTATATTTTAACAAAAAACCTTACATTTTGGTTATGGCAGGTATAACTGCATTAAGACACAGGGGATTTCATCTGTTTATGTCAGGGCTGAACACAGGCTACTGCTTTAAGCAAAACAGAGTTCTGTCAAACTAATCCCCAATCCAATGAGTCTGAGAGCCAGCAAACATCCCTGTGTCTCCACCTTCCCAAGCAGGATCAGCTGACAGGTCAGAAGTGATAACAGCAGTGGGCATGGGGTGACCCAGAGCACCTTTCCTGCTCCTACCCACCTTGACAGCACAAGATCCTCCTGGGGGATGTTGGTGCATCCCACTTTGAGGATGGGTCTAAGAGTCCCATTCCAAGCTGGTGCAGAAGCCTGAAGCCAGCTGGGAATGGGAATCCAAGCCCACCTGCGAAAAGATTTTAGGGGTGGCCCTGCTGTAGTCAGTGTGAGCTGAGCCCCCCACAGTGAGAGCAATGGACTTGCTTTGTTTATGGAGGTGAATCCAGACTTTGGCTTTGAGCAGCTGAGGAGATCTTTGGTCTTGGTGATGGAATGGTTGGACACGGTGTAGGTGACTTGGCAGCTTCCAGAGGCATCTTCCTGAAACACAAACGGGAGTGACCATGTGTGTTAAACAATCTGTGGAGAGGACAGGCACAAAGGCCAACCTAATAATGAGGACAGCATTCCAAAATCTAGGAAGTGGGCCAAATCAGGGGGTGCTTGGATAGCTCCAAGTCCATCCAGGCATCTTTGCAAATTCAGGCTAACATCAGCAGCAGCAGCATCTCTGCGACCACATTTGGGGTTCTGAGGTTATTTTGTGTTGTTCACAGGTTGTTCTAGCTGGCTGCTGGCAAAGCAAATCCTGCTTGGCAGGAATGCTTGTGGAGTTTTTTCTCTGCTGGTCTTACTGTCCAAGGAAAGGCTATGATTTTGTAAGGGTGCCTATTGCTGAAAATTAGGGTTTTTTAAGTCCTCTGCTTTTCCAAGAGTCGTCCTTGCTCACAGCCTGGTTGGAGCAGCAGACCCGGTGTTTATCCTGAATTTTAACTCCCTCTGCTGAAGCTGGTGGGCTCCAGGGCCATCTCCCCTGGTGAATCCCAGGATTTTGGGCAGATGTGGCCCCAGCTCTGGACCTACCTCCACTGTGGTGCCAGCATGGGGCTGCAGCTGGAACAGACTGATGATGCCTCGTTTCAGATTGGAGATCAGGATGTTTTCAGCTCCATTCCCATAGAAAGCTTTGACCTGGGAGGGCAGGAGGTGGTGCCTGGCTGAGGGGACATCTCTGGGGTCCCTGCAGGCTCTCTGCTGCCTTCCCTGACAGAAGGGGACCTGAGAACACTGTGCAATGTGCTCCCCTCACCCTGTAGAGGAATTTTCTCAAGGAGGACCTTATCCCTCAATAGCATGAGATCTTTGGATGCAAGCCCACACAATTTCCCTTTCCTTCCCACCCTGGAGTTCCATAGCCTTAGAGGAGGAGGTCAGAAAGGAGCTTATATCCCATGGTTAATACTGAAGAGCTCTAACATGGGATTCTGCAGCCCCAGCTGGGTCCTTTTGGAGGATGGGACTCCACGTAAGGTCCTACACTGGCCACTCTGTCCAGTTCCCTCTGCTCTGAGATCAGAGGTGGAGCAGGAGCTCCTATGGGCTTCATGGCAGAGAAGAATTAGGATGAGGACAGGAGTGCTTTGCAGAGGGCATGAACAAGGCCAGGAGGTGTCCAGCTGACCTTGCCACTGTTCCAGAAGATGAACACTGGCTGCTGGAGCGCTGCCCGTGCCTCTGGGCTCAGTGCAATCTCTACAGGGGAACCTCCGGTGCTCTCCTGGCTCCTCTCCTCTTCTGGCTGGTGTTGGGCCTTCAGGTCACGGATCTACAACAGCAAAAGATGGCAGAAAGCAGTGACCAAGTGTCTGCTCTAAAGCTGGTGTGTATTTTACCTGCAGGAAATGGATTAGGTCAGAGAGGTCATTTTTCAGCTGGGAAATGGAAAAGGTTGCACCTCCTGGGGAGTTCCCAGCAGGAACACGTGGCTGTGGTGGCTGTCCCACCCCACACACCTGCACCTGGAGCAGCTCTTCCCCGCCTTGGTCCCTCCAGAGCCGGTGCAGATGGATCAATGTCTCAGCCTGCAGCCAGGCTCCCCACGGGGATGGTGTGGAGGTGTGGTGCAGCTGGACATCCAGGCTGTACCGGTACTGATACAGGGTCCTGGGCTGGAAAGAAAGCAGCTGCAGATTCCCTGTGGAAAGATGGAGATGCTGAAGGTAAGGGGTCATGGATCACCACCATTTCCCATACCCAGAAACCTCCATCCCAGACTTGCAGGGGTGCTGATGACCTGTATCACTCCACCTCCTGGAAGTCCAGCTGATGGGAAGGTTTTCATGGGGAATTATTTGTGCCTGTGGGTTGCAAATTTGGGTGTTCTCCAGGCTGACACCTGATTCCTGCTCATGTTTCCAGCCCTGCCTTAAAAAATTATGTTCAAAAAGGGGCTCTGCTTGGGGACTTCAGGACTTAGAAATGCCAAAAACACACTTTAATCTTGAAGAGAAGTTTCCTGAGCATGAGCGGACAGGAGGGATATTTCCACTGCCTTTTCAGCACTAGGCATTAACTGGGGCACAATCAATATTTTTAGGGGAGAAAATAAGCTGAATTCTTCATATTATGAGTTTTCCATCAGAACTTCCAATTAAATCACTGTCCTTGTGCTAAGGCAAAATGAAGTTGATGGGACAGCTTTAGATCAAAAACTCTGATTTAATCTTATTTCTCTAGATTTATTTGGAGTCCCTTCTCCTGCTCCTCATATACAAGTGTGATTGAAGGGGGGAGGGTTGCCTTTGCCATGACAAAACCAGTCAAATCTGGTTTTTGAAGTCACTTGAAATTCTCTTGCAAATGTGATGCACTTGTTCGGCTTCTGAAATGTTTTATAGCTTTGCTGCTTTAAAGAACGAATGAACCAATGGAAATCCAGCTCAGTCCCTGGGGCTTTCCTCTGTGAGACAGACTGAAGAGTTTTTACAGTTCTGCACGGTATGCAGATTAAAATGCTACAGTTCTCTGATTTTTTCTCACCCCCCCAGCAGGAAGGACTTCCACAATCCCCAAAATTTCCCAGCCTTCAGGAGATGCTCGTGCTGTTTGCAGTTTGCCCTGCTTGTTGTCCCTGTTCCCTCCTTGGCTGGAGCCAGGGAAGTGCTGGGATGAGCATCTCACCTCCCCGGGCATCCAGATCCCATCGAGTCCCTGGACCTAAATCAGCCCAAAATCTCTCTTACCTTTTGCTGCTCTCAGGAGGGAAAAGCAAAGCAGGGAAAAGCATCCCCAAACCGCCTGCGGATTCATGGTGGGAATGAATCCCTGGGAGGGAGGCAGGGGAGGAAGGGAGGTGGGAGAGAGGGGCCGCACAACAAAAGTGGGCGAGATTAGCAGTGTCAGGCGATGGGGCCCGACCTCCTCCCTATCCCCGCCTTACCCAAGAAAAGGCAAATAATTAAACCTTTGTACCAACCCCCAGCAGCCACGGAGGGTTTGGAAATCAGCTGAGGTTTGCCAAAGGCCGGCGGGAGGGGAGGAAAGGTGGAAAAAAAGCGCTGTCAGAAGCATTGCAGGGTGGAGAAGCTGCCAGTTTGTCCTGATACGGGAGGGGGATGCTCTGAAAGCTGCTCTGTCTTTTGGTGATCTCTCTCTTCCCATCATGGCATAGAAGATAGTTGCTTTCAAAAGAAAAGACCCAGAAGGGGGAAGGGGAGAAACAGCTTTTCCATCCTTTTAGTTGGAGACTGGGATTTGCAGCCCGGAGGCTCAAGTTACTTAAAGGGCCAGGCTGGAGGGGATGGGGAGCACTGCTACCCCAGAAAGAAACGGGAAAGGGCTCAGGAAATCCATCTCTAGATCCCTTGGCCCACTAACCATACAGTATTTTTTTTTTAAATGCATTAACTTTCTGATTGCTGGGTTTAATTGTTTTCTAAAGACACCAAAGCAAGTGGTGGTGATGCAGCTCAGGGTCCTGGGAAGGCTTTTTGGTAAAAAGAATGGGGGAGTGGAAGAGGGAGCACTTCACGTGCCATTCTGGAAGGGATCTGCATACTACAGCAGGATCAAAACCCCAGGACTTTGGTGTTTCGGCATTTTCAAGCTCTCCCAGCTCTGCATCACCACTGGGGCCACTACTGTGATCAGAAAATCAGGGCAGATCCAGCTAAGAGCAACCTGGGGAAACTCCAGTTAAAGGTTTCCCATATGTGAAGTCTTCACTTGGCCTTCTGGTGGTCTTTATAGATAAATACCCCATATTTAGCTGGAAAAATATTCTTCTCTTTAGTATATTAATTTAGCTTTTATAGAATCATAGAATGGTTTGAGTTGGAAGAGACCTTAAAAACCATTTTCTTTCAGTCCCCTATCATGGCCCAGAGAAGCTGTGGCTGCCCCTGGATCCCTGGGAGTGTCCAAGACCAGGCTGGGTGAGGCTTGGAGCATCCTGGAGTAGTGGAAGGTGTCCCTGCCCATGGCAGGGGGGTTGGAACTGGATGATTTTTAAGGTTCTTTCCAACACAATCCCTTTTATGGCTCTGGGGGGGTTTGTGCTCTGCAGTGCAGTGTGAGAGCAAAGCACACCAGAGGATGAAAGTCCTGCTGAACACAGAAAGTTGTAGTTCTTTATCCAGGGTACGGAAAAAGGATGTATTTCAGAGTGAAGTGATTGTGGAAGGTCTAAGCCCTGATGGGAAGGTCCCAGAATGTTTGCTGGCTGCAGCTCAATACAATACCTGGAGAGGAAAGGCAAACAGAAATAGCCAGTGATAAAAAAACCACCTGTTGATAAGGAGAAGTTAAAGTGGAACTGAACTTTGGCAGGTTGATTATTTATGCTTGGCTGCCAAATCTTTCTAGGACAAGGATGTGAAAAACTGGGAGAAAATCTGGTTTTACTTTCTCCAAACCTGGTTTTTCCTTCTGTCACTGAGAGAATCTGTGGAAAAGAATAAAGCAGAAGAAGCCAGCAGGAGTTATGAAACTTTGTGAAGCATTCTTCTCAAATCCATCTGTGGTTGCTATGGTCTCGGAAAGGTGCCTGAGGGAACTTTGGACACCTATGGGCAGATGCACGGTCCTAAAATCAGTGCTGCTGGAATCTTGGGTGCTCCTCCAGCCCCTCGTGTAAGGGAAATGTGATCTCCCATTTCTGTCCAGTGAAGGGACAGAATCCCCATGGGGGATTCCAGCTGCAGGACCTGGTGTGGCAGCTCTGAAACCCCGGGGCAGAGCAGAGCAGGGGAGGTCTCTGTGACCAGGTCACCTTGCCCAGGTCAGAGAGGCACGTGGGGACCTTGCCACCGAGCTGTGACATCAGGGTGGACTTTGGCCAAGGGTGGCCAGCCTGCACTCTCCTGGATGGAAGAAACAGAGGCTGTTGCAGCAAAGCCTGCAAACCTCAATTTTCTTCTCTTCTAAATGATCTGCAGCTCCAGAAGTTCCCCCCCAACCCCAGCATTTTTTCTTGCCTTGTCACCTTTTTTTGCCATTGTGCTGGTAGGGAAAGCACTGATTTGCACTGTGACTCTTCACTGTGCAATAATTTTTGTTGGGGAGCTGTTTTGAGCACTTGAGGTCTGCCCTTAGAACTCATCACATAAATAATAAATAATAAATAATAAATAATAAATAATAAATAATAAATAATAAATAATAAATAATAAATAATAAATAATAAATAATAAATAATATATAAAAATTATAAATCAAATCGAAATAAACATTGTGCTAAAATAGTGAGAAATGAACATTTCGAGTAAACACTCTGCAGCTCTCCGGGTTTTCCTACAAGACAAACACCTTAGGAGTTGAATTGCATTCCTGCAAAGCAGCCAATCACCTGCCCTGTGGGTGAGGAAAGTGACTGGTGCTTTTGTTAACTGGTTAGAAACCAGACAATTATGAGGAAAAAAAAAATAAAATCAATTCTGCTCATTTAATTTTGGGGTTTGGAACTATATAAATATATGTATTTACAGGTCTGGCTTTGGACCAAGCATATATATGTGTGTGTATATATATATATATGTATTTAGGAATTTCCTATGCAAGCACATACCTGTGGATTTTGTGGAGGAAAACAGTCCACGCTGGGGATGAGGCTGTTGTGAGATGTATAAAAACAGCTGCTCCCCACCAGCCCCATGGAGAGGCTTGTGACCCCCCCCACACTTGCAAGGCGCTGTCTGTGTGCTTTGTGTTTTATTGTCTGGAGGTTGCCAGGCTGCATTTTCCAGGACAGCCTCCTTTTTGTCCTCCTTTTTGATTTTTTTTTCTCCTTCCCAGCCTGAAACAAGCTGTGAAAAAGGCCCTGGCCTGGCTGGCTTCCTACAAGTTGTTGGTTGCTCAAGAGATTGGGTCAGGGAAAGGGGGAAAGTCTGAGCACAGCAAAGTGCTGAGGGCTGGGTTTGCTCCTCAATCTGAGGCATCTCAAAGCCTGCTAAGATGGAAAAAAAAAAAAAAAAAAAAGAATTTGCTGTGTTAATGCATATATTTTTGTGTAATTTTTGGAAAATAGGGCTGGGATCAAGCTGGGGAAGTTGTCTGGCCCAATTCCCTGTGCCTGGCTTTGCCATGAGGAATGGATGCCTGAACTCTTTGTAAAGAGCTGCTGACAGAGATTTCTCAGTTTCTACAGTGAATTTATCCCAGTACTTTGCTGCTATAAAGAAGTCTCCTCTTTCTGCAATTTCTCTCTATTACCTTTAAATCCAGCCCCAGCTGAGTTAGAATTTAGTCTCCCAGCCTTTTCTTTCCTCCTCCCTTCTCCTCTCTTCTCCTTCCTTCTTTGCTCTTTTCAAATTTGAAGAGAACCTCAACTGCTTCCCTATTTCCTTCCTCTCTCACCTTCCAGGTGCTGTTTCCCAGACCTTGCTCTTTCCTTATACAACCCTTGATAACCTGTTCCCCACTTAAGGCTTTGTTCTATCCTTGTTTTTCTACCTTCTGGGTGCTGTGGGTGAAGGTCTGGCTTTGCAGGAGCACACTCTGCTCCCTTTGCTCAAGAAACCATCCTCGCAGTTATCCCGACCTCCTGCAGCTGAGGGCTTCCTTGGGCTCTTGCTGAAATGAAAAATATCCAGGAAGCTTTTCCTTTCTTGAGATTACAATGGTTTCTACCAGTCCTTGAGATGTGACCTCGATGGTTAAAAACCCACTGTGCAAATGAAGGTTTCCCCCTTCTTACCCCACGCTCTGTCCCCTCCCTTTGTAATCCCAACAACTGCTAAGGAAACTCTAATCTTGTCAGTTGGCAATGCAGCTGCTTTTTAATTCAGTTTTAAGATAGGTTTTAAAGTCAGGCTCTGCCCATGCTATTGATTTGAATTTTGGATTTAAAAAATTTTTGAAAAAAAATTTAATCAAAAATTTGAATTTTTGATTAAAAACTTGATTAAGTTGTTGGTGAAATCCCACACCCTGAGCGTGGCCCTCCCCAGCAGCTCTTCCTACAGTTAAATTTTAAAAAAGCTTTAATTTTAATAATAGCTGATGCTCAGTAACTGGAACTCAGGCAGTGGAGTGCCATAAGCCTGCAGCCAGATTGCTTCTCATCCAGCTTAAATTCAATGGTTTTGATTGGTTTGTGGGTTTTTTTGTGGTTTTTTTGTTTGTTTGTTTGTTTTATAAGTATTCTTAAAGATGCTGCAAGTGAAAGAAGAGAACAGAAACAGACTGGAGCACCACTGGCACAGTAATTGATATTGATAATTTTACTGTTTCTCTTTCCCTTTTAAAAAATATATGTAGATAACATGAACTTTGTGGTTTTGGAGAAACACTCTTCTTTTTTATTTCTTTGGAAGAGATTTGCAAATCCTGAGACCCTGGGCCAATGCTCACTGCATTTTATTTTTTTTTTACAATTAAACAAAGTGTTGATAAGATTGACAAGGAAGATACAACTCAGAAGCTCGTTGGGCAGCAGCCTCCAAACTGTTTGGGTGATGCAAAGAGCAGGAGAGTAGGAAGACTGTTTTCCAGTGTGAGATCAATCCATAATAACATGCTCACTGACAAAAAAGTGAATTCCTATAAGCCACTCGTTATTCCCCGAAGTGCAGGAGCTGGAGGGTTTGACAAAGCCCCGGCAGAATGATGAATGCTCCTGTCAGATTCCTCCTTCTCTTCTTGTGCCAGGAAGAGAAATCCATCCTCTTGAAGGGTTTGCTCCTCTGTGTTTGTGTGTAGTTTAGAGAGAGAACGGTACCCAGCACCGTTAATTATTTAATCTGCACTGCCCCCCTCAGACGTGTCAGGTCTGACTATTGTGCAGGGAAATGGGGCAATAAAATTTCTACCAGCTGGACTTGGAGCTTGAACCTTCTGGAGTTAACAGTGGAGATTCAGCTCCCTCTGTGGTCAAAAGAGGGGGAGACACCTTCCTCCAGGCAATGCTTTTCCCAAGTCGGGTTTTCTCTCCTAGCAGCTGAAGTCTTGCATCTTCAAGACCAGACCACGCAGTGTCCCCCAGTGTTTTGCCGGTGGGAGCACTGGAAGAGACCCTGGGAGCACCGGGAGGGAACTGGGAGCAGGGAGAATACTATGAGAGAACTGGGAAGGATAGTGGAAGCACTGGGAGTGAACAAGAAGGAGCGTTGGGAGGGAATATTAGGAGCACTGGGAAGGGATAGTGCTCCCACATCCTTCCCAGTGCTCTCACCATCCCTCCCGGTGCTTGCTAGTCAGAGGGATACTGGGAGGGAACTGGGAGGGAACTCCTCACCACTCTGCAAAGTGCAGCAGCCCCAGGTGTGAGCAGTCAGGAGGGGGAAGTGCCCCCAGTCCCTCCCCAGTGCCCCCTCCCCCCAAAAATGGGGGGTTACGAGAAGAAAAAGGATTTAAATTTAGGGGGGAACATTTTTCCATAATTGTGTTTGACCTGAGCAGGATCCTCCTTCACCTACAATTTGAAGGGTCTCAACTGAAGGAAAACATCTTTTTCATAGTTTTGGTTGTCTTCCTTGGCAGGCCATCACTGCTTCCCATGATTTTTGTGTTTAAATGGAAGGAGGATACATTTATGGTGCTGTTCCATGGGTGCGAATTGATGGAAAGAGCCCCATTTTCATCAGCTTAAGGTTCAAACTGAGGGCAAACACAGCTGTGCCTGGTTTTAAAGGGTTTCCCTTGAGGGGAACCTCTTTATGTGCCATTATAACAGTCCCATTGATGGGGACTCTCCATTTGAAGGGACTCCCACAGATGAAAAAGATGCCCAAAAGCCCCCAGAATTGTCCTTCTTGAGATAAACTGAGGAGGAAACTGCATTTCACCTCACTTCAGGAGGCTAAATTAAGGAAAAATGCTCTTGATTCACTTTTTATTTGGGATTAAACCTGACTCCTTTCCATGTGCTCGTGAACGGTCACAACACACCCTAAATGCTGTCACTCTCCACCTCGTTCCTTCCCAGGTGTTCGTGAACCATCGCAAAACACCCAAAACTCTGTCACTCTCACCCAGGCTCCTTTCCAGGTGCCTGTGAACCATCGCAACACGCCCCAAACGCTGTGGCAATCAACCTGACTCCTTCCCGTTTGCTCCGGAGCTGTCCCAACACACCCCAAAGGCTGTCACTCTCAACCTTGCTCTTTCTCCAGTGCCACTGAACCGTTCCAACATGCCCTAAATGCCGTGGCTCTCAGCCTCGCTCTTTCCATGGTACTGAGGAGCTGTTGCAAAACGCCCCAAATGCTCTCACTCCCAACTTCGCTCCTTCCATTTGCTCCTGAACCGTCGCAACACGCCCTAAGCGCCGTGGCAATCAACACGACTCTTTCCCAGTGGCTTGGGAGATGTCACAACACGCCCTAAATTCTGTCACTCTCGAACTTGCTCATTCTCCAGTGCTCCTGAACCGTCGCAACAACCACTAAGTGCTGTGGTTCCTAACCTGACTCCTTCCCCGCAGCTCGGGAGCTGTCGCAACGCGCCCTGCACGCTGTCACTCTCCTCCTTGCTCCTTCACCGTTGCCTGAGACATCGTGACACGCCCTAAGCGCTGTGGCTCGCATCCTGACACGTTCCTCAGCGCTGGTGAACCATTGCAAAACGCCCCAAATGCTCTCACTCCCAGCTTCGCTCCTTCAGTTTGCTCCTGAACCGTCGCAACACGCCCTAAATGCTGCGGCTCTCAACCTCGCTCCTTCCCGGCTGCGACTGACCCGTCACAACACGCTGGAAATGCTTTCTCTCTCCACCTGCCTCCTTCCTGCCTGCTCCTGAGCTCTTGCAACACGCCCGAAAATATCATGACTTCCACGCTGGGCAGTCACAGCTTCAGCTCTCAGCCCCGCATTGGGCTGTCCTTTCTCAGCTGCACCCTGTGCCTTGCACTTTCTCTCAGGGTCCCCTCAGTGCCTCTTCATCCCCACTGCCAACGCTGGCCTGGCTGTCCAAAGGAAAAGTCTCGGCAACAGCTCCTGCCACTGATGCTCCCTGCAGTGAGTGGCTTGCCCTCATGACACAGAAAGCTCAAATGGGAAATCCCACTTTTGGCATCGGGCACCTGACTGGGAAGAATGGTCTGTCTGTCTGTCTGCCTTGTCTGTCTGTCTGTCTGTGAAGGATGTGAGTGTCCTCCTGTGGGAGGAATCCCAGGCTGGAGCAGAGCAAGGATTTGTCTCCCGGAGGGAGCAGCAGTGACATGAGGTGACTGTAGTCCCCATCCCTCTGCCACTGTGTGGGGAGGAGGGAGGGAGGGAATGGGGGATGAGGGAAAGGCCAGGAAGAAGAGAACAGTGTGGGGAAGGTGCTTTTTAGGATTTGGTGTACTTCTCATTTTTTGCTTCTCTTTGATAATAAATTAAATTATATTATTTCCCCAGTGCGTATGTGTTATGCCCATGATGGGTGAGAGATCTCTCGCTGCCTTTCTGGAGACCCTGCAGCCTTTCCTGATGTGTTCTCTTGCCTGCCCAGGGTGAGGAGGACAGGGACAGAGGGGTTTTGCTGGCCCCAGGCACCTGGCCAGGCCCAGCCCAGCCCAACAATCCCTGTGAGAATTCACTCCACCATGACCCGGCCCCACGGTGGGTCCGGCTCCGCGGGCAGGCGGCTCCAGTAGTTCAAAGTGTTATCAAGTGATCAGTACTTGATAGGGACCTTCCCATTGTGGTATTCATGCTTGTTCAATCCAGAATTTCATCAGCACCCAGTCCCCAGGTTCTGTGTGATCTATTTGCAAGCCTAGAAGGGCACTTTGGGGAATCATCCTTTTGTGCCTTAACTCTCAGGTATTTAAGCTGCGAGCGTGAAAATCATCTTGCTGTTGGAGCAGTTCCATTTTAAACACCGTTCAAATTGATGGAAATCACAGGACACAACTTCACATCACCCTGTTTGGGCAAATTTCATCGTAGAGGCAAATTCCTCTCCAGGATGGGTGGGACATTGTGGTGCAGTTTTCTTCACCTTTTGTCCTTTCCCGTGCCATCCAGTGAGTTACTCATGCTCACAATTAGTTCAAACATGCCACCCTAAGTTCTACTCACTTCCCCAACTCTCTTCTCCACACACCCTTAGAAAGGTCCTCTATTCATGCAGGCGCCACAAGGCCACACAGAACCCTGTAACATTTAGTCTCAAATGTATTTGAGGACAATTTATTGGTTGTCTCCCTGTGGTGAGGTTCAGGGCTGGGGGCAGTGGGATGATCCTTTTCCTTTGATGATCACAGGAGTAACCAATTGTGTGCCCTTCACCGTCTCAAGCACTGCACATCTCTGCTCACCATCATTTGCCTTTCATGCAGAATAACCTAAATAAAAGGCAACCTAGAAATGCCCTTCCCAGTGCAACATACACAAGGAGAATCTGTGCTGGAAAGAGAATGTTTGCAGTGGACAGTGAGTTCACCCTCTGTACGAACAGGAAAGGCCAGGCCAGCCCTGACATGAGATGAGTTACATGCACTGCCTGCTCCCTTCCCAGGCAGTATTTCACTGTTGAGCTTCACAGACCTATGTTCCAGCACTCCCAGTGGGCACCTGGAAAGAGAATAGCGGCACATCTACCGCCTGCTACCACCCCTGCCAGGCAATATTGAACCGTTCAGCCTCACAGACACGTGTGCCAGCACTCCTAGTAGGGTCAGCAGAGCCGTTCCCAGCCTGGCTCCCTCTGGGGCGCCCGTGAGCCATCACAACACGCCCTAAACGCTGTGGCTCTCAGCCTGACACATTCCCGTTTGCTCGTGAACCGTCACAACTTGCCCTAAACGCTGTTGCTCTCCACCTTGCACGTTCTTGTGCGCTCGTGAACCGTCGTAACACGCCCCAAACGCTGTGGCTCTCAACCTGATTCCTTCTGGCTGATCGGGAATGGTCAGAACACGCCCTGCATGCTCTCCACCTTGCTCCTTCTCCCATTGCTGATGAGACATCGTGACATGCCCCAAATGCTGTGGCTCTCAGCCTCGCTCCCTCCCGGCTGCGAGTGACCCGTCGGAACGTGCTGTAAATGCTTTCTCTCTGCACCTGGCTCATTCCTGGGTGCGACTGACCTGTCACAACACGCCCCAAACGCTGTGGCTCGATACCTGATTCCTTCCCAGTGGCTCGGGAGCCTTCGCCACACGTCGTAAACGGTGTCGCTCTCAAACTCGCTCTTTCTCCAGTGCTGGTGAATCATTGGCACACCCACTAAGTTCTGTGGTTCCTAACCTGACTCCTTCCCCGCAGCTCAGGAGCCGTCGCAACGCGCCCTGCACGCTGTCACTCTCCTCCTTGCTCCTTCACCATTGCCTATGAGACATCGTGACACGCCCTAAGCGCTGTGGCTCGCATCCTGACACGTTCCTCAGCGCTAGTGAACCATTGCAAAACGCCCCAAATGCTCTCACTCCCAGCTTCGCTCCTTCCGTTTGCTCCTGAACCGTCGCAACACGCCCTAAATGCTGCGGCTCTCAACCTCGCTCCTTCCCGGCTGCGACTGACCCGTCACAACACGCTGGAAATGCTTTCTCTCTCCACCTGCCTCCTTCCTGCCTGCTCCTGAGCTCTTGCAACACGCCCGAAAATATCATGACTTCCACGCTGGGCAGTCACAGCTTCAGCTCTCAGCCCCGCATTGGGCTGTCCTTTCTCAGCTGCACCCTGTGCCTTGCACTTTCTCTCAGGGTCCCCTCAGTGCCTCTTCATCCCCACTGCCAACGCTGGCCTGGCTGTCCAAAGGAAAAGTCTCGGCAATACCTCCTGCCACCGATTCTCCCTGCAGTGAGTGGCTTGCCCTCATGACACAGCAAGCTCAAATGGGAAATCCCAATCTCCCTGGGCTCCTGGAAATCATCACAAACTGGCCTGAAGGTGAGACTTTTGGACTGTCTTTGGAAGAAGAACAGTTGACACATGCTGAGGAGGAATCCCACTCTTGACATTGGGCACCTGACTGGGAAGAATGGTCTGTCTGTCTGTCTGCCTTCTCTGTCTGTCTGTCTGTGAAGGTTGTGAGTGTCCTCCTGCGGGAGGAATCCCAGGCTGGAGCAGGACAAGGATTTGTCTCCCGGAGGGAGCAGCAGTGACATGATGTGACTGTAGCCAAACATCCCTCTGCCACTGTGTGGGGAGGAGGAAGGGAGGGAATGGGGGATGAGGGAAAGGCCAGGAAGAAGAGAACAGTGTGGGGAAGATGCATTTTTAGGATTTGGTGTACTTCTCAAATTAAATTAATTTCCCCACTCCGTATGTGTTATGCCCATGATGGGTGAGAGATCTCTCGCTGCCTTTCTGGAGACCCTGCAGCCTTTCCTGATGTGTTCTCTTGCCTGCCCAGGGTGAGGAGGACAGGGACAGAGCGGTTTTACTGGCACCAGGCACCTGGCCAGGCCCAGCCCAACAATCCCTGTGAGAATTCACTCCACCATGACCCGGCCCCATGGTGGGTCCGGCTCCAGAGGCAGGCGGCTCCAGTAGTTCACAATGGACAAAATGGGAGCGAGTGAGAGGAGGCAGCTGGTGCCAGTGAGGGAAATGTCTTTGCCGGCAGGGAGAGGAGGAGGGAGAAAGGGAAGGGGAGAGAAACAGGGACAAGGCTGGAGCGCTGGAAGGTGCCCGGGATGGCCATGGGGCGGGCGGGCATTTTGCTTTCCACAGCTGTGGGAGGAAACAAAGAACTGTCCAATCCCTCCAGGAAAAGAGTGGAGAAATAGCAGGTGGTGGATATGGCCCACAATTGGGATTGATTTCATCTGCCTGAACTGCAAAGGCCGACAGAGTCCGAGCGGAGCCGGACGCTGCCACCGCCAGCGTTGCGATGTGTCTGGCCCTGCCCCTGCCCTGGCTGCAGCCCGCCTGTGGAGAGCCCCAGAGGCCGCTTCCCGGGGGCTCCGCTCCTTCAGCAGCTCCTCCGACCTGGGGCCCTTTTTCATAGCGCGGCTTTTTCGGAGAGCCTCTCCCTCTCCCTCTCCTCTCCCATTTTATGCCTCTCCCTCTTTTTTACTCTCTAACCTGCGTTTTCTCTCCTTTTTACGCCCAGCCCTCCTTTTTCCCTCCTTTTTACGCCCCGCCCTCTGTTTTCCCTCCTTTTTATGCCCCGCCCTCTTTTTTCCCCACCATTTTACGCTCCGCCCTCCTTTTTACTCTCTAATCTGCGTTTTCTCTCCTTTTTACGCTCCGCCCTCCTTTTTCCCTCCTTTTTATGCCCCGCCCTCTGTTTTCCCGCCTTTTTACACTCCGCCCTCCTTTTTACTCTCTAACCTGTTTTCTCTCCTTTTTACGCTCCGCCCTCCTCTTTACGCTCCCCCTTTTTTCCTCCTTTTTTACTCCCCACCCTCATTTTTACTCTCCTTTTTAAACACCTTTTTATTCTTCTCTCGTTTTGACTCTCCAGTTTACTCTTCTCTCTCCTCCCTATTTACTTTTCACTGTCGTTTTTTCTCTCCTTTTCTCTCTTCTTTTATTTCTATTTTCCTCCCCGCCTCCACCGGCCCCTCAGCGCCTCACGGCCGGTGGGCGGAGCCCGCCCCTCACGGCTGTCCCGCCCCGCTCGCTGATTGGCCAAGGCGGCCAAAGCCGCTCCGCCCCTCCCCAGCCCGGCTCTCAAGTGCAGCGCCCGGGCCGCGCTCGCTGTGTCCGTGCGGCCGGAGCGGAGCGGAGCGGAGCGGAGCGGAGCGGAGCGGAGCGGAGCGGAGCGGTGCGGTGCGGTGCGGTGCGGTGCGGTGGTGGCGGGACCCGCCTTGGCGTCAGAGCGGAGCGGCGAGCGCGGCCGGAGCCCGGCCAGGTGGCGGTGACGGAGCTCGGAGGCGGCTCCAGCACAGGTACGACCGGCGCTCGGTTGTGCCCCAGCTCTGGGCTCGCTGCGGGCGGAGGGGGCCGCGGTGAGGGGGGAAGGGGGGGTGTCTGGCGAGTTCCTTGTGCCGGGTTTCGCCGTGTCCCCCCTGGCCTGAGATGGCGGAGGGAGCGGCTGCCCTCGGTCTCCTCCTTGCCGGGGATCCCTGGCGAGGAGCCGGCGCCCCAGCCGCGATGGCTCATCCCGCTTGCTCCGCGTGTCGGACGGAGGTGGCCGCTCCGTGCCCGGCAGAGTTGCCGGCCGTGCGGTGCCGGGCTGGGCGCCGCTGCTCAGGCGGGAGGTGTCCCTGCCCGGCTGAGGGCTGGGACGGGATGAACTTGAAGGTGTCTCAGAGTCCCGAGCACTGCACGGGCCGAGTGGAGGCAGAAGGCGCCGCATCCTGCCTGCTTCGGGCTGGGGGCTTCTTGGCGCTGCCTTCTCTGCGAGGAGCCGCTCCCTGTTCGCGGGCAGGGAGCCGAAGCGGCTGTGCCGGCGCTCGGTGTCCCCGGGCTCCAAGCCGCCGGGGCAGGGGGTGCGGGGCACGATCCTGAGCAGCCCGGGGCTGCTGGTTCTTCCCCCTGGGGAGGCGGGCTCCGAGCCGCAGCTGCCCTGTGCCGGCAATTCGGCAGCTCCGCGGCGTTGTCCCCGCCTGTCCCCGCCCGGAGCTGGGCTGGGGCGGCTGCAGAGCCAGAGCGGCCGGGGCCGTGGGGAGCGGAGAACTCCTGGAGGCTGCGCTTGTCTCCGCAGGTGCTGCAGCAGCGTCCGGGGAGTGGAGACGGCGCGGGACTGAGCTGGCAGCGTCCTCTTGAGCCTCGGTGTCCCGCAGGTCCGGGAGCGGCAGTGACCTCTCATCATGTCCCTTTCCGCTCCCCGTGGGTGTAAAGCTGTTGCCGAGGCCGATCTCCGAAGGGCGATTTTGGCACCCGTGAAGGCTCGGGATCAAGGTGCTGCATGTTCCAGGCAGAGAGATGCCGGCTGCGAGCTGGAGGAGTGTGAGTTCTGTTCCATTCATGGGATTGTGAAGGAGCTGCTGCACCTCCAGGAGGGGCCAGCAGCCGGGGTTGCACACTTGCCTGGGGCGCAAGAAGCCGCTTGTCCTACGCCGGAGGATGCCACTTGGGAGCGTGCAGTGAGTGAAGATGCGGAGAATGGATTCTGCAGTAACGATGGGAGTGTGAGGGAGCCCCTGGGTTCCCAGGGCACATCAGCAGCTGGCAATGTCCACAAAAGAATCCTCAGAAGATTGCTGGGTGTGTGCAGGGCCTCTAGGGAGGGGACAGTGTCACCTCCCCAGGACAGAGCTGGCAGGTGTGTGGCTGTTTCCCCATTTCTGGACGAGGCCTCGTGCTCTGCTCGGCCCCATCAGTGGCTGGAAAGAACAGCCCCAGCTGCCCCCAAGCCCGTGCAGGTCTCCTGCTGCAGCCTGTCCCCAGCCCTGTGTCCCTGGCTGTCCCCAGCCCTGTGTCCCTGGCTGTCCCCAGCCCTGTGTCCCTGGCTGTGTGCAGGCTCTTGGCTCTCTCACTGCCAGCTGAGTGAGGGGCAGACTGGCTGAGGGGGTCCCTCCTGTGCTCCCAAGGTATTGGGTGAACAGATTCGAAGGCTGGCTCTGTTTCTCTTTTCTGATCCAGGCAAGCGGTTCAGGCGTCGTGCTGTGGCCATTTTGGTGTGTTCTGCGGTGCTGACTGCTGTGCCATTCCTGGCTGTGCTGTCAGGTAAGGGAGGGGCAGCAGCCTGGGCCCAGCCCCTCGGGGCATGAGGGGTCCCTGTTCTCTGCAGTGGGGAATCCTCACAGCTTCTCCTCTTCCCCCTCCAGCACGACAGGCTCCAGTTCCACCTGTGCCTGTGCAGGGCTGTCCCTGTGGCTGGGTTGGCTACTGCGGGACCTGCTACTACTTCTCAAGGGACCACGGCACCTGGGAGCAGGGTCAGGAGCGGTGCTCCGAGCTGGGGGCCTCCCTGGCCATTCTCAAGCATGAGGAAATGGTGAGTGAGGGGCTGCGGGTGCTGTGGGGTGGCTGAGGGGAGCCTGGGCGTGCTCCCGGGCCGGGCTGGGTGCTCGTAGGGCAGGGGCTGCAGCTCTGTGCCAGGGCCCTGCAGGGAAGGAGCCCCACGGTGCAGGGGTCCCCCCGAGGGGCCGGATCAGCTCCCACTCCTCTCTCCGTGGCAGCATTGGTTCTTCCGGCTCCGCGGGAACACCGATTACTGGCTGGGGCTGCGCAGACGGGGCGAGCACCTGCAGTGGGTGGACGGCAGCAACTTCAGCTCCTGGTGAGTGCTGGGGAGCCGGGCAGGGCATGGGGGAGGACAGGGGCACAGAGTGTTCCCCTGGGAGCCAGCGCCGTCTCTGCTCCTCCTTGCAGGGTTCCTGTCCTCGGCAATTCAGAGTGCGTGTACCTGGCCGACGATAAATTCAGGAGTGCGGACTGCTCCAACGAGCAGCCGTATCTCTGCAGCATGGCCCAAACAACTCCCCTGTGACAGAGGGTGGAGAAAGGACCTTCTCCATGCTGGGCAGTCACAGCTTCAGCTCTCAGCCCTGTCCTTTCTCAGCTGCACCCTGTGCCTTGCACTTTCTCTCAGGGTCCCCTCAGTGCCTCTTCATCCCCACTGCCAACGCTGGCCTGGCTGTGCAAAGGAAAAGGCTCGGCAATACCTCCTGCCACCGATGCTCCCTGCAGTGAGTGGCTTGCCCTCATGACACAGCAAGCTCAAATGGGAAATCCCACTTTTGGCATCGGGCACCTGACTGGGAAGAATGGTCTGTCTGTCTGTCTGCCTTCTCTGTCTGTCTGTCTGTGAAGGTTGTGAGTGTCCTCCTGCGGGAGGAATCCCAGGCTGGAGCAGGGCAAGGATTTGTCTCCCGGAGGGAGCAGCAGTGACATGAGGTGACTGTAGCCAAACATCCCTCTGCCACTGTGGGGGGAGGAGGGCGGGAGGGAATGGGGGATGAGGGAAAGCCCAGGAAGAAGAGAACAGTATGGGGAAGGTGCATTTTTAGGATTTGTTGTACTTCTCATTTTTTTATTTCTGCTCTGTTTAATAATAAGTTATATTATTAATTATATTATAAATTAAGTAATTTATAATATAAAATATTATTATATTACTCAAAATATAATTGTTATAATAAATAAAATATAAATTATATTATTAATTCTCCAGTCTGAGTCTGTTACGCCTATAATGGGTGAGAGATCTCTCACTGCCTTTCTGGAGACCCTGCAGCCTTTCCTGATGTGTTCTCTTGCCTGCCCAGGGTGAGGAGGACAGGGACAGAGCGGTTTTGCTGGCACCAGGCACCTGGCCAGGCCCAGCCCAACAATCCCTGTGAGAATTCACTCCCCCATGACCCGGCCCCACGGCGGGTCCGGATCCACAGCCAGGCGGTTCAAAATGGGCAAAACGGGAGCGAGTGAGAGGAGGCAGCTGGTGCCAGTGTGGGAAATGTTTTTGCCGGCAGGGAGAGGAGGAGGGAGAAAGGGAAGGGGGGAGAAACAGGGACAAGGCTGGAGCGCTGGAAGGTGCCCGGGATGGCCATGGGGCGGGCAGGAATTTTGCTTTCCAGAGCTGTGGCAAGAAACAAAGAACTGTCCAGTCCATCCAGGAAAAGAGGGGAGAAATAGCAGGTGGTGGATATGGCCCACAATTGGGATTGATTTTATCTGCCTGAACTGCAAAGGCCGACAGAGTCCGAGCGGAGCCGGACGCTGCCACCGCCAGCGTTGCGATGTGTCTGGCCCTGCCCCTGCCCTGGCTGCAGCCCGCCTGTGGAGACCCCCAGAAGCCGCTTCCCGGGGGCTCCACTCCTTCAGCAGCTCCTCCGGCCTGGGGCCCTTTTTCATAGCGCGGCTTTTTCGGGACAGTAGCGGGCGCCTCTCATCGCCTCCCCTCCCCCTTCTCCTCTCCTCCCCTTTCAGCTCTCCTTGCCCCATCCTTTCTCCTCCCCTTCTTCTGCTGCTCCCGTTACTTCACTATACGTTTTTTTCTCCTTTCCTCCGGTTTTCCCTATCGCTCCCCTGGCCCCAATGCGTTCCCCTCCCCTCCTGTTTGTGGCCCGACACGCTGCGGTCCCCCCCCACTCGCTGATTGGTCAGAACGGCCGCGACGTCACCTGCGAGCCCGGTATTTAACTCAGTGACTTGAATGAGTTAGACCTGGTGGGTGTGGGTACACGGGGATTACGGGTTGGTACGCCGGTCTCATAGCGGGGGAGAACAGAGCGGCGAGCGCGGCCGGAGCCCGGCCAGGTGGCGGTGACGGAGCTCGGAGGCGGCTCCAGCACAGGTACGACCCGCGCTTGGTTGTGCCCCAGCTCTGGGCTCGCTGCGGGCGGAGGGGGCCGCGGTGAGGGGGGAAGGCGGGGGGTCTGGCGAGTTCCTTGTGCCGGGTTTCGCCGTGTCCCCCCTGGCCTGAGATGGCGGAGGGAGCTTCTGCCCTCGGTCTCCTCCTTGCCGGGGATCTCTGGTGCCGTGGCGTCGGATGGGGCCAGAGCGCCGCGACTTCCCTGAAGAAGTGGACAAAAAAAGGACACCGACGGACCGCGTCTGTGCAACTCCAATTCTACCGCGTTCCACTCCCTGTGTCTGTGTCGCCCTCCTGCCTCCCTCCTCTCCCTGTGTGTCTCTCCCTCCTGCCTCCCTCCTCTCCCTGTGTCTCGCCCTCCTGCCTCCCTCCTCTCCCTGTGTCCCTCTCCCTCCTGTCGCCCTCGCCGCCCTGTGTGCCTCTCCCTCGCCGCCCTGTGTGCCCCTCCCTCGCCGCCCTGTGTGCCCCTCCCTCGCCGCCCTGTGTGCCCCTCCCTCGCCGCCCTGTGTGCCCCTCCCTCGCCGCCCTGTGTGCCTCTCCCTCGCCGCCCTGTGTGCCCCGCCCTCCTCTCCCTGTGTCCGTCTCCCTCCTGCCGCCCTCCTCGCCCTGTGTCCGTCTCCCTCCTGCCGCCCTCCTCGCCCTGTGTCCGTCTCCCTCCTGCCGCCCTCCTCGCCCTGTGTCCGTCTCCCTCCTGCCGCCCTCCTCGCCCTGTGTCCGTCTCCCTCCTGCCGCCCTCCTCTCCCTGTGTCCGTCTCCCCCTCCTGCCGCCCTCCTCTCCCCGTGTGTCTCTCCCTCCTGCCGCCCTCCTCTCCCCGTGTGTCCCTCTCCCTCCTGCCGCCCTCCTCTCCCTGTGTGTCTCGCCCTCCTCTCCCTGTGAGTCTCTCCCTCCTGCCGCCCTCGTCTCCCTGTGTCTCTCCCTCCTGCCTCCCTCCTCTCCCTGTTTGTCTCTCCCTCCTGTCGCCCTCCTCTCCCTGTGTCCCTCTCCCTCCTGTCGCCCTCCTCTCCCTGTGTCCCTCTCCCTCCTGTCGCCCTCCTCTCCCTGTGTCCCTCTCCCTCCTGTCGCCCTCCTCTCCCTGTGTCCCTCTCCCTCCTGTCGCCCTCCTCTCCCTGTGTCCCTCTCCCTCCTGTCGCCCTCCTCTCCCTGTGTCCCTCTCCCTCCTGTCGCCCTCCTCTCCCTGTGTCCCTCTCCCTCCTGTCGCCCTCCTCTCCCTGTGTCCCTCTCCCTCCTGTCGCCCTCCTCTCCCTGTGTCCCTCTCCCTGCTGTCGCCCTCCTCTCCCGGTGTGTCTCTCCCTCCTCTCCCGGTGTGTCTCTCCCTCCTCTCCCGGTGTGTCTCTCCCTCCTCTCCCGGTGTGTCTCTCCCTCCTCTCCCTCTGTGTCTCTCCCTCCTCTCCCTCTGTGTCTCTCCCTCCTCTCCCTCTGTGTCTCTCCCTCCTCTCCCTCTGTGTCTCTCCCTCCTCTCCCTCTGTGTCTCTCCCTCCTCTCCCTCTGTGTCTCTCCCTCCTCTCCCTCTGTGTCTCTCCCTCCTCTCCCTCTGTGTCTCTCCCTCCTCTCCCTCTGTGTCTCTCCCTCCTCTCCCTCTGTGTCTCTCCCTCCTGCTTCCCTCCTCTCCCTGTGAGTCTCTCCCTCCTGCCTCCCTCCTCTCCCTGTGAGTCTCTCCCTCCTGCCTCCCTCCTCTCCCTGTGTGTCTCTCCCTCCTGCCTCCCTCCTCTCCCTGTGTGTCTCTCCCTCCTCTCCCTGTGTGTCTCTCCCTCCTGCCGCCCTCCTCTCCCTGTGTCTCTCCCTCCTGCCGCCCTCCTCTCCCTGTGTGTCTCGCCCTCCTCCCCCTGTGTGTCTCTCTCTCCTGTCGCCTGGAAGCAGCCCAGGAAAGGGCTGGGCCGAAGCACCCAGGCGACTTTAGGCAGGCAAGTGGTTCCAGCTCGGTTCTTCCAGCCCAGCTCTTCCAGCTCAGTTCAACGGCGGCGGGCAGGCGAAACAGGAAGGAGGGATGAGAAATTTGGTCTAGCGTTCCGCCACTCACTATCCTTTATTCAGGCAGAGCTTTGGCAAAGGGGGCCAGCAACAGCTAATCTCCGGAACAGGAGAAAACCCGGGATATTTATAGGGGAGGAGAGGGGCGGGGGGGGGAGTCCGAGTTACATGTATCGGGGTGGGATGGCAGGGGGAACACCAATGGGGCACAACAGTTTAACATAACTAACTCAAAGAGCCCTGGGAGCGATACATCTCTGACTGCAAGGTGTCTTGTCTCCAGGGGAGAGCCAGGATCAGGGAGCCAGCGGGTTCCCTGGCCCCCACAACTCCCCTTTCTTATTAAAAGGGCATCTCCCAGAAATTTGGCTAATAACTTGACACATGAAAACATACAGAGGAAAATAATACTCAAGAAAACTTAAAAACATTTTTGAGGAGGGAGGCAACCTATCCTTTGAGTCCCTAGCTCCCAAAAAGTTCCTCAAGCCACTGGGGCTTCTTTTCAGTCTGGAGTTCCTGGACCGCGTGTTGGGGTCTCTGGATGCGGGCGTGGATGCCTTCACTGGGGCTGGAGAGGTCAAAGCAGCACAGTCCATTAATTTCCTCGCATCTGTGTCCATGGGCCAGGAGCAAAAGGTCTAGAGGGGTGGTGGTGCTGCCCATGGACAAGCACATGTGGTCTTGTTGGAGTGTCTTTGCGAGGGTGAGCCACACGTTCTCCTGGGGCTGTGCTACCAGCCAGGCATCCACAGCCGATGTTTTCAGGAGCATCCAGATAATCAGGGACATCAGGAACTCAAGGATGGTTTTGCTCTCCATATTCTATAACAGGACATAAAAGATTAGCTCTGATTTTTTTTGGGGGGGGGGTATTTTCTTTTTTCCCTTTCTCTCCAGTCTCCCCCTCTTTAAAAAAAAACAATTATAAGCAAGGTTATTCTGTGTGTTGGGGACACATGACCCGACACCAGCAGCAGCACAGAGGTGCATTTTGGTGCAAATTGGCAATTTGGGCTAGGCAGCGAGGGCAAGAAGGGGAAGGGGGTGAGGGAAAAGGGAAAGGGAGGGAGTTAAGAAGACTTGTGTACTGTCACGGTGTCAGGCATGACGTTGGCAGTCGTCTCGTTGCAGCTCTGGTAGCAGGACGGTTTGGCCTCTGTCTGGTTGTTGGTCTGGTGGCAGGTCGGTTCTGTGGACTCCGAGGACGTCTCCGCTTCCAGGCTGCAGTGGGCTGCTGTTTTTCTGGACCTGTGTGGGTCTCAGGAGACCTTGAAAGTTCTGAGTCTGGTGCAGGGTTTGTAGGGCCTAAATAAGGTTTTACATTTTTCCCTGGGAGCCACTTAGGTCCTGATGGTGTGGACACACACGCATACCCTCTCCCCCAGGTAATCAGTGGGAAGGGTCCTGATGTCTGTTGTGATTCAGGATCCTTGATCAGCACCGGCGGCTTCTCCGTGAGTTTGGCATGGGTTGAATTAGAGAAGTGCCGTATTACAGGGGGGTCAGGCTCTGTAGGTGAGCAATTTAGAAAGTTCATGACATATAGAGCCTTACAGAGCCTCTCAATGGGGGGAATGATCTCTGTTCCTCCCTGCTGGTGATCAAGGACTCTTTTCAGGTTTTGGTGGGTCCTCTCCACTACTGATTGCCCTGTAGAGGAATGAGGAATGCCCGTGGTGTGTTTCACCCCCCACTCATTGAAAAAGTCTCTTAATCTGTGAGAGGTGTAAGTGGGTCCATTGTCTGTTTTAATTTGTTCTGGGACTCCCAGAGTAGCAAAAGCAAGGAGAAAATGTTGGATGGTGTGCTTGGCATTTTCTCCTGCATGGGCTGAGGTAAACACTGCACCAGAGAAGGTGTCTACGGAGACATGTACGTATTTGACTCTCCTGAAGGATGGGACGTGAGTGACATCGGTTTGCCATATCTGGCAGCTGTTAAGTCCTCGGGGGTTAACCCTGGAGTTAACAACAGGTATTTGGAACGATTGGCAATTAGGACAGGTGGCAACTATTGCTCTAGCCTGGTCTCTGGGTAGTCTGAACATTCTCATCAGTGCAGGCACGTTTTGGTGGAAGAACTGGTGGGACAATTTCGCTTGTGTGAAAATGTCAGGGACATTGGCTGCTCCAGCAGGCATGGCTAAGGCATCTGCCCTCCTGTTTCCTTCGGCAATGGCACCTGGGAGGTCAGTATGTGCCCTCACATGCATGACATAGTAAGGTTGCTTTCTGTGGGAGATATGTTAATTCAGAAAGCAATTGGTATAAATTTGGGTTAGAGACCTCTTTCAGAAATGCATGTTCTGCTCTCATAGCTATTCCAGCCACATAAGCCGAATCGGTCACCAGATTGAAAGGTCCTTGGAATTTCTCAAAAGCTCTGATGACGGCTGCTAATTCAGCAATTTGTGGTGATCCCTCGACCACTTGGACATCAGACTCCCATTTCTGTGTCCTGGGGTCCTTCCAAGTCATGACTGACTTGTGGGATTTCCCCGAGCCATCTGTGAAAACCGTCAGGGCCTGGAGCGGTGTTTTGCTCTGTAATGATTTGGGGACCAAATTAAATGTGGTTTTGAAAAGTCTGTGGCCAGGTGGGTGTATAGAAATTTGGCCTGAATAGCTATTGAGAGCGAACTGAAGGCTCTCATTGGTTTGGAGCAAAGGCTCCAAACTTCCAGTTGCCAATGGGAGGAAGATGCATGTGAACTCACAGGCTGCAAGAGTGCGGAGACGGACTCTAGCTCTTTTAATGAGTTCAGCCATGATTTCTTGTGGAGTGGTGATAGTCTTAGTGGGCTGGTTATGTGTAAAGATCCACTCGATGATAAGGAGTGGATCCTTCAATGCAGTGTCCCATTGAAAGATGAGTGCGTGTAAGCGTGGGGCCTTACCCAGGATAACCAGCTGGAAGGGCAGGCTGGGCTCATACCGGTGGGCTTGCCGTGAAGACAGGGCCTCCTGGACCTTGGTGATGGATTCCTGGGCCTCCAGCGTGAGGGAGCGTGGTGAATCGAGGGCCTCACTGCCACGGAGCAGGTTGAAGAGGGGTGCAAGGACTTCTGTTGTTACCCCAAGCAGAGGGCGTATCCAGTTGATGGACCCACAGAGCTGATGCAAGTCCCGCAGGGTCCTGGGGTCATCTTTGATGCTCAGCTGCTGGGGCACGATGGTCCGCTCACGGATCTGGAGTCCTAGGTAGGTCCAAGGGCAGGTGTGCTGGATCTTGTCCTCACGTATCTCAAATCCAGCGTCCTCGATTGTCTGGATGGTTTTTTGTAAAGTCCGGTGCAGATAGTCATCGTCAGCAGCACAAACCAGGATGTCATCCATGTAGTGGAGGATGATGGCATCTGGGAACAGGGTCCTCACAGGTGACAGGATGCGGGCCACGTACCATTGGCAGATGGTAGGAGAATTTTTCATCCCTTGGGGAAGGACTAGCCAATGGTATCTTTTTAAAGGTGCTTGTTTGTTTGGAGAGGGAACCGAGAATGCAAATCTGGGGGCATCCCGAGGATGGAGGTGTATGTTGAAAAAACAGTCCTTGATGTCAATGATGGCCAGCTTCCAATCTCGGGGGAGCATAGGAGGGGAGGGCATGCCAGGCTGAAGGGATCCCATGTTTTCAATGACATCATTGATCTTCTGGAGGTCATGAAGGAGTCTCCACCTGTCCTTGCCTGGTTTGCGCAGGACAAAGACAGGGGAGTTCCAAGGGCTGTTGGTCTCAGTGATGTGGCCCTTGGCAAGCTGCTCCTCCACGAGGGCTTCCAGTGCGCGGTTTGGTCTCAGATAGGGGCCACTGATCAACCCACACTGGATGGTGCTGTTTCCAGGTGAGTTGGGGGATGGTAGGCGTGGCGCGCTTCTCAGTGACCCCCACTAAAAATCCCTGCTGGGAATCCTCAGAGAAGCTCCCCATTGGGACAAGAGATCCCGTCCCCAGAGGGTGATTGGTGCTCTCACCACAAATGGCCTGATGGTTGCCATTTGTCCCTCAGGTCCTTCAGTGACAATATTACGCTTGCTCCTCATGGAAGCTCTCATCCCTCCAATTCCTGAAATCATGCCTGCCACAGGTTGTAATTCCCAATTGTCTGGCCACTCGGAGCAGGCGATGATGGTAACATCTGCTCCAGTGTCTAGCATTCCTGGGCGCTGAATCCTTTCCCCATAACAAAACAGGCTACAGTCCACGATGGGTTTGCTGGAGCCCACAACCTGAGTCCACATAGCACTGGGGTTGAGGGGAACATGATCTGGGCAGTCACTAGAAAGCAAAAAGGCCTGTGCCACGGGAGTCTGTTCCTTTAAATAATAAGGAGGGTCTATGCAGGTCAGGAAGATGGAAATTTCATCTCCAGGGTATATAGTCTGAACCTCAGGAACCGTATGAATTTGTCCTGAAGAGTTGGTTGGATCCCCAAGCATTAAGATGTTGGAGGGACTGCCTGGTGGTCTGTTGCTGCTGAAGATGAATAGATCACACGGTCACGAGTCGAGGTGTGATGAAAGAAGAGCAGAGTTTATTTTTCCTCCCAGGATTTATAGGCTTCTGACCACAGCCAGGGATGGGATGGTCAGGATAACACTTTCTCACTGCACTGGCTATGACAGATGCCCCTCACAAGACGTGTAACAGAAAGAATGTACACATATCTATGTTTACAGTTACTGTCCTGGGAAAGTCCTTGGAAAACTATGTTAGCAAGCTCAGAAGCTGAGTTTTCAGGGCGACAGTGGTCCACGTTTCCCTGTGGGGATTGTGTAAATACAGTCACCCTTCATATGTAAAGAGAATCTAGTTACCAATTGGCGCTGGGTTCCCATCTGAAGCGCTCCACCTGCTGGGTTTGATATCGGGGTCCCCGTGGAGGCAGGATGGTTGGTTTGGCAGGAGGGGTGGAGCGGTGCGGCATTTGGTTTGATGTCGGAGCGCGGGGCTGTTCCGCGCTCTGCTTGAAGTTTCCTGAACGCCAGTTCTGTCTGGGGAACTGTTGGTGGGCTGGCGGTTGTATAGAATGTCTCTCTGGACAGTCTTTGAAAAAATGTCCAGGCTGGCCACAATTAAAACAACAATTTGTGTTGGGGTCTGCAGCATGAGCTCCAGATATCCCCTCTGCCACTCCCTTAGCCACTGCAAGTGTCACTGTATTCTCACTTGAGGCAGAGGAGTGTTTGGTGCAGGCTTCGACCGTCTGATCTATGGTTGGTTCGGGGTCCAGAGGGAGGGCTCGCAAAACTGCTTTGCACTCTGTATTAGCATTGGCCATTGCTATTTTTACTAATAATTCCTTTTGCACCTGAGGGCTCTCTGCTTTTCAATGGCCACTTTTAACTTATCAATATACTTAATAAAAGACTCAATATTGCTTAATATTGGTGAAGCACTGCGTTGGCACTTTATCATCAGGGGTGGTAAAAAGAGTCTTGGCAGCATCAGCTATATCCTATAAAGCTGCTTCAGGCAGAGCCCAGGCCTGATCTCGGGGCTTTTGAAAATCTCCTTCTCCTGTTAATTGTTCTGAAGTAAAATTAGGTCTGTTGGCATCTTTAGCATAAACATCTTCCAGTTGTTTTAAATGTTTCTCCCACTGCCTCTCCCACAACATGTATTCTGCTGGGGAGAGGAGGCAGTTCATAATATTTTTGATGTCATGCGGGACCATTACATGGGCAGAGAAGGAGGCTTCCAGCAAGTGTTTAAAAAAATGTGAACCCCTGCCATGTTCCTCGGCAGCTTTGCAAAGTTACTGCAGTTCCCTATAGTGGAGGGATTCCCATGCAGCAACCTGTGCCCCTGTCCTGTCTCTCCTCATTATTACAGGAAAGGCAAGTATTTTCTGGGACAGAGCTGAATTCCCCGCCCGTGTGGCTTCCCTCTGCACTTCAGCCCAGTGATCTTCATACTCAGAATCTGAATAAGAAGATTCACTGCTCTCATCTCCTAGTGGAGATGTGGGGCGCTTGGTGGCAGCGCGGGGCCGGCTCGTGTACCTCGAGTTGGCCCTTTTGTGGCCAGGTGGGAAGGCCAGGGTGGCCCCGCTCCGGGCGGAGCCGTCCCGACCTCCGGGGCACTGGGACCCTGGAGCGGGCGCGCCGCTGGGGACGGGGCCCGGGCACAAAGGGACAGGAGCGGGGCCCGCGACGGGGAGAGGTTTCCCGATGGATGGGGGAGGGCCCGACGCGGTTACACCCAACGACGCAGTGGGGGGGGAGGAGGAGCAGGACGCGGCAGGAAGAGAAGGGGTGAAGGCGGGAAAGTGGCCATTTTGGGCATCGAGGGCGGGAAAACCGGGGTGTGAATGGGACCAAATGGCGCGGCTGGCCACGCTGCCGGCACCATCTGTGCTAACGCTAGGAACTGGGGGGGACACAACCGGGTGTGAGGGCATAGGGGAGAGGGTAGGGGAAAGACCCAGAGCGGCATGGCCATTGCCACCCTGGTGCGGGTAGAGAGACAGTGGGGGGGTGTCAGGGAGACGGCAGCAGCCCTGTGCCCGGGGGCAATGTCCACCCGCCGACTGGCTCTCAGATAGGGAAGAGGGTTTAGGGACACTTGGAGAGGTTGACTGGGATGGGGGGTTCAACTGGGGACCTGAAACTCCCTCTTCTTTTTTCCCCTCTTTTTCCAAGGAAAAAATAATATTTTGAAAGACAGGAAAAAAATTTGCAACAGAAAAATCGCCCTTTGCTTGAACGGTATATAACTTTCTCCCCACATTATCCCAAAAAATTCCCGATTTAGCAGAATCCACATTAATCTTAAATGTTTAAAAACCCAATGAATAAATCTCTTTAAATCCCCTTTAGAAAACTTAAAATTTCCCGCTTTTAGGGTACTCACAACTTGGATGTAAAAGTCCCTCTCAGCTGGGGTCAGCCTCAACGTCAAGGACTGATTTCCCATCTTTACTCATTCCCCGCCCAGCAGTAAAACAGCAAAGAAAAAGAAAAAAGCCCGAAAAACCCTTCACGGGATCGACTTACAATTTCTCTTCGGCACATGCCGGCAGGCAAACAAAAAGCTGCTGGGTGGGTGGTCACCTGGTCGGCCGGTCCTCAGGGGCTCTTCTTCCTTGCCCCAGATGGTAGTCGAGGGTCCCGGTCGAAGCCTCGTGGATAGCCTCTTGCTAAAACACAAGGAGGCTTCCTCGAGGGGCGGCAGCTCGAAACAGCGACTCGCTCCGCAGTTAAAACTGCAGGTGGGAGCTTTCTTCAGGGCTGCTTTGTTGGAATGCCCCGCGGTCGGCGCCGGTTGCCGCGCCGATGGAGGGGGCTGGAGCACCGTGACTTCCTCGGAGAAGCAGCCCTGAAAAGGGCTGGCCAGAAGCGCAGATGCGTCTTCAGCTTGGCGAGTGATTTCAACCCAGAACGTGCGGCTTGGCTCAGCGGCGGCGTGCAGGCAACAGGGAAGAAGGGATAGGAAAGCTATTCTGGCGTTCCGCCAAGCACCAGCCTTTATTCAGGCAGAGCTTTTAGCGAAGGGATCCGGCAACAGCTATTCCGCCGAAGAGGGTAAAACTCGGGGTATTTATAGGGAAAGAGAGGGGTGGGGGGAGACCGGGATACATGTATCGGGGTGGGACGGCAGGGGGGAACACCAATGGGGTGTAACAGTTTAAGGTAACTAACTCAAAGACCTCTGGGAGTGACACTTTTCTCTTAGAAGTGTCTTCTCTCCAGGGTAAAGCCAGGACCTCGGGACCGGCGGTTTCCTTCGCCCCCACACCCTGGCGAGGAGCCGGCGCCCCAGCCGCGATGGCTCATCCCGCTTGCTCCGCGTGTCGGACGGAGGTGGCCGCTCCGTGCCCGGCAGAGTTGCCGGCCGTGCGGTGCCGGGCTGGGCGCCGCTGCTCAGGCGGGAGGTGTCCCTGCCCGGCTCAGGGCTGGGACGGGATGAACTTGAAGGTGTCTCAGAGTCCCGAGCACTGCACGGGCCGAGTGGAGGCGAAGGCGCCGCATCCTGCCTGCTTCGGGCTGGGGGCTTCTTGGCGCTGCCTTCTCTGCGAGGAGCCGCTCCCTGTTCGCGGGCAGGGAGCCGAAGCGGCTGTGCCGGCGCTCGGGGTCCCCGGGCTCCAAGCCGCCGGGGCAGGGGGTGCGGGGCACGTTCCTGAGCAGCCCGGGGCTGCTGGTTCTTCCCCCTGGGGAGGCGGGCTCCGAGCCGCAGCTGCCCTGGGCCGGCAATTCGGCAGCTCCGCGGCGTTGTCCCCGCCTGTCCCCGCCCGGAGCTGGGCTGGGGCGGCTGCAGAGCCAGAGCGGCCGGGGCCGTGGGGAGCGGAGAACTCCTGGAGGCTGCGCTTGTCTCCGCAGGTGCTGCAGCAGCGTCCGGGGAGTGGAGACGGCGCGGGACTGAGCTGGCAGCGTCCTCTTGAGCCTCGGTGTCCCGCAGGTCCGGGAGCGGCAGTGACCTCTCATCATGTCCCTTTCCGCTCCCCGTGGGTGTAAAGCTGTTGCCGAGGCCGATCTCCGAAGGACGATTTTGGCACCCGTGAAGGCTCGGGATCAAGGTGCTGTATGTTCCAGGCAGAGAGATGCCGGCTGCGAGCTGGAGGAGAGTGAATTCTGCTCGGTTCATGGGATTGTGAAGGAGCTGCTGCACCTCCAGGAGGGGCCAGCAGCCGGGGTTGCACACTTGCCTGGGGCGCAAGAAGCCGCTTGTCCTACGCCGGAGGATGCCACTTTAGAGTGTGAAGTGAGGGAAGATGCGGAGAATGGATTCTGCAGTAACGATGGGAGTGTGAGGGAGCCCCTGGGTTCCCAGGGCACATCAGCAGCTGGCAATGTCCACAAAAGAATCCTCAGAAGATTGCTGGGTGAGTGCAGGGCCTCTAGGGAGGG
The DNA here is from genome assembly GCF_030490865.1 of Poecile atricapillus. NCBI lineage: Eukaryota > Metazoa > Chordata > Aves > Passeriformes > Paridae > Poecile > Poecile atricapillus. The sequence goes on from NC_081254.1 coordinate 5,846,916, forward strand.
GACAGTGTCACCTCCCCAGGACAGAGCTGGCAGGTGTGTGGCTGTTTCCCCATTTCTGGACGAGGCCTCGTGCTCTGCTCGGCCCCATCAGTGGCTGGAAAGAACAGCCCCAGCTGCCCCCAAGCCCGTGCAGGTCTCCTGCTGCAGCCTGTCCCCAGCCCTGTGTCCCTGGCTGTCCCCAGCCCTGTGTCCCTGGCTGTCCCCAGCGCTGTGTCCCTGGCTGTCCCCAGCCCTGTGTCCCTGGCTGTGTGCAGGCTCTTGGCTCTCTCACTGCCAGCTGAGTGAGGGGCAGACTGGCTGAGGGGGTCCCTCCTGTGCTCCCAAGGTATTGGGTGAACAGATTCGAAGGCTGGCTCTGTTTCTCTTTTCTGATCCAGGCAAGCGGTTCTGGTCCCATCCTGTGGCCATTTGGGTGAGTTCTGTGTTGCTGACTGCGGTGCTGACAGCGGTGCTGAGCCTGGCTGTGCTGTCAGGTAAGGGAGGGGCAGCAGCCTGGGCCCAGCCCCTCGGGGCAGAGGGGTCCCTGTTCTCTGCAGAGGGGAATCCTCACAGCTTCTCCTCTTCCCCCTCCAGCACAACAGGCTCCAGTTCCACCTGTGCCTGTGCAGGGCTGTCCCTGTGGCTGGGTTGGCTACTGCGGGACCTGCTACTACTTCTCAAGGGACCACGGCACCTGGGAGCAGGGTCAGGAGCGGTGCTCCGAGCTGGGGGCCTCCCTGGCCATTCTCAAGCATGAGGAAATGGTGAGTGAGGGGCTGCGGGTGCTGTGGGGTGGCTGAGGGGAGCCTGGGCGTGCTCCCGGGCCGGGCTGGGTGCTCGTAGGGCAGGGGCTGCAGCTCTGTGCCAGGGCCCTGCAGGGAAGGAGCCCCACGGTGCAGGGGTCCCCCCGAGGGGCCGGATCAGCTCCCACTCCTCTCTCCGTGGCAGGATTTGTTCTTCCGGCTCCGCGGGAACACCGATTACTGGCTGGGGCTGCGCAGACGGGGCGAGCACCTGCAGTGGGTGGACGGCAGCAACTTCAGCTCCTGGTGAGTGCTGGGGAGCCGGGCAGGGCATGGGGGAGGACAGGGGCACAGAGTGTTCCCCTGGGAGCCAGCGCCGTCTCTGCTCCTCCTTGCAGGGTTCCTGTCCTCGGCAATTCAGAGTGCGTGTACCTGGCCGACGATAAATTCAGGAGTGCGGACTGCTCCAACGAGCAGCCGTATCTCTGCAGCATGGCCCAAACTCCTCCCCTGTGACAGAGGGTGGAGAAAGGACCTTCTCCATGCTGGGCAGTCACAGCTTCAGCTCTCAGCCCCGCATTGGGCTGTCCTTTCTCAGCTGCACCCTGTGCCTTGCACTTTCTCTCAGGGTCACCTCAGTGCCTCTTCATCCCCACTGCCAACGCTGGCCTGGCTGTGCAAAGGAAAAATCTCGGCAATACCTCCTGCCACCGATGCTCCCTGCAGTGAGTGGCTTGCCCTCATGACACAGCAAGCTCAAATGGGAAATCCCACTTTTGGCATCGGGCACCTGACTGGGAAGAATGGTCTCTCTGTCTGTCTGCCTTGTGGGGAAGGTGCTTTATAGGATTTGGTGTAGTTATCATTTTTTACTTCTGATCTTTTTAATAATAAATTATATTATTAATTATATTATTTATATTATAAAATATTATGTTACTTAAAATATAATTATTATAATAAATAAAATATAAAAGTATATTATTAATTCTTTAGTCTGTTATGCCCATGATGGGTGAGAGATCTCTCACTGCCTTTCTGGACACCCTGCAGCCTTTCCTGATGTGTTCTGTTGCCTGCCCAGGGTGAGGAGGAGAGGGACAGGGAGGTTTTGCTGGCCCCAGGCACCTGGCCAGGCCCAGCCCAGCCCAATAATCCCTGTGAGAATTCACTCCACCATGACCCGGCCCCATGGTGGGTCCGGCTCCACGGACAGGCGGCTCCAGTAGTTCAAAGTGTTATCAAGTGATCAGTACTTGATAGGGACCTTCCCATTGTGGTATTCATGCTTGTTCAATCCAGAATTTCATCAACACCCAGTCCCCAGGTTCTGTGTGATCTATTTGCAAGCCTAGAAGGGCACTTTGGGGAATCATCCTTTTGTGCCTTAACTCTCAGGTATTTAAGCTGCGAGCGTGAAAATCATCTTGCTGTTGGAGCAGTTCCATTTTAAACACCATTCAAATTGATGGAAATCACAGGACACAACTTCACATCACCCTGTTTGGGCAAATTTCATCGTAGAGGCAAATTCCTCTCCAGGATGGGTGGGACATCGTGGCGCAGTTTTCTTCACCTTTTGTCCTTTCCCATGCCATCCAGTGAGTTACTCATGCTCACAATTAGTTCAAACATGCCACCCTAAGTTCTACTCACTTCCCCAACTCTCTTCTCCACACACCCTTAGAAAGGTCCTCTATTCATGCAGGCGCCACAAGGCCACACAGAACCCTGTAACATTTAGTCTCAAATGTATTTGAGGACAATTTATTGGTTGTCTCCCTGTGGTGAGGTTCAGGGCTGGGGGCAGTGGGATGATCCTTTTCCTTTGATGCTCACAGGAGTAACCAATTGTGTGCCCTTCACCGTCTCAAGCACTGCACATCTCTGCTCACCATCATTTGCCTTTCATGCAGAATAACCTAAATAAAAGGCAACCTAGAAATGCCCTTCCCAGTGCAACATACACAAGGAGAATCTGTGCTGGAAAGAGAATGTTTGCAGTGGACAGTGAGTTCACCCTCTGTACGAACAGGAAAGGCCAGGCCAGCCCTGACATGAGATGAGTTACATGCACTGCCTGCTCCCTTCCCAGGCAGTATTTCACTGTTGAGCTTCACAGACCTATGTTCCAGCACTCCCAGTGGGCACCTGGAAAGAGAATAGCGGCACATCTACCGCCTGCTACCACCCCTGCCAGGCAATATTGAGCCGTTCAGCCTCACAGACACGTGTGCCAGCACTCCTAGTAGGGTCAGCAGAGCCGTTCCCAGCCTGGCTCCCTCTGGGGCGCCCGTGAGCCATCACAACACGCCCTAAACGCTGTGGCTCTCAGCCTGACACATTCCCGTTTGCTCGTGAACCGTCACAACTTGCCCTAAACGCTGTTGCTCTCCACCTTGCACATTCTTGTGTGCTCGTGAACCGTCGTAACACGCCCCAAACGCTGTGGCTCTCAACCTGATTCCTTCTGGCTGATTGGGAATGGTCAGAACACGCCCTGCATGCTCTCCACCTTGCTCCTTCTCCCATTGCTGATGAGACATCGTGACATGCCCCAAATGCCGTTGCTCTCAGCCTCGCTCCCTCCAGGCTGCGAGTGACCCGTCGGAACGTGCTGTAAATGCTTTCTCTCTGCACCTGGCTCCTTCCTGGGTGCGAGTGACCCGTCACAACACGCCCCAAACGCTGTGGCTCGATACCTGATTCCTTCCCAGCGGCTCGGGAGCCTTCGCCACACGTCGTAAGTGCTGTCGCTCTCAAACTCGCTCTTTCTCCAGTGCTGGTGAATCATTGGCACACCCACTAAGTTCTGTGGTTCCTAACCTGACTCCTTCCCCGCAGCTCAGGAGCCGTCGCAACGCGCCCTGCACGCTGTCACTCTCCTCCTTGCTCCTTCACCATTGCCTATGAGACATCGTGACACGCCCTAAGTGCTGTGGCTCGCATCCTGACACGTTCCTCAGCGCTGGTGAACCATTGCAAAACGCCCCAAATGCTCTCACTCCCAACTTCGCTCCTTCCGTTGGCTCCTGAACCGTCGCAACACGCCCTAAATGCTGCGGCTCTCAACCTCGCTCCTTCCCGGCTGCGACTGACCCGTCACAACACGCTGGAAATGCTTTCTCTCTCCACCTGCCTCCTTCCTGCCTGCTCCTGAGCTCTTGCAACACGCCCGAAAATATCATGACTTCCACGCTGGGCAGTCACAGCTTCAGCTCTCAGCCCCGCATTGGGCTGTCCTTTCTCAGCTGCACCCTGTGCCTTGCACTTTCTCTCAGGGTCACCTCAGTGCCTCTTCATCCCCACTGCCAACGCTGGCCTGGCTGTGCAAAGGAAAAGGCTCGGCAATACCTCCTGCCACCGATGCTCCCTGCAGTGAGTGGCTTGCCCTCATGACACAGCAAGCTCAAATGGGAAATCCCAATCTCCCTGGGCTCCTGGAAATCATCACAAACTGGCCTGAAGGTGAGACTTTTGGACTGTCCTTGGAAGAAGAACAGTTGACACATGCTGAGGAGGAATCCCACTCTTGACATTGGGCACCTGACTGGGAAGAATGGTCTGTCTGTCTGTCTGCCTTCTCTGTCTGTCTGTCTGTGAAGGTTGTGAGTGTCCTCCTGCGGGAGGAATCCCAGGCTGGAGCAGGACAAGGATTTGTCTCCCGGAGGGAGCAGCAGTGACATGAGGTGACTGTAGCCCCCATCCCTCTGCCACTGTGTGGGGAGGAGGAAGGGAGGGAATGGGGGATGAGGGAAAGGCCAGGAAGAAGAGAACATTGTGGGGAAGATGCATTTTTAGGATTTGGTGTACTTCTCAAATTAAATTAATTTCCCCACTCCGTATGTGTTATGCCCATGATGGGTGAGAGATCTCTCACTGCCTTTCTGGAGACCCTGCAGCCTTTCCTGATGTGTTCTCTTGCCTGCCCAGGGTGAGGAGGACAGGGACAGAGCGGTTTTACTGGCACCAGGCACCTGGCCCAGCCCAACAATCCCTGTGAGAATTCACTCCCCCATGACCCGGCCCCACGGCGGGTCCGGCTCCAGAGGCAGGCGGCTCCAGTAGTTCAAAATGGGCAAAACGGGAGCGAGTGAGAGGAGGCAGCTGGTGCCAGTGAGGGAAATGTCTTTGCTGGCAGGGAGAGGAGGAGGGAGAAAGGGAAGGGGGGAGAAACAGGGACAAGGCTGGAGCGCTGGAAGGTGCCCGGGATGGCCATGGGGCGGGCGGGCATTTTGCTTTCCACAGCTGTGGGAGGAGACAAAGAACTGTCCAATCCCTCCAGGAAAAGAGTGGAGAAATAGCAGGTGGTGGATATGGCCCACAATTGGGATTGATTTCATCTGCCTGAACTGCAAAGGCCGACAGAGTCCGAGCGGAGCCGGACGCTGCCACCGCCAGCGTTGCGATGTGTCTGGCCCTGCCCCTGCCCTGGCTGCAGCCCGCCTGTGGAGAGGCCCAGAGGCCGCTTCCCGGGGGCTCCGCTCCTTCAGCAGCTCCTCCGGCCTGGGGCCCTTTTTCATAGCGCGGCTTTTTCGGGAGAGCCTCTCCCTCTCCTCTCTCTCCTCTCCCTCTCCGCGCTCCGCCCGCCCCTTTAGTCTCCAACCTGTGTCTTCTCTCCTTTTGACTCCCTATTTACTTTTCACTGTCATTTTTTCTCTCCTTTTCTCTCTTCTTTTATTTCTATTTTCCTCCCCGCCTCCACCGGCCCCTCAGCGCCTCACGGCCGGTGGGCGGAGCCCGCCCCTCACGGCTGTCCCGCCCCGCTCGCTGATTGGCCAAGGCGGCCAAAGCCGCTCCGCCCCTCCCCAGCCCGGCTCCCAAGTGCAGCGCCCGGGCCGCGCTCGCTGTGTCCGTGCGGCCGGAGCGGAGCGGAGCGGTGGTGGCGGGAGCCGCCTTGGCGTCAGAGCGGAGCGGCGAGCGCGGCCGGAGCCCGGCCAGGTGGCGGTGACGGAGCTCGGAGGCGGCTCCAGCACAGGTACGACCCGCGCTCGGTTGTGCCCCAGCTCTGGGCTCGCTGCGGGCGGAGGGGGCCGCGGTGAGGGGGGAAGGCGGGGGGTCTGGCGAGTTCCTTGTGCCGGGTTCCGCCGTGTCCCCCCTGGCCTGAGATGGCGGAAGGAGCGGCTGCCCTCGGTCTCCTCCTTGCCGGGGATCCCTGGCGAGGAGCCGGCGCCCCAGCCGCGATGGCTCATCCCGCTTGCTCCGCGTGTCGGACGGAGGTGGCCGCTCCGTGCCCGGCAGAGTTGCCGGCCGTGCGGTGCCGGGCTGGGCGCCGCTGCTCAGGCGGGAGGTGTCCCTGCCCGGCTCAGGGCTGGGACGGGATGAACTTGAAGGTGTCTCAGAGTCCCGAGCACTGCACGGGCCGAGTGGAGGCGAAGGCGCCGCATCCTGCCTGCTTCGGGCTGGGGGCTTCTTGGCGCTGCCTTCTCTGCGAGGAGCCGCTCCCTGTTCGCGGGCAGGGAGCCGAAGCGGCTGTGCCGGCGCTCGGTGTCCCCGGGCTCCAAGCCGCCGGGGCAGGGGGTGCGGGGCACGTTCCTGAGCAGCCCGGGGCTGCTGGTTCTTCCCCCTGGGGAGGCGGGCTCCGAGCCGCAGCTGCCCTGGGCCGGCAATTCGGCAGCTCCGCGGCGTTGTCCCCGCCTGTCCCCGCCCGGAGCTGGGCTGGGGCGGCTGCAGAGCCAGAGCGGCCGGGGCCGTGGGGAGCGGAGAACTCCTGGAGGCTGCGCTTGTCTCCGCAGGTGCTGCAGCAGCGTCCGGGGAGTGGAGACGGCGCGGGACTGAGCTGGCAGCGTCCTCTTGAGCCTCGGTGTCCCGCAGGTCCGGGAGCGGCAGTGACCTCTCATCATGTCCCTTTCCGCTCCCCGTGGGTGTAAAGCTGTTGCCGAGGCCGATCTCCGAAGGGCGATTTTGGCACCCGTGAAGGCTCGGGATCGAGGTGCTGTATGTTCCAGGCAGAGAGATGCCGGCTGCGAGCTGGAGGAGAGTGAATTCTGCTCCGTTCATGGGATTGTGAAGGAGCTGCTGCACCTCCAGGAGGGGCCAGCAGCCGGGGTTCCACACTTGCCTGGGGCGCAAGAAGCCGCTTGTCCTACGCCGGAGGATGCCACTTGGGAGCGTGCAGTGAGTGAAGATGCGGAGAATGGATTCTGCAGCAACGATGGGAGTGTGAGGGAGCCCCTGGGTTCCCAGGGCACATCAGCAGCTGGCAATGTCCACAAAAGAATCCTCAGAAGATTGCTGGGTGAGTGCAGGGCCTCTAGGGAGGGGACAGTGTCACCTCCCCAGGACAGAGCTGGCAGGTGTGTGGCTGTTTCCCCATTTCTGGACGAGGCCTCGTGCTCTGCTCGGCCCCATCAGTGGCTGGAAAGAACAGCCCCAGCTGCCCCCAAGCCCGTGCAGGTCTCCTGCTGCAGCCTGTCCCCAGCCCTGTGTCCCTGGCTGTCCCCAGCCCTGTGTCCCTGGCTGTCCCCAGCGCTGTGTCCCTGGCTGTGTGCAGGCTCTTGGCTCTCTCACTGCCAGCTGAGTGAGGGGCAGACTGGCTGATGGAGTCCCTCCTGTGCTCCCAAGGTATTGGGTGAACAGATTCGAGGGTTGGCTCTGTTTCTCTTTTCTGATCCAGGCAAGCGGTTCAGGCGTCGTGCTGTGGCCATTTTGGTGAGTTCTGCGATGCTGATTGCGGTGCTGACCCTGGCTGTGCTGTTAGGTAAGGGAGGGGCAGCAGCCTGGGCCCAGCCCCTCGGGGCAGAGGGGTCCCTGTTCTCTGCAGTGGGGAATCCTCACAGCTTCTCCTCTTCCCCCTCCAGCACAACAGGCTCCAGTTCCACCTGTGCCTGTGCAGGGCTGTCCCTGTGGCTGGGTTGGCTACTGCGGGACCTGCTACTACTTCTCAAGGGACCACGGCACCTGGGAGCAGGGTCAGGAGCGGTGCTCCGAGCTGGGGGCCTCCCTGGCCATTCTCAAGGAGGAGGAAATGGTGAGTGAGGGGCTGCAGGTGCTGTGGGGTGGCTGAGGGGAGCCTGGGCGTGCTCCCGGGCCAGGCTGGGTGCTCGTAGGGCAGGGGCTGCAGCTCTGTGCCAGGGCCCTGCAGGGAAGGAGCCCCACGGTGCAGGGGTCCCCCCGAGGGGCCGGATCAGCTCCCACTCCTCTCTCCGTGGCAGCATTGGTTCTTCCGGCTCCGCGGGAACACCGATTACTGGCTGGGGCTGCGCAGACGGGGCGAGCACCTGCAGTGGGTGGACGGCAGCAACTTCAGCTCCTGGTGAGTGCTGGGGAGCCGGGCAGGGCATGGGGGAGGACAGGGGCACAGAGTTGTTCCCCTGGGAGCCAGCGCCGTCTCTGCTCCTCCTTGCAGGGTTCCTGTCCTCGGCAATTCAGAGTGCGTGTACCTGGCTGACGATAAATTCAGGAGTGTGGACTGCTCCAACGAGCAGCCGTATCTCTGCAGCATGGCCCAAACTCCTCCCCTGTGACAGAGGGTGGAGAAAGGACCTTCTCCATGCTGGGCAGTCTCAGCATCTGCTCTCTGCCCTGTCCTTTCTCAGCTGCACCCTGTGCCTTGCACTTTCTCTCAGGGTCCCCTCAGTGCCTCTTCATTCCCACTGCCAACGCTGGCCTGGCTGTCCAAAGGAAAAGGCTTGGCAATACCTCCTGCCACCGATGCTCCCTGCAGTGAGCGCCTTGCCCTCATGACACAGCAAGCTCAAATGGGAAATCCCACTTTTGGCATCGGGCACCTGACTGGGAAGAATGGTCTGTCTGTCTGTCTGCCTTCTCTGTCTGTCTGTCTGTGAAGGATGTGAGTGTCCTCCTGCGGGAGGAATCCCAGGCTGGAGCAGGGCAAGGATTTGTCTCCCGGAGGGAGCAGCAGTGACATGAGGTGACTGTAGCCCCCATCCCTCTGCCACTGTGGGGGGAGGAGGGCGGGAGGGAATGGGGGATGAGGGAAAGCCCAGGAAGAAGAGAACAGTATGGGGAAGGTGCATTTTTAGGATTTGTTGTACTTCTCATTTTTTTATTTCTGCTCTGTTTAATAATAATTTATATTATTAATTATATTATAAATTAAATAATTTATAATATAAAATATTATTATATTAATGAAAATATAATTGTTATAATAAATAAAATATAAATTATATTATTAATTCTCCAGTCTGTGTCTGTTATGCCTATAATGGGTGAGAGATCTCTCACTGCCTTTCTGGAGACCCTGCTGCCTTTCCTGATGTGTTCTCTTGCCTGCCCAGGGTGAGGAGGACAGGGACAGAGCGGTTTTGCTGGCACCAGGCACCTGGCCAGGCCCAGCCCAACAATCCCTGAGAGAATTCACTCCCCCATGACCCGGCCCCACGGCGGGTCCGGATCCACAGCCAGGCGGTTCAAAATGGGCAAAACGGGAGCGAGTGAGAGGAGGCAGCTGGTGCCAGTGGGGGAAATGTCTTTGCCGGCAGGGAGAGGAGGAGGGAGAAAGGGAAGGGGGGAGAAACAGGGACAAGGCTGGAGCGCTGGAAGGTGCCCGGGATGGCCATGGGGCGGGCGGACATTTTGCTTTCCACAGCTGTGGGAGGAGAGAAAGAACTGTCCAATCCCTCCAGGAAAAGAGTGGAGAAATAGCAGGTGGTGGATATGGCCCACAATTGGGATTGATTTCATCTGCCTGAACTGCAAAGGCCGACAGAGTCCGAGCGGAGCCGGACGCTGCCACCGCCAGCGTTGCGATGTGTCTGGCCCTGCCCCTGCCCTGGCTGCAGCCCGCCTGTGGAGAGCCCCAGAAGCCGCTTCCCGGGGGCTCCGCTCCTTCAGCAGCTCCTCCGGCCTGAGGCCCTTTTTCATAGCGCGGCTTTTTCGGGACAGTAGCGGGCGCCTCTCATCGCCTCCCCTCCCCCTTCTCCTCTCCTCCCCTTTCAGCTCTCCTTGCCCCATCCTTTCTCCTCCCCTTCTTCTGCTGCTCCCGTTACTTCACTATACGGTTTTTTCTCCTTTCCTCCGGTTTTCCCTATCGCTCCCCTGGCCCCAATGCGTTCCCCTCCCCTCCTGTTTGTGGCCCGACACGCTGCGGTCCCCCCCCACTCGCTGATTGGTCAGAACGGCCGCGACGTCACCTGTGAGCCTGGTGTTTAACGCCCTGGATTGAATGAGTCAGAGCAGTCCGGTGTGGGTACACGGAGATTACGGGTTGGTACGCCGGTCTCACAGCGGGGGAGAACAGAGCGACGAGCGCGGCCGGAGCCCGGCCAGGTGGCGGTGACGGAGCTCGGAGGCGGCTCCAGCACAGGTACGACCGGCGCTCGGTTGTGCCCCAGCTCTGGGCTCGCTGCGGGCGGAGGGGGCCGCGGTGAGGGGGGAAGGCGGGGGGTCTGGCGAGTTCCTTGTGCCGGGTTCCGCCGTGTCCCCCCCTGGCCTGAGATGGCGGAGGGAGCTTCTGCCCTCGGTCTCCTCCTTGCCGCGGATCTCTGGTGCCGTGGCGTCGGATGGGGCCAGAGCGCCGCGACTTCCCTGGAGAAGCCGCCCAGAAAAGGACTGGGACGAAGCGCGTGTGTGCGACTCCTCTTCTGCCGCCTTCCTCTCCCTGTGTCTGTCTCTCCCTCCTGCCTCCCTCCTCTCCCTGTGTGTCTCGCCCTCCTCTCCCTGTGTGTCTCGCCCTCCTCTCCCTGTGTCTCTCCCTCCTGCCGCCCTCCTCTCCCGGTGTCTCTCCCTCCTGCCGCCCTCCTCTCCATGTGTCTCTCTCCCTCCTGCCGTCCTCCTCTCCCGGTGTGTCCCGCCCTCCTCTCCCGGTGTGTCCCGCCCTCCTCTCCCGGTGTGTCCCGCCCTCCTCTCCCGGTGTGTCTCTCCCTCCTGCCGCCCTCCTCTCCCTGTGTCTCTCCCTCCTGCCGCCCTCCTCTCCCTGTCTCTCCCTCCTGCCGCCCTTCTCTCCCTGTGTCTCGCCCTCCTCTCCCTGTGTGTGTCTCTCCCTCTTGTCGGCTGAAAGCAGCCCAGAAAAGGGCTGGGCCGAAGCACCCAGGCGACTTTAGGCAGGCAAGTGATTCCATCTTGGTTCTTCCAGCGCAGCTCTTCCAGCTCAGTTCAACGGCGTCGGGCAGGCGACACAGGAAGGAGGGATGAGAAATTTGGTCTAGCGTTCCGCCACTCACTATCCTTTATTCAGGCAGAGCTTTGGCAAAGGGGGCCAGCAACAGCTAATCTCCAGAACAGGAGAAAACCCGGGATATTTATAGGGGAGGAGAGGGGCGGGGGGGGGAGCCCGAGTTACATGTATCGGGGTGGGATGGCAGGGGGAACACCAATGGGGCACAACAGTTTAACATAACTAACTCAAAGAGCCCTGGGAGCGATACATCTCTCTCTGACTGCAAGGTGTCTTGCCTCCAGGGGAGAGCCAGGATCAGGGAGCCAGTGGGTTCCCTGGCCCCCACAACTCCCCTTTCTTTACTTATTAAAAGGGCATCTCCCAGAAATTTGGCTAATAACTTGACACATGAAAACATACAGAGGAAAATAATACTCAAGAAAACTTAAAAACGTTTTTGAGGAGGGAGGCAATCTATCCTTTGAGTCCCTAGCTCCCAAAAAGTTCCTCAAGCCACTGGGGCTTCTTTTCAGTCTGGAGTTCCTGGACCGCGTGTTCGGGTCTCTGGATGAGGGCGTGGATGCCTTCACTGGGGCTGGAGAGGTCAAAGCAGCACAGTCCATTAATTTCCTCACATCTGTGTCCATGGGCCAGGAGCAAAAGGTCTAGAGGGGTGGTGGTGCTGCCCATGGACAAGCACATGTGGTCTTGTTGGAGCATCTTTGCGAGGGTGAGCCACACGTTCTCCTGGGGCTGTGCTACCAGCCAGGCATCCACAGCTGATGTTTTCAGGAGCATCCAGATTGTTAGGAACGTCAGGAACTCAAGGATGGTTTTGCTCTCCATATTCTGTAACAGGACATAAAAGATTAGCTCTGACTTTTTTTTGGGGGGGGGGGCTATTTTCTTTTTTCCCTTTCTCTCCAGTCTCCCCCCTCTTTAAAAAAAAACAATTATAAGCAAGGTTATTCTGTGTGTTGGGGACACATGACCCGACACCAGCAGCAGCACAGAGGTGCATTTTGGTGCAAATTGGCAATTTGGGCTAGGCAACGAGGGCAAGAAGGGGAAGGGGGAGAAGGAAAAGGGAGGGGGAGGGAGTTAAGAAGACTTGTGTACTGTCACGGTGTCAGGCGTGACGTTGGCAGTCGTCTCGTTGCAGCTCTGGTAGCAGGACGGTTTGGCCTCTGTCTGGTTGTTGGTCTGGTGGCAGGTCGGTTCTGTGGACTCCGAGGACGTCTCCGTTTCCAGGCTGCAGTGGACTGCTGTTTTTCTGGACCTGTGTGGGTCTCAGGAGACTTTGAAAGTTCTGAATCTGGTGCAGGGTTTGTAGGGCTTAAATAAGGTTTTACATTTTTCCCTGGGAGCCACTTAGGTCCTGATGGTGTGGACACACACACATACCCTCTCCCCCAGGTAATCAGTGGGAAGGGTCCTGATGTCTGTTGCGATTCAGGATCCTTGATCAGCACCGGCGGCTTCTCCCTGAGTTTGGCATGAGTTGAATTAGAGAAGTGCCAAATTACAGGGGGGTTAGGCTCTGTAGCTGAGCAATTTAGAAAGTTCATGACATACAGAGCCTTACAGAGCCTCTCAATGGGAGGAATGATTTCTGTTCCTCCCCGCTGGTGATCAAGGACTCTTCAGGTTTTGGTGGGTCCTCTCCACTACTGATTGCCCTGTAGAGGAATGAGGAATGCCTGTGGTGTGTTTCACTCTCCACTGATTGAAAAAGTCTCTTAATCTGTGAGAGGTGTAAGCAGGTCCATTGTCTGTTTTAGTTTGTTCTGGGACTCCCAGGGTAGCAAGCGCAAGGAGAAAATGTCGGATGGTGTGCTTGGCATTTTCTCCTGCATGGGCTGAGGTAAACACTGCACCAGAGAAGGTGTCTACGGAGACATGTACGTATTTGACTCTCCCGAAGGATGGGACATGAGTGACATCGGTTTGCCATATCTGGCAGCTGTTAAGTCCTCGGGGGTTAACCCTGGAGTTAACAACAGGTATTTGGAACGATTGGCAATTAGGACAGGTGGCAACTATTGCTCTAGCCTGGTCTCTGGCTAGTCTGAACATTCTCATCAGTGCAGGCACGTTTTGGTGGAAGAACTGGTGGGACAATTTCGCTTGTGTGAAAATGTCAGGGACATTGGCTGCTCCAGCAGGCATGGCTAAGGCATCTGCCCTCCTGTTTTCTTTGGCAGTGGCACCTGGGAGGTCGGTGTGCGCCCTCACATGCATGACATAGTAAAGTTGCTTTCTGTGGGAGATAAGATATGTTAATTCAGAAAGCAATTGGTATAAATTTGGGTTAGAGACCTCTTTCAGAAATGCGTGTTCTGCTCTCATAGCTATTCCAGCCACATAAGCCAAATCAGTCACCAGGTTGAAAGGTTCTTGGAATTTCTCAAAAGCTCTGACAACGGCTGCTAATTCAGCAATCTATGGTGATCCCTCGACCACTTGGACATCAGACTCCCATTTCTGTGTCCTGGGGTCCTTCCAAGTCATGACTGACTTGTGGGATTTCCCTGAGCCATCTGTGAAAACTGTCAGAGCCTGGAGCGGTGTTTTGCTCTGTAATAATTTGGGAACCAGATTAAATGTAGTTTTGAAAAGTTTGTGGCCAGGTGGGTGTATAGAAATTTGGCCTGAATAGCTATCGAGAGCAAACTGAAGGTTCTCATTGGTTTGGAGCAAAGGCTCCAAACTTCCTGTTGCCAATGGGAGGAAGATGCAGGTGAACTCACAGGCTGCAAGAGTGTGGAGACGGACTCTAGCTCTTTTAATGAGTTCAGCCATGATTTCCTGCTGAGTGGTGATAGTCTTAGTGGGCTGGTTATGTGTAAAGATCCACTCGATGATAAGGAGTGGATCCTTCAATGCCATGTCCCATTGAAAAATGAGCGCGTGTAAGCGCGGGGCCTTACCCAGGATAACCAGCTGGAAGGGCAGGCCAGGCTCATACCGGTGAGCTTGCCGCGAAGACAGGGCCTCCTGGACCTTGGTGATGGATTCCTGGGCCTCCAGCGTGAGGGAGCGTGGTGAATCGAGGGCCTCACTGCCACGGAGCAGGTTGAAGAGGGGTGCAAGGACTTCTGTTGTTACCCCAAGCAGAGGGCGTATCCAGTTGATGGACCCACAGAGCTGATGCAAGTCCCGCAGGGTCTTGGGGTCATCTTTGATGCTCAGCTGCTGGGGCACGATGGTCCGCTCACGGATCTGGAGTCCTAGGTAGGTCCAAGGGCAGGTGTGCTGGATCTTGTCCTCACGGATCTCAAATCCAGCGTCCTCAATTGTCTGGATAGTTTTTTGAAAAGTCCGGTGCAGATAGTCATTGTCAGCAGCACAAACCAGGATGTCATCCATGTAGTGGAGAATGACGGCATCTGGGAACTGGGTCCTGACAGGTGACAGAATGTGGGCCACTTACCATTGGCAGCTGGTAGGAGAATTTTTCATCCCTTGAGGAAGGACCAGCCAATGGTATCTTTTTAAAGGTGCTTGTCTATTTGGAGAGGGAACCGAGAATGCAAATCTGGGGGCATCCCAAGGATGGAGGTCTATGTTGAAAAAACAGTCCTTGATGTCAATGACAGCCAGCTTCCAATCTCGAGGGAGCATTGAAGGGGAGGGCATGCCAGGCTGGAGGGGGCCCATGTCTTCAATTACATCGTTGATCTTCTGGAGGTCATGAAGGAGTCTCCACCTGTCCTTGCCAGGTTTGCGTAGGACAAAGACAGGGGAGTTCCAAGGGCTATTGGTCTCAGTGATGTGGCCCTTGGCAAGCTGCTCTTCTATGAGAGCTTCCAGTGCGCGCAGTTTGGTCTCAGATAGGGGCCACTGATCAACCCACACTGGATGGTGCTGTTTCCAGATGAGTTGGGGAATGGTAGGTGTGGTGTGCTTCTCAGTGACCCCCACTAAAAATCCCTGCTGGGAATCCACAGAGAAGCCCCTCATTGGGACAGGAGATCCCTCCCCCAGAGGGTGATTGGTGCTCTCACCACAAATGGCCTGATGGTTGCCATTTGACCCTCAGGTCCTTCAGTGACAATATTACGCTTGCTCCTCATGGAAGCTGTCATCCCTCCAATTCCTGAAATCATGCCTGCCACAGGTTGTAATTCCCAATTGTCTGGCCACTCGGAGCGAGCGATGATGGTAACATCTGCTCCAGTGTCTAGCATTCCTGGGCACTGAATCCTTTCCCCATAACAAAACAGGCTACAGTCCACGATGGGTTTGCTGGAGCCCACAACCTGTGTCCACATAGCGCTGGGGTTGAGGGGAACCTGTTCTGGGCAGTCACTAGGAAGTAAAAAGGCCTGTGCCACAGGAGTCTGTTCCTTTAAATAATAAGGAGGGTCTATGCAGGTCAGGAAGATGGAAATTTCATCTCCAGGGTATATAGTCTGAACCTCAGGAACCATATGAATTTGTCCTGGAGAGTTGGTTGGATCCCCAAGCATTAAGATGTTGGAGGGACTGCCTGGTGGTCTGTTGCTGCTGAAGATGAATAGATCACACGGTCACAAGTCGAGGTGTGGTGAAAAGAAGAAGAGTTTATTTTTCCTCCCAGGATTTATAGGCTTCTGACCACAGCCAGGGATGGGATGGTCAGGATAACACTTTCTCACTGCACTGGCCATGACAGATGCCCCTCACAAGACGTGTAACAGAAAGAATGTACACATATCTATGTTTACAGTTACTGTCCTGGGAAAGACCTTAGAAAACTATGTTAGCAAGCTCAGAAGCTGAGTTTTCAGTGCGACAGAGGTCCACGTTTCCCTGTGGGGATTGTGTAAATACAGTCACCCTTCATATGTAAAGAGAGTCTAGTTACCAATTGGCGCTGGGTTCCCATCTGAAGCGCTCCACCTGCTGGGTTTGATATCGGGGTCCCCGTGGAGGCAGGATGGTTGGTTTGGCAGGAGGGGTGGAGCGGTGCGGCATTTGGTTTGATGTCGGAGCGCGGGGCTGTTCCGCGCTCTGCTTGAAGTTTCCTGAACGCCAGTTCTGTCTGGGGAACCGTTGGTGGGCTGGCGGTTGTATAGAATGTCTCTCCGGACAGTCTTTGAAAAAATGTGCAGGCTGGCCACAATTAAAACAACGATTTGTGTTGGGGTCTGCAGCATGAGCTCCAGATATCGCCTCTGCCACTCCCTTAGCCACTGCAAGTGTCACAGTATTCTCACTTGAGGCAGAGGAGTGTTTGGTGCAGGCTTCAACCGTCTGATCTATGGTTGGTTCTGGGTCTGGTGGGAGGGCTCGCAAAACCGCTTTGCGCTCTGAATTAGCATTGGCCATTGCTATTTTTACTAATAATTCCTTTTGCACCTGAGGGCTCTCTGTTTGCTTTTCAATGGCCACTTTTAACTTATCAATATACTTAATAAAAGACTCAATATTGCTTAATATTGGTGAAGCACTGCGTTGGCACTTTATCATCAGGGGTGGTAAAAAGAGTCTTGGCAGCATCAGCTATATCCTGTAAAGCTGCTTCAGGCAGAGCCCAGGCCTGATCTCAGGGCTTTTGAAAATCTCCTTCTCCTGTTAATTGCTCTAAAGTAAAATTAGGTCTGTTGGCATCTTTAGCATAAACATCTGCCAATTGTTTTAAATGTTTCTTCCACTGCCTCTCCCATAACATGTACTCTGCTGGGGAGAGGAGGCAGTTCATAATATTTTTGATGTCATGCGGGACCATTACATGGGCAGAGAAGGAGGCTTCCAGCAAGTGTTTAAAAAAATGTGAACCCCTGCCATGTTCCTCGGCAGCTTTACAAAGTTCCTGCAGTTCCCTATAGTGAAGGGATTCCCATGCAGCAACTTGTGCCCCTGCCCTGTCTCTCTGCATTATTACAGGAAAGGCAAGTATTTTCTGGGACAGAGCTGAGTTCCCCGCCCGTGTGGCTTCCCTCTGCACCTCAGCCCAGGGGTCTTCATACTCAGAATCTGAATAAGAAGATTCACTGCTCTCATCTCCTAGTGGAGATGTGGGGCGCTTGGTGGCAGCGTGGGGCCGGCTCGTGTACCTCGAGTTGGCCCTTTTGTGGCCAGGTGGGAAGGCCAGGGTGGCCCCGCTCCGGGCGGAGCCGTCCCGACCTCCGGGGCACAGGGATCCTGGAGCGGGCGCGCCGCTGGGGACGGGGCCCGGGCACAAAGGGACAGGAGCGGGGCCCGCGATGGGGAGAGGTTTCCCGATGAATGGGGGAGGGCCCGACGCGGTTACACCCAACGACGCAGTGGGGGGGGAGGAGGAGCAGGACGCGGCAGGAAGAGAAGGGGTGAAGGCGGGAAAGTGGCCATTTTGGGCATCGAGGGCAGGAAAACCGGGGTGTGAATGGGACAAAATGGCGGGGCTGGCCACACTGCCGGCACCATCTGTGCTAACGCTAGGAACTGGGAGGGACACAACCGGGTGTGAGGGCATAGGAGAGAGGGTAGGGGAAAGACCCAGAGCGGCATGGCCACTGCCACCCTGGTGCGGGTAGAGAGACGGTGGGGGGGTGTCAGGGAGACGGCAGCAGCCCTGTGCCCGGGGGCAATGTCCACCCGCCGACTGGCTCTCAGATAGGGAAGAGGGTTTAGGGACACTTGGAGAGGTTGACTGGGATGGGGGGTTCAACTGGGGACCTGAAACTCCCTCTTCTTTTTTCCCCTCTTTTTCCAAGGAAAAAATAATATTTTGAAAGACAGGAAAAAAATTTGCAACAGAAAAATCGCCCTTTGCTTGAACGGTATATAACTTTCTCCCCACATTATCCCAAAAAATTCCCGATTTAGCAGAATCCACATTAATCTTAAATGTTTAAAAACCCAATGAATAAATCTCTTTAAATCCCCTTTAGAAAACTTAAAATTTCCCGCTTTTAGGGTACTCACAACTTGGATGTAAAAGTCCCTCTCAGCTGGGGTCAGCCTCAACGTCAAGGACTGATTTCCCATCTTTACTCATTCCCCGCCCAGCAGTAAAACAGCAAAGAAAAAGAAAAAAGCCCGAAAAACCCTTCACGGGATCGACTTACAATTTCTCTTCGGCACATGCCGGCAGGCAAACAAAAAGCTGCTGGGTGGGTGGTCACCTGGTCGGCCGGTCCTCAGGGGCTCTTCTTCCTTGCCCCAGATGGTAGTCGAGGGTCCCGGTCGAAGCCTCGTGGATAGCCTCTTGCTAAAACACAAGGAGGCTTCCTCGAGGGGCGGCAGCTCGAAACAGCGACTCGCTCCGCAGTTAAAACTGCAGGTGGGAGCTTTCTTCAGGGCTGCTTTGTTGGAATGCCCCGCGGTCGGCGCCGGTTGCCGCGCCGATGGAGGGGGCTGGAGCACCGTGACTTCCTCGGAGAAGCAGCCCTGAAAAGGGCTGGCCAGAAGCGCAGATGCGTCTTCAGCTTGGCGAGTGATTTCAACCCAGAACGTGCGGCTTGGCTCAGCGGCGGCGTGCAGGCAACAGGGAAGAAGGGATAGGAAAGCTATTCTGGCGTTCCGCCAAGCACCAGCCTTTATTCAGGCAGAGCTTTTAGCGAAGGGATCCGGCAACAGCTATTCCGCCGAAGAGGGTAAAACTCGGGGTATTTATAGGGAAAGAGAGGGGTGGGGGGAGACCGGGATACATGTATCGGGGTGGGACGGCAGGGGGGAACACCAATGGGGTGTAACAGTTTAAGGTAACTAACTCAAAGACCTCTGGGAGTGACACTTTTCTCTTAGAAGTGTCTTCTCTCCAGGGTAAAGCCAGGACCTCGGGACCGGCGGTTTCCTTCGCCCCCACACCCTGGCGAGGAGCCGGCGCCCCAGCCGCGATGGCTCATCCCGCTTGCTCCGCGTGTCGGACGGAGGTGGCCGCTCCGTGCCCGGCAGAGTTGCCGGCCGTGCGGTGCCGGGCTGGGCGCCGCTGCTCAGGCGGGAGGTGTCCCTGCCCGGCTCAGGGCTGGGACGGGATGAACTTGAAGGTGTCTCAGAGTCCCGAGCACTGCACGGGCCGAGTGGAGGCGAAGGCGCCGCATCCTGCCTGCTTCGGGCTGGGGGCTTCTTGGCGCTGCCTTCTCTGCGAGGAGCCGCTCCCTGTTCGCGGGCAGGGAGCCGAAGCGGCTGTGCCGGCGCTCGGGGTCCCCGGGCTCCAAGCCGCCGGGGCAGGGGGTGCGGGGCACGTTCCTGAGCAGCCCGGGGCTGCTGGTTCTTCCCCCTGGGGAGGCGGGCTCCGAGCCGCAGCTGCCCTGGGCCGGCAATTCGGCAGCTCCGCGGCGTTGTCCCCGCCTGTCCCCGCCCGGAGCTGGGCTGGGGCGGCTGCAGAGCCAGAGCGGCCGGGGCCGTGGGGAGCGGAGAACTCCTGGAGGCTGCGCTTGTCTCCGCAGGTGCTGCAGCAGCGTCCGGGGAGTGGAGACGGCGCGGGACTGAGCTGGCAGCGTCCTCTTGAGCCTCGGTGTCCCGCAGGTCCGGGAGCGGCAGTGACCTCTCATCATGTCCCTTTCCGCTCCCCGTGGGTGTAAAGCTGTTGCCGAGGCCGATCTCCGAAGGACGATTTTGGCACCCGTGAAGGCTCGGGATCAAGGTGCTGTATGTTCCAGGCAGAGAGATGCCGGCTGCGAGCTGGAGGAGAGTGAATTCTGCTCGGTTCATGGGATTGTGAAGGAGCTGCTGCACCTCCAGGAGGGGCCAGCAGCCGGGGTTGCACACTTGCCTGGGGCGCAAGAAGCCGCTTGTCCTACGCCGGAGGATGCCACTTTAGAGTGTGAAGTGAGGGAAGATGCGGAGAATGGATTCTGCAGTAACGATGGGAGTGTGAGGGAGCCCCTGGGTTCCCAGGGCACATCAGCAGCTGGCAATGTCCACAAAAGAATCCTCAGAAGATTGCTGGGTGAGTGCAGGGCCTCTAGGGAGGGGACAGTGTCACCTCCCCAGGACAGAGCTGGCAGGTGTGTGGCTGTTTCCCCATTTCTGGACGAGGCCTCGTGCTCTGCTCGGCCCCATCAGTGGCTGGAAAGAACAGCCCCAGCTGCCCCCAAGCCCGTGCAGGTCTCCTGCTGCAGCCTGTCCCCAGCCCTGTGTCCCTGGCTGTCCCCAGCCCTGTGTCCCTGGCTGTGTGCAGGCTCTTGGCTCTCTCACTGCCAGCTGAGTGAGGGGCAGACTGGCTGAGGGGGTCCCTCCTGTGCTCCCAAGGTATTGGGTGAACAGATTCGAAGGCTGGCTCTGTTTCTCTTTTCTGATCCAGGCAAGCGGTTCTGGTCCCATCCTGTGGCCATTTGGGTGAGTTCTGTGTTGCTGACTGCGGTGCTGACAGCGGTGCTGAGCCTGGCTGTGCTGTCAGGTAAGGGAGGGGCAGCAGCCTGGGCCCAGCCCCTCGGGGCATGAGGGGTCCCTGTTCTCTGCAGAGGGGAATCCTCACAGCTTCTCCTCTTCCCCCTCCAGCACGACAGGCTCCAGTTCCACCTGTGCCTGTGCAGGGCTGTCCCTGTGGCTGGGTTGGCTACTGCGGGACCTGCTACTACTTCTCAAGGGACCACGGCACCTGGGAGCAGGGTCAGGAGCGGTGCTCCGAGCTGGGGGCCTCCCTGGCCATTCTCAAGCATGAGGAAATGGTGAGTGAGGGGCTGCGGGTGCTGTGGGGTGGCTGAGGGGAGCCTGGGCGTGCTCCCGGGCCGGGCTGGGTGCTCGTAGGGCAGGGGCTGCAGCTCTGTGCCAGGGCCCTGCAGGGAAGGAGCCCCACGGTGCAGGGGTCCCCCCGAGGGGCCGGATCAGCTCCCACTCCTCTCTCCGTGGCAGCATTGGTTCTTCCGGCTCCGCGGGAACACCGATTACTGGCTGGGGCTGCGCAGACGGGGCGAGCACCTGCAGTGGGTGGACGGCAGCAACTTCAGCTCCTGGTGAGTGCTGGGGAGCCGGGCAGGGCATGGGGGAGGACAGGGGCACAGAGTGTTCCCCTGGGAGCCAGCGCCGTCTCTGCTCCTCCTTGCAGGGTTCCTGTCCTCGGCAATTCAGAGTGCGTGTACCTGGCCGACGATAAATTCAGGAGTGCGGACTGCTCCAACGAGCAGCCGTATCTCTGCAGCATGGCCCAAACTCCTCCCCTGTGACAGAGGGTGGAGAAAGGACCTTCTCCATGCTGGGCAGTCACAGCTTCAGCTCTCAGCCCCACATTGGGCTGTCCTTTCTCAGCTGCACCCTGTGCCTTGCACTTTCTCTCAGGGTCACCTCAGTGCCTCTTCATCCCCACTGCCAACGCTGGCCTGGCTGTGCAAAGGAAAAATCTCGGCAATACCTCCTGCCACCGATGCTCCCTGCAGTGAGTGGCTTGCCCTCATGACACAGCAAGCTCAAATGGGAAATCCCACTTTTGGCATCGGGCACCTGACTGGGAAGAATGGTCTCTCTGTCTGTCTGCCTTGTGGGGAAGGTGCTTTATAGGATTTGGTGTAGTTATCATTTTTTACTTCTGATCTTTTTAATAATAAATTATATTATTAATTATATTATTTATATTATAAAATATTATGTTACTTAAAATATAATTATTATAATAAATAAAATATAAAAGTATATTATTAATTCTTTAGTCTGTTATGCCCATGATGGGTGAGAGATCTCTCACTGCCTTTCTGGACACCCTGCAGCCTTTCCTGATGTGTTCTGTTGCCTGCCCAGGGTGAGGAGGAGAGGGACAGGGAGGTTTTGCTGGCCCCAGGCACCTGGCCAGGCCCAGCCCAGCCCAATAATCCCTGTGAGAATTCACTCCACCATGACCCGGCCCCATGGTGGGTCCGGCTCCACGGACAGGCGGCTCCAGTAGTTCAAAGTGTTATCAAGTGATCAGTACTTGATAGGGACCTTCCCATTGTGGTATTCATGCTTGTTCAATCCAGAATTTCATCAACACCCAGTCCCCAGGTTCTGTGTGATCTATTTGCAAGCCTAGAAGGGCACTTTGGGGAATCATCCTTTTGTGCCTTAACTCTCAGGTATTTAAGCTGCGAGCGTGAAAATCATCTTGCTGTTGGAGCAGTTCCATTTTAAACACCATTCAAATTGATGGAAATCACAGGACACAACTTCACATCACCCTGTTTGGGCAAATTTCATCGTAGAGGCAAATTCCTCTCCAGGATGGGTGGGACATCGTGGCGCAGTTTTCTTCACCTTTTGTCCTTTCCCATGCCATCCAGTGAGTTACTCATGCTCACAATTAGTTCAAACATGCCACCCTAAGTTCTACTCACTTCCCCAACTCTCTTCTCCACACACCCTTAGAAAGGTCCTCTATTCATGCAGGCGCCACAAGGCCACACAGAACCCCGTAACATTTAGTCTCAAATGTATTTGAGGACAATTTATTGGTTGTCTCCCTGTGGTGAGGTTCAGGGCTGGGGGCAGTGGGATGATCCTTTTCCTTTGATGCTCACAGGAGTAACCAATTGTGTGCCCTTCACCGTCTCAAGCACTGCACATCTCTGCTCACCATCATTTGCCTTTCATGCAGAATAACCTAAATAAAAGGCAACCTAGAAATGCCCTTCCCAGTGCAACATACACAAGGAGAATCTGTGCTGGAAAGAGAATGTTTGCAGTGGACAGTGAGTTCACCCTCTGTACGAACAGGAAAGGCCAGGCCAGCCCTGACATGAGATGAGTTACATGCACTGCCTGCTCCCTTCCCAGGCAGTATTTCACTGTTGAGCTTCACAGACCTATGTTCCAGCACTCCCAGTGGGCACCTGGAAAGAGAATAGCGGCACATCTACCGCCTGCTACCACCCCTGCCAGGCAATATTGAGCCGTTCAGCCTCACAGACACGTGTGCCAGCACTCCTAGTAGGGTCAGCAGAGCCGTTCCCAGCCTGGCTCCCTCTGGGGCGCCCGTGAGCCATCACAACACGCCCTAAACGCTGTGGCTCTCAGCCTGACACATTCCCGTTTGCTCGTGAACCGTCACAACTTGCCCTAAACGCTGTTGCTCTCCACCTTGCACGTTCTTGTGTGCTCGTGAACCGTCGTAACACGCCCCAAACGCTGTGGCTCTCAACCTGATTCCTTCTGGCTGATTGGGAATGGTCAGAACACGCCCTGCATGCTCTCCACCTTGCTCCTTCTCCCATTGCTGATGAGACATCGTGACATGCCCCAAATGCTGTGGCTCTCAGCCTCGCTCCGTCCCAGCTGCGAGTGACCCGTCGGAACGTGCTGTAAATGCTTTCTCTCTGCACCTGGCTCCTTCCTGGGTGCGAGTGACCCGTCACAACACGCCCCAAACGCTGTGGCTCGATACCTGATTCCTTCCCAGCGGCTCGGGAGCCTTCGCCACACGTCGTAAACGGTGTCGCTCTCAAACTCGCTCTTTCTCCAGTGCTGGTGAATCATTGGCACACCCACTAAGTTCTGTGGTTCCTAACCTGACTCCTTCCCCGCAGCTCAGGAGCCGTCGCAACGCAGCCTGCACGCTGTCACTCTCCTCCTTGCTCCTTCACCATTGCCTATGAGACATCGTGACACGCCCTAAGCGCTGTGGCTTGCATCCTGACACGTTCCTCAGCGCTGGTGAACCATTGCAAAACGCCCCAAATGCTCTCACTCCCAACTTCGCTCCTTCCGTTTGCTCCTGAACCGTCGCAACACGCCCTAAATGCTGCGGCTCTCAACCTCGCTCCTTCCCGGCTGCGACTGACCCGTCACAACACGCTGGAAATGCTTTCTCTCTCCACCTGCCTCCTTCCTGCCTGCTCCTGAGCTCTTGCAACACGCCTGAAAATATCATGACTTCCACGCTGGGCAGTCACAGCTTCAGCTCTCAGCCCCGCATTGGGCTGTCCTTTCTCAGCTGCACCCTGTGCCTTGCACTTTCTCTCAGGGTCACCTCAGTGCCTCTTCATCCCCACTGCCAACGCTGGCCTGGCTGTCCAAAGGAAAAGTCTCGGCAACAGCTCCTGCCACCGATTCTCCCTGCAGTGAGTGGCTTGCCCTCATGACACAGCAAGCTCAAATGGGAAATCCCAATCTCCCTGGGCTCCTGGAAATCATCACAAACTGGCCTGAAGGTGAGACTTTTGGACTGTCCTTGGAAGAAGAACAGTTGACACATGCTGAGGAGGAATCCCACTCTTGATATTGGGCACCTGACTGGGAAGAATGGTCTGTCTGTCTGTCTGCCTTCTCTGTCTGTCTGTCTGTGAAGGTTGTGAGTGTCCTCCTGCGGGAGGAATCCCAGGCTGGAGCAGGACAAGGATTTGTCTCCCGGAGGGAGCAGCAGTGACATGATGTGACTGTAGCCCCCATCCCTCTGCCACTGTGTGGGGAGGAGGAAGGGAGGGAATGGGGGATGAGGGAAAGGCCAGGAAGAAGAGAACAGTGTGGGGAAGGTGCTTTTTAGGATTTGGTGTACTTCTCATTTTTTACTTCTGATCTGTTTAATAATATTTTATATTATTAATTATATTACTTATATTATAAAATATTGTTATTATACTACTTACCATTTAATTATTATAATAAATAAAATATAAATTATATTATTAATTCTCCAGTCTGTGTCTGTTATGCCTATGATGGGTGAGAGATCTCTCGCTGCCTTTCTGGAGACCCTGCAGCCTTTCCTGATGTGTTCTGTTGCCTGCCCAGGGTGAGGAGGACAGGGACAGAGCGGTTTTGCTGGCACCAGGCACCTGGCCAGGCCCAGCCCAGCCCAACAATCCCTGTGAGAATTCACTCCCCCATGACCCGGCCCCACGGCGGGTCCGGCTCCAGAGGCAGGCGGCTCCAGTAGTTCAAAATGGGCAAAATGCGAACGAGTGAGAGGAGGCAGCTGGTGCCAGTGGGGGAAATGTCTTTGCTGGCAGGGAGAGGAGAAGGGAAAAAGGGCTGCAAAGGGAAGGGGGGAGAAACAGGGACAAGGCTGGAGCGCTGGAAGGTGGCCGGGATAGCCATGGGGCGGGCGGGTATTTTGCTTTCCACAGCTGTGGAAGGAAAGGAAGAACTGTCCAGTCCATCCAGGAAAAGAGGGGAGAAATAGCAGGTGATGGATATGGCCCACAATTGGGATTGATTTTATCTGCCTGAACTGCAAAGGCCGACAGAGTCCGAGCGGAGCCGGACGCTGCCACCGCCAGCGTTGCGATGTGTCTGGCCCTGCCCCTGCCCTGGCTGCAGCCCGCCTGTGGAGACAGCCCCTTGTCACTGAAAGTTCTGCACCCAGGGATGGGTGAGGTGCTGCTACAATGAGATTAAGAGAAGAAATAGAATAAACAGCTGCACTGCCGGGTCTCCTCAACCTGCTTACACCAACAGAGCTGTGCCAAGGCATTGTCAGCTCGACAGTGCTAGTTAGAGTCACAGGAAAGGCTGGGAAATGTGAAGGGAATAAAATTCAGAGAATGGTATAAAATATTCTGAAAATACTGCACCAGCAGTGGCCCCTGTAAGAATGGTGGGAAAGGCTTGGAGGACTGATGGGAATAGAACATAGAGACTGGTGTAAAATGTTACAAATACTGCACCAGCAGTGGTTGCTGCCCCACGACTCAGAGAACTGCACTGAGGGACCTTTGGGGGCGGTGGTGCCAGTCAAAAAGTATGGCACAGAAAAGGCTGGGAAGTGTAAAGGGAATAAAATAGAATGGTATAAGAAAAATATAAGAACCACACAAGGAGTGGCTGCTGATCAGTGAAAGAGCTGCACTGAGGGACAGCCAAGTTGCCAAAATGGAAATGGTGTGTCTTGCCTTTTCCTTTCTTAATAACCATCAGAGGTATTTTCAAGGCCAGCAGGTACACTCAGAGATGTCCTGAATCATCATTACAGTGGGAAAACTGGGGCTGGCATCAGCTATGACAGACGTGAGAAAGATCACAGGAGCACAAACACAGATTTCCCAGCTCCATCCCAGGGAGAGCATTATTGGCACAGGGACAGAAATGCTGATATAACATCCTTTCCCACTGGTCGCTGTGCTGAGCTTTAGGTAGCATCCTTTAGGTAGTGTTCTTCCCTGTTTTTATCCATGGAAGTGCTGCACAGGGACACAGAAGTTCTACTAGCATATTAAAAAGAAGCTGAATAACCAGGAAGGGTGAGGTTTGGGAAAGGGACAGAAGCAAATTCACACATCATGTGATAGGTAAATATGGCTGCTGTGAGTATGTGGCATGGAGGACAGCTAGATTAAACTAGAATATATCCCAGAACTGTAACTATTTGGCCTTATAACTGCAGGTAAGGTTAATAACCCTCACCAATAAAAAAAAGGGAAATTGGTCTGAACTAATTTAGACCACCATCCCTGCAGCCATTTGGTATTGGTACTCCTCTTCCCCACCAAATTACAAAGACTTTACTGGAAATCTCCCATTTCCTGTTTCCTGCCTGTCACAGTGGTCAAGTGACCTATGTGATTTCTGTGAATGAACTGAGCTTCACCTTCACAACAGCTTTGCTCCTCACTTCCCAGCCTTGTACCCTTGTGAAATTCCCTCTGGGAGCGTTGTCAGGCTGAAGGAGAGGCTCTATTCCAAACAGCCGTCCACACTTCACAGGAGTAACACACGGTGGGACGTTCTCCTGCCTGGATTAATCCCTTTCCTTCTTAGCTCCAGCTCCAGCCCAGAAACCTGGGAGCTGTTAGGGATTCTTTCCCATGGCATGGCCCCACACAGCTGATTCCCAGCCTGGGAGCACAGCAGGCACCGACTCCTGCACCTGCCGGTTGTTTCTATCCCGTTTCCAGAGGCTGAGTTGTTACCGTGTGTTACTGCAAGGATCCAAACCAAGGTGTCTGTGGGGTTTGGAGGGGCTCTCCTGGGGGCTGTGTGGGGTGCTCTGTGGGATTTGGAGGGGCTCTCCTGGGGGCTGTGTGGGGTGCTCTGTGGGATTTGGAGGGGCTCTCCTGGGGGCTGTGTGGGGTGCTCTGTGGGATTTGGAGGGGCTCTCCTGGGGGCTGTGTGGGGTGCTCTGTGGGATTTGGAGGGGCTCTCCTGGGGGCTGTGTGGGGTGCTCTGTGGGATTTGGAGGGGCTCTCCTGGGGGCTGTGTGGGGTGCTCTGTGGGATTTGGGTGGGGGGCCTGGGGTGTGTGAGGGGGTCTCTGGGATTCCTGTTCTTTTCCCCTCATATTTCCTATCCTTTTTCAACTCGTGTTTCACACCCTTTTCTCCTCACCTTTCTAAGTGCTTTCCTGCTTCTCAAATGTCACCTTTTCACCACTAGGCCATCTCCATTTTTTCACTCTTTTCAGCCTTTTTCCTCTGCTTTTTTCCCTCATTTCTTTTTTGCCCCATTTTTTCCCGCTCTTTTTTGCTGTCCTTTTTTCCTCCACACCTTTTTTCCCCACTCCCTTCTTTTCCTGCCCTTTTTTGCCACCTTTTCCCCCACCTTTTTTCCTGACTTTTTTTCCCCACCCTTTTTTGCCACGTTTTTCTTTCCCCCCCTCTTTTTTGCTGCCTATTTTTCTCCCCTCAATGTAAATCCCTCAAATGATGGAAGCAGTGCGGGCTTCTACCAATTTAAACCCTAAAGAATAAGGCACAACAGAGATTCCCTATCAGTTTAAACTCAGAGATTATGAAAATGGAGGGTTTGCTCTCATTTCAAACCGATTAAAATCACATCATGGTGTTCCCTGTTCTATTTAAGCGAGAATAAGGGGATTCCCCATCAATTGATATCCCTGAAATAATGGCCAAGGTAGGGTTTCTTTCACTTGCTACCCTTAATACTGCAGGTGAATGGGGATTCCCCCAGTTTAAATACAGACAATAAGGGAAAATTAACCAGTTAACTTCAGAATATACTTGGAAATCTGCTGAAAGGGAACCACACCGCCCTTGTCTTCTCTAATTAATTCCATCAGGCTTCCTTCACTAAAAATACTCTCAAAATTAAAAGCAGAGATGCCTCGTGTGTCACTTCAAAGCAGTGGAAGAGGCAATGCTTATTCTTCCATGGCAAACTGTGCTGTGAGCACCTCCAGAGCCTTGAAGGTCTCCACTGTGAAGCTGCTGAACAAATGTCAGTAGTTGGAATGAGCACAGCCCCAGAGAAATCCCAGTCCCACTGATGGAAAAGTGAGATTATCCAAGCAGCAAGGTCAGCTGGAGTGTTTCCAAAAGAGCAGCTTTGTGCTGAACCTCAGCTTAGGCTTTTTCTTCACTCACTGCAAGAGTTCCCCAATCTATTTTGACCTTTTGTATAGCACAGGCCACACAACAGTTGAATGTGATCATGTTTTAAACTCAGGTCTCTTTTAAACTATCTAAACTTGATCTAACCGCTCATCAGTGGAGAATTTTATGTAGTTTCAGTGTTAATTACCTTCTGTGGTCAAACATAAATCCTTTCCAAGGTTCAAGTACCTGTTTTCCACCTCTAACTGCTCATTGTCTGCATTCAAAACCTCCCATTAATGTCATTTTTCCAGCACAGGTTTGTCTGAGTCTGCAGCTCACCTCACCTCTCAGCAGTCCAAATTCCTTGAACTCTAGCAGAACCTTCTGTACACCTCCCAGCTCTTGCTGTCCATCTCTAATCCTTGTCCAACCTGCCAGTACTCTTCCTGAACTGTTGACAAATATCAATTGACAATATCAATGGAGGACAACTGATTAATTGCTGCATTAAAAAAAAAAAAAAAAAGAAAGAAAACTTAGTAAGATTTGGACCCAGCAGGATTGCATTGCTCATGTGTGTAAATCAAGAATTTCTATGTATTTTACTTCAAATTTGTCTTGTTGAAACAAAAGTTGTCATATCTAGAATAGATTTTTCATTCCACATGAAAGCAGCATGGTGCATGCCTTCTAGCCCCATTTTCACTGAAAAAACCCCAAAACTGTTCAGCCTGGGCTCACATACAGCTACTGCTGGCATGATACCAACACTCAGCAATAATGGAACTCAGAAAATGACCAATTATTAAAATGCTTTCACTCCAAGAACTGATACTTCACTCAGGAAGTTATATATATCCTCAAAAAAAAAAACCAATAATCAAGTTGTATTTCTGTTTTTATTGAAATAAATTTTAAAAATACTTCTGGCAAATATTTACATATTTGATCCAATTACTCTTCAAATCCTCCTCCTTAATAAGGAACAGTCTCTTAGAGTAATTGTCAGAGGTTGTTACAATGCAGCATGGTGCTTTTGGGAAGGATTAAATGTCTGCCCAACATTTAACCAGCGTTCCCAAATCCATGAGACTCTTCCTGTAACGTGGTACTTCCCCACCTCCCCCTGAAGGCAGCAGCATTTTCAGAACAAGAACTGCTTCCCAGATACTGAAACCACTTAGCAGTGAGTAAAAGGAGATTTTAGAAATGTGACAAACTGGATCAAACTGATTGGAAAAATGGAAGAGAGTTTTTGTAATAAAAGTTTAATTCGAGTCACATCATTTTTCAGTTTTCTGAAAATGTGTTAGCACTGGGAAAATCTCATTTCCATCCAAGACAGGGTCCAAACAGAAGGCTTTTGCAGGTAAATTCACTTTGCTGAAGTGACACAGAATGAACAGAATGCTGGAAATTAAAACCTTTGGCCTCCTCTTCCACATCCTGCTCATCCACCTGTGCTTCATTTCCCCACCAGCCACGTCTTGTCCAAAGTCTCTCACTGCTCTGCTCGGCTGCTCGAGCCAGCGAGATCTGTGTTCTCAGGTAAATTCACCCCCATGCTCTGTAAAATGTTCGAGGTGGGTCCTGCCAGGCCAGCCTGGGCACTGTAGGACTCAAGCAGGTTTGCCACCAGGTTCATGTCCACATCCACGGGTGCCAGCTCAGCATCCTCAGTTCCAGAACCAGGGCCAGCACTCTCAGATGTGGCTGCTTCAGCAGAACTTGCCTGCAGCGAGTCCAAAGTGAAAGGTTTATCAAATTGCATGAGCAGATTTAAATGGGGAAAAAAAGACAAGCCACAAGAGAAAAGAAACAACAATTCTGCACCAAACAAAATCCAGCACATTCCAGAGTCTTGACAGACAGGAATTCAGCCACCAAGTGCTCATGTCAGCTAAAAATCACCACTGCCCATGACTCAGATTAAGTTCCAAGGGAAGGACAGAAAGTGTTGCTGAGTCCTGGCTCAGCTTCCTACGGGAGCTGCAGCTGCTTGCCTTACTGCTAAAAACAGGGCACTGAAACCAAGTCTTGGGAAAGATGTGCAAATTCAAAGTAAGTAAGCTTTAGTTTGAAAAAAAACTCATTATGGTGCAACTACAGCCCACTTTGCTTGCACCTGGGAAGGTTTTGATCACATCACTCAGAACAGCCACTTTCAGCACATTTCCTGTTTGGAAGTTACTGCTACAAATCAGAGCTCAAGGCATACTCACCCCTCTCTTTTTGGTGAAACTTTTCCCAACGTTGGTCTGTGCCAGCTCACGGTCCATCTCACTCATGTATGACCTGAGACTGCCCAGGAGCTCCTCAGGAGACACCTTCTGCTCCTTCCTTTGGTTTCCAGCATCCAGGTCTTCATCATCCCCATCTGAGAAATCAAACTCCTCCTCTTCATCCAGATCATCAGAATCCAGCTCCTCCGAGTCTGCCCCTGGGTGTTATTTTGTGTCAGTACCACAGCAAAGAAATCAGTGCTGGGATTTATTTCAAATAAAGAGGCAATCTCACCTAAAATTCTGTCCAGTGCTTTCGTAAAAGAATCCACATCAAAGGTAACATGGGATTCATCAGATGCCCTGAAATACAAAAATATTTTTAAATAAATAAAACTTTTATGCTTGCATAAGCCTGACACAGACACAAGCCATATTGATTTCTCTCAAGCCAGGATTGAAACTGAGACATTTGAACTTAGGAGTCCTCAGAAGTTTGAGGCCTGTATGGATGAGACATGAAACAGTCAGTGGAAGAATTCTTGGCATTAAAGAGAAAGATTTTGAAGACCACAAAATCAAACTGAGTGACAGAGAGCAGCTCAGCTTGCAGCACTTTAACCTGCACCAGTGTCAGAGTGGTACCAAGCTGATTTAAAGCAAGTCCATATTCACTGCTATGGGTTTGCTTCAGGCCCCTGCTCAGCAGAACACCTTCAAACCCTGGTCCTCTGCATCACAGAATCAACCACAGGGCTGCAGCAGAGCACAACATTCTACAGCACACCCCAAACTCAAAGTGCTACTACCATGGCATTTCTGCTCCTTCATGCGTGGACACTTTGGACACAAAAGCCTTCATGCTCTCAGCAACTGTTTCCAAGTCATATTTTTCCTCTTCCTCATTTGTGGAAGGAAGGGACTCGTTTCTTGCCTCCTTCAGCATCTGGTCCAGAGCATCTGGTGTAATATCCAGCCAGCTGTCATCTGAAAGAACACAGGGCAGATCTGTTACTCTGCACAGGCCTGCTGGCCCACAGGGCACAAACCAGCTGACTGACAGGACTGCAACCACTTTGCAGCTCACTTTTGCAGTTAAGTTTTTGTGCTGATCCTGGGTCACATATGGCATAAGGAAGAGAGAGGCTGAGAAGAAGAGTGGATATTTCATTTCACTACTTTAAAACTCTGCAGAGTTCAAACTAAGAGATACCATTCTAGTCACTGAGAATCCTTTGACCAGTAAGTGGAAGAAGAAAAAGGCTCACACTAAATTGAGAGACCCAATCCAGTATTTAGTCTTAATGAAGGCTGGATTTGCTCTCTCTTCACAGCTGTCAACATTCCCCCTCTCCCCTCACAAAGAATCATCTGTAATAGGAATAATTCCCCCCACCCAGCTCACCATCCTCTGCAGGAAGACAAGCTGCTTCTCTCTCAAATTCCTTCAAATCAATGGATATTGTCTGTAGCAGTGTCAGGATTTCATCACCTGGGCTCACTTCAGCAGAGCTAGAAGAAAAAAAATCATTTACTGAAATGGATTCAATTGGATCACATGCTCTGCATTCAGGTTTTCATGTGAATTCTCCATTTTTCCTTCTGTGCAAACACATCCAAAAGGGAAATGAATCTGGGGAAGTACCAGAGAGCTACACAGAGTATTGGCTAAAACAGGACACAGTCCCTGCAATTCCCAGCTGATGGCCCCAAAGCCCATTTGTCATGGCTCTTTTTCTTTATTTTGCCTTGGTAAATACTAAGATTGCCAGATCTCAAACAGCACAGACTGGAAACTCAAAAACTAACAGTCAAGATACTGTGAGCTGGCAAAGCCTCAGGTATTTTTGTAGTGATTTATTTTTTGGCTTTGATCTTTCAGAGAAATCTACAACCAGCTCCTTGAGCAAAGGAGACAGGTTACTCTGTATTTATTATTCACTGGGACTGCTTTTCAATGAAACTTCTCTACACTTTCTACAGTCAACCAAGCAAATAATGCTTTTCAGTCACCTCTCAACCCACTTGGAAGAGCTCAGCATTTCACAAAACCGAGATGAAGAGTTACTCGAGCAAGAATTTCTCCTGGTGGAGTGTTCCAGAGGAATTGGTACTTGTATGTCCTGGCCACAGCACCCATGTCAAATGTGTGATGGAGAAAAGGGCTCAGGTTTTTTATAACAAGGATTTTAAAGGTCAGTTAAAGGATTTGTAGACAGAGTATTGGATACTCATGAATTTCAAGTAGCTCTTACCTTTCTGGCAGGGCAACAGATTGCTGGAAGTGATCTTCTGCCATATGCAACAGCTCCATGTACTTCGCAGATCCTTCCATTTCTCCCTGTTTAATGCAAGTCACAGGCATGAATCCAAACAATTCTCCTTCCCCTCCCTCCTCACAGTCAGGCTTCCTAAGGATGACTGTCACACAGAAATGCTGAGAGAACCAAAACAAGTAAAACCTCTTTGCTATGTACACTTGGAACTGAATATAGCATGAATATTCCTATATTTGATACTAACCTAAGAATTTCAATAGACTTGTTCAATTTTATAACCTTCACATAAAAAGTCAATTTATGTCCAATTTATTGACTTCAAATAAGTAGTCAAAGGCATCCTTTAAAAAAAACCCACAAAACCTCACCAAAACCCCAAGAATTCACAAAAACCACACACACATAAAAATTACACTTGCATGGCCCCAAATAGGTCTGTGGTGTTATGTATGGATCTTGAAGAATATTTAATTCTAGAGGCATGGAAATTAAATGTAAACCAATGAAATCAGTTACAACTCACACAATCATATGGTGATTTTCTCCATTCAAGTGTATTTCTCCTCTTTTTTTAGATAAATGAATCAATGCCCAAATTGTGCTTTTTCCTTTTAATTTCCAAAATAAATTACTTTCAAAGGGGAACAAACTGCACATGCCCCCTTTAAAGACACTAATTCATTTTACACAGAGATAAGGATTCAAGTTCTTACCCTGCTGCAAGTCCTTACACAAGTTCAAGAGCTAAAATATATTTTCCCTGGAATGTTTAAAAGCCACGGACACGCTGCCTCACCTTGAAATAATCTTTTTCCTTCAAGCTCCTGAGGAACCTCTCCCACAGAGGACCGCTTAACACATTTCTCTTGGCATCAGGAGCTACTTTACTGCTCTTGGAGCACAAAATTTCAAAGCCATGAGCCTGTATGTAAAAGATTCAACAAGAAGAGGTTCTCAAAGGTGTGACAGACTTTGCCCACATTTTCCTGGACAAGAAGACAACTTCCTGACAACAACTAATTTCCTGGACATACATAAAACAAAATGCATCAAAAATCATTACCAGTTTCATGCCCAGCTCGTAGGCTCTGTACTGAGGATGAGATGGGGTGGGCAGGGTGTACCCACTGCGTCTGTCTGGAACAAACTTCTGCTGCACCAGCTGTGCGTACAAACACCGAGTGAAAGTCACCTGAAACAGCCAGAGCAGAGAAAACCCACTCCCTGCAGCGTGACTGTGTTGTGGACACTCCCACTAAGCTCACTAAAACCTGTTTGAAGGCACACATGTTACAGGCAATACCTGAGACTGCATTCAAAATTGATCTTTGATAGATTTTTTCTGATAAACTGCTTTTCAGGCTTTACAAAGTATGTTCCAAATTGAAATACCCAAGTAAATATGAACTTTCATCAGTCTAAATACATTAGGAAAAATCCTCAGTATTCTGTATTCACATCATTAAGGTGTATTTTCAATTAAACTTAAATTTGATTAAAAGTTGAGATTTTGGAAACAGTTTAGAAGTCCAAAATTTGGCTCTGAAGCTTCTTTTCAGGAGTCTAGTGGGGCAACTCTGTAACAAAGTGCATCAGATACAACAGTGCTTGGACAGTGCTCATAAAACACTTAATAAAAGCTTTCACAGAGCTGTGTGAGCACAGCTGAGAAGGTGAAAAGCCTTGGAATGAACCACTGGTCACTGGGCTGGCAGTGCTGTCAAACTGCTCCGATCACACAAGGAGATCAATTTACAGAGCAGGCATTTCAGCAGAGGAACAACTATCACAACCTCTGCTTTCAGAAACAATTCTCTCATGATCAGCCCTTTCAAAGTCCAGCCACATCGATCCAGAGAAGCTACTAATGAAATGACCTGGAAATTCATCCTTGGAGCAAAAGGAAAAAATGAAAAAAAACCAACAACATAAAACCCGCAGTTCTAAGTCAAATCTATGTGTTTATACCATTGGCCACAGAACCCTGGTCAGTTACAGAAGGGAATTAAGTGACAAGGCTTCAGAAGAGCACTTCTCACGGTCATCACAGGTTTTAGAAGAACACTTATCAGGGTTATCAGAGGCTTTAGAGAGCACTTACCAGGGTCATCACTCGCTGGTCGGCAGGGAAGGTTCTGAAAGGGCGCCGGCAGGCCCGTAAATCGCCCGGATCCCGCAGGTAGAAGGCCTGGACGGCCGCAGCCACCAGGGACGGGCGTTGCCTCAGCACGGCCACGATTCCAGCCGGGAGGAAGCAGTGGGCTCGGTGCAGCGAGGCCTGGATCTTCTCGGGATACCTGAACAGCAACAGAGAGTAGGAAGTGTACTGCAAACTAAACCACTCCTTTCCTATCATGAGGCTCATTTTCACTTTAATATTTACCTGTATCACGGGTCAGAAGATTATTCTGGAGTCAAAACTTGGCCAATCTAATGCCTAGAATGTCTGTTTCTGTAATTCATTTATATAAATGTACATGGCTAATAAAATTGAATCCCCCACATGGGTAAGATGAGTCCCTGTGAACTTAACCAACATAAGCAGCTAGGCAGTATTCTTCACCATACTCTGTAAAAGTTACAGTCAAATCCTTGCCAAAAATAAAGTACAGGGCTGGACACAGCTGTGACAAGCTGAAGCTCTGACAATTCTGCTAGTTCTACATTTTAGGTCAAACACTCTTTTTCCTCCTGCACAGAGCTCCTAAAAGATCATGGAACTTCCAGATTTTTCAGTATAAGATGTGAAGGAAGAGTAACTCTTGTCATTGTGGAATTACAGCAGTGAACCAGTGTCAGATCCCCCAGATCACAGCCTATAAGACACTAATCCCCCTCTTTCCAAGAGTGCCACAGGAAAACCCTCTAGCTGCAGGTTTCTGAAAAGAACACACATATTGGGGAAATGTTTAAACCCCAGAGAGCACAGAACCAAACCCCACCGTTGGAGAGGACCGAATAAAGCCCCCACATACCCCTCAATGCGTTTATACAGCGCAGCTCTGATGGGCTCTGCAGCCAGGAACTCCTCAGAGCGGGTGGATAACAGTGCCAACGCCTGTGGGATGGTGGGGCAGGGAGCAGGGAGGTCCCAGTCCTGCTCTGAAGTCTCCGACAGTGGAATGATGTGCAGCTCTCCTTTGTAAAAGAACACCTGGCAGACAGGAATGCTCTCATCAGACAGGGTAAGAACAGTCACACACAGAGCAATGGAAAATTTCATTTCATATACAAATGCATTCATTTAGAATATAAAGTACAAATAGAGAGCCAATACAGGAAGCAGTATAGATTTTTTTTTTTAAAGTTATTCAAGATGCCAGATACCACGATCCAACCAGTAAAAACCCCTATTTTAACTGCAAGTTTCGTCAAATATATCTTGTTTCCTTAATAACAATAATACTAAGTTTCTCTTCAACTAGAGCAGTGCTTCAGGAGAATCATCATAACCTACTTCAGAACATCACAGGGATTAAAAAGCATTATTTCAGGTGCTACATGTGACCTCTGCTGGTTCCTGATCCTAAGAAAAGCTCTGACTGCAACGTCCTCAACTCCCTCACTCTGTGTTTTCCCTCAAACAAAAGGAAAAGATGAGCCTGATAGTCCAGGTACACACTTGCAATCAATTTTTGTGTAGTGTTCCAATCCTTTTAGGAATCTTGGAGTAAGGGGAAAAATAATTGAACAATTTTTTGCTAATGACCAAGTTAATTATTTCCATTTTAATACATTGCCAGTGACGTACTAGCAACCATCCATATCCAGGTGAAGGTGTTTGCTCATTATTTCACCTATACCAGACAAAGCCTGTGTCCTTACAGACATATAGCAACACTCCAACCCCGAGCATTCCCTACTCTGATGGCAGCAAATCCTCTTGCTTAAACACTCCAGAATATGTTAAAAGTAAATAAACAAAAATACCCAAGTGGTTCTAGCAGAGCTAGAAAGTTCAGGTGGATACAGGAATGCTCCTGAAGGGAGCAACAGTAAGGGACAGACAAGCACTCTGGATTTTCAGAGGCAGTCCACCTGGCTAGAGGTGCAAGAGAAAACTCTAGCTGCTACATAAAAGGCTATTGTGGCCCCTTTGCCAACTGTACAAAAGCTTTACTCACCCTGTTTTCACTGTTCTCAGGATTCAGCCATTTTGGGAGAAAATCAGCTGCTTCTATCAAGAGAAACTCTCCATCGTTGTCATCAATCCTGGCCAAGAAATTAGTTTCTTAGAAAGAAAAGCCTTGCAGAGCATAACACACGTCTGAATCCACATCTGCTGGGTTTTTTTTTTAACATTCACAGAAGCCCAGAAAGGCTTAGGTTAGCAGGGACCTTAAAGGTCATCTGGTTCCACCCCTCCTGGCATAGGTGGGCACACCTTCCACTAGCTCAGGCTGCCCCAAGCCCCATCCAACCTGGCCTTGGACACTTCAAACATGTATGGGATGGGGAAACACCTCCAAGGATGGGGACTATTAAGACAGGACCTTCAGAACATAGGCACTGCCCCTTCGCACCCCTCCCAAAAAAACACCTCAGCAGGATCTGCCTTACCTGGCTGCCAGCCCCGGGAACTCCCTGGTGATCTCCCGGACCAGGTACACAATAAACCACTCATCCTCCACGTTATCCCCGAACAGGGTGGTGCCGCCGATGTGCGCCGGGGTCTCGCCTGGACGGGGCAGAGGGACGAGAGGCGACTCAGCAACCACACACTGTCCACACAGGCTGCGGAGCTTCCCTCACTGGGGATATTCCAGGCCCTGCTGACAAAATCTTGTATCGTGTGCTCTGGGCTGACCCTGCTGTAGCAGGGAGGTGGCGCCAGATGCTTCACTGGGGTCCCTTCTAGCCTGACCACTGCTGTGACACTGTGAGTCCCTGAAGCCGCCGGGTCCCCCCTCACACACCCTCGGCCTCCCTCACGGGGTCCCGCCAGGTGTCCCTCACATGCTCCCGGTTCCCCGGGCCTCGGGGTGCCCCTCACACGCTCCCGGTTCCCCGGGCGTCCCTCACACGCTCCCGGCTCCCGGGAGTCCCTCACACACTCCCGGTTCCGGCCGCTGGATCCCCCTCACACGCTCCCGGTTCCGGCCGCCGGGTGCCCCTCACACGCTCCCGGTTCCCCGGGCATCCCTCACACGCTCCCGGCTCCCGGGTGCCCCTCACACGCTCCCGGTTCCCGGGTGTCCCTCACACGCTCCTGGTTCCGAGCGGCCGGGAGTCGCTCACACCCTCCCGGTTCCCCGGGTGTCCCTCACACGCTCCCGGTTACCCGGCTGCCAGATCTCCCTCACACGCCCCCCTCCGGGCGCTCCTCCCCTCCCGCCGTGCCTGCCGGCCCGCTCCCCGCTCACCGCGGCGCGGCACGTAGTGCAGGCGGAACGGCTGCCGCTGCCACACGTAGGCGGCCAGGAGCGGGGCGAAGCGCACCAGGGCCAGCTCAGCGCAGCGCCGCAGCAGCGCCTCGCCGCCCGGGCCCGCCGCCGCCGCCGCGAACAGGCGGTAGCGCACCGCGTCCTCCGGCAGCGCCGGCCGCCGCAGCGCCTCCATCGCGCCGGGGCCGCGCTCCGCCCCCGCGGGAGGAGCGGCGCGATGGCGGCGGCGGCGGGGCGGCGGCGCTGAGGATGATATCGCGATACGCGCGGAAACCGGTGCAGGCGTGAGTGGCCGCCGCTACCCCGGTGCCCGGCGCGGCCCCGAGCCCGATCGCGGTGCCGGTCGCGACCCCCCCCCGGCCCCACGGCCGGGCCTGCCGCCCGCGCTCCCCCCGGCACCAAACAGGGCCCCGTGACGGCCCGGTCACCGCATGTCCCCCACGGGAGATGGTTCCCGGGATTCCCGAGCACCGGTCCCGGCCAGACACCGGTGTGACAGAACGCGATTAAATCCCTGTAACTGGCTTTTTTCCCCCTGACCCAAGAGTTGGGTCAGTTCTGACTTACTCGGCTCGTTTACTCCTGTTGTATTTTATCTAATTAAATTTATTAATATACATAGATAATGGAGTTGTCTCTGCTTCTAGGGAGCTGTAGCCCATTTCATAACATCTGAAGCTTAAATTTAACTGATTTTAAAGCCAAGACCTTTAATTCCATATTTATCCTAGAGTTAGAAACCTTAAAGCTTTGGTGACAAGAATTAGATTTGCAATAATAAATGTGTGCACGGTCCTTGAGAAGCAGGAAAGAAAAACCTGTAAAACTCATTGGGAACTCCGTAAATGTTTATTCTTGTAAGTAACACCAAGTTCCACTTCTGTTTTTTCAGGCAAGGACTCCCAAAACATGCCTTGAGGAATCACCCACTGCCAGAGCCACGGGCTCAGGTGTGCTCAGCCACACCCACGGCTGAAAACCTTGGCCAGAACCCCAGGTACTTGTCATGATATATCTCATCCAGCTGTTCTGATCTTTGTTTACTGGCACACTTGATTTGTAGTTTTTCATTGTGGGCTGTTTTGCTTTTTATTTTTTTTTGGCTGGACGTGCGCGTTTCAGGGAGTCGGGAATCCATGAGGAATCGGATGATCATGGGGATCCACGGACTGCTAGTCAGGGTTGTGCTGACACCTCCACAGAAGACAGCTCAGTCTTCTCTTGGGGCTATGACGTGAGTAGAACATAATCATCCGAGCCAAATCTAGCACAGAAAGACACTTGAAATACCACTGCAAAGACATGTCAGAATAAAAATGACTGCATCTGTCAAAAAAATCATGGTAGTGACTAGAGAAAGAACATCTTTTTTACCTCTTTCCATCTTTCAGTTCAAAACATACGAGGCTCATACTGTTCTGTTAATATTCTGCATTTCCACTAAAAATTTTGGAAATGCAAATCATTTAGTGCACGAGTGTATCTATAAATGCTTTTATTGTGGAACCCAGCCATGGCTGGATGACTTTCAGGTGCTTGGTGTGAGTTTATCAAACTTCTGCATCCTTGCATGTTTCTCAAAATACAGTAAGCTCCTAAAACATTATTTTAATTTAGAAATGTTTGATTTATTCTCATATTCTCAAAGTCAAGTGTGCTGTTGCCTTCTGGAAGGTGAGATGGAGCTGTTTAGATTTAAATGATCCCAGAACTGACTCAAATTTTTTATCTACATGTAACCAAGGACCTGACCATCCTTCA
Organism: Poecile atricapillus; assembly: GCF_030490865.1. NCBI lineage: Eukaryota > Metazoa > Chordata > Aves > Passeriformes > Paridae > Poecile > Poecile atricapillus. Next base: position 5,886,433 of record NC_081254.1, read on the forward strand.
GGTTCAGTGTTTCCCACCAGCCTGCCTGCATTGCTTTTTGTGTTGCTGTTGTTTGTGGACTCTGGAAGCAACAAATCCTCCATTGCATTAAAATATCACTGAATTTTATGCTTCCTGTTCTGATTTCTTTAAGTCTTGTAGCTTAATATAATAATATGGGTATTTCAAAATGCTTTAATAGTTTTTTTCTACTATGTCAATATAAGCTTTTTATGTGGCTGACATCCATCTTAAGAGCAGGCTGCATCATCTCTGGGAGAAAATGATTTAAAGTTAAAATCATCTTATGCAATCCTGCTAAGCTTTAAACAAATAGTTGTGTTTTTCAATCCTATTTTAAAAGATCAATTTTAAAAAAAACCCTGCAAATGCTATTCACGAGGTATTTTCATTCCTCTCTAGGAATTTGACAAAGCTGCCACACAACAAGTTCAGCAGATGTTCCGACAAATTGATGAGCTTCTGTATGAGCAGAAAGAAAACGTTCATGTTGAGGGACTGCGGGAAGAATGCCACCAGTGGTCCTCCAGCTTTCCTCATCTCAGGTATTTTGTTAATGGACTGATGCTGGTACCTTCACAACCAGGCTGGGGATGCACACAGTTGGTTTTAAAACAGATGGCAGGGTGGGTTTGTGCAATTATGCAGCAGATAGAGATAAAAAAATCACTCTGGTGATGTGCCTGCCTGTCATTAGTGAACATCCTCTTAGCTCACATGTGGTTCCTTGACAGAGGTTTGTTGCTATCTGTGACTGACTTGGCTTTAACAGAGCAGAATTCTCTTAGGAAACTCAAAGTGTCACCAGGAAAACTGCACAGCTTCCCAGGAGAACTTTTGGGATGTGCTGCTGTTCTTACACCCTTCAATAATCGTACTGCCAAGGTTTTCTGCTGTATTTATGCTTTGCTTTTGCCGTGGCAGGGTGGTGGGGAAGCAGGTGGTGATCCCCACAGATGAAGGCTATGGATGGTACTCGAGTTCTGCCTCAGGCAGTTTGGCTCCCTCAGATGTAAGTTCGCCACAGGAAAAGGATTCTGATGAGTAAGTACCAGCAGTGAGCCTGGATCGTGACAAGGTGGGAAGGCAGGTTTGTTCTCTGCTTCTTGAAGTGTGCAGCCTTCCTGTTAGGCTGAGTTTTGAACAAAGCACACTCTTTTTTTTTTCCTTTTTAACTGAATTTAGTATACTTAGAATAGCAAGAACATGTAGCTGTGCTTTTGCTGACTACAGTGAAGTGGCCAGGAAATAGAAATATCTTTGCTGCTGATGATTTCTTAAGAATATGTTTGTACTGTAGCTGGTTTTATTATTAATCATCTGTTAAATTTGCCTAGGCCTTAAAAAATGCAAAGTACTATGTTAGCGCTGCTTTTATTATTTAATGTTTTAGAATGCTTTTTAATCAGCTTTGGGTATTTTTTCCCTGAAGTTTCAGGTTCCTTAGCAAGAATTAAAAGGTATCCAAACCAAAAGTTGTTACTGTAATGAATAATTTTTTGGCCTCGCTACTGCTTGCTCTTAACAACTGTGCTGTCTCTCAGTTATCTGAGGTGGAGTAACAACTTACCTTTATTTCTGCTTTCTGAAAACAGTCACCTGTTCAGATTTAGTGTTTTGGGCAAGAAGGTGCCTCTTTTTGTTGCTCCTGCTCACAAAAAGGCCAACCCTTCCAAGCCTCCGACCTCGTGTTGCTCAGAGAGTGATGAAGGGGAAGAGGAAGTCATTCTCTCCGAAGGCATACTGGAGGAATACTTGGCATTTGACCACAGAGATGTGTAGGTATTGAATATTAAAATAGTGTCCTGGGGTTCCTGCAGTCAAGATACACATTCTTGATGAATTTATTTATCTCTTCCCTAGAGAGCTTTCAAAGGCCTGAGGTTTTCCAGGCACTGGGAATTTTCCCAATCTATTTCCTAGGACCATTTCTTTCACTAAATCATGTTTAAGAATATTTTGATAATTTTTCACGCTGTCCATTTTTCTGCTTGGTTTCAATAATTCATTCCATCATAACCAAGAGTCTGTGTATTTAATAATACATACAATAATACAAATAATGGTTTTTAAGCACCATTTCTTTTTTACACTATGTCAAATTCACTGCTGTTAGTTATGCAACAGCAGTGTGCTGCTTCTGTTTTATAATGGCATTTTGGGTGGAATTGTACCTTCCTAGATTTTTTTTCAGTGGTAGCTTTTAAGAAGTAGAGTGGATTTTATGCTTCTCAAGAAACAATTACCACTATTTTTATCTTTTTACCCCTTTACATTACTCAACCCTACAGTATGAACATATGGCCTGGGTAAGGACTCTGGAGAGTACTGTCAGTTCCTGAGTACTTAATTGGTTTTAATAATTAAAGCCACTTATCTGCATGGACCATTAAATTTAAACTGTTATGTTTCTTGGTTTTACCAGGCTAGAGAGACATTGCTGCAGCAAATAATACCACTCTCTTGCCTTCAGGATTCTGTCCTGTCATTAGATATGGAGCCTAACAATGTGATGAAGAAGTATCACTGTAACAATTAATACTGATTTTTTTGACGTGAATTTGATCTCATGGGTAAATTACTGTTCATGGAGTATGATTTATAATCATTCTGTGTAGGGAAGCCAGGGTGGGTCAGTCATTTCTCACCAAAGTCAGTGGGAAAACTAAAAGTAAATACAGGACACAGTGTGTTTCTGGTGCAGGTAATACTTACTTTGTTACAGGGAGGAGGAGTTGCACAAGAGGAAAATGGGACTATCCTCTGGCAGACGGAAATTGGGGTTTCCCCCTGTCTCTCCCTATTCCTGCGTGAAGGATTCCGTGCTGACATTTGTATTTGATGATGTCTGGAGTGAAGTCCTGGTTTGCATGGAAGAATTGATCTGCAGGCACTGGGAAGGGTCAGCCTCTGGTAAGGATCACATTCAAAGGGAGGGCTCAGGAGGGGGAGTTCAGCTATTTTTGCGAAGATGCCATGGGAGAGAGATGTATTTGAGAATGATCTCTTCTGTGGGAATAAAAAGGTTATTTTGCTAACCATGTGAAACGTGTCTTCAAAACGCTTATCAAAGCTTCCAAGGGAACACTAAAAAATTGTGATTCATAGCACTGTCCATGACTAGCAATGCCAACATTGACAGGAATTCTCTGCTGCTTTGCACAGATGATGAGAAGAATATCATAAAAATAGAAACGCTCCGAGCAGATGCCAGAAGCCCTTTGCAGGTGGATCCTCTGCCAGCACTGTTACCTCGGGTGCCACACACAAAGATGCCCTCGGTGACATCAAATCTGGTAAGGATTTTTAGCCAGCTGTTGTTTTGTGTGGGGATGAATCACAGTGTTACCCCAGCAAAGAGACTGGTTGTGTTTAGGTAAATAACTAGTTTGCACTTTGTGTAAGTGCTGGCTGTCCCTTCTGACACTTTAGTTCTGTTATTACTCAGTTGGAAGTTTTAATTCCTACTTTTCTCCTTGAAACCATATTTTATATCTGTGTGTGACAACCATGTGGTGGATTCAGGATGTAGATCTTTCCACAATTTAATGCTTGAATTAAACAGTGAGGTTGAGGAGTGTGTGTATGATCCCATTCTTACATTAACAGTTAATTCATCCAGCAAGAAGAGAGAAATCTCTGCAGTTCTAGACCAGTTTTTTTTTCTCAGACATTGAATTTAACTGTATAATCTGCTTTAGATGATCTGCTTCTAGAGTGGTGAGCATCAAAATGTTACCTGTTTATTCCATTTTAATTCAGCTCTTTCCTTCTTATTTCTTTTTATTTCTTTCTCCTTTATTTCTTCCCCCTGCCTGTCCTTTGTGTCCCCTTACTGTGTGTGTAGTGCCCAAAACCCAGAGGTGGCCGCAAAAGCAAAAAGAGGAGAAAAACACCTCAAGTATGTATTGGAATAAAGCTCTGCTATTTTTTATTTGCTCTTGTTATGGTGGGTGGAATATGATGGCTTTTTCCAGATCAGTCTGTATCTCAGATAAGGACTTTGCAGATCTGTTCTTGACATAAAATATCAATATATGCTGAAAATTATTTTTGTAAAGCTTCTAATTATAGTCATTGTTGGAAGATCAGCAAATGAGCTGCTCAGTTCGAAAATACTAAGTGTTAGGACATTTTCTAAGCACTGTCATTCCAAAAAAATTAGATGCCAAGATCCTTTAGCTGGGGAAGTAATATAACTGAGTATATATCTGGATATCATGGAAGAAATTACTGACTTTTCTCCAAAGTGATGTAGGAAGTCTGTAAATATGTGTGTGTGTGTCTCTGCCAAACAGTAATTTACTTACTTTTTGTTTTTAAATTCAGCTAAGTCTCTCTCAAGGATCAAGTAGTGGCTCTCAGCGTAACCTGAATGGCTTGATGGTGATCCATGGGATCCAGTTACACCAAAGGAACCTGCCTGTAGTGGAGAAAACACTGTAAGAACAACACATCACCTGCAGTAAATAAAGTACTCTCACAGTGAGAGGGATTCAACCCAAAACCTTCTAAGATAAATTCTTCCTCCAGAGAAAACAATTCTTAGTTATTTTCCTGCTTGGTTGGTTGTTAATTTGTCCTCTGTGAAAACTGGTATGTTAAAAACGGACACACATAATTTCTGCCCATGTATTTTATTATTGAAGTCACCTGTAGGGGAGCACTTTGGTAACAACAGTTGGCATGCTGACCGTCTCTCTTTTTGTCTTGTAACTTTTTGTTGTTGTCAGGGACCTGGATGACAAACGGCCAGGTTCGAGTTCCCTCCTCTCTACCCGGATGTGGCCAAATCATCCCCTGGAGCTCAGCACCTCGTCCCTGTCCCGCTGCACGAGGAGGAGGAACGCCCCTCCACGGACCCTGCACCCCATCGGGACCCCACGCTCCGGGGATGATGTCTGCAGGCGCCTGTAGGTCCCCAAAACAGCCTCTCCCTGCAGGGCACCGGGGTCAGAGAGCACGGAAAAGCATCCCTGGGTAGGGAGGACATGGATTATTGGAGTGAGGAGAGGAACTTCCCCTTAAAGCACTTAACTCCCCTGAGGAAGCTGATGTTCAGTGTGCTGCCAGCTGTGAATCACATACATTCCCATGTTCAGGTAGTTTTGAACACGAGCAGTAGATCTCAGTCTGTCCTCTGCAAGCAAAGCGAACGCCACCATCTCTTCCTTGATGTGGCTGTCTTTTCCTGCAGCCTATTTTCAACATAAATTTAAAAGTCTGCAGTTTGTGGAGGTCATACTGCATGTTGCTATCCTAACCCAGACTGGACTATAAAGATGTTCAAATAGGTTATCTGGCTCTTACTGTGCCCTTAGTCACACCTACAATATTCTTAACTTCTATTTTCCACAATGACCTGACTGAATGGAGTAGTTTACAGGGTATCAGGAAACAATGCAGGATCTGACAGACCTGTCTATTCCATGTAGTTTAATTATTTTAGTAGTTTAATTAGATGTAGTTTACTTTTAGTTTTGCAATTTACCTATAAATTCATCCAGCCTGTTGCTTTCTTGTCACATACTGTTGAGAGACTTATTCCTTGTCCCTTCATATTTCTCCTTTCTGTATTTTATGTTCCTGTTGCCTTTCCTCAGGCTTCAGTCAGTCTAAGAAATACTGACATCTCTGCTTTATTAAGATACATTTTTAAATATAAGCAGAGAGCACCAGGAAAGCTTTTTGTAAAGTGCAGATTATGGTTTGAAGCTTTTCCAAGGTATTTTTACAAAACAGTCAACTCCAGGAGGCCAAAGAAACTGACAACATTACACCTTTCCACCTGCCAAACATATTAACTGTGTGTTTTTTGTCTTCTTACTGGTGCATTCCAGCCTGACTGCACAGGAGCAGGTGACCTCACCCTCCCCACTGCTGCTAAACAGAAATCACCCCCTGCCACCCATTGCCACCACTGCCACCGTGGCAGAGCATGGGAGCACCACAGGAGCCCACAGGCAAACGGTAACAAGCACGAGAATCTCATTTTATTACTGAATAATCTAAAGTTGTTATCACTGCTGGTCAAATTATCCAGCCCAAGAGTTCAAATTTATGTGTTTTGTGACAGAAAGTCAAATAGATGCATGAAAAATGTTGTATCAGTTTTGAGTAAGAGCATCACCCATGCTTGCATGCTTAGTTCTCACTAATGCAAATTGAATGTTTCCCTCCTCATAACTAGGTAAAAATTGGAAAATGAGCTTTAATTCCTGGGTTAAATATTTTCAGTGTATTGCTGCCCTAAGAAAAAGATGGAACTCTGTTATTTCTCCTTGCAGAAACCTCGAGGGAACTCGAGCCGTGCTCACAGTGTCACGACACAAGAAGACGCTCACCAGCAGCTCCAGGAGCAGCTGTTCTTACCTGATCCCTTCTCCAGGCCTAGCACAACCAGCACATCCTCGGTAAAGCATGGCCAATTACACCACATCATCCTTAATTACTGAAAAGGGTGCTTTGAGAATTAACATTAATAATGTCCAGTCTGTTTCAGTATCAAATACTTTCGGTTTAATTTATTGAAACTATACTCTACTGATACCTTCTTGGGTCTAACGACATATTTTTATCTAAGGTTTGAAAGCTGTAATTTCAGCACAGCTGTTAATTAACTGCTTGATTGGTTTCTGTGTATAATTTCAACACCCTGGACTCGGCAGTTTTAAAATCTGCTTTGGAACAGCACAATTTTCTGAAATTGAAAGACTGCCTCTAACTGACCCAGTGATCATTCTAAATAAGTGTTAGAAAAGTGTATTTTCTACTTCTGAAGTTGAGTTGACCTTTCTTTAAAACTTTCTTTAGACTGTCACAACATCTAACTCATTACCAAATACACATTTAAGTAGTTTGTAGTTGTATTATAACCTTGCTGATTTTTTTTCATGCAAACAGAAGTATCTTGAACTGTTTTTCCAGCCCCATTCCCAGCGCCGCCGTTCTTGCACTGTTATTGATTATAGTAATCAATCCTGGACAAGGAGAGGATCCACAAGTTCAGGTATGTTCATCAGTCACAGGGTTCAGTAAGATCAAACAAAGGGAGTTTTTGGGACAGGGATGCATTTCCTAGAGGTACATTCCTACAGGTATTATCCATTTTTCAAAGTTCCATCCGTGTCCTTAATTTGCCATTCTACAGATGTTGTCCTTCCTATGTCCTACTCTGCTCCAGAGTATAGTTGGGTGCATTTTGCTGGGATTTTTTTATTACCACCAAATATTTAAATCAAGAAGCTTAATGTCATCAACCCCAGTGCCTCTCAGTGTCCAAGTTTTCAAAGCAGGAGTTGTCAGCTTAAATAGAAATAGTAACTTGAGGTTAACAAAGGTACTTAAACTGAAGTAACTTGTTTTTAAACAAGCAAGGAGTGCTTGAAAAGTTAAAACAAGTATCTTCCCCCCTCCAAAAAAAAAAAAAAAAAAAGCAAGGTGAGTTTTATGACTGCTGTATTGACAAAACCAATTTAAATTAGCAGAAAAGCTTTGCAGACACAAATACTTAGTGAAATATCAAGGAATGCAGTCACTCCCTGCATGCAGCGACTCAGCAAGCCCAAGCACTGCCCTTTTTGGAAGTTATAAGCAATGCAGTTGATGGCCATGTGTTAAAAGTAAAAAGATATTTTAGCTGTAGGCTAGAGGAGATGTATTTGATGCTCAATTCCTTCCCGAAGTCTTGAGGCTGTCCATGGTCTTGTTTGTCAGGTCTTCCACCGCGTGGTTCTGTGAAAGCCCACGGCCGAAGTGGATCAGGGACAAAAAGCAAAGAGAGGCACTGAGGTGCCATGGAGAGAAGCATCCACCCATCCATCCCTCTCCAGAGTCATCAACCACCTCTCCTTCCCAGCAAGGTCAACGTTGTTTACACGGAGTTTTCAAACACCCTTCCTTACAGATAGTTATTTTTATATAAATCTAAGCAGCAGCTGCCAAAGATTAGAAGGGGTGCACTTAAACATTCCATTTCCTACCAGTAGAGGAAGTGATGCTCCAGTGGAAGGGTGAATACACTCCAGTGAAGCCCAACTCCTAGGAAACCCAACAAACACTCTCAGTCTGTGCTGTTTTCCATGAGGCTGGTGACAGGTTCATGTCCTTACAGGCAGGTACTGCAGGACCTGCTCATTTTTCCCTTAGGAAGGTTAACCTGGCCTTCCACAGCTGTAGTGATTTACATTTTTTAAAAAGTGTATTTATATGTTTAAATATGTTTAAAGCAATATTGTACTAGCAAAAGCAAGAACTCAGGCAAGTGATGAATGCTGTGGTAGCTGCAGCAAGTATGAACACAGGTGTGTAGAACCAAGGCAGCAGAGCAGATGACCTGGCAGCTCCAAGGGCAGCACACCACTGCCTCTTCCTGAACTATAATAAAACCTTTTTCCTCTTCCTCAGTGACTGAAGAAGGCTGAACAGGCAAAAAAGAAACTTTTTACTACAAGTAGTTTCAGACAGTACTCAAAATCTTCCTGGTGAGACATTTTATGGTAATTTCACAGAATAGCTCAGTGTCCCTTTGTAAAAATACCTATAATTACACAAGATTTATTCACTCCAAGGTAGAGTTCCAGAAGCCACTGATGCAATAGAGCTTTTAGGAGCTGTGTCTGCCCTGTGTGACAGACCTAACAGAGGCATTTGCTGGAGTTGGCCTTGTGGCTCCAGATAAGACAAATAAAACCATGAAGTACGGGCTTCTCAAAAATAAGTGATTAGTTGAAGGTCTTACTCCCAAACAGTAAGTGCCAGGCTGAAATGTAAAAACAAGCTGAGGTAACCACTGGCTGTATTTAAACAAAGTTAGGACAATCCACCAAAAAGAGTTGTTCCTTTCTAGTCCAATTAAAGAGCACTGTTTTCCTGTATCTTATTATTCTTCAAATTACAGTTCACAAAAGAAAAAAAACCTTGTTAGTATTCTTTATGAAGTGGCTCCCTTACTTCCCCCACTCCAGACTAGCTAATCATTTTTCATCAATATTGAAGTTCACAAATCCAGTTGATCCAAGCATGCTTCAATCCAAAGCAGGGAACTGTGCAAATAGAACTGGGTTAACCTGCCTTTGCATTTCCAGAAGTTTAAAAAACAAAAAAACAACAACAAAAAAGGCAGCTCTGACCTCAATCTAAACCTCTAAAGTTTTCAGAGAGAGAAGCTGATGCTCACCAGAGACTTCTACTCACTAAACCATTCCAAAATACAATTTCTCTTCTAGAACACTGTGCAGTGTGTCAGCTATGGCAGGCAAAGTGCAGATAAGCATCCCATTTGTATCCGTGCCATTCCTCAGGGACCAAGTGAGTTTTCTGTAGCACAAGAGTTAGAAAAGCAGACAAATAAATGTGAATAGACTTCTGTTAACATAATGTAGTGTTTTACAGCCTAGAGGAGTCAGTGGGTTTAAAAAATGTAGTTGCCTCCTAAGGCCATTTTTGTTTTTTGTACAGATGGCTGACACCAGGGACTGCTCCTAGATTTATTTTGTGTAATAAAAGTAACCTTCAAGCCCCGTGTTACAAAACACAGTGATATGCTCTACATTCTCAGAATCAGGATTAATTTTGAGAGAAGACAAGTATAAGGGAACAGAGACCATCTACCTCTGGCTGCCCCCCAGGAGCTGTTGCTGAAGTTGTGAGGGCCTTCAGCTCCCAAAGTGTTCACCTCGAGACTCCTACGCCTTTGAAAAACAATCCTCCCTGGAAGTGTGTGGGATTTACTTGACTGAAATCAGAAGAATCAACACAACTGGCTTGTTTTAAATAGCTTATTTAGAAAACATACAGAGAACTAGTATGCAAAACTGAAACCCACCCAAGAATGTTTATTAAATCTGCAATTTTCCAAACTATCTTTATAAAACTACTGGAATATCTGAAAAAGACCTGTTGAGCTGATGTGCAAGGACCTTTAAAAATAGCAGGGTTTTTACAGAAGAAATGTGTGAATAGCACACATGGATCTCAACTGTAGAGCACCCAAAGGGTTTGAGACAGTAGCACAGAAATGCCTTGTCTTGTTCAGCATGCATACTCTGTCATGCCTCCCACTTAGAGCCAGTCAATGCACACAGTCCAAAACAGGAGCCTGGAAAACACCCAAAATTCTCCCAGATCCATGTTTCCATACAAAGTGAAACCTGGTATTTCAGTCTACACTGTTCCTTCTGCCTTTCTTTTCTTGCCTGAGGTCTTCTTTGCTCCTTTCTTAGTACTGTTCCCGTACTTTGCTTCCAGCTGGGCAAAGAAGTTATCCATTTCCTTTTCTCGAGCTCTGCTTCGGCTCTGGGGAGGGGGAAAAGAACATCAAACAAACTCAAACCTTTTGTCAGTTCCCTATACAGCTTATCCTACCAAACTTTGATAGCTACACAAATTCTTGGGCTGTATTAAACAGCAAATACAAGCTACAGGAAGTTTAGTATCATCATTAAAACTCCCTGTGAAACTACCTAAAGCTAGAAGTTATTGCATTAAGTACTCCAAATGTTTAACTCTTGTAAATTTTTAAAAAGACACAGGTAATAAAATCCACACTGTACTCTAATTAAAGCACATAGTTAACATTAAGGCCAGGTTTTAACCTCATGAATTCAGAAGAGATGCAAGGATCCAAAATCAAAGACACTCAGGGAAAACACAGTTATAAGCCAGTAACAAAGTTATCTGCAACAGAAGAAGCCTTACTTTTATCAGCGCTTGCAAGTCATTTTCTCCACTGAGGCCCAGTTCATCTTTAGTCTTTTTTGCCTCTTTAGCTTCTTTCTCTGCCTAAAAGAGCAAACGAGTTTTTTTTAAAGAAGTATTTTGCATGTTATCTGGCAAAGTCTTACAGGAATTACCAAATGCTTTTTTTTTTTGGCATCTGTGTACAAAGAGCTGCAGGGGAGTATCAAGGGTTTCCAAGTTTGGCCATAGATAAGGAAAGTCCATTCTGGTTCCACCACTGAGCAGAGCAGAATGTTTTTCTGCTCTTTCACGGTGTTGAACGTGATGTTTGTCCCTGTTCCCACACCCTTTTTTTTTTGTCTTGGTAGATACTACATTAACTTGAAAGTTACTATGATGTGCATATAACATTCTACAGTGTCCAAAAGTACACACAAGTCCATTTAGGCCAGAGCAGTGTCACACCTGCCAGAAGTCAACCAAGATGTATTTTCACCACTTGTTTTTGTTAACTCCAGCAACTCACAGCTTTGTAGATAAATGCAGGCACACACTAAACTGTAATAAGCTGTTGGATATAAAAAGGAAATAAAGAAGTAGAAATGCCTTTCACAGTGATTTGGGGTGGGGGGGTGATGACCATAGGTGACCAGATGTGAACAGCAAGGCGTGTAACCCAGCAATCCTGCGACAAACATCTCGGGAACAGCGTAACTTCTTTCTGCCAAGGGAACAAGGTTATGGGAATCAGTTGCTGCAACCTACCCGTCTTCTTCTGGACATCATCTTCTGCTTCGACTCCTTTACAAAAGCCTTGAAGGATGGGAGCTCCCCGGAGTCGATGCCTTGCTTGATCATTTCCCGTATCCTGGGCTCATCCGTGTAGTCCACACACATCACAGACTCCATGATCCGATCCATGTCACCCTTGAAATTCACGTACGCTGCCTTCACATCAGCCAGCTCTTCCTCTGAGTTTTTGTAGTTATTCTGGAAGTCTTCGATGTCTTTCACGGTGACCTGGAGCAAGGAGGCGATGCTCTATGAGTTACAGGACTTACTCAGCAGGTGGATTGAAGCAAAAACACATAAAACCGAACAAAACAGAGTTCTTGTGTTTCCCAGCCCCATCCCACTCCCACCTTGAAGAGCAGGTGCCAGTACTCCAGCCAGTCCCGCCCGTCCTGCAGCGCCTCGGCGTCCTCGTCCACCATGCCCGTCTCATCGTAGGCTGCGCGCTGGTTCTCGTCGCTCAGCACGGCGTACACCTTGCCCAGGATCTGCGGGACGCAGGGGTCACTCGGGGAGCGGTCACTTGGGGCTCAGTCACCCACAGTCAGTCACCCGGGGGGCACTGGGTTGGGCACTCAGGGTCGGGGTTGGTCACTGAGGGTCGGCTACTCGGGGTTCAGTCACTCAGGGGGCAGAGGGGTCACTTGTGGGGTGGTGGGTCGGTCTCTCTCGTAGCCACCACCGCCCCCCTCCCTCGCCCTGTCTTTTCCTCCCTCCCTCCCCTTCTCCCTCGGTCTCTCCTCACCTGGAAGCGGCGCGTGGCCTCCTCCTTCTGCTCGGGCGGGACGCGGTCGGGGTGCAGGCGCAGCGAGACGCGGTGGTAGCCGCGGCGGATCTCCTGCGGGGTCGCGCCGCGCCGCACGCCCAGCACTCCGTACAGATCCGCGGTGCCGAACTCGGCCTCGCACTGCTCCGACAGCGCCATCCTACCCCGCCGGGACCGACAGCGCCCCGGCCTGCCCGCCCTTCCCGCGCCCGGGCTGCGGCTCCGCGGCTGCGCTGGGCGGGAAGAGCCCGCGCGAGAAGCTGAGGGGAGGGACCGATGCTGAAGGGAGGAGGAGGGGCCGCCATGCTGGGGGGAGGCTGAGGGGCGGCACCGCTGAGGGGAGGCGAGGGGGCGGCCATGTTGGGGGGCAGCTGAGGGGCGGCGCCGCTGAGAAGAGGCGGTGGAGGAGCCGCCATGGCGACGGGAGGCTGAGGGGCGGCGGCGCTGAGAAGAGGCGGTGGAGGAGCCGCCATGGCGACGGGAGGCTGAGGGGCGGCGGCGCTGAGAAGAGGCGGTGGAGGAGCCGCCATGGCGACGGGAGGCTGAGGGGCGGCGCCGCTGAGAAGAGGCGGTGGAGGAGCCGCCATGGCGACGGGAGGCTGAGGGGCGGCGGCGCTGAGGGGAGGCAATGGAAGAGCTGCCATGGCGACGGGAGGCTGAGGGGCGGCGCCGCTGAGAAGAGGCGGTGGAGGAGCCACCATGACGACGGGAGGCTGAGGGGCGGCGCCGCTGAGAAGAGGAGGGGGGCCCCCCATGATGACCGGAGGCTGAGGGGCGGCGGCGCTGAGGGGAAGCGGTGGCGATGCGGCGGCGGCGCCGCTGAGGGGAGCTGGCGGACCGGCCGTGATGACGGGAAGCTGAGGGGCGGCGGCGCTGAGGGGCGGTGACGGCGGAGGGGCGGCGGTGTCTCCGCCCCTTGGAGAGCTCGGGACGGCGGGGAGCTCTTCGTGGGGTGTTGTCCATGACCTGCTGGAGTTGATGGGATCGGGCCGGGAGCGAGGCAGGAGCGCGTCGGGGTGTCCTTGCTGACTCTGTGACGCGCTGGAGCCGCCGGTCACCGCGGCCTCCTGCCCGCGACCGCCCCGTGCGCTTCGGTCCAGTTACCGTCAGTAAAATAAATGGACACTTCCTCGGCTTCCTACTGCCCGCCGGTAAACAACCGGCTTTGCTGGCTTTTGGGAGTGATGTGGGTCTGGCACGGGGCACCCAGAGAAGCTGTGGCCGCCCCTGGATCCCTGGAAGTGTCCAAGGCCAGGTTGGACTTTGGGGCTTGGAGCAACCCGGGATAGTGGAAGGAGTCCCAGATCATGGCAGGGGGTGGAACTGAATGGGCTTTAAGGTCCCTTCCCACCCAAACCATTCCGTGATTATTTTGTGGTTCATTCAGGCCAGGTGAGATGCAGAAAATAAAAGTTACTACTTTACATTTCTCCTGCCTGTTGTTGAAATGTGGAAGGGTTCGGTCCCAATACCACAGGAGGAACAAAACCCAACAGCATCAACACAAATTTCAGCTCCTGGTTACAGAATTCAGATGGTAACATTGTAAAACCTTAATAAAAATATAGAAGCATTTAATTTAAAAATCCCCTATAAAAGCTATTGGTAAGCTTTTGTTTATTCATAAGGCATTATTATAATAAAATACAAAAGCTGGTAACTACTGGAGAACTTGTCTGGTGTTTACAGCCTAAGTGCTCTTTTTGGTACAGCTCAGCGTAATAGTTATAAATAAACATCGAAATATAGTATTTACATATATTAACATATATAATGAACATTAGAATAATTTATCGGTGTAAATAGTCACCTGCAGTAAATATTTCAGCCACTTCTGAGACAACGACTCCTCTCTTACCCGATCACCTCTTCTACTTCTTCACGGGCTTTCTAAATTTACTGTCAACACTGACTGGAGCACTAACGCAGTACGATGAAGATAACGCGCATGGGGAATATCGGTGATCCCTGCAGACACCGGGATTTAAACTTCCGGCGATTCCAGCTCGTTTTGTCAGGCTTCGAGCACCGCTCGCCCGGCAGCCGGCGGAGCGCTTTGAGCGGCGCCCCCGGGAGCGGCGGAGCGCTTTGAGCGGCGCACCCGGAAGTGGCGGAGCGCTTTGAGCGGCGCACCCGGAAGTGGCGGGAGGTTCGGGTCGAGCATCGTCGTGATGGCGGCCGCGCCGCTGCGCGTGTGAGTGGGACGGGACGGGACGGGAAGGGACGTGGGATAGGGTCAGGGCCTGCTGAGGTTGCGGCGGGGCTGGGGCCGGACCGCTCTGACCGCGCCGTGTCCCGCAGGCTGGCGTGTGGCGACGTGGAGGGGCGGCTGGAGGCGATCTTCGGGCGGGTCCGCGCCATCCAGGCCAAGAGCGGCCGCTTCGACGTAAGGCTTGTGGGGCTTGTGGGGCTTGTGGGGCTTGTGGGAGGAGGTGGACGTGGTGCCCTTCCCGCGGGGTTCCCATTCCCGTCCCGAGACGGCCGAGGTGGGGTTCCTGTGCGGGAGATGTGCCGGCGGTGCTCGGTGGGTGTGGGGAATATCTTCACTTCAGTAAACCAAATGCTGCTGAAGTGGTGCAAGCAAAGCCCTCGTACGTGTTTTGTGAAATGGCAACCCCCGCTTTATCCGGTGTTTTTAGATGCTTCTGTGTGTCGGGAATTTCTTTGGCTCTACTTCCGAGGCAGAATGGGCCGAGTACCGCTCAGGGGCCAAGAAAGGTAAGGAAGGAGGGTGGCACCGCTTCACAGCCCACCTTGGAACTGAGGAGCCACGGCTGGGCACTGTGGAGTTCAAGCAGTTACACTCCAGCAGGGAAACCCCACACAGGAGGGAAAGATGGGTTGGTTTGGAACACCCTTGGCTTTAGGGCTGTGTATCATTTTGGGGCTAATCTTACACAATCAGGGGAGGGTGATGTGGGTGGAGCAGAGGTTGTTCCCCACCTGCAGCTCTGGGATCACCAGGCTGGGGACTCACTCTGCAGGAAGGTTTCTTGTCCTGTGCTTGTTGCTCCCAAGGTGTGGTGGAGGGTCTGACTGGGATGGGATTTCCTGCTGTGATTCCTTGGCAATGTGGGTTGGTGCACTGGAATTAAAGCTCACTGAGTACATGAGGTTTTCTCCCACAGCTCCAATCCCAACCTATGTGCTCGGTGCTAACAACCAGGACACCCTGAGCTATTTCCCGGATGTCAGTGGCTGTGAGTTAGCTGAGAACATCACTTACCTGGGTAAGGCTGCAGGGGATTTGGGGTCAGGGAGCTGCCTTTGCCTGCTGGGGCTTTCATGAACATTCTCTCATCTCCCACCTTTCTTTCTCTGGGAGTTTTAAGTGGCATTTTTTTATCCTGCGGTTCAAACTGGAGTTGAATTTGATTTGGTACAATCTGTGTAAAATGTGAAAGAAAACCTTGCTTCTGTGATTTGTTTGGGTTTTTTTTTCATTTCTCTGATACTGAACTTGCTAACCAGAAGGAATAGTGGTTACAAGAGGCTGTTCCTTGAGGGAGTCTTACTCCCAGAGCATTCCTGTCTCTGTAGGAGAATGTTTCAATATGATTTTGTTGTGTGGCTGTTCTGGAGTAGCAGAGGTAACAAGCGAAATGCAGCAAAGCTAAAAGGAAAAACCAGTTTCTCTCCAGAATTGCCTCCAGGCCAAAAATATAACGAAGTAGGGGCACTTGGCTCTTTTTGCTGAGACTTCATATTGATGTGGATGAGTTTTTGGGAAACAAGATGTCAGGGAGGAGGGGGAAGACTGGGGCTTGTTTGAATAGCTCCGTTGTGGGCAGGGTTGGGTTTGAGCTGTGCCACCGAGCGATGCCATTACTCTGGGCACAGAAAATGACTGCCTGTGAGGACAGCTGCAGCAGCAACAAGTCTGCTGCTGCCCTGTCCCAGAGGATTCCCTGCCCTGCCTGCAGCTCAGGGCTGTGTGTGTTGCTGCAGGCCGCAGGGGTGTGTACAGCGGCTGCTCGGGGCTGCAGATCGCGTACCTGAGCGGCACCGAGGCGCAGCAGCAGCCGGCGCCCGCCCACAGCTTCAGCGCCAAGGACGTGGCCGAGCTGAAAACGTCTCTGCTGTCAACCCCAAACTTCAGGGGTGTGGATATCTTGCTGACATCCCCCTGGCCCAGAGAGGTGGGGACTTTCGCCAACAGCGCGGTGAGTGTTCAGTTCCGGGGGATTTCACAAAAGGATGCCTTTCTCCTTCCTTTGGCAGTTCACCCTCTCTGAGTGCTTGACAAAGCTGGCAGGGAAAGCAGATGCTCTGGTTCTTCTCAGAGAAGGAAGGACTGAAGGGATGGGGATTTGTGAGACTTCAGGGCATTTTATCTGTCCCTGGTGCTTTTTGAGTGTTTTGGTGTTTATTTCCTTGAGCAGCAGCCAGGTGGTCTGGTTCTTCCTCAGTCTGGGTTTTGAGGGCGTTGTTTCATTTGTGTCCAGTTTTATTGTGTTGATGTTCCTCAGCAGAAGAGATTTTCAGATTATTTGAAATCTGTCTGGACAGCAAGGCCACACACATGTGGCAAAAGAGCTTCTTTTGCTTCCTCTCAGTTTCTTCCAACATCCAAAAAGAGATACAATCCTCAGTTTAAATGCATGAGGAACCTTCCCTCACAGCTTAATAACCAGCCCTGCTGCGCTTGGAGGTTGTAGAGAAACAATTTGTTGGGATGTTCTGGCATAAAAAGAAAACTCATATCTCAGAAATTCCCTTGGCCATTCTCTGTAGTTGTTTAATATGTGATTCTATGTTTGACTTCCCTTGGCATGAGTTTTCTGGAAGTGTACTCACTTGGGGTTACAGAGAAGTATATTAAACCTTTCTTTTCCCTGCTCTTTGAGAGGTGTGAATAAAGCTTGGTTTGTATTTTGTAGGGAGAAATAGATACCAAGAAGTGTGGCTCAAAGTTAGTATCAGATCTAGCTGCAAGTCTCAAACCAAGGTACCATTTTGCTGCCCTGGAGAAGGCCTATTACGAAAGACTTCCTTACAGGTTTGTAAAATCATGTGAAATCTCACTTCTTTTCAAGTAGGGGTTCAGTTTTTAAGGAACACAGGAGGATTGATGTGCTGTCTGTGTATCTTCATGGCAGACAAGAGTTCTCCCACTGTCCTTTTAATACTTTATGTGCCAGTACAGCCAAGTTTTGCTTCCTTACAGGAATCATGTGGTGCTACAGGAGACCCCACAGCACGTGACCAGGTTTATTGCACTTGCTGATGTTGGCAATACAAGCAAGAAAAAGGTACTGAACACCCTTGAATCTTTTTCTTTTCTCAAGTACAATAGAAGGGCAGTGAGACCAGGTAGATAACAACATCAGGCACATAAAAGCTTGGCTGGAGTGGAGGGATCTGTCTCACTCGAGTAAGAGGTACCACTTATATTTTTTGTGAGAGGGGTATGGGCTGCACATTGTGTTCTGAGGCACAAACCACTGAAAACAACAAACTTCTGGTAGGAGGTTTTTAACCCATTTCTCTTCTCCCCTTAAGAAAGTTCCAGAATATTGGTTGGTAGTTAAGGATGCACAGGATCCAGGCCTGGTAACAAAAAAAGGCCAGAAAGAAGGCCTGGAAACAGGCAGGGATCAAGGATGCACTCCATAAACTCCTGTGTGGGACACTGCCACAGGAGGTGTGTTTCTCCATGCCCTGCCTTGGCACAAACACTGATGTGCTGAGTGGTGTGGAACTGTTCTGGGGTGTCTTAGTTCGTAAGTGATCTCCTCAGAGGTGCAGCCATGGCAGGAGCTGCTTGCCCCTGAGCCCCTGTGTTTGTTGCAGTACCTCTATGCCTTCAGCATCGTGCCCATGAGCTCAATGGACCCTGCAGAGCTGGTGAAGCAGCCTCAGGATGTCACTGAAAATCCCTACCGGAAACTGAGGAAGGAGACTCCCAAGAGCAAAGCCCCACTCTCTGCTGAGGTACCACCCTGTGCTCCTCCACATTCCTGGTTCACTCTCTCTGCTCACAACACTGCTTGGCTTTCCCTTTGGGATATCTCTCCAAAACTCTGCTGTAGAGACAGGCTGGGAGAGCTGGGGGTGTTCAGCCTGGAGAAGAGAAGGCTCCAAGGAGCTCTTATTATGGCCTTCCACTTTTTAAAGGAGGACTGTAAGAAAGATGGGGACAGAGTTTTCTCCCCTTCAGCATTAAAGCCTTCTAATGGCATTTGGCTGTATGGGGTAATTCAGTCAAATGTTTTCAACCTCTGGTGAGTCTGTGACAGGTTAACATCTTTAAGAAATAAAGCCATTCTTTAGGCACTGGCTGGTAAATTAAAATATCTGAATAATCCATAAAATCAGGCAATTCTGAATGTTCAGCATAAGGCTGAATAGGAGAGCATAATGATTTGGGGCAGCTCTCCCAGAAGTTTTTCCCTGACTGAAGCAGGCAAAGTGTTGCATTAGTAGGAAAACAGGTCCTTCTGTTCCAGGATATTCAGAAGGAATTTCTTCCTGGAAAGGGAGCTCAGGCCTTGGCAGGGGCTGCCCAGGGAGCTTTGGAGTCCCCATGCCTGGAGGTGTCCAAGGAAGGGCTGGACGTGGCACTCAGTGCTCTGGGCTGGGGACAAGGTGGGGATCAGGCACAGCTTGGACTCCATGGGCTGGGAGAGATTTTCCAGCCTCAGAGATTCTGTGATATTGGTGCTTTTCAAAAGTGGTTCACAGCTCTTCAGGGAAAATCAAATTCTTGGATATCCTGTCACTTTCCATGGTACATTTCTAACTGAACATCCTGTTCACTTCTCGTTTCCTAAACAGGAAGAACCAGCTTGTCAGTTTTTCTTTGACTTGAACAAGCATCAGGGAAAGAAACGTCCCTCAGAGGGGAAAGAGAGAGGGGACTCCCAACCTAAGCAAGCCAAGAAACCCCGTAAGTGTGAAGATGCTTTTTTCCTTAGCTCTTCCCTTGAGGCATTGGTTGGAGCACATCACTCCAAGCTGTTTGTCAAGCTGTTGAGCTGTAGATGTCATCTACCCACAGAGCTGTCACTGCCAGCTGCTGGGGCAATGCAGGAGGATCAAGGGTCCCTTGTTTCCAAGGGAGGATAGGCTTCAGTAGGTGAAAGAAGGGTCAAGAGCGTAGTTTCAAAGCTCATTGGGTCCGTGGTTGTGGTTGGGCTGATGGCATTTACCCTCTGAACCAGACATGGCACTTCCAAAAGGCTCAGCTCAGGTATCACAGTTTGGGTGTGAATCCAGGTGTTTTGGGTGTGAATCCAGGTGTTTTGGGTGTGAATCCAGGTGTTTTGGGTGTGAATCCAGGTGTTTTGGGTGTGATGGATAGGCCAGAACTGTCAAGTGTGTTTGACAGCATCTGCCCCTGTCTTTACCTGTGCAGTAATTTTACCTCATTATATTTGTTTGCTTAAATTTGCTGGTGTTTTCTTACTAGTGAGCTGCAACTACTAACTCCTGGAACTACTAAACTCCTCCTTCATTAGGTTAGAGCATTCCAGGAGAATGGCAGTCAGCAGGGTGTGACTGCCACCACCTCCTCTCTTGCTGGAGTTTCCCTGGCCAGAGCTGTGTCTTTCTGACGCCTTCAGCGCTTTATAAACTGGGAAGGGTGGCTGGAAAATACCAGGTTGTCTGTCTTCTGACAAATATCCCTTCTGCTAATCCTTGTTTTCTTTCCCAACAAAGCTCAGCCCACAGGGCCCTGCTGGTTCTGCCTGGCCAGCCCAGAGGTGGAGAAGCACTTGGTTGTCAGTATTGGCACACATGTAAGTACCAGCAGCATGGGCTTTGCTAGGTCAGAATCACACTAAGACATGGCAAAACAAAATGCCAATCTCAAATTTTAAATTTAAAACAAATTAACTTTATTTGCAGCTGGCTTTTAGGTTTGCTTTAAGTTTCTTTGCATCTCCTCTACAAACACATAAACTCTTAAAAAGTGAAGCATGGCCCAGTTTTGCTCCAGCAGCAGAGCTGGATTCCAGTGCCAGAACACTTTTTGCTGTGCCAGCCCTCTGTAACCATCTGGCAAAACTTTTCCAGCTGGAAACCTGCTTTGGCTGCAGGATGCACCAGTGCCAGAACTCTGTGGGGTGGCTGGTTACAGTTTTGTTCCATAGAGATAAAAAAGAGGGTATCTCCAAGATGTACTTCAAGATGTTGACTTTGAAGCTCAGTCCATCATTTTTTTATGCACTTTGCTTAAAGATACTGCTCCTGTATAGCATAACCCACTTAGAGGGGCAGGTTTGTCCACAGGCTTAGTTTAAATTTTTAGGTGGATTTTTGTGTCAGAATAAGAAATTCCTGCCTCAGTGGTGAAGTTCACTCAGCAGCTGCCCTGCAGACAAGGCATTCTCTGGCATTCAAAAGATACTATATTGTTTGTCCTTTGGCAGTCCCTTCATCTCTTTCTCATTCCTCTCGTGATTAAGAAATTCAGTATAAAAATAAATTCAAATAAAATGGCTAATAAACAATCCCTAATAAGCAGCACAGAAGACTCTCCTGTTCCTGAGGCTGAGGGCTACTCACAATGAGTAGTCAGAGTAAATTCCTACAGCTCAGTGAGTAACTGGTGTGTGTTGTTTCGCTCTAGTGCTACCTTGCCCTGGCCAAAGGGGGTTTGTCACCTGACCACGTCCTGATTTTGCCAATTGGGCACTATCAATCAGTGGTGGACTTGTCTTCAGAGGTGCTGGAAGAAGTGACCAAGTACAAGGCTGCCCTAAAGGAATTTTTCAGAAGCAAGGGAAAGAGATACGTCCTATTTGAAAGAAACTATAGGAGTCAGCATCTGCAGCTACAGGTATGGTTTGGGTGTTGCCCAGGGAAAACATAAACTTGCACTGAATATAAACTCCAAATGAATTGAAAGGGTCATTTTGGGGTTTATCATGGTGGTTGCTGTGTGTGGCAGGTCTGTAAGTGTATCAGAGCTGCAGCAGAACTACCACAGAGATGAGAAAGGAGAAGGCTGTGCTGAGAACTTTCAAGCTTTGAGTTTTCAGCTCTGTCCAGCTCCTACAGGAAAAAAAAGTCTCATAAGTTTAAGCCTGTAGAGATGGGTGCTCACCTGTCTTGTGTGATGAGGCTGAGCTGTACTGAGGAGCCCACGAGCTCCAGTGATGGAGTGATGGCTTTCTGCAAATGCATTGTCTTCTTTGATGGAAATGTCCTCCCTCTCCAGGTGATTCCTGTTCCACTGGACCTCTGTACTTCTGAAGACATCAAGGAGGCTTTTATTGCACAGGCACAGGAACAGCAGATTGAGCTGTTAGAAATCCCAGAGCACTCGGATATCGCACAAGTATGGGGCCAGATTTCACCTCTTCACTTCCCCTCTGTCCTGCCCAAGCTGCTGTTTCCCTCTGAGGTCACTCTGGGCTGGGGTTAAGCTGTTGGAGGCAGAACCTCATGGACTTGATTTGGGGATGTGCCAGAGGTGCTCTGCTCTGGGACAAGTTCCCATGAACAACAGATGATTTCTCAGCTGAGAAATGTGAGCGTGGCCCTGTCCTCCAGAAATGTGCTGTACTAGGCCGGGGTGACCTAGATGAGGTTAGGAATGATCAGAGCTGGCTGCTTCTCTTGTTTAGTCACTCAGGGCAGAATTAAACCACAAAGTATCAGAGGTGATCCCAGCAGGAAGTGACCCACTGCTCCTTCCTCCCATGGAAGCTATTGTTTGATGGCAGGCACTGACCTCAGGCAGTTTGTGGAGTTATTTTTCCAAGTTTCCTCCCAGGAAAGAGGACCATGGCATGGGGACAGCTGGATCCCCAGCCCCTGAACTGGCTGGGAGGAGAGTGTGCCTGTCACCTGGTGGCTCTTCTCAGAGCCTTTCGTCCCAGGAAGGGTGCTCAGGCATTTGAGGGGCTGCCCAGGGATGTGGTGGAGGTGTTTAGGGTACAGACGGGACGTGTGCCATGTCTAGTTAGTGGTGACTGGTCGTGTGTTGGACTCGATGCTGTGGGAGGTGTTTTCTAGCCGAACTGATTGTGTGTTTCCGCGATTCCCGACGCGCAGGTGGCCCAGCCGGGGGTGCCGTATTTCTACGTGGAGCTGGACACGGGGGAGAAGCTGTTCCACCGCATCCGCGGCCGCTTCCCGCTGCAGTTCGGCAGGTGGGTGCCGGCCCCGTCCCCGCGCCGTGACGTCAGCGCGGCGCCGCGGTGACGTCACGGCGCTGTTCCCGCAGGGAGGTGCTGGCGAGCGAGGCGCTGCTGGCGCAGCCGCAGCGCGCGGACTGGCGGCAGTGCGCCGCCCAGCGGCCCGAGGAGGCGGCGCAGGCCCGCGCCTTCCGCCGCGAGTTCGAGCCCTTCGACTTCTCCCTCCGGGACTGAGGCGGCGCTGCCGGCGGCGGCCCCGGGCGGGCGCGGGCGGCGCCGGGCGGTGACGCGGCAATAAAGGCGGAGTGCCGGAGCGAGCGGCTGAACCATGGAGCGGGGCGGCCCCCCCGCGCCCGCCGCCGGCGAGCGGGCCCCCGGCGGCGCTGCGCTGCGCGGGCACCCGGCCGGCGGCTGCGGGCCCTGGGAGATGCGCGACCGCCTGGGCACCGGCGGCTTCGGCAACGTGTGCCTGTACCAGCACCAGGTGGGGCCGGGCCGGGCGGCGGGGAGGGCACGGCCGGGCCGGGGCGGCTGACGGCGCTGTGTCCCGCAGGACTCGGGCGACCGCGTGGCCATCAAGTCGTGCCGGCTGGAGCTCAGCGTCAAGAACAAGGACCGCTGGTGTCATGAGATCGACATCATGAAGAAGTGAGTGCGGGCACGGCTCGGCCCGGCCCGGCACCGGACAGACGGGGAGAGGGGACAGGCGGGGGTCAGCCCCTGGACTGGCCGGGAGAGGGGAGTGCGGGGAGCCAGCCCCTGGACCGGCCGGGAGATGTTGTGGGGACAGCTGGTGCCTCGGCTGCTGGACCAGCTTGAGAGTGGGAACCGCCGGGGGGCAGCCCCTGGATCTCTTGTCACCTGGCATGCCTGTGCTGGTTTATCTCTCATCCCGATGTCCCAGCTCATGCCTTGGCTCGGGAGTCGGTGACTTCAAAGCCCCCTGCCCTGTTGTGCTGCCTGGGCTGTTCACTCATCCGAAATTCCTCCAAACTCACACCACCCTGTGGGTTGAGTTTTGATGTTGTGACTTGGGAACACCCACATGTTCCCGTACCCTGCGGTACCTTTGTTTTTGATTTAGCAACCGGGGGATCCTGAAATTGCTTTTTTTCTGTTACTCTGCCGAATCCAAAGAATAAATTCTCCTTACACTTCCTCGTGAGAAAGTCCATACTCTGTGCTGCCCACCCTCCCTCTCTAGCAGGTGAAACAGGCCTGGACAGCTTTGGTCTCGTGAATGTGGGGGCTGCCTCTGGGTGTTTGGGTCTCACAGAACTGTTCTCGAAAGAGAGAGACAGTGATCCTGGAGCAGAAAATCCTCTGTCCCACTGGTGGGAGCAGGGGTGCTTTGAGTTGTCCTCCCTGAGGCCTGCAGTGACCCTGTTCAGGACTTTTCTGAGCTCCTGCTGTCACTTTGTTACCCTCCTCACCATGTGCTATGACATGGGGGAAACCATTTCCAGGGAACTTGAATTTGTAAGTAAAGGCTTGGTGATGTCTGATTTGGTTGCTGAAAACAGACACTGAGTCACAAGCTGCTCTTGCATTGGCGTCCAGAGGCTTTGGAAGGTGTAGAGAGAAATAATTTGCCTTCTTTTCCTTCTGGATATGTAATTTATTCCCATGAGTAGCATGTATTAGAGACAGTCAGGAAGCAGCTGTTTGAATTCAGCTGCAGAGGTAATTTTTTTCCTCTGAATGTGGCTTTCACCTGCCTGGTGCAGTTACACAGGTGTTAAGGGATTCTTGTGGAACACTTGGGCCAGGGGGAGTCTGTTCCTACGTACAGCAGCACACACACACACACACACACACACACACACGTAATGACTTTGCCAGGACTGTGCAAGCATTCAGAACTTGAGTCTGGATCCTCATCATCAAAGCTTGGCTTTGAGACATCATTTTTGTTCATCAGTGGTTCATGTATTCCCGAGGTATGGATTTTATACATTTGGGAACTGGTAGGTACCACCTGACGAGTGAGCAAGGATTCCTGTGGGGAACAGAAGCTGTCTCTGGAACATAAAACGTGATTGCCTGGCAATCTGTTGTCTCATTCTCCCAAGAGAGGAGTCAGAGTTTTCATCCAGCTCTCCATGTGCTTAGGCTGAACCATCCCAACGTGGTCAGAGCCTGTGAGGTTCCCGAGGAGATGAATTTCCTGGTTAACGATGTCCCTCTCCTGGCCATGGAGTATTGCTCGGGGGGTGACCTCCGCAAGGTAACGCCTGCTTTGCTTTCAATAAAACAACCCAAACGAGGTGTGTTAGTGCTGCTCCTGTAACCAGGTCTGCTCTGTGGTGCTTCTCTTTTTGGGTACAGGTGTGAGGAAGTAAACGTAGAGTGGGAAAAAGCCACGTGTGGGAAATGAGGCTTGTGTTTTTGAAACCAGAGGGCAACCCAAGGGCAGATACTCTTTCATCCTGGCAGAGTGTGTCCTTTCATGAAGCTGCTTTAGCATTAGTGCAGCTGCTGTGTCTCTGTCTGCTCAGTGTGACTGGTTTGGATTCACATGTATCCAGTGTTGCTCTCAGCACAGGGAATGAGCCTGGACTGGGGCCTCCAGGGATTCTAAACCTTTGCTATTCCTGGGAACTGCCAGTCTGCTCACGGGCAACACCCAAAAATAAAGGAGCCTTTCAGAGTTCCCCAGGCAGTGGCTTCATAACCTGGTAGAGTTTATGCTCCCTTTCCATTATGTCTGGATTCAGGAAGCAGCAACTTCTGTAGGGGTGAAACAGCAAATCCCTGTCAGGATTTGCTTAGAAATCACCTCATCTATGGGATCAGGAAACTCACTTTCTGTAGATTTTGTTACTGGTGTTAAACAGGCCTGGGGAATGTGAGCAGTGGGTGAATGCAGTAACCCCATCTCATTATGTGGTTTTGAGTTGTTAAAAACAGTCCAAGAGACACTTTCAGGTTTTAAGTCACAGTAAAAGAAGGGGCATATGTGAAAAAGTATCTGGGAGTTGCAGACACAGGCATCTGGCCGTGTTCTCAGAGATATCTGGCTGTTGGATTATTGCAGTAAAAGTTTGGAGGCTCCCTGAAGGTAGATCAGAGACTGGCTGAGAAATTAGCTCTACTTGCAGTGCAGTGTTTGGTCACTTCGTTTCTGATGAATATTTAGGTGTGGTGGCATTGCTGCTGAAACAATTTAGGAAGTAACATGCTTCATTCCGCCTGATGTTCTGTACTGCTTTGTCCCTTAAAGGAAAGAAAAAAACATAATATTTTTTATTTCTGATTGTATTTTTAAAATCTTTCTTTTGTTTGGCATTATTTGAGTTTCACTTCATTATTAATTTCTCCTTGTGAATCCACTGTGAGGGCTGAAGCACCTCAGCCATCTCATAAAGTCTTGTTTGCAGTAAAAGTCAGAAATTGCTGAAGCTGCTTTTGTTGACAGCTCATTAAGGCAGTGCTGAGGAGGAGCCTCCCCTGCCTGCAGACCTGTGGCCCTGCCTTTATCTCCTACCCCTTTGCTTGCTGAATTTTTGGTTTGCTTGAGTTGTTTTCTTGCTATGATTTTACTGTACAAAGTCAACTGTCCCGTTCAGCTGGAGTGATCCTTGAACTGTGCTGGATAGTTTCAACAGGGGATGGAAAATGTTGGGTTTTGCTGTTAACTGTTGCAAGTGTGGATCTGAACATCTTTCGCTTTTTTTTTGGTAGCTGCTGAACAAACCAGAAAACTGCTGTGGGCTGAAGGAAAGTCAGATCCTTTCTCTGCTTAGTGACATTGGTATGTAGTTAATGCTTTCCTTTGTTTGGTTTTTATTTTGTTTATTTTTTTTAAGTGTAGTGGTATTTTCCTTTTTCAGCTGACCATGAAAAGGGAACTAAAGTGAACAGGGTATTAAAAAAAAATCAGGCCCATTGGAAAGTACCTGTTTTTTGGGCACTGTGGGAGGGATGTGCTGTCTGATAAAGGGCAGTGGAAATTTTTCTCTAGGAAAAAGATTTTCTAGGAAAGCTCCTTGTTTTCTTAATTCTCTTACAGATAATCTGTCACTGCTTGTAGGAAGAGCTAGTTTTGACATGAGAAAGTATTTTAGAATACTGGTCTGGACTTCTGGCCTTTCAGTGCTCTTGAGGGCTTCCAGCTGAATTCCTAAAATAAAGAGCAACTCTGCTTGCTTTATCCCTGTTCCCCTTCCAGAATGTTGTTTTGTTTATTTTTCATAATAAGTTGGGTGTCTTTGGCATGTCTTTGCAAAGATGTGAAAATGCAGTGGAGTAGAAACACAGGTTTGGAAACTGTTAAATGTAGATGTGAGTGGTGGTAAATCGTGGAAGGCTGGGAGCTTGCCCCCCAGCATTAGGTTTTTATCAGATGTATGTTTAATCAATGTGAATTTTATTTTCTGTTAAATCAAGTACATGTCTTTCAGGGTCTGGTATCCAGTATTTGCATGAGAACAGAATTATACACAGAGATTTAAAGCCTGAAAATATTGTTCTTCAGGATGAAGGTGGGAAGGTAAGTCAGGTGGTCAGTGTGTTTCCACTGTCATTTCTGGAAGTTTTCACATTGAACTGGACTGAAAACTTAACTACATTTATTAAAAGCTTTTAACACTGTTGCCAAAGCTTTGTCATGGAATTTCTCCAGAATTTCCGATCTGGCTTTCCTCTTGAGAGTATTCTGTGACTGTCACTGAGCAGATTTTGTGTTGTTTGGTGTTTTTTTCCCTCAGCATTTGCTCTTCTGATGAACTGTTTAAACTGTTTGCAGATTGTTCACAAAATAATAGACCTGGGATATGCAAAGGATCTGGATCAAGGAAGTTTATGCACTTCATTTGTTGGAACATTGCAATATCTGGTAAGACTTTTTTTAGTGTCACCAGCACTGGGGCAGGGCAGCTTTGGCTTGGCACTGGCAAGGGCTGAAACCTCCAAAAATGGAGATCCTGGGGACCTGTCCCAAGGGTGACCCCTCTCAGGGAGCCACACCTGGACACAGCTTTGTCTCTGCAGAAAAGTCAGAGTGTCTTTTTATGATTGTTTTTAGGCTCCAGAACTCTTTGAGAACAAATCCTACTCGGTTACTGTTGATTACTGGAGCTTTGGGACAATGGTGTTTGAATGCATTGCAGGATTTAGACCTTTCTTACATAATCTACAGCCATTTGCCTGGTAAGACACTTTTCCTGGAAGAGGTGCTTGGAAGTGCTAATATTTAAAACTGTGCAGAAAGACTTCAAGCTGCGTATGGAGGTTTCTGCTTGTCTTGCTGTGCCTGGAGTGTATGTTTGCTTGGTTTTTAAAAGGGTGGTTCTGAAACAGAAAAAAATAGGAAGCTTGGGTTTCTGTTAGAACAAGAGAAGAGGTAAACCTTTCCAGAGGCAGAGTTAATTGAAAGGGCTCCTATCTTCCACATGGGAATGTTCTGGGTGGATTGAAAATGGCATCTTTGTCCTGAAAGATGTTTGTTTTCTAAAGCTGATGAACACTGGCACTTCCTTGCTGTCTTTGGTTGCTCCCTTACAAAAGTAACACTCCCCAGTATATACACAAAGGGTTTTATTTTCCAGGCATGAAAAAATCA
Organism: Poecile atricapillus; assembly: GCF_030490865.1. NCBI lineage: Eukaryota > Metazoa > Chordata > Aves > Passeriformes > Paridae > Poecile > Poecile atricapillus. Next base: position 5,914,322 of record NC_081254.1, read on the forward strand.
AGAAGAAGGACCCAAAGCACATCTTTGCCTCTGAAGAGATGAATGGGGAGGTTCGCTTCAGCACCCACCTGCCGCAGCCTCACAGCCTCTGCAGGTACGTGTGTCCTCATTACAGGGGACAGCTCTGGTCTGCTAAACTGAGGGCTCTTCCTCCTTTATCCCAGGTATTAAGAACTCCTCCTTCTTTCTCCAGAGTGTTTCAAGCTCCTAGCAAGCTGCTGTTTGCTGTTAAGGGGATAGCCTGTAGCCAGTGGCTCTTTTTTTGGCCTCTGTGGTGCTCGTTGCCCACATAGAGCCTGTTGAATAGAGCACACAAGGAGAGGCCCAGGAAGCTGGGCTGCTTCAGCCTGGTGAAGCCCTCCCCTTCCTTACAGCCTTTCTGCTTTAGTTTGATTGTAGAACCCATGGAGAACTGGTTGCAGCTGATGCTGAATTGGGATCCACAGCAGAGGGGTGGAGGTTCAGATCCGGAGACCAGTCGTCCGAGGTGTTTCCTAATAATGGATCACATACTGAATCTGAAGGTGAGTGGGGGCTGTTACTGGGTTTAAAGGCCTTCTGAAAGCATCCCAGAGGTCAGAGAGTGTGTTCAGCAGAGCAAAGCTGTAATCCTGACATCATCCAGCTTCCAGGGTCAGGAGAAATTGTTTTTCTTGGTATCAGGAAGTGAGTGCATATACAGCCAGTCCAGTACATATTGGAGATGAAAACATCTCCTGCAATATTAATCTCTAGCTTTACATTGGATTTACATTTGGATTAGAAGGATAACCCTGTATTACTGTTTGTTATCCTGGAAAGGGCTTGCCAGGATCAAATAAAGGTTTATTATTTGCTAATAAGTTTTCCCAGACTTCCCTGGGATGCTGTTCCCTCCAGGTGTATTCATGTACTGTAGTAGTAATTCTGTAGGAGAACAGAGGTGACATTCACCTGATTTTTCCTCTTCAGATAATTACTTGAGCTTTGCTGGAGTCAGACTAGCCAAGGCAAGCCTGTTTAGAATTAGGAGGATAATTTTGATGTGATAAGCTGCAGCAGGGCTTATGAAGGGTGTTAGTGTGTTGGATTGTGGTTTTCTCTGACATTAAAAGTTACAGGCCCAGGCTTTGAGTTTTTTATGTGGGGCTTTACTCCTGAATTGATTATTTTGGTTAGTAAAACCAAATGATGCTCTCATTCTGCTCTGTGCTCCGTCCCAGGCTTGTGTACCTTTGTCTTTGATATCCAAGGATTTGTAATCTATTGTCCTCTTTTTACAGATAGTACACATCCTAAACATGACCTCTGCCAAGATTGTGTCTTTCCTTTTGCATCCTGAGGAAAGCCTTCATTCCCTTCAGAATCGCATTGAGTTTGAAACTGGAATAAGCACTGGAAATCAGGAGCTGCTGTTGGAAACAGGGATTTGCCTGGACCCTCGGAAACCTGCTTCCCAGTGTGTTATTGATGGCGTGGTAAGAAGGATTCTGTTTGTATCTTTTGTGTTCTCAGAGAATTTAAAATCTTAGGGAAGATAAATTGCTTAAATCTTCTCCCACAAGAGACAGTTTGCTCTGTAAATGTAGCAACTCTAAAGATCTTTTATTGGGTAATGTAAGCAAGTTTCTGTAGTTGTACAGAATAAATATTTAATATTAAATATTAATTATGCCTAAATATTAAATTAATTGCTAGCAAAGAGTTCTGTCTTCCTGTGGGATCTAGCAAAGTAAGTTTTTTAAGGATCTTGGTAAGAGGGAGTGCCCACAATAATTAGTTCATGATGTACTGGGTTAATAGGAGCTGCTTGGGGTTTCTCTTGCTTATATTCTCTTTTCTTCCCAGAGAGGCTGGGACAGCTACATGGTCTATTTGTTTGATAAAAGCAAAACTGTCTATGATGGCCCCTTTGCTTCTCGGAGTCTGTCTGACTGCGTCAACTACATTGGTGAGTGTGCTGGAGAAGTGCTGTTCTCATGCAAAATGAAATGAAATTTGCTTTATAAACCCCTGTGTGTTGTCTTGAAGGGTTTTGTCTAATTCAAAGAGAACCATTTAAGAACCTGAAGCAGCCTAACACCTTGTCCTGATGACATAGCCCTGGCATCAACAGTTTTTGCTTTTAGGCTGTGTTTAGCTGCTTCTCTGCTTGCCCTGCTTGTCTCCAGAGATGACAGCAGTCATTGCACGACCTAAAAAACCTCTCTGAAGGTTTATTTATCATAAATCTCTATCTGTGTGAATGACTGTGTACCTCTAGGAAAGAAAAGTAGTGTCAGGGGACAGGAGATGTCTGCTGGGATACTGCTTGTAAAGAAAATAGCTTGTGACATGCAGTTACAGCATGTTCAGTAACTTAATTTTCTTTGGCCTGTCTCCACTGGTTTTCCTCATCTTCTAGTGTCACTCAGGTTTTTCTGTGTTCTGGGCTGTTTTATTCTAGTGAATCTCATTGCATGGCACCATTGTGCTGAATCTCTTGTAGCAAAGGCTTTTTACACCATGTTTATTGATACCCCAGTGTGCTGATAGTTCCCGTCTCTGTGAGAACACAGCTTCATTTTTTCCTCTTAAACACCTACATCAGGAAATCTGAGAGGAAACCTACAAAAGGTTTGAAGAGATTTTCAGATGAAACAGATTAGGACAGTGACCAGTATCAATGGATTAAGCAGAGCAACTAAATTTGCTACCTTGGGCTTTAGAGTTCTATTGGTCAAAACCCCCCACGAGGTTTTACCTGCTCGGTCACATACCTGGGGAGCTGTGACATGAGAAGCTCATGCATGCTTCAGCAGCATCACCTAGAAATTGAGCAGAACTTACCTGGCTTCCTAGGCACCTGAAGCAGGAATTAGGAATGCTGTCCTTTTCCAGAGTTGTCACTGCACTGTGTTTATTCTGTGTTCAGTCCAGGACAGCAAAATCCAGCTGCCGATCCCTCAGCTGCGCAAGGTGTGGGCAGAAGCGGTTCACTACGTCATTGGGCTGAAGGAGGATTACAGCAGGCTTTTCCAGGGACAGAGAGCTGCCATGTGAGTTGTCTCTCATTCAGAGGGATCAGTGCTATGCCAGCACGGGGTCTGTTTGCCTGGAATCATGCATCTCAGGGAGTTTTGGTTCCCCAAAGTTTTACAGCCCTCTGCTGTTCTGTGCCTTTACATTATAAAATGTATTTGGGATGGGAGCTTATTCCACTCCAGGAATTGTACTGGGTAATGCCTGACATTGATAATAACCAAAAAACACTTGAATATTCAGAGTCCCACAGCATGGCTGAGGTTGATGGAGACTTCTGGAAGTCCTCCAGCCCAATCCTTGCTCAAAAAGAACCACATCCAGACAGCTCTCAAATATCTCCAAGGGTGGAGACTCCATGACCTCTCTGGGCAGCTTGTGCCAGTGCTCAGTCACCCTTAGAATAACAGAATTTCCTCTTTTTTAAGTCCAGGTGGGCTTTCCAGCTAATGTGTGCTGTCCTTGTTCCATCTGTTAGGCTCAGCCTCCTTCGGTATAATGCCAACCTGATCAAAATGAAGAACAACATGGTGTCAGCATCCCAGCAGCTGAAAGCAAAGCTGGAGTTCTTCCACCAGAGCATTCGCCTCGACCTGGAGAGATACAGTGACCAGATGGCTTATGGCATATGTAGGTATTGGGGAATACTTGTCTGGGTGTCTCCTGTCATCCTATAAAGGAGCTCAGCATCTTTATGTGGGTATATTTTACCTAGGGGAGGTGCAGGAGAAGAGTTTGTCAGGAGCAAAGGCAGGAGGATAAAAACCAGAATGTTTTTGGAGACCTTCAGTGACAGTGAGACAGGTGGTCAGCTGTTCTTCCCTGAGAGCAGAAAACAGGAACATTAATAGTACTGGTGATGTAAATATTTGCTATTTATTCATTCAGAGTCTGATTCATTTGGAGTTGTGACTGGGCACTAAGTGGAGGGCAGAGCTTCTGCACTTGCTGACAGTGCTAACAAGCTGCTGTGCTTGTTGTCAGGAGAAACCATTTGTCAGGATGAGAGATGGGCTGAAAAAGCACCAGCTGCAGTTTCATGTCCCAGAAACAGTGTTGAGGAGAGAACAGCAAGATTTACACATAGTTTGAATATATATGGCTAAAAAATGCAACCTGAGTCAAAAATGATGACTGGGCTGAAGGATGATGATGGAAAATGGAAAGACACTGTGAACTGGGTTTGGACAGTCTGTGTTCAATCAAAAGTGGCAGTTGTTGAGCTTAATGGTGGAGTTTGAGGACTCAGAGTTGTTTTAGGCCGGTGATTTCAAGCAGTGAAATCCTACCGAAGGGTTTGTGTGTGAGTTAAGGTTGAGCACAGAGATGCAGCTTTGCTCTGGGATCTCTGGGTCATGACTCCTGCTGGGAGGTTCAGCATCATGTTCTTTGTGTTCAAATTACATCAATATAGGTAAAGTCCAGGTCTTGCTTTATTTTTGTGTCTTAATGTCTATTTTTTTAAATTAACAATGCTGCTCTCTTAAGCTTCAGAGAAGATGCTCAAAGCCTGGAAGGAGATGGAAGAGAAAGCCTCTCAGTGTGCACAGGTAGGGGATGCTAAAGAAGCTGAATTATTTCTGTGTGAAGGAGACTGTGACAGGAATTTAATGTGTTATTTGTGCCACTGCTGTGTCCCTTCTGTGTTTCATATCCTGCCTGCTGTGGGAATGGGAATATCATTGCAGGTGCATTAAAAAAGACACAGTTTCCTGTCACCGAGTTGTTGAAATGAATTTGGACAAAAACAACAAAAGTCACCAGACTCAGCTCTCTAAAAAGGAAAGTGGAACGCAGAGATGAGTTACTTGTTGCCCAAAAGAAATGGTGTTGCTATGGACCAGGAGTCTTCCTGCACACAGAAATTCTCATTGCTGTGGCTGAAAACCAATCACTTGCCATGCAGCGATTTCAAAATTCCAGGACCTCACTGAGGAGTACAGACATAAGTTACTGGCATGCTGCAAGCAAATATGCAAATGAGTTTTAAATTAGTCATCTCTTTTTTATTACCTAAGGAATGGATAAAAGAGTGGCTGCTTCTAGCACAATCATTCAAGGCTGTCTCCAGATTTTTCCAGACAACCAGAAACCTCACCCAGTATTTACCTGGCAGACCATGAGAATCATGTTCTGTTATTCCACCTGCCCTACACCTTTGTCAGGAATGGAAAATGTTTCACTCTATACACAGGCATATCTTAGTCTGTCTAGGAGGCAATCCAGAGAGATGATTTATGAAGAAACTGATTTTTCTCAGCCAGTGTTGGTGGTCAGAGGTGTGGTTGTGGGTGATACCATGCACTGAGAACAAAAACCTCAATTATTGTAGCAGTGTTGTGTCAAAGAGCTTTTTTGTGTCCTAAACTCTCCAGGCAGTTTAGCCCATTATCCAAACAAGTGTTCTGGAGATTTTTATCTCCTTGATTGCTCTCCTTCAGTCTGATCTGTGCCCACTTTTCACCTCAGGCTGAAGATATTGGCTACCTGGATGAGCAGATCATGGCTCTGCACACCGAAATCGTGGAGCTGCAGAAGAGTCCGTATGCAAGGCGCCAAGGAGAGGTCATGGAGAGTTTGTAAGTTCTGTTCTTCTCATTTTTACTGCATATAATTGGATTTTGTGTATTTCAGTGTCTCAGGGGTTTTCTCCCCTCCCTGTTGCTGGTTCCCTTGGCGATTTTGAAACGCAAACTGCAAGTACAGAGCAGTGTACGGTTGATTTGAGATCATTTTGCTTGTGAAAGGAAAGATCTCACCACTTGTGGGATGCTTGCCTGTCACTGAACTATGAAACCTCATTTTACAAGAGCCAAGGCTAAGATAAATCTTGGTCTTAGCTGAGGTTTACCTTCTGTGTTGGAGAGGAGTGACTTTCTTACTGTTGAGTGAGAAAACTATGTGATTGTTGTAAAACCCTGTTAAATACCTTCAGTATTTTCAAATCAAGGGGTGAATATCTCATGGGTACTTGAATATTTGGAAAGCTGATTTCTTTTTTTTTTTGAAAGTATTAAAATATGAAAGAGCTTAATGGCATTTCTGATCTTGAGAGGACATAGGAAGCAGTTACTGGGCTGCTGCTGAGAGCACAAGTGACAATTCTAAGAGAGAGGTATTGAACAGCCATTAAATCTGTTAATAAGAGCTCTTCAGAACAACTCTGTTCAGGGAGGAAATGTGCCTGCTTCTGGCATGTTCTCCCCCCTCCCTCTTTGCTAAGTTGCTTTTCATCCTGGTTAGTTGCAGCAGAACTGGTGCACAGGGGAGGAAGTGGTGCAAAGGAGAAGCCACCTCCTGCAGCAGCAGCTCAAACTAATCAGGATCATGCCTCTTTAAACGTTATTTTTAAGCAATTCCACCACTGCAGACCAGGGTCAGAGCTGGGAAACTGCTGCTTGTTTCTGACAGACTGGGATTTAGAACAGGGAGGATTTTGTTCAAGGCTGGAAGTTTTCAGTTTGGCTGCTTTTGAAATACTTGGAAGAAGTAACATTTCATGGGAAGAAGAAAAGCACAGTCGTCTTGCTTGTGCTGCAGCTGTCTCTTTCCATTTACAGAATATCACTAAAATTCAGGCAAAAAATGCAGAACAGGAACAAGAATATCTCAGGCAGCTGTGCAGTCACAGTTTCAGAAATGAAATTGGATAATTAAGGATACAGGGGAAAGAAAATACAGCTGAGCCATGTGAAGATTTGAAACGGAAAATAAGCTCCACTTGGTGTGGTTTTCTGAGAATAAATTGCATAATAGGAGAAAATGAGAGACAGCTTTTGGGCAAGTGTTGGATTCCATCACAGAAAGAGCATCCCTGTGTTCCAAAGGTCATGTTTGTGTACCAGCTGTAGGAGAAGGTTCAGTGTCTGAATTCACTGCAGTGCTTTTTTTCTTAAGTTGCCTGGCTGCTGACACCTGCCTGAATCATATTCTTCTTTTTAAAGGGAGCAGAGAGCCATAGACCTGTACAAGCAATTGAAAACACGACCTCCAGGTATGGGAGAAGATGATTTAAAGGCTGATTCACACTTTTACCCCATGATTAATTGTTCTGAACTGAAACTCAGAAATTGCTGTTAGGATTTACTAACATGGTGGTTGCTGGCCCTTGCAGATCATGCCTACAGTGACAGCACAGACATGGTGAAGATCATTGTGCAGACAGTACAGAGCCAGGACCGAGTCCTCAAGGAGCTCTTTGGACACCTCAGGTAATTGATGCAGACAAAAAACCCAAACAGATCCAGCTTGCAGCATTTGGAGCTTTGTAGTAGGAAAGGATAGGGAAAATCATAGAGGTCAGAGCCCAAAAAGCTCCATCCACTTTCTCATAGTATTAATTCTGCTCCTCTGTGTTGAGTTTCCACTGAATTTTTAAAAACCATGACTGTTAGCATTCAAGAGTTCACTTAAAAATGAGGCAAATTCTACCAGTTGGAAGTTGGAATTCAAATCTTCAGGAAAAAAAAAAAGCAGTAATGTTACAGAGCTGAGAAGATACCACAGTGATTTGTACATTAATTTTTCAAGTATCTTGAATCTTGAAAGGTGGGGCTTTTGATTTTGCCAGAATGTGTTGGGAAGTGACTTTGTGTTTGTTTTTTTTCTTCCAGCAAGCTCTTGGGCTGCAAGCAGAAGATCATTGACCTGCTCCCTGAGATTGAAGTGGCTCTAAATAACATCAAGGAAGCTGACAACTCAGTGATGCAGATGCAGGGAAAAAGACAAAGGGAAATATGGCATTTGCTGAAAATTGCTTGTGTGAGTAGCTGTTGGGCTATTTGTTTGCACTTCCTTCCACTGCACGAGCCAGGAGATGTCAAAGTAAACTCAGCAAAAAGGGGTAGCTGCCACACCATGGTTGTTTGCTTTATTTCCTGCAGAGAAGGGCAGTCTGAGATGGTAAAAGCAGAAACTAAATAGGTGCTTTCCTGGTTAGTTTAAAGTGTTTTAAAGAGTACTCTGCTTTTTTTGCATTAATTACAGTGCCTAAAGCCATCTCCTGGTTCCCACATCTGTGTCTGTGTTACCAACAGTGCTCATGTGTAATCCCAAATCTTGTTCACGTAACATTTACGCCTAAATTCTTCTGAATTTCTTTCTTCCAGACTCAGAGCTCCTCTCGATCCTTGGTCAGCTCTAGCCTGGAAGGAACAGCCTCAACTCCAGCAGCCACGTGGCTCCCCCAGAGCTCCTCAGGGAATTCAGCTCCTCACCCTCTGTCCTCGCTGGCAGCTCCTGAAGATGGGTATGAGCTGCTGGGGGAGCAGCCACTGCAGGGAGCTCAGCCTGGCTGGTTCAGGATCTCAGGGGCTTTATCCTTCACAGACAAGTTTTGGGAGTTTGTGTGTCACTAATGCGCTAAAAAATCAGGGTATAAAGAGTTCTGGTTGAACTCTTTATTCAGAAATCTCTCCTCTCTATTTCTGAGCCAGTTCCACATGCACTGCTAAAGGACTGTGCCATCCATTTAATGCATGTCACGTTCTTCCTTGGGCCTGGAGCTGGTTCTTCAGCTCCCTCAGTCCATTCTGAGTTGTCTGGAGCTGAGGCTTCGTTAACAATTTTACTTCCAGTGTGTTCTGTCAGTGTGAAGCCATTCCCTTTTGTCTTGCCAGCTCCAGGCAGGTTTTTGTGTCACCTATCACTGCACAAACTACAAATCACTTTTTTTGGGTTGTTTGGTTTCAGTTTTGTTGTTGGTTTTTTTTGGGTTTTTTTTTCCCTCCCCCCAGAAAGAGGTGGGGTGAGGGGGCACCTTTTGATGGGGATGTTACTTTTGGTGCTTGAAATCCATCACCTTAGGGCTTTTTTCTTCCTGCAGGGAAAATTTTGCTGACATGATCCGGGAGAATGTGAATTACCTCGAGCTCTTCAGCAGCATTCTGCAGGAGGTCAGGCAGGAGCAGAACAGCATGATGGTAAGTGCTGGTGCATCTGCCAGGACCTGGCTTTCAGGAGACACCCAAGGGTGGGGATGTGGAGAACTCCTTGAATGGGAAAAGATGCTCCAAGCCCAGCCTGGCCTTGGACACTTCCAGGGATTCAGGGACAGCCACAGCTTCCCTGGGCACCCTGTGCCGATGTGCATGGATATGTGTTCGTTCTCAAAATCCCATCTAGGCCTGCCCTCTGGCAGTGTGAAACCATTCCCCCTTCTCCTGGCACTCCAGGCCCATGGAAATAGTCTCTTTGCATCTTTCCTGTAGCCCCTTCAGGCCCTGGAAGGCCACAGTTAGGTCACTCTGAAGCTTCTCCTCTCCAGGCTGAACAATCCCAATTCTCTCAGCCTTTCCTCAGAGGAGAGAGGAGGCACTCATCCTTTGGCCACCAGTTGGGAAAATCCCACCATCTCCCAAACTAGAATGCACTCACAGGGCTCAGTGAGCCTGGCTCCTGTGCTGTGCTGCATTGTGTTAACTCCTGGGAGCTTCCTTTCTGCGGGCAATTACTGATTTTTCATCAGACAAGACACACATCCAATAACCAGGCCCTGCGCTCTCTTGCCTTTTTTGCTACTCTTTGCAGAGTTTCGACTGGAGCTGGCTGAAGTAGCCCCAGGAGCCGAGGTGCTGCATCACCCAAGTGCCTTCTGTGTGCTGAGCGCGGGCTCGGCCGCCTTCCCTGTGGGACACTGCGGGGTTCTGTTGACATCACCATGTCACCCCCGGCTGTCCCCTCAGGGAGTGGCCTGGGCCCGGCCCGTGGAGCCTCCTCAGGGCTAGGGGGTGCGGGCAGGGCCCGCCGCTGCCGTGAGCCCCAGGAATGTATAGCGCGTGTATATATAATAAACTATGGTGAGACACACACACACACTGAGGCCTGGTCACTCCCGCGCGGCCATCGCCATCACGCCGTTGCCTGGCAACCGGCGGGGGTTGGTGGTGATGTCATCACCCCGCGCCGACGCGGCGCGCCCATGGTGCCGCGCGCCGGCGGCGCGTGCGCGGCGGGGGTGGGCAGCGCGGCCTCGGCAGCACGTGGGGAACGGGACAGGTACGGGCCAGGGAATGGGATAACGGGGAGGGATAGCCACGGGACAGGGAATGGGATAACGGGGAGGGACAGCCAGGGGACAGGGAATGGGATAACGGGGAGGGACAGCCACGGGACAGGGAATGGGATAACGGGGAGGGACAGCCACGGGACAGGGAATGGGATAACGGGGAGGGATAGCCACGGGACAGGGAATGGGATAACGGGGAGGGACAGCCAGGGGACAGGGAATGGGATAACGGGGAGGGACAGCCTCGGGACAGGGAATGGGATAACGTGGAGGGACAGCCACGGGACAGGGAATGGGATAACGGGGAGGGACAGCCTCGGGAGAGGGATAGGGGACAGGTGCAGGATAGGGACCGAGATAGCGATTGGGATACGTACGGGGTAGGGGCAGGCGCAGGATCGGGCCATGGGCGGGATAGGGATGGGACAGGGAGGGTACGGGGACTGGACAGGGCCGGGCCGGGGCTGGGCGGTGACGGGGGCAGGGCCCCACGGGGCCGGGCCGGGGCGGGGCGGGAGGTCCCTGGGCGCTGCCCCCGGTGCAGGGCGGGCGGTGCCGCTCTCCGCGGCCGGGCCCTGTCCCTGTCCCTGTCCCGGGCGCGTTCCCATCCCGGCCCGGCCCCTTTGCCGCGGGTGTCTCCTCGCCCTCGGGGGCGGTGCCGGGCCGGTCCCGCCCGGCGCTGACGGTGTTGCTGTGGCAGGGCAGGGCCCGCGGAGCCCCCGGCGCCGGGAGGGGATGCGAGCATGGCCATGGCCCAGGCGGGGGCCGCGGCCGCGGCTGCCACGGGGCTCCTCGTCTTCCTGCTGTACTCCGCCATCCACAGGGTCGAGGAGGGACACCTGGCCGTGTACTACAGGTACGGTGCCCCCGGGAGCCCTCCCGGAGCTGGGATTCATCCCCGGCCCCAGGGAATGCGCTGTCCTGCACTTCCCTCCGCTGTTTTCCCCCTGGGTGGGCAGCCCTTGTTGTTTGTGCTCCCTTCCACCCGTGCTGGTGAGTCCCCGACACCCTGGCCCCATGCAGAGCCCTCGTGTATTTGGGTCTCTGAACCCTTGGCTTGCTTTTCCTGCTTCTCCTTCCTCCCTGCTCTTTTCACGAGCTGGATTTCAGAGCTTGGAGCTCTGGGACTGTCCTGCCTTCTCACATCTGTTGATCTCTCCCTGTGCCAGCAAGAGCCATCACCTTTGTCCCAAGCTGTTCCCCAGCCGGAGCTCCCTCTGTGTCGGTGCTTTGGAATATTTTCCCTGCCCTTCCCTCTCAGCACCGTGGGCCGTTTCCCTTTAATTACAAACGTGTTGAACGTGAGATCCCGGGGGATTTTGCTTTGTGCTTTGGGCGAGGGGCTGTGCCCAAATCCCGACTGGCAGAATCACATCCACGGCTGGATTTTTCCATGGTTACCAGTGAACTATTTAGAGAGGAGAAATCTGCGTTCTTGCAGCTCTGAGCAGTGTTGCAATGCTGGGAGGGTTTAGCAATAGCTGCCTGCTCCAGGAGTTAATGGCTCACCGGCCTCACGCAAAGTTTAGGAGGCAAAGATCAGTGCACTCGGCCCTTTGTTGGGGAACTGCTGGTAAATGTAGGGCGCTGATGCAATTCTCTGTGACCCCTGCTAGTTTGAACTGTCCCTGCTCGACCTCAAAGCCAGTCCTTGGAGTTTCCCACCTCCCTGAGCCTTTCCCTGTTTTCCTCCCTCTCCGCAGGGGCGGTGCGCTGCTGACCAGCCCGAGCGGCCCTGGCTACCACATCATGCTCCCTTTCATCACCACCTTCAAATCCGTGCAGGTCAGTGCCCTCTCCCTCCCCTGGGGAGCCAGGATTTGTCCTCTTGGAGAGCTTGGAAGGTGTGTGTGTGTTGCTGGGCCTGGCAGTGTGCTGCTCAGGGGGGACAGTCCCTGTTTGTGGCTGTCGCTGTTCCCCAGCAGTGTCACATTCCTGAGCATTCCCAAAGCAGGGAAACAGGCACAGCTGCCTGTGCCTCCCCCAAAAGGCAGGTGAGGAGAAGCTTTGCCTTCTGCCCACACCTGCAGGCATCACAGGGGAGGCAGAGGATGCACTTTTGGCTCTGTGCCCCCACTGTGGGAGTCTGGGCACAGCAGGGCCTTGCCAGAGAAGGGAGCGGTTTGTGAGCGCTGGCTGTGTTTGTGTTGCAGACCACGCTGCAGACTGATGAAGTGAAGAATGTGCCTTGTGGGACAAGGTATGGCTTCCATTTGTATTTCTTCTAGGTGCACTCTGTGGGGCCATTTGCAGTGCTGGGACACAGGGAGTGGGAAGTAAAGGCCATAAAATTAATCCATGTGCACGCATCTGTCCCACCGTAACAGAATGGGAGGCACAGGAGGGGACGTTGGCTCTTGCTGAAATTGCTGTTCAGAGGATGTTTGTATTTATTGTGATGTTATCCTGAATTTTTCTGGGTTTCTCCCGTTGTTGCTTGTGCTTTGCTCTGCCCTCAGACTGGTTATTTCCACTCTGAGTCTTGCAGCTCGTACAAGTGCTGACCCCAGCAGTGGGCAGAAGTAAACAGGGAATGGGGATCCTCCTGATGCAGGGGAGTTAATTTCCAAATGAAATCCCTGCTGCATAATTAGGCTGATTTTTCTGTCAGCACAGACCTGCTTGAGTTGTAACAAGCAGGAGGAGAGGGCTGGTTGAGTTGGGTTACAGATCCTGTTGTGTTGGTTCATCCACAAGTTAAACTGATGACTCTTCAGGGTAAAAAAAAAAACTGGTGATTCTCCTTGCCTTTTACATTCAGTGTCCTCAACAAAATTCCTGTTTTAAAAAAATAAATCAGCGGTGACTGGAGTGGTGGCACACAGTGACCACATTGAAATTAAAAGGTGGGCGTTAGTGGCAACGTTAATAAAACAAGAGTTAATTTTGATCAGGTTTAACCCATATTAACTCTTTTGGAGTTGTTCAGTATCAGACATCTCTTGGGCTTGATAAAGGTCTCATGAATTTAATTTTAGATCTCAAAGGTTTTTCAAGAGTGTCTGTAAATAATGTTAGTGTTCAGTGCTGCATCTTTCACAGAATCACAAAATGGTTTGGGTTGGAATGGACCTTGAAGCCCATTCAGTCCCACCCCTGCCATGGGCAGGGACACCTTCCACTATCCCAGGCTGCTCCAAGCCTCATTCAGCCTGGCCTTGGACACTTCCAGGGATTCAGGGGCAGCCACAGCTTCTCTGGGCACCCTGTGACAGGGCCTGCCCACCCTCACAGCCAAGAATTCCTTTAATAGATCTCACCTGAATTTCCCATCTGTCAGTCTGAACCCATTCCCCATGTCCTGTCACTTCAGGGCCTTGTCCAGAGTCATTTTGTGGTGAGATAAACACTCTTTAGGCCAAGCAAAAGGACAAAGGTTGAGGCCAGAGCCAGCCTCAACCATTCTGTGCTCCTATGATTTAGGAGCTGAAAATTAAGTTCCCGTTGAATTTCAGCATTGTGGGGTTCAGCTGTGCAATGCAGGTGGTTGGGAATGTGCAGGCAGTAAAAATGGGCTTTAAACCACCAGACAGCTGGTGAAAACAGCTCTCAGTTAATAATTGAATACACTCCTGACCAAAGGCCCCAGTAGCCCTGTCCATATTTCAGGTGTTGCTGCTGGAGCCTTTCAGTTCACTGCATTTGGAGTCCAAAGTCTGTGGCTGCTCGATGCCAAAGCTTTGCATCCACATTTCCATAGTAAAACATGAGCTTATAAATAGCAAGTGGAGCACACCTGGAGTGTCACTGTCCTAGTTCAAAGTCTGTTACCAGAATAGATCCTAAACAGTTCAAGGTTTTGTATTTACATATTAAACCATCAGATTTTAAAGGCTGGGTTTCTCTTCCACCATCTTTATGTTCCTGTTCCCTGTGTACTTATCTATATTGGGAAGCTTTTGAGTGTCTGTGTGGGTGTCCCATCCCCAATTTTTGCCTTACCTGTTTGTACCTGGCAGCATTAACTGCTGCCATAATTAGCACTAGCTGCCTAATTATGCTTAAACTTCTGCCAGTCTATGTGTTGGTCCTCTTTTTATGGATTTCTCTTTTCAACATGGATTTCTTCTTGTTCCTCTCTTCCCTGCAGACTTTGGGGTCTGAGTGGCACCTGTTTCCTCAAATGGCATGACCAGCAGGACTGATTAAATTTCCTTATCCCCCACCACACCGCATTATTATGAATTAGTCATAATAATGGAGTAACAGTGGATAATATCCCACTTATTGTCCCAGACTGGCTGAGATCCTCGGCAGGGTTGTTGTGGAAGGTGGTGGTAGAGTCAGACAATCCTCAGTGGTCTGAGGTGCCATTTCAGACCCTTTCCTGCCAGAGAGGTGATTCGGGGCTGTGGATGAGTCCTGAGAGGATCCAGGGTGTTGCAGACACTCTCTTTTTCTTTCTAACATCCCTTTTAAATTGAAATGCCAGGTTTGCAGCAGATAAAGTCATCCATCACCAGTGTTTTTAGCTCATAGTTGTCATGAAGCAGGTTTGGAGCAAGCATGGGCTGGGCTTGGGAAGCCTTTTCCAAAAGAGCAGACACAGGCAAGTTCAGGTTGTTTTTCTGCAGACTTGGCTTGGAGCTGACAGAGATCAAGATCTGCAAATAGGAACTGGAGTTTGTCGTGGGGGATATGTTTAAGTTAAAGCATCACAGAGACTGAGTTTGGAAATGTGGGAGTTCCACTGCCAGGAATAAGCTGTCTCTAAACAGTTCCTGCTGAAGCTTCTGCTCTGTGATATGCCTTTGACCCAAGGACATCATCACAAGAGTATTCTGCTTTAAAATTAGGCTCTCAAGAGACTTAGAGCTGTTGAAAGTTAAGGGTTTTTTTTTTCTTCAGTGTAGAGTTTGTGCTCTTCTCTGGTATTACAGGTACCCAGGGGTGGGCATGACTTTCTGAAAGTCACACCAGTTAAGAGCAGAGGCTGGGGACAAGCCTGACCCCTGATTCTCCCCCTTTTCCCTGCCAGTTTGGCAGCACATCCTCCCTCAGGGAGAGGATTCCCTGCAGGCTGCCTCTGCTGAAGTGCTTGTGGTGTTCCTGGAGAGCCATGTGCACTGTGACACTGGAGCTGGGAACATGGATTGAAGTCTGCCATGGGCTTTGTTCCTTCCTTTCTCCTGGGCCTTGCCAAGCTCCTGCTGGAGTTAGTGATTGTGTGAATCAAACCAAGAGCTTTTTCTGTTTAATTGTTCTGTTTAATGTGTTGCTGCCTAGAAGAGCGGAGGTGCGTCTGCATTTAGTGTCACCTGCTGCCCTTGCTGCCTTTCCCTCTGTTTTCCTGATAGCTGCAGCTGCATTCCTGTTCAGAAACGTTTTCCTTTGGCTGGTTGAGTAGGAAATCACAGAGGGGAAGGAAAGTGCTTTCAGGCTTGCTGGAGCATGCTTGTGGTTTATGCAGAGAGCAGGGATTCGCTGCCATCTCATTGCAAGATGCTCAGAATGTAGTACAAGAGGGATAAAGGTGCCTTTGCTTTAAATATGTTAACTGTTAACAGCTGCAGTGGTAACTGATGAACTCTCTTTTCCTTGCAGTGGTGGTGTTATGATCTACATTGACCGAATAGAAGTTGTGAATAAGCTGGCTCCATATGCAGGTATTTCCCATCCTGGTTCAACAGGCAGAGCTGGGACTGTCTTCACTCATCCTGTGGCAGCTCTGTCTTGGTTTTCAGGTCTTCCTTTTTCCATGCCAGGAAAACTTCCCTGTCTGTTTCCGTTTCTTGTTACTCTTATGGCTCTCAGCCCTGTAGTGTTGATCCCAGGTGCTTCCAGCTCGGCTCCTGAGAAAACTGCAGAGACCAAACCTGTGTAGGAGCCTCTTGCCTTTTTATTTCACCAACCCAAAGACACAGACAGCTTGTTTTGTTCAGCTGCACAGCTTCATGCAAAACTCCAGCATTGCTGAGGCACTGGAGGGTGAATTCCTGTTGTAATTCAGAGTCATGGAGGGGTGTGGGCTGGAAGGGACCTTCAAGATCATCTTGTTCCACCTCCTGCCATAGACAGGGACACTGTCCACTGTCCCAGGTTGTTCCAAGCCCCATCCAACCTGGCCTTGGACACTTCCAGGGATCCAGGGGCAGCCACAGCTGCTCTGGGCTTGTCCATAAAGAATTTCTTCCATATATCTCACCTAAATTTCCCCTGTGTCTGTTTGAACCCATTCCCTGTGTCCTGTCACCCCAGTTCCTGATGCAGGGTCCCTCTCCAGCTTCCCTGTATCCCTTCAGGCCCTGGAAGGAGCTGAGAGGTCTCCACACACCCTTCCCTTCTCCAGGCTGAGCAGCCCCAGCTCTCCCAGCCTGGCTCCAGAGGGAAGCAGCTCCAGTCCCCTCAGCAACTCCTTGGCCTCCTCTGGACCTGCTCCAACACTTCCATGCCCTCCTTATGTTGGGGGGGAGCAGGCCAGACCTGAGCACAGGATTCCAGCTGGGGCCTCAGCAGGAGCAGAGGGAGAGAATTCCCTCCCTTGACCTGCTGGCCACGCTCCTTTTGATGCAGGATCTGGTTGGCTTAAATTGTGGGAATGATCCTTGTTTTCACTTTACAGCAGTACCTGTTCCTATGCATTCAGGTCCCGGTGAGGCTTTGCTGTTTCATTTGTTTATGCAGGTGATAAAACAGGACCAGGCAGTACATCTTTCCATGACTGCTCCTTGAAGTTGTGTAATCCCAGCAGCACTAGTGGATGTGCAGCAGGCTTCTCCCTGACAGCTGGGCAGGGCAGCTGTGGCTTTGGCTGCCCAAGTCCTGAAAACCAGTGTTTTCCCAGTGCTGCACTGCTTCCCTGGCATCCTGACACGTGCCAGTGGTGACCTGTGGTGATTCTCTCCCTTCCCCAGTGTACGACATCGTGAGGAATTACACCGCAGACTATGACAAGACCTTGATCTTCAACAAAATCCACCACGAGCTGAATCAGTTCTGCAGCGCCCACACCCTGCAGGAGGTGTACATCGAGCTCTTTGGTAAGTGGATGGCAGCTGGGTGATCCCAGCTGGGATCCCACTGCAGTCTTCCTGGAATATCTTACAGCCAGCCCTTTGGACCACGCTGTCCCTGTGCTCCAAGAATCCAGCTCCTTTAACATCCATATGCCACTTCCCCTGTAACTTTAGTGACTCAGGTGTCTTTGTCTTTCCCCATCTGCATGTGGGAATTTGATCTCAGTCTTTTTCCACCTATTCTGGATGCAGACAGCAGCCACTCTGCTCTTGTACATGCAGCGATGCCTGTGGCCTTCGCTGTGATAGTGGATTTGTCTTGTTCTGTTTCTGCCTTTCTCTGTTGCTGGATTCACTTTTGTACTTTTACAGCTTCCTTCTGGCTGTCTCTAACAAGTGAGAGCTGGAAGGTTTTTCACAGTGCTTCAGGAATTAGCACAGGTCATATTCTCCCTGGTGGATCTGTGCTCTAAAGACAGAACGGTTTCTGTTCCTTCTTGAGTGGCTGAGCAGGGTGAAAATGGCTTATGGAAGATAAAAGGTTGTCAGAATTTTAATAAAAATGTACTCCAAGTCTGAGTGCTGAGAAGGGATAGACTTCTAGCACAGGCTCTGAGCATTCTTTCTTGCTGAGATGCTGAAAGCCGTTTGCATTTAGTTCAGGAAATACAAAATCATCAACAGCTGAACTTTTCTAGTCACTAGCACATGACTTCAAGGCCTGCTGACTCTGCCACACAAGCTGTGGGGGAAAATATGATGAACCAATCAGTCTCTCTTTTGTCCTCCAAAAACAGATCAGATAGATGAGAACTTGAAGTTGGCCCTGCAGAAAGACCTCAATGTCATGGCACCAGGTCTCACTATCCAGGTGGGTTGTGGCCTTTCAATAATGAGAGATTTAAAAAGGTGGAGAAAGACTTTTTGCCAAAGCCTGCAGTGACAGGACAAGGGACAACAGTTTTAAACTGAGAGATGAATGTTTTATGCTAAGGGTGGGCAGGCCCTGGCACAGGGTGCCCAGAGGAGCTGTGGCTGCCCCTGGATCCCTGCAAGCGTCCAAGGCCAGGTTGGACGAGCTCTGCCCCTGGTGGGAGTGTGGGTTGGAAGGGATGGCAGGAAACAAAAATGTAGGACACCTCTGGGAGCGTGGCCATGCTCAGCTGTGTTACACAGGAGGGTTGGATACTGCTGTCCACAGCACTGCAGCTGGTTTTGCAGAGAGATGTCTTAATCTTCAGATTGCATCAAAATGTTGTATTCAAAATGTGCTCCCTTTTTCTCCTTTCACAGGCTGTGCGTGTTACAAAACCCAAAATTCCAGAGGCCATCAGAAGAAACTTTGAGCTAATGTGAGTAGCTGGACATAAAATTGCATTAATTAGTTTTGAGGGTCCTGCACAGGCACAATGCTGTTGGAAAGCTCTTTCCTGATGCTTGGGGAGCGAGAGGTGAGCTCTAGGCAGTGTGTGCTTGGCCCAGGTGCACTTGTGCCTTCTGTTTTCCATTTTCATACTGAAATCAGGGCTCAGGGGTCTCAATGTCTTGCCCATAAGCTCCCCTCCAGGATCTCTGGGATGCCCTTGGGACGAAGGAGATGCTGTTGGATCTCCCTTCACCTTTGGTTGAGTAAGCCCAGCTCCCAGCCCGTGTTCCCCTGCTCCTCGTCCTGAGGGCCTCAGACTGGACTTGTATCCAGATGTGGTCTTAGCAGAGGGAGAGGGGGTTGATCCCTTCCTTTGGGCTGTGCACGTGCTCATACAGCTGCAGACAGAGCCAGTCCCCACAGCTGTGAGCAGGGAGCTGGCAGCTGGCTGGCCCCTTGTCCCCATGGCCTCTCCTGGCATGCAGAGCTGCTCCTCATTCCCTTTGCCCAGGATAACACTTCTCCCCTTGCAGGGAGGCTGAGAAGACCAAGCTGCTGATTGCAGCCCAGAGGCAGAAGGTGGTGGAGAAGGAGGCAGAGACAGACCGGAAGAAAGCGCTCATTGGTAATGTCACCAGCACAGGCTGAGCCTCCATTCCTGCCTTCCCTGCTAAGCTGGGGCAGGACATTTCCATCACTGACAGCTCCCCGAGGGAGGCACAGCCAGGCTGCACAAAGCAGTTGTTTTGAACATCTGAGTGAAAATCCCAAAGCAGCAGAGCAGGGAGCACCTCTGTCCTGCAGCAGGGACAGAGGAAATCACTCTGCTGGAAAGACTGCTTGAGCTTGAAGCTCTGTGTCCCTGTGCCAGAGGGATCACGCTTGTAAACGGGATGTCGGCTCTGCAGACATCAGCACTGTGTTTTCTTCCTGTAACTCTGCTGCTCAGAGTACAGACTGGCACTGAGAGGGAAGGGAGGGAGCAGGGAACCAGCTCCTGCTGTGGCAGACCCTGCAGCCAGGTGCTGGGCTCAGGGTGCTGGTCTCAAGCCCTGAGAAGCAAATTTCCCAGCTGAGCCCGTTGTGATTGCAGAGGCAGAGAAGGCTGCACAGGTGGCCAGGATTCACTACCAACAGAAGATCATGGAGAAGGAAACGGAGAAGCGGATTTCTGAGATTGAAGGTAACCACCCCGCTGGGGCCGTCTGCTGGCTGGGGCTGGTGGCAGGTGGAGGAGCCTCAGGCCTGCTAAAGTCATTGAGGGTGCTGCAGGGTGCAAGGCTGTGCCCTGGGATTGTTCCTGCCCTGTGCATGGAGCTCTCCAGGAAGCTGCAGGACAGGAACAGGGCCGTCCAGGCTGTCATGGGTGTCCATGGGATGAGGGCTCACTGAGCTCCAGTGTGATAGGTTCACTTCCTAATGCTTTCTTTCCTGTCTCTCCTCTGCTGCTGTGTTAGATGCTGCATTCCTGGCAAGGGAGAAGGCAAAAGCTGATGCAGAGTACTACACTGCCCGGAAGCTGGCTGACTCCAACAAGGTGAGCACTGGGAAGGTGGTCACTCACTCTTCCTCCACGCTGGAGATCAGCTTCAGCCGGACAGTGCTGGAAAAACACTTGATCTAACACAGGAGGTGGCTGCCTGACATGAAACCTAGCACTGCAGGGCTGCAGAAGGTTGTCTCTTAGAGTCTCTGGTTTCTGTTTCTTCCAGCTGAAGCTGACCCCTGAGTATCTGGAGCTGATGAAGTACCAGGCGATAGCTGCCAACAGCAAGCTGTACTTCGGCGACCGCATCCCCGGCGTGTTCCTGGATTCCTGTGCCTTTCAGCAGGCCAACCTGAGGACTGCCCATGAAACCAGCCTTCCTGCACAGGGAGCCCCAGAGACCTCTGGAGAAAGCCCCCTCAGAGGCGAGGAGAGCACTGGCTGAGGGAGGCAGAAGGGAACCCGGTGTAGCTCAGCAGCGAGCCCGGCTGTGACCGGGGGCGAGGCCCTGTGTCGGTGGGGCGGATGCAGCACATGCCTGGACATCTTGTGTATAGGTGGCAGTTGGGTTGATTTTCTTCTAGCAACAGATTGCAAGGGCTCTGCCTCTTCCGTTTCTCCCCCTGGTAAATTGGTGCTTCCAAAGGAGGGATAATCCTGTACTAACATACCTATACTGGAATATTAAACGACAGACAGCAGGAAAGCCTCCCGGGGTAGGTGCAGTTATTTAGCAGGCACTGCTCTGCAGGAAGGAGATGTGGCTTTGAGTGCTGTGTGGCTGCACAGTGGTCATTGCTCAGCACTCCTGGCTGAGGCTGAGTGAAGAGGAGGTTCCCCTCGTCCTGCCGCTGAAGCTTGGCTTGGTGAAGGTTTCTGCTGACTCTGTCTCGCTCTCCTCAAGGACTCCAGTGGAGTGGACTCTCCTTGGCCAGCGTGTTCCTGCTCAGGGCAAGGAGTGGTTTGCTGTGGAATAGGTTATTGGAGTAGGATCTGCACAGCCATAGTATTCCTGTAGACAGCAGTGCTAGATGACAACTCAGAGGAAGCAACCTCTGAAGGGATTCTGCAGCCCCCCTCTCCAAGCAAGAGCCTTGCACTGGCTGCCTGGGACTGACTGTGGTGCTCCCACTGGGTGGCTGAGTCTCATTGCCTCCTGCAGCAGATATCAGGAGCACCTCGGAGCAGCTGGTTGGGAACAGAGCCTGGCAAGTCTTTGCTCATA
This sequence comes from Poecile atricapillus, assembly GCF_030490865.1. Classification (NCBI taxonomy): domain Eukaryota; kingdom Metazoa; phylum Chordata; class Aves; order Passeriformes; family Paridae; genus Poecile; species Poecile atricapillus. The sequence continues at coordinate 5,935,361 of NC_081254.1, forward strand.
TTCCATCCTCCCTGGAAGTCATTCACCAGGGAAAGGGGGCTGAATTTCCACTGCTCTGCCGTGCTGGCAAAGTGAAGGGGAAGAGGAGAGTGAAAGGACCCTGCTGTGCAGCAGATCAGATGTTTGATGCTTCAGCTGCAAAGTAGGTGAGGCATTGCTGCTCTTCCATGCAAAATCCACTGCTCCAGGAAGTGGGGCCTGCTTTGTATGTCCTTGAACAGCCATGGCAAGGAGTGTGTCCTGGTCCTTTCACCCCTGGCCAGGCTTGCTGGCAGATGGATCTTCAGTCCTGGTTTGTGCTGTGATATATCTGACCCTGCTTCTGGTGTGCCGTGGCAGGGTGAGGGAGAGGTGCTCGGGGAGGGGGGAATCTGCTGGGAAAACCTGCTTTCCGCTTTTCCTCCTTCCTCCCCTCTGCTTGTGAGGATGTGCTTGCTTTTAGGACCTGCCCCTCGTTGTGTTCTGTGGGGATCCGGGGTGCAGTGGCTGGGGAAGCGGCTGACAAGAGCTGGAATGCTGTTCTCCAGCTGGGAGCACCCCAGCACTGCCTGCTGCATGTTCAGAGACCTCTCCCTGTGCATCCCTCCTGCTGTCCTGTCCCCTCAGAGCAGCTGTGCCACCCTTGGAGGGGCTGGGGGGTGGTGGTGCTCCAGGCACTCGACCTGTTGAGATCCTCTGTCCCTGGCTCCATCTGCAGCCTCACAGCAAGGGGAAGGGTGTGTTTAACTTCTGCTATTGAGAAACATTCAACCCAAACCAGCTTTACCTGTGCTAGTGATGTCCCCAGTGGAGATGTGTGGGTTTTGCAGTGCTGCATCCCCAGCCTGTGTGGCTGGGCTTAAGGGATGGCAGTGTCCCTCCACAGGGAAGTTCAGGAGCACACGGTGCCTCCTGCTGTGCCTGCCCTGCCCTGCCTGCCTCTCCTCCATCCCTGGGGCAGAGCAGGCTTGTGTTGGCCCTGTGTCTTCTGCAGGGTGTAAGACATAACTGTGGGACTTTGCAGCAGTTTTGGGTGGTCTTTCTTGTCCTCCATCTGCCTGCAAACTCTCATGGCTCAGTCAATGCTCTGCCCCAGGAACCCAGCCATGGCAGGAGCCAGGGAACAGGGCACCAGGGCAGAGAGGCAGTGGCAGTGTGTTTCTTAATGTTTGAAATGTCTCCTGGAAATGCTCCTTGGCTTGCAGGGTCCCCATTTTTCCTGTGGGATGGGCTTTGAGGAAGGAGTCTCATCTCTGCCCTGCCACCTCCTCAGTGTTGCAGCGGGCCCTTGGCACAGACACACTCTCCTCACCCCAGCAGCACCTGCTTTGGTCAGATTTTGGGATGAGGGCAGACTTGATAGGCTAGAAGCACGGCTGGAGGGAATGGTGGCAGGGATGTAGACTCTGTGATTTTCTTTGTGTGTCACTGGGGTTGGACATTCTGGGCATCAGGAACGGCTGGACAGAGCAGGTTCTGCCAGCCTGGAAGTGACAAGGGCAGGAGGGGAACTGCTGGGAGCAATAACCAGGCAGATCACACCTCTCCTGCAGTGATCAGAGCGAGCTGTCCACACAGGGAGCAGGAAAGCCTTCCAGGCCAGTGCAGGAAGAGCTGCTTCCCTTTGGATCCGAGCCTTGCTGTGCCTCCCTGGGTGGGTGCATGACTGCCTTAAGTGGCTGTCGGTGGCTCAGTGTCCCTCTGAATGCATCAGCCACCTGCCTGTGTGGTGTGAGGGACCCCAGGGCCTGCCCCCGCTGCCCCAGCTCCTGCAGCAGCATGTGTGATGCCCAGTGCCTTCTGCAGCAGCCTCCTCTACTCTCCCCTGCCTCCCCGGCCCTGCTGCAGCAGCCCCAGCATGTGCAGGAGGGGGTGGCCACGGCTTTGGCACCCTGGCTTGGGCTGTGCTGCTCTCTGAGCCCCAGCTGTGAGCAGGGACATGGCTGCAGCCAGGATTTTGGGATTGAACTGGCTTTTCTCTCCGCTCCCACGGCCTGCGTGGGCCTGTGACTAAAGGGGTCTGCCCCTGGATGCGCATCTCCTTAAGGAAACACGATACATACGGTCAGGTTTACATTCACACTGTTCTTTTGATAAAGCAGAATAAAATTATTTTGTTACCATTTTTTGGGATGGTTTTATGTGTCCTAGGGCTGGTGGCACGTGAAGCGGGGGACCCCTCTACCTCTCCCCCTAGAGCAGCACTGCATGGTGTGGATGTCCTCAGCTGCAGCGACTGCCACGCTGCGAGCCCCGTGAGGAGCCTGTGCCAGGATGGTGCTGAGCATGAAGGGTGCAGCATCCTGGGGCAGCCTGGCTCTGCCTGGCTGGCAAAATGTGCTGCAGTTTGGCCCCCGAGGCTGCGGCACTGGAGTTCAGCTCCGACCCTTTACCCCCTTCTGTGATCCCCGCACAGCTCCCTGCCTGCTGCCGCCCCGCTGTCCTCTCCTGCCCAGACACACCCCATGACACCTCTGCCTTCAGTCTTTATTAGTATAAAAGCCTTGAACCTAAATTATATCAAAAAATGGGAAGCCTGGTTTTACAGCAAGTGGCTCAAAATGGTCACATAAGGGTCATAAATAAATGGCTGCGGTAAAAAGGCTCCCAGGGAATTCCCTTTCGAACAGTAACTCAAGGAATAACTCCAGAGATGAAAGCCCCGTGGAGAGGCCAAGCCCAGCTTGGACCTGCCACAGCCCCCGGTGACATTCCCCCCGTGTGATGTCCCCAAGCCAGGGCGGTGTTCCCGGGGCTCTTCCTTCCCCCTGATGCCAGGAGCTTCTCTCCGCAGCCCCAGCAGGGAAGGGCAGGAGCAGTCGGACACATTCAGGACGTCGGGAGGGAAGGCAGCAGCTCCCAGGGCGCAGGAGAGCCTGGACCAACGTGGGGCAGCCCTCCAGAGCGGAGCTGGCACTGTCCCCGCTGCTGGTCTCCTGCTGACGGCTCCCCCTGGGACAGCCCTGAGGCTGCCGAGTCCATTAAGGCACGACTGGAGGATCTGTAAACACTGGTGCCCACCGCGGGCAGGGTCCGAGGGTCCGGCCAGCAATTCAAGTAAGGGTGGAAGCGAGACGGTGGCTGCCCAGCTGTGCCACCCACCCAGCTGTGCCGCTCCTCTGCCGGCCGCCGTGGCGGATGGAGCATCCTTGGTCACCTCCTGCCTGGGGGCGGCTTCAGGGCCACCTTCGGCGGGGGACACCGCTGAAAGGCTGGCGGTGGCAGGGCCGGTCCCTCGCCGCGGCTCGGCACTTTGCCCTTCAGCGCTGGGAGAGGTTTGCTGGGCGGCTTCGGCTTCGCCTGGCGGGAGGAGAGACCCGGGTGCCTCAGCTGGGCTCCCGGGAGGGACCCGGAGCGGGGCAGCGAGGGGAGGGAGGGAGGGAGGGAGGGAAGGGCCCCCCAGGCCACCAGCCCGGGCCACCGCACGGATGTGGCCGCACAGCTCGGGCTGGGGGCCATCAGGAGCGCTGCTTACCTGCGGGGACCATCCCGGAGGGGTCCCCTGCGGGCCGGGTGCCGCCGGCTGCAGGGTGAGCAGGGGGCTGTGTGCCCGGGCAGCCCGCGGGGCCGCGGTGCTGCTCACCAGGCTGGGCTGGCCGATGTCCCGGCCGGACAGCTGGCGGCGGCCCGGCCGCGTCCGGCCTCCCTCCTGGAACAGCGGGTTGGCGAGGCCCGAGGGGGTCCCGCCGGAGCTCCTGTGGGACACGGGGACCATGTGGGGCTGCTCCGGGCACCCCTCGAGCTCGGCGGGGCAGCGGAGACGGGAATTACCCTTTGTGGGAGCGCCGCGCCGCCCTGGCTCTGAGGAGCACCACGCCGCTGGCCAGCCCGATGCCGGCCAGGGCCAGCACGGCCAGCACTGCCGCCAGCACCACGCTGCCGCTCCCTGTGGGGACAAACCCGGGCGCTTGGGGACGGAGCTGCGCCTCCCCGCCGGGGCCAGCCCCTTCCCCAGGCTCCCCCTCCCCGGGACGTACCCGCGGCTATCCCCGAAATCTCCTGCTCGCAGTAGGGCGCTGCCCAGCCGGGGTCGCAGTGACACTCCCGCCTGTGGTTGCACACCTGGGAGGAGCGGGGAGAGGTCAGGGCGGCGGCCGAGCCCCGGGGCCCCGCCGCAGCTCCGGGAGGGGCGATGGCATCGCCTACCCCGTGGTTGTTGCACTTGGCCGAGCAGTTCTTGTCGCCGTAGACCAGGAGGTTCTGGCAGCGCCCGGCGTAGCAGACCTGGGGACAAGCGGGGGGGGCTCTGAGGCTGCCCCGGGGCCGGCGCTCACCCTCCCCCGGCCCGGCCCGGCCCCGGCCCGGCTCTCACCATCTCCTCCCCGCACTTGGCTCCGGTGGGCACCAGCCGCAGCTCGGCCGCCTCGCCGGCGTCGCTGCCCGCGATCACCGCCTTGCACTTGAAGCGGCCGAAGAAGTAGCCGAAGGAGTAGTAGCCGCTGCCGAGGATGGGCTGGGCGCTGTCGCTCAGGCACAGCAGCGTTCCGCACTTGACATCCCTGCGGGACACGGGGCCGTGAGCCCGGCGGGCGGCAGCTCGGCTGGGCTGGGACATCCCCCCCGAGCCCCCCGTCCTTACTTGGGGCTGCAGGGCTGCTTCCCGTACTCGGTGAGGCAGTGCAGGTGAACGTGCTGCTCGCTGTTGTGCTTGAAGCAGACGTCAGGAGCCACCTGCGCCTCTGCGGGACACATGGAAAGGGTCACTGGGAGCCGGAGCCCGCTTTGGGATGAGGGAAGGGACCGCAGCCGGGCCATGCGCTGGCCCGGGGGGCTCCGGACACATCCCGCAGCAGGAGGATGGGCAGGGAGGGGGCCCTACCTGCGCCCCAGAGCGCCCGGCACTGCTCGCCGTGCGAAGGGCAGGCCCCGTTGTAGCAGTAGCCATTGCCGTGCTGGCAGGAGATGCCGTTCTCCTGGAACACGTCCTCCGGACACTCGGCGCTGAGGCCGCTGCAGTGCTCGGCAAGGTCGCAGTCGTTCTTGCTGGCCCGGCAGAGCGCTCCTGCAGCCTTCACCTGCACGGAGAACGGGGATGTCGGCACTGCCCGGATGCTCTCACTTCTCCAGGCACCACAGCGCAGCAAAACCCTGGTCTAGGAAACCTCTCCCGGCGCCCCGTGGATCCAGACTCCGACACTCTGCTGCTGGTTGAGCTACTGAACATCACGGAGACTCCTCCAGGGCTCGGACCGGCTCTTCCCCTACTTAAGAACCTGCCAGAGCTGCGTCCCTGCGGACGGCAGTACCTTGCAGTCCTGGCAGCATTCCCCTCGGGCACACTCGGCTCCCTCTCTCAGCTGGCACGTGGTGGCATTGCAGCAGCGGTCCGAGCACTCCTGCAAGACACGGATGGGATGAAACCCTCTTGGAAGCCCCCTGAAGGACCTTTTCCTTCCTTTCTGAGGGGACCAGGTGCCCATTGCGGTGTAGCTGCCACGGGCTGAACCACGGGCCAAAACCACAGCAACATCCCAGGTGGGACCATTCCTGCTGCCTCTTTATCCCCATTACCAACAACAAACCAAAGGACCAGAAAGGATTTTTTCAGAAGAGGGAGCCTGACCTGGGCCCCTTTGCACGTCTCCAGGAATGAGAAAAAGTGAGGATTTCTGTGCTCCCTGGGTCAGGGGAACATTCCTTCAGGTCCCAGCACAGGGCTGGGATTTATCCCAGAGGCATTGCCTGTCTGTCTCAATTCCAGCCCCCATCCCCGTGCTGGTAGGGATGAGAAACAGCAGAGCACAGCTCTTGAAAGAACAATACCCTGATGTCCCCTCCTGGGTCACCTCTTTGGAGGACATGGCAGGATGTCCATCTTTCCTAGGCTAAAATCACAGCCAGCCACGTGAAGGGGGGCACACGTGAATGTCCTCCGCCGGTTGTTTTTTGGCAGAAGCACCAGGAGCACAAAGGGAGATCTCAGGTCCCTGCTGCCCACCCCACCCTCCTGCCCAGCCCTTTGGGGAGCACCCCCACCTCTGGAGTGCCGCAGTCACACTGCTCTCCCCGCTCCACAAACTGGTTCCCGCACACCGGCCCCCCGTACAGCTCGTCCGCCCGCGGCGCGTTCAGCAGGCAGCTGGTGCGAGGGTCCCCCAGGAACTGCCACATGTCCTGCTCGCTGCACCGGCTGAAGAGCTTGGGGTAAACCAGCCTGGAGGGGCACAAAACCCAGCGGGCATGAGCAGAGAGCCAGGGGGAACCCACAGGCTCAGAGGCACCTGCAGTGGGGTGGGGTGGGGTGGAAAGTCCACCCAGACCTGACCGTCTCACCGGCTTCACCCCATCAGGGCACCCCGTCCCAGGACACCTCTGTGTGTTTGGTGGCCAGGGATGTCCCCCTGCCTCCTTCACTCACCCAACGCTCCCTGCCATGACACACCCCCCGTCAGCTTTGGGGATGGGGCAGCGGCAGCCGGCGACGTCTTCGTCGTGAGACATGCCCAGGTTGTGCCCCATCTCGTGAGCCATGGTGGATGCGGCGCCGATGGGGTTCGTGCTGTGATCCTGTTGGGATGAGGAGCCCAGTGTGGGTTCAGTGCCCCTGTGGTTTCTCCACAGCTTCTGGGGCTCTGCAAGGTGTCTCCTCACGCTGCCATGCTCAGGTAAGGGAGGACACAAGCTGGATGCAGTCCCGTGGCCCCTCAAAACGCCCAGATTGGTCTCTCAGGGCTGTCAGTGAGCTTAGACAAAGTGGCTGCTCCAAAAATGATGTTTTGTGGTGGGTCTGGGAGGCCACAGGTCCCACAGCCAACCTCTCCTGCTCCTGGGGAGGAATGAGGAGCACAGCCAGTCCCAGCCAGCCGATAGCCTCCTAAAATTCCAGCTCCTGTGTCCATGGAGCTTCTCTGGGAAGTTCTCCAAGCGTACCACAGGTACCCAGCTGGGTGTCCACAGCACTTCTCTGGGGGTCAGCCACTTAGGGGATGGAGATGCCAGGGACCAAATCCAGCCTTAAGGCTGCTGAGAGGGAAAGGTGGGGACCAGTGGAGGAGGGAGTGGCTCTGGAAGACACAGGGCAGGGAGGGCAGAGCACAGGACCCACCTGGTTGACGCCGCCCGAGTCTCTGGTGCACATCACCAGCTTCTTGGCCAGCCCCACGGTGTTGCCATGGAAATCGATGCCCCTGTGGGATTGAGATGCCACAATGGCCACCCTGGGTGGCTGCAGGGCCGGGAGGGTGGCGAGGTGGCCCTGTCCTTACGTGATCAGCTGGGCGTTGTCGTGGGGCTTCTTCCGCAGCAGCTCCGACTCCCGCCAGTGCAGGAAGTTGTCCAGTGTCACCTCGGGGTTGGGGCTGACTGTGATTTTGTCCCTGTGGTTCCACACCTCCAGGCCAATCAAGGCCACCCGCAGGCGAAGGGGCTGGTAGAGCTGGGGTGGGACAGAGAGAGCCTGGATTTGGGCTGTGGCAGCAGAAGGGAGGTCCCACCTGCTCTGGGGAACTCCTCACTGGGCAATGTCAGCTCTGTCACCCTCAATAAATAACACAAGCTGGGGTGACAGGAGCCCCAAACCTCTGGGCTCCCTCTTGGCTGGTGCAAGCTGGGCTGCTGCTCCCACGCTGCTAACCAACAACTGAGGCTGAAGCAAAGCCATCAGGAAACCCACCATGGTCTGAAGCATCCCTCCCTTTGTTAGCAGCCACTCCAGCCTGAGAGTGGCCACGGGATGTGCTCCCAGGACAGGTTACAGGACAAAAATTCCCTTCCCTGATGGACAGAGCTGAGCCACTTGTCATGTCCATGCTGTGCACGGGGTTGGCCAAGGGATGCTGTCACCCTGCAGCAGCCCCCTGTGGGCCTGAGATTGGCTCCAGCTCCTCCACCCCACAAACTCTGTGCCACCTCCTCTGTGCCCACTGGAGCTGGGTCCAGAGCCCCGGGCTCACCTTGTCCACGTGGTTCACGATTTCCTTCATGCGGTTCTGCACAGTGCGGAGGTCCTTGTGCTTCCTGAACTATGGGAAGGACACAGAGACATTTCCAGGGTGGCTTTGAGCTCCTCACTTGCAGGGAGTGACAGCAAACCCACAGGCACCGGTTCTCCCCACTTTACCTCCTGGTTGTCCGCCACCAGGACCAGCTCCACGTACCGGGGACCCTTTTGTATCGGACCTGACCTCTGAAAGGGAAGAGCAACGCGGGGTTTGGCTTGCAGCTTGCCAAGCCAGGCAGCTGACCCTCCCATGGGATGTGTTGGGTCCTGGATGACCTCCCAAGGCTAGCAGGTCTCCTAGCTCGGCTCTGGGATGTGGTTTTGCTGGGTTTCAGACAGGACCCAAGCCTGCTGCTGGGATAACAGAGCAGAGCCCGTGGGGTGGGAGGATGCTCCTGCTAACGGCGCAGGATCCGAGGGGATGTTCCCACCAGAAGCTGCCTGTGCTGGGGCACCCCACCAACAACTTGTGGGGCATCGCCAGGAGGCACAGAACGCCCCCATCCTCCTCGGGACTTCTCGGGAGCCCGGCTCAGGAAGGAGCAGCAACGCAATCCCTACCCAGCGGTAGAGCTTCATGGCTGCGGGGATTTTGGGCTCGCGGTCGTACTCCAGGGTGGTGCCGGGCTCCCGGCAGGTGCCGCGTTTCCCCCGCAGGTGAGCTGCTCGGTACACGGCGTGCCGGCCGGCCACCGCCCCCTCCAGCGGCTCCAGCAGGAAGGTGGTCTCATTCACACGGAAAAACCCACTGGAGAGAGAGAGAGAGAGAGGGGGGTCAGACATCAGACCCTACACACACCCCTGTGATGTGTGCCCCATCCCTGGAAGTGTTCAAGGCCAGGTTGGAGCACCCCAGTCTAGTGGGAGGTGTCCCTGCCCATGGCATGGGGTGGGATTTAATGGGCTTTAAAGTCCCTTCCATCCCAAACCATTCCGGGATTCTGGGATTCTGTACGAATACAGCTGCCAAACTGGCTGCTGGGCTGGGAGGGGACAAGCTTTGGCATGGCACCACAGCACGGGGAGGATCTGGTGCTTTAGGCAGCAGGAATGTGCCGGGATTCAACAGCTGGTCCATTAAGGATGGATCCAGAGAGGGCACTCCTGTCACCCCATTGCCATGAGTCAGCCCCCCAAAAGTGCCGTGCGCTTTTCCTGCCGGGCACCCAGCCGGGGTCAGCACCGAGAGCAGGAAGAGGGATGTCATCTTCCCTTCCTGCTGGGGAAAGCTGAGCTCTCACTCTGCCAGCACGGCCGGGGCTTGGTCACTCTGGGTCGCCGGGGCTTGGTCACTCTGGGTCGTCAGGGCTTGGTCACTCTGGGTCACCGGGGCTCGGTCACTCTGGGTCACCGGGGCTCGGTCACTCTGGGTCACCGGGGCTCGGTCACACCGGCTCACCGGGGCTTGGTCACTCTGGGTCACCGGGGCTCGGTCACTCTGGCTCACCAGGGCTCGGTCACTCTGGCTCACCGGGGCTCGGTCACACCGGCTCACCGGGGCTCGGTCACACCGGCTCACCGGGCCTCGGTCACTCTGGGTCACCGGGGCTCGGTCACTTTGGGTCACCGGGGCTCGGTCACACCGGCTCACCAGGACACGTGCCGAGGCTGGCTGCTGTCCCCCAGCCAGGGGCAGGGCTCCAGGGAGCCGGGCCCTACCTGAGCCCGCTGCAGGTGCTGATGCTCGCTGCCGAGTCGAGGTGTCCCCGCACACGGCCCTGGTAGAAGCAGTGATCCTGCCGAGAGAGAGGGACGAGGTGTGGGGGCTGCACCCCAAGCGTGGTGGGGCCCCACAGGGGTGGGAAAGCTGCTCCCCAAAGAACCAGCCCCTACCTGGGTGTCCGGCTTCTCCGTGACCTCCGTGCCATTGGCCAAGTAGTGAGTCTCGGTGTAGTGCTGCCCCAGCAGGGCCCTGCGGGGTGGGGAAGGGGTGTCAGCACCACCCTGCTTTGGGGGACAGCATGTGGGGACCGTGACCCCTCAGGTGGGCTTGGAAAAGAGGGAATAAAGTGCTCTGGGCTGAGGGTTTGGTCACCGGTGTGGTGACACCAGGCCTCGGAGAAGGGACGCAAGGGTGGGATGCAAACCCCGCCTCGGGCCACCCCTCCCGCACTCACCTGTTCTTCTCCAGCCACAGGAGATATTCCCTGCCTTCTGCACGGACGCCGTAGAGGACATGGCCTGGGTAGGTGCTCTGCAGGAAAGAGAGGTGCCATCAGAGACCTGCTGCCAGCAGGAGCCAGAGCTGCACCAGAAAGGGGACAGGGTCTGTGTGTGCCCTGCTGAGAGCCTGGACGCTCACCCTGGAGGCAGCCAGCAAAGACACAGGAAATCAGAAGAGAAGGAAGAAAGCATGTGGGCAATAACGCAAATCCCCGGCACATCCTGAGATGAAGAACAGGTCACCAGCAAGGAGACAGAGTCAGCAAAGTCTGGTTTCCCGTGTCTGACACATGGCTGCAGATGGCCGTGCCAGGGCCTGAGGTTTCCTACTCATCAGTCACAGAGCTCCTTTTTTGGGGCCTGAGTTCAGCACTTACTCATCAGCTGAACCACAAAGATCCCTATGGCTCTTATCAGCAGAGTCTGATCTGACACACCACATCACGTTTGGGGAACAGCCTTCCCCTGGCTCTCCTCGGCCTCCCAGGGCACATTTTGGTGTCACTGTGTCCCAGGTGCCCTTGGCTGGTGGGAGGGAGCCAGGGTGGCTGTGGCTCAGCCAGCTGAGCCCTCAGGATGGAGATGTTCCTACAGGAAAAGTGTTTCCCTCTGGGCTATCTTGTGACCTCCACCTCCAGAGGCCTCATCCCACTGGGATCACTGGGAGAGACTGATGGTCCCTTGTCAGGCTGTGCCCTTGCCACGAGGGATCTGAGACGCCTCCTGAGGGCACATCCTCAGCCCTTGCAGAATCCAGGTGTGGAGAGAGCTGAGCCAAAGGCAGGGAAAACCTTTCCCACGGGGCCAGCATTCCTCGGGGATGAGGTGTGCTGCCTCTCCCTGGGGAGGATGACAGCACCGGCTGTCACACCACGGCTCAGCATTCCCAAGGGGATGAGCTGCACCCTGGAAGGAGCCAGGCTGAGCGGAAAGCCCTGCTGACGCGGTGCCAGCGGGGCCAGGTGAGAGGGTTTGCCTGTCACTCAGCTGCCCCAATTCTCCCCACTTTGCAATTCCAGGCCGGCGTGCCAGCGCACTCGCGGGTCCCTGGAAAATTCTTCTCTTATGAACAGCGTCTCCCGCCTGTCCCGACCCCTGTCCGCCAACAAAGCCATCCTTTGTTATTGTTGGCAAGGCCAAGGCCAGAAGAGGTCTTAAGGAATGGCAGGAAAGCACTTGGAAGGGGGTGCTGGGTCAGGGAGCGTCTCTTGGAGATGACCGCAGGGCAAGTTTAAAATAAGAAGTCCTGATAAAGCTTCTCTGAATCAGCCCTTTCCTCATTAGCATGGGCTGTGCAAGGGCTCCAGATGGGAAGGCTTTGGGAGCGGCTCTGCGAGCCCCGTGGCCGTGCTGAGCCAGCACAGCCACAGCCAGAGCGCACGGACAGGAGGGATTTCTTCCAGCTGGTCTCAGTAAGAGACCCAGAGAGCTTGCAGAGGATGGGCACGGGATGTCCCGTCCCAGCCCAGCTCAGGGTGTTTCTTCCCTGGGTGGGAAGAGGCAAAAGGCCCTGCAGTGGGGGCGGGGCTCACTTTTCCAGACCCCTTTCCACGAAGAACCCAGGTGTGCCACTCTCCCTGCTGTGCTGGTGGCAAGGCTGGCACCCAGGAGATCTGTGCTGCAGGACCCAGGGCTCCACCCCACTTGCAGGGATGAACTTCTGGATTTAAGCAAAGCCAGGGTCTGCTTCAAGCCTCTCCTGGCAGATGGCCCTGCTGGACCAATCCAGGTATCCCAGAACCAGCTCCTGCTGGCCTATGGAGGAGCCAGCATGGAGACCACCCATGTCTCTCTCAGAGGGGCTCGGTGGTGGTCAAACCTTGCTGAGAGCTTCTTCCCCACCCCGATGACCAGGAGAGCAAACCTAACCTCTCTCCAAGAGGAAATAAAAAGGGCTTGGAAAGCGGGAGGCTCCCCACCCTCGGCAAGGCAGGTTTGGGATGTCCAAGGACCACGCAAGCCAAGACCAAATCCCCATCAGACAGCCCCCGTGGCAGTCCCGAGGCGCACAGCTCGTGGCAGATGTCTTCTCCAGAGGGATCCCGAGGTGGGTGAGCTCCCCGTTCCAGGGGGATCGGTGCAGAGTCGCCCGGCGCACACCCGGCACAGATGGCGTCTCTAAATAGCCTGGGGAATGTTTGTCTCGTGGACAAGTTTAGGTTTCTAGAGCAGGGAAAACAGATGCTTTCGGGGAGTGTTTTTGAAGCTAGCTTATCAGGAAGGGTTTGAATCACAGAGGAACGTGCTGTATGGCACTAGGGAATGCGTGTCCCCGCTCCCTCCATCCCTCCAGGCGCTAAAATCGGCGCTTTTTGGGTCTAGAAAAAGAGTAAAAAAAAAAAAAAAAAAAAAAAAAAAATTGGCTGAATTTCACTGTAAGGCAATGAGGAAAGTGTCTTTGAGGTCAAGGCATCCTACGGACGTCGACATCAAGCACTCCAGACTCCTGACTCAAACCCCATTCCTTCCCCCAAATTGCCAGGTTTACCAAGAAAAACAGCACAAAAAAAATAAGGGCTTGCTTTCATGTGGATTTCTGCAACTTTCTGATTCTTATTTCTCTGTCCCAAAGGACAGAAAAAGCCCCAGCTTCAGCAAACACAGCAAGAAAAGTGCTTACAGCTCCACAAGGCTTCTCAAACCCCTCCTTAAGGAAAGACCAGATGTCACAAGATCACGGCACGGCTGCAAGAGGTGGCACCGCTGGGTCACGTCTCCAAAGAAAGCACTGGAGAAAGCAGTCCCTCTCTCCAGGAGTGCACCCCGCTGTCTGCAGGTCCTAATTAGTCCCAAAACAGCCCAGAAAAGCTGATCTGACTCAACTGCTTCAGCATCTCCGTGCTCTGGGGTGGAAGCAAGGCAAGGAAATGGGCGGCACGTCGTTCTTTTGGTGCGGGGCCGAGGGGGTCTGGCCAAATGCTTGGTCAAGGGGTCCAGCTCTGAGCCTGGTGGTGGGACAAGATCCCTGCTGGCTGCAACCCCCCGGCTGTGCCGAGCTGTGACTCACCGGAGGCGCGGAGAGGTCCCTCTTCCCCCGGGGCAGCGGCAGCTCCCGCGGCAGCACCGTCTCGTACCGCTCGACGTGCGGGAGCTTCTCCTCCAGCCCGGCACCGGAGCCTGGGAAAAGCCGAAGGGCTTTGAGACAAATGCTCGGGAACAACCGAGTCATAGAATATCCAGAGCTGGAAGGGTCCCACAGGGATCACGGATCCAGCTCTTGGGCACCCACAGACACCCCAACAATCCCAGCCTGTGCATCCCTGGCTGCGCTGTCCGAACGCTCCTGGAGCTCCGGCAGCCTCGGACCCCATTCCCTGGGGAGCCTGGGCAGTGCCAGCACCCTCTGGGGGAAGAACCTTTCCCTGACACCCACCCTAAACCCTCCCCTCCCCGTCCGACACAGCTTCACGCCGCTCCCTCGGGTCTGGAGCCAGGGGGCAACGAGAGCATCCAGCGTGAGGAGAAGGGGCTGAGCCCGAGGAGCAAGTCCTGAAATACCTGCTGGGAACGCAACTCCCTGGCGGGCTCCGGGGAGCTGCAGCCCCCCCAGCCCGGCGCCCACAGAGCGCTCAGCATCACAGCGAGTCCCTCTGGGGCTGGGAACCCGCGCCGAGCCCCTGGTGCAGCAACACAGAGAGGTTTTCCAGCTCCCCATGGTGATGCCACCGCGTGTGACTCGGCGTCTGGCGGCTGTGGGGGCTGTTTGGGAGAGCGGCTGGTGCCTGGGTGGCTCAGCCCCCTCCCAGCCTTCCTTGGATGTCGGAACGGAGAATTTCTGCCATAAACCCTTTGCTTTTCCCGGGAGCCCCATACGCCGGGCTCGGACGGGGCTGGGTGCTGGGGCTGGGGGTGCCCAGGGGCCTCGGCCACGGCCGGGAGCCAGATCAGTCACGGGCGGCTGAGTGATGGGGGACCCCCGGCTCGCCGCGGGCCCCCGCTTGCGACCCTCCTCTCGCCTTGCCGGGGTGCCCGGGAGCAGCCCCGAGGGAGCGAGCCTGGCCCCGGGCGTCCCCTCTCCATCATCCTCCCCCACGGGTGGCGAGAACAGAGGTGCACCCCGGGACTTCCCCGCGGAGGGAGGAATCATCCCCATCCCGCGGTGCCTCCATCCCTGCCCCACGCCGGGGTCCTGCCGCACGCCCCCCAAACTCCCCGCCACCCCCCCAGGACCCCCGGGACCCCTCGCTCACCGCGGGCCGGCAGCAGCAGCAGCGGCAGGAGCGGCAGGAGCGGCAGCAGGAGCGGCGGGGCCATGGCTCGGAGGTCCCGCCGTGCCCCCGCTCGCCGCGCCACCGGCAGCCCCCGCCCGCCGTGACTCACCCACAGCCGCGGACGGGACGGGGCGGGGCGCGCCGGGACGGGCCGCCCACGGCGGGGGGACGGCGGCACGGGGGGCACCGGGTACCGGGGAGAGATGTGGGGCGCTGGGGACTGTTCCCCGGACAGTGGGGTGGGGGCTCTGCGGTGCTGGGGACCGGCCAGAGGACATCACGGGCGTCCGCGGGGCACCGGGGGCAGTCGGTGGCGCATCCAGGAGGCTCCGCGGCCACCGGGCGGTGTCCGTAGGGAGATGGGGGCTGTCCCCGGAGGGAGGGTGTGTGCGGCTCTGTGGGGCTCTGTGGGGCTCTGTGGGGCACTGGGGACTGTCCCCCGGGCAGTTGAGAAGGGCACACGGGGGCACCTGGAGGGTCCGCGGGGCACTGGGGGAGGACACACAGGGCACAGACAGGGAAGGTTGGCAGGACACCAGTGGGTGGGACACTGGGGGCATCGTGGGGCATCGTGGCTGGCTGCGAGGCTTTGGGGAACGTCCGTGGGGCACGGGGGGACTGGATCAGTGGAGGCTGCCCACAGGACATCGGGGTGGGGGGACGCTCCGGGTGGCATCGGGGACTGTGTGTATGGCCTTGGGGGGTGTCCAAGGGGCACGGAGGTGGGTCCCCGGCCCCGTGGGACATGTCCTGCGGCTCTGCAGGGGGAATCAGGGCACTGGGGTGGCTGCACTGTCACGGGAGGCTCTGCAGCTGGGATGCCAGGGCAGATAAACCGGGCACGTTCGTATTTCTGGGTGTTTCAGGCCAAGCCAACCAGGAAACGGACACGGGCACGTGGGTGTGAACAGGATTAGGGATTAGTCATCAGCGGGAGCTTAGAAGTTTGCTGTTGATTTAAAAAATGAACTCCCTATGACTCCTAGTGGGACTCAACGCTTGCTGGTGGTCCCCAGCCTCTCCCAGGGTCTCTCTCCCTCTGCCAAGCTGGAGGACCAGCTGTAGGCAATGGAGCACACAAATCCTGGCTCTTCCCTCCAGAGAGCTCCGGGAGGTCCCTGCCGAGGAGTGAGGGAGGACAGGAGCACTCAGTCCTGTGTCCACAGCCCTCACATAAATCCCCAGGTCCCCACTCCTGGCCCCGAGGCCTCTGTCCCTGGCATGTGCCTCAGTTATCCCTTGTTCCTGGGACACATTTCTCTTCCTCCCTCTATGCACCTGCTCTCAAACTGCCTCAGGCAAAGTCTGGATTCCCTGGAACTCCTCTGCTGGGGGCTTGGGGTTGGAAAGGAACTTAAAGCTCATCCCGCTCCAACCCCCTTCCACTATCCCAGGCTGCTCTAAGCCCTGTCCAGCCTGGCCTTGGACACTTCCAGGGACGGAGCATCCAAAATAATTTGCACCCCAAGTTCTGTTAACACAGACAAAATAACCCTGATTTTTTTGTTTGTTTTTGTTGTTATTTAATTTATTTTACAACACACAAACACAACATTGTACAACAGAGTAAAATAAAAAAAACGAACAAAACGCCAACAAAACCCCAAGACATTACAAACATCTCAGGAGAGTGAACATTCCCCTGTGTCTCTGGGCCACCCTGCAGGCTTTGTTTGCAGGTTGTGGGGTGGGTGTGGAGGGCTGAGCTGCCTTGGATGGGGGTCAGGGTCACTGGGCAGGCACGGCCAGGCAGGGCAGCAGCGGCGGGGCCTTCTGGCTGCGCTCGGCTGACATGTGCTCCAGGCGCTCCGTGTAGAACCCGTTGAAGTCCAACCTGAGGGACAAAACACAGAGAGGCGTGAGCAGGAACCTCCCCCAGGACACCCACAGCGAGTTCTGGCCCCTCATGGGATGTCTGTGCTGTGCCATGGGTGTTGGTGACACCTTTTCTGTGCCCATTCCTTGACAGCAGGCCTTTGACAGGGAAATGTGTCAGGAGCACGTCCCAAATACATTGGGAAGGACCAAATGCTCGCAGCTCTTCTCCAGACCACACAGAGGTGTCTTGTGTGGACAAGGGTTCCACTGAAGGTGCTTCAGTGTCTGCACCTTCCCAGCACTCCTGAAACCTCAGAGTTCACCAGCACTGAGCTCTAGTACAAACTCCCACAACAAATCCACACAGCACCACAAAATTCTGAGGTCTCCGTCCCCACCATCTCCTGGGGTCTCCATCCCCACCATCTCCTGGGGTCTCCATCCCCATCATCTCCTGGGGTCTCCGTCCCCACCATCTCCTGGGGTCTCCATCCCCATCATCTCCTGGGGTCTCCATCCCCACCATCTCCTGGGGTCCCCATCCCCACCATCTCCTGAGGTCTCTGTCCCCACCATCTCCTGGGGTCTCCGTCCCCACCATCTCCTGGGGTCTCCATCCCCATCATCTCCTGGCTAACACCAGAATACTTCCCACAGATCCACAGTTGCAACTGGTCAGGAGATGCTCAGCCACAACCACAAGTGACATGTGGAAAAGCCTCTCCAAAGCACTCCACACCAGGGATACCACAATCCCACCTCCCTGATAATCCAGAGTGATGCCCCCCAGCCCCAAGCCTGCTGCAACCTCCCCGTGGCAGATCCCAAAGCACCCGCAGCCTGTGCAGCTCGTGTGCCCCGGATCGCTGAGCAGTCAGTGCAAACCCATGAATCACACAAAAGTTACTCTCTCCCTTTCTCAAATTAGGCTGCTCCAGTACCAACTGAATGGGCACAATATTTGAGTTTCATGTTGCTTAACAACCTCACACAAATGGCAACAAATTGTTCCTTGACATTTTTTGGTGCCTGGAGAAAACAGAGCCTCGACAGATGGAATTTGTCTGTTGCTCTCTCCTGGCTGAGAAGCTTTACATTGCTTTCGTCCTCAAGGAGTTGTGACAGGGAAACCTGACACTGAGGTGAGAGCACTGACCAAGTTTTGATTCAAACACAAGGCCAGGACTCGTTGCTTTGAGGACCTGCTCCATTTCTAAAGCTGCTTCATTCCCAGCTCAGTGACCTGCAGGTTTTGCTTGGCTTCTTTTTTGGCTGTTTTTAGTTTTAAGTGATCCCCAATAACCATTTCTTCAGAATTCGTGTGGTGCTTCCTCAGCATGGGCTTACACAGCAGTTTCTTGCTTTGTGGCTGGATTCAGTGGGGTTTGCACCACATCCTGGTGACCTACTCTGAGCTCAGTTTCCTCCAAACTGGTAAAGGAAGGATGCCTGATAACCACACTGATCTATCAGATTTCTTAGAATGTGACTGAAGAGTTCCTGCAGTTGCCAGCCCTGTCAGCACTCCCAAGGAAATGGCTGGAGCTGTGTCAGGAGAGGTTTAGGCTGGATACCAGGGGAAGGCTCTTCCCCCAGAGGTGCTGGCACTGCCCAGGTTCCCCAGGGAATGGGCACGGCCTGAGGCTGCCAGAGCTCCACCAGCATTTGAACAATGCTCTCAGGGATGCACAGGCTGGGATTGTTGGGGTGTCTGGGCAGGGACTAGATGATCCTTGTGGGTCCCTTCCATCTCAGGATATTTTCTGATTCTATGACACACCTGAGGAGGACTTGGGCACACCTGAGATCTGTCGCCTGTGAGCTCTGTAGGAAACCCTCTGCATCTCCATCTCCTATTGTCTGATGCCACAAATAAAATGCCTCAGTTACTCAGTACTACAAAATGAAAAAGTGTTAACTAGGATCAAAGAAATGATGAGCAAGTACCAGAACTGTGAATTTTGTTATTTATCTGACATGTTGATGATCCCTGTTGGAAAGCAGCCCCATAGAAAGGTTATAAATCAGAAGAGAAGAGCGGTATGTCTTATAAACTCTTCCTTATAAACTCTCTCAGTCAGATATGTTATTTCAGATGGCAACTGTCTCCACTCTGCTTCCCGGGTTCCTGTTGCCATAGAGCCCAGGCCTCGAGCCAACAATCCCTCCAACCTGAATGGGAGCTAAATGTCACCTCTGGGCATTCATTGTGGGGCTCCCACCCTTCAAACCACCCCTGAGCAGCCTGTGGGATTGGAAAGGCAGGTCCCATGGGCTGTTAACATCCAGTATTTCTGCTAAGGAAATGGGGCAGGGCAGCAGGGCCAATGACTTGGTGAAGACTCAAGCGGTCCCAGAGAGTCCAGAGTCTTGGGGGGGAATTGATGATGAGAACAGTCCTGGTGGCACAAGGCCTGGGGCATGGAAATAAGGCAGGGCAAAGCACCCAGGCCCTCCTCTGAGCCTCTGGATACAGCTGAGGTCACTGTCCACAGCACAAACCATGGAGAGAAGCACTGCATCATCTGTATCACCACACTTCTCCTTTCCCCTGAAGCAGGAAGTGCTGGTTGCAAAAGCCAACCTCTCTGTATTTGGAAGAACCAGCTGCAGAGGTTTCAAAGCTCAGGAGTCACTTGCTGGCCCCAGCTGACTCCCCATGCGGGCTGTGACACTGGTGGAGCAGTTCCTGGCTGTGGAACCCCGGGCAGGACACACAGCCAGGCTGTGGGGTGCAGCACCAGCTTGTCCCCCTGTCCTGGCACGTGTGTGACATTGACACCACGACAAGAACAGGTAATTTGGTTTTCAGCACTGTGCTGGCCATGTCCTGTGTGCCCTGGGATCATGGAGTGAGCTGCCATCAAGATCTCCTGGATGGAGCACCATGAGCAAGCCCCTCTGTTAGAACTTGTACTGGAGGGGGTAAAAATGTTAAAAAAAGGATAAAGCAGGAAGCAGAGCTGGAGCACCTTGGAGCAGTAAATGCTCCTGCCTGGGTGTCTCAACTGCTTGTGGCCCCAATCCCTGGATCTAAGCTGAGTCTGGATGTTCCTGTGACACCCAGGAGTGATAGCAGCCAGGGAAGAGTTTAATCCTTCCAGCCTTTTCCTACAGATGGATCTTGCCTGTAACCTACAACAGCCTGATGACGATGAACTGGCATGTCCAGACAGATGAAGGGTGACATAAAATGTTGAGAAGCCACACCAGCCTTTCCCAAAAGGTCCTAGAGAGACTTGGCTGCCCTGGTTAGTCCTGAAAAGAACAACCAATTGTACAGCTGGGGCCTGCACTCACAGCCACAAAAAGTTTTTTGGAGAAATTTCAAGATGAGAAGATGATCTCTGACTCTGGTCTCTTCAGAGATGGAGCAAACCAGAGTTCTTAGGGCTGTGGAGAAGGGGTCCTCACCGACATTCCCATTTCAGGGACTCAGCACCGCCCACAGGGGCAGCTCTGGTGGCTGGAAGCTCCTCCCCTGACAGGGGACAGGAGAGCTCAGAACACCAAGCAGCCCTGGGGCACTGCCAGGGCCCCTGGAAACCTGTGGCAGCTGCTGGACAAGAAGTTCCCAGAAGAAAAGGACAATTGGAAGCACAGTCTCCTGTGGGAATACTTCACCTAACAGTGTTTGCAAAGTACCAGGAATCCTGACAGCCCTGTCAGATGCTGTCAGAAACGGCACCGGGAGGGGACAACAATCTCCTTAAAAATACATTTGTGAAGCATTTCCTCTCTGCTTTCAGGTGTAGCACATCTCAACAGAGGTGTGAGGGTTATCAGCCAGCCATAAAAGCTATCCAGTACAGATGGACAGGGAGCAGAACTTCCAGGAGGTTTTTTTTTATTCAAAAAACAACACGGTGGTTATAAACCCAGCAGCAAAACTTCCATCTGCTCTCTCTCTCTCTCTCTCTCCCCCTATCCTGTGTACCTGAATTTTCTCTATTTCTAAACGAATTTTGTTTTCCAAGAAGCTGCTTATTTAAATAAATGCAATATGGAAACTTAAAATAGACACTTTATGATCAAACCTTCGTGTGATTTTCTCATCTTGGAATACTTATGCTGTATTTGGAAACTGGTTTGTTCACTGTCCCACAGTGAGACAATCCTCAGGAAAACTAACACCACATTTACAATATTATTTCGTTTAATTCAAAGGAAGGTGTTTTGGGGTTTTTCTACAGCCTTGGTTTGAAATGCAAAGCAGAATGGTCTGGGTTGGAAGGGACCTCAAAGACCAACTCATTCCAACGCCCTGCCATGGGCAGGGACACCTTCCTCTAGCCCAGGCTGCTCAGAGCTCCTAAATACACACATTTCTCAGTTACTAATGAGCATTTCCTCAGGAATTTCCCCACAGGAGGGGAAGTCACAGATAGAAAAGGCCTGGCTTACCTGTAGATGATGTTGAGCATGCTGTGCTCGCAATCATTGGTGCTGTACACGCTCAGTTTGTCCAGCAGGTCCAGCAGATGTGTGGAGAAATTGCTGTCAAACTTGTTGATGGTGGCTTCAAAGCCAGATGTGAGGTGCAGGTTGTCAGCATGCTCTGCTAAAAGCTGCCAAGACAAAGGCAGAGTGGCCCCATGTGTTTGCTGAGCTGCACTTGCCAAGGGGCTGCAATTACTCCCTCCATTCCCTAACCTGCTCAGAAATACTGCCATCAAACTTCACAGCTGCTCAGCCTCTGAAATAAAATCTTTCCAAGTCCTTGGTAGTTAGAAGCCCTGCTGTGCTCAGCCTGGGAGAAGCCCAGAGTAGATCCCAGCTGAGTTAGCCACAAACACATGCTGCCACTGCTCATTTTCAAGCAGAAGGAAAAGCCAGAAGGCAGAAAATGTGTGTTGCCTAAGGCAGGCTGTGACCTCTGCAGCTCTGTGACTGCAGTGGTGCTGCAGATGTGTGCCAGAGGGGCTTCCAGAGGGACAGGGGGATCTGCTAACCATGGAGCAAATCCCCTGTGCATCTGGACAGAGAAATATGGACAAGACAGCTCCCCCAGGTATGAAACCCATGGGCTACAAAGAGCCCCACTCACACTCTGAGAATGGGAAGGTGCTGGCATTTCAGAAAGCCTGGATGTGGCTCTGTACAGGGACTGCTGTGGGAGACAAGGTCTTCAAAGCAGACTTTGAGAACCCCAGCAGCGCTCCACACTGCCCACAGTCACACAAAGATTGTACTTTTGGGGTCAGAGGTGGTCTAGAAACCAGGAAGAGATGTCTGCAAGTGGCCACCCTGGCCAGAGTGCCAGCCCAACTGTCTCCCCGTGCCCCACCTTGTTGGTCAGCTTCTTCTTGGCAGCCTCCTCAGCACGCTCCTCCTCAGTGGGCGGGCCCAGCATGGTGCCATGCTCCAGGGTGAGCCTCTCCATCTCCTTGTCCAGCTTCATGCTCTGGGTGAACCTCTGGTGAGGGCACAGACATATTGGGGACATGGTTACGGCCCCTTTCTTCTGTGCTCCACGGTGGGCTCTGCTCTGGCCACCCCCTAACTCCCAGGAAAGCTAGCTCTGAGACTGAATTCAGCAAGCTGATACACAGATCCCCCTAAAGCCACTGAAAAGTGGTTTTTAGAAAAGCTGTGGGCTCCCTGATGCTGGCTGCAATGTGCCCATCAGCTCACCCTCAAGAGAGGGTCTCTATAGAGCACTACAACTGACGCTTCAAGAGAGGGAATTTGGTCCAGAGGAACCTCATCTCAACATGGAAAAACGAGGATTTTGTGGAGTAAGAAGCCACAGAAACCATTTGGGAGAGGGTGTCAGCTGTCAAGCCCTAAAGCTGCTGACAGGGGGAACAGAGACAAGTCCACATGAGGCTGGCAAAGGGACTGTGGCACAGGGGCGCTGCACACACCTGCATGCAGTTGGTGAACATGACACACACAGACATCAGCTTGGAGAAGATCTTGAGCAGCTCTGGGTTGGTGAGCATGCAGTCCTTCAGGCAGTTGTCTAGGAAGCTCGTGTGGTGGCTCAGGACATCGTCAATGTTGGATGCCTGTGACAGGAGAGCCCAACAATGACAAACCAAACCAGGGCTGCTGTGCTGCTCCATCCCAAAGCTCCATCCCAGCAGCCTGCCTCTGACAGGGACCTCTCAGGGTGAGAAACTCCTCGTGTACCTCCCAGAAATATCCTGAGATGGAGACTGCACCTGAATCATTGCCTTCAACAGCCCCTCACAGGCTTTAAACCATTGATCTGTCACTTCACCTCCCCACAAACTGCGCTTGCTTTCGTCACCCAAGCCCTCCCCTGGAAAGGATGGAGCTATTTGCTTTATGAACTTGCATTTCCTTTGTTTTTAAATCTGCTTGTCATGGGCACTCCCACCTCCAGAACCTCACTAAAGTCAGTGAAAACAAGAGGAAAAGAGAAACACAAATTGAAGAATCTTAAATGTCAATAAACTTATCATTAAAACATACAGGCTACCCAGGAATAATCCAGAAATTTGCTTTAGGAGCCAATAAGGAGTTGGGACACACAGCATTGCGAGGACTCTGTAAGATTTTTGTTCATCTCTGCTATTCCAACAGGCTGCTTCAGTCTTGAGTTTCAAATTATAAGAAACCCCTCCCACAACCCTTTAAGCTACTGCAGAACAGGGATAAATGCAGCTTTCTAATGCAATGAAGATGATGATGAAGTTGTGTTGATGGAGACAATGATGACGTGAAGATGAAGATCCCAGCTACAATTTTAGGAAGAGAGCACCCTATCTTTAAGTGAAAATGCACAAGAGAGAAGTGTGACAAATAAAATGCACCATAAGACACTACATGAGACCAGTGAGGATCATCCTTTCCACCCCCCAAAAATACAAATGAAAGGAGAAAACAGGGACAGGATAACTTCAACAATGGCCTCCATGCAAGTAAAGTAAACTGAGTGATTTATTTTGCACGCCTAAACTCGCAACAAAATTAAGAAATAAGTACAATTCCCAGATTATCCAGGAGGTTGACATATGAACTCTTCTCAATCACAAGTTCTTGTCAATAACATACAGAGACACTCACAATCCTAGACCTGCTCCCTCCTGTGAATTCTCCAGAAAAAAAACATGACAGGGCATCAAAAAATGTTGGTTAGCTGACCCCAAAACAGCTCCTCAGGGCACAGTAAGAACTAGGGCAGAATCAGTTGATGCTGAAGATCCACAAGGGTCATCAGACAGCTGCCAAGAGAGCTGACTGCAGGGGTGTTGTGTTGTTTGGTACCTCAGATGAGCGTTTTTCAGGGTTTAAGAGCAAAACGATGTGCAACCCAGAAGTGTCTGATCACAGAGTGACAACCAGAGGGAATAATAATAATAATACTAATAATGATAATAATGATGGCCTTTTTATACCAAACATTCCCAGCATGCCAGTCCTTGGCAGTTTCATGGAAGAGAAAGCAAAGGCTCTGCTTCTAAGAGCACTGTAACTCGGCCAAGGAATCAGCTGGAGATGCCTGGACTGCTTTATAGTCTTTGCACTCTGCATCCACCCTGCTTTTCCACAGCTCCTTCTCCTGTGTAGGGAATGTTGAGGAGAACCTGCCTGAGCATAACAGGGAGCAGAGTGTGAGCTGGGCAGAGACAGGGGGATGCAGCACAGGAAAGGGATGTGTGACTAATCAAGCAGAAAGGTGATACAGAACAGCAGCACTCTGCAACGTGGCAGGAACAGCAGCTCCCAGATATTTAAATACTTCCAGCAAAATCAACAGACACCTGCAGCCACTGGGATTAGGCATTACATTTGTTAAGATTTCCATTCCAACTTCACTCACCAGCTTCAGGTTCTTCTCCAGAATGTGCCATGTTGGCTCCATCACTTCAAACATCATGTAATACTGGATATTCTGCACAAAATTCAGCATCCGCTGCCGCAGTGTGAAAGCACCAGCAAACCTAGGGGAGAAATCACACCCACACAGCTCAGAGCTAGCAAATGCCACGGAGAACTATCACCAGGCTTGCACAGCCAAGCAGAGCTAAATATTTCTGTCCTAGCAAATGCCTTGCTGCAGTGTGAGAGGGATTATAAAGTCATTGCAAACCATCTCTGATTATTTTCCATGGCTTTTCCTCAATTAGTTGAGTTTTGAACCTGTCACAGACTTTAAGTATATGCTTATATAAAACTAAAGTTTTGATATTAAATATTAAAGCAACTTTACAAACAAGTATTGAGTGAAACCTAAAATGTTACAAATTGACGTCTCTGAGCCTGTAAGACATTTGTGAGGATCTTTTTCACTTCAGTGTTGTCTGAGCTATGTCATGAAATACTTAATGAGCAAGAAGGAGACCCAAAACTGAAAACAAACAAACAAAAAAAGGCTGTACCACTTAGCTGAATGCAGGGAGAATTGCTTGGCTGCCTTATTGCTGATCCAAACATTGCACAGCTGCCTTTCCACGTGCTTGCAGTAGAACATGTGTCTGAAAAGCATCTGGTACCTTGTCAGTGCTTTCCTGGAAAGAAAGGAGAAGCCCATCCAGATGAAGGCCTGTTCTGATTGACAGACTAAGCTGTGAAGGCTGAGGCTGCTCAGAGGTAAAGAGACTTTACACAATATGTTCCTCACGCCTTCAGACGTGCGCGGATCTGCGCTGAACCGAAGCAAGAGAGTCACATTTGCAACCATCCCAAAGAATTCCTCTCCAAGGAGACCCTCCTCCATATTTCCTGCCAGTGGGTACATCACCAGGCTCCTTAATTCCCTCGAGCTCCATGCAGGGGTCACTCACACAGGGGCTGGGAGGGAGGGTTCAGAGACTGTGCTCTTGTACCCACCGCGCTAAGGCTGCGATGGTCACCCAAGAATTCACCAGGAGTTTAGAATTCACCCAAGAATTTTCCAAGAAAAGGGGAGGAAAAGCTGTAACCAAGCTACAGGCAGCATTACCCCACCAGCAACGCACTGTCACAAGCAGATGGGGCTGCTTATTTATAGCTCCAGGACTGGATTCAGGTCTGTGCTCAGACACTTGGGCGTAGGTGTCTGCAGAGCTCCAGTCGATACAGTTCAGGAAACCTTACCAAATCCTATTTTCACTTCCATAGCTACCACCAGAGCTAGCACACTCTGTTGGGAAGGAAGAGACAAAATTCCAAAAGCATCGCGGCGTCGTTAGGAAAGTCTCACCGATTCAATGGAATTTTTAGAGGGGAAATTAAGGGAGGAGTTAATTTCTGGCATTCAGCAATTTCAAATCTGCCACTCTGCTTGTCCCATTTGATTGTGGCTCACAACAGTGTTTCTCCAGGGAAACAAGAGGCAAATTCCTGCAGAAAAACGAACCATTTGGTCCCTCACAACTCAGTTAAATGCAAAATAGCCTGTTACAGTAGCAACAGCCTGTATCCTTTGAGTCTGCAACCAGGGGCACCAGAAAGTGCAGGTTTTTTCTGCTCTCCAGGCTTGAGGAATGTTTGATTCTTGCATGGAAAACCTCTTGTGAGACTACATGCCTGTTTTTCCCTCAGTGGATTGATGCCTTACCTGTTTATGATGAGGGACAGGGGCCACTTCACAATGTAGTCGAAGGAAAAGGCCTCCAGGCCGCTGAGGGTGAGCTCTGTGGGGTCTGCACTAATGATGGCCTTCTCCTGCTTTGTTTCTATGGCCAACACCCTCAGGAGCTGTGTGATGAGGTCATGGGGCATCAAGTCAATCTGTAAGCAAAGAGCAGGAAAAAATGAAGCCACAGGATACCCACAACTACTGAGGAACAACAGGCAAGGTGCCTGTGGTTAAAGTCACTCTTGAGTTGTCACACTGACCTAGGACACAGCAGGTTCTCACAGGCACACAGACCTCCCCAAACCAAGGCAGGCCTGCTGCTCAAAGTCAGATATCTTCTGCTTCCACCCATTCTTACCTTTAAATCATCCTTGAAGGGATCAGTGTTGGCTGTGCTCATTCTCAGGGCTAATTCCAGCAGAGCCTCCAGCCTCGTCGTTATGATGTCATCTACAGGCTTCTTAAGTTCCTCCTCTGTCAGATCCATGAAGTGAACAAAGAAGTCCCCTTGATCCATCAGGAAATAGTGTTTTATAGATCTGCTCAAGAAAACAAAGGGACAATTGATTACCTTTCTGAAAGACTGGGTTAATCCATATCAAACCTGAAGGAACAAAGGAAATCAATTCAACGAGCCTGCGGGGTTTGATCCCAAAATGTTTCTCTTTCTGGAGAGCAGGAAGCCATAAATAACCAGTTTGGAGACTAGTCTTTTATGGATGTCTCCTCCTCCCTACCTCCTCAGTCAGGACACTTCTGTGCAGTCAGATCAGGGCTGCTGCTGCTGTTTTGGTTTTTTTTTGCCTGTAAAAATGCAAAGAAACCCCTTGGTGTGCTGGTGTTTCTTCTCTCAAATCTCCTCCAGTTGAAGGGCAGCTGCCAATTCTGAGCAGAATCCTGGACTCCTCTCAATGGACAAATACCTGCTGATTTTTTTTTAAATCCAGCAGACTTCTGCTGTAACAGGACACATAAACTTTGATTTTTCACCTGGCACCAGGGAGAGTTACGTGCAGTAGGCACAGAGCTTGGAAGTAGCTCTGAGGTGAGCCTGAGGATTAACCAAGTGCCTGGCCAGAGATCACACATGGTAACTGCAGGCTTTGGAGCAAAAACAGGAGCACAACCACAACACAGTGTGGCTCCAGACTCCTGATCTAGACAAAGCCCTGACCTAGTTTTGGCAACAGCCTTCCAAGGAAGCTGGACCCAGACATCTTTCCCACTCAACATTTCTATCATTTTACTTTTTTTTTTTTTCTCCCTCTTCAGGGAAAAAAAGCCCAAATCTTGTTTTTTTAGGTCAACCTTTCTAAGTGGAAATACAGAGAACACCTTGGTAATATCCCAAGAGAACAGAGCTAACTTCAAAAATTTATGTCCCTTAGCAGAACCAATCTATTTATCACGCATTTGGTAAAATAAATCCAACCTTAGGTGAGCCACCAGCTCTTTCTCCTCCATCAGGAAGTCCAGAAGAACTTTGCTGGCATAGTTATATGCTTTTTCTATTTGTTCCACATAGGCTCTCTCTTTTAAAGTGTAGATGACCTCTTTGGCCACAGGGCAGGTGACATCTCGCCCACATTCCCGCACAACATTTAAATATTTCCCTGAAATTAAAAAGAAAGAATGTCCTATACTCATCCCTCCTGTATAGCCAACAGGGAACCTTCCACACCATTCCCTTCAAGAGGAAGATATGCTGAGAAATGTTTACACTACATTGTGCTGAAAGTTGGAAAGGATTTAGGCACCTTTCAAAAGATGATACAGAATTTTAAAATAAGCACCTGGTATCACATTTAAGGGGATTTAGAAATGGTTTCGTTTCCCAGTGGTGACAAAACATCTCTGCAGGTGGCCTGAAGCTCTGCAGATCTGTTGCTCTGCTTCACAAGTCACTTTTGGAGGGCTTTGCACAAGGATAAGAGATTGTATGCTTCAATTAACACTGAGATAGTCAAACCTCAGGTGCCCAGCTCCATCCAGCTAGAAAACCTACCCACAAAACAGCAGTGAGACAGACAGCTCCCCTTGCTGCTGGGCTCCTGTGTTGTTTTATTTATAGGATTTGGAGTTCTTTTTGAATCTGATCCTTCTGTTGCTCTCAATTCAGCTGGACAACCCCATAAAGTGGCAAGGCACAGTAACATTTCCCACCTCTTTACACAAGGTCTCGAGGCTCCTCTCACAGCAGAAGCACCTACCTGTGCTTAGGATTTTGTCAGCCATCTTCTGCAAGAAGGAGGGAATCTGCTGCTGGACAACAGTGTATCTCTGATCCCAGTACTTGTCATTATAGTCCTCTTGAATCTTCTCCTTCTGCAGCTCATGCTCCTCCACCATGAACTCACTGAACAGTTAAAGCAGATGTTTAGGGGCAGGAAGTGGAACAATGAGGATTACTTTTTTTTGACCTGCAAACTGGTAATGTGATCTATCAGAAATAAGGTCTCCTAAGGACACATCCAATCAAGAACTGAAATTAGTCTGTTTGTGGAGCAAGAGGAAAAGCACTACCCAGTGTCTCTGATGATCTGCAATGAGAAACAGAATTTTACAGGGTTCATAAACCAAGGCTAAACATTATCTGTCTGTCAGTGCAGGGATGAGGAAACTGGCCTTTGTCCACCTCTCACCAGCAGAAAGGCGCTAATTTCAGATATTTTATCCTCAGCTTTGCCCTCACCTTAGGATTCTGAAGATGTGGGAAACAGAAATGCTGCACAAACTATCAAATACAGCAAAATGCTTCAAAACACTCTACAAAAGTCAAAACACTTCTGACAGGGTTGTTTCAGGCCCCTGGGAGATGCAGACGTGGCAAAGCACATCAGTAATTCTGAAGTTTTGCATTTCATTTTCATTGCTTAACTGTTCTTTACCTGTATGGATCATTAATGATGCCTCTATATATCCACTTTTCCAGGATTTCAAAGTAAGGCACGCTGGCTGCCTTGGTTAAATACAGGCACAGCTCCTGGGCCTGGCTGTCCCCTGTGTAATTGAAAGTCTTGTCATGGAGCAAACTCAGGGTTGATCCTCCCATACACTCACCCTTATCCACAGAAGTAGCTGGAATTTAAAAATACCAACATAAGACACATCCTGAAAAGTCCCCAAAAAAACCCCTAAATGGTCCCCAGATTGGACATGGCTCCCTGAGCAGCCTGTGTAGCTGTAAGCAAGGGGCTGGACTAGGGATTCCTTCTGGTTATACATCCACACAGAACTGGAGAGGAGTTTGGAAAGGAGCTGAGGAGAGGCAGCAGTGGTGGATACAGCTGATGGGAAGGGCAAGGGCTGTGAAGGCCAAGGGCACATTCAGCCCTAGAACCTGAATGCTCTTCTCCAGAAGAAGTACAGTGCCCTCATGAGTACAATTCCCCTGTGCTTTCTTCTTTAATACAACAGGAAATCAAAATGAGTCATGCCCTGCCTGTTTGGCTACCCTCACAAGCTGTCAAAATGTAAGGATTGTATTTTGGACATTTACCAAGTGAAGCCAGAATCTCCAGGGTCCTCATTGTGGGCTGGATGTAAAACCACAGCTTCTGCAGTGACAGAAGGCCCTGCCTCTGAAGATGCTCCAGCTGGGTAATTAATATCATGTATTCCTTGATTAGAGTCCGCATGGCCGCAGCCAGAGCATGATTTACCTGTCCATACTCAAAGGAAGACTTCTCCTCTATAAACCTGTAAAAAGCAAAATGAAAACTCTTTCAGGCAATGTAACTTGCATAATTTTCAGGAACTTGTGCCTTCAGGACACTGTGCAGGCACACCAGTGGATCCCATGCTGAAAAGCACACCCGTCCCTCTCCCTTATTTCCCATCCCACATTTCCTAGAAGGGAAAGCTGTGGGAAGATGTTTCCTCTCCAGCCATGAGGGAACTAGAACCATTTGTATAAGCAGTGTGTAGAAATTGAACCAGCACACAACTGGATGCCCAGAGGGGAGCAAAAAGCAGGAAATATGGAGAAATTCAAAGCAGAGTGGGAAGAGAAGGCAGCAAAGGCAGATATATCCTAACTGCATTTTACCTGAGGTTACCAAGGCCAAGACTGGAAAGAACAAAGGTGTGTGAATGAAAAAGCGAACTGGCAGCACAGAGGACAAACCCAGCAAAGGAAATGTAGCTAGAACTGACCCAAATAAATTGTCACTCATTTTATACCCCCATAGTTTAAATTAAGCATGGAAGTTAACACTTGCACAATGGCAGATTCTCTGTTCTCACAGGAACAGAAGCCTCCTCCCCTGACAAAAGCCAGCTCTCTACCTGGTGACAGCAGAGTAACTTGCTGCCACAGGAAGAATCCTGGTCACCAGCTCCTTGATGGACAAGTCCAGGTTTGGATCGAGTGAAAAGGCTCGGTTCTGCCTGCCCACGAGGGCCTGTGCTGTGATGTACCTTCCATCCACACCAATCAGAACGTACAGCAAGTCCTCCACAATCATGGATTCCTGGGATGCTAATGGCAAAGTGCCTGTTTCCAAAGAGGAGACAAAAAAAAATGGATACATAGTATGTGCCATCATCCACCTGTTTCAGTCTTGTACCTTGCACGCCTGGAGAACAGAATCCTGTGCTCATTTATACCCAAATCAGTAGATGGGATCAGACATCCAACACCTGTGGCCACAGCTCCTGCTGCTGATCCTTCCACCCAAAAGGGCCCAGTTACTTCCAACACCAACAACTTCCCAACCTCCTTGCCACCAAAATATTCAAATACCCAGAAAACAGCTCAAATACAGTCACAAAGAAAAAAAAGTGCCAAGTTTTGGCGAGTGTGAACATCTGAACAGCATTTGGGAATGAGAACAAAACACTACAAATAAATACAATTTTCCCTGTGTTTCACATACCTATTGGTACTGTTGTGTCAGTGCTTAGACTGGTGCCAATTAAAAAATCCCCAATAAGTGCAGGTCTCTCATATACCCAGGATGGAAACACTGGAATGGGCTGACCAGAATTCTTCTTGTTCTGCTTATCCCGAAGGATTTTTCGTGTAAGCTCAAGAGGCTGTAGGAAAAAGAGAGAGAGGGAAAGAAAGGAAAAAACCAGGAGACTTTCAGAAGTCCAAGAAATGTTTAATTTCAAGGAGAAATTGACTGCAAACTGATTGATGGATTTGAGAGTGGAGAGCAGAATAGCTGCTATTTCAGTAGCATGGTGTGTGGTTTAATTTCCCAGTACCACCTCATCTATTTGCCCCATTACTGCAAAAAACATGTATTTTTTTATACATTTGACCTTTCGACATCAAACAATGCCTTTCTGCATCTGTCCACACTGGCCTGGGTGCTGGGACACACCCAGGGAAGCAGAACAGTGACATGAACAACCACCAGGCAGTGGCTGCAGGTTTGGAGAGAGCAGGAAACTCCTTCCAGAAGCACCAACATCCTATTCCAGCGGCACTGAACACCTCTGAACTCAATGCCAAATGCAACCCAGACAAATCTGCCCACAGAGAGCTGGAAAATGATGGAGTTTTTTTGCTCTGAGTGGGAGTTAGTGAAGGAAGTAAGCTCTTGGAAGACTGAAAGACTTTCCACCCCCAGCTCTGACACTAAAATAAATGGAGTGCAAGATCAATCATCAGCTGGGGAAGCTTGTGAGATGCACAACCTACATGAACATTTGGAGCCCCAAGTGCACAAACACAGGGCTGATGAAGGCCATTTCTGAAACTCCACAGATGTGTGTGTGAAAAGGGATATGTACAGGCTCATTTGACTTTCTTATTTACATTATGTGTGGGTGATCTGCTAAAAGGACCTTGATTTCCTCTGCTCCCCTAACAGAACTGGGACTTTCAGATGGAGAAATGGGAAGCATCAAGCAAGCTGCCAGCAATTCAAGGGATGGCTAAACCCCCACAGGAAACTGCAAACCTCAGTTGGCTGTATGAACATGTTCTGCTTGGAAGAAGGGCAGCCACCAAGAGGTCTTCCCAAATGGCAGGCAGGAAAACTTTCTTCACTGAGAGAGTGGTTAATCACTGGAAAAAGCTCCCCAGGGAAATGGTGGTGTCACCACCGTTGGAAGTGTTCAAATCATGAGCAGAAATGGCAGCTGGGGACATGGTTTAGTGGGCATGGTGATAATCAATCTCCAGGGCTGGACCTGATGACTCTGATTTTATTCTATAACAAGAGGCAGGGCACTTCTGTTGCAGTTCAACCAGCTCTGGTGTGACTTTGTTAACTGGCAGAGGTCAAAAAAGCCAACATTTTGGCCATAAAGGACACATCCACCTGAAAGGGAACACTTAACTTTCCCCAGCTCGATGAATCCTGGACCAAAACCAGCCCAAGCTGTAACTTCAATCACTGCAGGATCTCTGTGACGGTGCCAAGCAATCCCAGGGCAGATGGTACAGCACTTGTGGCACTGGTGACAAAGTACATGTCTCAGGGGCATGAATCACCTTCTCTGCAACTCGAAATTTAGGTCACTGTCACTACAGGCTTCAACAACAGCCTGGAGAAAACTCCCAGGGCTGAGAACACGGCCCTCAGGTGGTACCTCAGCCTCACTCCTGCACAGGGTGGCAGATTGCCACTGCCATGCCTATGAACCTGCATGTGACACCTCGAGCAATGGCAGTGCCAACTTCCATGGAGGGAGATGAAGGGTTCGTCTCTGGGGTCCATAAACACCTCCAGCTCCATCTGTGACCCTCACAGACACAAGATCTGTGTCAGAGGCTGAGCAGAACGAACACTTCCAAGCAATGTCCTCCTGTCCCAGCCCTTACTGACTCACCAGTGCCGAGCACCAGCCCATCAGGGCCTTTTAACACAGTTCCAGCTCTTTAAGTCTGAAGAGACCACAAATGGAGCAGCAGGGAAGCACAAATTTTGGCTTGCAATGGCATTTCAATCCCTCTGGCTGTGAACTGCACATCCCAGAGAACGGCACTTCCAGGTCTTTCCTCTTTTAGCAAGTTCACACATAAATCCTGGTAAGATCAGTTATCTCACTGGAAATTCATCTTCCCCTCATGATCTAAATCACCCACTTGACTCAGATCGTCTGTGAAGGATCTGGATGAGTCAAGCCCAGTGTCTGTGCAGTATTTCAGTGTATGTGGGACAAGGCTGGTCTCACCACTGCTGACAGGGAGAGGGCTTGGACCCTTTGTTTAGGATTTGAATTCTCCACCACCACATTCATGTAGGGCCCTTCAAGCCCAGAGACCCAAAGCATGGGAAGTGGAAGGTCCATCCCTCTTCTCATTGAGGCATAAAGTGATCTGAGACTTGTCCCCTGTTAGATTATGCTGACCAGACATGAGAAGGCACCATGGACCTCTGAACATCTTTTCCTCTTTCCCCTCTGTCCAAAGAACTCTCCATACACTGTTGCCCCTCTGCCTTCTGCAGCCAAAATATCCTTATCCTGACCTATGAGTTTTTCACCATATTTTTTCCCTTTCTGTCCTTTTTGTCAGGTCAAGCCAGCACAGTACAGTTTTTTATACCAATAATGACAGGAAACAGAATTTGGGATTTGAGTATTAAACTGCCCTTTTGCACTCTGACCCCACAACCTACTGCTGCTAGTGAAATGTTTAAATGTTTGCTAAGCCTGTGTCTAAAGCTGGTTTTCCTCTTCCTTTCTGTCTTTTCCATGATGCCAGCTGGCTCCCAGCCCTGTCCAACATGGCCTTGGACACTTCCAGGGATGCAGCAAGGGCTGCTCTGGGCACCCTGTTCCTCACAGGGAAGAAATTAACTGTGAATTTAACTTTAGAATAATCTCAAAAGAATTTAACCTTAACTGACTGGAATAGAAAAAAGTCACTTCTACTAAGAACAGCACCAAGATTTAATATGATGTGACTAACAAAAGGGAAGATTTTGTGCCCAGAGCTTGGGAAAGGGCTTTGTACCTGCTGTGCACTGGAGTTGGCCGTGACACTGCCCAGCTGCTTGCGCAGCTCCTCCAGCTCCTGCAGAGACATCTTGGAAGTGGATGAGGGGATGGAAAAATTCGTGCTGCTGCTGGTGGCTGCGTTTGCTGCGAGTTCTGCCCTTTCTTTAGCATTTTGTTGCAGGTAGTGGAGTGTCTGTACGTAGAAAAAACAAAGAAAAGATTTTGTGAATGCAGGGCAGCACAATCTAAAGCAAGAAACACATGACCATGCCCTGGCTGTAGTGAATCTAACCACAGATCTCTCTGTCCCAGTTTTCCATGTCTTAGTGAGTTATATCAAGAGAAGCATAACTCTCAGGAGAGCTTTAGTAACTCAGTAAAAGCTGGAACTGGTTATTTGTTGACCTTTACCATCACCTGTGCTTGAAATCACTGCATTGTTGCTACTCTTCAACATTCGGTTCTAAACCAGGAACCAACCTCTTTGTCTTCTGTGAGTTTGGACAGCAGATAAACTAAAGAATCCAGATGTCTTGTGTTTTTAGACTTCAGCTCATCGTACTTCTTTAAGAAATCTTCAGGAGTTCGAGAAAACTCCGCTATTTTCACCTGTAAAACACCACGTTAATATTAAACGGAGTTAGAGCAAACACGCAGCTCAGGCTGCAAAGTTTCAGACAGAGTTAGAAACTTCCCAGCACTTAGAGCTTGACTGGTGGACTGCTTCTAAAAATGAAAACAAATAAAAGTATGTCTGGTCATGAGTGACAGGTTTTAATCTCTAATATTTGGGAGACATTCAAAGAAAAAAGCTGGGTGTTTGTCATATAATTGTATTTTATACCATTTTCATTTCATCATGGAATCACAGAATGGTTTGGGTGGGAAAGGAACTTCAAGGTGATCTTGTTCCACGGGCAGGGACACCTTCCACTATCCCAGGCTGCTCCAAGCCCTAAACCTGGCTTTGGATACTTCCAGGGATCCAGGGGCAGCCACAGCTGCTCTGGGCACCCTGTGCCAGGGCCTGCCCACCCTCCCAGGGAACAATTCCTTCCCAATACCCTACAAAATAACCTCCCTCTTTGAACTTGCCCCCACCCCAGTCCTAACACTCCTCTTCTCCCACCAACACTCAAGGATTCTGCCTTTTCCCTCCCAGCCTTCCTGCTTCACACCCAGAACCGTGACCCCCAGATCTGACCAGCCCCTCTTTTTGTTTCCCTTTTCCCCCCGGGCAGCGAGGCGGAGGGCAGGAGGTTCCCGGGGGACGGCGGGCAGCACCTTGGCGCTGTGCGCAGAGACGTTGGTGGTGACGTAGGGCGTGCGGTTCTTCTGCAGCAGCTCGATGTAGACCTCAGCACCCTCCCCGCCGTGCACCCGCAGCAGGCTCAGCAGCTCGTTCACGTCGTGGTGGATGCGGAACTCGCTCATACTCCCAGCTCGGGCCGCCGGCCCTGGGGACACGGGGAACGAGGGGTTAATCCCACTGCTCCGAGGGAAAACATCCCCTCTCAAGGGAGACGCTTCTGGAATGTACTCCTTGTAGGGTTTGGGTTGGAAGGGACCTCAAAGCCCACCTCATTCCACCCTCTTCCACCATCCCAGGCTGCTCCATGCCCTCCCCAGCCTGGCCTTGGACACTTCCAGGGCCCCAGGGGCAGCCACAGCTTCTCTGGGCTGCTGCAGCCGAGACAGCTCCACCCAGGAAAACTAAGCCTGGGGGACAATCTTAAGTCGGGGCTGGCCAGCAGAGGACTTTTTCACCTCAGAAGGAATGCTGGAAGAAGTCCTGTCAGGCTGACACTGCTGCTGCTTCTGAAATCACTCCAAAGCAGTTTTTCCCAAGTTTAGGAGTCTTCCTATTCCACTGCCCACTTTACTAACTTCACTCAAACCCTGCGGAGTGTTTAAATAATAACTTTAATACTGACACAGAACCCTGAGTTGAGCTCAGCAGGTCAGAGCCTGGTGCTAAAAACACCCAGGTTGTGGGGTCAATCCTGGAATGGGCCATTCACTTAAGAGCTGGACTTGGTGATCCTTGTGGGTCCCTTCCAACTCAGAATATCCTGTGATTCTGTAAATCAGAAGCGAGACCCCGAGTCAGGAATCATGGAAATAAATAAGGAGTTCCATGTGACACCCTGCACAGATTGTATTTGATCCATGTATCAAGCACAAGGATTCGTTTTGCCAAGATCATGGAATCACTTAAGCTGGAAGGGATCCCTGCAAACCCTGGTCCGACTCCCCACTCAGAAGTGACTCAAATTACAACAGGCTGTGCAGGGCCTGGTCCAGCCCAAGTTTAAATCTCTTTAAAGGCCCAGGTTCCCCCATCACCTGGGGCCCTGATCCTACCGGGAATTCCCGCGGGCTGCTGAAGTGCCTGGGGGTCAGGGGTGTGGGGAATGAGGAGAAGCTGCGGGAGCTGGGCTGGCTCGGCTGGACACCGGGAAGTGCCTGAGGGGGCACCGGCACAGCCGCAACCCGGGAAACCCGGGCGGGCCCCGGCCAAACAGCGAGGGGATCCCCATCCCCGGGGAGGACCCAAGGGGCCCGGGCAGCACCTCAGCCGCGTCCAGCTCCGCCCCGTCCCACCCTCCATACCTTATTCGATGGTATTCTACCCATCCCATCCCATTCCATCCCATTCCATCCCACCCCATCCCTACCTGCCCGCCCGGAAGCGCCGCCGCTGGCGCCGGGAAGCGCGGTTTGCGCATGCGCAATTCCCCAGCGCGGCATCCCAGCAGCGCGCCCCGCGCATGCGCAGTGCCCGCGCCATGCTGCCGCTGCCGCCGCGCCTTCACCTCCTGCTCCGTGAGGGGCTCCCTCCGCTCCCTCAGGATCCCCCGTCCCCGCACCCTCCCCTGCCCACGCCGCCCTTCACCTTCGCCCCTCGCCGCCTCCGCCTCGGCCCCCAACACCCGCTCTTCGAGGTGAGGCGGCCCCGCGGGGCTGTGTGGGGGCCGCTGCCAGCGCCGCCCCGGAGCTGAAGGGTTTGCGCTGTGCTTTGCAGCCGCGCCCGCCCGCCCACAGCCGCTCTCTGCTCCTCTCTAGGATGGGGACGTGCACAGGCACCTCTACCTGCAGGGCGTCCTCACCAGCCTCGAGGAGGTGGCCGAGAGACCCAAGTAAGTGAGGCGGTCTCGTCGCCACATCTGGGCCGAGCTCTGAGTCCGCCTGTTAAGGGATCAAGGAATGGTTCGTGTTGGAAGGGTTCTTAAAGATCATCTCATTCCTCCCCCCCGCCATGGGGCACCTTCTGCTAGGCCAAGTGGCTCCAAGCCCTGTCCGACCTGGCCTTGGGCACTTCCAGGGATGCAGGGGCAGCCACAGCTGCTCTGGGCTGCTGCAGCTGGCACAGCTCCAACCGGGCTAAGCCTGGGGGAGAATCTTGGTCTTGTTCTTGCATTTAAAATCCAGGAAGTACTTTCTGAGTGTTGTGCGAGGTTCACCTATGGATGCTTCTTAAAAAAAAGCATTAGCATAGCGTTGTCATCCACAACTGCAACTTTTAGGTCGAACAGCTAATTTATTACCTCGCGGCTTGTTTATTCTTCACCGAAGCACCGCTTAACAGAAGGATGAGCTAAGTGATCCTGAAGCCACAATGGTTAATAAGTTTCCAATGGCAAATAAGTTCCCAGCTGCCAGCACCATCATGATCTTGGTTCCATTGCACCTGGAGCAATGGATTTAAGTAATTTTAAGTATTAGTCCCAAAAATTGCCAGGAGTATTGTGGCTGCAGGTGTGACTCTTGTGGAAGGTGTCCCTGTTCATGATAAAGGGTTGGAATCAGATGAGCTTTGTGGTTCAATTCAACCCAAGCCATCCTGGGATTCTCTGATAAAGTCATCTAGAGGGGATGCTTGCAGCTGAAATTAAGGCTCTAATTTAGCTTAAAGCGTGGATGTCCCGATTTCCCTGCAGGGTGTCCGAGTTCAGCTGCCACATCTCTGGGTGCAGCCAGGTGTTTGACACGCTGGAGGGCTACGAGCACCACTACAACACCCTGCACAGGAATGTCTGCTCCTTCTGCAAGCGCTCCTTTCCCTCTGGGAATCTCTTGGATATCCACATCTTGGAGTGGCATGACTCCCTCTTCCAGATAATGGCCGAGAAGCAAAATATGGTGAGCTGCCATGCCCAGCCCTTGCCTTGTGGTTGGTGTGCCCTTGTTTTTTTCCCAGTTATGTCTTTTTTTCTTTCTTCTCCCTGCCTTTCAGTACCAGTGTCTGGTGGAAGGCTGCACAGAGAAGTTCAAGAGCAGCAAGGACAGGAAGGATCACTTGGTGACCGTGCACCTTTACCCTGCTGACTTTCGGTTTGACAGGCCCAAGAAGGTGAAAAGGTAACTGCAGAACTTCCTCCTGTCCTGCAAGGAAAGTGTGAGAGAATTGGGATTGTTCAGCGTGGAGCAGAATAGCTCTGAGGTGACCTAATTGTGGCCTTTCAGTGCCAGAGGGAAGCTGTGGGAGAGACAGAGACTCTTTACGAGGGATGGAGTGCCAGGAAAAGGGGGAATGGCTTCCCATTCCTAGAGGGCAGGGTTAGATGGGATTTTGGGAAGAAATCCATCCCAGATGGACTCGTTTCCTCATGAAGTACCTTTGATTTCCTTGGCTCTGGGCTCACGTGGCAGCTCCTGAGCCAGGATGTCAAATTTTGTCTCTGCAGTGGCTCCAAGCACACAAACTCTCCCGTGGAGCAGGGTGCCAGCGTGCCCATGGATGTGAGCGTGGACATGGCAGAGCAATTCCAGGTGAATCCCATGGAAACAGGGCCTGAGGAGAACATGGAGATCTCTCAGCCTGCAGCCAGCTCCGGCCCCTCACTGCCAGAGAAACGACTCTACAAATCCAGGTCTGTTCTTTGGCCTCTGGGGCAGAAGGGGCTGGGACCACTCCATCTTATCAGCCCTTGGCAGCACTGGGGTGTTCTTCATCCTGAAGTTGAAACAGGCAGGAATCCCATGTGTGCTTCCAAAGCCATTTTTGAAAGAAGGAAGTGTGAGGAAGAGCAGAACGTGGGTGTGCTGTGGAAGCTGTGTTTGTCTGCCCACCTGATCTCTTCCCAAGGTATTGCAGGATGCTGCTTCTGCTCTCCTGCTCCTCATTATCAACCAACTGCAACTGCCCAGGTGTTACATTTGCTAACACACCTTGTTGTAAAGAGGCCTCCAGGACAGGAATGTGCAGGATACACAGGAAATCCAACCAGTATTTCACCCATTCTTTAAATTATTTGGTGATTTGTATGTCCTGCTCCTCCCACACCTTGCTCTTTCCACTCTGGGAGCTTCCAATGCCCCACAGAGCGTTAAGCATCCCAGTGAGCCTGTGAGGGCTGGGCTGTTAACGTGGATTAAAGCCTGTCTCCCTTTCCAGGATCCCATCCACAATTTGCTTTGGACAAGGTGCCACCCGAGGATTTAAAGGCCCACGGAAGAAAGTCTGAAGGTCAGTGCAGCAGATTTGTGCAAGATGAGCAGGCATGGAGCCAGTGCCACCAGGGATATTTCCAGTTCCCTCTCCATGGAATGAACCACCCAAACCAATTAAAGCTCTGCCAGCATTTGGGTCACGGGTTCCTGATGTCAAACAGAACTGGCACCACCTGACTGAGTTAAGAATCCTCAAGATTTTAGGAAGGGGAACCCAGAACGTGTGGTGAGGTGTTAAGGAAACTGTCCTGCAGCTGAGGCTGCACATTGGGTGTTTTAGATTTTGCCTCTTGGGGATAAAACACATATTCAAGAAGTTACAAGACGACAGCATGACTGTATGGGTGCTGGAATCACTGAGGAAAGAAAATGGGGGAAAATAACCCCATCAGTCCTTGGTTCTGACTTTTTCCGTCTCCATGAAGTCTCCTCTGCAGCCCAGCACCTGCTCTGGAGGGTTTGTCCCGGCCAGGAGAAGCGTTTTTGCAGGGAGTTAAAATAAAGTGACTTCCAACCCAGTGAATAAATAAAAGGAATTGTTACAAAATTGCTTCATAAAGAATTTAAGTGCTACTTTGAAGCCCAGGCAGGGTCAGATACTTGGAATAAACCTTCCTCTGCTGCGAATACTGACAAAATCAGGTTGGGATGGAGGTTGTTTTCCTTGTTGCCATTCCTTTCCTTTGTAATCTCATCCTCCTGGAAACACAGAGCCACTGGTCTTGGGGTCCTGGGGAATCTTGACACTCAAAAATTGTGCATAAGGGGAAAAAAAGGTTTCTGGAACAATGTTTATCCAAGAAGCTTAGGATCTATAATTGCGTTTTTTCCCTTCCCCCTCTCTGTGAGGAATAGAAGATCAACGGGGCTTTGAAAAATCCTTGCAAATGGGAGCAGGGAATGATGTTTACGGAGATGTAGGAGATTTCCCAGTGAGTTTTAAAAAGCTTCGCTCTGTTTAAAACTCATCCAGCTTGTCCAGCCCTAATCCCTGCTCCGTGGGCTCTGGAGAGTGCTGCAGGCAAACCCTGCATCCTCACAATTGCCCAGGGACCAAAAATCACTTCCCAACACTAAAGCCCAGAATGAGGCTTTTTTCCCCACACTGGGATATCTGGGAATGGGAAGCAGGCCCCGTGTTATGG
The DNA here is from genome assembly GCF_030490865.1 of Poecile atricapillus. NCBI lineage: Eukaryota > Metazoa > Chordata > Aves > Passeriformes > Paridae > Poecile > Poecile atricapillus. The sequence continues at coordinate 5,975,501 of NC_081254.1, forward strand.
GTGATGCCTGCAGGCTTAGGCCTGTGATGGTACAAAGGTCAGGCAGCAGCCCAGTCTGCTCTTCCTTACGTGTTTAGGTCCACGAGTCCTAACCTTTTTCCCAGAGTCCAGGGTTCCTGAGTGCCTCACCTTGCTATTGGAAAACACATTGAAGTTGCAGTTACAGCCTCAGGGCTCCTGGCTGGCTCTCTTCTGGGCCACCAGCTTTTCCCAGAGTCCAACAAAGTATTTCCCAGCTGGCAGTGACTGTCAAAAATCCTTATTTCAAGCCAAAACTTGAATTTCCCATCTCTCCAGAGATCATGCACTGGCAGGAAGACATGGACCTGCCTGCCCTGGTGGGGTGCACAAGCTGCCATCTCCCTGAGCAGCAGGACCTGGATCCACCCAGGGCCAGGGAGGGACTTGGATCCACCCAGTGCCACCAGGGAGGGACTTGGATCCTCCCAGTGCCACCAGGGAGGTGTGGGCCGGGCCGCCACGGGCTGGGCAAAGTGCGAGGCAGGTGTGACAGGAGGCAGCCACGGACAGGTAGGTCCCTGCCAGCCCCGGCGGGCACGAGGGGTGGGCAGGGGGGGTGCTGGGGTCAGGGAGGAGCTGTGGGCATGGGAACAGGATGTGGGCCAGCACCAGCCACAGGGCTCGTGCCACCACGTCTCTGCCATCTGTCTCTTCTCCACTCGAGGGCCATGGGACTCCGCAGTGTGACCATCCTGCTGGGCATCGCCCTTCTCCTGCTGGCACCTGGCAGCACCCAGGTGAGCCCTGCCTCAGCCTGCCCTCCCGCTGCCCCCTCTGATGAGGGGACCCATGCGTGACCCGTGCCCCCCCTCGGAACCCCCTTGTCTCCCCACAGGCTCTGAGCAGCTCCCGATGGAAGGACCTGGCCACGGAGCAGGACTTGGCTGAGGAAATGTAAGAGGAGCCCGCATCTGGCTTGCAAAAACCAACAACATCCCAAAATGGAAAGTGTTTTGGGGGGGATGGGGAATAAATCCCCCTTGGTGCTTTGTGTCCCCTGAAATTTAGGAGGTCCCAGCTCCATCTCCCTTCGTCCCGAATTACGCCAACTCCCTGAGCGTCCAGCGGGTTTCTCTATTCCTTTTGTGGAACAAATAGTTTAAGTTAGCCCCTTTGCACCCTGAGATCCTAACTGGTGCTTCCTGGGATGTGGGCAATCTCGCCAGGGTCCCTGCACTCCGCTGGGGTGGGATTCCCCTGGGACAGGGTGGGATTTGGCAACCTTTCCTCGCTGATTTTGTTCCCTTCCTCCAGCATCCTGGGCGTAGAAGCCAACGAGCCATCAGAGGGTGAACCTGGTATAAAGGTCTTCTCCAGCAGCGCCTGGGCTCAGAGGGCCCCACCCCAAGTCCAGCACCCCCAAGATGATGCCAGGGAGGCCAGTGCCCGTGTGCCATTCTGGATGCTGGCCCCAAAGGTGCAGAATGGCCCGGAGGAGGATCGTGACTACCTCTACCACCCTGAGGATGATGCCAGGGAGGATGACATCTACAAGCCACTCCGGATGCTGTCCGTGGCGGTGCAGAATGACCCTGAGGAGGACCGTGACCACATCTACCACAGCTAAATGGAGATGTGCCCGGGCTGTGAAACGAGGGCTGGGATTTCCTGGGGAAATTTGCCCCTTCCCACCCAGCCTTGAGCCTCACCAATAAACCCACTTCCCTCTGCACATCCTGGTGGGCTCCTCATTACTGGCAAAAAACTGCTGCTAATTTCAGGGCCTCCAAACCTGCAGGAACTCCCTCAGGATTACCCCAAGGCACCAGGCAGGGTGAGGATGCTGCCCTGGGACAGGAGTCTCAGGGCCTCAGGACAGAGACTCAGCCCAGCCTCAGTTCAGCCCAGGTGAGGCTGAGGCCAGGCAAACTCAGCATATCGGTGTTGTGCCCCAGGAGGTGCCACAGGCTGTCCCCTTGCTGGGGAGCACACGGACCTGTGCTCCACGAGGCTGCTCTTGCCCAGCCTAGTGTCGGATGAGGCGTGGTGGGGGCTCAGTGAAGCCCAACATTTCCCAGCTAAGGCAGGACCTCGCAGCAAGGATGCTCCATCTCCCAGCAGCACCTAGAAAACTCTTTAATAGCGAAGGCAGAGGTGGTCCCCACTGCTGGCTGTCACCCCAAACACGTATTGCTCGCCGACGGGTCCCGGTCCCCTCTGCGGGGTAAGGCAGGGGGTGGGCGGGCTGCAGGAGGCCGTGGGGACCTGCACCACCCCAGGGACCTGCATCTCTTGGGCTCAGCTGTCAGTGAAGTTGGCCTTGCGCTTCTCCACGAATGCTGTCATCCCCTCCTTGCGGTCACTCTGGGACAAACAGAGAGGTGAGGTTTGGGGGGGTTGCAGCGGCCCTGTTATCCCTCATGCCAAGGGATCATCCCCCTACTCACGGTGGCAAAGGTGGCGTAAAAGAGGCGCTTCTCTGTCCTGTTCCCCTCTGTCAGCGTCGTTTCAAAGGCTGAAAGCAAGGGAGAAGTTGGGGAGACCCCTCTGCCTGGCCTGGCAGCCCCCCAGGGAGTTTCCAGTTGGCCTCCAGCCCCTACCAGCATTGACTGATTCCTTTGCCATGGCAGCCACCAGCTTGGAGTTGCTGGCAATCTTCTCAGCACAGGCGATGGCTGCGTCCAGCAGCTTCTCCACAGGGTAGATCTTGCTGACCAGACCTAGGACGGGCAGTGGGAAGTGGGGGGATGGCTCCCTGCCAGACCCCTGCAGTTCCAGGGCTGTCCCATGTCCCCACCTGCCTCCTTTGCCTCCTTTGCTGAAATCCGGTCCCCGGTGAGCACCATCTCCATCGCCAGCGACTTCCCCACTGCCCTGGTCAGCCTCTGCGTCCCGCCGGCACCTGCGGCATTTAGGGAAGGTACAGAGAGGGATACCAGGGTGTCCCCACCCCAACTGGGATGGAAACCCCTGGCAGGTGCCTGCTGCTCACCTGGGATGGTTCCCAGCAGGATTTCGGGTTGCCCGAACTGCGCCTTCTCCCCGGCGTAGATGATGTCGCACATCATGGCCAGCTCGCAGCCGCCTCCCAGCTGGGACAGGGGAGGCCGAGATGGGTCAGGGGGTGCCGGGGAGGGGGCAGGGGGTGCAGGGAGATGTGGGGGACACTCACGGCGTAGCCATTGACGGCGGCGATGATGGGTTTGCGGACAACGGAGACTTTGTCCCACCCGGCAAGGAAGCCACTATTGTAGCACTCCTGGAAAGTTTTATTCTGCATCTCCTTGATGTCTGCGCCAGCTGCAAACGGAAGTGCAGTGGGACACCAATCCCTTCCAAAACTTAGGGGTGAGCAGAGGCCCCAGTCCTACCTGCAAAGGCTTTCTGGCTGCCGGTGAGGACGATGGCTCCCACCTCCGGGTCGTTCTCCATGGCCTCCAGCGCCCGCCGCAATTCTGCCATGAGCCCCTCGCAGAGCGCATTGAGCGCCTGCGGCCGGTTCAGCTGGATCAGCCCCACGTTCTTCTGTGCTCCCGTCTTCTGTACCAGCAGGTACTGGAATGCGGCCCCTGCCCGCCGCACCAGCACTGGCCCGTTAGCCCACAGGCTGCCAGGCACCGGGCAGACCCCCGGCCACCCTCGGCAACGCCTGGCCACCGCCACTCCGAGCTATTTAAAGGCGACCTTGATGCCAGCGGTCACCGGCAGCCGCCGGGACGTCACCGGGAGCTTGGCTCGGAGGAGTTCCCAGTGCCACCCTAGCCCGCGAAGATGCAGCCCCGCGACCACCCTGTGCTGGGACAGTGTGCGCGGTCCAGGCACCCGGTGCTGGCATCTGGAGCCCGGTGCCCTGGTATGCAGCGCCGCTGCCCATACATGGCGCAGGGCCCCGGTGCCCGGTGCTGGAGCGCAGCTCCGGAACCACGTGCAACTCACTGGGCACAGGCCCGGTGCCGGGACCGTACCTTGTGCTGGGTCCCGGTGCCCGGTGCTGTAGCCCCGGTGCACAGCCCAGGAACTCCGTGCCCAGCGCTGGGACCGTATTTGGAGTAGGGACCCGGTGCCGTGGCCTGGTGCGCAGCCCAGGGACCACGTGCAGGTCGATGGGCCCATGCCCCCCAGGGACTACGACCATGCCCGGTGCCCGGTGCCCGGCGCTGAGCGCTCGGCGAGACCAAGCCCACCCACCCGCGGTGCCCTCCCGGCGCCCCCCCGGTGCCCCGGTGCTCACCGGCGCTGCAGCCCCGTGCGCCGCTGGGGGCGCGGAGCGGCGGCGGGAGGCGCGCTCGGGGGAGCGCGGCGGCGGCGGCGGCGGCGGCAGCGGGGCGCAGGAGCGCTCGCAGCGGGGCGGCCATGGCGGAGCGCGGAGCGAGCCCCGCCCCTCCCGCCGCCGCCCATTGGTGCAGCCGGCCCCGCCCCGCGAGGCCCCATCCCCATTGGCCGGGGCGGGGCCGAGGGGCGGGGCCGGGACCCCCGGGCCGTGGGAGGGGGCGCGGACCCCGAAGCCCGCCCGGAGCGGGGGTCCCGCCGTGCTGCCCCGCGGGGCGCGGGCGCGGCCGGCGCGGCGGGGTGTGGGGCTTTAGAGGCGCCGCGGGGAACGGGAAGGGAAGGGAAAAGGGTAAGGAGGGGGGATTTCCCCGCCGCCCCCCGCGCGGGGAGTTGGGGGGGAGTGCGGGGGGCGCGGCGGGAGCGCGGCAGCGGGAGCGCGGCCAGGGAGGAGTGGAGAGGAGCGGAACGAGCCGGCGGCATCCCCTGGCCCGGTGAGCCCCGCGGGCGGGGAGGGAGCGGCAGGGGTGTGAGTGTGCCCCGCGGCCGGGTGTGTGCGAAGCCAGGGGAACGCGTGGGTGCGAGCGTGCGCGGGAGCATCATCCGCAGGGGCGTGCGGGAGCGTGCGTGTGCGGGAGCATCATCCACAGGGGTGGGGGGAGCGCGTTTATGCAACGCGCGGGCGGCTGCGTGTGCCGTGACACACGGGTGCGTGCGCGGCCCCAGCACCCGCGCAAGCGGGACACGTCGGTGCGCGGTCCCCCGCCCGCGGCCGGGCGAGGCTGAGCGGCGGGGCTCTCCCTCCCTCCCTGCGGCAGGTGCGGGATGCGGCGGAGCGCGGCGGCGTGCTGGGCGCTGGTGCTGCTGGCCGCCACCTTCTGCGACACGGTGGCCGGCAAAGGTGGGCGCGGCGGCGCCCGGGGGGCGGCCCGCGGCGCGGCGCGGGGGGCGGCCCGCAGCCGGCCGAGGGCGGCCGTGCCCCGGTACGGCTCTGCCGGGGCGGCTCTGCGCGTGGCGGGGGCGGCGGCGGCGGGAGCGGCGGCCGGAGTGGCGGCGGGGGCGGCTCTGCGCCGGGCCCGGCTGTCCGGAGAGCTGCAAGCGGGAGACGGCGTCGAGTACCGCGACGGCAACTGGACGGCGGCCGCCAGCGCCTGGACCTCCGCCGCGCCGGCCGGGACCCCGCCGGGCCGGGCGCTACCCTGGCTGTGCCCGCTGGCCGCCCTTCTCCGCCGCTGATGGATTTTGGGGGACCTGACTGTGCCCGTTCAACCACGACGCCGCGAGGACCGGCCGCCCCAGCCGGGGCTGAGCCCCATGTCCCGGGCGAGCAGCGGCTCCCGGGGCTATGGCCACCCACCGCCGGCGGGGCAGGACCCCCGCGGAAGACCCTCCACCACCACCACCGCCCCTCCACACCGAGCCAAACCCTGCCGGCTCGGGCACCCCTCTGCACCGCGCCCCTGTCCGCGGCCTCGCCGTGTCCGGAGGCCGAGGAGACGGCAATAAAACTGGGCGAAAGCAGGTGTGGCTGGATGCGGGGCGAGGGGCGGGACCCTGGGATGGCCAGCGCCCGGCACCTGCCCACGCAGGCTTTATTTCGCGATGGATGCTCCAGCGCAGGCCCAAACCCCAGCGAGGAAACAGCTCCCTGACGGTTTCCAAGTGCCAGTCGGAGGCACCAGCCCTTCCCCAGGTTCTCCGGGGCGGGCACAGCTCTCCCCGGGAGCATCACAACAGCGACACCACAGGGCATCCTGTCCATTCTGCCTCTTGCCCAAAACCGGGGACAGCCCTGGCAGAGCCGCTTCAATCACACACCGTAGCTCCCTGCTGAGGTGTCCCCAGCCCCATGGGGCACCAGGGTGTTCCCAGCCCACATGGCTGCAGGTAGCGCCTGCCCAGTGACAGCTCTCAGTCCAGTGTCACCCTGCCCAGGCGTCCTGCTCGGAAGTCCCGCAGGAACTCGTAGGCAGCAGCTGGGTAGTTGAGCATCATCATGTTAACGTTCCCTGGAGACGGCAGCGGATACAGGAGTGTCAGTGCAGCCTGGAGCTGCCCTGGGATCCCCCAAAATTCCAGCCCCTGCACCCCAGATCACCCACCTGTGCCTGTCAGCACCTTCACCTTCTGTGTTCGGCCCTGGCTGATGGCCACGTGCTTGAGCAGGGGCTCAATGTGGTCGCAGGGCTGGCCCAGCCTGTAGTGCTGCACGTACCTGCCAGAGGAGATGGCTCACACCCTGCTGGCACTGCCTCCCCACAAAATTCCCTGGGGATGGCATCTCCATCACTCTCTTGGGACCCCTCCCCGCTTCCCCACTGGCTCACCCAAACTGCTGCTGCTTGTTCAGGGTGTACAGGAGGTAGTCGGCCATGATGTCCTCCCCTACCAGATGGTCATGGATGGCTCCTGGAAAATAGGGTCAAGCCCCAGCTTCCCTAAGCCCTGCTGAGCCCTGGCCAACCTTCCTTCTACCCCCTCACACCCAGGGGCTGTGAGCAGCAGTGTCACCCCAGCCTTGGGTAGCAAGCCCCGAGGCCGCATTTGGGGACTGCTCCTGGCCACAGCCTCCAGCTCACCACACAGCGCCAGCTTCATGCCCGTCTCCACATCCCCCAGCCTGGGGGGCAGCACGCCAGGGGTGTCCACCAGGTACATCTGGGGCTTCTCACACACCTGGCACGGGGAGGCAGGGCTGGTAATTAGCACCACATGGCTAACGAGTTGAGGCACTGAAGTTGAGTTAAGGTCTTGCTGCAAAGGGGACCTGAGTGATCCTCCAAGATCAGCTCAGTGAGCTTGGAGGTCTCCTGGACGCAGGGACGGTACCTGGATCCTGGACAGCACTGCCTTGGTGATTCCTGGCTCGCCCCCCACTGCAGTGGCTTTGCCTGGGGGGACAGACACAGTCACGGACACACATGGCACCGTGCCCACCTCCTCCCCAAGCCCTGGCACCATGCAGAAATACCCTTCTTGAGGTGCAGCCTCCGCAGGGAGTTGATGAGAGAGGACTTGCCCACGTTGGGCACACCGATCACCAGGATGTTGTGCTCGGAGCTCTGGAAGCCAGGGAGACGCAGGCAAGGAGCAGCTGATTACCAACCACCCACCCCTGCAGCAACAGACAGCTGCCACAGGGAACTATCCCAGTGTTTGCCGGCACTTCTGGAACACGTGGGAGCAGCCTCATCCCTTGGCTGGAGAGGGGGGTGACCCTCCCTCTGCTCTGCACTGGGGCAGCCTCACCTCAGGCACTGGGGACAGTTTTGGGGAACCACAATGTAGAAGAGATGTAAAAGTGTCAGGGAGTGTCCAAAAGAGGGACACAAGGATGGGGAAGGGTCTGGAGGGCTACACAGGGGCTGGCTGAGGTCACTTGGTTTCTTCAGCTGGAGCAGAGAACACTGTCAGAGCTCCCCGGGGGCTGCAGCTCTTCCCAAGGGCAGCTCTGATCTCTGCTCTCTGTGATACAGACAGGACCTGGGGAACATCTGAAGCTGTGCCAGGGCAGGGGCGGGCTCATGATGAGGGAAAGGCTCTTCCCCCAGAGGGTGCTGGCACTGGCCAGGCTCCCCAGGGAATGGGCATGGCCTGAGGCTGCCAGAGCTCCAGGAGTGTTTGGACAGCACTGCCAGGGATGCACAGGCTGGGATTGTTGGGGGGTCTGTGCAGGGCTGGGAGCTGGGCTGGATGATCTTTCAGGGTCCCTTCCAACCCAGGATATTCTGTGACACTCTGTGCACGTGTCTCACCTCAGCCCTGTGGTAGCGTGGGCTGTCAGCCACCAGCCTGGCAACCATGGGGACAACCTGCAGAGAACAGGGACAGGGCTGTCACTCTGCGCCCTGGCTGGCACAGCCACTCGCTTGGTGACACTGTGCCAGCGAGATGTGCACAACAGGGGCTGAGCAGAGGACTTGGGACAGCTGGAAAGGCAGCAGCCAGCTGGATCACCGAGGGGCTGGGAGTTCACCAGGGAGCAGGGCTGGGCTGCTGCCCCACTACCTTCTTGACATTGACATCCCGCTGGCAGTCAGTGAAGACCACGTGCGAGCACCCCTGCTGCCTCAGCTGCTCCAGCACCGCCTGGAGGGGACGGCAAGAGGCACTGCTGTCACCTGCCTGCGACACCACGGCTCCCCCCGCCCGGCCCTGTCCCGGCGCTCACCGGCTGCCGGCGGCGATCAGCCAGATCCATCTTGTTCAGCACCAGGACGTGAGGGCGGATGCCCAGCGCCTCCTGCAGCGCGGGGTTACGGCCCGACAGCGGAATGTGGCTGCGCTAAGGACAGTGACTGCAAGCGCGTAGCGGGACGGGGATGGAGTCGGGGTGGAGAGGGGCAAGGGTGGTCTGGAGGGACAGGGGAGAGGGTTCTCCGGCAGCTGTGGAGGATATTCGAGCGTCGTGCACCTCCACGAGGCAGTCGGCGCGGCGCAGCGCCAGGCGCATCTGCCGCAGGCCTGCAGCACACAGCACAGCGCGGGGTGAGCGCGCAGCGGGCGCGGCGGCGAGGAGGGGGAGGGGGGGAACTCGATCCGCCGCGCTGCCGCCCCTCACCTTTGGCCATGTGCCGCGGGAACCACGAGGCCACATCGCGGCCGCCGAAGTCGAAGCGCTCCCGGAACGCTCCCGGTACCGTCCCCGCCGCCCGCAGCGCTGCCCACACCCTCATGGCTCCGGCGCGTCACTTCCGCCGCCACCGGAAGCGGCCTCAGTGACAGCAATGGCGGAGCCGCAGCCGCCGCCACCGGGGGCTCCGGGGGGCTCGGCCGCGCCTCACGGCGGCACGGGGGGTGCTGTGCCCCCCGCGGGCCCCGGCACCCCCCGTGCCGCCGTTTCTGAGCCCCAACCCGCTCAGCCCACCCCGGAGCCCACCCCACGGCCAGGCCCGACGCAGGACCCGCTGGACGACCCCCGCTTCACCATCTCCAGCACCAACTGGTACTAAACCAACACCGCTCCCTGGAGCCACCCCCGCCGCATCCACCCCGCCACGGAGAGGAAGAAGCCGCCGGCGCGGAAGTTTCTCAATAAAGGAGAGACCGGAGGGCAAAGGAACGGGTTTTATTTTGCTGCCTCACGAGTGAGGCGCGGGGACGGGCGCCTGGAAGAGCCGGATGAGCCGCTCGGCCTCTCGCCACCCCGACAGCAGCGCCCCGTGGGTGGTGGAGTAGAAGGTGCGGTGCGTGGCCTCGCCGGCGAAGAGGAGCTGCAGGGGCTGCGGAGAGGCGGGGGGTGAGCACAGGGGCCGCGGGGCTCCGCTGGAACATCCTCACCCCCCGCAATAAAAACCCAGGAGCGGACACTCTCCCTTCCCTAGGCGCCCACCCCGCGCCGTGAGGAGGCTGGGAAGAGGTTGGGAGGAGCGGCCTGTCCACGACTTCTATGGAAGTGCCGCCACCCCCGCGGAGCTCAGCAGGTGACCCGAGCATTGGTGACCTCCCTGTGCTCCCGGAGTGGCCCGTCCCCACCCCCGTCTGCCCGTCCCCCTCACCCGGGGGTCCCGGGGGTCCTCGGGCAGGGGCTGTGCGAGCACATCGATGTCGTCCCCCGAGCTGCCGACGGCCACGTAGCTGTAGGAGCCGCGGGTGTAGGGAGCGCTGTGCCAGCGGGACCGGAGCACGCTCCTGGGCGCGGGCAGGTTCGGATTCCCTGCGGATGGGGGTTAGGGCTGGGATCGGGAAGTGCCCCGGGGCAGTGGGCGGGCGGGGAGGGCGGGCCAGGCACCTGTCATCGTGCGCAGGACGCGGGTCATGGCGCTGAGCACCTCGGCGTCGCTCAGCGTCTCCATGTGCTCCGACTCCTTCCCCGCGATGAAGCCGCACAGGACGTGCCCGTGCCTGGGGCGGGAATGCGGGGCTGAAAGCTGCTGCCCCTCCCCGTGCCCACCAGCGGCCCAGAGAAGGGCGGGAGTATACCCAAAATCCCCAGCCACCTACTGCTCTGGCGGCTGGAGCACCACGAATCCGATGAGCTTCTTGAACCAGTTGGCTTCCAGGTCAGTGCTGGGCTCTTCCAGGGGCGAATCGTCCTCCCACACCACTTCCAGGAGCTGCTGCTCGGGCTCCCAGAAAGGCTGCTCGAACTCCAGGAAGATCTTGTTGTTGGTGCCGAATCCCAGGTTGCGAATGGCCTGTGCTTTCCGCTCGGGAAGGGGAGGCTGGAAGAATTCCTGGTAGCGCTCCTTGAGGAAACCTGCAGCCACGAGTTTGGGCAGGCAACGGGGCAGCTCTCAGCTGGGCTCCTAAATGGTGTCTGAGACGCTCTGACCTCCCCAAAACCCCTTTCCAACCTATTCCCAGTGGGAGAGGGGAGGCTGGGAAGGGGTTTAGCCAATCCTTCCCCTCCACTTGCCCGTCTCCAACCCATCATCCGGCTGGTCGGAGGGGACGGGCAGGGCAAGGGAAGGTCTTGGTGTCCTCACCTAGCGGGACAGTGATGATGACGTGGTCAGCAAGGAAGACATCTCCATCCTCGCACTCCACCCGGACGGGGAAAACCCTGGCACCGTCCCCTTCCTCACGGAAGGACCCTTGCCACTGGATGCTCCTCACTGCCTTGTTGAGCAGGACGGTGCCCTCGGGCAGGTCCGAGATCAGGCGCTCGGCCAAGCTGCTGTAGCCACTGTGGGAGGAGTCACCGCTGGAGACGCGGCGGCCCCTGGAACGCTCCTCCGCGTCCCGCTCCGGAGCCCCGCGCTTACCCTGGGAAGGTGCAGTCCAGGCCGGGCAGCGACACGTACTCCCCGAAGGGCTCCAGGCCCACCAGGTCCATGCTGTGGGTCCCGCTGATGCAGCACTCCAGCTTGAGGCAGGCGGCGAGCACGGCCAGCTGCAGCCGCCGGGCATCATCCTGGCCCCCCGCCATCGTGGGGACCGTCCGGGCGATCTCTGCCCGCAGGTACTGGCCCACGCTGGGCCACGGTGGCTCCTTGGACCCCTGGAAAGCGCGGGTGGAGGCCAGGAGGGCGTAGAAGAGGTCGCGGGCTTCGCGCACTGCCTTGGCATTCAGCACCTTCCCCGAGCTGCCGTAGGTGACGGACGGCATCGGGGGGTGACCCCCCGCTTCCACCTGCTGGTTCTCCTCCCGAGCGGCCTCCGGGCCCAGCAGGCCGTAGCTGGAGGCCAGGCAAAACACGGGATTTCCCGGCGAGGGGCCGTGGATCCAGTGTGCCCCCATCTCCGCCAGCCCCGACGCTGCCGGGAGGGAGAGCGGGTCACCCCGAGCCGTGCCCGTGGAGAAGCCCTCGGGGCGCGGCGGGACCCCCGGAACGGCCGGAGCCGGCGGGCCCTGCCGCGCCCCCGGTGCCCCCCGTGACCGGCTTCCGTTCGATCCCCGGCTGCCCACGGGACCGGCCGCCCCCGCCACGTGTCCAGCCCGCTCAGGTCCGGCCCCGGGGGCCGGGGTGGGTCAGGTGCAGCTCCCGCATCCCGGTACAGCCGCCCCCCGCCCCAGCCCGGGCCCGCCCCCCGGTGCCGCCCACCCCCCGTTCCCTGAGCCTCCCCTCGGCCTCCCCGCCCGTACCGAAGGGGCGGGTGCAGACGCGGCCGCCGGCGCGGGCCGCCGCCTCCAGCAGGAGGAGGGAGCCGTGTCCGCGGAGCCGCTGGGCCGCCCCCAGCCCCGCCAGCCCCGCGCCCACCGCCACCACCCGCCGCCCGCTGCCCTCCATGGCCGCCCGCGCCGGCCGGTACCGCCCTCCGCCGCCGCCGGCACCGCCCGCCGCCAACGGCACCGCCCCCGGAGCGGCCCCGGCCGCGGCAGGGAGGCGAGGAGGAAGGAAGGGATGGAGGGATGGATGGGGAAATGGATGCAGGGAGGCAGGCGTGGATGGATGGGATGGATAGATGGATGCAAGGGGGTCCCGGTGCAGTGATGAGCCAGCTGCCCATGGAGGGCAGGAGAAGGCCGGGGTGGGAGAGGAGACCCCTCCTGGAATAGGGGCAGGTAGTGACCATCTCCTCACCCTCCTCCTCTCCCTGCTCTGCTCCGGCTCATCCACCTTGTGCCGTGGCCGGCCAGCCTGGTAAGGTGGAGGAGCAGTGGGTGCTGCCCCACACATCCTGCCACACATCCCAGCAGAGCTGCCACAAGGGCCAGTCCCAGCGCTCCCGCCCACCCGTGCTTCCCAAACCTTCATGCATACAAGAGTCTTCACTCCCAAGGCTGTCTGGTGGGTTTTTTTCGCCAGCAAGCGTTCCTACCGCCTGCCCAGGGGTGGGGCAGGGTACTGGGATGTACTGGGATAGTCCCAGCTGGGACCCTGGGAGAACCCACTGTGCCACCCAGCTCTACCAGCAAAAGGGTTACTGTGTCCCTGCTGGCCCTGGCAGCTCCCCAGAAAATATTCACATGCAAGGAAGAGCTGAGTGTGTCAAAGATCAGGCTCCTGAGTATTTTGAGTATTTATTTTGGAGGGATTTTCCCCACCTCCGGGTTTGCAGCGAGCAGCACAGTGGGATGGGCTGGAGACATCAGCCTGGCAGCAGCTTCCTGGGGGGACAATGGTCCTGCAAGCCAGCCCAGGGCATTTGGGGTCACCAGCTCCCAGGGGTGAGGGATGATCATTCCCAGTGTCTTGGTGCTGAGCCAAGCAGACACTCCTGGGGACCTCTGGCCCCTGAGTCCCAGCCCGAACAATGCAGGCAAGTGCCTGGCTTGGCCCAGAGAGAGACCTTCCACTTCCCTAGCTACTTGTCTTGGGGAAAAAGGATTCTCCAAATCCAACCTGAATCCCCCTGGGCTGCAATCTGGGGCCAGAACCCCTCGTTGCATCACCTGTTGCTGCTGCCAAGAAGGGTTTGGCCTCATCCACCTCCTCTGTTCCTTTGTGTGCCACACCTGGGGGGCTGCTTGCAGCCTGTCCCCCCCACAGCCAGACTCAATGGGCCCAGCTTCCTCCCACCTCCTCATATGCTGGGTGCTCTAATCCACAACACACTGGGCAGCCACTGTGGGGTGATGGCAGGGTCCCCATATCCCCCTGGCACAGCTCAGGGTCAGCACCATCATGTTGGGGCCCTTCCAGCAGGGCTGGTGGCTCCTGCCTGCTCCGGTGCCTTGGCTGACCCTGGTGCTGCTCCCAGCACGGTGCCACCGCTGCTTGAGGAGCTCCCAAGCAAGGAGGAGAGACCCCAACAACCAAGGGATGCGTGGAAAACACCATCACCACAAGCGTGTCAGGCCAGCAGGAAGGAGGGGACAGCAGGGAGTGTCCCACCCCCTCCTTGAGCTGTCTCAGCTGAGGGACAGGGGCCAGGCCACCAGCACCTCCCCCAGGAGCTGCCGCTCTACCAGGACTCCTCCATCAGCTTCAGGATGCTGCTGTAGAGGCGCCCAGGGGCATCCAGGCCCCAGATAAAGTCCCAGTGGTTCCAGTCAGGGATGTGGCTGTAGGTGACGAGGTGAGAGATGCGGGGCAGCAGCAGGAGGATGTCCCTCTGGTCAGCTGCCCAGTCCTGCCCTCCGGACCACACCGCTGTGGGCACCGGCATCTCCTCCACGCGGTACAAGGGCGGTGTGTCCTGGAGGGACACAGGGGGCTCTCAGTTGGTCAATCCCTGCAAGCCATTCTGTCCCTGCACCACCCTGGATAGACCCCCCAGCATCTCCAGCTGCCAGCGCTGCCACTGCAGCTCCTACCTGGTGGTACACGGCTGGGTTCTTGCTGCCGTAGTCAAAGGCTTTGAATTCTCCAGATTTTATCACCTGGAAAGAGAGGATGGATCTGCTCTGGGAGGCCAGCGAGTGCTGCTGCGTGGGTCTCGCATCTCCTGGCCCCTCGAGGTGCCTGCCATGAGAGGGTGCTCAGAAGGGGTTTGTGTAAGTGCCTGCCCTCCATCTGCCCATCTCCAATCGTGCCAGCTGGCTGGGGACAAGCAGGACAAGGAAAGGTGTCGGTGTCCTCACCCGTGGGACATTGCAGGAGGAGATGGTATCCATGCAAAGCCAGGCTTTCCACCTTTTTTAACGGTGGATTTTTGAGCTCTGGCTCCATGCCTGTCCCTAGCTATGGGCTGACAAACCAAGGTGTTGCATGTGTCTCCTCAGCTGCCTTGGTGCCACGCTCTTCCCTCTGAAATCCTGCTCACCACCAGCTGTGTGTGCAGAGTGCTGCTGGAGTGCCTTCAACAACCTGATCATCCTTTTTTCACCTACCCTTACCTATAATTTGGCTCTGCAAGGAGGCACACGGGTGGGGTTTCTCCAGCCTGACCCTGTTTCCAGCAGGGCCAGTGCTGAAGCTGCAGAGTCTATCTCCAGGGGGCCCAAGACCCCTTTGGACAGGGGAGATGTTGTTGGTCCCCCTTTTCTTCCTCATCCACTTCCCCCAGCCTCTCCTTGGGCTTTCACCCACCAGCACCCAAGTTCTGTTTTGGCAACTCCTGGGGGCTCTCAGCATCCATCTGTGGCCTCCCCATCCTGTCCCTTGTCCTGCCTGGCACAGCACAGGACACACACGACAGTGTCCCCTGGTCCCCAGAGGCACCAGGGCAGCTCATCCTGCATCCAGCATCTCTTCTTATTTCTTGCCTTTACTTTCTCAGGAGCTGCCAGTGTCAGAGATCCCTGAACTCTCATGTCTGCCCTGGGCACAGCAGACTCTTGGTGAAGGGACCATCTCGGGGGTCAGGGATCCTACCTGGGCCCAGTGGATGATGTTTTTGACAGAGGTGCCTTCCGGATAGTGGGATGTGTACACATCCAGCCGTGTCTGCAAGGAAACACACCCCAGCTATTGTTGTTTTCCAGCGGATGGGAGTGGAGTGGCAGCTGCCAGGTGTTTCCCAGAGCAGCCACTGCTGAGTCACGCTGCCTGAAGAGCTGGACCAGGTTCAGGAATATAATTTTCATTAAAAACCAGTTGCTGTGAGGCAGCATCTGGAGGAGAGAGATGAGGGATGAGCTCTGTAAGACACCTTACCTGGGCTCAGGGGCTGTGCTCAAGGCCTCAGTGACCACCTGAGGTCACCCAGAGGCTGCTTCAGCAGCTGGGTCAGAGCAGGGGCTGCACCCCAGAGGTGTTGTCAAGGGCCACCTGGCCACTGACATTTACCCAGCAGTGCCTGGGGGCTTTTCCTGTCCCTGGAGGAAAAGCACGTGGCAGAGGGACGTGTGTTGCCCATGCAGGGTCTGCTTGCTGCGAGCACAGGGGGGCGAGTGGCTGTGGCAGGCTGGGCAGGGCGGGTGGCAGAGCAGTGTCCCCACTGGAATGTCACACCCACCATGTTGAGGTTCTTCTCGTTGTGGCCACCCATCAGGAAGAGGAGGTTGGCACAGGGCCTGTGCAGCAGCGTGTG
The DNA here is from genome assembly GCF_030490865.1 of Poecile atricapillus. Lineage (NCBI taxonomy): Eukaryota > Metazoa > Chordata > Aves > Passeriformes > Paridae > Poecile > Poecile atricapillus. Next base: position 5,991,029 of record NC_081254.1, read on the forward strand.
CCTGCACAGCTCCGGGAGAAACCGCCACAGCTTCCTGATCCGCAGGGACGCGTCCGTTCTGCCCAGCAGCAGCTGTGGGAGCAAAGGGTGATGTGCGTTTCCTGCTTTTCCCTCCCTGCAGCCCAGCTCCTGGACTGTGCCACCAGCCAGGCAGTAAAGGGAATATCCAGGAGTCAAGCCTGCCCCCCTGCCCTGGTGCCCCATGGGGGTGGGTACAGCTCGGTGCAGGAGTTGATGCTGACTGAACACACGACAGGGAAATCAATATTCACAGCTCTCCTCTTTCCTCCCACCTCCCCCAAGCACTGGATCTGTTTCTCATGGAATCAACATGGCAAAGCTGCTCTTTTCCAGGTGTTTAAGCCTAGGGCCCCTACAAGTGCCCCCATGTAAAGACCATGTTTATCCTACAGATGGAAAGAAGACATGTGCTCAACAAGGATTGTATGTGCAGCTGAATGGTGCCTGTGCTAATAAATCAGCAGGAATTAACTGTTTTCTGCTGCATCAGAGAGCCCCAGGGGTTGCAAATGGGCATGCAAACCATGCATGACCACGATCTGGGCACGATCCCTTCTCTAGAACCAGTTTTGGGGCAGAAGGGCATGGGGTAATCCCTTACTGGAATCATCTTGAGCTTGTTGTCCAGGAGGAGCAGTATCTTCATGAGTGGACTTTTGGCATTCTTGGGTACCGCTGCTGGAGCCAGGGCAAAAAACATTTTGACTTTCTGAGCCAGTTCGGGCATGGATGAAAACGCAATAAACGCTGAGAAAACAGAAAAACAACCTCAGACTTGCTCCGTCTTTCCTCAGGTGCTTAATCTGAGGGTTCACTTGGATCTAGGTCTGTTTAATTAATGATCTCTGCTTGGAAATCTGAGATCTCTTGCCACCTTCCTGCTAAATGTTGGTGCAAGAGATGCCCAAAGGGAGGCAGCACCTTTATTCCCTTGGCTGATCAGGCACTTCAGTGGTTTTTAAGCCCAAATGGAGGGGACCCTTTTGCTTTCTGCTGAGCAAAATGAAATTTTTCAAGTCAGGGTGACGGGTCACCCCTCAGAACTCACCGATTGAGCAGCCCTGGGAGTAGCCAACGTAGTGGAGCTGCTTCTGTCCCGTTTTCTGCAGCACGAAGTCGATGGCAGCTGGGAGGTCGTACATTGCCATCTCATGGAAGCTGCAACACAGGAGGGGGATGTTGGCTATGAGGCAGCAGCAGGAGAGCAAACTTACCTTGAGCTGCCTTGCATTGCTCAGCTTTATATCTTGGGCTGCTTTTCCAGGAGAAAATTCCTGGCATGGATCCCTCCTGCCATGGCATCATCCTCCCCTGAAAGAGCTTAGTCCTCCCACGACCGTGCTGAGCAGTAAATAGACTGTGCAGAGCCTGGCCAGCATTCCAGTGCCTCTCTGCAGACCCAGGGCTGGCTCCCACCAGGATTACAGCACCAGCTCTGCTCCTTGGGATGCTCTTTCCCGGAGGGGAATGGAGCACCGGTTCCTGCCCGTGTGCCTGTTGGTGGGATATGGTGAAAGGCAGACCTGCTGTGTGAGGATTTTCTAAAAGCCTGTTTACGAGCTTGTGGATTCTGCCCTGAAGATCAGCTCTGGAGAGGCAGTAGCAGCTTAAAAAGAGGGGACAAGGGGCAAGAAGGTCTAGGAGCAGGGGAGGTGGCAGTGACACTTGTGGACATCTTAGCGGTGTCCCTGTGGACGAGGCAGGGCTGGTGTCTCTGTGTGCCCCCCCTGTGCTCTCGGCAGCTGCAGGGAGGTGCTGGCACCGTGTCAGCAGGCAGGTCTGCTCAGGTCTCTCCATCCTCCCCCGGGAGAGGCTGTGCCAGGGATCAGGCGCTCTGACTTGCCTGCTCGGAGGCACCCACCTCTGCCTAGAGCTTGGGGACAGGCAGAGAACATCGCCAGGCTTTTGTAATGTGCTCCAGCCCACCTGAAATCCCAGAATTCCACCTGGTCAGCTGAAAGGTGCTGGTGTCTCCGGGAGCAGCTGGTCCCCCGGCTGTTTGCCAGCCACACGTCATAGCCAGAGTCTGCTAGTATGAAGCCAAGGCTGTTGTTAGCGAGATTTTCCACCCAGTGGCTGCCTTCTCCAAATAATCCGTGCTGGAGAAACACAACTGGCTTGGCCCCTGGGTGCAAAAGAAACAGCACATTTAATTGAAACAGATTCTCTCTATTCACTCACCCCAAATTAAGGCCAGTAAGCCTTAATTAAGCCTCTTCCTTGCGCTGGCAGAGGACATGCAAAATGTGTATTTTGACTGTGTTTTCTGGCTCTGAGTGTAAACTGGAGAAATCCCACGGATTCAGGATTTTTGCTTTAACAGTGACTATTCCCCTGGCCTGTCTGGGTTCATCCATTCCCCTGCTCACATTCAGGGCTTTTTTTTTTATTTTTTGCTGGCTCTGAGTGAAATAGAGCTGTACCTCTGTTCTCTGGCTTTTCTCTTCCATGAGGAATTCTGTTCAGGTGGATGTAGTAGCCGTCACGAGTCAGGACTTCATACTCCTCACTGGGGTATCCTCTGTAGCAGATGATTTGGCTCTGGGGAAAGGAAAACCCAGGTGGGAAACTTTCCATAGCAAAGGTGTTTATATGACTTGAAGAGACCACTCTTGGTAAAACCGAAGTTCTGCGCTCTGCCCAGGCTGTGTTGGGATCAGCTGAGGACTTTTTGTGACAGAGGATGCTCTGTCTGAACCTCACCCCAGTGATCTGCCCGAGGGAAGGGGAGATGCTCAGCCGTGGGCGGCTGCGGGGCTTGAAACGCTTCCAGACACGACGATTGAAACCGAAAGGATTTCCTGACGCCTGACCCCGCTTTACTGATGGCTGGCACCGATTTCCTGACGCCTGGCACCGATTTCCTGACAGCTGGCACCGATTTCCTGACGCCTGACACCGACGGCAGCACATGTCACATCAGGCTCCCAGCTGATGTGCCGGGCAGATAAGGTGGTGGGGCAGATGGAACCTGCCGAGCTGGGCTGACTGGAAGGGCAGTGGGATAAACCCCATGGGATATTCCTTGCAGGGCTCCCGAGGCTCTGCCTGAGCTTTATTTATGCTGAAAACTCCACAGACTGGGAAGTTTCCAGGTAAAATCCAGCTGTGGTCCTGCCCCACACATTGCTGTACCCTCCCTTTGTCAGGTTGGCAGGAAAGATTAAGTGCAGCAAATTTACCACGTCTTGGGTCCTGCTCAGCCCAGCTTCAGAGCCTCCCAGGGCTCACCTGGACACGGCCCTGAGCCATTTGCTCCAGCTGAAGGAGAGGAGCCACGAACAAATTTCTACCCTCTGGGGAGATATCTGCTCAAATCCAGTCTGGGATTATCCCCATCTCCAACTGCCCTGCTGGTAAATGAACTTAATTCTGCTGGGAGGAGGAGCTTGTTAATGATGGTGTGGAGGCAGCATCATCTCACAGCAGCTCAACAGCACCAGCCCTCTCCATGTGCCCTCCACCCCTCTCTCCTCCAGCTGAATGTGCCCAAGCTTTCAAAAGTTTCAAATTCAAAGTTCTCCTGACTTACAGTGTTCATGGAAGCCTCGGGATTTAGAGCCTTTTTCTGCTTGGTGGCATCTTCAGAGTTCGTGGGTGCTTGTAGGAAAAGCAGGATTGCAAGAAACAGCCACATCTTGTGCCTGTCTAAATAATAATAGTAACAACAACAAAAATAATGATAATGATAGTAATAACAGGAATAGGAACAACAACAGGATTAACAACAGCAAAACCAGTAACACCTTTTTAATATTTTTAATGGCAAGAAGAAGAGAACAAGCTGTGCAAAACCAGAACTAAACCAATACCATTGGACCAGTTGTCTCACAGAGGAAATTAATCTAAAGGGGGAGTTTAGGCTGTGGAAGGAACGTGTTTAGTGGGGCTGGGCTATGACTATGTCTATACTTTTCTCTATTGTTTCTCTATTGCTTAGCTTTTGTACCCAAAACCCACTGTAAACAGAAGGACCCTATGAACTGAAACTGGTAGAGCCTCATAAGAAGACTATTGGTTAAATAACTGTAGGCTCAAAAAACCAGAAACCTTTTTCACCACCTTAGAAGCTCCTGAGCTGAGCAGAAGCCTATTTTTAATGCACACAATTAATATGATATATGATTTCTAATGTTTTGCCAGGTTCTCAAAAGTTCGAGCTTAACTTCAGCCCAGCAGCACAAACTGTGAATTACTCTCTGCCTCCCTCCTTCTGCTCCCAGTGCATCTCCCACACCACGAGACTTTCCTGCCCTTGGACGTATTCCCAGCAAACCTACCTGTGGTACCACCAAGATGCAAGTTAAAATCAAAAAGATGCTTTTCCCCTTCTTGGGGCAGCTCCAAAAGGACACAAATCAGAAGGACACGGAGGAAAACACGTTACCAGGCAGAGCCCACTGGCTGGTCTGAGCAGGCTGCTGGTGGCAGTGCTGGTGGCTCTGTCACCACCAGAGATAAAAGGACCACGCTGTGTCAGAGCCCAGCCACGCTGGCACACTGCTGTCCCTCATCACGTGCCTTCCAATTAACAGATGTGTGCTGATCACTCCTGTGGCACCTCCCTCCGTGTGGCTGTGACTTTCGTGCGTGCAGAGGATTGCGTTCCCAGATCCGTGTGCTGGGGAATTCCAGCTATGGAGTTGCACCTCAAGCTCATGATAGCCAAGATGAAGAAAAAACAAACAAACAAAAAAGCCAACAGCTTTTCTTTGTAAATGTCATTTCCTAACTCCCAGGGTCATTTCCTGTCTCCCAGAGTTATTTAGAAGAGTTCCTGGTGCAACAAAGTCAGTTTGGGCTCTACCATCTTTACCAAGCCTCAGCAGCATGCTGAGCTCCCCAAGGACAAACAAGGACAGGTCAGGCCTCGCTGCCTGCCTGGATGGGACACACTTGGTCATTCCACTCCTTGTGAAAAGTGACAGTAAGGTCTAAAAGTGTCGTGTTAGCAAGGGGCAATTCACAGAAGCTCTGCAGGAGCTTTCTGGAAAAGCACGAGGCTGCAGGTGTCACCAGCAGCCAGCGGTGCGGAGGAGAGCTGGTGCAACACCTCTGCTTGGCCAAAGCCACAGAGATAAGGTGTTTGTTCCCCACCTGCAGCCCGTGACTGCCTACCTACGCCTTTCCCTGCCTTGGTAGCCACCTAGAAACCTGTGGCTGGCTCTGCTGGAGTGTGCCTTCCCTGGCTGTGGATTGGGCTGCCTCCCAGCGCTGCTGCCAGCCGTGGTGCACGAGCGGGATGTGAGCTGTGAAACGCAGCCCGAGCACGCGCCCTGCTCCAGCCCCAGCCTGTGCTTGTCTCTTGGTGCCACAGCTGCTGGCACAAGGGGCTGTGTGGGTATCTTCCTCCTCGTGGCCAGGGCCTTCACTCCTTCATTACCTTCTGCACCCCCTCTTGGCTTTGGGAAATGTCTTCCCTCGCTTGTGAGCACAAAAATCCCATGACAAAGCGTCAGAGGATCGTGGAATGGAGCCCATCTAGGTTGGAAGGGACCTCAAAGCTCATCTCATTCCACCCTCTGCCATGGGCAGGGACACCTTCCACTATCCCAGGCTGCTCCAAGCCCATCCAACCTGGCCTTGGACACTCCCAGGGATCCAGGGGCAGCCACAGCTTCTCTGGGCACCCTGTGCCAGGGCCTGCCCACCCTCCCAGGGAACAATTCCTTCTCAATATCCCATTTATCCCTGCCCTCTGGCAGTCTGAACCCATTCCCTGTGTCCTGTCACTCCAGTTCCTGATGCAGGGTCCCTCTCCAGCTTCCCTGTATCCCTTCAGGCCCTGGAAGGAGCTGTGAGGTCTCCACACACCCTTCCCTTCTCCAGGCTGAGCAGCCCCAGCTCTCCCAGCCTGGCTCCAGAGGGAAGGTGCTCCAGTCCCCTCAGCAACTCCATGGCCTCCTCTGGACCTGCTCCAACACTTCCATGCCCTCCTTCTGTTGGGGGCACAGAACTGTGCACAGGGGGGGTCTCACCTGAGTGGGGCAGAGAGGCAGAATCCCCCCTCCCCTGCTGCCCATGCTGCTGCCTTCTAACTCCACTACTTGTTCTCTAGGAGAGTTACTAAGTAGTAGTAATGGTAGTAATAAAATAAAGTAATAGAGGTTGGAAAGGCAGCAGAGACTTCTCTGACATCCTCAGGTTTTGGAATGAGGCCATTGGAATAGTTTGTCAGTGCTGAGGTGAGTGTGTGATTCAGCACCTGGAGTTATTCTACCTGTGCTGGAAGGAGAGAAGATGCCAAAAACAAGCAGCTGGATTTTACTGAGGAGCTCCTGTGTAGCTTAGTCAAAGCAGGGAATGAAGACCTTTGAGGACTTGAAGGAGGTTGGGTTTAGACGGGATATTGGGAAGGAATTGTTCCCTGGGAGGGTGGGCAGGCCCTGGCACAGGGTGCCCAGAGCAGCTGTGGCTGCCCCTGGATCCCTGGAAGTGTCCAAGGGCAGATTAGTCAGGGCTTGGAGCAATCTGGGCTAGTGGAAGTTGTCCCTGCCCATGGCAGGGGATGGAATGAGGTGATCTCTAAGGTCCCTTCCCACCTAAACCACGCTAGGATTCCACAGTTCTCAGAGGGATGTGTGTCCAGGTGTGACTTGGAAGGCAGAGGTTTCCAGCCAACGAGTCATCCATGTGCTTCCTGGGCTCCACCTGAGACCCAAACCCTGTATTTTTCTTGGCCTCTGAGGCCCTTTAAGAATCAAAAGCTCCATCTTCTCGTGTGGTGTGTTGCAGAAGCCTTTTGTTAGCTTCACACTTCATAGATACTAGGCAGCATTGCTGCTGGATACCTTTCATGTTCTCCTTTGAGGCATCACAGGACTGCAACCCCACCTGCTGCTGGCACAACAGGAAGAGAAACAGCCCCTGGCATCAGCTGTGTCCCCACTGCCACCTTACAGGGGCAGGTCTGCTGCTGCTGAGTCACCTCCTCTGAGGCACACCGGGGCACGTTCCTCAGCCCTCAGCACAGGGACTGGAGTTCATCCTGTCCTGGGCTATCCCAGGACAGCTGGTGCCCTGCTGTTTTCTCCTGCAGCCACCAGGCTGTGTGCCCAGGGTGCTGGCTGGTGCCTCTTGCCGAGCACAAGGGTAAACCAGTCACAAATCATCTGTCCCTGGCATCCTGAGCTGGGAAAGGGAGTATCACCCTGATTTTAGCAATGAGAGAATGTCAGCTCTTGTGCAATTCCTGCCAGATAAGCACAACTCCCTGGCAGTAACCTTGGAGAGCATGGCTCAAGTTAAAGAACCTGACAAGGGAAGCAGTCCTTATCTGCTTGTAGCTCTCCCAGTTTAAAGTCCCTTTGGCTAGGCTGGGATATCTCTGGTTATTATTGTTACCTTTGGCAGGGTTTTGCCCGTGCTGGAGTTGCACAGTGGAGCTTGAGGAAGCAGCTGATCTTTTCACAACACCTTGTTGGAGTTGTTCGGGCAATCATTCCATTCGCTACAATGAAATGCAATAAACAAAAGCATAAATGTTCCTGAATGTGGATTGGGAAATCATGGAAATGTGATCACTGGTGCTTTTCCTCCAGTAATTCCCCCTCTGTTCCTGCATTCAGAAGATCCCAGAACAACCCTGAACTTCTTCTACTTCTTCCCTCATCTCTCTTCATTGTACAATTGGCTTTAAAGCGTATTTTACAGCTAAAAGAGTTTGGTTTGTGGGTGAACAGACCTGGGACAACATGAGCAAAGTTTCTCAATAAAGAAGTACCTACAGTTTTCAAATTTGGTGCAGTAGTGCTCTTGAGATTATTTTCCAGCGTCCTGGAGAAAAGCTGATCTGGCTCAGCTTTGCCAAAGCCCTGATCAGGGCTATCAGAGATGTTTAGGGAGCAGGAACATGTCCCACAGGACGTATTCCAGGGAATCAATCACAGAATGAACTAGGTTGGAAAAGACCCTTATGAGATCATCAAGTCCAAGATGTGACCTAGCACCTCCTCATTGACTAAACCATGGCACTGAGTGCCATGTCCAGTCTTTTATACAAGTCCAGGGATGGTGATTCCACCACCTCCCTGGGCAGACGATTCCAGCTCCCAACCACTCTTTCAGTGAAGAATTTTCTCCTGATGTCTAACCTAAACTTCCCCTGGCACAGCTTAGGGCTGTGTCCTCCCGTTCTGTCAGTGGGAGAAGAATCATCATGGTCAACTCTGGCTTGTGAAGTTTTGGAGAAAATGACATCTGATCTTGATTTCAGCTACCTGCAGCTTTCCATGGCCTTATACCATTCCCACCTGCTTGAAGTCCCATCACATGAAAATGCAAGTCTCAAAGGCCAGGGTCTCTCACTCTCAGAGGTTCATCTAGCAAACTCCAAAGAAAATTTAGAAATTACATTGGCAATAACACAGAAATTGCTGTGAGTTCCTGAAAAAAAGGCAAAGTGTTTTCAACCAAATGAAAGCCTGAATCTACTCAGCAATGCCTCTGGAAATTGTTGGCAGGCTGTTAAGGATCAAAAAGATGTGAAAAGGCAGTGCACCATCTGTCATAACTCGATGAAACCTTGTCCTAGATTAACTCTGGGACCAATCAGTTTCTAAATAACCCCACAGGCCAGCACGTTGCTTAAAGCAGACACCAGAGCAATCTCTGGATTACTTGCAAAAGCACCACTTCTCTCCAAGCCTGTGCCTGTGGGAAGGAGGCTGTGGTAGGGCTGTTCAGCACCTCTCCAGTGTGGGCACAGCCTGAAGCTGGCCCTGTGCCCCACTGCACAGCTCCTGTGTGTGCTGCTGTCCTTTGCACTGAGTGTGTGATGGTAGGAGATGATGGATCAGCCAGCACGATGACACTGCTGCGCCCTGAGCGGGATGTGACACAGCTTTGAGCCCTCATGGCCTCATGTGACACGCTCTGCATGAGCACATCTCGAAGAAAATTGAATAAGAGGCTGAGTGACCAATGTCCTCCCCACGTGGAGGTGTGTGACTGAGGCTGGCTTGCCCACACAGGGAGGAGAACAAGGGTGGTGAAGGCTTTGTGCTGCTTTGGAAGCTCTGAGTGTGAGAGGTTGAATTGATCTCCATGGACTGAGATATGCAGGACATTGATCTCTTGGAGCAGGTCCAGAGGAGGCCACCAAAGTGATCAGAGGGATGGAGCAGCTCTGCTGGGAGGAAAGGCTGGGACAGCTGGGATTGTTCAGCCTGAAGAGGAGAAGCTTTGGGGTGACCAAATTGTGGCCTTCCAGGGCCTGAAGGAGATATAAAAGTCATGAAGAGAGACTGTTTAAAAGGGCCTGGAGTGCCAGGACACAGGGAATGGCTTCCCAGTGCCAGAGGGCAGGGATGGATGGGATATTGGGAAGGAATTGTTCCCTGGGAGGGTGGGCAGGCCCTGGCACAGGGTGCCCAGAGCAGCTGTGGCTGCCCCTGGATCCCTGGAAGTGCCCAAGGCCAGGTTGGACTTTGGGGCTTGGAGCAGCCTGGGATAGTGGAAGGTGTCCCTGCCCATGGCAGGGGATGGAATGAGATGAGCTTTGAGGTCCCTTCCAACCCAAACCATCTGTGATCCCATGACTCTGGGATACCCTGTGAAATCACCACAGACCTGTCCCATGATGTTTGACTTGCCTGACAGACCTGAGACACACAAGGTCTCCAATCCTGCCATGGTGATCCCAGGAGATGGAATTTCACGGTATTTATTCTTCAAGCGTAAATCAATTTTCTTCCAAAACACACACCCTCATCCATTGTTGATCCTTTAACAGCAGAGGGGAAGCAAGCACCACAACCTGATTGAGCCACAACTTCACCAAAGTGCTCTGGCACGGGAGAATGACGATAACACGTTGCAAACACTGAACCAGATAATTGCAGAAGTGGCAGAAACTTCATAACCTGAGCAGAAAGAGACTAAACCCTGCACTTTTTATGAGTTTTCAGAAGTTAGAAGTTAGCCCTTTTAAACTAAACCTGAAGAAATGGCAGGTGGGGAACGTGGTTTGTGGTGAGCATGGTCGGGTCTGATGATCTTAGGGCTCTGTTAAGGATTCTGTGATTCTAATTTCCTGCCAGCTTTGCAGAAGTTTGCAGGGCAAACATCTCACCAGTATCTTTGTGTGTTTATTTGCCAAGGTGGAGAGGCTGTCCTGCATTTGCATTGGTACCCATGGCATGAGCACGGTGCAGTCCTGTAAGATGCTGCTCCAGGGCACAGCCCTGCCGTGAGCAGCTGATCACACAGAAGAAGATGTCATTACAAATATCATAAGTGAGGCAGCTAATCACTGGCAATCCAGGCAGATCCCATCTAACCTATAACCTCATTCCTGCACCCTGGGATTACCTTGCCCTGTCCTCTTTTCTTCTGTGGTCAGTTCCAGGTACAAGGGTGGAAAGTGAAACACTTTAGAGGTGGTAACTCGAGCAGAGCCCACTGCACTTGCCCCACAAGGCACCACCAGCCCTGTGCCACCATCTCCAGACACCTGGATGAAACTCTGCTGCTGAAACCCCACAGTTTGGCTCCAGAGAGCAGCTGTGCTGGGCTCCATACCTTCCTCACCACCCACCTCTTCCCAGCAGGGAGATGCTGGTGGCACCGTGGGCATCTGCCAGCCTGAGCAGCCTGGAAATTATCCCTGAGCAGAAGGAGCACTGGGCAAGCAGCTCTCCCTCACCTGCACCTGGTAAGGTGTCTGTGCTGAAAACCCCCTACCCACAGAATCCTGGAATGGTTTGGGTTGGAGGGGACCTCAAAGCCTGGCTCATTCCACCCCTTCCACCATCCCAGGCTGCTCCAAGCCCTGTCCAGCCTGGCCTTGGACACTTCCAGGGATCCAGGGGCAGCCACAGCTGCTCTGGGCACCCTGTGCCAGGGCCTGCCCACCCTCACAGGGAACAATTTCTCCAGAGTTTTAACCTCTAGTTAACAGTACAACCACACAGAGCCCAGTAGACCCTACCAATTTATTATTATTATTATTATTATTATTATTATTATTATTATTATTATTATTATTATATTTGTAATAATAATTATTTGAAAGAGAACCTTATCCTTTGCCCTGCTTGCTCCCAGGCATATCCTAAGAAGATAGTTATACAAACCAGCAAATTCACAATTCCTCCTCTGATTATTAACAATTAATTATTGTTATTTTTAAGTATTAATTATTGTTAATTATTAAGTATTATTAACAATTTAATCCAGAAGCTGAAAATAGATTTAGACTCGTTACTGCTTTCCACCACACTCTTCTTCTGTCTCCCACAAAAGAATTCCCTGGGAGGCACCAAAAGGTGGCCTTTGCAGCTGGGTTTGTGCCTTAGAATAGCTTAAAATAGTGCAAAATGGTGTTTCCTGGTAGAACTTATTGAAACTCCTTTGTTTATAAGTAAGATTATCTAAATCAGCATGAATCTGAGAAACATGTCTTCTTTGTTAGTAAAATGGGCAGTTCTCATGGAAAAAAACCTTTGGCCACTCCTCCTTGTCACCAGGCAGGAAGTTTATAGCTCCTTCTGAACGTGAAAGAAGGCAGTGAGTGTCAGGAGGTTGGGATTCTTGGTGTGGAAGTGTTGCCAGAAGGAGAATAAAGCGATGCAGTATCCGTCCACCACGTGGTTTCATCCCAGCAGACCTGTTCCTGTGGGACACCAGCATCCAGGAGGGCATGGAGCTTCTGTCCAGCTGTTTGCAGCTGGGAAGCCAAGCTCAAGGAGCCCAGAGTCCACAATGGCCACCAGGAGCCAAATTCCACCGAAATTGGTTGTTGCTGGAACCCCTTGTGAGTGAGGCACACGGGAGACTCAGGCTGTGAGGGCCATGCTCAACTTCTGCAGGGAACCTCAGCCTATTGAACCTCAGTCCAGAGTGCCTTTCCAGTCATTGGATTGGCTGATTTTCCTCACTGGCCAGAGTAATATCAATTCAGACCAAGTGTAGCAGTTTATTGAGTTTTTCCCCCCACAGTTTTTCTTCATTTTTTTTTTCCCCCCACCCCCAAATGAAAGAAGCCCCAGAAGTCATTGAGAAGCCAACAACCACTGCCACTGCACCACTCTAGGTGCCCTTCTCCATCAGGTCAAGCATTTCTTTGTACACCTGCTCATAGACCTGCTTGCCCCAGAGGAAATCAAAGTGGACGAATTCAGGGATGTACTTCTTGTAGGCCACGTTGGAGATACGGGGCAGGGTGATGTTCACATCTTCAGGGGCTGAAATCCAGTCCTGGCCCCCATACCAGGCAGCCAGCGGGGTTTTCATGTTCTCCAGCTCATAGAAGGGAGGAGTGGTCTGGAAGACAGGAGGGAGGTAAAGGGCTAGCCAAAAATTCAAAGTGTATCCTGATGGCTGCTTGGAATTTCTCCCTTATCCCAAGGGATGGAAGAGGAACTATCACCAGGGAGCCTCACTATGTCTTGGACTCCTTTTCACCAGAGGGTAAAAACATCACCACTGAGCGACTTTTTTTATTAGAAAGTGACAAACCTGCTTCCCCCCTATAAATTAAATTCCATAAATACCATGGAATTCATAGAGTCACAGAATGGTTTGGGTTGCAATGAACCTCAAACACCATCTTGTCCCAGATCCCCTGCCACGGGCAGGGGCACCTTCCACCAGCACCAGGCTGCTCAATTCTCCAAATTCTGTCTCAACCACTGCAATATTTTCATTGCAATATTCATTTATTTTTTCCTCTGAGCATGGCTCTCTCTTACCTGGTTGTAATGAAGCACGTTGTCACTGCCATAATCATAACACTTGAATTCCCCTGTCTGATAGAGCTGGAAAAGGAGAGTTACGTTTATTATCCACGCATTGGAGGGGTCTCTAAGAAAAGGAAAAGATGTGACAGGGGACTGCACTGTTCCCTCATGCCACTGAGGCTCAGTGAAGCGATTTTTACATCTGGTACTGGATTCTGGGAGGAGAGCTCAGCCCCAGGAAGACCTCGGCACGGAAACCCATGGGGAAGAACCTGGTGTACAACCAAGAGCCTCAAAGGAGACACGAATCACACCTTTGGACAAGTTTTTTGTGTGTTGTGGTCACTGCCACCAGCAGAAGGACGTGAGCAGAATGTTTTCAATAATTAATTGTGTCATTAGTGGTCATTAGGGTCATTACTGACCCTCAGCCTTTGCTCTGGCATCTCCTGTCCTGGTTTATCACCAGTCTTTGTTTCACCTTCTACAAGCCCCGAGGACTCTTGGACCTCTTTTGTTGGAATAAATAACTTAAATAAATAAATAAGCAGTGTTCCAGGGCAGCGTTCCTCTCTCTCCCTGCACAGCTCTGCAGGGGGAGAGGCTGGGGATAATTCCCAACCCCTGAGCAGAGAGAAGAGAACATGAAGCATTACCTGGCGCCAGTGCAACATGTTTTTTAGGGATGTGGAATCAGGGTAGCGGGCCAGGTAGACATCAACGCGGCTCTGCGAGAAACCATTGGAGAGGTTTGTTCTCCGCCCCCCAAAAAATTCCACGTCAGAAATAAAACCAAACCTGCTCAGTAGCCACACTCACACAGAGCTGAGCAATCCCAAAAATGGGAGGCTGGGCCATGTTAGGAGTCTGTTTCCAAGACAAAGAAAAGCTCCATATCTCGTGCTCAGGATCCTTTTGCAAAGACGAAGCTCAACTCATGGCAGTAGCTCTATGTGTTGTTCTTAATATGCTTCTTCCTTGGAATATTAAGGAATTACACCAATGCTTCACTTGAGAAACCCCCACCCTTCCCAGGTGACTCCAGCCTGAATTTTTCTACCAATCAAAGAGGTGAAAGGCCATGTGGAGGCGGCAGATCCCAGCTCAGGCTGGGACAGTGAGAGAGCGGATCTCTTGAGAGGGGAGCTGGGGTGTACGTACCTCGTTCAAGCTGTTGGTAAACCCACCGGGCAGGTAAAAGATAAAAGAGCACAGCGTTTTCAGCATGGGGTAGGTGCACATTCTGGAAATCACTTGCTTCAAGACCTCATCCTTATCAAAGACCACCGTGTGCCCTAAAATGAGCTGTGGAAGTCAGAGGGGTGTATCAGTGGGGTTCATGTTCTTTTCTGTCTCCAGATGCTCCCCACCTCTTTGCTCACCCCTGAAAGCTGCTGACAGCTTTGCTGTGCTTTGTCATTCTGGCTTTTCAGAAATGGCCACGGCCCTGGAAGAGCCCTGACCTTCCTAGGAGAGGTTTCTCCTGGGAGAAGGGATCCCAAACCAATTCCTATTAATAGTTCTCTGATTAAGGCTGGACAGGAGGATTATTTCCCTGCCCTCCAGGCTCACAGCACACGCACGAACACTCAGAGCAGGGAGATGGAGGTGATGTACGAGCACTGCGTGTCTCAGGTGACCTTCCCAGTCCCTCCTCCCCATCACACCTCAGGTGTGCTGAGGACATACCTTAATCAGCACCTCGGGAAGGTCAAACACCCTCACCAAGGGTGACTTCATGTTTGAGTTCACGGTGATGGGAGCCAAGGCGAAGAACATCTTGATTTTACGATCCAGTTCGGGAATGGATGAGAAGGCAATGAAACCTGCATGAGGGAGAAGGAAGCAGACCCTGCCCTGTTGTTTCTGAGGGAGCTGTTGACTTCCAGGTGTGTGTCCCCTTCAGAAGTCCCCTCAGAGGTGGCTCCAGCAGGTCGGGCTCTGGCAGCAATGAGATGCACCCGGTTTGGGGCTGCCACTGCTCAAAACCCTTCTGTTAAAGCAATTACCCGCTCTTTTCCCTTTTGTTGTTTGAAAATGCCTGGACATTACCCTCCCTGGCCAAGGTTTTAGGAACATTCCCAGGCTGGGGGTGCACAGCCAGTGTGGCTCTGCCAGCTCTGCTCTCCTCCTCCTCCTCCTCAGTACCTGTGGTGGTGCCTTGGGAATAAGCCACGTAGTACAACTGCTCCTGCCCCGTTTTCTGCAGGATGTAGTTGATGGTGGCTGGAAGGTCATACATGGCCATCTCATGGAAGCTGCAGGGGAGACAGGCACGTGACAAAATCACTCTTGCTGAACTTGCCGTGGCTACTTGGGTGCGGGCGAGAGCTCTGGCAGGGATGGGCGACCCAGTTTCTGCCCACTGGCAGAGGGTGTGACTGTCAGGAGCACCCCTCCTCCAGCCTGCAGACACTGCTGAGGGTACCAGGGACCTGCCCACCCTCCACTTTCACAGGAAATACCTGTAGGCTGAGTATTCCTGCTGGTAGAATTCAAACTCTTTGTGTTTCCGTGACCAGCTGTTCCCGCGGCTGTTCCCGATCCAGACGTCGTAGCCAGCGTCGGCGAGGATGAAGCCCAGGCTGCCGTTGGGCAAGTTGGTGACCCAGTTGCTGCCCTCCAACACCAGGCCGTGCTGCAGGAGGACCACGGCCTTTGGAGCTGGAGGAAGAAGAGGAAGGAATCATTTTCTCTGACCACGAGCAAAAATTGATCATTCACGTCCAGGTATTGCTTTGGCAGCTCCACCCTGGGAAGTGACACCAGTGCAGGGACACGGTCACCTCCGTCCTCAGTCTCTCTGGGGAGGTGTTTTTGAAGAAGGCCAGGGCAGAGACTGGAAATGTGGGGAATTTTTACACTTTTTTGCCATATTCATGTATCTATACCTACGTGCTTCCCAGGGGAGGGAGGCACTGCCGAGAACCGGGTGTCACCCCACCATTACTTTGAAACAGGGGTTTCAGTGCAGAAAATCCCAAAATGGTGAGAGGGCACTGAACTGGACACAGGAAGGATCCCAAAGAGTCAGTCAGATGTCATTGGACCTGCTTTGGTTTCCTTTCCTGGCTTTTTGCTGCTCCACTGTCTGGTTTTGAGCTGAGGTAAAACCTGGGGCAAGATTTCTCTGTCCCATTCTTTCTCCTTCCTCTTTGGAGCAAATCCTCTCAGAACAAGGTCAGCATGGTGGGCACCTGCGTCTCTTCTGCTCCCGAGGCTATTTGCCTGATTTTTCCTTCAGGGAAAGCTGTCTCTTGGAGGACCCAGCCCATGGTGAGGTAGCCTTGACCGTGGGCCTCCTCCAGCCCAGCAAAGCTCTCAGGGTGCCCTGCAGGCAGAGCCTCCTGTGGCACTTACAGGGACAGAACATGTTGGATGCCTGTGCTCCTGCCTTGTGGGAGATGCTGAAGCTCTCCTGCTTGTCTCTGCCGTGGGGAATCCTCTGCAGGGTGAGGTAATAGCCATCGTCTGTCAGCACCTCGTGCTCCTCATAGGGGTACCCGTGGTAGCGGACGATTTCACCCTGTGGGAAGGGAAGGACAGCATGGGATGGTCCCCAGGGAGGGAGGGTCTCTGTCCTGAGGGGTGGCAGGGCTTGGCTGGGCAAAGCCATCAGTGCTGGAGGTGACTCCAGGGGGAGGGTGGGCTCAGGACCTCCCAATGTCCCTTCCACCAACGCTGTGGCGATGCCATGACTTCAGCCAGAATTTTTGGCGGCTCCCTGAGCAGGTCTGGTGAAGAACTGTCACTTTCTGTGCTGCAATCCAGAGCAGGGCAGCACAGACAGCCAAACTCTGAGCCTGAGAGGGTTGTCCTGGCCAGACCTGCTGACTTGGAATGAACCCCCCCAGTAAATGTCTGCCATAAATCTCTGTGTACGTAAGAACAGGGAGACAAATACCTAACAAAATCCACATACCTAACACAGAGCCCGTGGGTCTTGCACAGACAATGACAGCACAGGTAGCTTGCACAACCAAGCAGGAAAAGAAGGGACTTACAACATCCATGGACACCTCGGGGTTTTCTTCTGAGTTTGCAGCGATGAACATTGAACAAGAGATGGTAAGGAACAGCCACATCATGGTGCTCTGCAAAACATTGTTGTGAAGAGTGTGAGAGGCTTTGCTGGCACTGGCACAGGAGCTGGGGGGGAGTTCTCTTGATGTGCACTGCACTTCTGTCAGGATATCAACCTGACCCCTCAACAGGCTGAAACGATTTTAAAACTCAAGTCCTCTAATCGGTTCTGAAAATGGCTCATTTTGCTCATCTTGAACAAAGCCAGAGTCCAAATTCCATCACATTTTATTCCCACATTCTCCATCAGGCCCTCACACTCAGAAACATGCACAGGTACATCTGTATGTGCCCAGGCAAACCTGGTTTTTGAGGGGGTGATTATAGATCATTCATTTAAAAGAATGTCTTGGATAGCTGGAAGAAGAGGTTGTTCCACTAGTAGCTAAACCACCCAATTTTAAGTTGCAGGGCCGTGTTCTCAAGAAGAAATCAAATGATGGGGTTGGTTTGTGTTCTCTTTATGGCTGAGAGAGACCCTGGGATACTCTTGGCTTGTTTTTGCAGACCTGAGTGAAATGCCATCTCAGGGCACCCCTGTTCTTCCTGGGAAGGATTTTGGTGTCTTGTCTGGCTTGTTCCTACCACAGAACATCTCACTGATGTTTTATCTCATGGAAACAGAATCACAGAATGCTTTGGGTGGAAAGGGACCTTAAAGATCATCTTGTTCCAATCCCCCTGCCATATAGGAACAGGTAAATCTGTTGGAGGTGACAAATTCTCAGCAGAAATACTGCCTCAGCTACTTAGAGGGGTTCAATTCTGTGGAGAAGTTTGGCAGGGACCGGCCGAGTTCCCACTGAATGCCGGCTCCAGGTGTCTCACACACACCCCATTCCTTCTCTGGTGAAACAGAGGAGATCTGGGAGCAGCTTTCTGTCGCTTCTCTCCTTGTCATCCTCGCCTTTCCCTTCTGCGGGAGGACCCGGCTCCCCGTGCTGCAGGAGGTGTTTTGGCAGCGGGGGAGAAAATCACCTGCTCCCTCTGCTGTCCCCGGAGCGGAGCAGGGAGAGGAGGATCAGCGCACCTGCACCTGGGGACACCCAGGACCCAGGGACCCCATCTCCCACCCGAGGGACCAGGGGCTCCCCCACATCACCCTGAGCCCCCCGGGCCGCGATCTGGGGACAAGATCGCTCCACCAGTCTCCAGCCTCGTTATTTTAAGGGCAAGCCTTTGGAAAAAGCAAGGAGAGACCGAACACATTTTTGTGGCGTAGCGTCAAGAGAAGGGCATGCAAATTCCAGGGAAGAGCCTCGCCTGGGATGGCCCTTTCCTCTCAACAGTCAGCTTGGAAAAACATTCCCTTTGTGAGGTGCCCCTCATCTGAGCAGACCCCGAGAACCCCCGGCAGCAGCAGGGTGTCCCCTCTTCCCGCATCATCCCGGTCCTGAGCCCTGTCCGAGCGCTGCCACTCTCCTCCCTGGGCAGGGACATTCCTTTGGAGCCGGGACTCCGGGAAAGCCCTGCTGTCCCTCCCCTGATGCTCTCCGGGTGCCTGCAGCTCTGTCCCCAGGGATGGCACCCACGGAGGAAGGATTACCCGCGGCGGTCCAGGGGCTGCGGCAGAAGAAGTGTGGGAGCCTTTGTCCCTGATGTCCCCCGAGCAGAAGGTCCCCGCTGCCTGCTCTCATCGGGCTGCTGTTCCCTCTGCTCCCAATTCGGGAGCGTCAGGAGCCGCCTCTCCCTCTGATCCCTCCTCCTATGAAGGTGTAATTTACCTGAGGGCTGGAGTCTGGAGACACCCTCCCCACCTGGGAATGTTTTCGTGGCGCTGCAGAAGAGCTGAGAGCTGTAACAAATTGGTGGTTTCCACCCGAAGGAGTCATTTGGCATCGGCCATGACCTCTGTGACCCCGAGGATGGGCAGACTCCGGACTCTCCACCTGCTCTGGGACTGGCTTTGGTGTCCTGGGACTGGCTTTGGTGTCCTGGGACTGGCTTTGGTGTCCTGGGACTGGCTTTGGTGGCCTGGGACTGGCTTTGGTGCCCCTGAGGGCTGAGTGGGACCAGCCCAGCTCATCCCACCAAACTCCAGTGGGAAAACCATCCAAGCTCCTTTTGGCTCTTTCCGCTGCCTCCTGGCACGGAATGAGCCTGGAAATGCAGAACTTCCCAGTCCCAATAGCAACTTCAGGGGCTGCTCTGTACAAAAAAAAAAATAAATAAAAATAAATCAAACTCCAGGGAGGGAAGAAGCTGTGGATGGAGACTTCACATCTTGCCAGGCTTCCCTTCGTGATGCCTTTGGCCAGGAGCTGCCTGGTGCCCGAGGAGGTCCCTGCAGGGATGGGTCACACGAGCTGTGGGTGTCATTTTGGCTCCTCTGCCTTGGTGGTCACCTCTCCACTCCTTGCCCAGGTGCTGACTGTGCACCCTGTGGGATCCTGCAGCCAACACCTGCCAGCTCTGGTCCAGCCACCTCTGCTTGCCCAAATGCAGACATGCTTTGGAAAGCCTAAGTAGCTTTCCACCTCTCTCTGGAGCTGTAATGACTGGTCTTTACCAAGGGCTTGCTGGAGGCAGTGCCAGAAGCCCTCCCAGCTTTGAGCCACCCTCAAATGAGCAGTGGCTCAGAGAAGAATCTGATTTTTCCCCTGCAGGGAGAGGAGGAAAGGTGGAAAAACAGGATCGGGTATGCCCAGACAAGAAAAAAAACCCACTCACTCTTCCTCCCAGCACCTACAGAATTTGAGTTCCTTTTGGGGACAGGACATCAGAAAGGTTCCTATGGCCACTCCTGGTCCTGGCATCACATTAGTGGGGAGCTCCCCAGGGTGAATCACTGCACAGCCTGTTAAGGCATGAGCAAATCATAAAATAAAATAAAATAAAATAAAATAAAATAAAATAAAATAAAATAAAATAAAATAAAATAAAATAAAATAAAATAAAATAAAATAAAATAAAATAAAATAAAATAATTAAGAATTCTGAGCCAAGCTTATTCCATGGGTTTTAAGAGTTATTTCATTTTCCTCCAACAAGCACCCACTGAAAGGCATGGGGAGAGGAGGGGATTACTGGAAAGCAAGCAGAGGGTGAACACTGGGCTGCTTTCCCACCAGTGCTGCTGCTAGGACAGACTGGTGTGACCCCTCACAGGGGCAGGGAGGGACCAGAGGCCACCTGCCCCACACTGCTCTCATCTCAGGGGTTTTTCCCTAAATTTCCTTGCACTTCAGCTGGCTGCTGCCCGGCCATGTGGGCACTGAGGTGCTGGGGAGGTCCTTGTCCATGGGATGGTGCTCTCCAAAGGAAACAGGGAAGCCTGGGCAGGGCAGCAGAGGGTGCTGTGAAAGTGCTGCAGAGGGAAACGAGCTCCTGGCCAAACCCTGAGGGAAAGTGCAGGGGTTTGGTGTGTGGAGAATCCCCAAACCCAGCAGCCCATGGCTGTCCACATCTCCTTGAGCATGAGGTGCCTGTGTGGCCCGGCCGTGGCCACCCAGGGCAGGAGCTCTGTGGGGATGGAGCTCCCTCCTGGGAGAGGATGGGAAAAGGCAGCCCGGCAGGGTTACAGACAGCATTTGTGTTTGTGCTGCTTTGTCGGGCTCAGAGGGGCAGTTCTGTTGCCTTGATAAGCCCTGCTGTTATCTCGGGTCCTCAAGGACCCTCAGCAGCTCTGAGCTTGTCCCTGATGGGGGCTGAGGTTGGACCAGAGGTCCCCAGAGGCTGCTGCCAGCCAGCATCACCACAATGCCCTGGCTGGCTTTACCTTTCCTCTTCCTGCAGTTGTGGAGGAGCAGGAGGGGGAGAATAGGCCCTTCCATGGATCCTCTGTGCTTTTCAGCTGATTAGAAAGGTTTTTGGCATTCCTTCTGTTGCAGAGAGGGTGGGATGTCTCTTTCTGTGTGCACAGCCAGTGCTGTTGAGTTTAACTTAACGAGAAACTTGGGCTCAGGTTTTGCTGCTTTGTCAGAGACAGGATATAAAGTCTGCTAGTGAAAAAAATCCCACCCAACCCCAAAACCCCAAGCCACCCCTGTCTCTGGTTTGCTTTCCTCCTTTCTCACCAGGCAAAGGTCGAAACCAACCAAGCAAGGCTCTGTGCTGAGCTCCCTCCCTACCTGATCATTTCACTGCTCCAGTCACTAAACCCCTCCCTACCCTCCCTCTGGAGCTATTTTGGAAACCAGCTTTCCAGGGTGGAAAGACCTCACTGGCTTCAAGGAGAGGCCATTGTCCCCTGGTGCTGGGCTGAGAGTGGCAGAGCAGGGAGGTGTGCCATTGCTGCTCCCAGGCTTCCTTCCCATCCATGTGTCCCCTCAGCATCCCTCAGCTCCTGCTTGGTGGGGGACAGCATGTCCTGGCTCCAGCTGGGATTGTCCTGGCTGCTGGCTGTGCACAAGCACAAGGAGCTCACAAGTGGGACATGCAGAGAGGGATTTGTGCCAACAGCTCTCTGCCCTGGCCAGGAGGAAAAGCAGAGGGCTTGGAGATTTCTGGAGGTTTTCTGGACCTGCCAGGCAACCCACTACAATCTGAGCCTGTCAGACAGCTGCCTTGGAGCTGGGGGATCCCCCAAGGCTCAGGGCCTGGCCCCAGGGCTGCCCTGCTCACACATTTCAGGCTGCTTCCTTGAGGACAGCCAGGCTTTCTGTGCTGCAGCTGTGCCTCTGGTGCTCTCTCTGTGCCTCTCCAAACAGGACCCTGGTGCCTCAGGACCCCTTTGGGCAGGGGGAATAAACCACTGGGTCTGGTTGAGCCAACCCAGCCTGTCCTGGCACTTTGGCCTGGGCCTCCACCCACCATCTCTGGGCTCACTCCCATGTGGGGGTGTCCCAGTAGTCCCTGGGAACCCAAATCTGGATTCTGCACGGAGATCCAGCCTCCCCAGTGCCAAGCAGAGGGGATAATCCCCTCCCAGGACTTGCATGTGCAACACATCTCCTCTGTCTTGAGTGGAGCTGGAGGGTATGGAGTCATCCTTCCCGAAAGTGGCCGAGCCTGTCCAGGAGGAGAGGTTAAGGAGGTGGGGCAGGGGCTGGAGAAATAAGGAGGGAAGGCCAAGGGCGAGTTGTGGGCTTTCGGCTTGTCCGGAGAGGCACAGAGGAAAAACGGGAATTTTGGGAGAGGAAGGACCTCTGAAGGACCAGGAAAGGCTCGTCAGGCTTCCTGCAAGCCACTCTGAGGGAGATGAAGGTGAGCCTGGAGGCCAGAAGCTGCTTGTGAGGACACAGGGACCGAGGGCAGCCCTAACCCTAACCCCTGCCTGCATCCTGGTGGGATCTGGCTTTGCTGCACCTGGGGCATTCAGGGGAGAAGGAGAAGGTCTGTGCAGCTCTGTCTGCAGAGCTCTGTGCATCTCAGCAGCCTCCTGCCTGCCCCTGCTCTGGTGGCAGCAGGGGACACTGGGGACGGTGTGAGTGCTGCAGGGAACCGCAGCCTGAAGGTCTGGGCTAGGGACAGGCAGGTTTTGGGGAGCATCCCCCCAGCCACTGGGCTCCAGAGTGGTGGGAAGGAGGAGGTGACCTCGGGGGGGGGTCACTAGAGTGATGTTAAATGCCCAAGCTGTAGGAGTAGGGAAGCTGAGGGAGGGGACTCTCATCATTTCTGCTGGTGGAGGTGGTCCCTAGGTCAGCTTGAAGATGAAGCCTACTTTGTTCTCTGGCACTTCTCAGCATGGATTTTGCTCTCTTTTCTCGAAGGAATGCCCAGCTTTGCCTTGTCAGGTCTGTGCCTGGTGCTGCCTGAAGGGCCAGTCAGGGCAGGGAGCTCCTAACCCAGCATTTTGCCAGCTCTCTGTAGCTGTTAGCAGACCAGCCTCCTTCCTCCAGGACCTCGGCTCCGTGTGGGGAACAGCACCCAAAGGCCTCGTAATTAAACACAGCTCTTGCAAAGTGCCTCATCCTGCTCTTTCATGCCAGCATTTAAATCCAGGAAAAAGCCCAAACAATAATTCTGCTGGTGAAAACCACAACAAACGGGTGTCTATCCAAGCCAGAGGTATTTTGCACTGATAGAGGAAATATTTTGCTCAGCAGTGATATCACCCCAAACCAGGGTGAACAGGAGGCTGGGATGGAGATGGAAACCCTAAAGGTCCCTTCCCACCACCACCACTGCTCTCCTGGCAGGAGGAGAGGTGATGGGGCTGGAAAAACCTGGTTAAAGGAGCCCATGGGGCATGGTGGAGGGCTGACTGCCACCCCTGCCCACAGAAGATTTGCTTTGCACCCTTTGGATGTCCACTCTCAGGATGTCCATACCAACAAAATTCAGTGTCACATGCAAGTGGTGTTTCTTCCTCCTTTCCTGGGTGAAATTTGCCCCTTTCTTTTCAACCCAGGCATGGTCCCTGAGCCCTGTCGCTGAGCCTGGTGCTGACACACAGAGCTGACACGTGTTACCAACACCTGGAAAGCCAGGATGAGCAGCCAGTGGCCTGTCTGGCAGCTCCAGAGCACAGGCAAAGCAGCTGGAATCCCTCTGCCAAGGAATGCCAAAAATGCAGCTCCCAGCTGGAGGACACCACCAGATCTGTGTGTTCCCAAACTTTAGGATGTGGCTCTTTGCTGCTGAGCTCCCTGGGGCTTGGGATGCGGTGTCTGAATCACTGGGCTGTGTGACTGGGGAGGGACTGGGCTTCCAGGTGTTGGTGGACAGGTCCCAGCCTCCCTGGGTGTCTTTATAAGCCAGAAGGATTGGTTCCCTCAGTGCCACCAACCCCGCTGACTGCACGGAGGGCCTGAAGCAGCAGGTCAGGTTGATGTTCTCCTCCTAGCCCAGGCTATTGCTGAAAGAAAGGATTCCAAGTGAGTCAGTAGGTGTTATTATCACTCCAGCTGTGCATTTTATGTGTGGAGAACTCGGTGGTTAGACATTTTCCTGTGTCTTCATCCATTTTTAGCTCTGTGAGAGGGATGGGGTGCAGGGGCTTGGGTTGCATTACCCAGGGCTGGTGCCTGGGGAACAGCAGCTTTGAGGATGAGCAGGGCCCACCTCTGCCCTCCTCCAGCCTGGTTTCCCATGCCCAGGGACTCACAGCTGAGTGCCAGTTTGGGTTTGGATGGTGGGATGTGTTGCCTGCAGGGATGGGCAGTTCATGGCTGGAGGAGCTGGCCCTGCCTGGCTGAGCTCTGAGATCTGGGGCTGGGGTGGCCTCTCCTCCTCCAGGGAATGCTCTGGGCTGTCCTGGTCACCCGGGGATGGACTCAGCTCTGATGACCTGTGTGACCCCAAGGCTGGGTGCAGGAAGTGGGGACTGTCATTTTGGCTGTTCGGGCATGCACAGGGAGGAATCCTTCCCTCTCTGCCACACCTTGGGACACCAGCAGGATGGCCACGGAGCAGTGGAAGGTCCCCTTGCACGTGGTGAAGTGCAGGGTTGGGTGTAGATCTAAGGGAGATGGACCATGGGGACAGAATTTGGCAGGGATTTGTCAACTCTCTGGACAGGAGATGTAGCCCTAAGGGAAAGAAGCTCTTTCCTAAGTGACAAGCTCAACCAGAGGATGCAACAGGTGTGAAACTCCTGTGGGTTTAGCAACAAGAAAACAGCACTGAGGATCACAATGTTCTGGAATCTCCTGAGCAGGCCTGGCTTTTCCATGCCTTGTAACCCACAGTGCTCACTGAGTGGTTATTTCAGCAATTGGTCAGCCTCTGATGTCCCCAGGCATGGCCTGCAATGTCTGTGGGTGAGGAGTCACTGCAGCTCCTGCCTTCCTGCCATCCTTTCTATCTTCATTCCACACACAGGTTGAGGGGTTGAGGTTGAGACATTTTAGGGACTAAAATCACCAAAACGTGCTGATTTGCACTGAGTCCAGCCTGCAGCTGTGGCCAGTGGGTTTGGGCAGCTGAGCAGGTCGAAGGGAGATCAGGTTTAGCCATGTGGTTTGTCTGTGGGATCAAAGAGCAATCCAACCTCTCCATCCCAGCAGAGCAGTTTAATCCCAGGACATCCCTTCTTGCCTGCATCTGGAGATGGAGGCACTGAGGTGCTGGTGGAGGGCTTGGACCCAGGGCAGGGATTGAGCTGGTGCTTTGTTTTCTGCTGTGAGAGGGAGTTTTTGCTGTGGCCCACACAGGTGCTCTGTTGCCGTTTTCCTGAGCAGCCCAGGAAAGCTTTAATGTGCAATAAGGCTACTGGGAAAATACCCTCAGGGAGGCACAGAGCCATCTTTAGCTCCTGCAGCAAGATCATCAGGGAAACAGACTTTGCTGGATCTGCCCTTGTGCCTGGAATGCCTCGGGCTGGGTGCTGTGGACGGCAGGGTGATCCAGGAGCACCTGGCAATAAAGCATCCAAGGCAGGAGCAGGGAAGCTCCTGCAGGATGGAGCTCTGACATGACCCCTCCTGTCTGGGGGAGGATTCTTCCCCTGAAATGCTTTCCCTGAAAGCCTAAGGATTTCCCTGGAGGCACCCTCGTGCTTTTCCCAGGCAGGGGCTGGTGGGAAGCTACTTGTCCCACACTGTAATTACAGCTGGACCAGATGAGAATGGTCAGGAAGAGAGGCTTGGGGTGGGTTCCAAACTGCACAAGGGGTTGCAGGCACCTGCTCCCTGTGGCAGCATCAGGCTTTGGCTGTGCTGGGGCTGCACAGTGTTCCTTGTGCCCCTGGAGCACCCCCAGCCCTGCTCATCCAGCCCCGTTATCCCCCAGGTGCTGTGGACAGGTCAGATGTGGCTGCTGCTGGTGGCCCTGTGTCTGGCCCAGTGGCTGGAAGATGCCACCCCAGCTGCTGAAGCGTTCTACAACCCTGAGAGGTTCATGAACATCGTAAGTGCTGGGGGACACATCGCCCTTCCCCACGGGTATGCCCAAAGTCCTTCCCAAGGGACCAGCTTGGTCCACCCCTTCCCTGCATCTGCACCTGGCCTCTTTGTGGGGCTTCAATAAATAAAAAATTAAAAAAAAAAAAAAAAAAAAAGATGGGGCATCAAAAAACTCCCATCTTTGCCTTGCCTGAAGTCACTGACTTCATGCCCTCAGCTTGAGCTTGGCCTCTCCCTGCTCTTCCTCTGATTCCTTCGGGTGCAGGTGACACTGGGGAACGTGGGTGGCAGGAGAGGGCGAAGCTGAGGCAGGCACGGGGGGCTGGGTCACCCTCTGCCCTCACACCACTGTCCCTGCAGAGCCAGAAGATCCTTTTCCACGGCTATCCCAGCGAGGAGTACGAGGTGCTGACAGAGGACGGCTACTTCCTGAGCCTCAACCGGATTCCCCACGGCAAGGAGGACACTGAGCTCTCAGGTGGGCTCAGCCTCGCCAAGGGGGCACCAGCTGTGACCCTGGCCCCTGCCCTGATGCAAGAGGGAACAGAGGGAATAGCTGTGCCTTCAGACACGGTTTGGGCAGCTGGAAGAGTGATGAGGAGTTTCTTCCTGGCTGCCCTGCGCTGCCCCTGGTGATTCAGGAGCTCAGCACTGTGTTTTGCTGCACCTGAGACGGGGCAGCGTGATCCAGCAAAGCCCCAGTGCCTCTTTCCCTGCAGCTCCAAGGTTCAGCCTCAGAGTCTGGGATAGCAAAAATCCCCCAAACACAAAAACCACCAGCATAACCAGGGAAATAATGGGAGAAGGGGACGTTTAATGTGAAGCCTGCAGCAAACAGTATCAAGAAGTACAGCGGTGTTTTATTTATGGGAAAGGTGTCTTCTTCTGCCAACTACCCAATATCTCCTCTTTCAGGGCCCAGGACCCCCGTGCTGATAGTGCATGGGTTTTGTCTGGATGGTGGCGACTGGGTGGACAATTTCCCTGACAGCAGCCTGGCCTTCATCCTGGCGGATGCGGGATACGACGTCTGGATCGGGAACAACCGGGGCAACAGCTGGTCCCGCCGGCACCGCAGCCTGTCCATCAGCTCCGAGGAGTTCTGGGATTTCAGGTCAGGGGCCACCAAGGGCAGGGCTGGGCTGCAGGGCTGCCAGTGCTGGGTCCCTGGTGGGAGGTTGGGAGGGAGGTGGGAGTCTCCTCCAGGCTCTCCCTTTGCCGTGCAGCTTCCATGAGATGGCCATGTACGACCTCCCGGCCATGGTGGACTTCATCCTGATGCAAAGTGAGCAGGAGAAGCTGTTCTATGTCGGCCACGCTCAGGGCAGCACCCTGGGTGAGTGAGGAGAGGGGGAGAGGCCATCAATGCCCATCCCTAACTGGACACTGCTGGCAGCAGGGCTGTGCTGGCCCTGCCTTCCCAACCCTTCTGCATGGGAGAGGTTTGCCACATCTTGCTCATCTATCCCAGGCTGTGCTGGCATCCAGGAGCGGTTTTTGTTCAAACCCTGCACCTCAAACACCGGGTCTGGGGTGAGCTGGGGTTCGTGTTGTGACCTCGTGCTGCTTTTCAGGTTTCATAGCGTTCTCCAGCTTGCCACATCTGGCTGAGAAAATCAAACTCTTCTTTGCCCTGGCTCCTCTGTACACCTTCCACCACGCCCGGGGCCCTGTGTTAAAGCTAGCCTTTCTGCCAGAACTGCTGCTCAAGGTACAGGAGGTGTTTGTGGCTTGTTACTGCCGAAATCCTGAGGCTTTTGGCAACTCCCGCCCCCTGCATTGCCACCATGTGCTGATCCTGCTCCTCTGGTGAGCATTGGAGCTCCTGACATCGTTCCTAACTTTTCCTCGTGCTCTTGCAGGAAATATTTGGAACCAGAGAGCTGGTTCTGGTGGGGAGGAAGGAGAAGCCGCTCCTGGTTGAGAAGTGCAGCAGGCCTCTGGCAGCTGACGTGTGTACCGACACCATCTTCCTCGTCGGAGGCTTTGACAGGGACAACTTGAACACGGTGGGTGCACTGGGCTCTCAGTCCAGCTCACAGCCCTCCCTGGTTTTTTAATTACCTGGAGGTGATTAATGAGACACAACAATGAGTGAAAACCCACAAAATAAGGTGTGCAAGGCAACGGTTGTTTGGAGATTCCCTGCAGTGGCATCAGGGTGTTACACCTAGTGGAGTCTTTGCTAAGAGAGAATCACTTGTGGTCTGATCTCTTAGGGAAAGGAAACTCTTCCCTTGTTGGTTTTTTTTTATTTTCTTCCATAGCATAACCAAAGAATGACTGGACCAGTTGTATTTCCATTTTAAGATATTGATTGAGTGGCTTACCTTTGAATGCTGCTTCTAGCTCTGAACAGGATAAAGCTACTAAAGAATAAAGAGCATATAAATTTTATATCACAGTTATGAGACGGAATGCTTGATTTTCATCAAAGTGGATCAAGGTGGATTTTCATCCTTCCCAACTCACTTAGAAAATACTTTCTTTTTTCTGTAGAGCCGACTGGATGTGTACCTATCTCATTTTCCAGACTATACGTCAGTAAAAAATCTTCTGCACTGGGGACAGGTAGAGACTCTGATTTTATAACTACTTAAACTTTTCTTTCTTTTAATCTGTGAAAGTGTTTTTTTTCAAATGCTGCTTCATTCACCCTTGAAATCGATAAAGGAGGTGGAATCAAAGCCAAGAGATAAAAGGGATTTTTAAGCTGCTGCACCAAGGTGTCTCAAAAGCCACAGCTGTCCCGGGCAGGGGGCTGATGCAGGGTATTACCTGGAGTAACCCTTTCCCTCTGCCTTCCAGACTGCAAAAACATCGGAGTTCAGGCAGTTTGACTACGGGCTGAGAAACATGGAGAAGTACAACCAGGTGAAGGGGCTGGCTGGGATGGGGATGGGGAATCACACCCCAGCAGATAACAGGAATGCTCTCCCCCTTCCCAGCTGACGCCGCCCGTTTACCGGATCGAAGCCATGAGCGTGCCGGTGGCCGTGTGGAGCGGGGGCCACGACTGGGTCACTCCCCCTGTGGAGACCCAGCGGCTGCTGCCCCGCCTCACCAACATCGTGCACCACGAGCACTTCCCCGACTGGAACCACTTCGACCACCACTGGGGCCTGAACGCCCCGCAGCGCGTGTACGGGCGGATAGTGGCCCTGATGGAGGAGAATCCATGAATCCATCCATGAATCCATCCATGATTTCATCCATTAATCCATCCATGAATCCATCCATGAATCCATCCTTGAATCCATTCATGAATCCATCCATGAATCCATCCATGAATCCATCCTTGAATCCATCCATGAATCCATCCATGAATCCATCCATGAATCCATCCATGAATCCATCCATGAATCCATCCTTGAATCCATTAATGATTTTATCTATGAATCCATCCTTGAATCCATCCTTGAATCCATCCATGAATCCATATATGAATCCATCCATTAATCCATCCGTTAATCCACCCATGAATCCACCCATGATTCCGTCCATGATTCCATCCATGATTCCATCCATGATTTCATCCATTAATCCACCCATTAATCCACCCATTAATCCACCCATGAATCCATCCATGAATCCATCCATAAATCCATCCATAAATCCATTCATGATTCCATCCATTAATCCATCCATGATTCCATCCATTAATACACCCATGAATCCACCCATGAATCCATCCAAGTGCTGCCCCAGGATGGAGGAGCCTCCTGTTCCCACGGGACACAGGGTTTGTGTGAGGGATGCCCTGCTTGAAAATGTCTCCTGTCCCCCTGTTCCACACTGATTTGACACTTTTAAATGCAATGCTGTGATTTCTGCCTGCCCTCTGTGTCTGTAGAGATCACAATAAAGTCTTGCACCACAGCCAAGCTCCAGCCCTTGGCTTGCTGGGCCTGCTGGGTTTGCAGGAGGTCTGCTGTGTTGGGGTGTTTTTTCAGCTTTTGCAGGTTCAGAGCAATCCAAGAGTGAGCTTTTACTCCAGGAATTGAGCACGTGCTGTGGTTTGTGGGTTTAGGCACAGGAAGGGAGGAAAGTGACCTTGTGAGAGCCACTGGTGGAAAGAGGCCACATCTGGCCCAGGGGGCTCTGAGCTGGGCACAGCTGGCAAAGGGCAGAGAAGCAGGAGATTCTCCTTGCCAGATCCTCCTCGCTGCACAGAGTGAAGTTCAAAAACCGGTGATGAAATGTGCAAGGAGAGGCTGAGCCCTTTTGCACCTCACAAATCCACCCAGCTATCCCTCTCCAATCACATGGGTTCTTGCCAAGCTTTTCTTGCTCATCCTGTTTAGCTCCTTACTGTTGAAATGGAAAAGAAAGTCACGACTAGAGGAATAAATTTCAGCCATTCTGTTTCCCCTGGAGGGATTAACTCATTACCAGCTCTCAGGGATCAAAGCTACAATAATTTTTTTGCCTACATTTGTGCCTCATTAAACAGGGCAGGAATTGGTAGTGCCATGACTTAGTTTCAGGTTCTGGGGACATCTGGTGAGGGTAAGGATCTCACTTTCTGGATTCTATCTTATCAGCAGGGCTACTCAGAGAAATCCCCTGCAATCACCAAATCCACTCATCTGCCAGCTTGTAGGAGCAGAGCAGCCCAGCAGCAGGATGGAGGAATCCTCTGCATGTGCCTTTCACCTTGCCAGGGTGGGAATGGAAGAGGATTGCCAGAAGTTGGCACCAGGAAGATCATCTGCATCAACAGGGCATCCTTGGTGTGGCCCAGTGACCAGGACTGAGCTATTCCTATCTTGTCAGCAACTCCAGGACTCTGGAGAAAAACCTCAGAGTGAAAACCTGACCAGGTGGATGATGAGAAACAGCAGCTCAAGGTTTTCCAAGGAACAGACACCAGCATCTCCCCACCTCCCTGATAACTGCCCAGCCAGCAGAGCCACTCATCAGGTGAGGTGGGTATGCTCAGCCTAGCAGCCCCATCTATTTATTACGTGGGATTAATTTATTCTGTTCATTGCACATTATTTATGACAGAGCCATCTCTGTATTACTTGTGCTGGCCAGCAGTTGTTTGTGGAGTTGTGCAGGATTCTGCCTGCAAGTCCCTGCACGTGGCAGAAGACACCCACAGCAGAAGGTTTCAGGACCTCCAATCCAAAGAAAATAAAAATGCTGATGGTCTGGGCGGATTAAACCTCATCTGGATTAATTTGCAACCTCTGCATCCCCCGCCTTTTAATAGAGAGATAAATATGTTTAAAGGATAAAGCAATGCTCTCTAACCCAAACTGACGTCAGCTGAGCAGCTTGTGGGGCTGCAAAGCTGGGCTCAAAGCATCGATCCTCGTGAGGAAGGCATCTGCTGGTGCCACCAGCACCTGGACCAGCACAAGCCACACTGGGCTCTCTGCTCAGGCTCTGCAAAGATTTTCCAACCTCTGACCTGCATCTGAAGAGGGAAAGGAGAAGGATCCACCTCGAAGTCAGTCTGTCAATAGATTGCCTAACAGCAGGTTGCCAAAAGTAAGGAATTGGCACACGGGATGGGAGCCTGTTGCCAGCGATTTGCAACACAATGCTGAGGCTGGTGAGGGTGGATCACACCTGTGCTCAAGGCTGCACACTTCAAGTACCTTTTCCAAGTGAAAGAAAGTCGGGCTCCTGTTATCCCAGCCACAAAACTGTGAGGATCTGGAGTCCTGGCCTCTATTTTGTATTGCTTCCCAATCCTTTCACTGAAGAATCAACCTGCTCACGGAATCAGAGAAGCTCAGCAGGCAAGGGCCAGCAGGTCTGGCTCTCGCTGGTGCCACACCAAACCTCCCAGGAGCCCACGAGCCCTGTGGCAAAAGGCTGTTTGTTTATTTATCTAGCCTTTTATTTTACTTGGGGATGGTTTGGGGGTTCTTTATTCATTTATTTCTACACTTTCTGGGTCCTGCCATGTGCCACGAGTCTCATCTGCAAATGTCTCCCACTGCTGGCAGATGATTTATTTTCATTTCAGCCAGGATTTGGGTCACAGCTTTGTTTCAGTGTTTTGAAAGGGAAAGAAAATGTTTAAGCACAGCAAAAGGAGACAAAACAATAAAGGGAAAGCCCTTTTGTCCCCATGGCAAGATACAAAGTGAAGCTGTTTTTAAATTTTTTTTTTTTTTTTTTTTTTTGGGAAAATTGTTTCTGCAGAACTGAAAAGAGACTTTTTTTTTTTAAAAAAAGGAGATGTGTTTAAACAGGATTAACTTAAGCAAGAATTTGTACTATGGAAAGATGCTTAGAGAATCTGTTAAAGACAGAAAAGCAAACAATATCCAAATCCCATAATCTGATCACCTGATAAAATTTATGAGCAATTTTCTTAGCAGAGAGAAGAGTATTTACTGGAAATGGACTGTCTTGAACAAACTGAATAACCAGATTAGGTGAAGAGCATTACCTAAAAAGACAATTTTACAGAAAGCTTCTTGGAATGAGGAGGAAGCTACATACTTAGGAAGAAAACGGGTGAAAAAATAACTAAATCATGAATTATTTACTGCACCCAACATGGCTTTGTGGTAAGCCAGGAAATTGTAATGAATGCAAGCTTCTCTTCATAAATAAATGCCATTAAGTTTTCATTTTGCTTGTTGGCTTTGCCTTTCAGAGGAGAATGGCTTAGGACAGGCTGAGGGAAGCAGCAGGGGAAAAAACATAAAGATAATTTTTAAAAAAATAAAATAAAATATAACATATAAAAAAGAAAAAAAATAATAAAATAGAAAAAAAGAACAAATAAAAAATAAAAAAATGAAAAATAAAGAAAAATAAAAAAAAGAAAAAAGAAAAAAGAAAAAAGAAAAAAGAAAAAAGAAAAAGGAAAAAAGAAAAAAGAAAAAAGAAAAAAAGAAAAAAGAAAAAAAGGAAAAAGAACAAAGGAAAAAGAAAAAAGAAAAATAAAGAAAAAAAGAAAAGGAAAAAAGAAAAATAATAATAAAAAAGAAAAATAATAAAAAAGAACAAATAAAAAAGAAAAAAGAAAAATAAAAATATATAAGAAAAAATAAAAATTAAAAAAAACCAAAATTAAAAATAAAAAAAATAAAAAAATAAAAAATAAAATAAAAAAATAAAAAACATTGCTTTGCCTCACAGCTGGATTCTCCTTCCCTGAAAGAAGCTGATTCTTCTGATGGTTGCACCACTGACACGTTTATTGAGATTTTCTGATGAGCCTTGGGATTTTGGCTGACAGAAACAGCCAAATTTTTTATTGCTGTAAAATAACTGCCCTTCCTTCAGGCTAAAGCAAATAATCATCAATATATCATGGCACCTCTGAGATCACCACTCAATCTTATTACCAAAACCTCTCAGATAAACCCTAACACAGGCACTTTGTGAATACCCTAAGCCCCTTTTTATTTGGATTTTACACATTCTGCTCCAGAATCACACACTGGACCATCAGACTTGCAATTTCTCTTCAGGATTTATTCATTTCTCACCTCTCAGTCACTGAGACAAAAATAAAAAGCCCAAACCCAGCCACATTAAAAATGTGTTTAATTACAATTTTTATTGAATTCAAAACCACTAGTACTGTTTTTTCTCTAGGGAGATGTCCTTCCAGTACCTGAAGGGAGAAAGATGGAAAGAAACAATTTACAAGGGCCTGGAGAGGCAGGACAAGGAGGAATGGCTTCCCAGTGCCAGAGGGCAGGGATAGATGGGATATTGGGCAGGAATTGTTCCCTGGGAGGGTGGGCAGGCCCTGGCACAGGGTGCCCAGAGCAGCTGTGGCTGCCCCTGGATCCCTGGAAGTGTCCAAGGCCAGGCTGGACTTTGGGGCTTGGAGCAGCCTGGGATAGTGGAAGGTGGATGGGCTTTAAGGTCCCTTCCCACCCAAAAATATTCTGGGATCCTACTTCTGGATTATTTACTGCAACCCACGGTTGCAGCAAAATCACAGATCTGTTGGATCTCCTTCTGATCCACCTCGATGGTTTTAAGCATAACAGTGCCGGACCTGAGGCAGCAACAATGAGCTTTGTGTCACTGATGGAGGCACAAAAAAACCCCCCAAAACAACCAACCAACAAAACAAAACAAAACAAAAAAAAAACCCCAAAAAACCCCTAAAGGAAAGAGAAGGAAAAGTGGAAAAAGAAAGGCAATGCAGTGCCAGCCAGGAATAGCAGGAAGGCTGCTCTCCCCACCCTGTCACTGCTCCAGTTAAAAAGCAGAACATTTTAATCAACTATATTCAGGTGATCCAGATAGAGGGAAATTTCAAAGTCCTCTAGAGACAGCACTAATCTTATGAGAAAAAAAAAAAATCAGGAAAAAACCATAAATCTGATATCAAGTAAACCCAGCAACTTTAGGGATGCTTCTTCATGATGTCAAGGATTTCCCGGTACAAAACCTCGGTGGCATCGAGGCCCAGCACGAAATCCATGTGGTTCCAGTGGGGAATCAGCTTGTGGTGGAGCAGGTTGTTGACCTGGGGGAGGAGGAGGGCGGTGTCCCGGGGGTCGGCCAGGCAGTCCTGCCCCGCGTTCCAGATGGCCGTCGGCACCTCCATGTCCTTCACGTCGTAGAACGGGGCCCCAGTCTGAGGAGAGGGAAGAGAGGTTTCACAAAGGCCAGGAATACTCTTTGGGAAGGGAGGGAAATAAAAACTGGAGCACCTTTCTTCTAGAAAGAAGAGAAACTTCTATAGAGACGCAGCGTAGCCTTACGTGCTACAATTTAGCGAGTTCATTTAACTAAAATTAATAAGAAAATTTGTTCTGCCCGGCTAGAAATTCTGGTTCTGATACTGCAGATGGTTTTGATACTCTGGATGGTTTTGATTTGGAGGCAGGACTTTGGCTGCCCTGATTTAGTGCTGTTGGATGATCATGCTACCAGCAGGAGGTTGGACTGGGGACCTCCACAGGTCCCTCCCAGCCGGCCCTGCTGGGGTTTGTGGTGATGCTTCACCAGCATTTCCTGCAGCCCAGTGACAGCAGGGAGGTGCTTGGAACCAAGTTTTTGAAATTAAAACATTTCTGGAGGGTTGTTTCAGCTCCACACCCTGAGGACTTGCCGTGAGGTGATTTGTCAGCAACGTCTCTCGTTACCTGCAGTGTAATTAATCAAGTTAAGAAGCACCCTGCTTTCTGAACAATTTTTGTTGTTGTTGTTTAAGGAAGAAAGAAGGGTTTTTCCTTTTTTTTTTCTATTCCAAAGCTTAACGACTATTTCAGAGAATAAATTTTTCCTAATATTCAGTTTGGTGTAACTTGAGACTCTGGAAACTCTGGAAAGTGGAAAGCCTCTAATTTAAAGTGTTTTATTCCATTTGAAAGGTGTTTGCAGAACAGAGCTGAGAATGGAAAATGCTGCTGTTCCAAGCAGAGATCCTGACTTCCAGTTTGTGAAGAGAGGAGGAGACACCCCAGGCATGGATGGGAAGAGGACAGGGAGAGGGAAGGTCGTGGCCATTGGAGAACCTCACCTGTCTGTAGTGAAGGCTGTTGTACATGTGCCCCCCGTCAAAAGCTCTCAGTGCCCCACCGTGGACTCCCTGCAGCAAATTCAGACATGCAGTGCTCTGAGTGAAATCACACTTCTGTGGGGGTGCAACCAACCCTCAAAAGTCAAACCTCAAAAGTTAGTTTTCATCGCTGAACTGGCAGGATTCTTCAAGTGTGTCTCACGGGTCTGGCCCAAGGCTCAGCACAAGTAATTATTGTGGTGATTTTGGAGAAATGGGCAGAGATTATGTTTCTAATGTTTGTTGATAACACCGGGATGGGAAGAGGTTAAAATGTTCTGGAAAATGGGTTTAGAACTCTAAATATTCCTTGTGGGCTGGAGAATTGGCACAGTCAAAAATGGAGGGAACCTCTGAACATCCCTTGTCTAACTGGAACAGGACTATCAGCAGTACAAGGTCAAGGTGGCCGTGGCTTGATCCCCCTCACTGAGCAGCAGCACTTCAGAAAATGGAGTGTGTGCTCTTGCTGCAAACCCCACAAAGTTCTTCTGGGGTCCCTGAGCAGGAATTCCATACAGGGAAGAAGCTGTGCCCTGAGTACAGCCTGTAGCACACACCTCAGAGAAGGTGCATGGACTGAACCTGCAACCTAAAAAAAAAAAAGTGCAAATTTGGAGCTTGGGGAAGAGGAAAGGATGGCAGCAGAACACAGCTGCAGTGTCGAGGGGCTCTGGTGGTGACTGTTCTCATGCCCACAAGGAGAAATAATCAGCTTTATTGCGAATAGGCTTAATTGGCTGCTATCCAAATGCACCTCTGCCACAGTCTGACCACTAATGGCACTCGGGCTGCAGGGCAAGAGTGGAGCTGGTTTGAAATAAGACCCCTGGAACGTGCCTGCTGTGGATTCAGGGTCCTCAGCTCCAAGAGTTTCTCTTGACAGATCCACTCCTTTGGGGCCTCTTGGCTCAAAAATCGGCCGAGTGTTTTAGGAAGGGGTGAAAACAAAACCCACAAAGATCTGACAAAGGTGTGTCTTGCATTTCCCAGCACAGCAGGCTGCCCATGAGGGACCAGGGACACTCTGCTTGGCTCAGGAAGGAACCTGGCAAGGTTTACCTGCAGCCAGTGGATGATGTTCTGCACTGAGGACCCTGCCGGGGTGTGTCCCACGTACACGTCGAATCGGCTCTGCAAGGACACGGGCACATTTCACAACAGGATTCACATTGGCTCCACATTGGCTTTGGCCTTCAGAAGGGCTCTCTGCAGATTTATTCCCACATACCATGTTTGTGTTCTTCCAGTTAAAGCCGAAAACCATAGACAGGATGTGCTTGCAGACCTTTGAGCAGACACAGAACCTGGAGAGGACCAGCTCCCCCAGGGCAGTGTGTGGCAGGAACTCCCTGGTGCCAAACAGCTCCTGTAAAATTGCAAATGTGCTCAGCAAACAGCAAGTCTGGTCGTGCTTTTCCCCAAAGCACCACCAACTTTACAATTCACAAACTTCTATTTTATCCCCACATTAAGGTTGCCCATAGTGAAGCCTCCCTTGCACCCCGTTAAATGCTTCTGTTCCTTGCTTCTCATGGTCATGATCTCCTACACTCATAACGCTCCTCTGTTAAATAGTAGGGCTCAATTCACAGCCTCTGCATCAGTTTTATTCACCAATGTTCTGGATCTAATTCTGCCAGAACATTTTGGGGAGTGAATTCAGGTTCTGTAGTGAGGTGTGTTTTTCTTCATTATGAAAACAGCACAGTGCTCCCCTCTCTGTAAATGACTTTAAATATTCCACAGATAATTTCACAATCCCTATGAAAAACATTTTGGCTGTGCAGAACATGTTGCAGACCAACCTTAAGCCCAGAGTCAGAAAAGAATGAGAGTTTTCTAAACGGGCTCTGAGAAAACGTCACCGTGGTCACAGGAGAAAGAGCAAAGAACACCTTGATTTTCCGAGCCAGCTGGGGCATGGTGGAAAAGGCTATAAAACCTGGGGGGTGGGGGGTTGGAAAACAGTAGAAAAAAGAAAAAATGGTTTAGTCTTTCAAGACACTGGTGCATGTAGTTTAATTTCAGTGAGTGATTTTACAAATCGGACAGGGGGTGTAGACTTGTCGTGCTGCCATCGAAAGGACCCACTCACCTATAGTGGTGCCTTGGGAATGGCCAATATAATACAGCTGCTCCTGGCCTGTTTTCTGCTCAATGAAGCTGATCATGGCTGGGAGATCGTATTTAGCCATCTCATCGAAGCTGCAGAAGGAAGAGCAGATGTCCTGCTGAGAGCTGCAGCATCCCCATGTGCACAGCCACCAGCAGCAAACCACAGGACCAGCAGGGAGGGCAGGGCTGCCCCACAAACTTCTTCATCCTACTGAGCTTTCACGTGGGGTTTTCACTCAAAATAAGTTGGATGAGATTCATTTCAGCCTGGTCCACTCATTCCCCAGCTAGGGCAGCGTGACCCCGACAGAATTTGGCTGTTTCTGAGATCCTCAGACCCATTTACCTGAAAGCCCAGAATTCATCCTGTTTGGGAGTCAGGACCTGGTGTCTCCTGGACCAGGTGTTTCCTCTGCTGTTTCCAATCCAAACATCGTAGCCAGCATCTGCGAGGATGAAGCCCAGGCTGCTGTTGGGCAGGTTGGTGAGCCAGCTGCTCCCTTCTGCAAGGAGACCGTGCTGCAAAAGTACCACGGGTCTCACACCTGCAAGACATGATGACTCCTTATTTTTAATTTAATTTAAAAATCAATATGAATTTATTATTTTTTACAACATTAAATAATATGATTAATATTAATTACATACCACGTAATAGTATAAATATTAATATTCTAGCATATTCTATTTTATCGATGTACATAAATTATTATAGTGATTATTATTATTTTATTAATTGAAATTTTTTCTTTTCTTTAATTTTTTATTTTTGATTTTGCGTGATGACTCCTTATTTTTAATGCTGTTTGTCATCACTTGAAACAGTTTGTAAAGTTCTATCCCCTTGGCAGCCAAAATCTGTGAAGGTTTGTGTCAGCGTTCCTCTAGATTTCATTTAAAAAGCAGATTTGCTAAGCTGAGCCATTATCTTGGCCTTTATCCCCAAAATCTCTGGGGATTCAAGCAGAACTTGAGCTGCCCGGGGAGCTCTGTAGGCAAACATGGAGGAGTCTGGGGATGGGACAGGAAAAATGCAATTTTCATGGATCTAACCCCCCTCACAGGACAAGAGGATCCCCTGGAGGCTCCTCAGGGAGTACCAAACCAGTCTGCTGATCCATCAAACGGCTGCAGGAGCACATTTTGGGAGCCAGGCTCTGGAGAGAGAACCCAAGGTGTGCCACCAGGATGGATGGGCTGCCTCTCGCTGCTGGGATCCTGACATTCAGTGCTCAGGAGTTCCTGAGGGGTGAGGAAACACCCCTGGCAAGGGATCAGCCTTCCCAACAAATTCTGGTCCATCAGGACCGATGCTACGGATGCCGAGCCACAGGGAGCCTTGAAAACCCTCTTGCACAAGCCCTGGTATCCCAGTGAAGGTTTGTGTGCTCTGTAGGGCATCAGTTTTACCTTGGCACCCGGCATTTCCTCTCCCATGAGGAATTCTGTTGAGCTGAAGGATGTATCCATCTTCTGTCACCACGTCATACTCCTCACTGGGGTAGCCCCAGAAGGAGACCATTTCACTCTGCAACCAGAGGAAAGCCAATAACAACATTTTCAAGGGGAGGAAATCCCTGAATGTGATATTTAACTATAATTATTTAATCAGCAGCCATTTCCTGGACGCTTCCCACCCTCTGCTCCAATGCCATCATACTCACGATGTTCATCTCTGCTTCTGGATTCTTAGCAAATGGGGAATTCAAGAGGCACTCCCCGGATGCCATCCCGTGGAACACGGCCACCAGAGCTAGAGCCAGCCACATCCTCACTGTGCCTGGAACAACACAGAAGCAGTGCCAGGGAGAGCAGGGGCAGGGGAGGTGAGGGCAGGGGAACACCCCAGGTAGGACCAGACTCGGTCTGATGGCCTGGATGATGGCTCAGAAGCATTAATGCACGTGGGGTGGCTTAGGAAACACATCTCAGCAGGGATGATTCCAGGGAGGTGGGAGAGACTTTCAGGAATTCCAGTAAGAGGCGAGGCAACAATCCTTGCAGTGCTCTGCAGACCACTGGGAATTACAAGAGGTTAAAATCATAGAATCACAGAATGGGTTAGGTTGGGGAGGGACTTTAAAGCCCCCCTCATTCCAAGCCCCTTCCACTACCCCAGGTTGCTGAGACCTCCTTCGAGCCATTCTGATACCCAGAGGATGCTGGGTGTTCCTTGTCCTATCGGTGACCGTGCAGTGCCACTTCTCCAGTCTCTCTTCCAGGAAAGGGGATGGCTGAGAGGGAAAGCTCTGTCCCATCACCCTGCTGTTTGCATCACCTGTTGACACCACTGCACAAACCTCCCCAGGAGGGAGAGGGAGGATGAATAAATCCAACACTGCCTTCCCTCCCTAAACAGAAATCATGGAAAGAAAATCTCTAACCGCTTGCCCTTCTCCCTGATCATGGTGTAAAAGACAAGAATTGATTACATTTGATTCAGAGAAGGACATTTTAAGGTGAAAATCTGTATGCAAAATGGGGAGGGATGCATCTTGCAGCAGATCTAGATGTCCCTTAGTGATACTGGGTTTAAGGCAGCTTAAAAAACCCCTCACTCTGTGCTGGAGACTGCAGCTGCCGCAGGAGGTGGTGGAGGCAGATGGGAACAGCAGGTTTTGCACACAACTATGGGCAGGAGGCATCACAAACAGATACCAGAAGGTCTGGGATTGCAGCATTGCTCCCTCTAACAACTGTGACATTGGACACCACAAGAAAAATTGGGCTGGACCAGCCTCTAGAACCGACCCAGCAAATCAGATTTTGGTCCCCTGTTCTGAGGCAAGCATGGGCTGTAAGTGCCACGAGTCCCAAGTGCCATTCCCAGCCGCATTTAGACCCGGCTCTAGCCATGCTTTTCCCACACTCACCTGTCCAGAAGTGAAGGCAGCCAGCCCAGCTGAGAGGTGGCACAGCTCCTGCAGGAGGAGATGGGGAGATGTCGGCCCCTGGGCAGGATGGGCAGCGCAGCAGGGAAGAGATGCCCAGCCCGGAGGAGATGGAGATGTGGCACACGGCAGTGTCAGAGGATGGGTTGTCACCCCTGGCTGCTGCAAGGAGCAGTGCTCTGCATCCCTCTGCAGACAGCCCTTTTTGAACTGGCTGCAGGGTGGAGTGGGGGGTGTAATCACCCTGGGACACAGGACATATAAATCGTTATGTAACACCACCGTTTAGAAAGTGCAATTCCCCAGAATTAGTTTGTGGAGGCCGGTTAAATACTGTTTAGGCAGAGTCAAATGACTATGGACGTTTGGAGGTGATTTCCATTGATAAAGTGGTTTAATTGATATTGCTGAAGAAAGTTTCCAGCTTCCCATTTCAATGGTGGTTTTATTTATTTGTTATTACAAGACACATAATTAAGTTATTGCAAGAAAAGATCAAAGTCTAAAATGTATTTCCAGTAGCTGTGGATTAGAAATGATGATGTTTCTTGTTATACAAAGATGCCACATGTGAGATGGAGATTAAATCCCAGGCAACAGGCTGAAAACATCTGTACTGGGTCAGGTCAGGCTGGGATGGAGTTCCCTTTCCTCATAGCACAGGGATGGGACACAGCCAAGTTGCCACAGCAACACTCAGTACCTTTATCCCTCCACCCAGTTTTCTCACTTTTGCTCTCCCAGTTCCCTCCACCTGCCCCACTTTGGGGTGGGGGATGGAGCTGTGTCAACCCACTGCAACCTCCTTCTCTTCACACCCTTACAGGGAGGTGTGAGGAGTACCTAAGTGCCTTATCCTACAGGTGTCCTGCCAAGAGGGAGAGTTATCCCTCTCCACCGCCCGTGCCAGGGCTGGCGCTGCCTCCTGCCCTTCTTTCCTAGATTGTTTTGCTTTGGAAATTGCGGTGAAAGGTCAGTAGGGAAAGGTGTCTTCTGTCTGTCAGCCTGGAATGGCCCTGACACCTGTCCAAGGCATGCACCTAGATGTGTCAGTTTGTCCCACTTCTATGAACACACAGTAGAACAGGGGTTTGTAACTTAGAGATTTGGAGGTTAAGGGTGGCTTTGTTTTTGGGGCAGTGAAACCACGCTGCACTAAGTCACCTCTGGCTTTCACCTTCTGAGGAAACACATCATGGAAATCTACACTCCAGGGAAAGGGCAGAGTAACTCTGGTCACACTCATCTGGAGGCACTGGAAGGGGCAAGATGAAGGCTGCACCCAAAAGAGTCCTGCAGCACTTGAAGAGCAGGACATTGTCACAGGCCTTACAAGATGCTCCGGCCTCCCAAGGGTCCTGTGCAGCTCCTGCTGAAGCACCACCACTCTAGAGGCAGAATGGGGTCAAGGAGAGTCCCTTGAGCTTCATTGCATGGCCAGACCCGGTAAACTCAGCTCCCTCCACCTCCTGCTGCAGTTTGTCAGCCTCTATGGATCGTCTTCACGCCCCTCTCACCAGGCATTCCAGAAC
This sequence comes from Poecile atricapillus, assembly GCF_030490865.1. NCBI lineage: Eukaryota > Metazoa > Chordata > Aves > Passeriformes > Paridae > Poecile > Poecile atricapillus. The sequence goes on from NC_081254.1 coordinate 6,032,579, forward strand.
TGGACGTAGCACCCAGGTGTCAGCTCCCCTGCACCGAAGAGCAGGGGTGACAGTGGCCAGGTGGCCCCTTGGCCACTCCTGGGGTTCTCCAGCCTTGCAGGGAGAGCACATTGTTGGCTTGTATCCAGTTTGGTGCCCACCACCCTTCCTTCCCAGGTCATTTCCAGTAAGGCTGTTGTGCTACAGCTCCTAATCAGTGTCCCCATGCCCTGCCCTCATCCAGAGCCAGCTGCCACCAGCACATACTTCAGGTAGGTGTTTAGCCTGAAAGCAGGAACGTGTCACACATCCAAGAGTTCTCACCCAACTCCTGCTGCCCTCTCTTGCATCACTCCTGTTTTCTTCGCTGGCAGTGCCCACATGTTCATCAGGTGAGCACAGAGCTTTTTCCACTGCAGTGGAAACTTCAGCTCTACCCATCGTGATCAAGTGTAAGCATCAAGTTTTCTATAAAATTACTGCCAGGTTTTCTGTCTTAATTCTTGGTGTTCCTCTTTTGGCCTCAACTCTTTAAATTGTAATAATGTCTTAATACTCTTCTACATCTAATAGGTGTTAGGAAGCATTCAAAGGAGGTGATGGGGAAGGCTCTGGAGGGCCACACGAGGGCTGGCTGAGGTCACTTGGTTTGTTCAGCTGGAGCAGAGAACACTGAGGTCACAACTCCCCAGGGGCTGCAGCTCCTCCTGAGGGCAGCTCTGCTCTCTGACAGGGACAGGACCCAGGGAAAGACTTGAGCTGTGCCAGGGGAGGTTTAGGTTGGAGATGAGGGAAAGGCTCTTCCCCCAGGTTCTGGGTTCTGGGCACTTCCCAGGCTCCCCAGGGAATGGGCACAGCCTGAGGCTGCCAGAGCTCCACACAGGATGAGATTGTTGGGGCGTCTGTGCAGGGCCAGGAGTTGGACTGATGAGCCCGTGGGTCCCTTCCAGCTCAGGATAATCCATGGTTCTGTGGCCCTGTGACTGCTTTCCCATCTCCTTCTACATGTAGGAGACTCTGCTGAGCCTGCTGGCATGCCGAGCTGGCAGTGAGAATCCAGGTGAGCACCCAGTGCCATCAACCATCGCCAAGCACATCTCCCACACAGAGCCATTCAGTGGCCAGTAGGCCGAGTATTTGTGAGGTTTGAGAAATCTCCTTTTCACAGACTCAAGGAAATGGTGGTGACAATCCCCTGCAGAGGTACAACCCCACGGGTCGTCTGGGAGGCAGCAGAATCTGGAGGGAGGGATCCACAGCAGGCAGGGAACAGGACAAGGTGCCAACTCTGCAGGAGGTGCTGAGGAGGGGACACAACCTCCAAATGGGAATCCGCAGCAGTGGATTTCTACTCTTACACGTTGGATGGTCAGTTACACAGCCAAGCTTTTATTTTTTTTTTAAAAGTCCCAGACCAAGCAAGGGGAGACAGGGGCTCCCACCTCTCTCCAGGAAGAAGGTGTTCTCCTGTTGAACAACACCTACCCTGAGGTCAGCTCGGAGCTCCCTTTGAAGATGAGCATCACCAACACCTGCCTCAAGCAGCTCTGTGCAGCTTCACACCGGTCTGTTGCTAAACACCTCTTCCAAAGTGTGGGGTTCTGGTGTCCCCCATACCACAATGATCCTATCAGAGGTTTTCTGGAACATCTCCTTTCACCCACACAGCTGGGGAAGGGTAGCAACCCAAATCCTTCCCCCAGCTGCCCACTCTCAGGGTTCTCAGGACGGGAGTTTGTTTTCCTGGGGCAGAGGCATCGCACGCAATGTCACCACCCCTCAGCACTATTTGCCCTGGGCCCAGCACCCCGCTTTCCTCACATCGAGCCGTGGCTCCTTGCAAAACACGGGCCAGGTGCTGGAGAGGAGCCCGCCAGCACCTTCTGGAAGATGTCACACCCCCCACCCCCAGCAGGTCCTGCCGTGCAGCACCTCCAGGTGGGCAGGATTTGATACGGCAGAAGCTGCTCGGTAAGGGTGGGTCAGACCCAGCTCTGGAGCACGCCTGGACTGCTGGCAGGGGTGTGTGACACTGGTGGGTGTGACACAGGGGTGTGTGACACTGCTGTGTGTGACACTGGTGGGTGTGACACAGGGGTGTGTGACACAGGGGTGTGTGACACAGGGGTGTGGGACACTGGTGGGTGTGACACAGGGGGTGTGACACAGGAGTGTGTGTATAGGTGTGTACACCAGGCATGCATGCACGTACAGGTGTGTGTGTGTGTACAGGTGTGCCCAGGACAGGTGTGTGCCCAGCCGTGTGTCTGTCCAGGGGTGTCTGTCCAGGTGTGTGTGACACAGGTGTGTGCCCAGCCGTGTGTCTGTCCAGGCGTGTCTGTCCAGGTGTGTGTGACACAGGTGTGTGTACAGCCGTGTGTCTGTCCAGGGGTGTCTGTCCAGGTGTGTGTGACACAGGTGTGTGTACAGCCGTGTGTCTGTCCAGGGGTGTCTGTCCAGGTGTGTGTGACACAGGTGTGTGTACAGCCGTGTGTCTGTCCAGGGGTGTCTGTCCAGGTGTGTGTGACACAGGTGTGTGCCCAGCCGTGTGTCTGTCCAGGCGTGTCTGTCCAGGTGTGTGTGACACAGGTGTGTGCCCAGCCGTGTGTCTGTCCAGGGGTGTCTGTCCAGGTGTGTGTGACACAGGTGTGTGCCCAGCCGTGTGTCCGTACAGGGGTGTCTGTCCAGGTGTGTGTGACACAGGGGTGTGTGACACTAGTGTGTGTGACACAGGTGTGTGTACAGCCGTGTGTCTGTCCAGGGGTGTCTGTCCAGGTGCGTCCCCAGCACAGCCGTACCCGCGGCTTCCCGCGCGCGCGCAGGCGCGGGCTATGGGCGTGGCCTAATTAGCCCCGCCCACAGGCGCGGCTCACGCCGGGCGCGCGCAGCGGCGCGGGAGACCCCGCCCGCCGAGGGCGTGGTCACATGGTGGGCGTGGTCACATGGGGTGTGGTCACATGGTGGGCGTGGTCACATGGCGGGCGTGGTCATATGGTGGGCGTGGTCACATGGCGGGCGTGGTCATATGGTGGGCGTGTCCGGGGGCGTGTCCGGGGCGTGAGGCGGCCATGGCGCGGGTGCTGGTGGTGGGCGCGGGGCTGACGGGCGCGGCGGCCGCGGCGCTGCTGCGCGGGGCCCCGCGGGGACAGGTGGCCGTCTGGGACAAGGCGCGGGGCGCAGGTGGGTCCGGCGGGGGGGTGAACCCGGGCCTAGCGTGTCGTGTGCGGTGTCGCGTGTCGTGTCGTGTCGCGTCGTGTCGCGGCGGTCTCTGACCGGCTGTCGCGCAGGGGGCCGCATGAGTACGTCCCGCGCCGACCGCGGCAGCGCCGACCTGGGCGCGCAGTTCGTCACCTGCGAGCCGGAGCTTGCGGGGCCGCGGCTCAGGTGAGACCGCCCCGTCCCGCCCCATCCCGTCCCGCCCCTTCCCGCCCCGCCCCCAGCGCTTCGGCTCCCGCCCTCCGCCGCTCATCCCGCCCATCCCGCCCATCCCGCAGGTGATGCTGTCCCACCTGGTTCTACATGTAGGAGACTGGTGGGAAGCGCGGGGTGCCCGGGGTTGGTGGCCCGGCGTGGGGACAGCAGGGACCCGCAGCATGCAGAGGTGCCGTGCTTTAACCCCCCACCGACACCCGGAGCCCCGCAGCCGCTCGCTCTCTGCCCCAGCAGCGGGATCCCGGGGACAGTGGAAGGGTGAAAGCCGGGAACCTCATGGGTTGGGATGAAAGATGCCCGGGTAGCTCACCGTACCTTGGAGAAGGGGATGGAGGTGTAGCAGCGGTGTGAAAATGCAAGATTTGCCTGGGAAGCAGCGAAAGGCAGGTGCGATTCAGGCGCCTGTGTTCGGTGGCTGGAGTATTCCTGCATTCCGCTGTGGCTCTGGAGTTTGTGCCGCTGTTCAGAGCTTCAGGGAGCTGCCGTGTATTCCTCTGCCTCCGGGTCATGCCGCTGGCAGTTCCATCCCAGGTAGCCTTGCTGTCAGGTAAAAGGCCAGGCCCAATGCAATAGCAAGGTGGTTTGTTCTTTTATTGCTGCATTTGTGCGTAACCTGCCTTGAAATGCAGCCTGGTAAAATTCGAAAGTCGGGCTGGTCTTAACTTTGATTGTGGGAAACTGAGCGGTTTTCATCCCTATGTGTTTTTTCCTTTCAAGCTTCTATGAGGACCTTGTGTCTCAAGGCATCCTGAAGCCGCTGACCGCTCCCGTGGAAGGAATGGTGGTGAGAGAAGGCTCCCGAAATTACGTGGCACCCCAGGGCATCTCTTCGGTCGTCAAGTACTATTTAGAACAGTCAGGTAATGCCTTTGTGTGAAGGGGAAAGTTTTAATGGTTGTGTTTTTGTCGGTGCCTTTGAACGGTCTTTCAAATTTAAATCCCTGATGAGGATGTTAAAGTTCCTTTTTGGTTTATGTGTGTGTGGAATTTGCTTGGGTGGATAAACGTGTTGGTGAGCTCAGTGAATTTCTGAGTCCTGCAGGTATAAAAGTCTCTATACAAACAGAATATCTGCTGTGTGACTGGGGGCAGAGGGGTGAGCTGTCCTTTGGAGAAAGGATGTGAGCCTGCTGCGTGGAGAGTCCTTTGGAAAAGGAGTTTAAACTTTCTGACGACTACCTTAGGTGTCATATGTACAGTTCAGTGATGAATTTAATCCTGCTTAGAAAAGTTTGAGCTGTGAGAGTTGTTTGGTTCTTCTATGCAATTATATTATTATTATTTTTTTAATCAGCTGTTTTTTTTTAAACCCTAATCTTGTAAATAATTAGCTATGTTCCTGCCTTCTGGCAGTGGGAAGCCATTCCCCCTTGTCCTGTCATTCCATCCCTTGTAAATAACTCTCTCTCTCTTCATTTTCAATTCTGTGGAATTCACTGCTACATGTATTTAGCTGCTGTTTTTTCCATGCAGGTGCAGATGTGTCCTATGAGCAGCAGGTAACTCACATCTCCCTGCGGGATGGGAGGTGGGAAGTCTCCAGGAAAGCGGGGCCCCCGGAACAGTTTGATGTGGTAATTCTCACCATGCCTGTCCCACAGATTCTCCAGCTGCAAGGTGACATTGTGAACAGTAAGTTTAGACCTCAGAATTGCAGGTGTTGAATTTAAAATAGCGTTTGAGCATCTTGTGAAGCAAAAAATAACACTCAGCAGTCTGAGCTGCATAATTGTTCCATCATGACAAGGTGGGGAATGATAAAAGGTGGGTGATTTCAAGGCCATACATGTGTGTGACCAGAAACACCCTGACAGAATAAATATCTAAATAGATGAGCCAGTTTTCAATCTGATCTTTATTTTTTTTTTTTTCTGACTTCTGAAGCAGGGCTTGTCTTTGTGCAGCTTGCATATAGTTACTGGATTGGACAAGTTTTCTTGAGCATTTCTGTAAAGACAAGTATTTTCATTACAACCTCTGGTTTTAAGCTTTGTGCCTAAGTAGGTAAGTGTCCTGTAAGAACAGGACTTCCCTGCTAGTTGCTGTTTTATGAGGCCTCCCGTTTCCCCTGTTCTTTTACCCAGGAAAATAATGGTGGGTCTGGCCCATCCTGTCCTTATTGAGGTGCTCTGGTTAATAGTGAAAGAAATAAAAATAGAATAAGAAATAGCATAGAAAAATAGAAATAAAAAATAGAAGGAGAGGGAGTGGTTTTTTTTGGGTTTTTTTTGAGCCCTCCCGAGGTTCTGCTAGTCTGCATTTCAGGGCCTTCTCTTCAGGGCATTCTCAGGGCACTGATGTCTTGCAAATTGTTTTTCTTGGGGTAATTAAATCCTTTCTTGTCCAGAAAGCAGGCAGCTCCCCTTCAGAAGGTGTAATTAAGATGAACAGTTCCTTTCACTTGCTCTTGGGGGAGCTGAAGCTGTCAGATGCTTCCCACAGCATCCTCTTCATATTCTGTGTAAGTGCAGGATTGACTTTTATCTGAATCCAGCAAGTTTTGTCTTCTCCTCCCCTTCTTCCTGTTTCTCTTTCCCTCTCTGCCTTTTCCCTGTGTGGGACCAGCTTCCAGATGTCCATCCAGCTGTTCATTCTGCACCTCAGGCAGCAGCACTGACTCCCCCTGCCCCAGAGTTCCTTGGCACTGGAGCCATGGCTGTCTTTACTCCTGTTTATTTAGGCTAAGGGGAAGAGTAGATGAGGAGGGTGTTTCAGAGCCTGAACAGGGTGCAGTTTCAGATCTGTTTCACATTTCCAGAGGGTCAGGTGCATCGCTGTGTGTCTAAACAACATCAGTGTTGTTTTGGTTGCACATCAGGGAGCCGAGTTTTGCTGGCAGAGAAGGGAACTTTTCCTGAATTCACCTCTCTTGCGATTTAAGATGCAATTTCACGACAGCTGCTGAAAGGAATAGGTGTTCCCTCCCCTCCACACTGACACTTTTCAGTCATTTGCATGCTCTGGTCTCCCAAATCCAGGGGCAAAATCCGGTGATTCTAACAGGAGCCATATTTGTCCCTTCCCGGTAGTGATTCCAGCTGCTCCTGGAAGGGGAGGTTCCTGCTGCCTGTTGGAAACTTCCCTCTGGCTGTCACTGTGGATGAGAGGGCTCCTGTTGCTGCTGTGGGATGGAACAGGAGCTGTGCAGAGCTGGAGGAAGGGGAGGGTTTCCTCCTGTGTGGCCAGCAAGGGTCAGGTGTGGCCGCTCCACCACGGTGGGCGAGCGGCTTAAAGGGAAGGGGGCAGGATTTGGGAATATAGCTGCCTTCCCTGCTGGTCTGGAAGGCCCTTATTAGATAGAAGAAGGACTCTGGAGCAAAGTGAAGGATGTGCCTGGGCAGTGTTAATCCCAGTTGCTGTTGTGGTTTGGGATGAGGGGTGTTAAAGGAGCGAGTTTTGGCTGTTCCTGCACGGTTCTGCTCTGTAGCCTTTACTGCTGCGGTGTAACATCCCTGCTTTGGCAGCTTCTCCACCAGAGGCATTTATGAGTTGAAACCTCTCCCATATCCCCCGTGGTCTCCCTTCACTTGCCCCCTCTGAGGCTGCTCCCTGGGATGCCTTTTTGGGGCAGTTTTGCCAGGGGTTGAAGTGCTTGGCTGGGGAGCTGTGCCAGGGCCCTCTTGAGCCACTGGGCTATAATTTACTCCCAGTTCAAAGCCAGATGAAGTTTTAATTGGCTTGTGATGAGATATTGCTGGCATTAATGTGTGGATAAAGGCTGCAGGAGAGGAGAAGGAGCAAAAGAACAGCTGGGTGGAGTAGGGGATGCTTTGATCCATTAGTGAGGGTTGGAATTAGCCTTTGACATTTGTGTGTAAAAGAGCCTGAGCTGGAGAGTTCAAATGACTTGCCAGAGGTGGGAGTTCAACCCTCCAAGAATTCACCGTTTTCCTGTTCGAGGGAGGAGGTCTTTTGCCCCCCACGTTTTTTTGAAAACAGTTTTCACTTATTTATACAATATTCGGAAAGTTAATATTTTGAAATAACCTCTTAAATTTCACATTCGGTGGCAAAGTTGCTGTTTTAATACTTAAACTCAGCAGACCAAACCAGACTGGATAGTTTTTGTGTCCTTTAACCTCTTAGATGAGCCTGAACATGATGTCATTGTGAAGCATTGTGTGCATTTAGGAGGAGACAGAATTAAGTGGCCTTTGGCACTTTATTACCATTTTATATGGGCTGTGTGAGAAATGAATGTTCCAGATTTGCTTCTCTTGTGAGAGAAAAGCCAAGTCTTAGATTAATGGAGATGTTAGTGTGTAAACATAACCAGTTTTTAAAATAGATATAAAATAAATAATGTAATAAATAGTGTATATATATATATATATATATGAAATGAGCCTTAGTTTCCAAACTTTATTCATTCTTGCTACAATTATCACACCCAAATAGATGCAGCAGTTGCATATTTAGCAGCATCAGAGACAGAAGTGCTTCCAGCATGACTTCCAGTAGCTGTTGGGTAAAGGGTTAACTCCTTGCAGCATGTTTGGAACAACAATAGGTGGCAGCAATCGAATGATGTTTGGGACATTCAGCATGAATAAATAAATTAAATTTACAGTGATTTGGGCTTTACATATTCTGGTAGTAAATATTGGGGTTGTGCAGAAGATAAAAGGGATATGAAGAAACGTTTCTGAGGTCGGTTCAAGGAAAGGAATCAATTTACTTGAAAGTAGGATCTTTGCTAATGAAAGGACAAGATTTTGCAAATGTTCATTGCCCAGTAGTATTTCACAGGTGCTGGACTGTTATACAGGCTGCTGATGTTACAAGAATCCTAGATTTATATCCCAGACTCCATAGGATCCCTGGTCAATGCAGTTCTTTCTATGCATTTTCAGATCAGTTGGAGAACCCCTCTTATCAGCTCTGTTTTTTAGTTTCAGGCATTTGGCAACATGGCAATTTAAGGTTGCAGCGATTTGCAGTAGTTTTTTTATTTATTTGTGTGTTCAGAATGTTTTCATTACGTTGCTTTCCTTGGAATTTCAAATTGCAGTTCTGCATGTTTAAGCTGCTAATAAAACAGGATGGCTTGGCTTTTGTTTTGAGCCTGACCTATTTTTTTTTTTTTTTTCTTTTCCATCTGTGTGAATGTCCCACATGTTTTAAATAATACAAGCTGATGAGAAGATACAAGTGAAACAGGGCTGTATTTGCGTGGGAAGGCTTTATAATGTGAGTTAGGAAAGCACAACTCTGATAATTTTTCACGACTCACAAGTCCTTGCTGAGTGAATGTGTTTATTTTTGGATAGCACGACGATAAATTCGGAATTCTGCGGTTCCAGTTCCAAGCAATCTAAGCAGGGCTTATCCAGCTTGGAGCTCTCATTACCTAACAGATCTGAAATGTCCAGTGTAAACATGTACACTGATTTGTTAGTTGCTTATCAGGGAGCTGAGGCCACAATGTGGAAATATTTGGGCTTTCTGGAAACACGAGGAGTTCTCGGTTGTGGTCCTTTTCAAACCTGTCACTCATCTGGCTGGAGAGCATCCTGGTGCTGCAGCAGGACATGGAGCATCCCTCTGCAGGAAAGCTCCTGCCTGTCTTGGCCTTGGACACTTCCAGGGATCCAGGCGCAGCCACAGCTGCTCTGGGCACCCTGTGCCAGGGCCTGCCCACCCTCCCAGGGAACAATTCCTTCCCAATATCCCATCTAACCCTACATTCTTCCAGTTTGAAGCCATTCCCCTTTGTCCTGGCACTCCAGGCCCTTGTAAAGAGTCTCCATCTTTTTTGTTGGCTCCTCCAGGCACTGGAAGGTCACAGTGAGGTCTCCCCAAAGCTTCTCCTCTCCAGGCTGAACAATCCCAGCCTTTCCTCCCAGCAGAGCTGCTCCATCCCTCTGATCATGCTGGTGCCTCCTTTGGGAGGTTGTTTTTGGATTTGCCCGTGGAGTGTTCTGACAGCTGTGAGGGAGGCAGGGGGGAGAAGGTGGGACTGCACATCTGGGGAGCAGGGGAGTGTCTGAGGAGGAGCAGCTGCCACCAGAACCTCTCTGGCAGCCTTCAAAGCAGGCAGATCTCCTCCGTGCTCGCTGCCTGCTTGCTGCAGCTCGGCTATAGCCTCTCTGAGGGAGCACTTCTAAAAATAAAGGCTGCCAGAGCTGGAATTGCACATCAGGAGAAAAAAAAATAAAAATGAAAGTAGGCCGTGTGTATTCTTCAGTGTGTGTTTGACTCAGTCTGTTTTGAGGTGGTTTTTTTGGTTCTTTTAAATATCTACAGTGCTTATAAGGGGCTTATTCTGCAGTTATTGAGCACATTGGGAACCTGTCAAATGCTGATCCCAGTGACCCTCCCCATCTGGGAAGTGTGGGGGTTAAACCCCATGTGTGTGAGCACGAGAGGCCTGGAAAGGAGAGTGAAATCAAATCTCTATTAGGTAAAGGGCTGCTTTGCATTTTGGTGCTGTTCAGATGAGGCTGCCTGCCTTGGGTGGAAAGCTGAAACTCTTATTTGACAGATCTCAGGGTAAAACAGAAGGAAAAAGGCCAGATGCAATTTGCTGAAAGAGCAAATAGGCATCTCCTCGTCTTCAGGCTTGGTTCCCACTCCAGGAGAGCCCATCCTTTGGCCAGACCAGGGTGCCAGCTCTAAAAAATTAACCCTGCAGAGAGGGTGAGTCCTGCTCTGTCACAGCATCACCTTTTAGTGCCTGGAGACGTGGCCAAAGCATTTCCTGCAGCAGTCCCTGCTCCTGCCCCAGCTGCAGCTGCAGCAGCACAGCTGTCTGTGGCACCACAGACACACAGCCCCCCTCCCTGCCCTTTCTCCCCCCCAAAAAAAGGGTGGGGGAGTTATTTTTAGCAGGCTCAGTGGTGTGATCCTCAGTTCACCATGTGGCCCACAGACTTGCTGGCACACTCTGCTCTTCCAGCAAGGGTAGGGGAGCAGCTCAGGGGCCGGGCGAGTGGCTGAGCCCTCGGAATGCTTGTGATTCTGCGGTTTGAGTCCTAAGCTTAGGTTTCCTGTGCAGTCCCAGGAGGGATTTCAGAGCACCTGCACATTAAACTGGTGGCAGATTGTGCTGATTTAGCTGAGCTGGTTTGAAAAGAAAGTTATTTCTGACGTGTAAGGCAGGGCTGCTTTTGTGTGCTGACACTTTTAAGTCTGCCTGACGTGGCTGCTTGTAATTCCTTGAACCTGGACGTGCTTCTCTTCCTGCTGTTGCAGCCTGTGCTGGTTTGGCAGGGTCCTTCAGCACCAGGGCACTTGGTCACAGACCTTTATCTAATGCTTCTTTAGCTCTTTTTGTGTCATTCCAGTATCCAAAATAGAAATGGGACCACAGACATATTGGATCAGCTGAACCTGAGCCCATGTGCACAAAGTGTGTTTTTTTGGTTTGTTTTCTAGATAATAAAGGTGGTGGTATTTGAACACAGGACGTACTTGGAACAGAACAAATAAATGCTCTGAAGTTTGTTTATCCCAACAATAAACACAGATACCTCTCAGCTTTTCCCAGTCTTTGGTTCTCTCCAAGGGTTACGTTCAGATGGAGAAATCTTTCCAAAGCTGCTTTTTGCCATGAGCCTAAAAGGAGGGAAAAAAAAAGAAAAAAAAAAAAGAAATAGTTCCTTGCCAAAAAATGAGACCAAACTGAGCAATTCTGAAACTTCTTTATTTGTGTCTTGTGGGACATGTGTTTAATGAGCTGGTGGTTTCTGTGATGTAGGAAGCTGGGATGTGCTAGAAGATCTTATTCTTCAGGAAGTCAGGTTAGAGCGTTTTTACCAGCCTTGAATTTTCAAATCCTGAATCTAAAATAGTTTTGATGGTTGGTTTTGGGAAACAGTAATAATGTTACCTGTCACCTCTACCTTTGAATAAAATCCTTTTTTTTTTTTTTTGTTGCAAGCTTTTCCCTCAGGTTTTTGGGTTTTTTTTGGAAAAACGTGTTTGGAAAAGCTCTGCCTCCTTTCCTGTTACCAAACCTTCTGGGCACACCTGAGAGAGAAAAATGTGCAAAGGTGACCACAGGCTGATTTGGACTTTACAGCCTTCTTTTTGATGTGAAAGCTGCCACTCAAACTATGGCTTTTATAGATCTGAAAACCCTTGAAAAGTCTGGTGCAGCTTTGCAAGCAGCCTTTACATTTAATTGCTTGCTTTGGGATTTATTTATTTTTTAGTGCTGCAATCAAGTAGGCAGACAAAAGCCTTCACTGGACAATGTTTTTTAAATGTGTTCTCATAGTTTAGGCAGTGCCTCTGGACTGGAGGGGGTTTTGTAGATTTCTGCAGGATATTTTAATAGTTGCTGGCCACTCCCATCACTGTAATTGAGACCATTCTTTACAAAGATTATCTTTACCTCCCACGGACACGTCTGCGAACTTTTCAGTTATTTTTGTGGTCCACATCTGGATTAGAGCAGGGAGGAAAAAATGCTAATTTTAAACCTAGCGAGGTTTTGGCTCCGTTGAGTCAAACCTAAATTTTGCATGGAGCCTGCTGTCAGCTTTCCCCACGTGGCTTCATAATTTCCAAGAGCGTTGGTATGGTCTTGGATTAAAGAAGCCTTAGGAATAATTTACCTTCAGCCACCTTTTGTAGAAATCAAGTTCTGTTCCTTTCCCTGAGCCATCAGGTAAGATGTTATAGATGGTTTTGGATTTACCTGTGCTGCCTTGGAAGCCTGAGCTTACTGCTGATTGCCTTGCTCTTCTCAGGGTTTTAATTCCCTCCTCTACTCACTTTGTCAGAGATACTCAAAACACTGCAACTGTTCTTTAAAGAAGAGAGAGCCCTGATAAACTCTCTTCAAGGGCTGCTGTAATTTAGGAAATGGGATAGGCTGGGTGAGAAATGAGGGTGTGATTGGTCACCTTTATTGACTTAGCTGATGAAGCACCTCCTGTTGTAGCAGTGGACTCTGCTGCCAAAATTTATTTAAAGTGTAAAGAACCCACTGCCTTACTGAAATGGATTAAAGCTATCTCTTCACTTGATTTATGAGCAAGGGATATGCAGATCAGGCTTTCCAGAGTCAGTCCTGAGGCACCAGTAGCCTCCAATTCTATTCCCAAAGCCATCCTTTAAAAATGCAGCTCTGCCAAGATGTGTGTGACTGCACACCTCTCCATAAAGAAGGATTTACTGCTCTCTTCCCACTGGATTCATAAGTTAGGGAGAGCAGGGTGGATGCCTATGGAGACTCAGGAAAATAAATTTTACTCAGTGAACTGTGTGCAGGCAGCAAGTGGTTTGAGTGTCTCACAGGCAAACAGAACAACAAGGTGGTGTTTGGGTTTGTAAAGCACATAAGAAATAGATTTTCTGTCTGTTTCCATGCCCGTTTCTCTCTGGCACGGTAGGAGGTGTGTTCAGGAACACCGATGAGAAACCTTTTCATATATTCTCATTTAAGCCATGCTTGGTTGCAAAACCAGCATTCACATTTTCTAATGGAAATCATGCTCAAAACCAACATAAAAGCAGGAAAAAATGTTAACTTTGAAATGACCGCTTGTTTTCAAGCTAGGATTTGTGCCCAACTCCATGGAAAAATGCATCATTTTCCCAAAGAATTTAGCAAAAGCTTAGTTTCCTAGTTGGAAGAAAACGCCACATAATTCATATTTAAACAAGGAAATTTGCCTCAGAATTGGGGTTTATGTGCAGATGATCCTAGAATGCTTTGGGAGGGACCTTAAAGCTTCCACGACAAGAGGGATTCCTTCCACTATCCCAGGGTGCTCCAAGCCCAGTCCAGCCTGGCCTTGGACACTAATTAGGAATGAAATACTGACATTTCTTGTGTCTTGTTAGCTTTTTTACAAGGTGCTGGTCCTTTGCAGACATTTTGTAAGGCATCAGATAGTAAATGATACCTTTAGATGTCAGTGTAAGTCTGTCTTGCCTCGTGCTGGTGCTGCAGGATCCTGTCTCCGTTAGCATCTGCACGCTTGGGAAGAGATGAACTAATAAATTACATATCTGTGGTGCTGTCAGAATGCTTCCAGGAAGGCATCCTAGTCTCAATTTCTGTGCTGCTTAAAATACTGGCAGAGGTCATCGTTGTGGCAGGCTTTTTAAACTTAACTCCTCCAAGTTTTTTGCCCCTTGGTTCAGAATTCCGTGTGATTTTTCCCAGCTCTCCCCCTGCCTGTTGGTGACAGTCACGACGCCGTGTTTGCTGCTTCAGGCACTGAAACACCAGCAGGTATTTGGAAAAGAAATGTAACACATCATTTATTTATTTTTTTATTTTTTTTTTAAGACACCCAGGAGGTGGTAAAATGCCTCAGTAATCCCACAGGGAAAGGGTCTGACAGTTCCTTGTGAGCAGTTTTGGGAAAAGGTTTGGCTTTCGTGTCTCAGAAGTGCTCAAAAACCTGTGGTAGTGTTGGAAGCAGTCTGAGTGGGATTTTCAGGTGGTTTGCTGGCCTGAACTGAGGTTTACATCAATACTGATTTTAAGGGGTTTGGCTTTGTATTTTTTAAGCCTGCATAAATCTTCTGGCAGTGGAATTGTGCTGCTGATCTGTGTGTGTTTATAGCCAATGAGAGATGTTCTTATTTGATGTATTTTAAATAATTTTCTGTTTCTTCGCTGTCACATTGCCTTCAGCCATAAATCCTATCTCCCCACTTTTTTTTTTATTATTATCTCTTGTATTTTACTGTATTTTTTGTGTGTGTGTGTTATCTCTTGTATTTTACTGTCAAGTCAAATGTCATGGTACTTGGTATTAATAACAGTTTGTGGGGGTTTGAGTTTCAATTTTAAATGAGTACCTGTGTGGTTTTTTTATCTTAATGGGATTTGCAAGGCAGATAAGTGTGGACAGTGTTTTATGACATCAGTATTTCTGCTTTGGTTTTGATTGGGTTTTTTTTGGTTTTTTTTGTTTTCTCTTTGTCACATTTAGCTATTAGAGTCAATAGTCACCATCAATAAAAGCAATTTTCTAAGAAACAGTTCCTTGCAGCAGGAGGAGGGCAGAGTTTGGCTTCAGAATACAGCATTTGGTATGATGTACTAATAGCAAGGATTTTTTATTCCATCTGGTATCTTTTTTCAGCCTCTGGTAGGTTGCAGCTGATCTGTCAATAACTTTCTAGGAATCATGTTTTTATTTTCCCCCTCCACTGTGTCACATTTTGAGCATTAGGATTTGTTCACCGTGGCTTCCCTCCTCACAAGCTAAAAAAAGGAGACTGGAGAACCAGGGTTTTTTAAGTTGTACACTTGATTGTGTGTCCAATTTATGAAAGTTGGCAAAATTATGGCAGAGGAGGGGCCAGTTGCAATCAGGTACAGCTTGTTTAATTTATCTGTGCTTCCAGAACATGTGCTCCGCATGCTTGGCTGCGTGTCTAAATCCTTTGGAAAGTCGTGACAGGAGAGACAGGACTCAAAATGAAAGAATGTGTGATAAAACAAAAGAAATAAACCAGAGAAGACACCCAGAACATGTGATCCAGTCGAAGCCACATGAAACTGATTGTGGGCGAAGCATTACAAATGTACACAGCTTTTAATTTTGTTTTATTATTTTAGCCATCTCTGTTAGTGATTATGTCTCAGGTAGATGTGAATACCAGGCGAGGAAGCTGCTTGAAAAACAAGCAAAAATCCCTATTACTAATGGAAATTTAGTCATTTAACAACATTTAGCTGTCAGAACTCTGTAGTGTGGCTGTGGTTTGCACGACAGTGCAGCTTGGGCTTGTGGGGGGGGAGATTTACCTTCCCTTTATCAGTGTCTCAGCCTGGGAGTCAGTGCTGACCCCACAGATAAACCCTGAAGAAGGTTTGATGAGGACTCCTGAATAACCTGACCCTTCAGACTTGCTGGCTTGCTTTCCCAATATTCCTTTTCCCGTGATTATGCAACTGCAGCACTGGGAAGTGTTGCTTTTGGGTTCGCCCTTTTTCTTGAGAGCAACCTGAACAACAGCTGGGAGGCCACAGGATAGGAGAAAAAAAAAAGGTAACACACAATGGGCTTTAGATGTGTCCAAAATACCTAGTGCAGGCCATGGGAAGAACACTGCTCCTGGGAGAGATCATTGCATAACCCAGAACGGGAAATTAAATATCATACAGAGAAATAAGTTATGCCACTTCCCCTTTGGCGTGTTTTTGATCACCAAAAGAGGTCCTGATATGAGGGAGAATTGAGGTGGTTTATCTTTGCTCCCCACGCTCCTGTATCAGCCTCCCTCTGTCACCAAGGCACGTATTTTGACGGAAAATAGGGAAGGAAAAAGCAGAACATGGGTTCAGTTATTGCCGTGGCATGTCACATTTTGCAAAATGTTACAAAGATTTAACAGAGTGGCTTGTTGGGTTTCCTAGCTGAGGGCCACACAGGGCATCATTGAAGTTTTAAATGTGAGGACAAACTACAGGACTTTCTAACCAGCTCTAGAATAAATCTGTTATTCAGGGTTTTTTTGCTAGAACAGTGGATTAGTGATTTTTTGTTTGTTTCCTCCCCATTGTCGTGAGGTATCTGCTCTGAATATCATTGAAGTGTCAGACACTAAAACATCACAGGTACCAGTTGACACCAATTCACAACTTTTTCAAGGGAGAATGCAAGAGAAGAAGCCAAATCATAAAATTCTCCTTCAAATTAAGTGCCTTGTACATTCAGCCAGCAGAACGAATAAAGAAATGAGTGTGGTTTTTATCAGTTTCTCATCAAACCTTTCTATAAATATGTTTGCATTCCCCCAGTCCTTCACTGAGGCCAACCTGAGCAGGCAGCAAAAGGGGAGAGAGATGAAACTTTCCTTCTAAGAGCATATGGTTTTATTTAGAATGTGTTTCACAACCGTGACGTACAGAGACAGGGCTTACTTGTGCTCCACACTCCCACTCACCCACTCTGCAAGGAAAACTGCTCTCAGGATTTTAATAAAAACAGGAAAAGTGCATGGAAGGAGGTGGAGATTTATTCTATCAAACTGAGGATAAACATGACTTCATGAAACCAAAGGAAATTAACTTTTTTGTGGTAGAAAAAAACATACACCTCTTGAGCACGCTGCTTTGCGTGCTAGCAGGTGATTTTTGGGTGTAGAATAATGCTGTATTTACATCAGAAATTCACTGATGATGGCATGGGAATGCTTAGAGAGGAAGAGTGACAGAAATCAGTCCAAACACAGATATTGTGGTGTGTGCATGGACAGAAAAATCTGTCCTTGAATGAAGTTATCACTGTCTTGTTTTTTCTGCCACATGGTGTTCAACTTAAAAATGCTGATAAGCCTCTGGGTCTGATCACATCCAAGTGCTGCATTTCTTGGTTCTGCTAAAACATCTCTTTTTTTTTTTGACAATTGATGGTTTAAAAGCTGTTTGTTCATGTTCCCCTTTCAGCCTCCTTTAGCATTTATGCATGTGACAGGACTGATATAAAAAGGGAAGTACAAGTATTTCAAATATAGATGTTGGTCTTAAACCCGGTGACTTTTATATGGTGACAGTTTCAGAGTGGTGGGTCGTGGTGGAGACACAGGATTTGTCATGTACCTGTGTCCTTCCCAGAGTATTCCAGTTTATAAATCCAGGTATTTTCAGGTTTATTCAGTGCAAGTGCAAAAGTGAATTTTCTCAGCTACGACCGTCTCACACTCACCTATTTTTTCCGCAAATTTCTTTTTTTTTTTTCCATTCAGTGCAGGAAAACCAGAGTCTTACCCTGCTCTCTTCAGCTCATGTGGAACAGGGTGGTGATTTGCAGTCTCTCTAAAGCCTGGGAAATTCCCCATGGAAGCAAATGGAGCTCCGGTCACATTCCAGACAGTGGATTTTTGCCACATCCTGTGCAATATGGACTCCGTTTCTCCATGAAGACAAAAGCCTTTGTTCTGCTGAGTCACACTCCAGAACAATAGACAGCTACAGAAGAGTTGATATGCTCTGTTTCTAGTTCCAGTTTTGACTTTGAAGTTCTCCCCTGTACTCACTTCTCTCCCTCAATTTTTTTTTAATTTTTTTTTTTTTTTTTTTTTGGTTGTTGTTGGATTGGGGTTTTTTGGTTTTCTCCTGTTTTTTTTTCAGGCCAGGGTTGCAGCGAGGCTGAGCAGGCACGCGTTTTCTGAGCCCTGCTGGTGTGGTTCTGTGGTTTCAGGGATCACACTGACTGTCACATGCCTGCAGGTTCTGCCTCCTTCACCTAAAGCCGCCTTGGGAAAGAGGGAAGTGGAAGACAACGCTCAGCTTTCACGAGGCTGGATCACGGCATCTCCCAAGGGGATGAGCAATAACAAATTGTTATTTCTGAGGTGCCTCCTTCTCTTGTTGGACTGCTTTTGCAGGGGTGCAGCCATCAGGGTAATAACAGGATGTGATCCATGGAAAAAGCAGTGTGACAAGGATGCTATAATATAGCCGGAGCCAGCTTATGGAAATACCTTTTGAATATTTGGAAATATTGCTAAAAATTGATGGGGGTGTTGCCTAGTGGCAATTACAGTGGATTAGAAGAGAGTGTAAGAAAAGGGGGTGAGAGAAGGGGAAAAGGGCCTTGTGGGTGTCACCTCCAAGCTGCAGAGCCCAGACTTTGGGCTGGTGGATTGCAGGTTTCATGTGAAATTCCTGTCAAATCCTTCTCCCTTCCCTGGAGGCTGAATCCCTGGAAGTGCTGGGGAGGGAAACCCATCTTGAAGCAGCCCCCCAGATTAAGGTTTGTGCTCAGATGCTTTAATCCAGCATCTGCATGGAGTGGAGCAGATTGCAAATCATTCCCAGAGGAGATTTTAATGGGGTCTTGAGGGCTTTATCAATTCCTTTTTGAAACTTCTGGCACCTCACCTTCTTTTGTTACACTGGCTGCTTACAGCTCTGTAATGTTATTTGTTTGGCTCTAGGAAAATCTACACTTAGAGGGTTTTTTTTCCCCCTATCAACATTATTAGTGGGGTTTAATTAGAATTATTGCTCACAATACTGATGGGCTAAGCTGCTTGAAGCTCTCTGAATCAAAAGAGAAGGGCTGGTTTGGGCTGCAATAAAGAAGCAAGGCTTTGTTCCTGTGGGAAGGTATTTTGAGCCTCTTCCTTATCTCTCTGTCATTTGGAGCACATCCTTCACCAGAAAAGTGCACTGCAAGGTTTGGCACACGTTTAGCTGCGCTTTGGGTGTTTGTTTTACTCAAAAATTAATTTTAAATTGAGTGCTTTCAGTTGTTTGAGATGAAATTGGTAGGAGACAACACTGACTATGAATTTCTGTGTTTGGGTAAATTATCTTGTGAGAAATTTGGTAAATGAAAAAAACCCAAAAAAGCAAACCTCCAATAAAATTCAGGAACTATCCATGCAAACTTAAAAAAAAAAAAAAAAAAGTCCCCACATAGGAAGAGGAAATAAAATATGGAATCCCTGAATTCTGGAATAGAAGGAAGAAGAAAAATGCTCGTTATTAAAATTGATGGAAAATTTGAGCATCTGAAAAAACCCAGAAGGATTTGCCAGTACATGCTGGATATTTATATGAATATGCAGCAAAGCCTTCTCAGAACCCTGATGAAGTGGGGGTAAAAGAATAGTGGAAAGGTGTATTAAAAAAAGTACATAAATTTACTTTTAAAACTCTGCTGTCACAGTTTGATCACCAGGAAAGAAAGGGTACCCTGGATCTGGCAGTTTGTGCAGCTCATCCTGCTCAGAGTTCATTGCCAAATTTCCACTGACTCTTTTATCATAACTAGATTTTACCTCAGTTGTGTTCTTCCACCATGATGAGGTTTGAAGGGTGCAATTGCCTCTTTATCCCAGAAAGCCAAAAAAAACGAAGGAAATGAGTTTTGCAGAGCTGCTGGGAATAGTAAAGGGATAAATAAATCCAACTGAAGGTGGGGACAAGAAAAAAAGAAGGTTGATGATTTTTTTTTTTCCTCTCCCCCAGGAAAACAAGTAGCTAAATTAAAGCCCAGAGGCTGTGTCCTCCAAAACCCGAATGTCACCTCCACAGGCAGGATTTCAGTCAGTTGGAAAGGAAAAGTAACAGATGCCTGCGTAGTAAAAAGGTTTTAGCAAAGAGGAAGATGATGCATGCATTAGCTTTGCAGAAGAGAAAGATAATTACTGTTAACCATCTTTTTTTTTTTTTCCCTTTTATTCCCCCCCCCCCCCAAACTGTTACTTGATTAACATAATCAAGTTACAGTGGGAGCAATTGCTCTCAATTAGTCCTTGGTTTGCCAATTACAGCTTCTACTTCAGACTTGATAAAGGCAGGGGAGGTTGGTGAGCCTCAAAGTGTGTCTGTTTTTTCTGTGCAGGATCTGCTGAACTAATAGAGGGGATGACTTCTCTCAGCAGCATTGCCAAGCTTATACCCTGAAATGATCAAAGGCACAGCCACACAGTTATTTAAGATACCTTCACGTCTGAGAAGATTTAGCACTTTTATTTCTTGGCACAGTTCTAAATCTTCCCTAAAAAGACACTTCAGAGTAAATAAAAAAAGCTAATTTAGTAGCCCTGACAAAGCTGGTACAAAAGATGACACAGCTGTGAACTGATTTGAAAAAACCCTTTAAAAACAAAATGTGCACACCGTAATTTGGAATATTTACTAGGGTGAGCCAGTCTCTTCTGTGTTTCTCTGTGTGAAAACTCCGAATGTGTCAGACTTTTTTTTTGTTTGTTTTAGTTTTCCACATTGGTAAAGCAAGAACTCCCCATCCATTTCTTAATCTCAGCCTCTGCACAAGATTCCCAGTGCTGGGAGTTCTTCATCACTGGGTACTTGTTACAGCACCCTCCTTTCCAGGGTTATTTTGATGCTGCCAGCACCTTGATGTTGGTAAAATCACAGAACCACGAGGTGGTTTGGGTTGGAAGGGATCTTAAAGACCATCCAGGAGTGGGATTCTTTGTCTTGGCTGATGTTTGCCTTCACAGCACAGGATTGGCAGAAGCTTGCAGGGTTTAATCAGAATTTTAAGCCCCCTCATTGGCTGGGTTAGCACTCTGTACAGAGGAAGGGTTTATTGCAGTTCCACAAACAGTTGTTTTTCCAGCATGAACCTGGAATTAGAGACCTTTCAGTCTAATGGTCCCAAAGTGAAATTCTCAGAACCTGAGGGACTAAGATTTTTTTTTTTTTTTTTTTTTTTGCTAATTACAATAGCTACTGTTCAGTGAAATGCCTGTGCCAAGATACTGCCAGGAGCACTTATCTGTCCTCAACAGCAAACAAAAAGTGGAGGCGGAAGAGTGAAATAAAAAAAATAAAATATATATTGTTCAGTCAAGATAGATTAATAGTGGTGCACACAAGCCACACTTCCTTGTGGGTTATATCAGTTCTTTGTATTTTTGTATGATCTAAAAATGTCTTTCCCCTGCCTTTTTTTTTTTAATTTTTTTTTTAATTTTTTAATTTTTTTATTTTTTTCTTCCTCTGTTTGGGGAAACTGGATTGAGCCTTCCCTTTCTGTGGGAACAGTTAGTGCCAAAAATGCTTCATTTTGCTATGTAAAAGTGTTCATTTCAGGGGCTGTGCAAATGCTGTGCCTCAACTGAGTTTTAGTGCTTCATGAGGGATTTTGCTTTTTTCAAAGGTGGTGTATTTTAGGTATTTTAGGCTTGGGGATCTCTAAGGAAGCATTAAATCAAGTGGCTTGCTGGAGGTTGCAGGGCTGGGGAGGCTGAGGTGAATTGTGCACAAATAAGTGGTTTTGTTTTTGCCTTTTTGTGCACTGGAAGGGTGATGAGCCTGTGGCTCACCCTGGATTATCCTGAGATGCTGCAGAAAGCAGTGGAAATGCCACCTGTGTTAATTCTGCGTTAATTAATTTCAAGTCAGAAGGGTAATAAAAGGAGGGATGTGGAAACCTCTGGAAACAGGAGCCCTGGGAATGTAAGAAAATCAGGGAGAATAAATTCAGCTTTGTGTAAATTGAGTGTTTTTAATGCAGAGCTGCAAGGCATGGGCACAGGATGAGGTTCTTGCTGGAGGAGTTGGTTTGGATGTGTGTTGACCTCCTGGATGCATCTCTAGATGGGCACTGATTTCACACACAATTCTGCATTTTCTCAGTTGTTTTCTAGTGGTGTAGGAAGACAAGCAGTGCTGCACGGGTGTAATTATGTGTCAAACGGCCAGCCCTAAATTTTAGCATGCTTTTACAAATGGAACACTGGGTTGTGTTCCAGAACCTCTCAGTGCCATTTACAGTGTGTATCTCTCTTTGCAGACGATCCTTTGTGAGGTGTGCATTCATTGCAGGGCACCTAAAACACCTCCTAAAAGCTAATTAATGAGTTGTCTTTTGTTCAAGTGTGAAAGATTTACAAAACTGCCAAGTAGGATTTTTTTTGTGTGGGGCCAGTCCTTAATTTCAGTTTAAATACTCTTAATATTTTACTAGAAGTTTAATATTCCACTTGTAGTGGAATGGAAACCTTCTGCTGAGTTGTCATCAATAATGTTCTTTTTTTTAAAAAAAACTAGGAATCCTGGTAATTCAGACACTTCTAATTAGGCCTGATATCTCTGGTTCTATTTTTGGGAGGCATTTGGCTAGCTGAAAGTGAGTGTGCATAATTATCATGCCAGCTCACCCCTGGCACTGGTTTTGATGTCAGCAGTTTCACTCACCGACGCTACAAATCGTGAGTCATTGATTGTTTTAGGATTAGAAATCTTGTGCAAGGTTTGGAGACGTTTGCTCTATGATTTGTGACTTCCTCAAAGTGTTTTTAGGAGGGTGAAGAGAATCTTGTGTGTTCCTGTGCACAACCAGCATGAGGGAGTAAGCATCCTGGAAGCTGTGCAAAAAACATTTTCTGGTTTTCTTTCTATTTTTTTTTTCCTCCTGGTTTATTCAGGACTCTTAATGCCCAAGAACCCCAAAACATCTTCTGCAAAGTTTCCTCTGATTTTAATTTACATTGTGCTACTTTTCATGATTTGGGGGGGAATAGCAAGGGCAAAGTCTGTCTGCTCTTTGCTAATTTTTATTCTGCCAATCCCAATATATGCAGCATTCTAGAAGTGATATTTTATAAAATTTCATGTTTTGAGTTTGGGAACTGATACTACTTTTTTTTTTTTTCTCTTTCTTTTTCAGCTGAGGTGACTTTATTTGGTTATGTTGTTTTGAGTTTTTCTGTTTAGATAAGTAATAAATTGTCTATTGCTTATCCCCATCAGACCATTTGACATGGAGTCCTGCCTTGAAACCCACACCATTACAATAAACAGTGCTAAAGACTTTTGCTGGGAAGCACAGGAATGATGAGCAGATAGAATCCAGCTCAGAATTTCGAAGGTGAGCTCCACCTGTGGCTTTGGTTTTCACTGAGGCTTTGTTTTCATCCCTTTATTCAAGTTGGTAAGGCACAGCTCAGGGCTAAACCAGATGTGACTGTAGTAAGCTTCAACTTTAGGTAATTCTGAAGAGAATGCATGAAATTTTGGAGTGAATCCAATGGTGTAGTTCAGATCACATCAGGACAGGGGTTTCACTTCAGAAGCAGCTGAACAACAGAAAGATCAGCTTTATTCAGATTTATTCATGCAGCCTTTAAATACAGGCCTGTTTGGGCAAGTAATGAGAACTTTGAGCTGCCTCACTGTTCCCTCCATCACATGTGCACAACTTGATGTGAGCTTGGAAGCAGCAGCAGAAATATTATCTGGGAAAACTTAATTTTCACTTGCTGATAATGCCATTAGTTGCATGCAAAGAAGTGTTCAGCAAAGCCTGTGGTGTTCCAGGTAGAATCACCTTCCTGCTGGTCAGGTTTTTGGAGTTTTGGAGTCTTGTCTACAGTCATTTTGAAAGCTGTGTCTTAAATTCCTCCCCTTGAAATGAATTCTGTGAGCTGACAAGGTGGGGATCTCGGTCAGAGGTTGGACTCTGTTTTGGAGGCCTTTTCTGACCTAAATGATTCTGAGTGTTCAAATTTATGTTATTGGTTGGTAGGAAAACATGAAATAGTTGAGGCTATTTTGCTCCTGATATCCCTCACATAAATGTACAATTTGTAAGTCAGGGGCCAGAGTGACTCTTTTCACTAATTTAAGCCACAAGTGCAAATTTTCATAGAAAATTTAAAATCAGGGGTTTAGTCCCTCTCCAGGTGAACACCCCCAGCTCTCCCAGCCTGGATCTGTAGGAGAGGTGCATCACTGGGTATTTCTCAGAAGGGTATTATAAGATTAATTCAGTTATTTTGTTTCCCTTAGGGGGTTTAAACCCTTTAATTTGGAAGCTCTTTTGTAACTACATCAGCCTAGCTGATCTTTGTAACCCTTGTAACCACCAGGAAGATAAAATTGGGCTGTAGGGGTTTTCTCAAATATCCCAGAAAGGTAAACTCTGGGACAGAGGGACAAAATGAGCCCTGGCCCAGAGACCAGCTGAGTTCCCCCTGGGGGGCTGCTCAGTGTTCCACAGCCTGATGGATGGTGGAATCCCCCTCCAGGGCCTTTCCCAAATCCTCAAAAAACCCCCAAAAAACAACACAGGGCCAGGCCCTCCCTGGCTGGGCTGAGTCACGGTTTTTGGAGGTGGAAATAACCCAAATTCTCTCCATGGGCTGCCTGGATTTCACATTTCCATGCTCCCCACACAGAGCTCTCTGGAGGAAATGTGTTTGGGGTGACGCTGCCATTCCTCCTTCCATCCCTCGCTCAACAAACTGAATTTATTTTAAATTCGAGTTGGGGTGGCTAAACAGCTACATTTGTGCTTCTCTGCTTTCAGGAGCTTTTTTCCCAAATCTGTGGACTTTGTTATTCAACATGAGCACAGCTCACAGGCCTTGGGACATGGCAGGGACCGTGGAAGTTTGTTAAATGCATCACAACTTCACCAGCAAAGCAATCAGGCCATTTCTGTCTTTCTGGCTGGAGCGAGAGAAAAGAATGATGCAGAATTTGAACGGCAGTAGGGCTTTTATTTTCATTTTCTCTTTCTGAGGTGCGGATATGTGTTTTGGGTAGTGATTTGCATGATTTTTTTTATATTTAGTTCCTCTCGGTTACGGTGGAGGAAGTTTGCAGTTCATGGGAATCCCAGGCTGAGCGAGCAAAGGGTGGGAATTGTCTGGTTACAGAGCTGCGTGAGGCTGGAATCTGTCGTGCAGAAAAAGACATGGAACGTCATAAACTCCAGCTTGGATTATTATTCCAGTCCACTAAGCTATTGCTCTGAAGACTCAGCAGTAATGAACTCATAATGTGTGGTTTTGGTTTATTAAAAATGTATGTGACTTTTTGAACTTTTAAATAACGCGCACACACGCTAGACAAGTCTTTGCTGTGCTATCACAATCTGGCCTCGTTGAGCTATTTATTGTTTGTCTGGCTGTGAATATGCTCTTTATGTGTGTTTAGTTCTTTCATGTTCCTTTTAAAGGAGCTCCCGCTCAGAAGCTCACGAAGCACAGACATCAGTGGTTTAAAAGAATGGCTGTCTGTCCCTGCAGTGCTGCCTTCCAGAAAAACTGAGAGTAATTATACATACAGCTCCTGTGGAATGAAAATTGGGCACTTGATATTTAATAAACAGATATCTGCTTATCATATAAAAAAGTAGGAGACGGCTCAGTGGGTTTTTTTATACTCCTAAATTGCCTGAGATTTGGAATTAGGGTTTTTTTTTAAATAGTTTTTATCTAGGCTGTGAAATGTCTTATTTAAATGTTCATTAATGTTTCTTTTCTATGGGAGACCCATTGGATAAACATGAGCGAGTGTTTGGTTTTGTCTGTTTTTACAAGTGACTTTGATCATTTCACCATACTTGCAGTTTTCCACTGAGCTAACTTTGTATCAGTCAAATTTCTTTCTAATTACAGAATTCTTTTCAAGGAAACATGCAAGACCTTCTTTTGTCTGTTGATTGTGTGGAGAATTGGAGAGAGAATAGGGCAGTCATGAAAAGAAAAAAAACAACAAAACATTCTTGGGCCAGGTAGATTTATTGTTCATATTTGTCATAAAAATCTAACCAAACTTTTTGAGTAGCCTGATAGTGTGGGGCAGGCAGAAGGGTCACTTGGCCACCTCCACTCTGGCAAATCCACAAAGAATTCAAAGTGATGGGAAGCAAGCTGGGACCAGCTCAGTGCTGAGAGCCCATGCTCAGACAAGGTTATTTTTTTCAGTTCTGTTCCCATTTTACACACCAGGATCTGTCAGCAGGACGGGGAGATGTGGTATGTTCTTAAATATGATGTCACCAAACCCAATGTGAATAAATATGTATTTCACTGCCAGGCTTTGGAGGGAAACTGATGAACGGAAAATGAAAATCTCGTGGCTGGCTGAGGAGCTGGCCGTCCTTAGCCATCCCGAACAAGTAGAATTATTGCATTTTCTCAGTAAATCTTAATTGTTTGATCCTTGTTCTGTGCCTCTTGCTGTGTCATCTGATGAATGCCATGAATTAAATATAGTACATTCGTTTAAACCACCCACAAATAGTCCTTCCTCCCTATCTCAGCCCAGCCAGCTTTAAAAATAAGTGCTATGTGCTTTTATTTACCACATCCTGCACCGCATGACACTTCCAAGGATGGAACCAAGGAGAGCACATAGCAGTGCTGTTCCACGATTGGAAATTAGATTACAGATTAGAAAGCCCAGAGGGACCGCCCTGACCAGATAAAACAGTCCCCTGGAGGCCATAAGACTGTTTTAATTGGGGCCAATCTGGAAAGAAACATCCAATCTTGGCACAAACACTTTCAGTGATGGATGAGCCAAAGGATGCTTGGTACGTTTGAGTGGGGATTGCTCTGGCTTGTGATTTTTCAGCTTTTGGGAAGGGCAAGAGGTCTTCCATTCCTTGCCTTTGATAGATTTATCTCTCCCTTTAAATCCTGCCTTGAAAGAAGCCTGGGTTTAGCTGGCCAGTAGTCTTGCTAGGCTTGCGTCGGCCGGAGTGAAAAGTCCTCTGTCAAATGTTTGCTTCCCAGACTTGTGCAATCCCTGTGGGATTAAGCTGTTCCTTGGCCTCCTCTGCGTGGGCTGGACAGAGCACAGTCCGTGAGCTTTTCATCTGCAGGCGTGGTTTCCAAAACTCCTCATGTGTCCTGCCCAGGGCTCCTTGCACTGCATTTCTTTCACTGGATAAACCAGTGAAAGATTAAAATCACATTTTAATCACGGATTTAAAATCACATGAAGGTGTGCTTCATATGTCTGCTTCTCCTGTCATTTTATACCTGCTGTTCTTCACATTCCTGGTGGTTTTTTGGGGGGGAGGACCAAGTACAAAAAGAGGTTGGTAAATGGGGTCATTTGCAGAAATTAAGGGGAGACTTGTGCTTCTGTTGTACCCTGGAGATGAAAACACAAAGAAAGCACCATCTGTTTGAAGAACCTTCAGCCTCTTCCTCACAGCAGGTTCCTGGCACGGCCAGCATTCCTTGAACCTGGAGGCAGAAGCCCCCTTTCCTCCCTCCTCCCCTGGAGTTTGCAGTGACACCGAGGATGTGGCTGGAATCCCTGGCGTGGCCCTGCAGGATCTTCCCACAGTTTCCCCAGGGACAGGCGAGTTCTTTTGCAATTAACATAATTGACTGGGAAAGAATCCTGTTTGCCTCGGGATAAGGAACTGTGGGATTAAACCTAGACACATGGTGCACACGCTGGAATGAAGGCTGCAGAAGGATGGGAGGCTCTCTGTTCTGGGAACTTTCCTGCTTGCAATAGGTGCCCTCAGTGCATTTTGCACTCAGATTCTGAATTTCTTCGATAGAAGGATGCTGAGGTGTTTTTTACATTTACCAGACTCTCTCAGTCTTCACCCATTTTATCAGCATATAGCAAATTCTTGTCATAAAGCATCATTTTTCTAAAAGTCTCCTTGTTTTTTTTGTTTTTTTCCTAATGAGCAGGTAATTCTCCAATTTACCTTGGGTAAAACTTGGGCTCTGAAGCTGTGGGCAAAACTGACTTCTGTGAGGCCAGGATTTTTTAATGAAAATTACAAAATATTGCTGACATGGGATCTTAACTCTTCATGATCTATTCCACATATTTGAGCCAAAGCTGAATTAAATCTCAGGCCTTAAATTCTGTTTTAAAGATCCCTTTTTAAATTCCGTGGTGTTGCAGGAGGTGTGTCGGAGGTTTCCCAGCTCTGCTGGGGACACGAGGTGCTGTTCCAGAGGGATGTGATCCCATTCCCAGGGTGCCACTGGACAGGGTGGGATGGGAGGAGAACCCTCCATGCCCAGGTCAGGGGGTGCCTGGTGTGCTCTGCAGAGCCCATCTGTTGTGTAAGCAGCTCCACTGTTGTGGCGCCTACTTTAATTAAGGCTCTGACAGTATTTCCATAATAAACCATATTTTAAAAGGGTTTATTACTCAACTGTAAAATCTGCTGCAGGCTGGGACTTGGACTAGGAAAGCTTCATTCTTTAAGTGTTTTCTGAGCTTAAAAAGCTATTTTTTTTTAAAAAAAAAATAGTGTGGCTGCATAGAAATCTTTCTTTGATCATATAGATGAAATCTTTATTTATAAAAAGAAGAGTTTGCAGTTCTATAAACAATGCCTGTTGAATTGGCTGGTGTTGACTGCATTGCTTAGGGTATTTTTAACCATGAAATAGCTGTTATGGTCATTCTGTAATTTGATGTAATTTGAATACTGATGTATCTTATTGTCTGTGTGATGAAAAGTAAAAAGCCTCACTTAGGGCTGGGGCTTTAGTGCTTGATGGATTTCAAACAGCAGAAGAGAGAACTCCTGCCTGTTAATAACCTTCCTGTAAATCAGGACAAGTGTAGGAAGGGACAGAGTGTAAATGCCAAGCAAAACTGCAGCTTCTCCACATGTTTAGGATACACTTGTCCTGCTGTGCTCCGTTTTCAGCCAAAGGCAAAAGTCAGAATAACATCTTTTAATGAGGGAAGTGCATTATGTATGAACTAACAGAGCACACCAGGACATGATTTTTGGAATGAATTTTTTTTCTAGATAACTGGACAGGTTTCCCTTGTTTTGTTGTGTTGTTTGTTTGTTTGTTTTTTGTTTTTTTTTTTCCTGGCTTCTGGTTAGTCAGGTGAGAAAGTCCCTGCAGAAGGGACTGAGCTGTAATTGAATTTCCCTTCAGTAACTGCTTGTTCAGAGATTTCTGTAGGACCAGAACCTGTGCCAGTAGGATTTCAGCAGCATGCTCTGAAACACAACAAGGTTTTCCTGGTGTTTTTATTCCTCCAGAAGAAGTTTCCTATTTTGGCTTGGCTATTTAAGTTGAAAAGCTCTGCTGTTACTTACTATGAGTGTGATAACATTTAGCTGCTTTACTCTGGATTATATTTAGACATACACAACTTGATCCAGGGAAGAGACCTAATACCCTGGAAGCCTGGACCACTCACTTAATGGGTTTCTGTTGCCTTTGTGACAAGCCCAAGTTCCACAGAATGAAGGGATTTGTCAAAAATAAGTAGTTTCCAATCCTAGTGATTGAGAGTGGGGCTGCAAAAGTTGTTTTTTTTTTTCTTTCCTCTGGCAGTTTTTTGTCAGAGAGCTTTGATTATATCATGCAACTATTCAAAACTAGAAATACTGTTTTTACAGCTATCATGATAGTATTTTTCATGTGGTTACGGTGGTATCAGTTTTATTCTGTAGCATCTGGGGGATTTGGTTTTGGTTTGTTTTGTTTGGGTTTTTTTAATCCAGAGTTAAAGAGTCACCTTCAATTCTGAGCTGCTTTGACCATGTCTGGAAAATTAAATATTCTATTTTCTATGCTAGTGAGGGAAGTTGAAAGAAATGAAAAAAATCAGAAGGGAAATGTACTTAGTTTCAAAGCCTGACCTGGGAGCCGGTGAAGCTGAAGTTTGGTGATCAAGGAATGATTTGGGTTGGAAGGGGCCTTAAAGCCCATCTCATTTCACCCCTGTGCCATGGGCAGGGACACCTTCCACTGTCCCAGGCTGCTCCAAGCCCCAAACCCCAACCTGGCCTTGGACACTTCCAGGGATCCAGGGGCAGCCACAGCTGCTCTGGGCACCCTGTGCCAGGGCCTGCCCACCCTCCCAGGGAACAATTCCTTCCCAATATCCCATCCATCCCTGCCCTCTGGCACTGGGAAGCCATTCCCTGTGTCCTGTCCCTCCACCCTTTGCACAGAGTCTCTCCCCATCTGTAGCTCCTCCAGGCACTGCAAGGCCACAGTGAGGTCACCCCAAAGCTTCTCCTCTCCAGGCTGAACAATCCCAGCTGTGCCAGCCTTTCCTCCCAGCAGAGCTGCTCCATCCCTCTGCTCATCCTGGTGCCTCCCCTGGCCTCTCTCCAGCAGGTTCATGTGCTGCTGATGTAACAAAACCATCACCGAGTCACCGAGACTGGAAAAGCCCTCTGAGATCATGGAGCCCAGCCCAGCACCGCCCCACATCCCGATCTTCTGTGGGAAGGGAATGGGGAGGGGATCAGTTCTGCTGTGTCCCAGCGCTGGCATTCGGCTCTCCTGCAGCAGATGGCAGTGCTCCCGGTGCTCCCAGTGCTCCCAGTGCTCCCAGTGCTCCCAGTGCTCCCGGTGCTCCCGGTGCTCCCAGTGCTCCCAGTGCTCCCAGCGCTCCCAGTGCTCCCAGTGCCTCCTGCACAGGCTGTCCTGCCCCCAGCTGTCCGTGCCTGTGCTGGCTTCAGCCCCTCTCTCAGGCCCTCAGGGCTGTGATTTTGTCTGTGTGCATCAGTGATGGGTCACTGTGGTGTGACTGTGCCCTAGGAAGAGGCAGAGTTGCTGTCAGGGGGTCAGGGAGTGTCACTGCTCTGCCTTAGACCCAGGGCTGTAATTGGGGAAGTTGTGTTTGGATCTTGGCTCACATCCAGGCTGCTGCAGGAGGGGGAGGAGAGGGGGTGCTCCCCCCATGCCTGCAGAGTAAAGAACTTCCTAATATCTAAACCTAATATCCACTTTTAACCTTCCCTTCTTCACTTAATGCCATTCCCCCTTGTCCTGTCACTCCACACCCATGGGAAAAGTCCTTTTCCAGCCCTTTTGGAGCCCCTCTAGGCTGCTGACACGACAGGAGAGACTTTGCACGGGCCTCACAAATTGTCTGAAGTTTGAAAGATGGTTCAGTCAGTGTATTTTCACTGACCTGTCACAGGCCATCCCTTCCTTCACATCCTGTGTTGAGCCTGGTCTCAGGTGGCAGCAGAGCACACCTAGGTTCCCTCTGGCACTTCAGCAGAGAAATTCCTTCAGGGTTTGCAGAAACCATCAAGGATGGAACAGCTGTTAGTTAACCACCTGCTTTTGAAAACTTTTCTTTCCAGTTGCTGCCTCTTGAGGTGTTTTTCTGGGGCTGGCCGATCCTCGTAGAGACGGGAAATCTCTGTCTAGAGGAGTGCTGAGCCTCCTTAATTATCCCATCTCCCAGATAGCGTTTTCCTCCAGCTCCTTTTTAGGGTCAGAATTTGTCATTTCAGGATGCATCTGATGAGTTCTGTACAAAAATTTAAGCTCTCCTCCTCCTTGCTACTCCAGCTTCCTGCATGGAAGGTACAGATTGTGCAGGGCTGCCCGCTCAGGGAGACTTTGTAGTCTCCCTGAAACATTTGTATGTATGAAACATTTGCAGGTTTCCCTTGCAGTTTACTT
This sequence comes from Poecile atricapillus, assembly GCF_030490865.1. NCBI lineage: Eukaryota > Metazoa > Chordata > Aves > Passeriformes > Paridae > Poecile > Poecile atricapillus. The sequence goes on from NC_081254.1 coordinate 6,063,566, forward strand.
TTCAGCAATCAAATTGTGTGTACTCTTTTAATCTCTGCAGGAACCCACTAAAAATACCCACTGGCAACTCCTCGCCCGTTTCATAGGATCAGGGAATCACAGAGTGGTTTAGGTTGGAAGGGACCTTAAAAATCATCCCCCTCCAACCCCCTGCCATGGGGCAGGGGCACTTTCCATGAGACCCAGTTGCTCCAAGCCCCATCCGAGCTGGCCTTGAAAATTTCTGCATTTGTTTTATTTTTTTTTTTAGTGTATTTTAGCCTCTCTCATCTCCTGGTGGGCCTGAATAATTTTTCAGGTTGGGTTGTGTGTTGTCTCAGCCTTTTCTGAAAAGGTGGAATGAGCTCTGAGCTTGCTTGGGGCTGCTGGTGGTGCTGAGCATTCAGTTACAGAATGTAACAACTTTTTAAAGTACTTTTGATAGTGAGATCTGTTACAGTTCTGCAGTTCAGAAGAGTAAATAAAACACAGAGAGCATATTTAGGAGGAGAACAGCAGCTCTCTGGATGATTCTTTTCAGCAGTTGCAGTGGAAATCTTTAAAGAGACTTTCAGACATTTAGCACCGGCCAAGGCAACGTTAATTTTTAAACCGCGTAATCGAAAATAAAATACCCTGCCAATTCAGTAAAAGGATTCATCCCATTGTTTCTTCTAAGTTTAGGGAGACAGAACATCTGGCATGGGAATGCACAGAAGTGTCTGTTAATCTCAGTTGTGAGCCTTCCTTCTGGACTGCCTCTCTCTGAAAACCTCAGTTCTGCGTTTTCCTCGTTTAGTTCAGGTTTCTCTGGATTCATCTTTCACTTGTTTTTTGAGAACTGCTTTTCCATAAACGTTTTTTGTTTGTAAATCTGTTTGTCTGTTTGTAAATTACCTCTACTGTATTCTGTTGTCTTTTCCTCCTGTCTTATTGCCATGTATTTAATGTTGTTTTTCCTGCCTTGGTTCTCATCTGCCCTTTTGCTTCTTTCCCTGCTCCTTTACCCAGTCCCAGTTTCTTCCCTTTTCTCTCCTGCCTATTCCTTTGTATCCACTTCAGATTCTTCTGTTTGCAGTGCTGGAACACATCAGAAATTATGTTTTCCCCTCTCCCTTGCCCTTTTAGTTACTGAAATATGCACATAAGAATTCAAATGGGCTTCTAAAAATAGTAAAAGGATAAAACTGTTTGTTTCAGCTTTTCAGTCTTTGCTTTATTAGAACTTCTGGGAGGAAAGGCCCAGAAAGTCTAGAACTAATTCAGCTAAAAAAAAAAGAAAAAAGCGAAATAAACCCCCAAAAGAAATATGGCCACAACTTATTTGATTAAAAACTACCCAGAATAAAACAAAAGCCCCAAACCTCACGTGTGCTCTGTCCATGGGTGGTGTCAGTGTGGCATGTGTAATCCTAAGTGGCATTTATATATCCTGGGTGTCTTTATTTCTGTGAGGAGTTTTATGGTGTTTTTTGCAGTTCTGGTGGTTCCTATTAAACCCAGCAGAACTTGGTGTGGGTTTAAAAAAGGAATGGCTTGTCAGGGCCATTTTTAGAGAAGATGAGAGTCACATAAATTGTAAAAGATCTGATGGATGAGGATTTCTTCCTGCAGGAAACGTCTGTCCAGGCTGGCAGTTGTGAGTCCTGGCATTTTCCATTGTCCAATAGCTTCTTCTTCCCCAGCAAGAGGATTTGCTTTATAAGACTGCTTAGATAATTCCCAGATGAAAGTAAATGGATTTGATTTTTTTTTTTTATTATCATCCTGTACACAATATTATGAATGTTAAACTTTAAATTCCATCCAAATTTGGATCTGTAGATGTTTGTGACATGATTATGAAGATCCCCATCCCTGTGATGCTCCGGTGTTATGTAGCTTTATCTCAGGATGAGGATTCCTGAAACTGTGTGTCCCAGATTCTCCTGGACTAATTATTACAGTGCAGAAGCCTTCTAAAAATAAACTTTCTCATTAGATACTAGGTTTTATAACTACTTTTCTCTTCAGAAAAGTTGTATTTTCCTCTTGAAAGAATAAACTTTATGGCTTTATTTCCTTCCCCGTAACCCCCTGAAGTACTGGTAAGGCAGTTTACCTTTTTTACATTTTAAAAAGTGCTTTTAAAAAGTGTTTGGGGTGAATTAAAGGCTGAGACAGGGACCTATTGGACATGATTGGGCAAAAGATGGTAATCAGAAAACTTCTGGTGCCAGGCAGTGGAGTTTTGTGTTTGCACAGGCACAGTTGTGGTGGATTGTATTAAGCAAATACTTGTTTTCTCTGGTGATGAGGAGGGAAATGAGGGTCTTTGCCTTGTGTCACCTCTCTGAGCACTTCTCTGCCTTATCCCCTACTTTCTTCCCTTAAAACCTACTGCAGCTCCCTCCTGCTTGTCTTACAGGTGTTGACAAACCAAGCACAGTTCTCTTGGCCATGTCTCAGTGGGATGAGAGTTTACCCTCTGAAATAATTTGTATGCCTTTGGAAGCATCGGCTTGAAAGCCTCGTTGGGAGTTTAAATTACATTTAAATGGATTCAGTGTTTCAGCTCATGATGAGAAGATTTCTCCCAACAGTAGAAAATCACAGACTTCCTCCAAATATAATTTAGTCCTTTTTTTTTTTTTTTTTTTTTTGCAAATATTTGTGTGTGATTTGTCATGAATTTTCTAGCACCGCTGGCATGTCGCTGTGCCAGTGCCTTTCCTCCCTTTTTCACTGGTAACTTTGTCATCCTGATCCTTTTGCCTTGTAGTCAGGGGTCACATTCCACAGCAGGTGGTGACATGAACAGTAGGATTTGGTATTTCATGAGTTTTCAGCTCACCCATCCAAGGGAGAACACAGAACTTTTATCAGATGGGGAAAAATATCTTCTTGTTGCAACTCTGCTCTCCTGAGGGGCTTCAGGATTGTCACAGAGTCATAGAACATCAAGGAGTTGGAAGGGACCTTAAAACTCATCCCATTCCACCCCCTGCCATGGGCAGGGACACCTTCCACTATCCCAGGCTGCTCCAAGCCCCAAAGTCCAACCTGGCCTTGGACACTTCCAGGGATCCAGGGGCAGCCACAGCTTCTCTGGGCACCCTGTGCCAGGGCCTGCCCACCCTCCCAGGGAACAATTCCTTCCCAATATCCCATCTATCCCTGCCCTCTGGCACTGGGAAGCCATTCCCTGTGTCCTGTCCCTCTATCCCTTGTAAAGAATCTCTCTGTGGTTTTTGTTGGCTCCTCCAGGCACTGGAAGGCCATGGTTAGGTCACCTCAAAGCTTCTCCTCTCCAGGGTGAACAGTCACAATTCTCTCAGCCTTTTATATTAAGATTGCCTTCAAACCCCTTTTCTCTTTGGGATTTGTTCTGTGCTGCATTTTTTTTTTTTTTTCCCCTTCTTTGCTTCCATAGTGGTCCATGCTTTCCTGTGGTGGAAGCAGGAGAGATTGGGTAGCTGATAAGGTATTTCCTGTAAGGAATCATCTCCATAAGGGAATCATTCTTTGCAGATTTCATAAAAGAAAACCATACTAAGTTATATTTTTGTTTGTACCACCATCTTTTGCATCTCTTTGAGAAGTCAGGTGTCCGGCTTCAAGGATTGCAGAATACCCATCAGCATGCACCGAGGTTCTGGACAGGAGAGAGTGGAAATGAGCAGAGCTGGTAGAGGACCCATCTGAGGATGGTAAAACACAGAGGCAACTTCAGGCCAAACCCCTGGAACGAAGAGAAGCAGCCTGGAAGCATTTAAGCTAAATTGTGTGACAGATAGAAACTCACAGTCATTAATAATATCAAAAAAGGGAGGCTGTTTATGATGAATTGAGAAAACAAAGCTTAATGCTGAGAATTAGCAGCAGAGTAAATGTCCAGAAATTCCCTACAGATGTGTAAGGTCACTTAGTTCCCCAGCAACCATTTTTCTTAACTAAGGAAAGCAGCAGACAGATCCTTCAGTATTTAACACAGTCTTTCCTTACCAGTAAAAACCATATGGGAATCATAGCTGGACTGTCAGGGAGGAGGGGATGGCAGCAAACCCACTTCTTGGCTGTGTCTTCCACTTCAGTCCTGCTGTTTAAGGAGGAGTGTGATTGATAATTCCCACGACATCAGGAGGAAGAGCATCATAATTCGGTTTTAACACGAGAAAACCCTTGCCTTGGGAAGGTGCCCGTGGTGCAGGTCAGTGTGGAAGGGAAGCCAGGTCAGAAGCAGCTGCTGGAGCTCCTGTTCAGGAGGTTCCTCCTGTTTGTGCATGCCCTGGTGCTGCTGGAGACAGCCTGGTGTGTCCAGCAGTGCGTGCCCTGGTGTGTGCAGCGTTCCAGGAGCTCCAGAGGTGCTGGATGGCCAGAGGCACGGAGCGACTTCTCAGCAAGGGGTGACTCAGTGGCCTGGCACTGCTCAGCCTGGAAGAGACAGCTGCATTGTGTTAGGGGTGTAAAGCTCTCTCCCAGCACAGGCACTGGGAAGCTCAGGAAGGCTGTTTGGAGTGACTCAGAAAATTTCAAAAGCAGAGGTCCAATACCAAAACTTCAGTATTAGTCATGTAATACTATATACTAGTCTGGCCTGAATGGGGGGAGAAGAAGTCCCCTAAAAGTCACCCCAAGGGGGTTCTTTCCAAAGTTGAATGCAATTTCTTTGACTTTTAATGTGCACAGCTCTACCCTGTGTTCCTTCCTTCTGCATCCTCGTGGTAATGAACCAGATGCACTTTAAAAAGAGAAGAAAATATGTTAATATCTCGTCTTAAGTGGAAATTTCCAGAGGCCAGCTGAATCCTTCCTCAATAATTAATGCCTGAAAGCATTTTCCTCCAGTTCTTATTTAAATGGAAATAGCTTTGGTGTCTGATATTGTGAAGCTGCATTGCACTGCCTGGTATTGCTTTACAGGGCTTGAGGTGATCTGGGAAACAGGGAAGTGTTTCCAGGAGTCTGTCTTTACTGGGACCTTGTGGGAGCATCCCAGCTGCTGTGTCCCAGCCCTACAGGCTGTTGGGGTCTTCCACGAGGAGCTGCAGCCTGAAAACCACAAGCATCAGGCAGATCTAATTCCATTTCTGTCTGTGTTTCTTCTGCCCGAGTCACAGCACGCAGCAATAATCCAACCTCTTGCTTTGTTGCCTTGAAAAGCTTTTAATGCTATTTCAGCAACTGGTGTAATATTTAAAGAAAATAAATCCTCTTGGCTTTGGTATTCAGCTCAATGCTGTGTACAGTAGGTGAATAAGTTATTTGCTAAATGTTTTATGATGGTGATTATGTAAGCAATGAGCTTTTACGTTTTGGCACCAGAGAGTACCAGAACTGTGTGTAGTGCTTTGTAACTTGATGTAGGAAGGAAGCTTAATTTGCAAATTAATCCAGTTTCATCTTCCTGCTGTGCCATGTCATTACAGAGGACTTAGAAGAGCTTCCTTCCTACATCAAGTTACAGAGTAACTTCTGCAAATTAATTTGCAAATTAATCCGGGGGAAATGTGACAATGAGCTTTATTTTTTTTTTTATAGCCAAACTTTTCCAAGTCTCTTTCCTCAAAGGTAAGGACTTAAATCTATGTAGAGAGCCCCGAATAAATCAGATTTTCTCGAAGGTATCTTCAGTTTCTATCAGCATCAGTGCAAACCGCAGGAACTAGTGGGCTCTGTGAGAATAACACACTAGAAATGTGGTTTAGTATGGAAGCTGGATTTGCAGTGCTGCTAATCAGAGTGACACGATGGCCTGCCATATGTGTAATCTACATCTCCCTCTAAATGCTTACAAAGCAGGAACTGGAGTTGATTTTATTTTATATACGTGCATTTTATTTTTTATTTGGACTTCATTGACTAATTTCTCAGGGTTCTTTCTAAGTGAATCTTAATTTCCAGGCATGTTCAAAATCTTGTGGAAAATTCTGGGGCTCTTAGTTCCTTGCTGGAAGGAGTTATTCTGTGCTGGTGACTCCACAGCCAAACAAAACTGGAAGAAATGTCCCAGCTGAAATGTGGGCATTTTGAACCATGACAGGACTGGCTTCCTTTCCCCAGGCAGGTTGTGCTGTAACCACAGGAAGGGCTTGGATGGTGAAAAACACTCAGTTATTGTCGTCTCCTTTAGTTTTACTTGCTTATAAATGTCATATCCTGTTCTTCCCAGGGTGGAAGCTTAGCAGAGGTTCAGATTTTCAAGTGTCATTAATTTTGGATCAAAACCATGGATGCAATAACCCACGGGGAGCTGCATTTCCCTGCTGTGGTGTGTGGGCATTGCACGACCAGATTTTGGGTTGAGAGTCAGCCTCTGTCCTCACAGCTCAGTCCTCCAAATAATGAAAAGTTGTTTTCTTCATTAATGCAAATCCAAGGAAATGTGAATCTAATGTCAGAGTGTGCATTAAACCCACCTGAGAGTGAGCACGCTGGCTGAAGGGAACAGTGGGGATGTGTGTAATGCAGGGTAAAAATAAACTATGGAATTGGGGATGGAGGATAGTGGTTTACCAAATTTAAACATTATTATGTCTATGTCTATTAAAAGTAACAAAAAGTATTATTGCTGTGGATCAAAGTTTTTGTTGGTTTTTTTTTTTTTTTAAATGAAGTATGAGTTGAGCATTGAAGTGTTTGGCAAAGATGCCACAGAGAATCTGCCCTGGTTCCTCATCCCTCCTCTTTACTGCCCTTCCTCCAGGAGACAGGAGTGGGTGGCTCTCAGCCCCTGTGCCAGCTTTGCCCTGTGTTCTAGGAAAGCTGCAGTTCCATTTCTCTGTTGGTTAACAGATTAATGGAGATGTTCCTCGTGAAAATGCAAGGTTTTAGTTTAATACTGAGTGAAATACTGAGGACAAGGAGCAATGGCCATAAACTTAAACACGGGAAGTTCCACCTCACCATGAGGCAGAACATCTTTCCATGAGGGTGGCAGAGCACTGGAACAGCTGCCCAGGGAGGGTGTGGAGTCTCCCTCTGGATTCATTCCAAGCTCACCTGGAAGTGCTCCTGTGTCACCTGCTCCAGGTGGCCCTGTCTTGGTTGGGTGTTGGACTGGATGCTCCCCAGAGGTTCCTTCAACCCCAGCTCTCCTGTGATTCTATGAATTCCCAATAATCTCACCAAGAGCAGCTGATGGACAGTTATCCAAGCTTAGTTCTCAAAATCAGAAACTTCATTAAAATCTGACTTGTGCTGCCTTTTTCTCCCCCAGCATCTCTTTTCCACTTCATCATCTACATTTCTAAACATGCCTTTCCATTATGTGCCACAGACTTTAAATAATGAAGCTGTGTGCCAAGTGAGCCGGGGCTGCTGTGATTTGAAGTAGTTATTTAGGTCCTTAGTGTTGCACACACACAGAGGTGAGGGATGTGGTGGATCTGAGCAGGATTATTCCAGAGCAGTGCAGAGAATATCACAATAACTCTGCTTAGTGACCATTTCAGTGCAGACACAGCCGTGGCTGGCTTTTAACTGTTAACTGCTGCCTTTAGAAGAAAAAAAAAAAAAAACAACCAAAAAAAACCCCAAAATTTCTGAGCTGTTTGATAAGGAAGCTGAGCTTAAAACCGAAGCCTTTCTCATAACCTCTGCTCCCTCCTACGCAAAGCAGCAGCAGGAGCAGGCTGCATCTTGAGGAGGCGGTCAGCGCGGTGGCAGAGGGCCAGTGGCATGGGCTGCAAGGCCTGTCCTTTGTCCCCACGCAGCTGGAGAGCTCGGGGCAGCAGCTCCTGACCCTGGAGAGCAGTGGGAGAGGTCTCTGCCAGCCTGCTGGGGAAGGAGAGGCAGCCATCCAAGGAGGTTTTGTTGTGATAATGTGCCAACCTGAGTAAGTCACCTGCCGAGCAGAGCGGTGGCAGCTGTGACAATGAACTGTCCCTGCGGGTATTATCTGAGCTGCCCATTCTGCTGGGTGAATCTCTTGAGATCCCTTAATTTCATACCTGAGCTGAAAATACCTTTGTAGCCGTTTTACCAGAGTTTCTAGCTTTTAGAGCAGTGGTGATCACTGGGCACTGAGAGATGCCCTGTCACCAGCGGTGTCTGAGTGATGTGTGTGGATTTGCTGCAAGTAAAATCTTAAGCAAAGCAGTCTAAGGAAATCACAAAACCTTTTGGGGCATAGGATCAGTGGTGGGGTTATTGAGGGCATGGCTATGAGAGAGGCAGGTGGTCACTGAAGTGAAGTGCGAGAAAAAATGAAGAAGGTGGAGGGTTTTGGGTTCTGGAAGCTGCAGGGTGGCTGGGCAGTGACAAAGTCACAAAGTTCAAGCCAGGCTTTAATACTGTTCCCATCAAAATGGAATTATTAGAATAAGAAGTTTACAGTGAAAGAAGACAAAAAAGAGCAATCTTCTCCTGAAGTAAAAAGTCCAGCATCCTCATGTTTTGCAGTTTTAATAGCACTTTCATTCCTTAAAAGTACTGCCAAGGGGGTTTTTTCTCCTTGCTGCTTTGGTGGCTGGTCATGTCTGTTTAGCTCTAGATTTACAGTGACCTTGGCAAAACCTTAATAAGTGATTTTGAACATACTAGGCAGTAGCTGCTGTGCACTAAAGCAGAGGATAGTTCTGGCTGCTTGTTACCTTTTGGTGGAGCTGGTGATTGCCAGGATGCAAAATCCCCTCTGCCACTCGACAAGACTGGCTGGTGAAACAGTGAGAGTTTTCCCTCTCATGCCTGGAAGTCTGTCAAGCCAGGATTTTGGTTTCTGTGCCCAAGTTTGCCCACACACCCTTAGGGTAATGCAAGAGCTGGATCCAGGTGTCCCAGCTGCGCTCTGACATCGTGTGGTGACTTCATGGGGAGATGAGCCTCCACAAGCTTTTAGCGGCACTGCATTAGCAATAGTGGAACTTTCCAAAACAAGCCTTGTTTTAAATACATCTCACATCATAGCACCTGTTTTTCCCTGCAGTCCTGATGTGGTTTCTCCCTGCCCCCAGCAGCCTGAGTCCTACACTGACCCATTGTGGCTCTTGCCCATCTCTGCTTGCCCAAAAGTGCAGGTGGGAGCCCAGCCCTTGTTGGAGCCTCTGGCAGCTGCCACAAGCAGGTGGTGAGGGATCCAGGTGTGCACCCCTGCAGTGCCTCTCCGCAGAGCAGGGTGTCTTCAAACTGCCAGAGGGCAGGGATGGATGGGATATTGGGAAGGAATTGTTCACTGGGAGGGTGGGCAGGCCCTGGCACAGGGTGCCCAGAGAAGCTGTGGCTGCCCCAGGATCCCTGGAAGTGTCCAAGGCTGGGTTGGATGGAGCTTGGAGCAGCCTGGGATAGTGGAAGGTGTCCCTGCCCATGGCAGGGGGTGGGAAGAGATGATTTTTAAGGTCCCTTCCGACCCAAACCAGCCTGTGATTCCATGATATTGCAATCTCCTCCTGCACTTTTCTGGCAAAAGAGTAAAAGTCCAGGGTTAGACCTTGATCACCCCAGTGGGTTCCTGGCCGTCGGAGCAGCTGGGTTTATTTCTGCCTCCCTGGCTCGGTGCTGGGAGGCTGGGCTCCCTCCTGGATGCCTGGATGGCGTGGTGCCCGTGCTCCCAGCCTGCCAGCTCCAGCCTTGGCTCTCCTCTGTCCTGCTGGCCCTAATGGGATCTCTGGGTCCTCTCCTTCCCACAACACGAGTGAGGCAGAGAGGTGACATTAAAGCCCTGGAACAGCAGATAAAAGGCCCTGGCTGTATTTATTGAGTGTTACAGATAAGTAATCCACTCTGCTGTCAGTGTCTGCAGAAACAGCAAATAAAGTGTACATGCCCCTTGCTTTGATGTGATGAAATCTCCAGAGGACTCTCACTTCAGTGGCACTCGCAGTGCAGCTGTAGCTGAATCTTGCAGTGGAAAATACAAGATTTTCATGTCTTCATGCATTGCTTTAAAAATATCGCTATGGCTGTATGCTGGGCAATTCTGTGTTCTGAAAGCTAGGGTTGTTTTGGTTTTTTTCTTCCAAAATGTTATTAAAATCATCTTAACCGTTTTTGTTGGAAGGGGAAAAATTAATAGTTATTTTGTGGTTTCATACCCAGCGTTAAAACAACAGTCTGGTTTTCATTTAAACCAATAAAAGTATGGAAATTCAAAATGAAGGTTCTCTCCATGTCCTTAGATCAACTTGCTGGCCTTGCTGCAATGCATAATGGATGGAGCAGGGGGAAAACCTCAATCTTACAACTCTTAGCTTTGTTTTTGCTTTTTTTTGTTGCTGGATTTCAAATCTGACGTCACTTTCTTGCCTGTCTTCCCAAGCTATAAAAACTTCCTGGATTTGGTAAATGTGCAGCTGCTTAGAACCCAGTGAACCATAGATTTTATTTTTTTTTTAAGAACCTAAGCAGTAGTGAAGGAAAGTATTTAGCAAAGGCACATCAGTAGTTGAATTAATGCGCTTTCAAATGTTGGGGTGTAGAGCTGACTGTTGGGGATGAAGGGTTTCAGTCAGTTCTGGTTTATGGTGTGGTCAGAAAGAGACCAGAGGGGCAGCTGGGGCACAGCAAACCCCAGCCAGCCCCAGGGGAGCAGCCCTGGGGTGGGGCCCTGAGAGGTGGAGGATCCCCATCCCCAGGGATGCCCTGTCATGGCCTCAGTGACCTGGTGCAGCTGCCCTGAGCCTGAGCCTGGGGTCCAGGGCCCTCCTGCTTCCAGCCTGCAGTTCCCTCCCAGCTCTGGTTTAGCCTGGGACAGGGCAGGGCTGAGTCTGGAGGAACCTTTATCCACAGAAAGGGAGCTCAGGCCTTGGCAGGGGCTGCCCAGGGAGGTTTGGAGTCCCCATGCCTGGAGGTGTCCAGGGAAGGGCTGGACGTGGCACTCAGTGCTCTGGGCTGGGGACAGGGTGGGGATGAGGCACAGCTTGGACTCCATGGGCTGGGAGGAATTTTCCAGCCTCAGTGATCCTGGGGTTGTGTGAGCTCCTCAGTGAGTCTGGGGTTCACATCTCACCAGGTGAGCAGCATCTCACTGCCCCCAAAACATCTGCAGGCTCTGGGCACTGCAGCAGGCTCTCCTCAGCCTGGCTGGTATCCCAGCTCCTCAAGGATTGGGAAAGTCACTTCTTCCCGACGCTGTTCCTTCCCTGGCCACTGTGAATGAGCTGCCCTGGCTGTGTACAGCCCTTTGATCTGGGAAGTCACAGCCCTGGAGCTGCCTGCCTTCCCTCTTCTCCCCTCTCCTGGCCTGCTCAGCTGGGCTCGTGTCCTTCCTGCCCTTCTTCCCCAGCCAGGCTCCATGTGTAGGTGTCTGTTTACACCTGCCAAAATCTCAGCTTTTCCTCCATCCCCTCTCTGCTGTCCAGCACCCATCCCCATGATCCTGAACACCTTCTGAAGCTTCAGAGCTGGTGGACACAGCTCCATAATGACACAGTACCTCTCAAATGAGGTACTTGAGAGCCAGCTGGCCACCTTAGCTTTGGCAGCACCGAACGCTGTGAAGGTTGTACCTGCTCAAGGGCTCCCTGTAATAAACCTGAAGCAAATTCCCACCCTGGGGAGCAGGGAAGCTCAGCTCCATCGCAGGGAATTTGCTTCACAGGCTGGAGGAGGTCTTGTTTATTTTCCTTTCCCCAAGGGAAAAGGAGTAGCCAGAGTAGCCTGAGCAAAGGGTAGTGTTTTAGATGGGATGTTACAACTTCATGTTTGTTTGCTTGTTTATAGGACTTTGATATTCTTTGGAAGAGCAGCAAGAATGTGCAATGCATTGTGATTATTTGTGGTGGCTGTAAGAAGGGGCCTGGTGGTGATGGGCATCTGGGAGCCCAGCTGGGCACAGCTCCTTCCTGAGAGGGGCCAGGGGGGTTCTGCGTGACATCTGTCCCCTCTGCTGTGTTTAATGTGTTTAGCAGCAGCTCTGTTCCCTGTCTGGGCTCCTCTGGTCTGCCAGGAGGAACTGGGACAAGCCCCGGGGAAATCGCTCACGCCGCTGTTCCCGCTGGAAAGGAGCCCCGGGATGGTTCCCGGATCCTGGCACTGGGTTAAACTCACGGCTTTGGCGGGAACTTAGGCCAGAGAACATTTCCAGCGGGGTGGGATGTGCGAGGTCCTCTCCTGCTGGCATCCTTTCCTCCAGGGCAGCCCTCCATCCTGCCCCACAGCCCTGCTTAATGCCCTGGCTTCCCCTCCAAGCCACACCAGAAATCCCCCTGTCCTGAGGGCTGCAGTAGCTGGAAGGAAGCTGTGGAAGAGGGGAAGGACGTAGGAGGATGGAGGTGACAGCCTGCAGGAGACTCATGGAGCTGGGGCAGTCCTGCCAGTGCCTGGGTCAGCCTTTGAACGGCACAGAAAACTGGGATGGAGGCCAGAGCCCTGCCTGGGGCGTGCCAGGCTGCTCTGGGCCTTTGGCATGGAGCCCCAGGCACCCAGGAGCCCTAGATCCCAGGGGATGAAGAAAGCAGAGTGACCTTGGAGTAGATCCTTCTTGGAAAGATCTGAGAGCAGGGGTGAGAGGCAGCTGGACCCCTCAGCTCCTTCTTGGAGGGAGAACTGGAGAGGGAAAGGGAGCTTCTTCAAAGCCCTTTGTGCTCAGCCAGTCCTGCTTCCTCCACCTGGCACCTCCACCACCACCTACTGCCAGATGCCATATTTCTCCTCCTTTCCTCTCCCCAGGTTTTGTGGCTTGGGTCAGTGTTTCTTCCCGCTCTCCCTATTTCTCTGTTCCCCAGCGTATTTGTGGGGGAAATAGGAAAAAAAAGTACTTCCCAAGTGTTTTCAGGTTTTTGTGGGTTTTTTTTCCTTGGGGACATGTCAGGGTTGGTTTCTGGTGGGATTTGAGGTGGAATCCGACTTGTGATGCTCTGATGTGCTGGGCGTTGGGTCAGGCTGGTGGGGGAGACCCACCAGGAGCCTCAGCTGGGAGAGCTGGCAGGACAGAATCCTGTGCCATGAGTTTGGGATGGCCCTGCTGCGGCAGGGAGGTGGGGCCAGGTCAGCCTGACCCATTGTGGGGTGAGCGGTTCCTTCCTTCCTACAACATCAGCTGAACTGCTGTCTCTGCGTGTGCTGCTCCAGCTGGCACAAGCCTTGGACATCCACTCAGTCACAGGAAGAGAGACGTGGAGCTGGACTCCACAATTAGCCAAGCTGGTGGGATTCTCTGTGGCATGAAATTAAATATTTGAATGCTTACAGTGGGGCTAATGCTGCTTTGTGCAGCTTTTTATGAAGATTATGAAATTTCTGCAAAAAGCAGATCTCACTGTAATTGGAAGATAGAAGAGTTAATCACAGGGAGGAATTAGGATTCCTACTTGCCCTGAAATTTTATAAACTGCTTTGAAATACCTTCAGCTGAAGGAGATGAGCTTCACTACGAGCCTATTGTATCTTGAGTGCAGAGTTTTCTTCATTCATTTGAATTGCAGTGGAGAAGCCACAGGGCTCTTTTCCCCAGAGGTTCAAGAGGCTCTGAGTTCATTTTGTTGATATGTGAAGTCATTTTGGTGCTTGTCGAGCCATACGACCATTTACTCGATGTCCTCGAGGCAACCCAAGCATTTTATTGCTATTTATTCAGCCTTTGAGAAAAGATTTGAAACAAAAAGTCACCGAAGTCATTGAAGTTTCGAGTCAGAGGAAACTGAGGGGGAGTTGGGAGATGAACCCCCAGCAGCTGGGGGAGGGTCGTGTGTGAAGGACACACTCTGCATAATGCACCATTAAAACTTCATGAAGAGGTGTCCCAGAAAAAAATACTACAAAGCACTAGGCTTAATATTAAATTCTTAGTTTTAGCAGTCTGGTCATTTTCAGGAAGGGAATAATCAGCTTAACTGCAGCATTCCCATATTTAATGTTCTGAGAGGGATTGTCTGATTTTCTTTTCCTTTTTTTTTTTTTTTTTTTCCACAGTAATTAATGAAAGTCAAAAGCAGCAACTGGAATCTGTGAGCTACTCATCCCGCTACGCCCTGGGACTGTTTTATGAGGCTGGGACAGGGATTGCTGTCCCCTGGGCTGCTCAGTACATCACTGATAATCCCTGCATACGCTTCATCTCCATCGATAACAAGAAGCGCAATATAGGTCAGTGCTCCCATTATTTCCCTTAAACACAGCCACAATGGAGGGTGTAGAGCATGAGAAATGCTGTTTAATTGAGTGTTGCTATTCTGAACAGAGCGAGTATTTAACTCCAAGCCGCAGCGGATGGCGTTTAATGTCACATTTGGCCTGTAATAAAGCACACAATGAGAGCGGGCCGGCCCTCAGAAAATCAGCCCCCAGCACATGGTTTACGTTACTGCGTTTATGAAACCACTGTCAGGGGATTGGAGACATCAAAATGTTGCTATTCCAAGAAAGAGCTGGGGTTCCTTTGTTTAAACACTGATTCATGCACTCGCCAGTTTGTCTCCCCTCACCAGTTACTCTACAACTCCTGCTCTTTCCACAGGGCTTGGAAGGAGGAATGAGTTCTACAATTGGAGCTGCTCAGCCCAGTTCAGAGTTAGCCAGGGTGCTTTTGTGATCAGGGAGAGTCTCTGAAATGGCTGCATGTGCTCGGTAGGGCTTGGAGAATATCCCCCAAGACAGACCCTTCTCCTCTCTTTCTGGAGGATGGCAGTGGAGGAAGGGTGTGTTTCGTTTATTAAATGTGCTTCACGTGCCAGGAGTGTGGTGCCATAGAATAACTCGAGAAAAAACACTTGCAGACAAGTTAGAGTCACAGAATCCAGGATGGTTTGGCTTGTGAGGGACCTTAAAGACCCAAAGTTCCACCCCCTTGCCATGGGCAGGGACACCTTCCACCTGTCCAACCTGGCCTTGGACACTTCCAGGGATCCAGGGGCAGCCACAGCTTCTCTGGGCACCCTGTGCCAGGGCCTGCCCACCCTCCCAGGGAACAATTCCTTCCCAATATCCCATCCATCCCTGCCCCCTGCCAGTGGGATGCCATTCTCCCTTGTCCTGTCCCTCCATCCCATGTCCCCAGTCCCTCTCCAGCTCTCCTGGAGCCCCTTTAGGCTCTGGAAAGGGCTCTGAGGTCTCTCCAGAGCCTTCTCCTCTCTAGGCAAAACATTCCCAGCTGTCCCAGCCTTTCCTTGTAGGAGAGATTCCCCATCCCCCTGTGGAAGCACAAATTCATTGTTTTCCCTAAGAATTTAGCCTGTTCATCTGAAAAGGGTGAAAACAAAACAGAAGAACGGCTGGAATGGCCAAAACAAGGATGTATCCACCCTGATGTGCTTTCTCCAGCAGGGACTGAACAGTGAATATGTTAAAAAAGGAGCTTAAGGAAAGCCAAATACAGAGTGATCTTTTTTTCTCTGGCATTGTCTCCTTGTTACTGACTGTTCAGCTGGAGATTTTCTTGCATCTGAGATTCTGTTGCCATTGTCATGTTCAATGAAAAATACCTGATAGATAATAGGGCCTGCTGATCTTACCCTCACCAGTGTCAAGGAGGAATTCACCCATGCTTTCCCCTCCTCTTTGCACCAGCACCAAGAACAACAAATATGGAACTATGATGGAATTATCAAACAGCTTTGCTGTCTCCAGATGCAATTGAACCATGTACAAGGCACATTATTTGGGGCATATTGTTAACAAATACGTAGAAAGTACCAGAACATCAGTGTTGGCACATACCTTTCTCACTGAAATTTCCCTTGAACTGGGGGAGAGTTCTGTTTATATGAGCAATTTTTTCCAAGAAGAACAAACTTTGTGTGCGTCTCTTCCTAGGAGACAGACTTTAGACAGCACAGGCAAGGGAGGCTGAGTGTGAAATTTATTTACATGTGAAGTTCTGCAACCAAAACACATGAATAAAAAGTTCCTTTATGCTTGTTTTAGCACATATGCAAGCATTTGGCATCTGCATTTTTCTTCCTGTGTTTCCAGCTGCCCTCCAGAACATTTCAGTGGGAGGCACACGAGCACCTCGCTGTCTGTCCCTTTTAGCTTCACTCCACTCGTCCACCTTCCCATTCTTCTGTTCTTCAACCTTGATTATTTGGACTCATCTGAGGAAGGGGATGGTGGCAACCAAAAAAGTAAACAGTCAGAGGAAGCAGAACTGCTGGGTGAGGCAGCTGAGATCTTCCAGGGCAGTCATCGTTCCCAAAAATCCATCGTTTTCTCCAGTTGTTTCTTCACCTGATGTATCCGCAGTTAATGGAGGTTTATCTCACCCTCACTGCCACCTCAAACAGTAGCTTTTCAATAAACAGCCTGGAACAACAGAAATCCAGAGGAAGTAACTACAGCTGATAGTTGTGCCCTGCAGGAGGTTTGGAACTGGACGATCTTCTATCCATTTTATGATTCTATGATCCTGTGAGCTTTCTGCTGAGGGCCTCACATATATAACATCCCCCTAGAGCAGGTAGTCCAGCCTTTAAAAGGCCAAAAGGCAAAGGCTGGCCCTGGCTGTGGAAGCCCAGGCTGTCCTTGTCACTTGTCTGAGATGTGGCAGTAAAGCAGAGACACCCAACACACGAGCGTTTCACGTTGCACCAGCGAGACGCAAACCGGCCCTGTCGTCGTAATCGCGCAGCGGGGTGGGTTTGATAAAGCAGTTTCTCTGATGCCACCAATTCCTGGTGTCATCAGGAGTCTCCAGGAGGGAAGGCTTTTTCCATCAGCTGAGGATCCCAGCTGCTGTCGGTAGAATCCCGTCCCTGCCTGCAGAGGTGATGTTACATAAGGAGGAGCCCACGAGAAGCGTGTGCTGAATTCTGCGTGTGGTGTGCATGAATATTAAACACTTTGTGGGATTGGCTGCCTCAAACACCCCATCCATATTTATACCGGGTCGGGGGGACAGTGGGAATTCTCCAGCATAAATTATTTCTGGAATACCGCAGTCTTTGCATCTCTCTGCATTCCAGGAGGACTAAAGATAGATGACACATGAAAGGGGAAGTGGTTCCTTTCTTTTGCTCCAGGATTGCGGTGTTATGTAATTTAGAGGGAAGATCTGCCTTACAGGTTTTTAGCATTGTATAATTCCTGAGTGCCCTCTTTAATTGTGAAACAGAGATTCCTTTCCTTCCTGAAAAAAGAATTTTTAGGAAGATGAAAGAGTTAAAAGAACTATTTAAGTTTTTGCCTTGTTGTGTTGTAACCCTCTGCCAGCCCTGCCTGCCTTTTAGAAAAATAATCAGAAACTTGGTAAGGCTAATGAAATGCTGGGTTTCTGAATATAAAAAAGTTAGTGTCATTCTTTCTATGATTTCTCCCAAATGTGCCTTATCAGGCAGGAGATTTTATTCTAGGGAGAGTGTGTGACCTTAGGAGCCACAGGAATTTCTGAGGATAACTGGAGAAGCTCCTGGCCCTCCTTCCAAACAGCAGCGTGACATTTTAAAAGTGAATCTCCATCTCTCTTGCTTTCAAAGGTGTTGTAAAGTTGATTACTGCACTTTTTTTAACTTTTAGGTAGGGCTTATGAGGCCTGCACATCTCTTTTGGCACCTCCCAGGGAGCAGGGATGCAGTTCCAGTTCCAGCTTTCCTGCTGTCCTCCATGCTGACCCAGCAGCATTTCCCTCTTCCAGGGTTTGTTTGGTGTGGCAAAAGCCATTTCCCCTCCTCTCCTGCTACCCAGGACCAGAATGGGGTTCAGATGGCAAAACACATCTCCCCAGGAAGCTTACAAATTCCTGAGGGTCAGGAAACAACCGCATCTCGGTTTTTATCGGGATCCGTTATGGCTCCAGGTTTTGGGCAGCAACCCGAGAAGAATACTCAATGCTGCTCCCCTAAGATGAGGAGAACATTCCTGTGGGAGATGTGTGCCTATCACATCCACAGACAGTTTTCTGCTGGAGACCAGGCTGGAACTCTTGGACGATCCCTGAGCACTCCAACAATCGTAGAAAACAATCTGCCGTTGAAGCTGGCCCCACTTTTGAGCAGGAGCTTGGACTAGAGACCTCCAGAGGTTCCTCCCAAAGTTCTGTGACTCTGAGGCAGACAATGTTCTGGTGAGGATTTACTGAACACACTAATAAGTGAACTGGGAAGCGAATCTAAGCAAGCCCCCTTGGCGAAGAGAGGAAATTCTTCAAGATCTGTCTGCATTTGCTGCCCTGCAAGTTTCAATGTTAGCGCAGCTGAAACAGTAAAAAATATTCCTTCCTCTCTGTGGATGTTTTGTGGATGCATCTGTGGAGCTTGCAAATTGAACTGCAGGTTGTGGCTGCTTACTTTTATACCTTTATGAAAGTAGATCTCCCTCTCCTGAGGGTCAGTGGGTTTATGGGATCTGCATGGTCTGTGAGTCACAGATGTGCTCCACAGCGGCCCTCAGACATGGTTTTCTCTCCTAGAATATTGTTGTTTGGGAAAATACAGTTGCCTTTTGCTTTCTTGGGGATAGTAGGAGCTATGGCTGCTTCTCCCTGTCTTTGCCAAGTCTCCTCTCTCTGGCAGTTGAAGAGCAGGTGGGTCCTTCTTAGGGTGCCCCATTAATTCAGTCCCAAGAGCATTGTGCTCTGTCCCCATCCTGGTACCTTGAAATCCATTTAACCTGCCCATTCCTCCTTTTCCACAGTTCCTTTTCTAACCTGTCACGCTCCCAGAACATGATAGACACCATGCTGACCGTTTCCCAAATGGATCCTATGGCTTTCTTGCTCTGGTGGGGTTCTCTCTGCTAAGGGAACTTCAGGTCCAGGGATCACATCTCATCTCTGAAGTACTTTTTCAGTTTAGGGACTCTGAACCCTGACCTTGGCATAGATTCACCACAGAAAAATAGATTTTGCATTTTGCCAGGAGGAATATTTTGGTGGGCAGATGATCCACCATGGGCTTTCTCCAAGAACATATGTCTTGTTTCATTGTTGTAATCATAATTTCATATGTTTTATTTTACTGTAATTTCTCTGTCTCGCTCCATCCCTGAGACTGATGGTAAGGAGGACGTGGCCCCCACAGGAGCTGGCTTGACACCCTTAGTACCATCTGAGAACTTGCCAGGGCAGGAGGAGATCCCTGTGGGAGGACTTGGCACCAGGGGCTGTTCTTGTTGTCACTGCCTGGAGCAATTCACCCACGAGCCTTTTCATCCCCCTGTGACAGTGAGAGCAGCTGGACCAGGACACCACAGTTCTGCACTAAATGTGTTACTCAAAGCTCAGAGCCACATTCCTGACACCAGATGCCCTTGGGCTGCAAGCCACCGTGGCCCTGGGCTCTGTTCTCTGTGCTCTTCTCCAGGGCACTTTTTATTAGCCCCATCCTTTTTCTGGGAGCTAATACTCCCAGCAGACTTAACCCTGTATGAATTCTCACTGTCAGCAGTCTCTCCTTCCCTTTTTCTGCACAGCCTGTATGATTCCTCCAGCTGGGAATTGATGACGACTGTTGAGACAGTCCCAAGATGTTCAGAAGAAGCCGATGGCTCCCGCCTTCTGCTCACAGTCCAGAAACCTTTCCCCTCATTCCCAGGTTCTAGGTCAAGATGGAGTTTTCCATCGCTCAGGGCCCTGTCCCAGGGGTGCTCTGCTCACACAGGAAGGGGTTTGGTCTTCTTGCTCTTCTGTCCCTCACCATGTCTGTGGAGAGACATCAGAATACCTGGTTTCTGCCCCCAAAAAGGGGAAGGAAAGTCTGAGCAGCATTTCTGATGCCCACAGAGATATGTCCTGTGGTAGCTGTGAAACCAGGAAACATCTTCCTGCCCTTTTTGCCACGTTTTCAAGTGCAAGGGTTGGCTGAGCCGGCCCACCCTACAAAGAGACTCAGAGAGGGGTTCCTTCCACAGGAATTTAAAGCTGTGGCTTTCACACTTGCAGATTTGGTACTGCTGCAGCTCTGAAATGATCAGACCAGGACAGGAAGCTCACCAGAGAAAGACATTTCGGTTGCCTTTGGAAAGCTGGAATGTGTCATCTTCCCAGAGGGGGTCTCTGGCTCGAGGGGCTGGAGATTTCCTGACTGGCAGAGCAGTGATAAGGAGTTTATCAAGCTTGGTGTCCAGCAGCCAGAATGGTCAGAAAGTGCTCAGCTGCCTCTTTCTTTGTGGATTCCTCCGTCAGAAAACACATTTGCTGAAACTAAAATCTTCTTCTAAGAATTCAGGCAAAGGTCTAACCGGGAGAGGCTTTCTGCTTCCAAAGGAGGGAGTTGCTGGGTAAGGGAGTGAGAGGGATTCACTTAATTGAACAACCAGCTCAGCTGAAATGCAGCATAACCCACGTCGTGTCCTTGCTCCATCCTGCTCATCGGAGCGGGAGTGACTCACACAAGGATCTGTTGGATCCTCATCCTGCCTTGGCACAGGGAAGTCCCTGAGCCCAAAAATCCCCTAATCCAGGCAAATTCTCCGGCATGTGTAAGGTGACAAGCCAACATGCCAGTGGGGACAGGAGTCACCTGCTGCAGAGAACCTGCAACCACCCCCAAATGTAACAAAGCCTGGCCCTTTCCAAATCTGCTGGAATCAACATCAGCACTAGAGCTATGATTCCGTGGTCAAAAGATGAGAACAAACATTTGTGACAGGACAAAAGGTGATGGTTTTAAACTGAGGGAGAGGGTTGATTTAGATGAGATAAAAAAACATTTTTTTTACCATGAGGCTGGTGAGGCCCTGGCACAGGGTGCCCAGAGAAGCTGTGGCTGCCTCTGGACCCTTGGAAGTTTCCAAAACCAGGTTGTTGCAGAGATGTCCTCTTTGATTTGTGTTCTTGTCATGAGCAACATGGGTTGTTATTCCTTGTGCTTTTTTCCCACCTGGAAGAACAGGGTGGTAACACAGGTATTCTTGTTCTTACTGACTCCTAGGCCAGAGGCACAATTGTCAGCATGTGGGGAAGGCAGGTATGAATGAGCAATCCTTCAGAAGCACCTCTCCATTTCTTTATTTTTTTTTTCTTTCAGAATCTCCTGAAATTGGGCCCTCAGTCGTGGTGCACACGACAGTGACCTTTGGAAGTGAGCACCTGGACTCAGACCCTGCAGAGGTGCAGCAGATCATCCTCAGCCACCTGCAGAGGATTGTGCCCTCCCTGCCCGAACCCAGCAGCATCAAGTGCCAGAGATGGAGATACTCCCAGGTACTCCCTGCTGGGGCTGTGTGTTCCATCCTCAGGGAGCAGGAGAAGAGAGGATGGTTGCTCAATATCCATAACACATTCCTCCACGTAGCCATGAGCAGCATCCAGGGCTGGCCAGCAAAAGCCAGGTCGTTTTTAGCCATTTTTTTTAACATTTTGGGCCTGGCTCAGCAGTGAGTTAAGCAGCTCTCTTGGTAAGGAGGGTAGGAGTAGTGTACAGGAAGGAAGTGAATCCCACGTAATTCAGTGGGATTTTCACTGGTGCTTAAAAATCATGACTAAATGCATCTCTCTGCATCCAAAAGTATGTGGTATTATTAGCAAAATTCCCACCCTACCACAAAAGAGCAGAAGTACAGACGTGCTAATTGTGATTATTTGATTTGGCCTAGCTCAATTTAACAGAATGTTATGCAAAAAGTATTTGAAAGTAAACTACCTAAGGGTAATAATAGCAAAATGTGTATATTTTGCTGTCTTCTTTTAAAAATCCAAGGAAATTGTTGGCGATTTCCTGAAGTATTGGAGTGTATCTCCATGTTTACCCAAAGCCTCTCAGATTTAATTACATTGGTGAATTTGAACGTGGAGGTTGACACAAAATATTTACTTTTAAAGCAGTCCCCTAAAAATTTTTCCTTTTTTGAAGTTTCTGTGGATGGATGTTGTGGAGTCTGCTCATACCCCTTGATCTGCATCCAATTTGGGAACCTGGTCTCGTTAGCACAAAGTTTATTTTTCTGCGAGTAAAGTATTGGTGGATTGCAAAAGCAACCTTAGCACGGGTACTAATATTTATATAAAACATATCAAAATTGTGGTGTGTTCTCTGAGTCCCTCTTTATCAGTTCAGGGGGGAGATTTTGGGAAAACCAGGTTAAGGTTCCCTGGTTGTGGCATCTGCTCTTTTCTCCTGCCTTACCTGCTGCGGACTGCTGGTGCTCACGAGAGCTGTGGGTGGGAGCGGGGAGAAGAGTTGGATCCAGCTCTGGAAGGGGCTTCCAAACCCCATCCAGCTCCTGCTTCTGTTGCTCTGACTCCAGCAGCTGCTGGTGCCACAGGAGGAATTATCAGCAGTCTGTAATTTGGTGGATGAATGTCAATATGTCTTAGGTTGCAAATAAGCCCCAGGAGGTCAGACCCGTTATCTCAGTAAAGAGATCTCTAATGCCACCCTATAAAATAATCACTGCCTAAATGAAATATCTGGGGCAGAGCTCCCTCTTTCTCCTAAAGCTCTCTTTACTTTCAATTATAATAAGCTGTTGCCACAGAGGCCAGGGGAACTGTTAAGATGGGTGCATCTTTCCCCTGACTCTTTTAGATGGGATTTATCCTACTTGTTAATTAAATCCGGCTGTAACATCCTTCACATGGCCAAACACAATCCTGGGATTAAAATGCAGACATTACAATTATCCATGGCAGATGAGAGATTAGGACTTCCAAAATTCTACTGACACTACTTAGCAGCACAGCTGCAGTTCTGGATCCCCTTGCTCTAATTATGGTGAAGGCACCATTAGCATTCAGAGCCAACAGCTTCCCAGCCCACCGTGTGTCTTTGGCAGAGTCACTTTATGTGGATTTACTGAGGCTGGAAAACACCTCCAAGATCATCAAGTCCAACCTTTGACCAAATACCAGGAGGGGTAGGAGCTGCATGGTACAGCCAGCATCAAATAAGCACTGGGTAGCCAAGAAGAAAGGATGCTCAAAAAAGACTTTTTCTGCCAAGTCTTTCTGCATTGTTTGTACTCAGCTCGATCTGTAAGAAAAATTCAGGAGTAAATAAAGTATTGACTTAAAACTGGTCACAAGGGGAATCTCTCTCTGGATTTGCCATACCTGGATGGACTCCTCTGTTAAGCTGAATAAAGGATAAGGGCTTGCTGATTTTGTCCTTTGAAGAGATGCTAACACCAGTAGCAGAAAATGCAGCCAGCAACATAAATGTGGGTTCTTTGCAGCTCATCCACACTTGGCAGTGGCAGAGAATGGCTGGCTCCTCAGTGGCCAGCTGAGGGTACATTTGAATCCGTGGAAAAATGCCCTGGATTTAGCAAGATTCCTTGGAAGCTGACAGTCCCAAGAGGGGATACAGTAACAGCTTACTGGGTGGGAATCCAAGAAATGATCAAAAGAAAATTGTACTCTCTGTATCATGCTTTAGCAGGTTGGGCACCAGGAGGAATTTCTCCATGGAAAGGGAGCTCAGGCCTTGGCAGGGCCTGCCCAGGGAGGTTTGGAGTCCCCATGTCTGGAGGTGTCCAGGGAAGGGCTGGACGTGGCACTCAGTGCTCTGGGCTGGGGACAAGGTGGGGATCAGGCACAGCTTGGACTCCATGGGCTGGGAGGGATTTTCCAGTCTCAGTGATCCTGGGATTCTGTGATCCCAGAGACAGGAGGTTCTCTTTCCTGTGTTGAACCCATCTGGGATTTTGCAAGCCCCACTTTGTTGATGTGAGATCACCCTCACACCTTTTTCAGTCTCTACACCGGGGTCAGATGAGTCACTCCTACTGAGACTGGCTTCTCTTAAAGTTTCTTAATTTCCACACGCAACAAAGTTTTACTCTTAATTTACTCTTAATTATTCAACTCCCAGAAATAAGTATTGTGTTATGGTATTTTGATGGTTAATGTTTGGATCTGCCTTTTGGAGTGGGAGGCCAGGCTGGACAGGGCTTGGAGCACCCTGGGCTAGTGGAAGATGTCCCTGACCATGGCAGGGGCTGGAACAAGATGAGCTTTAAGTTCCCTCCCAACCCAAACCACTCTGTGGTTCTGTGATGTGCTTCTCAGGAATTCAGACATTTCTGGTGTGAAATTCAGGTGAATAAAAGACTTTCTCTCCCCATTCCCTTCATGTTTTTCATTTCCAGGTTACAAGGGCTGTGCCCAATTGTCCAGGACAGATGATTCTTCACACTCAGCCTCTCCTGATCTGTGGGGGTGATGGATTCACTCGTTCCAACTTTGATGGCTGCATAGAGTCTGCCATGAGCCTTGCACAGGCTGTGAAGCCTCATTTACAGCAATTTCAAAGTCAGGCTGCTAAACTTCCTCTAGATTTGCTATGAATTTTGCTGTGATGGATTGAATTTGAACATCATCTTACAAAAAACAAATAAAGGAAGATGTATCGGTGTGCTGGAATAATTACTGGGATGGAATTAAATTGAATTTTCCAGGATCTGTGCTGAGAGTGGTTATTTTGATTGAAGTAAGATTTTCCCTGGCTCTAGGCAGGGGCATGGATCTCCAGCACTCTTGCCAGGTCTCCTAATACTTTTACAGAATAATGAAAATTATGTCAAGCAGAGGACCCTGACTTGAAGTGGCACAAAAATCCATAAAGCTGCAGAGTTTGTTCCTGGGAAACTCCTTATTTACTCCTTGTCCTAGTGACAGGACAAGGGGGGAATGGCTTCCCTCTGCCAGAGGGCAGGGATGGATGGGATATTGGGAAGGAATTGTTCCCTGGGAGGGTGGGCAGGCCCTGGCACAGGGTGCCCAGAGCAGCTGTGGCTGCCCCTGGATCCCTGGAAGTGTCCAAGGCCAGGTTGGACTTTGGGGCTTGGAGCAGCCTGGGACAGTGGAAGGTGTCCCTGCCCATGGCAGGGGGGTGAAACGGTGTGGGCTCAGAAATTACTCAGAAATTATGCAAGAAATAACTCATTTATTCTAAATTGGGTTTTAACTTGCCCTTCCTTTTCAATCACGTGTAACAAGTCTGGTAGCTCTCTACCACAGCACTAAAAATAACAAAATTTAGCAGACAGAATTTAAACCATTACAGAGTACAGTCCAGCCTCTGTTTTTCTTACTTTACCCCTGCATTCCACCCAAATCTGACATCCTGGATCACAGCACCTGACCACTGTGATTTACAAAATGCCTCTGGCCATTTCTAGTGGAGTATTTTAAGTGACACTAAGAATTTAAGACTTGTTAATTTTAACAGTAGGCAGAAAACTGGATGTAAGGTGTCTTTGACTCAACACTGTGTTGTTCCTCTCAGATGGATTTCTCTGAAGGGATGTGATGCTCTTCCAAGGGCTTTGTATCAGCAGCAGCCACTGATACCTGGAGTGACAGGTCAGTGGAGATGTCTCTGGCTCTGTCCTTTCAGCAATCCCTCAGCTTTTGGTCACCCTGATGCCTCAAAGTACCCTTTAATAAGCAAATCACAGATTCAGAGATGTTTTTGGAGTCGTGAGATTTTCAATTTGGAGCTTTTTCAAATCCTGGTGAGTCTCAGATTGCTCCTTCCTCATATCCCAGACTCATGGAGGTGGGAAAAGCCCTCCCAGGGCTGTGCCTGATCCTCACCTTGTCACCAGAGCACCGAGTGCCACGTCCAGCCCTTCCTTGGACATCTCCAGGGATGGGAACTCCAAACCTCCCTGGGCAGCCCCTGCCAAGACCTGAGCTCCCTTTCCTGGAAGAAATTCCTCCTGGAAATACCGTGCCAGTCTACCAAAATGCCTCTGTTCTGCAGCATCCCTCCAGATTAAGATGATTTAGATAAAAATTGCTTGGCTTTTTTTTTTTTAAGGTGGAGAGGAAAAGTTGTTGGATGTGTTGTGCTCCCTGGGCAGTGGGAATGTGGGAGCAGGGAGATGTGGAATTCCCACACAAGGCGGGTGACAGGGAGATGTTTCAAAGAGGCCACTGTGTCCAGAAGGGTGGCAACAGAAGAGACTTGTCTCGTTGATTTCCTGGGATTTCATCCCTGATTTTCGATTAACTGGCAGATCCATCCACTCCAGCCACTCTCTCCCTGTTCCCAGACAAGGGGGATGGCTGTGTCTGCCCTCAGCTGTGCCCAGAGAATTGGAATTGCCCAGAGAATGTGGAATTAGAGCCTTCCAGCTCCCAGACCAAGATGTTCTCTTCTTCCTCCTCACAAGGAAAGCCGGGGCCATGAGTTTGCAGTTCCCAGCTGTGGTAACTTCCACCCAGGGAACGCCCCTTGGCAGGGCTGGCCACTGCTCTTACAGTGGGAATGTGGGAACAAGGCTGCAATGGATGGATCTGCCAGTTAATCAAAAGTCACATCCATCCAGGGAAAACCCCAGGAAATCAACCAGACAAGTCTCCTCTGTCTCCAGAGACCTGGGCCGTGTTTTTGCGCAAGCGTATGAAAATAAATTGAAAGATTAATTTAGGTTTGGAGACTTGGGGTTTTTGTTTGGGGTTCTTTTTTGTTTGTTTGTTTGTTTTAAAATTCCTTTTGAAAGGCAGCTGCAGGTGGGAGGTTCTGCCCAGCTGAAAGCACCCCTGTGACCACATTTCCTCTTGGTGGAGGGGCCGTGTTGTGCTGGTACAGCCCCAGGCTCAAAGCAGGGGTCTCTGCTGCTCACCCTGGCAGAGGAGTTTCCTCCTCGAGTCCATGCAAGGAGCAGCAACCTGAACTTGTGCCACCCAAAGCGTGTCTGGGTCACCAGCCCCAGCCTGGCACCGAGGACTCTGTGCCTGCCTGGGCTCGGCTGCCAATTCCGGAGTGACCAACTCCGAGGGGCCGGTGCCTCCAGAGGAGGCTGTGACATGCCATGAGGAGGCTGTGACATGCCATGAGGAGGCTGTGACATGCCACAAGGAGGCTGTGACATGCCAAAAGGAGGCTGTGACATGCCATGAGGAGGCTGTGACATGCCATGTAGAGGCTGTGCTGGAACCAGGAGCCCAGGTGCTCCCAGGGAAGGACCAGGGCACTCTCTGAGCTGCCCAGCGAGCACCTTGAGCCCCTGTGCAGAGATTTCCCCGGAGCCAGAGCCGGTTTTGTCTCTAATCCATCCTCTGGCTCAGCTGTGCCGTCCCTAAGCCGCTTTGTGTGGCAGAGCCGAAGCCCTGAAATCCCGGAGCCTTCTGCTGCCGCCGTGCCCGGCTCACTGCAGCGCCTCCCTCTCAGCATCCTTGGGATTTGCGCTTCATTCCCACATCCAGGTGGGAATCAGCCGGTGGTGACACCTCCGCCGAGGAGGAGGAGGAGGGAGGCTCCTCTTGAAAAGCAAAATTCCTCCCCTGGAGGCAAATAAATGGAAACAGGGAGAGAGTTACGGCTCAACCCCAGCGGAGAGATTTTATGTGGAGTAAAATGGGGGTGCAGGGCAGGTTGCTGTCATCTTGGAGGCTGTGGTGATGAACCCCGCAGAGACCCCTGGAAAGCCTCGTGATTCTCCTCATTTCCCAGTTCTCATCCTAAGCGTCACCACGGGAAAACCCAGCCAGGTGCTTGTGGCTGTCCCCGACTGCTCCCAACATCTGGGAAAGCGCTTTTTAGTGCCGAGGCTTCCCGGGGGGCGAGCGGACAGCCCAGGCTGTGGGAAAGCCAGCCCGCTCCGCCGTGCCCCTGCCACCCCACGGCCGAGCCGGGGACTCTGCGGTCAGCCACGGCTCCGTGTGACATTTTCTGCTGTGCACAGGGCACCTCCTGCCTCACCTGGCCCGGAGCATCCTTCCTTCGCTGTCAGCCGCCGCATCTCCCCGCGGGGCCCTGGCGCTCCCGCGGCTGCGGAGCAAAGATGCCGCCACCTCCTCTCCTCTCCTCTCGGGCCGTGATGCTCGCTCCGGCTTTCACCATCCTTTTGCAGCCCAGATTGGAGGGGAAAAAATATTTCTTCTTTTTTTAGGAACGTGGTGGGCAGTCAGCGCTGGAATATAGGTCAGCCTCTGTCCCGGCACTGCTTGCCTTGCCCGGAGCGCAGGGAAAGGGGATGAGCTGGCAGGAGAGGAGGGGATCAGCCGCTCTCCTTCACCACCTTCTCCCAGCGCAGAAAATCCCAGCTCAGCACCTGGAAGCTGAGCGAGTTCCCGTTTGCAGAGAGCCATTTGCACCTGGCGGCTCCCCGGCACGGGAGGGATGGAGCCTCGGGAACACGCCGGGACAAAGGGATTTTTGTTCTCCAGCTGTTCACAGATGTGTTGTTGCAATAACCACGGGCTGTGAGCGAGCCTGGTGCAAACCCTGGATCACCAGCGCCCTGCATCCCGGTCATTGGGGGTTTGCACCTGTGTAGCGCAAATCCCACTTTCCTTTGAGTAAAAAAGCAATCCTGGGGGCCAGTTTGGGAGTGCAGGCTGCAAGCATGGCAGGATGGGAACAAATAGAAATAATCCCCTCAAATATCGCGGCTCCAGCCGATCCCCTGGCCCTTGCCAGGAAAGGATTCGCCAAAGGATTTTTTGAGAAGCTCGAGGTTGAGGAGAAACCCGGGGTTTCTGGAGAAACCCGGGGTTTCTGGAGAAAACTGGGGTTTCTGCCCCAAACGTGGCTGGAGATGGTTCCTGGCTGCTTCTCCAGGTAAAAGAGCTCATCTTAATTCCACCCCCTGCACCGTGTGCTGGAACTGGGAAGTGAAACAGCAAATGCAAGGGACCCATCCCGGTCCCGGTCCTGGTCCTGGTCCTGGTGCTGGTCCTTGACTGACCCTTTATCAACCTGCTGCTCTGGGGTGGATTTTCTTTAGGTGTCCTGGGCTTTTCCCTTAGAGCTTAACTCGCAGGTAGGATTGATGCTGAGCGAGCAGCTCAACTCCAGAGAGAGGAATTTGGTCGGGCAGGGAGAATTTCAGGGACAGTTCATGCCCCAGCCACACGGCCAAGAGATCCCTGGGCAAGGAGGGGACATGATTTGGAGGAGTGTATTTTCCTTTGCTCAAATCTGCCTAAAAATAAGTGAATTTTTCTTATAGGACTGGTCTTCTTTTGTCCTTCCTGCCTGCAAGTATTGTTTTTGAATTTGGTCAGTAAGAGAACAAACTTTTTTTGTATGGATAATTAAAAAAAAAAAAATAAAATTTTTTTTCTTCTGTTTTTCCCTGGGGATCTTAAATGGAGATGAATATTCTCTGATGCAGTGTACACACAGAGGCCTTCATGTGGGGGTGCTCAGCCTGGCCTGGGTCCAGGTAGTCATTTTGAGAAGGATAAGATATCCACCTCCTAAACTAGTGAGAAAAACAGAGCTGGGACACTGCGAGGCAGATTCTCTGCATGGATCTGTGAGCACAGGGTGCTAAAGAAATCCCCGCTTCCAGGGAGCGGCCAGAGGGTTAATTTTGGCTCCCTCTGCCTCACTTTATTCTTTGAATAATGAAATTAGTTGTTCCAGAGTCTTTTGAAGGGCTGAGCTGAGCCTTCTTGCAGAACAATACATGCTGTGCTCTCGATGTGAGTGCCCTTATGGTGAACTTTGAGCTACACATCTGCTATAAAGAACTAACTCTTATTCCCAGTTGGCCACGGCTAGGAAAGGATTCCGGCTCCATCCACGCCTCGGCACAGTTCTGTTTGCTCCATGGAAGCCTGGCCTCGGAGCAGAGGGGTAGGAACCATTTGGAAACCTCGTTAAAACGCCCCGGCACGTTCAGCGCTTTCCTGGGCCGAGGGAGAGCTGGAGATGAGCCCTGCAGGAGCTGAGCACGCGACTGAGCTCCAGCCCATTCCCAGCAAAGCCCCTTAAATCCGGCATTAGCTTCCCAGCTGTGCTGAGAGGCTGCATGAGGAATTCCCTTGGGATGCTTTTGGTTGGTGTTTAGAGAATTCCAGAACCACTGAGGCTGGAAAATCCCTCCCAGCCCATGGAGTCCAAGCTGTGCCTGATCCCCACCTTGTCCCCAGCCCAGAGCACTGAGTGCCACGTCCAGCCCTTCCCTGGACACCTCCAGACATGGGGACTCCAAACCTCCCTGGGCAGCCCCTGCCAAGGCCTGAGCTCCCTTGCCATGGAGAAATTCCTCCTGGTGTCCAACCTGAGCCTCCCCTGGCACAGCTTGAGGCCGTTTCCCCTTGTCCTGTCCCTGTTCCCTGGCAGCAGAGCCCGACCCCCCCTGGCTGTCCCCTCCTGTCAGGGAGTTGTGCAGAGCCAGAAGGTTCCCCTGAGCCTCCTTTGCTCCAGGCTGAGCCCCTTTCCCAGCTCCCTCAGCAGATTTGACTTTTTGGCAAAGCTGGTCCAGCAGGCTTCACTTGACCTGCTCACTTTGTAGTCCCTGCTGCTGGGGCTGAGGGATGCCCAGGATGGGCAGCGAGGGTGCTGAGGACCTGGCACAGGGTGCCCAGAGGAGCTGTGGCTGCCCCTGGATCCCTGGGAGTGTCCAAACACAGGGCTTGGAGCACCTGGGATAGTGGAAGGTGACCCTGCCCATGGCAGGGATTGGAGTGAGATGGGCCCCTTATCTTTGTAAACCAAAAAAAGCAGGACAATGGTGTAGGAAGGAGACTGAAATGGTGAGAGCACAAGGTGTGGTGGCATCTCCCTGGAGATTTGGTTCCCAAATGGACATGTCATTTGTTAGTTATTGCAGGCAGCACTGATGGCAGCAGTGAAAACAACCAGTGGCAAAATAAGTGGCAAGCTGTGGGTGTCACAGTGTCACCTATACCATCACCAGGTGTCTGCGTGGGATGATTCATGCAGTCACAGTGACTTGGTCACAGGAGGTGTTAGATCAGATGGTTTCTCACACCATCTCATGGAGTTCAACATGAAAAAAGACAAATTCTGTTTCTTTATCCTCCTTGGCTTTTAGGCTTGCTGTTGGCTGTGGATCAGGATGGTCTCATTTGAAATTATTTTCCCCTTACAAGCCTCACTTTTGTCCCTCATCCTCTCAGTTCCTCTTCTTCATGCTGGTGGCACCTCCATCCCACATCAACATCCCTCAACACCTGCAGTGGGAGGTGCTGTGCCCAAAAACGAGATCTTCTCTCCAAAACCAGCCCTTGACCATGTGCTTTTTATCCAAGCCCCTAAATTTGAGTTTGTTGAGTGGAAGTCACGGTGAAGAGCACAGAAACACAGGTTTGGGGCAGCTCAGTCCTCCAGAATCAGGGACTGCTACATTTCCCCCACGTGTTGCAAGAGGAGCAGCTCAGGTTCATCCCAGGAGGCTGAGAAATGGTAAAACTAGGATTTCACTGAGTGCTGGATTCATTCCTGTGTCCTTTTCCTGACGGGACTGACTGCAGCTTGAAGCAGCAGGACTTGACAGGCCTTTTGTCCCTGCCCCAAGGAGCCCACTGGAGCACAGTAATTCCCTCTTCAACACACGGCAAGGAAACCACTTCATAATCTTCTTTTCCAAAGCAATATAGGCCAAGCATCTTGATCCTTTCCTTTTCAGCCTGGATTGGGGATGCTGGACGTGGATCCTGTAATCCCCTGGGATGTCCGGGAGCGTGCACCCTTCGCTCTGCAGGACTCGGATCAGAATCCTGCTGCAGCTCCTGCCTGGAGACCTGGGTTTGAAGGGCAGGATCTGAAGGGGGTCCAGGAGCTGAGCTGCTCCAGTTTGAGCAAAGCAACCAAGAGGGGTCTTTTTCCCCTGGTGGAAAAACCGCTGGAGATGGCTGCCGTGGAAAAGCGGAGTTATTGCCAGACACGGAAATGTTTCCTGATCTGTTTACTAATATTTGGTGCTCCTTTCTGGATGGGGCTCAAACCGAAATCCAACCACACGCGTCAGCAACTTCCTGCCCTCCTCCCCAGCCTGGGCTCCTGCACCCGGGGGAGCAGCAGGGGTGGGAAGAGCTGGTGAGAGGCGAGGAGGGAATTGGGTTGTTGTTTTCATCTGGCAGGAGCTGTGGCAGGGATGCTGGCGCCAGGCCCTGCTCGGAGGGGCACAGGGACAGACCAGAGGCGTTTGTTGCATGCCACGGTCCCCGGCCGGGTCGTGGCAGGAGGGCTCGGACAGGCCCTGCCCACCCAGCCCCTCGGGCAACCCAAGCCCGTGCCAGGCCAGTTCCTAATGGCAAATAAATAGGATCTTACAATCGTGTCTTTATGATGGGGATGTTTACAGCTGTCCCAGGCTGTGGGGGAGGGATGGGAGGGACGGCCAGATCGCGGCTCCCGAAAGGTCATCGCGGCACACGGGGCTACCGTAACCCTCCGACTACAGCAGGCCTTGGGCTCCCTGCTGGATCAGCCATCCCCAGCACAGAATGAACAACGCTCAAAGTGCCTGTTGTTCCTTGCAGCTATGCTAAAACCAAGGCTTTTCACCTTTTACTTTCACCGAAGGTTCTTCCGTGTTTGAGGTTTTGGTATTTTCCTGTCTGGACAAAAAGCAATGGGATCTGGTGTTTTACTTCCCTGCTCTGCTTGAATCATAAAATTACTGGTGAAGAGAATGGTTTGGGTTGGAAGGGAACTTAAAGCCCATCCAGTACCACCCCTGCCATGGGCAGGGACACCTTCCACTATCCCAGGCTGATCCAAGCCCCGAAGTGCAACCTGGCCTTGGACACTTCCAGGGATCCAGGGGCAGCCACAGCTGCTCTGGGCACCCTGTGCCAGGGCCTGCCCACCCTCCCAGGGAACAATTCCTTCCCAATATCCCATCCATCCCTGCCCTCTGGCACTGGGAAGCCATTCCCTGTGTCCTGGCACTCCAGTTCCTGACGAAATCCCTCTCCAGCTTCCCTGTAGACCCTTCAGACTCTGCAAGGAGCTGTGAGGTCCCCAAACAACTTTCTCACAGCCCCAGCTCTCCCAGCCTGGCTCCACAGGGGAGGTGCTCCAGTTCCCTCAGCAGCTTGGTGCCTTCTCTGGACCTGCTCCAACAGTTCCACGTCCTTCTTTTCTTGGAACACCAGAAATGTGCACAGGAACTTTCCCTGCCCAGTTGCGCTCCTCAAGGGAGCTGCTGGCTCTGAAAACCCACCCTGAGCACTGGGCAGGAGGGCAGACAGCCTTCTCAAGTCCTCTTTAGCTCAAGTCCACACCACTGGGCAGATCCACCCTAATCCAACCTCTCCCTGCCTGCAAGATGAGCAAAGAGCAGCATTTTGCAGGGGACACTCGTTGCTCCACCGGTGTCAGTGCTTCCAGGGCAGCTCCCAGTTTCAATGGCCCCAGGTCTCTGTTCAATAACTTAAAGCTCACCATTTTAATCTCAAGTTCTTATTTATTTGTGGCAGAAATCAGCACTGAGTCTCCACAGAAATTGTTTACTTTGCTGTTGTCAATAGAAACTAAAGGTCAAACAATCAGAGCTGAGCCCGTGCTTCTAACTCAGTATCTGTTTATATTTTTGCTGATGAGTATTAATAAAAATATTTGTTTGGCCAGGGAGGCTTCACAGCTAAAACAAAGGTGGCCATGTAGTTGAGAAGTGTGGGAAAATAATCCAAGCCTACAGCTTGCATCCCAGCCTGGCTGAGGCACCACAGCCCTCACAAAAATATCTCCTGGATCCCTCCATCTTCTTGGGCAACTCTTTACACCTTTAAAAA
Organism: Poecile atricapillus; assembly: GCF_030490865.1. NCBI lineage: Eukaryota > Metazoa > Chordata > Aves > Passeriformes > Paridae > Poecile > Poecile atricapillus. The sequence goes on from NC_081254.1 coordinate 6,096,777, forward strand.
AACAACTGTGCAGGATCCATTGTAGCTTTTTAATGAGAGAAGGGCAAAGGAATACACCTGGGGACTTTGAAAATAGCCCTATCTGGCACAACAAGCAATTTTCTCTGGCTTCCAAACTTTCCATTTACAAGAGTTTTGTATACATGGCTTAAGCAAAGCTTTGGGGTTTTTCTCTTTCATTCTTTTGTGTCAGATTCTAGTTTCCTTGGGGAAGAAATTGAGGGAGGAGAGGAAAAAGCATCTAAGGAGTCAAAAGAGGGTTGTACTTTTTAGATGCTTGAGCCCTCTCACTCCACCTTGTTCCACCTCTGCCAGATCCTGCCCAGGTCCCCTTTGGTGCACCAAAACCTCTTCCTTCCTTGTGTGAGATGGATTAGAGAAGACAGGCTCTGGTATTTTGGAAATGAATTTGTGATGCCTGGGTGATGGTTAAGAGCTCTTGTGTCATCAGTAATTAAAGCCCACTTGTCTCTCCCCAGTGAAGAACCGAGATTGTTTTGCTGAGTCTCAAACAATATCAGCCGCGAGCGAACTCCGGTGCCTGAAACGAGGGCTCACTGGAATGAAACCTGCCTCAAACTGGGGGGAAAAAAGAGCTTGGAGGTCTCATTTTGAAGTCACCTGCTCAGTACCTCTTTGGGTTCAAAGGGTGCAAAACTTCAGTAGCATCACACGATGCCATGCGTTAGCACGGGGCTGTGAGTAATTCCGAAACCCTCACCTCTGAGGTGGAGCCAAATGACACAAAGTGAATCACCCAGAAGCCCGTGACCCTTTTCTGCTGGCAAAAGAAGCTGTGAACACAGGTTGCAAGTGGCACAGGTTTCAAGTTTCTCTGCTTGTTCAGCATTTTGGTTGGCTGGGCTTTTATCCTGCCAATATTGCTCAGCAGTTGGATCCCGAGGCAGCTTATGTGTAGTTCTTTTACTCAGAAACCTGGGACCACAGGTGTTCTGAAACAGAATGCTTTGGGGGAGTTGAATTTTTCCATCCCCCAGTCTCTGAACTCTGGGCTTCATCATCAGGTGCTCAGCTTGAATGAGGATATAAAGCAGAAATCACTTGCTCATCACATCCGTCCTCACAAGGGAAGGTCTCTTTGATTTCCTGTGTCAGAAGAGCGTGACAATGTCTGTATTGTTGCAAATCCCCTGAGCCCAGTGTCCCGTCTTGAACTCTGCCCAAATACCCGGGGAAAGGTGCAAGAACAAGAAAAACGTGCAGGGAAATTTCACCTGGGGGCTCTCGCAGCTTCTGGCACTTTGCTGCTCAGGGATTTTATGAAGTGGGTCATTTTGGAAGCCATCAGCACCCTGGAAGGAATTCCTCATTCATTAACTCATTCATCACCCTTTTAAACTCACAAAAACTCCTCACATCCCCAACAAAACTAGGGGACTCTGCAGGGGAAATGTGTGTCCTGAGAGCAGCACCCTTCTCCTGCCCAACCTGAACCTGTCTCCAGCTGAAGTTGGTGCCATCTGCTTCACTCGAATTTCTCATAGCTGGGCCTGTCATAGGCAGCAGGACAGATCTGGCTTAAATAGCTCCTCCTACAGAAGCCATTCCAGTTCTTTCATCCTTCCCAAAGCTTTCCCAGCTCTGTTACCTCCCTTCAGAGATGGGAAGACTAAAACTGCTCGCAGCATCCAAGTCCCAGGGGTGTGGTGAATTTGTGCTGCAGCATCATGGTGCTCTCCCTTCCTCTGCTGGCAATTCCTCATGGCGTTATGGCTTTGTTTGGATGCTCCTGTTCTTTCCAGAGACCATCCATCAGAATATAGGGATGTCATTCTGGAGTGCTGAGAGCAGTCAGAGCCAATCACCTCACTGGTAGAATTTGGGTTATTTTCCCTTTATGGATCACTTTGCACCCAGTTAATGAATTGATTCCTCCACGTTGTCCTTCAGCTTTACCATCCTGCATATCCCATTTTTTTCCAGGTAGCCAAGGAATGTGCTGAAAAGCCTGGATTTCAGTCATGTGGGAATTCCACTGCTGCAGCTTGTGCTGGTGAATCTGAGGCTCTGATCCCAAATCCCCCTAGAATTACCTACATCCCCGCTGAGCTCCATCCACACCGGCACCAGGGGCTCCTGATGTTCCCGGGGCGTGGCAGGGACACGCCTGGAAATGGGGATGGGAATGGTGGCACCTGCAGCTGTGCTTTGAACATTGCTTAAATCCTGAGGAATGAGCCTGGAGCTCCAAAAACCTGCATTGACAAGGAAATCACTTGGTTTTGCCTCACACAGGGGCAGCGAGCCAGGGGTTTGCCCTGGTTAATGAGCCAAAATGCTAATAAAGTAAATATCCTCATTTGTGCAGGATTCCTTCTATTTTACATCAGGGACAGCTTGGCCTCCATCCCTCAGAGGGCTATAAACCTGGTAAGACTAAAATAACAGGGGGAGCATCAATCCAAGGAGATGAGGCCAGTATTTTATAGCCAGTGGATGTGTCCTTGTATCCAGTACTGGACAGTGGGGATGGAGTTTAATGGAGTTTAACCACTCCATTACTGTGCTCTTTTAGGAGCATGCCTGGGAAGATGCTGGAGTTCAGCAGCTGAAAACTGAAATCCCAGCACCTTCCCCTGTATTAGCCACTGCTCTGTGCTCAAGGAGAGGTGTTTTTGCAGGGACTTTGGAAAACCCCAGAAAAAGCAAATTCTTTTCTCACACACAGTTACACGGAATATTTCCTGACACAAAATATCTGCTAAACCCCTGCTCAGCCTCAGCTCTGCTGGACATTTTTGAGGTCCCAGGAGCTCCTGACATCTCCAGTGGCATCATCAGAGATTCTCCTGCCCTCTCTGGCAGGCCCCATGGTGCCAGCCCTCTTCCCTTTGGTGGGATTCCCACCCATTCCCACTCTTCCCCCAGCCATAAAGTCCTTTCTTCAGCCCCACCTGCCCTGCCTGGGGGCTGGGACAGCTGGAGGAAGAGGAAAGAGTGTGTTTGGCTGCCCCTACACTTCAAAGGGCTGTTCCAGGGATTTCCTAATTAACCTTACACCCCACTTAAGCAACGTGAAAGCACCGAGGCTGCTCCCCGTGGAGGCACAGCTGGTTTGGGCAGGATATTTTTTCCTATTTGTGTGTGGACATATGGGCTGTGTTAACATTTTGACACGTGGCAAGAAGGGCAGGGGAGGTTCCCTCCTTCTGCAGCATCGAGGACCTTCTCTCTAGATCTGCTGGCTTGGATGGGGAGCATCAAGGGGTTTAAAAGGGGAAGCTGGAGACCTCAGCTCACCCCATGAATGTGAATTTTGCACTGGGGATTGAGCCCTTGGGATGAGGTGGGAGGCCAGCCCCAGGAAGAAGGGAGGGATCCACATCAGGAAATGAGCAGCTCTTGTGCCATCCTTGGGTTGGGCTGGTTTCCAGCTGGGTCTCCAGGGACACAAGTTAAGGTCCCCAGTGCAGTGCACCTTCATTGAGCAGCAAGAGGGCACTTTAGAGCCCAGATCTGGCTGTGTCTCTATTTGTCCCTTGGAGAAAGTTTCTAGAAGAATTGCAAAGGGGAAATAATCATGGAATCCCAGAATGGTTTGGGTTGGAAGGGAGCTTAGAGACCATCCAGTGCCACCCCTGCCATGGGCAGGGACACCTTCCACCATCCCAGGCTGCTCCAAGCCCCAAAGTCCAACCTGGCCTTGGACACTTCCAGGGATCCAGGGGCAGCCACAGCTGCTCTGGGCACCCTGTGCCAGGGCCTGCCCACCCTCCCAGGGAACAATTCCTTCCCAATATCCCATCTATCCCATCCATCTGGTAGCAGGAAGTCATTCCCTGTGTCCTGTCCCTCCAGGTCTTGGAGTCCCTCTCCATCTTTCCCCTGTTTTAATGCCAAGGTTTCCCCTGGCAGGTCAACGTTACTTCCACTGCAGCCCAAAGGAAAGGACTCAGAAATCAGTGATTTCACTTCCATTGTGCCATTATTCTGCCATCTCACCTGCAGCCTGTGGTTGGTGCCATTCCTGTGCTAAGGGGGCTGAGAGGAGCAGAACCTCCCCACAGCTGCCTCAGCCTCTCCGTGAAAACTCCCTCATGAGACTGATTATCAAAATCGAGGTCATGACGCAGGTGTGTTTGAGAAACCCTTTCAAGTGATCAGGGGTGGAGAAAAGCAACAATCAGGGCTTGCTAGATCAGCAAGCTCTGACCTTGCCTGCAAGGTGAGCGGGCCACAGAGAGGAATCAGGTCTGTAGAACAACTTTTAGCACAAAACTGCTCCACTTAGGCAAGAAAAATGACTCTGTAAACCTAAACCAACGAGCAATGGAAACTGAACTTCAGCTTTTTGGGTTCCCACACTTCATAAAATCTGTCTGGGGGGTGGGGGTAATGGTTTGTGAGAATGAAGAAATGCTTCCCATCAGCTGCTGCTTGTCACGGAGGATTTTCAGTATCAGTGATTGGAACACACCCTGAAGTCAGCAAGGGCAGGTGCAGCATCCCCAGGAGCCTGGGGGGCTTGGAGGAGGTCTGCAGCCAGCTCCCCTCTGCCACTGCAGAAGCTGATACCATTTTGCAGCCTGGCACCGTCTCTAAAAGATGGCTTTTAGAGGCTGGACCACCAGTTTGCTCTGCAGTCTGTACCTGTTTCCTTCACCTGGGTTTTCTTCAGCTGATGCTAAAGAGGACTCTGACTCAAAATCAGTGGATTTATGGCCACAGATAAAAAATTCCTCACAGGATTTTTTTAATCTTCCCTGTAACCTCTTTAGATGTGGTATCTGTGCTCTGAGAAATTCACAAGATGAGGACAGGCACTCTTGGTGTCTACACTCATTACCTATTAGGTCATTTTTAATTAAAAGCAATTAATTTTGTGTATTTCCAGAGTAGGAACCAGACCTACCTTGACTTATAATGGGATAACACTCAACAATTCACCAACCCAGATAAACAGCGTGAAAACCAAAAATTCATGGATATTTTGAGAGATGAAGAAGATTGGCAGCCCTCGGGTCACAGGATCAAAACAACCTCAGTTTGTGCCATAAATCTCCATCCCTGGGGGGGTGGAACTGGGCCTGATTCTGGAAAACAAAAGTGCCCTTCCCCAGTGGTCGGTCTGGGTTTATTCTTCTATCAGACAGTCACTTTTGATTAAAAAAAAACTGAGCCTTTTTTCTCTCTTACCGTGAATGCCTCGCACAGTCAAGAAACGGAGATCCTTCCTAACCATAAACACCACATATGATTTTTGCTTGTTGTAGCTGTGGCCAGATGCTGGCAGGCCCTGTGCCCATGGAAATCAGGCACTCTCCTCTTCCCAGCCTCTCCAAGAGCCTCAGCACTGACTCACAGTCAAGGGGAGGAGGGGGGAAACAAGGGAATGGAAAGAACGCAAAGCAACCGCTCGTAGTATTTTATTTCTCCTGGATCTAATGAAAGGGAAGGAGGACTTTGAGACTGAAGACAGTAGAGATCTGATCGTGATGCTGAAGTGTTATTTCTCCTTGGATTTTTCTGTTCCTCCTTTTCAGCAGGCAGGAGTCTGTGGTTTTGGTTCAAACCACTGTTGGGAGGAGCTCCAAAAGCCAAACAACTGAAGGTAGAAATAAAAGCCAGAGGTGAAGGTTTCTTTGGAAACCAAAGAAATCTCTCTGCATTTCAGGCCTCAAGAATTTACCAGAACAAAAAAGCACAAGAGGCAGGTTGTTTTCTGCAAGGCTGTGTCCACAAATAGCCCAAACACACACCTCCCTGAAAGTAAAGATCGGTAAGAGATCATCTCGTTCTATACCCCTGCTGTGAACAGGAACCCCTTCCAACAAACTGTCCAGCCTGGCCTTGGACACTTCCAGGGATCCAGGGGCACCACAGCTTCCCTGGGCACCCTGTGCCAGGGCCTCAGCATCCCCACAGGGAAGGATTTTTTTCTAATTTCAACCCTAAACCTCCTTTCTTTCAGTGTGAAGTTGCTGCCCCTTGTCCTATTACTACACATTCTTGTAAATAGTCTCTCTCCTGTTGTCTGCTCTCTACTCCAGGAACCCCAAACCATGAGTTTTGCTGATCCTCCAGGTGTAACTTGGATTGGCACAAATCCCCAGTGCAGGCAGGCTGCTCTTCCATCAGCTCCAAGAAAATTCCCAAGCATCACCGCCCTGCTGCTAGCGAATTTGGGATCAAGGAGTGCAAATATCTAGAAAGCAAATGAAGTTTGCTGCTCAGACCCTTCACTGAACTAGAGCTGATACCACCATAACTGGGGTTTTCCATGCACCTGAACTGCCCTTCCCGTGGCTTCCCGAGGGTTCCGAGGGGAGACGCTGCCATGCCAGCCCTTGGATCTCCGGAATGCAGGTGGCACAGCCGGATCCAGGGGAGTGGTGCCAGCTGCAGGCTGTGCACAGGGCTGTCAGCACCACCTCCAGACACGGAGTGCTGCAGGGAAGCTCCTGAGCATCAGCCAAGCAGGATGGATTCCAAGCTCCTCATCCATCGCCCGTAACCCTGCCACTCTGGGAAAGGTAGCTCGCCCTCCCTGAGCCAAAAATGGAAAGGATTAGCACATTTTCCACCCCCCAGAGGGAACAGGAGACTGTTTTACCTCTGGAAAATGGGTTGTAGCCACTGGCTCCTTCCTAGGGGATTACATGGCATGCCTTGCCCAGAAATCCGTGCAAGTGGTTTTTGGTAGGGATCCCCAGCCGAGCGCTCCATGAATAACTTCCCAAAGGAAAGGCAGGGAGCCAGCCCAGCAATCCTTCCCCCAGCACTTTCAGGAGGTGGCATTTTGTCAGGAAAGGCAGTGCTGGGGAAGCTGATAACTTGTCCTGGGATCTCCACAGCTCCCAAAAGAGGGGCTGCTCTGGGGAAGCAGCTGGCACAGGGCACCACAGCAGCTCCCAAGGGGATCTCCAGGGCTCATTTCCTTGCTCCTTCCTCAGCCACGCCTTTGTGGCCACAGATTCCCCAAGGTGAGGGTGAGATTGGGAGCCTGGTCAAAGTTCAGTGACCCTTGAGAGCAGAAGGGAGGTTGCAATTCCAGCAGCACACCCAGGAATGGGGGGCAGGCAGTGAATATTTTTCCCTTTCCATAGCTTGCTCTCTGCCCACCACTTTTATCGGTGGTTTTGGTATTTTTTAAATAGCAGCTGTTCCAAAGCCTGACACTGAAGAATTTCTCCCCAGTTTAAAAGCTACCCCTGAGTACAGAAAGCTGAAATTTGGCAGGGAAACCAAGAAGTTCCTTGGAACAGCTTCCTCTGAAAGATTTGGGAGTTCAAAGTTCCACAGCAAGGTTTCACAGCACATTTTGCACCTATTTTGTTTGAAGAGACCCATAAACGACCTGCCCAGGAAGATTTCTTAGCACATTATCCGTGTTGGGAGACCTGAGGTTTGTGGGTGTTTCTCACCCTCTGGGCAGAGAAAGCCAGGGTTGCCAAATTTCCCTGGAAGGCACCGTGGCCACACGGGAAAACCTGCACCAAGGAGGTTTCCAGTGACATTTTATATCTCATGTCCACCAACAGGAGCGGGTACAAGCTCCTAAATTCCCATGAATGGGAAAATCCTCAAAAAAGAAGCCCTAACCAACAGTCCTTGGAGATCACAACAGCTCAGCCACAAAGAAGAGAAGGCCTGGGGTCTTTTCTGCCTTGGGTCGGGGTTGGTTTTATGCTGGGTTTTACACTTGCCCGTGGACCTTGTGTAGTCAAAAATAGAACTGTAAATTCATCATCTGCTTTGTTCTGTGCAAGTAATTCTCTATTCACAGCTCACCCTCATCCTGCAGAGCAACTCACATGCTCTGGTTTGTTACGCCAGCATAGTCTAATTCCAGAGATCACAAAAATAATATTCCAAGTCTAATCCCAAAGAAAGGATTACCAGGGATCAAATCCATTATTTCACCATAAATCCCTTTTATGTCTTTTTTTTTTTTTTCCCCATCAGCGATCAAAGCAAGTGGATTTCAGCTCTAAAATGCTGCTGCTGTACAGCCAGAAGAGATCCTTGCTCAAGGCACAAGGCTTAACATTTACTTGCTTTTTTTTTTTTTTCCCCTCCTTTTTTTTTTTGCACAGTATCAAAGGAGATTTATTTTTTCCCCCTTGCCAAAAATAAAGTCTGGTCTAGATTCTCAGCTGCAGCTGAGAGCACTGGGAAAGAAAGTAGCTACAGCCCATTTTTTGCAGCTTCCTAATCTTGTAGGACAGTTTCTAATCTTCTCAAATTGTCAGCAGCCCATCAGTGCTGTTTCTTCCTTTGACAGTCCAAGATGAAGGGAGAAGCTCTGGCCGTAGTGAGGGGAGGTTTAGAGACCCCCAAAGGGGTTTTTTCCCCCCTCTAAACACAAGGGCAGGCTCAGCTCACCAGCTGCAGTGTTTTTGTCACTGCTGTTGCCCCAGTTTGCTGTGTGATGCTCTGAAATGACACCTTCAGCATCCCACTGCCCAGGGGTGGGACACTGCAGTTCTGATCCTTCTGTTTTCCATAAAACACAGCCAGAGCCACCAGCCACAGCATTCCAGACCGGGCTGGTGGGCACAGGCAGCCACCTACTTCCCCTGCATCACATCCCATGGAAGACAAAAGCCATCCAAAGCCGTGTCAGCCGCGTGCCACCAATAAACAGCACAAACCAGAGCAGTCTGTGCCTCCTCATGGCTGGGAATCCATGGCTCCTCCACTAACTGGAGCATATTTTCTGTCCTAATCTCAGCCTGTTGGAATCAGCTCTGCCGAAACCAACAGAATGATACGGGTCAGATCGATTGTGAGGAAAAATTCAATTTATGGTTGTGCCATATGCGGCGCTATAAAAGGGACTGGGCCGTGCGTATGGCTGGAGAAACAAACAGCACAAATGCCCCCACACTGTGCTGCCCTTCAGTCTTTCAGCACTTTCTACATGGGCCACGATGAGAGGAGGGAAAGTGCCATCACTTGTCCTTTGAAAAAAATTGCCAGCCTTCAAGTGTCCCTCTCCAGCACCCTCCAAAAGACCGGGAATCGTCTCCTCGTGGAGGTTGCTTGGAACACTGAGAGCCTTTGAGGAGTTGGTCAGGCTTCTGGCATGAAAATTTCCACCAAAAATTATAGAATAATTAAGGCTGGAAAAGAGCTTTAAGATTATCCAGGCCAACCATCAACCCAGAACCACCAGCATTATAAAAAAAAAATCCCAGTTTTTCCCAACATTTCCTCCTTCCCCAAAAAAAAATAAATCTGCCTTGTTTCCTTAGGGATGCATTGAGATTGAGGTGCATGCTTAAAAATGTTTTTTGCAGAGAGGGGGAGCATAATAAAAAATATTTGGAGACCACTGACTCAGAGGAATCGCCACTCCCAGCTGGAGTTTCAGCCCAAAAAGCTGAGGGAAATCGGCTGCCACAGCCCCTCAGCACGCCTGAAAAGCTGAGGGGAGGTTTTGGTGCCAGACATAGGCTGCTTCCAGGGAGAAATAGCGTGTCCCAGAATTCCCCTTCAGCCTCTAATGGAATAACCACCAGCACTGCAACATGCAGCAAAAGCCCCTGAGAAGTTGCCATCGACTCATCACAAAAAATAATGATAAAAAAAGCCCTCAGTGGATTGACCAGCATTCAAAAATACATCCAAAGGATGCTCTTGCACGTCAGCCTGCTCTGGCACGCTCCTTCTGCACAGGCTTCCAGATGGTCCATCTTTTTAGCCTTTCCTTTATTTTAGGCGGACAGCCTGAGGCACAGCAGGACCGTATCACTGCTTTATTTGAGAGCAGGGAAAATGAAAGTTCTCCCAGCAAAAAAAGAAATTATTTTTCTAAAAATAATTACAAGACAAATAATTCTCAGATTTCCTTTTATTCTTATTGTTCTTCCCCACGCAAGGCCACAGTTTTCAGAGAGCCCCAGCTCAGCAGAGATTTAAAGGAGCCTCTTGGTGGTTGATAGTCCCTGTATTGCAGTCACTGATTCACAGATTAATTTATTTTTTGAGTCTAAGTCATGCACTCCATGCTGGACAACTTCAAGTGCAACAAAAGAAAGCCTATACACTATAGATCTATTTATTAGACAGTTTTCAAGGTTTTCCAAAAGGCATCTGTTTAAATGATTTCACACCCTCTTTCAGTAAAAAAAACCAAAAAACAAACAGAAACTAATTTCTCAGGGTCTGCTGTGAAACCAACTGATTTCAGGAGGCAAACCTTAAATCTTGATAATTATGTTCTGTTTAAGTGTGATTCTAGAGCAGGGTGGGGAAAACCCAGCCTGGCATCTCCAGGAGCTTCAGGGCTGTGAATTGAACAAGTTGCTTTTCCTGCCACCACCTCCCTAAAAAAGGAGGGGAAAATCATCAAGAACAGCGAGCACATACAGTAGGAATCCAACTGCTCTTTACCATTTCCCTCTTTCCTCTTCCAAAAGCCTGCTTGATGGGCAATCAGCAGAGGGGAGGGAAGGATCCTCTGAAGACGCCACCAGGTCCTGGCTGTGACCATGGTGTGACTCTCTCACGTGCTATGGCTCCCTCCAAAAATGCGCGGCTTCAGCACACGCCCAACAAGTCCTACACTCCCCAAATGAAAGAATCTGTTGGTTTAGGAACCTGGATTGAGGCCTGTTCACATCTGACCCTCCCTTGAGCCTCCTGAGCCTCCGATGAGGGCTCATCCTTGGAAGATGCCAAGGGGAGCAATCCGAGTCAATGAGAAGCACAAAGCCACTGAGCCTCCAAAAAAAAAACCCTGGATGGGAGTCAAACAATACAAGTTTTGAGAATTATTTTAGACTAAATTCTCCTCAGGACGTGATCTCCAAGGGTGAAAGCTCGGCCCCACCGAGGCCAAGAGCAAAACTCCTGCAGACCTCAGCAGGACTTGGCTGCCACCCAAAGCAAACTTTTCAAGTCTCAGTCAAGCTCTTCAGCTGTAGACGTTCATTTCTATTATTTCTGCAGCCTTTTTGTCTCACCAAAAGGATCCTTCCGCAGTGGCCATCCAAAAGCCGTTGACAAGACAGAAGAAATTTAATTTGCAGCTGAAAAAGAAGTCTATAAATTTCTTTTATTTCTTTTTCTTTCTTTCTTTTTTTTTTTTTTTTTTTATGTTTTCCCTATTAAAATCAGTGTGTCTGTGACATGGTCTCCAAGCGTGGTGGTGTCAGTCTGGCTGGTGGAGGAGTCTGACAGCCCTCAAACCCTTTGGGGACTGGGATTATGCCCTGTTCTATTCCTGCTCAGCCCCTCACCCTACAGGACCCTGCGTCTGCCGCAGGAGCCTTCCAGGGACCATGGTAAAAGCAATTATAAACACAAGCATTTTGATTTCAGCCCTGTTGCCTCTCCCTGTGCCAGCATTGTTTGTCATTCCCAGCAGACCCATGGCATTTTCTCCTCCCAGGGAACAGCACTGTGACAATGATGTTGGAAGTTCTCGCTGCTTTGACGTTTGGAGCCACGGTAACGAGTGAAACACGAAGCCTCCGCTTTACAACAAGTTCTGTGACTTGTGGTGATTTGTTATAAAGCTCCTGGAAACCAGAAGTTGCACCAGTCTCTGTTCTTGCTGTCAGAAGGAAACGTCCACGTGGCCACAGGGGATGGCTCAAAAACACGGCTCTGAGCGTGCCAAAAAGCTGGAAAAGAAAGAACAGCCCGTGCTGGACTAGTTTTGTTCTTGGAGATCACCCTGGTCACCCTGTGGCTGGCAGGGAGAATTGAGCCATCCCACACCAGCTCTGTGGCCCATGACCTCATGAGGAGAGGTGACCACAGCCTCTGCCCACGGACAGACACCTCCTTCGCCCAAGAAATCAGCGCCAATCACCAAAACCAACCTCGATTGCCTCTGCTCCCTGCATTAAAATGCCAAGAAGTTTTGTCACTCCCAAGAAGAATTCCCCACCCCAAATGCCATAGGTTCAGACCCCAACTCTTTACAAGAACCCCGGAATTTTCCCCATATGCTGGCACTTATGGAATCATTCTCAGCAAGCAGAAACACAACAGGCTTTGGGAGGAAAGAAAAGAAACCGTGTCTTGCTTCCACCTTTGTCTCCTCTCCACAGGCTCCGACATTTTTTGTGCGATGGGAGTGGGGCCACGCCCTCCTCGTTCCTATAGATGCCAAGTTGGTGACTTGCCACGTTATTGGAGCCCACAAACCTCGGGCTTTGTCCAAGGAAGGAAGTCAGGCTCCAGCAGAGGCAACTGCATTGAACTTGCCCAAACATGCAGATTTCCAGAGCTCCCCGCTCCCACAGCCCAAAGGACATTGCAACACCATCCCGAGAGCCTGGCGCGCCAAAGCGGGAGCTGATGTCCAGGTTAGAGCTAAGCCACTACAGGAAGATGGGCATCTTAGACCCTGGGAAATGCAGGGCTGCAAGAACAGGGAGAATTTCCTAAGATTTTCCTGCAGGACATGGGGGAATCTTGAGCTTTTGTGTATTTTTTTTTTTTTTTTCACTTGCACTTTTCGAGGAAAGGCTGGGAGAGTTGGGATTGTTCAGCCTGAAGAGGGGAGGCTGCAGGGTGACCTCATTGTGGTTTTCCAAGGCCTGAAGGAGCTACAGGAAACATGGAGAGAGACTCTGTGCAAGGGATGGAGTGACAGGACACAGGGAATGACTTCCCAGTGCCAGAGGGCAGGGATAGATGGGATATTGGGAAGGAATTGTTCCCTGGGAGGGTGGGCAGGCCCTGGCACAGGGTGCCCAGAGAAGCTGTGGCTGCCCCTGGATCCCTGGAAGTGTCCAAGGCCGGGTTGGACTTTGGGGCTTGGAGCAGCCTGGGATAGTGGAAGGTGTCCCTGCCCATCGCAGGGGTGGGACAGGATGGGTTTTGAGGTCCCTTACAACCCAAACCATTCTGGGATTCTTTGATTCTAAAGACTACAGGAACCACATCCAGCTCTCCCAAAACCCTTCTGGTCCTCCAAAAGAGGTGAGCAGGAGACAACAGGGCAAGCTTGAAGACAGAGCTCCCATAGACATAAATAAATTCCTGTAGGATGGCCTGGATGCACAAGCTCAATTCTTGTTTTGGAGGGGTTTTCACAGCAATTTGGCACATTAAATAAAAGCTTTGCTTGCATTCAAACACCCATCAGGAAATGTTCCGTTTGCTGGATGTGTTGGTCACCCCAGCTTTCCCAGCTTTAGAATCACAGAATATCCCAAGTTGGAAGGGATTCACATGGATCACTGATCCAGCTCCTGTTCCTGCCCAGACCCCCCAACAATCCCAGCCTGTGCATCCCTGGCAGCGCTGTCCAAACGCTCCTGGAGCTCTGGCAGCCTCAGGCCGTGCCCATTCCCTGGGGAGCCTGGGCAGTGCCAGCACCTCTGGGGGAAGAGCCTTTCCCTGATCTCCAGCCTGAGCCTGGCCTGGCACAGCTCCAGCCCTTCCCTGGGTCCTGTCCCTGGTTGCTGAGAACTGAGGAACCTCTGGGAATAATCTGCTGCACCCTTCTTTGTCTGAGGGAATTCCACAGGCAAGTGACTTCTCCAGCGCCCTCGAAGAACCAGCCCAGAGTCATGCGATATTTCTCCTTCCTCCCTCTCTCCTCACCTCAGATCAACCCCATGCAAGGAGTCTTTAGCTCTGCAGTCATCTGTGAGTCACTCGTGGCACCTACACACATGTAGCCACCTGAAGCAAGCTGCAGCAGAGCCGGGCTCTGTGCTGCAGGGAGGACACCGTGTTCCCCGGGCCGCGCATCTCCTTCCCTTGGCAGCTGCTGCAAGGGCTGTTCCTCCCGCTCCAGACACCAGGGAGCACCGAGAAAGGAACCCTCCCCAAACTTCCATCCAACAAAAACAAAAGGAGGGATTTGGGAAGGTAGAAATTAACAAGTGTACCAAATTATAAATCCCAGGATCACTGAGGCTGGAAAATCCCTCCAGCCCATGGAGCCCAAGCTGTGCCTGATCCCCACCTTGTCCCCAGCCCAGAGCACTGAGTGCCACGTCCAGCCCTTCCCTGGACACCTCCAGACATGGGGACTCCAAAGCTCCCTGGGCAGCCCCTGCCAAGGCCTGAGCTCCCTTGCCATGGAGAAATTCCTCCTGGTGTCCAACCTGAGCCTCCCCTGGCACAGCTTGAGGCCGTTTCCCCTTGTCCTGTCCCTGTTCCCTGGCAGCAGAGCCCGACCCCCCCTGGCTGTCCCCTCCTGTCAGGGAGTTGTGCAGAGCCAGAAGGTTCCCCTGAGCCTCCTTTGCTCCAGGCTGAGCCCCTTTCCCAGCTCTCTCTTCTGCTCCCCATCACACCTGTGCTCCAAACCCTCCAGCTTCAGCATGGTTAGATGGGATATTGGGAAGGAATTGTTCCCTGGGAGGGTGGGCAGGCCCTGGCACAGGGTGCCCAGAGCAGCTGTGGCTGCCCCTGGATCCCTGGAAGTGTCCAAGGCCAGGTTGGACTTCAGGGTTTGGATCAGCCTGGGACAGTGGAAGGTGTCCCTGCCCATGGCAGGGGTGACACTGGATGGGCTTTAAGGTCCTTTCCAACCCAAACCAGACTGGGATTCCATGGTTCCATGTTAGCTCAGCTCAGAAGAAGGGGATGTGTGTGCTATACCAAACCCCAGATGCCCTGACAGACACTTGCTCAGGACCACAAAATGAGCTTGAGAAACTACAAGGGGGAAATGCAAGATAACATCAGCCAGAGTTGGGATTTCTCTGGAGGGAACAACCATTTTCTCTCCCCACAGGAAAAAAAAAAAAGAAAAAAAAGAGATGAAAATACGAGAACTGGGGGATCACAAGGGTTATTTATGAAACACTCCTGATGAAAAGGATAAGAGCAGTTCATAAACCTCCAGAGAAGGCAGCAGCAGAGCAGCCCATCTGCAAAACAAGTGCCCAGGAGACTGTGAGGATTGAGAATGGCCCCAGGCTAACAAACTCTCACACCAAAACATCCCACTGAATTCTAGTAAGAAGTCCCACCCTGCTGGAAATAATTTATGCTTTTCCTTAAAAAGTTTATGATTTCAGGTACTTTTAAGGAATTTTTCACAACAAAATGTTGTTCCTGGAAAAAATTTTATTCATTAAAACTGAAGCTTTTCTCAGAAGCCGGTAGGAACAAGCAGCAGTCTTCTGGGATGAGACTTAAATTCCCCCTATTATTCAGCCCCTGGATCTGAACCCAGATTTTTCACCTTCAGTTTAGTACTTGGTGTGGGATATCTTCTCTCTGGGGTCTCTTCTTCTCAGACTGAGATCCCCCCTCTTGAAGCCTGTGGCTGCCTTTAAATTACTGGGCTTGGCAAGGTAAAATGACCCCTGGTAGAGACATTTCCCTTTGCAGGATTTTCACATTGCGAGGCCTCTGATCACCACAGGGAAAGTTCCCAAAACCTTTTGGCTGCTGATCCTACTTGCAGTTTCACTTCCAAGCTTGTGGCCCCACTTCACAATCCCTTAGGTTCTGCTGTCCTCTGCAAAGCGCCCTCAATCCCACCTGGCTCTGAACCTTCTCCTTGGGAAGCCACTTATTGCTTTGTCACTGGTCACCTGGCAGGCTTGGAGCACACTTTTCCCTGACCTACTAGCAGAAATTAATCCCTTTTCACCCTGCCCAGGTTATAAATGGTGTTTCTGATCCCACCCCTGAACCTTTGTGGTTTTTCTCGTTGTGGCGTTTGCCCGTCGTGCGTCAAATGCGGCAGCGCTGCGCCCTGAACATCTCAGCCACATTTCTTTGGCCAGGGCACAAATTCTGGTTTGTGGTTTCAGATTAGGTCTTCAGCATGTGAAGTGAGCAGGCAACACCCACACTTCTCTCCAAGCAAAGCAGTGATGCTGAACCATGGAAATCCCGAATGGTTTGTGTTGGGAGGGAACTTAAATTCATCCAGTCCCACCTCTGCCATGGGCAGGGACACCTTCCACTGTTCCCAGGCTGCTCCAAGCCTCAAAGTCCAACCTGGCCTTGGACACTTCCAGGGATCCAGGGGCAGCCACAGCTGCTCTGGGCACCCTGTGCCAGGGCCTGCCCAGGCACCACATCTGTGATAAATTACTGCAAATTTAGTACAACTGTTAAACACAGTGAAGTCCATGCAACTCTCTCATCAGTGCACCCACCTCCACACCCTGCTACCTCACCAGCTTAACCTGTATCTTTGTGGCCATCTATTCTTCTGAGATTGCAATCAAGCAAAAAGAAAGAATTGCATGCTCTAACACGTGTTTAATCTGGTAATCAATTTGCTCTTATAGTATGCAAGAGCTGTAGCTGTCCCCAAAAACGGGCTAGGTCCACGGTGGAGCATCTGCTCTGCTCTCTGGATTAGGGAGGATTCAGTAGGAGACCACACTTGGAGCAGCTGGTGCCAGCATCCAGCAGCCCCTCTCTCTCTCTCCATGCACTGCCCAAGACAAGGCAACATCAGGTTTCCATTTGAAGATTCTCCCCATGCTCAGCCTGGAGCTGAAGTTGTCCTGCCTGGTGGCTCTCTGCAGCTCCCACAGCTGGCCTGGACAGCAGGCTTTCCTTCTTTCCCTGACTCCACAGGCAAACAACACCTTCCCCCTACAATTCCTTAATCCAACCTGGCCAGGCAGCAGCAAATTTCAGCCTGGGAGCTCCAGGACGGACTTGGGCAACCTTCCCATCATCAGAGTCTGCTCCTGGCAGAGAACCAGAGCAGCTGTGGCATCTTCTACCCAAAGGGGGTAGACAAAAATCCCCTTGGTCTCTGCATGAGACCTTGGGGTCTGTACCCACCTTCTCCCCGTGGACAGCTCGGGGTCTCCAGGTCTGTGTCTGTGTTCACCAAGAGGTGGAAGCGAAGCCCCCTGACCCTGCAGACTCACAATAAAAAAATACCTCAAAATTAGGGTCTCCCCAGTTAGGGAGGTTTGTCTCAGCATGTTCAGATGAGGCTCCTCCACATCTTGATGTCTGCACAGGCAAAGCTGGGGGGTTGTTTTCACTGTACTTGCACCCTCCATACCCTCACACTGGAATGATGGGCAAGAGAATTCCCTGAGAATTCTTAAAAACATTGAGTTAATGTTTTCTTTATTGTTTTTTTTTTGCCTCAGTAAGTGAAATTGAAGGGAGCACTTGCCTACCACAGGTACTTCCCTGTGGAGTTTAGACAAATGAAACAAGTGAATTCAAGAATCAAACCTGCATGAGGAACAAAACCTGTCATTTCTTCATATTTTTGATCAAAAGGCTTTGTTTGCCTTGCCTCCCTCCCCAGAAAAAAAACCACACCAGAAAATTCCTGTGCCACACAGAGCTGTTTTTCAGAGCCTGTTGGAGGAAGAGAGTGAGTCTGTTTTACTCAGCCTAGGAGTTAACAGCACGCTGTTACTACAGGTTTGCACACATGGCCGAGGCTGCAAAACACACCTCTTCTGAAAAGAAATTATAACTGGAAGCTTAAGCTACCACTGAACATTGAAGTTACAAAAGTTTCAGTTATGCAAGCGCACATTTCCTGGGTGTGAACATCTGACAGGCAGTAAATGAGGTGGAGAAGGAAGTTAATAAATGAGCACAACCAGCACAGTTGGAAAGTAAGTGGATTTGAAACTTTCTAAATAAAATCAGTCATTCAAAGCTCCGTGCTTGCAGTCAGCCCACGAGGCATCTCGACTCCACAGCTGTGCACAAACGCCTGCAAGCACCTCTGTAAGGCATGGCAAAGGGGGGAAAAAAAGGCACCTACAGGTTCCTTGAGTTTTGTGGAGGAGAAATGGGTGTAGCAGGGAGGATTTCCTTATGTCCCTTTCAAAACACCGTGACTGTTACCTGAAAATTTAAACCCATCCTGAAAATTGCTCCCCATCCCTTTTTTCCCTTACAACACTTCCCGTGTGGGTCCCATGTCTGAAGTTTGTCATATGAGCATATTCCTTCTTTGCCACCTTTTCCCTGGGTCTACATCACCACAGCCTGCCTGTGAGAAATGGAATCAGCTTTCCCTATAAAGAAAAATTTTGGGAGCATCTCAGTGGAATTTAGACCTGCTAGCTTCCTGGAGAGAAAGTCCAGTCTGCACCCTCAGGGCCAAAACCAGAGATAAACCTTTAGATTCTAGCCAGCAGGGAAATAATTCTGCAGCCAGCCTATGATTTACTATAAATTTCCTGAATATTTTGTGATTTTTCTGCGTGCTTGTCGCTCTTCATGATTTTTCATCCCCTATCACCGCTGTATTTGAAACACTAACCCTTACTTTGCCCTAAATTCCCTCTGAGAGGAAATATTTCAGTGTGTTGGTTCGAGTATCAAACCACACTGAAGTTTGAGTGCCTCAATTTGGTCCCTGTTATCAAATCCAGTAAAAAAAGAAACCCTCACAGATCTCCATGGCCAAATTCACTCAAGAAAAAGCGACAACAAACCAAGTAACAGGAGCTCCCCATCCAAAAATAACCACATGTCCATCATTAGTGGTTTGGCTGCTGGTGGGGAATCACGGTTCAACAAGGTCATGCTCTGTCACTCCACGGGCCAGATTGGGTTTCTCAAAGGGAGAACAGATCCGAGCAGGAATTTTAAGCTCTTTGTGGAATATAAACCACAAATTGGAGTGTTGACAGTGGTGCTTCTTGATTTGTTGTTACCTGGGAGCATTAAGCACTGAGTGGAGAAGAGGGATTTTCCCTGTGTGTGGAGAGGGGGCATCCCTTGGATGGGTTTCCAAGCAGAGGAGGATCTCCATCCTCAGGGATGCCAGGACTCACCTGGATGTGAGCAACCTGCTGGAGATGCAAGGTTAGGGACCTCCAAGGGAGCCTCCCTCCCCAGTCTTTCCCATCATCAAACTTTACCCAGGCTGATGTCATGGCAGATCCTGCTTTTTTTTTGCCCTCTGAACACTCAACAAGGTCTCAGCCTTCCCAAAAAGGCCCATCCAGTGTCCATTTAAACCTGGTGTGAGGGTGGGATGTGGCCTAAACAAACCCCACGTGGAAGTTCAGCTGAGGGCACCCATCCCACCACCAGGGCTTTTCCCTTTTCCCAGCCCAGACCTGATTCACAGCCCCAGGGGGACTGAGACAGGCAGCAGGTGGCAGGAGGTGGCTGGACACCAAGTTTTGCCACGTGAGAGGTTTCTCCAGGGGTTTTCCAACCAAGGAGGTGCCTGTGGCAGCAGAAGCTGCAGCCTGTGCCTTCCTCCCAGCCCTGGTGCAGCCGTGGCCATCAGCAGATGTTGGATCCTGGTGTGCCTTTTCCTTTTTTCTTTCTTTTTTTTTAATAATTTTTCCTTTTTATTTTAGGACTAGCATCTGGTTGGCTCGCTCCCAAGGCTCTTACTCAGCTCCATGGCACTGGCAGCCGACAAACACAGCAGCTTCAGCAGCACCTGCCCAAATCCCCAGTTATTCACCTTTTCTCAGCGCTATCTTAATTTCTTTCACAGGCAACCTCTTATTTACACGACCACTTCCATCAAGCTTTTTTCCCTTTTTCTTTTCCTCTCGATTTCCAGAGGAGTTTTTGCCAAAGTGAGGTAAAATAGAAGCAGCAACAACCACCATGAGTTGTGCCACAGGATGGCTGAGGACCTGTGAGGCTGGGCTGGGCACAACCCCAGCACTGTGACCAAGCAGCACTTCTGCTTCTTCACTCTGGGACTGGGACCAGCACTGGGAAAAGCTCAGCAGCACAAAAAAAAAAAAAAATCCGTAAGAACATGGCAGCCATGCCATCAAGGCTTTCCCCCCTCCCTAGAACAGCTGATACCATCAACAATTTTAATACTTTTTTGTGTTTTAATAAAAAAGAGTGCACGCCCAAGACAGCCCAGAGCAGACCCTGGCTGTGGGAATCCCATCCTGGGGCTATTTTCTATTTGAGGGATGGCCAGACCCAGCAGCCAAGTTCAGGCCTGTTAATGCATGCCTCGCACACATTTAGATGTGTCACATTCAGTCTGCCTTGAAGGACGGAAATAAAACCTTGAGAGGTGCCAAACATCTCATCTGCACGAGATTCAGTGTTTAAAACCTGCCAGTCCCGAGCAGGAAGGGCTGAACTAGGTGTTTTGCTGGGATTTCCCACCCTGTGGGATTAATATTTCCCCTCATTGCTGCCAGGTCTTAGACCAGCCTGCATCTTGAGTTGTCTTCCTGCAGCCTCTCTGGGAGCTGCCACCATCCCTCTCTCAAAGCTCCTCAGCCTCCCTCAAAGCTGCCAGGAGCTCCTTATCCAGAAGCCAAAGGCGTTATTTTGGCTGTTTTCCATTCAAGGAGTGACATGGGAGGGCATTTCAGTGTTTGCCCCCCCACAGGAGAGTCTTTTTCTGACTTCAAGAACCTCCAACACCTTCCTGGTCAATTTATCCCACAGAATAGCCTGGGTGGGAAGGGACCTTAAAGCCCATCCAGTGCCACCCCCTACCCTGGGCAGGGACACCTTCCACTGTCCCAGGCTGCTCCAAGCCCCTTCCAGCCTGGCCTTGGGCACTTCCAGGGATCCAGGGGCAGCCACAGCTGCTCTGGGCACCCTGTGCCAGGGCCTGCCCACCCTCCCAGGGAAGGATTTTTTCCCAGTATCCCCATGCAGTTTCTCTCCTCAGGTCTAACCCCACGGACATCCAGTGCTCCCTGTTTCTATTTCCATCTCCCGTTTCAAGGCTTGCTGTGGTTTCCACTTTGAAGGGAATTCAAACCCTCTTGTCTTCCCCTCCACACCAACCCAGCTTTTTCTGCCAGCACTGCCTTCCTGACCAGGCCTTGGAACATCCACTGAAACGTCCTTGAGCAATTCCCCACGAACTGGGACCAAAGAGCAGCTAATTCCTACAGCGATGCCCAGATTCATTTGGTGCCGAGCCCTTGTTTAATGGATTTCATTTGCACCGGGAGACTTTCCGAGGTGGAATTACTGTCTATAACATTTAGCAATTCCAAGAATATTTTATAATTCTGACAGCCTGCATCACCCTGGAGCCTGCCATGGTAAACAGGCTCTCCCCTCTCCCTCTCCAGCAGATGGCAATTGAGGCAGTCAGGGAGGTTTCATGTTTGTTCTCATGCATGAGCCAAACTCCATTATTCCCTTTTTTTTATTTTCCTGGAAGGACATTGACCTGCAGGCACTGGAGAGAATTTTCTCCCTTCCCTCTCCACATTTTCAGTGGTTTGGTGACAGACCTTATTTGCAAGAAGCAGAATCCTGGAGGCCAAGCACCTTTCTAGGCAGGGCTTTGAATTCTGAGTCGGACATCCCAGGAAAGCCATCCCACCTGATCCCAATAATGCCACTGGAAAGCACAGGCTTGCAGCTCTGGCACCATGCAGCTCCACAGCTGGCATGGCGTGGGGTAAAGTTGGGCCAGAGACCCCCAGCAGGTTCTTCTGACCTAAATTATCCTCTGATTCTAAGCCACATGCACTGGACACTTCACCAGATTACTCCTTCTTGTTCTCTTCCCTCACAGGGGACGTGCCAAAATTCCTTGATAATTTAAAAACCATCTGAACATAACTGGTTTTCTAGAGATTTAAGGGGTCACGGATCTGTGGCACTGGGTGAAAAAATATTTTTGAAGGTGCCAGGGATGGTTTATGTGAAAAACAACCACAGTTAGACTTTAACAATTTCTTTTTCTTTTCAGGAAGACAAGTGTTTCACAAATTCTGACAGAGCTTGGTTTTCTATGGCAGGACAAACCAGTGAAGATTCCTGCAAAATACAAATAGCACAACAAAGAGAGTTCATAATTGATGCTAATAAAGAGCAGGTTTGAAGACTGCAGAAGCAGCAGTGCTGACTTCCACGAGGTGATCAGCTCCAAGGCTTTCATCTTCCTGCCTGTTTCCCCCCCAACCCTGCAGTGCCTTGGCTGGAGCCCATCCAGAGCCATCCACAGCAGGTTCCAGGGACACTTGGAAGAGCAGCATTGATTTTCGGCCCTGAAAGAAGCATCAGTTCCAAGAGCAACCCTTCACCAGAAGGACACAGCATTCCTGCCCAAACCCTCCTCCTGATGACGCCTTTGGTTCCTGCACCCGATGCAGGCGATGGCTCAGGATCACTTCATTTCCCCCATGTAATTAACGCCAGTCCCACGGCCCGGCTTTGGCCCGCCACAAACGAGGTGCCAGGATTTATGGCTCCAGGAATAGCTGGGCTTTGCATCCAGCAGCCAGGCAGGGGGATCCTGGCTCCTCCAGGGGGGATTTGTGCGTCACTGAAGTGGCTCCAGGGGAGTTAAGTCATCCCTGAGTGACTTCAGGTGCTAACGGCTGCTGGAGCAAAATGGGAAGAAAGTACGGTGAGAACTGGATTTGGGGGATCAGAGGTGCAGGGGCATTCAGTGAGTTCTACTCAGAAGGTAATCCCAAATTCAGAGGGAGCAAAGAGTTCCCCAGACTCCTGCCAGGGCTGTGATTCCGTGCTGTGCATTCACACATCCCCCACCCCCTCCGTGCTCTGCCCCATCCAGCCTGTGCTTCCAGGTCGGGAAATTGTCCTTAATCCACGGCAGCCACGGCGTGGGCTGGAGGCCAGGAGGGGAGAGGCACTGATGGGCACAGCAGATGTTGCTCCAGTGGCTGCAGAAGGCAGGCCCAGGGCCAGGGGTGAGCAGGGGCGGTGCTGATCCAAGTGGGAAAGAGAGAGGCTCGGGAGGTGCCTCCAGCCTTGCCTCAGGATGAAACTCACCCCAAGGATGGGGACACACCTCGGTCCCGTGAGCCCCTGTGAACCCAGGGCCTCCTGCCACTGGTAACTGGGCAAACTCCAGCAGAGAGCCAAAATTCCATGGCCTCTGCTGGCCTGCCCCAGGCTCAGCCTGGACCCACCAGGACATTTCCCTAAAAGCTCCCACAAAGCCCAAAGAGGAAGAGTAAGGAGCAATGGGAAAGCCGGGATATTTCCCACTCTTCCATGATGGAGAAAGTCATGGCTTTCATGGTGTGACCCACAGATGTGTATTTTGCCAATTTTAGGTACAGTGCACTGAGCTGAAAGAGGTGGGAAGCAAGAAACCCCCTTCTTTATATTTGCTTTATTTGTTTTGCTTTCTACAGCCATCAAAAAAATTTCATTTTTCTTTTAAAATCCATACCCAGACAGTGGCCTTGTTTAACGTGGGCTAGGATCAAGGGAAGCAACCTGGGACAGTGGAAGGTGTCCATGCCCATGGCAGGAGGTGGAATAGGACAAGCTGTAACCCAACCTTCCAACCCAAACCATTCCGTGATCATATGATTTTATGATTTTTTTTTTTTTAAAATGGTGACAAACAACACAAGAATCGAGTCATAAGAATGAAGATCAACCAAAAGACAAGAAAGGAGGATAGAGGTTACAGCTGCACTGAGGAAAAACTTTGGAAGAGCCATTTATTTTCCGTGACAGAGCAGCAAATTGCCAGTCAGCCATTAATCACCACAGCAAAAGAGTTCAGCTGAGCATTCTCCCCCAAGAGGGTGGACCAATGGGGTCAAAACCTCTGCTTTTGGGTTTTATAGAGGTTCCCCACCAAGAAGAGACAGCTTGAACCTCTTCACTGCAATGATTTCATTTTAAAATATCCTGGGAAGTAATTTAGATGTGAACAAGCCGTGGAAAATGTTAGCCTGCTGGAGGAGTTGGGAGAAAGACAACTGAAAACAGAAGTGAGAAACGGGGAAATTTCAGAGTGGCTGCAACACCCCAGCATCAAGGGATTTTTATTGTTTTTAATATTATTATGGTTACTACTTAAAAAAGAATTTTACAAGCCACAGTCAATAAGGTTTGGCCGTTTCATTTGCCCAAGTCCCCGTGAAAGTGAGTTTGAGCTCTCAGGGAAGTACAAAAAAAGCAGCCATGCCATGACACAGGGAGGAATTTTGGTAGGGGCAGCTTGGACTTTCAGGAGCATGAGCTAAACCATGCTGCCTCCAAAGCAGCTGTTAAAACACGCTGGAAGATATCAAAGCAGCTCTAATTAACTTCCTGCTTCAGCCCTACTTCAAAGTATTTCTGAGAGTTCTCAAGGCAGAGCTCGCGCGGGGCAGTTTCTGGAGGAGGGCAGCTTGGCGCTCCTTCACCGCCGACTCCAAACGCGCTTGAGATCTTCCCGTTGCTGCTTTTGCTTAAAAAGTGGGTAGAGAAAGGCTTTGTCTATCACATATCATGGGAGGAAAGCAGCAAAACACCAGATCGGTCAAATCCTTCCCTAAGCCATCACCTCCTAAAGGATGGTCCGGTCTGGTCCTTCCCAGTAACGTTACCTCGGATTCCAACCCCATTTTACCTGTGAAGCTTAAAGCAATTTGAGGTTTGGACCAATTAGAGTGGCAGAATCCCAGGATGGCGTGGGTTGGAATGCACCCTAAAGACCCAAAATTCCACCCCCTGTCATGGGCAGAGACACCTTCCACTATCCCAGGCTGCTCCAAGCCCTGTCCAGCCTGGCCTTGGACACTTCCAGGGATCCAGGGGCAGCCACAATTCCTTGCCTTTGTTCTCCCAGGGCCACCTCAAGCTCTGGAATGATGCTGAGTTTTGATCCAATCTCATTTTTTTCCCCCCAGTCTTGAGACATATGCTCCTGTGTTTATTTACCCGTTTGTTTTGATCTTTTTTTTTTCCCTGCTCCAAGAGACATTTTCCCACATATCCACGTCTGCCTCCACTCTGACACGCCAGGATCCCCATCACCATCCACTTAAACTGCAAGGAGAGCAGTAATAGATTCCTCCTGTCCCTGCCTGAAGCTCTGCCTTGCTCCAGCCCCATCCCACACCACTCAAACCTAAACAAACCCTTGCCATGCTTTGTTTGAATCATTTTATTCCCAGAAAAGAAAAAAAAAAAAAGGAAAAAAAAAAAGAAAAAAGGTTGTCAGGCCAAAAATAGAACATTTTTCCGCTCTGAAGAACAAGCAGCAGCATTCCTGGGAATTCAGACAAATAACATTGGTCAGGAGACGTCTCACAGACAGCAGAGACATCCCAGAGCTGCTCCGATGTCCCGCAAAGTGGGAAAGTGTTTGGGATCCCTCTGCCTCCCACTCTGCGGGGTGAAATCAGAAGTGATGAGCTTGTTTCTGCAGCGTGCTCTGTGAGAAAGGGTGGCTGCTCTCCACAGAGAAATTTTAATTATTTTTTATTATTGTTTTAAAGAGAAAATGCCTCCTGACAAAAATGTGATGCTGTTTGGAGCACGATCTTTCACTAAGCACAGTCACCAACAGTGACATTTTTACCAAGGTAAAACCAGCATTTTTGACTTTCTGTTAGAATATACACAGTATTTCACCTGACTGTATGCAATACAAGTTACCTATAATAGTATCTATATATATATATATTCTATATATAATAGTGAATAAAATTATATACAATTTGGAAACCATGTTTGGTGGTTGGTGGAGAGGAGACTTTCAGTGAAATTTTCAGAGAGCTTAAAATACTCAATTTCAATACTCATTGTAGGACCCTTTCAACTGAAAACACTCAGTTCCAGTCAGTCACAAATCACCCAATTTTAATTTCACTAGGAGCTGCTCTCAGTTTAATTGACTTTCTTTAGCAACTTGAGGTTGGGTTACATCAAGGCAAATGGGGAGCTTTGTTTTCAAAGACATCTGTGGTGTTTTGGGAGCCTTTGGGCTGTTTTTTGAGTGGGAGAGGAAGGGCAAATCCCAAATTTCACCAATCCTCAGCTACACTGAAATCCCTCCAGGCAGATTGGGTTTGTGGGACCCTACTGGAGACCTCATGAACGGAATGTGGAAAACCTCTGGCACGATTTACACTCGTTGGGCAGAGCATCACAAGCACGTGGCACAAATATCTCACCTTTGAAGCAGCAAAATCTCCCCTGGCAGCTGGGGGGGTCTAAAAGGAGCCTCACACCCAGGCCAGGTGTGGGGGAGAGCTCCCACCTCTGAGCACTGTCACACCCCCAGAGCAGCAGCAGGCTGGGAAAACACATCCCTCAACAGGAGACCTCAGTGTGGGTCAAGCAGACGTGCCTGGATAAGCCCCTGTGATTTCCAGCAGCATCAGGTTTCCTCAGGCCACTCTGCTGGATTTAATTCCCCAATAATCTCCTGCTGCATCAGCTCCGGCCCTTTGGCTGGAGACCGTGCTCTGCCTGCACACTCCGGTCCCTCCTCATCTGAGCTGAATTTGGAATAAAAAGTGTGCTACCAGCCCTCTTTGGGAGGTGAAAATACCTCCAAATGCCTCCTGAAAGTATCTCCATTTACTGGGGGAGAAAAAAAATCCTGTTCTGTTCAACAGACTTGTGGGCAGATCTCACAGCACAGCCTGGAAGCTCACTGCTATTAAACTGGACAGGTGAGGAGCCTTTCTGGCTCAGGACTTATTTTTCTTTTGATGGGGTGGGGGGGAAAAAAATGAAAATATTAACTGATTTGGCAACAGTTAATAACAGTTAACTCATGGGAAAACATCCATTTGAACAGGGATTTTCTGTGCCAGCAGCAGGGTCATTGACAGTGTGCCACAGGGAGAGGAGGGCAGGAGGGAGAGGAAAAAAATTCAGCTCAGGCCACTTATTTAGGGTCTACCTCATGAAATTCTTAATAATGACATGCTACCAGGAATCCAGCTACATCAGAAAAGCAGGACAAACCCTGTGCTCAGCAGCCATGGCCATGGAGGAGAGAGCCAAGGCTGCTGGCACTTCCTACGGATTTAGGATTTGCTATGGATCAGCGCTGGTTTGAGGTCCACAGGTGCTGGATTCAGCCTCAAGCTTTGGCTCCTGCCATGAAAGCCCTTGGATGAAAGCCAGGTGTCTGCCACCTCCAGGCTGAAATGGTCCAATATCAGCATCTTTTGTCCTGGGAAAAGAGAGGAAAAACCTTTAAAAAGATACTGTAGCTCAACCTGAGGATGCAGCTCCAGCTGGAGGAGGTCAGACCACAGGGGTGCAGCTGATTACGACCCCAAAGGGAGAAATATCGACATAAGGAGGGTGAGAGCAGCACACGTGGCACCGAGTGGCTCTGCTTTTATTCATTTTTGCTACAAAGGCTAGAGGAAAACAGGCCCTGAGAGACCACAGCTCGACCTGCGCCGAGCACGGCGGGGCCGAGGCACAAATCAGAGCGGGGACCACATCAGCTCGTGGTGAAAGACCACAGATCAGATAAAGAGTCAGCTTTTGGCAGCAATTGGAACAGAAAAACAGGAAAGCTGCAGCCCTGATGAGACCAAAGTGGCCAGAGACTGTGCACACCCTGTTTGCAAGAGCACTGGGCACCTCTAGGGACACAGAGAGTAAAATCCTCACTGGGGCTTGGCTTGACAGCTGAGAACAGAGCACAGACATCTTTAAGACACCCCTGCAGGGGGGATTAACCCTTCCCCAGCCACCTGCACAGTGCCACAGCCACACCTTGGTCCCCAGCAAGTGCAGGGAATAAAAGCCTGGGTCACCTCACAAATGCAGCAAGAGGAAGAAAACGGGGGAGAAGCGACTGTCACGTGAGGTAAAAAATCATTGTGAGGCATGAGCACGGCTAAGCAGCTCATGTATTCAAAATGCCTATCCAGGAGCACCCATCTCCCAGTTAAATTACTTAATGGGGTTCAAAATGAAGGAAACACGTGCTGGAGATGCTGGAGACAGAAAGTGTTGGCTTTGATCTCGTGATTTTAAACTCAACACGCAGGGCAGAGAGGGAAAGCAGCAATGAGCGCCGGGGGCACGCACAGTGACACAGGCACCCATGGCCCACACAGGGTTTGTGCCATGGAGAAACCCCTGGGAGAACCTTCCTTGCCTGTGTCATCACCAAACCTCAAAGCACAAGGATGGTGATGCCAAACTGAGCGACCCCTTGGGGAATGCAAAGCAGGGACGGGTCCTGCAGCCACAGCTGTGCCACGAGGGGAGAAAACAGCCTCGCTCCTGAAAGGGGGCTCTGCTGTGGCAGAAAACCTGGAGATGCCTTTCCTCTGGAAGTATTGCATTCAGGCTTGGACACTTCAGCCTGGAGGTGGCTTTGCCAGAGATCTCCAACAGGGCAAGGAGGAGGAGGAAGGGATGGCCTTCTGCTGCCTCTTCTAGCACGAGCACTCCAAGCGCCTGACTGGACTGAGGAGATGTTCCCTCACATCCCCCACAGCACCTGTGAAACCCCTTGTCCAAAGATGCAGAGGGTGCCAAGAAGGGGAGATGGGAGCCTTGAAGAAGAACGTGCTCAATACACAAACCACTCCAGGCTCAGGAAGCCACCAGCTGGTTCTGGTGAGGGGCTGGTCTCAGATGTGTGTCCCCTTACTCACCCCTGAGCAGCCACCTCCAGCCCCCAGGGCAGGACACCCTTTTCTGTGAGCCAGAAGTCCAAATGGTTGTACAGTTACACAGGTGTACATTCAAAACTGTTACTTTTACGTTTTAAGGCTTTACAGCAAGACACTGAGCTAAATAAAACCACAGGACCAACCACCCAAAGCAAGCAGTCAGCAGTGGGCAATTCCTCTTTTTCAGGTTTTCCTTCAGATATTGTCATGTGGACATTCAGCTCCTTTTACCTCCCCACACCTCCTTGTCCAGACTTCTCACCTCTCCTCTTGCCTTCCCTTCTCCCTGCAGTCAAGCCAAGCTTGCTTTGACTTCAACTCCTGGAAAAGTCAGAAGGCATTAATCAAGCACTCTATTGTGCAACTGTTTCCATCACCGAGTTGCATCTGGTCCCTGAGGTCTCTTAACTCTTCATTAAGAAAGCTCTCCACGTGGAAGGAGGCGAGAGAGGGCTTGGACAGCACTTCACAGGCTCTGCTGCGCACGGTTCTGCACGGCTGGAAATGAACGCCTGCAGCCCCACAAACACATGTGCAAAGGAGCCCAGCACCGAGGGCTTTGTCACAAGGAGGGGACACAAGCAGCAGCAGGGCCACTTCTGAGTCATCTCACTGGCAGGGTGATGGAGAGGAGGCACCCAGAGCTGCAGGTACAGAGCATCAGACCCAGAGCACTGAGGTGCCCAGCCCCTGAGCACCAGCCCAGGGCCAAAACCATGCAGGACCAACCCAGCTCCCATGCAGCTGCTGCAGGAGGTGGCATGCTTCATGAAAACTCAGCTACAGATGAACTGGGCAGTGTTCCATCCCAAAAAGGGCATGAGCTTTGTCAGAAAAACAGACCTGTCTAATGGAAGTCAAGTAGTGAAGAGAGGACATCAGGCCATGGCCACTAACCTGTGCCAAAAGCCCACCTTGAACACCCTGACAGGAACTGGCCCATCAGGGTTTTGGGCAGTACTTCTTGGCCAGCTCGTGCCACAGCACCTGCATGAGGGTGTAGGTACTGCCACAGAGCCCCCAGCTGCTCTCAGAGGACTCTCTTGTACTCCACAGGTCCCCCAGATGATTTCCTTTCCCAGCCACGCCGCTTAACTCAGCCCCTCTTTGGCTGTTGGAAGTGACTCCAGGGCACATCCACCTCCTCATGCTGCATCTTCCCTGCCAAGAGCCACCTCAGGGGGTGTCTGAGACCGTGCCCACCCATCCACCTCCTGCTGTTGTGAGCACGTTGTCAAATCCCTAAAAATCAAACCCCACCTCCCCAGAGGGGCCTGAAATGCTGCCCTTGCAGAACCAAAGAGATCAAAGCTTCCTACTCCCAAGTTTTTTTGCTATGGGGACAGGGAAGAAGAGGGATGAGGATGGATGGAGAGGAAAAAACCTCTGCCAAGCGCACAAACCTGAGCAAGCTCCTGATCACAGGCTGGGACCTTCACCAAGGACACAAAGAACACAACATGAACAACGAGCTGGCTTAGGGGAATTCATACTTCCACCTCCAGCATCCAGCTACCTTCCAGATTCTGGTCAGGAGATGCTGTGCCAAAGCTCAGGATTCTGTCCAACAGGTAGAGCTTTATGTGAATGTCAGAGTTTGGCAGATCTGATCATACTCCTCTCTACAATAACCTCTCCAGATCTTACTCTCGAGAAATTAAGCTTGTCAGAGGGAGCTGACAAAGAGATGAAGGTGGCAAATTATGCTCCTTGCAGAATCTTCCTTCAATGCTTCAACCTTCAGGAGAAGCTGGAGCATTCCCTGGAGTGCTGCAGCACGGACCCCACCCCCAGAAAAGGCCAGACACGTTGGGTGCCATCCCTTCTCCTGCTTCAAGGCACAAACACGAGAGCTGGAAGTTCTTGTGCAAAGCTTTGCCTTCCTCTCGACACAAACGAGACAAAAGCCAAGACGATGGACAAGCTGGAGTAAAAAAAACACCAACCTTCCTATCTGGCTTTTTATCATTGCTCTGTGTTCCTCAGCTCAGTGGTTCCCAGCTGCTTCCAGCCCTTTCCCTTTCCTGGGGGGCTGCAGCTTTTCCAGGAAGCCTCCAAGCCCCCCAGACCTCAGCTGCAGGCTGGTTTGAAGGGCGCCCACCTGTGAGTGAGGGCTGAGAACCACTTCAGACACTCTAAAACCACTCAAAACACGTGGACCTGAGCTGCTTTTCAGGTTCCAGGGAAAAGCCACGTCCTTCCCAAGTGCTGATATTCAGGGAAGGGGAATAACTCCTCTTTGTGCTGGTGAGTGGATGTTATCAGTCTCCTCTCACTGCTGCGTGATCTTTACCATCCTCCAACGCAAATTTCAACGTTTTCCTAAGCTGGTTGCAGTCCCAACTCCAGTCTGGAGCTGTCAGCCCTCCTGTTTCCATAGTTTCAAACACTTTTTAAAGCGGAGGATCCCCAAGCCAACCTCTCAAACGCATCTCCCGCCCTCCAGATGCCTCTCAGACACCTCTCATCAGCTGTTTCATCCCATCCTTGCAAAACCCCAGCAAATCTCTATAAACATGTGCCATCACCCCTTTCCTCACAAGTTCCATGCCTCCACCCACGAGGTTTCACTCTCCCATTACCAAATCCTGATTTACATTAAAGCCTTTGCCGCCTTCTCCTCCAAACTCATTAATTTCCATTTAAGAGGCTCATTCCTGCAGAGATTTCCATGACAGAATCCTTCCCGTTTTCTTCTGCCATTTTCCTCCTGCCACTGGAGGATGGGGCAGCCCAAGATCTCTCTGTCCAGGCTGCTGGAATTCCTCAATCCAGCTTTTCCCAGCTGCTTTCAGCCTCTTCCAGACCCCACATAACCTTCACAGTACAATTATTTTGTCAAAGGCCACAAAAACACCAGTAGGGCCTGAAGCAGCCCAAATTATACAAATTTAAAGCACAAAGCTCAGCCTCTGAAATATCATCTTTTATCAGCTTAAAACTCCTCTGTGAACAGGAAATCTTGAAGGCAGAGTGCCACAAATTTCAGGGCTTAGGGATGGGAGACAAAGTAAATTACCAAGCACAGGAGCCCTCAAAAAGTAAAAATAAACCCCACTAAGCCCATTTTTTTAATATTTCTGTAGCCAGCACAGCCCATACAGCAACATTTGCAGCTAGAAAGTGTAGCCCAGCAGTTCATTAGCAAGGTTTTTTTATTCAGGTTGCTCATCACAAGTCCAGTCCATGTGCTCATCGTTCCCATTAGGCCGGATAAACACATCCAGGTTTGTGCAGAGCACCAGGAGCTCACCAAGGCAAACACATCTGCTGAACCTGCACAACCCTAATGTTTCTCAGAGATGTTATTTCTTTTTTTTTTTTTTTAAAAAAAAACTAAAATCATTTCTCTCTGCTATGCCTTCAGAATAAAGCTCGGTAGACAAAAAGAAAAAAAAAAAAAAATCCAAACCACAACCAACCAAAAACAACCAACCAAAAAATAAACCTAAAAAAACCCCAGGCAGAAAATAATTACCTGTCCTATATTGCAACACAGAGCAGTGGCTGAAAAGTTTGAAAGCACAGAAGGTAAGTGGAAAATGAGAAGAAACACATGGAAAAAACAATGAAATGCCATTAAAAAAGCTAAACAAGGAAAAGCCTCAAAGAACAGGGAGCGAAAGGCAAAGAAACAAGCAATGGTTTTTATTTTAGTGGGACCTTCAGTTCAAAATAAAGGGATTTTCTCATCTGCCTTGCACAGGATTGTATGGAATAAATAAAGGAGCAGAATTACCAGGGACAGATGTGGAAAGACGGGGTTTGAGAAGATATCGAAGAATGAGGGTGACAAGAAGCCAAAGCAGCAATTCATGTTCTGTTTTTGAGGAGACACTGAGCTGACTCCTTATTCGACCTCCCTCCCTTTGCATCGAGTCACAATCTATAGGAATGGTTTGTTGGGTTTTTTTTTTCAATCCAGCTCCCACTGCACCCAGGTCACCTCAGGGAATCTGCTCAGACCGACACATCATCACTCATTTCAGAGCCAACCAACCGCAGGAAAAAGAGTTTAAATTCTCCCACCAGTACCTTTCCTTCTTAAAAGAGTGCAATTTATAACTCTGCTGCAGCTTTAAAAGAAGACACAATTAATTATTAACCACCCCTCCATGAGCTGCTGCTCCCTGCTGATGCCAGTGGTTGGGAAAGCTCAGCCAGGCCCTGGAGCTGCAGAGGGCTCAGAGGACACAGAAATCCCAGGTGTGGGGATGGAGCACAGGGACTGTCCTCTGTGCTGCCACCCAGCACCTCCCTGGGAAGCTCTGTCACCACATTGGTCACCAGAGTGGAAAAAATGAGCTTTTTTTTTGCCTAGAAACCACCTTTAGCTGCTGGAGGCTGGGCCATGAGACTTTCAGTCAATGGGATGAGTGTCAGAGTCAAATAAAATCCTCTCTCCACAGCACTTCCCACCTGTCTCCAGAGCAGAATCCCTTCACAGAGAGAGAGATCTCTGTATATTTATATTGGATATATATGTATGTATATATATATTTATAGAAATTCCTCATCATGTTGAACCCTGTTCAGACTACTCTCCTCTGCATCTTCCCACCCTGCTTTCATTTTTTGGACACAAACCAAGCTCACCAAAAGGAACATGCTTTAACATCCTGGGTGGCAGCACGTGCTGAGGTGCAAAGCCCTTCCTGGTGCCACTCACCTGGCGGGGTCAGACCCACCTGGCCAACACTGCACCCACCCCACAGTGCACCAAAACCTCCCTTCCCAAACAGAACTCAGCGTTTTTTGGAGATGCTCAGCCAAATGTAAGCGAGCTGACCTTACCAGTGGTGGGAAGGAAGGAGGAGTAACAAGAGGCACCCGAAGTCACCCGATTTGGGGGTGCAGCAGAGCACCTCCCCACCCCTTCTCACCTTCCTGCAGCCCAGGGGGAACCCTGGGAACAGGGAACACCACCTAGGATTGAAGTGCCACTTTAAAATCTGGCTTGAAAACAGCCAAGCAACCAGAAGAACCCCAGAATTACCTACTTGATCTGTCCTGAGAGTGGACTTGATGATCTCAAAGGGCTTTTCCAACCTTAACAATCCTGTAATTCTATAGGGAAAAATGCATCTCACTGTCAATGTAAAGCTACTCCAGGAGAAGAATTCTCAGGTGGCACTCACGTCTCATTATGCAGCAGATGCAACATTAACTTATTTATAAGGTGCATTTTGAAGTTCTCTGTGAGACTAAATATAAAATCCCAGAATGGTTTGGGTGGGAAGGGACCTTAAAGCCCATCCAGTTCCACGGGCAGGGACACCTTCCACTATCCCAGGCTGCTCCAAGCCCCAAAGTCCAACCTGACCTTGGACACTGCCAGGGATCCAGAGCCTCCCCACCCTCACAGGGAAGGATTTCTTCCCAATATCCCATCTATCCCTGCCCTTTGGCACTGGGGGGCCATTCCCAATTTCCTGGCACTCCAGGCCCTCGCCATCAGCCTGTCTCCATCCTTGTTGCAGCTCCTCAGGCACTGGGGACAGGCACCTGCCAGTGTGGTTTGATGCCCCAGGAGGTGCCTTCCCTTCACCAGGATAACAAAGTGAGGGTCTGATATCCCTGCACACCTCTGGACTTCCACTTTGGCACTGCTCAAACCTCTGGAAAACACCAGGATTTGGAGCAGCAGCTCCCTTCAAACCCCTGGATGCACAAGGAGCACCCTTGGCTCCAAGCAGCGCACTCCAAATTCCACAGCTTTACAAGCACAACGTTTCAGCTGTTCGCCAAGCTCAGAACACTGCAATAAAACACCCACACAGTGACAAGAATGAGACTTTAATCAGTTTTAAGTGGAGTTTTAACACTAAGAGATAAAGGGTTGTTAAACACAATAACAAACGGACATCTGATTTGTATGAGGCATTATCCTGTACATGTCATACTTGGTTTTTGTGTATTCTCAGTTACACACAGAGCCACTGTTGCACAGCACAATAGTATTTGAAGAGGCTGAATCAGAGTAAGGCTGCTTAACAGACTGATTTTTTTTTTTTTTCTTTTAGTATCTATATATATATATGCTATATGAAAACAGACTGGAAATTTGAACTGGCAGAGAAAGGCAGCTCTGCCAAAACGCTGCAGTTGGAGCCCCTTTTAGTGCACAGTCCCACCCCATCCATCTGCATGCACGACACTTTCCAACAGTATTGAGAAGGTAAACGAGGCACTTCGTGGCAACCACAGGCATCGTTAACATATTGCACACACTTGCTAGGACTAAACATGGAACTTGCACACCAGCATCCTCTTTTTGGATTATTTGAAGGGTTTGTTGGTTTTTTGTTTTGAATTTGGAAAGCTGATTTTGATGCTGCATGTAAACTCCACTTCAGTTTACAATGTGTGCCCCGGGGAGGAATCTGGAGGCTGTATTTGCACAGCTGCCCTGGAGGAGCTGTGGCAAAGATTTTCACTGGGGCTGCCCAAGCCCAGGGGATGCTTCAGGGCCTTACAGTTAAGCTCTTACCAAAGTGATGCCTTCAAGTAGTTTCAGACATGTAAGCTCTTGCATATCCCAACAGGCTGAAGCGTACAGTCCGGAAACTCAAGGAAAGATTACCTACAGAATGCAGCTCAAGCTAATTATGAATACTGTCATAAATAAAGTTTTAATAAGGACTCAAAAACCTTTCAGTCATAGCAATTCTTGTCAACTTCTATGGGGGTGGTAACTGAAATAAAGTATAGGAGAGTATGTATAATATATATTTATATATATAATATATATATATAATGCCATTTTTCCATATCCAATGACTACACCATAAAATGTAAGCAAGGCTTTTCAAAGACGTCGAAACATTAAAAAAAAAAATCCAAAAAAAAAAAAAAAAAATTAAAAAAAAATTCAAAACCCTCATTCCAACCTTCACATTCCAAAGGAAAAATAACAGTGCAAAAGCCCATCCTTGCGTCCTGATTCCCGATCCGGCGTCACCGACTGGAACTGCACCATCCAATCCTGATTATCCAAAGTGGGACACGCAGCAGTGCCAAGATCCCAATACTATCCAAGCAAGAACAGTTTGGTTTATTAAGCCAACACAACTTTCAACTGTTATAAACCAGACAGGGTGAAACACGATTGGAAGGGTAAGAGTTAAAATTCCTGTTCCCAAGGGAAAACCACCTCTTGCTCGTCACAATGAGCACTGAACCTTGATCCATTAAAGTCTAATTAAACCTGTAAGTCAGAACATATTACCAGCTTTGTTAGAATCATGAATCTGAGGAGCAGAATTGACCAACAGAAACCAGATAAGAAAAAAAAAAATAAAAAAATTAAAGCCCTTTACACCTTGGTTTACCAATTGTAATTAGTGGAAGTCCTGCCTTGTGTGGTTCAAATTCCAACCATTAATGCTGCTGTACAGGGCTCTGACAGATCCCATTCATAATTCTGGCTGAGAACACGCTCATGAACTTCCATGTCAGCACCAAAAAGTTAATTAAGTGGGGGGATGTGTGTACTAAATACTAAAAAAAAGCATCAATTTGGGGTCAGCTGTTCATGGCCCACTTAGAGGGGCCCGTTTTGGCAGTGACTTCACATCTGGATGCACCAGCAGCTGGACTCCTGAGTCACCTCAGGCTGGGCATGACAATCGTCCACCAGAAGCCAACTCTGAGCCCTACCCGTGTCCCTAGGAACAAATAATCCAACACTGCCACTTGGTTTAGGAAAACAATTTGTTGGGTGGTTTGAGGGGTTGTTTTTTTCTAGTTTTTTAATATTTTTTGTATAATGCGTTTCTGCTTTTTAATCTTCATTTACAGCGTTGAGAATTTACTGCAACACTGGTTTTTCCTGTCTCTGGTGTGTAATGTCCGTTTTTAAAACATTGCAGGTAATGAGTATTCAAGTAAAATTCCCTAACAGTTAATGACATTTTTTTTTTAAAAAAAAAAAAAGTGTGCAAAACTGCAAAACTCATTGTAATAGAATGTGTAGGGTCAAAGGGGTGGAACGGCTGACAGAGGCTTGATTGAATAAATGCATCAGAAATCTTCCAAACAAACACTAACCTGGAGAATCTCCAATGACATTTCCTGTGCACCATTACAAAATCTTTTTATATTCATGAGAGAGGGAAAAAAAAAAAACCAAAAAGCTTGCAAGGCAGCACATGAAGTATTCACAGCAGGAATATGATTGAAAAACTACTAATATAAATGTAAGATGTTGACTGTTGTTTTTGCACTAAGAGCATCTGACTTTTAGCACTGGCCTTGATTACACAGGAGATGGAGCAGCCATTACAATTCACAAAAAATCCCAATAAATCATTGTCAAATTTTGTAACCATTTGTTTCAAGCTCTTACTTTAGTTGATAGCCTCCACATTTGTATGGTTAAGTCATTGTTGCTGTGTTTCCTTTTGTTTGTTTTTTTTTGTTTTGTTTTTCGTGACCCCAATTCCTGGTCTCCCTTCATTGCGCAGGTCTCGTGGGTGTCGTGAAGGTTCATTCCTGTACCCCTAGACAGAATCACTCTCTCTAGCTGCCTTTTCTAGCACCATTACACTTAAAAAAAATGAAAAATGCACAAACAACAAGCAGTGACAGCGGCGACTCCTCACCCATTGTCCCGGATGAATTAGGGCAGCATGCTGAGGAAAGGTGCATGGAACAGCCGGATATGGTACACAGGCCACGCTCCTTTCCGAGCATCACCTTCCAGCCCCCATCCAAAAAACATGCATTAGAATGTAGGAAAAACCTTCTAGAAACATCTCTTAGCCAACTGCAGACTTTTCTGTTGCCACACAAGTGCAAAAAAAAGGGGCAGGATGTGAACCTGTAAATATTTTTTTTTTTTTTTCGGTTTTTGAAACTTCGTTTGGTGACAGAACACAAAAGGAAAAATTCCTACGCATACACATTAGGTCTGTCTCCACTTTTATAAAACTGGAATAAAATGGGAAAGTGCCATGTTTATAGTTCCTAATTGAAGTTTTAATGTCCTTTGACACAAAAAGGTATATACATAAGAGCTACGTAACCTTTCTTTTACCCCCCCCGACTGGACAAGTGTCAAACCCTGTAGATTTATAGGGCAAAACAAGATTGGTCAGGAAAGAATTGTTCCTATAATTGGTAATCTGACACTATGTCCTTTTGCCATTTAGAAAGGTCCTTTTCTTTTTTTTCAGTTTATTCAAGTTTGTCTGTCTTCATGGTTGGTTTTTTTGTATGTTTTTTTTTTTTATCTCTGATAAAAAAAATATTCAGACTTTTGTAATCTGCGTATGCTGATCTTCATCAAAAGGTTCATTCTCTGGATCAGAGTCAGTGGTGTCAGAGTATCTATAATGATCAGGTTCATTGTCACTAACATCTGGTGTTACAGAAGTTGAACTGCTAGCCTCTGGGTTTGATGGCTCTTCTACTGTTTTTGTGAAAAATAGCTTCACCTGGGGAAGGAAAAAACAACATTTAAAAAGGGAACCCGGACTTCAACTGAGCACAGGCAACAAAGCAGCTCTTAACAGCACAGCTCCTTGGCTACCCTGAGTCACACCCCTGCTCCTCTCCCCAGAGAGAGGTTTGCCAGCCTCTCAACACCACCCCTGGCAAAACAAAGGCCTGGCAAAGCAGCAGGATTTTCCAGCCCAGCTGCAGGAATTGTGTCTGGCTGAGTGCTCAGGTGCTCCTGAGCTGCAGCAGCAGGATATCCCAGCACACCAGGCCACACCACCACCCTCCTGCCCTGCACAATTCCCAGAGCACCAGGAGATTGCAGCAAGAGTGCACAGGAATGAACAAAACACTCTCTAATGGGTATCTCCTGTGTGGGAAGTCTGATCCAAGCAATATTCCAAGCAGCTATGACCATTACCTTCAAATGAGCACTGGCTGATCTTTTATGAGGAAGTTAGAAAATGCTGGAATTCTTACAAATGCCTTTTTCATGTTTAAAACGCTGCTGGCAATGGCTCATATTCCCCAAAGCTAAACTGCCTGGGTAAGGTATTCCTGGAATCCCAGGACAGCTGAGGTTGAAGAGACCTCTGGAGATGATCCAGTCCAACACCCCCTGCCCAGGCACAGGAGCACTTCCAGGTGGGCTTGGAATGTCTCCAGAGAGGGAGACTCCACACCCACCCCAGGCAGCTGTTCCAGAGCTCTGCCACCCTCATGGAAAGAAGTTCTTCTCATGTTGAGGTGGAACTCATGTTTTTGTTTATGGCCTTTGCTTCTCACTCTGTCACGGAACAGAGCCTGGCAGCCTCCTCTGGAGGAGGAGGACAGGAGGACATCCCTCTGGAGATGTCTGTGTGGGACAGACAGGGATCCCCCCTCAGCCTTCCCTCCTCCAGACTGACCCAGCCCAGCTCCCACAGCCTCTCCTCATCAGAGAGATGCTCCAGACCACAAATCATCCTTGTGGACCCCTCTTCTTCCCGGGGAAAAGGCGCTGCTGCAAATCAGCTGAGTGTGCCCAGCCCAGAACTCAGGCAATGCAGCTGGAGCAGGGATGATGGCACCTGGTCACCGGCTCTCCCACACCTCTGATGGCTTCACTAAACACCTGAACAACCTGCAGACTTCAACCCCAGCTGCTCAACATCCATCAGCTCCCCCAAAGGCAGACAGAAGTACAAAGCTCAAAGCTTTGCTAAGTGATGGCAATACCAAAACATGAACTCAGCTTCTACACAGCAGTTTCACAGGGTCCCTCCAAAGGCAAGACAAACAAATCATGCAGCTTTTCAGCTTTGTTCACACATAAAATATACTGACCTTGAAGTTTGGAGAGAAATATCTGTTGGCTTTATCTTTATTTGCTTTGTCTAGATCGTTTTTTGTTAATGTAAGGATTAAATATTCCTTATCATTATCTGAGCGCTCTGTACTGAAAATACCATCAA
Source organism: Poecile atricapillus (assembly GCF_030490865.1). Lineage (NCBI taxonomy): Eukaryota > Metazoa > Chordata > Aves > Passeriformes > Paridae > Poecile > Poecile atricapillus. The sequence continues at coordinate 6,135,883 of NC_081254.1, forward strand.
GTTCCTGATCTGCAACTAGACTTCCATTTTCTACTTTGTCTGAATTTTCATCCAGTCCTATGAAGAATGTATTTACCCAAAAGTGAAACATTTTGTCCTGGGGGAGGAAGAACACAGAAAACAAGCTTGCTTTAGTATTCACTAATGGCACGTTAATTAGACTGCTATCAGCATCTGGTCAAAAACAGATCTGTAATATCAGGCAAAACTTGGACAACAGTCTGTCATTTGTTACATTGCATGCAAAGACATTTTCACCACATCTCCTGGACAACACACAAAAATCTGCATTCATCAAGCTCAGTTTTAACCAATTAAGCTTTTAAAAATCACTCATTGAGAGCTGGGCTTTAAACTAGCATACCTGCAATAAAAGCAGATGACAATAAATTCAGTAAACTAAAACTTGCAATCACAAGGCATAAAAAGATTTTTTTTTTTTTTGCTCACACCTTGCCAAGCAATCCCTAAACCAAACAGACAACCTCATCAGCTGAGGTGAGCAATATTGAATCTCCCCTGTAACAGAAAGCTTTTCTTATTTTTATATTTATATTACAGATATAGCTACAATTGAGCAACTACTTTACAACTACAGCAAAGGATTCATGGGTGCTTTGCTGAGATGCTTTCACTCAGTCAGACTTTTGCTGAACAGCACTAGGAGGAAGGCAGAGCCAGTGCCTGCTGTCCTGTCACTCAGCAGGAAGATTTTAGGGAGAAGCTGAGGCACTGACAGCTGAAGGATGTTCAGCTTAAGCAGAACTTGACAGACGACCATCAGCAGTTTGATTCTCCACTCTGCCACAGCTCCAGCTGTACCAAGAGGCAGGACATCCCTGTATCAGAGATCCTGAAGGCTCTGGAGAAGCAGCTTTCTGCCAGCCCAGAGCTGGTGTTTCCAAGGGCAGCTCTCCTCGGCAGCTTGGTCCTGATTGCACAGCAAACCCCTCTCCATCTGACACTGAGCTACATCCACTTGCTCTTTACATGTGAAATCTTCTGTGTGACTCTGATGTGGCTTTTCAGGGCAAAGATCAAAGAGGCAAATGGACAGTTCCTCCCACAATGGTTAGTATTCCTGCATTGCTGCTAAAGCTGCAGGGAAAGTAACCCATTCCAGAATCTCACATTCCTTGCTATTACACAGGACCAGAACACAAACTCACTCCTTCTGAGCTAACTTACATATTTTGGTTTACCAAGGAGATTTAATTCCAATTTCTTATTGGAAAAATCCATGTCCTGCCCTATCTTCCTATTCATCTCTGTTAGTAAGGAAGCGGGGGGGAAAACAGAGGTGGAACAGAAGTGATTCCAGCATGTGTGACACGAGCAGGCCTCCTGCTGAAGGCAGTTTGGCACCAGCAAAATACCACAGCATTTTCCTGAGCCAATGAAAGAGGGCAGGGAAGAGCTGGACTACTTAACTTACACTCATCCTCCTCACGAATTTATTCAAACAAGATACTGGGAATTCACAAGTGCCCCTCTCCACCAAACGTCAGTAGATTGATTTTCAGTATTTTAGGTAAAGCCTACAAAACCGCTTCCAGCTTGTCTGCATTTTTCTAAGCACCTGAGAGACCCCAAGACAGAAGTTTAAAATCCAGCCAGGAACACTTCTGGTAGTTGAGTTCCCGTGCCTCTCTCTCCAGCACTTTGGGAATCAAGTTCATCTAGCAAATGAGTTGTTGGGGGAGTCTGACAGCTGTTTCCCACTGCCACTGATTCCCTTCAAGCCATCCCATCTCTGAAGAAGCCTTGTTGGAGCCCATCCATGGGAGGCAGTAGTTAGCAGGCTCTTGCCAGGCCCTGCATATACATTTCACACTCTCCTCTTTCCCCAAGAACAGCCTGAGAAATGCCCTGCCTGGGTCTGGAAGCTGAGGATTAATATCCTGGGTTCACTCTGATAATGTCTCTCTCCCAGAGCAGGAGGCAGCAGACAAAATCCCTGTGAAGACAACCCCATGGTACCCTGATCCAGGCTCCTCCTCACCCACACAGTGAGTTCCTCAGAAAGGACTCCAAGGAGGTGAGATGTTTATTCCTGCTCAAAACACAGGACCTGCTCAGGTCAAAACAGAGACAACCAGCAGCTTTCCTGCTGAAAATCCCCCTGGTGCTGGTCCCCAGCGCCACCAGTGTCATCTCCAGGGAGGGGAGGACATGCAGCAGGGGATGGATGGTTGGAGAATGGCTCCTGTCACCAGTGGGAAAGCAGTGCCAGAGAAAAAGAGGCCACTGGATGGGAATCAATGCCAGCAGAAGGCACAGTTTTGTCATGCCTCACCTTCAGCTCCACGAGTGGAAAACCAGGAGGGATTTAGTTGGTACTTTAGGGGCTAGGGGGGACTCAGCTTCACTGACAGGGGCTGACAGACAATAAACCTCTCACTAGGCAGCTTTTAATCTGTGTTCCTTGGGATAAATTTGCAGTAGTCTTCAGGGACTCAAACTAAACAATACAACTCAGCTGAGCTGGTCATTTCTCCTTTTATCTCCCTCCAGCTTTTTAAAGCATCAAGTTATTTTCCTTTCCTTCCCACTACACAACTTAATTAGCCTAATAAACTGAGTTCATGGGTCCTGGAACATGGCATGGCCACCACTCAAATTGAGGGAAGACTTGGTCATGTTTTTTGGAATTAGCTCTTCAGGCTGATAACGTGTCACTGTTTTCTCCGAAGAGCAAATCCATTATTCAAAGTGAGCATTCAGCTAAAGCATCAGGACCCAAGATATTTCATGGGAGACAAGGAAGAAAGATGATGTAATATGGGCCAAAGATAGGAATTTTAAAAATCAAGGCATGAACTGAACTCAGGCTTTATATAGCAAATCAAAATACCAGACCAAGTGCTCACATAACACAAGTTAATGAATAGATCTCTAAAAAAAAAAAAAAGAAAGTATTAGAGACTGTTTTTCAATGTGTTTTGCTTCACTTCCAGTTACATCACAGACATCTGTCTTAAAAAAAAAAAATAAACCACAGATGTACTTCTTCCCATAACCAAATCTGTGCCATAAATCTCCACTGCAGTATCAGATGAGACAGAGGCTGATTTAATCCCACAATTCTGACAAACAGTGCTTGTCCCTACCTCGTGCAATTTCACAGACTGACAGAAAAACATTCTCCACTCTAGAGCTGGTCTCTAGCTGCAGACTGAGATGCAAATCCAAGATTCAAGCCATCAATCAGGAGTCCCCATGTCCTCCTGAGAGCTTAACTTTTGCAGAGAGATCTACAGGCACTCAGAGTCACTCTGCAGCACCCGCTGAGGGTCTGGAGATGCTCTCCAAGAATGGAGATCATGGTTCAGCCTGTTCCCTAGGCCTGCCCGATGGAACTTCCTGTACCATTTTCAGATCAACACTGAGTCTTCTGACATTTTCAGAGTTCATTCCTCAGCGTTTGCTTAACAGCAACTGCCCAAAGTCTTGTTGAACTCTGCAGCAGAACTTATCTCTAGACTTGAGAGATGAAATGCAACTGCTCAAACAATGCTGTCAGCCCTCCTACGCTGGAGTCTGGGGATAAAACACCACTGACTCTCACAAATTAAACCCACATCAACATTTCCCTCTCATCTGTACTGGGAGGACTCCCAAAAAAAGGTCTCCTTCAGCCCCAGGCTCTGGAGATGAGGAGATTTCTGTATTATTTTTAAACAGACTCCCATTGAACCGAGTGATCTAAGGATACTCTGAAATACTTTCAGATTATCATGTCAACATCAGTAACCAGAAAAAAAAGGCTTTGCAGAGATCCATGGGGGCAAAACTAGAGTGACTACAGCAGCAGCCTGAGACGGAAGAACAGTCAAGCTACAACAAAAAGCCATGCTCCAAAAAAAAAAAAATTAAAAATAAAAAAAAAAAAATAAATAAAAAATCCCCCAAATTACTAACTTCTACCCATCAGAAATTCATACAGAGTCACGGCACTCGAGCCTCAAGCCATTTTGTTCTCATGTGGGCATGCATTTCATTCTTGAAAGGAAGTAGCTACAGCTCACTGAAGAAATAGTCTGAGGATAAAGTAAACAACTTGATTAGACAAGAAAAGACCAAGAACTGGGGACTTCTAACTGATGCCAGGTGGCAGAAACTATGGAAGGGATGAAACTTTTCCAAGGCTGTCAGCCCTGTACCAATACCCCAGTGGCACCAATGATCCTGTGGCTGAGGTCAGCTCCCAAAAGCCACTGAATTTGCTTAAATTAGCTTTTGCTATTAAAAGAAAGTGGCTGCTTTAAATCTCACACTGACTCTGTAACATTAGGTGTTTGAAATCATTTGGTCATTCAGGTTTGGTTTGGTTTATGGATAATAATTTCATCCAAAATGAGCCTGAGCAAAATTGAGGAGAGCCCTCCCTACAGAGAGCTCTGCAGATAATGCTCTTCATCAAAGGACTGGGAAATTTGGAAGCAAGTACAGGTGAGGGAATCTGGGGACTTCAGCTAAGACCAGTGTTACCGAACACCAAACCACAGCCAGGGCAAAGAGGTTTTCTTCATCTCCAGAGATGAGACACAGCCATTCTCCAGCCTGAGGCTCAGAATGGATCAGGAATTACACTTTCAATTGATCTTATTAGGTTTTTTTATTATGCTAAAGTTAAAATGCAGACTGGTCAATACGTGATGTCTTCAAGACTTGTTTAGCTATAATCTGCTAACAGAAAACCTGGGGAGAACAAGAACCAGTGTCAGGCAAAAGACTTAAATTCCACTTTTCATAAACCTGGTTAATAAAGCAGAATCTCTGAGAGATAAGATGCTGTTACACCTAATTATGCTGTCCCTCCTGAACTAGGTGATCATTGCATAAAGGGATCTTTAAAATACAAGTCTCCCCAGTGGAGGGCCTTCATTTTGGGGTTTTGGCTAAAAGCTGTGTAGACAGTTGATGCAGAAAAGAAACAGGCACAGATGTGAAACACCTGGACAGAGAAATGTGTTCAATCTGAGCCAAGGTAGGTTCTTCTGGCACCAATATTCCCCTTTTCCCTGTTCTCACCTCATTCACTTTATGCAACAACCTGTCCAAGGACCTCTTAGAAGGATCAGCTCCTGCACTTGTAGTAGAGCTGAGAGAGGTGATCTGACCAGAACTGTGGAACATCTCACACCTATTTTCCTCTGTCCTCCATTCATACTGAAAGCTGAGGCAATAAGACACTTGATTCAACAGATATTTAAGACAGATTATCAAGGTAGTTCTTTTACTGGGTGATGAAGGAGCAATTTCCATCTCAGAAAAGTTTGTGGATGTGAAAAGAACCACCTTCACCGTTTCTTTGGCTCTACCAGGCCAAAACCACTGAGAAACTGAGCACCTCTGCACTATCTATAATCCACAGAACCCAAATAGTTCAGGTGTTTGATAAGAATAGACAAAAAGAAAAAAAATAAAAGAAAAAGAAAACAACCAGCTACTCAGAAACGACAAAGATTCTTAAGAAATGAAACCACAATCTGACACCCTGAAATGAAACTCCAGCACAGTAATCCTCCTGCTGTGGTTCTGCACTTCTACACACTCCTGAAGACCCAATCCATACTGCAGAAACTGTGTGTGCTCATGAGGGGCTCTCATTACGCTGTCTCTGGATCTCAGTGCTCTCTCCAGAGGTAAAATAAATACAGGAGTTTGTTCCTGGGGCTACAGAGCCAAGATCCAGCAGCTGACCTGCACACTGGTATTTCAAGGATGGCCAGGGCAGCACAGCACTTCCCATCAGGTGTGTCTGTAATCCACATGTTACTGGAAATGGCAGAGAAACAACAAACTCACAGTCCAGATAGGAGAGAGTAGATAAAGCAGGATCTTGTCTCAGATGTTGGGTTTTGCATCATCTCCTCCCTGCATCACTCATTTTTAGCCCACAGTACTCATCCGGGTGCTCCTTTAAAAGACTCTTCTCAAAATTGGCTGCTTGTGCACCAATAATCTCGGCTTTGAAGTACAATTTCTACTTTCAAAATGCTTTTACAGTCTCTGTACTGCACTGACCAACTAAAACATCTCCTCAAACAGTCAGAGAAGGAAAACAGGGCCACTAAGGAACTGTCCAGAAACTTTTGCAGACACCAGCATGTGAATTAAACTTGTTCACACTACCAAGCCCACGCAACAGTGTGCATTCACACACAGCTGGCAGGTACAACCTGTCTGCACAGCTCTAAGTGATGTTTCCTCACCACTTCTTCGTCTCCTGATCCACTTTAGCATTTCTTATTTTTATGGATTCACTCACTGAATGCTCTTAAGTTTCCTAACCTCAATTCAACAGGGAGTAAGTACTGATAAGGATTTTAAGTAGCAAAAAGCAAAGCAGCCTTTAATCAGCACATCTGAGTCTCATCCTCACCTTTCACTCTGGTAGACTCAAAGTGGCTCCACAAGCACCAGAACTAAAGAAACTCAGGGATTCAGCTTTAAGAACTGACTTTGGCTTCAAACTGAGTTCTAGATTAATTTTTTTTTCCACAACTAAGACCCTAATAAAACCCTCAGCTCTGAGGGAATTCTCTAAACCTCTCATGTCAAGGCACTGCAGCTGGGAACAGAGAGGTGGTGGAAGAGATTGCAGAGATACTTTTACAAAGTGCGTGGGAACGCAATTATCTCAGAAATTCAGCTAAATTTGACAGATGGGTACAAATCAGCCAACAGCACAGACAGGATCTTCTGTGCCTGCTCAAACCTCAGGAAAATTTAGTGAAGAAAACAGCTGGAGTTAACTTGCTCAGTATGCAAGTCTATTTTTAGAAGGTGAATGTTTCCTCCTCAATTAGATTACTCACTACTACCCAAACGACTGCAATACAGACCCAGGATCATTTTTATCCAACCTTTGTACTTAATCTCACCAACTCCCCAAACATCCAGCTTTCATTTTGTGGTCAGCTGGCTCCTCGGGAAAACCAGACATCAAAGAATTAAATGTCATGATTAAACATCCCTGAAAAATAACCAACACCCCAACCCCCAGCATCAGGGGCTGGCTCGACAACATTTTCCAGAAAAAGCAAGGAAACCAACCTTTTTCAACATCTTGTTCTGTTTGTGGAAAAATTCCACTTTGATATCACCGCATACCGGCAAAGGTTGAGGGAATTCAAAGTACATGTACTTGTCTTCACGTCGTGAGGGTCCTGAAGGGGAGGTGAATATCTTTACCTTGAGCTGGTACACCACAAACTGAGGATCTGTGTGACAAAACAGAGTGCCACTTGGTGAGAAAAGACTCAAAAGTGTCAAAAAACACAACAAGGGGAGCAGAAACAAAATCATGAGCTATGGTATTTTCAAAGTTAACTAAGTTTCTATTAAGGGTTTAACAGCACAGGGGATCAAACTTCGCTAGATGCTACTGGAAACAACCTTAGAGACTTCTGTCCTTCATGGCAATACTTTCAGGCCACCAGGGAGATCCTAAAATGTTATTTCTTTTTAATGATGTAAAACATAAAAACTACTTGACTGTTCCTTGCATTTTCCCTCTCCTCTCTATTACACAGACTGAAGTGAGAGATTTTATTCGTTCTCACCTCTTCTTCCAATTGTAGAGTGGCTGGTCATGTCAAACTGACTCTACTCTTACACAAACAAGCAAGAACAAGAACGAAACTGAACATTAATGCTGAAAACTAACCAGCACAGCCTAAGCTGGTCCTGTAAATCACCACCAGAGAAATGCCAGCCATGGCATATCTTCCCCAATTAAATCTGCAGGGGTAATACTGAAATTAAAACAGGTTTTTGGTCCAGTTTGGGAGGAGATGCTTTGGAAATGGTCATATCAGACACCCCTGTAGAGGTGTGGCAGTCCCTACTAACCACACCCACACTGTCCTGCTGAAGGGCCCAGTGATGAAACTATTACTGCCAGGTTCAGAGAATCCCCAGGATGGTCTGGGTTGGAAGGGACTTAAAGTCCATCCAGTGCCACCCCTGCCATGGGCAGCGACATCTTCCACTATCCCAGGCTGTTCCAAGCCCCGTCCAACCCGGCCTTGGGCAGCTCCAGGGATCCAGGGGCAGCCACAGCTGGATCCAGGGCCTGCCCACCCTCCCATGGAACAATTCTGTATATCTCACCTAAATTTCCCCTCTGGCAGTGTCAAGCCATTCCCCCCTGGTCCTATCACCGCAGCTCCTGTTGCAAGGTGCCTCTCCAGCTTCCCAGTAGCCCCTTCAGACCCTGGATGGTGCTGTGAGGTCTCCACACAACTTTCTCTTCCTGCCCTTATCTCCCTCGAATCCTCAGAGCTGTGAAACTGTCACCCCCTCATTCTGCCCTAGAGGCTGGATTCTGCTCTGTGCATGACTTTAAAGCAGCAGAATGATAACAAGCAAGGCAGACTGAAAGTTATCACGTTGGTAAAATTCCTCCCACCACAGCTGACAACACAACTAAAGACACAACACAGACCATCGATTTCACATTCTGAAAAATCACTGAGAACTCCACAGAAACTTAAAATATTGCAGCATATAACTGCTGAGCTTGGTAGTTAATTTGTCTTCTCAGGTGCTTGGCCAATCCCTTGTCTATCCCAACATCCTCCTGTGTAAAAACCACCCTAGGAGCCTCTCATGGACATGCAAGTCAGCGCTCACTTGAGCAGCTCAGACTCACAAGTACAGCACAGCTCATCCAAAACATTAACCAAGTGGTAATTGCAGAAATCTGTAACCTCCACACCTCTCTTCCCTAAGGCAGAGGGGTTTTGGCAGAGGCTCCTCCCTCCCTCCTGGTTACAGCCTGACAAGCTGCTCGATTGTTTCTTGTGTGTGTGACATGTTCAGGTACTGTCTCACAACAATATTAACAGGGCAATTTTAATCAAAGCCACAGGAGGCACTGGAATTAATTACACATTACTGTAATCCTCATAGCAAAACCATTACATTTTTTCCACCAACAAAAAACAAGCACGCAACACAAGGCAGTCACTGCCCTGCAACACAGCCCACAGGACAGAGCAGAATTTGTTTTTGTATTTCAAAGCTTCACAAAATCTGCTGTTCCTCACTAACTCAGTGTATCAGGAGATGAGATTAATCATTTACAGGTGTATTAATGCTTTAGAAACCTCCACATAAAGAAAAGTTTATTCCAGAGTTAATTAGATATTTATCCAGTTGAACGGATTCATTTATTTTTTTTGAACATCATGGGAAGAATGATGTTGCTGTATTGGAAGCCAACATGCCATTAGGCAAATGTTTTTCAGCAATTCATGTTTCCCAAGAGTTGCTGTGTTGAAAAAAAGGGAGGCTTTTCATAAAACTAAGGAGCAAATACCCAAAGAGTCATAGAATGGTGGAGTCCCCATGCCTGGAGGAGTCCAAGGAACAAGTGGATGTGGCACTCAGTGCTCTGGTTTGGGTGACAAGGTGGGGACTGCTAACAGGCTGGACTCAATCTTGGAGGTCTTTTCCAGCCTCAGTGCTTCTACATATGGAATCACTTATCTTCAAACCATTAAAACACTTGCCAATTTAAAACCATAGTAAAACAATCGTGAGTCCTTCACAGACTACACCTGGGAGGATCCCAGTGGACAGAGCCCACTAAGCCAGCAGATTTTGGATTGTGAGGCGTTTACACGTGACTTTCTCCAAGATGTGCAGCTCTTGGTGCCATCACCCCATCCAAAATGCCAACAGGTTCCCTAGCAGAGGTGAAGGGGTGCTGGTACTTACTGCAAGTTCCGCTGCTGAACATGGGAATTGTTTCAAACATCATCTTGTGGAACAGCAGTGCCACTGGTCTATAATCCAGGTGATTCTTTAACAGGTAGCTATAGTAGTACACGTAGCGTCTCTGACTGGGAATTGTCACTCCCTAAACAGAGGGAAAACAAGTGTCAAAAACCTTTGATCAGCATCACTGACAGGGCTCCTGCCCATCACCTCCAGCCCAAAGGAGCAGGTCATTCACTACTGACCAGCCCCCAGCACACAGAGCAGGGCACTGCTTTGCCAGCTACTTCAGCACATCTCGGGATGGAGCACCTCTCCCACCAGGAAAGGCTGAGGGAATTGGGATAGCACAGCCTGGAGAAGTGAAGCTTTGGGGGGACCTAATGTGGCCTTCCAGTACCTGAAGGGGCCAACAAGAAACATGGAGAAGGAACTTGGAATGGCTTCCCAGTGCCAGGGGGGAGGGTTAGAGGGGATATTGGGAAGAATTCCTTCCCTGGGAGGGTGGGCAGGCCCTGGCACATGGTGCCAGGAGAAGCTGTGGCTGCCCCTGGATCCCTGGAAGTGTCCAAGGGCAGGATGGATGGCACTTGGAACAACCTGGGATAATGGAAGGTGTCCTTAACATGGCAGGAAGGCTGGAGCTACCCTCTAAGGTCCCTTCCAACCCAAACCCTTCTGTGATTCTGTGCTCTCCAAACATCCATCTCCAGCCATGAAGCAAAGAATGCAGATGCTTCCCATTTCTTAAAAACAAACACCACAGACACCCTGGGGGTCATGTCAAAAATAATCCCATACTGCTCCTTTTTTGGGTATGGAGAGCATCAAATGTTTAACAAGAAGTGCCTTGAATATACTCTAAAGCACCACTACATTTAGGAATTCTAAAATCTACCACTAGAGGAATTACATTTTGACACCATTTTAAGTCAAAAGACTAATTTTGGCTAATATCACTGTACTCAAGACTGATGCTGCCTTCTCTTTACAAAACATCCTGGAATATTTTCCCAAAAATGTGGAAAGTTTCATTAAAAGAGGCCCAACAGCCCAAGTGTTCAAACTCTGAGGTAAACATTTGCTTTGAGAGCATAAAATCTAAGAATGTTTTTATTACTGATTTTAAATCAGCTCAAAGCTTCAAATAAGGGAACGGCTCTTTAAGCCAATACTTTCAAGAAAAATTGATAAAGGTGAAAAACTGTTTCATTTCCCAGAAAATGCATTACATGATCTAGAACAACCTGTTACTGCAGACTTTCAACAGCATCAGTGAGTGATCTGATTAAAACTGAATGTGGAATTGGAATAAACTGGAGATAAACAAAAAATTTTCATACACAAGCCTGTGAGCATTGTGACAAAACCTAGACCTCATTTTTCTATAAACTTTTAGTTTCATCTGTTTCACCTCACAACAGCCAGAAGCTAAGAGTAGCCAGAGTGTTTTTAATTTAGTAAATCTCTATTCTGCACACATGGAAATAGTCACTTCCTGCCATTTAAAAAAAAAAAAAAAAAGAAAGTTGATAATTATGTCTCCTTATCACTTGAGCTGCTTCTATATTACACAAAAGCCCTTTCCCTGCAGCACTTGCACAATGACCTTCCCAAGCAGCCTTGCACACTGGCCGTGGTTTTGGCTCAGATGTCCTCAGTGCTTATCACATCCACTCCTTGAGGGAGCTCTAAACTTCTCTTTCCTGGGATCTGAGCTTCAGGACTGAGCAAATCCCAGCCTCAGAGCAGGCCAGCAGTGCTTGCCAGGGCTGCCAAGCAGGAGGAAAGCAGAGGTGAGGAGAACACATCCTTCTCTGCCCAGAGCTTCCCTATGGAAAAACCCCAGGACACCTGGCCAGGGCAAACAAGGCTGGGAGCAGAACCAAGGGAACACTTTCTGACAGTCAATCCCACAGCAAAGCCAGTTCTCAGCCAACAGGGCAGTTTTAGCCCTCCAGCCACAGTCTGACTCCCTGGAGATACAGCCCTTAGATCCTGAGACCCTAAAACCAGTCCCACTGAAGCAGAACTCCGAGTTCTCCATTTCCAAAGGTCTGAATTCCAAGCAGAACACTTTCATAACAAACTAACAATGCTCCAAGGGGTGCAATCGACCACCACTCACTTTTACTCCAGAAGCACAGGGAAGTAATTCAAGCTTGTGTTTTCCATCTATCACTATCACCATTTTAGATGGGCTGTGAGATAAGCTCCTCTGGTCTCTAAGCCAGAGCTTCCCAGGGCATCCCAAACATTGTCAAGTGCTGCTCCTGGTTCTCCTCTCAATGTAGCACAGGTAGGACTATGAAGAACAAATATTTTGGAAACAATATTCCCACATTCCCTTTAGGAACATACTCTACTGGGAGAGTGAAGCTGCAGCCTCAGAGCAGGCCTAGGGCATCAGGTTTAGCAAAGGTTGGCACCTGAGCATGTCCAACAAACAGACACCACAACTGATGAGCTCTGACACCAACATGGCATCTCTGCCCTGGGTCATTCTGAGGCTTCCTCACATGAAATAATTGGTTTTCACTTCCTGTTCAGGTACAGCAACACCACAGAAACACAGCATGGTCTGGGTTGGGAGGGACCTTAAAGATCATCCAGCGCCACCCCCTGCCATGGGCAGGAACAAATCCCACTATTCCAGGTGGCTCCAAGCCCCAAAGTCCAACCTAGCCTTGGATACTTCCAGGGATGCAGGGGCAGCCACAGCTGCTCTGGGCACTCCCAGGAAAGAATTCCTTCCCAATATCCCATCTAACCCTACTTCGTCAGCATGAAGCCATTCCCCTTGTCCTGTCCTTCCAGGCCCTTGTAAAGAGTCTCTCTCCATCTACTTGTCAGCTCCTCCAGGTACGGAAGGCCACAGTTAGATCACACCAAGGCTTCTCTTCTCCAGGCTGAACAACTCCAATTCTCTCAGCCTTTTCCCATATGAGAACTCTTAGGAGCCATCCTTGAAAATAAAACTGTATGGTGCTCAAAGAATGCTCCCGAGCAGATCATCTCCAGCACTTGAAGAGCTGATCCCTATCCACTGAGCTTCCTTCCAAGCCTAATCCTCACCACAAAACCCTCCAAGGCAGAAGCAGGAGTAAATTAAGACCTTCTCCAGCTGTAGGGAGGTACGCTGCCAGTCTCTACCACCACAGTAGCGTGTCAGTGCCTGTCATAAGGAAGAGGTGGGATAAACTAATCCCTTCAAACAGTGGAAGCAGCAGCTTCTTTAGAGGGCTTTTTGGGCAGTTACTTCTTCCCCACCTCTGACAACAGACAAGCACAGTTCTTTATCCCATTTCAGAAAACAGTTTGTCTCCTTTTGTTCAAAAGGAAAATAAGAATCACTCCTGTTCTACAGTGGTGGAGACCGACAGACACAACCATGCAGCCCACACTTCCTAATCTTCACCACTCCCTTCTTCTGACTAAGTTCCCCCCACTACAATGAGTTTCAGAAGCCAAAAGAGGCAGCTTGTAGAGGAAATAAAATACCCCACGAGAGGGCTTGGTCAGGGAAACGCTGGGCTCTGCCATGTCTTGTTGTCCAGCACAAGAACAGCCTGTGCAGCAACTCTGAGCCTCACCTACAACAACTCTCACTTGATGGTGCAAAGGCCTCCCTGGAGCTGCTTCTCCCGGCAAGCATTTGGGAAAAGCTGGCTCCAGAAGTACTCAGGGCTGTGCTCTTGACCAATTAGTCATACTTCCTCTTGCAATTAGACTCACACTTCCTGCCAGCACAGCCTGAGCCCTCGCAGCAGCACTCTGCCATGAGCATTAATGGCAGCAGTGATTGGAGCTGGGCTGCTCACAGCAGCCACACGTGCAAAGTGGGCACCTTGTCCCCGCTGTAAACCAAGAAAATCTGGTCCCTATTAAAGCCTTGATCATATCTATGTTGGCCCAAAAGGAAAGAAAAAAGGCATTTGCTTGTCCCTTTGTACAAACATCTCTTTTGATGCCTCATTGACTTTGAATTGAGGAAGTCAGTTATACAAAGGTGTGGTGAAATATCAAATCAGAGAGCGGCACTTGACATATAATGCTGAAATATGGGCCACAAGGGAAGAAAAGGCTCCAGAAACCTGCACTGGAATACCTGTTTATAAACACTACTGAAGGATTATGTGAATCACATGCTGCTCACTGGCCACATCAAGATAACCATGCTCAAGTGGAGCTAGGAAGGGAAAAAAGTCAACTCTTGCAGCAGAGACACTGAAACCAAAACAAGTTGCTGGTTACAGACAGTATTTACAGTCAAGTAAACAAGGCTCTCATTACTCCTGTTTAACTGAGTTCTCCCTCCCTCCAAGATGCCCAAGGTATCCCTGGGGTACTGATAAACACCCAACTGACCTTACTCCCAGCCTGCAGAAATACAACCTTCTTTTCACATAAGGGAAACTGAGGCACAGCATTTCACTGTGTATTTGTCATTTTCATGCTGCTTTATTCAGCTCTGGAGATAACCCTTATCAGCAGCAGTAATCTACTCTGTTTATTCAGCACACTGCTCATTCCTAGTCTCTCTCATGCACTTTTACCAAAAGCCACAAAGTTTTGATGGGAAATCTTGACCTTGTCTCCACTCCAGCATTACACCACAACCAGCTCAGCAGTACATGGAAAAACAGCTCCACCTTATCAGCAGAGCAAACTGAGGAGTTACTTGCTCCTTCCACTGAATTAACAGCCAAATTCCAAAATTTCTTAGGTGACATTTCTGCTCTCAAGAGCCTTCAGACATGAGCTCTTCTTATTAGAGACCAACACATTGTGAAATTAATACTTTAATTGTAAATACTCCAGGAGCAGGGAGAGCTCTGTGCTTGAGGAGGTTGAAAATGGCTTGCAGGGATGATATCCCCTTGGGATGCTCAACCAACACACTCAGGGAAATATTGAAGACGAGCAGGGAAACTTGCTAAAACTACCTTAAAAGTCGTATCTTATCATCTTTGGAGAAGATTTCAAATAAGGAGGGTAAATTGTGATTAATGAGGCCTTAACTACCCTTTACTGACAAGGGGCACCCAACAATAAGGGCCTTCCAGTTGGAATATTCCCCTATGCATCTCCAAACCCCACCACAGCAGTAAAGAGAACCTGAGGAGATGAACAACTCATCCATTCAGGCAAAATCAGCTGGAACAATCCTCTCATTTGGGCAGAAAATGCTGAACGAGAAAGTTCACTGCCCCTCTGATGCACCATGCAGCAGAACAGTGCTGAAAAAGCCATTTAAAATCAACTGTCCAGGTCTTCTTGAACAGGACAAGTGAAAAAACAGGCTGGTTTAGAGCTGTGACTAAAGGCTACTGCTGCTTAGGAAAGCGTTTCCATTTCCACTGCACTGATCCAATTCTACTGGAGCTAAATCAGACATCACAACTTAAAAGGGTTTGAGCATCAAATGGATCTCAAGGAGGAAAAAGCAGCCAGTTACAGGTAGAGGGACAGAAGAACAGCAACAGCTCACCTTCTTGTCTCTGGTCCTTACTTCCCCATAGAAATCGAGGGCTTCTTGGGCCCTTAAAAACTTCCCTCGATGCAACAAATATGCACAAATCATTACACCAGTTCGTCCCTTTCCAGCTTTACAGTGGATTGCTGCCACATGATTGTCATCTTCACTTAGCCACTGGTCAAGATCTTCACAAAAAGGTTTGATGAGCTCCAGCTGTGGTGGGTTATGGTCTTCAAAAGGGTACTGTGCAACTGCAGGGAGAAGGAGTTCATCAGAACCTCAAAAGGCAAAGCAAGCTCAGGTCACCTTTGTGACAAGCATGTAAAAATTAAGTTATTCAATTATCCACCCCCTCCCTCCCATCTTCCATATCAATATGTATTTTTAATTCCAGTATTATTCAGTATATCATGAGCACTGCAAACATTTCTCCAGTAGTCCATAAGCAGGCATCCTGCTCCACTGAGCAACTATTTCACCCCTCTATTGAACTGAGTGGCACAGGCTCTGTAACATGAGTTTTCTAGAATTTAAGAGCGTGCTGGCACACAGAATAACCTTGTGAAAAGCCATTACTCCAGCAATAATTAAACCACTTGCTGAGAGAGAGCAAGGCCAGACCTCAGTCACTGAGCAGACAACAGGAACTTTGCTGAAAAATTATCGAACACAGTTGGGTCTACATTGGGAAAAAGCTCTCAGAATCTGTTCAAAGGCCTTGTGAAACAAAAATCTGTCATTTCTATATTTCAAAAATGGTAATCGGGAGAGAAATCTCAGGTAAGGCACTGGCAATACTTGTGGGGTTTAGAGTCAGAGCACTGAACAACGCTGTCCTTTCTGATATGGGTGTATTCACACACACTTTTCCATCTAGGGATGAAAAGAATTTCAAGCGATGCAGGAAATGCAAGAAAACTCAAGACAGCAAAAAATAAGCAGAGAGAAGCACCCAAACTTCTCCCACCTCCGATGAGATGAGGGACAATATCACCCTGACCAGCAAAACTACACACAATGTTCTGCTTTCAGCAGAACAGCCCTTGATGAAGTGCACCCCAATTCCTCTCTGACAGCCTTGGGAATCTTATAAATACAACTCCAGTTCACTTCAAAATTCCCAGCTAGAAACACCATTTCCTTTTCTGGGCTAAAAATGAATACATTTCATTTTTTTGGCAAGTGTCTGAATTGGTTTCGTAAGCACCACTCTGTAGCCACACATGCAAGACTCCTTTTGATGAATCCCCAAGGACTCCAGGAGCACAAGCGAGGGATGAAGTTATGGAACTGCTGAAGGATTGCAGGACAAGTCCACAGCCTTTTGGAGGAATCAACAAATTTATTCACTCACAGCACAGACTGCCCCTTTCATCTCCCAGAACAAATGGGGAAGCTGATAAAGTGAATAATCTTTGCTTAAGAGCCAACACATGTTCACAAACGTGAACACACAAACTCTGCCGCATAGAAGATCCAAAGGCTCCCCAAATGACCCCCAAAGTTTTACAAGACCCTAAAGATGGAATTTATTTAGAAGTCCCTAAGAAAAGGAGCTGCAAAAATGTCTGTACAGCTTTGAGTCTATCACAATTACAGCCAGCAAGGTTTCCATGAGAAGGGGAGTAAAGAAGTCCTGAAAGAACAGCCTGGAAACTCCCAAGTAGTCACAAGATGCTGAAGATGCTCTCCAAGATTTAGAATCAAAGGCAAACCTTGTGGTACTTTCTTCAAAGCTGAAGTGAGAAGATGAAATGGGTGCCCTGGGATGGTGTGGAGGGATTAAGAGGAAAGAAACATTAAGCTGTACAGTCTTGAGCTGGGCCATGAGAAGGTACAGTTTGTTCCTCCATGGATTTTGATTCCTTACAATGGAACACACAGCCTGGAGAATAATCCTGCTTGCTCTATCCCAGCCCCTACATATATCAAGAAGAATCCCATAGCACATAGAAGAGTTAAAAAAAAAAAAAAAAATGAAAGTCTGTGGCAAAGCAGAAGACAATTCCAGCATGGAAGGGTTTCAGAAACTGGAAAAGCCATGGACACAAAGTTACTTCCCAAAGAAGATGAAGAGCTTTTAGTGTTTGGGGTTTTATGTGAAGCAAGATCATCCTGGGTGAATAATGAACTATTCTGGTGCTTCATGGTCAGTACAAAACAGAAGTTCCCTTTGCAGTCAGTTCACTTCAGAAGATTTTCAAGTAGAACTTTTGCTCCTCTGCTAAGGGAAGTCCTGAGTCACCAATTTGGTTATCTGAGGTTAACTAATTCGGGGATGAACATTAAAAAATGCAGCATGTCTTGTGCAGAGGAGCTGTGAAAGGTGCTGTCATAAACAGCATTTGGGGCTGGGATTGACAGTGAAGGGAGCTGAGCACCCCCGTACCAAAAAGCAGAAATTAAAGCAA
Organism: Poecile atricapillus; assembly: GCF_030490865.1. NCBI lineage: Eukaryota > Metazoa > Chordata > Aves > Passeriformes > Paridae > Poecile > Poecile atricapillus. The sequence continues at coordinate 6,153,505 of NC_081254.1, forward strand.
ACATATGTTCTGGCCATATTAGAACATGTCCTCTTCTCTTCTTACCCAAAGCACTGCTCAAGCAGATCCTAAAATACTTTTTTCTGGCTGGTGAGTATGGAGTGAGGTTTCAGGGCACTGTCATTCAACATCGTAAGAGCAAATCAGAAGCGCTGACGACTTCAACAAGACAATTTCAGTCCTTCTATATTAAGGCATTAAAGCAGCCATTACATTTTGGTCACGTTCTAAAGCCTCTTCATAACTAGATGGATGGTTTAAAATAATATTAATGAAAAACAGAAGTTGAGCCATTGCTATGATGCAGAATAAGCCCAAAATTTGTTCATCTCCTACGATTCCATAGGCACAAGGTCTCCTCATCTACCCTCATCTGAAGCACAGGAACTTCTGAGCAAGAAATGCTCCTCTGCCCAAAGAACATGGATAAATCTAAATTTATTTATTACCTGGGGAGGTAACACTGACACAACAGTTACATCAGTATCCACTCACAAGGACCTGGTCAAAAGGCACCTCTGAAAGATTCCTCACTGCTTTTGGCAGCTCTGCAGTGTCTAAGACCCAACCCATCTCTAAGGACGTCACATGGGAATTTATCTTTTTTTTTAGCATCTAAAGGTTCTTCCAGATCTTCCAAAAGTTGCTTTACACACATAGTGATAGTGGCTTAAGTGTTCTCCATTTTCATCCTTCATAAAAACCAGACTCCTCCGAGCCTCACACTGTAAATGTAAATTGTACAAGGAGTTTGTACTTCACTGAAATGAAACTCCCGTGTAACACATTCTGCAGAAATTTTTTGCAACTGTAGACTTTTTATTAGATCTTGATCTTTAACTGTCAGGAACACAGTTTTTTGAAAGCACCAAGAATATAGCAAGTTTTTCCAATGACTCAAAGCAATCTGACATCATTCCTTCTGCCCAAATCTCCTACATGACTATTCATCAGCTCCTCCTTTAGGCCTTCATTCACTGAGGTTTAAAGAGAACACACATTAGGCAGTAAAAACGTACCTCTGCAGTTAAATTTGGCGGTGTCATAATGTCTTTCAGCACATCTGAAAAAGAAAAATAGACAAGAGTTCAAGACAAGTCTCTGAGGCACTCCCAGCATCTATCACACCCAGGGAAATAATGCATGCCCATCACCTTTATGATTTAAAACTACAGGTTACACACACACACACAAAAAAAAAAAAACAAACCCAAACTGTTTTGCAGCAGACTGCTCACTAAAATGTGAATTACTTTACTGAAAGGCAAATACTTACCCCTCTGGTAATTGTAGTCCGTGGCTATGTTTTAGTCAACATGACTCAATTCATTCAAGTATTATTACCTTCTAACCCTGTGCATGAGCAGCTCCAGCACTGGAGCAGCTTTCTGCTGCCAAACACATGGAGAGCAGACAGCTGTGACCTTCATCCAGGGGATCCTCAACTCAGAACACAGGTCAGGGTGCCTCAGCAGCAGCGTGGGTGCTCAGAGCGATGGGGATCACAAGGACATCACAGGAGCACCACAAGCCCCACTGAGTATTATCACTTGTATCAAGCAGAGATTGTGACACTGCTCTGCCACTCGGCATTTCATCAAAGACTCCTGAATTTAAGTGAACCCTGAAGGCCAGTCAGCCACTTTCCCCCTCAGAGCTGGCAAATGACACATTTCTCAAGGCTCTGCAGCCACATCAGGCTCTGCCCACTCGAAGAGATCCTCTCCAGCTAGACAGGAGCACAGCAAACCACACTGGATTTGCCTTGCCCAGGGATAAACACCAGTGATGAGACAGAAACCATCCCTCAGCTGGGCTCTAAACCAGCCAAACCAGCACACTAGGAAACAACCAGATCAGATCTTGGGGTAAGGGGAAAGAACGCAAGACTGGATATCCTCCAGGATTTTCCTTGGAGCTGCTTCCTGCAGGGAAGATGATGTGAGTGGAAGTGCAGTTCAGAAAGGAAATTTGAGAATAATCCTGCCTCAAATCCTGCCAAGACCAGATTGGATGGGGACCTGAGCAACCTGATCTAGTGAATGGCATCCCTGCCCACAGCAGGGAGTTGGAACAAGATGATGTTTAAGGTCCTTCCAACCCAAACCATTCTATGAAAGTGGACACCGGGTTGAAACACAACTACTGGAGTCATTTCAGTAGACAAATCACACCTAGATCTTTGGTTCTGATTACAGCCTGTACTTTTCACAGGGTTCCAATTCCCACAGCAGTTTCAGGACTGCTATGAACTCATCCCTGCTTACCAGGTATGACTGCAGCCTTTGGAGCCATATGGAGCTTAGCTGACACTTTCAGACATTCAAACTTTTGGGCTCTTCCTTGTGCAATTGTAACTGGAGCCTCCCAGAGCTGCCCTGAGCTCTGCCCATGACACAGACACAGGCAGGGCTACTGAGGCTGCACATGCTCTCACTGCTTCCCTTTCCCTGAATTCCAGAGCCTTCTTGGCTCTACCCTCTGCTAGAGAAAAGCCTGGCAGCTTTCAAAGCTCCAATCACATTGCTGACACTTTCTCTGGGTCACAAGTGACCAGGTTAAGCTGGCAGAGGGGACTCACAAAAATATTATCTGCACTTGAGCCTCTGAGCAGAGAGGCTGCATGTAGGATGTACATCCAAGAGGGATGGAGCAGACAGCAGCACAGAACTGTGGAAGCTGCTAGGAAGCAAAGCAGTTAACACAAAGCATCTTATACAGGAAAGTTTCCTGCTTCCTTCTAAAGAAACACCCAACTCAAATGGGGAGTAAGTGATGAAAGTCTTCAAAACATTTTAAAAAATCCACAAACAGACAGAAAACTCATCAATTTTGGAACTTTGATAGAGTATCATCGAGTAGAATACCATGAGGGATAAAAAAAGTAGTTTTGTTGATACCAAGGATAAAAACTGAGTGCAGGACATGGACATGTCCCTCTCTCTGCACTCTCCTGGGAGCTGAACACAACCATTGCAGAGCTCCTGGCTCAGCTGCACTAAATTTTTGTGTGTTGGCAGCAGAAATCCCACCAACACCCACTTTGGGGATACTGATGGGGCTTAATGCTCCAATGCATTTGGGGTGGGGTTTTTAAACACCATTATAACTCAAATAGCATCAGATCTCCAGATGAAACCTGAATATTTTTGACATTTTTGGGGTTAAGGAGGGGGTTGGCTGCTCCTCAGATCCTCCTTAGGATTAAAGTGAGTTTAAAGCAGCCCAGAAGCAAAGTGCTGCCAGCCAGGCACCCTCCTGATCAGTCATGGTTCCACTGCTGACAGGACTAGGGGCTTCCTCTGCCATTGCTCAGCCCCAGGGATACAGCAAGCACAGAAAATCCCCATTTTCATCACAGCTTCTTCCTTTAACCACCTGCCTGCAGGACAGTTCAAGGAAACCCACTGGAGAAGATGGAAATGATTACAACAGGGCAGGTGACAGTCTGTCAGCATGGGAAGCTGAGAGATCCAAGTGGAAGAACAGATTTAAATTAAGGAGAATACTGAAGAAATAGCAAGGGGTTAAAGGCAAAGAGGACAGAAGCAACACAAGAAGGAAAATGAAACTGCTCAAACTGCTGGGAAGTTAAAAGCCAAGATGTAAAGATGGGGCAGAGCTGACAGTTTCAGAAAAATCTCTAAATCCTTTTAGATAAAACTGCAATACACACATTATTATCAACTTCATGGAACAGCTACCTTAAGGGAACTCAAATCCCATGACAGAGTTTGAAATAATTCTGACTATAATCACCTAACTCCTCTGAACTCCCACCTCCTCTTTTGAAACACTGACAATAGATCACTATTTACAAAGGATCAGCTTAATCTGAAGAAACTGAGTTCTCTGGAATACCTGATGGATGCAATTCTTCCCATCTCCTGACCAAACATTGCCACAATTCACCTGATGGCATTTTATGTGTATAAATTTTGCCTGCACAACCATTAAGATCTCTCTGGACAGTTTTATCCTCCAAAATTTTTCATCTGAGGATGAACAAAGTAATTCTAGGAAGATTTGTGATCATTTTGCAGTTAACAACAAGAAAATCAATTTTTATATAAAGAACCCAAAGACAAAAACCTCTGGCACACCTGGACAAATTTTTTCCACAGCTGAAAACACACAGAGCAGCAACAGAAAAGTCAAATGCATTTGTCTCATCGCTGCTCTTCTCACTTACAAACTTTAAAGCTTCCTTTAAAGGGCTGGGGGACTGAGCTGTGTTTCTTTACAGTAAAATGAGGCAGCTGGCAGACAGCAAAGTGGAAGCTTAGTGAGGAGCTCCTCAGGGAGGTGGTACTTGAAAAGATGCTCATCAGTCCTCCCAAAATCCTCTTTTCTGACAAATTTCCTCCAGCAGCCTCCAGTTGTTACCTGGCACCTCTGGAGGCACACTGGAACAGGGGGCTCAGCAAACCCAGACCCTGTCAGGGACACCAAAGCCGCCCTTCCCAGCAGGTGACAGCTGCACTGGCCCCAGGCAGCAGCAGGAGATTGCATTTAGCTGCCCATGCTCTGCTTTGCTCCTCAAAACAAGCAAGGGCTGCCAGGAAGCTTTGGGGGGGCTGATGAAGCAGAGCAGTTTGATTTTAAATGATCCAGATCTCCAGAGCTGAGCTCCAGAAGATTCCAAAGGAAAAGAGCCAGGAATTACCTCCTCTACCTGCACCTCCGTGCCAAGGAGCCATCAGCTCTTCTGGGAAGCACTGGCCTTTCCACCCGGAAATGTTATCCATCTATTAAAAGGATGACACTCTGGAAAGCTCCTAAGCTGGAAAATATAATTTTGCTACTGAACTCTATGAAAGGTGACCAATGTCTCTTTTTTTATCTATCTTTTTCTGCCCCACAACAACTTCAATGACCACTGTAAAGTTCCTCAGCTTCTACTGTCACTTCCCTCCAATATCAGGGAACAGCTGATTGATCCACAATCCTTTAGCTAACCTAGAGGCAAATTTAAATCCTTATTTTTAAATATTTGTTTTAATGACTGACAGATTACAATGTCATGCACTGCCTGGATTTCAGTACTACAGTAATTTTTCTATTAATTGTAAATATTTAAAAACATATCTATTAAAAAAAATAATAAAGCTGTAACAGTTCAACGAATCAATCTTCAACTTAGACTTTTAAGAAAAAAATGAGGGGTAGGAAAACCATGGCTCTTTGACATCACCAAATCATTTATACAAATGAAATTAGCCTAAGCTAACGAATAAATTAGATGAAGGAACAGCAACAACAAAAAAAATATAAAACCAAAACCAGAAAACTCCTTTAAATGTTTCAGCTTTCTGCAGAACCAAATTTTCAGAGGAAAACATTATACTTAGAGAAGTCAGAAACCACCACTAATTGCTCCAACAGCTTTTTCGAAGTAATAAACAGGGACAGACATAAAGAGGGAAGAAGCAAACAGAGTCTGGGTACCAACGCAGTTTGATTTTTTTAAAAAATAAGAGAAAAAAACAGGAAAATATTCATTTGGCAAATGGACATTAATACATGAACAGAAAGCCTGCTGTGAATTACTTTTCACTTTTTAATCACATGGCCCAAGCTCCAGATGGGCTGGATGCCAAGTCATTTAAAAGCGTTCAAGTAACATGGATACACACCAGCATTTCATTTAACCTCACTCAGCTCCACTAAATGAAGTACCAGTGCTCTCAATCAGGCTTAATTGTTTTAAGAAATGTGCAAAACATCTCCATCTCTGCTTCAGGACAGCAACAAGCCACTTGCACTCCTCAGCTATTTTTAGAAGTCATTATTTTGGAGAATGCATCTTTAAGAGCATACTTACAGATTGTATATCTTGTAATGGTTTTTATGCTTTGAATCCAAAAACCTTCAAGAGAAAAAAAAAAAGTATGCATTAATATACACTGAATAATATTGACCTTAATTTGCAGCATCCTTAAAGCACCACCCAGCCAGCATGTGCAGTTCTGCATTCCCAGTCCCAGCCCTGCAGAGCCCCAAAAATCAAGAAGGCAGCATGTTGGGAACCTCAGTCCTCCAAATAATCCAACAGCATGGATAACATGACTAATGCAACTAAGGGAACCAAGATCTGACCTGAAACTGAAATATTTACTGTACGTGGACTGATTTCCTGATTGCTAAAACACCTGCAGATCACTGTGAGAAGCTGAGGAAGGCTTGGCTAATTTCAAACAGAAAGCACTGATTACACCAGGTATCTGTAAACAATTCCTATTTAATCACCTATACGAAATATTTTGTCACAAGGAAGAAAAGCAGTTAAAGAGAATCATTCACTTTAATCCCAGTTTTTTTATTATTTGCCACTGAAGTCTGTCCCCAGTGATATTCTGGGTTTTAGAAGGAAGACCACTACACTTTTTCACACTCATTTCATTTCCATGCTCACTTTGGAACACAAACTTCCCATACAAGCCTTGGCGAGCCAAACTGCAAGCATGATTCATCAGAATTGCTGTGATTATATATGATGTGTCACCTGGCAATGTGCAAGAAGAAATAACATGCAAATGTTTACACTTAACATCATCAACAGTGTGTATCTGCACATCAGCCAGAAGGAATTTAATTAGCCATGACAGAACATGCTGTTCAAATTGAAAAGAAACACTAGCTGCTAAAATCCTGGAAAGCTCAAGCAAAAACAAGCTCTGGTTATCAGTCATAATATTCCAGAAGAACCTAGAACAGCTCTGTGGTTAAAGGCCTGCGCTAAAATGGGAACAGATGTGAGCGCTCCTTGTGCAGCACCGAGTGTGAAACTCCGAGTCCATCAGGAAAAAAATTCCCTGACTCCCACTGGTGCCCCTGTTGGCAGCCTTGGAGAGCCTCAGGAAGATGGTGGACACGGGGATTTGCTTCAGGAGATGTTCTGTTTGTTAACACACACCGGAGAGCGAGGAGAGCTGGCTCTGCTTTTCTAGGAATATCCACACAGTGGAGTATAAGCTTCCAGGCAAGGATTTTTTAAAGGACGAAATTCCATCCAAAACCTCTCCAAGCGTCAGTCACAGGAGACAGCCAGCGGTGCAGGTTGTACTTCTCATCCAGCATTAGCCTGGAATTTGTCAGGGTACCAGCTATTCAGAAAAAGCCCACTGCTGGATCCTGGCTCAATACCAATTGCTCGGCAGCTCGAGCACCTTGGATTTCTGCATAAAAAGCACTTGGAAAAAACTCCCCCATCAAAAGATAACTGGAGCAGATGAGGACTGCAACATGCAGAATGCTGCATGATCACATTTTATTCTTGTTTAAAAAGAGAAGACAACTAATGTAATAATACTTGAGCATCCAGTTCCCTGCAGCCACTTAATTTACATCTCTGTTTATCTTAATTTGGTTGATGATGCTTTTAGGTGATCACTGCTCCTTTTGATCAGTGTTTATGGACAGCTTAATAATTATATAGGCATTCCAGTACTAAAATCTAATTTACACATATCTACCTACTCAACCACTAAAATGTATTTTCCTTCATCCAGAAGCTACTGAAATCAATGCTGTGAATGGAAGAGAGCCTTCAAAGACTCCTGCCTATCAATATTTATTTACATTATTTCCATGTTAGATCAGATATTACTAAGAAATTCTTGGCTGTGAGGGTGGGCAGGCCCTGGCACAGGGTGCCCAGAGCAGCTGTGACTGCCCCTGGATCCCTGGAAGTGTCCAAGGCCAGGCTGGACAGGGCTTGGAGCACCCTGGGATAGTGGAAGGTGTCCCTGCCCATGGCAGGGGTGGAAGGAGATAATCTTTAAATACCTTCCAACCAAAACAATTCTGTGACTGATCCAAAGTCCAGCCTTTGACCCTATCCCACAATTTTCAAAGGTGGAGCTCATCAGGGACTGGATATTCCATGAACTTCATTAAAAGGGGCCTCTGGCTGCTGGGAAAGAAAGCTGGCTGGAGAGGTGGAATTTGTGTGTCGGGAGGGACCTTAAAGCCTATCCAGTTCCACTCCCTGCCATGGGCAGGGACACCTTCCACTATCCCAGGGTGCTCCAAGCCCTGTCCAACCTGGCCTTGGGCACTTCCAGGGATCCAGGGACAGCCCCAACCTCTCCAAGCAATGTTATCTTGTGTGAATTAAAGAACACAACTTCCCCCTCTGTTAACAATCCCCCTCCACACACACACACCCTCTCTCCATGAGTGCTTCCTGCCCGCTGCACTGACCCTCACTGATCTGCCCAGCTCTGGAGAAGCAATGACTTCTCAGCAAGGCAGCAGAGAATGCAGGCACTGCACTTCCCCCAGCCAGGTCAGCTCCAGGCTCTGACACTCTCAGTGCTATTTGTGGATGGTGATTTTCATCATGACAGTGGAACATGCAAAACCAACCCCCTGGAGCCCAGCTGAGTGCAGCTGTGCAGGGAGCCACTGCCTCCGGACTGTCAGGTGAGGGTGACGAGTCCTCCCGGGGTGGGAACCGAGGAGCTCAGCTCACTTCTGCATCAGTCTGGATGCAATCCCCACAGAAACTCCAGCAACCCTAGTTCTGCTTCCCAGCATCTGTAGAATCATGGAATCCCAGAACAGGTTGGGTGGGAAAAGACCTTAAAGCCCATCCAGTGCCACCTCTGCCAGGGCTCCAGCCCCATCAGCATCTCAGTGGCCTCTGGACTTGCTCCAAGAGCTCCTCATCCTTATGCTGGAGGCACCAGAATTCCAGGTGGGGTCTCACCTGAGTAGGCCAAAAACCTCCTTTCCCAGACACACCCATTACCTTCCCTGAAAACCTTCCTGCATGATACTCCACCCTAAAGGCTGAGTCTCTCACAGACCTATGGAGCTCATGACTCTAAAGCACCACGGCTTCAGAAAATCACAACTTTTAATCCTAAAACCACAAACTTTCAGCAGCTTCTACCAAGTGTTTAGTTTTTAATGCAACCTCTCACACTCTCCAGGTAGGGTTTTTTAACTAAATTAATTACAGCAGCGTTCCTACAACACTCCCCACCTCGTCTTCAATTGTAGCCAGCAGTTCAGAGTAATGACTTTATTTGAAATTAAAAATGACAACCTAGAGGTCTGTTATTTTTTAACCAGCAATAACAGATTTTAGGTCATCTTTCTCCTTGTTCGTAATTATTCAACACAGCCAAATCTACAAGCCTTTATTTCAAGTCACCTATATTTACTATTTGAAATCAAAATTCCCTTATCAAGCACTTCATTTATTAATTAAGAAAGGATAAGGGCAAACTTATCCTGAAATACCATCAGCTACCTGAGGAAACTCTTGACACTGAAGAGATGCATGGTTTGATGTCTTTCTAAAAGTAAATAACCTTTTTATACTCCAACACAACTTACTGAAGTCAATTTTTCACACTAAAAAAGCAGATTATGTGCATTTGAGATCAACCCAGAACAGCAGCCTGGCCATTTTTTGTTGTTCCAAACATTTTTCAGGAAAGCTATTAAGGCAATTATCTACAAGATGCAAAAAATCTCAGCATTTCTGCAAGTCAGAACACACAGCCTTCCCTCAGCAGGATATAAACGAGTGTAGAAAAGATTATTCCAAGTTTTATAAGTTAAGGAAAAGAAAAATAAAGCCTTACCTTACTACATCATCAATGTTGTTCCGGTACACCCCTTCAAGCCTCTCCGCAGGAAAGCCCATAGCAATTATGTTTGGATAAATATCTGAATATGCAAGTTATGGAAATATTTAGAAAGCACATGAAATGTCTACAAAAGCATTAAATGGACATTAATCAAATGTGTAGCTGTACCCAAATCAGAGCAACGACTCAAAAGACTGCATGCAATAGGTGTAGGGATGTGTAGATCTGAAAAGGATTATATACCTTGCTTATCAAAAAAACCCCAACAATTACCCACTTCTGAGCAAATGTTCTCATTTCTTATTCTGAGGTATCTGCGATTCACTTGCCAAAAGCAATCCAGGAAAAAAAATTTAAGAGAAATACCTCTTAGCCAAACGAATCAATACTAAGGAAAAAGGGCAAATAAGAAAATTTAAAGTTTACATTTAGAGTTGATGTACTAAAGAACTCACAACTGCTAGAAAATTACTGGTATTTATTTTCCCTGTGGTGAAATGATACATGGATTTCTTTTTAAACACGGTTCTAAAAAAGAAAGTCCTCCCAAGTTTAAAGCATTATTAGAAATGATAATGTAGTGAAAAAGCTCAGCTGAAAAGCGAACCAGAAATGAAAGCAGCAGCTCGAAACAGCCCATACCCTGCCACATTAACATACTCCTCCTCAAACTAATTTTAGAAGGAGCAAGAACAAAGCATGGTATGTTTGAAGTCGGCCCTGCTTTAAAAAGGGGGGCTGGAGGAGGTGATTTCCAGAGGGCCCTCTCAACCTAAATTATCCCACCCTTTTAAGACTCATTTTTATTTTCATGGTCAAAATACACCAAAGCTCCAAAGAATAATCACATCAGAATGGGAGACACCGCATCGGCTTCCAAGATATTAAAATTCCAGTTACTTGTGCACGAAGAAAAGCCTGAAGTAGGACACAAACTACTTTACTCCACCCTTGCAAAATTCCCACAAGTCCTCAGAGCAGAGCAGCACAGACCAAGTTCTGCACTGACACCATTAACTGCAAGGCTTCAGAAAAACATTAGGAACTGAATACACGGAAATAATGTTTTGTACTCTTGGAAAAAAAAAATAAAAATTAACGTTTACTGTGTTGTAATCCAAGTATTAATAGACATTGGTCTGCTTGGACCATTCAACAGATCATTTATATAGACAAAGAAAAAAATATGAAAAAGCTTTGGAGTAAGCCAAATAAATATTTGTGGCTGCTTTAAATACAGACACTGAAACAGGTTTGTGTCTGGTTTCCAGTTTATTCTGTACTTGCCCAAACACTAAAAAACACATATTGGGGAAAAAAACCCAAACACCTCAAACATTAAAGTGCTTAACTTAGAGAGCTTGGGATAACCTCAAATCACAAACTTTGAATTTCCCTCTGATCTATTTTACTCAGCAAGCAGTTCACACCTCTTTAATTAACAAAGGTGCTATATAATTAGCAATGTCTTCACTGTTTTATCAGTTATTCCTTGCCATAAACAGAAGAAACTGGTTCTATAATATATTAACTGTGAATTACCTGGCTAATACACCCCATCACTCCCTCCTCCTTCCCAATTTCAGCCTGATTCCTCCCTATTCCCAGTTCCAGCATTTATCCTCCAGAGCCCATCCTCTTGCATCCTGCTCTGAGCAGCGGGGCTACACAAGCTATAAATTACCACAGCAAAATAATCCAGTACATCAGTCTGCTCTCCACAGCAGTTTGTGTAGAAGATGAGCCCTGGTGCTGGCAACAGAGGGAAAACAATTTTGACACATCAAAACAAAACTCAGTTTCAATTACACTATCACCAATGGGACAGATGCCCAAACTTCACTGAATTGTGAGTGACTTGTTCACATTTCTATTTGCAATCAAGAGCTTTCCTACATTTTTCAGGCACTGCAGCCTGTGGTTGATGCTCAGATGCTTCTCCTCTCCGAGGGGCTGAGACAGGAGATACTTTCCAGGATTCCCAGCTGGTGCAAGATGGGAGCGAGGCAGACACACCCCCCGAGCCAAGGGAACAGAACATCTTAACAGCAGCGTTCCCAGCCTGCTCACACACTGCTCCAAACACCAAAGCCTCCAAACACGCAGGCACAGGGAGATAAAAAGTTCCAAAATATCCGGGGCGCTCCCAGGCTGTTGGAATCGCGATTCCCGCTTGGCTCCCGGCTCTCCCTGCTCCACTCCCTTGCTCAAGGGCGATGCACGAGGGTGAGGGCACAGCTCACAGCCATTCCTGCTTCCAAACTGCTGCAGGACTGGCTCCAGGATCCAGCAGGCTGGGAAAGCCCTCTAGGATCAGGAGTCCAGCTTCTGACTGATCACCACCTTGACAACCAGGAATCACTGGGAATGCTTAAGCTGATCCATGCATCATTCCTGGCAGTGTCCCAGGCCAGGCTGGACAGGGCTTGGAGCAGCCTGGGATGGTGGAATTCCATGGCATGGCACCGAATGAGCTTTGAAGTCCCTTAAATCATTCCATGATTCTGTGACCACTACAACTATTTTTACTTTTTAACCAGAAGTGGGAACTGCAAAAGCTGTTCCCCAATATGCCAGTAAAGAAATCAAACAGGGTGTGTGGAGGGGAAATATGAATCCATTTACTGAGGCCACTTTGACATGAGGAAGAACTTCCCTAGAGGGTAACAGAGCACTGGAACAGCTGCCCTGGGAGGGTGCTGAGTCTCTCTGGAGACATTCCAAGCCCACCTGGGAGTGCTCCTGTGTCACCTGCTTCAGGTGACCATGCCTGGAGAGGGAGTTAGACTGGGTGGTCTCCAGAGGTCCCTTCCAACCCCAACCATTCTGTGAGTCTGTGACGCCGATTCACTAAAAGTGTTTACTGTGCTCTGGGGCTTTGCAACCTGACAGCACAAAAACTCAAGTGTTGCTCAAAATTAAATATCCAACAGTGAGCTGAATGGGGATGAAGGGTTGTTTTAAGAAAAACATGATTATTTTCTTAAATAGGCAAGCCAGTGTCTCCCCCACCTAAATATAATCGTCCTGAAGCACCTCAGTGATTATCTCAAAGCATTAGACTGGAATGCAGCTCACAGCCACTGCTGACTCACCCTGGTGTCTGCACAGGGCTGGTGCCAAAGGACACGGCCCCAGAGACGCCCTTCCAGGCACCAGGCTGCATCTGCTCCTGTGGAAAGCTCGGAGCAGTAATGACAACCCATTCTTACTGCTGAGAAAGAGAATTTGGGGTCTTTTCAACACGTGCTCCTGAGAGCATGGAGAAGAGATGGAACTAACAAATATCCTGAGCTGGCAGGGACCCACAGGGATCACCCAGTCCATCCCCTGGCCCTGCACAAACACCCCAACAATCCCAGCCTGTGCATCCCTGAGAGCATTGTCCAAATGCTCCTGGAGCTCTGGCAGCCTTGACGTGTTGCTTTGCAGCTCCTGTGGTTGTTCCAACGACTAAAGAATGCCTTTGCTTTAGGGAGCAGTAAGATGGAAGAACAGCATGGAAGTGGTGCTGCTGTTTGCACAGATGAATTAAATCTCTGAGCAGAAATAGAAGCTTCATCACTTAAATGGAAAAGCTGTCATAAAGCCAACTTCTTCCACCCATCCTGTGAAAAGATACCCCAAGGCCTGCAAAGGGGATGGTTGTTCCTGCATCCCTCCCAGCCTGTTTTTATTCCCATGCTGGGAAATTAAACCCCTCTTCAGGGACAGGGACAGCCCCTGATGACTGCAAAGACCAGTTCAGGAGCAACCATCCACTGAGCACCTCCTTCAGCAGGCTCTGCTCTCACCAGCCACGCTCAACAGCTCACAGACACCCCTTTTCACACCTCACTTCATTTAACATCGATTTCCAAAGCTGAAATTAAGATACTCACTACCGAGATGAGATTTTGTACACAGGAGCTTGGGAAGCTGGGCTTCCATTCAAAGGAAGAACTCTGAGTCATCATGAAATTGGTAATCATACTACTAATTTTAGAAATCTGGGAGAACTGATCATTTAAAACGTGCAACAAGCTCATTATCAATTCCAAGCTTTTTTTTTTTAAGACAGGAAAACAAAAATGGAAAAAGCCTCAGTCATTTACTGAGGCTGTTCAACACATGCAAAAACAAAGTCAACCACAGTGGTGTAACTACCAAAATTTCATAGGATCATAGGATATGCTGAGTTGGAAGGAACCCACAAGGATCTACAAGGATTTGAGATGGGCTTTCTAAACAGCATAAAATAAATCCCACATTTTGCCAAAGTAGCTCTTTCCGAGGATACTCATTCCCAAAAACGGTTCTAACAGTTTTGAAAGTACTCACTCCTTCCTCAGTCTTGTAAACATGGAAGCTGTGATTTTAGTTTAGTGCTGATAATAAAAAAAAAAAAATTACCATGGAGAGACTCATGATTGTAGAACCACAAATATCCTCAGCTGGAAGGGATCCCCAAGGATCACCCAGTCCAGCTCCTGTTCCTGCCCAGACCCCCCAACAACCCCAGCCTGTGCATCCCTGGCAGCGCTGTCCAAACGCTCCTGGAGCTCTGGCAGCCTCAGGCCGTGCCCATTCCCTGGGGAGCCTGGGCAGTGCCAGCACCTCTGGGGGAAGAGCCTTTCCCTGATCTCCAGCCTGAGCCTGGCCTGGCACAGCTCCAGCCCTTCCCTGGGTCCTGTCCCTGTCACAGAGAGCGGAGCTGCAGCCCCTGGTGAGGTCTGAGCTCAGTCTCCTCCAGCTGAACAAATCCAGTGCTCCCAGCTGCTTTTCATGCAGCCCCTCCAGACCCTTCCCCATCCCCGTGTCCCTCCCTTGGTCACTCTCTGGCAGTTTTACATCTTTTCTGTACTCTGGTGCCTCATGACACACAGGCAGAACACCAGAACACTGCTCTCCACTCAAGTTCTTATCACCAACTACAGAACTCCATTTCCAAAGGAGCCGAGACGACACTGCGCTGTGCCCAAGGAACCTTAAAATCACAGCACCCAATTATCTGCTAAATCACCCAATGCCACAATGATGCTTTGTCAGTACTGAAACCAGACCAATGCAAATAACCCATGTGCCACTTCAGAAATGCCTTTGCTATAATGCTGCTCACAGATTGAACAAAACATTCTCCTTAAAGCCTGAAATCATTCCCACATTGCTGAAGATGACAGTCTTTCCAGTTGCTATGAGAAAAAATCCTGGATCATTATGTAAATCAGCTGTTATAATCACTTTCAAAAATAGCTGTCTATATATTCACATTATGCCAAGACCAAATTAAAGAATATGCAGTATACACTTGCAATTCTTTACATACATGGAGATATAAAAGTAAATTACTCATGCTGGTCCTGTAACTGATTTTGCTCACAAATTCAGACTTTTTCCTAATAATGGAAGGTGGCCAAAAAAGCATAGCAAAATATTTACCAATTCTTAATTCTTAAACAGTCACAAGGAAGCTGCAAAAACCAACAGCTGTAGCTTTTTCTGCAATGATCAACATTGTCAATTAGTAACTATAACATCATTAGAATGTCTGAGTGATTTTATGAAATCCTGTATTTCCAAGTATTTAACCCCTGATCCTCACTCCACTCATTAAGGTGGCTACAACAGGAAAACAAAGAGCAAATGACCTCATCTCCTACTTTACAGACAGGCCAGAGCACGCAGTGCTTCAGAATTTACACACAGAATTTACTTTTTAAACCCAACATTGAGACAAGTTTTACATCAAAACACAAATGAAAAAGAACTTTAAAACTCATAGCCCTCTGCAATCTTACAAATCTTTTTATTAGGGCCTGGAACAAAAGGAGAAGGGGGAATGGCTTCCCACTGATAGACAGTAGGTTTATATTGGACATTGGGAAGAAATCCTTCCCTAGGAACGTGGGGAGACCCTGGAAGAGGCTGCCCAGAGAAGCTGCGGATACCCCTGGATCCCTGGAATGTTCAAGATCAGGATGGACAGGGCTTGGAGGGACACGACAGCATGGAATATCTCCTTGCCTATGGCAGGGGGTGGAACTGGATGAGCTTTCAGGTTCATTCCAGCCCAAACCATTTTGGGATTCTGTGAATCAAAGGCTTCAGGAAGACCTACCAAGCATTACATTTCATCTTTCTTTAGAACGGAAATTTCAAAGAAGCTGAGTGCTCCTGAAGCTGTGAATGATGGGGCTGTTCAAGTTGCACTCTGGAGCTAAAAACCTTACTGTACATCCTGAACCCGACACCTGCACGTAAAACAACAACAGTCCATTTCTCCCAACCCTCAGCTTCCAGCTCCCAAACAGGAGCTTCATTTAACAAAGAACAGACTTAAATCAGGGAATCTACAGCCTGAAAAAAAGCTTCTCGACTGCCAGGAATGCTAATTTTCACTTCCAGTTCAGGCAGGGGAGGTTTGGCCTTGCTTTAATCTGCTCCCCACCAGCCCACTCCTCATCTGCTGCCAGCTCTGCTCCGTGTCACCCCTCACCCTCCTGCCTGTGAGGGGACCCAGCCACCAGCGCGGGGTGGCCAAGCTGTCACTGCCAAGTCCCGTTTGACAGCAAAGCCCGGGAGCAGAGGCACAGCGTGGCTTTGAAGTCTCTCAAAGTTGCTTTGTTGTCTGAATTTGCCTGCAGTTTTCAGGAACTCTGGCTGCAGGAGCCATGTGAGGCGGTCTGGCGGCGCAGCTGGGCCTGCCAGCGACGAAACGTTCGCCTGGTGACCTCCAGCCCTTTAACTCCAGCTTAAACAAGTCCACAGAGCAACAGCAAAAGAGAAAAAAACCAGCACTGTTCTAACTGTTCAACAGCTTGACAGCCTGGAGCTACGGGGGGAGTGTTACAAGAAGTGTCCACACTCCATCCTCAAACAGATTTAAGAGCCCTGACAAATGGCCAAGCTCTTATTAGTGCCATTTGCTTGACAGCATCCCAACAACAAAAAAGAAAATGACATAGGAAAATATACCCAGACAAATCTAGAATACTTTCTGACATACATGCTGTTTAAGCTGTAGTCATGACTGCTTGCTTTATTTAACAGGCAGCATTTCCACTAGCCAGCATGAAATGCAAAATAAGTTTAGTATTTTTCTATGAGCCTGGATCATCAGGAAGTATGGAGGAAATGAACAGGAAGAAAGTTCTTCAGAGCAAAGGAGGATTCCTTGTAGCCAGCCAGCTGCACTTGTCAACTCTACCATCTGTGCCTTGAAGAACAAGCAAAGGGACCAACTCAGATGTGGCTGAAACATTTTATCATTTAGAAAAAATGTATTTAACCCCTTGATGCTCCATATTCCAACAAGGACTCTTTTTTTCCCCATTCTTTAGTTTTTTAAACTTTCAGCCTGCAATTTAAATGCAACAACTTGGATAAGGGATAACTGCAACTCCTTCAAATCCAGTAGGTAAACCTGTCCACATGAGGCTATGGGGCTGACAGCAGGTCTGGAGGGAACCTCAAACTCCCACAGCATAAAGAAATAAATCAGAAGTCACCTCAAGAGGATATGTCAGGTTGTCTACACCCACAACTCACTTCTGGACCTGCTTATTGTATTGCATTTGGGAGGTCATCCCAGAGCAAGAGTCCCTTACCTTCATCTGTGAGGTGTAGGAAATGTGTCCAGGAATTCTCAGCCATACAGAGGCTTTGCTGATCAGCTAATGGGGTCATGTTATGATTGGGGAAAAAAACCCACAGTCCTCACAGCACAAACAGAAGAAATGGTAACAAAGGCATGAAAGATGATGGGCTGCTCTGGAGAACAGCCTGTACTGACAAAGGCTGAGAAAAAGGCACCTGCTACTTCCATTTCAAAATGGTCTGGAATCATAAATAAAGATACAAAAGCATACAGATAGTAAAGGTAACAGGAGCTCTTGTGTAGAGCTGCAAGAAGTGTTTGGACAACGCTCTTAGACACAGGGTGGGATTGCTGGGGTGTCCTGTGCAAGGCCAGGAGCTGGACTTTGATGATCCTTGTGAATCCCTTCCAACTCATAAAACCCCTCTAAAATAGCTGACTATATTAAAGGACACAGAAAAGCTGCTCTTTCCATTCAGAAAGAGCTAAGAGCAAATGGGAACATAACAAATGATATATCAGACTCTGTACTATTGATGCCAGGTTTGACAGAACTCTTCAGCTGTGATGGCAGAGTTTGGGCCTCCAGTCCCTAACTCAACCCCAAATCCAGACCTACAATCCCAACAGATTTCCACAGGGAAAGATGCAGAGGTCCAGTAAAGGAGGTTCTTTTATTTCTGCTGACACTTTGGAAGAGGCCACACCCCATCTTTCCATAGCCAGCCCAGCATCCCAACAAGCTGCAACAACATATGGTGGCCCAAGGACAATGGAGCAGAATCCCAGGATCAGTGAGGTTGGAAAATCCTCTGGGATCATCAGATCCAATGTGTGACTGATCCCCCTCCTGTCACCCAAACCAGAGCATCTGGTGCCACATTCAGGTGTGCACATGAGGTGAGACAGGGACTGAGCAGAGGAACCAGTGCTGTGAGGAGCTGGACTGCCACATCTCAATTTGAGTTTTTAAGTGCCAAACTGACCTGTTTTAACCACCAACCCAACTCAGCATGAGCTCTTTCAAGCAGAGCTATGAGCTGTCACCGTGTGTTTCCAGCACACCACCCCACTTTGCAGGATCTCCCTGAACCACCACTGTGTACTTAAGCATGTCCTAACCTCAAACACCCCCAGAAAAACACAGGAATTTTATTCAGTAAAGAGAAGCCAGCACAGAAGAGTCACTACTTTGATATTTACTGACAGGAAGTGAAAAATGGCTCAGACTCAACTTTTTGCAAGCCTGAAAGAACATCCAAAACTTTCAGAGACAAGGGAATTTAAAATAGCTATTGGTCTGGAGGACAAATACAGCAGACTAAAAACCTTCATAGAACAGAAATTACAAAAAGTAGACTTTGTATGGATTTATCAAACCTTAATCAAAAGAAGATAAAGGTGCGTGGCCAAACTAGACACAAGACCATTCTAATAAACCATTCCTCAAACAGTAAGCCCAAGTAGATAATTTTATCCATATGAGATCTGGTGTTTCCCTCCTCTAAATGTTAACATAAAAAAGGGACATTACTTCTCTAACTCACCCACACAAGAAATGAAAGAACAGAAGATACACAACTCCTCAGTTGTAGCCCAATATATACCCAGGCAATGCAATGAATTAAGCAGAGGCCTCTAAGAAAATTAATCATGCAATTAAAAGCTATTATACTACAGTTCCACAAAGGCAGAATTAAGTTTATAAAGACGTTTCTTAAGCACTTCACTACAAAAAACTGGATATTAAGCAGTTTTTCTGCACTGCTGCACGCTGGGGCTGTGGAGCTGGGAGTTCATCTTTAAAGGGAACAATGCCAGCTTTTGCAATAGTCATCATCCCAAACACAGAGCAGTTGAGTTTAATTTTTTTAGCTGCACAGTCAATTACCATTTGAATCACAGAGCCACCACTTGAGCTACATTGCCTAAGAATCGTTATTAAGATAACCTAGATTTATGCAGCATGATACAGGGCCTAATTGCACAATTATTTACTTCCATTCTACAAAAATGCCTTTTCTTTTTTTTTTTTATCCCAGGGCCTCACAAGCAAGACAGCAAACAAGGCGGATGACGACAGGAGCAAAGAGGATGCTGGCTTGAATTAGAAACTGGAACAAGGATTTGTTTACATCTGAAATATCAACCTGGGCCTAAGACACATCTAAAAACTAACAGAACCCAGAGCAGAGTCAACCACCCACAAATAATCCATGTTTCAGAAGACATCCTGCTCTACAGGGCTGCACATTTCCAAATAAATTCCCTTCTTAGAGCACAGAAATCACCATTCCAGTAACTCCCAGGAAAGCACAAACTTCCACAGCTTTAATCCCAAAAAACTTTCACTCAAGTGCCAAATCAGAGGTGTCCACACCTCCCCTAGGATTTAAGATGAGGCAGAGGGCATATCCAGGAATTACTGGATACACAACTCCAGGCTATATCAAATTTTCCCCCCGAAAAAGCCGTGCAATAAATTAATCTTCAACATCCACGCTGTATCATGTACAACAAATGAATAAAAATCACACAGAGCTCTGAGTTGCTCCAAACTAGAAAGGAGCTGGGCTTTGGAAAGGAGTTAGTTATGAGTAATGACAGTATCTTTGCCCTCTAATGTAATTAAGGGATTTGACAGCTCGGCTGCCTATTCCCTCCCTTCTCTTCCAGTTTGTCTGAACACAACAATTGTCCTTTAAATCATTATATAACAACCATTTTCGTGTTTAAACCTGTTATAGAGGAAGACTCTGGCTAAAGTACCAGGGTATAATTTGTCAGCTTATGCAGCATTAATATGGCAACAACATTAATCCATTAAAAATATAATTTCATTTAAGGAACTATTCAGCAATTCACAACCAGAGAAAACTTGGTAGACAGAAGCTTTACATATAAAATTTCAACTTTGTACTTGTACTCCCTGAAGTTTAGTTTTGGCTTTATGCTTTTTAGCACAGAGGGGTTTTAACACAACATCCTTTCAGCCATATTATTACTGAATAAATTATATCAATTGCTTCCACACCAAAGAGGACTTGGGTGTCCAAACCAAAGACAAGGAAGAGAATGGAAAATACAGCCACCTCTCTTCTGGGAGAAAATTAAGACAATTCTGTGCTCCTCTACACAGTATTTTAAGACATCAATACTCACTGTCTCTACAGCAGACACCAGGCTCCACAACACTTTGGTAAGACAAGCAAGTTCTTCTTGGTGTCCGAAGTGTAGCACTGGGTAGCAACAGGAATTTTGTCCTAAAGAAATCTGTCAGCCCCAGCCTAGCAGTCATCAAGAGCCAACTAATCTGCGTGCATGCATTATACTGCAGCAGCAACAGCAGTTCCAGTGTTGCATAAGCTCCACACTCACAGCTACATCCTCTCCCAGGTCAGAGGAAGGCAGATGGAATGATCCCATGGACAGAAAGGCCTTCCTGACTAGCAGAGATTCCTAGAAAGATGCATTTCCAAAATTCACCACCCTCCAAGACTCCAGCTGGACCCGGTGCTGGTGCTGGCCAGCCAACCACACAGAGTAAACTTGGGGTGGGATTTTCACAAGTCCTCAACGGTGACAGAACTGTCCTCACCAAGCACACCCCACAAAGTAACTCCTCAAGTGCCAACACCCTCATCAGGTTTAGTGTAAGCAAGAGGAAACTTGGATTTTTCCTTAATAAAGGAACACTCAGACCCGGTGCTGGTCCTAGCAAAGCTGGCACTTGATTCAGCATTACCCTCTTCACATTCAATAGCAAAGCTCTGGATGTTCTGAGGACTTCACACAATTAACTGAGCTTAAAACCATGCTCCAATCATTCATCACTTTGGCTGGGCTTTTTTTAAGAGGTCACCATGTAAGAAATACTATACAAGGTCCACTCATTTCTCTGCCCACCTTGAGAAGAACACACAGCCACCACTTCAGCAGCTTCTGTCCACTTAAAAGTGTGCACAGACAGGTATTTTTTAATTTGAGTTCAGCTTGTGCAAACAGTCTCCACGTACACTGATAATTTCTGATGATCCGAGCTGAAGCATTTCCCTAAGAATCCTGCACTACACTTAAGCAAGTGCTGTAATTTGTGAGGGCCTCCTCTAAGTCCCTTTCTGAATAAAAGCAGTGAAGGGGCTGGGTGACCCTGGATGGGATTGCACCACACAGCACCTGCTGAAGTGTGGGGTTTGAAGGCTTCAGCTGCTCAACACCCCTATCCACACAACTATGACAGTATGCCACAGGGTTTGGGGTCTGCTGGGCTGTGAGGAACAGTAAATGAGCCAGCCATGTCTAAACCCAGAAGAGAAAATGCAGAAACACATTTGCAGCAATCACCACCTTGCTTTCTCCATCTGGACAGGTCAAAACCCTTCATCCTTGCTAAGTGCAGAAAGAGCAATCTTCCTGGGATCAAACACATCCTGTAACAAGCAAGGAACTGAAACTCAGATGAGTCCCCAGCCAGCAGGGATGCTGGAGTGCTGTCTATGCAAACAGACTTCTGGGATGAATTCAGAGCAAAACTGGCACTAATCTTGTCCAAAACCCAACATCATCCCAGGCTCCAGAAGCAAAATGAGTCTGTCGGGCTCTAAACGCTGCTAAGTAACATGGTTTACTTCAGAACAAAGAAATATTTTCCCACCAATAAAATGCATTGCTAGTTGGTCTCTTCTAGTTTCTGCTAAACCCTCCCTGTGCTTGTGTGCAAGACAAACTTGTTACAAAACCTCTAACAAACTTCAATTTTAAAATGAGACCAAGTCTTCTAAACAAATGGCATTTCCAGCTCGGGCTCTATTTTTAAACACAGTATGGACTTCATGCCACTAATTCACTTTTTTTTTTCCTGGAAGCTGAGCCATTTTGAGTCAAGTCCCATAATTTAAAATTTCATTAAAAATGCAAAGAGCTTTAGGACTGCAAATAGCATAAAGCAGTAAGAGATTCTAAGCAGCTTCCTCCCGCAATTTCAGCGTTCCCTGCCTTTCATTCCACGAGACAAACGACGTGTGAGACGTGTAAACTGCACCCAACATCTCATCTCGCCTGAATGTTGCTGCAGTTTGTACCACTATGTAGGTCACGAGCTCCACATGCTTCAGTCAAGCCCTGGGCTCAGCCTAGCTGCCCATTTTCACCCCTATCAGAAGGCCTGGGGACACGAGACAAAGTTTAACCCGAGCTAGGACGGGCACAAGAAGCAGTTACACGATTTTTTTCCCACTTGCTAAACTCAGTTACACACAGAGCTCTTAAGGCACAGGCAATCCATACACTGCTACATGGAATTGTTTTCTCTCTGCTGTTCCCTGCACTAATCGGGGCATTACCAAGCTGCACAATTTCAGAAATTACCCACAGAGTGCCTCAGAAAACATTCTGGTGCTTGCAGCATCAAGAAATGCAACCATCAGAGATGAAAGAAGTGAATACAAGCTTTCCTTCTCATCCATGTGCACCAAAAAGTATCAAGTACTGCAGAAATTAATTAGAAACCCAAATAAACCAGAAAGAAATATCTGAAGTATTAAACAGCTGATTTCATATCTCCACCTTTAAAACCCTTTCTTCTAAGTTCATAGTATTTTTTTCCAAGATGTGCATAAAGACTGCTCAGAGAGAACATCTGATTAGATGAAAAGCAGTAGCAGTGTGGTTTTTAAAGACACACAGGCCCGTTTTCATACTCTGCACAGATTTTGGGAAGATGCTGTCTCCCTTTGCTGAAATCCCACACTACACACACAAGGATTCTTACCCAACCCTCAGGAACTGAGAGCTCCAAGCACAATGTCCTGTAATGCACATACAACAAGATCACTTTTAAAAGGATCTGACAGAGCCCAACCAAGGATTCTGGCTCCTCACCCAGCCTGCCTTCAGCACCCAGGAGTTCCTGCAAGGCCTTTGGATAATATCCATACCCAAAAGTCTCTGGCCACAGGGGACACCAAGACAGGAAGCTTCCCCCAGAGAAGGCTAGGAGAAAGGGCAGAGCACGGACCACAAGCACTCCACCTGCCTTCACTGCAATTCCTTTCACTCTCGAGCTCCCAAAGCCCAGGAGAGCACCAGCTGCTGAGGGTTCTGGAGCTGCAGGAGGAAGCCAGAACTCCTTTTCCCATATCCCAGCCAAGTGTCCAAATCATTGGGCTGCCCAACTCCTGGCTGCCTCTCCCTTTTAGCTGGACAGAGGCGGCTACCCTGAACTAACCAGGCATCTCTAACAGCTGGTCCTCCTGCCATGCCTTGCTGAACAGCACACTTGGCCTTCACATTTTCTCTTTTTTCCCCTTAATACCACATGGTTGGAGAGATAAATCCATGCCATGTGTGTAAGGGATAAAGAGGTTATTTCCCAGCTACCAGGAATGGTGAGCAACATTTCCATCGGAGCTCTGCAAAAGGAAGCCCGCACAAAATGATTAAAAAAATTCAACTTTCGCTTCTGCAGCACCATCAGTCTTCAAGCAAAGCCATGGCACTGCACAGGCAGAAGTCTTCATTCATTACTTATCTGTTCAAAATGTGCAGCTACAAAAAAATCCACCTCTTCCTATGATATTTTTTTCTATCATTAAAGAAACCATACCATCCTTTCCATATATTTCATGGCAAAACTGCAGCCAGCTGCTCCTTTTAGAAACGCCAGCATAAGCCCAGTGTAATGGCCTGGTTCTTTAACACAAAATTCTAAGAATAAAAATTAAAAATAAGCAATCAGTTCCATTTGACACATCATTAGGAAATATTGAGCAAGGAAGCCGAGGTTCAACATTCACTAATTTTGTTGCTGGGAGCATATGACCAGTTAAAAAGATGTGTTTGGGTCAAAATATCTCTCTCTACCAAGCGCTCATCTGGGCAAAGATACCTGAAACACCAAACTCTTCAACTGTGAAGGCAAAACCTTTTGGTTTTGTCACCACTTAACTCTTTCCATAATGCCAACAGCCAACAAAATCACCAAGTGCAAACACCTAAAAATCCAGGCCTAAAAGTATTTTTATCACCAACATAACGCAGGAATAATGAACCAGACCTGCTGGGTTTTTAATTAAAAGCTAAGCAGCTACTTGCTAAAGTCCAGAACCTTTCAAGTTGTTTTAAAGCCACCAAAATTTCAGGCCAAGGCTCAGTGCAAAAGCAAGAGCTCTGTACCAGCGGCAGCTTTTATCAGCTTTGATCCTGCTCGAAAACTGGATCTATTTAGAGCACTTGCTCAGACCAGGATGTAATTGCTCCAAAACCCAATATTTCCACCTAATCCTGTTGCAGAACAGAAACATCCCTCCACAGAGAGAAGTCCAGCACTGAGCACTACTGTCAATATTCATTTTTCCAACTTCTAAGCAAAGCTCTTACCCCAAAAATCTTTCCCACGGCACCAATCTCTCCCCACCAAGCAGCAAGGCCCTGTCCACAGCAGAGCCCCTACCCACCATGAACCCTGCAGGGCATTCCAAGCTAAACATCTGCCTGATGCTGCTCCAGCACATTTGTTCCAAAGGCCACCAAAACGGCACACCGGGTTTTGCCTCATTAGCCGTAAATGCACGCTAATTACTTATTCCAGAATAAATATTCTATACAATCCTCAGCGATGAGACCCGGTGCGCTCTCGTTTGTGACACATCCTCGTGCAGTTCACCGGTAAAAAAAAAAAGGTGAATGGTGGGATTTGGTTGGTTTTTTAGCTTTTTTTAATTTGGAAGGAGCGATTGCCATCTCTTGCCATGGAGAGCCTTGCTGCATCCTAAGGTACAGCTCTGACTTAGCGGAGGGCTGGAAATGAGGGCAGAGGACACAGGCTTCGACTGAAGCAACCCGAGGGAAGCCACAGGCCTGCCATGATTATAATCGCAATTCAAGACAAGTTACTAAATTAAAAAAAAAAAAAATTAAAAAAAATTAAAATAAAAATAAAGCGCTGCGGACACAAATCACGGCGGGCCGGGCGCATTTGGTGCGTGAGCCCAAAAGCCAACAGAGCCGGAGATAAGCGGCTGCTCCGGAGCGGGCAGGGGCTCCAGGGCCGGGGGGAGGGGGGGGTATTGCCCTTCGGCGGCTCGGGGGGGCCGCGGGCCGGCCGGCAAGGAGCGCTGGCGTTAATCCTGGAGCTCCCGTTAATCTGCCGGGCCCGGACAAAAGGCGGCCGAGGCGGCGGCGGCGGCGGGGGAGGGCGCGGCGGCCCGGGCGAGCCCCGGCGGCGGAGCGGCCCGGGGCAGCGCGTTAGGTAACGCCGCGCGGGTCTGATGCAATCGCGGGACGTGCGGGAGCAGGAGCGGGAGGAGGATACAGGTCAGGTCCAGGTCGAAGCCATCCTCCTGGTATCGCCTTTTGTTCCTGCTGACGATCTCTTTGATGATGGCGGTCATGTCTGGCAGCCGGGGGCCGCTCCGGGGCAGCGCGCAGGGCCCGGGCGGCGGCCGCGAGGCACCACCGGGCGGCCCCGGGCGCTGATGCTCCGGCGGCTCAGCCCCGGGCGGGCCCGGCTCCCGGCGGCGGCACCGGCTGCTGCTCCCTCCTCCTCCTCCTTCTCCTCCTCCTCCTCCGAGCGCGTCGGGAGCCGCGCCGAGCCCCTGCGGGCGGTGCCGCCGCCGCCGCCGTGTTTGGGGCGAGCGCGGCGGCGGCGGGGGGAGCAGCTCTGCGGCGCTCCGGGCCCCGGCAATGGTGACAGCGACGCGGGGCGCGCCCCCGGCCCGGCCCCGCTCCGCTTCCCGCCCCGGGGGCCGGGCGGTCGCTCCCTCGGCTCTTCCCGGCGGCGGCTCCTCAGGGCGGCACGGCCGCGCTCATCCCCCGGCCCGCAGCGCTCGCCGGCGCGGGGCGCCCATCATGGCCGCGGCTTCCGAGAGGGACGGCGGGCGGCGCCGCCACGCCCACGCGACGCATCCGCCAACACACAAAGTAGTCCCTCCCACCCCGCCACCGGAGAAGCGGAGAAGCGGCGGACCGGGGGGACCGGGGACCGGATCGCACTGCGCGCGCCGCCCGTACCTCTCCGCCCGTCGGGCCCCCCTCGCCCCCCAGAGGGGGCGGGGGAGGGGGGGGTAGGCGGCGAGCGGAGGGATACGGGCGGTAAAGTGAGACGGCAGCGGTGGTGCTGCGTTGGGTCACGTGGGCGCTCGCGGCGGCGCCTCCCCCGCGGGCGGAAGTGGCCGTGAGGGGCCGTGAGGGGCCCGCGCGGTCCTGGGGCCCCCCGAGCCCCTCAGAGCCCCCGGGGCTCCCGCTCGCCCGCCTCTCCTCCTTCCTCAGCCGAGCTGGGCGGGAAGAAGCAAGGGAAAAAAACGAGCTCGGTGCGGCCCCGCGGGGAAAAGGAAGAGGGGGGGGCGGTCAGCCCGGCGTCTTGAGGGAGCTCGCCTTCCTCCCCTCACGCCCCCCGGGGCTGGCGTGGAGCGGAGAAGCCGCGGTGAGCGGGCGCCTGTCGCCCCCTGCAGCCACCGGGAAGGGGGCTTTGGGCCACCTGCTGCCCTCGGAATCGCAGAATCATTAGGGTTGGAAAAGCTCTCCAGGATTATCGACTCCAAGCTGTTCCCGATGCCTACCTTGTCCCCAGCCCAGAGCACTGAGTGCCACGTCCAGCCCTTCCCTGGACACCTCCAGGCATGGGGACTCCCTGGGCAGTCCCTGCCAAGGCCTGAGCTCCCTTTCCTGGAAGAAATTCCTCCTGGAAATACCGTGCCATGGTATTCCATGAAGAAATTCCTTCTGATGTCCTCGGGGTAGCCAAGCTCGGGGACGGGGACACGACAGTCCCCCCAGGTCAGGCTGGCTGGCTGGCCCAGCAGCCCGTGGTATTTCCATGGAGCTTTCTGTCCCACTCCCTTCTGCTTCCCACACTGACTGTAATTACCCTGGCAGGGCGACAGCCCCGTCTGTAGATCTCTAAATCTCTCTTTGTAACCCTTTAAAACATTAGGAGATAAACCCCATTGTACAAGGCTCTTCTTTAGTAACTTTCTGGGAATTAGTAGCGTTCATGTTTTGCAGGAAAACGACCTTTAAGGGCTCCAAATAAAGTGGAACATCAGGTGGAGGGATTTCCCAGGCTGCTGCAGGCTCCAGCCTTTGCAAATGCTCTATTATATAATTCCTTTCAGAAACGTATCAAGTTGCATCTTGAGATGTTTTGCCACCCCTATTCCCACTGCGAAGCCGTTCCCAGAACTTTCTCCTGGTTTTCAGGCTAAATATATTTGGGACTGGTCTGCATCCATTTATCCTTGTGCCAACACTGGCCTCAAAGAGAACTTTGTGCTCTCCCAGGCACAGGGGTCCCTCTCAGCCCCCTTGATTTCCTCACTCCCCCTTTCCTCCAGCTGCAAACCCCAAACTGATAAAACTGTGGCTGCCCCTGGATCCTGGGAAGTGTCCAAGGCCAGATGGGAACAACCTGGGATATTGAGGAAGGTGTCCCTGCCCATGGCACGGGGTGGAATGAGCTGGATTGAGGTTCCCAGCCATCCCAACTCATTCTATGTCCGAGTTTTAATTCATGTTTCCACCTCCTGGATCTGTCTTTATGGGGAAAGCGCTCCCCATGATCCAAGGCATGCCAAGGGCTTGGGGACAGAGCTGCCACAAAACCACCTTTTTCCCTCCAGTATAACCCCATTTCTTCTCCAGCCAGTCCATTTCACTGGAGCTGTGAATGGAAACCTGAACGTTGGGAAGGAATCCCAAATTCAGTCACAATCCCCATCACAATCCCTCAACATTTGGATAAACAGGAGCCCATTCCAATCCACACCTTCTGCATCACCACGACCCTGGCTGGCTTCTGAAACACTGCACTTCCCCACATCTTTAAAAAGTATTTTTCCATGGGAGTTTTTTCAGAGGTTGCCACCACAGCAGTGACAAAACGGAGGTTTTGAGCTGCTTTTCCTCGTGTGTGTGTGTGTGTGTGTGTGTGTGTGTGTTTGCATTTCTCCTTAATTGCAGCAAAACAGATGTCCCTTTATTTTCAGGAGTGGGAAGAAAACCAGAAGGGTCCCAAGTATTTTCCTCCAGGAATGAACGAACACAATGGTGAACATGAACTGAAAACCAAAAACCTCGAGAAGATTATAATCTTTTTTACCATCAAAGCCTGCAGGAGCAGCATGAAAGGGAGGACCTGCCTGATCAAATCAAAATAATTTCTTCCTTGAAGAAATTCCTGCTGATGTCCCACCTGAACCTCCCCTGGCACAGCCTGAGGCCATTTCCTCTTGTCCTGTTGCTGGAAAATCTTGGCTCTAGAGCAGAAGGGCTGAAGAGAAATTGCCAAAACTTTGAGTTAATTACGGCTGTTAGACAATAAATGTTGTCATTTTCACCTTTCTTCTGGACATTCTTCTTTCACTGTGTACATGTTGTAAATATGTTAGATATGTTTTGTATCTGCTATGTACACATATGTATGTAGAAGTTATATCTCTATCTATATAAAATATGTGTATATATGCATGTTTTACATATTATATGTATTATATTTATGCTTACATTATATATTTATTTTCATATTTCTCTTAACGCGTTGCATATGTTACGTTCTGTGAATTTTACGCGTTCGTGGCGATAGAGCGGCGTTCCCGTTGCCATTACACGCAGTAAGCGGGAGCCGCGGCCCCGGGGGTGCCGGTGAAGCCGCGCTGGCCGCTCCGTTCCGCTAACGCTGATCCCGGTCCATCCCGGTCCATCCCGGTCCATCCCGGTCCATCCCGGTCCATCCCGGCCCATCCCGGCCCATCCCGGTCCATCCCGGTCCATCGCGGTCCATCCCGGCCCATCCCGGCCCTTCCCGGTCCATCCCGGCCCTTCCCGGTCCATCCCGGCCCTTCCCGGTCCATCCCGGCCCTTCCCAGCCTGGAGCTGCCGCGCATCCGGTGGGCGGAACCTTCTCGCGGGGCGCCGCCGGCCGGAACCTTTGGGCGGGGCAGCGAGCGCCGCACGGACGGAGGAAGTGCCGGACGCGCCGCTGCCGGGCCCTCGCTGCTGCCGCCGGCTTTTGCTCCGCTTCTTCCTCCTGCTCTTCCTCCTCCTCTCCTTCCTCCTCCTGCTGCTCGTCCCGCCCCTTGCCCCGGAGTTCCGGAGAGCCGCCGCACGGTGAGTGACCCGGCGGGACAGAGGCAGAGCGGCCCCGGCGCGCCGCACCTGCCGGGCGGCGGGAAGGTCACGGGCGGCGCGGCCCGGCCCTGCCCGGGACAGCCGTGACGGGGCTGCCCGGCACCGGGGGCGATCCCCGCGCTGGGGCGGGCCCTGCGGGGCTCCCCGGGCCCGGGGCAGGCCAGGGTTTCCCGGCAGTGCCTCCATTTGCCCTCGGAGCGGAACAGAAGCCAGCGCCGCTGCCGCTTTTGGTTTCCCTTTTGCGCCTGTACGGAGAGAGCGGAGCCGCAGCGGGCCCGGAGTGAAGAGTCCTCGCCTCAGGGAAAAGAAACGCTGAGTTCCTACAGGTTTTAGCGTTTGTGAGTTATTAGGACTTTGCTCAGCGAGATTATGCTTCAGTTTCTCTCGTGTTCAAGCTTTTCCTTTCGGTTGGCCCTCAGGGCATGGGTTGCATAAGAAAGAGATTTCTGCAGAGGGTTCTTGGGGAGGTTTTCTCCTTGTTCGGTGTCTACAGAGCCCCTTTATTTTAATAAGTCAGGTTGACGAGGACATGCAAAAATCCTCCAGCTCCGGAGGACTTCCTTAGGTCCTTTAGCAAGCATCCATGGATAATTTAGCTCCAGGGTTGCCTGGGGAGGGGGATCCAGGGATGATTTGGCTGTGGGTGCCCCAGGGTTGCCCTGGGGAGGGGGATCCAGGGATGATTTGGCTGTGGGTGCCCCAGGGTTGCCCTGGGGAGGGGGATCCAGGGATGATTTGGCTGTGGGTGCTCCAGCGTTGCCCTGGCTGCCAGCTTGGTTTGGAGAATGGCCAGGGAGCGTCAGGAGCTGCCAAAGGAATTGCTGCTGGTTTTGCCCTTGCATCAGGAAAATGGGGCAGTGTCCATGGAGTGATTTAGGGATTCCCAAGCAGATCACCCCCTCCAGCTGAGGAGGAAGTGGACCCTGATTTTACAAGTCATTTTTCCAATGTTTTAGCAAAGTTCTTTCCTCCGTGCCTTTTGTTCCCGAGATTGAGGGTGCTGTGCTCTCTGGGCTTGGCTCATGCAGCAGTCAGGCTTTTCCCTGGATAGCTGTGTGCCACATCCAGCATTTTCAGGTTTCCAGGGATATTAATAACTCCCCATACATCCTGCCAGGTGCAGGCTCCAGCTCTTAACCTCGTTTTAATCAAATGCGAGTCGTTGATTGCTCCTTAATGTGGCAGCTGGCTGCCTTTCCTGTAAACTTCCTCTTAGGGAAAAGACCTCTCTGGTTAAATAATGGATTTCCCTGGCTCCAGGATTCAGCATTCAGGGTCAATAGCAGTCCCAAAATGTTCCCTCAATGGGAATGTCAACTTTGTAAGCACAGAATCCCAGGATGGTTTGGATTGGAAGGCACCTTAGATTTCTCCCCTGCTGCCAGGGCTGGGACACCTTCCACTATCTCAGCTTGCTCCAGCTTGGCCTTGGACACTTCCAGGGATCCAGGGGCAGCCACAGCTTCTCTGTGCACCCTGTGCCAGGGCCTGCCCACCCTCCCAGGGAACAATTCCTTCCCAATATCCCATCTATCCCTGCCCTCTGGCACTGGGAAGCCATTCCCTGTGTCCTGTGCCTCCATCCCTTGTCCAAAGTCCCTGTGAAGCAGCTTCTATCAAACAGCATTTAAACACAGGGCAGGTGTTTCTTTTCCAGCTCTGATTTTCCATTCTGTCGCTCCCTGTGCTTCCCTTTTCCCCTCAGAGCTGGGAAGGAGGATGGTCCACGCCGAGGCGTTCTCGCGGCCCCTGAGCCGGAACGAGGTGGTGGGGTTGATCTTCCGCCTGACCATCTTTGGGGCCGTCACCTATTTCACCATCAAGTGGATGGTGGATGCCATCGACCCCACCAGGAAACAGAAAGTGGAAGCTCAGAAGCAGGTAGGATTCCATTCTGCAGCGTTTCCCTGGGATATTGAGGAGTGTGCTGGTGGGAAGCTGAAGTTTTTTAGTCAGTCTCGGGGTTTAGGCTGTTGGTCTTTTCAGGGCTCGTGTTTTGTAACAAATTACAGTATATAACAAGCAACAATTTTATAACAAATTACAATTTCTAGCTTGAAGTGGTGGCAAAGCTGTTGGTTTGGAGGCTGCTGTTGGCTCTGATTCTCAGCAAGTCTGTGGGCCTGCTGCCTTCTCTGCTTCTGACAACTCTGCTGAGCAGCAGTGGCCTTAAATCATCAGCCTCTTGCTTGTTTTTGAAAACCTTGAGCAGAGATAACTTAATTCTTAAAAGAGAACTTGAAAGCTCTGCATCTCTGGCATCTTAGTGGCAGAGACCTCCACCAGCAGTCAAGGTGCCTTGGGAAGGGAAGGGGAAAAGATGAAAAGCCTCGTTCCTTATCTTGAAATGGAACGATTTGCGCTCTGGAAAAGCTTTAGTGGCCCTTCAGAACCAAGAGTTAAAGGTTTACTTTGGAAATGTGGCAAATTTTTTTTGTTTGGTTTCTGACTGTCAAAAATTTCACAGGTTTTGAGCAACCTAAATCTGTGTTGGGTGGTTTCCCTTCTGTAATGAGCTTTTTGGTTGAAAACCAGCTTTCCCAATGGGTTCAGTGCCAGCTATTATCTAGGAGACTGCACTGTCCCAAAACCTTCTTGGACTTATTGCAAGTTTGAGTAGAAACTGAAATGTGCAAGTGTGTTGGCACAATGAGTTTTCCTCGTAAATTAGGGAAAACCCACTGAACACTTATTAGAAATTGAATTACTTCTGGGAATTCAAAACTACATTAATATTTCCTTGATTCATACAAAAATACAGAAATCTCCCCAAGTGCTATGGAGGCTTGTGGGGCGCACTCTGTGTTTCCAGGTTTGTTTTGGTCGTTTCTTAGGTCATAACAGAGGAGTTGAAGATTTGGGCATGTGAGAGCCCCAGCATTTGTTTGATGGGTACTGAGACATCTGACTTGCTTTCACTCAAGTGACAACAAAGTCATTAGGAAACAGCAGAACCTTCTGCTTAAAATAAGATTTCACCTCTTAGGGAGAAGCTTTTCAAACCACAAACAGCAGTTCTTTCAAAAAGCTGATTTTTGAGTGAAGCATTTGGTTTCTTTCCCTTGATTTTCTTGGTGTTTGGTTTCCCCCAGGCTGAAAAGCTGATGAAGCAAATAGGAGTGAAGAATGTGAAGCTGACTGAGTATGAGATGAGCATTGCTGCCCACCTGGTGGACCCACTCAGCATGCATGTAAGCAGCTTCCCTGCTCCTCAGACCTGCAAAATTCCCCTTTGTCTCTGGATTACATCATTTGCACCTCTGTGGAAACACACAGGAAATATTCCTGTGATCTAAAACTCAAACTGCATCATTGAGATTAGAGGGTTTTAATCTCTTCTCCTTTTTCCTTTGAAGCTGGTGGGTGCTTTTCCTTGGCAGGATCGATGCTGATTACTCCCAACACTGTTCTTCCCTTGCAGGTCACCTGGAGTGATATTGCAGGCTTAGATGATGTCATCACAGATTTGAAAGACACTGTCATTTTGCCCATCAAGAAGAAATATTTATTTGAGAATTCCAGGCTCTTACAGCCCCCCAAAGGTAGGAAGGGAATGTGATGGATTTATACCTTGGTATTTAAAACACAAACGGTGCAGTTTCTCAGAAAGGGAAGTGGGTTGTTAGGTCAGAGTGCAAACATTAGGACTGATGCCAGGGGAAACCCTCAGATTTTCCCTCTTCTTCTGCTTTGGTGAAGAAATTTCATCTTGGTAAAGGAGCAATAGCTGGATTTTGGTTATGGTGGTCCATTTTTGTGCACTAATCACAGAATAATGAAGTGATTTGGCTTGGGAGGGACCTCAAAGCCCATCCAGTCAGGGACACCTCACACTGTCCCAGGCTGCTCCAAGCCCCAGAGTCCAACCTGGCCTTGGACACTTCCAGGGATCCAGGGGCAGCCACAGCTGCTCTGGGCACCCTGTGCCAGGGCCTGCCCACCCTCCCAGGGAACAATTCCTTCCCAATGTCCCATCCAAACCTCCTCTCTCTCAGCATGAAGCCATTTCCCCTCGTCCTGTCACTCCAGGCCATTATAATCCATGTATCCTGCACTTTTAACTGCCTAAATTGTCATTTTTATTGTCTTTACACCCTGTGTTGTCCTTTGGCAGAGCTGAGCTCTAACTCTGCTCTATAGCTTTGGCACTCCTAGAAATTCCCATCATTCAGCAAGACAGACATCCCATTTTTCCTCTGGAGATCCCTTGGTTCTTTCTGGAGTTGGGTTCATTTTCCACAGTACAACAGAAGTTGGACTCTGCTTAAACCCCTACAGCCATATTTATTATATGTTACTGCAAAAGAAAAGAAAAAAAGCAGAATTTAAGCCTAAAATGTTGGAAAAAACCCCCCAAGTTTATTGTTTTGTTCCCTGGAATATTGATTTCTGGAGCTCTTAACTACTGCCTGGCTCTGTGACCACCTCAGTCCTGTGTCCCAAGGGATGGAAAATGCAGCACTTTGGTAGCTGGTTTAGTTTTTCCAGGCTATGTTCTGTGTAAGTCCCAAACTGAAGCTGTCTGGAAAATTACATGAATTCCATGATCTAATGAGCTGAAGGAAAAAATGAATTTTTTTATTTATCTTTTTAAAGCAGACTTGCCAGCTCGGGCTGCTCCCCAGTTTTACGAGTGGCTTGTGCTGGGTGTTAATAGGAAGTCACTGCTCCAAAGTAATGATGTTTGTGGGCATCACTCACATAAACAGAGAAAAAAACCTTAATAATTTCCTGTGTTTCGGGCTCTTTTGACTGAATGTTGCTCTTGAAATTGTTTTCTTTGTAACTGTGCTAGAAAAACACTCCTGTGAATTCTTTCACTGTGACAAGTTTAAAAATAACACAAAATGTCATGTTTAATTGTGGGTAATTTGTTTCAAATGTCTGTGGGTCTGTTGTGTGATGGATTTTTCCTTTCCTCATTCCTCTGTGCTAAGTTTTATTAGCAGGACTGAGAGGAGCTATAAACAAGGCCTGTCAGGTACTGACAGGGCATAAATAGGGGTTAATTTTCTGTAACCTTTATAGTCCTGGAAATGGAATAAAAAGGAATCATGGAGTGGTTTGGGTTGGAAGGGACCTTAAAGATGATGTTCCACCCCCCTGCCATGGGCAGGGACAATAAACCAACCAGTCATCTTTCATGTGTCTCCTCTCAACTTCACCATTCCTGTCTTCGGCTATTCTGAGTTGTAATTTAATAGGGATTATCTTAAAACCTCTTGATTTAATGGAATAGTGGTTTGGTTTCTTATCTTCTAAGGCCTGGATCAAACTTGAGCCTGGACACCTCCAGGCCTGTCCTAGCAAAGCATTAACACTGTGAATTTTCCAGGAGTCCTTCTCTATGGCCCCCCTGGCTGTGGGAAAACCCTGATTGCCAAAGCTACGGCCAAGGAAGCCGGGTGTAGGTTCATCAACCTCCAGCCCTCCACGCTGACGGATAAATGGTATGGAGAATCCCAAAAACTGGCTGCTGCTGTCTTCTCCCTGGCCATAAAGCTCCAGCCATCCATCATTTTTATTGATGAAATAGGTAAAAATCTCTTTTTTTTTTTTTATCGGTAGTTATAGCAGAGTGACATTGAACCGTAGGTTCTGTGATGTATGGATCTACTGTCATCCTTAGAAAGAGCGAAGGCTCAGTAAGAGAAATAGAATTGTAAAGGAATGGTGGCACATTAGGAAAAACTGGCTTTTTTTCCTGGTGACAGTGAAGGAATTTTTCATTTGTGAAAACTTTTTCACAAGTAAAACAAGTTTCTACTTATTTTTGGTTCACAGGGAAACCCAGCAACAAATACACTTCAGTGCTTCTGCTGTCAGGGCACATACTGGGAAATAAAATATGGTTTTAGGAGAGCTCTGGAATAGTGATTTCATAGGGCTGAAGAACAGGAGGGGAGGCTGCTTTCCATGAATTCAGGAAGGTGGAAATTTGGAGCATAAGATGTGGGGCAATCTCCTGTGATGGCTTGTGTAGCATCCTTTGGAAGGGGGGTTTAGGAATGGGGGGGAGAGTCCACTGTGCTGCCTTCACCCTTGGCAGCACTTATTGTTTGCTGACACTGGTGGTTAAAAACGCATTTATGAGCTAAGAGAAGAGCCCAGGTGTGCATTCCCTCGAGGAACTGGGCTGGCAGTGTTTGCTTCCCTCCTTTGGCACAGATTCCTTCCTGCGGAACCGATCGAGCACCGACCACGAGGCCACAGCCATGATGAAAGCCCAGTTCATGAGTCTGTGGGATGGGCTGGACACCGACTACAACTGCCAGGTGAGTCCTCAGGGTGCTGGGAGAAGGGATGGGATTCCCTCAGCTGGGATATTGTGCGTGGAGCTGCTTGGGAACAGGGATTGCCAAAGGCTTCTTTACTTGTCAGTGATTCCCTGAACTTCATGGGAACGAGGGGAGTTGTATCCACAGATCATTGTTCTTCCTGGGAAGATTGGCTTTGTGCTTACTTTGGTTTTAATCAAGAAGTGGTATTTTCAGATGAGATGGGATGGGCTTTAAGGTCCCTCCCATCCCAAACCTGGGAATGGTTTTCACTGGAATTCTGGGATTCTAAATGACTTGAATGTAGCAGAAAGCCTGCATGCCATGGTTCTGCACAGTCACCTGGGATGACCTTCTTAAAGCCCTGAAACAGGAGGTTTATTCTCTAAGTTGAAAATTTTCAGCCTTTTTCATGTGTATTTTTCCATAAATGGCTTTTCCTCCTCTCCCAAGCTTGTGCCAAAGATGTTTCTCAGCTTATTTTTCCCAAAATGAGTAAAAAACAAGAGGAGGGTTAAAGCTTCCCATCAGTAAAAATCCAGTGGTATGAACCCTTCACTGGAAACTGATACTATCTTCCAAGTACAGTGTATTACCTTTTCTCCCAATACACTGACAATTCCTTGGAGCAAATTAAATTATTAATTCCCTGCAGTGAAACAATTTGGGGTCTCTCGAGCTCAGCAGCGTTTGCCTTTTGTAAGAAAAACAAAAATCCCAAATGCTTGGAAGAAATTGTAATGAATTGTGTTGAGGTGGATGTGTTGATTCCATCTGGAAGCCACACTCAGCTGTGGGCTGGATCTGGAGCGTGGCAGGAACTCGGGGCAGGTGGGGAAATTGCCTTTTGGCTGAAAATAATGCCCAGAGAATAATGCCAGCAATCCCAGTGCCTCTAGGTGGCAGGGTGACTCTGCCGGGCCACCAGCCCCGCTGGCCCGCCTTCCTGGAGCTGCTGGGCCTGGCCCAAAGGCAGGAGCAGGGCAGGAAACCCCCTGGAGCCCAGATTAATCACCCTGCCGCTTTTCACTCTCCTGCCTGGGTGTTTACCATGTACACAGCTTAGAGTAAGAAATGGGGAAACAAAGCTGCTGTGAATGGGGAGTAAATTTGTTCTGGAATTAAGAACTGGAGTGCTCCAGGGAGGTAAACACTGTCCTGCTGTTGGGCTTGGCTTGGACACCTTTAACCCACTGCTAACCTGTGGGTCATGGAATGCTTTTTTTGAATGCTTAAAAAAATAAAAACACTAATGCACATTAATTTGGGTGCATGTGAAAGCTGCCAGGTGAACCCATTGCCATGGGGGTCTCCTGGAAGGTGCCCCTGCCCACGGAGGGCTTACATCAAGATGACCTTTAAGGTCTTTTCCAACCCAAACCTTCTGTGATTCTTTTTTCAGCACATTTTTAAATACCTTCCCAAAACATCTTTGGATTTCCACCATCCACCAAAGTGACATCACAAGCAGAAGTTTTAAGTTCCTTCTTAGGGTCTGAATTTTCAAGTTGGACTGGTGCAGAAATCTCCCCCCAGGTGGTATTTGTGGCACCAGGGCTCTCTCCAGCTGCCTTTGCTGAGATCACTGCCAGGAAACCTTTATGGAACTTCTTTAAATGTCAATGCTGTTGATACAGCAGGGGAGATCCCCTGGCTGGTGCTGACATTCCCAGGCTGTGGATGTTTGCCAGCTCTGGTTTCAGGGGTGTCTGTGGTGTCACACAGGTGATTGTGATGGGAGCCACCAACCGGCCCCAGGACCTGGACTCTGCCATCATGAGGAGGATGCCCACCCGCTTCCACATCAACCAGCCCGTAAGTCCTGCCTGCCCTGCCCCACCAGAAGGGAAATCCACAGCTCTGGGGGGTTTCCTCCAGGAAATGCTGCATTCTGCTGAGCTGGGTTTAGGGGGTTTGAGGCATGTCCATAACTCGGCTTTTTAAGGTGAGGTTTTGATCTCATCCCTGCTCTTCTCTGGGAATGGAGCTGTTTGGATGCTGCAGCTGGGAAGGGCTGGTTTGTAACTCTGCTCTGCTCAGGTCTTTCCACAGCAGACAGCGTGGAAAACCTTGTTTGTTCTGCCTCTGATGGGCTTGGAATGAGATGGTCTTTAAGGACCCAAACCGTTCCAGGATTCTATGATTTATGCCCCAGTTATTGAGTTCTTTATCAATCAGACAGCTGTCACAAGGTTGTCCTTCCTCCAAAGGTTGCTCTTGCCATCCTTTTCCAGGTATTTCAGTCACCTTTGAGTGCCTGCTGATGTCACCAGACACTTTTGTGTCGGTGTTATCAGGAGTTCAGTCGTGGCTGTCGGAATTCCCTTCTGGCTACAGAAATCATCATCCATTTCTGCTGAAACTCTGAGACCAAACTGGAGGAGTAAAATTCTTATTGATTGTGCAAGAAGAGAGGAGTTGTGTTCCCAGGCCTGTGTTGTTGGAACTGACTTTCACTCCATGGGAGTGGATCCCTTTGGAAACAGCAGGCATAATCTGGGAACTGCTGTGCTACCATACCCTCTCCACACACCTTCCTCATCTCCAACTCTTCCCTGAGTTAGCAGGGGATAGGGATGTGGATTTTAGTACTTTGTTGTGTCATTCTATCAAGCCCCATCGTTAGAAGGATGAATTGTGTGCCCTGGGATATTACAGGGATTGGCTCCCTCTCCCAGGATCAGAATTACCAGAGGAGGTGTCATTTAGGGAACAGATTTTCCTTACCCCACTACAGCCCTGCCATGAGCTTCCTGCTTCTCTCTTGCTTTGTGATCAGCCCAGGTTGGCCCTGACTCTTACTGAAGGTGGAATAATTGATGTGCTGTGGATTGGGAACAGGCACAGGCAGGAGTAAAAGCCTTGCAGATTTTATAACTGAGTTTGAGATGAAAAGGCCCCAAATTACTCATCAAAAATTACCTGCTAAGCAGAGTGAAATGGCAGAAGTGGGTTTTGGGACAGAGTAGCAACTGTTCAGCTGCCAGATTATCTGTGGGGAAATTTTTCCCCTTTTTCATGATGTAAGTGAGGTTTGGCAGGCACAAAACCCAGTCTTTGCTGGCTGTGTTTGACCTTCCTAGGAAGGATCTGCTCAGGACTCTTCAGTAACCTCCTCACAGAGTGTGTGATTTATCTGGTTTAGAATTTCCCATACATCACCTGTGGAGCTGAATTTGCTGTTAGAGAGGTTTCCTCAGTGTGTGTCTTGTGTCCTAGGCCAGGGAACTGAAGGGACTGAAAGCCCTGTGATGTCACAAGTATTTTTTTTTGCCCCCTGGTAACTTCAGTCTCTTCTGTTCCAGGCTCTGAAGCAAAGAGAGGCGATCTTGAAGCTGATTTTGAAGAATGAAAATGTGAGTAGCCTCCTGTTGGTGGCTCATGGCTGCATTGCTGCCACCAGTGCAGCTCTTGCCTTGCAGAACGTGTGGTTTGTAATTGCCTGCCTTGCAGTGAGGCTGAGATGATCTGCCAGGGCTTTCTGGTGAGAACTTGGGAGTCTTTTGTGGGTTTAGGTGTGGCCTTACATTAAAGCCCTGCAGTTGGCTCCTTTGTGAGCAGGAGCCTTGGCTTGTGTGGTGAATCACCCCCTCTGAGCAGAGTGACTCCATTTCTCTGTCTCTGTTTGCTTGCTCTGTTACAAGAGAAGAGATTTCACTCTAAGAAAGGTGAAGGTGAATCATGTTTAGATCAGGGAAGGGAAATTTCAGTTTGAAGCAGGGAGAAGATGCTGACTCTTTAACTCTTTCTTAGCCCAGGTCAAGCAAGGAGGAATGACTTTGACAGTGCTGCTTTTGATCCATAATTCAAATTGCCTTCAGAGAGAGGAGAGGAGAAGGATGAGGTGTGAGCACAGCTGGAAGTGTCTGTGGCAGGATAGGGGATCCCTGTCATCAGAGCTTCTTCCCAAATTTAGTCAGCAGCACTAATTGCCTTCAAGTTAATGTTGCAAAGTATCTCTAGGCTGAGCTCCAGCCTAATAAATATCTTTTATTGGTAAAACCAACTGAAATTATTTGAAGAGGCCTAAAAATGGCAGCTCAGAAGCATCTGGCAGGGAAGCACATAAATAAGGTTTTCAGGGAGGTAAAAACACCAGCCTGTATCGGTTATCCCACAGGAAGAGGAACTGGATCTCTCAAACCCAGACTTCACATGGCAAGGGGAGCCCTTCCCCCCTTTTTCTTGCCTGATTTAAACCACGGAATAGTTCCCCTCTTGAGAGAAGTCATCCCAGAATTTCAGCCTTTTATTGGACTGCCTTGGCTTTAACTTTTTGAAAAGGAAATACTGATGCACATGGTGGGAAAGGAATCAGAAATTCCATAAAAAGATGGAATAAACCTGGGGTCTTGGCTGGCAAGAGTTCAGCCTGACCCAGTGCACCAAGGCAGACGCATTATTTTGCCTCTAAATCCCCCGGGTTGGGGCTGTGTAAAGCGGGAACAGACAACAGAGTCCTGGGAAAAGGGGTCACTATTCCTGGGATCCAGTTTTTCCCAGGCAGATCCATGCAGGAGCGTGGTTACTACAGGACATACCAATGGTTTATGTGGAGTTCTGGTGGGGTTTTGAACCGATGGTGGGGTTTGATGAGCCCAAACATCAGTTTCCTGTAAGGGTGTGAACCACTGGGAGGTTGAGAGTAAGGGAGAAATTCAGCTCCCCAGAAATGTCCAATGAAGATGATCTCAGAGAGGGTAAAAACTCTGGGAGGGAGGTGACCGGCGCTTGTCGTGGTGACCAAAGGCAGTGGCTTTGGAGTGGTGGCCTGAGCTGGAGTTTCCCACAGGTGGACAGCCACGTGGATCTGCTGCAGGTGGCCAAGGAGACCGACGGCTTCTCGGGCAGCGACCTGAAGGAGATGTGCCGGGACGCGGCGCTGCTCTGCGTGCGGGAGTACGTCAACAACGCCTGCGAGGAGGACGTGTACGTGGGGCCCTGCTGCACTCTCACAGCTGTTCCTTGTGCTCCCTGACTGCGGCTGGGATTGCCTGGAGGGTCACACAGAGCAGGAGTGCCTCCCCCCCACCACAACTCAGTTATTGTTATTCCTTTTGGCACCTTGGTTGTTGCAAGGTGCCCAAGCTGGAGGTGGCCTGAGCCACCAAGTCCTGCTGCTGCAGTGGTTAGTGCCAGTCTTCAGTGCTGCTGACACAGTGCTGGGACATCCCTGTGGTATTTGCCACTCCTGCAGCAATCCTGGGTGCATTGAGGGGCTGGAACGTGTCCAGGGCAGGGAACGGAGCTGGGGAAGGGACTGGAGCCCCAGGAGCAGCTGAGGGAGCTGGGAAAGGGGCTCAGCCTGGAGCAAAGGAGGCTCAGGGGAACCTTCTGGCTCTGCACAACTCCCTGACAGGAGGGGACAGCCAGGGGGGGTCGGGCTCTGCTGCCAGGGAACAGGGACAGGACAAGGGGAAACGGCCTCAAGCTGTGCCAGGGGAGGCTCAGGTTGGACACCAGGAGGAATTTCTCCATGGCAAGGGAGCTCAGGCCTTGGCAGGGGCTGCCCAGGGAGGTTTGGAGTCCCCATGTCTGGAGGTGTCCAGGGAAGGGCTGGATGTGGCACTCAGTGCTCTGGGCTGGGGACAAGGTGGGGATCAGGCACAGCTTGGACTCCATGGGCTGGGAGGGATTTTCCAGCCTCAGTGATCCTGGGGTTCCAGCCTGATGCTGGATCCATGTCAGAGCTGCTGTTTGCAGGGATGGCTGCTCACAGCCCCTGGACCCTCACCTGGCTGTTCCTCTCTCTTCCCAGCCACGATGAAGATGAGATCCGGCCTGTGCAGCAGCAGGATCTCCACAGGGCCATCGAGAAGATGAGGAAATCCAAGGATGTCTCCATGCAGAACCTGGCCATGGAGATTGTGTTTGATTAAGAGGAAAGAGTGTGTTTGCAGTTCCTGAAGTGATTTAGTTTGACTTCTGTAATCAGTTAGCAAAACCAATGTCAGGGGGTGGGAATGGGGGTGGCAAAGGGAGTTCTGTTCCTGGAATCGTTTTTATACAACAACAACCTCTAAGTTATTGCAATTCCAACTGGAAGTGGAAGCACAGATCATGAGTGGAACAATTCAGCCCAGACCAAGAGCGAGTGCCTGCGTGTTGTCCCCAGGGATCCCTTGGAGCCTTCCAGCAGGAGAGGGTGGTCCCGGAGCCAGGGGGCAGGACCTGGCACGGGCTGGGTGTGTACAGATGGGTGTGTGAGTGCAGGACCTGTACATAGCCACACTTTTTTTTATATATAGACATAATCTGTAGATAACTTGAGTACGGAAAATCTTTTCTACTTCCTGAAGCAAACCAAATCAGAAGCTGCATAGGGGAAAGATTCCTCGATACTCAGTTCACTTCTACCTTTTAGCAGCAAATGCCAGGATAGAAACTGCTCCTAGAACATTTGAAATGCTACTGATTTTTCTTCCACATGACCACTTGAAATCTGGTGCCATTTAGTCAAGATAGCAAACTATTATGTAAGAATGTTTGAATACTTTTAATTTTTTTATGAATTCTGCTTTTGAAGGCTTTTTACATGAAGGCTGTTTTTGTTTTTGGTTTTCACTTGCTGTGAGCAGTTAGAGTAGAATCCCACTTGCTCTTTCCTAAAGCCCCATGTCCTCTGAGCTCTCTGAAGCCTGAGCTGTCTGAGCTCCTGTGCACTGTCCCAAGGACTTGCTTCTCCCTCGGTCTCTGCAAGCCCCACTGTGGCACCGTTCCCTGAAGTGTCACAGCCCTGAGGCACAGGGGGGGACACTGTGTGATGTTTGACTCTGTCCCATTATCAGATCTGTGAATTTAAAGAGGATGGGTTTGGGGCTTATTGATGTGTTTTAGCAACATGCTGTCCTTGCTGGTACCAGTTCTGGTGAATTCTTGTTCTCTTGTGATAAAGGCCAAGGGTTACAAATGTGAGTGGCAAAAATGTTTGGTTTTTTGTGAAGTTGTCAGAGATAGTCAAGAACTTCAGGTTTTTTCATATAATGCTATGAATTGTGCACTAATTGACCCCAAGTCTGTAAAGGGAATTAATTGTTCAAAGCCCAGGGGTGGGATGCTGTGTCACAGCTGCCTGTGAGGGGAGGGAAACATGGGAGGCACAGAATGATGTAAAACCAAATGCACTGCAAAGGGAAATAAAGTGAAAGAAGGAGGGCTGGAGCCCTGGCATGACACGGTGTCAGGGGCTGGTGACAGTGTCCCTCAAGCTCAGCCTGCTCCCTGCTGCCCTGCCCTCTGCAATGCTGGCTGGGTGATGCAGCAGGGCTGAGTTTGTCCCAGTCTTAAAACCAAATGGGAGGGGGAGGATAAAAATAGTTGAATAATTGCTTAGATTTCTTCTCTGTATCACAGAGCAATGGGAGGTCTAACACAAGGGTGCAGGAATTTAGGCAGAGCAGAACTGCTGGGCTATGGAAATGGGGAAAGTCCAGGATCTGGGATGTTAATCCCACAAGTTACTTCAGTGCCAGGGCTGAGTGCCCAGTGCTGGCTCTGGGTGAGCCTGGAATCCAGGAATGGGTCCAGAGGAGGCACCAGGATGAGCAGAGGGATGGAGCAGCTCTGCTGGGAGGAAAGGCTGGCACAGCTGGGATTGTTCAGCCTGGAGAGGAGAAGCTTTGGGGTGACCCAACTGTGGCCTTGCAGTGCCTGAAGGGGGTGACAGGAAAGAGACTTGGGACAAGGGATAGAGTGCCAGGACACAGGGAATGGCTTCCCAGTGCTAGAGGGCAGGGTCAGATGGGATATTGGGAAGGAATTGTTCCCTGGGAGGGTGGGGAGGCCCTGGCACAGGGTGCCCAGAGCAGCTGCAAATCCCTGGAAGTGTCCAAGGGCAGGTTGGATGGGACTTGGAGCAGCCTGTGACAGTGGAAGGTGTCCCTGCCCATGGCAGGGGGTGGGATGGGATGGGCTTTAAGGTCCATCCAGCCCAAACCATTCTGCGATTCCATGAGTAACCTTAACCCTGCCATTAGTGCTGGAATTCCTGGAATCCCTGAGAAGGCTGGAATGGCGCCTGTGCTGGGGAAATTCTCCGGCATTCAGTGCCTGCTCTCACCTAGGGCTTGTTCCACCTGAGAAATTCCAGGGAAAGCCCGGGAAGCTCCTCCCGCACCTCCTGCCTTTCTTCAGGCTGCTTCCTGCTTGGTGAAACCCCAGCAGGGATAGGTCTTAATTGGCTTTAATTGGAGGGGTTCAATGCCACAGCAGGAGGGCACAGGAAGAGCCGGGGGCAGCCCCGGTCACTGCCTGAGCCCCGATCCGAGCCTGTGCCTCCAAAGCTGCCTCTCCCTGCTGCCCACAGCTCATCGGGGGCTGCCTGAGAGGCACAAGGAGCTATTGCTGATTGCCCCTGGGGGCAGTTCCTGCAGCTGGAGTGCAATTCCCACTGCTCCAGGAACTCTTCCATACTTGCCTGCTCTTGCTGCTGCTGTGGGAGTCCCTGTCAAGGCACAAACCCTCTGGCAGCTTCCTGGAAAGGCTGAGGAAGCAGCGTGGTTTGGAATGTGGCTGCTTTAATTCCACGGCTCCAGAGGCTTGGTTCAAGCCTCAGCATCTGATCCTGACTCCCTGAAGGAGGGAAGAGCCTGATCCCTCTCCCACAGCTCCAGGGACAGCTGCTCAAGCACAGCATTGCCGAGGCTGAGCGAGTCGCCAGCAAATTTCCACCCAAAAATCACCAAGTGAGAGCTACTTTCACACATATAAATATTTATTTGTACTAAAAGTGAGTGTTTCATAGAGTATCGAGTTCAGAATATATTAAATCATGAGATGCATCAGTTGAGGTACAAATTCCAGTCTCATGTCTTTAATAAATAGACTATAAACCCTCCAGTCCACATGTTTTAATCAGAGGTAATCAGGACACTATGCTGGTTTAAAATGATAATACAAAATCTGTATTTTGCTGTGATTTACTGGGGGGCAGCTTTCAACACTGGATTATTTTACAATGAGCAGCAACAGTGCTGTTTCACTCCTTAAAAATCCTAAATGGGAATATTTCTTTTGGCTTCCTGCCAGAGGGGCTGGCTGGATGAGGCTGCTGCACTGTCAGCTCCCATGGAGGCTGCAGCATCTGCCCTGGGGTAAAACACAGCTTTGCTCCAAGTACTTAAAAAACAACAAAAAAAAACCTTAAAAGCC
Source organism: Poecile atricapillus (assembly GCF_030490865.1). Taxonomy (NCBI): domain Eukaryota; kingdom Metazoa; phylum Chordata; class Aves; order Passeriformes; family Paridae; genus Poecile; species Poecile atricapillus. The sequence continues at coordinate 6,198,237 of NC_081254.1, forward strand.
CTTTTGCAAGGATATTTTCCAGTCACAGACCGTGGCCTCAGCAGAGCAGGTTCCCGTGCCACAAGTGGGAGTGGGTTGGTTTTGCTGAGCGTGGATCTATCGGGAATTAAAACCAGAGCACGAGAGGAGAGGAACGCTGGTCCCCGCTCATTGGGAACGCATCCTGATGGGTCCTGGGGCAGCTGCTAAAGCAGGCCAGCTGCAAAAATCACCGAGTGAGACCATTGCTGTCCTTTTACCAAGTGCTTGGTTGTTTTCCTCTGCTGCCACCTCACAGCTGGGGAGGCAAGGCAGGAGCAGCCCTGTCCCAGGAAGCCCCCGCTGGCCAGCCAGGAGCTGGAGTCAGCGGAAAAGCCTCAGGCACGGCATAGGCAAAGTCCATGTCAGGATGAGGGTGGGGAAGGAGATAAAGTCCGGGGTAACTTTCCACAGCCAGAGCTGGGAGCAGCCCTGGGCGCTGGCTCTCAACTCAGCAGCAGCGCCCCTCAGGGCTGAGGGGCCCGAGGGCTTTCCTGCCATCCTCTGGCTGTCCCCAGCGGCCCCATCCCACAGACACGGCATAAATCTGGTCACCTGTACCCACACAGGTGTGGATGAGGGCAGGAGCTTCAGCCTCCTCTCAGCTGGTTCTCCAGATCCACCTTGCGCCGTGTCTTTGCTGCTTCGTCTTGGATTTGCCTTTGGGATGGGAGGAGTGTGGGCAGAGGGAAGGGGGATCCCATCCTGCCATGCTGGAGCACATGAAAGCACAGTGACAGCATCCCTGACTTTTCCTTGCTGTCCAGAGCTTTCTCAGGGATCTCAGGGCTTTATGGTGCCTCCCAGGACAGTTCTGCTGCTGAGCTGTGGGTGCAGGGATCAGCATGGCACAATCTCAGAGACAGCTGAACTCGGAGCAACAGGAATGCGCAGCCTGGGATTTGTTTGACCAAAGAGGTCAAACAGGAGGAAAGAAGCAGCGAGGAATTGGCTCAGCCACAAGGAACTGGTGGTGGTCACAGCTGATCTTAAAAAGTCCTTTGTAAAAAAGGGCATTAAAAAGATTCTGCTGTTAATTAGCAAAAACTGTCTAAGGCACAGTGTGGAAAGGCACTTCTTCATTTCTGCTCCAGGCGGGGCACAGGCAGGATTTACCCTGGCCCGAGGTCCCCCCTCTGCACTGGGAGCTGCTGTGTGGTCCTGGCAGCACCGCAACGATCCCGGTGGCACGGAGCCGCTCCCCATCCCTTCCAGCTCTGTGGGAATGCTCCCAGCAGCTTTAGGGGGAGAAGGACCAGGCTCAAAGTATTTCTGATTGGTAAAAAACACTCTGACCCAGGTAGGAAAATCCCAGGGTCACGCCAAGTGATCTGCGTCACAGGGAATCAATCGATCATTGCTCACTCTTAATACAGGTATTTCCAGGGAGGGGGAGGAGGAGGAGGAGGAGTTAATTCTTTTTTTCCAGTGACTGGTAGTATGTGGTGAGGACTTTCCAGGCTTTGGGGGCCATGAAGCCGTCTGGGGGGTTTTCCCCTTCCCGAGCAAGCTTCCTCATGCGTGTTCCTGAGATGAAGTCAAAGTCGTCGTGCCTGTGTGGAACAGAGACAGGAGACATCAGCACAGCTGGCCCGAGTCACCCCCCAGGGTTCCTCATCCCAGAGGTGCTGGAGTGTCCAGAACACAACTCCAGCTGCGGGAATGCGCTCCTACCGCCCCTCAGCCTGAGAAACCCCACGTTCTGAAGAAACCGCTGCGTTACCTTTTGGGGTCGTAGAAATCCATGGCTCTTTTGAGCTTGTTGTAGGCAGCCACCCGGAAGGGGATGATCTCCACCGAGGTGAGGCCGGGGGCCATGCTCAGCACCTTCCCGCCGTGCGTGGCCTCGTACAGGTCCTGCTTGGTGTCGGGGTGCGGCATTCCCGCCGGGTCGCGCCCCACGATGTAGAAGTTGGCCCCCGCAACCATCCGGGCTCGGCAGTGCCACTGCACCTGCAGGGAGGGGCACAGGGGCTGAGGGCTGGGGCACAGGGAGGCTCTGGGGACCCACAGGCAGGGAATCGGGCTGGGTGCAATCTGGTGGTGAATGGAGGTGGCAGGTTGAATTTTCAGCGTGCCAAAGCGGTGGCCCCCAGCACATGGAAGGGGAGGTTCAGCATCTGCCCTTTTCATCCCACTGATTTAGGGATGGAAGGGAAACCCCTGGGGACAAATAAATGAACATTCCTGCCTGCCAGAAAAAGGTGAAGCTTGTTTCTGTCCCTCCTCCCCAGCCCTCCACAGCCCAGGAGAGGATGGGGACTCCGTGGGGAGACGCTGCAGCAGCGAGAGCAGGCAAACCATGCAGGGAGCCAAGAGAGGGGACACGGCTCCAGCCCCCTCCCAGGGTTTTCCAGAGCTGCACAGGCAGGCTGGGAGCACAACTCCCATGGACAGGCTTCCTGCCTTGCCCTGCTCAGCATCCAAGGGCTGTGTTACCTCTGTGGGGCCGGCATAGAGCATGGGAGAGGGGAAGATGGCCACGATGGTGGACTTGGGGTCCAGGACTTGCTCCTCCAGCACGGCCGCGTGCTGCTTCATGCGCCACTCCAGAGGGACATCGTCGTCCTTGGTCCACCCCCCCAGGGGGTGCAGCAGGAGCACAGGGTTCTTGTAGCCCCTCTCCAGGAGCTGGCGCCGCGTGTCCTGCATGAGCAGGGCGTGCCCGTTGTGCACGGGGTTGCGCAGCTGGAATGCGAAGACAGCATCTGGAAGGGAAAGATCAGGGGGTCACGGGCCTCATCCCCTCACCCTGAGCTTCCACATGGTCCTGAGAGATCTGTGTGTGCCCTGCCTCAGTCCTGAGAGATCTGTGTGTGCCCTGCCTCAGTCCTGAGAGATCTGTGTGTGCCCTGCCTCAGTCCTGAGAGATCTGTGTGTGCCCTGCCTCAGTCACGACAGACCTGTATGTGTCCTGTCTCCACATGAGCAAGGCCCTGAACACCTCAGCTGAGTGTTTCACACACCTCACCCTCCCAAGGTTATTTTCACTTCATTCCCTTCCTTTGGAGCCCTATCAGCTCTCCTGCAATGTTTGTGCACAGCACTGGACACCTTCACTGATGTCATAAGTGATCTGTCACCTCCCCAAGCTCAGCGGCACCTTCAGGAGGGCCAATTCTCTTTCCCCAAGGTGAGGGTGGGTGTTTGACCTTTGCCAGCCTGCTGGGACCATGTTGGATGGGGCTTGGAGCAACCTGGAAATGTAGAAGGTGTCCCTGCCCAGGGCAGGGAATGGAATGTGCTTTAAGGTCCTTCCAACCCAAACCATTCTAGGATTCCATGGCACAGAGAGCTGGGAGAAGCTGGTGTCTACCTGAGCTGGGCCCCAGGTGTGAAGGCCAAGCAGGTCAGTGCAGAAAGGATCTGACCTGTCAGGGGGGACCTGAACAGGCTGCTCAGCACTTCCCAGCCCCCAGAGCAGCTGTGGGAGGACACAGCCCATCCCAAGCACTGACCTAGCCAAAGAGACCCTGTGCCACTTCTTGTGCCGTGCCCTGAGTCTCCTTTACTGCCCACCCCCCCAAACAGCCCTGTCTTGGGAGCATCCAGAAGCCACCTGGAAGTGCTGTGAGCTTGGGAGCAAGTCCCAGATCACACCAAGGCCTGGTGGGGCAGGAAGAGCCCTGTCACTGTCACTGGTGTAACCCAGGGCACTCACCAGCATTCATTTCCCTGAACTTCTGCTTGAGAGCCAGCGGGGTCAGGCGGTACTGGTCGAGCCCATCATTCCATCTGATCTTCTCCAGCACCTGCAGGTCTCCACCAACCAGCCAGTCTCCACTCTCCATCACCATCTGGGAATTACACACACCTTCAGTGCAAAGGGGACAGCACACCCCTCCTTGTCCCCCTCCCAGTCTCCTTTGAAAAGTGTGAGGCTCAACCCCACTGTTGATGGCCTTCCCTTCTGGCAGGTGGAAAACATCCCTGCAGTGCCCACCTGAACCGAATGCCATGGGCAGCAAAACCTCATCAAGGGGGCAGCAGCCACCCAGTCCCCACCCAGCTGGGTGCTGGGCTCCCCTCTGGCAGCCAGCAGTCTACAGGAAGGCAGAGACCTTCCTCCCCCTCCCTCTTTGCTCCTTCCTCCCAGGAATAGGCAGGAGGAACGAGCCTGTTGCAAGGTGCACGCCTGCTGTTAATTAATTAAACGAGTCATTTTAAGGGAGGGGAAAGAACTACCACAGCTGTAGCCTTTTTAAGCAGAAAGCTCAGGTCTCTGTGTGAAGCCCAGAGCTCTCCCCTCCCGAGGGACGATGCCCTTTGTGCCACCACAGACTAAGCGGGAAGAGAGGAGCTGTAAAAACACAACAACCCTGTTGGCTACCTGTAGGGAACAGCCAAAAAATTCTGTCCTGCCTGTGCTTCCCAGCAAGGAAGCGCAGACAGAAAACCCATCACCCTGAAGAAAACCCTTGGGAACACTGAGTTGGAGAGGGAGGCGCGGGTCCCACCTGGATGTGTGGGTGGCGGGGGCAGGTGGTGCCCCAGACGCGGGCGCATCGCTCCTCTTTCCTGTGCGCGAAGAACTCGGGGCTGCGCAGCACCGCGACCCGCCGGCCCTGGAAGCTGAGCGCCAGCGCCGCGCTGCCCTCCAGCCGCTGCTTGTCCTCCGCAGACACCGGCAGCACGATGGGGATGCTCAGGTTCACCACGCCGTCTGCCGAGAGACGGGGAGAGGAGTTTAGCAGGCCCCGGCCGCCGCTCGTCCCGCGGGGATGCTCGGGCTCGCAGCCCTTGAAGGGTTGGACACCTTGCCCGCACCGAGGAGAATTTTAACCATCCCCAGAACGCGGTGAACAGAGGTTTCCGTGGGAAATCAGCCATTGAGGCATTTTCTCTGCGCTGCTGACAAATGGTGATGGTAGAAGAGTAGAAAAGCTCCTTATCTAAGGGCCAGAGATGTCTCCAAGACACCTGGAGCATCTCATCGGTTCCTGCTTCCCTTCCCTGGTTCTTCCTCGTTAGCTGCTTGTGAAGGTGAAAAATTTAAATGTGCTTGCAAAATGCAAGCCTGGCTAATTGAAAATTTTCAGTGTGCTTGGAAAATGCCTTCTCCTCCAGGAGAACCACCTCTGTGGAGATGGCTCCAGTCTGGTGTTCCCTGGAGCATCCCATTCCCTGCACACCCCCTGGGCTGCCTCTTCCACCACACTCAGTCTTAATTTGGGTTTTTTTCCCCTTTTTGTCTTTTTTTCCTTTTGGGTTGTTTTTTTCCTTTTTGGGTTTTGTTTCCTTTTTGGTTTTTTTTGCCCTGGCTAATCTCTATACTGCTACTCGTCCTCTTTTACATCTCTGCGCTGCCCATGTTTAATCTGTTTTCTTTGTGAGCCTGTAAGTGCACACATAGTTTCTAATTTCAGTGTTGTCCCTAAATAGCCTGAAATCATCTTGGTTTTAAACCAGCTATCCCAATTTCCCAGTGTTCCGCTGAGGTCCTCCCGTTTCTCCTTGGATATTCCAACGTTAATACGGGAGAATCGTCTCTCCAGTGGGTTTCCAATCACAAACAAATCACTGATTCAATTTGTTCTGATCTGACTGAAATCAGTTTGGGCCCTTGAGAGTTTTAATTTGAGGATTTTGACTATGATATAGATTTTTACTTTAATTTTTGTTACAATATTGCATTTACTTTAAATTCATGACTGGGTATCATTCATCAGCCAGGCAGCAATTTTCATGAATAATCATAATTATATTCACATGGGATCCAATCAATATCAGCTTCATACATTTAAATCATAGTAATAATGAATCAATGAAGCCGGCACGGGGGGAAAAATGAATTATGAAACCAGCAAATGCTGCTGAGAGTGAGGATCTTCAGGCTCCCTTTCCAAATGCAGGATGGAGAGGTAACAAAAGATCACTCCAGTGCAGGTAATTACAAAATTACACAACTGGGATCTTTGTGCAGACTGGTCCCTAGGACACAGGGTGTGTCGGGCCATGTCATAACTGCCTGGATCATAAACGGGTCATGGCTGCAATAATTTCATAATCATTTCAATAGTTTAGTTTTTTTAATAAATCTCAAAAAATTATAGCCAAAAAGAATCTCAATTGAGGCAATTTGTGCAGAACCTGAGAAGGGTTCCATACATACCAGCTACCGTGCGCCTCTTTCCTGGGAGAACACAAACATAATTAAGATAATTAATGCTCAGGGGCACGTTACAGAAACCATTTCAAGACTCAAAGCATTTAAAAGCTCCTGTTGGTGTGGCTGTGGTCCTCCACAGTGCGAGCACAGCCTCACACCGAGTGTGGTCCAGCACCTCCACTGTCACTGTCACCCCTGCCGAGAGAGCCGTGGGTCGCCGGTGCATTGCCGCAGATCCACCCCCCCTTCCTGGTGGCCCTGCACAAAGCACATCCCCCACCTGCTGGGGCATTCAGGAGGGATTTACTGCAGAGCTTGAGTAAATGCTCCCAAAAAACCACAGGAGCTGCCCAAACCATGGCTGTGGCCACAGCAGGGTGACCTTGGCCACCTTCAGGAGCCCTGGTGTGTGGGCTGGGTAGCCCAGGCACAAGGGCTGTGCCGATGGCTCTGGGAAGAGCAGGCTCAAGCCTCTCCTTGGCAGTGCCAGGCCCAGCCTCTGCACCTTGAGGTGGAGCCCTCCACCACTTCTCAATGCTTGTGCAGGAGCACCTGGGTGTTCTCTTTCCCACTCAGATGGCACCCTGGGGGCCTGACCACAAAGATGCAGTTTGGAGACCCCCGTGGAGACAGGGTGCACCAGGGACCGATGCTGCTGCCCTCTGCTACACAGAGCTCACTCTGGAGAGCTCATCCCTCTGCAAAGCTGCTCTCCTGGCCTTCATCCCTGCTCCCCACAGAGCTCTACAAACCCTGAACATCCGTCCACAGAGCTCAGAGACGTGCTCAGGGATGTCAGCAGGTTTGGGGGGCACGCCAAAACCAGATACGCTCTGGAATGAGCCTCCGGCACAAAGTACGGGGCTCTGGAGCAACGTGGCCATCCCAGGGCACTCTGCGACCCCTCCAGGCACAACAGGCAGCTCAAAGACCACAGAGGAGGCTCTGATAACAGGGACATGTGCTTCTGAATGCTGTTTGCACACTGGGCAGGAGGTGAAAGGCTATGGCATGTCTGGGAGCAGAGCCCCCACACAGACACTCCTGCGGTGCAAAGTGAGCAGTCCTGAGCTTTGCCTCTGCTTCATGGTGCCCAAATCTGAGCAGCAGCAGCAAATCACTGCCCTGTGGGACCACAGGATCGTCTAGAAGGCATGCAAGGCTCAAAGGGACTTGCTCACCCAGGTCCCTGAGGGCAGAGATCACTGCCAGGTCCACAAACCCCAATGTGAGTGCCCCAAGTGAAGTCACAGCAACAGCGTCCATAGCTGAGAAACGGAGTGGAAACTGCTGTGCCCAGTCTCAGCTGTGGATGGTCATCACCTGAGCCCTCTTTGCCTCTTCCAGGGAGGAAGCACCTCTAACAGGTGACTGCATAGGGAAATCAGATTCACTTTACCATGTTGGAGAGGCAGGGAAATGGGGTGGGGGGCAAAAGCAGGCTCTGCTCCTGTTCCCACAAAGCCTTCTCTCCTCCTGCCCCCAGCTCAGCCTGGCAGCCTCCCTGCTTCCTTGGCTTTGGGTTTGCATCTCTATTTACCCTGCTACAGCCAAGCACGACAGGAGCCACACAACATCTCCTGGAAGGTTTGAGCAGCACTGTGTGAGATGCCATGGCTGTGGCCACAGCAGAGTGACCTTGGCCACCTTCAGGAGCCCTGGTGTGTGCCCCAAGGCAGGACAGCAGGACACAGGGGATCCATACCGTTGAGCAGGGTGCCAAAGTGCAGCACTTGCAGGTACTCTGCCTCCCGCATGAATCCTGTCAGAGGAGTGGCCCAGCCTTCGCTCAGCACCTGCACCCACTGCAGATCCAGCTGCAAAACAAACCCAGGGGTCACACTCCTGCCACGCTCCTGTCACCATGTCACGCTCAGAGGTTGCTTTTCCTTCCCTTCTGCTGAAACAGCATTTTCATTTTGTTTTGCTTCAAATACAGGACATTCATTAGGAGGAGAAAGACATGGGGGATGTAGCTCGGGGCTTTTTAAGCCAGACTCATGTACTTTCACAGCATGACTTAGAATCCCAGAAAGGTTTGGGTTGGAAGGGACCTTAAAGCCCATCTCATTCCACCTCCTGTCATGGGCAGGGACACCTTCCACTATCCCAGGCTGCTCCAAGCGCCATCCAGCCTGGCCTTGGACACTTCCAGGGATCCAGGGGCAGCCACAGCTTCTCTGGGCACCCTGTGCCAGGGGCTCCCAATATCCCATTTGTCCCTGCCCTCTGGCAGTTTGAACGTGTGGGGCTGTACGAGCACAGCAGAGGATATCGCAGCACAGGGTGGAGGCATGGCAGAAAATGGCTGAGGATTGGGATCCCACCTCAGCTTGCCATAAACCACAGCCACAAAAGATCAGGGCCATCAGAAGAACACACACATCCTTCTGGAAACATCCTCCTGGAAGTTTCCACCCTTGGAATAAATAGTGTCAGTACCTGTGTGTGACAATACCTTAGTGATCTCCACTGCTGGCAGCTTCTCTGCCTCAGCCCGGACACTGCTGAGCTTATCCTCAGGCACAAACAGCTCCAGAACATCCTTGACTGAGCCTTGGGGCACGATGTTCTGAAAGACAGAGACAGGCAGCACTTGTAACCTGCTGGTTTTTACAGGCACACCAAAAAGGCAACATCCCTAAGCAGGCTTCCAAAGCTGCCAGTGATGGTGACATAAGAGTGACCCACCTGTGCTTGGAGGAGCTCCACGACCTGCTGGATGCACTCAGACACCGATGCAACATTTGTTTTCACCACCAGCTCCGGAGCTTCGGGTTTCTCATAGTCTGAGTCAATCCCCGTGAATCCTACGGGCAATTAACCCCCAAATTAAATTTATTTAATAGAACAATCAGTGCCTTAGAGCCAAGAACGCTATACAAACAACCTGGGGGCATTCAACCATGCTGGTACAAGTGACACTTGTGACAGTAAGATTAGGGGAACAGGATCCTCTTGTGCACTACAAAGGGCTTTTAGACACCCACCCATATCTGTGGCACTGCCAGGACAAGGCATCCAAAGCTTTGGCAAGCAAAAGGCAAAATAAGATCTCACTCCTCTGTACCTTTGATCTCTCCAGCTCTTGCCTTTTTGTACAGGCCCTTCACATCTCTGCTTTCACAAATATTTAGAGGAGCATCTACAAAGATTTCAAAGAAAGGAAGTCCAGCTGCCTCATGAATTTTCCGTGCATTTTGACGATCCTGTTAGAAGAAAGATGGGAAAAATATGAATTGCAGCATAAAAACCTCCCTAGATTTTGACACAAGTAAATTAATCTCTTACAGATTTATTAAATGTACACTAGTTCTAATAAGGGTTTTTCATCTCACCTCCCTCCTTTCCTTTAAAGATACTTTAAAAAAAAAATTGTCAAAATCTACAACTGTTTTCATCTTTTCCCATGCAAAACCTCAAGATCTTTTTGTTAGGCAGAACAGCAGAACTTTAGATTGTGAATAATTATCTGCCCTATGTCAAAAGGGTCAGACCCGATGATCTTAGAGGTCTTTTCCAACCTCAGTGGTTCCTTGATTCTACGAAGAAAGGAACTGCTTGCATCAGCCTGATAACAGCAGCTACGGAAGAGAAAATCGCAGCCAAATCTTTTCCCAAAAGAGCAGCGACAACTCTAGGACAGGATGCTGCTTCTGTGACCCTCTTCTGCTTCTGAGGAGTTAAGAGCAGGGAGATCTTAAACTCCTCTTGGCTTTTCATCAATTTGTAACACTGAATTTATCCATCCCTCCAAACTCTGCTCGCGTGCTGTCGTGTGTCAGTGGTGTTCTACGAAACATCCGACGGTGGATTTAGGAAACCCTCTCCAGAAATCATCTTCATCATCTGAGGTGAAGCTGAGAAGAGAGCAGGATCTCTTACCTTTGTGAAGGGGGAGATGAAGCTGGTGATGCAGATGAGCCCCGCGTCGGCGAAGAGCCGCGCCACCTCGGCGATGCGCCGGATGTTCTCCTCGCGGTCCTGGGCCGAGAAGCCCAGGTTCTTGTTCAGGCCGTGCCGGACGTTGTCGCCGTCCAGGGAGTAGCACGGGATGCCGTGAGCCACCAGGTACTCTTCCAGAGCAAAGCCAATGGTTGTCTTGCCAGCTCCAGAAAGGCCTGGGGGAGGCAGAAAAGTGAGGGGTCAGGTTTGAGGGCAAGAGAGACCTTCAAGGTTTGAAAGCGAGAGCGCAACTGTGACACCAGCGGACCAAACTCCTGTCTGAAGTCCCCTACCTCATTCCTTTCTAAAGGAAGTTGGATTCATCCTCCACAGAGCCCTTTTCAACCCTTTTTGTTGAAGGGGTAGCATTAATGGCGTGAGAAAAGCACCTACAGCCCAAGCTCTGAGGGGGTCCAACCCAGCAGTGCCTCTTGCCAGGCCGTGTTGGGACACGTGGGCTCCAGGATGCAGGGGAGGGTTGAAAGGATGCTGCTGGATTCCTTCAGCTCTCTCTGCATCTTCCTCCCCCTGCTCCCACTGTCAAGAGCCAACTGCTCTCCCATTCTGAACCCAAGGAGAGGCTCTTGCTGCAGCCACGTGGAGTGGGACAGGCTCCAGCAGCAAAGGCCCCTCATCACCTCCTTCTCTAGGTGTGTATTCCAAAGAATAATCATCAGCCAGGCGAGCTCAAACCTTTCAGACATGAGATTTTTGAGCAGTACTCAAAAACAGAAGGAAATTGCCTTGGCTTTGGTTTCAGAAACTATATAAAAGCAGATTGGGCACTTCAAAATTGAGGAGGAGAAAAGAACAGAAATGTGCTTTAATCCAGGATCTACAGCCTAAGGTGACAGGAAGGCAAATCAGAATGGCTTTACAAATCCTTCCAAGCACGTCCTTCAACATCTTCCAGCAGCCAAAGAAAATGCCAATATTTAACAAGCAAAGGAACAACTGGACAAGTGGCAAAAGACAGACTTGTCTAAATATTAGAGATGAGAAATTCAACTGTCATTTCTGGCAGCCCCTAATCCTCAAACAATGAGTTTATACTTCAAGACAGAAGAGAAGGGCAGCAAAACAAATGCAAGGGATCACTTCAGCGTGACTCTGTGGCTGGGAGTGTTTATTCTCCAGACAAGGTGGCTGCCTCATGCTGCCTCAAACACAGCAGACCTATATGTCCCAATAAACTTCCCACCGCTCCTGAATGAAAACATCCGCGTTTTGGACAGCCCTGGGTATGTTCCACTGCCAAAGACTGGCTGGATTTGAGCCAAGGCTTCCTCAGCTACACACTTGGGAACAACAAGTGCTACCCCGAGGGCCTCTGACATGTTCAAAGGAGCCTGATAGCAGCTGGGAAATCCATAAAAACATTAGTTATGGGCAGCAGCTGCCAGGGAGAATATCTTGCTGCGCCAGCACCGCACGTCTGCGTTTCCCACGTGGGGATGTTTTGCAATTCCCGGCTCGCAGGGAACGCTGACGTTTCCTGCAGATCCCAAATCCCCACCTGCCAGCCATTCTCATGGAGTTTCACAGGTGAGGCCACGCTTTCACACCCAGCCCAAAAATACCTGTGAGCCAAACCGTGCAGCCTCGGAATCCTCCCCTGGTGCCGACAACTTGTCCTCTCTTACTCCTGCTGACATGATGGGCTTGGTAAACCACGTTGGTGGATCCCTGAGAAAACAGAGCAGAACAAAGCGCTTCTGTTACCTTTGCTGCTCTCAGTGCAAAAGGAAATCTCTGCTGGGACAAATGGATGGGAGGGAAGTGCGAATTCATTAATGAGCCAGCATGGTGAACTCTGGTGCTTTGGCCTGGGTTGGATTTCTGTCTCAGCAGCGCAGACTCATTTTTTGGAGGCTCTCTACCTCTGCCCAGGGTGTTTCTGGTGGTGATGCCTTCGTGCCAGCAGGGAGGAGGGAGAAGGTGACTGGCTCTGCTGCAGGAGCACTGCCAGGTGACTGATCCCCCTGCGGGCAGGCAGGACACAGAGTCTGGGCAGAGACAGCCTCCCTGCCTTCTCGACAGTTTCAAACACAGACAGACTCACCTATTATTTTAATCAGGCTTGAAAAATGAGAGCAACTTCAGGTGCTAATTTACTGGCTGTGTAACAGGAGAACTGCAGCTGGGGCAGGAGCAGCACTGAGCTGGGCACGCCATGGGAGGCAGAGGAAGCATCCCCTGACGTGTCCATGTGCGTTCCCAAGCAAACCAAGTGCCAGCACAACGCTGAGCCACAGGCCTGAACTCTGGTGCTTCCTAATCCTGGTGGTTCCTAACCTTGCTGAGCCCAGAGTCTCTGCAGGGCTGGAGGTGAAACAGCCTGGCTGTGCCCTGCAGCTCCAACAACAGCACCTCCACAAGGAATGTTCCATGTGAAATATCCACAGGACCCTGTTAATTGTGAGGATGATACTCCCAACTGAGGCATGCAAGGGAAAGACCAAGGAGGATACAAGGATATAAATATATCCTGGATACATACGCAGAGAGAGAGAGAGAAGAGAAGGTTGCACGGAGACCTCATGGAACTTTCCAGTATCTGAGGGAGCCTACAGGGAAGCTGGAAAGGGACTGTTCATCAGAGGGACAGGACAAGGGGAATGGGCTCAGACTGAAAGAGGAGGGGGAATTTAGGTTAGTTATACAGAAGAAATCCTTCCCTGTGAGGTCGGCGAATGGTGCCCAGAGAAGCTGTGGCTGCCCCTGGATCCCTGGAAGTGTCCAAGGCCAGATTGGACAGGGATTGGAGCAGCCTGGGATAGTGGAAGGTGTCCCTGCCCACGGCAGGGGTGGCACTGGGTGGCTTTAAGGTCCCTTCCAACACAAACCAGCCTGAGCTTCTATAAAAAGCCCAAAACATCTCTAGACCTGCCCCTGAAAAGGTGAGTGAATGCTACACATCCTGTGACTCAGAGAATAAGAGATAAATAGCTCAAGACTTGGTTTCTGTGGTTTGTTCCATTTTGTGGTATTTTCTTTTGCGGGAGGGTGTGGGTATCAAAACTTTGAACATTTTGAGCTCGCAAAGGTGAGACAGCACCACCATGGATGGATTTTCTCCCATCCCCAGGAGTTCAGGCCGTGTCTCGCGGGAGATGAGCCACGATAACGTCTGTGCCTCGGAAAGATGCAGGATCTGGCACATTCCTACACGGCTGATGTAAGGAAAATGTTCTAAGTACAGGTTGCTGTGCCATAAATCTGCACTGGGTGAGCATCTCAGAGCTGTTATGTTGCATGCTGGCACCTTTGGGAGCTTGGGAAAGCACCACTGAGGGAATTTTTGCAATTCAGCAACACTGTCACACCTCTCCCACCTGCTGGGAGCTCCAGATGGTACCAAACCCCTCAGGTTTTTCTGCTCTGTTCATAAACTTCCCAGGAAACTCTTCCCAACCCTGAGCAACTGGATGGCTGGGCTGGGAATGGACTCTTGAGTGGGAAAGACCAACTTCCCACCTCATCATCCACCAGCTAGGAATGGTTTGGGAAGCCAGAGCTGAAGTGTGGTGGAAGGGAGTGAAGGCACCAGGAAAACTGATTATTAATGGCCTGAGAGCAAATCCTGGAGAGATTTTGCCTGGGAAGAGCATGTTCTGCAAGATGGTTGGGAGGCAGAGAGAAGCAATGGATGGGGTTTAATCAGATGCAGGGCTGTGCTACTGATTTGACTCTTGGGGTTTTAACCCTGTCACAGCAAATCAAACATGTTTAAGTAGATAATAATAAACCTGGATGTTGGGCCCTAAAGCAGGGACAATTTAAGACACCGGAAAGCAAGTCTTGAATAGTCTGGGTCAGTGAAATGAAGTTTGGGAGAGGAACTTCTGACTTATAATTCAGCCCCAAACAAGGCTCCAAACAAGGCAATAAATGTCCCAGCAGCATCTCCAAAGAAGGGCCGTGCATCCCCTGCCAGACAGATGGTCAAAGATGACACCACCACACTCTCCCCATTCCTTGGAAATCTGCTGTTTGGCCCTGTCTGGATGAGCTCAGTGCTCAGCCCACCCTGCCTTACTTCATCCAGGAAATGAGAAAAAAAAACAAACACGTCGCTCCAAACCTTGGACTGAGGCTGCAGCAGACCAAGAAACCAAATCCTAACTCTGCTTTTGGTCTCCCCTCCCACTGAACCCTTCCATGAGGTTGGCAAACAGGGAGACACCAAGATTTTGACAGTCTTTAGGATCAGGCTTGACTGAGCTGCCCATCAAGGGTCTCTTGGCTTAATTTCCAAAGGGAAGAAGCTTTTCATCAACCACTCTGGTGGGACAAGGTGCTGTCCTGCTGTGTGAGAGCAGGTTGCAGCCAGAGCCAAGTGATCCTCCTGAATAAAGAGATGTGGCCTCTGAGATAGGAAAGTCTTGCTGGAAATTAGAAGTGATCAGTGTCCTCTGCTCTGAGAGCCACCATTGCTCAATTCATAGCATCCAAAAAAGTGACCTCAGCTCCTTCTGAAGTAATTAGCCCTGGAAGGGAGTAGCTGTGCTTGCCCACATAAATTATGTGTGACTACTCAAGGAGATCTTATCAGGAAAGTTGACACCTGACAGTTAAAAGCACGAGATCTGTGATCACTGATGTTTGTTGGGAGCAGAACCACTGCACATTTAACAGAAAATGCACCAGACAAGAAACATTTATAATCATAGACTTATTGAGGTGTTGAGGTTGGAAAAGACCTTTAAGATCATCAAGTCCAACCATCAAACCAGCACCACTACCATGTTCACCACTAAACCACATCCTCAAGGGCCATATCCACATGTTTTCTGAACACTTTCAGGGATGGTGATTTCACCACCTGCCTGAGCAGCCCATTCCAATGTTCTACAACCCTTTCCATGAAAAAAAGTTTCCTAATATCTAGTCTAAGCCTCCCCTGGCACAGCTTGAGCCCTGAGCCTCCTTTGCTCCAGGCTGAGCCCTTTTCCCAGCTCCCTGAGCTGCTCCTCATCAGAACCCCTCCCCAGCTCTGGTGCCCTTTTGGGTTTAGGGTTGTCCCAACAAATTGCATGGATGTTTTGCCATCTCCCACTAGGAATCCAAGTATAAACTCTGATCCTTGGGGCAGCAGCTCCTCCTGCCTCCACATTCCTGGTTTTTCAACCAGCACCTCCATGGCTGCATCACAAGCAGAAGCATGGCAAGAAGCAACTGCAAGTGCCACGTTGCACAGCTGAGGGGTGGAAATGAAGGACATTTGAGAGATCCCCACAACACCCTCAGGCCAGCCCTTGCTCAGAGAAAGCAGAGCTCTGTGATGCTGCAGAAGGAGATGAGGCACCAGAAAGCCATGCTGGCCATGGCGGTGGCCCGGCAGGTCCAAGCCCGTGTCCTTACGGCGCCCTCACTTCACCCCTGCCTGCTGCAGCTGGCACAGGCACAGACCTGGAAGCTGTCCAGGAGCTGCAGCAGCATCCTGCTCCGGAGAGGGACTTGCTCCCCAAAGCAGGGATCGTGCTGAGGCTGCGGAGCACCGCGCTGCGAAGGGCACGTTACTCACACGTCCGGCTCATTCAGCACCAGGAGCAGCATCCAGCTGGCAGCGCTCAGGGCCCCGGGGAAACCCTGACCCAACAGCCAGGGCAGGGTCAGGACTCCCCCAGCTGCCTTTTTATTCATAGGGCAAGCTCACAGCACCAGGAATATGATTCATTTTTTTCCAGTCAAGCGTTTCACACACGCCCTATTTCGGTACCGTGGCCTGGACATGTCTCCAGGAAGGAAAAATTAGATCAAAATAAAAATAGAGGCTTTCAAAATGTTTTCAGCTGATCCTATTTGCAAATGGTAGAATGGGCTTTTAAAATAATAGAATGATCAAGCAAGCCTTCACTTGCACAGGCAAGCTGTGGGATCAAGCACATGGAGGGATTATTGGGGTGTCCTGCGCAGGGTCAGGAATTGGACTTGATGATCCTTGTGGGTCCCTTCCAGCCCAGGAGATTCTGTGATTCTGAGTTTGAAGTCAAACATTTCCCTAAACCTCAGGAGAGTGAGCTACCCTATCATTAAAGAAACTCTCCCAACTCCTGCATCATACTGAAAAAAAAAAAAATTAAAAATATTTGTTCCTACCAGTTGCATTTGAAGTATAAAAACCACATTTATCAAATTTTTCCTTACAAAATTATCTTCTTCTACCAGGGCTGCTCTGGAATAAGGGCAATATTGTATCCATGAGCAACCAGAGGGGAAAACCTGCTGCAAAAGAGTCATTTGCTGAAGAAGAGCAAAAGTGATACTCCAAAGAAAAGGAGGAAGAGAGGAAAAAGGGGGGTTTTGTCTGTGGCAGCAAAGATTTGATTACAATCATATTGAAGAACAATGGAGAAACCTTGGCATCTCTTACATCCTAGCTTAGCTCTTGTAACCCAAAACCCATGGACTTTCCCCAAATATTCACTTACTGCACTTAAGGCAGAAAATGCTTCAAACCCAGCCCCATTCTTCCCCACAGGAAAACCCCAGCAAGGCAGGGTTACCCTGGAAATTCTGCCTGTTTAACCCCTCAGGATGCAGGCCCAGGTGGGGAAGCAGGACCTTGCAAGCATCTTTCGTACTGCCCACCTTCCTGCTCCCATGCTGCTGTCCCTGCTGTGCCACCACCTCCCTGCTGTCCCTGCTGTCCCTGCTGTGCCACCACCTCCCTGCTGTCCCTGCTGTGCCACCACCTCCCTGTTGTCCCTGCTGTGCCACCACCTCCCTGCTGTCCCTGCTGTGCCACCACCTCCCTGTTTCAATGCTGGTGTCCCCCTGTTCCCTGCCCATGGGATGAGCCTCCTTTCCCAGCGCCTGGAGGTGAGCAGGAACCTCTCCAGACTGAGCTGAGGGGCTGCCAGCATTCCCTGTGCTGGGCAGGATGCTGGACTGGGATCCCCTTTCTCCACCCCGTGCTCTGAATAAAGCCCAGCAGACTCAGTCTCTCCTTGGCACTCGCAGCCTGCTCCTCTTGGCATCGCCCCCAGGGCCCTGCCAGGAACGAAACACAGGAAACCTTAAGGAGAGAGCAGCAGAGCCATCCCAGTGCCCCAAAACAAGCGGCCTTTCAGCCTGGAGACAGACAGCTGGAGATGCCAAACGCCGCTAACACACGAGATTTTCAAGCTGCTGTTAAGATGAAGCCGTGTTTTCTTAAGCCACAAGAATTTCTGAGCTCTTAGCAAGACCTTAGTTGCTGATGGCAGCTCAAATATTTTCCTCTTGGCATAAATTTGCACGGCTTGGGTTGCCACAATCAAGTTTTATACAACACTGGCACATGAGAAAAAGGGAAGAAAATCAACAAAACCAGGCTCATGTTCCAGTAACTTCACAAATCAGATGCTCATTTCTACACTGTGAGTCCAAATCAGCAGTTGGGTACTGAAATCTGCCTCTCTGAAGACTCCCAGCTCAGGCGTTTCCTTATCTTGGAATGAGATGATGTCACTACTCTAATTTCCTCGATGCAGAAAAGCTAGTGACTCATCCTGTGCTCCTGCATTTTTGGGATAAACTTGTAAGGCCAGGACAGATGTTATAAAAACAATCACACACACACACCCCCCTCCCATCTTCATTCCTGAAATCTCAAAGGACAGCTGCAGGGGCAACAAATATTTAGCAAACAAAGCATTTTGTCAGGCACTGACAAAAATGACAATTTAAACACAAAACCTCTCCATGGTTGCCCAATGTTTAATACTCAGAGCAGTTCTGCTAAATGATCTCCCCCAGATGAACCCGCCTGAGCAGTTGGGCCCCTGCTCCTTTTGCAAACAATGGGTTTGACATTGCAGAAGAACTGCCTTGGTTTGATGCCTGCCAGGAAAACCACCCAGAACACACAGCTCTGCTTCCCTACCTTCCCCTGGAGAAAAAAATCCGGTTCCAGAAATGAGAAACTGCGTATCAGCCCCTCAGGTTGCAAGGACAAGAGGAAAAGAAGGCACAGGTACAGATTCTGACCACACATTAACTTCAGTGACATAAAGATTTCCAGGTAGGAATTGTATTCATGTGTAAATTTATTGTTTTTTCCCCCCTGAATATGAGAATCAGGAATCTAATTAGTAGGTTGTGGTTCTGTATGGTAAATATGGAACTGTACATGCCCTGCCTCCTGCCATGGCAGGACAGGCACCCTAAATCTGAAACAGGTCTCAGTGATGTGAGACCTTTTACTGTGCCTGACACATCCCTCTCAGGAAAGAAATCCTCTGTCTTTAGAGAAGCTCCAGTGGTTTCATAAGCAGCAGGAGCTGCAGAGGATCTCTGTTTCAAGCAGATTCAACAGGTTTTAAAATACATCTATTTCTGAGCCCAGGGCAGGGAATGGAGCTGGGGAAGGGGCTGGAGCCCCAGGAGCAGCTGAGGGAGCTGGGAAAGGGGCTCAGCCTGGAGCAAAGGAGGCTCAGGGGAACCTTCTGGCTCTGCACAACTCCCTGACAGGAGGGGACAGCCAGGGGGGGTCGGGCTCTGCTGCCAGGGAACAGGGACAGGACAAGGGGAAACGGCCTCAAGCTGTGCCAGGGGAGGCTCAGGTTGGACACCAGGAGGAATTTCTCCATGGCAAGGGAGCTCAGGCCTTGGCAGGGGCTGCCCAGGGAGCTTTGGAGTCCCCATGCCTGGAGGTGTCCAGGGAAGGGCTGGACGTGGCACTCAGTGCTCTGGGCTGGGGACAAGGTGGGGATCAGGCACAGCTTGGACTCCATGGGCTGGGAGGGATTTTCCAGCCTCAGTGATCCTGGGATTCTGTAAAAGAAATTCTTCTGTGAGGCCTCTCCTCTGCAGGACCTGGTGAAAGGGAAAAGCTGGGCTCCAGCCCAGGCTGGTGGGCTCTCAGTGCTGCGGCCACACGGTGCCTCTCCCTGCCCCAGCTTGGATGCCCACCCTTGAACCCGGAGTTTTGTGCCCCATGTGCCTGACTTTGCAGTGGTCAGTGGTCACCAGCTGGCCATGGGACACCTCTCTCCACCTCAGCATCTTTTTTAGGGCTTTCAAAGTGCAAAAGCAGCAGCAGGAAGGAGCGCAGGGGAACTTGGCCAGGAGCACCGCACAGGACATGGTTAAATGGGGGAACTTTGCCTGGCGAGCCAAAAGTTCACTAGGCTGGAAAAAATCACGACAATGAATTCAGGGAAGGAAAATTCATCAAGGACTATCAGGAGGAAAGGCACAGCCTCTGGTATCTCAGGTCATAAATCAGTGGAAAGGGGGACAATGCACTGGTGTCCCAGCCATAAACTCTTTCCTGGCTCCCACTCTCAGCTGCTGCTGGGGACAGGGTCAGATCGTCCCCTCACTGAGCACCTCCTCAGCCCCCTTGGAATTCCTGCTGGATAAGGACAGGGCTGTTCTCACTGCTGTACCACTGAATGCGCCTCTCTACAAAACCAGCTGCAGGAGACAAGTCCAAGCTGAGGACTTCAGGAGGATGAAGTTTTCCTGTCCCGTCTCCCTGTGCATCTGAGCCCTACAAGCTGCAACATGGGCTTTTAAATGTGTGAGTGCACACAGGGTCACCTAGACCCTGGCCTAGGTCAGCACTGAGGATGTTGGACCCTTCCTGAACGAGTGGATGCTCAGCATTTCCCCCACCCCTTCCCAAAGCAGGTCTAGACACAGCCCTTAGTCATTCCACGCTGCTCAAAGGTTGGTCCAAGGACAGTTCCACATTTTCCTTGCAGATTATTGTTAATTGGTCCCTCAAAAGTTCATGCAAACTCCCAGCATCTCTCAGAGGGTGGCATCACCCCAATTTTACAGCCACAGAAGGGTAGTGGTGAATAAGACCGACAGCAGATGAAGACTTCAGCTCCCACAATATTTAAGACATAAAAATGACATCGCTTGTTTGAAGAGCAGCCCCCCTGGACTTCAGACTCCACCTCTGAGAGCTCAACACCCCTCACATCCATCCCCAGGGTCTCAGATCAGCTTTCCAGAGATGCAATGAGTTGCCCCAGCCGTGGCTGGGGGGACTCATCATGCCCAGAGGCAGGTGCCCAGTTCAGTCCTCTTAAAAAATTACTTTTTCCCCCCTCTTCCCATGCTCACTGGCAATACAACCTAATGACCTTCCCATCAGAAGGGCTGGGCAGGCCAAAAAAATGACCTCCCACCCAAACACAAGTTTTGCACCACAATGGGAAGCTAAAATACAGTTTGATATCGAAGAAAACATTTTGTTCTGCCAGAGAGGCTGCAAAGACCTCCAGGTCAGAAGGTCTTGGAAATGTAGGTGCAGATTGCTGTTTTCCAGCAATGCACAGAAAAAGCTCATCTCAACAACCCACAAAGCGCTGCAGCTAGCAGAAAATAAAATCAAATCTGTGTAAACCAACTCCTTCCTCAAGCTCTGCTCTCTAAAGGCATTTTGGCACCCACTCAGCAGACAAAGCTTTTGACACATGGAGCTGTAACCGAGCCAAGCTGCGAGCAAAGACCACTCTGGGAGGGACAGGAGGCAGTGCTAGCAAGGAAGGAACTACCAGCCCCACAGGCAAATCCCAACTTCCCAGCATCCCGTGGCATGACGCACACCCAGGGCTTTTTTTGCATCCCTCCTCTTGTTAATGATACACCCCGTGTAAATTTTCACTTGGAAATGATTAAGCTGTGAAACCATTAAGGAGCTATTTCTCACTCCCTTCAGCTGTGACACCCTGCTCACGATAACAGCAAAATCATAAATGGTAACTTGAATTACATAGACTTTTTCTTAATGGATTTTTGAGAAGCAAAGTGTATGAGCAGTGTGACCAAAGTACAGGTTGAAGCATTCACACAGGCCCTGCACGCTTCTTATCTTTGGGGACATGTAGAGCTGTAAGTTTATCTAAAACACTTGGTTTCAGATAGGCAAGGGCTTTTCATTTCTAAAGGCACCCTCCAGTATCAATATCAGCCCAGTTAAAATTAAAAAAAGAAGCAAATATTCCAGTGTTTGTCTTGAAAACCCTCCAGAAAAACAAAACCCCCGTGGCCCAAATCTAAGCTGCAGCTGCAGTGCACATGTCTGGGTAGTGTGGGTTCTTCAGCATCACTTGCTGATCGAGTAAATGCTCTTGCAGGGGCACGGATGGAAACCTACACCTGCATTAGGGGTTTTAGCACGGACTTGTGACCGGCTGTGAGTTGATCTGTGCAGCCTGAAAACCAGAGGAGGCTGGAGTCTGTGTTTATGCCGGAGCCCAGCAGCAGGACAGGAAGGAACGCGCTGGCTCCAAGTGTTCCCACTGCAGGAGCTACAGCTGGGTTTCTGTGCCTTGGCCACCCCCCTCCGGATGGCAGCACCGCTCCAACCACCAGCAGCACCAGCACAGGTGCTCAGACCACACCACGATGCTTATTTAATTCCCCGACCCCTGGAGGGCTCAAGCAGGGAAAGGAGAAGGCATTTGTGTTTAGGAATTTGCAATTTTTCTTGGCTTTTCTTCCCTGAAATCCCCCAAATTGAGCCTGCCTGCTCTTACAGCACAGAGTGTAGTTATTAAACACTGGTCTGCCACACTGGCAGCCCAAGAGAATGAAACAGCAAGGTGGGGACAAGAGACTGGAAAGAGAACTTTCTAATAGGGAAGGGCTTTAGAAGAAATTGGAAGAAAAGGGATGAAAGTTATAATCAACAAAGCAACAAAAGTTAATCACCTCACCTTTCCATGGTCTGCGAAGAAAAGAGATATAAAGCAAACAAAGTAACAGAAAATAAACCAAGAAATCCCAAGCATGCAATGAGCAGCTGGAAAACAATCACCTTTGGATGTCACGGTGCAGTGAGTTGGGCACCGTGTTCCACAGAATAAATCATGCTGTAAGAGCAAGCAGCCTGTGACTCGCTGGATAAAACATGAGTTTTGGACAAGTGACTTTCTTGAGTGACTCAACGCAGGGCAAGCCACACTAATTCCCTGAAATCAGGGCTTTGCTGCTCTGTCCCCCAGGCAGTGTCACTGCGATGAGCTACTCAGAGCTGCTTTGAAAATAAACATCTTTCAAGTTGTTTTGCTCTTTGCATTCAAGGCAACAGTTAAGACTAAGTGTGAGAGGAGATGAATGCATGGATTGGGTGTTTTAATAAGCTTTTTCTTTCATGTTGCGTGGCAATTAAATTGATGGAGATGTACATATGTTCCTGCTCCGCCTGGGGTATCACTCAGTCCATCTGAACTCTGCCCCGCAGCTCTGTTTTCTTTTTCAACATGAGAGTAGTTTTTAGGCAAAGAAACTAAGCCTCTTTCCTCAGGGTTGACATCTGATCTTGTGGGTTTGTTGCTCCTCTTTAAAGAAATTTAAATAAGCCCACATCATTTGCACATAAGCCCTACCCAAGCACAAGTGAGCGAGCAGAAGTCAGAGCTCCGTGACCCGCGGGGCTGCGGAAGCACATCCCGCTGCAAGCCAGGGATGCCACACCAGCCGGATTCCTGGAGATGCTCTGCGAGCCCAGGCAGGTGACAACACTGAAACACTTTCCCTGAAAAAGGCAGTTTCAGAACTGGGCTCTCATTCTCCCCAAGCAAAGCAAAGGCACCTGAAAAGAAACTTCACCCAAAAACCTGCAAAGGCACCCGAAGAGAAACTTCACAGTCCGGGGGCAGGACCCAACGCCTCCATCCCACGAGATGCGCTGAGCTGCACTTTCCACACAGCCCTGGGGACACAGGGCAGGGCAGGCAGTCACCCTGCCAGGGCAGGGCCCTGTCTGTGGCTCTGGCCTCTGTGGCAAGCTTCCCTGGAGCTCCCCTGGAGCACAGGGCACCGGCTGTGTCCTCCTGGCCCTCAGGAAAATGCCGCTCGGCGGGCACAGGGAGCGAGCTGCGGAAATACCTGCGGGGAGAACCAGAGCTCAAAGAGCCCCTCAGCCCTGAAAGGCACGCTGTGCAAGAGCCCACACAATAAACAGAGCAGGCCCACAGCCCCACCTCCCTCACTGCACTCCCTTCACGGTGTGCTTGCTCCTGAGAGCAGGGTTTGCCACTGAGGCACACAGGAGGGCTGTGTGAGGAACACGAAGGCCTCAAGGTCATCATTACAGAGCGTTCTTCTGCCCAAAAAGTCAGTCCTGAAATTGGCCAGAAATAAATGCTTTCTGTCAGGGAGGGCTGGGAACAGGAGGGTGATGCCTGGCACGTAGAGGACTTCATGCCTCTTGCAGTGAAATGAGCAGAAATGAAGAGAGCACAAAGCGTTTCCATATGAACCAGCCAAAGAGAGATTCCTGCACACCAAGACTCTGGTCCTCACACAAGGCAGAATTAAGGTGCCATTTTTAAGGACAGCACATGCAGAAGTGGAAAAAGAAAAAAGTTTTCTTCTTTACACCTTACCATATTATCAGTTAATAAATAGGTGTGCAATTAAAGCATCCTCACACCATATTCAAACTCTGAGAACATTTATTCAGGCTGAATTTAGGATTTAAATCCTGGGCTTCTAGTTATCCAGCTTGCAAAATGAGGAATGCTGTCAAATACCACAGTGGTTCATCTCACAACAGCTGGCACTGCTGTGCCTTTCCAAAACTGACAGCTGATCAACATCACCTGCAAACCCCAGCTCTGACATCCCCTCAGCTGGTGAATAAAGCTGGTGACCACCAGCCTCACAGAACCTGGTCTGTGGGACAAAGATTAACACAGCGCTCACATCATGAAACTGTGATAAAACCCGAGGTTTTTGTAGCAACAAGGATTATTTAGGAGTAATAAGGTTTTGTGTTATTGGGAGAAGAAAGAATGGGGAAGAAGGGGCAACAGAAGGATAATCCTACTGCTGTATCAATAGGGATTTCAACAGGATAAATGATTGTGTCTTCATTTTAAAATGGAACACCTTTGGCTGTTGCAGCTATGAAAGGTGTCACGACAAATCGTCTGTGGGCACAAAAAAAAAAAGTAAAAGTGTATAAAGTGAAATTCCTTATCCATGCCTTTGATATAAACTGGAGATGGTTGAAACCAAGAAGCTGCTGAGGTTGCAGTTCGGAGACAGAACTTCCTTTACGTTCTGTGCAACCGCATCTTCCTGGCAGGGGACTGGAAGATCACTAATGGGACATCACCGTTTCACCATCGCTCCCCAAACCTTTTGTAATTAGCGAAATCACGCCTTTTCTCACTCCATCAGATACCTGGCAGATAAAGACACCAAAATCCGCCTACAGCTGTCAAGCTGATAGCATCTGTTTTGACAGCCACGGCACAAAGGTCGGTCACAAACTCGCTTATAAAGGTCATTTTTCCAGCAATAAACAGAACTCTCATACACAGCCTACGGCTCGCACCTCCCCTGCCTGAAATAATCCCTAAACCACAGGTTTTTGCGTTTCCAAGAACACCCCGCCACACAGGCGTGCCTTGTTCCGTGTGGTTTTGGGTGCATTCCTCCCAGGACAGATTACCACTGTGTCCAAAATGCATCAAATCCATCGGAAAACTTTATGGAAAACTTAAAGAAAACGAAAACCAACCAGCAAAAAGCAGCCCGAGAGACTTACGTCAAGATTTCTTCTGGTTCTGATTTAAAACCTGGAAAACGTATGCACAGCCAGAGGGACCCAGAGCTCCCATCCCAGATCCAAGGAGTAGGGGAGGGCAGCCGGCAAGCGGAACGCGATGTCTGGCCTCGGCTGCGATTTGCAATTTTAATTTCTAACTGAGCTGTGCCCTGGCTACGATTACTTCGCTTTGCTGCGCGCGTTCCAAAGCGCTGGCTGTGCGGCGATGCTGAGAGCCTGGCAGTGCCGGCTCACCGACTCCTTTCCCCGGCCGGCACCGGGGCAGAGGACACCCAAAAAGCCACGAGCGAGGCCCGGAGGGACCCGCGGGCACCCGGCTGGGCACAGCGGGACAGGTGCGGGGTGCGGCCGAACGCCAGCGGAGGATGCTCGCACCGTGCCCCGCCGCCCGAGTGATGGATGGGGCTGGGCAGCTCCGGAGCGCCGCCGGCCCGGCCCGGCTGCCGCTGCCCGGGGATCCCAGAGCAGGACAGGGACAGGGAGAGGGACAGGGACAGGCAGAGGGACAGGGACAGGCAGAGGGACCGGCAGGGACCGCCCGCCCCCCGCTCCCCGGCGCGTCCCTACCGTGCGCTCGCCGCTCGACATGGTGCTGCGGCGGCGGGCCCGGCGGGCCGGGGCTATAAGGGCTGCGGGACACGTAGCGCGGCCCTGGGCCGGCCCCTCTCGCCCTGTGCCCGCCCCCGCCACCGCCTCCTCCGGCCCGGCCCCCGGGGGAAGCGGGCAGGGCGCTCCGGGCCGGGGGGAGCGGCACCCAGCCCCCGACAGAGCCGCCCGCAGGAAAGAGACCTCAAATGAAGCGCTTGGGGCTCTCCTGCCACGGCTCGAGGAGAGGGAGGAGGAACAGCAGCCCATACAACACCAGCGAAAAAGCGAAAGGGCGAAAAAGCACCTCCCGAGGATGATGATGATGATGATAAAAATGATGTTTAAAACCAAGCAGTGCTGGAGGCTGGTCCCTGAGGGTTTGGGCAAAATAGCAAAAAAGTTGGAAAGAAACACGGAGGAGGCTCCCAGCAAACAAAGTGCAGCAGGTGAGGGGAGGAGAACCCCATGAATGACAGCTTTGCCCCAGATCCTCAGTTTTCCACTGCTGGAAAAGCTCAGGCCCCAGAACTCTGCTGAAACAGAGGAAAGGGCCAGTGATGTCCTGGTGAAGGGAAACCACAGCACAACCCTGAGCATGGGCCAAGAGCCAGGGACAGAGAAAGGAGGATCCTGGTGTGTGGGTAATTCTATACCTGAGGGTGAATGGTCCCATCCAGCATGGCATTTGTCCTCCTGGACCACTGCCCCCTGCTCCATACCCATCCCTAGATCCATCCCAGGCCTACAAGGATGGCTGTGCCAACTGTGCTGCCTCTCCTCTAGGAGGAGATACCTCACTTCTCATGGAGCCTGGAAGAGCAAGTGCTCCCTCCAGGCCCAACACGCTGAGCCTACTTGGGGCAGCTCCTGGGACCTGTTCAGCACATGGTCACCAGCTGTCCATAAAATACTCCTGTTTCATCTCTGTCCTTCATTCCAGCAGACTTTAAAATCAGTGATGCCCTGAGTGAAGCCCCTCAAAGGAAAAAGGTGTTGGGGTTTTGCAATGCTCCCCAAGGTTCATTCTCCTGGTGAAGTCCTAAAACAGAAAATGGGAAACCCCAAGGGACCAGTGAAAGGATAAATGGGGTTCCTCAAATGAGGTCCTGCTGCAGGAAGAACGGGGCCCACTGTGGGAAAAACATGGAGGTGAAGGAATGGGGCTGGAAGGAGGCAACAGCACCTGCTCAACCAACTTCCAAAGCCAGGCAGCTATTAGAGTGTGATCAGCTATCAGCTGAACTAATCCCCAGTGTAATTCCAGTTAAACCCAGGGCATTACATTCAGGATTAACTCAGCTAAATAATACCAGGGTCGTTCTTTAGCATCACTCATTCCCTGCTTTTCCTCATATTGTTTTTCTCAATTAAGGGCAGATTAAATTTCTGCCATAGAAACAACACAGCAAGGTTGGGAAGGACAGGGAAAGAAGGCTGAATACTCTATCCATTGGAAAATTCCATCCTGGTGTACATTTAAATTCACATCTTTACTTTCTTCTCCACATTACCTTGCCTTTCTGTACTTTCAGTAAAGCAGAAGTGTAGAAAAGTTGCCCAACAGACCACTCTAAACCATCCTGGCCTGACACACAACTGGTTCTGGAGAGGGCATTTCTGAAGGAAAACTTTTTTTTTCCCCATTAAAAGTGAGCTGTAGAAAGGAGAGGGGAAAGATGGAGAACAAGTGTTACAATGTACCAGAAAAATTAGCATCCAGAGCATGTAACACCTCCATGTGTCCCCTAGATACCTATCAGTGAGACAGAAAATGAGTCAACGCTATCTCCATTTGTTGCATCATTCCTCATTTCTAACTTCATCAAAGTTATTTCCCTTCTAGGAATTAAACTGACTCCTTGTAACCTCCTGACAATTCAAGCAAATGTTTTGTGTATAAGAAATCCAATGTTTTTTCACCTATATTTCACTTATTTTCCCCAAGCACAGTGCAAAGAATAGTGTGAAATTTTGTTACATTGAGCTATAATAACTAAATATATTTGGCTGTTGTCACAAGTTTTAATTCGTGTGGGGCTTTTCAAGGAAGTAACTGATGAAACAATCGGAAATGAAGCAAGAGAAAAAAAAATGTAGTTGCTTACCTCAAGAGACATGCAAATTAGCAACACTCAATTTTCATCAAAGAACTTCCTGGGCTATTGAACAAGAGCTTCAGCCTCACACAGCCAGGGAAAGCAGAAACATCCCAGCAAAGTAGGCAGGGCCTTTCCCTGGATCCCTGGAAGTGTCCAAGGCCAGGCTGGATGTGGCTTGGAGAAACCTGGGACAGTAGAAGGTGTCCCTGCCCATGGCACAGGGTGGAATTGGATGAACTTTAAGATCCCTTTCAGCTCAAACCATTCTGTGATTCTATGATTCCAGGGAATATTTTTATTTGTGGGGATTTTCACTCTGCCTGCAGGAGACTGTTGTTCCTCTCCTTACTGGGAAGGACAAAAGAAAGTCATTCCCCTTGTGCACTGGGATTCAGCATTTTACTGCAAAGTCTGTACCACCCTGACACCCCGATCTCAAAGAGACAAATTCCTAGAGAAAAAGCTCTCTTAGGAGCCCATTGTGCAACCTGTTACTCTAACAGAGAGCAGAATCTATATATAACTCCCCCAAACAGGCCCAGCAAGCAGCTGCTTCTGAGGCATTTGCTCCATCCACCTTCCCCATTCCAAATCACCTTCTTAGTCAAAATTCCTGTCCCAGCATTACCTGTCCCAGCAAGAAATTGCCCCAAAGCACCAATGCTCACGTCAATGTTCTCAAGCTGGCCATGACCAGTGGGATAGGTTCACCAACACCTTCTGCCACCTACAAGGTAGCAGAGGTGGAAATTAAGAGGCCACATCCTTTCTGCTCTGGGATGTCAGCCCCAGAAGTGCTGCAGCCTCTGGGCAAGTGCCATGGAAGAAGAGGGCTGTGCCTTGTGGAATTCTCCCACATGGAAGACACAGGGGGGAGGTCACTGTCTCTGACTTTGCACAACTATACTCTTAAATCCTTGCAGGAATTCCCTTATTTGATGATTGCTAGGTGGAAAAGCACTCCACTGCTGCAGCCTCTGCTCTAGTTAATTTGCTTTCCTAGTGCCAGGGAACCCGCAGATGAAGGTTCTGTGCCTTGCTTAGTTTTTCAAGTGATGGACACACAGTTGTTGCCTTCAGCACCATTTCTGCTCAGATTCTCTGGCTTTGTTTCTCCAAAGTGCCAGGGGAAGCTGTCACCCAGTTAATGGAGCATCCTCCAATCACTGGGAGTATGACAAATTCTGCTCATCGTGTCCCCAGTGCCTTAGGATCGGTACCTTTGAAATCTGATTATTCCCCAACTGAACACACGTAACACCTCTGGCATCAGCGCACAGAGATACCAGAGATACTCAACTGCCCCAACAAGCTCTTCCAGCTTATCCACCTCACCTTTCACCCTTTACAAATGGGGTTGAATTCTGTCAAGGGTGGATCTGCAGCCCCAAAGCCTCACTTGTAAGATGTCAAATCAGAAATAAGCTATGAAAGCAAAGCACAGGTTGCTGAAAGCACCAGAGAGCCAGGTTAGGGCATTACCTCCTGGAGTCAGCAATCAGGACATTAATGAGAACAGGAAACATTTTTCCTTTCCTTGTTCTATAATTCAAACACATGGTATCATCCCCAACTTTCACAAAGATGTTTGAGAGAACAGGAGCTCCAGAAGCAACAAGAAATCAGCCACTGAAGCCTCCAGCACCAGCAACACCCACTGCTGTTGGGGACTGCTACAGCCAGAAACCAAGTTCAAAACCAGTTTGCCAGGATTTCACAACGGGAGAGAGGAGCCTAAGCCAGGAACCAGCTCTGCATCTACTTTGGTCTTCTCATAGTGCTGCAGAGCTCACTTTATAAACAACCCAGAGCTGGGACTGCCAGGCCGGGTTTTTGATGCCCCAGTGACACAACCACTCCTGCTCCCCAGCAGGATCTTGCTTTCCCACACGCCCTCCAGGCTGCACTGACAGCTCTGAAGGTTCCCAGTGCAGCTGGTCCAGCCTTGGGGATGGCATCCCACACATACCAAATCCCCATAAACATTAGGGAAATGGTAAAAATGCAAAATATACGGTCCCACAGCTGCTTCTGTGACCTTCTTGTTCAGGGTGGGTACAAATGTGTCCTGTCCTCTGAGCACTGCTCAGCACAGGATCCCAGGATGGCTGAGGCTGAAGGGAGCTCAGTGGGCAGCTGGTGCCACCTCCCAGCTCCAACAGGGCCATCCCAGAGCACAGGGCACAGCATTGTGTGCACACAGCTCTGCCACAGCCCCAGGCAGGAGAGCCCACAGCCTCTCTGGCCAATCTGTTCAGGGCTGGGCACTGCCCAGGGAAGAAGTTCTGCCTCCTGGCCAGGGGGAATTGCTGCCATCAGCTTCTACCCACCAGATCTGTAAACTAAGTTCTGACAGGGGTCCTTGACTTTTCTCACTCACCACTTTTTTCTTATTTTTTTTGTATTCATATTTCTTTTCCCCTTTGCCTGTCTATAAACTTGCAGTGCCTTTGAGGTTTCCCTGCCAGTCCCACAGAGCCCAGAGCACTCCCAGCTCCCATTTACCGAGAGACCTCATGCTCTCCTTCTGATTGCACACCACAGCTGCAAGATATAAAATATATAACATATAATACATATCCCTACAAGGGCCTGGACAACACAAGGAAGGGAATATTGACTTAACAACTATCTTTCCTTGGAAGCACAAAAGGATCCTTATCCTTTTGTGGTGTGTCATATTGCAGTAAAGATATTTATTTATTTATTAAGTGTAATTATCTGCTACAGGTCTGTTGCCTTTGCCCTATGCAATTTCTTATCCCTATCACAGACTTTGACCTATATCCCTACCTTATTCCTTTTACAATACCAGAATAAATATCTCAGCTCCTGAATTTTTTTCGGACACACTTTCCCTACAGTAATCTGGGAACTCAGGAAGTCAGATTAGAAGACATGTATATTTTCTTCTAAAAGCAAGCTGGCAGAAAAAAAGGCCAAAGATATCTGTAAAGATACCAGGCTGGCTAAAACTGCCACCAGGACAGTTGTGATTGAAGCAGAATCAGCTAAGGAAGGGCCAATTTAAAATCCAGCCTCTCTAGGGCCGGGCAGTGTTAGAGCTGGACAAGCACAGGCAGGTAGAGAAGTCAGCTCCTATCACATTTTGAAGTCTAATTTCATCCTAAGCCTTTTACAGAGCAGCCAGCTGTGACAGCAGCTCCCACCTGTCACTCCCTCCATCTCCAGACACTTGTGAACAGGAACACCAAGCACCTTTCCAGCCAGCACAGGGAAAACCCCACAGTCCCCACCTGTTTTCATTCCTGTGCAGAAGCAGATTTAGGATCTGCAATACACTACTGGATTGTAGCACTTTTCCCCCTGTGCCATTTCCTAGTGGGGTCTGTCACACAGATTTCCAGACAAGCTGTCAACCATGACAGATGTGTGCTGCCACCAACCAAGAAAAGCAACTGCTCTCACAGGAAACCATGTGAAGGGAAACTTCTTCTGGTTTTATAAACTCAATCTCAATTTTGCTATTTTTAGAATAATCCAGAGAAGCCTTTTTACCACTCTCATACAAATGCCCTTCTTAGGTAGCAATGATAAGCTTCAAAAAAATCAGGGTGTCATTTACTGTTTGTGACAGGTGTTGGGTGCTTTATTCAAACACTGATTTTCATACAACAGCCTAGGTTAGAAAGGACCTTAAAGCTCATCCAGTGCCACTCTCTGCCGTGGGCAAGGACACCTTCCACTGTCCCAGGCTGCTCCAAGCCCTGTCCAACCTGGACTTGGACACTTCCAGGGATCCAGGGGCAGCCACAGCTGCTCTGGGCAAAGTGGCCCAATAACCACGATGGAGTTCAAAACTCCTGAGAGCTCTCTGTTGCTGCACAGCTTGGTAACAGCTCCTCATTTACCAGCAGAGCTGTCTCCTCCAGCTCAGGTCTCTGCTCTGCAGGCTGTGTGTGAGAGCTGAAGAAGTAGGTCACATGAGCCTCTGCTCCTGTCTTGCCTCATCCAGCTGGAAGCTCCAAGCACGCCCCCAGATTTGGCTTTGACACCCAACTCCAGCCCTGTGCCCAAAGCTGGGTTGATCAAGATGCAGCACCTCCCGAGGGAAAAGAGAAAAAAAGAACCTGAACCTATCAAGAACCCCTTTGAGTCACCACCTCTTACCTGCCTGAGCAGGGACATGGAGCACAGGACAGTCAGGCCATGGCATGCTGGGGGTGGCATTTGCTCCCAGTTCTGCCTGGAAAGGATGCAGATGGAGACAGAGGAGATCTGCTCCATGGAACACTGGAGGATCCATCTCACCTGACCTCAAACCCAGGAGAAGGAAGGCAAAGGGGAAACCTCCTGATTATCCCCAGGGATAATCAACCCTGGGGATACCAGGGGACACCAAACATCCTCGCTGGTGGGTTTGGGACAGAGCCTGCATTTCCTGCAGAGGAAAGATGTGCTGTTCTTTGCCACACCAAGGCCCACGAGGGCTGACAAACAGCCTGATAATTCTGGGTTATGGGAGATGAAATCTGAACCCCAAAGGCTTTTCTGCAATGCCAAGACCCAGCAGGACTTTGCATATACCTCATGCTTGAGAGGGCTGGGAGCACGAGGCCCTGGGGAAGCAGGTCCTGGATAATAAAAGCAGCAGGCATGCAGGCAAATGGAGAAATTCAGGATACAGGTAGCAACACTCTTTATATTGCAAAAACAAAATTTATTCTACACAAATCTATGTGCAAGAAATGACCTGTGGCATCTGGTGAGAAACTTCTGTAGGAGAAGATGGGAGCCAGAGCACAAAACCTCCACAGGGCCACAGAAAACAGCCCTTGACCAACCAAATAAATATAAAAACCTCACTGGCCTAATGATTAACCCTCCCAAGAAAAAAAGGTGGGGACATATCCCCACCTGCCAGCAGTGAGCTGTTTGTTAGACTGCATCTGGCAAACCAAGTACAATGGTGGCCATTAAAGTTCAAAAGAACTGAAGTGAAACAAGCCAGCACTCACATGAAGTCAGTCAGGTGAGGAGGAGATGATGGAGAGGAACCAACTTATCAGACCTGGCAAAGCAAAGACTGAAATGAGATGCCAGTGGCATCTCCAGAGGGACCAGGCAGGTCAATGACTCTGTCAGGACACAGAATAGGGAGACCAAGGGTGAGTATAACATTACAGGCTGAAAATCAAACACCTAAGGACTTCAAATCTCTCTTCTGGCACATAAAGCAGGAACTGGAGCTTAGGGGTTTTAATTTAAAAAACTGATAGGTGAATGAGAGGCTGGACATGACCTGGCAGCCTAGAAAGCCAATTCTGTCCTGGCTGATCCAGCACAAAGGGGGAATCACAGAGGATCAAGAGCCACCTCCCTGTGCTTTGGACAGAAATATCTGATTGTCTAAAAATATTCCCTCTACCTCACCCCTTGTATATTTATTCTAACAAAACAATCAATTATTAATTTCTAACTACCATCATTAAAAAATACAGGATATTGAGCGTTTATAAATATTAGAAAGTTGTTCCAGTTTTCAGAAGTATTTTTAGGCAACCAAAATCCTCAGAGAGCAGCAAATAGCATTAATAGCAAGAAGGAGCAATACATCATACACAGAGGACATCTTTGGGATGCAATTTTATGTGGGGGAAGTGTGAAATAAAAACCTAGAAAAGTTCACAAGAATTATCATTTCACTCCTTTTCAAGTCAACAGCACAGCCTCACCTTGAGCAATGTGTGCAAGTGTGGCCCAGGAAATATATTTATAGGCACAGGGCAAAACGAAGCCAAAAATCAAAGTAGCAATGAGAAGAACAGAATAACTTTAGCACAAAGAATAAAGAAGCAAGATGAGCCCCTCCCATGTGGGGAAAAGAAAATCAAAGTCACAAGTAGCGTAAGTGGGATGCAAAGAGGTCAAGTGTTTAACTCCTCTCCCAATAAAAGTGCTCCAAGGAATGTGATGAATTGCTGGTGCTGAGGAAAACAACACTGAAACAAGATCTGTATCACAAGAACTGCTCCAGAACACATGCCAAGCCTCACCATTTGCATATGGTAACCAACTCTGCTAACTGAGAATGTTGGAAGCTCTCAGTTTTCAATCACAGCTCCTGGAAACGTGGCTGAAATTCCAGTCTAGCAGGAGACTCAAATGAGAGGAGCTGGACCTTCCCAAAGCTCCAGCTGAGCTCCAGCATCCACCACATCCTACTGCAACGCAAGTCATGGAATCACAGAAAGGTTTGTGTTGGGAAGGACCTTAAAGCCCATCCAACCCCACCCCTGCCATGGGCAGGGACACCTTACACTGTCCCAGGCTGCTCCAAGCCCTGTTCAAACCTGGCCTTGGACACTTCCAGGGCCCTGTGCCAGGGCCTCCCCACCCTCCCAGGGAAAAATTCCTTCCCAATATCCCATCTATCCCTGCCCTCTGGCACTGGAATGCCATTCCCCCTTGTCCTGGCACTCCAGGTCCTTTTTCAAAATCTCTCTCCACGTTTCCTGTAGCTCCTTCAGGTCCTGGAAGGCCACAACTGGATGGATCAGTCCACAGCTTCTCCCCTCCAGGCTGAACAATCCCAGCTGTCCCAGCCTTTCCTCCCAGCAGAGCTGCTCCATCCCTCTGCTCATCCTGGTGCCTCCCCTGGACTCTCTCCAGCAGCTCCAGGTCCCTCCTGTGCTGGGCCCCAGGGCTGGGGCAGCTCTGCAGGTGAGGTCTCACCTGAGCACAGGGGCAGAAAGCCTTTGGGTTAGGGAAGCACCAGGAGAGCCATAAAGAAGAGGAATTCTTTAAGAGAAATACATCAAGCTAAACACAAATCCACTGTCCTCAGGTAAAAAAACCCTGTAGCCACAATCAGGAGTGGATGGGGAATGTTTGCTCTGTCCCACCAAAAGCCAGAAGGCACCAGGCCAAAGGACCTTGAGCCTCATCCCACCTGGATCCTCTTTCTGGAGTGGTTCCCAGGATCACCTGGGCACACTGTTTCTGTAAGAGGTTCAGGATCTGTTTTCACAGCCAGGGAAGCATTTGAGAGCTACAGGCCACTAATGTGGACAAATCTGCAGAGCTTTCATGACCCCTAAAGAAATAATATAAAATTCACCTCACTCCCTCATACTACTCCTTCCACAATAATTCCTTTCCTGAAGATGAGGGATTTGTTTTTTTTAACTGAAGACAGTAAGAGGTGTCTAGAAGACAGTAAAAGGTTAGAGGCTCTAACCTTTCAACAGAACGTCAGAAAAACAATGGTCCCTTTAAACCCCAAGGAATTGTTAAATTAAATAAATGAGTCCACCACCATGAACACCACATGCTGTTTAGCCTGAACCTCCTCAGTCCTGACCTTCACCCCAGGCCAGTCAGGTCAGGAGAAAATCTATAATTTAAAGCCCAGGAAAGCAAGAATTTAACACTTTAAAGATAAGCCATTATTCCTGCATCAGCAGCACCTGGTAACAAGCACTTAGATAACAAACAACTCTTTAATGTGTTACAGAACCAAAAAACAGGGAGTGGAGGAGATGGATGGTGGTGATCATACTCCTTCCCTGAAGTTCTATGTGGTGCCTTAATTTAAGAGGCATTTCACTCCTTTGCCTGTGACTGCACAGTTTAGAGGGCTTTTCCCTGTTTTGAACAAAACATCCTCTATTGTTTTCCATTTCCAGCTGTTTTACAGGCTAATTCATCTACACAGAAAATACAGAAACAGCCCTTAATCGAAGATGATGCCATCCCAGCCACCACACCCCTTTTTGTGTCTGCAAAAACCTTGTCAGGAAATTGTTGCTGCTTTTCATACCAGGGTTCCTGGAAACAAGATAAATCTTTAGTCCCCTCAAAATGTAAGTGTAAAAACCTAATTAAGGCATTTTTTATTAGCCACTGAGAAATCTGATGACTTAAAATAATCAGGGACACCAACACATGTAACAGCAACCTCCCAACTGTATTTTGAAGGAAAACACAACCATGATTCCAAAGATCACATCATTATTGCTTCTCAGAAAACAGATGAAGAAAAGTGTGCAGTTTTATTTCACAGCACTAAAAATCAAAAAATTCTCCAAATTCATCCAGTTAGTACCAGATCACTACAAATCCGTATTTGACAGCTCCACACTCACCAGAAAAACAGCAGCTCTTATTAGACAGAAAAAAAATCGCTTGCCAGAATGATTAACCATTTAACAAATTAAACTGTACTTCACACATATTGAAGGCCAGCATATAAGAACACTGTTGGTATTTCCCATCAGTGAAAGCTTCCAGTTTCAGAAAGGTTGCAAAGAGTCCTTGACAGATGTCTGAGATGAGGCCTCCAGAGCCACAGGAAGGAGGAGAAAGCATTATTTTTCTTGCAGGACTTTTGCAGGATGTGGGAATGTGCACTGCCAGGGGATGTGGCAGCCTGAGCAAACACTACACACTGAGCTAGTGCCCATCTTTGGATAAGTATTTTGATCCATTTTAGTTCTCTTTTAAGTATCTAAACAAATGTCTTTGTTTATTAGACAAAAGGATCAGAGTGAAGTCACCTCCCCAGTGCTAAGAACCAGAGTAAGTGCCTGGAGTATTTACATGTCCCAACACTTCTACAGTGCCACAATGGTGCAGTTTCCACACCGAGCCTCTAATTCTGCCAAAGGAGTGAGTCAGAGCATCCTCTAAACACAGATCAGAGCCCCAGCAGCACATTTTCCTCTCCAGATAATTGCTGACAGCCACTGAAGAGAGATCTGTTACACTGGTGGTATCAGGGACCAAGGCTCCAAGGTGAAACTGGGAACAGCTTCTGAGGCATCACCCGCAGAATTTAAACATACAATCAACCTGTTGATGCAAAAAGGGCACTCCACAATAGGAGTTTTTTGGTTCCTGCACCTCATCTGGCACACAATCAAAAAAGCAGTCAAGTGCAATGTAGTCTTCTTTCCATAAGGAAGAAGGATGTATCTTTTAACAAATGTGATGTCTTAAAATCAGCCTTGCTGAACTGACAACAGAATCCTCCATTCATCTCACATAGTCAGGCTTTCATCCCTTCTGTTCATGAATCATCACTGACTCATAGAAAAAAATATTTGTTCAAAGGTGGATTTTCTCACTCTCGTATCTGCTCTTTCCAAACTTAACTGCCTTTAAACAAAGGCTCATTTGTAGCCTGACTAAAATGTTGCAATGAAGTTCCTAACTGCAATCTGTCACAACCATTTCCATCAGTTGACTTAGTCTCAAGGTAGGATCATGTGAAAAAGGAGACATGCAAAGGTGATTGAGCAGTAGTCATATGCAGGGGCTGACAATTATCCTGACCTATATTCCTCTGGTTGTTGCAGCACTGAACTCCTCCCTAACCATTTCCCCAGCTTCAGAAAGAGCTGCTGGTTTAACATAGGCAAGTGCTGAAATATTTGAATCAGTATCTTCAGTGATCTCTTGGTCTCTTCAGCAAGTGGTGCACTAATCAAACAGGGCCCTACAAACACAGGTAGGGAAATGCCCTTAACTCAGAGAGCAAAAACCAGGTGTTCAATTGCTCCTTAGCTTACAGGTATGTAAATACAAAGTGATTTTCATACAATGTAGATTAAGAAGAAAAAAA
The DNA here is from genome assembly GCF_030490865.1 of Poecile atricapillus. Taxonomy (NCBI): domain Eukaryota; kingdom Metazoa; phylum Chordata; class Aves; order Passeriformes; family Paridae; genus Poecile; species Poecile atricapillus. The sequence goes on from NC_081254.1 coordinate 6,235,109, forward strand.
GTGACAAAAGGCTGAGTCCTCAAGAGAAAAAAAAATTAAAAAAACATACACTATGTGTAACTTCTCTACTTGGAATTTGGCTTTTTTCTGTTTTTGCAGCAGTTAAGTTCCCAGTTCTGGGGGTGAACCTACAGAAAGAACTTATCAGGTGCGCAGTAGACATTTATACCCTCAATTGCTGCAAGTTATACTGTGGTAATCACTTATTCCCAGTCTTCACCTCCTGCCCAGGAAACACAGCAAAATAAACCCCACTTTTCAGGGTGAGCTCTGAATGCTCATAAGATGGTGGGAGTTCACACTTCAAGAGCTACCAGCACCATAAATCCACGCCCTCATTTACTTTTGGGCAACTTGGTCAAACAGCCATTCCCTTGCAGGTGATGAACAAATTTTTATCTGACTTAATTCAGACATTTCTCATCAGTTATCTTCAGTTTTCCTTTTACTGTCACACTGCTGAACTCTAAAATACTCCCCAGCTTTCAGGCATAAGGGAACATACTTAAAGTGCAGTTGCTTTAAAATATCACCAGTGCCATTCACCTCTTTAAAACCAGCTGCATTTCAAAAGCAAGGTGGCACATCAAAAATGTAAGGCCTACATAAATGGCAGCTTGTTTGGCACCTTAAAGCCAACAGAAGTCAAGTTTCAGCCCAATCTTTATACAGCTCAAAAACTTGGATTTAGAGTTAGCAACAATTCTGTTTCAGGCAGGAGATATCAGAGGTGCTTTCCAGCCAGAGCTGGTAGGAAAACTGTCAGCACCTGGCCAGGACCAAGAGATTCAAAGCTATGGCACAGCCTAACCTGAATGTCCCAGCCCAAATAACACCAGAAATGGATGGTGTTAGTGAAAGGACACTCCATAGTATTTAGAGAATAACTGCTGCATGTCCCAGAGGACCTTAAAGGAAGAGTGGCTACTTTCCACTGCCTCACTTTCACTTTTTTCTCCTACTTCTTTTTAAAGATAATTTACTTACCCTGGAGACTAACTTGCTATGCAGGATGGGTCGATGATGACCTTAAGACCTTTAATTCCTTGCCCCTTTTCAAGCAGGTGATGCATGCAGGAACTCCTCCTGCTTTAAAATGCCCAAAATAGAAATGGTGCTGTCCAGGCAGAAGTTGTGCAGCTGTGGAGAAGAATTACGTACCCTCTCCCTTCTAGAAGCTTGGGAAAAGGATCAAAAAAAGGTTTGAAATACTTCATGCATGGCACAGGAAAACAGCAGCTAGAAACACAGGGAGCACAAAGCAACACTGAATCAGTGCAACCACGCTCAGATCCAATAAAACAGAAGCTGCCCCAGCTCTTAAATCCATCTATGGCCCATTCATAACAGCAGTAACCAATGAAATCAGCTTATTTTCCCACATAAACAGACAGGTATTTGTGTCTTGCATCACGCATTTGTTACAACTTCCCTGTGATAGCAGTTGTTTATGCAGTCCTGCTTATGCAACAGAGAACCAGTGCACTGAGCTGAGACAACCCCCCAAATCTGCAAGGTTAGAAAGTCAACACAGCAGCAGCAAATCATCTGAAGTGCTTGTTCCCAACACCTGTGGAATTGAAGCCAGACCGATTTGATGAAGGCCCACTCTGTTTCCTTCCCTCACAGCTCATCGACAGCAGTGACGTTGACCGTGGGCAATTCGCACTCCTCTTTGAAGTGGCAGTTTTCCAGGATGTCCTTGTAGTAGTCCTTGAGGTCTGTGTAGGTGGAGATGGTCTCGTTGGAGTACTGGAAGGACAGCAGTTTCTCATTGAGCAGCAGCTGCACCTGGTACTCCTCCTGGGAGGCGTTCACGTGGTCGCAGTGGTAGAGCACAAACACCAGGTTGGCTGCGTAAGGCACAATGCGGCCGCTGCGGAATTTCCGATGCGCTTGCCGGGCGTAGTTGCTGGCCAAGAGAGGCTCATCATCTTTGAAGTAACCCATCAGGGCAAGCAGGGGCTGGAGGGTCTCTGCATGCCCAACTTGGACAATCAAAGGTGAAGAAATGGGTTTGGAGCTACAAAAGAAAAGAAGCATAAGGGATGAGCAAGCGGCTGTGCTTTAAAACAAAACAACACATCACACAGCTACCAGCAACCACGGCTGAAGGATGCCTTGAGCCTGTGGTACTCCTGAGAAAAACCTGTTTGGGAATTCCAGCCTGTTACAGACATTTTAAATGCAGCTTCCTAAACTTTCTCCAGTTATTGATCTGAGGCCAATGCAGTGAGAGTTTCAGCAAGGCCAAGTGCCGGGTCCTACCCTGGGGTCACCCCAAGCCCTGCAGCTCCAGGCTGGGGCAGAGGGGCTGGAAAGGGCCCGTCAGGAAAGGCCCTGGGGAAAGCTCCTGTGCCAGCGGCTGGACAGGAGCCCAGGGGGGCACAAGGCCAATGGCCCCTGGGCTGTGCCAGCATGGGCTGGCCCTGCTGAGGGACCTCGAGGGCTGGGTCCAGTTCTGGGCCCTGAGAGCCCTGGAGGGGCTTGAGTGTGTCCAGGGAAGGGAACAGAGCTCACACAGTCAAGCCCTTCACTGGATGTGAGAGAGTCTCCTTCAAATCATCAGCAGCATTTACCAGATTTAGTCTGAAGACAGTGATCCAGTGATCCAGGAGAACAGCTGTTCCTCCCCAGTTTAGCAGTCCAAATGACCAGCAGCAATACTGCTATTACCAATTCCTGAGGACACCAAGCAGTCCAGAAGGAGATGATGTTCCCTCAGGAACAGGTCAGCAAATCAAGCCAGACTGGTACCATGACAGGGGACAGTTTATGTAACAAAAGGTTACACAGCGCTCAGCCAAAGGAGAGATAAGAGCTGGCTTGCTGTGCCAGGAAGCACCAGCCAAGAGGAAAACCTGACCCTTGCTCCAGAGAAGGATGATGGCTTTTGGGAATCATTTCCAAGTGGCCCATGGTCACTTGATCTAGCCCAGGTAAATACAAGTTTAGCTTTCAGGAGACATCTTGATTGGTCAGAAAAGGAGGCGTTTCCTCCGCTCCAACCCAGAGCAATGGAGAGACTTGCCTGTGGATTGGAACTTTGATCAGCTCAGCAGGAATTCAGTGCTGGGCCAGGATAGAGCCTGCCAGCTCAGTGCAGCCATGGTGTTTGTGCAGTCTGACACACACCTTGTACCATGCTCTGGTGAGCCTGAGCCCTTCTGACTCCACTCCTCAGACTCTCCCTTTAGACAAAACATCCCTTAAAAAATATATCCAGACCCTGCCTCTGTTCTCTGTTCAAAAGAAGCAGCCTTCAATCCACATAGAAATTCTCTGTGAAGGACACTGTATTTTTTCCCACCTATGCCTTCGCACCAAGATCTTTACATCTACCACACTCTTCCAGCTCCTCCAAAATCAGTGATCCTGCCCACCTTCGCCCCTTGCTATTTATGATCCCGTCACTCATTTTAAAATTGCAAAGCTTTTGGGTTCTTGAATCCCTTTCTCTTCCCTCTCTTGTCCACTTGACCAGTTCACATGTATCCTTCCCATCCACACACACCTGCAGGGAAGTATTTTTAGGTTTAAGGACACATTCACATCCCTCCTGTCACAGCAGCAAGACACAGATGTCTGTGGGAGGAAACCAGAAGGCCATTCCTTTGATCTCCTCCAATTTCCAGCTCAGAAGTCTCCAGGGCCAAAGGTGGCTTCTAAATAATGAATCACTCCTTTGCCAAATCTTTCCCTCAGTCCACATGCATTTCTGGCACATACAACGTCCTGTAGCAAGGAGTTGCACAGCTTCACACATTGCTCTTAATTTTTTCTGTTTGTAGATACCATGTCCCATTTGATCTGTTCTACTCAGAGCTTTGCAATAGTGTTCTTTCCAAGTTGAGATATCCTACCTTAGTCCTTCCACAATTTTCCACATGAGGTATATCCCTTTAAATCAGAATATGCAGATACGCAGGAACCATAAGTTACACAGAAATTGATGCTACACCCATGAGCACTCTGCTTAATTCTTGATATCCAGCATGGAATCATAGAATGGTTTGGATTGGAAGGGACCCTAAAGATCATCTCACACATTCCATAGACCAGGCTGCTCCAAGCCCCATTTGCCTGAAGTTTGAAGTATCCTGAACAGCTACAACAACTCAACCCCTGAGCAATAATCCAACCAACAGGTGATAAGAAGATCATTTTCCCCGACATGGATTACTTGACAGGTCTGCAGTTTTCCAGCCCAGTCAGTCTCACCAAGTCCTTTCATAATCTTCCTAGCAGAAGCACTTCATCTCATTTATCTTGAATAAAACTGCTACATTTGCAATACCACTGAACTTGTCACCTCTTTTTCGTAGGTAATTTACAACATTCGGAGCAGGTCAGATCTTTTCAGCTCTATCTTTACTAAGAAAAATCAATTAGCTGTCTCTACCCTCCATTTTATGTAATTTTATCAATTTTTTCCCTGTGCAAAGACTTTTCCCCTTAACCCTACCTTTAGGTAAGGAAACCTGTTCAGAAAGATGTTTGGAAATCATGACTGTGGCTACTTGATCACCTTATTTTATATTTGCTGATCCCCCCAAGAGCTCCAAGAGGAATGTTTTCCTTTTAAAGAGCCATCCTAACACTTCTCAGGTGTATCAGATTCATCAAGGTGCTCAGCAGTACTAGTCTGGAGTATTATTTCAACAAGACTGGTCTGGAATTCTGATTATCTCCTGGAGCTGCTCTTTTAATTTTACCCTTGTTTAATTATTTGTACTTTCATGTCATCTCAGCCACATGGTGGTCTTTGTTTTGTTAACTAAGAGGGAGGCTGGGGATGCAAATATGCTGCTAGAATCTCCAGAACAACCTTACATAGGCATTAGTAGCTCCACAGGGAATGGATTTCACATCCCACCACTCAAAAAAGGCTTCAGAAATGCCAAGACAAAAAAAAAAAAAAAAAAAAAATAATAAAACATTCTGGCTATCAATGCTGGCTTTAAGCAAAGTTTGGCTTTACCTTTCAGCCAATGCCAAGCAGGAATGTTGAAATGGAAGTAAATCACAAAAAAAAGAGAGGAAAAAATAAATCATAAATAAACCAGCAAGGCTTATGTTTGCAAAGCAGGAAACAAATTACAGCACAGACAAGTTTTTAAGAACAAAGGAAGAAGTAGGAAAAGAAGGACTAAACAAGGTGCTCATTCTCAGTGCAGCTTGAGCTTTTCCTTCACCTGCCTTAGCTTCATGAAATCCTCATGCCAACAGGCCAAACAGCCTTGGGAGGCAAAACAAACCTCTCCCACTCAGAGCTATCCCACTGGATTAGTTTAATGAGGATTAAAAGTGTTTCCTGATACCACACCGTTTTCCACAGCCTCTTTAACACAGCATGCCTGGTATTTCACCAGTACTGGTGATTTCCCAGACTGCTCCAGCACTCCCTGTTCAGGCTCCAGGGTCAAGGCTCCAGATCAGATGTAGTTTCCCATCATCAGCAATGGCAATCAAAATGGCCATCAAGGTTAAAGAGCAGTATTTTTAATTGTGGGGAAAATGATGACAGATTACCTCTTCAGATAATACACATAGGCAAAGGTTACAGCTGCCACTGCATTTCTGATAAAAGCAGAGCAAGCAACAAAACACTGATAAACAGTAGCACAGGCTGATAAAATATTAAATGGCAGGCTTGATGTTTCCATGCTCAATTTGCCTCACAATCTATCAATGACTCAGCATCTTGATGGAACCACCAAAGTTCTCAACATCATATTCCAGCAATTATTAATGGCATTTCAATCCACTTTTCCCCTCCCTTTTATTTACTAGTACATGGCTTGAGAAAGCCCACTGAGGAAATCTCATTCCCACCTTTGAAGGGAGATGAAGGGACTGTGCATAAAACTCTGCCATAAAATATTAGGAGCTGGTTTGAAAGTGATTGATTTCATATTCATTTCATGGGGCACTTCCAAATGAGCAGCAGGGCTCTCAGTAGGCAGAGCACAAACAGGTTTCATTGGAGAGATGTGCCATTTCCTGAACTGCCCACATTGGGGTTTCATGGTTTGTCTTTTTTCACCTTTTAAGTAAATCTGACCACAGATGAAAATGGACAAAGTGCTGAACAATGCAGCAGCACAAGCCCAAAAGCTGAGTCTCACCATGGTGGGAAAAAAGCTTTGTAGAGAAGCACAGACATGGGATTTTTCATCCAGGCAAATTCTAGTTCTCCTGGACCTCAGCAGATTTGGGTTTAACTCTGAATCTTCTGCATCAGCTCACCCATCCTCAAGAGTAGATCATTCCTACTCTTCCCAGGATTACTGATAGTTCATTTTCCATATGGAAAAAGTGAACTTTCTTTTAACCAAAGTTTACTTCCTAAGCACTGATTGGACTTTCAGTTAGAAATAACTCAAACCCCAGGAAATAGTGGGATAAGATGAAACATTTCCTGCAGCAAAGCTCAACTGGACAACCTTCAAAAAATACCTTCTGTGCAGTTCTTGGAGGGAAGTTTTAACACCTGTTTAACAAGCAAGCTTATACCACATTCTGTCCCTTTTCTCCCTAATAAAAAAGCCAGGCCAAAGGACTCCAAAACCTGCTTTCAACTATGGAATCCTTCATCCTTCTCACTTCCCCCTGTGATTTATTTCAGAGGAAAAAAAAAAGTTGGACAAACCCTAAACATAGCAGGAAGCAGCAGAGATGAGGGAAGGCAGTGGTGGCACTCAGAGGGCAGCACAAATATTTAACAGTGTTAAAGCTCAGAGAGTTTTCACCAGTGTGAAGAAGAATAAAGAAAGTTAAATAGTAGTAAGTCCTCATATGTCAAAATTTCCACCATAAATAGAAGACAGACAATAATTCCCAGAATCAGCACCAACACAACAAAATGCCACCAACTAATACTGACAAGAGAAAATTTTTCTTCTATTGCAACAAGGAACAAGCTCACTCATGACAAAAGCAAACTTGAAGAGCTGACTGGACCACAAAACTCATTAAAAACACTGATTAAAAGGCTCTTATCTAGTCCTGCAACACTTAAATCACTCAGAGCTAATTAGGCTAGGCCTCCTTATGTTTCACTGCAGAGCTGCTGCACTTTCAAAGCCTCTCTCCTGGCTGATACCACCTCTCCCCTTGCTTCAGACCTCAGAAAGCTGCAGCAGCACGATGCTCAGTGTTGATCCATCATGAGCCAAAACCAAATGGCTGATGGCACTTGCCAAACCCTTGCTGCCCAAGGTGGACACTGGTCAGACCAGCTCATTTGTCTGGTACTTGTCTGGTGCTGTTTTATTTGGGTTTTTTGTTCTTACATAAAAGGGTATGACTACCAAAGCTGCTCAGATACTTTTCCAGATCAATCCTAAGCAAGCATATATTAATTGATTAATGTGAGATTGAGGACATCACTGAAAGGCCCAAGAAACTTTAAATCTCCAGTTCTGTGCAGACATATGAACAGCCACATTCCCAGGGGAGAGACCCTGGGCTGCGCAGCTCTCTGAGCCATGTCAGCACACACTTCAGAAATGCAGACACAGGGATCCTGCTGAATGTGCCACAAGGATCTGTGGTAAATTTAACAACCCTGGCTTTCCCCAAAATCTCCCTTTACTCATGTCAGAAGTTCCACCTTTGAAAGATGGAGCAATCAAAGCCAACCACACACTCTGATAGAGAGCTGCTGACTGAAACATCAACTGTTTATTAATGAAAGTCATCCCAGCAGCAGTGAAGGGATTTTTCATAAAAAAAAACCTGACAGAACGTTTTGAACCTGAGCAAAAGAGGATTTTCAATCTAATTATTTCATTGCTACTGTACACACAGAAGCTTTTTGCTCAGTTCCCTTTGTAGAGTTTTGAACTGTGAAGTGGTTTCAGATCATCCATTCTATTCCTTTGTACTGAGTCATAGGTTTGGAAGGAGCAATTAAGGCACAGCAGTAAATGACTCCTGTAATGTTACCTATTGTGCAGGGAAGTGACCTGCAGAGAGAAAGGCAAATTACATGCAACAATAAAAGCTACCAATAAATTGCCAAATGGTTTTGTTTACCGTACATCTTTGTGATGTAACTCACAAAGATCAACCTCAATCGATCTTGAAACAAAGTCAAATTCAAGTAAGTATTTTTTATTTTATTTTAATACCTTGGGCCCATTTACTCTCTCAGAGGAAACCACCACCAAATATTTTGCAATGCATATGTGCAGCTAGGCTGGTATTTATCAATACACACTATAAATACTGAGAGGGCTGCACAAAGCATCCTCACAGTTTCCAGTGCCTTATGGTAACCCATTTGGACAGTACAAGCAATAACAGGTACTTCATATTCTTTCACCAGCAAGAAATACTAAATATTTGAAGCTAGAAGGAAAAAAAAAGCAACCAGGCAGTTTAAAACAGCTTTAGTGAATAGCTGATATGCTTTAAAGTGTGCCACAACTGATTTGCAAATCTACCTCTGCCCAAGTGTGCAGCTGCAAAGATTTTTAAAATCAGATGAGCAGCTTCATATTGTATAAAGTACCAAAATACCTGAATTTCTCATCAACACACAGAGTTCCTGTGGGCAAAACACTGTTCATTAAACTGCTGGGAACACCAGCAGTGAAAAGTAACTCTTCAGGAGCTCTCTGGCTATTTTCTATCCCTAGCAGGTGGACTTGGGAAAAACACAATTCTTTATAATTGTGAAGGTGTAAGACAACTGCCCAGCTATGCCATTTCAGTACAGCAAATCACATGGGTTTGATACGTAACGAGTGAGATTTTTAACCAGTCTATTTCCTAAGCAGAAATGGCTTCATTTTATAAACATCTCTTCTGATAAATTTAATTATATTTTTGTAACTATGAAAATTTGTATGGAAGAAAGAGAGCCCTGGCCCCCACCCTACCCCTTTCACAGCTTTTAACACTGTCTTGATGTACAGCAAGACCTGCACAGAAGAGACTATTGCTAGTTTAAACATCAGAGTTATACTCGAATTCACATGGTGGAAAAGCCTAAAAACTGAATTTCTGAAACTTCTGCACTGCAAACTGAAAGTGGAACTAATTAGGAATAGGTATTTATTACCACATTTACCATAGTCTTAATCATAGACTAATAAGCAGGAAGGGTATTCCACCAGGAAATAAAAGCAAGCTTTGATAAGGCAACTAAGTTTGGTGAGCAGATTGCAAGGGCCACAATCACGTCACAGAAGAAGCAGGTTCTCTTTTTAATTTCACTATAACTGGGAATGAAAACAGAACAAAGCTACTGAACATAAATGCATAAAGTATGCTACAAAAATACAGCTTTGCCAACACTGCTCTCCACTGCCAAGTCTGGAGCAGAACAGATAATCCAGATCTTTCAGCTTCTTCCCAAAACAGAAACGCTTTCCTTTTTACTTCTGGAAAGCCCAGTCTAAGCTTTCCAAAAAGAAAAAAAAAAACTTTGGGGCAAAAATAATGCCCTAGAAGTAAATTTATTTTCCTTTAATTTTTAGAGTAATTTCTTGTTCTTAAATTTTTAGAGCAAGCAGCCAGTTATAAATCAATGTTAAACACCATTAAATTGAAACAACATTCCACTGAAAGACATTTCATAATCACCAAAGTTCATTTTCTGATAATGCTGCAAAAATATCTGTTGTCTTGAAGTTGATCATCACCATAAAAAGAAAGAAGAGACTGGCATATCTTTTTATTTGTATGTTTTCTCATTTTCATTGTACTCTCACACTGCCACAGGGTGTCTCTCCATAGATGAAAAAAGAGATAAATCTCTCTGTGTAGATGAAATAGGATTAGCTGCATCTCTGCTCCCTAGATTCCAAGAGAGACAAGCTGGCCTCTGGTAGATTCCCACATCCTCTCCAGGGTTACCCAACCCAGCTTATTCCCAGGTCTCCAGTGCTTTACGACTGCCACCTTCTGTTGTGGAAGGGAGTAACATTCCTGTGGCGCTCGGCTACCTCCTACGGCTCTCCCGTTCCTCTTAAAGATGAGGCTCATCCTGAAGGCTGCTCACCCGGCTTGGAATTTTGCAAGATTTAGGGTCCTGATCCTTCCCACTCACTACCTGCTTCCCTCTGTGAGGGTAAAACAACACCAGAGCCCCAGGTGTTGCAACTGAGCCTTCCATAGCCAGTGCTGGAACACACAAAATTACCACGGTGCTCGGGAGCTCTGCCTCAGACACCTGCTCTTCCCACCTCCCAATTTAGCAGCTGGTGATCCAGCTCCAAATAAAGCTGAAATCTTCATCTGTACCTCTTTGTTCCAACTACAGCTTCTGGGTTTTTAAAAATCTGTTGTTATTATTAAGTTTACAGGGATGTTTTATATACAGTTGAGACACACAGCTGCACCTAGTGCGTGAAATGTAAGGATTGAAAGGCTCTCAAAGAGGAAATTGCACTAAAAGGGAACAAAACTGATCACTCTCCTTCCATTATATAATCCTATCCTTGATACCTTCACTTTTATAAAATTTCCATACCAATCTGCTAAGGTATTAATCCATGTGACTGATTACTAACCATGAATTTGTAATTGTTCAGTTTACATAAGAGCATGCACACAGGTTGTAAATTAACATTTAAGCAACAAATTATTTTTAACAAAAAAAAGCCCATAATTTTAACTCAATGTCTCCTCTCAAACTGCAAGAAGAGAACACCACTGTCAGACAGCAGTTGGCTGTCCCCTGAAGGCCTGTGTGGAGCAGCAAGTTAAAAGATGGAAATACTTTAGCTGAGCACAAAAGCATCAATGAAAGCAAAACTGCTCCAGTAAAAATTGTATTCTTGCTGTTAAAATTCCCTGAGCTCCAACTCCCCTAATGTTGCCATGTTTGGAAGTACTGAACTTCCTCTCACATGAAATCCAGCACAGGACTGACCACAGAAAGCTCACCCCAAAGCACTGAAGCTTCTCGATTTACCTTTTGCTCTCTTCCACAGCTTTGTCCAAGTGCTGGAAGATATCTTGGAATAAAATGCAGCTGGAACGACTGTTGATGTCATAGCCATATCCTCTTTTCCAGTATTGCTTCAGGTCGTTCAGGTATTCCAGCACCTAAAGTTAGAGCTCACAGGTTTTTATTACTGCACCAAGGGAAAACAGAAAGCTCAGAGCCTGCAGCAATAACAACAAACCCAAACATCAAGGCTCCAGCTGAAACTACTTCAGCACAAAAGCAGACAACAGAACAGACCAAAGAGCAGCCAAATTCAGCGTCTGGCAACAATCACGGTCAGGTGAGATGCTTCACATCACAAGACAACCACTATCCACTGCTTTTTTAGCACTTCTGATTTTGCCTTTGGCTCATGATTCTTCCCAAAGAATCCATCCCACACCTTCAGCCCAACTTGTCTGTTTTCACGTTCCAGAGACATGTGCACATCTCCAGTAGACAGAACTGTGCCTCGGAATTATGCAAGAGCACACGGTACTCTGCTCATTCTCTGTGCCTTTCCTGACAACTCCTGGCATCAAAGGCATTTCCCACCTCTCTGCTGAATTATTTTTAACTAGACTGAACAGAGCAGGTCTCAGCAGAAGCCCACGGTGACCCTGATCCTCTTAGTCAGGATATCACTTATTCCTAACTGCCCACCCTTTAGCCAAACACCTACCCATGAAAAGGTCTCCTCTTTTCCCAGGGGTGCAAATTTCCTTAAGAGCCTTGGGGGAGCCTTACTGAACATCAGAAGTTACATCAGACAGTTTTGAAAGAAGAGGAACAAACATTTGTCTCATTTATCTGGGTTCTACTGGGTTTTGTCAAGAGTCACTTATTTGTTTTAAGAGAGCTGATAGTCCCCAAAACCAAATGAAGAGTCTTAGAGGCCCTGGAAGACCTCACCTGATGTACCCCGGAGTGGATGTGACCACATGGTTCGGTCACGTGAAAAACACACATTATAGAATGGTTTAGGATGGAAGGCCATTTAAGACCACCCCATTTCAAACTCCCTGCCACTTTACACTAGAGCAGGTTGCTCCAAGCCCCACGTACCTTAGCATCTTCTTCACTGAAGAGAGAACACCATGGGGAGGTCACATTCTTTATGGCTAGTTCATATGAGCAGGTGAGGAAAGCCACTTGAACAAGATCTGCAATAAATCCAACAAACAAACAAGAGATAAACCACTGCTACACAAGTAGCAACTTCCTCTCCTCAGTTTACCTCTAAAATGAATTGCAATTACTGTTTCACAATGCAAACAATGAAATCCAATAAATAACTGGCAGGACAAAGAAGCACCAAAAATACACAGTTTAGCAGAATTATTGCGCAAAATCAAAATTTTGGACTGCAAACCTCACATTACATCATTGCAAGGGGAAAACAAGAGCATTTCACATGAAATGTTGCCCACCTGCTGATGTGTAATAGGTGTCAGCTGCTGGTGCAGCCACACAGGTCAGAGGAGTCAACACAGAGTAGCTGTGAGGTCTCGGACAACTCCCACTCCACATCAGCAGCTGAGCAGGAGCAGCACAAGGCTGAACTTTGTTTCCAGTGTGTCCCTAATGTTGCAATCCCAACAGCAACACTTATTTTGGGGCGCTTTTCCCACCACTTGAGGGCACAGGGAAACCCAGCACTTCTGCGTTGGACAGGTGAGTTACCACACAGACACACAGGGCTGCTTTTACTCAGGTCATTTATGTGCTTGAGTTGTAATGGGCTTCACAAAAGCTACACCTGCTCCAGAAAGTAAAACTAAAATACTCAAATCCCTCCAAAACCAGGTAAAACTGATTTCATCTGAAGGAAAGATGTTTTCAAACATCTTTTTCTTCTGACTACTATCCAACAATCATTCATTACTGCAACACCAACACAGACTTACAGTCTCATGCACTTAATTAGAGACTGCATCTCCAAGCGACAGCCACTTTAAATTACCTCCTCTGCATAACTACACATCTTGGAAGTCTGTTCTTGGCCAGCGTTGGAGCCGAAGCCACCTGTAACAGGAATTCCTTACCTGCATTTAGCTCCTCCACTGGCAAACACAAGGCACTGGCCACCTTCTCCAGGACCTTCTTCATCTCAGGCCCCTCTTTGAAGGCATTCACCTGGCACATGGCTGTGTCATTCTCCTCCACCAGGGCTACAAACTTGGCGCAGTGATCAAAGAACCGCATCAGGGAGTCGTTAACTTCAACCTCCACCTCTGAAAGAAACGTGGGCATCAGGAGGAGCACCACCATCCCCAAGGGTACAAGCACATGGCCACCGTGACACCCTCCAAGGGACAGCCCGCTCACCACAATCCCTACGAAGGGGACGCAGGGTCCCCCTCAACCTGGGCATGGGGTATGTGGGACTGGTCTTGTGGCTTCCCTCAACCCCAGGGAGAGCAGGGGACATCCCCAACCCCTCTGGGAGCATGGGGGAGCTCCCTCAGGGAGGAATTCTTCCAGCAACCCAGGAAGGCATCAGGAGTCCCCCAGAACCTCAGAGAGGTCATGGTGCCCCCTCAGGGCTGGATCGAGGCTCCCCCAGCTCTCAGGGAAAGCAGAGATGGTGTGAGGCACCCCCATCCCCTTTGGGAGAGCCGGGAATCCCTCAGGGAAGGCCAGGGGCTGCCCCAGTCCCCCAGGGAGGACACGGGAGTCATTCAATCAGGCCATGAGATTCTCTCACCTCCTCAGGGAGCAGGCCCCCAGAGAGCACCTGGCGCGCCCTCAGGAGGGCACGGGAGTCTCCCATCCCCTTGGCAGCGCTGGGAATCCCTCAGTCCTTCAGTAAAAGCCAAGGGCCCTCCCCAGGGCAGGGTGTCGGGCACTCACCGTCGCCGCCGAAGTCGAGGGTGGGCCCGAGGCCGCGGCGGAAGGCCGCCCCGCTCTGCAGGCAGCGGTGCTTGGAGCTGCTGGCCAGCGCCAGGCGGCGGCGGGCGGCGAAGAGCGCGGGGAAGCGGGCGGCCATGCGCCGGGCCAGCTGCTCCATGTCGCGCCGGCCCTGCGGCGCCAGCCGCCCGTCCAGGCTCTCCTCGTACCACATGGGCCAGTCGGCCAGAGCGGCGGCGGCGGGGCAGGCGGCGGCTCCCGGGGCCCGGCGGAGCAGCCGGGCGTGCAGCTCGCCCAGCCGGCGGATCTGCCCGGCCGTGGGGTAGCGGGTACCGTGCCGGAGCACGGCGCGGAGCTGCAGCGGTGTGCAGGAGGCGGGCAGCGACCCGCCCGCCCCGGGACCCAGCGACAGCGGGTCGCTCACCAGGTGCGGGTTCACCTCCTCGTAGCGGGACTTGGTGCCGAAGTAGCCGCTCAGCCCCGCGCTCGCCGGCGGCAGGACGAGGAGCAGCAGCAGCAGACCGGCTTCCCGGCGAGGCGCCATGGCTGCAACTGCGCGGCTGCCGCAGGAAGAGGAGGAGCGGGGCCGCCTCTTCACGGCTTCAGCCGCCCCAGGGACCGCCCCAGCCCCGCTCCTCCCGTCCCCTCACGGCTCCGCCCGCCTCCTCACTGCTTCGGCCGCCCCTTCGCGGCTTCACTCGGCACAGCGCAGCTCCTCATGGCTCCTCACGGCATCACCCGCCCCATCGCAGCTTCACCCGGGCCCTCTCGGCTTCACGCGTCCCCTCACGGCTTTGTCCAGCCCGGGACACTCGCAGCCAGGCGGGGCGGAGGCGGAGGCGGGAGCCCTGAGGGGAGCCATGAGCTGTCTGACCCATTTCTGCATCTGCTTTGCCGCTATGGAGCATCACTGACTTCACGGAGCTCAGTAAAAACAAAAAAGTCAATGCACAGTCAGACGAGGGGAATGGTTTAATTCCTCTGTAGAGGCAGAACAACTGCATCGACTGCAGTAGGGAAACAGAGGCAGAGACAAGGTACACTGGCTTTCTCTGTGTATAAAAGTCAGAGCAAACCCTGTGAAGCAGATGGGCTCAGGACAACCTAACCTTCTTCTTGGTAGTCAGTGTCCAAGATGTGCTAGTTCTGAAAAATTTAAAATTGCTCCTCTTTCTTCTCTGCAGTTGTGTAATGTATTACCAACTCTGTGGTTTCCTATTACCAAAAATAGCACCTTGTTCAACTGGTAACAGAATGTGCTGCTGTCCCTTGGAGTCCTGTTTTAGAGAATTTATCTATCTGATAATGTAAAGCAACAGCAGAAACTTCCTAGCCAATCTCTACCATGTTTTATTCATCAATTAGTCTAATTAGCATTTAAATTAGCTAAATTTTAAGACCAGTCAAAACCGTGTACCTAGGCTGTGCTGGGAATGGGGCAAGTGGGGATGTGGAAGCAAACTTTAAAGCTATCTGCTTCTCAGAGCTCTGTGAAAGCTTCAGCTATGATGTGCGTATCTCTGTCATTAGAGAAGCTCTGGCAAAGATAGATTTTTTTAAAAGTTAGTACAATCTCCTCTCTGTTGCTTCTTAATGGCAGAAATTCATCCCAAACCAGGAATGCTGCTGGGGACTGCAGCTCCCCTCATAATTTGCTTTGCCCTCCAACATGGGCAATCAAAGCCAAAAAGGGTCTTTCACAGGTGTTTCTGGTTTGTTTTTTTTTTTTTTGCTAAAAACTAGCTGTATTGCACTCAAAGTAAGGTAGTGATGGTGTGAGGGTGTTGCAGTCCACAACCTCAGGATCTTGTCCAGAGAAGGCGCAGGGTTCTGGGGACCAGCATGGAACACCAACGAGACGGGCCTTTGTTCATGAAACCATTTATTCAGCACGGGAAAAAGCTCAGATCCACAACAGAAAGTACCAAACAGAGGCTGAGCAGGGGTTTTTGAGGGACAGAACTCTTGAGGGTCTCCACCTTTGAAGGTGGAGTTCAGGGTCAGGGACCACTAGAAACACAGCAAGGGAGAAATCCCCCAAACCCAATCTGAACTCCTGGGCCGCCCTTCACAAGGGGTTTGGGGTGGGACAATGCTTATCTGAAGAAGTAACTTTTTACCTCCCCAGGGCACGTCACAACATGAGGGGATTGTAGGTGGCTGCTGCAGGGGTTGGCAGCATGGGGAATGTGGGTTTTTCCATATAATCATAGAATGTCTTGAGTTGGAAGGGACACACATAGATCACTGAACCACAGAATCCCAGGACCACTGAGGCTGGAAAATCCCTCCCAGCCCATGGAGTCCAAGCTGTGCCTGATCCCCACCTTGTCCCCAGCCCAGAGCACTGAGTGCCACGTCCAGCCCTTCCCTGGACACCTCCAGGCATGGGGACTCCAAAGCTCCCTGGGCAGCCCCTGCCAAGGCCTGAGCTCCCTTGCCATGGAGAAATTCCTCCTGGTGTCCAACCTGAGCCTCCCCTGGCACAGCTTGAGGCCGTTTCCCCTTGTCCTGTCCCTGTTCCCTGGCAGCAGAGCCCGACCCCCCCTGGCTGTCCCCTCCTGTCAGGGAGTTGTGGCATGGTAAAGACACCCCTGAGTCTCCTCACAGTAGTCCAACTCCTTTTAACATGTTTTTTTTTGTTCCCAGCAAGAGCAAGTAGAAATAAGCAGCTGTGTAAAAACAAGTGGCAGCAAGAAGTTTGCAGCCAGGGAAGGATGCTTCCAGCTGGGAGCTGTGTCCGGGGCACCACCAGAATTGGTTATAAACACAGGATCCCAGGATGGCTGAGGCTGAAGGGAGCTCAGTGGGCAGCTGGTGCCACCTCCCAGCTCCAGCAGGGCCATCCCAGAGCACAGGGCACAGCATTGTGTGCACACAGCTCTGCCACAGCCCCAGGCAGGAGAGCCCACAGCCTCTCTGGCCAATGTGTTCAGGGCTGGGCACTGCCCAGGGAAGAAGTTCTGCCTCCTGGCCAGGGGGAATTGCTGCCATCAGGCCCTGCCCGTGCCTCTGGTGCCATTGCTGGGCCCCCGGAGCAGAGGCTGGGCCCTGCTGGGAGCCCTCCCTGCAGACACTCCTCAGTCACATCCCGCTGGCAAGGCTGGCAGCATGGAATGATGGCATTGTAATGACCTATCCAGAAAAGCTTAGAGAGGCTTAGAAAAGCAAAGAATAAAAAGAGGCATCCTGTGGAAAAGCCTGAGCAGCGCAGTGGTGACACATCAGGTTATAAAACAGTTTGGGCAAAAGCATAAGCAAAACATCCCCATGCTGATTATACCCATTTTCAGCTAAACCCTCACGACTGAATAGCTACCAGCATGTAGCTAAGGAAACAGAGTTATCTGAGCTTTTGGCCCACAGCACATCCTGGGGAGGCTTGTGTTTTATAGAGTCAGACTTTACTCCCTGCCTGCATATTCAGTCTATTGCTGCTGCAGCTGAGAATTTTCAGTGAATAAATAAATTTTCATGATCTATTTAGTCCACTAGTGAAATGCTATTGGAAAATGTGCACCTCACCTGTCTCCCACCTTCTCAATATCCAAAAGAAAGTGCTAATGCAAGAGTATGCTAAGGCTCAAACAGGTCAGGTAAAGCCTGTAATAGTGAAAGGGAAAAGAAAATATGAGAATAAGTAAATGGTTTAAAGCTTCTGGGCAAAGTTATGGGCTCTCTGTTGGAGCAGGGCAGTGTGACTCAGCTGTCTCCCAGTGACTCTGTGCAGGGCTACTTGGCCCCTTTCCTGTGGTTCATTTAGTTTATATTAGACATATCTACCACAAATCACTTCTAGCCTATCATCTTTTATAACAAAACCAGCATGAGACTACATACAGTGTTGCTTTGAAACCTACCGAGGGGATTTTATAAATACCGAGGAAAATACCCATTCCATCTTCTGCATAATTATTCACTGTAAGAAATCTGCAGTTGGTTTTAGTAGGAAAAGGATTTTGCATATTACATATAATATTTTGCATATTATAGTGTGCACATCAGCTGCTGTGTGTGAGGGAGAAAAAGAGAACTCAAAGAGTTTTTTGTTAGAGATTGTAAATGTGATGTTAAAAGGGTAATAAAATAAAAACTTGTTTGTGATCCCAGTTTCTGCTCCAGAAAGGGATTTCTATGTTCTAAGTAGTCAAGGACACAGAGTTAACCTACAGAATCCCTTCCTTGCTCCTCTCACACCACATTAAATCATCACATCCTATCATACCCCATGAAATTGTTCAGATGTGTATTTTGAATGGTTTCACAGGATATTTTCTATTAGGACAGGGAAAATCTTATCAATAAGATATAATTCTTTGAGGAGTCACAACACCTCTAGTGCATATCCCAAAACTCTGGACAAAGCATTTACACAACAGCCACATTGCCACTTTCACCCTCCACGAGTATTGTCATGTTCTTTTTTGGTCCTTGTGTTTTCTTTATATCTAAATCAGAGGCCAAAACCATTCACAAACATGCCTGTTCCAAATGCAACATTATCAGATTGTTCTGTCTTCTGTTCTCATTTATTGTTTTGTTTTATTTTTTTTCTTTCCATCTTCAGTTCTGGTGATGCTGAGGGTGGTTAGTTCATGACTCACATTTCCACAGCAGCATTTTTTTTGTTCTCTTGCAGTGCAATCAGATAGTCCTGTCCTGAATAATTTCCTTGTTTCTGCTTCATCTATGGATTTTCTGTAGAGATGCATCAATTTCCAAACCAAGCTCTATTCAAAACACAACTGAGAAAGTTAATGCACCAACCTCTTCTGAAACCTCTCTTTTTTTTTCTTATAAACCCTCCTGCTCCTCACTGCTTTGGTGGCCTGTAATTGCCATTAATGGAAGTGTATTTCTTTAGTAGTGAAAGGACAGAGAACCCCAATTTTCCTCTGTCCCCAGCTGAGTGTGTGCCATTAGCTGGTTTTTCCAGCTAATGAAGAAAATGCTCCCATTGCCAGTCTGAGCGCTGGGGTAATTCCCACAGTACAAAACTCACTGCCTGCACCTGTACAAGTGACGCATGGTTTCAGCTCTCTGTGCAATGCTTTTAAACCCAAAGATATTAATTACATGTCCAGGGAGGAAAGGTGTCAGCCCCTAATTCTGTGTTCTGCTTTCCTTCTCCATGCAACCTCATTCCTTCACTGTCAAGGAACAGTTCTCTAAGCAAGAATCTCTTCCTGCTGGCTGGCAGCCATTCCTTATTATCTGATGAGCAGCCATGATTTTAGGAGAGGAAATAATCATAGAATCACAGAATGATTTGGGTTGGAAAGAACCTTAAAGATCATCCAGTACCAAACTCCCTGCCATGGGCAGGGACACCTTCCACTATCCCAGGCTGATCCAAGCCCCAAAGTCCAACCTGGCCTTGGACACTTCCAGGGATCCAGGGGCAGCCACAGCTGCTCTGGGCACCCTGTGCCAGGGCCTGCCCACCCTCCCAGGGAACAATTCCTTCCCAATATCCCATCTATCCCTGCCCTCTCAAAGTGGGAATTCATTCCCCCTTGTCACTCCATCCCTTGTACAGAATCTCTCCCCATCTTTCTTTTCAGCTCCATCAGGCCCTGGAAGGTCACAATTTGGTCACCCCAAAGCTTCTCCTCTCCAGGCTGAACAATCCCAGCTGTCCCAGCCTTTCCTCCCAGCAGAGCTGCTCCATCCCTCTGCTCATCCTGGTGCCTCCCCTGGACTCTCTCCAGCAGCTCCAGGTCCCTCCTGTGCTGGGCCCCAGGGCTGGGGCAGCTCTGCAGGTGGGGTCTCACCTGAGCACAGGGGCAGAGGGGCAGAATCCCCCCCTCCCCTGCTGCCCACGCTGGGGCTCAGCCCAGGGCACAGGGGGGCTCTGGGTCCCAGCTCTGACCCCCAACACCCCCAGGTCCTCCTCCAGGGCTGCTCCATCTGCTCATCCCCTGGATTGATCCCAGGAGTTTCCCTGACCCAGGGGCAGCACCTTGCACTTGTAGTTGTTGGTTGTTGTCAGCCTTTGAGCCTCACAGAGCCGAGGCAGTGTTGAAGTCAGACACACGGCAGTGCTGCTCTGGGGACACCCTGCTGTCACCTCCCGACAAGGTGTGCATTAACCCAGGTGGCCCAGAGCTGAATGTCCTCATTTCCTTTGGTTTTAGTTATTGTCCCTAAACAAATGAATTCCAACACAAGGGCACAAAGCAAACGCACAAGATCCCAATTCACTGCATCCTCCAGACACCTCAACTTCATCGTTCTCAAGCGGATGAGCCCTGCAGACACGGAACAGGCTGGCAGTGGCTCGGCTCAGCCAGGGCACACACAGCAGCCCAGGTGAGCAGATCTCCATGAGTGTGTCCCTGTCCTGGCCCTGGGCATGAGGAGTGGGCTGGGCAGAAATGAGCTGCTGGGAGGCTGATCTGGCATAGAGAGAGGCAGGAAGGTGAAGGGGTGTGGTGCAGACTCAGAGGAGGTGGAGGGTGCAGGCTTGGAGCAACTCAGCCTGCTTTTGGGTCACACCTTCACACTGGGAGGTGATGTGGCAGCACGTTACCTTTGGGAGTTCCTTGTGCACCTTGCCTACCACGAGGAGGGTGTCCCTCTTCCCCCTGAACTTCCCTGCTCACATGCAGCAGCTGGTGCTTGTGCTGAGCAGGCAATGCTGCGTTGTTGCTGCTGCTGGGTGGGATGGAGGCATCCAGAGACCCGGGCTCTTGACTCTCTCTCAGTTGGCATCACATCTCAGCTCACCAGTGCAAAGCCATGACAGAAGAGTGATGCCTGATTTTGGTGGCACACTTGTACTCTGGGTGCCAAACCTCTAATCTGGGGGCACTGCCAGGTCCCTGCTGCTCCTTTTGAAGTGTGGGCTCTTCAGAGGTACTTTCTGCTCTTCTGGGCAGTCCTTTGCCTTCTGGGCACGTGAGTAGGGAGCAGTTTATTCTCACAAGGAAACCAATTCCATAGCTGATGCCACATTTTGGTTATCAGTGGGAGAACTGGAAAAGGAATGACACATATAATTATTGCTTTCTGCAGAAAGGGCTGAATTCAGATCTCATCCATGCGGTCCTAATGGAGAGAAAGTGCTCCACATGCTCTCCCCTCTGGCACGGCACCATTTAAACGTGTGTGACACAGCCTGTTCTCCCAGAAACCACAGAAACCTCTGGGGATCCTAAGTGGTTTGACCTCTTTGGAAGCAGAGTTTCTGGTCTTGCAGTGTGGCTTTACCCTCTGTGGGTGTCATCAGCGTGGCCACCCCATAATTACGTGGTTGCCTTTCTGGAACATGGCAGGCCCTTCCAGTTCTGGAGCAGCATGACCCCATGCAGCAAAACACTCAGGCTGTGGAATGGTTTGGAGATTCAAAAACCCTGAGATAAATTCAGAAAGCCTCAAAACCCAGCTGAACAGGGTTTTTCAAGGGTAAAAGCAAATTTAAATAACTGTTTCTTTTTCCATGTAGTAAGAGGAGGACAGACAATACAGAAACTATGTGGATCTGTGCTGTATCTATAGAATGGTAAATTTCTTGGTTTTATGTTCACCAAACCACAGGCACAAAAAAAGCTCAAAGATTCAATCATGCTAAAGGCAAGAGACTATTCAGAATAGTGAATCATGAAAGAATCGGACTGGACAAGAGGAAACGGCCTCAAGCTGTGCCAGGGGAGGCTCAGGTTGGACACCAGGAGGAATTTCTCCATGGCAAGGGAGCTCAGGCCTTGGCAGGGGCTGCCCAGGGAGGTTTGGAGTCCCCATGCCTGGAGGTGTCCAGGGAAGGGCTGGACGTGGCACTCAGTGCTCTGGGCTGGGGACAAGGTGGGGATCAGGCACAGCTTGGACTCCATGGGCTGGGAGGGGTTTTCCAGCCTCAGTGATTCTGGAATTCTATGAACCAGGAAGAGTAATTAATTAATTAATTAATTAATCCAGTGCCATTGTTTTTAGTATGGTTCTGTCAGACAGGGTTTGGGCTTGGATGGCCCGAAGAAGACCAAGGTAAAGAAGTTTGCTGACATCACAAAGCTTGGCACTGCCCCAGCACAGAGAACAAGTCAGAGATAGGATGAAGCTTAACAGTGAGAAATTCTTGCAGCAAGAAGGGATTTCTGCTGCAAACTCATCAGCTCAGTAGGACAAAGGAAGAGAAAGGCTTGAACAGACCGGCAGATCTCCAGGCAGCTGGGAGCCCTCAGTGTGGCACAGCCACGTAGCAGCAAACAGGAGTTTGAGGCAGGTCCAAAGTGACGCTATCAGCACCTAGGGAGAGATTAACACTCCCCACACACAGCCACAGCCACAGGCAGCCACGGGCAGGACCGCAGGGAAGCAGTGCTGGCTGGTGCACAGCTTCTGAGAGGGCACTCAGATGGCTGCAAACCGTACAGGAGTGAACACAGACCGGACATCAGGAGGATTCTTGGCTAGAAAGGGATGCTTTGGGAGCAGCCTTGCAGCAGTTAATGACCCAGCTGACCTCAGGGTGAATTCAGCAATCTTGGTGAGAGGAAGGAGGTGCTTTGCCTGCCTCTGATGGCAGACACTAGGCTTGGTGAAATGGGATGTCTCCATCCTGTCCCCACTTCTACTCTGCTTTCAGACAGAGGTTCCAGCCTGCAGCACTATTTTACAAGCCAGCTCTTGCCCAAGACAAAAGGGATGTTATAGTAACAACAATAGTGTGACTTCCCCTGACCAGTGCCATCCATCCCCGCAGGAAAACAGGGGGGGAAAGCTCTCAAAGAGCTTCAGAAAAAATCAGTGTCAGGAGTTGGCATGAAATGAATCCAACTGTATCACGCTGCATTCAAAGCCACATCTTATTAAATCATCCAGGATGAAGGACTGGAAACAGGGGCAGTTCGCCAAGTTATTCAGCAGATGTACAGTCACGGCTGGTCAGCAGCTTTCTAAAATTACCACAGTCATCTAAGACAGATTTTCTTCATGACCAAGGCAGCTTTTTAATAGATTCAGGAAACAAAATGTTTTCTGGTAACATTTCTCCTAATTTTAAGGCAATAAATTATCTGTGTGATACTGCTTTTCAATTCCACCTACATTTTTCATTCCTGCTCAGAATTTTTGTTTTCTTTTAAAATATGCTGATCACCCTCACTTACCCTTAGAAGAGTGAAGGCCGTGTTAACTTCTTTCTAGGTGTAAAAAGCTGGTTCGTAGGGAATTATTTCAAGAAGTTTGGAGTTCAAAATTTCTTATCTGGACTAGTTAACTTTTGTCACTAGTTAACTTTTTAATTTTTTCCATGGGAAGTAACAGCTCACTGCTGCTCACTTTGCTTCTCTGCCTACTCTTCACTCCCCTGTTTTATGAAGTTTAGCTTTCATCTCCTCTAGACTTGAGGCATTAGAAAGCCAAGGAAATTATTATACTTGCCAGTACACTCTGACAAGAGGAGAAGCAAATATTGAGAGTGAACTCCCAGTCCCTTTAGTGCTAAAATGAACACACATGCCCCAAAATCTGCAGCCATGCCAAAGGTACATCATGGTTATGGATGCAAGGGCAGTCCATATTGGTTGTCATGCAATCACAGAATCCCAGGATCACTGAGGCTGGAAAATCCCTCCCAGCCCATGGAGTCCAAGCTGTGCCTGATCCCCACCTTGTCCCCAGTCCAGAGCACTGAGTGCCACGTCCAGCCCTTCCTTGGACACCTCCAGGCATGGGGACTCCAAACCTCCCTGGGCAGCCCCTGCCAAGGCCTGAGCTCCCTTGCCATGGAGAAATTCCTCCTGGTGTCCAACCTGAGCCTCCCCTGGCACAGCTTGAGGCCGTTTCCCCTTGTCCTGTCCCTGTTCCCTGGCAGCAGAGCCCGACCCCCCCTGGCTGTCCCCTCCTGTCAGGGAGTTGTGCAGAGCCAGAAGGTTCCCCTGAGCCTCCTTTGCTCCAGGCTGAGCCCCTTTCCCAGCTCCCTCAGCCTCTCCTGGGGCTCCAGCCCCTTCCCCAGCTCCGTTCCCCTCCCTGGACACGCTCCAGCCCCTCCAGGGCTCTCAGGGCCCAGGACTGGACCCAGCCCTCGAGGTCCCTCAGCAGGGCCAGCCCAGGGACCCCTGTGCCCCCCTGGGCTCCTGTCCAGCTGCTGGCACAGCACCCCCAGGACCTTTCCTGACGGGCCCTTTCCAGCCCCTCTGCCCCAGCCTGGAGCTGCAGGGCTTGGGGTGACCCCAGGGCAGGACCCAGCACTTGGCCTTGCTGAACCTCAGCCCATGGATCCAGCCTGTCCTGATGCCTCTGCAGAGCTTCCTGCCCTCCAGCACATCCACACTCCCAGCCAGCCTGGTGCTGCCTGTGAAGTTACTGAGGGTACATTTTGGTAACTCTCACACTGAAATTTGCTCTCTGCACTCACACTGTGCTTGGTTTTGGCTCTTACATATTGCACAGTTTCTATGTTGCCCAGACAGAGTGGATTGCAAACAAAACATATCACCCATTTATACTTTTGGAAAGGTTTTGCCCCACCCAAAGCCAGGCTGGTGGCAAACAGAGCTTTGCAGAGGAAATATGTTGTTTTGCTCTCAGCTCTGCCCAGGGCTCAGCTGATCCTGTGTTTCAGAGTGCAGATTCCAATAATGGGAATGAAGCACCATGTCAGTCATTGGGCTCTTTCTTTTAGCACTGTTAGCAGTTACACCACAAAAGGGAAATGAACAGAAAGAGGCATTCAGCTGGGGCTAGCTGAGTCTTAGTCTTTTGTCTGGAAAATCCTTAACATCCCCATTGAGGACTGGGGTAACAAATTAAAAACTTTTGTCTGCTTGCCCCTCTGAATCAGCGTGTGTCACTAACACTGTGATCGTGGATAAAGGAAAAGGGAGTTGTGGGCTGGGTTTACCATTCATTAAGGTAAAGTCATTTACTCTTCTTTACACACGATTGAAAAGGGCTGCACCAGTGCAACAGTGCTTGGGGCATGGATCTGGACATAGGGGGAGTGGAGAAATGGTGCTATCATGTCCTGCTTTGAGAATGACTTTGAGTCCTGTGCTGAAAGCAGAAAGCTGTGAAAATCATCTTATTTTCTTTATGTGCGTATGGAGAATCCACTCAAACTCAAATTTAACAATGAATGGGATGTTTTATCCCTCTTCAGGGTGTTTGCAGGTCTTTGGTGCCAGACTGGTCAAAGCCAAACCTTTCCTGGTAGTGACAGCGATGGACCGATGGCCCCTGACCCCAGACTGGGGTGGATGTGGGGTAGCACACCTTCCATGGAATCACACAATCACAGAATCATTATGGATGGAAAAGGCCTCCAAGGTCTCCAACCTTTGATGGAACACCACCATAACCACTAAGCCAGCAGCCCTGGGACAGACACTGGGAGGGTTTAGGAACCTCCCTGAAACAGCCCATGAATGAGGGACCAGTGCAACACTGAATGGAAGAGGTGGGAAAGCTTCCTTTGAAGCAAAACAGGGGAAGGTATTGCTCAAATTCCTGTTTGACAGGAAAAATAGCGACCCAGGCAAGTTTTCTGTGTTGTTGTAGCTGAGCAAACAAACCTCTGTGCACAGAAACAAGCTCCACGTGGGAGGTGCTGCCTGATATAACATGGTCAAACCCCAGCAGTTTTCTTCTTGCTTTCTGTGGGAGGTTACAGGGGCTGTGGTGGTTTTGTTGAAGGCATTGGGCTGGTCCACTCAGGAGCTGTGAACTCAAGCTTTAGAGGCTCTCCTTTTTAATCACCGTTTTTATGTCTGGGGAAACAGTGCTGTGTAGAATGGAGTTCTTATTTCTCTTGGCTTTACTGACATCTACCCTGATTGAATGTCTGTTTCTTTCACTCCTGTCAGGATAAAATCTCCTCTTTTTGGCAGATTTCCCATGCTGGAATTCACTTTTGCAGTTGATACGTTAATGGCACATGGCTGCGAATCGATTTTGTAAAACCTTTTACTTAAAATGCCAGGATAATAATTTACTGTGCTTGCCACTGATCTCTTTTTGCTTAGGCACTCCCTGCACTTCTTGAGCTGTGGATGTGAAATAAGGCTCAGTGAAATTTGGCAGGATGTGAGCTGCTGCATTAGTTGTACAAGGAGTTAGTACCCAAACCCGTCGTTTGGGAAGTCTCTGTGCCTCTCCTCCATAAGGTGCTGTCACACATGTTCACTACATTAACACAGGCACCTTTGTGGGAAATGTTCTTCAGTAGACCCACAACCCGTGACTGTCGAATAAATTCACTTGTGAACTGATTCTATGTAAAAAGGGAGCCTTACACCCATTTATCATAATGAAAGGAATTCCTTAAGCACTATGGAAAACAGCCACCTACAATTATCACTGAGTAATTTAAAATGCCAGTTGCTTTCCTTTCTGACACAGAAAATATATGTCTATGCGTGCAGTAAAGGTATTTAATGATCACATGCTGCATTAACAGGATAGGAAAATTAATCCCATCCAATATAAAAGTATAAATATCATTAGCTGAACCAAGATGAATGTGACGTTCTTGGTGAGTGAGTCTATTTTTGGGAAATCACGGGGCTGGAATAAGATTAAAATAAAAAAGAGGTGACACTTGGCTCTTCTAACTAACTGTAAAATACTCCCTTTTCCACTAAGAGGTTGCAGTTGGTTCCTTTCATAAAGCCTCTAGTTTAGCCTCTCTATAATTTCAGCCTGAGAAAAACTTCAGGGTTGAAGCAGATCCTCTGACTACAAACCATGGAGTGACAGGACAAGGGGGAGTAGGTGTAGATCAGCTATTAGGAGGAAATCCTTCCCTGGGAGGGTGGGCAGGCCCTGGCACAGGGTGCCCAGAGCAGCTGTGGCTGCCCCTGGATCCCTGGAAGTGTCCAAAGCCAAGCTGGACAGAGCTTGGAGCAGCCTGGGATAGTGGAAGGTGTCCCCGCCCATGGCAGGGGCAGAATGAGATGAGCTTTAAGATCCCTTCCAACCCAAACCATTCTGTGATTCTATGTAACTAATGTTTATTTTTGTAGAACAAGTTTGTATCACCCTTAACATTTCCCCTGACCTCCAAGACTACTTAAACTTCTAGGTAAAATTCCTTTGGTTGGACTTAGCCAAAGCTGTTGTTTATCTCATGGAATATTTTAAAAGCCAATCTGTTCCCTCTGTTGGTGTATTTTTACTCTGACTTAAATAGACACAGAACAAAACACTTGTGGTCTGTGTGTTTAATGGGCTGTGTGTTTAAAGATCCTGCCCTGCCTTTTCTGGTCCTACCAAAGCTGCTGATGGTAGCCTAAATATCCTTTTGCAGCTTCTGTAGTCATTATAAATCTTTCTGCTAATGAACAAGGGCGCTCCTCGGAGTTTATTTAACCAGGAGAAATGCTGGCTGCATTTGAAACTATGTCACAGTTATGATTTTAAGCCCCCAGATATTTTGCACAAGGAAAACACACTTCACAAAAGCTTGATCCTACCAGCCAGGGTCGGAGATCTCCTCCTGGAGGCTTTCTGGCTCCTGATGCACGTTGGCATTTGGCTGCTGAGGCAGCAGCAGAGTCAGGGAGCCCATTCCAGCACATGTGGTCAGAACAAGAGCTAATTCATTCCCGGGAATAACTTTGAACTGACACAGAAAGTCAGCACTTCCCCTCGCTCAGGGAAGCCAGCTAATTCCTCCAAGGCTGTAGGATATGTTTTTTTTTTTATTTTAGCTGGAGATAACCATGGGTTGTTAAACACTCAGAGAAGCTGCGAGAAGCCCAGTGGCACGGGGAGAATCCTGCAGCAGCAGCTCTGTGTTCCACGTGGGCCTCCACATCTGACTCCCCATGTCCAATTCCTATGGAAACTACAGAACAGCCCCCAGGGCATGGAGATAATAAAGCTCTTGTCACCTCAGCATCAGAGGGGTTTGAAAGAAGCCAGAGAAGAATCTTTCCAAGGTAGCAGACACCACAAATATCTATATCAGATCAGGGCAGGAGGCACACCCACCTATGCTCCCCTTGGCTCGGGAAGAAGGGTTCAGCAAATCAAAGGCAGGATTTGGCCCACTGATGTTTGGATACAGAAGGTGGCAGATCTATCAGTAGGTGGAGAAAAATGTTCTTTAATCAGTATCTTTTACTCTCTCACCATTAACTCTGTTATGCTAATACAGTGTTACTGATTAAAGACCCTGAGCTTCCCTGTAATAGTCCTGAATTACTGTCAGGATAATGAGATTTCCATTTCTAAACGTCCTGTTCCTGCCATCCAAATCACATCTGCATTCATGTGCATACCCAACAGGAATTATTCTCCCTTCCTGCATCAAAAATACCATGCCACACTCAGCTGGAACCAGCTTTCCCCTGGTTTAGTGCTCGGTTCAGGACTACTATTATCAGCCCTGGGTTACTGCTGCTGTGTATTTAAACAGACATTGAAGGACATTTGCAACTCTTGGTGCACAAGGGTGAGCTCTGAGGGACATGGGATACCAGGTGACACCAGATAAACTATTTGTGCTTATTAATCATGTCTAATAAATCCTCCTTGCACCAAGGGTGCTCCTACAGTGGTGATAATTACGCCTAGTGATGGTTGAGCATGGAAATCAAATTGCTGCTGCAGAAAATTGTTTCCAGACAGGACAGAGGCAACAGTCAACGGCAATGCCACCAGAAAAGCGAGAGCAACAAAGGGAGTGATTGCCAGGAGGTCTGACAGTGAAGCCACCACACTGGTGGCATTTGATACAGCCCTGTGAGAATCCCCAGCTCCAAATCCAGGCTCCAGCACAGCCCATCTAACCAGAGGTGTTTCAGCTACTTACAGCTTGTTTTAGAGTGTGGCTGCTGTGTTAACCTGAGCTTTGGGTGATCTCTCATGACACCATCTCCACAATCCACATTTTTATCCAAAAATCTCAGGGCAGCCTCTCCCTTTGCTGGCTGCCAGGTCACCTGGGTGTCACAGCACCCTCCAGGACAAAGCCCAAGCCTTGGCTTATTCGAGGAGCTTCAGATTTATTTTGTTCCAGTTGTCTCATTCCAAATCAAAAGCAAAACTTTTTTTGCTCTAATTTCTGATGTATTAAACATTAAAAAGATCGTGGTTGTTATTAAAGACATGCAAGCCTTTCCTAGCTGTAAGTTACCCTAAAATTGGATCTGAGTTAATACAATTTCAAGGAAACATTCTCTGCTGTGATCTCCAAACAGAGGCCAAACACACGTTTACACATCCTCTTTCATGCTCCTCACAATATTAGCCCAATTTGCAGAACAAACACATTCAACCCTCAGCCCTCGGGCCGTGACCCGTGAATAACACCGCTAATAGGATTGTGCTCCACACAAAACTCCCGCTGGATTTGATGGGAGCCGCTCCACCTCCCGCCTTCTTCCCACACACCCCCTGCCATCCTCTGCTCTGAAAGGCACCCCTGGCCCGGGAGAGGGAGGTCTGAGCCCCAGCAATACCTGAGCCACCAAGCTGCTTTGAGCTGCCTTCTCTTTCTTTAGCAGAGGTGGGAATGACATTTTTTTTACACTTATAAATTGTGTGGCCGTGCTGAAGGGGTCCAGGCTCAGCAGGAGTGAGGAGGTTGTATCATTCTGACTTTTCTATGGCTTATACTACTTTGCAATCCCACTCAAGTAATGTACTCTTGCTCCACTTGGACTTTGGTGTTAAATCTTCAAGTTGCCAACATTTGCCAAAATGAGAACCTTATTTTCAGCTTCTCCCCTTGTTTCCTTTCTTCCCAAAAGCAGCACCAGATTATTGTATCCAGAGGCTGTTGTGGGGAATACTATAGAAGCCCCAAAGCTGGGAAGAAGTTTGATGCTTGTCCTCACATGGAGAACTTGATGCCCTCAAGGTTTATTTGATTCCATATATTTATCAAGCTGGTAAGAGGATATCCACCTGTTTTATCTGATGTTTCCTTGAAAGGATGAGAGGATCCCAACAGAGATTTATTCTAAGGACAGAATCATAGAATACCCAGAGTTGGAAGGGACCTGCAGGGATCATCAAGCCCAGCTTCTGGGCCTGCACAGACACCCCAATAGTCTCACCCTGTGCCTGGGATGGCTGTCCAAATGCTTCTGGAGCACGGGCAGCCTTGGGGCTGTGACCATTCCCTGGGGAAGAACCTTTCCCTAACACCATAACTTTAATTTCCCTCACCTGATGCATGACAGCAACAGTTTTGGGGAGGGAGCTCTGGAGATCTTCACTCCAGGGCAAGACTATTGCCTGAAATCGATCAGGACAACGAAAATATCTCTTATTATTGTTATTGTTATTACCACCATCATCAAAAGAAGTTTGATTTATAGACCTTATGCTAATTTGAGGAACAGCGCTGGCTTGGGGACACAGGACACAAATCACTAGGCAGCTTTAGGCGCTGAGCTGAACATGACAACTGCTAAACTTAACAGAGGCTCATTCTGACGTTAGTCCTGGTATCAGAGCTGCATTCACTGGGAACAGGAATTCGTTTTTAAAATACAGATCTCTTTCTTCCTCTAGGCTGGCTTGAAAGGCAACTGCTGCCCCTACAGGGCAAGCCGAGAAAATCCAGTTTGGGAATGAAACCCGTGCCCTCCCTGGGTGCCAGCACAACAGGAGCAAAGAATCCCCAAACCGCTTTTTGGCAATGGTAGCTCCCCAAATCACGTGAGGTGAGGAACAAACAGAGGGTATGACATGAAAAAGTCTCCAGGATGGGATCCCGGGACTGAGCAGGAAGGACAGCTGCCACTGGTGTCTGCAATGTCTCCGGGCTCAGCAGAAAACCACACAGAGCTTCACTGGGAACCTCCAGGTATCCTTTTGCTCCTGCCCCTTGGGCACCACGGAGGTGACAGGGTCTGGAGCTCAGTGGCCTGGCACAGGGGGACAGCCAGGTTTTCCTGGGTCTCCAAAGGAGGTGACTTGAAGATGATCTGGAGGCATCATCCTGTTTATCAACTCAATATTGGGTTAAGTGAGGGCATTTCCTCCTGTTCTGCACTGGGAAGGGCTTGGCTGGGCACTGGAACCAGTCTGGGGCTCCAAGGCATCTCCAAAGCAAAGCGAGCCTGGGGACACCCTGGCAGGGGTGGGTGACAGCCAGGGAAAGCAAGGAGAGGGTGTGGGAGCCAGGTTTCCACAGCCAGAGGGGAGGAGGCAAAGGGGGATCTGATGGCCTCTCCTGCTCAGAGACATCTTGGGGACATTTGGGATGGGCTCTGCTCACAGTGGCACAGCTGCATCATGGGAAGCCCCAGACAGTCACACGGAAACAATTCTTATAAATTCACTGTTAGCCTCTTTCCCTCAAGAAATCTGCCTCTTCCCAGCCTCTGCCATGCTGTAAACACAGCCCTGAGCACTGGCAAAGCCATTCCCTCCTGTTTTCCCAGGATTTCAGGATGTTGCTTGCAGAATAAACCTGCTGGCAAAGTGAATATAGGGAGCAGCCACAAGCTAATGTCTCTTGAAAGCCTGGAACTAATCAGGCTTCCCTGAGTCACTGCAGAGCCACAGCACTGCTAAAATCCCACCTTGGTGCTGCTGATTTCCCAGAGCAAGGCTTCCTTCTCCTAACTCCTGCCTGGAGAGGTAACTGAGTTTTAATGACTCCATAATTAATGCCTTTTGGGCTGCTGGACCTGCCCGAGCACGCAGGCTCCGTCTGCGGGGAGGAGGATGCAGCAGTGCCGGCTCCGGTCCAGGCTCAGCTGAGCCCTGCTGGTGTGTCTGGAAAACCCTTCTGGGGATAAGCACAGGTTTTCCAAGGAAACCAGCACGCCGAGACATGCAGCACAGCAACGATCCACATCCACTCCAACGTTTATTTATTCACAGTTCACATAAGAGGAGTGGGGGGGAAAGCTTTTGGAACGAGCAGCACAGGCATCGTAGGAAAAACCAAAGGGCTGCAGCACGTGAGGTATTGTTTTGGTAGGAATTTCAGAGCAAATGGGATCCAAACTCCTGCCACAGCAGGAGCACGGAGATAATGGCCCCGCGGAGCTGCTGCTGTAACGCTGCTGTCCCTGTCACCTCGTACCACCTGTGACACTCCGGAGCCGGTGGCAGCGTGCCCTCCCCAGCCAGGCTCCTCAGCCAGGGGGCTGCAAAGCTGATGCTGCTGTTCAAGGCTTGTTAAAATCACCCTGCTCCGTGCACGGGCGATGAGCAGCGGTGCCAGCCCGGGAACGCCTGGCGTGTTTTGACAAGCCTGGTCGGGAGCAGCCGCTCGCTCCTTGGGAGAGCCGGGGGAGGAAAGAGGATGAGGGATTTGATGAGCTTGGGAGCCGCCATTCTCAGGAAATTGAGCACTTTCTGGAAACAGCTTTTTTTTTCCCTAAGAGGAGAAGCAAACCCCGTTAGCAGCAAGGGAAAGAAGGAGAATAACTTCCCGGGACGCTGGAGAAGCGTCGCTCGCTGAAGGAGCCGGGAGCGGGGATATCTGCAGCGGGACACCAGCAATCATCAGCTCCATCCCGCTGCTAGCCCCACGGCTACTCAGCATCTCCAGCCCAGTGGCAGCTGCAGCTTTTATCCCACAGCCGTTTTCCGGCATCCTCTGTCACCCTTCCATTATCCCATGGGAAATGCCTGGCATGGCACTAAAGGAAATGCTGTGTGGATCCACTGAAGGCAGGAATGGTGGTGCCCTGGGCTGTCCTGTTTCTAGTCCTGAAGCCCAGGTACACATCCAGTCATCAGGACCCTGGGGAGAGCAGTGCCCAGCCAGCCAGGACTCTGCTTCCAGAGGGATGTTCTGGCAAGGCAATGACAGCCTGTGACTCTGGAAAACCCACCAGTCCCATCTGGAGAACTGCTGGCTTGCTTTCCCCTTGGAATTGTCTTGTCTTCTTTCTTTTACCATCTTCCACAGTTCTTTTTCATTTTTCTCTCTTCTTCTCTTTAAGTGGGGAAATGTTTTTTGCCCTCCCTCCATTAAGAGTTTCTCCTTTTACTTCCAATTTTGATGCATTTCCCCCAGACACGTGCTATTTTAATCAGAAGCAATCAGCCATTAAAGCCAGATTAATTAAAGAAATGAGTTTACGTATTTTCCTAATGATCTGAAACAATCTTGCATTTATAATGCTGTTTGTCTGCAACCCATCACTGCTTAATATCCTTGATCAGAGAGGATGACGCCACCTCACCATTAATCACTGCTTGAATAACAAAGTAGCTGAATCGGGATCTCCTGCATCCTTTGGAAACAGAGATTTTGGTCTCTTTTCCCATTTATACTGCAGCTAATAGCCATGCCCTGCAGTTCCTTAAAGCCACAGCATGTGGATTCACTGTGCTGTTTGCTTGACTCCATTCATCATGTGTTTAATTCTGATTTTTTGCTCTGCTGCCTTATTCTGAACAGTCCTTGCTACCATCAGGGGACAGGGACAAAGCCCTGTGGGACTCTACACATTTGGAGCAATGACCTCTTTGGCTGTTTCTATTTCTAAGGCTTTTAAAACCATCACAGTCAGTACAACCCCACCAAACATCAGGGTTTGGTGTAAAGATGCTGAATTAATGATGTCATGTGCAGTCAAAATGATACCAAAATGACATTGCAAAGACACTGAGTTGATGATGCTGTTTGGTGTAAATGGTGTCATGGATAAAGGCACTAAATAATAAAACCCACAAAAATGATGTCATAAATACCATCAGTGAGGAAAAGACGTCATCAAGTGATGGCATAAATGATGGGCACAGGGTCATTGCTGCCCTCCAAGAAGGACCTACTGTGAGTGAGGTTAGATGAAAGTAATTGAAATTTTACTGAAGTTAGTTTAACATTAGTTCTTTAACAAAGTGTCAGAGTGCTAATAGTCAACATTTCTAAATAAATAGTCAACCTTTCTAAATAAAAATATCTCTTCCAGTGGAACATGATTAATTAATGGATTATTGATCAATGCCTAATGATTGTGACATATTAGCATTTCACTGTTGATCCATTCACATTGATTCTGATTAATCTGATTAATTTATTCAAAACTCCAGCAGGAGAAGCTCAGCTGAGCTCATCCATGGGCAGGGACACTTTCCACTATCCCAGGATGCTCCAAGCCCTGTCCAACCCGGCCTTGGTGCTGGCACACTCTTGGAACCTCCCCCACACTTGGGGATTGGTTGTGGCCAGGCAGGAAAAGCTGTTTTCAGGAAAAGAAGTGGCTCAGCAGGATTAAGCCCAGGACAGCTATTCCTAAGCCTCTTGGATGGCCCTTTGTCATTCCCAACAGGGAGGTCAGGCTCCCTGGGAACCAATTTGCACAAGCTTCAGGTTCCTATTATCTGCCAGAAAATGCCCATCCTGGGGGAACAACCCCGGAAAGGGGAGATTTATTGTATGACTACCCCAAGGGAAGTGTCAATAACATTAATCCTATTAGAGCATTAGTGAGATGGGATGGTAAGAAATGATAGCCAGGAAAGAAACAGCACCCTGCTGAAAAGCAGGAACCCCCTAAAGGAATGCCCCTGTCTTGATGGCATCACACAACAGGGAGCAAAAGGAAAGATAAATTGGATTTGGGATTGACAAGCCCTCCAAAGGCTCCACTCCCC
This sequence comes from Poecile atricapillus, assembly GCF_030490865.1. Lineage (NCBI taxonomy): Eukaryota > Metazoa > Chordata > Aves > Passeriformes > Paridae > Poecile > Poecile atricapillus. The sequence goes on from NC_081254.1 coordinate 6,269,418, forward strand.
AAAAGGGAGATGCACCAGTACCCGTCAAAAGCCTTCCCTACTCCTAAACTCTTCCTGGTGCAACTAGGCTCATGCAAGCCAGCCTGATCAACCTGGGAAAAACTAGAACAGAGCTGCCAGTGTTAGATCTACTCACAAGTAAATCCCTCCTCAGGGATGAGAGTCTCAAAGCTGTTGGCATCTGGTGTCCACAGCACCGCTCCCCTGGATTTCTCCAGAACCCTTCTCCAAAACCATTCTCTTCCATCTGTGTTTCCACTCATAACTACTGAACAGTTTGCACAGGGTGAAAGCTGTTGCCTGGATCCTGAGGTCAAACAAAACTTGTCCACTTTTTGCTGGTGCTAATGAAAATCTGTGAGGAGCTGCAAGTCACAGCAGACCTTTAAATAACTTCCAATCTGGCTCTAAATTCGAGTTTTATTACACAGAGAATTTTCTCTCAGAACGGCTCAACTCCATTGTCAGAAAGTACAGGATCTGATAGCTCTTTACAGAGGCCCAGGATACCATTGTGTTTCACCTGTCTCAGTGCATAAATTACTATTTATTCAAGCTTAATTCTTAATTTTGCTTGGGTAATATCTGCAATCACTTGTTGATTGGGATAAGTCACTAGGGTTTTCAGATTTTGTTTTGTTCATGTGCCAAGATCAGCAAAACATGTCTCTTGCTTAGTGTTACTGAGACACACTGGTACATCCAGTCCCTCCCATGTGTGTTGTCATTCTCCCATGCCTGGGAGAGGGGGAGCTGGATGTGTGGCTCTGCTATCTCCACAATCTCCTGGCTGGAAAAAGTTTTAATCAGACCTTGCAGATCTTCCCACGCTGGGAACCCTCAGCACACGCAGGAACCCCTCTGTGGGCACCAGGAAATGATTTTGACCTTTTGGCATGGAAAAAACTCAGTTTTGTATTAGAAGTCACAGTTTGTGAAGCGCAAGGTTTAAAATGGGTGTTAGTGCTCACAAAATTTGAGCCTCTTTCTATCTGGAGATGGTGACACCCAGGGACTGATTTTAAGATAAACTGTCCTGTGACTTTATTTTAACTGTGATTTTATCAGTACTGACTGACTTCTCACATCTCCAGAGCTGACAGAGAACTGAAGCCCAATGGCCAGTAGAACTCCAGCAGAGTGAAATAAATGCAGATAGCAGAGTCTGCTCCAACACCCTACACTCTGGTTTTGGGGATTTTGGACCAGACGTTCATCCCAGTCCAGGATCCCAAGGGAATTCTCCCCAATATACCATCTAACCTTGTCCTCTGGCAGTGGGAAGCCATTCCACCTTGGCTTGGCACTACATGCTCTTCTAAAAAAATCCCTGTCTTTCCTGTAGGCTTTCTTTAGGTACTGGCAAGCTGCCAGATGGATTTAGGAGGAGAACCCACACCCTGCTACACCTCAGCTGCTCCGAGCAAGCTACACTGATGCCAGAATTTAATATTTTGGGGGCGCTACATATGCTCAGAAGGGTTCAGGGTGGCTTCTTTGAGGCAGACCTTGAGGGCTGTGTTGAGTCCTTTCGTCCCCAGTCCAGGAAGGACATGGAGGGGCTGGAGCGTGTCCAGGGAAGGGAACGGAGCTGGGGAAGGGGCTGGAGCCCCAGGAGCAGCTGAGGGAGCTGGGAAAGGGGCTCAGCCTGGAGCAAAGGAGGCTCAGGGGAACCTTCTGGCTCTGCACAACTCCCTGACAGGAGGGGACAGCCAGGGGGGGTCGGGCTCTGCTGCCAGGGAACAGGGACAGGACAAGGGGAAACGGCCTCAAGCTGTGCCAGGGGAGGCTCAGGTTGGACACCAGGAGGAATTTCTCCATGGCAAGGGAGCTCAGGCCTTGGCAGGGGCTGCCCAGGGAGGTTTGGAGTCCCCATGCCTGGAGGTGTCCAGGGAAGGGCTGGACGTGGCACTCAGTGCTCTGGGCTGGGGACAAGGTGGGGATCAGGCACAGCTTGGACTCCATGGGCTGGGAGGGATTTTCCAGCCTCAGTGATCCTGGGATTCTGTAAAACACAGCGAGCAGCGGGCTGCCCCTGCGCACCCCAGGCTGCGCTGGGCAGCGGGGGCTGTGGATCCCTCCGGGAGTGGGAGTGGGAGTAGGAGCGGGAGCGGGAATGGGAATACGAATGGGAATACGAATGGGAATGGGAATGCGAATGGGAATGCGAATGGGAATGGGAATGCTGAGGCGCAGCACTCCCCGGCAGGGAGGGACGGGCACAAGATGGCGGCCGGGATGACACGGCGGTCACGTGGTGCGCGGTGCCCCCGCCCCGCCCGCGGCCGCCGCACGGGACACGGGACACGGGAACGGGGTACTGGAAACGGGACACGGGGAGCGGGCTGGAGCCGCCGCAGCGCCCGGGGACCCGCCCGGCGGCCGCACCCACCCGGTCCGCACCGAGCCGCGGCTCCGCACGGTGAGTGAGCGGCGACCCAGCGGCCTCCGGCTCAGCGCAGGCCCGGGGGTGGCGGCGGGACGGGACACCGGCGGTGACAGCGGGGACGCGGCCGCCGCCGCCGCCCCGGCAGGGACGTGCCCCGGGGGGTTCCGGCTCCTCATCCAGGCGGCGGCCCCCGCAGCCCCGGGGGATGCGAGGAGAGCTCCGGCCCCCGCAGCACCGGAGGCTCCGAGGGGGCTTCGGGCTGCTCAGCTCGGGGGTCTGACAGAGCTTCGGTCCCGCAGCACGGGCGGATCTGGGCCCCTCAGTCCCCGGGGGCACCGGGAAGGCGCGGTCTGCTCAGCCCTGGGGAGCTCTGGGACCCGCAGCTCGGGGGCTGCGGCCGTGGGAGCCCACGGGAGCTCTGTGCTCTACCCGGGTGAGCTCTGCATCCCCAGTTCGGGGGGCTGCAGCCCTGGGCTACCCGGGAGCCCGAGCTCGGGGGGTGCAGCTGGTCCCGGGGGAGCTCTGGGAGCCCGAGCTCGGGGGGTGCAGCTGGTCCCGGGGGAGCTCTGGACCCCCAGCTCGGGGGGTTGCAGCCCCTCAGCCCCAGGAGCCAGGAGAGGCTCGGTTCCCCTCAGCCTGCTGAGGTCTGTCCTCTCCTCCGCAGGGTGTTGGAGCGGCGGGTCTGGTCCTCCCTGCCCCCGAGGCTCTGTGGGCACATCTGGTCCCCTTAGCTCAGGTGGGAGTGCGGGGGTGAGCCCGCTCCCCTCAGCCTGGGGGCTCCAGTCCCTCTGCTGGGATGGGAAGGCAGGATGCTCCCTGCTCCAAAGGAAGCTGGACGCATCTGCTGTGAATGGGAGCAGATCCATCCCATCCCATCCCATGGAGGGCTGTAGCACTGAGGTTGGGGCTGTGCTGCCTCGCTGGGGCTGAGGTCTGTGGCGTGGCAAGGGGGTGATGGCTTTGTCCCCCTCTTGGGGACGAAGGGGCTGGGGAGCGGAACGAGGGTGAAAAGGAGAGACCTCCCCACCAGGGGCACCCTGGCAGGAGGGTGTGCTCCCTGTTTGCTTGTGGAATGGCTTGCTGATTGCCCGGCTGCAGTATTTGGATTTTTTCAGGGTGTATAAAGCATGGGGCTGTCTTTGTACTGTGTTCCTCCTGGAGGCCCTGTTTTGATCAAGGTTTCTAATTTATTCTGTCTTGTGTGAAAACCTCATTAAAGAGTGCCTCGGTGCCTTCAAGGCACCATAAATACGCGGAGAGAAGATGGGAAGAGAGAGAAAAAGATTATTATTTGTAAAAAATGGGAGCTCTGCCATATTGACATGGTGCTGCTGAAGCTTGCTGATGCAGGCAGCCTCTCCTAGCAGAGCAGCACTGGGATGTCGATGAATGTCCTCGTGTCACTTTGGCTGATGGTGCAGCCTGGTGTGACAGCAGGATTTGTAGTGATGCCTTCAGACTCCCTTTCCCCACGTGGCTGAAAATGCTTTCTTGTTGGCTTCTGTGCCCAGCTGTGAACCAGTGCAAAACACAGAACCAGTACAAAACGCCTGGCTGAAGTCAGTGGAAGTGGTGCTGTGGATCTTGGTGGGATTGGTCTTGGCTGCGTTTTTTTGGGGAGTGGATGTTGTATTGGAGTTGCATTCTGGTTTGTTTTGTGTAGTATTTTGTGGGTGTTAAAATTGCTCCAGCTTTGTGAAGTTGTTCAGAGTTCGGAAAGAGAGGGCAGTGTCCCTGGTTGGTGGCAGACAAAAGGTAAAGGCTGCTTTTATGATATGGGTAGTAAACCCCCTCTAAATCCAGAGAGATTGCTGTGATTTTTCTGAGTTTTTGGGCATGTGGAGCAGAACTAAATTCAGCTCAGATGCCTTTAGACTGCGTTTGTGATCTGTGCAACAAATGGTGATTCCCAAATTATTATGCTTCTTTCTCCTTCCACATTATCAACCTGAGAACATGTTAATTAGCTTTTAATGTGACACTTACAAATTTAATAAATCCAAGTAGGTGGATGATTTTTCAGGACTTGGAGGTATTATGAATGTTATTTGACTGCTCAGAATTAATGCTTAAAAGGAAGTGATTTGTTGTTTTCCATGGATCTCATTGCTTCTCTCAACACTGATCAAGCTTGAATAGGTGCTACTTTTAATTAGGTAATTCTTGAGTTCTCTTGAACTGAACCCATGCATTGTGGGTGATGGTGACTTAAAAATTCTTCCTTCTTCTGGTTGCTGCCTCTCTGCATCGCTCAACATCGGTTAATTGGTGCACTAAATATGGGTGGCCTGGGACTTACTCGGATTTAAAAGCAATTTCAGCCTGGCCGTAAGGAATGGTTGCGGAATTAAAGGCTTTTTAATTGGGGCAGCAGGACATCCTGTGGAAAAAAAAATGCTCAAAAATAATCCAGACCCTTGTTGGGGAAAGGGCCTGTTTGAGTAATAGAATAAATCCATATAGCATCATCAAAAAGCGAAGGAGTGCTGCACACAGGCCTGAAGGCTGCTTTTATTGGACATGACACCTGGTCCCTCTTTCCTGGGGTGGTTTGCAGGGACTTGTGCAGGGCAGAAAGGATTTTCCAAGGCTGCCCAGGCAGGTAGGTCCAGGCTGTTCTTTGCTGAAGTGGAGCAGAGCACCTGAATGCTATTTCAGTCATGATTCAAGTGCAGCACATCAAACCCAGCTGTACGGGGAGAAAGCGCTCTGAAGTAGAGGTGAGCTTAAAATGAGCTCAAAAACCTGAGTTTTTTAGAGGTTTCTTGGATCTGATGGTCACGAACTGAGCTCCCATGTACTGTCAGTTCTTTCCAAAGGATTTTGGTGTCCTTGGAGGCTTTTTGGGTGCTGGGCACCAGCACACAGAGAGGGGCAGGAGCCCTCTGGAGGGCTGCTGTTCTGCATGGAATCTGCAGCTTTTAATCCAGCTTGAATTCCCAAAGTGTGTGGTGTGACATCATTAAGTTGATAAATAAGTCCTGTCCCCCTCCTTGCCCAAAATGCTGGGGGAAATGCAGAAGACTGAGGAACGTGTGAAACCTACTGGCTTTTGGGGATGATTTCAGCCTAGTCATATTTTATTATTTTGAAAATCTGCTTAGCAGAGGCAGTGTTTGGTGCAGGTGTGGCTTGGTGGAAGGTGTCCCTGCCCATGGCAGTGGGGTGGAAAGAGATGGTCTTTGAGGTGCCTTCTAGCCCAAACCATTCTGGGATCCTCTGATTTAAACATCTCTAAAATATTTGTCTGCATTGTTTCTGATCTTATCAAATGTGGTGTTGTAGTTGAGGGGAGAAAAAAACCCCCAAATTTTTGAAAGTAACCCGTGAGCTTTGTTTTGATAGTCCTTGATCAAGAGCTGGAAAGAGAAGAGAAAACTTAATTTTGGAGACTGTCACATGTTTCTTAAAGAAATGCAGTTACTGCTGTTGCTGGGCTTTACAGTTGACTCATCCAAATCAGGGGAGCAAATCTAGAGTGGGACAGATGTCCTGTTGATGTTTTCTTCCTGTGCTGCTGCAGTCCTGCTCTGCTGTCCAACTACACATGCATAATCAAAGAAAACCACTAATAAATCCTTATTGGGAAAGCATCTTCTGTAGATTTTGCTTGTGCTAATTTGCTTAAATGCACAACAAAATAAAGCTCCCTCTGCTTAGAGTCGTGACTCTAACACTTTTTTTCTCCTTGACTTCCCTGTCTGGTCTGCCTTCTGTCTCCCTGATTTTGAAACTGCTTGAAGGTAGCTTTTTCTGTTTAAATGGAATTAAAGCAAAGCATTTTGCCAGTTGGGAAAAAAAAGGACTTCAAGGAATCTCTGAAGTCCAGTAGCTTTGGGTTTTTCTAGTGCAGGAAAACTGGCATCTTCCTTAGCAAGCTGGGTGAGGCACAGGTGTGGTAGCAGAATTCCTCAGGTGGCTTTGCTGGACTGGCTTTTTGGGGTGCTGTGGGCACTGTCACATCCTTGTTAGCTATGTGGGACAAGGCTTGGGGATTTTATCCCTGCTCTCTGTGTCTGGGGAGCAACACACAGTGGGGGCTGCATTGTCTAAGCCTTCATCAGAAAAAGTAGGAAGAAACAGAAGTAAAACCAGGGTAAATCCTGTCTTAAGGACTGAAAGAGCCTTAAAATTGCCCCTTTCTGAACAGGTGGATCTGGAGAGGAGAGCTTTGGCAGCCTTGGCTTAAGAAGGATTTTTAATAGCTGTCATTTCCTCCTGTCCACTGCAGCCTACCTCTTTAATTTCCTTTACTAAAAAGGAGCATTGCAATTGGGAGTGTTTTACAATTTCCCTTGCTGGTCCATTAGTGTATTAGCTTAGCTCCGTGTGTGTTGAATGCCATTAAATGTCACTTGCAAATTTAATGTTTGGAGCACTGAGATTTGTGCTAATTGAATTTAAAGTCTTATACTTGAATTTGTTAAAATGGCAGAGTCAGACAATTGAGATGCTTTAATGGGAGAGTTGGAGGAGCACTTGCAAATCTGCTCTTGTGAGTGAATCCAACAGTGCATTTGTGTAGGTGGAAGGGGAGACCCTGAGCAGACAGATTAGGGTTTGGTGGGGTTTTACTGTCCCTTTGTACATTACAACGTGGTGACAGCACGTTGGCAAAATCCACTATGTTGAAAGTCTTAATGCTTGACATCTGCTCAGGGTCATTGTTGACACCAACTTAACCTTAAATACTTCTGTAAAAATGGTAAAGATTATAGAGCCTTTCAGTTCAATTTAAATTTCTGCTTCTCCAGCCATAGTTTTAGGCACTGCTGGAGAAAGGTTAATTGTTTGGGCTGTTGGTCTTTAAACTCAGTTGTCTGTGTCTGTCTTCTGGGTTTTTTATTCAGGACATTAGCAACTTCTGCAACTGAGAGTTTGTTGTTCTGAGGGGGGCTGGGGGTTGTTTGGGGTATTTTTTGTTTGGTTGATGTGTTCTGTAGGGGATTTTGTTGTTATTGCTTTTGGGTTTTTTTGTAAAACAAAACCTGTGGCATTAAACACTTCTTTATTCTTAACTTCAGCCAAATACCCAATGATTGGGTAGACATAGGAAAGGACACCTTACTGCTGGGCTTTTTGTGAGTGTTAAAGTGTTAAAGAAATTATCCTTGATTGGAGAAGAGTCATAAAGATTGGTCCTTGGCTTTCCAAGCAGTGTAAATCTGTGCCTCCCTAGATAGCCCAGTGCTTTTAAGAAGTTTGTCTGGAAACACTTCCATTAAATCTCCTGATACCAGGCTTTGACCTTCTGCCACTGAGCTGGCATTTCATACAGGCTCCTGGCATGAGCTCTCCTGCCACTTTCAAGTAAAATTTTATCAGGCATTGAAAAGTTTGACTCTGCAGTCAAGCACTGTGCCAAAGCTGTAAAAGCCCTATTTGTACACAAAATGGATTTTTGCTTGCTAGGAGGGCTGGGGTATTGCTTCAGTAACTGCAGGAATGGCTTTGAATCTACATAGTAATGAAACAGCTCCATCTAAATCGAGCTTCTCCTCCACTCTCAGGTCTGCTCTTTGTCTTCTGTGTGTCCCTGCATGGAGTTTTACGTAGTCAGGTTATATTGCTCAGGAAAACTTTGTCAGGAAAGTTAATTCAAAGCTATTTGAAAGGCTTAAAAATGTCTCTGCTGTTAGAATGATGAAAAAGACCTTGAAAGCGCCTTGAGAGCGGAGTACCTGCTTGGCCATGAGAGTGGTGAGCTGCTCCTGGAGCCTTCTCTGAGACAGCACTCCAGGGTGTCCTCTTTCAGTGCTGGCAGCCACAAAATTTGTGGCTGCCTCCTCCCTGGAAGTGTCCAAGGCCAGGTTGGACAGAGCTTGGAGCAGCCTGGGATAGTGGAAGATGTCCCTGCCCATGGCACCGTGTGGAATGGGTTGAGTTTTAAGGTCCCTTCCAACCCAAACCATTCTGGGATTCTGTAGTGCATCAGGGCTGAAAACCCACTTGCTTTAACTGGGAGGGAAAATCCAGCACCTTGGGGTGATTGGGGAACTCAGGGTGAGCTTTGCCCCTTGCAGGGGGTGCCAATGGCCTGTGGATGTCGAATGTCTGGGGAATACATTTTTAGTGGAATAAGAAAGTAAACCAGACTTGGAGGGAAGGGAGAGGAACACCCATGTTCCCAAGTGCTGAGGCTTGGGGTGCTCAGCAGAGGCAGTGGTGGGGAGGTGACATCCAAAGCAGAGCTCTGAACAAAGCAAGAGTGGACAGAAAAGGGTGAGTGCAAGAATGTGAAGATCCCTGCTGAATGACTCGACAGAACATGTTGTTCCCTTTCCCCTGGGTACTTTTGGGATGTCAGGATCCATATTTAATGGAATCATGGTTTTATGGAGGCTCTCCACCCTGGGAGAAGCTTGCCTTTGCCAAAAGCAATACTCATTAATGGGCTGGGGGTTCTTATCTATACTCCATGAAGCACTGCAAAAACCTTATTTTGCAGTAATGAACAATTACCCGCAAATTAACAAAACTCTTTGTCAGATATTGACTTTGTTTTTCTGCCTGTGCAATTTCCTAATTCATTTTTTTCTCCCTTTCAAAAGATAAATAGATGGGTTATCAAATGCCATTTCAAAAACAAAAACAGGGCCCTAAGCACATTTATTAGAAGGGGTTTATTTGAGTTCTGATGGTTTGTTCAGCATTCCTTTGCTTGCAAGAAAATGAGTGTCTGTGCTGAGAAGACACAGACCCATCCAGCCACGTGTCTTGTATCCAAGAATTACAATATTTTTGAGAGGGAATGCTAGAGTTCATCCATGGGTTCAGCAAGGGTAAGTGACTGGGAGGATACTTGTGGAGATGACAACCACAGGTAAATCTACATTACTTCCTCCTGTGAGCAGGACTAACCCCAAAGAAGTGTCAGGTTTTTCAGGGTCCTGCTGGGGTTTGAAAATGTCCATGGAAGGAGATGGGCGGCTTTGGGTAGATGGGTTCCCACCTGCTGTGGGGAGATACCCTGCGAGCTTGGTTCAGTGCCAGGGGAGGAGAGGGAGGAACCTGAGACCCAGCTGATATTGGATACAGGTGCACAGATTGATGCACTAAAGGCCATTAGCTGTCTTCTTCTCTGTGCCTGGCCAGCTGAGATGATGTTCTTAATGAACTATTCCTTAACTGTCTTAACTTCTAACTGCTGCTCCTTAACTCATGGTCCATCAGGGCACAAGTGAATTGAGCAGCATCATTTATAACTGTCTACAGGGAACTTTCCTTGGCCACTTTATTGAGTGGCTGCCAGTCTAAAATCCTTTTATGATTCTTCCTGTTAGATTCCTCCTTGCTAATATAGTACTTAATGCAAACAATCTCCTTTAACCTCTTAACTTTATAATCCCCCTCACACTGTAATTGTGCTTTAATGCTGCCCATTTGTAGTTGGATATGAGGAGATATTTAAAATAATTGTCCACTCTACAGAATTTTGGTTGACTTAATAGATTGTTTTGTCTTTTGCTTGTTAATTCCCTGGAGATTTTGTTCCCACATCCAGAACATCCATTTTGGTCTTTCCAAGGTAAAAGGTTGGAGAGCAGACTAGAAATCCTAGGGAATGCTGTATTTCTTTACGTGGTTCCACTGTTATGGCTGTGTGTTGAAATTCAGCGTGCAGGATGTGATGTCATGCTAATAAATTAATGACTTGTGTTCATTTGAAGATTGGATAATAACCCAGGCATGGGATAATAACCCAGGGAGCACTTGGCCCTTTTGCTCTAAGCTTCCCAGAAATTGTGATGTGGCTAAAGCTTTGCCTGTCTCTGTCTTGCTGCACTTTTCAGCACGAGTGTTATGGGGTGGGAGCTTTGTATTTGTGCAGAGACACCCTGACCCCTTGCAGAGGGGGCTTGGACACGTGTTCCTGACAGATGTGGGGACACGAGCTCCCAGCCTTTGCAAGGTGCAGATTCCAAACTCTGGGTTCACTGTGCGTGCAAAACTCATCAGAGATGAGCTTGAAGATTCCTTCCAACTCAGTATGGAGCCATTCCAGCATTCTGTGTTCACTGGAAAAGAGCTGGTTGAATTTCCCAGCATGGCTGTTGCCAGTGTGTTCCTCTGTGAGGGAGTGGTTGTGGTGGCAGGGTGGCTTGTGGCAGGCAGAGGCTCCCCACCCTGGCATCCAGGGGAGGAGTGAACACCTCAGAGCTGTAACCTCTGATCCCTATCACTGAATCCCCGCTTTCAGGTTCAGATTTCGTTCCCAGAGAAACCCAAGGTTGGGGTGCATCTGTTCAAAGTGAGCTTTCTGGGCCGCTTCAATTCATGGCTGTCAAAGCTCTGGTTTTTCTTCCTTCACCTTGTCTTCATATTCCCAGTTTCCAGCGTTAAAGGGTCTTCCATGAGGTTTTGGAGATGTGCTTTGTGGTTTGACTGGCAGGGTGGGGCCTTATCAAGAGGGAAATAACAACACAGAGGGAAACAGCAGCACAGGGAATATCAGTAACGGGCTTCTTTCAGGTCTGGGTCATGCAAAGCATTAATGACATTTTCTGCACCCCTGGAGTGGAGTAAGTACTGCAGTGACTCTGTCAGCTGTGTCAACAAACTTTGTGTTTGGGACTGACGTATTGATGAGTTTTATTTTTATTTAAAAATGAGAGGCAGCTGAGGGTCTGCAGTAGACTGAACTGAAGTGGGTCTTGCTTTTGGAAGTAACAGGAGGAGACTTGCTGGTAGTGAGTAGCCAGTGCAGTGACAGGATGTGTGCAGACAGCTGGAAATGCTCAGGCTTGCTTGCTTCCCAGTACTGTCCTGAATTAGGATAGTTGGGACAGAGCCCAGTGCAGCTTGTGGGGTGTATTCCAGTGTAACATTTGCACACCAGACTGTTCCCTGTGCAGTTAGTGCTACTCAATGTTTGAAAGAAGTACTTGGGCATTGTGGAGTCTCTTAGCTTGGGATTGCTGGATCTGGGGGTGCTGGAGTCTCTTAGCTTGGGATTGCTGGATCTGGGGGTGCTGGAGTCTCTTTGCATGGGATTGCTGGATCTGGGGGTGCTGGAGTCTGCCTGGGATTGCTGGATCTGGGGGTGCTGGAGTCTCTTAGCTTGGGATTGCTGGATCTGGGGGTGCTGGAGTCTGCCTGGGATTGCTGGATCTGGGGGTGCTGGAGTCTCTTAGCTTGGGATTGCTGGATCTGGGGGTGCTGGAGTCTGCCTGGGATTGCTGGATTTGGGGGTGCTGGAGTCTCTTAGCTTGGGATTGCTGGATTTGGGGGTGCTGGAGTCTCTTAGTTTGGGATTGCTGGATCTGGGGGTGCTGGAGTCTCTTTGCCTGGGATTGCTGGATCTGGGGGTGCTGGAGTCTCTTAGCTTGGGATTGCTGGATTTGGGGGTGCTGGAGCAATGCTTGAGGGCAGAATGGTGGTGTGGAGTTCTTGCACGCTTTTGTCTTTGTGTTGTTGATGGTCATGGAAGAAGCCCCACAAACTTCAGCTGGAAGGGAGGAAAAGTCCATTTATTTCCACAGACACTGCAAAGTGAAGCGTGAAGAATTTGGAGAGCTGAACATGCTGATCCTGCTGTCTTTATAGCCTTAAAAGTGGGTGAAGAATTAAAATAAATAGAATGAGGAGTGGTTTCTGTAGTGGCTTCTGGTTCTGAGGATTTGTTTCCTTTCCCGGTCTGCTTTAAAAACATTTCCTTTTTCATAAAAGCAGTGAATTACTCCATGGACATTTATGTGAAGGGACTGCTGGATGCTTAATAACCTACTTATTTTATTTAGGCTGTACTTTTTAAAAATTAAGTGTTCAAGTCCAGCCCTTAAAAAACAGATTGTCCTGTCTGATTGTCTTGAGCAAAGTACCTTTCTGGTTTTAATTGGGGTTTTTATTGCTATGATTTACAGTGGCAGGGTGAGGGCAGCACCGTTCCTGCAGTGCCTCAGACAAGTGGGAAGAGGAGAAGGAGCAGAGCTATTCCTTATCTGGACACTTTCTTAGGTGCTTACAGAGCTGTGTACTTAAATAATTCCTCCGTGTAAGTATTGATGTGCAGCAAAGCGACACAGTTTTAAGCACAGCGTTTAATAGAAGCATTCTCAGCGTGACTTTGCAAATATTCCCAAGTTCAGCTTGCCACCTCTGGTGCTGCCTCTTGTCATTGGAGTGAGGGAGGTTTGTTCAAGGCTCAGAAATGCAGCTAAAATCAGACACTTTGAAATCACGTCTAGGCGCAGTCCCTCCCTGGACTGGTCTGCTCGCTGTTCCTCTGTGTCCATTCCCATGTCCTCGTGTCCAGTGCCACCTCCCCATGTCCATTCCCACATCCTGGTGTCCATTCCCACCTCCCCCTGTCCATTCCCATCTCCACAGGCCCTGTGGGCCCCACGTCCTGCCTTGCTTTGGGAACCCCTGCGCAGCATTTGGGGTTTTTGGTAAGGTAGAGGGGAATTTGGCATTTCAACACCAGCTGCCTTTGCCAGGTCAGCCACCTTGTTTGTGTGCGCTGTTCCCTGTGCTCAAAATGCAGGAATATTGTTCTGGCAAGCGTTGTCAAACTTGGATTCTCCTGTCATGTGCTGATGCAGTGAATTTCCTAGAAACTTCAGGGAGGGGATGAAAATGATGTAGATAGTTTGTAATAATTGGTGATTCAGTCATTGAAATACAAACTGGATTTTTAATGTTCTGAAGAAGGAAACAAATCCTGGCTTGGTAAAGTCAGTGTCAGAAATTTAGGGGCTGTGTTGATTTTTCTTTTTGTATTACTGTTTATGGAGAATATTTTATTTTTCCCTTAATTAAACTTCTTTTGCAACATGTGTCAGTCCATCTTAAATCCTATGTAGGAAGATCTGTGGCTGTATCTGATGAGGGCAGAACTTTCTCCTTCTTTTGGGACTTCAGCTCCCCTTTTTGCAGCTGGGTTGTGTCATTCAGGTTGTTATTCATCCTTTCCCCTGTCAGGCTGTTGAGCAAACTTCCAAGTGCAGGGTTGTAGGGGACAGGGACACCCCTCCAAGTGCAGGACTGGGGGCATTGGGACACCCCTCAAAATGCAGGATTGTGGAGATTGGGACATCCTTCTGAGTACAGGATTATGGGGATTGGGACACCCTTCCAAGGAATACTGGGTCACCCCTCCAAGTGTGGGTTGTGGGGAACAGGGACACCCCTCAAAGTTTAGGATTGTGGGGACTGGGACACCTCTCCAGGAGTGGGGCTGTGGGGATTAGGAGGATGCTTTGCCACGCTTCCTTCCCCTTTGTTTAAGAACCCAGCCACTGAGCAGACCTGCTGGGGAGAGCAGGGAGGATCCTCATCCTGCTGGTTGTCACAGGACGTGTCTGGCTTCTCCCCAAGCTGGCTGTGATGAGCCAGCATAGAACTGGAGGCGTCCCAGTGCTGCTCCCGCCCAGGTCACAGGTGTCACTGTGCTGGGTCCCTGTGACCTGCTTGCCCTGCAGGACATCCCCCTGCATGTTTACATCCAGGAGTGCAGCCAGGATCTCATTTCCAAGGTCTGCTTTTCCTGAGGCTGGAGTCAGGGATCAGCATCCCCCCCAAGGGCAGGGCAGGGAGGGAGAGCTGGCTGAAATTCCAGCCGGGGGTGGTCCCATTCCAGTAATTAGGAGGAATTAATTGCTTGGCCAGAGCCCCAAGAAATTGCAGATGGCTCTTAGAGGGATGGAACAGATTCCTGATGCTGAGGCGTGTCCAGTTTTGGGAAGGTGGATCCAGAAACCAAATTTTTTGCCATATCCGAGGCCAACTGGCTCATCAAATCTGCAATAGAAAAGTTTCTTTTGCTGAGAAATGGAATGCCTTGTACTGCTGATATTTCTAAGGACGAGGGAGCTTAGATTTTTTGCTTATGTTGGGAGCTGAAAGCAGACAATCCTTGGTTTGGGCTGTTCCACAGAAATGCGGACAAACGACCATTTTCAAATGGGTTTGTTTATTGTCATGGCTTTGGTGTTTTTATGCAGTGCTCCTCTTGGTGTTATCTTCCTGTTACCCTTTTGAACAAGGCGTCTGTGCATTCCAGGGAAGGTCTTTTCTACTGATAGTGACTCCTTGCTTCTTAGCACAGGATTTGTCTGCAGCCCCAGCAGCACTTTTGCTTTTTATGGAAGATTTAGCTCAATTTCCCAGCCTATTTTCTGTTAATTTTTAGCGAAAATATGTTGCTTTGTTCAGGTCAGATTTGCAGATACATTTGTGGAGCTCAGTTCTTCTCTTTCCTGCCAATGTAGTGTTTTTGCACCTTTCATAAATCATCTGAGGAGCTGTTGAAGCTGGAAGAGGCTGTTGGGTATTTACAGAGCTAATGGAAAACTTGAGTAAAGGATGCATTGCAGGAAATGGCCTTTCAAAAAGGGAAGTAGTGCAAAAGGCAGTTATGTTTTCCTTGTTCACAAGACTCCTTTGGAAGAGATTATTAATCCCTCACATCTGTGCAGGTGCAGCCTTCAGACTCCCAGCTCGGTATTTTTAACAGGAGCAGGCCACAGCAGGGAATTGTCTCCCCTTGTTCCAATCCAATATTTTGGTTTCTTCAGGGAATTTGTGTGTCTTTCAAAAGCCACAGTTTGGTAACTGAGTGTCAAAGTTTACCACAGAAGCTTTCAGGAGAAGTGGAAGGCAGCTCCTGCTGAAATACCAAAACCACTGCGAAACCAAGTGTGAAAGTTGGGGTTGGGTGGTGGAATGGGAGGATGCTGAGAGGGAATAGATGGGACTGAAGGGGTCAGAGTTAAATCACAATCTGATTCTGTTCACAATGAAGGTTTGTGTTCCCTAATTGCAGTTGTCAGGATTGAGCTATTGCTTCCATGGGGGGAAATCTGTGGAATTCCAGGAAAGCGGTGGAATTCCAGCCAAGCACCTGCTGCAGAATAGCCAATAGGACTTTGCCAGGTGCCAGATCTCATGCTGAGTGTGCATGGCCAGGTTTGCCTGTCCCAAAGGGCTTTTTCCATGAAAAAGGCAGAGCCTGAGCTAACAGAGCAATTTCCAAAGCTAACTCTGAAAGAATATATTTTTTTTTTAATGGAATTTCTACCTGTATACTCATCAAAGCCTGGGAAATGACCAATCCTTACCATTAGTTTACCTGCACAGGAGGATTGTTGCAGCAATGCCTGGAAGAAGCAAGATTAAAAAGCAATTACTGTAGCCTAGTAGGGGTGTGTTGTCCAGAAAATACCTTTTCCAAGTTAAATTCCTTCTCCAAGTTGATGGCTTTGAGGCCAAGACAGAGGGTGAAAAACTTTCAGCATGTGAAACAAATTTCTGCTGCAAGTTATGGGAACCTCTGAAAGCTGACATAACTTCTGTAGCTGGGAGTTTCAATTTATTGAATTTATTTTGCTTCCTTAGGGCTCAGCTGTACTTGTTTTGTTGAGTTAGTTTATTTATGGACACATTGTGCTGTTTTCCCTCAGGGATGACCTCTCAACTCTAGCAAGTCATCTGCCACTTGTTAATGTTGGTGTTAAGCCTGTTTAAAATCTCTTCCTGAGATTTAGGGGTCTTTTGCATCAGACTGGGGATGTATGGATGGTCAACACAGAGCAATTGCTGCTCTCATAGCTACTTTCCAGACTAATTAAACATACCTGATTGTCACAGGTGTCATCTTGTAACTTCAAATGCAGCAAATGAGTCAAGCATAAACCCAGCTTGAATTCCTTGCCCTCAGTGTGTTTGTGTGCAGGTGGCTCATTTATTTCTTTGCAGTGGCCAGAAGAATCTCTTTTCCCAGGACACTCAAGTCAGTGTCAGGAGGAAAATGTTCCTGCTGAATTTGATGTGTGGGGCAGCTGAGGGCAAAGCCTCACTGGGAGTTTGAGGTCTGAGCATGATATTCTGGCAGGAGCTTTGCTGCTCACCTGCAGTGTTTTACAGCCACGAGGGAATAAAGCACTCCCAGTGCATGGAGAGCAGATGGATGCCTCTGGACAGCCAGGGAACAGGCTCTGTTTGTAGAATTTGGGAGCAGGCTGCACCCCAGCCGAGTCACCTCTGCAGACCCCCCCTGGAATTCAGTGCTCTCAGAGGGAAGTGTGGATTGGTTTCTGTGCCAGTGCCTGCACATGCTGCCTTCCAGCTCCCTCCTGCTTCCCTCTGATGGGGAACATCAGAATGGGAAAAAACAACACGTCAGACAATTTAAATGTAACAGGAGAAATGCTGCCTCACTTCAGCTGCACTTAACCCCTGGCTTTAAGTGGCTATGAGAGGTTTGTGAGACGTGCTTGATACGTTTAAGAAATCAGAAAACCTCGCTGTGAGAGGGGAGGAAGGAAGTGCAGCAGAGCTTCAGGCTGGTGAAGGTTCTTCTAGGTGTGCATCCCTTCCTTGCTTGCTGTCTGAGGTGAAAATGGGCTCTCCAGCAAGAGGAGCTGCTTCAGGAAGAGGTGTGCTTGGTAATGTCCAGTTTGCTGATTTTTCCTTAGCTTTGCTTTCCTGCCTTGTGCAGGACTTGCTGCCCAGGTCTCGCTGTGGAGCTCTTGCTCTGATCCACACCTGTGGTGTACTGGATTTGGTTATTGCCTTTGGTTCGAGTAACTTGGAAAGGAATTTCATTGACTTCTGGGTACTCATAGCAGAGATTTCTTTGCTCAGCCACCACTCAGGAGTCACCTGCTCAATATTCCTCCCCCATACCTGACCCAGTTTGTTCAATCCTGTTCGTTCCCTGTGAAAGAACAAAGAGACAAAAGAGTACCATTTGCTGTAGTTCACAAGGCTCACAGATGCATTTAGGTTGGAAAACACCTCCCAGACCATGGGGTCCAAGCTGTGCCCGCTCCTGACCTTGTCACCAGCCTGGAGTGACCTCCCTGTGTAGCCCCTGCCCACCCTTTCCAAGGAGAAATTCCCCCTGATGTCCAACCTGACCCTCCCCTGGCACAGGTTTTAGGATGGTGCCAGGCTCTGTAAGCAGCTTTTGCCTGCTGGGAAGCCACATGAGAAGGTGACATGGATGTGCCAGTACATATCTTGGCTCCAGAAATACTAAGTGTGAGGTGAAGGTGTAGCTGTTTTAATAAAACATGAAGTGGAAATGTCTCATTCTTGGTGTTCCCAAGTTTTCTTGCAGCTGTTGTGCCTGTGCCCATCCTTTCTTTCCATCCTGCATCAGGGGTTATGACCTAAAAATAAATTGTGTTGTGCAGAGGAGTGGGAAATGAGACAGCACTGCTTATTTCAGGTTTTATTACTCTGAGTGTGCCCTGTGCTGAAAGACTTTCTACTGGTCAGGGAACTCCAGCTGGGGCTGAGCAGCACAGGCTGTCATCACCCAACTGGGACTAAGTTTATGCTCTTCTGCTCTCTGGCCTGCTCTTAATCCAGACCTCAAACTAAAAACAAAAAACAACCAGGATTTGGAGTAGGCAAAAAGGTTGTTACAGTTTTGCTGAGGTGAGGATAACCCTTGTAAATCTCTGAAAGGGAGGGGAATGATTTATTTGCTGTGCTGCCATGCTCTGCAGTGGCTTGGAAAGGTCTCGGGTGAGATGGCCATAAACTGCTCTGTCACCAATTGAAACCACTCAAAGGGCACTGCAGTGGGGTTTGCTCTGCTTGTGGTAGATTGATGACTTCCTTGGACTAACTGGGACAGTTGTGTCATTTCACTGGTGTTTGGAGAAGAAATTGAGTGGACAGCAAGGCCTGAAGGTCACTTTTGTGTTCCAACCTCTTTGTCTACTTCAGTGTTGACATTAAATTCATCGGTACAGGGCGCAGCTTTGCCTGTTGCTCTTTGTACTTTGTACAGCAAGGATGGAAATCTCTGTTTCAGCTGGCAACTGGCCCCAGCTCTGGTGCTTCTTGCATGATGACTTGTGTGTTTCAGAATTAGGCATCCTCTCCCCATGGGTCTGGAAAGTGTCTTTGGACAAAGAGGGAGAGGGATCTCCTTTTTAAAGGTGATGGGGCCTTGTGAAACCTGGCGGTGCTGTGTGAGCCTTTTGATGACAAGCCTGCCTTTCTGCCCCTCCAGTGCTCTCAGAGGTGTAGGACAGTTCTTTCCCCTCCTTTTAAAATTTCCCTTAAACTAAACCTCGAGGATCTTGTGTGACTTCCTGATTTTGTAGTCTGTACCTCAGGAAGTGCTGCAGTTGGGTTGATGTTGTTGCTTTTAGGCAAACCAGGTAATTTTGGCACTTAGCATGCCTGGTGTAACTGCTTTTCTCCCAGGTGTAAGAAAATAATGGGAAATAAAGCCTAGTTTAAAATCACACCAGGCAAATTCCAGCTTGGAAGACAGTAGGAGTAAGTGAAGGTCCGTATGGGGTTTCTTTCTGTTTATACTTGGTTAATTCTACTTTTGTGGTAGACAGGGATAAGTTCATCGATTAATTAGGCAGTTTATGGATGTTAGGAACTGGTGCAGAACCAGCTGGTGGTTGGGAATTCCCTGGCAGGGGGAGGACCACGAAACCATATCCCAAGAAAAACATGGACCTGGAGCTCTGGGATGGTGAGCCTGTAGATACTGATAAGGAGACAGCACAGGGAATGCACTAATTGATAACTGCTCCAGAACCAGTAGAGTAGGAGATAACTGTCCCCTGCCCTCTCCAAAAGAATTCCCCAGGCTCAGTAGCCTGGCCTTGGCAGCAGGGTCCAGCACATTTTATTTCTTCTGCTGAAACAGGGATCGTGTCTACAGCAACCTTTAAATGAGAAGAGCTTTGAGCTGGAAAATGAGTGGCTGCTTCGCTGCTTTTAGGCAATAACATTCTTAATATTCCTGTCTTCCAGTCCTGTTCCCCTAGGATAACTGAGATGAGCTGAATTGTGATTGTTGTTTGACTGTCGTGCTTTTGCCTCTGGTGACCACTGTGGTTGATTCCTCTTGTGTTAAACAACAGCTTTGCTGAGTGCTTGGGGCAAAGTTGTATTTTAAGGTGGGTATGATTATTTTAAGACTAGAGGACAGCAGGTGATTTGCAGGCTGGCTGGATTTCACTCCTGCAAGGGAAATCGTGGGCCAGGCTGCAGGGAAATGATTTTGATAGTGGTTTCCTGGAGCTGCTTACTGGGAAGACCCCGTAAGGTTTTTCCTACTGCTTGATCAATTATGTGCTCTGAAAAAAGTGATCAAGACAGAAATGACAGCCTTGCTTTCATCCTCAGCCTTGCTGTAACAACCCTTTGCAGCCCATTACTAAGAGATTACACTTTTTGTTTGCAGCTTTGCTTTAGTAAAATAGTCTTTCATAGCTGGAAAGCCTTAAGGAAAAAAGTTTCTGGCAATATCTGTAGGAGTTGCAGTTCTTTGCTGTGCAAATGCTGAAATCTACATCTTGCTTTAATGTTTCTCAGAGCTAAAATATTTTTGGATAAACAAAGCATTTCACATACTGTTTAAAGTGCTTACAGGCAACCTTTACCCCCGGAGTGGAATGCAGCCATCAGGAAAAGTGCAGTGGGAACAAGGACCTCTAACAGAGTTGATGGCCAGGAGTGGGATGGAGTGGGGCAACGTGTCATATCTAAATGCTAATTTTGATTGGCATATCACATTCCAAGCCATTTTTTGTATGAAAAATTACTGGCATCCATAACCAGATTATTTTTTATTTATGGAACAGTCTGCATTCATTTTTTTCTCCCCCAAATTTCCACTGGATATTGCTGGGTAAGTAAGTAGGAGCAGCTAGAAATGTGCTGGAAAATCATAGTGTGGCATCTTAAGAATCATGGAGGAGCCTACTGAGATAAAGTCTGCTTTGCTTCCAGGGAGAAGCACATTTCTGGTATTTGCTATTTTACAGTAAAGAAGTTCCAAAGTCTCTCCTACATGTTATTGCAGAGGGGAAGAGTTTTTCCCAACCTGGTGTCTGTGAGAGAGCAGACTCTAGAGCTTGTTAGGCAGCAGTGTAAACATAGCTGCATGGCCTGGGAGCCAGAAACAAGGATTTCTTTGCACCCCCTCTGATTGGGAAGGGTGGGATGGGGCAGGAACTGGAATCCCAAGGAGTGGGCAGCAGCATGTAGACTCCTCTCTGTAGGGACCTGTCTGACTCCTTGCCAGAGAGTGTTGTGGATACAAAGAGTTTCAGTGGGATCAAGTTGCAGGGAGTGGGGGGAAGCTGAGCAGCTATTGGGATGAGAGATTCCCAAGGGGTTACAAAATCCGTGTTTAGGAAGCTCCTGGAGCTGAAAGTAGCCAAAGCCTCAAGCAGAGCCCTGTGTGGTACAGGGCAGTTTATCTGCTCATAAAACGTTGATTTAACTGCTACAGCTGAGCAGCTTTGAGGGTTAGAGGTTGGCTAGTGGTTTTTTTGCTTGTTCTCTGTGTTTTTGCTTGTTTGGGGTTTTCCTGTTGGATGGGGCTATGAAGGAAATAAAACCCCTAAAGCTTGGGGTGACTGACTTTGAAGGTTGTAATAGTGGAGGCAAAACCCTGACTTTTCATTGAGTGTTACCAGCACCAGAGGGAATTTTCCAAAAGTCGTCCCTGGTCTTGGGTGTGCTGTCTCCTTCCCAGAGGTGCCATAGGGGCCATATTTTCCCTTTTCCCATTTTTCAGCCTTTCTTTGATGGAGTTTCTCTGGCCAGGAAGGTGAATTGCAAAGGTTAAAATGGGATAGCTGCCCATGTGCTGCATGCCTGGTATATTGGATATATATACTGGAAATCAGTACAATTGCCATGCAAATCTTCACTTCAGATGAGACCCACATATGGATGGAATGATATTTTAAGAGCTCAAAGAAGCCTCCTTTATAAATTTAAGTGCCTGCAGCACATTTTTTATACTCAGAAGATCTTTTAACTGCTGCAGTGACTTGGGGAAAACTGCTTGGGCACATTGTGAGGTATTTGCCACTTGAGCAGAATGTGTTTAGGTTTGTTTTTTCCCTCTTCAGTGGAGCTCTCTGGGTGCTTCATGGAGCAGGTTGTTTTCAGCTGCCCTGAGAAGTATCCCCTGGCCTCCCTGCCCAGGAGAACCACAGCATCCTTGTGGAATTGTGGAATTGGCTGTGCTCCACGTGTCCTTGGAGCGAGCTCCGTGCCTGTGGTGACACAGGGTGGCCAGCAAAGGAGACATTCAGTCACCAGCTCAGGATCGTGCTCCCCCTGAGTCTGGACTAATGCTCTTAACCCTGCTGGGGCTGTAAGAACAGCCAGCAGATCTGGGCTGGTGCCCTGCTCATTTCCTGCAGTCTCTGCAGGCTGTAAATGACTCTGTCTCTCTGCCCATCCTCCCTTTGGGATCTGCAGGGATCCCTTTGGGATCTGCAGGGAAGCACCAGCAGCCATCCTGGTCTCTCTCCTCCTTCCCAGGCCATCACACCACTGCTCTGCAGGAGTCATGTTCCACCTAGTGAAGTCTCATCCTCATAGGAATTGTTCTGATGTTAAAGCTTAAAAGTCTTGCGGTGTCTCAACTCTCTGAGCCACGAAGCCCTTTTTTTCTGAAGCAATTATTGTGATTTCTGTCTTTGCAATGGCTGAGTCTCAGCTATTACCTGTTAAAAGGTGGGATATGTCTGAGGTCCTGTTGTTTCAAGGCACTTTCAAAATGGGAAGAGCTAAATTTAAACTGCTGTGGCTCGTTTCTGAATCAGTGGATAACTTGACAGGAAGGCTTTTGGCTGTGAAATCATGGATTTAAGTACAGTGGGAATTCTGACATTATCTGGAGGTCTAAGTGAACCATTTCTGTCTCCATGTCTTTAGCAGGGTGTAGACCAAGCCTGTCATGGAGTCCTCAGCTTTCATCCCATCCTCCTGCAAAACCAGAATTGGTACCAGTCACTGGAAAATGGTTCATGAGATGCCAAACACCAGTTTGATTGGTAAAATTAAGCAGTGTAATAAGCAATATGAAGTGGTTCCTGTTGGTGATGGACAGCAGGAGACTTCTCTGATGTCATTGCAGTCCATAACTCTGGTCATTCACTTGAATTCCTTATCCCTAACATGTCTAAATGATCAGGCCCTGGATTTTTAACTTGATGGGTCTGGCTGTGAACACCCTGGCAAGGCCTCAACTGTGAGTAGTTGCAGTGTGTTTCATGTTATTAATGTTTGCTGACCAGTCATAATTTGCTTTCTTAGATTTTCTCTTCAAAGTAATTTTGGGTGAATCTGGGGAATTCTGAGCATCTCACCCTTTGGGGCCAGTTAAAAATATCAGTGTGTACCAAGTCACTTCTCAGTGTCCAGGCATCCATGTAGGGCCAAGATTCCTGTGTGTCTCTGGGGCACTTGGCTCCCTAAGGGGTGAGAAGAGTCATAGCAACCCTGGGGCCAGGTTTGTGGAGAGGAATGTGCCCTGGAAGGTGTTTTTTGGAAGGATGAGCAACAATAAGGTGGGGGAGGAGGTCTGGAAACAGGAATGATTATTTTGGAAACAGGAAAAGAGTCTCCTGCTGCAGAGGTTGGGTGTATTCAGGTCACCATGATACTGCAAGAATTAAAAAAATAAAAAAGTAATCCCATGAACAAATCTTACTTATTCACATAATTATGTTGCTGTCAATAGTGGTAACAATTTTTTCTCTTTTTGGGACACTAGGAATGAGTTTGGATCGTGATGGCAGGTCTCCTACCAGCTTTCCTTGCCCAAAAGATGGAAGGGATGTCTCTGGGCTGCCTCCCTGAGTTCATCACTGCACTATTTAGTGGTTCCCTAGTGCAGATCTGTCTATTTAAACCAAATGAGGATCATTCCTTCCCTTTCACATTGCTATTAGCTGGATGATTTTATTGTCTCTGCAGGAAGAGAGCAGAGACAAGCAACTGTAGATTAGGAACAATTTGGAAAATAGTTCAGTGATTAGCACGCCTGTGGAGATGTTTTTCTGTGTAAGGGCTGCACCACAAATTTTACTGGCTCCCTACGCTCGAAGAATTAACAGTGAGGAGGATTAAAATGACATCTTAGACATCAGCTAAACGTCCTCTCAAAATCCCTTACGTTGTCTCTAAATCAATTAATTTGATTTCTTTAATCCACAAAGCAAACTGGGTTGGTGAACTTGTGTGAGTGACCTATTTAGGCTGAATTTCTCCAGAGTATTTTAAAGAGTACTTCAATACTGGTGAAATGATGAAAAAAACCCCAGTGAAATATGGAAATAGCCTGTGCCAGGGTGTGAATGAAGATTCTGCTCTAGTCATGGGTGTGTCTTCTCCAAGCAGCAATCTTCAGCTGGTTAATCCAGCCCTCATAGACACTCCTGATCCTTGCTGGTTAAATGGAATAAGAAAGTAAGACAAAAGACTGCTCTTGCTCCTTTTGCCACAGTGCTGTATGGATGTGGGAAGGAAAAAAGCACTGGAGAAACCTCAACTCAAAAGCTTTGCTGATGACCAGCACAAGGAGTTCTGTAAAGTTTTCAAAAGTGTTCCTCAGCACTCAGATATGGCCACTTAACTCTCCTAAATACTGGTTTGCTTGTAATTCCACATGGATTATAAGGACAGTAGTATTCACCTGGAAAACATCTGAATGTTAATAAGAGGAATCACCCGCTCTCTCTGGGAATCCTTTAGGTCTCCACTGGCTGTAACATCTCCAGATGAATCAGTTGGAGGTGGAGCTCCCACTCTGAGCCTGCTGCAGGCTGTGCTGGGGACAGTGTTAGATCAGGTGCTGGAAAATGGGGAATATTCTGGGAATAAGCCAGCAGAGCTCTGGAAGTGTTTGGGTCCTATTGCTTGGTGGTTCTGAGCCATGTTGTGACACAGAGAACAAGGCTGGCAGTAACTTCACTCATTAATCTTTGCAGCATCAAAACCTCCCGAATTTCTTCTCAGCTGGTGCTCCTGCACGAAGGAAACGTTGTGGCTGTCGGAGCAAGGGGTGGCACAGCCAGAACTGAACCTTGTCATGTTAGATGCTGAAATAGCAGCGGGCTGCTCTGGTGCTGCCCTGGCTTGGCATGGATTAGCAACTCCAGAGGCTGAATGGTTTCCACAGGGATACTGAGTTTAGGGAAGCAGGGCCCTGGACTGGCAGCTCATCTCCCAGCAGAGCAGCAGCCAGTGCTCTGCAAGCAGCAGGGTCTCCCTCAGGGGAAGAAGGAGTTTGGCATACAGGCTCATTGATTTGGGGAAGATAAACCTTCTGTTTCCTGCAAAGTGTATTGCCAGTGTTGGAGTTCAGCAGATAACACAAGGAAGTGCTGTGTGTGCCACAGGACAGACAGGAAAGAGCTCTAAATCAAACCTTGCCACGCAGTCCTGCTGGCAGCATAGCTGCTAGTACCCAAACTGTCGCTGTGAATTGCTCCTCCTGTCTTTTCACCAGCCCAGAAATAGTTCTGGATGTGGCAGGAAACGTGTCCTTGCAGGCTCTGTGTGCCCTTTATTGGAGAGGGAGAGGCTGCAGCTGGGAGAGCATCGCGGGATTCTCCTGGTGCTCACAGCAAATGCTGCTGATTCACAACTCGCTCATCAAAAACGTGTGTTTATGTCTGAGCACCAGTTTGTGCTCTGGGATCCATGGGAACTACCAATGCATGGAAGAGGGGGCACGCAGGGGGTGGAGCTCTCCCTGGCTGGCGTCCTCCTAGGTCAGGCTCTTGGCGCATGGGCAGCTTTTGGGGGCTCAGGGAACTGCTGATAAGCAAGTGTGAAGTTTGGGAAGGCTGTTCTTGCCAGATAATGCTCAGTTACCCACGGAAACAGGGCCTTCCTGGCATGGGTGACACCTCTCATGATCCTACAGCAGGCAGGGCAGGAGCCTGGCAAGGCTTTCTCATGGCTCTGTCCAGATGGACAAAAGCTGTTTGAATTCCAGCCTGTGGCACAGAAGAACCTTCTGGCCTGCAGGTGGAGGTGCCTGCTGTCCCCCTCCCCACATGAGTGCTTTACTCCTGAAGGTGAGGCAGTGTAAAAACTCAAAAGCAAATCTCCAAGCAATCATAAATGTAGCTAAAAGGGAGTCCCAAGAAAGCAGAATTACCAGGCTTCCAGCTGCTTGTTTCCTGGCAGACAGCTCCTTGGGTTTGGTGCTGCTTCAGCAAGCAGATTTGGATTTAGTAATGCCCCCTTCCTCCCCAACTTGTATTTGAGTGGAAATGTATGAATTGCAGTTTTCTAACTAATGTGAATGGAGCAGGTAGACCTCTGTTTTTCCTTTATCTGAGAGTGAAAGCTGAATTGGAAGAGCCCTTTGGAGCACAGGACTCCTGGTTCTATTCCAGATCTCTACCCTGGTTTTGTCTCTCTTGGAGGCTGGAGGGATGGCATGAAGAGTGGGTTTGCTTCCCAGGGCAGGATGAGTGGTTTGTGTGCTGCTGCTGCTGGCTCTCTCTGGCTGTGCAAGAGGTGGGCACAGGGATGATGAGAAACCTGGTCCCTGGGTGCTGCCACCTGAGGATTTTGGCCACAAGCATTTTGGGTTTGCTTCTTTTTGCTTTGTCCTCTCTCTCCTAAATGATCCTGGTTATCTTGGAGAGTATCAGACTATCCTTTGCTCCCCCTCATCACACCTTGTGTGATGCCAAGTTCAGAGTCAGGGTCTCTTCAGCAGGAAACACTGAGGTTTATTTCTTTAGCTGGGGCTCCACATGGCAATGTGTATCCCATGAGATTTTTGGATTGCTCTTGCAGTTAAGAAAAGATGCTCTGGATGTAGCAGAGTGATCAGCAGCCCATTTGTAGCAGTGGGAAACACACGTTGTTCTGGGGGTGGGGGTCTCCTCCAAACCTCATCTAGGCCTCTTTGGACACAAGGATATTCTCTCTTTCTGAGTCTTGTGCAAAATACTATTTTTAAAATGCAGCTGCTCCATCCCTTGAAGAGTCCAAGGGCAGGTTGGACAGGGCTTGGAGCAGCCTGGGATAGTGGAAGGTGTCCCTGCCATGGCAGGGGTGGGATAGGATGAGTTTTGAGCTCCCTTCCAACCCAAACCATTCCATGATTCTATGTAAGCATGGCCTTTCCTGTATATCCCAACTCTCGTTAAACCTTGAGGTCATCGTCACACTATAACAACTCCTGATGCTTTAATGAAGGCTTGCTGTGAGCTCCACCTCTCTGAATGTCCTTATTTTTATTTGTTTGGTGTTTTGTTACCAGTGACTCTCATAACTACGTGAGAAGCTGCCAGCAGCAGTCTGAGCTTTGACTCTCTGTTCAAAATGAGCTTCTAACCTGATGCTTCGAGTGCTCTGGCTAGAAAACCAATTTCGGTAGGTCAGTGCATCTTGTATTTTGCATTTTCAAACACGTGTGTTTTGTAGTGGTTTGTTTACTGTGACCTGAATCGGGGCAAGTTCTTGTTTTGGACATTTTGGATATTTCAAAAACTGTCTAAATCCAGTATTGAATTCTAAAATCTTAAGGAAAGACAGCTGAAAGATCCCTTAGATCAGTTCCTTCTGCTTGCTTCCAGAGAAAGATGACTAAGAGCAAAATCCTGAAGTAGATTGTGGATGAATGCTCCCCAAACCCTGCTTGTAAGGAAATCTTTGCCCTTTTGGCTGTGGAAACTGGAGCAATAATATTGTGTATACAGCTAGAATGGGGGCTGGAATACCTGTGTTCTGCTCCCAGCTCTGGCTTTGACATAGATAAATGACCTGAAAAGAAAGAATAAATGGGGTGTATGCCCTTTATTGCTGCTTGTAGTTATGTTTTTGTCTTTCAGTAATCCTTTGAAGCTGTGTGAGAATTTGCTGAAAGGCATCTCCTATGATCTGTCATGGTTTTGTTGGGTTTGATCCCTGCTGGAAAGCTCCGTAACTGATTGAAGAGCTAGAGGGGAGGTGTAGTGAGAATCAGAAAATAGAAGTGGAGTTTTGGGTGTAAAGATTCTGAGACAGAGTGTTGTAAAAGCTGTTATTTGTTTGTGTACAGCCCCAGTGTCCAGCACCTTGAGTGACCCAAGTTCTCTCATGCCTCCCATTCCTTGTTGGGAAACCTTTTGCCCTTTTCCTGAGAAGGTTCTGGAATATCAGTGAGCCTTAACTGGCTGCTTGTGAGAGGCTGTGGTGGGAGACAGAGCAGAACAGCAGCTTTCAGTTGTGATTCTTCCTAATCCACCTGAATTCTCCCTGTGGGTGCCCTGAGCACGTTTGTCTTTGGAGACTTTGGGTTTAGCCCCTCTCCTGTGGCTGTCCCAGTACTGCATCTCTCTGGATTTCAAAGGTTGTATAATTAAGATGTTCAGTGGCCTTTCCACAGAATCTGTAAGAAATACCACCAAAAATCCTGAGAAAAATGGTGTGACTAAACATCAAGGCTGCTGAAATTGAGGGAAATTATTTCTTTGCGTGTCACAGGTCAGGTGAATTATGAGCAGGTTTTTGCAGTTGTTGCTCTCTGGAAAGTGCCTCTGTGTCACAGCTCTTCTGGACAAACTGTAATATCAAAGCTTGTTTACAGCAGTTGTGAAAAATTCCTACTTTCCCCACCCTTCTTCAAGTGCATCAGTATTGGGAGCAGGAGACACTTTGAGCAGACACCCGAAGCTCCTGTCACTGTATTGATTCAGCTTCTGTTTGCTCTGCATCCAATACACAGCCATGATGAATAATGCAGGAATCTATTACTTAAAGTTTAATGCAGCTTTAATCGGGGTTGAACATCAACAGGTGCAGCGTGGGAGGCTGCTCTGCTCTGTGCTAAACGGAAAGGATTCAAACCAGTTGTGGCTGGGTCTGTGGTGTTGGGTTGTGCCCTTTGCCCAGGGCAGTGATTGTCCCCCTGGGCTGGCCCTGCTGAGGGACCTCCAGGGCTGTGTCCACTCCTGGGCCCCCAGTCCAGGAAGGACATGGAGGGGCTGGAGCGTGTCCAGGGAAGGGAACGGAGCTGGGGAAGGGGCTGGAGCCCCAGGAGCAGCTGAGGGAGCTGGGAAAGGGGCTCAGCCTGGAGCAAAGGAGGCTCAGGGGAACCTTCTGGCTCTGCACAACTCCGTGACAGGAGGGGACAGCCAGGGGGGGTCGGGCTCTGCTGCCAGGGAACAGGGACAGGACAAGGGGAAACGGCCTCAAGCTGTGCCAGGGGAGGCTCAGGTTGGACACCAGGAGGAATTTCTCCATGGCAAGGGAGCTCAGGCCTTGGCAGGGGCTGCCCAGGGAGGTTTGGAGTCCCCATGCCTGGAGGTGTCCAGGGAAGGGCTGGACGTGGCACTCGGTGCTCTGGGCTGGGGACAAGGTGGGGATCAGGCACAGCTTGGACTCCATGGGCTGGGAGGGATTTTCCAACCTGATATAATTCTGTGATTCTGTGGCACAGCTTGTCATTTATGTGCAGATATTCACTTGCAGGTGCCTTGGTGTCTGTGACCTCTGTTTTTTTCTGTACTTATCTCAAGCTGTGACAACACACATTCTGTACTTGTGGGGTCAGAGAGCATGTGGATGACTTTGCTGTGATCCAGGGATCTCACAGTGGAATATCAAGGCACTGCTGTCTCTTCAATGGCTTTTTTTTCTTCTTTGTACGAGTATTATTTTTTTAAACAAAGGAAAAACATCCCTTTCGTCAATTGTTCCCTTTGCAGAACTTGAGCCTTAAAATAATCCAGGAAGCCTTTTGTTATATAAATATACTCATCCTCCAGCTTGGCACAGAATGTGCTTGACAGAGATGCTTGCTGAATTCTGCTTTAAACTTGAATTTCAGTGGCTATGAAGGAGAAACCCTGGGCTCAGAGAGCAAAGGAAACACTGATTGCTGTGTAATAACAGTGTAACAGGGACTATTTAAAGCAGTGGAAAGCAGGGGTTTATGCCTGGAACTCATTTTCTGTATGTCAGTGATTTTTGTTTCAGCTTGTTACAGCCAGGTATGCTCATATCTACCAAATTTAGCTCCATGGGAAGAGAGCATATGTGCAGTCTTTTGAAAGTATTCCTGCTTAAGTTGTTTGCTCAGGAATAGAATTGTGTGTGAATACAGCAAGGGCATGGAATGGTTAACAGTAAATTCCAGTGCAGAACACTCAGTAGTGAGATCTCCCAGTTAAGTTGGCAACAGTTGGCTAGAGCAGATGTTTAAATAGAAAATGAACAAAACATCACCACCAAAAAAAAAAATACCCCACAAACTCAAAGATCTGTCAACCACAAAAACTACCTCCCTGTGAATTTCAAATCATCTTTATTGGAAGTGGTGACTGTTTTCTGGGTGTTGTCTTGTGCATGTAAAAGCACCTTGAGGGGAATTTATGAATCATGTAGAGTGTTTCTGTGTTCTCTGTAGGCCACATTGTGACATTGGCTTTTTAAGTAACACCTTTGGTTTGTTTTGCTGCAAGCCTGAGCCTGGGGCTGCTGCTGACTGAGGAGGTTGGACTTGGTGGTCTTGGAGGTCTTTTCCAACCTAAATGGTTTGATGATTCCTCCCAACCTTTTCCAGGTGCTTTGATCAAAACTATCCCAGAGAAGTGGGGGTGTTAAGAGGATGCTGCAGGATGTGCTGGGTGGTTTTGGTACAACCACTGAGTCCACAGGTTGTGTTCCAGTGGTCCATCCATGCAATCCCACAGGAGTGCCCGAATCCAGTCTGATGCACTGCTGCCTCCTCCCATGGTAATGGAGTGATAGTGCACTAAGAAAAGAGGGAAAACTCCAAGGAAAGTAGAATCATGAATGTTTTGTGTTGGAAGGGACCTTAAAGCCCATCTCATCCCACCCCCCTGCCATGGGCAGGGGCACCTCCCAACCTTGCAGGTTGCTCCAGGCCCCATCCAACCTGGCCTTGGACACTTCCAGGCACGGAGCATCCACAGCTTCTCTGGGCAATGAGATCTTTGGCACATAGCAACACTAAAGGTTTAATGGAATTTTGGAGCAGAGATTTTAGATACTCTGTATTCAATTTGTTGGATCAATCAAATTGGATTTTGGTAGATTTTCTAGCTGCTTATTCAATGGCTTGGCTTGTTCTGGGTGCTGTGGATAATTTCCTTCTTGTCTCCTAATTTGTTTGCCTTCAGACATGTAGCTGCTCCCGTATTTCCTGGAAAATGGGAAGGATGTGCTAGCAAGAAATGGCTGCAGTTAATGAAAATAGGCTGTACCTGCTGATGATTAATCCTTATTCCAAAGAGGGAACGTTCCCTCTCCAGCTTTAGAGGCCTGAATTAGCATCTGACTGGTCCTGTGTCCTGAGGCTGGCTCTGAATGACTCCAGGATTGATTCATGGCTTAGGGCCCCCAGTAATAGGATTTCCTGTGAGGGCGTGTCACCAGTCCTTGCATAGGTTCAAAGGGAAAATGGGTTTTCCCTCCTGTGTTGCATCCTCTGGACTTGTGCCCCTTGGTTTTGGCTCCTTTTTCTCCCTGACTCTCAAACCCACGAGGTTTCAGCTGGGATTTGATGGCTGCTGCCACCCCAGCTCCTTTCAAGTGTCTCGTCAGCCACCCAAGGCATGTAGGGATGGGGCAGGCCTTGTTCTCCTTGGGTTCAAGAGTGAACATAAATATATTTAGTGCTTCTTTGAAAGGCTTTCAAGTGCAGCACTGCACTTTTGCAGCTCTTTTTTGCTTCCTTTGAAGGCTGCCTGCCGCCGCTGAACTCAGGGCTGCAGTGCGTGACTGCTCCTTTAGCAAGCAGTTAAAACATCAGCTATTACACTGATGTGCAAATGTTATTTTGTGCTGGAGTCATGCTGGAAATAGTTCAAAATGTCTTGTTTGTTTGGATTCACGAGGGGCACGCTGTCTCGCTGAGCT
The DNA here is from genome assembly GCF_030490865.1 of Poecile atricapillus. NCBI lineage: Eukaryota > Metazoa > Chordata > Aves > Passeriformes > Paridae > Poecile > Poecile atricapillus. The sequence continues at coordinate 6,300,427 of NC_081254.1, forward strand.
CTAATCTTGTTTTGCTCTCTGTTTTCTTTGCAATCAGCAGAGCAGCATTCAAACCACGCTGAGAGATTTAAGGCACCTCTTGGTCTGCACTCCAGGAGCCACAGACTGAGGGCAGCACCCCTGAGTTTGTGCCTTTTGGGAAGCTGGGTTATTAATCAGTTGTTTTCCCGCAGCCTCAGTCCTCAGATGGATGGAACAGGTTCTGTTCCTGTGTTGAATTAAACCCTCTGCTCCTGTGCTCAGGTGAGACCCCACCTGCAGAGCTGCCCCAGCCCTGGGGCCCAGCACAGGAGGGACCTGGAGCTGCTGGAGAGAGTCCAGGGGAGGCACCAGGATGAGCAGAGGGATGGAGCAGCTCTGCTGGGAGGAAAGGCTGGGACAGCTGGGATTGTTCAGCCTGGAGGGGAGAAGCTTTGGGGTGACCAAACTGTGGCCTTCCAGGGCCTGAAGGAGCTGACAAGAAAGATGGAGAGAGAGACTTGGGACAAGGGATGGAGTGACAAGGGGGAATGAATTCCCACTTTGAGAGGGCAGGGATAGATGGGATATTGGGAAGGAATTGTTCCCTGGGAGGGTGGGCAGGCCCTGGCACAGGGTGCCCAGAGCAGCTGTGGCTGCCCCTGGATCCCTGGAAGTGTCCAAGGCCAGGTTGGACTTTGGGGCTTGGAGCAGCCTGGGAACAGTGGAAGGTGTCCCTGCCCATGGCAGGGGTGAAATGAGATGGGCTTTAAGGTCCCTTCCAACCCAAACCTTTCTGTGATTCTTTTAAATATCTCTTACTGGATAAGCACTGACTCATTTGTTCATTATTTTAATGACAGATGCACTTGTTTAAAATGACTCCATGTTTTTGCAGTTTTATTGTTTATCAGGTAATACAGTTATTTGGATTCTCGGACAAGATGCTTTGTTTCAGTTCACTCCTTAAATGTTTTTCTCTGTGTTTGCAAGATGCATGAAAACAAAAAGTAAGTTTTTTTTTTCTTGCCCTGTGCTGCCTTGCCTCTGCTGTCCCTGTTCCCAGTGTGGAATTGAAAGGCTGTCAGCAACTGTTTTGACAGATTTTTATGTACTACTTAAGAAGACAAAAAGTTACATCTCACACATTTTGCTGTGCAGGGATAAATACACAGCAAAGGGTGGGTGAAATATTTGGTATGAGCCTGCTGAGGGATTTTGTAGTCCCAGCACAGGATGTCTGCTCTATCACCAGTCTTGTGTGACTGTCCCAGCTGTTCAAATCATGCGTGCATCCAGGCAGGTTTGAATATCCTCCTGTCCAGAGTATGCTCCCACCTCCAGGCTCCTCCCTGCCCTTCCCTGCATTGGGGAGCATCCTCACAGTCATCTCCAGACACTGACACATCACTAAATTCCCCAAGCTTTGCTAAGAGTTTCTTGGAAAGCTGATGCAGCCTGGGCGGCTCCCTCAGCTCTGTGTGGCACATCCAGAAGGGCAGAAAGGTGGGGGACAGGCTTTGCACAGAGGCTGTGCCATTATTAGGATATGTTAATGGGGTGGCTTCAGGTGTTTTGTGGGTTCTGGTGCTGATCCAGATTAGCTGATGCAGCTCTTTGTGTCTGCCTCTGCCCCAGGTTCTGGTGGTCTGTGCTGGCAGGAGAGCTCTGCCCTAGTGCTGCTTCCCAAATTCAGGGGCAGCACTCAACTTGCTCTCGATGTTTTATTATGATTTCCCCGCCTGTGTTTTGGTCTCTGTGAAGCTTCTCCGGGAAGGCAGCTGAATACCAAGACTCTGTCTCCAGCTCTGCAGTTTTGCTGATCTGTTTGAAGTCCCCAGACAGTTGATCGGGCAAACTTGCCGCTAAATGGATGATCTAATTCCCAGTGAATGCTGTGATCACGAGCATTACCCTACATCACAGAAACGATTTGAAAATCAGTGCGAACTCCTCAAGCTGTCAGTTGTCTTTCAGCACCCTCGTTGTGCTCTTTCATCTTTAAATGCTTGTGCTGAAGCTCAAATAAACTTACCTGTCAGCAGCTGCAGGGATGTCTTTTCTGTCTCCAGCTCCTTCATAGCTGTAGCTGGCAGTTTAAAAGCTGTGTACAGAGGAGATTAAGCAAGGAGCTGCTGTTTCTCTAAATGATTTTTCTTGTACTCCAGTAATACTCAGCACAAGGTTGTGTTGATGCTTTGTGAGTGTTGCTCAAAAGCCAGCACATGAGTTCTGTGCTCAGAACTCCTGAGGACATGGGCAGGGCAGGAGGATGTCCCTGTACAGCAGGAAAACAGGGGGGAGAGATGGTCTGGAGAGAGGTGATTTCCTGGAAAAAGAATGGAACAAAGCACCCAACAACATGACTGACTGCCTGAAGAGTGGCCCCCAGCAGAGGAATGCTGTTTCATAGCCCACAGATATGTAGCTTGAAGTTTTACAAGGGAGAACTCCTTTGAAACCTGAAATTCATAGACTCATAAGATCATTAGGGCTGGAAAGACCTCTGGGTTCATCAGGTCCAAGCTGTGCCCAATGCTCACGTTGTCCCCAGCACTGAGTGCCACGTCCAGCCCTTCCCTGGACACCTCCAGGGATGGGGACTCCAAACCTCCCTGGGCAGCCCCTGCCAAGGCCTGAGCTCCCTTTCAGTGAACCAATTCCTCCTGAAATTCCATGTGGAATATCCAAGGAAGTCTGTTTTTTTGTGGACCTTTTTATTCTCTTTCTTTTCAAGGTGGGGTTCTAGATGGTCATTTCAGTGAAAGCCCAGTTCTCATCACAAGTCCTTCCTTTCTGTTCCAGCATCCGAAACCATGCAGTAGGAGTACCTGATAAATTATCCCAAGGAACAGCTTTATTTTTACACCACAGCCTTGCAAAAAGCAAGTCTTGAAACCTAGATAAGTGATCTTAAGGAAACAGCAAGTTTTTGCTTGTGTCCTTCTGCTTCTTGCTTGTGCAAGAGGCACCATCCTTGTAAAAGTCATGCTAAATCAGAAGCTCTCTGTTCTCTGTTTGTCTGTGAAATGACAAAAACCCGCCCATTTTTTCCATGTTGATGCACTGGTTGTTTAGTTTTATCTGGAGAATTCTGATACTCAGCCAGAGTCTGCTTCTCTGTGGTAATTTGAGGTGGAGTGCAAATGGACACTTCAAAGCAATCCTGTGTTGTCATCCTGTGAGTTTGAGATGCTGAAAACAGGCAAAAAACAAATAAAAAAAAATAAAAATCTCTGTCCCAGCAGGAGTTTGAGGCTACAGCTCTGCCCCTGGGTGTACTGTGAATATTAATGACACAGAACTGTGGGGACTGTGTGCATGTGAAAAGAGGAAACTCAGATGTGTTGAGCAGGAATCAGGTGTGTGCTACAAGGTCAGTGAGGCTGGAGAGCAGCAATTGGTTACTAATAAAAAAACAGGTCGTTTTCTGTGCACCTCCTTAGGGGTCACTTTGCTGGTGCTGCATGAGGAAATAATAAATATAGGTGACCTAGATATGTGTATGTGTATTTATTTGATGCTTTTTTACCAAAACCCATCTTCAGATGAGTGGAGGCACATGCACAGCCAGGGATGTGGTTAATTCCATGCTCTGCTGCTCTGGTTTAAGAGAAGTTTTGGAAGCATCAGTTTTGAGATATTGAGAGGTTACTGCATTTTGCAGGCTCTTTCCTGTCTCTGAAGCCTAATTATTGTTTCCTGCAACACTGGCAGAATACAAAAACATTATTAGTTTTGGGTTTTGTTCTGGTCTTGGGAGGCTTTTTTCTGAATTTGGAGGTTCTTTCACTGCAAATAGCTGTAAAGTTAAATTAGTAAATGAATAAATATTTGTAAAGGAGTAGGTAACAGAACAAGCTACTGTAAAAATAATTTTAAAAATCACCTTTTTCTCCATGATGCTCCCTGTCCTCCATCTCCAAAAAGAAAAAGGTTCAGCAAAGAATGATAAAGGTGATCAAAGGCATGGAACAGCTGTTGGATAAAAGGAGATAAATAAACTTTGTCTCTTTAGCATGGAGCAGAAATGATTGTGAGGGGAAGAAGCAAGGAGAGGAATGTTATACAGATTGGGAGCTTTGCATCTTCCAAAGAAGATGGCTGTACCCAGGCCTTCCTCACTCAAAAAAAAAAAAACCCAAAAAAACAAAAACAAGGAAGCAAATAACTTATAAAAGGGAAAGCTTTTCTTTTGGCAGTGTGCAGTTATGCTGTGGTATTCCTGGTGGCCAGGATGTTGCTGGAAGGTGAGAGGTTCAAAGGAAGCTGGATAAAACCCATCCTATTGAAAGCTATTAAAGACAGTGTCTCCTGGCTCAGGGAACAGTTATTAAAGCAATGTTTGGAGGAATCTCAGGATGGCTGAGGCTGAAGGGAGCTCAGTGGGCAGCTGGTGCCACCTCCCAGCTCCAGCAGGGCCATCCCAGAGCACAGGGCACAGCATTGTGTGCACACAGCTCTGCCACAGCCCCAGGCAGGAGAGCCCACAGCCTCTCTGGCCAATCTGTTCAGGGCTGGGCACTGCCCAGGGAAGAAGTTCTGCCTCCTGGCCAGGGGGAATTGCTGCCATCAGGCCCTGCCCGTGCCTCTGGTGCCATTGCTGGGCCCCCGGAGCAGAGGCTGGGCCCTGCTGGGAGCCCTCCCTGCAGCCAGGGCCAGCCAGGCCTGAGGGCCCCTCTCAGCTGGGGCTCCTCTCCAGGCTGAGCAGCCCCAGCTCCCTCAGCCTTTCCTGGGCACCGAGATGCTCCAGGCCCTTCCTCAGCTGCGCAGCCTCCGCTGGCCCCGCTCCAGGAGCTCCCTGGCCCTGCTGTGCTGAGGAGCCAGAGCTGGACACAGCACTCCAGAGCTGCCTCCAGGGCTGCCCACAGGGGCAGGATCCCTCCCTGCCCTGCTGGGAATGCTCCTCCTGCTGCCCCCAGGATGCCATTGGCCTCCTTGGCCCCAGGACACTCTGCTGCCTCAGGGACAGCTCGGTGTCCCCCAGCACCCCCAGGACACTCTGCTGCCTCAGGGACAGCTCGGTGTCCCCCAGCACCCCCAGGACACTCTGCTGCCTCAGGGACAGCTCGGTGTCCCCCAGCACCCCCAGGACACTCTGCTGCCTCAGGGACAGCTCGGTGTCCCCCAGCACCCCCAGGACACTCTGCTGCCTCAGGGACAGCTCGGTGTCCCCCAGCACCCCCAGGACACTCTGCTGCCTCAGGGACAGCTCGGTGTCCCCCAGCACCCCCAGGACACTCTGCTGCCTCAGGGACAGCTCGGTGTCCCCCAGCACCCCCAGGACACTCTGCTGCCTCAGGGACAGCTCCGTGTCCCCCAGGTCCTTCCCCACAGAGCTGCTCCAGCAGGTCCCCCCAGCCTGTGCTGGTCCCTGGGCTTGTTCCTGCCCAGGACCTGCGTTCTCCTTGTTGAAAAAGGTATCGCTGTCTGTGTTAAACTTTTTGCAGAAACATGAAACTTCGTTTTGTAAGCAGGTCAGAAATAACACCCAGCTGTTGTGTAGCTGTGTAACACAGGGGCTACAGCCTGGAGTAGCAGATGTAACGTGGGATTTCTTGGATTCCATACTATTTCCTACTTTAGGTAGGTAATGGGAAACAGGCAAGGAATAGCAAGTGATTCAGGTGATAAAAAGCTGGTGTTTAGGAGCAGATGATAGCAGCAGTTGTCTTGGCTGATTGGGCTGTGTTCCTTTCCCAAAATTCTGCAGTCTGGAGCGTGCTGGGAGCCGGGTGGGTTGGGATGGCAGTGTGCCAGCTGGTGCTGGGGTAATGATCAGGTTACCCTGGTGCACTGGAGACAGATGGGCCCAGCATGTCCCTGCATACTCGATTCCCCAGCCTGACGCAATGTTTGGGTAGAGCTGGAACGCTGGGATTGCACCTTCACCCAGGGAGGGCGAAGGTTCCTTACGCTGCACGGTGCTTTTTACTACACACAGGGGGGGTTGCTTGGCTGCCATATGGAAGGACTGAATTTCCCTGGAGATTTTGACGTTCAGCAGCATGTGGGTGTTAGGAGGCTTTGGGAGGTGGAGGAGGATGGAGTTGGAATAATGTCCTTTGAATCAGAGCTGTTTTGATCTGCTAGAAAGAAACTGGCTGCTGTAAAAGGAGGGGAGAAATCCTCAAACATTGGACTAGTCTAGGATTTTGTGCTGAGAAGAAGGGCTTGGAGCAGGAGCTGTCGAAGAATCGATCCTGGTCTGAGTGGGGTAGAGGCCCAAGTGTGAGTGAGCATGTGTGGGATCACTGACGTGCCGTGCACACATGCTCAACAGCCATACCTTGAAAATGAAAAAGACACTCTTGGTTCAGTGGGCTCCAGCCCAAGGCATGGGTTTGGTGACCTGTGTGATAACTTGGAGAGTAAATTCCAAGTGATTTATCCCTCTTCTGATCTCTCTTGAACTCTGACTGCTCATGTCTGTTGCTGTCAAGTGGCTGCTTCTGTATTTATGAGCGAGGTGGAAACTACTGACCTGCTTTGCCTCCTCTGAAAGGCAAGCAGTAGTTCTCTCTGAGATGGCAAGGGCGGTATTTCTGCATGTGCTTGGACTAAATTTACTGTAGGGAACTGAAAAGTGTAGATGGTGACGACTGCTGGAAGGGAAAGCGTGTATTTACTGCTCGGTGGCAATAGATTTATAGACAGTTTGGTTTATAGATAAATATTGTTGCCTCTATTTCTGTAGCCATAAGCAGTAGATTTTAAAGCCTAAACTTTGCTATAATCTAGGGACCTTTTTGCATTTTTTTTTCTCTATCCCATCTGCCGAGTTCTTCACTGGCGGCTGAGGTGTCACGTGGAGCCAGGAGAGCCAAGAGATGTGACGCATCCCGGTATCCCATGGTAACTCTCCTTTTCCTTCGTTTTTAGCTCATTTGCTTTGCTCCCAGATAGAATAACCTGCCTGTGGGATTAGATTGGTTCTGCTCACTCACAAGTGAAGGTGAGGTCGCGGGGTTTGCACTCCGTAACCCAGATTGCCCTCTGAAAGGGAAACAACAAAACACAAGGCAGCAATCCCTCTCCAAACCAACACCGGCCCCCGGCAAGCCCAGAAATCTCTGAGTTCCCCACCCAAACTTCTCAACATGCAGGAAGCCTCGGTGGGAGTTTACTCTTTCTTTGCCACTCATGATATTGCAGCTTGTCTGAGAAGTTTCTGCTAACCACAGGTAGATACCCTGGGAGTGAGGCACAATTCTCACCAAAGCTGAATTTGCTATTCGGATCTTGCAGTTCACACAGGTTTTGCTGCTGGAAACTTGTTAGGTGAGGTTTGCTTTTTTTTATTTTTTTTTTCTCCCCTCTTTCTTCACCACCCCCATCAGTTGTTTTTAATCTCTGGTTGCTGTATGCAGTTACTGCATGCATTTTTGTTAGAAATATCCTGCTAATACCCCAAGAAAAGTTTATGGTTTTGCATTCAGATATGCTGATTTTTTTTTTTTGATTGTGATAATTTTTTTAAAAATTGATAATTTAATTATAGAATCATAACATAGTTCGGATTGAAAGGGACCTCAAAGCCCATCTCATCCCACCCCCTGCTGTGGGCAGGGACACCTTCCACTATCCCAGGCTGCTCCAAGCCCCAGTGTCCAACCTGGCCGTGGACACTTGCAGGGATCCAGGGACAGCCACAGCTTCTCTGGGCACCCTGTGCAAGAATGTCCCCACCCTCCCAGAGAACAATTAATTGAAAGCCATTTTCTCCTCTGTGTCTGTATATTCACTGTAACTTTATTGTATTAAGCCAGCCATGGTATGACTGGCTCAGCCTGAAACTCGAGGCTGCAAATGGAGTAGCTCCTCACCAGGTGTAAACAGTGCGTAGAGCCCTTGGAGTGAGAGACCTGAAACTTGTTCTTGCATCCTGTTTCCAAACTCTTCTCTGCCTGTTTTCTGTGTGCATTGAAACACTGCTAAAGCAATGTGTGTCTGCTTTAACTCTGCCCTGCTGATTGGATTTTTGCTTTAGGGCACAGCTTTCACAAACCAAATTTATCCTCAGGGAGGAAGAAGAAAAAACTGGTTTTGCTCACACACAGTCCCCGTGTACTGGAGGAGTCGGTGGTGAAGTTTTTCACTGTGGCAGGATTTGCATTTGCTGTTGCCACAGCTACAAGTGAGCTCACAGCATTTCAGTCCCTCAGCCAGGGAGAGCAAGCAGGAGTTTTCAGAGTGAAGGCACCAGTGCACCCAGATGAGTCATTCTGGTGTGTCCAAGGGCTGGGGAATCACTTCTTGAATGGGAGAGGATGCCGTGTGTGCGGGGGAGGAGACAGGAGATGTAGTCTGAGCAGTTTGGGGCTGCCTGGATTTGGGGCTCCAGCTGGGTGATGTGTGCTGGGAACAGGCTGCTGAGCTGTCACCTGATGCACAACATCCCTGCGGGCACCTGGATGTTGGGAAGTATCCCAGGACTTCTCTGATGTGCTTCCTCTGGCTTTGCTCCAAGCAGGTATTTAGTACAAATTTCTCTTCTTGTCCTAACGGGACTGAATTCTTTTCTGTTCCCTTTCAGTTTCAGGCAGTCGATCGTGCTGCCCTGGGTTTGCATGGGGACTGCTGCTGCCCGGGTAAATCCAAACAATAGCCTGCTTGTGGCAGCTGAAAGTGGTGCTGGAAAAAAAAAAAAAAATCCCTCTTCTGTAATTGCAGGAAAAAAACAAGCCTGTGTGCAGCCGGAAGCAGCAAGACTCTATTAACTCATACTTTTAATTTTTTTCTCTGCATCTTCTGCACAGTCTGTGATGATTTGAGCATAAATTGCTTAGGAAAAGTCCTTGTTATTTAGTTACTGATTGCTTGCATGGCAGGGGGTTGGGAGGTTAAGCTCTTTTCCAACCCAAACCATTCCATGATTCTGCAGTTTGAGTGGATGTCAGAGGATGGTTACCCTGTATGTAGAGATTTGCCATTGTATCCGTTGTAAGTAAGTGTGGAATATTAAATAAGGAGATAATGAAGGAGATACCTTCATCTAGGTAAGATTTAATAACTTTGAGCTGTCTTGCTGTCAGGTTTCTTCTTTTTCCCAGTGAAAGCTGGGCTGGCTGGTGCCTTTCCCTTCCAGGATTGCCTGCTGCTCTTGTTACCAGTGTTTCATAAGCTGCCTGCAATGGCCTTTTCCTGCTGATTCTTACCCTTGGAATGGTTAACAAGGAGCTATTTCCTCTATGCTATCATATGCAAAGTACTACTGTGACACTGCTGAAAAGTCTTTGACCTGTTGTGTGAGACAGCTTGCAGCGACAGAAAAACTGGAGATGGGAGAGAACTGTGATATGTGGCCAGCTCAGTTAATCCAGGGATCTGAAAACTAAAGGGAAGAACTGAATCAGAAGTGTTGTGAGCAGTTGTGTGACTTTTTCCCCCAATAAACAGCCGTAACCTGTCACACAGGTCACTTCACTGGCATTCTGTCTATCGACCTGGGCCCATTTAAAGATTTCATTATTGCACTTTGTTGGTGCTGTTGAGGTTTTGAATTTCTGTGTTTGAAAGTGCTTTTGTATTGATGTTGTGCTTAAGGTTTTTTTATGTTGTGTTGGAGGCCCTTTTCTGCTGTGATTTCTTATTTTTGGGGCTATGGGTGTGTAGGTATATGGATTGAAAAAAACAAGGGAGGGTGAGAACCTTCCAAACAAAGCCCAGCTGTGACCTCAGGAATCAAACTGCAACTCTGACACAGAGGGACGACAAGGGTTTAGGGCAGCACAGACACAAAGTGAGGTCTCCAGAGGATGTCTTTGGACAGGCAGAGGGATGACACCCTCAGAGAGCAGTGCCTTTTCTGATCTGTAGGTCAAGGGCAGGCTCCACTTTGCCTTTGTGTGCACCCTGGAATAGACTTGGAATAGGATAATTCAGCTTGTATTTGGCAGGGAAATGCCAGCTCCCATAGCAGGTGGGACAAAATAAGCAGTAGATCAAACTGAGGGGCCATTGGCCACTGAGGGAATAGGGAGGTGCATTTTTCACCTTATGGGAGTCCCATCAGCGTGTGGTGAGCTCGTGGGGTGGACAGGGAAGCTAAACAGCTGAATTACGGATTTGTTACTTGGATTGATGATAATCTGGAGGAAGACTGTAGGAGAATACAGCCAGGAGTGCCAGAATTGTGAGACACAGGAACACTGCTTCTCACTGCTTTTTTTGGATGAGGCCGGCCAAAGAATAAAGGTCAGAATTGCTGGGGAAAGCCTTTTGGCACCAGCACGGTGCTGTCTGCAAGTGAAGTTTATCCCTGCAGGCAGCTGTTCTCCCCCAGGGACTGACCAATTTTGGCTTTTGTTGTTTGGTTGTTTGTCTTTTCTTCTCTTAGTAACTCTCCAAAACACACTGCAGGGTGTCTGGTTGCACCTTAAGGGATTACCTTCGTGGGTAGGAGTATAAAGAAGAACAGAGCTGCTGTCATGGAGAGCTGCCTGGAGATTTTGGGCTAGTTGTGGTCCCTGTGCCACTGTGATGAGCCTCTGCAGGTGACACCCTCTGCACATTCTGGTCTGAGCTGCTGCTCTCATTCTTGTCCACAAGGATTTTGTGGTTTGTTCTCCTGGAAGAAGCCAAAAGAGTGGGTCTGGGCACGAAAATTATTGTGGAACCATGACAGTGTATCTGGTTTGGGTGTATAAAGATGCAATTAAGGCTTGAGAGAAGTGTTTTGAACACTTCTGGAGAGTTTGGATGGATGAAAGAGCTCTGCAGGATCCAACAGAGCCTGGGGAAGTGCTTACCCGGAGCGTATTGGCACAAGGTATTCCTGTGTTCCTTGAGTTCCTTTCACCATAAAAAAGTTAATTAAAAGGGGGTTTCTGCTGCCCAGTGGGTTCTGGTGAGGTATTTATATTGGACAATGTTGTTTCCCATGGGAATCCATGCCCCTTCCTTTCTAAGAGGCTTGTTTTGATCTGACATCGTGGTGGGATTTAATACTTCCAGTACAAGAAGTTCAACAGAGGTTTAAAAATAAAAATATCTCCCTACCCCCAAATCTCAGAATTACTTTTGAACCAGCACAGGCAAGAGAGAATCACTGCGTGGATTATTTGCTCTCTTGGGTTTTGATCTTGTTTTTTTATTGGCCCTAAAAATGTCCAGAGGTTAAAATTAGAATAATAAACATTTACAAGGGAATTTTCTACGGTCAGCTTTCATCTAGCACTGAAAGCCCTGGAAAGCCTGGTCCATTTTGGGATGCTGAAGACAAAGTGAGTTTTTTCCTGTTTTATTTTAGAGCTGCATGATGGAAGTGGAAGCTTGAATTTTCCTTTATTTAGTAGCGTACCAAAACCAGTCTTTTGCTGTATAAACAAAGGGTCACATTCATAACAGCAAGAGCAACTAAGCAAAGGCAGTGACTGAGAAGGGGAATATCTTGGTATTGCAAGTGTTTAATGAATAATGGAGGTCTTTTGTGCCAAAATCTTCCTGAATTTGTAACATATTAACCACACAAAGTCCCACAGCTTTTCTCAGGCAGGAGGGAGAGCTGCTGTGTCCATCTCTGTCACACTGTCCTGTTACACAGTGTATTTGGGGAAAGAACACCGTTCCTTTTGTCACCAGATGAACGATCCTAAATTCTGTTTGGGTTCCTGTTGGGTGAGTCTGTAATGAAAACCCTGGCTGTGCTGTGTGGGTTTTATGGTTGGTCATCATTCATGCCCTCAGTGTGGGTGTAAGGGTGTTCCCTGTGCTTCCTGCTTTTTTGATTCAGCACCACTCTGAAAATACATCTGGGGTATGTAGCTGCCTCAGGTGATACCCAGGTTCCAGATCTGCTTCTTTGGGGCAGGATAGAGTCCTGGCTGCCTCTGGATTGATGTGCAATTTCCATGCATAATTATTTCTCTTCACGTGTGCACCTGTGTTTTTATTTCTCCAGTTCCCTGAAACTTTGGCTAATTGTTCCTTACTCTGCCAGCAGCATTCCAGGATCCTTGGGGTGGATCTCACAGCAATGTGCTGGATATGCACTGTCCCTGATTCCCTGTTGGTTTGGTTTGTTCTGGGTTTTGATGCCAGGTACACCCTGCTGGTACCTTCCACTTGTGACTCTTGTAGAGGAGCCACTCTCCTCCATCAAGGTAACACACAGACAGGCTGGTGATGCTTTGCTGGCAGTGAGGAGCTGAGTTGGACTGTGGTTAATACCCTCTCTTTTCCCTTGCAAGTCCAGAGTAGTTCTTTCTGTGTTTAGTTGGTTCTGCTTTATGGGGTTTAATTCAGTATGAAACAGTAGTTCACGCTACCCAAGAGAAAAGTTCTGTATAAATGGGTTTTTTGTGTGCCCTGAGTGCCACAAGTGTAAGGCAAGTCCTCAGCCTCCCCAGGAGGAGCTGCTTTGATGTTTGGAGATGCTGTCTTCATGGTCACAGCTTCAGGAATTTTAAAGATAAAACTGTGAGCTGAGAATCTGAGCCCTTGAGCAGATCTTTGCCAGGAATGTCTTTTATTTTGGGGCTGTCTCTTCGTGCACCTACTCATGGAATCCCAAAAGAGTTAGAAGGGACCGTAAACCCCACCCAGTGCCACCCCTGCCATGGGCAGGGACACCTTCCACTATCCCAGGCTGCTCCAAGCCCCAATGTCCAACCTGGCCATGGGCACTTCCAGGGATCCAGGGGCAGCCACAGGTTCTCTGGGCACCTTGTGCCAGGGCTTGCCCACCCTCCCAGGGAACAATTCCTTCCCAATATCCCATTTATCCCTGCCCTCTGGCAGTGGGAACCCATTCCCTGTGTCCTGGCACTCAAGTTCCTGATGCAGGGTCTCTCTCCATCTCTCCTGTATCCCTTCCCTTCTCCAGGCTGATCAGCCCCAGCTCTCCCAGCCTGGCTCTGTAGGGAGAGCTGCTCCATCCCTCTGATCATCCTGGTGCCTCCCCTGGACTCTCTCCAGCAGCTCCAGATCCGTCCTGTGCTGGGCCCCAGGGCTGGGGCAGCTCTGCAGGTGGGGTCTCACCTGAGCACAGGGGCAGAGGGGCAGAATCCCCCCCTCCCCTGCTGCCCACGCTGGGGCTCAGCCCAGGGCACAGGGGGGCTCTGGGTCCCAGCTCTGACCCCCAGCACCCCCAGGTCCTTCTCCAGGGCTGTTCTCAGACACTCTGTGCCCAGCCTTTCGTGTTATGCTAGAATCCAGCTTGATAGCCATGAGCAGAACAGTCCATAAAAACCTTCCGAAGCTCCTGGATGAATCCATGGTATGGCTTGGAGCCGTAGACCCTGCCAGAAAATGCACCTGCTTGGGGCAGGGACTGGGCCAGCTGACCCCAGAAGTCCCTTGTAATGTGGGGCATCTGGCCTTGGTGACACCAGGCTAACACTGGGAAAACACCCACGGCAAGAAGCCAGAAGGGTGGATGGCCTTAAATCCCTTTGAACCAATGCTTGCAGGGAGTCAGTTTAAAACTGCAGTGGTGCCTTTTTTTTGCTGTGTGAAGAGACCTCGAGTGCCCTGTCCCCAGCTGTGCCAGCTGCCACCACAGCAGAGCCCAGCTGGGCTCTCCCTGTCCCTGCTCAGCCCCCAGTGTATTTGCAGAGAGAGGAGAAGGAGGAGGAGGTGTGCTAAACTGAGAACCAGGCAAGGCAAATGCGCTGACAGTTATAGAGAAACATGTTTTATTGGGAGCTTTGGACAAAACCCTGGATATTGCATAGAGTCTTCCCTGTCAGTCCTTTTGAGGGTGAAATACTGATAGGTAAGATCAAATTTTGTACTTCCCTCTGTTGCTGATGGCTCATACTTGGCCTCTTTTTGCCAGACCACCTCCAGCTGTGGGAATGGGGAATGTTGGGAGATTTAAATTAATTACAACTTGAATTTATCTCCTGTCCTTAAAATAAAAAAACAGTGTTTCTGTTGTTTAACACCAGCAAGAAGTAGTTATCTCCTAAGTTAATGGAGATTTTGGCTTGTAAACCTAAATTATATCTGTGTCTGACTCTTCTTGCTTTAATAGAGGCTATTCATCCTCTGGTTTTTAGAGGTGTAACAGAGCATTTGTGGGGCTGAGGGCTTTTTTAAAGCATTCATCCCAATGATGATGTTTGAGAAGAAAAAAAAAGGCAAAAGAGAAGCAAAACTTGAGGGAGACAGAGGCTGCAAGGGATCTTTATGGAATGTGAGTGATGAAACAGCTCCTGACTGGTCTGTTCAGGTTGCCGTTCTCTAAGCCTGATGTCACGTTGAGAAAGCAGAAGTGGGGTCAAACCACAGCCAAGGTGAGTTAGCAAGGGCTGGGAGCTGAATCTCTGCCTCAGGAGTGAGCTGGGACGTGGGTCAGTTGTTCCTGCTGGGCTGGGCTGTGACCTGTCAGTGCTCTGACAGCGTGGGACTGTGCTTAGACAGGGCTGAGGCGTTGCTTCTGAATTCCTGTGGCTATCAAAAATGATATCCAGGGTGTGAGAGTGAACTGGCTGAAGGCTCCCAGGATCACAGCCTGGCTGAGCCTGGTGTGGACCTCTGGAAGGTCACCTTGTCAAGCAGGGTCACCCAGAGCTGCTTGTGCTGGGCCATTTGCCAGTCTCTCTCCAGTGTGTCCATGTCTCCTTCCCATTGAGGAGTGCAGAACTGGGCCCAGCACTTTAGGAATGGTGTCACCTGTGCTGAGTAGAGGTGAAGGGTCACTCTTGTCATGCAGCCCAGGATGCTGGTGGCTTTTTTCGCTGGGAGGGTGTATTGCTGGCTCCTGGGAGCTTTTTGTCATCCAGACCCACAGGTCCTGCTTGGCAGAGCTGTTCCCAGTCTGTCAGTTCCCAGCCTGTGCTGGCTCCTGGGGTCACTCTCCTCCCCCAGGTGAAGGAAGGACTCTGCCTCTCCTTTGTTTGAGCACTGTGAGGCTCCTGCCTGCCCTTTGCTCTGGCTTTGCTCTGGCTTTGCTCTGGCCTTTTAGAGTTCATCCAAGTGGCAAGGTGATCCTCTGGTGTACTGGCCACTCACCCCAGTGATTGTGTCACCAGCAAAGTGTTGAGGGCACACTCTGTGTATCCTCCAGGTCATTCAATGAGGTTAAATGATTTTGGCTCTCATATCAACCCATGGGAAGTGTCTGTCCTCCAGCTGGACTTTGTGCCACTGACCACTCCATGCTGGGCCTGGCCATTTGGCCACTTTTCCACCCACCTCCCTGCCTTCCTGCCTGCTCCATACTTCAGCAGCTCATCTGAGGGTGTGAGAAGAGCCAGTGTTGAAAGTCTTGCCAAAGCCAAGACAGACAACATCCTCTGCACTCTCTTCATCCACTGAGATTGGTTCATCCTAGGAGGAGGTCAGGCCGGTGAAGCAGGATTGTTTCCCTTCATACGTCTGTGCTGACTACTCCTGATCACCTGCTTGTCCGTCAGGTAACTGGAAATGGTTTCCAAAGTTCATCAAGTGTGGTCTCACAGTGACAGCAGCCAGCTCCCTCAGCACTTGTGGATCCATGCCAGCAGGTCCCATGGCATGAAGTGTGTCCTACAGCCTGCAGTCCCCTGACCTGATCCTCTTCTGCCGGGGATAAGTCTTCCTTGTCTGTATTTCTCCTTTGGCTTCAGGGGCCTGCAGTTCCTGGAGGCTGGCCTCACTGCCAGCCTTCACATCCCTTGCCAGATTCAATTCCAGATGTGTTCTGGCTCTCTTAGCCCCATCCCTGCCCCATCAGTGTTCCCAGATTCCTCCTGAATCCCCTGCCCCGCTCTTTGCACTTGGCTCTGGTCAGGAGCTCCATGCTCCTCCACAGGGACCTCCTGCCCTCTCCGCTCAGTCAGCTGCTTGTTGGGATGGTCTGTCCTTCAGCCTGGAGGAGGTGATCCTTTTTATCAACCGGCTCTTTTGGGTCTCTTTGCTCTCTGAGCCCATGGGATTCTTCAGGCACACCCCTGAAGATGATGCCAAAGTCTGTTCTCCTCAAGTCCAGCGCTGCCATGCAGCTTTTTCCCTCAGGGTTCTGAACTCCATGGTCCAGCCAGAGTTGCCCAGACCTTCACATCCCTGACCAGTTCTTGCCTGTCTGTGAGGATGAGATCTATGGACAGGGACACCTTCCACTATCCCAGACTGCTCCAAGCCCCAGAGTCCAACCTGGCCTTGGACACTTGCAGGGATCCAGGGGCAGCCACAGCTTCTGTGGATAGTGGTCTGTGGAGCTCTGCAGGTCCTTCTGTGCCACCTCGGTGTGGGTGTGTGGGTGCAGTGGCTTTCCTGGCGTTTATTTGGACGTGCAGCCATGTGTGTGAGCTCCAGGGTGGCAGCAGAAATAGCACCGCTCCTGGCAAAACCCCGGGATATGTGAGAACCTCCCTCTCGTACTGGATGGATGCAATATTTCTCTTGGATCCTTCAGCCCGGCTGTGGTGTCCGAGTCGAGGTTGTGCGTGTAGCTTTAGGAAAATAAAGGCTCTATTTCTGTTCGATATTCTCTCCTACTTGCGTGTTTCCTAATGTATCCAGTCTCTCCAGAAGGGCTGTGCTTCTCCCTCCTTCTCCTCTGCCTATTTATATCCGCGGTGACGTTGCAGGAGTGTTTGCTTTGGAAGAAATCTCTCCGTCTGAGCCAAACTGAAAGCAAACCTGCAGGAGAAAGCGTTCCTTTCTTCTCCTCCTGGGGAGAAGGGAGGCCTGGAGAGTCGTAGGAAATGATCACCTGGCAAGGACAGGAAGCCTGGGAAGGTAAACACCTTTTTCTGTTTGACTAATGCAGTGACATACACCCCCAAAACCCGTGAACTTCTCATTCCGGGGGGCGGAGGCGTCAACCTCGGGTGGTTTTTAGAGAGGAGCTGTGAAAATGAGTTGCTGAAAGCCTCCAGGCTCAGGACAATGGCTCTTTAATAATCCAGCAAGACTTGTCTCATCAGCTGCTTGCATGCACAGCTCAAGGATTGCTGTTCCCTCTCATCAGGTGATGCACAGGGGTTTTTCCTTCTCCCTCTGCTCCCCCAGATATTGTGATTGCATTGTGGAAGTGATTTCCTTACAGTAAAATTGAATTTCATTTGTAGCTTTCTAAGCCCTTCAGATCCTGATTCTGAAACTTCCCAAACCTTTCTATTTTTACTGCGCTCATCTGAATGTAAAATAAGGAATTTGGATGATAGTTTTATAGAGGTATAAACTGAATAGTCTGTATTGTGTTTGTAGGATAGTTTGCAAAATAAGGGCATTTACTTTTGGTTAAGGTCAGAGTTTCTGACGTCAGAAGCTGCATTTGCTACTTTTTGCTGATTGTGAGCTGTAGAAGACAGAAAGTAACACTCAGAGGTTTTGAAGTGCTCAGTATGAAACTGAGCATATTTGAGCCCTGTTTTTTTTGCAGAAGTGCCAATCCCTGAGAAAATATAACAGTCCAGCATAAATAAACAGCCAAGAAAGCAATTCTACCTCTCTAGAAAGTTGAAGTATTTACCTTCACCATTTTACTCCCTGTTAGATATTTTTAACTCCTAACCAAACTGTATTTTTGTGACCTGTAATTGCAGGGGTAAAACCTCTGACAGTGATTTTTAGGAAACACAACAGACAGTGGAAGTTCTGTGGAAATGTGTTGGATTGGAGCTCTTTAGTGTGGATGAGTGAGAAATGGAGCTATTCTTTCTCAAGGAAATTGTGGGTTCAGCACAATAGTGCCCAAGTGAGGTCAACCTTTGAGAGTAGTTACAGGTCCTTAAAAAATAACAGGTTTTTTTTGATTGAGAGCATGAGAGGGATGGTGGTGTCCCCAGTTTGGGATACACACCTACCCCACCTAACTCCTGTGGAATCAGCTCTGTGAAAACCTTTGGGTAATCCACTGGGAATAACCAGGAGGCAGCAGGATATTACAGAATCATGGAATCATGGAATGGTTTGGGTTGGAAGGGACCTTAAAGCCCATCCAGTGCCACCCCTGCCATGGGCAGGGACACCTTCCACTATCCCAGGCTGCTCCAAGCCCCAAAGTCCAACCTGACCTTGGACACTTCCAGGGATCCAGGGGCAGCCACAGCTGCTCTGGGCACCCTGTGCCAGGGCCTGCCCACCCTCCCAGGGAACAATTCCTTCCCAATATCCCATCTATCCCTGCCCTCTGGCACTGGGAAGCCATTCCCTGTGTCTTGTCCCTCCATCCTTTGTGTCCAGTCCCTCTCCAGCTCTCCTGGAGCCCCTTTAGGCCCTGGAAGGGGCTCTGAGCTCTCCCTGGATCCTTCTCTTCTCCAGGTGAGCACCCCCAGCTCTCCCAGCCTGGCTTCAGAGCAGAGGGGCTCCAGCCCTTGGAGCATTTCCATAGCCTCCTCTGGACTCGCACCAGCACCACCAGGTCCTTCTGCTGTCAGTATCAAGCAGAGTGAGTCCCTTTGTCTGTGCTCCTGGTGAGGGGTTTTTGATGTTTTGGGGTTTGAAAACATGAACATAATCTGTGTGTTGTCAAGAACAGAAACACAAGTGCCAGTGCACAGTAAATGCCAGCCAAAATATACGTGATGAATGCCAGGGGAAAGGTATTTGGCCATGGCTTGATTTAGCTGCTCTGTGTATGCTACAGCATAATATGTTTGTGTTGTAAATATAAGTTTAGCTTAATTAGTGCGTGATGAAGCCCAGACAGAGCAGGTTGCCCAGAGCAGCTGTGGCTGCCCCTGGATTCCTGGAAGTGTCCAAGGCCAGGCTGGACTGGGCTTGGAGCAGCCTGGGATAGTGGAAGGTGTCCCTGCCCATGACAGGGGGTGGAATGAGATGATCTTTAAAGTCCCTTCCAATCCAAACCATTCCATGATTTTATGCTTTTTGTGGTCAAAGCTGCTGAGACTTGGCTTTGCTGGGAGCAGGGTGAAGTTCCTTCAGGTATCTGTTCAAGTTCCTGTTTGGAATTGTAGTGAGAGACACATAATTCAGGTGATTGTAGAAAAGTATACCTCTAAGAAATACAAATTGGGATTTCATTGAACTCTGATTTTTTTTAGGGGAAATATATGCCAGAAAGCAGAATGTTAAGGGTCGTGGTAGAAGGACCAGGTTGTTATTTTTCATGTTTACACAGAGCTTATGCTTGAACATCTTTTAAGAATAAATTGGACTGGAGGTCAAGGTTATAAAAATAAGGTCTAACAGGCCAAGTTTCTATTGCATTTTGATCATTGGCGGAGATAAAAGTACAGTTAAATTTTATCTGAGTGACAGCAAAAACAACGTTTGCTTGTGTGGCATTGCTGCCTGTTCCCTTTTTTTTTGTAGGATGAGATAAGGGGACATATAAACACACTTCCCCTGTAAATTCTTTAAGCCTTTGGGATTAATGCTTCTGGCTTACTGAGAATAATTTATTCTTTCCATCTCTTAATTAAGGTCATCCTTAGAACTCAGGTGAACTTGTGGCCAGGGAAGTCTCACAAGAAGGAGGATGACAGTTGGAATGATGGGATTGCACAGCTCACCCAAATGTAAAGGCCTGACACAGGATACTGGGAATACAACACCCTGCAGCCCTCACAAACAGCTCCTTATCGCTCCTGACGTGTTGTTCCTTTTGCCCTTGGGACAGAGGAAGTGTGTATTTGAGTATTAATCCACATCATGCTTATTAATGAGAAAGGTATTGGATAGGGGGGAATGTCAGGGCCGTTTAACCTGTGACTATTGACTGCCAGCTCCATAGGGAAAAAAGGGGAACTGGAGGCCAGGATGAATGGATTAATAATGGGTGTTTTATCTTCAGGCTCTTGGAGTGGAGTGTCTGTCCTTCTGGGTCTGCTGGGTGGCTGTGAGGGAGATGCTCCTGGCAGGAGCAGCAGGTGTAGGTTGGGTGTTTGGGATAACAAACAGACATCTTGCTAAAGAGCCCCCAGGAGTGGATTTCTCATTGCTTTGAGCTCGGTGTGGTTGTGGTGTGCAAACAAACACTCAGGATGTGGAGACAGGGTTGATTTATCTTTAACAGGAAAAAGCCCCCTCCACACCCACGAGCCCTGCTGTTGACCTTTGGCACCAAACATCATCCTGTATTAACTGTTGCTTTGGTTTTGGGGTTGTGGCTGGGTTTATTTTTGGTTGGTTGGGGTTTGTTGTTTTGAAACAGTTTATTGAAAAGGTTGATTTTGCTTGATGTGTCTAAGGCCTTAAAGAAGCCAGAGCACCTGATAGTGACAAAGTGCTGGTGTACAAACCAGCAGCCTTGTCCAAAGGTGTGGGGCAAACAGCAAACTCTTATGATGGAAAAATCAGTGGGGCATCAATCTGTGTCCCATTACATTGTTTGGTGAGGAAACAATCTGTAGGAGAGGCCTTTGGGTTGAAATGTTGGGTTTGGAAGAGATAGAAGCAAATTGGAATTTTGAGGTGGTTTTTTAACCGGAGGTTTTTAACACACCTGGGTGATGAGACTTCTGGGTGGGCAGAAGATGATCAGGGAATAGTTCTGGCACTTCCCAAGCTGGAAGTGCTGTAGCTGAATGTGGGATGCAGTCATATGGCAACGATACCCTACCCTATGAAAAATCTCCTTATTGCTGAGTGGGGGGTTTGAAAAGGGCATCTCATCTCTCCTTTTCTCTTTTCTGGAAAGCTTCACTCTTCCAGGCTCAAAACAGACCTCAGCAGGGTTAAACTCTTGCTTTGACTTAGGTATGTGATTGCAGGTGCCCTGGATGGAATTGCCATTCCAGCGAGTTTTTCCTGGAGAGGTGCTGGGTGTTGGGCTCTGCAGAGCCACCCCTGGGAAGGTCCATATGTTTTTCCAAGGATGTAAATGTCAACCACAGCCTTGAACCAAAAAGACCAGAAGGCTGGGCCACCCTGCAGCCCTGGGATGCACACATGATGAGCAGAGCAAGGATTTTATCCGTTTAGATCAGATGAAAACTCCAGGAGCTGCTTGGACCGCGAGTGGCACAGAGTGAAGACGCTTCACCGTGAGGACCCATAATCCTGGTGGACCTCCAGGGATTTGGGATCCCACTGCTGCTCCTGCCATCCCTTTTAGAGTTACAGTGTGTGCACAAGGAATGTGTGTGATCCCTCAGAGCCGTCCCAGCTCTCTCCAGGGGTTTGTAGGGAATGGAGCTGGGCTGGGAGTGCCCGGGATCAGCTCAGCCAGGCAGAGCATCCTGGCTTGCAAAACTGCTGCGAGGGCAAAGGACAACCACGTGTCCAAACACAGCAGCACGAGGTATTTCTTAACTCCCTGCTGAACGGGGAGCAGGAGGAGTTTCCAGCTGATTTTCCAGAGGATTCTGGTTTGCTGCCAGCGTTTAAAATACACCTTCTTTCTTGCAGACGTGCTCGAACACATGATGCTGAAATTGGAGGAATTCTGCTCAGGGAACTCAGTTCAACTTGCAAGAAAGGCTGAGCTTTTTTTAGGGAGAGAGGGAGAAGAGTGGTTTCCTGCGGACGTTGCTCTGTGAGTCACACGTTACATGACACAGCATTCCTCCCGGGAAACTTAATTGCTGGAACTGATGAGCACATCAGCGCTCTGGAATCTCCCTTTGTTAGCAAACACACCAAAGCACTTCACCTTGTGCTTCTGGAAGTTATTCTGATAATACTTCAGAGATTTTAAACTCAGCTGTTTCATGTTTTTTAGTTTCTCTCAGAACTCCATTAAGGTAAATATTTCTAGTTTCAAAAGCAACTGTCCATTAACAGCCTTCCACATAAGAAGTTGTAATGGTTGTTAATGCTGTAACACAGATGAAATAATGATTATTATTTTATTACACGTGTAATAATACAGTTTCCCATTAATTCTCTAAGTGTTTTAATGCAAGCAGAGGTCAGAGTAGCTTTATAATGCTCCTGTAGCACATTTTTTTCTGATGTGTCAGTGACTAGGACAAGTTATGTGAATGGACAGACAAAAAAAAAAAAGCTTTGAAGATTTTTTGGAATACATGGGGTGAAGGTACAGATTTACATTGCCCATGTGAAGCTGAATGAACACATCACACAGTCACAGTGCTAGGCTGGCCCTGCTGAGGGACCTCCAGGGCTGGGTCCACTCCTGGGCCCCCAGTCCAGGAAGGACATGGAGGGGCTGGAGCGTGTCCAGGGAAGGGAACGGAGCTGGGGAAGGGGCTGGAGCCCCAGGAGCAGCTGAGGGAGCTGGGAAAGGGGCTCAGCCTGGAGCAAAGGAGGCTCAGGGGAACCTTCTGGCTCTGCACAACTCCCTGACAGGAGGGGACAGCCAGGGGGGGTCGGGCTCTGCTGCCAGGGAACAGGGACAGGACAAGGGGAAACGGCCTCAAGCTGTGCCAGGGGAGGCTCAGGTTGGACACCAGGAGGAATTTCTCCATGGCAAGGGAGCTCAGGCCTTGGCAGGGGCTGCCCAGGGAGGTTTGGAGTCCCCATGTCTGGAGGTGTCCAGGGAAGGGCTGGACGTGGCACTCAGTGCTCTGGGCTGCGGACAAGGTGGGGATCAGGCACAGCTTGGGCTCCATGGGATGGGAGGGATTTTCCAGCCTCAGTGATCCTGGGATTCTGAGCAGTTTTTTCTTACTTGTCTCAGACTTTGGTTCCCACACTCAGTGCTGGATTTCATCTGCTAATACACAATTCTTTTCTGATGGGAAAAAGGAGCTCAACATAATCTGACTGTTTTTGATGTTTAGGCAGATTTAAGCTGTCAAGGCAAGGAAGGCCCTTCCCCAGGCCTTTGGAAACACATTCCAGATGCATGAGGTGCTTGAATGTTCAAGACACATCAGCACTGCAGCTGCCCTTTCTCTTCAGTGTCAGCAGGCGATCTCACATCTGGTTTTTGTGTCACATTGCTCCTGTTCTGGTTGAAAAGAAGCAACATCTCTGTAGCTATCTCTTCTTCAGGTGTTTTTTGGGCGATTGTCACTCTCCTGTTGAAGCAGGATGGGGGAAGTTGGAGGTGAAAAAGCAACAGCCACTGAACTGAGAGCTGTACTCCCAGATATTCAGTCCTATAGAAAGAAAATGATGTCATCAGCTCAGGCTGTCCTCTCCTTCAGCCCTTAGGCTAAATATGTCCTGCCTGGACTGTGTAGTAGAAAAAAATCCTGCTTTGCACATCCTGTGGAAGAGTTCATTATGTTTCTTTTTGTTTGTTTAAGGTTTTACAGGGTGTTATGTTGTATCTGTCTGGACACATGCAGTATTTAAATGCACCATGTTTGAAAAGGTGTTCTCAAAGCTTGCTTTTAATTACCTGTAATACTCGTCCAACTGTCTTCTCTCCTCCCTTCTGGCCCCACCTGACTCCTGGGAAAACAGGGCTGGCTTTGTTATGTGCCTTGAGGTCACTCAACTCACACAGGCCTGGATCATGAAGGGAAAGAATATCGCCAAGATTAGATCTGCTGGAGTAACACAAGAGCATTTCTGTCAAATATGAACGTCAGGAGGGAGTTACTGAGTTGGCCTCTGGGCTCACCAGGTGACTTTTGCTGTCCTGAGAGGTGTGTGAGGGCCCAAAGTAGACATGAGTGTCATCTGCATAACAAGGAGTCCTTGGCCTGTGGCATCTTCTAATTAAGCTGTAGATTCCTTATATGTATTCTCAGTGGGAAGGATTTATGGGATTGGCACTGATTGAATTATGTCTAAGGAATCTTTAGGTGATGAGCAGTTACTGTTTTCACTCCAGAATCCCGCCTGGAAAGCGGGGTCAGGTTGGGCAGATGACATCTGTTGAGTGTTACACAGCCCAGTTACTGAAACACTGCTGGGAAAAAAGGGAGCTCACTGGTGCCTCATTCCATGTCTCCTCAGATTTTAAATAAAATGGGCTGAGTTGGACTTGACCAGGGGCTGTTTTTAGGTGTCTAAACGTTGTGGAGGAACTGATGGTGAGCACACTGTTCACTGGATACTTGGCTGTCTCCATGTGTTAGGAACAAACACTGCTGGGCCATGTTCAGGGGCGTGGATCTATTAAAAACCCCTAAACTCCTTTAAAATACTTGTTTTCTGTATGATAGGATGAGTGGGGAAGGATTTCTGTATGCAGCTTCTGAAAATACTTTTTCCACCCTGTGTTTCTTCAATGGCTCTGCTTCTCAATTCGATCTGTGGCTCTGCAGATTCCTCGGTATTCCTGGCAGCAGGCTCCCTCTCTCGGGATGGAGCTCAGAAAACTTGATGCTGCTATTTGTTACTGCCGGTGCCTATTTTTCAATTTCCATATTATTTCATCTGTGGAGTGGAAGCAGGCTGATTCCTGCGCCTCTGACTTCACTCCTGGGCAGTGTCTCTGTTGGATCCAGCGGACTCGGGAGAGTCCGTGCTCTGCTGGAAAACACTGCCAGCGCTGCTCATCCCATCAGTCTTCCCAACATGTGACTCAGCCTGCTTTGTGTTGTGGTTTTGTACTGAATTACAGCAACTCCTCGCTGTCCCAAGGCAGTGGCCAGCAGACATCTTCTGTTCCCTCTCACCTGGGATGCTTTCACCAGCCTTTCCCGCTGGATCCGTGGGCAGGAGGTCCTGTGTGCAGTCCTTGCTGTGTCCTCTGGGATAGAGGCTGGATGTCAGCCCCCGGGGGCTGGGGATGCTGCCTGCCCAGGGATTCTGCTGCTGGTGGCAGCGATGGGATGGAGCCAAAAAATTCATGGGAAGTTTGGGGAACTGCTTGTTTTGCTTTGTGTTAGTGTGGTGGAACACGACTTTTGTTTTTGGTGGAGGTTTTTTTTTTTTTCTTTGTAGGGTGGGACTTAACATCTGGTACTCATATATATTAGAAAAAGGAATCCTTCCTCCCTGCAGTGACTTTTTCAGCTTTCCAAAGTGACACTTAATGAAAGCGTCCCATGCGTACAGTAGCAATCACCAGACTGAACTTAACTGATCAACCCATTTCCTTTTAGTTTCCAGTGTTTTAGGTGCTGTTTGCCGGTAGAGCAGCGCTGCCGGGAGCTGTTGCACCATCCGCGGCCGGGCTGGCACTCCCGGCCGCCTCCTCCTCCTCCTCCTCCTCCTCTTCCTGCCGCTGCTGTTGCTCCTGTCGCGGGCGCTCCGTCCCCTCCTCTCCCGGCGCTGACGCACTGGCGCGCCCGGGGAAGGAGCTCCATCCCCTCTGGATCTGCGCTCACCTCTCCCCGCTTCCCTCCGCAGGCGCTTCCCGCGAGCAGCCGGGAGAGGAGCACTGAGGAAACCCAGCCCGGGGGAAGTTGAAAGGCAACTTGGAACGCCGAGGAAGTTGAGGCTGGCGAAGGCGCTCCGGGAGTGGCCGCGCCGCAGCCGTGTCCCCGTCCTGCTGCCGGGAGCGGCTGGCTGCAGCTGGAAGAGGGAGAGCCGCGTTATCTGCTGCGATCTGCCGCCTGATTTCCAGGAGTGAGTAGCTCTCCTCTCCGGATGGTCCCATTTGAGTGTAAAGGCGTGTTTGGCTGCTGCTGGAGGGCCGGGGGCTGCGTTTGGGAAGCGACAGAAGGACTTGGATACAGCCAGGTCTACAGCACAGCTCTGGGGAGTTGGTTGTCTTTTTGCTTGGGTGCCTTTTTAAAAGTGGCATTTTAGCTTGTGGTTACTTTGTTGTTTGCTGCTTGGATTTAATCTTAGTTTTTCGTTTAGTTTGGGGTATTTTTCACTAGGAACCAGCCAGGCTGCCAGCACGCGGGACAGCAGTGATCTACCCGGGAGTCCCCTTGGCTTGTCCCCCAGATTGTGTCAGGGATGTGCTTCCATCAGGCAGCTTCATCTGCTGGGGCACGGAATCTTCCTGCGGTTTCTGGCTTTGGAGGTTTGTTGGCAGCACACGTGTGGGAGATAACCAGTTACGCAGCGTGGCAACAGCATTGCCTGCCCAAACTAAAAGCCAGGGACAATCTGCTGTCCCTTTGTCACCTTGGGCAGCTATCCCCATGCCTGGCCTCCCCCTTGACTGCTGCTGGATATCCCCAGGGCAGTTGTTTGCAGCGTTTGTATGAAAGAGCAGGAGCAAGAAGGTGTTTTAGGCTTCCAGTGAGGTGGTAGAGAGGCTGTGCCTGGGCAGTGCCGTGTGCCTGTGCCTGCTCATCACGGGGAGAACACAGAAATCCTCTCAGAGGGCTGTGGGTGCTGCAGTAGGGGGAACAGAACTTTATCCATGAGCTGCACTCTGGATCCACGGAGTCTTTCCACAGGGGCTGTGATCCTATTTGTGCGTTTTGGGCACAGCCGCCTTTTCTTCTCATCCTAAACCTCTTTGGAACTCAATGCTTTAATCTGGAAGCTTTCTAATAGATTTACAGCGATGAGTCAAGGGGTTTTTTTTACTTGACTTCTGGGGAAGAAATGAAACCAAATTGCCTGCAGAAGCTCATCTGTGTGTATTTTTTATACATGTTTTTGTGTATATGCACACACAAGTGAACACACACAGAAGAGCTACTCGAGGCATTGGTTTTTAGGCTGTGTGTGTATAGATGGGCACGTGTGTCTGCATAAAAAATGTGTTTTTGTAGCAGGATGGTGTGAGCAAACTGAGAGGAGCATGAATTTTTTCTTGCTCTGTCAAGTAATTCCCTGCCTACTTCATTTGCCAGTTGATTTGGTTATGCAGACAAAGGCAGGAAGACAGACCGTAACAAAACCACTCTTATCTAATGTGCTTACAGCACTGTCAGGTAAATCATTAACCCACAGGCCCAGTGCCTGTAAAAGCTGCTAAAGAGGTTTCCTGCCCCTGAAACTCCCATTTTCCAGAAGGTAAGAAGTGAAATTACTTGCAGATCTTGGTTTCACACGTAGGTGTTTGCTGCTGCATGGTTTCTGTGCCTGTTAACAGAGTGCTGTAGTCCAGTGGATTAATGACGGGAGAGGATCTGCTCCCCCTGCGGTCTTTTTCCTAAGAGACCAGCTCCAGCTAAGGCAGAGGGGAAACACAGCACTTACTTACTTGTAAACACTGTCATTCATTAATGAAATGTAATTTCACGTGGGTTTATGGCTGATGGAGTGTTTGCTCAGCAGCTTTGTTTCCTGGCATCCTATGATTCAAATCTGTTTGAGCTGGGAAGATTTGGTACAGGTCTTGCTGTGCTTAATTCCACACCAGATTTCTGTTTCGGTTGACTTTTGTTTCTGTAGGCATATAAGAGATGGGTTTCTCTGAAGCATTTAATACCTGAGTCTGTGCAGTCCTGTCTGCATTTGCTTTACGTGTTGATCGATCTTGTTGGCAGTGAGTCTGTTTTGTGTGAGTAACTTAAAGCATGGAAAATCCGTAGCACATGGACAACAGCAGAAGTAGCTTCATTTGTGATGTTTGTAGCCGTTGCCTGAACAAAAGAAAAAGGGATCAAGAAGAGCTTAAGCTGCTCTAGTTGCCCATGTCCAAGAGCATGACTCAAAACTTCCAGCTAAACTCCTCTAAGCTCCCTGAGTCGGTGTTGGAGTTGTGCCTTTCCCCCCTAAGACTCCCCTGTTTCAAGTGCCAAACTCTCAGCCTGGCTGTCTTCTACCAAAGGTCTACCAGAGGATTTTCAGGCATCTCCGGGGAGCAAATGGGTCCAAACAAGGACTTGGAGGGAACAGCTCAGAAACCTGGACCTCAATTTCAGTGATAGCCCATGCCCCAAGTGCTGTGCGCCATTTGGCACGGCTCAGCACCCTGCACAGCCTGTGCTCTCTGTGCCTGGCTTTCCAGCTGCCTGGGAAAACTCCAAACTCCTCCTGCTGCTCAGGAAAGTGCCCTTTTTGCTTGGTTAACTTTACAGGCTGGCTGCACATTAGCTTTTTAAAGCTGAGCTTTTTAAAGCTGCTCTCCCATGTGAGGAGAGTATTCAGGGGTTGCTGTGTGTCGGAGTTACACCTGACGCCAAGTGCTTGAGGGAGGAGATATCCAAACCTGGAGGAGAAGGTGATTCCAGACCTTTCCCCAGGAGGTGTGGGCTTGTGGAAGGAGATCTCTGTACTGGGGACACCCCAGCAAGCGCTCCCAAGTGCTGTGTCAGGTGGTGATCTGCCTTGCAGAGGCCAGGGTGGTCCCTCCTCCCTGTCCTGGGAGATCCCAGTACAGGAGCAGATCTCTGCTCTGCGTCCTTGCTTGGGCCTCTCTCCTTTAACTTTTTAGGGACAAGAGGTGCTGACTGGGATCTCAGCCAGTTCAGATGAGCCACAGTCCTTTGGGTAACCAGGTTGCCACACTCTGTGTGCAGTCAGAGCTGTTGTGGCCACAAGGGGCAAAGAGAAGGAGCACACCTTGGGAGTGCCTCTGCTGCTCCATGTGCACTTGCCTCTGGCCTGAGGATGGGTTTTTTTGCCAGGAAAATTGCCCTGATGGAGCACTTTGTTGTCTCCAGCTGCTTTCTGCAGCTGTCTGCATGGCAAAGGAGGTGGGGGTAATGACTCTGGTTAAAAATAGAAAGGCAGATTAGGAAATGTGAGGTATGGTTTCAGCATCCAGCCGGGCTGCTCTCGCAACTCGCTGCTGCCACCGAAAGGGGAAGGACTTACTCATGCTCCGTGCCTGCAGAAAACCAGGAAAAGAGCAGCTTTTCCACCATAGAATCAGCCCAGGCACAAGAGAGGAGGAAGGAGATCCCTCTGAGAAAAGCTTGTTGACCATTGCTGGCACAGGTGACACGAGTCCAGGTGTGCAGAGACTGGAATTCAGGTGAATGCTCGCATTGGAAAGGTTGGGTTTAAACTTCCAGCCACAGCCAAGCTCATCTGGGTTAGTCTGGCCAAGGTAAGGACAAGGAATTAAGGGGATTTACTCTGCTCTTTGAATTGTTCTTATTCTGCTGTTTTATGAGGAGAGTTCTACTTGGAAAAAAAAAAAAAAGCAATACCAACAAAATACTGGGGGTGTGATTTCACTGAATGTGGATGTGTAATATGACACTCTCAGAAGAGACTTCGTTTTGCAATAAGTGTGTGAAGTGTCAGGAGAAAGAGTCAACAGACAAGCCAAGGGTAAATAACTTGTGCTTTGGAAACCATGGACCTTTTAAGTGTTGCTTTTAGGAAGTGGTCACTGTACAGTGTTTTGTCACCAACCTTCTGTGTTTATCACTGTTCCTTGTGGTTTTCACTGGTCCGTTTGATATATTTTCTATTGCTTTTCCTGAAACAACTGAATTCCTAAAATCCATTTTAAAAAAAAGTTTGTTTCCTGCTGCTTTTTCGTTTTTTTTTTGTCTTTGGTTTTGGGTGTTTGAGTATATTTTTGCTTTCTTTATTTTTTTTAAAACTCTTTCTCAGCCTTTAGAACAGTATGAATTCTCCTACTGCTCCTTGGTTCAGCTTCTGTTGGTGTAGCACTCCCAGCCACACACTGATAAACAGTGACCCATCCTGTACAGTGCTGAGAAGGAAATATCCAGGGGCACTTCAGATATGTTGGATATCCATCCTAGATAGAGCCTAAAACCCAGGATCCATCCTGTACCAAGCATTTCCTGCAAGGGATGTGGTGAGGGGACTACAGCAGTTACTCATCATAGCTAGTGAATGTTTATCTAATACTTAGTTCAGAAAACCTGTCACATTCCCTGGGCAAATACTTTGAAGACAAACGGCATTTATTCTTTTCGAGAAGCTGTGAATACAAGGTGGAATTCAGTATCAAGTCAGAGTTTACCTTTACCTGGAATTGTTCCACCTTTTAAAAGTGAAATTAAGAACTGAAGTTGCACTTCAGCCTCTGAAAAAGAATCGTGAAGACAAGCAGGTATTTTTACTCAGTTAAATTTCATAACACTTCAGCATGATTTCTCCTGAATTACTGGGCTGCTTTTCATAGTGTTTTCTTGTAAATTTAAAAGATCACTTCACAGTCTAGCAAGTTTTTCACCACTAAGAATATGGATGCTGTAATACTTGATTTTTTTTTTTTTTAAATAATGAAGCTGAACACATTTGACTCCAATTTATTTGTACTGGAGAAGCTGATGCTTTGGGATTGTTGGGTGTTAAGCATCAAGGATGAGAAGGATTTAGTTGGAACACCAGCAAGTGAGTTTTGGTGTAATTTTGATTTCAGTTTCTTTATCTTCTCAGCTTTCTGGGTTTTTTCCATATTATTTCTAACGCCTTTGGTGTTTTGAAATTTTCTCTTTTAATCTCAGCCACCTGCTTTGCTCTGGGGACATTGGTTTGTCTGTTTTAAACCAGTCATGCCCCACCTAAATCCTGGCATTGTTCAGCTCTCTCAGGGTGTTTGGATGTTGTACTGAGGTTAAAGCAACAAGGAACAACCTCACCAACAGCACAGGCTGGGGGGACCTGCTGGAGCAGCTCTGTGGGGAAGGACCTGGGGGACACGGAGCTGTCCCTGAGGCAGCAGAGTGTCCTGGGGGTGCTGGGGGACACCGAGCTGTCCCTGAGGCAGCAGAGTGTCCTGGGGGTGCTGGGGGACACCGAGCTGTCCCTGAGGCAGCAGAGTGTCCTGGGGCCAAGGAGGCCAATGGCATCCTGGGGGCAGCAGGAGGAGCATTCCCAGCAGGGCAGGGAGGGATCCTGCCCCTGTGGGCAGCCCTGGAGGCAGCTCTGGAGTGCTGTGTCCAGCTCTGGCTCCTCAGCACAGCAGGGCCAGGGAGCTCCTGGAGCGGGGCCAGCGGAGGCTGCGCAGCTGAGGAAGGGCCTGGAGCATCTCGGTGCCCAGGAAAGGCTGAGGGAGCTGGGGCTGCTCAGCCTGGAGAGGAGCCCCAGCTGAGAGGGGCCCTCAGGCCTGGCTGGCCCTGGCTGCAGGGAGGGCTCCCAGCAGGGCCCAGCCTCTGCTCCGGGGGCCCAGCAATGGCACCAGAGGCACGGGCAGGGCCTGATGGCAGCAATTCCCCCTGGCCAGGAGGCAGAACTTCTTCCCTGGGCAGTGCCCAGCCCTGAACACATTGGCCAGAGAGGCTGTGGGCTCTCCTGCCTGGGGCTGTGGCAGAGCTGTGTGCACACAATGCTGTGCCCTGTGCTCTGGGATGGCCCTGCTGGAGCAGGGAGGTGGCACCAGCTGCCCACTGAGCTCCCTTCAGCCTCAGCCATCCTGGGATCCTGTGATCCGACCTGGGCAAACCTTGAGAAACTTGAGTTTGTTTTAATAATGTTGCAGATTGAGAGTGGACAGATGTTGCAGGTGATGAAGGGATCTCTAGTTCTGGTGAAGTTATGAAAAATGATATTGTAAAAGCCAAATGAGAAATGAAAGCAACTTTCTGTTGTGTTTGCCTTCACAGATCTTGCAGCTTCCAAAAACAGAAGTGGTGCAATTCTTTGCTGGGAACAGGATTTTAGAGGAGGGAAGAAGTCCTTCTGGGGAGCTGAGAGTGAACCCTCAAAGCCCAGAACAGTTTGCCACTGGTTTAATTTCTGAGCTATGAAATTTACACCAGCACCTCTCTCCCAAACCATATGTATTTTAAACTTTAACAATGTAACAGTTTAGCAGAGGTGCTATTTGCAAACCTTTTTCCCTCTCTGTGGTGGCCTGGCTTTTATCACATGTGCAGGGAAAGGTGGGAAAAGAATTGACCTGGTAATTCTGGTTTACTTAAGCTGAGAGCACTAGGTTGCTGATTTGGATTTATCTGGGAGAAAAGTGACCCAGGCTCAGACTTTTGTTAATGTTTAATGTTGTGTAACGTTCTGCTCAGGCATAATTGAGCCATCAGTGCAGGAGTGATCCCACTGGAGGGGTTTATTGTGAGAGATTACAGATCCCGCTGTGGCTTTCATTTCATTGCAGTCTGAGCTCATTGATGAACCTGATCATCATTTATTTACCATTCTTGGGATCCTTTCACACTGATTCTTGTTCTTTTGGGCGGGGAGGAGGATGAGGAGACACCACAAAGTTACCTGAAATACTCTGCCCTCTCTGGTGGTTGTTTGGCATTTCCCTGGTTTTAGCAGCCTTTCCACTTTCTCCTAATCCCAGTGATTTTTCATCTGGATTGTGTCTGGATTGGTCTGGAAAGGGTCTGACACGTGGGGCTGGGAAGAGCTTCAAAGGGTGGAGGAAAGGAGAGAAGGAAGAGCAGACTCTATTGAGATGGAAGGGAAAATAAGGAAGAAAAAAATAAGGAGCACAAATACTCCTCCTGTTTCTTGTCTAGGTCTCAGTCGGAGATGAATGCTCCTGATTTTTCTTTGTGATTTCCCTGATTTTGTGAGATTCCTGTATAATATAGTTTGCCTCCATGCTCTGCCATGCAGAGCTTTGAAGCAGGGAGGGAGTCCTGTCTAAAAAGCACCTTTGAAAACAGGTGAGCAAAAGTTGCAAAGAGAAGCTGTGGCTGCCCCAGGATCCCTGGAAGTGTCCCAGGCCAGGTTGGAGCAGTCTGGGATAGTGGGAGATGTCCGTGCCCATGGCATGGCGTGGAATGGCATGGGCTTTAAGGTCCCTCCCAGCCCAAACTGTTCTGGGATTTTGTGATGTTATGCTCAGAAATAACTTTGGGTGGGAAGAGTCCTGTTGAACCTCAGAATAATCAGAGGAGGAGGCATCCACAAGCTGAGTGTTGGGAGAGACTTGACAATTTCTGGATCTTCAGCAAGGACCTGTTGAGCTTTGTAGACCTGTAAGGTAGGAGAGAGCAGTGTGAAGTCCCTCAAAGACCTGAGCACCACTGGCTTGGAGCTTTGCATGTCCTCTCCTAGAGAATTCACTTACACAGTCTTCATCCTGAGCTCATCCAGCTGGCTGCAAGGTCACCTCAAATCCACTTTGTAAATACAGAGTAGTAAAAAGGTAGTCCAGAAATACTTTGGGCCACATTTTCAAGGTGGAAAGTGATTTTCAGCTACCTACAGAGTGGGTAGACTGAATTTGTATGTTGTCTGCCACCAGCTGTCTGAAAGCTGCTGTGCCTTTTAAATCAAATTGTTCAAACACAAAAAAGGCAAGATGTTGTGCATTGTAAACAGCAGCAAACAGTTATTTGTCAGTCAACTGCCATAAATAAAAAAAAAAAATCTCAAGAAAAAGGAGATGGCAATGACTGGGGGCAAGTTTTCCATAAGTAGCTATTACTCTTCCCTTGAGAAATTTGCCAAAGCAACACTTGTAACTGCTAGCACTTGAAATTGTAAAGATGTTGTGTTTGTGTGGCAAAGCTCTGGAAAACAGATATAGCAGTGAATTTCAGCAGTGCAGCTCATAACTGTCACAGCCCCAGGCATGGAAATCAGGCAGAAAGGATCATTTTGGTTATTCTGGCTGAATTCCCAATGAGAGTCCCTGTGGGTGGGCAGGCCCTGGCACAGGGTGCCCAGAGAAGCTGTGGCTGCCCCTGGATCCCTGGAAGTGTCCAAGGCCAGGCTGGATGGGGTTTGGATCAGCCTGGGATAGTGGAAGGTGTCCCTGCTCATGGCATGATGGGTTTTATCAATTCCAGACCACTCTGGGATTCTGTGCTGTGGCATCCCATTCCAAGTGCTGTGTTTAGTGGAGGCCCACATCAAAATCATCTGATGTTTGTCTTGAGGCTTGATTCTGCCTTTCACCCATCTGGCCTGACTAAATAATACATGAACTAAAGTGGTTTCTGCTATTTTTAGGCAGTGCAGATCACAAAGGCGAATATAGATGCAACATTTCTTAATATCAAACTCCCTTGCCTGCTGACTGACCCCAAATTCTGTGCCCTCTGTTAGGGGACACAAATCCCCTTGTCCTCAATGACTTATGCAGCATCTACAATAACAGGGCCTGTTGCTTTTGGACGTGTGTGCATTCATATTTTATGTCTCTGCCTGCCCTTCATGTTTTATTTAATGGAGAGTGTAAGGAAATTGGTTACTTGGCAAAAAGTGGCTTTTAGTGGGCTAAGAAGCTCCAGGTTTCCTGAATTTTGGGCTGGCCTTGTGTCTGCTCCGTTCCCCAGGGACTGTTCCACTGCTTCTCAAGAGCTTTCTGAATATTGATCCTTCCTCCTTGCTCCTCCAGAAAAAAAGGAGAGCCTGCAGCCTTGCTGCTGGCAATCTGACTCCTGCAGATCGTGTTTGGGGAGGGCAAGAAATCCCAAAACCAGACAGGAACCAGGACCAGAAATGGTCTCCTTTTGCTGTCCAAAGCTGCTGGCTTTTCTGGGCTGAGCTCAACTGTGTCCCCATTAAATCTGAATTTACATGGTGCTATATGTGGCATGTCTTATATTTCAGACTGATCCAAACCAGCACAAGTTTGTCTCAGGATCAGATAAATTCCAGTCCCTGCATTGTTTCACTGCTGATGTGAAATCAAACCTAGAATTCAACCCTCATTGTCAGTGCTGTTGTGGTGCCACACAGGGTGAGCTGCATGTTTCATCAGGATATCTGCCACTGTACTTCTGTCCCCTTACCCACATGAAGTATTTGTGAATTTAGGTTATTTTCAGACCCAGTGAAAAGCTTTTGCAAAGCCTGAGGTCAGATAATAATATATTTACTTTTCAAAGAGAATCTCATGTGTATTTATATCCTGTGCTCTATCTAGTAGCCCCACCCTTACCTCTAAAAACCACACAAACAAACCAAAAAGACCTGAACAACCCCCAAACTCCAACTTCTGTGACTGTCTGGTATCTTTTGGTGTGAACACTCGTAGTACTTGATTTTCTTTCCAGAATACCACTTGTATTTTTCCCACCAGTAGTCATTTCAACAGCTCTTGTGTTGCTTGCAGGAGGAGCTCTGGCGTTCCTGGGGGACTCACAGTGAATTTTCACGACCTTCTACATGGAAGATTTATTTTTTTTTAAAATAACTTCTTATTGAAATGTCATATTTTATCAGGTTTAGAGGGTCTTGGAGATTTATCTGAAAGTTGCATGTCAGAGCATGCTCAAGGACAGTCCTGTAGAGCAAGTCTGATTGTGGGCTGGGTGGGTAAAGCAGCAGCTGTGGCAAGGTGGCCCTTATTTGTTTTGTACTCCTAAAATATTCTGTTTGCTGGTGTGTTCAGGAGGCCCATATGCATTTCCCAGAAGGAAATTTCCCCTGGAGGGAGTGCTGGGGAGTCACAGAGCCTGTCACGAGGTGCCTGCACAGGCTTTTCCCAGTGTCCTGCTCTCAAGGGCTCCTTGTCAGATCACACAATCCCAGCATGGTTCTGGTTGGAAGGGACCTTAAAGATCCTCTCATCCCAAGCCCTGCCAAGGACACCTTCCACTATCCCAGCTTGCTGCACCCATTGCCAGGCCCTCCCCACCCTCACAGGGAACAATCCCTTCCCCCTCTCCACTCTAAACCCCCAGATGAATTTCTGCAATACCAGAACATCTTACCTCACCCCTCGTGCTCAGAGGAGCCCCTGCACATCAGAAACAGCAGCAGAATTGTCATTTCCCTGTTTTGTTTGCTTGCCCACATGCAGCAGGGATGTCAGATCCTGCTGGACATCCCAAGGAATGTGTCCC
The DNA here is from genome assembly GCF_030490865.1 of Poecile atricapillus. Taxonomy (NCBI): domain Eukaryota; kingdom Metazoa; phylum Chordata; class Aves; order Passeriformes; family Paridae; genus Poecile; species Poecile atricapillus. The sequence continues at coordinate 6,335,637 of NC_081254.1, forward strand.
CAAGTATTTACCTATAGGAAGGGCTTATTCCCAGCAAGCTCTTTTGTGGCTGTGCTGCAGGGAGATGGAAAGGAGCATCATGTTCTCCTGCATAGCTGCTGCTTCATTATCTACTTGGCCATTCCCCTTTTATCTTCAGCCTCAGCAGCTTTTTCTGATACTCTTGCAATCTCCCATCCTTTCCCAGCAGTCACAGAGCCATGGTTCTGTGGCCATGGATCTCCTGATCCATCTGGGAGAGGAGATAGGTCAGAGTGGGGCTATTTTCAGGCAGCATCTCGTTGGCATCCCTGCCTTGCTCTCCTTAATACCTTGCTAATCTGAGCTTCACCCACCTGCTTGCAGAGAGCTATGGTGTGCACGTGACTGCAGATTGAAATCTTTCCTCCTCTCCCTCCCTCTCATCTGTTCACACTTAACAACAACAAATAATTAAAGATCCTCAAGCCAGATGCCTCAGGAGCTGGTTGGTCATGCGATACTTTGCCACAGAAGGGACGGAGGTTGATTTGTGTGGGTTCCTCTTTCTGGAAGGAGAACAGAGCCACTGGGTTCCTGCAGTTCTGGCTGCTGTAAGATGCAGGGCTGGTCTTTGTTGCATGTTAACTGTTTGTGTAACAGCAGCTGTGAAACCCAGGCTCGGTTTTGCAGTGATCCTTCTGAAATGATTAGATGGTTAATTCCCGTGTCCGCTTCCCACTACGGAATGCTGACTTTCATGAAATGTTTTTCCAAGGGTGGATGTGGCTTTGGAGTGCCTAAACCAGCTGAGATTATGGAAGCAATTGGCTGTGTTTGCTGGGAACAGTGTGTGGCGGGTGCCCCGCAGGGAGCTGCACTTGTGACATGCTCGATAAAGCGGGTGCTCGCTCTGGGGTGGATTGAGAGAATGAAACCTGCTGTTAATCCCTCGTGCCTAATGCACAGCCTCATGAGAGGACACACATCTGCAGGAGGACATCTTCCAGTCTGTAGTTATGTAGGTTTTGGCTTGCCTTCTTTTAGTTAAAAGAAAATGTGTAGACTGGTAAGGAAATTTTGCTCGAGGCTGTGCCTCATACTGGCAGCTGGACACCCCTCCATCCCTTCTGTGGCAGGAGAAAAGGGATCACATGCCCACCCATTCAGAAGGCATCTGATTGATGTGGTTTTAGTTATTTCTGGCTGTAAAGGGTGGACAAAGTGCTAGCTGAGCTTTGCACTCCGTTTTGGGTTGCTTTGCAACAGTTTTATGGGCTGTGGGTGAGTGGTGGATGACAGAGTTCCCCTGGTGCAGGAGTTTGGCAGGTGAAATATTGTTCTAATTTCAAACTGACAGAGAATAGGGTTAGATTGGATATCAGGAAAGAATTCTTCCTGGGAGGGTGGGCAGGCCCTGGCACAGGGTGCCCAGAGCAGCTGTAGCTGCCTCTGGATCCCTGGAAGTGTCCAAGGCCAGGTTGGATGGGGCTTGGAGCAGCCTGGGATAGTGGAAGGTGTCCCTGCCCAGGGCAGGGGTGGGACTGGATGGGCTTTAAGGCCCCTTCCAACCCAAACCATTTTGGGATTCTATTTTTAAATGCAGCTTAATTTCCATGGCAGGACACAAAGCTGGTCACACTTAGCCAGTACCTCCGGCTGAGATTCCCTTGTTTGGCTGGAATTACAGCTTACTTTTGGAACTGATTTAACTGATGTGTTCAAATCCTGCCAGTTCAGCCTGTGGATCTGTTAGCCAGCCATCCAGTCTTTCCTGTTCAGTGTGCCAGATAGTGGAGGCAGAGGAAAGAACGGCTGATATTCCCAGGTGGCTGATGGACATCTCAATAAAGGTGTTAAGACCACATGACACAGGCACATCCCTGTGCCTTAAGTGTGCCACTAGAAAAGGAATTTAGAAGCAATTGGATGTGTCTGCAGGAGGAACTTACTTCTGAAGCTTTCAGGTGGTTATTGAAATATTCATAATTTCCAGAACAGTTAGGTGGCGAGATCTGAGTTTTTTATCTTCCCTTATTTCTCCTTCTTTGTGAACCTAATTGATCATAACTTTTGAGCTGAGGGGAATATGTAAAACATATTTTGCAGCCTTTGAACACACTGTAATGAATTCAAGTGACTCTGCTTGTGATCTGGGAAGTTATTTGACATGTACGTGGTGGTACACACTGTCACCATTGCTGTCAGTGTGGAAGGAAGCGTGTTTTCAGTGCTTGTTTTGTGACCTTCAGTTATCTTTCAGTTAAAATTGTAAGGAACGCTTCCTGTTTCAGGGAGGATGTTTGTGAATTCCTGTTCTTTGGGTTCAGTGCCCACTTGTTGTCAGCAGCAAGATTTAAGTGGCATTTGCTGGTGTCACAGATCATCGATGGAAGCAGTGTCACATCTGACACGGATTGGGAGCAGCTGAGTAGGAGCAGTCGATGGAATGAGTAGGAATAGTCTCACACACAGATAAAGCTACTTTGCAGCACTGGGCAAGGAATGGCTTGGGTTTCTGGAAACCAAATTCTGAAATTTGGAGCTTGTTGGATCATCAAAGTATCACATTCAGTGCCCAAAATGCTGAGCAACAGTGATGAAATCACCTATAGAAGTCAAAAGCCAGAGACTCTTGGAGCAGGGTCCAGAGCTGCTCTGAATTGTTTGGCACCCTCCTTGTGGCTGTTGAAGAAGGAGGTGCTGGATGGCTGGACTGGGAAGGGGAGGATTTGTGTCCCCAGCCACACTGGGTTTGCTGGAGCGTGTTTTTGCTATCAAAGCCAAGGCCAGCGGTGGCAAATCTCCACTGCAAACAGAGGGATTTGACTTCCTGTGATGGAGAGTAAAGAAAGCTTCTTGGATTTAGCAAATAAACTGAGAGGGTTTTTTCTGCTTGTAGCATAAGCACAAAAAGGAAGATGCCAGGACAGTTCATCTGCAATGTCAGGAGATCTGGCTCCAGTCACCCGTAACTTGTTGGCAATCAAAATGGTTTGGGGTTTTTTCCTTTTTCTTCCTTTTCCCGTGTTTCTGATTTTTCTAGACCAACTCTGCAATATGAGCCTTCCTCTCCTTCATGCAGATAGATGTCTTGAAGAGACTTACTCGATTTTTGGTGCAACTCTGAGCAGGTATTGCCGGAAAGAGGAGGACTCTGTATTTAAAAATTCAGACTATTTATACGAGCAGTAATCTTGAATATGTGTGGTGTTTAGTCTGTCAGACCAAGGAATACTCGGTGTTACATGAAAGTAAATTAATAAAGGCAAACCCAGGGATTGTTTTGTTTTCCAAGAGGAATGGCATTGAAAATGAATAATGTTAATGGTGTGTCTTTTGGATGGGTTTATGAAAAGTAACAGCTGAAGCGCAGAGAACAGCATTGTGCATGAAGATCTATAGATATTCACATTTTAAACTCTGGAGGCTTGGAGTCTTTTTGATGTGGGCCTGATGTGCTGCAGTTTCAAAAGTAGGATGTTTGAAATGAAATATTTATATTGCTAATGAAATATGGAAATATTATTCTAGGCTGGGAATCCTAGTGTGTAAACTTGGTTTTCTTTTGCTTTAGTTACAACCTTGGCAGTGGAAGTTGGGAAGGAGCAACTGTTGTGGTCTGGCTACTGTCTCATACATAGCCAGTAACAAACCCTAATGTTAAAAAAATATGTCAAGTAACTGATTTAAGTCTTCAGTGAGGATCTGTTTTCTCTGTGATTTCTGCCAGGTTTCCTTTTCCTAATCTGCATGGCTGGTTTGGCAAATTATGCTGGAGTCTGCATTTCAGAACCACGTTACCATCAGTCACAAGACTGCTCTCAGTTTCCTTGGGCACAACTTCCCTTTCTGTTCCCATGATTTTTTAAATTTTAAATTCATGCTGCCACTTAGAATCCCAGAGGTTTCCAACAAATCTGACTTTCTAATAATAAATGGCTTTTAGGTAGTCACTGGAGGTAAAGAAACCTCACAAAAACCCCAAAATGCCTGCACTGAGTTAAAATACGGAGCATGTCACAAATGTTTAATCTCTCCTTATTTTCCTGCTTCCATCCTTCTGCCCTGCCTTGTAGGGAAAAAACCCCACACTTTTCCTGCCTTTTCAGTGTTCCATCTGTTTTCCTTTGAAGGTGTTTTGTTGTTTGTGGATCAGTCTGGGGAGGTTTGGGTAGTCTCAAGAGGAGGGGGAGCATCGCCCTGCCCTCCTCAGTACTGGATTGTCTGTGGGGTTACACGAGGACGCGGGGCTCTATTTCCAGCCCTGCCCTATCTCTGGCTGACCCAGATCCTGAGGCATCGCAGGGAAGTGTGTTCAGCTGTGCTGGGGACGGCAGCCAGAGCTTGCTGCTTTCTGAGCATGAGCCCACAGACACTCTGCTCCTGCCCAGATCCCACGTGGGCAAGGTTTGAGCGTGGCATGATGCCCCAGGGGCGTGGGTTGGTTTGGGGAGTGCTGGGTGGGTTGGTTGCTGCTGTAGGAAGCTGCTGAAGCATTGAAGATCCCAAGTCTAAGATGTCTAAGCAGATTATTCATAAAAACACAGAATGGTTTGGGTTGGAAGGATCTTAAAGCTCATCTTGTTCCACCTCCTGCAAGGGGCCAGGACCTTCTGCAGGCGCTCCCAGTCCAGGCTGGCTGTGGACACTTCCAGGGATCCAGGAACAGCCACAGCTCCTCTGGGCACCTTGTGCCAGGGCCTCCCCACCCTCACAGGGGAGATTTTTTTTTTTCCTAATATCCAGTCTAAACTTGTTTTTAAAGATTTGAGATGGTCTGTTATTATTTTCACATTGTCCTTTGCATTTGGGATGGGGAGTGTGGAATTCCTATTGCAGCTGTTCAAAAATAAGCCAACAGTGGTCCCACTTCCATTGCAGATGTTGAATTTTTATTAGGATTGAGACAATAGGATTGTGGAATGGAGTACAAAATGGGATGGGTGCTTGGGTTACCCCTGGAATGGGCAGAAAGGTTCTGGACCTGATGCCTGGCTCTGCCTCCCTGACTTGGGGTGACTTCACAGTCTGAAATAATTGCAACTTAAACCTGCTCTGCCCTCCTCCCCACTCCATCCTTTCCATCCCCAGATCATTGGAAGCAGGATTTCCATCCTGGGGAAATAAAAGCCCTGCTTAGCAACTGCTCCTGGGGTGAGACTGCTGGTCAGGTCAGGCCTCCTCCTGAGTGTTTGCTGGTTTTCATAACTACTGCCAAGCACCAGGAAGATGGGAGAGGAAGAAAGCTGAGGCATAGGGCTGTAAGTCAAGAATTGGGGAATTGTTTGGGTTGGAAGGGGCCTTAAAGACCATCCAGGTTCAGCTTTTACCGTGGGCATGGACACTTTCCACTAATACCAGGGTGCTCCAACCTCTGGTGGAGTCTCATGGAGGGAAATACGCCCTGGTGATATTCCCATCTGGAGGTGGGACCTGTTTGGTTATCCAAATGTGCTGCAAATACTTTGGGTTTTAAATCCTTCCTGCTCAACTCTGGATTTGTGTTCTGAGCTGTTACAGCCATGAGTGGATTTTCATTTCTGGGTGGTTTTTTTAAATTCAATTAGGATAGAAAATATATGGTGAAGGTTTCTTTTTCTTTTTGGTTATCAAGTAATTTAGAAAAAAACCAGGCTGCTCAGGGATTTATGTAGTATTCAGGCAGGGCTTTTTCTCCCTCTGAAGCTGTGTAAGTAGCTGTTCAGGGGATGTGGGTGTTGCTTTGCATTTTCATCCCAGCCTCTCTTTTCATAGTAGTAGCTCCACTTGCTCTGACTTCCACAGGCCAGTGTTTTCCACCTGAGGCTGACCTTGGAAACCTATCTTGGAGCTCTGTGCAATTTGTGAGCCCACCTGTGCCTCAGTGTTATACTTACAGCTATTTTATATTTGCATTTCCTGCACAAACCCAGCTTTACTGGACTGTTTTACACTGCCAGCAGTTTCTTGCTTGTTAGTGCTGCAGAAGGGATGATACTGGTTTGGAGGCAAGTCTGTCCTGGAGGGAGGGAAACACTGCTTGAGAGCTTGTTAGGGCTATCCAGCACTTAATTTGTGGCAGGCACTTCCCTTTCCTTGCAAATTGGTGTGCAGAGGCTCCTGTCAAGTACAGGATGTCCAGTTATTGAGGTGCTACAGCATTATTGGCCACAATGAAATGCCTGGAGAGGAGGTGACTGTAGCAGTGACTCAGGCCCTGCTGCTGTGAACAGTTTGTTTTGTGCTCTAAAAACACAGGACAAGAGCTGCCAGCTTTTATCCAGGGCACTCAGTCTCTGTGTAACTCCTGCTCATCAGTGGGGTTGAGGAATTCACTGGTGGGCTGGGTTATAAAGCATTAAATCTTCAATCCTTACAGCAGCTGGGTTTCTCCTGCTTATTTGTGTGCACACATTATCAGTGTGAACCTCAGAGTTAGTTTTCCAAGGGCCAAAATACCTTTATAAGGTACATTGTAATACAATTATTTTATCTCTCAGCTGTGCTTACAAATTTCTCTCATTTAGACCCTAATTTTTCACCGAGGGTTAGATCCTCTCAGCTTTCCTGGGCTGTCTGGGAAGGATGCTGAGGGTTGCAAGTGGAACACACCCACTGCCTCTGAAAGGATTTCCTGGCTCCTGGTGACGAGTTGCTGAAATAGCTTATTATTTGACTGATTTCTATAGTGACTGTTGCCCTGGCAGCACAGCTTAGAGAGTGAAAACACAAACATGAGGAGGGCACAATTTGATTTTGGGAGGCTTAGGTTTTCTTTGCTTTGGTTAGGTTTCAAAGTGGTTTAGGAGGAGTTTTGAGATGAACAAACAGATATGGGAGGTGTTTATTTGCTGGTTTAGGTGGATGTGGTTTTGTCTCATCAGTGTTGATTGTGAGACTTAACAGTTTGTGCTTGCAAGGAGACCCCAGACCTGGGCCTTGTCCTTAGCATGGGAAAGATGTGGAGCTGTTGGAGCAGGTCCACAGGAGGCCTTGGAGCTGCTCCAAGGGCTGGAGCCAGGCTGGGAGAGCTGGGGGTGCTCACCTGGAGAAGAGAAGGATCCAGGGAGAGCTCAGAGCCCCTTCCAGGGCCTAAAGGGGCTCCAGAAGAGCTGGAGAGGGACTGGAGACAAGGGATGGAGAGACAGAATGCAGGGAATGGCTTCCCACTGCCAGAGGGCAGGGATAGATGGGATATTGGGAAGGAATTGTTCCCTGGGAGGGTGGGCAGGCCCTGGCACAGGGTGCCCAGAGAAGCTGTGGCTGCCCCTGGATCCCTGGAAGTGTCCAAGGTCAGGCTGGGGTTTGGGGCTTGGAGCAGCCTGGGATAGTGGAAGGTGTCCCTGCCCATGGCAGGGGATGGCACTGGATGAGCTTTAAGGTTCCTCCCAAGCCAGATCATTCCATGATTCTAAGTGTGGAGTAGTAATCAGCTGATGATTTCATGGCTGATTATCTTGTCCTTTAACCCAAAAGGTTGATGCTTCCACCTTTGCTCCTTGTGCCCAGCTGCATCTCAGGAGGACAGGTCTTGATAGGTAGGGTTGTTACAGTGCACCCCAAATATTTGTATAACCCTCTGGGGTGGCTGTGGCCAAGGTGTAGATGGAGGTGGTGGTGGTGGGAATTACTCCCTGTGTTTTGAGTTAGCACTTCAGTGTTTGCTGGCAACGGGGAAAAAAGATCCTGTAAACACGAGGTGTGACCTGGAGCCCTTGGTGAGGTTGTTTCATCCTGCTCGCTCTTGTGTGGGTATTTTGAGGTTCTGGTTTTCCACAGCATCATTACCATGGTGCAGTTGGTATTGTTATGGTAATCACATTGTTATTTATAATTCCTTGTCGGGTTCAGGCTCCTTAATGAGGCAGCTCTGCTGCGGATGGAGGGATTTTTTTAGTCAGCCAGGCTAACCAACCTGTGGCAGAGCTGGGGAGGTTTGTGTGTGCCCTGTCCTTGAGGGACCATGCTGAGCCTGAGCATGTGGCCTGGCTGCAGCTGACACTGGTCCCCACCTTGTGTCTTCAGCTTGTGTGGAGAGGAGAAGACTTCTCGTGGAAGGGAGGGCTGTGATTCCCCCGTAGTTTCTGCAAACCACACCCCATCAAGTTTTCATGGATACACCACAGGGAATGAGGAATTTTTAATGTGACAAGCTGGAAGGTGTGAGTAAAGAAGCTTTTTTGCCTATTCCTCCCCCATTAGACAGGCTGTGAAAACAGGCTTGAATAATAAGTGGTGTTAAAAATTTTAGTTGGTTTTCCTCATTTTAACTCTTAGTGAAAACAACTCATCTCCATGGCCTGTGTCCTTGGCAGAGGGTTACCCTTCCTCCTGCATCATTTACTCTGCTTTTGCAAAAGGTGCCTGATAGTGATTTACACTGGTGGTGTGAGAGCAGCAGGTTGAGATTGCACATTTTGGAGCTGATTGTAGTTTCCAGCAATATTGCCCAAACCCACAGTTTTACTGCAGGGCACACATTTGTTGGCTTTTGTCAGGCTGCCAGGCCAGGTATCCTGGGGTCACACCAGCATTTTGGGACTCTTGTGCCAATATCCGAGTGCTATTTGCAGCTGGCAACAGATTTTTCCATCTGGAGCTCACCTTAGAACCTGCTGGCAGCTTTGCATGGAATGTAATCAGGGAATGGTTTAGGTTGGAAGAGCCCTCTAGGCTCATGGAGTGCAATCATTCCCCCAGCACTCCCACAGCCACCACTAACCCACATCCCCGAGTGCCACATCTACAAATGCTTTAAATCCCTCCAGGCAGGGATGGTGACTCTGCCACTGCCCTGGGCAGCCTATTCCAGGGCTGGACAACCTTTTCCATGGAGAATTTTTTTCCCAGTATCCAATCTCGACCTTCCCTGATGGTGGAGATGTAATTTCAAGGTTGGCTATAAGCTCCTGAAATGTGTCTTTGGGATGCCGAATCCTTAAAAATGCTGTCGGGGGTGGACAGGAAGCTGCCCTGTCAGGTTCAGGGATTTGGGAAGTTGGGATTCAGGCACTCCAGTGTGGAAAATTGGAAAGGTTTAATTAATATTGGCCCACCTTGTGGTGCCCTCAGACAGCCCCAAAGCTGGATTGTAACACAGGACTGGGAGAGGCAGCACTGTGGCTGTGAAACAGCGCGGGGAGCTGGGACCTGCTGCAGGCCCAGAGCTCAGCTGGGGGAGCAGCATTAAAAATAAATTACTTTGGCTTTATCAGCATTGTGAGGCACCATCCTGGGAAGCAACAAGAAGTCTGTAAGTATTGTCTGTTGGGAATTTGTGCTGCCAGAGCCGGGATTTGAAATGAGCACACGGAGACGGGCGGGTGGAGCTGAGCTGCTGCTCGGTCCCGGCCTTGTAGGAGCTTCTAATGTGGGTTACCATGCATAATTCAGGCCATCCTTTTTCCATGTTCAGAGCTCTGTAACTAAATACTGATTTGCTAAACACAACTTGAATAATGAAGCAATCTGTGGCTTGAAAGCCTTCCTCAGTATTGAAAGAAAAGGAAGCAAATAGAGCTGTATCCTCACTTCTGCTTTAAAACAACACAGACATGCACAAAATAGAAGAATCATCTTCATCCCAGCTTGCTTCATGGATTTAAATATCTGCATATTCCTGGTGTGTCCAGTAAGTGAGAGCTGCCCTGTCCAAAGTACCACCAGCCCTTCCATCCAAGGCTTTTTCTTTTCTCTGCCGTCACAGTTCATTCCATGGAAAAACCTTGTTTTTCTTGCTGAGCTTAGAGGCAACAGGGCAAAAAATTAATTGATGTGCAGTTTGGTCATGTTTGTATAGGAGTAAAGCTTTGTATCTCTTCTGAGCCCAAATCATGCCAGTAGGGTAAATTATTTTGGTTTTCCTCAGTCACAACTTTGCTCCCTTCAATGAAATGCAAACACTTGGGAGCCTGTAAGAGGCTAAAAATATTCTTACAGCTGATAAAGGCTTGATTTGACTTTTGAAAATACGAAGTGTTTTTTTTTCCCTGTGCTGTTACCTTCTCACTTCATGTTCATGATGCTGCAGCAGAGTACATGGTCTGTGGGATGGTGGGGCTTCCACTGCTTTCCTCTCCTTGCTCTGGGGAGGAGCAGTTTTGGTTGGTTGATAACATAAACACCTCAGACTTGAGGATTTGCTGATGGTGGTCACTACTATTGCTGCCTTGTTTGCTGCTCGTGTCTCAGAATTTCAGGAAGAGATTCCAAGCAAGTAACTTCTGTGTTATTGTAACTTTTGTACTGGAACCGATCAGGTTTTCTAAGCTATTTCTGCAATTCATTGAGTATAGAAGTTTCTTACCTAGTTCCTCTTTAAAAAAAAAAAATAAAAAAAAAAAATCTTCTGGTTCCTTTTTTCTAAGCTGGTAGAAAACATTTCTTTGAATTGGAGCAGTATACCCTGGAAACAGTCAAATTCACCTAACAGAGCTGCTAAATACTTGCAAACTTAAATGCTTCAGTTTATTTTCAGGCTAATCTGCTTGATTATTGATTTTCCTGCTGCTCTTTTGGCCCAGAGAGTAGATCCTTTCTTACCTACATCAATTTTTTTAGTGTTGATGACTATATGTAGCACCTTGGAGGAGTTCTAGGGTGGGCTGGATGGGGCTTGGAGCAAGCTGGTCTAGTTGAAGGTGTCCCTGCCCATGGCAGGGGTTGGAATCGGATGGGTTTTAAGGTCCCTTCCAACCCAAACCAGTCTGGGATTTTGTGATTTTATGATTTTTGCCATGCAGAGTGAAAAACAGGTTTCATATTCAACTGGTGCCACACATTGCATTAAGGTACCAGTCTGTAAGGGGTAGAAAAGGTTTCTACCACAAATAATACCAAACATTTGCTCTGTAGCTGCTTAAATCCATGGGTATGATGATTGTAAGAGGAGTTTGGGTGCTGCTCATGGACTAGAGCATTGAAATGGAAAATGTGAAAAACAGAGAGCAGGAAGGAGGCTTCCCATAGCTGCAGAGTGGTGTTAAATCTTTTAAGAAATCACCAGCCAGCTCAGGAAGGACAGTGCTGTGTGTACAAGGCTGGAGCTCAAATCTGCTGCTCTTTTCCCTCCAGAGTCTCTTTTCCATCCCGAGCATAGCTGGTTTAGTGCAGGAATTTTGGCTTTGGCCCCAAACTGCAGTGTTTGCAGTCCTAATGCCTGGTTTTGGGTTTTTCTCCCCCTCCCCAGGAAGAAGAATGCCAACACGAAGATGAAGTAGAGCGTTTCCTATGCTGGCGGCGGCGCCCACACGCTGGTGTCGGCTGGGTAGGGACAGGCTCTCGCCTCTGGCCAAACCCATTCCCGGGACAAGATGAAGCCGAGGAGGAGCTTCCCGCCGCGCTGGAGCCGCAGTGACTGCTGCCCGCTTTAAAGCCCATGTGCCACCGTCCCTGGCGAGATGAAAGAAGTGGTGCTGTGGTCACCCGAGGAGGTGACCAACTGGCTGACGGACAATGCCGTGCCGGAGTACTGTGAGCCCCTGAAGAGCTTCACCGGGCGGGACCTCATCAACCTGACGGAGGAGGATTTCAAGAAATCCCCTCTGTCCCGGGTGTCTTCCGACAGCGGCCAGCGGCTGTTGAACATGATCGAGGGGCTGAAGATGGCTCACCACATGGAGGCTCACAAGAACGGCCACACCAACGGGCACGTGCGCGCCGGCGACGCCGCGCGCCAGAACGGTTTTGGCGCCGCGCTCAAGCTCAATGGGGTCCCCAACGGGTTCAAGAAGGAGATGATCAAGATCCCCATGCCGGAGCCGGAGCGCTCGCAGTATCCCATGGAGTGGGGCAAGACTCTCCTGGCTTTTATTTATGCACTTTTTTGTTTTGTCTTCACCACGGTGACTATCTCGGTGGTTCATGAACGAGTGCCTCCCAAGGAGGTGCAGCCTCCCCTCCCAGATGCATTTTTTGATCGCTTTGATCGGGTGCAATGGGCTTTTTCTATTTGTGAAATCAACGGCATGATCCTTGTAGGACTGTGGTTTGTTCAGTGGCTGCTCTTAAAGTACAAGTAAGTAAAACCTTTTCAAAACTTGAGTGCTTCTGACAGCTTTTGGAGGGCAGATGCTGGTTTGCACCCAAACAAAATGAAGTTTCTTGTGATCTTCTCATCTCAGTTTTCAAAGCTGAAATAGATAGCACGCAGTGTGAGCTGCTTGTGCAGAAGGCAGAGGTCCAAATGTTCCCTAAGAAACTGAGCAACGCTGCTGCTCGTGTTTGCCTTCATGGTTAACTTGAACTTTTATCATGGGTGAAAAGCCGTGGGTTGGATGAAATGATGTTTTGAACTCACTGTTTGTTCAGAGGGAGCACAATTCATGCTCTTGTGAGAGCAGCTGTGAACCAGGATCCAAGGGGAAGGGCTGGAGCTGTGCCAGGAGGATTTAGGTTGGAGTTCAGGGAAAGGTTCTTTCCCCAGAGGGTGGTGGGGCACGTACCAGGCTCCCCAGGGAATGGGCACGGCCCCAAGGCTGCCAGAGCTCCACAGAGGGTGGGATTGTTGGGGTGTCTGTGCAGGGACTGGAGCTGGATCAGTGATGCTTGTGGGTCTTTCCAGCTCAGGATATTCCATGATTTTAAACCCAAGGGAAACTAGAGGAGGTGGCGTGGGATTGCCCTCAAGAAGGAGGTGTTGGGTTAATAGGGCCACTCCAGGGATCAAACACCCTGTGGTGGAGCTGAGCAGAGCCTGTAGGTGCAGAACAGCAGAATCCTTGGAGATTTTGAAGCAGTGAGATGTGGGTAGAGCTGATGGTAACATACATATTGGTGTCACTGGCAGATGTGAAGGTCCCCCACTACCATGTCCCCATTTGCTTTGGGGTGTTTGGTTTTATTTATGTTATAGAATCACAGAATGTTTGGGGCTGGAAGGGACCCTAAAGATCATCCCATTCCAATCCTCTGCCATGGGAAGTCCCCTTTGGAAGGGCCTTTTCTGGTGTTAGGGGAAGATGCCAGGGTATCCCAGAGCTTGGTCAGTGAATGCACTGATCATGGAATGTTTCGAAGGCCAAAATCCCTCTTTTCTATCTGTGAGCAGAGGGATCAAGGTCCAAGAGGCTGTGGCTGAGCAGCAGAAAGAGAAGAGTAGGAGAAAGGGAAGAGCAGGAGAGGTGCTGGCAGGAACAGGAGCCCAGTAAGGTGGCTTTATCTGGAAGACCTTGTTCTTGTGGTTTTGGATGGTGCACACCAAAGGGGTGGTGACTCAGTGCTACAGAAAGAGCTGAATCCCCTTTGTGGCAGGGTTATCCCCTCCCTTTTAAACCCAAATCAGGAATAAAGATGGGCCTTTCTCACTTCTGCTTCCTCATCCCTGGAGGTGTCCAAGGCCAGGTTGGATGGGGCTTGGAGCAACCTGAGATAGTGGAAGGTGTCCCTGTCTGTGGCAGGGTTGGAACTGGAAGGGCTTTAAGGTCCTTTCCAGCCCAAACATTCTGTGAGTCCAGAATGCCAGTGCTATCCATGGCATGGAATTGGGCTGGTGTCTCTCCAGAAAGCAGGAGCAGGCCTGGCTGGGCACTCTGGAATTTCCACAGGGAGCTCAAGGAAGCTGCTGAGGCAGATTAACTTCTCTGGGAAGCATTCCCAGATGCTGTGGGAGAAGCACAATGCCAGGATTGGCCATGTGCTTGGCTCATGGGGCTGAAGGAGCAGCGTGCTCCCTGCTGAGGTCTGCAGAGCTGGAATGGAGTTGGCTGGGCCAGGAATAAGTGTGGAGGTTGTACTTGCTGGCTGACTCTGAGTCTCACACTCACACAAATCCTCTGGAGAAACAGGAGGCTTTTTACATTTATAATTCTTAACTCACAGCTTTGCCCATGTTTACACCAGGAGAGGGGGAAAAAAATATCTGGAATACTGTGTTACAGCAGTGAGTACTCCAGTGCAAAATGTGTTTACCCTGCAAGAGTTGAATTTTTTTCCTGATAAATCAAGGCATGCAAGGTGATCTGGTACTGCAAAATCATACTCCTCTGAGAGTGGAGCCCTCCAGTTTAATAACCGTGCCAAAAGCACTGAAAAATTTGAAAGATGGCCAATTTCGAGTTTTAAAGGAGCTCAGCTTGATTTTAAGAATATTATTTTTCATAAGTAAGCAAAATAGCAACAACCGAATGCCAGTGCCTGAAGGGAACCTCCAGGAAAGAAGGAGAGAGACTCTTGAAGGGTCTGGAGGGACAGGACACAGGGAGTGACTTCCCACTGCAGAGGGCAGGGTTGGATGGGACATTGGGAGGGTGGGCAGGCCCTGGCACAGGGTGCCCAGAGCAGCTGTGGCTGCTCCTGGATCCCTGGAAGTGTCCAAGGCCAAGCTGGAGTCTAGGGCTTGGAGCAGCCTGGGACAGTGGAAGGTGTCCCTGCCCATGGCAGGGGTGGCACTGGATGAGCTTTAAGGTCCCTTCCAATCCAGACTGTTCTTGGCTTCTGTGAATGCCAGAACCTGCAGCTTGAAGTGGCCATAAGTGCAAAGAACAGTGATTTAAAATGAACCAAAACCCATAGCCAGTGGCACACAAAGGGTGATTTCTGTAACTGGATTCAGCCCTGATTTCTGTAACCCTGGCAGTGATCTCTCCTCAGGAACTCTCCAGAGGTTGCTCCTGTCCTTGTGGATGTGCCAGGAGAGATATAATTGTCTTTCTTTGAGGTGTTTCTAGGTGTGACCCCAGTGGGCAGTTTTGGGGCTGGCTGTCCCTCCTGAGGCCATCCTTTACCATTCTGGTTTTGCAGAAGCATCTCACAGTACCCCAAATCTGCATCTGCTCTCCTTGTGAACATCAGCCCTCGCTAATAAATATCTCTGCAGCTATGGCTGCTGAGTGGCTTCCCTGCAAACAGCCTGTCCTACAGCCAGAGCAGCTCTGCATTTTTATTTGGGAGCTTTCCTTGCTGATGTGAACTGCTTCCTTTATAATGCTGCTCAGGAAAGACGTGTTCTCTCACTCCTCTGGGTTATACAGGAGACCTTTTGTAATCACTAAATTGTGTGTCAGCTGAAATAAACTTACTCCTTTTCATCTTAGAATGAAAATGCTGTAACTTTATCCCCTGCCTCGAATAGGAAATCAGTGACGGCCACAGCTAACAGAGGGGTGTGGGGCATGAAATCCCCTTTAATGTCTTCAGCACCAAATCTGCACAGGCTTTTGCGTCCTAATCCTTAGATTTCCTGTAATCACCTTCAAGGGCAGTGTGAGTTCAGTTGCTCCTGTGTTCCTGGCCTGGAAGGCGTGGGAATATTTGTGGAGTAGTTCAGCATTCCCAGGTGTAAGCCGATAGTGTCACGAGTTTCCAAAGCATCAGGAGAAAAGAGCTGGTGGTTTGTTTTATTTACCTTTGTGGATTTTGTTTGCCTTGAGTGACCTCCTTATTTTTCCCTGTTTTTTTCTCCCTGCCAGGTCTATAATTAGCAGAAGATTTTTCTGTATAGTTGGCACACTATACCTGTACCGGTGTATTACCATGTACGTGACTACACTCCCAGTACCTGGAATGCATTTCAAGTGTTCTCCAAAGGTAAACTCCTTCTGGCTGCCCTGCCATGCTCTAATCTGCGTGTTTCCCCCTCATCCTGCTGTTCCCAAAACTGCTTTCAAGAAGGTTTCTAAGGGAGGGGATTCTGCCTCTGCCCTGCTCTCATGAGAGCCCCCTGAGAATTCTGTGCACAGTTCTGTGCTCCCAACAGAAGGAGGGCATGGAAGTGTTGGAGCAGGTCCAGAGGAGGCCAAGGAGTTGCTGAGGAGACTGGAGCTGCTTCCCTCTGGAGCCAGGCTGGGAGAGCTGGGGCTGCTCAGCCTGGAGAAGGGAAGGGTGTGTGGAGACCTCACAGCTCCTTCCAGGGCCTGAAGGGATACAGGGAAGCTGGAGAGGGACCCTGCAACAGGAACTGGAGTGACAGGACACAGGGAATGGGTTCAGACTGCCAGAGGGCACGGATGGATGGGATATTGGGAAGGAATTGTTCCCTGGGAGGGTGGGCAGGCCCTGGCACAGGGTGCCCAGAGCAGCTGTGGCTGCCCCTGGATCCCTGGAAGTGTCCAAGGCCAGGCTGGACTTTGGGGCTTGGAGCAGCCTGGGATAGTGGAAGGTGTCCCTGCCCATGGCAGGGGGATGGAATGAGATGAACTTTAAGCCCAAAGCAGCCCAAACCATTCCATAATTTTAATTTGAGAACACTGGGTTGGTGTGACAGAGACATCCTTCTGCAGGTCACTGGCTGCCCTCTCAGTGGAGGTGTTGACAGGTGCTGCAGGGCAGTGCAGGAGTTCCCACCCTTTTCAAAGCACTGAACCACCCAATTTCTGTGACATTTTCAACTAATTTGCATGATCAGCATGTTCCTGTCCCCAGTGAAGCTGAAGGTGTGCAACCTTTGCCATGTGTGAGTCACTGACTTCTAAATAAATAAACACCTCAGTGTGTCAAATCCTAATATGATCCATGGTGGAAAATGGCCCGGAGAGACTTTCCTAAGGCTGTCTCCTGCATGTATTTTTGCAATTCTTTTAGCACAAGGACTTCCCACCTCCTCCCCAGTCCAGCACTGACTCCAAGGGATAAATTAGGTTTGTGAAAGCCATGGCTGAAACCAGGCTATTGGGACAGAGGTGTTTGACCCTTGTGGTCAGGCTGGAAGGGTAATTCATGTGCTCAGGGTGGAGATGGGACAGGGCTGGTGGTGTTGCATCCATCTCTGGTCACCCCAGCATTGCTGGAATCCTGGTCCTTACTGTAATTCCTGGGGCTGGTTGTGTTATGATGCAGTTGAAGCAGAGGAAAGGGCAGAAGCACAGCCATAAATCAGATGGCAGGTTGTAAAATCACTGAGGTACAGGCAATAAAATCCTGATTGGGCTTTATTCACGTGCTGTTGTTTTGGTGAGGATTTGCACTTCCAGGCAGCCAAAATGCTTTGGTTCCTTGAGAAAGTCCAGCCAGTGTTTGCCAAGGCAGAACCTTTGTGGCTTTTGGAGGGATTTTGGAAAGGGAAGTGACTGGGAGAAGATTCAGCACTGTGTTTGAACAGCCTGCTGCTAGGAAATTAAAAAAGAGAACACAGGTATTTATGGGCTGAAGTGAATAAATCTGCCCGTTTGGGGAATTTACGGCATTGGCAAATCTTTCTCATTACTCAAGTAGAGACAAGCCGAGGGCCCTGATAAGATTAAGGATAAAGCTGGGTTTTCTTGAAAGCTCTAAATGTACTGGTGGGAAAAGAATAACCTCTCAACACCTTATTGAGTTCTATGTGATTGTGAAAAGTGGGCTTTGGGGAGCAGTTTAGTGTTTGTGAGCAACTGTTAGCAGGAAATGTTTAATTCCTGCAAAGAACATGCTCAAGTCTGTCAGAAATTATTAATTTCCTCTTCTTAAAGCAAGGCCATTTTAAAATAAAAGCATAATGGTCAGCCTGGGGGATCTGTGTTTCCTTCTGACAGTTCAATGGTTTCCATGGATTTGCAACCACCATAAAATGAGGTGAGGATGCTGCACATGTGTGCATTGATCCATTAGTCCCTGCTTCCTGATGGGTCCCAGAGGTTCTCCACACATCCTGGTTGTCCCATGGCATGTATTTTTTGTGCATGTGTTTAATATTTGGCCCCGGCTAAGAGCTGAGAGCAGCAAAAGTCTTGGCCAGTGACAGCTGCCCTCGATCACTCGGGAGAGGGAGCAGAGTGTCCTCATGGGAGGGACTTGGTTTGCTTGGATTTGGCTTTCCTTGGGCAAGCTGAAGGTTTTTCAGGAATGCAGTGTGAGCCAGTGCCATGGCTGGGAGTGGGCCAGAGCAAATTCCAGTGTGGAGGGAGATCCCTGTTTGGGCTGCTGTGGATTCAAAGCACAAGTCTGGCACCGTGCTCTGACACACACCACAGATGTTTCTGTTGGAATGGGAAGTGGAAAGAAATAATCTTGCAGACTTTTCCAAGGCCTTAGGGTTTGGAGTGAGGTGCTCTTCTGTTCATCAGATCCTAGCTTTGGCAGCTGGCTGTTCAGCCTGGGCAGTTCTCCTGGTTTCTGTTGGATGATCACCAGTAGGGCCTGTGCTGCTACCAACAACATGAACTAAATTAAACCTCACTTATTTTAGAGTGTGGTGCCTCTTGAACAGAATAAAAATTTCACCTGAGCACCAGCTACAAGAAGTGCAAAGCATCAAAACACTTGTATCTCATTTCTAGTCTTTTTCCTGCTAGAAATGTGCTGCCAGCTTTTGGGGAAGGCTGAGGATTTATTTATCTGCTGATTGATCTTGTGGATCAAAGCAGAAAGGGAGAAGAACTGAAAGGCCAAATTGCTGGTTAAAACCATTGCTTTGAGCTGTGATATTTCACTGTGTTTCTGTGTTTTGCTGTTTCACCAGCTCTTTGGAGACTGGGAATCTCACCTGCGAAGGATAATGAAGTTGATTGCTGGCGGAGGCTTGTCCATCACGGGCTCCCACAACATGTGTGGGGACTACCTGTACAGTGGCCACACCGTCATCCTAACCCTCACCTACCTGTTCATCAAAGAGTGTGAGTGTCCTGCTGCTCTCCTGTTGTGGGATTCCTTCCTGGCTGGGGGATTTCCTGTTGTGCTCACTGGCAAACACAATTCGATCTCAAATACCTTGGCTCAAGCTGGATATTAGGGAAAAGTTCTCCACCAGAGGGATTGTAATTGTTTGGGTTGGAAGGGACCTTAAAGCCCATCCAGTACCACCCCCTGCCATGGGCAGGGACACCTTCCACTATCCCAGGCTGCTCCAAGCCCCAAAGTCCAACCTGACCTTGGACACTTCCAGGGATCCAGGGGCAGCCACAGCTTCTCTGGGCACCCTGTGCCAGGACCTGCCCACCCTTACAGTGGGTTGGATATTGGATATTCCTTCCCAATATCCAATCTAAACACAGGCAGGTTAATTTGACTGGCCAGGGTATATTACATCTTTCTCAAAGATTTCATAACCTCTCTCATTTCCAAGGATCTCATTACCCTGAGTACAATTTTAAGTTACACCTTAAGAGAGTGGTACTTTTTTTGTGATCTCAGCATTCCTGCTCTTAATCTGAGCACAGGCACCTCTGTGTCAGCCAGGATTGCAGTCCATGACCTCTGCTAATCACAGCAGCAGTCCTGATAAGGTTCCACTTGGAAGTAACCCCTGCTTGTGCTTCTTTGCAGATTCCCCACGGCGACTCTGGTGGTACCACTGGCTCTGCTGGGCACTCAGCATGGTGGGGATGTTCTGCATCCTCCTTGCTCATGACCACTACACTGTGGACGTGGTGGTGGCTTACTACATCACTACAAGGCTATTCTGGTGGTACCACACAATGGCCAACCAGCAAGTGAGTTCCACCCACTCCTTGGATGCTCCTGCTGTAGCCTGGGTGGGGGGGCAGGAATATCCAGGCTCACCCATGTCCTGTAGAGAGTCCCTCTCTTCCCCCCAACCGTTGGGTTTTCAGGGGAGAAAGAGGCATCATCAATTGGGTCCTTCTTGTGTCTTAACCACAAAAATATGGGAAGGTCTTCCCAAAGGCAGGCAGGGCTCTCCTGCCCCTGGGTAACCTCAGTCCTTGAAGTCCTTCTGAATTTGGGCCAAGTGGCCACATTTGTGATAGAACCATTTAGATTTTTTTGCCTTGGTTTTGTTTTGTTTGGTTGTTGAGGCCAGCTGGGGTTTTCCTGTGTTCTGTGGCCTGTGCCACAGGTCTCTTGAGAGGAGAGTACGAGGCCTCGCTAGAAATGAACCGGTTTTTGAAAGTGTTTCCAGGGGGTGGCGAGCTCTGGTGGGTGAACTGGAGCAATCAGAGAGGATCTGACAACTCTGAGGAAAGTGAAACCTCCCCTGCTGTGCCAGGCCAGGCTCAGGCTGGAGATCAGGGAAAGGCTCTTCCCCCAGAGGTGCTGGCACTGCCCAGGCTCCCCAGGGAATGGGCACGGCCTGAGGCTGCCAGAGCTCCAGGAGCGTTTGGACAGCGCTGCCAGGGATGCACAGGCTGGGATTGTTGGGGGGTCTGGGCAGGGCTGGGAGATGGATCAGTGATTCCTGTGGGAATTCCTCCCAACTCTGGGTGTTCCATGGTTCTCTGAGAGAAAATGCACAAGTCTTTCCCACAGATAGCAGGCAAGGGAGTTAAGGGACATTTTTAGGTCTGTAGCAGCATATTGGTGTCCAAATATTTTCTGTGCCTGTGGTCAAAGATCTTTTCCTTATCTGTGGCACATGCTGTTAATTTTGTTTATAAAGACTTCCTACTGTGGTAGAAGATGAGTTTATATTGTGACAGTGCAGATTTGTAGATCCTGTCACAGGATGGAATGACCTGAGCTGGAAGGGACCTTAAAGGTCACCTGGCTCCAGCCTCCTGAAGGCCTTGTAGCTCCCACCACATTATTCTACTGGTTTGGTGCTGCCTGAAGCTGTGCACCACAGCCAAGCCTTGTGGTACATTTCTAGCCAAATGTCTAACTGCAAATCAGGTGCCCTTGGATGTTCAGTCAGTTTGGGAGGCACTGTGTTCCACTGGAGTCTGGGCCCACACTCTGCAGCTCTTGTCACACAGCCCCAGAGGGTTCCACACTTTGGCTCAGCTCCTGGACTTTCAGAACAGTGGTACTTCCAAGCTGGAAGGGCTGGAGTCAGGAGTGCCCCAAGTCCTGCTGAGGACTTGCTTCAGCAGAGCCCTTGGTGTGGAGACATTCCTGTTCTGCTGCCTGATGTGCCTCAGGGGGTGGCTCAACACTGCTGCCCTGATGTTGGGAAATGCTAGTCCCTGGATCCATCCCTGAGTACACATTGCTGTGCTGCTCTTTCCTGCCTCGTGCTGGGGCTTGTGCCTGGCCCTAAAATTGAAAGCAACAGTGAGTTTATTTGACACGTGAACTTGACATGGAGGTTAAGCTCAGTGTACAAGCCCTGTGCTTGTGTATTCCCTGTGCTTGTGCATTCCCTTTGGATGGGTGGGCACAGGGATCCCTGGCTCTGGCATGGCAAACAGGCAGCAGGGGGCTGGGTAATTCCCTCGGGGCCTGCCCACTCCGTGTGCCTGTGAGCCAGGGCTTGCTCATGGCTGAGAGAAGCAATAGGAGCAGTCTGGGAGCGTGTGGAGGGCAGGGCAGGGTTCTGACTTCGTGCAGGTGGGATGGGATGTGCCCTGCTCATGGCTCCACAGACACACAGCCAGGCCCCAAAGTGATTCCTGAGATTCATGGAATTTCAGAGGCACCTACGGAACAACCGTGCTTTGGGATGGCGTTTTCATTCCCAAGGGACAGCAGACACCGGTCTTTGGGCCACTCATTCCTTTCCTGTGGGCCCATCAAACAGCTGAGGTGCTGTAGACAGGGGTGAGCAACGTTTGGTGTGTGCAGGGAGGCTGGGATCTGTTTGGGAGGTGAGATTTTGGGAGCAGGACACCACCACGTGAAGTCACACACATAAAGGACCTGCCCTTCAGTAATCCTCTTTCTGTCCTTGTCTCCCTGCAGGTGCTAAAAGAAGCTTCCCAAACTAACCTCCTTGCAAGGGTCTGGTGGTACAAGCCCTTCCAGTACTTTGAGAAGAATGTCCAAGGAATTGTACCTCGCTCCTACCACTGGCCCCTGCGGTGTCCGGCGCTGGCGCGGGGCCGGCAGGTCAAGTACAGCCGCCTGGTGAGTGACACGTAACAGTGTCACCTCAGCCCCGAAAGGACCTGTCCCAAGTGCTCACAACTCCAAGAGAAGATGCCATAAACAAAAATCCACCGCTCCCTAACCCTTTCTTTAGCAGCTCCCTGGACCTGACCTATTCAGTTACCTGGTAAGCACTGTGATCTTTTTTTCTCTCCAAAGGATCTGCGTTGGACAACAATAAAGAGAATTTAACTGATCATGCACTGTTATACATTTCTTGTTGATAGAGTTGGGATTTGCATTTGCCCATCACCATGTTCCTTTGTATATGATGCGACAACATAGATGAAAAGCTTTTATATCATAAGTTCTGGTCTTTCCAGTCACGTCTGGGAACAAAGCATATTATTTTCTTGGGAAAACATACTTTTCATATCTCTTGCCCCAAAGATTGGGCTGTAAGCCATTTTCTAGCAAATGACTATATGAAGGTTTCTAAATATCTGCCTTGGGTGAAATCAAGAAATCTTTCTACCTGTTGCACCGTGCTACGAATAAGATGATAGACACAGAAAGGTTTGGTAAATCCTGATTTTGTAGAATCTGCAGTGACTGACTGTGTCAAAAAAGTGCAAAAAAAAAAAAAACCAAACAGAAAAAAAACAAAAAAAAAACCAACAAAACACAAAAAACCAAAAAAAAACATGAAAAAAAAAAGTAAAGTGATTTTCTAAGTATTTCCTAACTTTATTTTTCAAAATGTGTATGAAAAAAATTAAATTTAAAAAGATTTTTACATGTCAGAGAATAGAGAGTTAAAAAATTTAAACAAAATGCTTCTTGGGAGAGAGAGAGATTTGTCTATGTTTCTAGTGCCTTTCTTGTCTTGATTGTATGGTCAGTAGGCAGTCTTAAATGTTTTTATTTAAAATAAAGTATTCCATGAAAGCAGAATTATATATACTGTATAATTACTAATTTTTGCATTTATAGCTAAATTAAACTGGAAATTTGCTTATAATGTTGAAATTGCCACGTGTAGGGAAAAACCTCCCACCCCACCAAATAAAAAGGGTCCGACCTTGCTCACACATTGTGGGCAGGTCACGCTAAAATCACTTTATTGTCTACTTGGTAGCTGGATTTTAAAAAGCAAAACAGCCATGAATTCCTGTTTTTTAAGAATTTTACAAATGATCACTGAGTGAACTATGAATGGTTTCTCCACCCCCTTATCGAAGTGTTGTTGAAAAACAACAAAGATAATCTATTTCTTTAAAATATTTGTGCAGAAACTGCATGTAATTCTAAGTTTTCACTCCTACCATACATACTGTATGTTTGGGGAAGTCTCCTATCCTAAACTTGCCAATGTGCAGAACAAAAATAGTTTTTATAAAAAAAAAAGAATGAAGAAGAGAAAAATATATATATAAATATATATATATATATATCCATTCTGTATTTTACGTGAAGCAGAGTTATCTTCTGTAGGTTTTTTTGTGTATTCACAAGGTGATATTTGTATTGTAAAACAACAATGGTGAAGGAAAATAAAAAAGGCTTTTGAAAAATGTAGTTTCCTTTATCTTTTTAATATTCAGTTGAAATTTAAAGCTGGGTTTATTCTTCCAAACCTTGCCTTTAAGTTGATGTTATTGCACTGTAGGCCATCCGATGTGGACTGTACGGAAACTGCATTGATGTGGAATTGCTGTTGGGCAAAACAGTGCCTTATCTGAAATAAAAGCTATGCAATCGATGCCGAGCGGGCGGGAGGAGCCTTCCTGGGAGCCATCTCCAGGCCTTGAAAAATCTACCCTGCAACTGCTGGGATGCAGCACAGGGCAGGGGGCATCCCTTCCTTTCCCAGGAGCTGCCAGTCCTGGCCCCTGGACACCAGAAAAAAAAAAAATAGAGAAGAGAAGCCAATTTCTGTGCGTCCGTGGTGGTGAAAGTGTCATTTCTTCCTTCTTTTTTTTGGGGGGGGATGATTTATCTCCGCCTCTCTGCCCTGTTCCTCAGCCTTGGCCAAAACTGGAGGGCTGGTGGGGTGTTGCTTCTGCTGCTCTGCCTCGCTGTTGCTTGGGATGCTGAACTGGTTCCTTATCAGTTCTGTCTCCCTGGGAGGGAGGGAGGGAGCTGCGGAGGGGTTCCTTGGCCAAGCCCTTTGCGACAACACTTGCAGAGCTGGGTGGGAATTTAAGGCTCTGCTCTGCAATTCATGGCTTTCCTTTGGAAACTTTTGGGGCTCAAAGTTGGTTTTTAAAACAGCCCAACCCCACCCCAGCTGATTTTTGAGCTGATTTTTGAGAGAGTTCACGCTCCCAGACATAACCCGAGGAGTAGATTTTTCAAGACCTGGCATCACGCACATCCGAACCATTGACATAAGTAAATGTATGGATATATATGCACATGACATTAAATGGAATCTGCTGAATCCTGCCTTGTGATGTCTGACTTACTGCATGGCTCTGGCTCCACACGGTCCCATCTGTGCCACAGCGGGGCCGTGCTCGGGCAGGGTGTGCTGCTGCCTCGGGAAGGGAGCCTGGGAATGTGGGACAGGGGGCTTGGGAGTGGCCTTGCTGCTGGCTCTGGAGGAGGGGGCCCAAGGATGGATTTGGGACAGAACTGCTGTGCACTGACTCGGTCCAGGCTGTGGAGCTTGTGTTGCTTTGTACTCCTCCTTCCCGGGGAGCGTCCGCCCAGCAGCTCCGGCTGGGTGGGATGGGATGTGGCTCGGGGTCAGGGTGATGTTCAGCATTGTGCTGATGGCCAGAATCCCACATTTCCCACTGCATTCCCCTCAAACCTCAGGTAAGATCCATCCCCCAGCCTCTGCTTTCTGGGGAATGCAGCCAGGGATCATCACTGGACACCACACTTGGCCTGTGAGCTTTGTGTTCCTGGGATGAGATCCTTGGGTGACTTCCAGGGACAATCTTGTCCCAGTTAGAGGCTGAACCACTGCCTAAGTGATTCCCTTGCCCTGGGCACCAGTGTGTTGTTGCCTCTCCCTCCCAGCTCCTGCTGCTCCTCCTTGTGGGGTGCCCATCAGAGAGCTGAACACAGCAAATGACCAGTCTGGAAAAGCTGGAATCCAGCGTTGTGCTTCCCCAGTCCAACAGAACTCGTGGATCTCTCCACGCCGTGCCAGCGAAACCATCCTCTGTGGCCTCCAGCTGAGTGTTCAGGGTACCTTCAGAGGACAGGCAGAGCCAGGTTAGGGTGTGGAGAGGCAAACCTGGGCAGTCCAGTGCAGGTGCCAGGAGGCTGAAATGGGGAAGAGGAGTTTGCACCAGAAAAGGCTGGGAAAGGACGGTTCAAGGTGGAGAAAGACCTGGGCAAACAGGGATCCTTGCCAGGAAGGGTGGGCACTGATGCTGCCGAGATCCATCTGGTTGCAACCTTCAGCACTGCCACGTGGGGAAGGTTTGAAACCCATAAAATGCAGGGGTGGGATGAGTTTGAGGAGCACGAGCCAAGCAAGGGCTCCCTTTGCTTTCCTGTGCTCTGGAAAGGGCAATCCCACCAGCTTCCCCCTCCTGCTTTTCCTCAGGACACAGCTTGGTGCTCATTCTCTTCCTGGTACCAGTGGATCAGAGCGCTGGCCGAAGATAAGCCACAAGTTCCTGTTTTGGCAACTTCTCCCATGCAACTCATCGCTGTTGGCCACAAACATTTGCCAGAAGGATCTGTGGTTTCTTTTTCCATCCTCTCCATGCCTCTCCTGCCCCTGGCTGTCCATGTGTGCTGCAGGCTGGGCAGGGAATGCTGGTGAGCACCAGGATTTGGGTGCGACACCCTTTGCACGTCCCCTGTTTAAATAAATAAATGTTTGGACATCACCCTCAGGCACATTATGGGATTCCTGGGACTCTGCAGGAATTGGACCAGGAGTTGGATTTTGATGGATCCCTGTGGGTCCCTCCCAAATCAGTATATTCTGTGTTTCCATGATGATGGAAGGAGCAGGGGTTGCAAGGTTTGGGAGCAGACAGGGCTCCCTTACCTTGGTTTGCAGCAGCAGCAGCAGCAGCAGCTCGGCCCCTGCTTGCACAGAGCAGCCAACCTTGTTCATTTTCTGACCTTTTTTTCCCCCAAAAAAACCCCAGTGGGTTTGAATTTGGATCTGCCCAACTCTGCATGGCTGTTTTTGGGTCTTGAGGTTTTCCCAGTTTCGTGCCAGAGCTTTTTAGCTCTGCTGCTTGGCTCTTCCTGGGAGTGATGCTTCCCTGGGCTCTCCCATATCCCAGGGAAGTGCCCTGTCCCTGGGGCTGCTGCTGCTGCTTCTGGTGAGGGATGGCAAAATATTCTCAATTTGTGGTGGAGCTTTAACCCCTGGACAGATTTAAGGCACATCACCTGGGGAATTTTGGGGTGTTCATATGTCTGGACATAAATTATTAGCAGCAAAAAGTCACCATGACTTGGTTGTCCAGAAGGGCAGGAGAGTTCTTGCTCTTGAAGCAAGGCAAGGGAGGGTGGGGAAGGAAAGGCCAGGCACCCCAGGACAACATTTGAATTATATTTGCAAGGTATCCTTTCAGTTCAGCTGTCACTCAGTGACTTGCACAGGATTTTGAGTTCAGAAACTGCAATTGCTCCAATTTTGCTTCTTTTCCATTCAACCTGCCCTTCCTAAACTCCCCATGTGTCGGGGTGCAACACTGGTAACTGGGTTCTTTTCTTAAGGACTGAGAGTGACGAGACAGAGGCTGTCTTCTCGTGTTCAGACTTGGCTGTTTATTCTTCTCTTATCTATATTACATATATACAGGGTGCAAGGAGCTACATTCACTAAGATAGGTGCAAAATGGCTAACAAAGGACTTCTTCAAGGTCTTTTATATGTCTATTTATCCAATTAACAAATGCCAAGTAAATTATTTTTCTTAGTGACCCAATGACCCGACACCTGTGTGCTGCACTGCGGCATTCTCTATCTAATCCCTCATTATTACCCAAAAATCCCTAGAAGAAGGAGATGAAGAGGGAAGAAGGAGAAAGGGACAACACCCTAAGTCCTCCATCTTGTCTCTTATTTTTTAGAAGAGCTTAAACCCTAAACTCTAACTTTCTCACCTAGTGACTTAAGGAAACTTTCTAACTCACACTCACACTCCCAGTTTTTCTGTTTAACATCTGTCTCCATGGTGTTATGTGAAATTTCTTGATGTCAGAGCCAGGTATCACAGATAAGGGCACATCTCCTGTGCCTCTGGCTGACACTCAGCGTGCCCCCAGCTGTTTTTTCCAGCAGGAGAGTCACTGTTTGCCACCACAAAGAAGTGATCCCACTTCCAGCTGCTGCTTGGAGTAGGGGTGTGTGTTTTGACCAGGGAAGGTGGGGAAGAAAATCCACGTGGTGCTGCCTAAAGCACCCTTGCCAAAGCCTGGCAGGATTCTTGCTGACAGCTCAGTGCAAACACTTTATCCCCTGCCATCCTGAACCCGAGCAAAAGGGACTTTGGCCATTCTCTGTTAAATAAACAACGTTATATAAGAAGCCTCTTCATTGCTGTGAAGGCTCTGGGGGCTGAGAGAGCTCTGAGGGCCCCTCACACCCAGGATCTCAGGCTCTGGGGAGCAGCTCAGCTCTGTGCAAGCCCCCTGCTGATGCTGAGATGATGATTGCTCCAATTTTCTGCTCAGGACCTGGCCAGGGCTGAGCAAACAGGATGGAATCAAGGTTTCAAGGGTCCTGCAGGGATGAGTGAGCCCGTGACACTGGGGAATTGCCCATCATTACAGGTCATCCACTGTGGCTTCTCAGGAAAAAAGGGATTTTTGCCCCCTAGAACAAGGGGGGCAAAAGGCTTGTGATGCAGCCAGTTTCAGGAATACTTCCAGGCCTTCTAATTTAAAAAAACAAAAAAGGGATTTTCAGTCTCTTCATTGCCTATCAGAAAAAGTTTTGTTTCAGAAGGTTTACAGAGAAGATTGTGGCCTGAGCATTTTAAGAGAAGAGTTTAGTTTTACCCAGCCCCAGCTTGGATGGTTTGCAGAAATGGAGCTCTCCAAGACACCAGGAAATGCTGGTTTTAAAGTGAAATCTGGGTGCCGTAGGAAAGGGCCACTTCCCTGAAATGATCTGGTCTAGCTCAGGAGGGATGAGGAACTGAAAAATGAGGAGAGGAAAGGGAAGCAAATGATTAATGGGTTTATATTTCAAAGCAAATTTTCTTAATTTATTTTATTTTTCCTGTGTGGAGGTAGTTTGAATCCTCTTTCTTAATGATTTGGAAGCACAAGGTTCACTGAGGAAGGAAATGCACATTTGGCCATCTGTGTCGAGTGTTTTCCCTTCTGTCAGCTTTTTCCCGATTCCTTCAGTGGATCCATTAATCCCAAGAGGGTTTAAACACTTTTCCTGCTGAGGATGAAATGCCTGTGCTGTTTGCAGCCCCTGGATGTGCCTGGGGAGGTCACAGAGCACAGTCCTGTGGTAGCAGTGATGGGGAGGAGCCTTTTTTCAGGAGGATCAAGGTTGTAAAGAAAACATTGCTTTCTTTAGACTCATTTGGCACAAAATGGCGCGGGGAAGAAGCTGGAGGACTCCTGGTCTTGGGAAGGAGGGTGGTCTGTGGGAACTTTTCACCTTCCTCACATTTCCACATGCAGGGGGGGCATTCAGAGGGATTTACCAAGCCCTTAGCACTTAAGCTGAGGTCTTTGCAGCCCAAAAGTGCCTTTTCTGCACCAAAAAGCTCCTTCTTGCTTCTGTAGTTCTGGGTCTGGACAGGGCCACATCACCTGGGGGAGATGGGGAGCTGTGGGTCCCCAAAACCTCAACAGGAAAAGAACTTAAAATACTCCCGAAGGCATGTTTTGAGCTGTCATCTGTCTTCCTTTTCCTCCTCCAGCCCCAGCCACAGAGCCACTTTCCCTCAGCTATTTTCATTTTGTGGGGTGAGGCTGGCAGGATGCTCCGTCACTGTAACAATTCCTTAAAACTCCATCTCTCAGCTTTTCCTGATGCTCCAGCAGGTGTATCACCTGCAGGAAAAGCTCTTGCCCAGCCTGTTCCTGCTTCATCCCGGTCCCAGCAGCTCTCCCATGCCAGCAGAGCAACCACTCCATGGTTTTGTGTGTCCTCATCAGTTCCCCCCGAGGCCTTTGGGACCCGAATATTCCCGGGAGCACAGCGGTGTCCGGGAATATCTGCCAGCCCACACGGCACAGCAGGCTGTTTCCAGGGCCAGCAGGTTCCTTGGGGATTGCAGCCAGGAGATAAGGTATCAGTAAATCGTGTTTCTCCCCACCAGCCAGTCCAAAAATCACGGAGCCAAAGGGCAAGGCTGAACGTGACCTTGAGGCGCTGACGCAGACATTGCCTGGAATGTTAACCCTTGGATCAGGGATGCACCACGGGAAAGGTGATGAAAAGCTGAACCTCCTGAGAGGGGAGGGAAAATCCCAGAGCTGCTCTCAGCTCTTAATTCCCACCACGGTGCTGGAGGGAGGAAGGGCTACAGCTGGTTGGATCTTCCCTTCCTGCTGCACCAACATCTGAGGGTGTGACAGCTCCTGCCATTTTGGGGAGGAGCAAAGTGCCAAAACCCTTTGGATAAAGTGTATTTGAGCAGCTGGAGAATTTATCCAGGCCTATCTGAGACTTGAAAAAAGCTGGTTTTTAACAAATAAAGTTTTTGCCAAATAGAAATGCATTAATGAGAAGTATTTTACACTTAAAGTACAATTGTGTTTCCAAGTTCTTCTAGCAGAGCATGGAAACCCTGAGCACTGAAGTTCCATGAGAATCAGGATGGGAAGCAGCCACCATTCCACAGGCTGGACAAGCTGTGATGAGACAGAAGAGGAAAAAACATCCCATTCCCAAATTCCTCAGGCACCAGAGCCGAGCAGCTCAGTCCTGGAAAAATGACTTTGGGAGAGGGAGGTGCTGTCTGCAGCTTCACATAAACACATGGGGGGAAAACCTTCCATCACCTCCTTGTGGGATTCAAATTATTGATTGGTTTCTCCTTATCTTGTGCCACGCTTGACTCACGGTGTTACTCAGCAAGAATTTTCCAGCTGAACTTTCCAACTTGGAGCAGGTCTGGAGCTGGGAGCTGCTGGGACGGGCAAGGAAACTCAGGTAATCCCGCTGGAGATTCCCCTGGAATCCCGTAGGGTCGGTGTTTGTATCTCCCAGTGGCTTTGGGGCAGTTTTGTCAGAGGGATGATGAGAAGTGCCAGGCTGAAGTGTTTTGGGCTGGTGCTGGGATAGCTCTGGGCAGCTGATGGTGCCTGGCAGCCAATGCCACGCTGAGGGAATAAAGAGGGCAGGATGGAAACCTGTGACATTTGATTTGTTGTCACTAAAATATTTGCTCTGTGAAATTCAGCCCTGACCATGAGTGCTGTAGCAAAAGCAGCTGATAAGAGAGGTCACCTGGAGCAAGTCTAAGTGACCACTTAGATGCTGATTTCTCACTGCAACATTTTCAGGACCACAAGTGCTCATTCCAGCAGTTGTTTCCTGCGGGTTCATTGGTTCCAGGGCACATTCCCTGTGAGGAATAACCTGGAGGCAGGAGCTTTACCATAGCTGGAGAATGTTACCACCAGGAAAATCAGATGCTCTGTCTCATTCTTCCCTTTCTAATCACAGAATAATCCCAGACTCACAGATTGGGATGGGTTGGGAGGGACCTTGAAGAGGAGATTCCTAAATTGATGTTTATTGTGGTGACAATATTATCTCCTGACGTGCTCTGAGCTTCAACATCTCCTTTAGCCACTCAGAGAACACAGGACCTGGTGGAATATTGTGGGGTTTATTCCCAGGTCTCTTCAGAAGGGTGAGCAAAGTGCCTTGGGAAAAACAGGGTTGGGGTTTTGGGTGCTCTCCCTGCAGCTCCTGTCAGGCCTGGTGTCAGGCAGTGATTGCTGCTGGCAGGAGATACTTTTTTGCTGTCTTAAGCTGAAAAATAAATCTCCATTTCCTTCTCTGTGCTGCTGCCATCTCTGACACTGGGGTGGGGGACACAAACAGCTCTCTGGGGGTGGGGTGTGAGCTCTGGGTGGGATGTGCCCCTCACTGGGATGTCCCACGGGCTCCTTTCTGCACCCACAGTGCCCCCACCATGCATGGAAAGAGGTCCAGGTGCTCCTTCTCCCGGCTGGAGGTGATCCTGATCGTGTGCCTGGTGCTGATGATCACCCTGACCGTGGTGCTCCTGGTCCTGCACTTCCTCACCAAAAACAACGATGGCAAGTGGAGCAATCCCAGCCCCTCCAAGCCCTCTGCTCCTGGCGGGGTGCCCAGGGCAGGATTTAAATTAAAGGGGGACAGGTAGAGGTCCCCAGGCCACTGCTGAGCTGCCACCACTGCCTCTGCACGTGGTCCTTTCACCCAGGCACAGCAGCAGGAGCAGGGGGGTCACAGCAGCAGCTCTGGGCATGGATGCACAGCCCCGGGGATGGGGTGAGGTTGGCTGCCAGCATCCATCCCTTCCTTCCATCCTCCCTTCCCTCTCTCTGCCTGCTGCAGAGGGTCCTGAGAGCCCCTCACTCCCAGGATTTGTTTTACAGCCCCATCCCAGCCCACTGATGCCTCCAGCCCCATCCCACAGGGCACGAGGGTGTCGGGAGCTGGACTCAACATCTCAGCAGTGGGACCTTCCATCTTCTAGATTTTGGTCTCAATTTGGATGTAGTTCACATTAAGGACTCAAAACTTCATGTTTTTAAGCTGTAACATGTCAGAGTTTTGCACAAGTGATTCTCCTCTGTGTCAGAGCTCAAGGAGGAGGAGGAGGAGGAAGGGTAGTTCTAAGGGGGTGGCCCAGTTGGCTGGTGTCATTTTAAATGACAGAAATGGCATCAGTCTGTGGCCAGTGTGAGTGTTTCCCTTCTGTGTTCAAAGTGACAGCCCAGGAAAGGCCAGGCTGGGAAGACGGAGCATCCCCTGATCCCAAAGCCCTGCCTCGGGCAGCAGCAGCTGTGGGAACAGAGCAAGCACACAGAAATATTTCATATTTTCCCACTGTATTATCTCAGGCTGCAGTGATTTGTGGCTCTGGGAACTCCTGAGATGCAGATAACCTTTCTGACTGATTATGATTTGATAGCCCTCTATGACTTTTCTTCCACGGGTTTGTCCATCCTGGAAGGATTTCTGCACCTTCCCGGTGGCTGGGGTGAGACACCACCTCCTTTGGGAGAACCTTTCCTCACCATTTGGCTGGAGATCACTGCTCAGAACTGCTTTTCCCTTCCCTGAGCTTCAGCTGGCTCTGCTGTGATTTTTCTGGGGGAGAACCAGGGCACCAGCACAAGTGTTGGATGTGCCCTTCTCTCTTCCCTAGTCCTTTCCCAGTAGCTCCTGACACACCATCCCTTTTGTCTCATCCCTGCTGAGCTGAATTGTCTTTGGGAAACAGCACTCAGATCTGGCTCCTGCGTGGTACTGGTGGGCTTGGAGGGTTTAACTGGGAACACTGGGCTGTTCCCCCTCGCCGTGCATCACCACCTGTCTGACACAGCCCAGTGACCCCTCTGGAGAGCTCCCTGGGTGGTTCCTCATTCCTGCTCCACCCAGAGGTCTTCACAGCCTGGGCACATTGACAGCCCACTGGAAATCCACTCAGAGCACTCAGCCAGAGCTCTTTGGCCTCTTGTCCCTGATTCTGCTCGTTCCCATGTGCCCTGATCTGCTAGCTGTTGTTCCTACAGATTCCAACAACATAGCAGAACCAGCAAAGTACTTGGTGGGTGTTGGCAGAGCTGACTGTACGGGGCCTGTGGCACAAGTGCCTCTGGTGAGTTGGGGGAATTCCTCATGGGGTTGCTGAAATACTGCTTTTTCATCCTTTGTGAGTGTTTTTTGGCAGGATTTCTGCTTTAGAGCTTCTGCCTTGCCAAATGTGTGTCGCCTTCAAACTTAAGTTGAAATGTCTTTGAGGTCTGGAGCAAGGTGGGCTGGCAGGAAGTGTCCCTGCCCATGGCAGGGGCTTGGAAGGAGCTGGGCTTTAAGGCCCCTTCCAAGCCCAACCATTCCATGATGGTTGGAATTGCGGGGTGACACGGAGTCGCAGCTCGGAGCTGTAGAATGAGTCCTCTGACCCCTGGGCAAATCCACTCAGGAAAATGCGTGCAGAGGCATAAACAGCTCAGGATTTCTGATGGAGCTCCTCTCTTGCAGATGGGATACGCCAACCCCGACCAGGTGGGTGGGGGGCTCCTCTCGCGCCTCTACAGCCGAGCCTTCATCGTGGCAGACCTCAAGAACTCCAGGCGGGTCGTGTTTGTCAGTGCTGACATCGGAATGGTGTCCCAGAGAGTGAGGCTGGAGGTAGGGGGCTGCAAAGGAGGGTCAGGGGGCTTGCTTTCTTCGGGATTTCCTTGGGGGGATGCTGTGTCTCTGCTGGAGAAGAGCTTTGCACCCCTCAGCAAATGAGGCTGGACTTTGCTCACTCTTCTCTTAGTGGAAAAGTTACCGGGAGTTTGTTGGAATCACAAATACATTATCATGGTGCCTCTAATGCAGCAGAGGAGGGAGGGAGGGAGGTCCTGGAGATCTGTGGATCATCCTGGGATGATCTGGGATTCACTTCAAGTTGGATTTAAAGGTCTTTCACCAGATATTCTTATGTTGAGGCTCTTGCCAAGCCCACAGCTACAACCTCCTTGTTGTGCCAGGCAGGAAGAGAAGCGTGAGGAGGGGGATGGATTTTGGTTGAGGATTTTGCAAGAGCTGGGCCCAAATCTCTGTAGCCTTTGGGCACGAGAAGGGGTTTTTAGGAGCAGCTCCTTCCTCTCAGGTGCTGAAGCAGCTGCGGAGCAAGTACGGCCAGCTGTACCGGCAGGACAACGTCATCCTCAGCGGCACCCACACGCACTCAGGGCCTGGAGGCTACTTCCAGTACACCCTGTTCTGGATCACCAGCAAGGGGCTGGTCAGGCCAGCCCTCAGCTCCATCGTGAACGGCATTGTGAAGGTTGGTGTCACCCAGTTCAGCGTGTTGGTGTTTGGAGTGGCAGCTCCACGTGGCACGGCCTGAAACACGCTTTGAGGCGGGCTTGTGCTTGCCAGTGAAAGCAGCTCAAAAAGCAGAAGCTTTGCATCCTTCCTTCAGAGGAAGCTGTTGGTAGTTTAAAAATGCTATCATAATTTTCTAGAATTTTAGAGAAAAACAAACAAACAAGCACCCCCAAATTCCAGAAAAGGGCTGGGGAGGGGAAGAAAGAGTTTTCCTGGATAACCTCCCATGTGCCATACAGGTTGATACCCCTTGTCTTGCTGCTTTGCAGAGCATAGGTATTGCCCATGAGAACATGAAGAGAGGAAGGCTCTTTATAAACAGAGGCACAGTAGAAAACAGCCAGATCAACCGGAGCCCTTTCTCCTACCTCGCGAACCCGCAGTCCGAGCGGAAAAGGTAAAATCTCCTCAGGCAGGAGGAAAAAATTAACTGCTTGAAAAGGATTTGAAAGCTGTAGTTGCCCTCTCCGAGCATGAGGAATTGGTGAAGGATGTGACCTTGTGCTTTATTTAACAAGTAAAGGGTCAGAGGGCACTAAAGTGAGGTCCTTGGTGCACGGATTTGTGTCATCCCCATTCCCTGGAGGAGCGGTGCCGGAGGACAGCGGCAGCCAGAGCTCTTCCCTCACCTCCCCAGCTGGTTTCAGATGCCTCTCTAAGGCCTCACTGTGCACTGGCAGTACCTGGAATGACCTTTTCACATCCTGGCTCAGCCTAGTGGGGATTTAACCTGCCAGAGCGATGCAGAGCACGGCCCTGACTCTGATGGGATTTCCCGGCTTTGTTCCCATCCAGGTATTCATCCAACACGGATAAAGAAATGGTGGTGCTGAAGATGGTAGATGAGGATGGATCTGAACTAGGCCTTATCAGGTACTGACCACCAGAGCAGCAGGTTTCTCTCCATACCCTCATTATTTTTTGTAAGAACCAAAGTGTTCCATTCTTCCCTCTTTTTTACATGACTGACTCCTCCTCGTTCCTTTGAATATGAAAATCCCTGCAAAACATAATTCTCTGGGTTCCTGCAAGAGTCAGGTCAGGCCTGAAGGAGCTTGGTGGCCCTGATAATGACAGTGACAAATTCTTGTGGCCTCAAGGCCTGGATTGTTACAGCCATGAGCCCCCCTGGCTGGGAAGGGAGAGGATGGGAATCCTGTGCCCTTGTTAATCCAGCCCTAAGCACCACGAGTCTCTGTGCGTATTCTCCCAAAGAAAATTCCCACAAATACATGAGATTGAGCAGGTCTGAGCTGCTGCACAGAGTGACCAGAGCATTTTCTGTGTGTGCCTTGTGACCCAGCTGGTTTGCCGTGCACCCGGTGAGCATGAACAACTCCAACCACCTGGTGAACAGCGACAACGTGGGCTACGCCTCCTACCTGTTCGAGCAGGAGAAGAACAGGGGGATGCTCCCCGGAGAGGTGGGAGTGCCCAAAGGAATGGGTGAAACAGGGCTGGGACAGGGAGGGCAAACACAGAGACACAAGGACTGAGGTGAATGCTTTATTTCCTTTCTTCCTCTACAGAAGGGAAACAGGAAAGTATATTCTTGACTTTACGAACTAGTAATGAGTAGCAGTTATTCAGACTTGAGGAATTACTCAATTTGTTTTGATTAAATTCTGGGGAGGTTGTGGTTGCCCCTGGAAGTGCTCAAGCCTAGAACAACCAGGAAAGTGTCCCTGCAGCTAGCTCCAATAGTTCTCACCCAGTAAATCAGTCATGGTGATTGCCTGGAAGGGAAAAAAATCCTGTGCAAAGTGCTCCAATGACCCATAAACATCTGATCAGCAACATGAGAAGCCAGGGACATGCTGGGAAGGACTGAGGTGGAAGAGGGGGAGGAGGAAACACTGCCTGCACACCAAGGTGGTGTGAAGTTCTCCCTGAAATGGCATGGTGTGCATCCAGTTCTCTCCTGCTCTTCCTGATAGGGCATGCTGGGATGTGCTGAAACCCCCTCCCCCCCATTCCAGTGCTCCCAGTGACTCTGGGAATAAACCAGAGTCCTGCTTGGTGATCGCAGCGGCTGCGGGGAGAGCTGCAGGTGGGCTTTGCAGCTTTCCCTGCAAGGCACTGCAATGCTCCTCTGGCCTTGGCAGGGCTCTTTTGTGGCCGCCTTTGCCTCATCCAACCTGGGAGATGTGTCCCCCAACACGCGGGGCCCGTTCTGCGCCAACACGGGCGAGTCGTGTGACAACCCCCAGAGCACCTGTCCCGTCGGAGGGGTGAGTGTGACCCGCCCGTCCCACCTTCTGCAGCACCGTGCATGGAGAGGGCACCAAAAGTAAAAAATCACCTCTTCTTGGACTGCCCTGGACGCCACTTCCAGGAATTAACTGCGCTTTGCCCCTCACCCCCAATTTTCTGGTCATTCACCCTGAATTTTCCTTGAGTGTAGTAACCCTGTGCCTAATTTTGATGTGGCCTGCAAGAAGCTCTCAGTTCCCAGGATCTGACAGCCTGGCAGTGCCAGATGCTCTCCATAATCACTGATCACCAAATTTCCCAACAGGCAGCCATGTGCATGGCCAAGGGGCCCGGGAACAACATGTTTGAGAGCACCAGGATTATAGGGCAAAATATCTACTTGAAAGCAAAGGTAAGGCATATTCTACTTTCTGAGTGTGTGTGAGTGCTGCTGCGACAGGAATTTGTGCTCATTTAAGTAATTTGATCAGCCTTGTCGATCCCTTCCCTCTGGATATTCCATATTCCATCGTCTATCTACCTTGTATCTTGTATCTTCCATATCTATCTATCTTGTACCTGTTTTGGTGAATGTTTGTAGATTCAAATTACTCCAAAGTTCCTTGATTTTGCTTTTAATGAGTAAATGAGCTCTGCAACCAGCTGGTGATGTCTCTGTCTGCCAGAATCAAGAGGATCTCAGAGCCTGGAATTTGTTAGGCTTAGGACAGTGTAGGAAATCTTAATGGTGGGGAAACATTTCCTCAGGTATAACACATCTGATTAGAAACCTGAATTTAGACTGGACAGCACATACCTTTTTTTAGATACATCATTGCAGGTGCTGTCTTTAAAAATGTTGCTTTGGGGTTTTTAGTCTCACTATTCCTCACTGGGATGTAATGAGGATGTCCCCTCTTATCCTCTTCCTTCTCCCTCCCATTCATCTCAAAGGCATCATGACAGGAAAAATCCTCCTGGAAGAGCTCAGAGACACCACCACACACCACTTGTGGGCCAATTTGCCATCACATTCCCAAACTGACAGAAATGTGGGGTAAAATGTGTGGCTTGAACCCCCACAGAGGATGCTCCCCTTGCTCTGCTTGGCCCTGCATTTCCTCAGCCCTAAGGGCTCCCTTTTGTCACCTGGGGGCTCTAAAGCCTCCCTGGATTGAATTTGTTGGTGTGATGTGAGAGCAGTGAGTGCAAGGAGCGCTTTTGGCAGCACTTCAGGGACAGCAGCTTGTAGGAACTGGAGCATGTCCAGCAGAGGAGGAAGAGCAGGAGGCTTGGTGCTGGCTTTTCCTTTAATCACCGTTTCAGAGGCTGTGCCCTGAAGTCACTCCAGGCTGATCGTGCCTCTGTCCCCAGTGTGAGAGTCCTGGTGTGTGCATCAAACACAGGGGAAAAGAAAACCCTGCTGCTGTCTTTAACACCTCAGACTCCTGGCCTTCAAGGGCTCTGCCCTCAGCTCTTTCCAGGAATGTCATTAAACCTGTGTAACTTCTGGCAACCCTTCCCACAGGCCAACCTGAGGCCAGAAATCCATCCCCTGAAGGGCTGTGTGTGTGTAGTAAATACCTTCAGCTCTCAGGGGTGCAGTAAACACATGGCAGAGTATTTATTACCTTTAAGGCAGTGAGTAGAGCAAAGCACTTCTTTCTCACAGGAAACATTTTTTCTGCTTGGTCTAAGATGTGAGAAATGCCAAGAGGTGCAAACCAGGAGAGGGAAGATGCCATCCTGCTGGAGTAGGGGCATGCTTAGGTGTAAAAGAGAAATGTCCTCCCTGTCTGAGACAGGGAGGGCTTGCAGGGCTTGGGGTGTGCAGGGTGTAGAGGCAGGGTGACAGAAACAAAGGGATTTGGGAAGTACAGTGCCTGGAAGAGGCCATGGGAAGGTGGAACGAGGAAATGGTCCATACAGCTGCTCCTCAGCAGAGCTGGGTTCCTGACCACTTGTCCTTCAAGGATGTTTTTCCACCTCGTGTGTCCCTTAGGAGCTGTATGAAAAAGCCTCCCAGGAGGTGACAGGGCCCCTGAGCTCGGCCCACCAGTGGGTGAACATGAGCAACGTGTCCGTGAAGCTGAACGCCACACACACGGTGAGAGCGCCAGGAAACGCCCTGCCCCCGCAGCAGCAGCTGCCACAGTGAGGGAAACGGGTTTTCTCTCTTATTCCCTTCCTTCTCCCCTTCTGATTTAGGTTAAAACCTGTAAGCCAGCCCTGGGGCACAGCTTTGCTGCAGGGACTATTGATGGAGTGGGGGCTTTCAACTTCACCCAAGGTAATTTGGGGGCAGATCCCAATGCGGCTTTGCATGGCCAGGGAGGGGTTGGCATTCCCCAGGGAGATTGGAACCCCTGGAGTCACTTCACAGCATCCAAAGGAATGGTTTTTAGGCAGGTGGGGGAAACCCCTCACAGGTTTGTCTGTGTCCATTCTGGAAAAGATATGGCCATGCCCTGGAGGAAGGAGAGCAAGGGGATGGAGAATAGGGGAATTAAGAGCTGGTTTGGGATTCCCCTGCTCATTTGTTCCCATTACCTGAAGGCTGCCAGGAGCTGAGGTGGGCTGGAGCTCTTCAAAGCCCCCCAGGAGAGAGAGGTGGTCAGTGCCCACTGAGAAATGTCCCAGCCCCGTGAGCAGGGAGTCTGGGAGCTGCTGGGGCAGCTGAGGAACGCTGTTAAAAGATGTTTCCCCCTCAAGGTGCAGTAGAAGGGGACCCGTTTTGGGATCAAATCCGGGACCAGCTGCTGGGAGAGCCATCGAACGAAACCAAAGCCTGCCACAAACCCAAGCCCATCCTCTTCAGCACAGGGGAGGTAAGGACACAGCCATGGGGAATGCAGGGATCACCGGGCTGGGATCACAGACCCCAATCCCTCAGGGCTCTGTTGGGGGGCTACAGGCAATGTCTGTGATGTCTGGTGAAGAACAAGGAGGGAGCACAGGCTGCATGGGCTCTGCAGAGCTGCTGCTCCATCGAGCCCAGCCCATCCCCATGCCCAGGGCATGGCTTGGTGTTTCTGAGCTCTCCCCAAATCCTGCTCGACAGCTCTAAATGGAGATCACTGCGCCTTGTCCCACCTGGCGCTCCCTTGGCACTGAGGCAAATGCGCTGCTGCCGAGCAGAGGGATCCTGTCCAGGGCTCTTCAGAGCACTTAGACTGTCTGGATAAGGAAATTCATTGTTATTCCTTTCACCAGCCGCCTTAAAAACTTCCCTGCTGTCACTCTGTGTTCAATCAGCTCCTCACCTCAGCTCTCCTCAGAAGAGCCCCCAGCTCCTCCCAGCCTCCTCCTCCACGCAGGATGGTGTTACTGAGAGTAAATTACACTTTATTCTTATGGCTTTAACACATTTTAGGGATACTTTGACAGGCCTCCTGCTTCTGATGTGCTTCACAAGCTCTTGTCACTCATGTTTTGCCCCCAGCAAATTGCTCCTCAGAAAAAAAAGCCCTTTTTTGGCCTGCTGGAGTGGGATTTTTCATCTCCTCATCAATCCCAATTCTACCCTTTTTCCATGCAGGTCTATAGGTGCTACCCTGACCTTCTTTACCCACTTTGCCTAAAGCTGCCCCTCTGGCAACACCTTATTTAGGGGATTTTTTGCCTTACCCGTAGTATTTACCTGTGCCTTACATGCCTTTTATGGTCAGACATCATATGAAGGTACACCTTCTCATGTG
Organism: Poecile atricapillus; assembly: GCF_030490865.1. Classification (NCBI taxonomy): domain Eukaryota; kingdom Metazoa; phylum Chordata; class Aves; order Passeriformes; family Paridae; genus Poecile; species Poecile atricapillus. Next base: position 6,375,083 of record NC_081254.1, read on the forward strand.
TTTCACAAATAAATTAACTTTAATTTAAAAATAAATTCACAAAATATATTTATCTGCCTGGTTGATGACTGTAGGAAGTAAAACACCTCAGCTATTTTTTTTTTTCCACTAAACCAGAGTATTTATCTGCACTTTTTCATCCCCCCTAGATGACTTGGCCCCACCCCTGGCACCCAGACATTGTGGATGTGCAGATCATTGCCATCGGATCCCTGGCAATCCTTGCTGTTCCTGGGGAGTTCACGTGGGTATTCCTTGGGTCTTGCTCTATTTATTGCAGCCAGATTTTGTTCAAGCCTCTTGAAACAGTTCTGTCTGCTGGTAGTAATGGGGGTAGGCTCAAAATTGTCCTCAGACTCACCCTGAGAATAATTGAGATGCACACAGGCTTCCTGAATAATTTTGGTTGTGACAAAATGCAGTTTCAAGGAAAACAAAGGAATTTGCTAACTTAGATTCTGGTTTTGGCACCACAAATGTCATAATGATGAATTGCACTGACTGATGGTGGTACAATGATGCACATTTAAATGGGATAATGATTTATCTCTAGTGTCTTTATTTCTACCCTGCCCTGGCTGTGGTGATGGGTGTGAAATGTTTTGAGGTGTTTTGGTTGAACTTGTGCATAGAGGCTTTAAGGGATGTTGGGAAATGCTGGAGCTGCTGTGGGAATTTCTGGTGGGTGCTGCAAGTCCAGCCAGCAATTCCTGCTTTAGATCCCTGCTCTCCCCAAATCCGGGGGGGTCGGGCTCTGCTGCCAGGGAACAGGGACAGGACAAGGGGAAACGGCCTCAAGCTGTGCCAGGGGAGGCTCAGGTTGGACACCAGGAGGAATTTCTCCATGGCAAGGGAGCTCAGGCCTTGGCAGGGGCTGCCCAGGGAGGTTTGGAGTCCCCATGTCTGGAGGTGTCCAGGGAAGGGCTGGACGTGGCACTCAGTGCTCTGGGCTGGGGACAAGGTGGGGATCAGGCACAGCTTGGACTCCATGGGCTGGGAGGGATTTTCCAGCCTCAGTGATCCTGGGATTCCATGATTCTGGAGCCTAACTTTGTTCCCTCCATGCCCTAGGACCATGTCTGGACGCAGGCTGCGGGAAGCTGTTAAAAGTGTGAGTTGCTGGGGTTTCCCCAGACTTCTCTTTTCCTGAGCCTCCTGGTTTTGCCCTCCTCTCTTCCCAGCTGGGCTCATGGGACTCGTGTCCCACAGATGTTTCCTTCTCCCATTTTCTTCAGAAAGATTTTCCATCTGCTTCCTGACAGGCAGGAGAAATGAATATCCTCCCCAAACACCAACTGATCGGGTTTCAATCCATTAAGCCAATTCCATAGGGATCCAGGCAGAACTGATGCCAGCAGGAGTTTGGCTCTGGGATGGAGGCGTTCAGCTCCTTAATCCCTACCAGGATTTTGCAACATGAGAACAACTGAAAGAAAAAAAAAAGTAAAAAAAAAAAAAAAAAGTGTTTTTTTTCCATTTGATTGACACATCCTGGCTGCAGCTTAAATAAAATCCCAATCCCAGATGCTATCTCCACAATTCACTGGCCTTTCTCACACTTATATCCCTGATTTTTTTAGGAGTATACAGTCCTAATCAGCTATGTATCAGCTTCCAAAAAAACCCCTAGATTTACTGGAATGTGAGGTCATTTGTCCCCTTTTTCTTTGGGGAGTGAATATGAGACCTTAAAAAAGGCAAATTGCAGTTGTAGGTTTGCATTCCTGAGCATCCAGCCCCCCTTCCCATATAACTTTGTATTCTGTCCTGGATAATAATAATAATAATAATAATAATAATAATAATAATAATAATAATAATAATAATAATAATAATAATAATAATAATAATAACTACCATAACATTAATAATATTTTATATAATATATAACATTATATATATAATATTGATACAATAATAGTAATAATGACAGTACAGTTGTGCATGAAGCAGATGTTTCAAGGTAAAGGTTTTATTTCCTTCCTTAGGAATTTGATTCCCATGGGACACCAGAGATGAACGTTGTAATTGCAGGTTTGTGCAATGTCTACACCCACTACATCACCACCTACGAGGAATACCAGGTAAATGTTTAAATTAGGGATTGAATCTGTCTAACTGAGCTCAGCTTTTGGCTCCATGGGCTAATAGTTCATGTGAAATGATGTGTGTTTGGAGTTCTTTCCCTTCACCACAAAAACAGGCAGGGAGAATTGGGAGGGAAGGTTGGAAGAACTGGGGTTGGAAGAATCCCACCCCAAAAAGTTGGAGGGGGAGGCAAGTTGCATCAGAAGCCTTTAAAAGAGGGTAAAATATTTTTTTTTAAAATATTTTTTAAAAATCTTTTCTAAAAAAGGGTGATAATTGGGAGAGCAAAGAGGGTAAAAACTGCACTAAAGGGAAGAGCAAACAGGCCTTCCCTGTTTGCAACAGGTTGGAGAATGAGGAGTAACCTGAAATTGCAGCAGAAATACTTTGGCGAGTTGTTGGGGCTGTTTCCTTATCAGAAAAGGAGTAAATGACCCCTCTGCTGATCTTGAGCTGGGTGGGATGGGATGTACAAACCATTCAGGAGCCTTCCCAACCCTCCTCTCCCAAATTTGTCCTTTCCAGGTTCAACGGTATGAGGCTGCCTCGACTATTTATGGGCCACACACCCTTTCTGCTTACATCCAGCTGTACAGGGGCCTGGCCAAGGCTATTGCTCTGGTAAGCAGCACTTCCTACATGCCACAGGCTGCTGGGGACACCTAAATCCTGTCAGGGGTGGTGGCTGGTCCTCGCTGAGGCCACCTGACTGCTGCCGTCTCTCTTCAGAATCTACCTTGAGAAACACTACATGGTATGAAAATAATTCCTGTAATGGGGGTCTGACACCACTTGAGAAATTCTGGGGGTTTTGCAGCTCAAAGTGTAGGAAATCAGTACCTCCAGCCTTTCAGCACTGCCTGAAGTTGCCGCTTTTCTACCGAAAGGGAAAAAAATCTGCTGCGTTCTTGGTGTACCTGGTGGTGCCCATTAACACCGGGACACTGGGCAGGAGTGGTGGGCAGGAATATCCTGGGATGTTCTGGGGCTGGATTTAGGAGAACCCAGCTACAGGGCAGCAGGTGTCCTGCAGGGATTGCTGCTGCAGGCAGAGCACAGATGGAGATCCTCTTCTTTGGTTTCACGCTCACTTTATTATTCCTACAATCTGTGCAAGCGGAGGCTGGGAGGCAGAGCCGGAGCAGTGCTGTGGCTCCTCAGGGAACCCTGCCTGTCCATGTGGATGTTTAAGGAGCACATCTTCCCTCTCCCAGAATGCCACTCAGGAGCTGCCCCGTGGTCCAGAGCCTCCACTTTTCAACGTAACCAGCCTGACCCTGCTGCCTTCGCTCGGCGCCGAGAACGCGCCGGCCAATAAAACCTTTGGGGACGTGCTGGAAGAAGTGAGACAAGAGTATCGAGAGGTGAGAGCTTCAGCAAGTCCCTAAAATCTGATTGAGAAATTGCCTTTAAATTCTTCCCCCTCACCCCACAAGTCTGTGAGTTGTGGTACCCTCAGACCAACCAGGTCTCATCTCTCTGGTGGGCACAGTTGAGAAGGCAGGGACAGAGCATTTCCATGTACTGGACGGGAATAAAATGGGTGAATAAAGGAGAAAATAAAAGCCCTTCATTCAACACAAAGCAGATTTCCCCCTCTGCTTTAAAACAAAACAGCAGTTGATAAAGTAGGCAAATATTGTACAGTGATTTTTTACAAGCAGCAATCAGGTCACCTCTGATGCCTCTGCTGTGGAATGTGAATGAAATGAAATCAAAATGTCAGAAATGGTCCTGTTTTTAATGCTCAGCATTTAGATAAGATTTCAGTTCAGAGCAAGGGCTTTCACCTCACTGCTGTCTCCTTACTCCCTGCAGTAAGGCAGGGAGGCCTTCTGAAAAATCTCCCTTATTTCTTCCCTTTTTTATGTGCAGTGGTGGAGTTTATCCGGTGGACAAGTGGAATGGCAAGGCCCAAAGCAGCAGTACAAAGCATGAATTGTCCACTGCTGTTGCAACAAGTGAAATTATAAATAATTTAAAACAACAGCAACAACAAACCAAGCACAATCAAACACCACAAAAACAACCCACCCCCTAAATGCATCAAATGGCCTCTTCAAAGGATGCTCTTAATGTGCTGCTCAGCCTTTAACACAAACCTCAATTTCTTCTCCCCAGAGAGAAGTTGCTGAAGTGACTTTTGTGGGTGCAAACCCCAGGAACTCTGCAGAGAACGCGGTAAATGAGATGAATGATGCTGGAATTGGGGTGTTTGGGATTAATGGGTATTTGGGTAGGATTTTTTCATTGCTGGGAGACCAAAGGAAGATGTGTGCTTTGGGAATTCACACCACCAGAAAGCTTTTGGGGCAAAGAAGTGAATTTGGGCTGTTCATGATCTCTTTATATTATCAAAGCTGAACCTTATTATGTGTTAGACCAAGTTGGTATCCAGGGCAAACCTGGTCTCTAATTTCCATCCTACCACCCTGCTGCTTTATTTTAACAAAACAAAGGAAATTAGAAAAGCACTTAATTCATTCCATCACTCACCTGGCATGGACATTGTCATTGACCATTCTCTTCCTACAGGTAAGTTCTTTGCATCATTTATCAGCTTAAATTTGTGCTTTGGCAATAAAATATAACATTTTTGCCAGTAATTCCCAGATTTGCCAGTAAAGGATGAGGAAGTAGAGTCCCTGTCCAGTTTAAAGTGCCACAGAAAGTGGGGACGTGCCTGTACCTTCAGTGTCTGCCAAACTCTGGTATTTTTATTGCAGACTGAGCATAACTTCCTGACAGTGGAGAGATACTCCCACATTTCCGGCAGCTGGCATACGGTGCTGAACGACGCCTCCTGGGACACCAGGTGGGTGCCCTGAGAAATTTCCCTGTCCCACAGAATCCAGGGAATCATTCCAGTCTAACCTCATTCCAGAGCTCCCAGCCCCAGGTTAGTCTTGGCCCTGCAGGCCATGCTCTCCAGGGCAGGATCACCTCGTATTTGGGGGGGGAGGGCAATTTGTCAAAACTGGTGTTCCCCTTGGCTCCAGAATCTGGAATGGAGGCTTGTAAATTTGGGAAAGGGAGGAGGAAGGGCAGAAAGTAGAGAAGGTTTGTGGTCCAGCTTGCTCCTAGCCTAAATCCCTCCCTCTAGCACACTGTGGGGATGAATAAGATGCCAAAGAGAAAAGAGGAGAGACTCACAGGGAAAACTGCCCAGATGTGCTGTGCAGCATAAACAGACAGCAATTTTGGAAAGTTTGGAAGAAAGAAAAGTTAAGGGTGGAGATGGCAGCCTTCAGGAAAAATATCCACAAAGCAGCAAGGCTGGTGACACCTTTCTAAGCTGTAGGTGAATCTTCATCAGCTTCCCAAGAGGGGCTCCCTCAGAGCCAGCTGAAAAATCCCTTGTGTCCAGATGAAGTGTGGGGGTTTTGAGGCTGAACATTCTCTGTAGAGTTTTGGAATTGAGCAGAAGGGCTTTTGCATGAGGAGTCTGTAAAAGAAAATGGGCTTTTGATGTGGAAATGGGTGCCAGAAGTCCTGAGCTCAATAATTAGACTTTGTTTGTGATTTAAGTGAGTATTCATCCTCTTGGTTTAGCTCTGTCCCTGCACAGGGAGGACTTAAAATGCACTTCCCAGGAGTGTGTTCATCTCATTGCACGTCGTGAGCTCCAATAAAACGTGGATTTCCTTGCTGACTGCAGTTTTGGGCCTGTTTTGCAGGTTTTACTGGAGCAAAGGATCCCGTGGCCAGAGCAATGTGACCATTGAGTGGCACATCCCGGCTGGCACAGAGCCGGGCGTCTACCGCTTCCGCTACTTCGGGCACTACAAGAAGAGGCCGTTCCCCTTCTTGAAAACCATCACGGTCCCGTTTGAGGGCTCATCCTCAGCATTTCAAATCACAGCTCCATAGGTGATCCATGGTGGTAGATTTGGTATCTGGGCTGTGCAGGATTTGGACTTGGACGATTCTTGTGGGTCCTCTCCAACTCCAGATGATCCCGCAATGTTCTGGGGGTGGTTTTTGTGGCTCTGGATGTCCCTGCTGCCCCTTGAGTGCTGCTGGTCATCCTTTGAAGTGCAAAGCTTGACTTTCTGGAAAGTTTTGGCTTTTCCCTGCACTTGAATCTCCTCATGTGTCCTTGGTCAAGTGGTTCCTGTCCTGGCCAGGCCCAGTTTCAGCTGATTCTTATTGTAATAATGATGTAATTTCTTTAGTCATTAAAGCTGTGTCTGTTGATGGTGAATAGGCTGTCCCAGAGGGAATGAGATGGAAATCAGTAAGAACTGAATTGATGAGCTAAAGCTGTGGGTGAGGCAGCTCTGAACAGACCCCAGCCTGCTTTTTTGGGAGCATCAGGAAGGACCCAAGGCCAGCAGGCTCTGGCTGGATGAAGGGTCACCCACAGAAGGGACTGTGGTCCCTCTCCAACCCACACAAGAGTTCACCCAAGCACAGAATGAAGACACCATTGCAGGGTACAAGGACAGCGCCCAAACCTGCTGGCTGAAAGTGTTACACCACAAAGAAAGTCCCAGGAATGCAGATGATCTTCCCAGGAGGGTTTCAGAGCTGCCTGGACAAAGCCATGACCACCTTGACCCAGTGTTGGTGGCAGGTCCCTCCTGAGCTGCCTCCCACCAGCATTGCCATGGGCTGCCATAAGTGGGGACAGCTCCACGTTCCCTAAATCTCTTCTGCCCACTGTAAGTGGTAGAACCAGGGGGCACAGGGAGAAAAAAACACAATTCAGGTCTGGATTTAGGATTCTTGTAGGGTCTGACAGCTAAACAACTGTAAATGTTTAATAAGCTCCAATAATGTGTACCAATTTTGTATGCAATCTCCTTAATTCTTCAGAGAATCATCAATCAGATAATTTTGCCTCTCTTTAAAATCAGTAGGAGAGGATGAATTATTCATTTCCAACCAGCTGCAATCAGTCTCAGACATCCCCATCCGGAGGAGCTCAAAGCAGTCGTAATATTGAGTCAGGAAAAAGAGAGAGCTTTGAAAGAACATCACTGGGAATCAAATCCCTGGAAATGCTCCTGATGGCCTGTTCTAATAACTCCCCCAGCCACCCCACTAACAGAGGGGTTTTTTTTAGTAGGCCATGTTTAGGACATGCAGGACAAATTTAAGCCAGCCAAGCTGGATTGCAAAATGAAAGGTCTACCCTCTAAACCATGAACATCTGACCCAAAAGAACTCTCTCCTAAAAGAGAGTTTTTAGGAAGCACGGGAGAGGAAGCGTTGAAATCCAGAATTAGGGTATCTGGAGAGTCCCTTGTGCCCCAGCACAGGTCACCTTATGAAACACCTCCTGTTTATTTGGCTGTCATCAGTGGGCAGGATTTTGAAGTTTAGGGGGCTTTTTTTTATTTTATTTTATTTTTTTTTTATTTCCATAATATTTTGTGTGTAGAAAATTCTGTGTGAGAGAAGCCCTTGGTTTTATTTGCTCTGTAACAGCATCGTGGCTGTCGGCAGGCAATGACCAGCAGCCCGTCCCTGCTTCCCTGCACGCTTTTTGGGGATGCTGTGCCTGGATCCGGCAGCCACTAGGTGCCAGTGCTGTTTTACATGAGAACAAACTCGAGCCAAAGCCTAGAAAAAAAGGAATTTTTCAGGAATTTGGGCACCTCGCCAGCTGTTAAATATAGCACTCACTACTCCTCGCAGTTGCTCGTCCTGGGCTGCTGTCCCTCGACGTGGAGCCATTTGTGCCCTGCTACGTGCTGGGGAGAAGGGCAGAATTCCACCTCTGTTTTATTTTTGTTGGCGTGGGATTTAAACTACCACGAACTCGGGGAACTTGTGTCCGCAGGCTGAGCTCCTGTGCAGGACTCGGGCACGCCACAACCTCCCCTCCTGCACATCCCGTCCCTTCCCAATTTACCAGCAGAATTAGGAGATGCTAATTTGGGATCTGACCCGCTGCTGTCTCGGGGCTTTGATGTGGGATTTGGGATTTGTTGGATCCTGTGCTTGTCTGGGGCTTTTTCCAGCATCCCACAGAGGGTATTTGTGTGCAGCCTATCTGCAGCTCTCTGGTTTTTAACATCTCCACAAACCGGGGTTGGATATACACGGGGTGGGGCTGAGGACCAAGGAATGTCACTCTTCCAATGTTTGTTCCTTAAGCAATCCCAAATCTGGATGGGCTCAATCCTGTGGATAACTGGAGCCAGGCCAGGATGAGTCTCTGGGCATGGAGAGGAGTTGGAGGTATTCAGGGAAAGAGCAGCCCACCCCAAACATCCCCAAAGGACAGGGGTTGGTGGGCAGGGGCTGTCTGAGCCCTCACCAGCACTTAAAAAAGGACAGCTGAGAACTGGAGTTTTATCCAAGATGAGATTTTGGGGGACACAAGAAGGAAGAAGAAAGGAACATCCATCCCATCAGAGCACCATGAGTAGCACCAGGGCCAGGCTGACCCCCAGCTGGGGACCAGCAGGGACTGGTGACCCCTGACTGGGATGTCACCTTCAAAGGGTGGTTGGTTGGTTGGTTTGGGGTTTTTTGGAAATCCAGCTCGGTATGTGATGGAGCAATGAGATGAGATGGTCCCTGGGAGATTTAGCTGGGAAAAGGGAGCCATGCAAGCTCCAAGGTAAAGCAGATCCCTTTGACAGTCACATTATGCCATGGACTGAGGGGGTTTCAGTGGGACATGAGAGCTTCTGGCCAGCTCCAAACACAGAGTTGCGTCACCGTCAGGGACATTTTATTCTCACTCTGCACCTCAGATGAGAGGCCCTGTGTTGTACAGACCTCCAGGAAGGCACTGGCTGGAAGAAGGGAGATGGAGAATGCAGTTTTTGTATCCCTTGCCGTGCCAGCAGCCAATGATGAGTCCATCTGCTGATTTTTCTGGGTGTTGATCTCATCACTTACACCTCAAACTTGTCTTAGACTGATTGGTGGAGGGTGGATATGGTTTTTGGCTTTGTCTTGCTCTCCACTGGGAACCCATATCTTTACAAATGGGAAATAATGTATTCTTTAAGTTGGGCTGTGGGTTTGAGATTCCTTGTAAACTCATCCTTGCTCTCCAAAACTGACCGGCCAGCTGCTGCTGAGCAAAGAGGGAATCTCAGTTGTGCCAGGGGGAAATGTTACAGCACAACAGCAAATTCTCCATTGCCCTGGTTTTGGAGAAAATGAAAGCAGGACATTGGGAAAAGCTAATGAGGGAAAATAATAGAGCTGGCAGAGCTGCTGGAGCCCAGAATACAGCTGACCTCTTTGGAAGAACAATGTCAAGCTATTTCGGCAAAATCTCTTTTGGAGTGGCAGGGAGGCCTTGGCTTGTGTTATCAGATCTTCCCCCATTTCTTGGGCTCAGGATCTCTCTGGAAAGGTGCAAACCCAGAGCCCCTTGTCCCAGGGATTGCTGTTTCTCAGTCATATGATGGTCTTCCAAGGAGCAGGGCCTCATCTTAAAAAAGATTTACCTATCAGTGACCTGGCAACAGGCTCTTCACAACGTGGGGCAAATCCCCCACAGCCCTAAATCATGGATCTCCCCATTTACCCCTCATTTTTGCATGGTGTTGTCTCACTATTGATACAACCCCCCCCAGAATTCTCCATGGGGATCAGGTAAGGAACAATTACCATTGTAATAAATTCACAGCAAACCAAATTCCTGTGGCACTGACAGGTAAATAATTACTGTTTAAATAATAATATTAAATAAATAATAAATAATTACTGGTGAAAGAGGGCAAAGAGGCCAAGAACCCCCCGATTTTTCACTTAGAAGTGCAGAAGAACCTGCTGATTTTGTGCTGTGTGTGCTTGGTGAGGGTCACCAAAGTGTGGAAAACACTCCTGAACAGCTTTGTGACCCTGCCAGCATGACCTGGGATCGATCTCCCCAGAGCAAAGTGTGCTCCTGTTTACCACAGATACATACAAGGACCAAGGCTTGTGTTTAAAAAGTTTTAATGATATTTCAAAGTCCAGTGAATGTCCTCGGATTACTCGAAAATCACAGAGTTGCTTCACAGAATTTAGTCCCCGTTCTAATTTGTAACGGATGATTGAGATGCCATTTTCCCCTTGATTCCCTTTAAACATACGATTGTCCTCCAGTAAATGGAAATTGTGATTTTTCGCTACACTTCACAGTGTTAAAACTCTATACAAACCTTGTACTACTCGTACAAAAATAAGTGCTTCATGCACACATTTTTAATACTGCTTCTTGCCCTTTGCTTTGACATCTTTCTGAACTTTTATAAATAGCTGAAAAAGCAGACTAAACTCACTGAACGTGGAAAGTGAGAAACACTTCCTGCCAACGGTTTGAGAGACTCCCCTGGCTATGTTCCTCTTTGGCAAACACCACTTAAAGACAGATACAGAAGAGAAAAAAAGAAGCCAGGAAATCCGTAACACTCTCGGTTATTTGACCCTCTGTGACCAGGTTTGTCCTTTGCTGTGAAGCCAAACGTGGCCAGCAGCAGCCACAGAGGGCTTGTAATACCTTTAGGGTCTCCCTAATGAGCTACTTTATAAATAGGAGGGGCCTAACAGGGCCTCAGCCCATACAGCCCATGGGGTTTGTTCCATTCCAGGGGAAATTGAGTCAGAAGAAGAAAGAAACTCTTGGTTCCTGCAGTCACCACCTTGTCACAGACCCCTCACAGCCTGGGGGACTCACAGGGAAAGCTCCCCTGGGAATGGCTTCCACTCTGCCACATCACAGCATCTAAACCAGGTGAAAAATCTGACATCAACCCAGCTGTAAATTCTTCCTCCCAAAAAGGGTTTTTTTGGTCCTAGACTGAATAAATTCAAGTTTTCTTAGTGTGCATCACTGTGTAGGATTCATGATATAGGATTAAGGTGCTGCTGTGGTTATCCAGCACTGGATTCCTCCTATAGCTCCATAGCATCATTACCCCTGCCTCAATCCCATGGCAAAAATAAATGGATAATGTCCCTGCTGCACACCAAAGGATGCTCCCAGCATCCCCAAAGGGTTCAAACACAACACCAACCCTGGTGCTCTCCAAATTAAGAGGGGCCCTTAATGCTGGTGTGAACCCTCTTCCACTAAATTAATTTTTGCTGGAATCAGAGCAGGCAGAAGCCTTGATTTAATGTGTAAAGCTAGGCAGGGCTCTTTCCAACCTGGGAAAATGTTCTTTGGATATAATTTTATTCCTGTTGAGGTGCCTGCTATTACTGGGCCATGGCTGTGAGCTCTCATGCTCTAATTAAGTAGAGAATTGGCCTTAATGAATAGCACTTTTCTCCTCCTCAGGCTTAAAAGTTTCCCTGTTTTTCAGTGAATGTGCCATTCGATGGGAAGCGCACAAAAAATACACTGGTATTTGCTGATTTTTGGATCTGGTTGGGACGGAGCAAAGTAAGAGGAAAACTCTGCTGAATTCTTTGTGCCTTGCTTTAAAAATAAAATTAACACGGGAACCTGTTAAAAATTAGCCTCTTGGGCCGGGTGAAAACGTTTAGGAGAAATGATTTTTCACCTTGGCAAAGAAGAATTTCAAAGAGCCTTGAGACACCCTGTGCTGGTGGCAAGGGGTGGGGGGGGATCAGAGACAGGGAGAGGCAAACCCACGTGGCCAAGGGGGACCTCTGCTCTGCCTGGCCTGGGAAACTTTGGGGAGGATGCTGGAAAATTCCTGGTGCATGAAGGGGTTTGCTGGGCCACCCCATCCTTGCCCAGTCCCGGTCACAACAGCTACAGGACCAACTGTTTTCAGCACAGGTTGTTGCTTGTAAACACACACACAGGAGGTGTATAAATATATATACGTATAAAATACACATATACACCTGAGAACCTCTCATCTCCTGGGCTGAGCTTTTGCTTTCTAGCGTGAAAATCTGATTTTGCACGATTTTTAAAAATTTCTCCTTCCCCCCCCCACCCGGGCCCTTAACATCCCGTTACAAAACTAAAGACCTACAAGACTGAAACTCCGACTAAAAATGAACCTTAGGCCACAGATTAGCTTCAAATCGTGAGGGTGTTGAATTACCAGGCTGAGATAGTTTTTCTTTTCCTCTCTGCCTGTGCTGGGTTTAAGGGAATTTGGTTAAAAGGCTCCGTAGCCGTCACTCCGTGTGGCGACAGCAAAGGCAGGATAAGCCTCGTAGGCCGCGTACGTGGCCAAATCTTGTCCCATTGTCACTGCTTGCTTGAGCTGAGTGGCTGTGACAGCGGCAGCTGCGTTGGCAATGGTGTATCCTGAAGGAAATAAAGAAGGAAAACCCGTGGATTAATGAAAATCCATCCAAAACTCACCTTTGCCTGGTAGGTTTTGACGGGATGACTCTCAGTGGGAACGACTTGGGCAGCAGTGAGTTTGTTAGTGGGAATGATGTAAATAAATTAAAAAATTCATAGGAAAATGGAAGCATTTCCTCACCTGTGATTTGTTAAACAGTGTGCTGGAAAAACACCCCTCTCTGTTGAATTTTTTTTCCTCAGGTTTTGATTATTTCTGAGCTAATTGTGCTCTGGACAGGTTCCCCCCCCCTATATAGCATGAGGAGAGCAAGAAAACAACCTAAAATAGGGGAAATTTGGGCAGGGTTCTTGGAGAAAATATAGCTCTGATCCCTTCATAGCCAAAACACAGCCAGTTCAGGACAGCCATGGTAGGGAAACTCCCTCAATGCAACAGCAGGGAGAAAATATTTAGTAGACAGGATTTTTTTGTTTTTTTCCTATCGGTTTCTAATGGAAACTGCGGTTTCAACACTTCCAAATTTTCCATGGGAAGATGGAAGCGTTGCTATTTGAGAATGAATCACTGGGAAAACAGCATCATTTGGGGCTGGCTCCTCTGAAGGCAGGGCATTGCAGCTTGTCGACCAGACCACAGTGTTTTGTCGTAAAATAATCAGGAGTTAAGACAAAGCCTAAATTTGGGAAGAACAGCTGGGGTATCCATTGGATCTGCTGGACCAGGTTCTGCTGCCAAAATACATCTCTGAGGATCCTGTCTGACCAGGTGGGCAATGGGATCAAGTCAAGGTCAGCCAGAGCCAAGGTCCTCTTGGTGGGGAATGGAAATACTGGGGAGCAGGGAGCACACACTGCCTCACTGGAGGTGCCACTTTGGGAAAAGACATCAGGAGTTCCTTACCATTTGAATATTGTGGCTCTCCAGAGTATTTCCTTTGCACCAGCAAGGCCAGGTGCAACAACTCAAGCAGGAATTGAGAAATCTGGGACTTAAGGCACATCTGCCACCATCGAGAGAGAAATGAGCTGCGAGCTGGGCATAGCCTGAGCTGAGCTTTAGCAAGCCCTGGCCAAGAACTAGACTGAAGCAGCAACTTTGGTGCATGTCCATTTGCCAAGTTCCCAAGACAAATAAATAAGGGTGGATGAAAGAAAAGGAGAGATGCTAATTAAGCAGTAAGTGGGGGATGGATTCAATAAAGAGCCCATTTGGGTTCCACGCTGCGGAAGCTGCACAAGCCCAGACAAATTGATTTTTCTGTGGTTTTTGCGGACTCCTGTGGCAGGAAGCCGGATAGATGTTTTATTTTTTTTTTTTTTTAATCCATCCTTGAGACACTCCAAACAACTCAGTAGTACTGACTAATGCGTTCCTCATGTGCAGCTTGGCACATAGTGCTGCCTCTCCATCAGAACTACTGTCAAGCTGGAGAGCATGGTAAATGTAATTCCTGTGTTTTCCATGACTTCCAAGCTGTTTTGGGCAGTTCCAAGAGCTATTGGGTACGAATTCTCAAACTGGGAGAAAAACGTTCCATGGGGGTGTGAGAGCTGGGACAGGATCCAAGCTTTCATGGCTGTGTCATGCCTTTGGCAGATGAAATCCTAAGTGTCGGTTCACAGGGAGCCAGGGGTGCTGGGGGAGGACAGAGAGCCCATGAATTCATCAGCCATGTGTCCTTGCAGGGAGGATGGTCTCTTCCATCCTGGTGACAGCAGGTCCAGGGAGGGGACTCATCCCAGATGTGGCACTGAGGACATCAGTTTTGTGTCATTTTTGGGGCTCCCAGCTGAAGGAGGCGTTCACAAACTGGGAGGAGTAGAGGGGGTGTGTGGAGCCAGGATGGGCCTGTGGATGTTGGGATTCCCTGCCCTTGGATATTGCTCTGACTCCCCTGGACATGGTCCTAGCTGTGGCATTGACCTGAGGGGTTGGGGTTGGAGCAGAGCCCCCCACCCCAATGTCCCTGGCCTGAGTTGCTCTGGAGTATGGACACAGAAATTTGGGCAGTCCTGGGATAGAGATAAAATCCTTTATAGGCAAAAAACTGGCACAGGGTGCCCAGAGCAGCTGTGGCTGCCCCTGGATCCCTGGAAGTGTCCAAGGCCAGGCTGGACTTTGGGGCTTGGAGCAGCCTGAGATAGTGGAAGGTGTCCCTGCCCATGGCAGGGGGTGGAATTATGTGATCTTTAGGGTCCCTTCTGACCCAAATCAGTCTGGAATTCTCTGATAAAGATGCCAGACACACAAATAACATGAGTCACTGTGAGAAAGCACAACCAGACCAGTCCTCAGTGGCCAAAACGTGCTTCATTCTTCACTCCCACAAGGAACTAGCAGGAAAAATGACATTCCAGGAGCCCTTTGCTGTACAGACGTGCCCATACCTGGAAAAGCTGGTGCTGCAGGAGGCACCTCTGCCCCCTCCACAGGGATGCCCAGGGTCTGCAGGGTATATTCTGCCGCGTAGGTCTTGGCCTCGTCGATGTAGGCGCTGAGCTTGGGCGGTGTGAAGGGGTGTCTGTGAGGACAGCACAGAGTTAGCTGGGTTTGCTTTCCTTTCCCCAGGGCTTTCCTGCCAGATGCTGTGATCCACTTAGAGCTGGCATCGCCCCACACAGCAAATGGAAGCATCGCTTTTCTGTGCTGGTGCATTAACAGAGCTGCTCTCCCCTGAGTGGTCGGGTTCCTTGCTGAGAGCATCGACCCTGGCTCTCGTGCTGGACACAACATCCTTGCAGAGTTTGCTGCGCTTTTTCCATCAAAAAACCAAATAAATAAATCCTGCTGCGTTTTTTCTTTACAATACCCAGCCTGGGTTTTTCTTTACAACACACAGCAAATGGTGGTTTTGGTCAGAAATATTTACAGTGGTATTTGGAGCTAAAATATCAGCATGTTCCTTCAAACCCCCTTCATTTCCCCACAAGGACTATAGTTTGCTTTCTTTCTGTACAAAAAATGCCCCCTTTTGCCTGATTATGTCTGGCTTTCTGTAATGTTTGCACCAGCAGAGAGAGCACCAAGCACAGCAGGCAGCACTTAATTACACTCTGTGGATGTTTTCCTCCCTGTATTTCTTTAAAAAGTATTTATCTATATAATTATATAAACATATATAACACATAAATATACATTTAATATATATTCTAAGAGATATTCAATAAATATTTTTTAAAATCCAAGGAAACAGAGACCCGTGTGCTTGGGACTTTAAGGACATTTGTTTGGTAAAATATAGTTTAAAAAGTAAAGCCTAAGCCTCAGAAACCTTCCACTAATGACATACATGGTGGGGTTCTGGCTGGCAAGGGCAGGGATGGTGATTTTGTAGAGGAAGAGCTGTCTTTGATCCTGGCCGATGGCAGAGTGGAGCTGGTACACAGGCTGTCCCCAGTTGTTTTTCTGGCAGATTTCTTCTAAGATCTAGAAGGAAAAAAACAAACCCTCAGGATTTGTGCTGGGGGTCATTGCTGTGCAGAAGCCTCCTCACCCAGCTCCAGCCCCTGTGCTGAGCAGCTGCCTTCCCTCAAAGGGTTTTCAGGGATTCTGGCAGCTTCCTCAAAGCTTAGCAAAAAATACAAAGCAAATGGCAGATAGAATACTGTGCACTTGAAGTGTAAGATTCATCTAAATGCTTCATACTTTAAAATCTGTTTAATTCCTGAAATTACTCCCTCTTCAGTTGGGCATCTGAGTCCTTTTGCTGATTAGATTATTTCAGTGTGGTTTGCTTTGAATTCTCCTCAGACGCTCTGTCTCACGGACTTCTGTTTCAGAGGACTAAAGAAACTCGGGTTGCATTCATCTTCTCTGCTCTGCTGCCTCCTGGCTTAGTGGGTTACAGAGCACGAGAAGTCAAAATAGGCTTCTTTTTAAAAAGAAAGAAAGTTGTGTTTCCATCCAATTAATTCCACGGGCTTCAGCAGGCAATTGCAGCTTTTGAAATGCTGAACCACGCTGCCCTCAGCCTTGGCACAGCTGATCCCCTGGTAATTGGGAATTGCTTTCCAGAAACACTCCTGCTTTGGCTTGGGATTCGAGGGTTTTTAACCCACTGGCAGTGTGCTATCCCAGGTGGGTCTGGTTACCTTCCATTAAACCAGGTTGCTCCGACCTGGCCTTGAGCATTTCCAGAGATGGGGCACAGCCACAGCTGCTCTGAAAAACCTGTGTCAGAGCCTCACCTCTGTCACAGCCTAGAATTTCCTCACAATATGCCATCTATCCCTGCCTCCCGGCAGCGGGATGCCATTCCCTGTGTCCTGTCACTCCAGGACCTTGTAAAGTTTCTCTCCATCTTTCTTGCAGCCCCTTCAGGCACTGAAAGGCTGCAATTAGGTCACCCTGAAGTCTTGCTGTCATCTACCTCAATTAGAGCTTACATTTGAATGGATTTAAAACTAGAAAGTAAAATTTAAACCTCACTGCTGCCTCTAATTTTGCCACCACAGCTCCAGCTGAAGTTTAGCGTCTTGCAGTGTAAAATGCTTCATTACATAGTTCAGTTCTCAATTACAACAGTTCATTTCTTCACTGTGGCAACACTTGTTCCCTTTATATGTCAGTTTTATAAAAACGAATTTCACCTGCCCTAAGGGCCTGCAGAACCATGCCAGGGATTTCACACCTCTAGTGGAAGGTGCCCCTACCCATGGCAGTAAGTGAGCTTTAAAGTCCCTCCCAACCCAACCCATTCTTTGATTCTGTGATTTGCTGACGAAACAGAGTAAGGGTACTTTTGCAGAGGGGAAAAAAAATCCCACCATTCAATTTTCTGGGAGAAAACAAGGATGTTTTCATAAACTTTGGCAAAATGGATGCTGTGGCAACTGAAGTGCTAAAAGTAAAGGAAAAATGCTTCAAAATTCAGGGTGAAGTTGGTTTCTCGTGTTGCTCTGCACAATATAAGGGGAAAAGAGTTACTGTGAGAGATTCCAGAAACTCAGGGAATTTATTCTGGATTTCTCCCCAGCCCTCATCCGTCCATCTGCATCAACACTCACAACCAAATCAAAAGCCCCCACTGAACCGGCAGAGTTTCTGTGCAAGGCCGGGTTATGTCAACACTTCTTTTGCCATAAATGATTTGAAAATGCGCATTATTTTTTACACACGTGCCTTGTTCCTTGGTGAAGTCCCAGGTGATGAATTTTATGTATCAAACCCATCTAGGGTGGGAATTCCTTGACCCACGGTGCTTTTATGGCACAATGGTCAGAACTGGATTAAGGCATTTATGACAACTCTCCCCTGACACCCATTATGATCTTAAAGGTCTTCTCCAACCCAAACCATTCCATGATTCCATGACAGCAGGCAAGGCAGGTGGATATTGCAAGATGCAACTGCTACCGCTCATTTTTCAATGTCTTTTGAGACACAAGAACGGATTTATTTACCAGGCTGCGGCGCAGATTCAACGAGGGGCCTGTTTTCCCAACGCAACCCTTGGCATAGGGATGCTCTTTTTGGGGCATGTACCTGAGGAGCGAGTTTGATCCCCTGGGGCTTTAGCGTGACGTGGTTCATGGGGGTGAGCTCCATCCCTGGCAGGAGGTCGTAGAGCTTTTCCTCTCCCCTCTTGTCTCCCTTGAGGTGGTATCCGCGCCCCAGGCTCGGGAACGCCAGGTAGCCGCGGCCTCCCAGGCCTCGGACGCCCGCAGCCCCTACAGGTACATTCATGTAAATTTCTAGGAATGTAAGAAGGCATTAAACCGAATCAAATCACGGGAAAAAGGACCTGATTCTTGCTGAAATGGAAAAGTTAGCCCAGCTTGCTGGGAGGGTTGGGAAACAGGTGGGCAGGAGGTCCCATGGCCTGGTGGTGGGATAACACAGGCTCAGCACTGACACCCTTCCTTGGATAGATACAGGGTTTTGGGGAAAGACTTCTTTCTGCCCATTTTCCAGCTTCGCTGGTCAGTTTTGATTTCAGGACAGCTTTTTACCCTTTTTTACCCTTTTACCCCTTTTTAGAGCTTTGTAGTTGGAAGGCAGAAAGGGGACAGCTGGCATCTTTTGTTACCCACCAGTGTAATTTCACCTTGAAGAATTTACAGCTTACACAATTTCATCCCGATGAACAAAAATCCTTTTTGGTTTTGCCCCATTACACTTCCATTTTTCCTCAGGGAACCCTGCTTTGGAGTCTGGGGAGACCATAAGGCAAGGGATGGGTGGGGAGTTACCCATCTGCTCCTTTCCTAAAGCGACCTTTAGAGGAGCTGGTTCTCCTGTGTGGGGAAAAAACCTGAGGAACAAGGGGGGTATTCCTGCTTCCCTGTCTCCTTCCTGGTGAAGGGACAAAAATTGGCCATCATAATCCTTGCTAGGCCTACCAGGGTGCCACACAGGGTCCCACCCTGCTGTGGGACTTGGCTTGGGGACACAAGGCATCATCTTTGGAAGGAAGGTCATATGACAGAATTATTTCTTTGCTAGCCCCAAACTTATGTCTGAAATGACCAAAGGATGTCTGTTTTGACATTTAATTTGGGGATGCCTGAATGGGGGGATTTGATTTGGCTCCAGGCACAGTCACCCAAGAGCCTTCAGAAATACTCTCATTTATTCAGAGATTGAATTAACTGAATTAATTATTCTTAAGTTAACAATCACCCAAAAGGGGGCCTCCACCTCCTAGAGCACAGAATGTCTTGTCTGATTCCCTACCCTGCACCAGGGCAATGTGGCTTCCCTGGAAAACTCCATGGCTTTGGGTCAGAAAACACCAGGATGGGCAACATTTTCCCTGCAACTTTCAAAGCAAAGAGGAAACATAGTGCTGGTGGTGGTGGCTGGCTGTGGGAGCCAGCTCTGAAGGGGGAAAAGTGTTTTATTTGGTCTTCCCTGCTGGGGCAAAACCAGGAGGATTCGTGGGTTATTTACACTGGACTGAGGGCAATCTAAACGTTCCTTCCAGGAAAATGGTTATTTTTTTCAGCTGAAATATTGCCTTTGGGAACGACAGAACTTAAACCCTGTGTTTTCCACCCCTTTCTGAGCGCGATCCAGGAGCTGGGGCAAAGCCAATGTCACCAACGCGCGCCTGGGCAGATACCAGAGGAGCCTCTTGGCCGAGCGTCGGCGCGAGGGGAATTACCTCGGACGGAGGGGGGCCGGAGGATGCTCCTGTTGCTGAGCCCCTTGGCGGCGGGGAAGTGCAGGTTGGGGATGGCCGCGTAGGCCTGGGGCGCGTAGAAGACCGGGGTGCCCAGGTAGGCGGCGGCGGGGTCGTAGAGGTGGCCCAGGGTGTAGGTGTAGTCCCCCTGCAGCACCGGGGCCCTGCCGCCCGTGCCGCGCGTGTACCTCACGTAGCTGTCCTTGTCCACCGGCTTGGCCAACGTCACCTCGATCGGGGAGCCGTCCAGCACCTTGGCGGTGGGGAGAGAGCGCGGGACAAGCACAGGGTCAAAGCTCTTGGTGGAAATCCCACCCATGGAGGAACTGCCCCCACATCCTAACAGGATGGGAAGATGGAGGAAACCAAAAGCGCCCCGAATCTCCCTCAGTCAGTGGTGCTGGGTGGGTGAAGGCTTAATCTGAGAGTGCCCAGCCCTGGCCCCAGCTGGGAGAGGCTCCTTCAGCAAAGCCTTCAAAAGGCCTCACTTCCCTGCAAAGCAGCTCGTAAGCCGGCGAGATTCCATGTGCTCCCGTGGAGAACAGCAGTGGCACTAAAAATAGGAGCGGGGTTAACACCTCTTTGGGAACAGCTCCGGCTTTACAGTGAATTACATGCAGAGCAAGAAGGGCTAAATTCTGCAGCCTCCTCGCAAATCCGCATCTGAATTTGGAGCAGATGTTTGGGCTGACCTCGTTTGTCCCAGTTTGCCATTCACACGCTGCCCTGCCAGTGTTTTTGTTGGCAGTGTGGAACAAGGATGTGAGTGTGAGCCAGGGGGGATCGTAACCCCTCCTTTCCTAGTTCTTCTTTCAGCTTTTCCTGTTTTTTTTTTTTTTTTTTGTCTGAGCAGTGAGCTAGAGCCGGGCAAGCACTTAGCACAAGTACAAGGAGCCAAAATGTTTGTGTACAACAGAGCTGCTGAAAAACAAATTCAGGAGTATAAAAGCAACCAGCAAAGAAAATCGGGATAACACCTCCAGGAGGGTTTTGGAGCTAATAAAGCAGGTGGCTTTGTATAATGTACTGCACCCTAAGCACCAGGAATTAACATTTATAGCAGCTTTACCTTCCCATTCAAGGCTTTCATGGCCTCCACTGCGTGTTCTCTTTTATTAAAGTGCACAAAGGCGTAGTCTCTAATTTTCTTTACTCTCTCCACTGCACCTGTGGAAAACATTGGAATATTAGTGGGAAGTGGGGATTAGTCAGAAAACAGAGATCTGAAAGAGTGGTTCTGTCAGGTTATGAGCCCCTGGAGAGTAAAGGCTGAGCAAAGGTAGAAGAGCAAGAGGTCAGTGTCCCTTCACCTCTTTGGATGTATATTCCACAGGAAAATCAATATATAATGGTTGCAGCATTTCAAGGTAAACTAGAAGGTTTTGGGATGAGATACCAGTAAGATTCCCATTAAACTGGAGCAGTTTTCTCCTGTCCAAACCATTCTGTTGGACACTATCTTTGGTCTTGTGTCTCCTTCTGGGAGAGACCACAGCTGCAGGAACATCCCCATGTGATCCCCATCTCCTTGCTTTTGTACATGCAATGGAGGCAGGCTTCAGGAAAGCCGATGCTTTTGCCATAAAACAAGGAGGTTTTTTCTCCTTGACAGCCAGCTCAGGATGTCCAGGAAGAATGAACAGACTGCTCTGCCCAGGACAGAGCAGCCCAGGGCACTGGGATGGGCTGGGACTGATGGGGCAGCAGGTGTCTCCCTAAGACACAGCCTCTCCCTAGGAAACAGCCTTTCCCATGGCAGTGGGGCTTCCCTGGATGCCCCAATTCACCTGGACACAGCCCCAGTCAGGCTCTGCAGCTGAGGGCTGGCCCTCCTGGGATCAGGCTTGGGCTGGAGAATCTTTCTTCCAGCCTGAATCTTCCTTGCATCCAATTTATCCAAAGTCATTCAAATGTAAATGACTTCTTGCTCTTCTTTTCTAAGTCCACCCCCCACAGTTTTCCCTTTCCCTTCTCAGCTGCTCTGCTGCCAGGAGCTCATACTCTTCTGCACTGAGGAGTCTGTCTCCAAAATAACCCCACCACTCCTGCTCCCCACAGCCTTCAGCCATTTCTTTAATTCCTCATCTTCTCTGCTCCTGTGGCTTGGGAAGCACAATATCAGCCAGCCCAGCCTCCTGCAAAACCCCCAAGATGTCCTTTGGAAACATGCCTAAGGGATGCTGAGCAACTCTTCTGTCGGCTTCTTACCTCCTAAAGCAGAACAGGTGCACAGGGAAATGTCATATTGCCCCAAAAAGCACAGGGAAATGCCATATTGCCCCAAAATGCAGGAGGAAATGAACTTTGGTGTTCAGGGGGAGTCACTAGGAGCTACAGAGGGCTAAATGAGCCTGTCTCAGCCTACAGCCCAAGCAGGCTGCATGTCTTGGAATGACACAGGGAGGGTAAAGTGGCACTTTGTGTCCTTCTGGGGCAGAGGATGATTTTCCAAGCCTGAATTTATGGGAGTTATATGCTGATGCTTTGTTTACAAGTGGAAGCTTTAATGAACTCACTATGTTTTGAATATCCCCCTTCTGCCTCCTGGAGAGCATTCCAGGACACCAATCCTGAGCCAAAAATTCTGCTCTTCCCTGCTTCTGCCTCTGCTGGGCCAAGCAATGTGAAACCCACCCTCAGGTCACCTCCATGGAGAGCATCCTTGGGACATTAGAGGGTGTCCCAGCACTTTGGGACAGCACAACCTTCCTGCTGGGAATTCTACCAGGCAGAAGGAATTTCACTGGGATTCCTAAGGAGCAAGGGCATGGCTTTTCAGAGAGACAGCTCTACAGATGTTGTCAGGCTGTGAATTTGGCACAGATTTAAGGGGTGCTACTTGTACTATGTCCCAGCTTGAGGAGCACAAGCAGCATTCCTGGTCCTGTCTATGGAGCCCTCAGAGATGTGGCAATTGCTGTGTTATGGGGACCTCTGGATCATTTTTTATTGGATGACTTGTTGATGTCAAAACAGCTTCTTAACACCCTGGATCTGTGGTAATTTCATCTAAGTAGTGCTGAAATGTGGCTCAATGAGTGAGGCAGAGAACCATGGCAGGGCAATGAATAATTTCAGATCATTGCTGCCTTTTTTGATTTCACTGTAACTTAAACTGCATTTTCTCTCCCCAAAGCTGCTCTAATTTGCTGCTGTAATGCACCTCATTCCTGATTTTAGCCACTGAAATAAAAGCTGTCCATTAAAAAAAAAAATAAATTAAAAATTCCAACATGAATGCTGAAATGATAAAAGGAAAACGAAAGATGATGCAGAACTTCCGTTGTTATAGTGGAAAACTTCTTAGAAGCAAAGCAGATGACTGCTACCAAAGTGTCAAAAGGCCACAAATGTGTTTCTGGAGAGTGTCAGCTTGTTCAAAGCTCGGGAGCAAAACTGGGTAAATGAAAGAAGGAAACAGTTCAGAGAGTGGGATAACATAAATTTAACTCAGGGATAAAATGGGGTCTGAAACTGCTCAATGGTGGCTAAAAGTATGAACCAGAAATGCTGGAAGGACACAAGGAAAACATGTGAAGACTTTTGCATTGCTGCCTAGTCCAGAAAAAAGAATGCATAGAGCAGAAATGAGAAGTTAGTGGAAGAAAAATGAAGCTCTGCAGCGTTTTTTAAAAAATTAATAGAAGGAAGCTAACAGGAGTGAGATGAAAGGAGATTTCACATTGCCAAGCATCAGTTCCTAATGCCTAATGGACCGTGTGGCTTGCAGAGCTGCAGAAATGGGTTATTTTTACTTTGTTGGTTTTGGGTGGAATTTCCTAAAGCTGGAGCAATTCAGAAGTAAAATCTCCTTTGAAAGCCAGCAGGATTTTTATTCCCAACTAATCTCCCCGCTTTCTTTGAAAAATCTCACCCTAAGTGCATGTAAGATATGCCACAAAGGAATATTGAATTAAATGGGAAGCACTAATTATTCACTAATTTACACGAGTACTGGGGGGGATGTATGGAAATGAGCTCAGAATTTAGACAGATCAGATAAAAAAGAGTTGTATTAAATCACTATTTTGGTCACTATCCCTTGCCACAGAAGAATGCTGAAGTCACCCAGCCTGCTTCACTGACTCTTTTTAAGAAAGACTAAACTATTGCAAAACATTTTGATGACACAGGGCATCCCCATGCAGCATTTTGGGTCTCTTCTAGTTGCCAATCATCCTCCTTCATGGTGGCTGTAGCCGGGAAATAAGCAGCCCTTAACGGGATGGCATTTTGGGTGGGAGCCTTCAGCCTCATGACAATTTTTGTGGCATTTCACACGAACATTTCACAGCAGAAAAACAGCAATTTTTATCTCTCGTGGCATTTTAGGAACGCAGAAATATTTCCATTTGCAGCACTTTGTTTAGGAGGCACGGCACCAGTGGGTTCCTACCTGGTTTGATGCTGCTGAACTCCTTCTCTATGGTCTCCTCGGTGGTCGAGAGCATGAGGTTCCTCACGTAGAGGATTTTCACTGAGGACATGGTGTCCTCATCCACCTCCACCTCTGGCTCTGCCCAGTCCACGGCAATGGGGTGTCCCCACAGCTGGATCCTTCCTTTTAAGGGAATGGGCATGGTCAGTGCTGGGGGTCTTTGCTTCCTCTCACTCCTGCTCATGCTCAGTGTTATATTTATAAAATATTTTATATAAATATTATAAATATAAATTATTAATAATATAAAAGTTTTAAAAAAATATGTTATAGAACAGGCCAAATTCTACAAACACGACCCAAAAAAAAAGCCTTCCTAGCTCAAAGCACTGCTGCTGCATTAGCTCCCTTCCAAAAGCACACTTGGAATGGCCTCCTACAAATACCTCTGGAGCCTCCAGAACTGAAAGAAGTGAAAATATGGAATAATTCACTTAAAGTCTCAACTTCCTGGAGTGCTCCCTAAAGGGAAATATTTTAATGCACTTATAAAAATCCCTTTTGGCCAGCAAAGTTTCATTCCCTCGATACCAGAACAGGGATCCTGAAGTCCCAGCGGGATGGAACGAAACAGCAAAAGCAAGGATGTCTCTGTGTGTGCTTGAATTCATTTGGATGAAGCTGCAGCAGAAGAAAGGAGGGACACAAAAAAGTTCCAACACATAAAACAGGGTGTGGGTGTGGAGGATAACCCCAGGGACTCTGTGTACACTGGACTGAGCTGCTGAGGAGCAGGGAAGAAAAAGCAAATAAATCACATTGCTGAATGCTGCTGATGCAGTTGGGTTGGTGTCCCCACTCCTTGAGGCTCAGCTCCAGATTCAGCACCTGATGTGAGAATTTCACTGAACTCCAGGGGAATTTTCAGAAGCCTGTATTTCTTTCTGTCTGTATGCATGTGTATTAAATTTTGGTTAAGCTGGATTTGTGGTTCTGTTGAACTTATAGAAAACTCTGTTGAACTGTTTTAGAGGTGTTAAATTGGTCAATTTTATATTAAGAACTGCTAGTGTTGATCAGATATTGTTAGGAGTAATAAACCATTATTAAGCACTGTTATGAATAATAAACCATTTAGACTTAAATTGTTGAGCCAGTCTGAGGATGAGATTGGCAAGGGGGTTTATTCTGCTGGGACTCAACCCTTGGAATCCTTAACTTTTTCCTTCCTCACCCTTTTGCCTCCCTGGTCTCCACATGAATCATTCTAGATTGCTTTAATCTGGTATTTCTTTGTCTGCTTTATCTGTATAGTAAGTAATAGAGTGACCCTTGCCAACAAAACCTGTTGTGCCTTCACAAACTTATATTAAACCTGCTTTTGCCCAGACCTTGCTGGTGATTCTTTAAGTGACCCAAACCACACATTTGCAGCTGAGGGAACAAAGAAAATCCTGCAAAACACTCTTTGCCAGATCTAAAAAGGCATCTCTGCTTGGATGACCCACTTAAGAAGGGGTGGGAGCTCCAAAATGAGAGGGTGAAGACAGAATTTGGAGGCTCATTGGAAGTGTAAATGATCAAACTAAATGGAAAGGTGCTGTTCCTCTGGAATCCCTCGTGAATGAGCTGGGGTTTGTGGAGTGAGGCTGAGCTGCTCTTCAGCTTTCAGCACAGCACAGAGCCGAGCTGTCAGTGACCAGGGATAAAGGCAGGGCTGCTCACGGTTCCGTGCCCCTTTCTCAATCGCTGTTTTCAGTTAAAACGTGGAAATAATGAACTGCTTGACTTGCAGCAAGGAGCTAAGCTTGGTGCCTCTTGCTGAAAACCAGCCTATCTCCACACTCTTGTTTAGCCAGGACAAAATTTTAATTTTTTTTACAAAAACTCTCAATTTTTGAGCACTTTCTCTGCAGAGCTCCCTCCAAGAGCAATGAGGTTCAGTTTAAAGGAAGCATCTGATAATGATATTCAATCTCACATCAGCTGGAGACACATTCAGCTCTGGCTTGAAACTTTTTTCCATTTCTTGCCATATGCTTGAGGCTTCAGAGGACTCTGGCTCCTGCTCAGGCCTTTGGAATTCCCTAAATTGTTTACTGAGATGTCCCTAAACTGGAAACTCCTCATGCATTGCACATGTCTGCTCAGGGCTCTGAGTTCCTTCCATCTGTCCTGCTGTCTTTGCTCAGGATTTCGAGTGCTCTGCCTGCTCCTGCCTTTTCCACATAAAAACCATGGGAAAGTCGTGCTGAAGAACAGAATGTGCTCCCACCATCAGGGAGCTGTTTAAACTGAAGAAGAAAATGCAGAATAAAAGGAAAAAAATTGTCAGTGTGACATATCTCCCAATAGAAAAGCAAATTAGCTGCTCAAAATCATTCTCAATTTTTACACAATAAGAAAAAAGAGAATTTAAGTGACGCAAGGTATTTCATATATAAAACAGGTGAAAGAAGGCTGGTGGCTGTGAACAAATCTCAAACCCCAAGGTTTGCTGGGTGCTTTCACCAGTCAGTGAGCTGTGCTCAACAAAGCAGTGCAGGAACATAAGAAAGCAAGAAAAAATTGGTGACATCCCTGCAAATGCACTTAGTGTTAAGTGACCCCTTCACCTAACACCTGCTAAACCTCCCTCTCCTTCACAATGGTCTTTGGCTGTCTCCCAGTGCTGAATTTCATAGGTTTACTCTAAAGCAATTCCTCATTCCAAGTTTTTTGCCAAAATATCAACTTTCAGTCCATGCTCCAGCCTGAATCTGCTCTCGGATGCTTTCCTGAGCAATTCTCCCTGAGAGGTCATAAATGAGTTTCTATTTTGTGTTTAACCCAAGACAAGCACAGGACCAAGCACATCCCACAGCAGAGCTGCAAGGGTACACACAGCCTAATCCAGCTGGCTGGATTTTTAATAAACCCAAGCTCCTGAAGGACGACCATGGCTCATCAGCACGGTGCTGCTGCAGGAGCTGCAGTGAATCCCCATGGTGTGCTGGGGACCTCCTGGCTCTGGGTGTCTCTCGCACAAAACTGCTCTCTGAGGGCAGAAAACCCAACCACATTCACTTCCTTGGATTGCCTGGAGATGTTGTCACCACAGCACAAGGTGGTCTCCAAGCTGAAGCCACCCCTTCCCATCCCTGCCAACCTGGGAGCAGCTTCCTCCTGGCCATGGCTGCTGCCCGGTGGTTCTCATACTCCACGAAAGCAAAGCCCCTGTTCTTGGTTTTATCAGCTGCACTGGGGTAGACAATGACGTCCACGACACCGTCCGTGACCTTCTTCATCTCTGCTAGGATTTCCTCCCTCTTCTTGGTTTTGGGGATGCCCCCCACGAACAGGCGGCAGTTGTCCACGCTGGCACAGACCCCCAGGAGCCTCCCGTTCCTGAAACAACAGAGCTGCTTTGTCAGGAGCCAGGAGCCAAAGAGGGGATGGTTAAAGCAAAACCCCTCTTCTGTCCCAAAACACAAGGCCAAACACAAGGCTTTGGGGTCAGCTTTTCTTTTGGGATATTGCAGTGGCCTTGCTCAAGCTTGCAAAAGCTGCCACTCTGCTAAATCTGACATTGAAGCCAGGCAGCACAGCTGAAATGGAGGATTTGAGGGAGAAACCAAAGCCAAATTTTGCTTTTCCTACTTTTACTCTCCCTTTTGCTGCCACCGGGCAACTGCACCCCCCACCCCAGGTCCCTGTGTTGTCACCAGTGGCTTCCCACTCACCTCATGACCGAGGTTTTGGGGGAATAAAATCCCTTGCCATGGAGAGGCACCATTTGAGGACTCACCAATGCCAACTTCTGTGCAGCCCCCCCCCAAAAATTTCCTTTGTTCACCTTTTTGGGGTCAAAGTATCTCTTACAGGCCTGGAGAAGTGCAAAACTTCTTTAGAGGAGTCTTTGGAACCAGGGAAGGAAGTGGAGGAGGTGGAGGTGGATGAAGCCTGATCACTAAGACCTTCCAATCTCTGCTACAAATGACGTCTCCAAGACCTCCGTGTGCCTTGATCCGCTCAAAGCAGCTCACAACCCTTTTATTTTAAATTAAAAAAGCCATAGAATTGCTGGCATGCTTTATCCCAAAAGGTTTTTAAGCAAAGGCATCAACTCATGCCACTTTGAACTGGCAAAAAACACTAAGTGTGGTTGAAATCCAACCAACACGTATTGATGGGCCCATCTGTTGTTGATTTCTGGGTGTTTTGTTCCCAAATTCCACACAGTCACAAACATGAGGGCTTTTTCTGTTCCTTTCTATTAGAAAATGTCACTGTTTTGCCAATTGGTTTCCATCCTATTTCACCATTTTTTGCAATTGCTCCATCTCCCAGAACATATCTGCACAATCTGTCACGAGGGAGACTGTGACTAGAATAAATCAACAACAAACAACCTGAGGGGAACATAATAAACACTGCTGGTTAGGGGAAAGTTAATTTGATGCAAAGCCGAATATTTTTTTCCAATGTTCTGATAGATTTTTTTTGTTTGTTTGTTTGGTTGTTTTTTTTTTTCCCTGTGAGAAAGAAATTTCCTGTGAAAGATGCTGGCCTTAATGAGCAGTGACTGCACAGGGAGGAAGGAGGAGATTTCCCCTCCAAACACAGGGATCTAAATAACCTTGCTCTGAGCTGCCAGGAAAAATATCCCTTACATGCCAAAATAGACCAATAACTATAATTTAAAGCTGCTTTGAAGGTGTTTTCCCCACTTACCTGATTTCATAATTATTGAGTGTCTTTATTGCATTCTTGGCCTCCTGTTTATTGGAGAAGGTCACAAAGGCGTAGCCCCTGTTGTTGCCATTAAAGTCCATCATCATCCTCATCTCATAGATTTTGCCAATCTGCCAAGTGAGAGAGATTTGTCAGCAAGGTGGGAGTGCTTATTGAAGACTGGAATTTTAAAGCCCACCCAGCTCCAGTTCCATGTGCAGGGACACCTTCCATTGACCAGACTGCTGCAAGTCCTGCCCAGCCTGGCCTTGGAATCCGCTCAGTTCAGCCCTGAAACGCTGCTCTGACCATCAGTGACTGATCAGCTGCCACCAAGCCTCACCTTTTCACAGAGGGGGATAAGTTCATCCTCAAAGAGGTCTCGGGGCAGTTTTCCAATGAAGATCTCACAGCCCCTCTCTGGTGGAGGGCCATCCCAGCCCGGTGGTGGGCCCCCATATTTCCTCTGCCCATTTTCCTGCCGTGGAGGAAAAGAAAAGAAAGGTTCAGATATCGATTTTTAAACATGGATTAAACCAAGCCCATCTCTGGGAATGACCCTTGAGGCAGACACCCTCCTTCCCTTCAGCTCCTCACGGATTCAGCAGGGATAACACAGTGTCATGCTGCCTAGGCTGGGATACTTCCAAAGTCCAAGCTCAGACAGTCAGGTAACTGCCTGGAACATGGAAATCCTCCTGGCTCTGGCAGGGGAATCTCCATAGGCTGTGTGTTTGTCATGGGCTGGGTAATGGAACACTTGCAAAATTTAGAACTTGTCTTGATTTACGTCCAATCTGAGGATGACACCTGCCTACCCAGGAGGTCTTTCTGGCAGGGAGCAAATCTTGGCCCCAAATAATATTCAAAGATGTGAAGGCCAGTCAGTATTTCCTTTTGTGTCTCTTTTTGCTAGATGAGTGTGTCTCTGCTCTCCTCCCCTATTTTTAAGCATATTTCCTTCCTTCCTTCCTTCCTTCCTTCCTTCCTTCCTTCCTTCCTTCCTTCCTTCCTTCCTTCCTTCCTTCCTTCCTTCCTCCCTCCCTCCCTCCCTCCCTCCCTCCCTCCCTCCCTCCCTCCCTTCCTTCCTTCCTTCCTTCCTTCCTTCCTTCCTTCCTTCCTTCCTTCCTTCCTTCCTTCCTTCCTTCCTTCCTTCCTTCCTTCCTTCCTTCCTTCCTTCCTTCCTTCCTTCCTTCCTTCCTTCCTTCCTTCCTTCCTTCCTTCCTTCCTTCCTTCCTTCCTTCCTTCCTTCCTTCCTTCCTTCCTTCCTTCCTTCCTTCCTTCCTTCCTTCCTTCCTTCCTTCCTTCCTTCCTTCCTTCCTTCCTTCCTTCCTTCCTTCCTTCCTTCCTTCCTTCCTTCCTTCCTTCCTTCCTTCCTTCCTTCCTTCCTTCCTTCCTTCCTTCCTTCCTTCCTTCCTTCCTTCCTTCCTTCCTTCCTTCCTTCCTTCCTTCCTTCCTTCCTTCCTTCCTTCCTTCCTTCCTTCCTTCCTTCCTTCCTTCCTTCCTTCCTTCCTTCCTTCCTTCCTTCCTTCCTTCCTTCCTTCCTTCCTTCCTTCCTTCCTTCCTTCCTTCCTTCCTTCCTTCCTTCCTTCCTTCCTTCCTTCCTTCCTTCCTCTCCTTCCTTCCTTCCTCTCCTTCCTCTCCTTCCTTCCTTCCTCTCCTTCCTCTCCTTCCTCTCCTTCCTTCCTCTCCTTCCTCTCCTTCCTCTCTCCTTCCTCTCTCCTTCCCTCTCCCTACAGTGATTCCCTGTTCCCAAACAAACTGGGGCTCCAGTAAGTTTTCCATTTTTGGCTCCCTGACCATTTATTTAGCCACTTCCCATTCTGGGATTATTCCAGGAAAGCGAATGCCTTGTACATCTGATTTAAAAGGAATGTAAACAAACAGAGATCCTTACAATAAAACAGGAATATACCACAAACCCTTTTAGTTTTCTCGAACCTAGATCAGGCCCTGCATTTTTCATTCTCATTCCTGTTTTCCCAATGTTTTCAGCAGCAATAGAGTCCTGGGGACATTTGGTTTTATGTCTGAGCTGGTGTGTGAGGGGGCACAGCAAGAAATAAACCCCTCAGTTTGCAGTGGCTTCATTTGTGGCTGGAAGGCAGCACTTCAACAAACCCTTCCTGACCAGGAGCCTGGAGGGAAAGTGGACATCAGCCACTTCCCAAAGATGAACAACCCAGGTGTGCACTGAGGAAGAAGATGTTTGGCTGCACTCACAGACAGGCTGGAAGAAAAATCCCTAAGGTACAGGGAGATTAGGAGAGGGGTGGGGGGGGGGGGAAGAGAAGAAGATAAAGGTTGGAATGGAAAAGGAAAGGAGAGAGAAGAGCAAGAAGGTGTTGAAACGTGTGGGGGATTGGGAGCTGACATCTGTGAGTTAGGAGTGAGCTTTGCCAGATGTGACAGAAGGAGAAACTGAACACCAGGATAATTCCAAGGCCAGGTTGGACAGGGCTTGGATTAACCCAGGCCAGTGGGAGGTATCCCTGCCCATGGCATGGGGCTGGAATGAGATGGGCTTATGGAACCTCCCAACCCCTATGATTCTAAGAAAGCCACAGTAAATCTAAGACATACAGAAGTCCCCTATCTTATGGGTCGGGTACAGCAGAAAGGCTCCTCAAGGGCACCAAACACAGCTGCTGGCCTGGTCCTGGAATGTGCTTTTTCCCAGGAATCTCAGGCTGTGCTTGGGGCTGTTGTGCCCTCTAGTGCCATGCAAAACAAGGCAAAGTTCATGGCCTCCACCTGCCTAAAATCCAGTGTTTCCAGTTCCTTCTTCCAGGATGCTGCTCATGGCAGTGCCCAGTGCTTTCCAATGCTGAGCTTGTTTCGGCCGTGGTAGCCAAGAAAGGCTTTCTCAGGTGGGTTTGAAAGTCATGCCCAAGCTCCCCCTGCCCTAACCACAGGAGGTTTGGATCTTTGAGACCTTGGAGCCTAAACTGGGAGAAAACCTTGGAGCAGGTGGGGCACCTGGCTCCCATGTACCTGTGCAAGCATCTGCACTAAAGGTGACGTGCTGGACTTCCCACCTCAATCCTCTTCTGAAACTTTGCTCAGTGGGTTTTCTTTGGTTTTCAGACACCAATCCCGACCTTTCCCAACATTTAGCCGTGCCCAGGGTTGTCCTTCTCCCACCTTTACTGTCATTTCCCACCAAGCAAGGAATTCCTTGAGGAATAAGATCCTGCTTTGTGAAAGACAACGTAGTGATGTTCAGCATGGATGTGAGAGAGAAACAGAGCGAAAAGGAACGAGCAAGGAGTGATTCAGGAGCATGGATTCGCTGCTCACGCCCCCAGTGAAGCTTCAGGATGAAGCTGGACACTGCACAAAAGGATGGGACCGTGAATTCCTACCTGGATCAAATTATATCCTGTTCGCTGAATTAACGCACGGAGGGCGGCTTCTTTCTGTGTGCCGGTCAATCCATCCCCGGATTTGTGATTTGATTCCATTGGGAGTGATTATCAGCAAAAAATCAGGTTAATTAGGGGTGCTCACTGCAATCAAATTTAAGATAAATTAAATCAATTAATACAGCTGGGAGGAGAAAGTCCACCCTCCTGAGAAAGTTTACAGGGTCGCTCTCCCTAAATCAGTTATTTTGGAGATAAAACCGAAACAGAACAGCAGAGACCACGGAAAAAGAAGAAATATCCCCCCTGCTGAATGGAAATAAATAGCATTTAAACCCACAGTGAGATCCTGGGGAGATGCAGAGGGAATTTGTAGCCTTTTGCTGGGGTCTTAGGAGGCAAAAATATGTAAGTGCCTAATCCTGCACGGAATACACAACGAGTCCTTCAAGCCTCGTGTGATGCTGACACTGGGAAGGCAACCTTGTACCAGCCATGTCCAGCACTCTGTGAGAAACAGGACCTAGCTCCAAACTTGGCCTATTTTTATCTTGGAAATAAGGAACATGGGAGAACTTCAGATCTTAGGGCTCAGGGCTGGAACAACCTTGGGTTCAGATATTTTGATTCAGAGCTGAAGTTTTAGGTCACGGCTGATTTAAGATTTTTTGGTTTGGGTTTGGGCTGAACACGTCATAAACTGAAATCTGAATCTGTCTTGAGCTACACCCTGGGAAAGGGACATTTACACCATGGATTCACTACTGGTGATTCCCTGTTTTTCCTGAATGCTGAGCTCTGAGCTTGTCCAAAAATCCATTTATGTGCTCCAGGCATAAAAAACAGGGTCTGTAGGTGCAAGGCTAAGCTTGAAGTCTCAGGCTGATGCTGAACAGCAGTCAGAGAATACCCAGATCCCTCCTCAGATCCTCAAGGACTCCATGAAGGAAAATGCTAAATTGTGTCATCCAACATGGTTGCTATTGCCTAAAATTGCATTTTGTTGTAGAAAGCTGTAGGCAAGGGAAGGTGGTGCCTCCCAGGCTTGGCTGGAGAGCAAACAGGACCAAGAGGGGCTGGGATGGGATGGTGGTGGGGATGCTGGGCAGAAGGGAAACCCAGAGCAGTAGGAAGGTGGAAGGAAGGTGGATTGCTGAGCCTGCACCCTGAGCTGCTGCCAGATTTTTGGGAGGAGACCCTAAACATCCCCCCTGCACAGCAGTCCCTTGGTGCATGTAAGGTGAGCACTGCATGTAAGGAAATGCAGGTAAAGCACTGCAATCTATCTGGTTACAGCTGACTTTCTGAGAGCGTCATGATTCTGCAGAAATAACAGAAAAAGCCTTTTCCAGTACCCAGCTTTTGACACCAACCCTTTTTTATCAGCAGTTTTTTCACTGAGGGAGGAGCCAAGGCTTGGGGCAGCCCACCTTGGCCATTACCTGCCCTGTGCTCCTATGCCTTTGTGCCCTGGAAGTCTTAAACAGCTGCTTTCAATTTAAAATGGATTATTCCCAGCACCAAAAATGGGGCACGAGCCCAAGTATTTGGAGGACCTCAGTCCCATGTCTCACTGAGATCCAGAGACTGTGACTCAAACACTTGCAAATAGAGGCACCTCTGCAATGCCAGAATTTGGAGCTATTTCATGCAGAGGTTGGTGAGGCTCTTCTGAATTCATTTTATCTTTTTCCCGTGCTCCCAGGTTCTCCAGTGTTTTAATTACTACTAACGTGCATGGGCTGGGACATGGATTATCCAATGCAACAGCTCTCTCCTGTCTCTAATTCCCAAATGAGTGTTTTCTGCAGCAGCTCTAGCCCAGTTACTGGTTTGTTTTGCCCTTCTGAGGGCAGCAACAAGACCCTGTGGATGTTTGTGGTGTCTGTGCCTGCTGTCTCCTCCAGAGCTGGCATTCAGCAGGCACGGGGCAGGATTAGCACACTGCTGTGCAGAAACCACTTGGAGCCTTTCCCAGGCTGCTTCAGAAAGAGAACGTGAGCGTTCACAACAAACCCCGGTTAAAATCCAGATTGCTTTTGCACCCTCCCCTTCAAAGACACCCCATATATCCACCCCATAGGGGAAAGCCCTGTGGCACTGCAAATCCAGCCCCTTATATTCTGCTTTTGGAGCATCCTGGTTTCCTCGGGGAGTTGAGGGATCAAACCTCAGCCCTCGGGCGGGTGGGTCCCTCTTAGCCCTTAGAGCTGGAGCTGAGCGCTGCCAGGCTGGATGCCTGCAGGGATGCTGCTTTGGATGCACTTGCAGGTGGATCCTTTGAGGCCACACAGCCTCTCCTGTGGGGAGGAGGGATTCCCAGGAAAGGCTCTCTCCCTCCCGGGGAAGCTTTCACGCTGAGCAGCGAGCACAAGCCCCGGGGCTGGCGGATGGATGGGAACAGAGCATCTCCCTGGCTGATGCCTTTCCAGCAGCAGCAATATCCCTGTCTGCCTTCTGCCTTATTAGATAAGACAGCCGAGCTCTTCTGGGCTCTTCTCGTAAGGCATCCTGCAAAGATATCAGGCTCTAGACCAGCATGTCTAGACACTGGTGCACTCCAGGATATGCTGAAGCAATCCACTTGGAATTAGGGAGCAAGAGCATTCAAGGTTGCAGTGAAGTATTAATCACAGCCTGCTGCAAAACCCAGGGTCTGGGGGTGGGTTGTTAAAAAAGATCTGGCTTTAATCTGTGCCTGGTGCTTCCACACATTCCTGCCTCTGACCCATGGAAACAACCCTGCCCCACAGAAGAGGTGCAGGATGCCCATCCTCAGGTCTGCCCTGACTCACCTGGAGTTGTGGAGCTGGTCCTGCTGGAAGTGGGGTCCAGCTGGAGACCCCCAGCACCAGCCCCTGCAAGCCCCCACTCCTGATTCCAGAGGAGGCCAAGACTGGGCTGGACACAGACATGGACAGCCCCATGCACCACCTGGGTATGGGTCATTCACAGGTTATTTATGAGCTAAAGAGCTTTCCCCCATCAGTGGGGTTTCTCCAGGATGGAAACAGCAAATCCCTCTTTTCTTTGAGGTATAAATCCCAACACAACAAATCCCAAACCTAGGGAAACAGGCTTTCCACCCTACAGTTTCCCAAGCACTTCTTTTCTCCTTCCTTTCTTCCTGTCTCCCTTGAGCCAAGGCCATCTAAACACTTTTTTTGGACAGGGCACTTTTCCACCTCTGCCACCCAAGGGTCCATCTCCTGGAAACACAGAATCATTTAAGTTGGAAAAGCCCTCTCAGATCATGGAGTCCAACTACTAATCCACCACCAAACCACATCCCCAGGTGCCACACCCATGTGCCCATCGGTGCATCCAGATGATTTCCAGAACACAAATCATGGGGGGATGTTTTATTTCTGAAACTTGTGGAATTCCAGCCCTTTCCCCTTATTGCAGGCACCAGCCCCAGTCTTTGCAGCAGTGCCAGTGTGCTGGGATGGGGTTTTTTTCACCTTATGGGAGGAGAATTCCTGTCACCCAGAGGAAACACGATTACTTTCTCTCCTTCTTTGTTCCCTGAGCCAGGAATCAATTAGCAAATCCACCCCCACAGGGGAAAACCCCCCTTCCATGACTACTGATAGAAAATGTGAATGATTGCAGCAAATTTAGTGCTTTAAAAAGAGAATCAACCCAGTCACACTTAATAGAAATAATAGTTCTGGAATTCAACCAATTTCAGGGATTTGCATTTAAAATGGATTATCATTAACAAGGGCCACTATGTGAAAAAGTGAAGGAAAAAAAGC
This sequence comes from Poecile atricapillus, assembly GCF_030490865.1. Classification (NCBI taxonomy): domain Eukaryota; kingdom Metazoa; phylum Chordata; class Aves; order Passeriformes; family Paridae; genus Poecile; species Poecile atricapillus. Next base: position 6,410,704 of record NC_081254.1, read on the forward strand.
AGAGGGGTAAGCTGCATTTTGTTCAGAAGTTTAACTTGAAATTAACACCTTTGAAAGTGCAAACTACCCATATTTCCTATTTCATCCTCATTTGTGATGAAATTTTGACAACAGCACCAACTCATCATGGTCACAGCATCAAGAAAAGGAAGGTTCTGCTTTTACCTTCTATCAGAGTATCACCAGGTCTGGTTTTTCTCTCTCCACTCTCATTTATTTTAGGTTTCTGCTGCAATTCTGAAGTGCCAAGGCAAGAAAAGGTCCTTTCATACCTAGCAAGCCCACATCAACAAGAAACAAACCGATTACGATACCACCTCTCCATGACTACTTCCACATGTGGCTCCCTCACACCCACTACAGCACATCCTCTGCCTTTCCTCCATCCAATCCAGGAGCAAGATGAATTCAGACGATTTCATCCCAAAAATTGTGGAAAACTTTGCTTTGCTTCTGGGCTATTTGAAAAAAGAGGAATCTCTTTCCTCAGCCATGCTAGGATTTTTGCTGAGGGGGTATTTGAGGGCAGAGCCTGACCCTGTGCAGCCTTTTCGGGGAAAGCAGGTTCTTGGTTCCATCAAGGAGATAACAAACCCATGTTTATCCCACAGGATCAATACAGACCTGACTGTGCTCAGCCACTTGGACACATCTAATTAAGGCCATTTTGTCTGGTAACTCCTCAGTGCAACTGCTCCTCCTGAAGAATAACAACCTCTGGGAAGACTGGACAATGATATTCACTCTTTCCCCTAATAACCCAAATAGGTCACTAGAAAAACCATTTTCCTCTAGATTATCAATGTTTTGGGGATTTTTTCCCTCTCCCTCCAGGCTCCAAGCAATATCTATTCCTTTCTATACATCCAGAAACACCAAGCATGCTTCATTTTCTTCCCCAAAACTGGAATTCTTGTGAGCTGCCCCAGCTCCTCGCTGGGGTGACACACTGAAGGACGGAGTCTGATTGAGCAACGCAGCACGAGGTTTTCGTCCCTTGGCTTCCCCAGGTGGGGGGTTGTTTTCCACCTCTGGTGGCTCCACATAAATTGGGAACTTGCAGACATTTGCAGGAAAACAGGGAAAATTCAGAGCTGCATGAAAGCGCTGCAGCACATGAGCCTGGAGAAAACATTTTTCTGCCTAATCCGGAACATTTTTTTGCTCGGCCCCTTTTGCTTGGGAATCAGCTTTTCCCTTTGGAATCCCTTTCCTATTGGGCTTTTGCAGCTGGGTTGCCAACTGCACATGAAATGTCCCCAAAAAGCCACTCTGCGATGCTGAGCCCAGCCTTCCTCCCTGGCGTTTAATCTGCATCCCCGTGTGCCGCACACTTGGAAACCATCCTTCCCTCCCTGCCTGCTCCCACCCAAAACTCCTGTTCCAGCGAGGGGAAGAGCTTGGGAGGAGCATTCTGTGCTGGGCAGAAACTGCCCTTGCTGGTTGGGAGGGATTAGGGAAAGCTGAGGAGGTTTTGGGAGCAGTGATTGCCTTTGAAGGGAGACTGATCTCTGGCAAAGAGAAGGAGGGACACCAAGTCGGCTGGAAAGATCTCTAATGATTAAGCCTTAAAGTTGCGCTTTAACAAATCCAGAGGGAATTATGGCAGGGAAAATCCCTCCTCCCCGTCCGCCTCGTCTGGCCTCGCTTTTCAGGCAAGGAGGAAAAGCAGAAAACCCCCTCTTTCTATGGCTTTGCCAGGTAAAAACCGCGCCGAGGTTCCCGAGGAGCCCTTCTGTGCCCACCCTGCTCATCCCAAACTCAACACCAGTGGTGTGGGGCTGTGTGGGGCCAGCCAGGGGGTCCCAGCCCCCCAGTCCAGCCCTGCTGGAGTGGGACAGCTCCGGGCTGTGAGGCTGATGCTGGGGCACTCTTGGGGTGGGAGGCTCCCGATGGAGCCGCTCCTTCCCAACGCCACCGCCAGCCCCGCTTTGCGCACCCACTCCCATCCCCCCGAAACCTCCCAGCAACCAGCAGCCGCCTACCTGAGCAATTCTGGAGATGGCCCCCCGGGAAAGAGGTCTCCTTGCTTTGTGGGGAGTTTGCGACGTGTCACTGCGGTTATTCCCTAATCATCATATCAAACTCCAAAGGTTCAGCAGCCCCGGGCTGCTTTACAGTCCCGCAGGTTAAACTTTAACCCGCCCTATCTGCCAGCTCCCCGCAGGCCTTTGACCAGATAGCTGCCTCAGACAGCAGCCACCAGGCCCAGCTTTCCCTGCTTAAATGCAGGCAAGTCCCAGTTGAAGGGCTGGGATCGTTCTGACAGCGGTTTGCTCCGTGCTTTCCCACCTGATCCATCCCCGGTGCTGCAGCTCTGCCCAGCAGAGATGCCGGGAGAAGGGACGCAGCCTTGTGACACTCTTGGGCTTTACAGGAGGTTTGGGTTTGCTGGAGGATGATGGCAGGAGCGAGAAATCCCTTTTGGTGGAGAAATTCCTCTCGGTGGCCTAAGCAAAGCTGTGGCTTTGCAGGAATTGCTACAAAAATGTTATCCAAGCAAAGACTCACAGTGAGGAAAGCCAGTGCATGTTTTGGGGAGGGTTTGTTGCACCCAGAAAAGGCTGTGAATAAATCCAGCAGCCATGAATTTCTGCAAGGGGTGGCTTCCAGGTGGGGCAACCTCTGAGCATCCCGAGTCTGTGGTCCTTGTGTCACATCTGGTGATGCAACAGCTGGATTGAATGTTTGGCTCTTTCCAAAATCCCTCTGGACCCTCACAGGAACGAAGTGGGGTACCACAGGACTTTAGCAGAGTGATTTCATGGAATTAAAGGACCATTAAGTTTGAAGCAGACCTTTATGATCTTTGAGTCAAACCAGCACCACCATCATGCTCACCACTAAACCATTTTTCTCGTATGATGTGCAAGTCTGAGATCCCAGCACTGGGATCCATCCCTGGAATTGCATCCTGCTGTGGCTGTCTCTGACCTCAGAGCTGGAGCACGACCAGGCTGGGGCATGGTTTGCCATCCCAGAGCTGACCCCCACCACATGGATGCAGTCCCGGGCTTCATTTGCAGCCCTGTTAAATGAAGCATTTATAATTAGGTGTTGCTGACGCTTCAGATTTGGAAAAGTGCCATCCCTGTGTTTGCTCAGCTTTAAAAGCATGAGGGATCCCTGAGGGGGGAGATGACAGGGCCTGGATCCCTCATGGAGAGCAGCATCTTGCTCCTTCCACCTTGCATCCGCTGTCACACCAGGGTGCTGCTCCCATTTCCCGGCCCAAACATGGGATTGCTCCCAAGGAAACATCTCCTGTCTGCTATCCACCTTTCTGCAGAATTCAGGGGTTCAAATGCACGTTTTGGAGCACATTCAAAGAAGATAAAACCCCCAGACAAGCCCTGTTATGAGCAGCTCTCCCTGAGCACAGCTTGGCATCTGCTGCTTCTCCTGATCTCCAGGGCAGAGCTTGGGAGTGAGGGGCAGATGTAACAATGGGTTTTTGCCCTTGTCAAAGGGATTTTTCTGTCTTTAGCACACCATCCTATCCTATCCCAAGGGACTGGGTGGGATTTGATCACCGAGACACTGGATTTCAGACTGATAGCCCCAGTGTGCCACTTCAGACTGCACAGGGAAACGAGCTGAAATCAGTGACCAATTAAATGCCTCTGCCCTGGAATTGTGACAGTGGGAGGAGCACACCAGCTCCACAAAATCAAGTGTCACACTCCTTCACGGGCCCAGCACTAAAAAGAGCAACGAGAAAGTCTCTCTGGAGGAAATGTGAGGTGTTACCTGAGCACAGGTAATGGGACTCTGCTGATCTGTCAGCAAGAGGGGATGAAATGCAGGTGGCCATGGCATGGAAATAGGGCAGTTTGGGATGGAAATCCCCATTTTGGGATAGAAACCAGCTGTGGATTGACCCACAGGTGTGGGGGAAGCGTGACAACACATATGGACATGGAAAGCCACTCTGATGCCAGAGGGGTTGGGATTCAGCATCAGTTTTTGAGGTTGTGCAGGGAGGCCAGCTGTGATGCTTTCCTTCCCTGTCTTCCTCCCTCTGCCACAGATTTTGCCAGAAGAGGAGAAGTGATCAAGAGAGGAGCTGTGATTTGTGCTCGTGTTTCCTTGAAAGGCTCTCAAGAGGCAGAGTGGAGCAGCCCCAAGAGCATTAGAACATAATTGTTTCCTTCTCCACAATCACAGCAGCAGTGGGGCTGCCTCCTCCAGGGTTTGCCTCAGCCTGCCAGTGGGAAAAGTGACACTTCAGTGGATGTTAGCCCTTTGTCTTATTCATTTACTGCCACAAACCCCCTAAGGGGGGCCTGATCCTCCAGATTTCCCTGGAAGTGCTGCACGAAGTTTTCCAGGATGTCTAGCAAAGGATTTATGGCAAATCTCTGGCTGTGCCAGGCCCTGCTGGGGATCAGCAGCTGTCTTTTAACATGGAAATAAAGCCAATAAAAATATCCTTGGTGTCAGGAGGAGCAGGATCAGAGCCCAGCCTTGGGAAAACATGAAAATGGTGATGTTGAGAGCATCTCCTGAGGGCTGTGTTTGCTGTGCTTGGTGGAGATGCCCTGGCCAGACACACCCTGCTGTGATCCAGGCGTGTGGATGCTCTGGTTGGTGGCATTCCCACTGCAGGGACTGCTGGAAGCTGGGGAAGAAACGGGATGTTGCCAAAAAACTTCAAATTTTCCCAAGTCAACTACGGATTCAGAGGGATGTGTATCAGTTATTGGGGAGGGTTTTGTGTGTGTGCAAAGAGAGATTGTTAAACACCATTACAGCTCATTATAGCTCTCTAAACATCCCAGTTCTCCTTATCCCCCCGAATAAATCTGCATGCTGCAATGTCACCGTGCTCTGTAATTAGGAACAATTCAATCAAAGTCTTAATGCTTTCCAAAAACAATCCTTTGCTTCAGCAGCCTGACTCACACCCTGCTAGAGAGCTGCTGCTAGGCTGAAAAGGAATTCATAGCGGAGCAAACAGCCTGTATTTGTATTTAGAGATATGAAAACCACTTGGTCCTAATTCCAAAACTGATATTAGGTGAAAAAAAATAATTATTTTTAAAAATAGTCACAAATGAGGTTTCTGCACCCCTGTCCCTCAAGCATGGGACTCTCCAGCCTCTCGAGCTGCTGGTTTTTCTTTATTGTGGCTGAGACATTTTGGGTTTGTTTGTGCCATAGAGAGGCAGCAGTTGTGCCCAAAGGGGGCTGGATCGTGCTGCCGCCAAAGAAAACAGAATTAATTATAAAAGTTTTGTGTGCCTGTGGCTTCAAGATAAATCTGTGGTCATAAGTATTCCTTTGATTTAGGATAGTTTGATAAGACCTGTGTTTGTGTAAGGCTGATGTTTGGATATGGATCAAATATTGACACTCCATAAATATTCTGCTTGTGAGCCCAATGACTTCTGTAAAGCTGTGGTTACAACTCCTTCAGTCTCAGGTGTTTCTCCAATGCCTCTGGACAACAACAGCATCAACAGTGGGTGTACAATTCCAGCACTATGTTCCACAGTGCAATGCCAGCCTGAATAATCACAGCACAGGGCCCTGCACCTGCACACAGGAAAGTGGGAGCCAGTAAGCTCAGGAAATGCCCTCATTTCCCATTTCTCTGCTCAATATTTTCTCCTAAAATCCGTGTCCAAAAATAATTGCAAAGAAGTGATTTCAAACTGGAGCTGGTGGCAACAGGGCTCCTGCAAATGTGTTAGACACGAGAAGTGTTTGAATCCTGTCCCTGCTGGCGTGTCCTCCCCTTCGGCAAAATATTCTTCAAAAGGCGTCATCAGCCCCAAATGCTTGGGAAGTTTAATTGGAAGTCACATTCCAATATTTTTAGTTCTGCTGACAATTTCCCAACCTGCTTCCCTACTTCTGTCCTTGCAGTTTCTTGATGCTGAGATTATGACCTCCACAGGGTCTTGGGAAAAGGCAGGGGAATCATGGGCCTAAAAATACCAGGTACTTTAGAAATAAGTTGTAAATTTATAAAACAATGTCCTCCCATTAAGTGTGAAGGCAAACCTTGAAGTCACAGGTGTTAAGATTTATTTAGTGCAGCTTAAAAAGGAAAAACCTTTCTGCAAAACGTTACAGAACCCCAGAGTGGTTTGGGTTGGAGAGGACCCTAAAACTCATCTTCTTCCACAGGCAGGGACACTTTCCACTCTCCCAGGCTGCTCCATGGCAGCACAGCTCCCTGGCTATGGGAACCTGGCCTTGGGCACTACAGCTCTTATTTCTTCTTTTAAGTGCATTCAGAAAAACCCAGTATGTTCTGATTGTAATGGTTTACACTGAACAGAAGTGAAAAGCAGTAATTGAATTTACTGTACAAATCACTGACAGTAAGTCCTCTAACGCTGTTAGGACTTCTTAAAATAATAGACTTAAACCCCCCTCCAAGCTGAAACCAAAGCTCTCAAGGCAAATAATTACACTTAAAGGCCAGATGTGGTTATTTTGCAGCACCTTTCATGGCTTCTGTGTGTGCAGGAGAAAAGCCTTGGGCTTTTTTCCTTTTCCTTTCTGTTTCAGGACATATACGTGGGATGGGGAAGACAAAGACTTGCACAGGTCTTTGTTTGTTTTGGAAGGACACCCTGCACAAGGGTGGTGTGAACTCAGTGTGCTGCAGCCTGCCTGGCTGCCTACAGCATGAATCTTAATATATCCTCATAGAGATATTTAATATATCCTCATAGAGATATTTAATATATCCTCATAGAGATATTTAATATATCCTAGCTGGCAAGGGAGAGCTGCTGTGGAGAAGGAAATACCCCAGTGGCTGGGTGCAGGTGTAAAGAGAATGGGGTCAAGGCCATGGTCCATTTTGTTGGAGGGGGCAAATGGGGGAGGTAGGAAAACTGGTATTGATCTGGGGATATAAGGGCACTGATAAGAGAAATGGAAACAATTTGCATGAAGAATTGGGCAAGTCTGGGCAGGACCAATAGGCAGGAATCAGGCTTTATTTTTATATATAAATGCGCTTTTAACAAAATTAAAAAGGTGTTGTTGGGCCTTGCAGATTTTTCCTCTGCTGGGAGACCAGGGAGAAAAATGAGATTTTTTCCAAGCAGCAGGCTGGGTCTTGTAAGCCAGGCCTAACCACTAAGCTGAGTCTTTTACCTCTTCTGAGCTTGGGCCACCTGGGGAGGCAAGAGCAAATAGTTTGTGACTTGTTTCCTTCCATGTAGCTTTTGCTTTTTTCCACTTGTGTTTTTCATCAAAGCACATTTCATACCTCCTGGTGGATGCAGGCATTTTTGGAATATTTCCCACTTCACTCTTTAAGGGTGGCTGCGTGCTCATGACTCACTGTACCTTTCTAATGTGTAATAACTTCCTTCTGAAAAATGGTTCTGCAGCACATTGAGTTCAGGTGTGTTTTATCATCTTGTGGGGTGGCAGAAAAGCACTTGGGACATCCTGCTGTCATTAAGGCATCGAGTGTAGAAGTTTTTAAAACTGGTACAAAACCTTTACAAGGGTTTCAGGGAAGAAATAATGGCTGGGATAGGCTTTGATATCCTGAGTGGGCTTTGTAAGTCCCTGGTTTATGAATTCATTGAGAAATTGATTCACAGAATGATTTGGCTTGGAAGTGACTTAAATCTCATCCAGTGCCACCCCCTTCCACGGGCAGGGACCTTCCACTATCCCAGGCTGCTCCAAGCCCCAAATTCCAACCTGGCCTTGGGCACTTCCAGGGATCCAGGGGCAGCCACAGCTGCTCTGGGCACCCTGTGCCAGGGCCTGCCCACCCTCCCAGGGAACAATTCCTTCCCAATATCCCATCTATCCCTGCCCTCTGGCACTTTAAAACCATTTCTTGTCCTGTCACCTCATGCCTTTGTCAGAAGTCCCTGTCCCTGACTTTCCCTGTGGCAGGAAAAGCAAGTCAGGATTAACTTTGTTCTTGCTCAGGCAGAGGTGCCATGGAGAAAATCAGGAATGTGTGGCCTGTCCCAAACCACCTTAGGGATGAAGTGTGGGAGGGTGGCTATGGGAAACTGCAAAAGGAATTAAAAAAGGCCCCTGTGACCCAAAGAATCTTGAGAAACAACCAGTGGGTGCTGAGCATTGCTGGGAAAGGAAAGTCCTGAGCTGGGGATGGGTGGCCAGCTCCTCCAGCTCATAGGTACAGGAGGAATTACTCACCTACCCAAATTGCAGAGGTGCCAAAGTGGGTGTTAAGTGCCCCACTGCCCCCCTAAATACAGACAGCTCAAGGTGGAGGCTTCCACACCTCTGCTCCAGCAGCCTCTAAGTGCTCAGAACCCAAAATACTGCTGGCCACAGGCTGGATTTCTTAAAATATTTCCCTAAACCCCGTTCTTTTTCCTGTCTCCTTTCCCCAGTGGGTTGGTGGGTGGTCTGTTTGCTGGGTTTGGGTTTGCTCATGGGTGGCCTTGAGCTGCAAGGGTCGGGGCTGTCGTGGCAGGGGCTGGTGCAGAGCTGGGTTTTGGGGTAGGGGACTTTACAGGACCCCGGCTCAGAGGCTCATTCCTCCTTCAGGAGGCTAAAAAAGTCATTCAGGCTCGAGTCATGAAGCTTGGCCCCTCTGCCTGGGTTAAATGGGAACTTCCCTGAGGGTTTGGGTTTGGATCCAGACAGCAAAATCCCGCTGTTGGAGTTCAGGGGGGCTGCCAAGCTGAACTAAGTTCAGGTGGGTGGTGGAGCTGGATCTCACCCCATGAGGCCAAATGTGAACAAAAAAGGGTCTGTGATGCAGGGCACTGGTGTTTGGTTTGGGATGTGTGACTCCTAACCACAAACAGAGTCAATATTTAATAGAAAAGAATGGAGAAATAGTAAAAATAGTAGTTAAAGCAGACCTGTGTCACTTCAGCATAGGTGTAAGGGGTATCTCTTGTCCTTTCAAGTGTTTATTTTATTTTTATTATTTTTTAAATGAATCTGGGACCTTGGCAGTTTTCGGGGTGTTGCAGTTTGCTGCTCCGAAGGAGCTCTGCCAGCACCATCCTCTGAGCTGCCCTGCAGAGTGAGGGATGGGGAATACACTCATTTTGAGCGAATGTTTTTAAACAAACCCTTTTCAGCTGTGGCCAGACTTGAACCTTCAAATGTTTCTATGTCTGGTGAAAACGATGTTTCTTTAAATAAAAACTCACACCACTGCTCCAGAGCAGAATCCCAGACGGGCTTGGGTGGGAAGGGACCTTGAAGCCCATCCAGAGTCACCCCTGCCATGGGCAGGGACACCTTCCACTATCCCAGGCTGCTCCAAGCCCCATCCAACCTGCCCTTGGACACTTCCAGGGATCCAGGGGCAGCCACAGCTTCTCTGGGCACCCTGTGCCAGACTTCCTACCTTCTCCTTTCTGAGTGATCCTTGCTCTTCCCATCACATCAGATTCCTGCTGCAGATGGGGTGGCTTGGGATGGTCTTGCTGGACAAACTAAACAATATAAAAATGCCATCCAAGGTTTCCTGCCCTCCCTTGCTGCGAGCAGTGTCACCACCCTGGACTCCACTTGCCCTGATGTTCTGTCATTTCCTCAAGAGAGTTCCAGCAAGGTGTCATTTTCCCACTGGGAAAAGAGGTTTCTCAGGCAGCTCCAGCCCAGCTTTCTGCTGGAGCTGTCTCAAAGGAGATGTCCACCCTTCCTGGCAAACCTTGCTAGCGACACTTAGATCATATTCTGCTTTTATTTCCCCTGCTTTGAAAGCAGCCAAACTTCTCCCAAAGCTTTGTGCAGCTGGAGATTGCTGAAGCCTCTCCAGCACCCAGCAACAAATTACAACTGTGAGATAACACCCAGCCCTGGGCATTGGCTAGAAATGGCACATTCCAAATATTTTAATTGCTGATTTGTATGTTTGGGAGAAAAAAACACCAACCCTTCAGATGCCGTGCAATGCATGTATAAATTCTGAATTGTAAATAAATATCCTCCCTGGGAGCTCAGATTTTTTTGGCAGTTTATCAAGCAGTGAGGTTTAAACAGGAATACATTCAGCTGGACTGGAAAGCAATCAGAATATCTCTAGGATTTTGGGAGTGGGATGGGGCTCCCTGAGCTGGGCAGGCCTCTCCTGATGTTGGTGTCAATGAAAACTGAGAACTGAGAGCATCCAAAGAGACCTCTGGAGGGGAGAGGAGCCAACTTGCATGGAGCAAACTCAAGCTGTTGTCCCATTCATGGCCTGCAAGAGCCAATTCTGTTGTGAGAAGGTCACAGACGAATCAGAGCTGCTTCTCCAGCCTTGGCAGAGAATTCCTGCTGCCCAAGCTTTGGGCCTTTGGACAGGGATGCTGTGTTCCCAAGGAGGATGGTTGGTACCCGTGGGATTGCTCAAATAACTCTTTGAAGAGATCGAATGTGGATGCACCCAGTGTTGCTTCCCAGGCTTCAAAGTGAGATAGATGTGACAGAACTTCTCATGCTGGAGGAAAATAAAAATACATATTCAAAATGGCAAGAATCCAGTTAGAATAGGAAAAACACCTCACACAGACCCGAAGCCAGGTTGGACTCTGCTTTGTGGAAATTGCTTTGCACAGGCCCTGATTTCAGTGAAGAGGGACATGGAGAGGTTCTGCCCCCAGCCCTGAGCAGTCATGCAAGGCTGCCTGTAAAACCCCTGCAGGTGAGCTGCCAGCAGCTTCTCCAGGAACAGCAGGCTTTGGGAGCAGCTCTGCCTATGGGAATGAGCTTGGGAAGGCAGGAAAATAAAGCCTCTAAAAAATACAGCTGACTCTGTCACTTTGGTGTTTCTTTTCTTCATCAACACAACTTTACCTGGGTGGCAAACAGGCGCTCTGAAGAGCAATTCTCCCTCCTTTCCCTTTCCAAAGTGGTTGGAATTGTCCCTCAGCTGATGGAAAAGGCGGTTCCTGGGAGCAGAGCGTGCTTACCTGGCTGTTCCCAGGCTCCAATATGGGGAGCAGGTGATGCAGAAAATGCTCCAGTGCAGAGCAAACCAAGCAGAGGAGAAACATTAATTTAGGTTTTTCTGAAAGGCAGCTGGTTTTGTTGGTTTTGCGCACTGGGTTATGCAGATGCTCCCTTGGTGTCGGGGATTTCTGACAGAGCTGGTGCTTTCAGCTGTGACAGAAGGTATAAAAAAGGTCATAAACACAGCTTTGACTTCAGGTAAAACGTAATAAAATCTCCCCAAAAGACAGACAAAACTGCTTCTAAACCCAGCCTGCAGCAATTTCATACTGTATATATGCAAAAGATCTCAGTAACCGTTCAGAAGCATCAAGAATTCTTCGTTTTTCACTGTAAATATTTCTTAGATTACAAATACAACTCCGAACAATTCCCCAACTGTCTGTAGCCCTGATGGATTTGTGCCTCCTGAGATTAAATTAATTATTTTTCACTTGAAATACTTCAGTTTTTACTGCCACAATTAATGCTGACTGAACTTTTAAGCTGTAACTTTCATGGTTTCTTTGCAAATCTGTGGGGTTTTCATTATTTCTCCTCCCCTGAAGACAGTATGAACACGTAGTGAGCAGAAGAGGGTGTCACTCCTTAGTAAAAAATGATTTAAACATGAAAATTCTATTTTTAAGAAGCCTAAACCTGAACACCTGTGTTGGGAGAGTTTGCAGGAGCTGGGGATCATCTTGGAATGGTTTCTCTGCTCAATAGCTTCCAAAAGCAAAAGTCACGGAAGCTAAACGTTGCTTGGGGTTTTAAACTGAAAATGCATTTAGAAAGAAGAGAATCCTTGAGGGAATCGAGGTAAAAATAGCTGCCAAACAAGGCAAAATTGAAGAGGAAGAGAACATTGATATTCAGTATATTCATTTCTCACGGAGCCTGATGTTAACGGCTCTGCTGGGAAATTACATTATTGTTGTTAAAATGCTGTGGAAATCCAAATAAAGGCTGGGAAGCTACAGGATGTTCTCGGAGGATGCAAGCTTTGCTGGAAGAAAATGAAATAAACAGCTCAGCTCCAACACTTAAATATTGACATAAAGATGTAAAAGTTGAGGAGGCTTCACAGACCAGCACGTGACAGGGATGTCCCAGGGCACTGGGCAGGCTTGGAAAATCAAATATTCTCTGTCCCTGTGAAGCAGTTGGAGTTCATGTCCTAGAAAAGCAGGATGTGAGCCAAGGAATAAGGGAATAAGAAGCAGAATATGGGAGGTAGTGAGTGGGCTGTGCAGGAGTGGGGCTGTGGCAGCGCAGTGAGGAAGGGGGGTCACAAACAGCCTCGCTGGTGGGTGAAAAGGGCCCTGGAGGAGCATCCCTGGGCACGGGGGATCCCCATCCTCAGGGACAGCCTGGGATTGCTGGGAGACGCCAGAGCAGAGCGTGTGCTGCTTCAGGAGAGCGGTTCTGGGGGGATTTGTAGCTCAGAACTGAGCAGGGCAAGAGCCACCAGTGGGAAAATCTCCCTGGAGCTCCGGGCCGTGAAGGGAGGTCACTGCTTTCCCCACAGTCACTCAGGGCATCCCCACACGGATCCCACGGATCCTGGGCACAGCTCAGGAGTTACTCCTGCTCAACAGAGGTTTCCCTGCACAGCAAACCAGAATGGGGCCTTTTCCACGGGCCTTTCCCACTTTGTCACTCTCCTGATTTTCCAGAGCCGCTTTTGTCGGGAGTTTCTTGCTGACGGAGGCTTGTCACCTCCAAGCTCTGCATCCAAGGGCAGGACACCAGCAGGCATGAGGATGGAAAAACTGATTCTACCTCAAATCCCGCTGCCCCAAACACCCCCAGCCACAGCCAGGCTGCTCTTGGAGCCGATCCAAAGTAAATTTGGAGGGAGCTGAGGAGGAGAAGCCTTTTGTGGCATCCCAAGATAAGCATCAGTTGTCGGGCGAGGAGCAGGAAGCTTTTCAGATCGGTCACGGGTGAGATGCTGAGCATTTTCCAGGAGTATTTCTGTCTGGGAATAGCCAGTGGGAGGCTGAATGGATTTGTGGCTGGCCAGGTGGCTGCCACAGCTGTGCTGTGCTGCTGGGTGTCACCCCGTGCCACTGCTGCCATCAGGGCCAGGAGGGGTGGCAGGGCTTTGTTCCACGGCTACAGAAGGGAAATGCTCTGGTGTGTTCCTGAAAGGTGGAACCATTCTTATTATTGATTTACAACTGCCTAAATGTTTAAATATATATATATATATATATATATATTTATATTTATATTTATATATATGTATGTGTATATATATATATATATAATATATATGCATATATATATTTATATATATGTATGTGTATATGTATATAATATATATGCACTATAACAGTGCATATATATTATAATATGCATGTATTTAGATATAATTATATATGTATAAATTTATATATAGATAAAAATTTATACATATATAATTATATATAAATATATACATATTATAATATATATGCACTATAACAGTGCATATATATTATAATATGCATATACAGTAACAAAAATGTATACAATATATTTAAAATGTATAAAATAGTATAATAAAATATATAAGATCTATAATAAACATTTTAAACATATAATAAAATGTATTAAAATACATAATAATAATAATTGCATGCTTTAAAAAATATAGAGATAGTTCAGAAAAGTCTTTGCCTAGATTTGTAATAAGATCAAGTGATGGGATATGACAAAAAAGGAAGTATATTCTATATTTGCATGCAATCATCTGTTTACAAGTCTGGCAGAAAGTGACTTTTTTTTTCCTATGGACTTATGACAAAACTCTCAGTTTTTGTTCACATTCACCATTTTTCAAAAATCACCCCGTGCTGAGTGGGAGGTAGGATACAGCCTTAAGAACCACAAATGCAGAGTGGGAAATTCTTCTGGGATAGCAGAAAGGGAAAAAAAAGCCCCAGCAGGAATTCAGGCGTAGATGTTGAGAGCATCTAAATTTGGATTCTGGATTTTTTGCAGCCCCAACAGGTCCCACTTGTGTGATTTTTATTTTTTTTTTCCCTCCCTCTTTATTAAAAAGAAAACTCTTTTGCAGTCCGTGGTTGGAGTGTCCAGTTGTGGAAGTGCCTCCAAAGGGGAGAGTTAATAATATTTATCTTAAACGTGCCAGAGCCCACGTGGAGTCTGGGAGATTGGGCTGGATAAAACAGGATGAAATCCCTGCTATCCTGGGAGTTGCTGGAGGGGCTTTTTTTTTCCCACCATCCTCTGATGCTGTGGAGCAGTTGTGAGAGCGTGGATGTGACGATACCCTTGTAGCCAAAGGAATATTTTTAGCTTCCTTGTTTTCCTTCAGGAAAATGACATCCTGCTTGCGACATTCAGGGGATTATTTTAATTTATATTAATAGGGGAAGAAGTAGAAGTTGTGGGACCATTTCCAGAGCAGTGTCATAAACAGCAGTGAGAAAAAAAAAAAAAAAAAGCCAAAAAAGAAAGAGGAAGATACAAGGAAATATTTCTGGGTTATTGCTTCAAGACAAATATTTAATGTGGGATAGTGCAGTATTTTATATAATCCTAGAATGGTTTGGGCTGGAAGGAACCTTAAAGCTCCTCCCATGTCATGGGCAGGGACACCTTCCACTATCCCAGCCTGGCCTTGGACACTTCCAGGGATCCAGGGGCAGCCACAGCTGCTCTGGGCACCCTGTGCCAGGGCCTGCCCACCCTCCCAGGGAACAATTCCTTCCCAATATCCCATCCATCCCTGCCCTCTGGCATTGGGAAGCCATTCCCTGTGTCCTGTCCCTCCATCCTAAATCCCTCTCCAGCTCTCCTGGAGCCCCTTTAGGCCCTGGAAGGGACTCTGAGCTCTCCCTGGAGCTCTGTCTGCTCCTGGTGAACACCCCCAGCTCTCCCAGCCTGGCTGCAGAGCAGAGGGGCTCTGTGAACTCATAAAATTTCACCAGCAAAAAATCCCAGATTTGGATGATTGGAATAATTTCTCTGACTTGCTGCACGGGCAGTGTCGTTGTGCTGGAAGGTTTGATGGATTATAATTAATAGCAGAGAGTGAATTCCACCCAGCTTCCCCAGTGTCAGTGGGGAAAGAACTGGATTATTTTTAAGGTCTCCCTTCCAACCCAAACCATTCTGGGATTCTACGGAAATGCCTGAGCAGCATCACCCAGAGCTTTCTGTGATCCAGAGGAGTGGTGGATTTCTTCAGTAGCTGCAGGGTGTGTAGGGCACACAGCACAGACATCCTCACACTGCTCGTGCCCCAAGCCAACACCAAGGCACTTTTTGGAGGTGTCAAGCAGAAAAAAAATTCCTGTGACAAGCTCAGAAGGAGCTCAGCACACTGACTGCTCCATGGCATCATCTCCAAAGGGATTGGGAAGGCTGATTTTTTTTTAATATAAATATAATTGTTCCCATTTAGGGAGTTACTCTGTAGTGAAAAGGCTCATATCTGTTAGTAAAGTAGACACTGAGGAGGTGACACAGTTTATTAAATTACCCAGTGAAATAGGGACTAAAATGATCACTGAAGAAGGAAACAGCACAGAATTAATCCTTCCTTTTTGTGGCCTTAAAATGCTCTCCCACTGAAATCTTCTGTGTCCACAGCTCCATCCCTTAAGGAAGCTGCCATTAAACTTCAGCTGATGTTAAGAGCTTGGTGGGAAAAAATAGATTTTTGCTACTATTGAAGGAAGTCATAAATACCGAATATTTTCTTTTTTAACATGGTGGGGATTACTGCCTCCATCCAGCTCTGCCAAATCGCACAGGGCTGTGACCTCGAGTCCACTCGGCTGCTGCTGCTGCAGAGGCTCTTTGCTTGCAAAAAAAAAGCGAGTTTGACACGGAGAATGGTGGGGGTTGCAGAGGCGGAGTAAAAGGCAGGGTATCGATTTCATAAAAACCCAGCATCACCTTTGATACTCTGTTAAAGTTACACCAAGGGAGAGCTGGCACGGCTTCCAGAGGGATAATTACGGCCCCAGCCTGAGTAATGTCTGCGTGCCTCGGGCTTGCGGAGCGAGCCGGGATGAGAAATGCAGGCGCTGAGCCTTCCTGGCTTCAATAGCTGGCATATTTTACATATCTGCCGGCTGTAAAGTGTTTTCTGCAGTGCCTCGTAACCGAGAAGCCGCGGGGAGCCAGGGGAACGAGCCCCGGCCCAAGCCGAGGGTTGTTTCCAGCAGCACTTTGTGTTTTGCCTCCTCTGGACGTGCGGAGTCGCGGCTGGGGATGTTCACCCTCCGCTGGAGTGGTGGCAAGGGAGGGGCTCAATCCTTCAGGACATCCCGGGACCCCCTCCTTATGGATGGGATCGTGCCCTTTCCTTGGATAAACACCCCGGGTCTCACTGGGCGGGCTCGAAAGCTAAAAACGTGCACTAATGAAAGGCACACCAAGAACGAGGGGGCTGTAAAGAGCTTTCCAGCACTTGCAGGAGCTTGCCCGGCCTCCAACCCATCGCATCCTTACCAGTAACTGCGAGCGTCCCTAAATTAACAGCGCGGCGTTCAGCCCGGGGGGTGTTGGGGTGGGTTTATCCCCGAAATCCGGGATGTCCGGAGCTCAGCCCGGGGGGCGATGCTGGGGCCGGGCGGAGCCGCTGCTTGGCTCAGCTCCAGGACCCTCCCTCTGTGCCTCTTGATCCACGGGGTGCGAAACACTTAAATTCCCTCGCTTTCCCAACCTGGGATCAGTCTGAGTCTCCCGTGGAGCTGCTGAGTTTCCCTGCTCCTGGCCGGCTCTCCGGGCATCCTGGTGGGCACAGAGAAGAGCGGGATGTCGCTGTTCCTGTGCCTCGGGGATGAGCAGTGTCCCTGTCCCTCTGCTTCCAGCCGCCCCTCCTGCTGGCCCTGGGCTTCCAGCCGCCCCTCCTGCTGGCCCTGGGCTTCCAGCGGCCCCTCCTGCTGGCCCTGGGCTTCCTCGGGTGCTGTGTGTGTGCCAGCCGGGGAGGACAGCGGGATGTGTGCCGGCTCCCAGCCGGGACCGGGATGCGGGACACGGCGGGGCTGCGGGAGCCTCCTCCTGCTGTTCCCTGCCGCTCCTGGCTCTCTCGGTCTCCTTGCAGAGGCTTCTCAGGGCCGTGCTGGCGCTTCGTTGTTTTATCTCCGCGCTTATCTTCAGATGAAAGCGCAGCTGCTTCGGGCTGAAGGCAGAGCCCGCGCTGGGAGCGCTCCGGGAAGGGCCGATGGATGCGGAGCGTGGCTTCGGCTCGGTCAGGGGACTCGGGGCAGGCTGTGACCCCACAGGATGCCAGAGCCTCTTGCTCTGCGATTTTGGCCTCCCAGGAGCTGACCTTGAAGCTGCAGCAGCTGCTGGTTGTGAAATGGTGACGCTCCTTGGTGACTCGCTGAGCTGTCACTGAGCTCATGGAGCCGAGTCCGCGGCTGTTCTTAGTGCCATCTCTATTTTATATACAAAAATATATCGATGTAGCCTTTGAGCTAGAGCCAGAGTAGGTTACTGAGTGTGTTTCACCGAGTGTTTTTTCCCTCCTGTGCCTCCCAAGCAGCCCAGGGCAGCTGGGATATTAATAATGACTGCTCACACACTCCAACCCCAGAGTGCCAGGGTGGGGATGCAGCTTGGGACCTGTTTCTGCTGTTCTCTGCTCCAGAAATTGGATTTCCTTTAGGTAAAAGCTCTTATCAAAAGAGAGTCATGGCCCAGTGTCTCCAGTTAGGGTCCAGTAATGTGGTGAGGGCTGGAGAGACTGTCAGAGTCTGGGGTTGAGAACAAGGCTGGAGCTGGTGGTTTAATTCACAGAAAAGACATATTTATCCTTAGCTCATAGCATCCTTGGAGTTTCCTCTCTGTGCTGCCAGCCCCTGGAGTGGCAACACAACTCAAACCAAAAGTGGTGCCCCTGGAGTGGAAAGGTGGAATTAGAGTTCCAATTAAAAGAAGTCTTTGTCCTGTTTTTAAAAACCTCTTTGGGGAAAGTCGCATCCTTCTGCTGCATGTGAGATTGTTGTGGACAAAACCTATGTTTTGGAGCAGTCAGGTGGCTGCTGCCTGATGGAGATCCCTCTGCTTTCCTCATTCAGGAAATCCAGAGGTTTGGGAATGGCAGCAGCCTGGCCAACAAGAGTGTCCCTAGGGACTGGAAACTGCCTCAGGTGTTGAGAAAAGGGAATCCTCCTTTCCTGACTGGGTATCCTGGCAGGAAGGCCACACGCCTTTCTATTTAAATAGACAGAGGACTCTCATATCTATAATTACATCCATAAACAGAAAATAAAGAATTTCATTGATAAGGGAACACAAAGCTGCCACAGGTGGTTACGTTTTGAGAAAAGGGTTCCTCTATCACATAAAAAACTTGGATGAAAGTGATGGTTGTGCAGCCAAAATTGTTAAATGAACGATACAAACTCATTCTGCCTCAATCCCAGGGAAGTATTTTGATCCCTAGATTAAGATAGTCTTCACCCTACTTTTGTTTCTACACAAGTTAATATTCTCCTGGGAAAAACATGAAGTGTAAAATCAGTAATGAAAAATAATAACCAAGCCACTGCCTTACACACACACAAAGGACCAAGAAAACCCTGAGAATTTGCCCAATGAAAATAAAAATCTCAAAATGAAGCTTTGAAGCATCTCAGAAGTAATTAAAACACACCAGGAAAGGGTCATTCTGCCTTTAAAATGAACAAATTACCTAAAGCTGCTCCTTTTTGTGGAGCAAAGTGTTCTCAAGTCCATAATTACATACACAAATAGAAAACAAGGAGCTATATTGATAAGATACTTTTTCTTCCTTCCCTAACAAAGAGATTAAGAAAACCTCACCTCCAAAATCTTAATTTGCCTTAAAAATAGAGATTAGGGAGTTGCCACTCTCATGAACTGTGCAGAGTGGAGGAAGTAGTTACAGCTCCAACTATTCTGTGACTCCAACACCTGGCTGTCTTGAACCATCAGTATTTATTTAATTAAAAGCTTCATTAAAACCTTAATTGCAAAACATACCAGGATGAATAATTGTGCTGGACACCTACGTGGGATGAAGGTTTCTCATCCCCAAGGGATTTACCCACCTTCATCTTCCTCAAAGCCATCTGAAGCTGCTCTTATTCCCAGCCAGGTGTGAGAGATCCTCGGTTTCCTCCTGCTGAGGCCAAGAGGAGGCACCAGGCGAGGATCAAGGGTGGTTCCTGCATTTCCCACCTCTCCCCAAGAAGGCCACATGTGCCCCATCCAGGTGTTTTCCAGCCTGGGCCTTTCTCTTTCCATCCAGTTGCTTTCTCACTACTGATGCTTTTCTCCTACTCATTCAAGGCACTTTGATAAGAGGAATCCAGGAATTGCCTTCCAGGCTGAGTTCCTGTCCCTGGGCCAGGTTCCATGGGGCCACGTTTGGAGGAGACAGCAGAGATTCCTCCTCAGGAGCCAGCTGTGTTTTGATCCCAAGGGGAACCATGGTCTTCACTTTCCTTGATGACTTTTTCCCTCCTTTGGCTGAAGGGAGATGTTATTCTCATTTTGGGCTGGAATTTTCTGTCTTGTCAATGATTCTGGTTCTGGTCTTCTCCAGTTGTGACTGTCGGGGGTCAGTCACCACCATTCTGGTCTGACCCGAGGCTGATGAAGGCTCAGGGGAGCAGAGTCAGTCCTGCCTAAGAACTTGCCCTGTTCCCTCCCACCCTTCTCAGCTGGCTGTTTGGGGCCAGCCAACCACTGGCACAGGATGGAGCCGATGGACCAGGCCCAGAGCAGGACCATCACAGAATTCACATAATCACTGGGCTGGAAGAAACCTTCATGATCATCAAGCCCACCCCATGCCCTTAACACCTCAACTAAACCATGGCACCGAGTGCCACATCCAGTCTTTTTTTAAACACGTCCAGAGATGGTGACTCCACCACCTCCCCGGGCAAACCATTCCAGTGCTGTATCACTCTTTCTGTAAAAAACATTTTCCTAACGTCCAACCTGTATTTCCCTTGGCGCAGCTTGAGACTGTGTCCCCTGGTTCTGTTAGGATGGGAATCCTTTATTTGGGCTCTGTAGCGGATCACAGACTGGTCTCAACGAGCCAAGGCCAGGAGCACGGAGACCACTCGGCGCTCTCGGTGGTTTCCTGGATCACCATCAAAACTCCGATCCCTGGCGTGTGTCCCTGTGCCACTCCCTGGGGATGCTGTGCCCGTTTGGGGCCGGCCCCGAGCTTCTCGGGCTGTTCCCTGGTGCAGGAGCAGCGGCACGCCCGGAGCAGCCTGCGGAGCAGGGAGAGCCGCTGCGGGCGGACCGGGGGCTTCGGGCCCCTGGGAGCGGCTGGGGCTGGCCTGGGGGGCAGCACCACGGGCTCCGTCTGCGTCTCCCGATCCACCAGGAGCCGGACGCGTGAATTCCGCCGCTCTTGGGCCGGGTTCTCGGTCTGTGTGTCTCGATCCACGCGTTCAGCAGCACCCGAGTGCTCCGGTGCCGGGGGCTCTGTCTGGGTGAGCTGGTGGACAAAAAGCGGCTCTGTCTCGATTGAAGCAGGGGTGGGAGGTGTGGAGGGCACTGCCGAGGAGCTCTCCGGCGTGGTTTTGCCCGAGCAAGCCACGCAGCTCCTCAGGCGGCGGCACTGCCCGCGGGCAGCGGTGTTGGCCGGCGGCGGCAGCGGGACGGGGCTGGGCACGCTGGAGCGGGAGCCCTGGCCCCGCAGCAGCCTGGCCGAGCTGGGGTGGCTCCCGGCGCTCTTGGTGCTCTTCTGGAGGCTGGAACGGCGTGAGGGCCTCTCCCCACGGGCGGATGGAGTCGGGCTCCGGGACTGCTGCACTTGGAGGCGAGAGGAGAAAGAGACGCGGGAGGTGCGGGATGGAGGCGGCTCCCTCGGGCCGGTGCCGGCCCCATCCCCGCCTGTCCCTCCAGCCCCATCCGCCAGCAGGTGAGTCTTGGACAGCTGGGGGCCGAGCTTGTCCTTCTCCATGGGCATTCTCTGGCAGCTATCCCGGGGAGCTGCAGCCTCCGGAGCGCCGTGCCCTGCGCTGCTGGAGGACACGGCCCGGCATGCTCCTTAAACACGGCCGGGACCCGCAGTGCAGCCCGGGCCCCGCTGCCAGCACCAGGCACGATGTGTCACAATGGCCCCGTGGCACCGCCAGGCCCCGCTGTCACAGTGGGTCCCGGGTCCCCTCTGTGACGCGGCCCGGGCTTTGCCGTGGAGGCTGGAAGTGGCAGGGCCGGGCATGGGGCAGCCCCTGCCCTCCGCTCTTGGAGGCTTCGTCCTGCTGGGAGCGCTCCCACCGCTGGTTGAACATCCCCTCTCTGCTCCTGAACTCCCTAAAAGGGCCGGGCTGTCCCAAATCTCGGTCCTGAGCTGCGGTCAGGCTGCCCACGAGGTGGCGCTCTCTGCCTGCCAATAAAGCCCAATGCACTTATTATTAATAATTGTTAATTAGTCCCCCCCCACCAGGACTGCCTGACCCCTTGGCCACAGGGATGCTTCCAGTCTGAGGATGGGACAGCTCCCGAGCCCCGAGGTTTCCAGCCACATGTGAAAAGCTGGAGGCACAGACACGAGACTGCAAAAACACCCCACCACCCCCACCTCCTTAAAAGACAGAGACGCTGCTAATTGATTTTTCAACCCTTAATTTAATACTCCATCGATACAGCCTTGTCCTCCAGCTCAGATGCTTTGTCTTCTCCTTGCCCTGCCCTAGCGGACCAGGGAGTCTGTCCCTAAAGGCGTCCACAGGATTCCACATGGGTTGGGATATGGACCCTGAGCGGCTCCTGGATGCCCTGAGTGCCCAAGGCCTGGCTATGGGGGCTGGGAAAAACCTCCTCCCCTCTTTTTGCCTGCAGCAAGGGGCTCCTGAGAGCCCTCCTTGGAAACGAGAGTGGTTTGGGAGGGAAATGTGATAGGGAAGCTGATGGTGCCCTTTGCCAGCCAGAATTAAAAATTCATGTGCATGATGGGCTCTTCCAAATAAGTCCGGGAAGGATGAGTTCCTCCCTCCCTGGACATGCTGGCAAAGCACTCCGCCTGCCTCCCCCCTCAGGTGCCACCAGGGCCCCGATGTCTGTGCTTGGGGACGGGCTCTGCTCCCCCAGGGCGTGGGGTGTAGGCTGTCCGTGCACGTTGGGATGAGGGACACTGGGTGTTTGGGAAGTTGTGTGTCCCACAGGACGGTGGGGGTTGGCTGGCATGTGCTGGGGAGTGACCCGGAGGGCAGGGAGCAAGGAAACCTGGTGGGAAGGGGTGTTGGGTCCTGGATGGGGAGGAATGCAGGCACCCGAGAGGGGTGGGATGTGGGGAAGGACGCTGGGCGGAGTGTGCGGTGCCCCATCCATGAGGTCCACGGGATAATCTGGGCAGGGAAGGATGGAGGGGGGTGTGCAAGGTGCCCAGGTGCCCTGCCAAGGCGGGATACCCAGGAGGGACCAACAGGGGAGTGCTGAGGATAACGCAGCCTGGAACGTGGGGTGAGGAGGGAGGTGGGATGCTGAGCTCCCGGGGTGCAGAACCGCGGTGCTGAGATCCCGAGGCGGGAGGAATGGGATGCTGAGCTGCCGGGGATGCTGAGCTGCCGGGGATGCTGAGCTGCCGGGGATGCTGAACTGCCGGGGGCCGGGCCGGGCGGGCCGGGGGGCGGCTCCACGTGGCTCATTAGCAGAAGGCGATTTAATATTTATGAAGTGTTCTTGTTTGAATCCCAAGTCTTCGGCTCCAGTTACAAGGAGCTGCGTCACCCTGCGATCACATGGTAATTGTTGCTATTTCCAGGATCCCAGCCTCGCAGAGTGGCACAAGAGCTCTTTCCCCTTTTCTTGTCCTTTTTTCCCCGCCGCCTTTTCCCTTGTTGGCCGCTGTTTTCGGGGCGGTTTTTGCTCTCCCCTCGGCCGGCTCGGCGCTGGCCGGAGGCGCGGGGCGATGCCGGGGCCGCTGCCCTGAGCCGGGGCGGGCGCAGCCGCTCCCCCGCCCCTGCCCCTGCCCGGGAGCCGCTCCATGAGAGCGGGACCGGCCCGGCACCCCCAAAATGACCGAGCTGGAAGGGGACTTCACCAAGCTGCTGCTGCTGAAGGAGGAGCGGATCAAGGAGCTGGAGCGGCGCCTGGGGGAGAAGGACGAGGAGATCCAGGAGCTGCGGCGGCGGCTGCACAAATGCCAGTCCGTGCTGCCGGCCCCCAGCCCGCACATCGGGCCCCGCACCACCCGAGCGCAGGGCATCTCGGCCGAGCCGCAAACCTACCGCTCCTTCCACGACCTCCGCCAGGCTTTCCGCAAGTTCACCAAGGCCGAGAGGTAGGGATGACACCCCCTTTTCCCACCCCCCCATCCCGCGAACCCCCGTTCCCGAGCGGGGTGGCCGGGACACCGCGTCTCCCCGCCTGGGATCGCCGGCACGGAGCGTGCCCGGGGCGGGGAGCGGCTCCGAGCCGCCGGGAAGGAGCCCTGCGGGGGATCGGACAGCCCGGAGCTCCCTCCCTCGCTCCCTCCCTCGCTCCGCTCTGTCCTTCCCCGCCGCGGCTCCCGGGGGATGCTCGGCCGGAGCGCGGGGGGGCGGCGGTGCCTCCCCGGCGCTGGGAAAAGTTTGCGGCGGGGCCGGGAAGTTGTTCGGTGGCTGCTCGGGAGCCGCCAGCACCCCCGGCAGCCCCGGGCCCGGGACAGGTGCTACCTACCCCTCGTCCCGGCCCCCCTTTCCCCACCCTATTCTCCCCGAAAACGAGCCCACGCTGCTCCACCCGTGCTTTGCCTCCTGTTATCCCGGTGGAATTCGCTGATCCCGGAGGACTTTTTCCACATAAATGAGTCCATGATTCTCCTTCCCCGTGCTGCTGTCAGGCACCCAGAGAGAGGTTTTTGGGGGGGATCGTGGGGTCTGCATCACTCAGCCCAGGCTCTCGGGGGTTGTCCTTCTTCTACACACGTGGGAAAACCGTGGAGCGTGGTGCTGTGCTGGCTGCTGGGGAGGTTGAAGGGATGGAGAAGTTGGGAGGGTGTTGAGTGCGATGGAGAAGTTGTGTGTGACCGCAGGGGTGACCCTGCTTTGGGCAGGAGCTGTGGCTGGTGCTTCTCGAGCAAGGCACGGTCTCGTGTGCTCTGTGCAGAGCGATTTATTTCAGCAGAGCCATTCCCAACAGGATCTGTGTGTGAGTGAGCATCCACAGCTCTCACACCTCAAATGTGCTCAGACCAAACTCCAGCCCTTTCCTCCTCACCTGTCCCCTGCCCCTTGTTAACAAGACTATGGCTCAAACGAGGAGCACTTGGCTTTAGGCTTTTTTTATTCATTGTTATTCTTTTCCCTGCCTGTGGCGATTTAATAAAGCAAACTGCTGTGCCCAGGGAGGTGTGGGAGTGTGAGCTAAACGTGTCCATTCATCCTTCCCTGGGGCATCACATCCCTTGGCACCCCCTGCCCAAGGCAGAGGCCAGGTGTTGTGGATGGAGGAGAAACCACGTCCAACTTTTTCCTTTTGCTGCTGGTTTTTTTGGAGGCAATGATCATCCCGAGCCTCGTCTACCAGAGGGAAGGTGGCAGTGACCTGGCAGCTGTGGTGAGGGCAGGGAGCCAAGGGTGTCCCCACCCTGTGAAATAGCTTATTTAGGAGTTGTTAAACCTGCTCGTTGCTCTAGTGAGGTTTAGTCCTGGCCTGAGGCTTTCCCGTGCTGTTCCTGGTTTGGGTTGGCAGGCCAGCTGCAGGAAAAGCTGTGTCCGTGTGATGCCGTGAAGGTCATTTGTCCCATCCTACATCATTCCCATCATCCACAGATGATGTTTTAGTGGGCAGGAAAAATTCCTGCTGGGGCCCTTGGGCAGTTCCAGGCTGGAACTCCATCCCCTGGCATCCCCCCATGCCTCAGCCTCACTCGTGGTAGCCATGACAATGGTATCCAAGCCAGTCTGAGATTGCTTTTGGGTTTTAATTCTTAATTCTTCCTTTAATTCCACTTAATTCTTCTCCTGTCTCGTTGCTGGGAGAGCAGGAGGGTCTCCCATGGTGTGCTGAGCACGCTGCACCCACAACCTCTCTTTTGCCCCTGTTTCCCTCCCAAATCCCTCCCCACCATGGGCTAGATCGAGGTGTGTTTTCCATGGGCAGTGTCTGGGTCCTTGATCTGGTTCCAGGGCGCTGTCCTGGGATCAGGGAGCAAAGGGCTGTGCTGCAGAGGCCTGTGCCAGGAGCATGACGAGCTTTCCCCGCTCCTGCTCCGGAGGCAGGAATGGCTCCGAGTGCTGCCAGCTCCCCTCAGTGTCCCCAGGGCTTGCTCTGGCATCTCAGAACCGCTTACAGCACTCGGCTGATTTATTCATGGGGGAGCTCACGCACCTCCAGCAGCCTCCTGCCTGTGCTCCAGCGACAGCAGCAGCATCCCAGCTCTCCATCCCACTGGTCTTCAGCTCTCTGGGAGGCTGAGGATGGGCAACACCTCTTCTCCAAAACCCACAGACAACTTCCAGACCATAAATCCCCCAAGGGGATGTTCAGGCCCGTCTGTTTTCAGCTGAATGCAAACAGAAACATTTTTTACCTGGGATCAACCTTCAAACACTTTTTCATCTCTGAAGATAAAGATGTAGTTTTTGACAATATAATTGGATTTATTTATTGTGTGTAATATACACCAACATGTAGAACTGTCAAGGAGTTGAAAGCAGTGAACTACAGGATGACAGGAACTCAAACAGGGATAAATCCCAGCTGAAAGCAGAGAATGGAGTTGGTTTAAATATGCTATGCCTCTTGTAATGCACCTCTGTCATGTGCAGCAAGGGTAGAGTTGCAAAGGCTTGCAGAGATCCAAAGAACTGGGATGTGTAAACAGAAAGGTGGTGAAGGATGTGTTATCTCTGTTCTGGAAGTGTGTTTTTATGTTGTTGTTCCTTCTGATAATGTGGAAGTATAAATTTTAATGGCAGAAAGCATTGGCCAGGTGTATAGAGCTGTCTGTGTATCTACAGCCGATCTGTAAATTAGATTTTCTTTCAAAATAGCCACTTTCTGCACCTGTTTTCAAAAGAATTCCTCCCTGTTGTTCCTTGATCTGTTCCTGCCAGCAGAGATTTGAGTTGAGAGCAGAGCAACACTCTTACATCCTTGTAAATGATTCCTTAATTTATTTATGGCCAGCGAGTTTTGATTCACTTTTACCCACAGCCAGTGAGTGTTTGGGATCACACGAGGCCTCGGGGCTGTCTGATCCAGCACCTGCCCGTCCCTAATGGCAGCACAAAGCAGGAAAACCAGTTTGTCCCTGTTCCTGGCAGGGTGGGAGCCATCCCTGGATGATGCAGCAGCCCAGGCACTTTGCTGAAGTGATCCCCAGTTGCTAAGCAAAGGCACTGCAGATGATCAATGATGCAAAAAGTAAATGCTGAGGTGTGGCAAAGCCAGGACTAAGAGCTGGATCAGCCCTGCCTGTCCCTGCACCCAGGGGTGCTCATCGGTGGCTCCCCAGCACCCAGAGGTGCTTTGTGCCCTGGGAGTGATCGACCTGAGCCCTAATCCCACCTCCAGATCATCCTCCCGGGAAATTCCAGCAGCTGCCTGCCTTAATTCCGAGGTGCAATGTCTAATTCCAGCTAAATCCTGCTTATGTGGGGCGAGAAGCCTCCTTCAAACCAGGGTGGTGCGAAATGACTTGGGGAGCTCCGGAATTTTTTCGGAATAGCGACCGAATCTTCGCTGAAGCCCTGGCCCTGCAGGCAATTCCAGATTTTGTGTGTGGTTATATCCTCAAATCCCCGAATCCAGCTCAGAATCCCTGCCATCCCTGGGTTTTTCCATGCCAGTTTCTGTCTGACAGTGCTGTAGGCTCAGCCTCAGCATCATTTAAGACAGATGAGTTTCCCCACCCTGCTCCCGGTAATTTACTCATCTTTCTTGGCTCCCTAACTTTTTCTGCAACTTTTAAATGGGTTTTCCCCCCCTTTTTTAACTTTATTTCAGGAAGTATTTACCACAAGATGGCAGTGGGGTCTAACATTTAAGGCGAGGTGTTGGGGTGTATTGTGGTTTCAGCCTCCCAGGCCTGGACCAGCCCTCCTGCCTGTGGTT
This sequence comes from Poecile atricapillus, assembly GCF_030490865.1. Lineage (NCBI taxonomy): Eukaryota > Metazoa > Chordata > Aves > Passeriformes > Paridae > Poecile > Poecile atricapillus. The sequence goes on from NC_081254.1 coordinate 6,437,602, forward strand.
TTCCAGATAAAATCAGGCTTGAATCCTTGTTTCTCCTGCTTCCACCTCCTCTGAGGTGTTGGGGGTGTGTGTTCAGCCAAGGTGTTTAAACTCAGGATTAAAGGCGTTGGGTGGTACCAGGGATGGAGCATTGGAGTGGATCCTCTGAGGTTTATGCAGCAAAACTTGGGATTTAGCTGGTGTTTGGCTGTGGCTGGATCAGTCCGTCTCTGGGCTTTGGGTCCTGCTCAGGCCAGGACCAGCCATGCCCAGGGTGAAAACTGGGCAGCCTGGGAGGTCTCCAGTCCAAAATTCAAGACAAAGTCACCTTCAAAGCTGGACTGGGGCTGCCCCAGGCTAAAGCAGAGATGTCCTGCACAGCCTTGCAATTCTCCATCACTTTTCCCCCCTCCAACCCTTGTCTCGCATCTCCACCACCCCTGGAGCTGCTCTGTTGACAGCTTCCAACCCCCTGAGCGTGGCAAGAGGGATCTTCCCCCTCCCTGGAGCCCTGTCCTTCCTCCCTCAGCCCCTTTCTGGGAACTGAGCTGCCTGCCTGCGTTAATTTAGCCATGATCTCATCAGCTGCCAGCCACTAAAGCGATATCGATCCTGCGCTCAGCCTGCCCGTGAAAAACAACCCAGCTGCTTCCCCACTACCTGGAACCACCCTCCCCCGGGGCTTGGGCAGCCTGGAAAAGGAGTTTTTGCCTCATTTTTTTACTGGTGGGAGACCAGTGCATGACCTTTGACCAGTGTGTGACCCTTCAGCCTTTAAGCTGGAAAGGGACGGTTTAGGACTGTCCTTATGCAATATGTGACACCACTCAGCACCTATGTCTGAAATAGTCCAAACAGGGAGCTTTTGCTGGATCCAAGTCTGCTGTTTCTGTCTGTTAGGGTCAGCATCCCTTTGCAAAGCTCAGAGGAAGGATGGCAGTGGTTTTGCCATTAATTACGACCCTGAAAACTCCTTTCTTCCTCATTCGCTCGTCCCCAATCCGCTCCCATCTGCTTCTGATGGGCTGCAGCAGCAAATTCCATGGATGCTTCATCCCTGGGTGATCCCCCACCAAAGATCAGAAGGATTTTATTAGCTGGAATTATATTGGCAGAGGAAGAATTAATACTGTTCTCATTGCTTGTTGTTTTGGGAGTGCGTGGCTGCTCCAAGGGAGGGAAATACAGAGGGAAGTTTGACAGGGTTGCTTAAATTTGGGGAGAGCTGGAAAATATTCCAAAGAGAGTGATGGAAGTGGGAGGTGGACTCTTGGCTTGGTCCTCTGTGCTCATTTGGATGGAGGAACTTGTGGCATGAAGCAGTGGAGGGTATTGAGTGAAGATGGGGGAGACAGGGGGGTTGTCACTGCAGGGAGAGGTGTGACATCAGCCCCTGGAGAAGTCCAAGGTCAGACAAACAAGCACAGAAGGGTTTTAGAAAGGGAGAGAAGCAAATGTTTATGGTTAATCAATGGAAATAATTTCCTGTCTTTTAATTTTTAATGGGCTGAACTAACTGCTCCCCCCTTCCTTGGGCATCACTTCCCTTTGGTTTACAGGAGACCTGAAAATTGAGCCAGGATGGGGGGAAATTTGGCTCCCAAAGGGCATCAAATGGTGCCTTTCTACTGGGTACAGTCTGGCGTCTGTCTGTCTGTCTGTCACCAGCAGCCCTGGTCACCCAATCCACCTTTCCCATCGTATCCCTTCAGTGCTTCCTCATGGGCACAGTGGCATCACTGCTGGAGCAGCAAGAGCAGCTAAACTCAGCTTACCCTTCCATCTCCTCAAAAACAGTACTGAACAGGTATTAATTGATATATAAACATCTGGAATTTTAAAAAAACAAAACCAGAATAATTGATATATAAACATGTGAAATGAAAAAGAAACCTGATTATTCGATGAGATCCCTGGTTCTAGTGAGGAAAGGAAGGGCAATTGTCATTTTTCCGTGTGGTTTGGGATGAAAACTTGGACTCTTTGGCTTTGCTGTGTGTTTCTGAGGTCTGCCCCGAGGAAGGGCACACACATCCCAAGGCTGCCCTCAGCAGGAGCGGGAAGGGCAGGGAATGAGGCAGTGCCCATCCCTGGCTGACGCAAGCTCCGTCCCAGCGGCGTCATCCCAAATTCTTCCTTCGGCCTATTTTTAAATGCCTCAAGTCAGGAGGGTTTTGGAGCCTCCCTTGGGGCACCAAACCACAGGCCCAGAGATTTCAGGGCAGCTGCCAGATCTCCATGTCCCCCAGCTTCCCTCTGCCTGGAGCTGTGCTTCCCAATCCCTGAAAACCTGGTTACGTGTGGGCTCTAAAGCTCAGCTGAGCTCCCAAGCAAGGCCACCAGAAACTGCTTTTCCCTCCTGGATCTTTGGTGTGAGTGGATTTATAAAAATGCAAAAAGCTGGGAGTTGGGATTGTGTTGTTTTCCTGGAGCAGCTTGTGGACATCTCTTAGTCTGGAGGAGAAAAAGGGTCTTGTGTCTCTCTTGCTGCTGCGTTTTTAAAAGTGGCACGTGGATGTCATGGTGTAAAACTGCTTGCCCTCACTCACTCTTCATTTGGCTTCTTTTATAGTTTCTGTCAGATTTTTTAAAAATCATTTTTGTCAGAATTTTTGCATCCTTTCCATCAGAACTTTTGTGTCACTTTTGTTAGAATTGTTCTGTTGTTTTTGTCAGAATCGTCCTGCACGATGGAAAAGGTAATTCTCCAGCAAAAATCCCTCTGGGTGCTTGTCCTGGTTTAGAGCAAATTTGGGAGAAGCAGTGGTGAAGTCTTATCAGAGCAAAATGGGATAGAAAGGACTAAAATAAAACTCAGAGTGCCACTTTCCTAATGAGAAACTTCAGGAAAAAGCCTTCCCAAGGTTTCCACTTGGTTGTGGAGTTGCTGCAGGTTCTGGAAAATCTCTGACAGGGCTTGGCAAGGGGCTTCCTGAAGAGCTTTCCCCTCTGCCGTGACCTCTTGAGTGGAAAAGATGAGGATTGCTTTTTTTTTTAAATAGATTTTTTTTTTCTGTGTCCTGCTCATGGGTGTCCTCAGAGCATTTTTGTTCCATTAGAAATAAAAGCCTGTAGTGACAAATGAGGAAGAGGATGCTAAAAGAGGAGGCTGAGTTCAGGCTCATGGGTGGTGGCAGGAGCTGGGATGATCCTGGGGATCCATAAGGATAAGTGATTGAGATGATTTAAAATTTAAAATTCAGTTTTTGGATTTAATTCATGTTGGGGGCTGAGCTTGAGCATTGTGGGAATGGCTACAGGAGAGGGGGAAAAGCTCCCCAGAAATGGGATCAGATCTCTTCTGTTTGACTCAAAGGAGTGGAAGCAGATTTAGCAGCGATTTTCTTGGTGATTCCTGGTTTTGAGACATTTAAAGGTGTAAAATGGGGAGAAAGTGTCCACCTCATGGCAGTAAATTAATGACAGGCCGGTGGGGTGATGGAAAACTCAAAAAAACCCCAACAAACTCAGCAGCTGCAGGGGGAGAAAACAGAGAATTACTTAATATAAAATACCCAGAAGGAAACTCTGCAGGTGGGAAACAGGTTCAGGAGAAATATCTTAATATTTGGGGTTTCTGGCACAAGGTTTGCACTGAAGTTTGCACTGTGGTTGATTGATTGATTGATTGTAGCAAGCACAGCAGGATGGGAATTCTGAGTTGTTTTCATTTGCATTTTTTCTCTTTCTTGGGAGTTTCTATAAAATCCTCTGAGGTAAAAATCACCACCAGGATTTTAAGTGACCAATTAGTATAAAAAATCTGCTTAAAAAAAAATTATGTTGAGCTGTTTGTAATAAGGGATCAAGTCCTAAATATCAGAATTCCACTTTCTATTTATGTATCTGCACTGTGTTGCCAATATTTAACTTTTTTTTACTCTTTATTCCTTCAATTTCTCAGGAGCTGTGCTCTGTATTATTTTTCCTGTGGTGAGTAGGAAGGATAACAGAGAATAATTCCTTGAGACCCTAAAGAACTACACCCAGATCCTCTGAGTGACTCAACATAGAATTTTGGTGCTTGCAATTACTAAGCCAAAATTCAACTTTTAAGGCCTGGAATTGGTGGGAATAGCAGGGAAAAGTCCCTTAAAAATGCACCCCAAAGGTGGCTTCCAGCTTGGCTGTTTGTAAGGAATCTCAGAAGTGACTGTGGAGCAGGGAAAAATGCAGGGAGAGACACCTGGGGAGCTGCTGCACTTCCCAAAAGTTCCTAAAAAAAAAAAATTCTGGAAGGAATAAATACATCCAAGTGTCCCCTCTTGTTCCAGCCCATGGTTTTTATGACATTCAGAAGAAAAGAAATCCATGCTTACAGAAATACAGAAAGGTTCTGAAGGTTCAGAAAGGCAGAATGGGGAAAAGCTGGGAAGGAGCTCTCTGTGAAGGTGGGAAAAACACTGGGAAGTTGCTTTATCTGGGAAAATTTGGCAGCACCAGGGCTGTGTCTCCAAGGTGGTTTTGCTTCCCACCTGCCAGCCCACCCAAACCAGTCAGGGATTCTGCTTTTTCTGCATTTGATGTTTACCCTTTTCACAAAGCCTTGGGGGAATTTCTGTGGCCATTTCAGAATGGAGGCAGGAAAAACCCACCCCAAATCAGCTCTTAGAGGGAAAATTTTCATGGAATGACACTGAGAGTGTATTTTTTTCAAAAGACAGCCACCACCTCCTCGGCTACTTTATTTCTGTCTTTGCTGTAGTTCAGAAAAGGACTGCTTAACATTAAAAAAAAATTAAAATACTAAAATGAAAGCAGCATAAAAGGTGGTGGTTGTGGGTTTTTGTTTTTTTTTCCTCCCCCCATTGATTTTCATGCTGCTTTATGAAATCTGTGTTAAGTAAAGGCTGAAGTCTCTGCCTTCCCTTTCATCCCATAATGCAAGGCTGGGCTCTCCCTGCCAGGAGCACGTTTCTCACTTTGATCTGCAGGTTTATTATCGCGTGTCCCATCCAGGGAAAAGGCTGCAGTGCCTTTTGGGAAGCACAGACCGGAGCAGTTGGGCTCCCCTGCAGAAACCCTGACATTTTAAATCTTCTTCCCCACATTTCTCAGCACTGCTGGGGCAGAGAGACTTGAAGCCAGATTGAGATTTATCCCTCCCCTCCATGACTTTAAAATAATCACTTGAAAAAAGAAGAATTTCAAAGTGTTTTATCTTTTGATAAGAGAATGCTCGTGGCAACTTCAACCAGAAACTTGTTCTTCTATGGGAAGATGCTGGAAAAATATAGGTTGAGCTGGTGTGGATATTATGAATATTAAATTTTTTACTCCATTATTCCATATGTTTGGAGTCAGAATAGCAAAAAAGGAAGTGGGAATGGTGTTGTGGATCAACTGAAGGCTGGTTTTAGGGAAATTTCTGGGGTTTGATTCATCTCTTCTGAGTCTGTGCAGTCAAATCCATCCTAAAGCATCAGTTGCAGAGGCCATTTGATTTAGGGACAGTTGTGTCCACATGTCCAGTTCGTGCTGCTGCTGCTGCTCATTGTCTCTGGCACCTTTTTGGCTGGGTTGACTCCTAAATTGAAATTTCTACTCTGAGATTAAAAGTAGGTACAGCTGATTCCAATCTTTTATGCTGGGCTGGTTGATTTCTCTTTTGGAGAGCCTCCTTCTCCTTCTTCTTCTCCTTCTTCTCCTTCTTCTCCTTCTTCTCCTTCTTCTCCTTCTTCTCCTTCTTCTCCTTCTTCTCCTTCTTCTCCTTCTTCTCCTTCTTCTCCTTCTTCTCCTTCTTCTCCTTCTTCTCCTTCTTCTCCTTCTTCTCCTTCTCCTTCTCCTTCTCCTTCTCCTTCTCCTTCTCCTTCTCCTTCTCCTTCTCCTTCTCCTTCTCCTTCTCCTTCTCCTTCTCCTTCTCCTTCTCCTTCTCCTTCTCCTTCTTCTCCTTTGTTTTTTTGCCAAATGTTCAGTATCTAAAAATCAAGCCTCTTTTAAAAGCTTTAAATCAAATGGAAAACACAGGGGGAAACTTCCCATGGAATGATGTCATGAATCTTTGCAGCCAGCGTTTCTGTGATGGCTCCTGCCCAGGCAGAACATGAAGAAGTCCCCTGGAGCTGGTTTCCCCCACAAGTGACTCCTTTCCTGACCCTGCTCCCAGCCTGTGATTCCCTGGGAACTGGAAGCAGCAGCTCCTTGCGTGGGTGTTGTGCTGGTGGTGTTCACATTGTGAGGGAGAACACGGAGCTGATGAATCCCTGCATCCCCATTCCAGCCTGCAGCCTCTGTAAATCCGGATTTGGGAACTGGTAATTCCTGATTTGGGAAAGGAGATTTCAAGTGGGAATCTCAGGAGGTCAGCAGGGCTGGCTTTCCCCATCCAGCCCCTCGGCCTCCGTGGAGGTTTTGTTTTCTCCGGTGCGTTTCTGTCATTAATAAAATCACCCCCTTCCCATCCCAGCTCACAGCCCTGCCGGTGACTGAGGCAGCCCTGCGAGCTGCAGGGAAGATTAATTGCCCTAATTGCTCTGCCTTCAATATTGGTTCCACATTTCCAGCCTGAATCTGTCTCAGCTTCCTGGCCCAGCTGTTAATCCTGTCCTGTTTGCTGTCCTTCCCACGCTTCTCCCGAGCACTTTTCCCTTGCTTCTAACCCCCCTGTGCCAGGATAAAAGCCCCTGGAGCTGGAGATGCTCCCAACAAGCTCGAGTTTGTGATTCAGCCACTTCACAACAGCCTTTTAATTGCATTGCATGGCTGCAAATGCTTTTTTTCAGCCCAATTTGTAGGTGCTTTAATAAAACTTGCTAAGCTCATTCCACGAGATCTGTTTTCCATAGGGCCCTATGGATTGGCACTTGTTGTCTCGCCTTAGTTTTTCCAGCAATTAAATGGAGGCTCTCACATCCCAAAGGACGTGCAGGATTTGATGTCAGGCTGACAGAATTACCTGTGGGATTTCATTTACCTGCCAAAATCCTGGTGGAGTGTTTGCTTTCCTCTGGCTCTCCAAAATGTATTTTTTTTGTATTCCAGAACTCAGCAAAGATCAAGAGCAAACTCAGTGACTCTCTGGCCCACCTTTTGTTGAAAATTAAAAAACCCAGTGTGTAAAGACTTGAACCACTCTATTTTCCAGTATTTTGGCTGTCCATATCCAAGCCCTGCTCTATTTTTTATCTGTTCAGGTGCTGACCCATAAGATCATTTTTTATCCAGGGACTTGTCCAATATTTTCCTTCCTAAGGCAGCTGTGACTATGAGTTCACTGCCCCATCATGTTACTGTTCATTTCCTCTTCAATTAATGGGGATGAAGTGGGATTTAGGCAATTTTAGTGTGATGTTGATGGGTTGGAGGTTTTTCTTTCAAGCCCATGCTGCCTTCGTCAAGCTGTGGTAACACTTCCATTTAATTATACAAAATTCCATTATATTATATTATATTATATTATATTATATTATATTATATTATATTATATTATATTATATTATATTATATTATATTATATTATATTATATTATATTATATTATATTATATATTATATTATATTATATTATATTATATTTTATGTATTTTATGTATTTTATTGTATTTTATTTTATTTTATTTTATTTTATTTTATTTTATTTTATTTTTTTTCTCCTTTCCTCTCAGTCTGAGATGCCTGGCCCTGGGGGCAGGGGTGGGTTTTGGCCTGGAGAAAATCAGGATTGCCACAAGTCTCTTGCTGAGGACATGGGGGTATTCTGGTGAGGTTTCTTCTGCCCTTTTCTCTCTGCTGGTCCCATCCCAAGCACTTTTCTCCCCAGTCCACATCCTAAGGAGCAGATTTAAGGAGCAGGATTTGAGGGAAAAGCTGAGGTGCTGTTTCAGGCTGCTCCTGCTCACAGCAAAAGCTTCTTGAGCCTGATACTCTCCTAATGAGACTATGGAGGGAATGATTTCCCTGTGTGGGGGAAGCATTTTCCACTGACATTATCTCAGTTTAGCCTTCAGACCCGACACAAGGATAATGGGATAATTACAGCTCGATTTGATGTGCTCAGGCATCGCTTTCATTACAGACAAATGTTCCTGGAGAAAGGAAATGTCATCCCATTACTGGCTGATCTTTAAAACCTCGAGGAGTTCGCTCACTTTTGTCTTACCAAATCCGGTTTCCACTCGTACACGTCCCCAGCCATACCCAGGGTAGTGACTGTGTTTATCAATAAAACAGTCAGGCCTGGGCACTCAAAGAAATGTGAATTTACTGGTCTCCAACCAATAAAAGTGTCCAGGAGGTTAAGCACAGATTTGGCTTTTGAAGTGGGCTCCTCATTCAGGAGCACTGGGGGCAAAATCAGGCTGGAAATGAGGAATGGCACGGGTTTGTTTGGGACTTGAGCCTTTGGCATCTCCTTAATAAGATCAAGCCCTGTGTGGGATTTTATTGCTCTGCACAAGTCCCTGACAGGAGGGAGCAGCCAGGGGGGTCAGGCTCTGCCCAGGGAACAGGGACAGGATGAGGAAATGGCCTCAAGTTGCTCCAGAGGGGGTTTAGATGGGATATCAGGGAAAATTCCTTCACCAAAAGGATGGTCAGGCCTTGGAAGGGGCTGCCCAGGGAAGTGGTGGAGTCCCAGACCGGGGAGTGTTCCAAAACTGTGGGTGTGGAAGTTGGGGATGTGCATTGGAGGTGGCCTTGGCATTGCTGGGGAATGGTTGGACTGGATCTCAGAGGGGTTTTCTGACCTTTAGGATTCTCTGTGAAGCATGAACCACCAAGCCCTAAAAACCCCAGCCTGATGGTAAATGAACTGCCAAACCTGGGCTATATCTCCTGTTTTTCTTGCATTGCCAACCTTTCCCTAATTTCTCAGTTCAAAAGAGCTTGGCAAAGCAGTTGGTGGTGCAAGAAAAGAAAGGGTTTGGTACCATGTGGGAGAACCAGGGCTGGATTTGGTCTGGTCAGAGCATTAATGTAAATTCAGTGTAAGGTTGAGCTGACAGATGGATTTTATGCCATATTCCTCCTGGCCATGGCTTCTGGGAAGGAAAGGAGATCTGGGAGAAAAGTGCAGCTTTAACACTTGGATTATTTCAGCTTTATCTTCCATGTGGCTGGAAATATTTGATGCTTAAGGCAGCGACAGAGCCATGTCTTGGGGTAAAAAATCCAGGGGACAGACCTCAGCTTAATGCTGGGAAGTGGTTAAAAAAAAAACCTCCCAAAAACTGATGCCTGAGTTGCCAGGGAATAGAGGGAGGGAAAAGCTGCAGGGCTGCACAGCCCCCTAGCTTTCCTGGGAATGAAAAAACGCTTTCAGCTCCGTCTCCCCACCCTGTGCCCTGGTAAAGGGCCTCACAGAGCTGAGATCTTTCTGCAGAAGGTTTGAATAAGGGTTGTACACGGTGGTGCTCTGTGGGTAACCACAGCACCTCCAGGAGCTGCACATGGAGCCGGAGCTCGCCCTGGCCCGGCGGCACCGGGGGAGGCTGAAAGGCTGCGCTGTTCCCGCTCCGGGATTTTTATCGGAGAAACCCCGGGGAAGGATTCCTGGAGGGAAGCTGCCAAACCCCCAAACCCAGCGGGAAGGTGGGGAGAAGCCTCTCCTGTGTGCTGGCACGCAGGGCTTGGCTGTGGAAAATACCCTGGCACAGCTCTTTGGGGCTGGAGGGGACGTGGGGTGGCGGCGCTGGCAGCGGAGACTCCAGAGGGGGAAGATTTGGGGATAAACACACTTGGGCAGGAAAAGCTGGGTGGTTTGGGGGTTTTAGAGCATAAATCTGCTCAGCTGGGGTGGGCACTGGAGGTGGCACTGCTGACCTGGAGCTGCAGGTGGAGATGTCCCTTTCCCTGGATATGCACCTGGATATTTGTCCTTGTTCAAAATAGGTGCCGCATTTTTCATACGGATTTACCAATCTTCCAGTTCTTGTAAAGTCTTTTGCTGCTCGTCCAAAAATGTCACTTATTACTGGGCATTTAATCAATTATAGCATTGATATAATTTAAAATAAGATTTTTATTTTATTTTTTTTCTACAAGCCCCTTCTGCCCTTGACAAATACTATTTGTTTACTTTCTTCAGCATCATCTCCAGCTGCATCCTTTGCCACATGGGGGACTTCAGCATTCTGAAACAGCAGTTCAGCCTCAGCCACCAGGAATTACAGCTCCTTCTTGGCCTCTGGCTGTATCTTGTCCTTTGACTTCACGGTTTCCTGGTGCAAACTGCACGGGGAGCAAAATTCACCCTCTGGGTTTGTGTGGGGCTGTTTCTTCACCCAGGCAGAGGATGGAGGCTCTTCCCAGCAGGAGAGAGCTCCAGCCTGCCTTTTCTGGCAGCCTGCAGGTGGGGTGGGCACAGGTAACACCCCCGTTTTTTGGAGGTCCCGATGCCCATTTTATGGTCCTTCCCTACCTAAACCAGGAGAGCGAATCATGGCAGAGGTTATAGGGGAGGAATGTCTGTGCCTTGCGCTGTTCTCCTTTCCAACACATTCCATCAAGGAACTAAAGGGAAAAGGCGATTTCCCCCCTCCCAGATTCCTTTGATGCCGCTGGCATCCCCTGTAAATCAAGTGCTGGATGTGGGGAGATTTAAAACACGGTATTTTTGGTGGCTAAATGCAAACCTGTCCCATTTTCCTTGCTGTGATGCCCGGGATAAAGCGGAGCTCAGCCTGGGGCAGGGCTTGGCTTTGCCTGACAGGTCCAAGCTCTGGCACTGACTGCCAGCAACAACTTCGGAAGAGCTCCGGGCCATAAATAATTAATACCTGCTGAATTATTCAGGCTGGGCGTGCAGCAGATGAATGCAGCGAGCTGACCAGGCTATGAATGAGTAATTATGTTAATTAACCCATGCAGCTCGCTGGTGGTGCAATTAAGCTCATCCTTCAGGCTGCTGCGATTTTTCAGGAACAGAAATGAGATAAAATGAAACAAACTAAAGCTGCAGTTACAAGAGGTGGGTTAAACCGTGTGGTTTGAATGATCAGCAGACGAGCTGTGCTCTAATTCAGGTGGATTTATGTTCCAGCAGCCCTCCATTCCTTCGGGGGGGGGTGAAACGGGTACATTTCTTAAAGGTTTAATCACTGCTCTCTGCAAGAACTTGAAGACGTTTCTGCAGATTTAGTAGCGTGATGTGCCAGTCTCTTCTATTTCCTGTGTGTTGCTGAAGAGGAAAAAAAAAAAAAAGAAAAAAATATTTAAAACCCATTAGCATCATGAGATGGGTCCTAATAATGCTCTACAAATTGAAAGCTTAATTTTGCAAACACATCACTTGCCTTTCAGTGGCCAGCAAAACCTAAGTCCATGTTAAAAGGCTTTTCTGATGAAAAGAAAGAATTATTTTAGTCACAGGTGGAGAATATTCCCATTCCCCCCCCCCCGCTCTTGTGTTGATAATATGCTTTGCACTGTGAAGAATTGGAAGAACACTGATGGAATTGGGTTCATGAGAGAGAAGTTTAGGGAATGGCTGCGATTTTTCCCAAGCTGACATGGAAAGGATCTGCTCTGAGCTTTGCCTCTCATCAAAGAATTACCCAGGTGGGGTGAATTCTCCACTGAAGGGCTCCAAACCTGTTCCAGCAGTGAGGCTTTTGGTAAAACCTTTAAATAGAAGTAAGGGGGGGATAGAATCTGTGGTTTTCCTTCTGTTTGGGAGAGCAGAGATGGCAAAATGTGGTTCATGCACGGGCTGGATTTTGGATTTGGGATCCCCACCTCCAATTTCACCTCCTGGTAGGGATTTTATACTGCTAAAGAATTGGATACTTTCATCTGAGGATTGTTTCGTTTTCCTGAATTGCTTGGTCTGCTTGGGTTTGATTTGCCTTTTAAAAACTTCTTTTACCCCCTGTGCTGGGCATCCCCTACAAAAATAAAAAGAAGTTTGAGGGATACAAAACATATTTACTTCAATTCCCCAGCCTAGTGGGGCTCCTGGATTGATTCTTCTCCCATAATTTACTCCTCCATGCTCAGCATGTGCTGTTCTGCTGCTCAGTCAATAGTGATTCTGCCTGGAAATTGCATCCATGGTTTTTAAAATCAGAGTTTGCTTGCAAAGCTTGACTTGATCTGTAGATCTGAGCAGTTTGGGAAGTCAGGGTTTGTTATGGGGTTTTAGGGAGGTGATGAATTAACTGCAATTGCAGTGAAATATTCATGGTATTAGCATGAGCTATTTAAATTTAATTGACTTTTCTGGGAGTTTACAAGGGAATATAAATGGAGAGTAAAAAGAGTCAGAGTCCTGAAAATGGAATAATTTAAAATGAGACAAAATGTGTCCTGTGTAGAGGAAAGAAACTCCCTTCATTTTTCAGATTGGTCATTAATACTAAAAAGTAGGGATGTTTGTGTCTGTGTGTCCTGAATTTTGTGTGAACACTCAGAGTGGCTGGGAGTTGAGCCAGGAACTGATGCAAATCAATGCTTTAATGTGCATTACTGCATCGAATCATTGATCCCAGCTTGCACCAAATCAATCTGTGGCATCTCTTTAAGGGGGAACAAAGAGATGGTATTACTTAAGTCTGGTATTATTTATCATACCACAGGAATGGTAAAGAAAACCCACCCAAAATGTGGTGTCTGCAGGCAGAGTTGTTACAGCTCCGAAATAATTTGGTTTTGGACAAAATGAATATTAAGCAGAAGAAGGCTGTGAGTTTAATTGCTCTGAGGGATCTACAGACAGTGCCGTGGGTTTATAAATGCCCGTTTTGATAGAAATAACCCCCTTAAGATGCCACATGTTCATTTTTTGGGGAGTTGCACTGAGTAACTCGAAAAAACCTTGTGATTAAAGAGTTGTGGTAGCGCCTTGCAGAGACACCAAATAAATTAATGTCTTAAACCAGGGCTTGAGCAATAGTGTTGCAATTTATTTTTTTTAATGCGATGACTGTTTTTGATATTTTTATCTTGCATCTAGATTGCTTTGGGGTGTTTTTTGTTGGGTAGATTCTGTGTTTTGCTGGGTTTTATTGCCCAAGCGTTCTGTGCGAGGCTGCATCTCGAGCAGGGCAGCAGAGGGCGGCCTTACTCCTTGTGTTTGTGTTGCCTCCTCCCGGGAGAAACGGGGCTAAAAAGCCGGGAAAAAGGGAAGAATGTGGGGAATGCTGTGCCTGGCCGAGCTGCGGGCCGTGGAAGGCAGCGGAGCCGGCACAGGAGCCGCGTCATGCCCAGAGCATCAGCTGCCAATTCCCTTCTTTGCTGAGAGCCCTGCCTTGGAAGCACAAGGAAAAGAGGAAAGAGCGGGAGCGAAGCAGAAACAAAGGGGAAAACCCTTTTTGTGCGTGTGGGAAAGGAGCAGGGGTGGTTGGGATGCGAGTTTGGATGCGGACTGTGAGTTTGTGCTCCTGTTGGGGGAGCAGGGCTCTGGAACGCGCTGGGTTTGTGCCTCCTGCCCATACCGAGCCTTCCTCTTGTGCCACCGGAGCCTTGCCAGGGGCAAGGAGATGTGCAGAGCCTGCCAGGGGCTCTGGAGATGGGTTTGGAGCCTGCCAGGGGCTCTGGAGATGGGTTTGGAGCCTGCCAGGGGCTCTAGAGATGGGTTTGGAGCCTGCCAGGGGCTCTGGAGATGGGTTTGGAGCCTGCCAGGGGCTCTGGAGATGGGTTTGGGCATTGGGCTTTGTGTGCCGGCAGAAACTCGGGAAGGGGGAAAGGGCCCTGTTGCCTGGGCTGGGTTGCTCAAGGAAAGCAGAGGAGGTAAAGCTGCAACACAAACAGTTCTTGGAGAGAAATCATCTGGGCCCAGCACAGGAGGGACCTGGAGCTGCTGGAGATAGTCCAGGGGAGGCACCAGGATGAGCAGAGGGATGGAGCAGCTCTGCTGGGAGGAAAGGCTGGGACAGCTGGGATTGTTCAGCCTGGAGAGGAGAAGCTTTGGGGTGACCCAACTGTGGCCTTCCAGGACCTGAAGGAGCTACAGGAAAGAGAGAGAGACTCTGTACAAGGGATGATGGAGGGAGGGACAGGACACAGGGAATGGCTTTCCAGGGCCTGAAGGAGCTACAGGAAAGAGAGAGAGACTCTGTACAAGGGATGATGGAGGGAGTACAGGACACAGGGAATGGCTTCCCAGTGCCAGAGGGCAGGGATAGATGGGATATTGGGAAGGAATTGTTCCCTGGGAGGGTGGGCAGGCCCTGGCACAGGGTGCCCAGAGCAGCTGTGGCTGCCCCTGGATCCCTGGAAGTGTCCAAGGCCAGGTTGGACTTTGGGGCTTGGAGCAGCCTGGGATAGTGGAAGGTGTCCCTGCCCATGGCAGGGGGTGGTATGGGATGAGCTTTAAGGCCCCTTTGACCCTAAACCCTTCTGTGATTATACAAAAGATCAATACCAGCCCAGGAATCTTTCTTCCTCAACCTCAGAGAAGCAGACCCAAAACACTTTGCCTTGGCAGCAGCATTTCTGCCAAGGGATTTTTCCCTTTAGGTTTGAGGAAGCTCCCAGTAGTTGGTATTACAGTTCCCCAGCTGTGCTGTTTTCCACACAAACCAAAGACTGGGAGCTGGTGGGGAAGAGGTGCACGGGTGAACCTTGCTGGCATGTTTGAATACTCTGCCATGCAGAGGGGTTAAGGTCAGAGGAAAAGCAGCTGGGAATGGAACTGGAGTGAGGAAAAGCAGGGCAGGTGAGGAGGTGGAGCAGTGCCAGCCAGGAGGGAGCCCTGCACCTCAGCCAGGGGTTTGGCTGCTGATCTGCAGAAATGGAAGAAAGGTGAGGATGAAAGCTCTGCCCATGCCCTGACTCACCCAGGGCACTCAGCTGAGAGATGTTGGCGGTGCTGAGGAAATCAGGCGAGTTCTGGTCTCTAATGCTCTGATGAGTAGAGCAATCAGTCCCTGCTAACACTGACAGAGAAAACGGTGAATATAAACATTTTACACACTCTGAGAGCCCAACTTGATGGAGTTTCCCCAAGCATAAATAAGAAATCGCTGTAGAAGTCAGTGGAGCGCTGTAAAACCTTTGTGAGGCCTGATGTGAGCCCTGTTTGCAGATTGTGCCTGGATGATTCATGGATATTTCCTTGGTACTGTAACAAGCTGTGCCTTCTGTGGGGTGCAGCCATTGATTCGGAGCCTTAAATGATCACAGGGCTCTGCTCCTGTGGACAGAACTTTTTGGGAAATGTTCTCTAAGAGGAAAGGTTTAGCATTGCTGGAATTGTGGCCATAAACACCTGTAGATCCCTAAATAAGAGTCTGGTGCTCCAGTGGAATATTTGCAGTTGCTCAGGACATGCAAATGTCAAAGACTTCAGGATAAATTCTGTTTTTTTTAAAAGGAAGACAGCTCTCAGTGCAACTTAAAGAAACATCAGCCTGTTCTCCAGGCATGTAAAGGCCAGGTTTAAAATCTGTGGTTTGTGTTTATTGTTATAAATGCCTGAAACAGTCAAATAATAATTTTTAATAAGCAGAGGAATTAAACTGATTGTATAAAGAGACAGGGCACTTGTTCTCAATGCATCATGAAATAATGGTAACACACTGGTTATTTTCATATCAGGGGAGCAGAATTTGTGTTTATTTCTAATCCAATTTCAAGTATAAATGAATTGTTTTGAAGGCTGGATAAATCAACCCGACAGACCAAGGCAATTATGGGAGGTGAGTGGTGCATTACTGGTGAGGAGAGATAAGAAACACTGCAGGGTCTGAAAGGGTGAGCAGAGGGAGCACCTGGAATTGCAAATTCTTGGGGTTGCTGAGAGGTTTGTCACTGTGAAACCCCTGAAGTGGAGGAATGGCATCAAACAGCCTCAAAATGAGGCTGGAGAAATGAGCTGCTATCAATTAATATAATTTTGGGGGGTGGTAGGGGAGTGAGCTTCTTGCTGTTCTCACTTTCCTGAGGGTTTTGCTTTCCACCTCTTGCAGCCAGAGCGCCGTGACTGAAACAATGAGCGAGGCGCACTGGGCAGCGCAGGTCAGAGATGGAAAAAGCTGAAGCTGAGGAGTTCAGCTGTGGTTGTGTCATGTTTTAAAAGGAAACAGTGAAGAATTGCAGCTGTCTCATGGAACAAATCTCATCTTTGGTGACCCCAAGTTTTTCCCAGCATCTGAGGAAGATTGGTGCTCTGGCAGAGTTGGGATTGTTCAGCCTGGAGAGGAGAAGTTTTGAGGTGACCTCACTGTGGCCTTCCAGTGCCTAAAGGGGCTACAGGAAACATGAAGAGAGACTCTGTGCAAGGGATGGAGTGACAGGACACAGGGAATGGCTTCCCAGTGCCAGAGGGCAGGGATAGATGGGATATTGGGAAGGAATTGTTCCCTGTGAGGGTGGGCAGGCCCTGGCACAGGGTGCCCAGAGCAGCTGTGGCTGCCCCTGGATCCCTGGAAGTGTCCAAGACCAGGTTGGACTTTGGGGCTTGGAGCAGCCTGGGATAGTGGAAGGTGTCCCTGCCATGGCAGGGGGTGAAATGAACTGAGATTTAAGGTTCCTTCCCAGCCAGACCATTCTGTGATTCCACAGATGCCCGGGGATCTGTTGCTGCTTGTTGGAGTCCCACATAAAGACAAGCCAAGAGGTGATTTCATGTGAAAAAGATGTAGAACAGATGCAGTCCAAGGAGGAATGTGTGGGGGATAGTGAAGGTCACAGGGTCACTGAGCACAGCCTGTCCCCAGCAGTTCAGCTCTGGCTGATGAGAAATGGAAGGAAGCTGGCTATCCCAGCCATCCCACTGTGGAAATCAGACCAGCACATGGCTCCCACCTTCCTTCAACTGTTTCAGCTTCCCCCAGTCCAGCAGAGATGTGTCTGGCAGCAGAATGAACCTGTTTTCCCAGCAACATCAACTGAACTGATGTTTTCTACAGACTTCACCTCCGTTGCATCCTGGATCTTGTGGCTCCATGACTGAATCTGCTTCCTTACATTTTGTTTAATTGGTCCCTGGGTTCATTTGCTGGTTGCTTATGGCTGAAAGCAAAAGGGAAACTACATTTCCATGACCTGCCTTGTCTAAATGCTGCTTTTGCTCTACATAGTCAGTGCCCTGGGACTGTTTAGAGAAGCAGGGCACAGGCAGTGTCTAACTCTGGTAACTGCAGAGCATGGGGTGTTTATTTTGGCAGCTTGCAGAACAAGTTTCTGCTTAATCCCAGCCTAAGGAGGCTTCCCAAGGCAGCCGAATCGTTTAGAAGTTGTTACTGGCTTAATTCAGCCCAAAGAAAGAAGTATATAAGCTCTCCCTGTGTCTGATCTTGCTGGGCAGTCCAACCTTTTCTGGGAAGTGGGAAAAGTGAACTTGAGGTGTGTCTGGACTGGAGGGATCAGGGTCGTGGCCCAGGCTCCTGCAGGAGGGATCGGGATCATGTGTGTGGTCCTTCCTGGAGAAAGCCTGGCCCCAAGGATGTCACTCATGCTGAGGATGTGAGAAGTGCTCCCAGGAATCCCATAGCATTCCCTTAACCCTGAGGGGCTGTGGGGATGCACAGCCACCATGTGCAGCCAGCTGGTGGGGTGAGCTGCTGAAAATCCAATTTTCTGTGTAGTCATGGGAGAAAAACTTCCTGCTTTTGGAGGGCAGAGGTTTCTGTAGATGTGTGGGCAGAGATGGTGGGAATAGAGTCTTGTTAGTGGGGAGAAGAAGTCAGAGGGATGGTTTTGATTGCTCTGATGGAAGGACCAAGCTTTGAAGGGCTTGTTGAACTCCTGGCCACCGAGAATGATTTTTGGGTGCCATTTTTCTGTAGAAATTGTAATTAGATGAGTGATACTCATGTTGTTTCAGCTCTGCAGCCCACCCAGCAGGAAGCACAGCCCAGGCTTTGCTCCAGCCTGGAAGAACAACGAGGGGAGGGAGATCTCTCGCCTTGTACTGACAGGAGGTGCTTTGTGCCATCTCTTCCTGCCAGGCAAAGAGCCCACAAAGGAGAATTTAAATCTTCAGCGCGATGTGACATGTGCTCGAAACCACTGCGTTCCTGGAGAATCCTCTGCTATTCCATGCTCCCAATGTCTCCTCCTTCGGCTTTGCATGGCACAAACATTCATTTTGGTGTTCTGCGTGTCCCTAATGTGATATAAAAAGCTAAATGCATTACAACGGCAGAACAGCACATTGTTATTTTTTCCTTCGGCTTCTTCTGCAGCGAGCAATTTTTTGTTCCATTAATAAGCCTTGTGGTATTTTTCTTTTCCTTCTCATGCACTCTACCCCAGATTCATCCTGGGAGGATTTCCTAGGCAGGCTGGAATGGCTGTGTGCTCTTCACACTTCTCAATGTTTCTTACTGAGCATGGAAAGAACTAATGCCCTAAAGGAAAGTCATCAGGATAATCCAGTTTAGATGTTTTGACTTCCAGCACGAAGGAATCAATGGGGTTTGAATGACAGTGCTCAGAGCTGGATATCTCCATCCCTTTGTGGGGAGGAACAAATGGTCTTCAACTTTGTTTTAGAGGCTCTGGGAAGGATGAAAACAGGGAGGAGGAACATCCAGTGTCATGAGAAAATAGGTCTTTTCCTAGAGAAAAGAGGCTGAAGCACTCCCCAGCTGTTCAATTCCTGCTCCTTGGTCTTGGCTTTCACACAGTAATTTCAGTGTCATTCCTGGGGGCTCAGTTTAGTTCCCAGGTGCCCCCTATAAATCTGTAGGGCCCTGTGGACCTAGAAGGAGCTGCCAGAGGCACTTCAGAGCAGAAGGAATGGCCAGATGTGCCTTAGGGTGGAGTCAGGTGTGCCCATGTTTCAGTAGGTGGCACTCCTTGCTCTGCCTTGGGGACTGCCGTGGATTTTGGGGATGTGGTGGAATAGCAGGTGGCATCCCATGGATGAGATGTGGCGAGTCTCAGGTGCGACTACACCTCAGAGTGCTTTTTGCAAGGGTTCAGCTGTTGTGCTGCCTTCCTTGAAATTTTCCTGTATTTCTGTTGTTCCTTCTCATCATAAAAGGTGTGCAGGTGGGGAAGGAATTTGGTTGTGTGCCAGTGGAGGGAAGAGCCTGCAGGTCACACACCTTCCCAAACCTGCACAAAGCCCCCACCAGCGGCATAATCCATCACAAAATCCAGCTGGTTCAGCTTTCTGCCATGGGCTGATCTACTCCTGCAGATATTTTGGGGAAAGAGTAGAGTGGATTAGGCAGGGAACAGACACCACATCCAGGAGAAGGCAAATGTTTATGGATGTGGTCAGTGGTGCATGTCCAGCCTCTCTGTCCGTGCTGTCCTGGCCGGCTGGAGCAAGGTGACATTTGCCCATCAGGGATTGTGCCAGCTCCCTGAGCCTTGTCTCGGGAATCCAGGGAGATGTTTGCAGGATAGACAGTGTTCAAATACGGTTCCAGCTTGGGAAATGGCAGCTGAGTGGGTGCATTTGGTGACAGATGATCCCTGAAAAGGTTCAGAAGCAGAAGCTATCAAAACCCCGGAGCTGTGCAGAGAGGAAATACTGTGAGTGCAGCAGAGAGGAGAAACACCCCTGCTCCGTGTCATTCCCACCAGCCAGCCTGGTGTGCTGTGCTTTGGGGCAGATGTCTGCAGATGCTCTTTTTTTGGCTTCCCACTCGACATCCAGGCACACTCTGGCAGTGGAGGGAGCAGGAAAAGGCTTTGGGAATTTCATAGCCAAAGGTTTCCTTAAACCATGAGCAGCTTTGCCCCGTCTTCCCAACACCAAGCCAGTTGGTGCATTCCTGCCATTCTTCATCCTAAAGCTGTTTCTTTCCATTTCCTGCATCAAGCAGATAAAGCAGCTGCTCTGTTGAGCCTCAGCTTTATTTATTTTATTTTTTTATTTTTATTTTATTGGGAGCTTTAAATTGAAAGGAATGGAACCATAGAATTTATTTTTATTGGAGGGGGGTGGTACCCTGGGATCCCGGATATCACGCACCAGGATCTGTGCTGGCCTTGTGGTTTCTTTGCTCTGGTTTCTTTGGGAGAGCAGGGAATAGCCAGAAATAGGCAACTGCCGGCTGCCTTCCCACAGCAGAGCTCTGCTGTCGGCTTGTGAAGCCCTTTGGGCTGCTTTGGCCTCATCTTTAAACCAGGGAACACTGGCCTTGGACTTGACAGCTGCTGGTTATGGTCCCAAATCTAAACCTGGGCCATAAAACTCTCTCCTGAGACCTCCCAAGGGTCTAATGGAAATCTGCTTCCCACCTGGAAATAAATATATATTTTAGATACACTTGGCTAAATTCCTTGACAGCTTTATGTGCCATAATTTCTCATGGTTTTCTGTGAATCCTTTCTGTTCTCGGGCACTGTTGTCTCAGTCCTGGGCTGTGCCCCTCTCATAGAAACAAAGTAATGTTATTTTACTGCATGTCACTGAGAAATTATGCACCAGTTTTCCCCAGGGCTTCCATTCTTTTGAAGCTTGGTGGGCTTCAGGTAACTGTATCACCTCTCCCTCCTGCACATTTCACTTCTGCAGGGAGGAAAGCAATAAAAATTACAGCATGTTGGCTGAATGCTGTTAAAATATTTTATTTATCACTGATTCCCAGTTTGTAGGCAGAAGGAATGCATCTGTTTAATGCCTGTTGTCTTTAAAATGGAAATGTTCAGCAGATATTTGGTACTTTTGTTTCCAGTGAGTTATGTGAGCTGGAAAGAGGTGGAATAGACAGTAAAAAATGCTGTCTGGACTTAAACCCATGGAAACAACTGGAGGACTTTGCTTTGTGCCTGGCATGAATGTATCAAGGGAACTGAAAACTGAAGAGTTCTGCATAATCCAAATGCTTTTTTCCCCCTTTTCATGTGCATCTTGAAAAATGCAGGATCAAATGCACGAAGAACCTGCAAATCCTCATGCCTGTGAGCAGAGGCTAGGCTCTTTCCAGCAACAGTGTGGAGCAGTTCTAATTCCTCATCTGTTCTCTTTTTAAAATTTATTTTATAAAGACCAGCTGCAGGTTGAAAGCTGGAGCTAGTGTATAATGGGGGAAAAAAAAGGGCAAGACCAAAGGAGCTCATTCCCATAAGCAGGGGTTAGATGTCTGGCACTCCCCAGCTCATGCCTGCCATGGGAGGTCTAGGACACAAACATCTAGGTTCCACCCACCTCCAAAAAAACATATTCAGGGCTGCATCCTCCTCCTCCCCAAATGAAGTGCCCCCAAGAGAGAACAGGAACAGCTGCTGAAAAGCTCTGAGCATGGAAGTGTGCCGATGCCCCAGTGCTGCAGAAGCTTTTGTGAGGGTCCTGCGTCCAGCTGTGCTCTGGGCTTCCATCACTGGCTCCTCCAGGCTGGATGATTTTATCAGGAACCCCCGAAACAGCTCACAGCCCCCTGTTTTTTCACCAGAGAGCCAAGGCTGGAGCAGTTCTCTAAGGGTGAGCATTGCTGGCCCTTCAGTGCCTGGCAAATGGAAGAACCCAAAACCATTTGGCACTGAGGGCTCGGCCGCTGTGGCTCATTTATTTGATTTTGTTATTTCGGTGCTGCAGCCCCGTGGGCCGTATAGCAGAGGTTGGACCACGCAGAAAACCTGAGTGCACAAAGGAAAACCCTGCACTCTGGGAAAATCCAATCGGGTTTGGTGCGGCAGAAACTTAATTTGGGCTTTCACATGGGTATTTGGGCCAGGCAGAAAATCTCCCAGATTTAAAGTTGGGCTTTTTTTAGTGTTCTGAAGGCCAGATGCCCTGCCTCCAGGCTTTTCCAGTGCAGGCAGACTTGACCGATATTCCCATGGAAATCTGGGTTTTTGGAGCCCGGAGCTTGCTGAGGCTTGAGGAGGAGCCATGCCAGACGCTGGCTTCTGCTTCCACTCGGAGAAGACAACGAAAAACGGCTCTTTAAAAGCAAAGTAAAGGGAGGGATAAGTTCTTTAAGGAGAAGTGGCACCTTAAGTGGAGCAGAAGAGAGGGAGGGAGGGGAGCGGGGTCCCGGCGGCAGCGGGACGGGAGGGGAGATCGCGGCTCGGACCTGTGCGCTGGCCTCCAGCAGAAGGCCGGCAGGGCAGGCACCGGGGGCTGCTCCCGGCCGCCCCCTCCCTCCCTCCTTGGCAGCCCGCGGGGCGTGGGCGGCGCGGGGCGCGGCGGGGCCGGCGGGAGGGAGCGGGGCGAGCATGTGCATCCTCCCCGCCGCCCCTGCCTCCCTCCCGCCTCCCCTCCCTCCCCGCTCGCCGCCGCGGGTGTGTGTGTGTGTGTGTGTATGTGTGTGTGTGTTTCTCGGCTCCCTCGCCAGCCCGGCCTGACGCAGGCGGATCCACATCGCCCCTGACAACACCCCGGCTCCGGAGCGCCGTGCCGGGGGTCCGGCTGCGGCGGCGGCGGCCCCGCGGGGCCGGGCCGAGCCCAGGGGGGCGGCGGGGGCCGGGGTGGCCCGAGCGCGGGGAGGCGGCCCCGGGGGGGGAAAGTTGCCGGGAGCGGCCAGGGGCGAGCGCGGCGGCAGGACCATGGGCACTTTGCGGGATTTACAATACGCGCTGCAGGAGAAGATCGAGGAGCTGCGGCAGCGGGATGCTCTCATCGACGAGCTGGAGCTGGAGTTGGACCAGAAGGACGAACTGATCCAGAAGCTTCAGAACGAGCTGGACAAGTACCGCTCGGTGATCCGGCCCGCCACGCAGCAGGCGCAGCAGCAGAGCGCCGGCACCTTGCAGGGCGAGCAGCGGACCAAGCGCCAGGCGATCTCGGCCGAGCCCACCGCCTTCGACATCCAGGATCTCAGCCACGTCACCCTCCCCTTCTACCCCAAGAGCCCGCAGTAAGCAGGGGGTCACCCCGCCGCTCAGCCTCCCCCCTCTCCCTCACCCCGCTCCATTCCCGGCCTCGCCGCCGCCCGCCGGGCAGGGACCGGAGCGGAGCGCGGCATTCCCGCATCCTCCCCGGGTGTCCCCGCGGGGTGGGAAAGTTGCGAGCGCCGGGTTTGCGGAGGGTGGGGGGAAGAGCGGCAGGAGTGAGCGCCGAGGTGCCAGCAGAGGGGGACCCGGCTGTCCTCCGTCCCGGCTGCGGGGCGATCCGTCCGCCCCATCCCGCCGGGGAACGGGGGCAGCGGCGGGCGCGGGGGGGACGCTGCTGCCGGCGGGTTGAACCGGATCGTGTCCTGGGCATGGAGGCTTTATCGTTGCGGGAGAGGGCGGGGAAACCCGGGACTCGCTCCGGGACCCCGCAGGGAGACATTCCCAGCTGGGAAACTTGGAGCCCGGCAGGATGCGGTTCCCGGCTCTCCGGGCGGGGGCTGGTGTTTTGGGGAGGGGGTGTTTGGCAGAAGCAGGGGCTTATTGCAGTGTCCTGGTGCGCCGGAGGGTGTGCGGGGGGCAGGGAAAGTTGCGGGGATCTTCAGGTGTCGGAGCGCCGGGGGATGCTCTGCCCCGGTTTCACACCTGCCGCAGATTAGGGAAATTAGAGCGCCTTAATGGGTAAACGGAGCCCTCGCGGGAGTGGGAGCGCTCTCCCTCGCTCCGTAGTTCTTTTTCCTGGCCAATAAATCGCCGTGCCTTTGGTTCAGCGCTCCTCAAGGCATAAAAAAGGAGGAGGGAAGAGGTAATGAGCGGGCTACTCGCCGTGCGGGGCTCCATGTGCGGCGATGGGGCGCGACCTCCCCGTCGATGGGCAAACCCGCCTTCCCTCCGCGACCGGCATCTTCCTCGTGGAAGCATAACCGGGAGCGCTGGCGGACCCCCGGAGCCATCCCGGTAGCGGGGAGCGTGTGTGCCGGGTGGGCTCCGGGATGCGGGCACCCTGCGGAGCCTCTCGGGGGACGGGGCGGGCGGCGCGGGGCCGGGGCCGCGGCACAGGGACGGTGCCCGGGCAGGGGTGGCGGGGCTCGGGGACCCTGCTGGGGCACGGGGAGCCTGCCGGAGCGTCCTCTCAGGGACCCTGCCGGGGCTGGCCCCGCTCCCCGCGCAGCCTCAACCCTTTCCCACCGCCATGGCGGGGCCCCGCCGTCTCCAGGCAACTGCCCGCCCTCAGGGCGGCCGCCATGGCCGGACCCCGCCGGGCCGGGCCGGGCTGGGCCGCGTGTTCCCCTCATGCCGCCCCGCCACACTCCCGTTCCCACATTCCCATTCCCGCCTCCCCCGTTCCCACCGCCGCAGATATTTTGTCCTTTTAAGGCGCCTTGGCCGCGCGTTCAAAAGGCTGGCAGGGGAGGAACGGCGGCGGCGCGGGAAATGCTCCCCACAGCCCCCAAAAGGAACAAAACAGCCCGAAAAGCGCCCGCCGGGGGCTGTCAGGAGAGGGGGGACAGGGGTGGCTGAGGGCAGGCGGGAGAGCGCTCTGTGAAATCCCTGGCGTGTGCGGTAAACATCGGAGCTGGGATAAAGCATCCCACGGTGTTAGCTTCTCTGGGAAAGCAAAACCCCAAAGCTGTCGCTTTCCTTGTCAGTGTCGTCGCCTCTCGGCGCCCTGGAAGCGCAGATGGAGCTGGCAGAGCTCCGGGAAGCGCCACAGGTTTCAGCAGAGCGACTCCGCAGCCTCTGCCGTACCCGGTGAAATGTGTAGGAAGCCTGGCAAAGCCTTGGATTATCGTTTTCCAGCTGGAATTTTAATTGCTCTTTGTGTAAACGCAGCCCTGCAGTCTGCTGTGGGGGTATCGCGTGCCACTCCTCTGAGGAGGTGTTTCATGTTGGTCATCCACGGCCAATACTCCTGGTATTATTTACAAAATTGAAGTAAACTTGTGGCTGCAGGTTGTAACTGCTTTTCAGCTGGGGCATTCCAGAGGTTTGGAGCAGCCTGGGATAGTGGAAGGTATCCCTGCTCGTGGCAGGAGGCTGGAATGAGATAAGTTTTGGGGTCACTTCCAACCCAAACTGGGCTGTGATTACAGGAGAAGATCCTTGCTAATGGTTTCAGGAGTGTACAGGCTCCGGGAAGTGTTGTGTGCTCTGTGTCAGCCCTACCCGGTGGCCAAGATAACTCATGGTGTTGGTGAGACTTATGGTGGTGAAGACGTGGAAATAACAAAATCTACCAAAAGAAGTGTTGTTTTTTTTATTTCTCCCCTGTTCATGCTGAATCTCAGTTGACTCTTGGGGTAATGGCATCCAACCTTTGGTTTTGTCAGGCCACCAGGAAGTGTTCAAAAGCCAGGTGGATGTGGCATTTGGGGGATATTAGTTATTGGTGGCCTGGGCAGTGCTAGGAGAATGGTTGGACTTGGTGATTTTTAGAGAGGTTTTCCACAAAATTATTCTGAAGTAACCTCTGGGTTTTTTGGGTTTTTTTTTTTTGTAGTTAGGTGGTGCTGGATTTGCTCTGATCTGGCAGAGGTGGCTGGGGATTGGTAAGAACAATAGTAGCAGGAAGTCTGTTGGAACTGAATTATCATGAGGGTCACGGTAGATACTTGAGGGTCTGTGGTGGTGGAAGCTGTTGTGATGGCACATAGAAGATTCTGGGTTATGGAGTGGCTGAACTCTGAATGAACCTAAGAGAGCTGGAGAGGGACTTGGGACAGGACACAAAGAATGGCTTCCCAGTGCCAGAGGGCAGGGATGGATGGGATATTGGGAAGGAATTGTTCCCTGGGAGGGTGGGCAGGCCCTGGCACAGGGTGCCCAGAGAAGCTGTGGCTGCCCCTGGATCCCTGGAAGTGTCCAAGGTCAGGCTGGGGTTTGGGGCTTGGAGCAGCCTGGGATAGTGGAAGGTGTCCCTGCCCATGGCAGGGGATGGCACTGGATGGGCTTTAATACCCTTTCCAAGCCAAACCATTCTGGGCTTCTATGAATGGCTTTCAAAGTGTGAAAGGAAATTTAACTGCCTTGTGTAGACACATACCATTGAATCTGCAGGATCTCCCCCCTCCCTCCCCCCCATTTAGGATGTGTATGGTTAAATAAAATTGCTTTTTCAGAGCTTTAAGAGTTTGAGATGCTGTTGCAGAGTTGGGCTTGTTTTTTGCCTCTACAATATTTTTAAAAGTGAAACAGGACTTTGTGGGCTGACCCGGGGAACTAAAATTCATGGAGGGACACGTCCTGCCATTCAGCCATTTTCTTCTGAGTTACGAGGGAGAGGAATTGGGCATTAGCATCTTTATCAGTCTCCCTGTTCAAGTAACTAGAAGCCAGTTATTTAAAATACGTGTCTTTTTTCTTCCCTCCCTCTCTTAAAGGAAATAACTTGCAAGAAGTGAGTGAGTAAGAGGGCACAGACTGGGGAGAAAGCTGGCTGCTTTTCCGCTGCAGAAAAAATGCCGTGACAGATCTTTCTCTCCTCTTCATCTTCCCAAATTGCTGCTGGTGTTTGTTTTTCCACACCTTTGACCTCTTGCAGGGTATATCCTGGCTGCTAACCGCTTGTCAGCATGGAGGGAACACTGGGAGACCGAGTTTGTACCAACTGCCTTTGCAGTTAAAATTGTACAGGGCAGCCAAGCAAAGAGAAGCCTTTTCAACCAGCAAGCTGCAACTCTTCCCTTTCCCTGCCTTGTTCTTGCCATGGGAAAATACCCAGGATTTTAATTTTAACAGGCTGCTTTGTTCAGGGATCGGTAACAGCTGTTTACCTTTTTGGAAGGCTGTATAATCAGCGTGTTTTCTTCTCCAGAAGGGAGAAAAAAAGAAACGTAGAAGTAGAACATAGAACAAAGCACGGAGCTCGTAAGTGTGAAGGGCCTGATCTCTTGGCTGAGGTGGTACAAGCTCTGTTGTTAACAGAGACAGCAGCAAAGTGCTGTGTCATTTGTAAGAAATGTTGAGTCAATCATAACTTGATTTGGGGAGTTAACAGACTTTTGGGGAGTCTGCCAAAATCCCAGAGACTCGTTTGTGAGGGGAGGAGCAGCCTGTGAGTTGTATTTAAGAGGTCTGGTTTAAGAAATGTAAAATACTTGGTTGCATAGCCTTAGGGAAAGTACAACATCCATACAAGAGGTTTAACAAAATCCCTGCAACAGCCAGATTGGTTCTTTGAAGGCGAATGTGCACATCCTCTGGGGGCTAGAGGCATATTTTAAGTGATCCTAATAGTCATAAAACCCCCAGCAATACTTGAAAAGCACTTTGTATTTAGGGTATTGGCATGAAATGCTCTTCTGGTGTTTATCAGTGCTATGTATGCTGCAGTAGCCAGGAGCCATTCATCTAAAAACCCCTGAAACGACCCAAACCCCTCTTCCCTCAACCCCCACGCTCTCCTCTTCCTACAGTAATTTGGGGGATGGTTGGTACATGGTGAAACCACTGGGAACTGGTTGTTGAGATGATGGGGAGAGCAACTGAGGCACGCTCCTGCAGTGATGGTTTCCTGGAATGTGAGGCAGGAGCTGGAATGGCGGTGGCCTCTTGAGTCCTGTCACTTTCTGGTGAAGTATCTTGCCCTGAGCAGTCAGCAGAGATGGATGTAGTGGTGTGACCTTCTTTTTTTATTTACTTTTTTTTGGTGTCAGTCCACTGTGATGTGTCCAGCGAGCAATTAATTGAACTGCATTTATCATCTGTTGTGAGAGCTATTAAATGCTGTGGTTGCTTTTATGTGCTCTAATGTCAAATCCATCTGAATGTAGTTTTCAGCTGACGCTCGATGGACAAAAATCCATTAATGTCAGTGGGGTTTTTCGGTGCATTTGAACGGTCAGGATTTAAGGTCAGGATTTTATTGCAATGTGTTGAGCGGTGCTGGGGCACCACTGGCTGGGGAGGATCCCTGGTGCTCTGCAGGGATGCGGTTTTGCTGTGAGGGATGATGCTCTCCCTGACAGAGCTGTGAACACAGGGAGGATGGTGCTGGAGCAAGGCAGCCGAGCGTGATTTTGCCATGTTTTGACAGGTCTGGCTCGGCAGTGGTGGCAGTGATGGGGCTCCCCTCTGTGCGCTCGTGTGACTCACGCTCCGAGCGCCTTTAATGCCTTGGGAAATGACAAGGGGACATTGTGACAGCTCAGCTCCTTGTGTAATACATTACAACCCTCTGAGGTTTGGGTTACTCGCAGTAGTAAGGGGTGGCTGGGTGGTGTTAGGCTGTTAAGCACAGAAGTACAGTTTTTCTCTATTGAAGCAGTGTTTTGGGTCATCTCTCAACACGCTTGTTTGGGCTGGTGATGTTTATGCTGAGTGTAAACTCCAGAGGGGTTTGACTCACAGGAAGGTAAAAAACAAATCTCCCAATAAAGCTATTAAAGCCACGTAGTTGTTTTGTCATCTTCTGTCTGGTTTTTGCTGAGATGAGTTTAATTGCAAAAGAAAACATCGCTGCAATGTCAGTTATCCTTAGTTCTGTTCAACAAGCAACGCAGACTTCCCTGGGTTTTTTCTGCAGCTTTTGGAGATTAATTTTAGCAGTGTGGTGTCAGTAAATTGTGTTTTAAAGCAAAGTAGCTCTGTTCAGAAACTACAGTGACATTTTCTTGGTGGTTATATGCAAAACAGCACTGTTCAGCAAGTATAGTAGCTCTGAGCACACTAACAGCTGGTAATTAACATAGAGACTCTTTTTTAAACTGTAGTACAGCTCCATAATTTTATTTTCTGCAGAATTAACTTTTTTCCTTTTATCTGTACTACTGGAATAATTACCTATAATTGTCTGAGCTGTGTTACATTCATCCTTAGCTGTATGAATGCTGTAGGTGGAGAGTTTTAAAGTGCTTCAACACAGAATGAGGTCCTCAGGTCACGGACACAAATTCCTTTTCTCCAGACTCTGTGAAAGCATTCCTGAGCTTCAGCATCCCATGTTCCTAAACACAGGATGTGTCTTACATTTCTGAAATTGTTAATAATAATAAAAAAAGCCAGGTCAGAGTTCTGAAACTGAGCAGAAATTGATACAGTAGCACAGAATTTAGCCCCGGCAGCTGCCTCGGGAAGGACTCCTTGAGTCCCGAACTTGCTGAGCAGCAGATGGAAAACAGGAGTCATGGGGAAAATTTGTTTCTCTAGAGAGTTAAAAAGGTTACAGTGAATTGTTACATATCAGTTTCCGTGGTTATCCTGAGCTAGATGCTGTAGGATGATAAGAGTTACTGAATACAAACATCTTTCTGAGGGAATGGGTCCAGGAAAGCTGAACTGGAAACGGGTTAAACGCCACTCACTGCCATCAGTGATAGTCCTTGCTGCCTGTGCTGCTGGTCTTTGCTTTTGGCTTTTCACGGGGCCCAAAGCCTTGCATATGCATCAGGATGAAGTATAAATATTTCTGTAAATGTTTTTCATCTGCTGCTTTGCCGTTTCTAGAGGATACGCGCAGGCAGGGAAGTGCCTGACGTTCACGTTTTGTGTGGCTTGGCTTTGTTTTGAAGGGCAGAGAGAAGAGGAAAAAACAAAAGTATTTGTTGCTACATTGGAGCCTAAAGAATGACAAATAATACCTTTCTCCTCTCAGCATCTACAGAAAGTGGTTTGGTATGAGTCAGATAGGTTCTGTGTGTCCTGCCATCCTGAATGCCTGGAATTGCATCCAGGTGCTTTGGAAACGCTGCTGAAGCCCCTGCCTGGCACGGCTTGTGTCGGGGGATGCTCCAGCACAGCGTGCTCTGAGCAGGAGCGCAGGACCGGCGTTTTGCAAGGCTCTTGCAGCCACTGGTTTCCTTGGAAACCACAGCCTGAGCAGGGAGAGCCAAACTTCAACACCCGTGCCTGCTTTCCAAGTCGAAAATGGGCTGTCAGACTTTCAGAAGTCTGGGGTCTTTCGGCTGTGTTTGGAGCTTGTTCATTAGGAGCAAACTTGAAGATGGGTATCAGTGATAAAAGGCTCCCTGTCAGGCTGCAACTATTCCTGCCTGGAGGAGATTTTTTTTTTCCCCTTTCTCTCCCCAAATTCCCTTCTTTGATTCAGTTTGTGAGCACATTTATTGGAGGTGTTTCCTGTCAAACACCCCAGATGTGTCAGGAAAGCTGCACAGCAGCTCTGTGATTTGGGCTTGATGTGGATTTACAAACTGCCCAGCCCAGGCCAGCTCATTTTGTTCACTTACTTAATGTTCTCTGAGGTGGTGGCTGTGGGTGACGTGAACAAAGAGGAGAAATCATAACGGAACTGCCTGGGTTGATGGAAAATTAAATTGCAGTCTTGTAAGTGCACACGTGCTCTGTGTTGAATGTGAAGAGAAATATATATATATATAATGACATGTATGTGCACTCATGTATTTAGCACATGTAGGGGAGTATTGAATTCATGGAAATATACTTTTCTTGGGAGGGAAAACAGTCAGGCTTTAATATCAGTGGAGTAGAGGCAGTTTTGTACAGGATCAGCAGGACTGTGGGAGTGCATCCTGGTCTAGTTGAAGGTGTCACTGCCCGTGAACGAGATGGTTTCTAAGGTCTCTTCAAATCCAAATGTGGAAGTGCTGTCGGTTTCCGTGACCACAGAGTATCACTGAGATTCAGGAGCAGAGGAGTAAATAACATGGGTGTGATGGAAATGGAGAGCCACTGTTCCCTGCTCCCAGTGGAAGTGGGTCCCTGGAATGTGTCAGTGCTTGTTAGGATTTAAACTGCCTGCTTGATGTCATTTGTGTGCAGAGATCTGGTGGCTGAGGGGAATTCATTACTGTTCTTGGAGTCCACAGGCTAAATGAGGAAAATAACTTTCTTGGTGGGTGATATTTCTGGTGAATAGAGGAAATCAATGGCCCTGGGACTGCCAGTAGCACATCAGGAGAGTGGAGATGAGATGAATGTCCTTCAGCAGCTCCTGTGTTCTGCAGTGTGAAACACCACCCTTTTCTCCCTTCTGAGCCCTTGGTTACTTCCCTGGCTGTCTTGTTCCTGCTCCTACTTCTGCCCAAGATTTTTCTCTCTTCCCATGGATGTTGCTTTTTCTCTTCCCTGACAATCCCAAAGCTCTTCTACAGAGCTGTCCAATCCAGCAGGGTCCAGACTTTACATCTTGGTTAAAAATCAGCCTTCTTTCCTGTGTGCATCTGGAGGCAGAGAGCCTCCAGTGACTGGAGCACAAGATACCACAGGAGGCTGGATTTTCCTGCCAGGCCAGCTTTTCTGGTGTGCCAAGGCATTTTCTGCTCCTCACCTGCCCCACCAGCAAGCAGGCAGGGGCTACACAAGAAACTGGGAGAGCTGACTGACAGAGCCAGGACAGCTGATCCCAGCTTCCAAAGAAGGATTGCATAGGGTGGAACCCCACATTCCTGGGAATGGCTGACCACCCACCTGCCCATGGAAAACACAGAATTGTGGCTTTTGCTTTACCTGTTGAACTGCCTTTACATCAACCCATGAGTTTTTTCCCTTTTACCCTTCTGATTGTTTCCCCCATCCCAGCTGGGGCGAGGGCTGTGAGTGGGTGGTGGTGCTGGGGTTCCACCTCCAGCAGGAACATCTCAAGGTGTCTGTACCTCCAAAGGGGTTGGGGCCCAAGGATAGGCCCTGGAGCAGGGACACCTTGAGGCATCAGCAGCTGTGTATGAGGCCATAGATAAGCACATGACACAGCAGGTTCATTCCTGGGGGGCCTGTGGCTGTGGGTAAATCCATGGTGGAGCAGGTTCATTCCTGGAGCAGGTTCATTCCTGGAGCAGGTTCATTCCTGGAGCAGGTTCATTCCTGGGGGGCCTGTGGCTGTGGGTAAATCCATGGTGGAGCAGGTTCATTCCTGGAGCAGGTTCATTCCTGGAGCAGGTTCATTCCTGGAGCAGGTTCATTCCTGGAGCAGGTTCATTCCTGGAGCAGGTTCATTCCTGGAGCAGGTTCATTCCTGCAGGGCCTGTGGCTGTGGGTAAATCCATGATGGAGCAGGTTCATTCCTGGAGCGGGTTCATTCCTGCAGGGCCTGTGGCTGTGGGTAAATCCATGGTGGAGCAGGTTCATTCCTGGAGCAGGTTCATTCCTGGAGCAGGTTCATTCCTGCAGGGCCTGTGGCTGTGGGCAAATCCATGGTGGAGCAGGTTCATTCCTGGAGCAGGTTCATTCCTGGAGCAGGTTCATTCCTGGAGCAGGTTCATTCCTGCAGGGCCTGTGGCTCCTAGAGAAGGCCATGCTGGAACAGGAGCACCTCAGAGTCAGTGTGGCTGTGGATAGATACACCACAGCAGGTAAACCCCTGGATAGATTGGCTGATGGATAAGGTTCCAGCTGGGGCAGGTACATCCCTAAGGGCATCTGGATAGGTCCAAGTGGGGACAGGACCTCCACGGGGAGGAGTTCACTGCAGTGTTCTACTTCACCGTCTGGTCTGAAGGGATGGGGGTGAAGACAGTAATGGATACACCCTTAAGTTGTTGTATCCAGGGATTTCAGTGGCACCTCACAGGAATTACTGCAGCAGGAATCCTGTGCTGGGAGCAGGGGTAGGGCTTCCCTGCAGTGTCAGCCCCAATGACAGACTTGGAGCTGTCATTGTCACAATGTCTCTCTGCAGCCCTGCGCTGGCTCAGTGACATCCTGGGGACCTCCATGCCCTGCCAGCTCCAGAGGCTCTGTGTTAGTGTTTGGGCTTGTCCTTGTTACAGTCCTGCTGTGGACCAAACAACAGCCAGGCCTCACTGGTGGGGAATATCCAGACCAAGAGAGGGATAAATCCATTAGAAATGTGGGAGTGTGTGTGCACCTCTGTACACAGCTCGTGTCCGAGTCCTGGGACAGGGCTGTGCAGCCAAACTTGGCAGATATCTACAAACTAACTGGGGTGTGTGTGTAATACCTGTTGTTTCTCCTTATGCCTCCTTGCACATTTAAGTCCTGTTCAGACAGCGATTGCACAAAGGGGAGAACATCTCCTGCTCATCAGATCCGTGATTGCTTTCTGTTCTCCCGATGGAAGCCCGGCTCTGCGAGGCACAGGAGGGAAACGAAGCGTGGAGAGGCTTTTGTCAACTGGCACTGTTCCCAAACACTGGGACTGGGACACCAGGACAGAGCATGTTGGGAGAGCATAAGGCAGGCAGATCCTCCGGTTTTCTCTGACCTTTCCTTGTTTGAGGGCACAGCTGGGAGGAAGCCAGAGCCTCTTGAAGTTGGACTGCGATTGAAGTGTCCCTGCTCCTGCTTGGAGGAGGGACACAGCTGAGACAGCTGTGCTTGCACACATTCTGCTAACATTCTGCTGCTTTCTAAATGACTCTGACAGGTATCTCAGAATCATTGCTTGCCTTGGCAGGAAGGCTCCTGTGGCCTTTTTCTGGATCAGTTCTGGATGGATGCCGTAGCGCAGTCTGGATTCCCAAGGGAATGCTAGCTATCCATCTCATCTCCCTCCATCCACGTGCTGGGTTTGTTACTGTGCCTGCAGGGGGGTTTCCAGCAGGCACAGCAAGCTGGGATACCTGAGCACAGTGACTGTGCCAGCACAGGTGTGTTCCGTGTGCCACCGCTGTTTGGTGGCATCTGGCACTGGGAAAAGTGACTTTGGGCTCTGTGAGGTGACAGACCTGACCTCTGCCTGCTTCACCTTCTGTTTTGCAGGCATTGTTATTTTCTCATCAACCACCCTGCCAGGTGCTTTGTGTCTTGTCCGTGACTAGGAACAAATTATCCCTTCCCTCATGAATCCCCAAGTTTTCCCCCTTTGGACTTTGCACAAGGATGAGTGTTAGCGTGATCTAGGTAGGCAAAGGGCTCCAAAAGGGAGATCATCAATCAAATCTCAGCTCTTTGGGTTTGTGCCATTACTCGTGTGCAGACAAAACAGGTGTTAGGAGTCTTTTGAAATTATTTCTTAATTTGAAAGCCAAAAATAACTCAAATGGGATCCCACTAGTGTGATGCTAAGAGCATCACTTGGGATGTACAAATCTGGGTTAAGCATTATCCCACAATTTACAGGTACAAACGGAGAAGCTTCCATAGGGATTGAAGCTGTTTGGTGAGGCCAAACACATGGGAGACCTGCTGGAAACGGGGCAGAGCCAGGGACATGAGTCCATGTTACTCACGTGTCACCTCTGGAGCACAGTGGCTCTCCACCCTCTCCTTGTTTTGACTGAAATTCCAGCTGTGAGCTATAAAGGACTTTTTCAGTGGCAGGTTTATTCTCTTCCACATGTTTTTTCAACAGTTTCCACCACAAAAGGTTCTTGCTGTGCTCTGTGATGTGCAAGTGTTATAAGCTGGAGTCACATTATTTGTTTAAGCTGGCTGGGCACAAACATTTTGGCTGTAGGGTTCTGAACGAGGCTCCTGCTTAATAAATACAGCTGAACAACGTTCAGGGCACTGTGGCAGAGTTGTTATTGATGGAAAATCCATGAATATGTAGCAACCAAAAGGCAGAGCTCAGCGAAGCTGTGCTGCCAGGGGGCAGGGTTGGGAAGGGTGGCTTGGGACAGCTGCCTTGGGCACTGGGGCAAAGCAAAAGCTCAAGGTTAACTGTGGAAACTATGGATGCTCGTGGAATGTACCCAGAATGGGATCTTCACAGGGATTTGGAGTTTTAATATATGCTGGAGGAGCCTTCTGAGGCTTAGGTGCTTCCTGGGGAGCCTTCAGCTCTGTTACCTAGCCTGAGTTCCTTGGTCAGCAGCTGAAATATTTTGTGACTTTGCTCATACCGAAGAAATGATTGATATATCATGGGGAGATAATATTCCATGCTTATTCCAAGCTTCTTAATGGAATTTTTATCAGTTCTACTGAAGAAAAGGATGCACAGAAAAGTTGCCTGGCTGTCAGATTGTTTGTTCTGTGCCTCCTTTAGAGCTGCCTTGGCTCTCTCCATGTGGCTTCCCAGTAAAACGATGTGAGGGACCATCCCACCCTAAATTTCAAGTGTCTGCAGCCACCAGGTGACATCAAATCCCTTTGACACTGAGAGACAGGCAGGGCAGGACTGCAGGGTGCAGACCCTGAGCATCTCTTGCTGATGCTTCAGGCATATCGCTGGCACATCTCTCACTTCTCAACAGCTGGGTTTTTTTTCCTTCCACCAATATCTGCTCGTTTTAAACCTATCTTGTGCTCAGTGTTTTCAGAAGACCTAAAAGCTGTTGTTTTTTTTTTTAAATCTGTTTGGGCTGGGGAGCCTGAGATTGCTCAGCCACAGCCACTCTGTGCCCTGACACCATTTTCTCTGGGATTGCTTTGTTGACTCAAGTGCACTTTGCTGCAATACAAACACTGAGGATAAAAGGCAGCCACCTCAGCAAATTAGTGTTAAAGCACTGCAGAAGAATTGTAGATTGGTGTTTTGGACGTTTTTAGAGTCAAGATCTCTCCTTTTGCCTGTGGCCTGTGCTTTTTAAGGAATATCTGTTGTGCAGGGAGGGCTTCTAAAAGTTAAATCAATTGTCTGTTTGTGGACTCATCTGAAGGGTAAATCAGATGCTGCATTGACAGGGATCTGCCTGTGTGGTAAAACTTCAGGTGAGGTTGGATTTAAGTGAGTCTGGAAAAAAAAAAATCATGTCATGGATCATTTGAAACCTCTCCTGGGAGCAAAGGTAGGGAGAGTTGGGAATTCAGTCTGGAAAAGAAGGCTCTGGGTAGACCTTAGAGCCCCTTCGAGTGCCTGAAGGGGTGCCAAGACAGCTGGAGAGGGACTTGTGACAAGGGCTGGAGTGCCACGACACAGGGAATGGCTTCCCAGTGCCAGAGGGCAGGGTCAGATGGGATATTGGGAAGGAATTGTTCCCTGGGAGGGTGGGCAGGCCCTGGCACAGGGTGCCCAGAGCAGCTGTGGCTGCCCCTGGATCCCTGGAAGTGTCCAAGGCCAGGTTGGACTTTGGGGCTTGGAGCAGCCCAAGGAAGGTGTCCCTGGCCATGGCAGGGAGTGTTACGGGATGAGCTTTAAGGTCCCTTCCCACCCAAACTAGTCTGGGCTTCTATGATTCCATTCTAATTTTCATAATGAAAAGAAGTTTTCCTCTACATGCTACAGGTATCCAGGTGTGCAAGCCTATTACAAAAAAAAAAGTAACAAAAAGGCAAAACCTCCCTGAAAGTGCTCTGAAGGGTTACAATACTTTTTGAACAAGGATCTAAAAACTCCCAATTGTATTTTTGGTTACTGTCCATGAAGGCTTTTTTGAGCAGCAGCCTTTACTCTGAATGCAGCTGGTTGAGAAACCTCCCTTTTAGCAGCAGCTGGCTTGTGTGGAATAAAAGAATTAATTAACCTGGTGTGGAATGAGAGAACTTAATAAACCTGGTGTGGAATGAAATAATTAATCAGCCTGTGGCCAGCCTGGAAGAGCAGCCATCTGATGTGTCCTGTTTGATTATCAGGGGCTTGATTCCTGGCCAGGCATGGCTGAGCTGAGCTCCTTTGTATGAAGCTGAGGTGAAAAGCTCCTTCTTTCTGCTTTAGCAGAAAACTGAATTTTTGTACCCAAGACTCGGGAGAGTGGTCACGGGCACGCAGTGGCAGAAATTTCTGCTGAGGAACAAAAGCAAATTTCTCATCAGAGAATGTAATCAACTGGTGATGCTGCAGCTGGTTCCTTGCAGCCTCTGCACGCAGACAAAATAGCAATGTAGTAGAGAGAAAATGTTTGCTGAGTTAACTGGGTTATATTTAGGTGCCAAGTAAACAGATTTCTGCTTTTGGCCCTCCCCCTCACACCCTCAAAACTGTTTCTTGGGCTGTCTGCAAATGTCTTGGCTGTTGGTGGCTTATGTTCCCTGCGAGAAGAGTGATGGGGAGCAGTAGGGGAGGGACATCTGTCCCAGCTGAACATGGGAAAGGTGAGTGCTGGGCATACAGTCCCTATCTCCAGCCCTGTTCCCTCCTCAGCCCTTCCTCAGCACTGCCTGCACGGGCTGGCTGAGGCACAAAACCCTGAACCCCCCAAACTCTCCTCCATGGGGGCTCTTGGGAATTGCAGAGGGTTCAACCAGGCCAGGTGCTGGGTTAGGGCAGCCCCTGGGATCGATCCAGGCTGGGGATGAGCAGCCCTGGAGAAGGACCTGGGGGTGCTGGGGGTCAGAGCTGGGACCCAGAACCCCCCCGTGCCCTGGGCTGAGCCCCAGCGTGGGCAGCAGGGGAGGGGGGGATTCTGCCCCTCTGCCCCTGTGCTCAGGTGAGACCCCACCTGCAGAGCTGCCCCAGCCCTGGGGCCCAGCACAGGAGGGACCTGGAGCTGCTGGAGAGAGTCCAGGGGAGGCACCAGGATGAGCAGAGGGATGGAGCAGCTCTGCTGGGAGGAAAGGCTGGGACAGCTGGGATTGTTCAGCCTGGAGAGGAGAAGCTTTGGGGTGACCAAATTGTGACCTTCCAGTGCCTGATGGAGCTACAGGAACCATGGAGAGAGATTCATTACAAGTGGTAGTGTGACAAGGGGGAATGGCTTCCCAGTGCCAGAGGGCAGGGATAGATGGGATATTGGGAAGGAATTGTTCCCTGGGAGGGTGGGCAGGCCCTGGCACAGGGTGCCCAGAGCAGCTGTGGCTGCCCCTGGATCCCTGGAAGTGTCCAAGGCCAGGTTGGACTTTGGGGCTTGGATCAGCCTGGGACAGTGGAAGGTGTCCCTGCCCATGGCAGGGGTGGCACTGGATGAGCTTTAAGGTCCCTTCCAACCCAAACCATTCCAGAATTCTATGACCACTGTGGCCTTATTGATCCATATAAAGCAGGAGCTGAAAAATCAGCATCTTCCCTTCCGTGCTGCGTTTTGCATCCCATTTTCCTCTTGCAGCAGGCTCTTTTTCTGGCACTGCTGTTGGGACTGATTGTACAGTTAGCCCTTTAT
Organism: Poecile atricapillus; assembly: GCF_030490865.1. Classification (NCBI taxonomy): domain Eukaryota; kingdom Metazoa; phylum Chordata; class Aves; order Passeriformes; family Paridae; genus Poecile; species Poecile atricapillus. Next base: position 6,475,049 of record NC_081254.1, read on the forward strand.
TCGTGTGTGCATAAATTTGACTTCTTTTAAAGGAAGCAGCTCCTGTAATCGCCTTGCCAGAACAGATTAGGAGAGGGAGTGTGCAGATCACAACACTCCTCTGCTGCCTTTGACGAGGATTTCATCAGCCTGCTTGAAGTGCTGCTTGCAGCCTCAGGGGTGGCCAGAGAGCAGTAGAAGTTCATTTATTCCTTTATTTTCTTCTCTTCAGATGTTCTTATGCTGTTCACATGTTTTTGCTTCCTAATTTACGACAAGTTGGGGAGTTTGGGACACCCAGTGTTGTATCCGAGGAGGAGAGAATTGTGCTCAGCACAAGGTTTGCTCTGCCCATCACTTCAGGCTTTGATCTGTCTGGCTTTCAGTGCTGATGAGTTTTTCTATCCCAGAGAATGCCTTAACTATAATTGCTTCATAAGCATGGGCACTCGGTGATTAGAAATTACTTTTCATTCCTGATTAAATAGCAAGGCGCAGTCTTTAACAAAAACAGGACACTTAAAATTCCAGCGTTCTCATTTAAAGGACATTGATTTTCACAGGCAGAAAAGCTTTCCTCAAATTTCCACCTAAAGAAAAAACGTTAATGCAGATATAGGTTAATGACAGGTTTGTTTAAGGCTTTCTTTTCCCAGTAACTCGAGAGTAAATCACACAGCAATCTCTAAAATTTGGTTTATGTCTGTTAGAGGTGTGCTAATGAGGTGAAGAGTTTGGAATAATTAAAGCTCAGGTTAGAAACTTCAAGTGGGTTTTTTTTTTGGTTGGTTTTTCTTTTGTTAATCTACAGCCTTTATGGAGCCCAGCTTGAGTGTTTTGGGGGACAGAGCTGATCTCCTGGGGTTTTTGTTGCTGAGCTTCTAGCTGGCAGTGCTGGGCGTATCTGTCCAGAAAAATGGAATTAGAGCACCTGCAGGGAGTAATTCTGCCTGGCACTTCTTGGTCCTGCCTTGACTGACTTCCCTGAGGAAGAATATGATAACCAACCTCAGGGATCCCTTGCTCAGCTTTGTTTTTGGTTGTACCTGTGTTCTTTGACATTGGCTCGGTGGTGCAGGACAGCTCTCAGCTCTCAGCACCCACCAGCCCACAGTGGGGATCATCAAACACAAAATGGCATCAGGAATTCAGGTTCCTATGCAGGTCCAGCTGAGGAATGTCTCCTGTGCTGTGCTTTCAGTGCAGGCAGCGTTCAGCTGGGAATGCTGTGATCGGGATGGGCTTAGATGGGATTTCTGGGTTTGCTCCTTGGTTTGCCGTGTTCCTGGGGGCCTGCATGGGCTTTGTGCGGTGCCAGCAGCTCCACAGGTACTGTTACCTTGGATTTAAGCTGTCTGCCCCATTTTGCTATGCCATGATCATCACTCTGACCACAAAACCTGTTTATTTGCAGTTGTTGTTAAGCGGATAAAGATTAAACCAGTCCGCTGCTTCTCACAGAACTGAGGAAGGTTTGAGCATTGGCAGCTCTTGAATCCTTGTCTGACCTCATGTGAAATTCATGTGGAAGGACCAGTCCCTCAGGACATCATTCCAGTACAGGAAGATGGCAGAGATGTGTCTGATATGTTTGAGACAAAGTTTTTGTCCAGGTTAAGCCTCTTAAACCTTGTTTAACCCTCTTAAACCTTGTTTAACCCTCTCCTCAGCCCCAACCCCGTTTGCTGTTCCTGGCAGCTTTTCTCCCTGCCCACAAGATAATGCCAGGCTTTTTCCTGGCATGCCAGCCAAACAGGATTTAAGGCAGTGGCTTATCCAAACAACCTGTAAAAGTGTTATAGAGTGTTTAAAAAATAATAGTTGTTTGAGTGAAGAACAAGCAAACACTTGCATTCTCCTCTGTGTGCACAGACCTTAACTTAGAATGGAGGGGAGAAGTGATGTTATTGGGAGAAATTTCTTTTTCTCTCTGAAAGGGGCTATTTAAATGAAATATTCTGTTTTAATAACACAGAGATGTTAAGGCTCCACAGACTGCACACAATTTACTTGACCTTTATAAATAGAACAGCCTTGTCTCTCTATTGGAAAACAAAAAAACCCTGAAAGCAGCATGCAGATTTATTAACCAGCACAGAGAAGAACTGTTAGATTTTATTCCTTGAGCAGGAAGGCAAATTGTCCAAGTAGGATTTGGAGAGAATACCGCCACATATATCAGCTTTTTGGGATGGCTGCCAAAAAAAAAAGCAGATCCATTAAACTGGCAGGTGGAAAGTGTTGTATTCCTGAGGTTTCCTGCAGGAGTTACAGTTTGGGAGGAAGGAAATGCTGGGATGGTTGAGCACCTTGTGAAGTTGGCCTCAAACTGTGCCAGGGGAGATTTAGATTGGATAAAGGAAAAACTTTTCCATGGAAAGGGTGGTCAGGCACTGGAAGGGGCTGCTTAGGGAGGTGGTGGAGTCCCCATCCCTGGAGGTGTCCAAGGAAGGTCTGGATGTGGAACCTGGGGACATTTAATGAATGTGGTGGTGTGGAGCTGATGGTTGGATTTAATCTTAGAGGGCTTTTCCAGCCTCAGTGGTTCTGTGATGGGAAGTGGAAGCTGCCAGCTGCTGGAACTGCATGCTGGAGAGGGAACAACCATGGGAATTTAAATCTTAATGTTACTTCTGGCACCTATTTAAGAACCACTGCACCTAAAGGACATCAGGTATATAGATTATTAAAGACCTGGTCATTTTATTCTTGGAATAGATGGGGAAAATCATGGAATCACGGAATGGTTTGGGTTGGAAGGGACCTTAAAGCCACCCAGTGCCACCCCAGCCATGGGCAGGGACACCTTCCACTGTCCCAGGCTGCTCCAAGCCCCAAAGTCCAGCCTGGCCTTGGACACTTCCAGGGATCCAGGGGCAGCCACAGCTGCTCTGGGCAGGGCCTCCCCACCCTCCTTCCTAATATCCCATCTATCCCTGCCCTCTGGCAGTGGGAAGCCATTTCCCCTTGTCCTGGCATTACAAAGTGGGTCTGAGCGAGGAGAATGTCCCAGTTCCCTTAGCTGGAGGAGGTGGATTATTATTAACACTTCCTAGTGTTCCATAATGGAGAATCCCAGGAGTTCTCATTCCTGGGGGGAAATTGTCTCGTAGGGACACAGTTAAAATACTTTTCCAGAATCTGCCTGTGCATCACAGCTGCCTGAAGTGCTTTGTTAGGTGAGCAGAGGTGTTTCATTTCAGATAAGGTGGATCTTAGTGGGTGAAATAGGGGTAAATAAACTGAATTCCATTGGAAATAAAGGATTTATTCAAACTTCCTGCAAAAGGAGATGTGGAAGTGCAGGCCCCAGGATGAACAATGACCCACAAGGTTTGGCTGCTTTTCTTTGGGTTTGAGTTTTCCATTTAGATCTGGCTGCTGTTGCTGTTTGGGTGAACAGGCTGAATTTAGATTTTAAAAAAGAATGGTCAAAGTTGTGCTGTTTTCTTTCTGACTTGAAAGGCTGGAATGTTTTTTTCCTTAAACTCAGTAAAGGAAGTTGTGTTTTCCAAGAATTCCAGTGCCAGCTGATTTCGTTGTTCAGTGTTTAACACCAGCTTGGGCTGATATTTCCAATCACCTGCACTCCTGAATATATGGGATATTAGCATTTATGCAAACAGCTTGTGCCTGCTTTTGACTTTAAAAAAGAATTGTTATCTTTAAAATTAAATCTCTTAAATCTCAGATGTTACTTTCTGGGCCTGTTGGGATTAAACTGAATCTGAATTATTTCAGTTCCCTCCAGTAGTTCCTGTTTCCTCCACATAAATAACTCTGCTCCTTGGCAGGCACGTTTTCTCCATCTCTTTTTAGCTCTTTCTGTGTATTCCTTCATGTAAATATTTCCTCAATGCAGCCTCGGAGCATGGAACAGACTCAGAACACGGAAGAGTTGTAGCAGTGCTTTTCAGAATGTGAACAAGGTTTCTTTCCTAGTCTCGTGAAATATTGGGGACAGAGGAAAGGAACTGTTTCCCTAGAAACCCACATGTGCCTTATTGGAAGAAACACTATTTCTGTCTCCTTGTGATGTACTGATGTCCTGTTCTGCTTTTTTTATGGTTTTGTTGGGGTTTTTTTCCCTCATTATCATGGAATCACAGAAGGGTTTGGGTGGGAAGGGACCATTAAGTCCATCCAGTGCCACCCCTGCCATGGGCAGGGACACCTTCCACTATCCCAGGCTGCTCCAAGCCTCAAAGTCCAACCTGGCCTTGGACACTTCCAGGGATCCAGAGGCTGCCCCCCTCACAGGGAAGGATTTATTCCCAATATCCCACCAAATCTGATGGAAGGCACATTTCTATTTCCTTCTTCCTTTCCTCTTCTGCCACATGAAACCCTTGGGCTCCTTCTGGCTCCTTTCAGCCCCTTTGCAACCTGAGTATTTTTCCTGGCCTGGGGCTCAGCTTTCTGCTTTGTTTAGGCTGATATTTGTTCAACTGCCCCATGGGAGCAGTGAAACAGTGAGAGGGGCAGGGACTTGCAGGGGGAGCAGGAGGGGAGAAAGCATTTGGGAGGATAGTGGAAGGAAAAGGAAGAGAAATCCATGGTGCTCTGCACTAGGAATGTCAAATGAGGAGCTCAGACGAAAAAGGAACAAGAGCCAGAGTTGCTGCAATGGGAACAAGCATTTTGGAGTTGGGAGATGGTGTGGGAAGGTGAGGAGACACGAGGGTGGTGGAAAAGGGGAGACTTAAGTGCAGGATAGTAATGCCAGGGAAGGAAAGCAATCTCAGCAGTACATTATGGGAGCAAACTTTCTTTTCTGCTCATGTGGTGCAGATAAAGGTAACTTAACTCTCTGCCCTCCTCTGGCTTGTTTTTCCTGTGACAGTTCTCAGCCTTGAGATGTGGTTCTTCTCTCTGGTGCCCTGTTTGGAGCTTTCCTGTGAAACAAAGGTTTTCTGTTGTGGTCTTGGGCAGCAGTGTGGCAGCACATTTGAGCTGTACATTTTGGGGCTTTCCTGGCTCGCTGAGGGAGGCAGGAGAGACATGTGCTTTTATGCCTCTTGCTGTCTGTCCTCCAGAAAACAAGTGCTGCTCCTGTCTCCCCTTGAAATGGCCCTTTGTAAGCAGGAGAGCCTTCCCTTGGGAATATCTCAGTGGATCCCACGCTGGGGTTCTGGCTTGCCGGGCTGTAACACCAGGAGGTCACAGCTGCTCCTAAAGACCATAGTGAGTAATCTCCAAAACTTCTTCAGGGTCTGGAATGTGAAACCTGTGAGGAGCGGCGGAGGGAGCTGGGAAAGGGGCTCAGCCTGGAGCAAAGGAGGCTCAGGGGAACCTTCTGGCTCTGCACAACTCCCTGACAGGAGGGGACAGCCAGGGGGGGTCGGGCTCTGCTGCCAGGGAACAGGGACAGGACAAGGGGAAACGGCCTCAAGCTGTGCCAGGGGAGGCTCAGGTTGGACACCAGGAGGAATTTCTCCATGGCAAGGGAGCTCAGGCCTTGGCAGGGGCTGCCCAGGGAGGTTTGGAGTCCCCATGCCTGGAGGTGTCCAGGGAAGGGCTGGACGTGGCACTCAGTGCTCTGGGCTGGGGACAAGGTGGGCATCGGGCACAGCCTCCAAGGACTGGATGATCCTGGAGGGCTTTTCCAGCCTAACTGGTTCTGTGATTTCCCCAGTGTCCATGCCACTCCTTTGCTTTCCTTGGGCAGCACCTTTTGTACTGCTGCATCCTTCTTTTACCTCCGTATGTCCATTCCTGTTAGGATTCCCTGAGGACAAGTGATGCCATGAAATGTAAGGTTACTACTTGTTCAAAAATATCCTCCCATTTGCCAGAAATAGGATGTTTCCCCTTCAGTATCCTTCCAGGCTGAAATTCCTGGAAACTTTCAGTGCCTCTGAAGGAGAGTTATTTTGATCAAAGAAAAGGGCTGTTTCCTAAAATCCTTCAAATTCAAACCTCTTCATCTTTCCCTTGCCTTCCATCAGAATTTGGTGCCTGCTTTCTCCTAGCACATTTGTCACTATTATTCTTCAAAACAATTCCTTTAAGTTCTCTCTGTCTTGTGTTTATTATGTGGCTGGATGATTGCAGGCATCCCTGGAGTTTGTCTCATATGGTTTATGGGAATTAGGGAAATTTCTCTGAATCCCCAACCCACCACCAATTGCTCCCTACAGGTTGTTCTTTACAATCCAAGATTTTATGAACGCTTGAAAGTCCTGAGATTGGAGCTTTCCATGCCTGGGGTTGAGTTTTTTATGTTGTGGTTTTTTTTGGTGGGAGGGTTTCTCTGGAGGTGTCTGCCTTGTGCTGCTCTGATTCCTGCTGTGCTGGGCATCCCTCCTGTGGCTGTGGGATCTCACCTCCATGAGGACAGTGCTGAGTGCTTCAGAGTTTGGGGGTATTTTTTTGATTGAAGCCAAAGGCAACACCACAACCATGGGATTATTGTGGAATTCCTAAAACAAGATGAACAAAAGCCCTGTTTTGTTTTAGTACCACAGAGTTATTAAAGTTGGAAATGCCCTCCAGGGTCATCAAGTCTACCCTGTGCCTGATCCCCACCTTGTCCCCAGCCCAGAGCACTGAGTGCCACGTCCAGCCCTTCCCTGGACACCTCCAGGCATGGGGACTTCAAACCTCCCTGGGCAGCCCCTGCCAAGGCCTGAGCTCCCTTGCCATGGAGAAATTCCTCCTGGTGTTCAACCTGAGCCTCCCCTGGCACAGCTTGAGGCCGTTTCCCCTTGTCCTGTCCCTGTTCCCTCGATTCCTGTCAGGGAATTGTGTAGAGCAGTTGTTGTTTGCACTATTCTTCAAAACTCAGTGGGATTGTCACGGTCAATGCTCATGCAATAGAAATAGGGATGAGAAAATAATATATGGAATGTGCCAGCCTCTCCCCCACCTACCTTTGAGCAGAAGGAAAGCAGCAGCACTGCCCTGCTCCCAGCCCCATCCTCCTGCCTTTCCACAGACACCTCCTGAGCTTCCTGCTGCTGCTCTTTCTCCAGTTAAATGCTATCAAGTTGTGTGGCTGCTCCGAGTTCATCTTGCCTGCCACAAGGTGCTTGTCCAGCTCTAATCTGGTTTATTGGCAGGCTAGACAGAGCCTGCAGGATGTGCTCCCACGGCTGCATCCCGGAGTGACCCTTCTGGGAGGAGGCACATCTTGCCCTTCCATCCTGGCTGCTCCTTGGTGCTTGGCAGTGGGGAGTTATTTGGATAATGCCACACGTCTTGCAAATATTTATGACTGCAAACGTCAGGCCTCCTGCTGACTGGTGAAGTAGGAAGAAATAGTTCTCTCTAAAATCCCTGGGAATATTTATTGGAAGACTGAGGCTCCAAGCACTGTCTGCAGCATTCCATTGCCACACGCCTATAGCATTTCAGCCAGGGATTTCTCCAGGCTGGAGAGAGCTGATGGAACTTCCCTGGTGACAGTCCCATCCATCACAAGTATTGGGTGAATCAGAGTGAGGGATGTGAAGTCTCTGTCGCTTTTCTCTCTTCCCCATCCATCACAATTCCTGTGAATCCCCTTCCTGAACTTTCACTGGAGCAGCTCTATATTTCCCTGGCTGTGACAGCATTCCCTGTGGATGTGTTTATGTCAGGCAGGAGCAAAGTGCTTTTGCAGAGCACATCCATCTCTCCTGGCCCATGGTGCATTTGGAGGCGCTCCTGACGTGTTCTCAGCCTCTAATCCAGGAGAGCAGAGTGAGCTGTCTCTGCTCAGAGGATCTCTAATTGGATTTCTGCATCTATGTAAATTAGGTTATCATCCCCTTGGCAGATTTCCTGCCTGTTGCACCAGGGTGAAGCCATCTCCGTGGTGGCCATCAGTAACTCCCTTCTCCAGGGAATGGGTGCAGCTCACTGTCCACACCTTCATTTATCCCCAGGGAGCCACACAGACCTCCAAAGGCACTAATAAACTTGGGGAAACTGTGGGATTTGCCATGTAGCTCCGCTCCTCATCCTTGCCTCCAGTCAGGGGTCACTGTGTGGAGCTGCCAGGACTGGAAGCCCACATGGATAATGGTTTGGATGGAGATGGATGGAGAAACTTCTGCCTTTCAACTACATGGTTCTTTTCAAGATGCATTGTCATGACCTTCAGGATGTGTTCTCTGTGTCTCTGACTCTGTCTTGCTCACTGAGCTCCTTCTGGAGGATTTTGGGTTGTTTCTGGGTCCTTAGGTGTGGAGACATATGGGGACGTGTTTTCTCTGCTATTTTTGTAGGTGCAAGAAGGCTCCAGCACAGCTGTGCTGGATGTGAGCACTGAAACTGTGAAATGCACGGGGTAACAGCCCTCAAAAGTCTGCTTGGTTTTGGCCAGGCATCCCTGAGAGACACCCATCCCCCTTCACCATCACTTTGCTATGTGTTCTAGAAGAATTCTGGAGCAATTCCTCCATGGCAAGGGAGCTCAGGCCTTGGCAGGGGCTGCCCAGGGAGGTTTGGAGTCCCCATGCCTGGAGGTGTCCAGGGAAGGGCTGGACGTGGCACTCAGTGCTCTGGGCTGGGGACAAGGTGGGGATCAGGCACAGCTTGGACCTGATGGCCTCGGGGATCTTTTCCAACCCAAATGCTTCTCTGATTTTGTGTTTACACCTCTCATTAGCTGCCCAAAGCTTCTGCTGTTTGCTTCAGGTAATCAAGGAGCTGCTTAATCCTTCTCCGAGGGCTTGGTAGTGGTTTTTCAAAATGCAGCTCATGTGGGAGTTCCTCAGAGCTGTCAGAGAGTGCAGGAGGAGGCAAATTGTGTTGGCAAGAGCCAACTTCTTCTCCTGCCTGAGCTTGCCAACATTTCTGGTATCTAAACCTGGGGCCTTGTAGGATGCGAAATAGGAGCCTAAAAAAGGGTGGTAAATTAAGATCTGTGGGGTGAGACATGTTAAAATGCAAGTTAACCAACTCTTGACTACAGTATTTTTATACCAACAACAATTTTCAGCGTAGGTGAAAGGGGATTTGAATATTTTTTTGCTGAAATGATTTTTCTTTTTAAATGTCGGGTGCCAAAATATGATATAATGAACAGCAGTGTACTGATATATTTAGAAATCCTAAGTGGAGCTGTCTGAGCAACATTCTCTGCAGAACAACTCGATTCTGCAACTCCAAGTTGTACTGAAGTGCAAGAAAACCTGGAAATGTGAAAGCTATTTTCCTGGCTTACAGGTTTTGATCAGGGCAGAGTTGTTTAACCTGTTTTTAAATTCGCATTTTAGTTAAAAATTTTAGTGGACTCTTGTGAAGAACATTCTTCCATCCAGCTATTCAGGAGGAGGCTCACTGAAGATACTTAAGTTCCTGCTCAGAAATTTCCTCTAAAACCTGAAGATGGGCTGTGGGTTGTGTGTTGTGGGAAAGGGAAGCATTGTAAAGAAAATCCACAAGTGTATTTAAAGGCCTTCACGTTACTCGGTCCCAGACTTGAATCCTACTCTTATTCCCAGTTACTGAGACAAGAATAGCTCTCTGGAGTTATATTTAAATATTCCCTTGAAGGAACATCCAAAGTGGGCTTTATCCAGAGCCAAAACAAACAGCTAAGGCAGACTTATCAGCTATTAAGGGCACTGGAGTCCAAACAAGCCCCAGATCTTACCCAAAGGTCCGAGCTTTTCTCTGCTGCTCTGCTCCTCGGAGTGAGTCATGAAAAGATCTGCTTGTTCTCTTGCAGGTTTTAGGATTTGAAGGCAATATCCAGCATTTCACCCTTCAGAAAGTGCTCTGTGCTGGGGGTTTGTTCCTGCTCTGGGAGCTGTGGCACTAAAAGCCCTCACAGGGAGGACTCTCCACCTTGCCTTGGCACCAAGAATTTCACTTCAGTTGCAAAAGCAGCTTTGCTGAATGGTGTGGGCTTCAGGCTGGTGGTTGAGGGATGAAATAATCATCCTGGAAGTTCTGCTCCTACCTCTGGTTCTTAGATGGGAACCTAGGAGCTGACAGCAATCCATAACCCAGCCTGCTGGGAAGGGACGAGTGCCAGGAACGGGTCTGGACTGCTGTCTCTTGTTGATGCTTATTTTGGGATCACTGAAGGCTTTGTGGTTCTCAGCTGCCAGTTTGGAACCTCTGGATGCGTGGCCAGGCCACAGGAGATGAGTTATGGAGATACTCATGGAGTATCACATTGAGTACACGTATGGAGATATGTGAGGAGGACACAGAACTGTTGGAACAACTCCTGAAATTACTGAAGGGACTGGAGCTGCTTCCCTCTGGAGCCAGGCTGGGAGAGCTGGGGCTGCTCAGCCTGGAGAAGGGAAGGGTGTGTGGAGACCTCACAGCTCCTTCCAGGGCCTGAAGGGATACAGGGAAGCTGGAGAGGGACCCTGCATCAGGAACTGGGGTGCCAGGACACAGGGAATGGGTTCAGAGTGACACAGGGGAAATTCAGGTTCCACAGACAGAATTAATTCTCTGTGAAGGTGGGGAGGTCCTGGCACAGAGAAGCTGGGGCTGCCCCTGGATCCCTGGAAGTGTCCAAGGGCAGGTTGGATGGGGCTTGGAGCAGCCTGGGATAGTGGAAAGTGTTTGGGACAGCCCGAAATGGGTGGAAAGAGGTGATTTTAAGGTCCCTCCAACCCAAACCACTCTGGGATTCTCTTCCAGAACAGAGCTGGGTGTGTTTCAGTTTTACCTCCTCTTTGAACTACACGAGGGCTTAAAACAGAATTAGAAGCTCTACAAAGGTGAGCTTTGAGCAAAAAGCTTCCCCAACCCTGCTGGAAACTCGCAGCCTCTGCTTTTTGTGCTGCTTGGAATGGAAACCCCCTTTGGAAAGGGAGGTATGTCTGGGGACAGCTTAAAAAAAAATACCAGTCTAACACTTCTTGCTGTGTATTCGTATCCTGCTGGATAGTTTCCTGAAAGCTGGAGCAGGCACAATCCTTGGCTGTGTTTTCCCTTTTTAAGGAAGGGGTTTTTTTTCTCTTTTTCCATGGCCACATTTTGTAGAAGTAAACACTTTTAAACATTTCACGGTGTGGATTTTAAACAGACGGTTGTTGTAGGGATTGGCTGGATTCTTGTATCCATCATCAGATTCGGGGGCAGAGGCTGCAGAATTTTTTCCATACTTCTTATCTCTGAAATCAACTTAATTCCTTGGGCAGGGATATGGAAGTTCCCAAAAAATAGTGCTTTTGTGCATGAGTTTCTACAAATAATTTGGATTTTTACAGCAGTGATAACTGTAAAAAAAAGGTGCCACTGGTTGCAGTAGCTTTGAGCAGGATTTATTGTGTGAGTAAATCAGGAATTCTCATCTCCCAGGGCCCTGCATTTTTACTGCTGTAAGCTTGAGCTCTCTCTGTCTGCTTGGTTGAGTTCCTGTGGATATTTTCTTCCTAAATATGGAGATTTATGTTATTACTAGTATTTGTTAATTCGTGGTAGGGGAAACTCAAGATAAAATACTCTTTCCCCCCCCAAAATTGGCATATTGAAAAGTTCTGCTCAAAGTTTCGAGATGGAAACAGCTAAAAAAATAGTCTTGCTTATTTTTGTCACTGCCAAGTGTGGTTTTTCTTCCCCTTTTTTGCAGGCATCTTCCAGCCTGTCCATCCAGTACATTGCTTTTTGCTTTCCTTACTGGTAGTTTCAAATCTATTTGCTGCAAAGCTGTGGTGGTGAACACCCTAAAATTCAGACTTGTTTTGCTATAATCTTTAAATTGAACTCTTAATTTCTTCTGTTTTTCCTGATCCACCTCTGTTTGATCAGCTCTTGCCAGCAGCAGATTCGCTGGGGAATGATTCCTGGGTAGCTCCCCTTGACCCCCAGGTTCCTGCGGGCTCCAATGCAAACTGGGATTGCACCAGAACAGGGTGTGGTGGGAGGGTTTTGGTTTCTGGAAGCATCCCTAGAGGAGTCTGTCAGAAGTTTTTCCATCTGCTCCTAAATTCTTCCCTTCCTTAAAGCCAGCAAGTGGCTTTTCCACATTGAAATGAGCCCTTTTGGGGTGAAGAATAACTTTGTGTTCTAATATTTATTGTACGTGCCAGAAGGTACAAACCCAGCATAAGGAACATGGCTTTTGTTGCTGTGAGGGAAGAGCCTGGGATGAGCATTGGTTGTGTTCCTTGGAAAATGGGAATTCCTGTTGGATAACAATGGACAGTGCTGCAGGGTTGGGTATTTTACTTGGGTATTTACTTTACTTATTTTCCCCTTGCAAAGCACAGGGGATTAACTTGGGCTGCAAAGCATCTCAGGATGGTTTGGGCTGGAAGGGACCTCAAAGCCCACCCAGTTCCACCCCCTCCCATGGGCAGGGACACCTTCCACTGTCCCAGGCTGCTCCAAGCTCCAAAATCCAACCTGGCCTTGGACACTTCCAGGGACCCAGGGACAGCCACAGCTGCTCTGGGAATTCCATTTCAGCCCCTCCCCGCCCTCCCAGGGAACAATTCCTTGTCAATATCCTATCTATTCCTGCCCTCTGGCAGAGGGAATTCATTCCCCCTTGTCCTGTCCCTCCATCCCTTGTCCCAAGTCCCTTCTCCAGCTCTCCTGGAGCCCCTTTAGGCACTGGAAGGAGCTGAGGTCTCCCTGGAGCTGTTCCCTCTCCAGGCTGAACAATCCCAGCTGTGCCAGCCTTTCCTCCCAGCAGAGCTGCTCCATCCCTCTGATCATCCTGGTGCCTCCCCTGGACTCTCTCCAGCAGCTCCAGGTCCCTCCTGTGCTGGGCCCCAGGGCTGGGGCAGCTCTGCAGGTGGGGTCTCACCTGAGCACAGGGGCAGAGGGGCAGAATCCCCCATCCCTCAAGCTCCCCACACTCCTGGGGATGCATCTCAGGGGTTTTATTTCCCATCTGCTACAATCCAATATTTTTATTTATCTCTGCCTTTGTGCTGGTGGGTGTTCACAGCAGGGTTTGAAATCCAGCATTTTATGGTCACTGCAAACTTTTAACATAAAGGTTTCCACAGCTCAGCACAGCTTCTGTGCTTGCTGGGACAAAAAACTGAATTTCTTTGGCTTGTTGGGGGTGCTGGTGGCTGGCTCTGGACGGGCTGGGGGAGCAGAACATCCCCAGTAGAGCTGTGGGAGGTGTGTGGATGGACACCCCTGGCTGTGCTTTGCCCCTGAGAGGCAGCACAGCCAGGTTTGGATGCACTGGGTGTACTTGTAGGCAACTTGTTCAGGTTCTTTTTGCATGACTTCTGCAAATTCAAATGCAATTACCTTCTTCCTCCTGTTGCCTTATTAATTACCGTGATGGACTTAAACTGATTTGGGACAGGATGTATCACAGAGGATTGTGCCCTCTTTTTAAACTCTTCATCAAGTCTCCAGCACATTTGGTCATTAATCTTTCAGGAAAACAGGGATGGCTTGGTGCCAGGCTGCTTGCTCTGGAGAGGAAAGATGGCAATAACTGCTTTCTACTCTGAGTGACCCTCTGATGGCAGAGACATTGACTCCAGTGCTAAGTAAATATTCATGGAAACCCTTCTCCTTCAGACAAGCTCATTTGGAAACAGTCCTGCTGCCTTACAAATATTGCAGGTTATTTTGTTTGTACGTTGTTCCTATTAGAAGCCCGAACCAGAAAGTACAGAAGAAACACTGTTGGAAAATAAGAGGTAATGGAACAGCTATATCTTGTTTAAAGCACTTATTTGCCGTGGCAGGAGTATGATTTTTAACCATTTAAAATATTTTTTATTCTGTATTACTGGGTAGATTCCTATATTCATGTGTGTGGGATAGCTGCTGTTTTGGAATAATGGTGATGATTAAGGAATGGTGTGGTTTGGAGAAGCACTTATTAGGGAATAATTGGGGACTAGGAGTTAATTCATGTGCTTTGAGGTTCATGTGTTTCTGGACTGGTGATAAGGTGGGGATTTGGCTTGATGGTCTGGGAGGACTTTTCCCACCTGGGATTGTACATTAGAATAAACACAATAGAAAAAAAGCCTCTTTATCTGAAATGGCACCTGTGAATTACAGGGAAAGAAAAGCTAATAATAATAATAAAATAATGTGGAAGTTGCTGAAGGCCTGGCACATGCCAGTGTTAGGGGCTGGCAAGCCACAGTGCATGAGTAATTTTTCTGAATTATTAAGAGTGACGAATATTCTCTCACAGGGAACAATAGAGGAGCTCTGCTTGTAGCTCTGACGTTGTATTTTTAGTACCAACTCATTTTCAAGTATGTCCAACTCAGCTTTTTTTCTTGCTTTATTCTAAAAGATGGATGAAATATTTCCTGTTGGAAGGGTTTGGAGTTCCCAAACTATGGAGGGTGGTTTAGTCTGTGGTGGGAGGGCTGGAAGGAGATGATTTTTAACATTTTTTTCCAAAGCAGTCTGGGATTCTATGAAATACTCTCATAAATAAGCAGCTGGCTTGCAAGGTGCTTTTGTTCCTCCAGCCAGCACTGTTTAAGGGCAGCTGGAGGTGCTTTTCTCACAGGCTTTGTAGTCAAAGTCTCATCTTAACCAATTATCCCTACTAATAAAGCCTATTTTGCTCACATTCGAGCATGACTGAGTTATTATCCAGCCCTTTCCGTGTGGGTATTTAATTTTAGGATGCTCTGATGTGGCAGAGATGAAGCTGTGTTTCATTGATGTCCCAGCCAACATGATGATGTATTTTGTGGGGTGGTTAAAAGGGTTGGGATGACTCAGGAGCCCCTGAGCTTGCTCTGATATTCCTTTGTTGAGGATAGAGGCTGAATCAGGTGGTTTAGATGTTCTGTTACACATCTGATATCATATTATATTACTATTATTATTAATATAATATTGATAATACTATTAAGCTCTTGGATTCCCTAAATTTATTCACATTGGGTCTGTTTTGCTGCTTCTCCCCCAACTAGAATCATAAAGGTTGAAAAAGACCTTTAAGCTCATTGAATCCAACCGAATTTTCTGGTTCCTTTGCTGTTGTTTGGACCAAATTTCCCAATTCCTCCTCAAATCCTTTCCCATGTTCAATTCCAACAAGAAGAGCACTGTTTTGTGCTGAGGATCTCTACATCCAGAGGGAAGTTTGACTTGGCCCAGGAATTCCCTACAGTCTTTTTGAGTATTTTTGCAGCAACTCCTCTTGAAAGCCTGACTTTATCAAGGAGAAACGAAATAAATTTGGAACCTTGGAATGAAATAAATGCCTGGAATTAGAATGCAGGTTGACATGATGTACACAAAAGCTTTAACTAGGCTTTCTTTGGTGGGCAGCTGGGTAACATTAATAACAAGCTCACTGTTATGAGGGTTTGGGGAGGCTGAGACCAGAAGAGCAGTCAAGAGCTGAGTCAAGGCACGGCAGGGAAAGCATTGTCTGGCTTGGCACAGGAGGTGGGGTGAGGAAATGGGGTTATGCAGCACCCAGTCAGCCTTACAGATCCCCAGCTGTGCTGAAAGGAAGACATCCCCCAGGTGCAGGTTTTTCTGGGAGTCCTTATTTGCACACAGGAGGGGTTGGAGTGGCAGTGAGGGATTGGTGTGCAGGCAGATTCCAGCTCTCAGGAATGGTTTTGTGGTGCCCTGAGCCTGCCTCATCCTTGTCCTGTCCCCTCCTGCTCCTCAGCAGGGTCAGTTCTGGTGGCCTCTGGTCAGAGGAATGAGCTGTGTTGAAATAGCCTCCAACTATCACAGGAATAAAAAGAATCTTAAACATCACTGAGCTGGCTCTGCGCTGGGTGGAACCCTGATCTGCTTCTAACCCTGTGCAAGGACCGTGGTATCCCCAAGGCTGGGCTGGTTTGGGTCTCCTCAAGTCCCAGTTTGGCTCTTTTTCAAGAAGATGTGACCCATTAAAGTATTTTTATTTGAAAAGTTTTCTTCATTTTCATCTTTCAGCAGCTGAAACCCTCCTGACTGCTCAGGAAACTGCTGGCTGTGAGCAGCTCAGCCCCCAGGGTCAGGACTGAGGAGCTGCTGGAGGTGTTTTAGGAGCTTTAGTTTTAGTCTAGATCAGGATTTAACATCTCAGTTGTCCACCTGCACAAGTGGCTTTAGGAATTTTGTGCCAAATGCCTCCTGTAGCCAATATCATATAAATAAGCCAATATAATATAAGTACTCAGAGAATCCGTGCAGCGTCACCCTTTGGTGTGCTCCAGTTTGTATAATTATGGGAAAATATAATAAACCAAGTTATAAATCTGTTACTCTCTTGTTTGTGCTTCCTTTCAGTTTTGTGTATGGATGATATTCCAAGTAGCTGTGTTTATTGTAGATGTGAAACTTGTAGCTAAAAGAGGATTTTGCAACTCCACGAAATCTATTTTTATTTCAATGCTGGGCATATCTAAAGCTTGTTTACAAAAAATAATTGCAAGTTCACATCTCTTTGTTTAATTTACTTTTTGTATTTTTTTCTATGACTTCTCTGCACATTTTTAGGCCTGGAATTACAGAAAAACACTGAAAATTACTAGAAAAACACTGATTTTTTTTTCTTTTTTTTTTCTTTTTTTTTAATTTCTTTGTGCCCCAGGTCCAAGGAGCTAATAAAGGAAGCGATCCTTGACAATGACTTCATGAAGAACCTGGAATTATCCCAGATCCAGGAGATTGTGGATTGTATGTACCCCGTGGAGTATGGCAAGGACAGCTGCATCATCAAGGAGGGAGATGTGGGTTCCCTGGTCTACGTCATGGAAGGTAGGGTTGGGAAAGATCTTATTTATTCCTTTTTTCCAACACTTAGAGACAAAAACTTTCGTGGGAGAAATGATTTCGGAGAAAGAGGCTGTCTATATATGGTTGCTTAAAAATTGTGTGGACTGCTTTTGCCTGGAAAATTCTGCCTGGGTAAAGAAAGGAGGTGAAAGCTGTTAACCCTGCACTGGAATAAACCTCCCCTAAGCAGAGGAGGGATTGGAGGCAATGGTTTGCTGGATAAACGAGGATTTTAACAGAAGGAATGATGGAGATGGGGAGTGACTGTAGAACAGGGAGAAGGTGGTCACAGCCTCCTGCCAGGTGTAAATGCTGGTACAGCACGAGGGGCTCTCCACAGGAGCTGTGCTTGGGAGGATGGAAGATGGTGTTGGTGCATCCTGGGCACAAAGGAAGGGCAGCACCTGTGCTCGAGCACCTCTGCTTTGTCACAGGATGTGCTGGGGTTTCTTAGGGAGCACCAGAGCAGGGCTTTGTCAAAGTCTTCTAACAGATGTTGCCAATGCTCTGCATTTCCAAAATCCCAGCTCCTTGTGTTTGGTGTTGTCTTCTTTCCAGGTTCTCTCACTCTCCATGTGTCAAACTGAGCGTGTTTTGTGTATATTTGTGGTTTTTATTTTTAAGGCAGTGCGTGTCAGCTGTCAGAGTTACTGAGCTGGATCAACCCTTGTGTGCATCCAGCATCCCTCTCCTCAGAGCGGCTGATCCTGAGTTCTGAGGGAAAAATCCCTGTTTTCCTTCCTGGTGTGACTTGCTACCACAATGGATAAATGCTTATCAAATTCTTCTTGCTCCTCATCAGAACTATCTGGTGGACTCGAACATTTTGGCTGGATAACACCTAAGGGGAGTGGAGGTTTTTCACTTGACCATCTATATTTTAATATCTTAAATTGTTCTTTTAAACAAAAATCTTTCCAAGGCAGTAAGCCATCCTTTAAACAAGCTTTCCTGCCAAATTCCTCATGCTGTATAGTTGCAGATACTCCTCACTGGTTTCCCAAAACAACTTGAAGCTTCTGTCCTTTTAAGGTTAAGTCTTTTCTCAAGGCACAGGTTTAATTCCTCTGGTTTTTCACAGTTTTGAATTTTGCACATTGAAATGTTTTTTCTGTGAATTATGTGTTTCCACCCCCAGCACTGCATGGAAAGATGTAAGGTTTTCATGGAAAGTTTTAAAGTTTTCAGTCCTCTGAATACAGAGAGTACTTTTGAGGTGCAGAATCTGTTCTGTTGATGATAAAAAAAAAACTGCTTTAAAATAATCCTTGAATAATATTTTCTTCCTAGTGGAAATGTGGAGGATTTGCACTGTGCAGTTCTGTGCTGGCTTCCCAAATTCCCCCCACACCAGAGGTTTGCTTATGGGGTTTTTGCTGCCTGGCTGCTTTTGGGATGTTGTGTTCAATGCTGTCCTTGGAAAAAAGCCCTAAGAACAGGACAGGTTGGAATCAGGGTGTATTTCTCTCCTGCTCAGCCTCTTCCCTCTCCCTGGAGAGGATTTTGGGGGGGATTTAGGGGCAGAACTCTTTCCAGCATGGTTTGGGGTATTGAGCATGGCTTGGTAGTCAGATAACCCTTTACTGCAGATAGATTTTATCATATTTATGGTTATTATTTATCAGATGGCCATGTGGTGATGAGTGTGCAACAAATGTGTTTTTGTGTTTGTGTTTTTCGGGCACTTGAGGTTTTCCATGTTCTCCTGGCAGCCCTGTGTGTGTGAGGGCACGACTTGGCTCTTCCCTTGGCTTTGTAACTTAATTTAAGATTATTTAGATAGCTCCCTAAATATGCATAATGCTTTGCAAACCAAATTATGGAGAGTTTATAGTCTATGTTTAGACATAATGCAGTGAGTGATGATGAAGTCATGGAAATGGGAGAGGACATTATCAAATAGGTTGGGCTATGCTTATGAGAGCTCATTTTGTTTTATCATCCTGTGTCCTCTCAATTATTAACACAATAAACCCAAATAAAAACTCTGTTCTTTGCAAAACTCTACAGGAGAGACCCATCTTTGAGTATTACTGAGAAGTGTTTTCTCAAAAATCAAATAAATACTGTCCTCCTTCCATTAATTCCTTTTTCCTTCCTTGCTTGGGCTCTTGTTCTTCTTTGGGCTGCTTGTGAGAAAAAACAGAGCTTTGAGTCAGGAGCTGAAGTTGAAATTTCTCAGCATGCAGAATCCTGAATTTAGAGCTTCTTTGCTTTTAATAAGTCTAATAAGCTTTTATTATTATTATTATTATTATTATTATTATTATTATTATTATATATATATTTTTTTTATTCTGGGGTGACTTTAGCCACAGTCTGTGTCTTGCTGGCCAAATTCCCATCTCTAGGGATGTGAGGGCCCCTGGTTCAGGCTTTCAGGTGTTGGCCCCACCACAGCCTATTCTTTATTTATTTATTCTTTATTTTATTTATTTATTTATTATTTATTTATTATCTATTCTCTGGCTTCACTCTGCCTGTGCTGTTCCTTCAGCCCTCTGGGAACACCCCACGATTCCCTTGTGTTCAGAAAGTAGCAAGAAGCCCCCTCAACTTTTATTAACTGAAATGGGTCAAGAGATTCCCTAAGCCTTGAGCAACACCAAAAATTTCCCTTCCAGCTGTGCTTTGAAGGTGGGAATGAACGGATTTGTGATGTGACAAGTACCCATCAGGGGCTGAAATTGCTGGCAGCATTAAACATCCCTGCTGTGCCCACCTCCAGCAGGAATATTCCTCCAGGCTGTGAGACTGGGAATGAAAAGGGGATTGAGTGATGCTCTGCCTTAAACTACTCCACACTGGAAATCTGGGCTCTGCAGGGAAAACAATTGTGAGAGGAAAATAAACTTATTTATTGGATATATTCCCTTTCCTGGGTGAAAGTTTGCTACTTTGAGAGGGGTCCAACAGAATATTTGCCTTGAAACTGAGAGTTTTTAGAGCCAAAATAAGTTCTTGCTTATTAATCATAAATGAGCCCGCTACCTCCATATTTTTTTTTTCATCAAGAGAAAAAACTTAAACATTTTCCAATCGGTAGTTTTGCAGGTTTGCATTTGCTGACTTCACAACATTCCTAAAATTCTGCTGAAAGCACTTAAAAATGTGGCAGCCTGGAGAGGTGTTTTCAGAGAGCTCCACCTCAGATCTGGGCGGTGTTGACAGGCTGGAGTTGTGCGTGGGTGCCGCCTCACACTGATGAGGATAAATGTTCTATCCCACCTCCGACCCCAAATGTTTCCTCTGGCTGAGCTGGTGGCTGCAGGCTGTCAGGATGGATTAGGGCAGGAAAATCCTGTGGAGAAATCAGGTGACAAAGTCCAGGATTGAGGCTCTCCTGTGAATAAACCGATCTTCTCGGTGTTTTAGAAACTTTAGTAATAGGTTGAATGGAAGAAATGGAAGAAATAATTCAGTGACACAGGGGGAAGGGGGAATTCCTTGGATTAACTCTTTTGTGGCTGATTGTTTTGTGTTGGCAGTGGGTGCTGCAAGTGAATTCTGAGGCTGCACCTCTGCACACACCCAGAGAACCTGAGGGAAGAAAAGTCCCCTGTGTGCTCCTGCTTCTACTGGCATGGAGAGGGAAGGAGCAGCTTTTTAAGAAGCATGCTGAGAACCAGCCCACACTTCCCCCAGCCCCTGATTTAGTAGATTTCCCTCTCCTCTTAAATTTAGTTTTATTTTTGTCTTCAGTCATGGGGATTTGCCTTTTATTTTTAAAGGTGACTTTGTCTCTTGCTTCCTTCTTGGTAGTTCCTCCAAAGCAAGGATCTAATTGTGATTTCCCATGGGAACGTGGGTTTCTGGGAGTTTTGGGAAGCAGTGTATTCCTAGAAACTGTGGGATCTGCTGGGACGTGGAGCTGGGTGTTGATAAGGGAACACAAACAAAGTCTATGTGGCCCTTTGAACTATGGAGACGAGTGGGAGGCCGTGCAGTCATCCTCAGTGCTCTGTTCAGTCTTGGTGTCACCTCCCTCTGACCCTTCTTTCCTCTCTTCTTATGGATCTGATTTAACAGGACTAATTCCCTTGTAGGGTCTCATGAGTCAGATCCTCCTCCTCCTCTCAGGAAAGGGCTTGGTGGGACTGATACTTTAAAATGAAAAAATTGTAGAGAACCGAGACTGGTTTTGGATTTAAGGAACGTAAATGACCTGAGGGAGGAGAGGCTGGGAGAGCTGTGGGTGTTCACATGGAGAAGGGAAGGCTCCAGGGACACCTCAGAGCCCCTTCCTGTGTCTAAAGGAGCTCCAGGAGCGCTGGAGAGGGACTGGGGATAAGGGATGGAGAGACAGGATACAGGGAATGGCTTCAGAGTGCCAGAGGGCAGGGACAGATGGGATATGGGGAAGAAATTGCTCCCTGGGAGGATGGGGAGGCCCTGGCACAGGTTTGGCTGAACTCTGTGTGGGCTGGGTCATTGTCATGCTCTGGGGTCACACCTGGAGAGATGGAGCTGAGCCCTTGAGGTGGGATTTTCCTGCCTGTACAGTGTGGTTTGTCTTGTGTGCCCAAATACTGTCCTTGCTAGGCTTCCTCTGGGAAATTCCTTCCTTTCTGGTGTAGGACCAGGCAGTTTTGAGTGCTTTTTCCAAGTATATTCCTGATAACATTGCTAATTCTCACCTCTCTCCATCTCCCAGGGGCACTGTGGAAGGTGGTAACAACAGCATCCATTGCAGTCAGGGCTTTTCCAACCCAATTGAGGCCATTCTGCTTCCAGGATTTGTTCTGCCTCTCAGAGCAGGTGTTTTGGGCTCTACCTGAGCCTCTGAACCTCCTCTGGAGGGGTCTGGATCTGCTGTCCCAAGCAGGTGTCCAAGACAGCATCTCCCTGCACTGGAGATTGGGGAGCAGTCACTCAGTGTCCAGAGGAGCTCCATGTGCAAGGAATCAACTCGAAATTTTGGCAGTGTGGCAGTTTCTGCACAGCCTGCAACAAATCCCTGGCCTCCAAGGAGCCTGCCTTTCCCAGGACTTCCCATGGGGTTTGGGAGAATGTCCTGTGGCAGCAGTTTCTTCTTTGCTCTCCTGTTTCATGCTTTCATCTGCTTTTGGACGATTCCTTTTTGTTTCCTTCATCCTGGTATTGCAGGAGGGGGTTGGGCAGGAGTCAGATCAGGGTTTTTTCCCTCTGCTCCTCTCTGGAATCCTGCAGCCTTCATGGGTTTCCTGTCTCTTGGAGAAATTGGGCTGTCCTGCCTTTTACCCGGGGCAATGGAATGCAAATCTTCCACTGTTATTGGCTTATTATTTTAATTTTACGGTGTCTTAATAATTAACTCTTCCAAGAGTATTATTTACCCATATTAGTGATGGGGAATTAAACATTTCTTGTACTTATTTCATGAACTGTTCATGAGATTAAACGGGATATCAAAGGATGACTGGGCTCATGACAGATGTGGTTTGATATTCTGGATACAGCAGTTATTTTTAAAGCTGCAGAACTAAACCTTAGCACATAAAATGCAATAAGAAATACTGGTGAAGTCATCCCTTTTCTGCAAAGAGAACCTAACCTTTGTTTGACTAAGCCAGTATCTGGTAGGGAGGAGAAGAAAATGGAATCCAAGCTGGGACCACTAACTTCAGCCTTCCCAAATTTGTGAAGGTGTTGCTGGACTGGCAGAGGAGAGGAGGGACTGGATGGTATTTGCTGATTTACACAAATATAAATCCCCCAAACAGCAAAGTCTGCTGTCTCTGTCCTCAGCCAAGCCCTGCTGCCAGCACAAATTCTTGTTGGGACTGGATGAGAGGGGCCTGCTGGCAGGTTCTTCTGCAGGGCTGTAGAAGTTTGAGTGTCGAGCTGACCTGAGAATTCCTTTCATTTTCCCAGTGAATGCCTGGCTTTCTTTGGGATCTGCTCCTATTCTCAGTGATTTACTCCTCTTGCCATTCCTCTAATCATTACCTGAGTCTTTCTGCAGTGTGGTATTGACACAAAACTGGGGCAGCCTTGGTGAAGGCTGAAAGAATTCATTGCTGGGGAGGAGTACTCAGAGTTTATCAAACAGATAAATTATTCTGTAAATGCTTTCCTACAACCTGGTTCATCCCCAGGCAGCCAGATATCCATCTTCCCCTCTCCAGGGAAAACAGTGGATAGGTGTAACCTCTTCCAAAACAGTTCCTACTGGATGACAAATGTAATTATAGTGGATTTTTCCCCCGCTTAAGATCATAGCTGATGTGCCATTTATTTTTGTACTGCTCAGCAGTTATGCAAAGGCTGCTTTGTGGTGAAGGAGGTTTTATTTACCAAAGAAATTGGGGAGATAAAGCCTCATTCATTTTATTAATAATAGCAGCTGGAAAGGGAGGCACAAATGTCTTTCTTTTTCCCCCCACTGTTCCATGACTCCCTTTTGTTGCAGCTCCCACCAGTGAAATGTGAAATAAAAGGACTTTTCAGCCCAGCAGTGAACATGGAGGAGCCTGGATTTCGACCTTTGGCTGTGCCCCTTCAACTCCAGGGCTCTGTAACTCAGGCTGTGCATGCAGATAGAAAAATCCCTTTGTTAGAATCCAAACTATCGTTAAAGGGAAGGCTCCCTTTGGGTGGGCTCCACTGGCTTTGGATTCCTTGTTTGCTTGGAAAACTCATCTACAAAAATAATCAGACCATGGGAGCTCCGTGCCCTTTGTTCCTGCTCTTGGTTGTGGGGAGACAGCTCAAAATCACCAATTTTGGGAAGGGGAAGGAGAGAGAGAGAGGCTGGATCAGAATTGTACAAATACAGAATAGCCTGAGCTGGAAGGGATCCCATCAGGATCAGCTCCGTGTTCATCTGGAATCCTGCAGAGTTTCCTGGAGGAACTCATCCCAAAGAGTTGCTGAGTAGTGACTTCATCATTGCAATTCCAGGCAGGAATGGGTGAAAAGGGGGAAACCATTCCTCTTGGTCCCAGGGAACTTCTCCATGTTCCTTAAACACTTCACCTTGGTTGAATATCTCTCTTCACCCCAGGGGAAGCTCATGAGAACATTTCCTGCATTTGCTTCTCCACTGAGGTTTCTTCTCCTTTTTTTTTGGTGGGAAAAACCTCCCATGGATTTTTGTGGTCAAGGCTTTGTGCAGCCCAGAATTTTGACAGAGACAGGTCTGAGAATAAATCCAAGCAAAAGGATAAAACCAGGAAGGGGGGTGGGGAGATGTTTGCATTGCATTATTTGGCAGTTTTCTGATTTTTCCTGTGCTTTGATGTGTGGGGTCCTGATCTGCAACTTCTTTGCAGCCCTGGCAGATGGGTTTGGGGGAAAAATGAGAATTCTGCTCTTAGGAAACAAATCAAAATGTCAGATCAATGTTTGCACTGTATTTATCTAAAATAATAGAAATTACAGTGTATCCCAGCAGCTGCTGCTCCTCGCACATCCAGGCACAGATGATAATTAAATGCAATCAGAACACGTTGGATTTAAGATGGAAAAACTAATAAAAGTAAGATGTTTTCCATTCTTGTGCTAAATATTTTCATAACCCCTCGGTTCTGACTGCAAAAGCTATTTTGTGGAGCTACCAGAAGATGAAATAACAGTGGGTGAGCTTCCTCATATTGTGAATAGCAGCAGCAGCCGGGATTGGAGATGCTGCAGGTCTGGAAAAGCAATAATCCTGGGGTAGTTGTGCAGCCCCATCCTTCCATTGGAGCTCCACAAGGGATTCCTTATCACTGCTGAAACTCTGTAAACTCTTAGCTTGGAGTAGGAGGTAACTTGAAGTCATTTTCTGCCTGGATTGTGAGGCTCTTTTTTTATTTTTACTGATAGTGATGTGTAACGTCACAGGCTTCCTAATGTTAATTGTATTTTTAATTGTATTTGTGAGCTCTTTCCTCTCATTACTTTTTTTGGGGGGGGTGGAGAGGTCCAGGAGCTCTTAAAAGGTCTTTTTTTGTAACTATGTGAAATCTGACTTAAATTAGTTTTTGTTTCCCCAGAGTTTTCAGCCCAAAACACTGCGTTCTTTTTGCCCTGATCTCTTGTGGCAGTTGTTCCTTTCAAAGAAGGGAAGTCCAGTTGTAATGTGGATTAAAGATGTGCAGTGGGGAGTGAGGAACTGGCTGTGGAGAAGCCCTGCTGCCTTTAGGATCATGGGACAAGTCAAGGGACATCTGGTGCCACATCCCTGCTCCAGCAGGGTCATCCCAGAGCACCTGGCACAGGATTGTGTCCACTGAAAATGATGAATAACAGGAATTTACTGCAGGCAACCCTGCAAAAAATATTCCTTAGGATTATGGAACCATTTGTGCCCCTAAACCTGTAACCCATGGCAGGGGGGGAATGAGATGAGCTTTAAAGTTCCTCCCAACCCAAAGTTTAGGATTTACTTGGCAGAAGTAAGATGGAAAACTGACATCACCGCTGAAATTTAAGTTTTCCAGTGATTCCTGGAGGTTTGGAGTAAGCCATGGGGTAAAAATTCCACGGTGGCTGAGGAAAATCCCCAAGTGCTAGGTCCAAGGATAGAGATTTTTTTAGAACCAACTGGTCAATGTGCCCTGAAATGAGAATGAGCTCCAGAGATCTCCATTAAACACTGAGCTCCTGTGTTCAAATTTGGACTGAATAAACCCATGGAAGATCATTTTTTTAAAGCAAGGAATGTTTTTGTTCCTGGTTGGTACAAGATAAGAGAAGGAGATGTCCTTGGGAATGTTCATTTGGAGGGAACAAGTGGACCTGCTGCATGATGAATGAAAAGAAAGGAAGTTTATTTTCTGCTTTCTACCAGCAGACTCTGCTTATTATCATTTGTCAGCTCTCTCCAGGATGTTGTTTTCCTTCTTGGAAAAACTAGGCCTTTTTCACAGACCCCACTTGGCTGAGCATATTTAACACTGCAGAACTTACTTTGCTCGTCGTTGCTGCTGGGAGGATCATTTATTTCCTGCTCTTGTGCTCTGTTGACTGGAACAAAAAGCATTTGAGTTTCCTCAGGAGCTTTGGGTGGTGCTTGGGAAGATCAGGGGACTGGAGAGTGCTGAGAAGCCCCAACAGCTTCTTGTGCTGCTTTGCCTTTTGAATTTCAATGGTAATCTCAGTTTTCTGTCTTACTTTGGCAGAATAAATCCTAGATCCCTGAATGGTTTGGGCTGGGAGGGACCTTAAAGAACATCTCATTCCCCTGCCATGGGCAGGGATACTTTCCACTATCCCAGGTTGCTCCAGCCTGCCCTCGAACATTTCCAGTGAAGCCT
This sequence comes from Poecile atricapillus, assembly GCF_030490865.1. Lineage (NCBI taxonomy): Eukaryota > Metazoa > Chordata > Aves > Passeriformes > Paridae > Poecile > Poecile atricapillus. The sequence continues at coordinate 6,500,878 of NC_081254.1, forward strand.
CTGATTTAGCTGACAAAAAAAGCAGGGCTGGAGCTCTTTATCTCTCTTCTTGGTCACCAGATTTGCCTCCCAGTTCTGCAGCTGGGTGATTTCCATGTATTAACATTCCGAGCCAGGTCCTTGGGTGACACAAACCAGCACAGCCCCATCTGTCACCAAGCTGCTGTCTCCATGCTCTGTTTAATGTTATTATTTTCCAGAGGAGGATGAGCAGTAAGTGAAACCTTTCTTTCGTGCTCTGGCCTCAAACAAGGCAGCTGAAAAAGAGAATGAGAGCTGGGGCCAAAGCAGAATATAAAATCTCACAGTAAATGAAAGCTGATGGGAGGCAATGGAGTGTGGAATGGGATATGGATGTGGGGACTTCCACTGGGGACTGTTCAGTGCTGATTGGGCCGAGGCAGGAAGGAGTGTGGGAAGGGACCTCAAGGGACACCTTCCACTATCCCAGGCTGATCCAAGCCCATCCAGCCTGCCCTTGGACACTTCCAGGGATCCAGGGGCAGCCACAGCTGCTCTGGGCACCCTGTGCCAGGGCCTGCCCACCCTCCCAGGGAACAATTCCTTCCCAATATCCCATCCATCCGTGCCCTCTGGCAGAGGGAAACCATTCCCTGTGTCCTGGCACCCCATCCCTTGTCCCAAGTCTCTCTCCATGTTTCCTGTAGCTCCTTTAGGCACTGGAAGGCCACAGTGAGGTCATCCCAAAGCTTCTCCTCTCCAGGCTGAACAATCCCAGCTGTCCCAGCCTTTCCTCCCAGCAGAGCTGCTCCATCCCTCTGCTCATCCTGGTGCCTCCCCTGGAGTCTCTCCAGCAGCTCCAGGTCCCTCCTGTGCTGGGCCCCACGGAATGGATAAATTGCATTCCTTAGGGTTACCAATGTAAGGTAACCTGAACAGGTTAAGGGTTAAAAATGCTCACTGGGCTTTTCTTCCCCCTGAGTAAGTGATGAAGATGATCAGTTTTCTAACACAGATTTAATTTTCTGAGCCCTACAAGTCCGAATTGGCACTCAGGAGGCGTTTCCAGAACTGTGCATTGTGCTGCAGCGCACAGCAAAAAGAGGTGCTGGAGATTTATTTCCCTGTCTGGAGATGAGTTATAAGTACATTCACCACATTATGCAGATCAGCTGTCAGACTGTGGGATATCTGCATCAGGAATGGCTCTGATACCAGAATAAAAATCAGGGAGTATTCACTCCAATATTACAAATCAGTGATTTTAAGAGCTCCATAAGGAGTAGAAAGAATCACCATTTTTAAAAGCTCCTAACAAACAAGTTAGTGCAGTGGGAGTGATGAGCATCAGTGTCAAGCTTCCTCACAGTCCTGTACAGCTGATTTGGATTGTCCTGTGTTTATTCAGCATGTTATTCCCCATAACGGGGAGCTCCTGGCACAGGTTGCCAGAGAAGTTGTGGATTCCCAATCCCTGGAAGTGTCCAAGGCAAATCTGGCCTTAAAGCTCATCCAGCTCCACCTCCTGCCATGGGCAGGGACAGCTTCCAGAGCAGAGCAGGTTCCTCTGTATTGTGGAGAATGGGAATAGGGAATGGAAACATGCCAAGGACGAGGGGGTTTCCACCATCTGGGAATTAGGAGTCACCAGCAGACCCAAACAGCCAACAAGAGCAAAAAAAAAGGTGGTTTTTTTTGGTTTTTTTTGGTTTTTTTTTGGTTTGTGTTTTTTTGCTTCTTGTTTTTCCAGTGGTGAAAGACAGGATACAAATTTGGCATAAACAATTCCTTAGGAAATGTAGACAGTTTTGCATTTCAGGTTTGATTCCCTTCCTAAGGGAATGTGTAATTTTATTAATTTGCCTTAGCTACTTCCTTCCACAGCATTTGTTCTGTCAGCTTTGCTATCTGCAGGATATTTGGAATATAACCCTGGTGGCCTGTGAGACCTTGCGCTTGCTCATCCCTGGATGTCCTTCCTGATCCCTGGAAAGATTTGAAGCATGGAAAAGGTACCCTTTAAAGAACCAGAAGGGTTCACCGAGTCTCGGTGTGCATTAACAGCTACCATGTTTCTTTAGAAAGAAAATGCTTTCCAACATCCCCGCTCTGGTTCAGCCGAATGATTACCACAAAAACCTGGCCAGAACAGGTTGGGAGCAGCTGCAAACGGAACTGTTCAACATCACAGATTCATATCAGGCTCTAATGAGGCAAAAATGAGCTCTCCCCATGGCAGATGATTGCTAATGTGCTGGAATATTGCTGCTGCTGCTGTCTCCAGCCTGCTTGGAATTCTAACATCATCCTCTCACCCGGGCAGGACTGGGAGCTGGGAGAATGCCCTGCTTCTCCTTGTGGGGCTCAAGTTCTTCAGGACACCAAAGTGGGCAGAGAAAGGAGAACTGGGTTTGTTAAATGACTGAGTTTTTCCAAAATCAGGCACTGCTGCCCCTTGTGTCACAGCTCCAGTGGTTCAGTCCAGTTCCCTGAGTGCTTTAACAGGGAATTGCACCTTCCCTGTTCCCGATGCTGAGCTGGGCTCTAGTTTTTGCTAGTGCTGCCTGGAAGGATGGACACCACAGCTCCTCCTCAGGGCTTTCCATCACAAAAACAGCCTGAGAACTGGTCTTTGCTGGGAGAAAACAGCGCCTAGATTTATTACCTAGTGAAGAAATTAAACTTTTAACAGTTTGTTAATGAAGGTGATTAAAGCAAAGCGTCTCAGCTTTTTCCTTGCTTGTTCTGTGGTGGAAAGGGAGTTCAGGTAGAACATCTGGCTGGGAAAGCCTCAAGTCATCCAGCAGGGAAGCTGAGTGATTTTTACTCCAGTCATAGGGAGTCTGGAGAGTTGCTGATGGAGTATTGAGAACACTTCCACCCCTCAGGCCCCACACTCCCATGGCTGACTAATGGCATCATAAAAAGCCAAAAAGAAACAACTGGGACACAAGGGATGTTCCTGGTAAATGGGAATATAAACACTGTGCTTCTGTTACCCTCTTAGACAGAAATGGTTCATGGTGGTATTTTTTTTACAGAACTTTCACCCTTCAGTGCCTGATTTAGGATTTGGGATTAAAACTTTATCCTTTCCCGACCTAAGGGCCACTTCTTGAAGCGTAAGAAATGCTTGCATCTTGTCTTTGCTGTGGGAAGTTCAGCTGGAGGGACTCTGCCAGTTAAAAATATTGATAATGGAGCCATTATCAAGGCTAAGTGAATTTGAAAATCCAGATGTGCCAGGCTGCTGTCCTGGAGCAAGTCTGGGTGGAAGCACTTCCAGCCTGACCATCACTGGGCAGTTCCTGCTCTTTGGTTAAGTGATCCCTCTATGTCTTTGAAAAGATCTGTGTTTTTCCCCTGCAGCCTTCCTGAATGACCTCCTGATCACATTTTACCACACTTACTGTGGTTTGTCTTGATCTCAAGACACATCCCAAATTTCTTGCTGTGATCAGAGATTGCTTTGTTAAGGACTTTCTCCTATAAAGTCAAGTACTGTGTGTGGAAATGAAATTATTTTAGCTGACAGAATGAGGTTTTTTTTGTGGTGTTTACCAAAGTTAGACCTAATTCTTACAGGGGAAGAGCAGCCAGATTCTGTTGTTGAGAAGCTTTAATAAAGGTCTTGCAGGAGACTTTTTTTCCCCAATTCTTCCTATTTTCTTCCTTCTGTCATTGTTACAAGTCACCCCCTGAGCTGTTGTTGCTAAGCTGCCCTAAGAATTTGCATTCCCAGGCAGTCTGAGACTCTTCTAATTTCAAGAATAACCTCGGTAAGAGGCAATTCCATAACCTAAAACGTGGGCTGAAAACAGCCACTGGTGTGTTTGGCCTGTTATTCGTGCCAGGGAACAACTCCTTGGGCTGCTGTGCAATCCAGAGGAATCCATTTTAGAGGATGTGTGGATTTCTCCCCTCAGCTCCCCTGTGCAGGTTAATAACCTCAAAAATGGTTTTGTTTCACAGCCAACACCGCCAAGGCTCCCAGGGAGGGGAAGGGAATGCTGGCCTGAGGAAAAGGCAGTTTAGGTTTGTGTTTTAAAAGGTATCGATTCCTGCACTGTGGGAACCTGGGGAATGGAGTAACAGTGTGTGGGATTTGTGTCTCAGTGAATGGGGAAAAACGATCAGCAAACAGATAAAGCCATTGAGGAAAAGCAGCACAGACAGACAGAAAGGGTTTTATTGACTATTGGAATGGAATGGCAGAGTGGTTGTGCAAATAAAGTCATTTTACCTGCTTGGGGCCGAAAGGAAGGCAGGAATTGGAGGAGGAGGAATTCCTTGATAGAGGAAGCATGGGGATGGAGTCTGTGCTCTGTGTGGATGCCCAGCCTTAGGATGAGCTGTAAACCCTGAGCAGGGTGAAAGAGGAGCACTCAGTGCTGTGAACAAGCCAATATTACCTTGGCAAGCAGGTTGAGGTTGAGTCTCCAAGGCAGAATCCAATAGGATTCGGCAGAGTGACAAAATCTGAGGGATTACATTTTTTTGTGGGTCTCACCAGCACTCTCAACCTGGAAAAGCACAGCACATTCCTAAAGAGCCGGGTTTTAACTCCAAAGGAACAAAATAAATGCCAGCTGTCCTAGCTGGGAAGAGACATTTATTTTTAGAAGCCCCCAGGTTCCATGCAGACATTAATTGTGAATTATCTGCTCAGGTGATCAGTATTCAAAGCAGCTGTTCCCAGCAGGCTGCAAACCAAAAATTAGCCAGTGGCTCCCTTTGTTGAATATTCCTAAGTGAATTAATATTGGGCAATTCCACAACCATCAGTAATCCAGAGAAAACACATCCCGTTTGTTTTGGTGTGCTTTACTGACAGAACTCTGCGGAAGGGACCAGCAGCTAAAGGTTTTATTGTACTTCCAAGTCTTATTTGCTTGGAAAGAAATCCCATTTTCTGCTCTGGATTTGCACTCCATTATCTTGGCTTCCTTTTCTGTGTGATGGAGTGTGGGCCACGTGGTGTTGCTGGGACATTTGGGTGCTGGAACACCCCTCTGACAGTGTGATGCTTTTCTCCTTCATCCCTCCTTCCCAATCCATTCCCTCATGGCTTTGCACCTGCTGGGTCTCACCTGGGGCGTAACTCCTGAGGAGATGCAGGTTCTGGTTTTCCACAGCACTCGAGCAGATGTCAACATCTGCCTCCCTTTTTGGGTACACCAATGTTTCTCACGTGATTGCTGTTCCAAGCCTGGGGACATTGCTCAGCACCTCATTTATTTCTGATCCAGTCTGCTATCCTCTCCTCAGATGAATTATGTTTGCCCACAGGAGTCCCTTTTCCCTCCACCTGAGAACAGTTTCTGTCATTCTTGATCTGCTTCATAATTTTCAGTGGGTCAGAAAACAACCCTTTCATTTAGAGGGAGAAAATACAGGTGCAGAAAGATGTTTTGTCTTCTCCCAGCTATTTGGAGGCGATACAGGAGACTGGCTTTGAAAATACTGGCAGGCTTAAAAATGCCTCCATCTTTCATGTGTAGGAAAGAAAACCTGTCTGTGACCTTTTAAGTGCCTTTGTTTACTTTTTGGAAAGTACTTCAAAGAAAAAGCAAGATTTAAGAGGAATTTGCTACTTAATGGGTCGATAAAGTATCCGGTAAGGTGAGACTGCTGCTTTCCCAGCCTAAAATAAATCACAGCACACACCAGCCTTGCACCTGAAAAGCTCTGGAGAGCAGCTACGAAAAAATATGTCTTGGTGGGTGATTGTTCTGGGCCGTCTGGTGACGTCCCCAAGTCATGACTGTGTCCTTTCAAGCACAGCAGCCACGTCACTGCTGTGATTCATCCTAGAGCCTCCAATGTTTCTGGCTAACATGGGCATGGTTTGTTTTCCAGACATAAGGGTAATTTGTAGAGGTGTTTAATAGCTGATTCAGTTCTGATTTGGCAGCAATTGTAGCCTTTCAGACGTTCAGGATTGCTGGGTTTGTGTCCTTTCAACAAAAACGCCTCGAACAAAACCACCCCCCCCCCAAAACCTGTGGCAAGAGTGTTTATGAGCTGTTGTTTTTAAATGGATTTGTGTATTGAATATGATCTAGCAGAAAATCTGTGCTTTGCTTGTGTGTGATGGAGATAAAGCAGTCAGGCATTATTGGGCTGTTTATTATGGGTTTGTTTTTCTGCAAGATGCTCATTTTCAGCTTCTCAGAAAACACGGGCTCCTCTCTTGCGTATTAACTGAAACCGAGTGGATTTTGCTGCCAGCAGAGAGGTTGCTGAGCTGCCTGCAGGTCTTGGGGGGAGAGATGGCAAACATCTCATCCTTGTGGAGATCACTTTGGCTGGAGGTCCTTGAGGAGGGCAGAGGAAGCTGAGATCATGTTTGTACAGCAAAATCCTTATCTCCTTTCTTTATTCCTCTTAAATACCCGTGACTTTGGAAGCATCATTTGGAGAAATACTTGGCTACTGATCTGCGGCAGCACTTTGGATGTGTGTCCTGTTTGGAGAGCTTGATGGTATCTCCAGGCCATTTCTGGGCTCTGGGGAAGGGCTGGGGCAGCACAGTTGCACATCCCAGATGTGGAGAACTCACTGCCCCTGGATTGCTGGAAGTGTCTGTGGACAGGGCTTGGAGCAATCCAGGATAGTGGAAGGTGTCCCTGCCCACGGCAGCGCTGGGGACAGGATGGACTTTCAAGTCTTTTCCAACCCAAACCATCTGGGATTTTCTCCTAATGGTATCATTCTGTAGCAGGTTGGTAAGAAGTGACTGGAATTTGGAAGGAGGGGTGTCAGGAGTGTGTTTAGGATAAACAGCCCCAAAGAGTCAGAAGTCACCAGAGTGGATGTGCCGAGTTCATCAGCAGTGCTGGGCAGCTGGAAAACCTTGGCTTTGTCAGGAATGAAATCGATGCCAGGAGCAGAGCAAGGAGCTCTCTGATCTTGCTCATTCTCCCAGCTTCTATTTTAACCTCCTTCCCATTTGTCTGTGTTATCCCAAATGCTGATGGAACCTGGTGTTGTCACCTGAAATCATGCTGGGACATTTGTGCCAGGTGGCTTTGCTGCACTCAGGGACAAGTGTGGGTTTAGGATCATCCTGACGCTGCTGTGAATAACACCTCCTGTGTTAAATCATATTTCACACTGTACTTGTGAAACCTCAGAGTTTCCAAACTTTGAGGCCAAGGCATGCAAGGAGCAATTTCTCCTTCCTTCCTGCTGTTCCCCGTGGCTCCTTGGCACACCAGCTGACATCCCCTGAGCCAGCCAGCCCTTAGCATGCAGGGCCAGCAGAACATTGGTGTGTTCTTCACTCCTCGCAGCTCTCAAGACAATGATCTCATCAAGCTCTGGGAGGATGGATGAGGCAGCGTGGAGAGATGGAGGCCAAAATAGCATCTTCATCCCAAAGGACACTCGGGAACGGACTGATAACCCTGGAGTTGGGAGAGCTGCACTGCAGAGGCTTTGTGCTGATGGAAGTCTTTCCCATCTAAGTGAAATGAGAGCCTTGCTAAGTGCCTGAAGTGCTCCCAGTGAGAGGTGCACAGAAATTCCCTGTTTGGGGCACAGGGACAGTTTTGTAACTGGGATAAACCCCAGGAGAGCCAGGGCATGGGCCCAGCCTTACACTTCACCTTCACACCAGATGTCTGGTGAGGCTTTCCATTAAATATTTAGTTCCTGATTATTTTGTAAAGCAGGCCTTTGGAAATTTCTGCCATTGTGATTTGAACCAGGTTACTCAGTTTTTTGTCTGGTCTGACACCTCTTCTAATGAACTTTTTGTTGTAACTCAGTGTCCATGTGTTGAGTTTCATTGGCTTTGCACCAAGCTGCTGATATTTGCATTTGAATTGCTTTCCCAGGTCTGTCCAAACTTTCTAATTTTCAATTTGCCAATTCTATTGCGGTAAAAGCTAGTCAGATGAATAAAAAATGAAAAATTTCCTGGCTGTTTCATACCATTACAGCATTTCTGAGCACTCAAAGAAAGGTCAGCAGTGCTTGTGCACCTTCATTTGTGCTCTCCACAGTCGAGAAATGACAGGACAAGGCACAAAGTAATGGCCAGTGCTGCGGACAGCTGGGAGTACCTAAGGAAAATTCGGAATTTGGGGGCAAGGATCACTCTTTTGTGTATCAGCCTGGGGTGTTGTGTTCCACACAAACCTGAGTCAAACAGCCTCTAAATTCCAGAGGGTTTGAATGACACAACCCCTTTTGTTCCATTCCATTATGATCTTGTCAAACTTCGAGGAGGAAAGCCAAGGGAAGATATTGGTTGTGCTGAGTGAAAACATTTGTGCCAGATTGCTCCCGTGTTTGGAGCTTCACTCAGGGGCTGGATGCTCCAAGTGGGTATTTTGGTAATCAGTAGGAGAAGTGTTTGTTTGATTGGAGGAACGAGACTACGGCACTTCCTGGGGGATAAAAGAGGCTCTGCTGTCATCCTTCCCTCACAAGGAAAGGCTGAGGGAGCTGGGGCTGCTCAGCCTGGAGAGGAGCCCCAGCTGAGAGGGGCCCTCAGGCCTGGCTGGCCCTGGCTGCAGGGAGGGCTCCCAGCAGGGCCCAGCCTCTGCTCCGGGGGCCCAGCAATGGCACCAGAGGCACGGGCAGGGCCTGATGGCAGCAATTCCCCCTGGCCAGGAGGCAGAACTTCTTCCCTGGGCAGTGCCCAGCCCTGAACAGATTGGCCAGAGAGGCTGTGGGCTCTCCTGCCTGGGGCTGTGGCAGAGCTGTGTGCACACAATGCTGTGCCCTGTGCTCTGGGATGGCCCTGCTGGAGCTGGGAGGTGGCACCAGGTGCCCACTGAGCTCCCTTCAGCCTCAGCCATCCTGGGATCCTGTGACTGTGTTTGTGCCCCTGTGACTGTGTTTGTGCCCCTGTGACTGTGTTTGTGCCCCTGTGACTGTGTTTGTGCCCCTGTGACTGTGTTTGTGCCCCTGTGACTGTGTTTGTGACCCTGTGACTGTGTTTGTGCCCAGGCTTTGCCAGCACTGGGAATTTCCAGGAAATCCAGCCCAGCAATCAGTAATTGAGGTGGTTAAGGAGCAGTAATGGGGTCTCCAATGGCCAGAGGGGGTGTTTGGTGAGGGAGCTTTATGGATATGTCTTCCTCAAAGCTCCCATTACTTCTTGTATTGTTTCCTTCATTCCAAATAACTTCTCATCTGACTTCCTTAAGTAAATTAAAAGTTGATTTAATCGCCTTCTCCCTGTGTCTGCCTTTTGCACCAGCTGAGGTTGTCTGTTACAGTCCTATGAAGTTCAGCCTTTTAGAGCCTGTGTCTCCTCCTGTTTAGTTCTGCTGAGGCAAAGCTCAGTAATTCACAACCTAGTAGCTTTCTCTTCCATGGAAGATTTAATTTGGAAATTAGGGAAAACTTGTTCCCCAGGAGGGTGGTGGTGCACTGAACAGCCTCTCAAGGAATGGGCACAGCCCTGAGGCTGCCAGAGCTCCAGGAGCGTTTGGACAGCGCTGCCAGGGATGCACAGGCTGGGATTGTTGGGGTGGCCAGGAGTGGGATTGGGTGATCCTTGGAGATCCCTTTCAGCACAGGATATTCTGTGATTCCATAACCAGAAGAAAGCACAGGAATAAATGGAGACAGACTCTGTATCCTCTCTTGACTTTTTAAAAAAGCTTTTGGATCCTCAGGTTCTGGTTATCCTGTTATTGTGGCTGCAGTTTTTTTCCCCGTTAAAATTGGTTACCTATCAGTAAATTTTGTTTCCCCAGGGGATTTGCTTTTTCGGGGCTCTGGAATTTTTGAAAGGTGTGATTCCATGCAGTATGGATGGAACATACATTCATGGATGGAACATCCTTTTTACCTCTCCAGTTAACTTGTCCTGGAGAATTGGAGGGAACCTTGATGCACATCAAACATTGCCTGCATTTTTGGTTTTCATCTTTGGCATTTGCATTTTCCCCAGGAATAAATGGAATAACCTTTGGGCTGTGAGTGATTTTCTGTGTGAAATGAAAGCAGGCTCATTTTCCACAGGACCTAGAATCATTTCCCCACGAGTTCTAATTAAGCAGTGTTTGCACTTGAAATCAGGACTGTTGATAGGAAATTAATGTTTTCAAATGTGATTAAAAAGCAAATAGTTGAATATAATCTCTGCAAACTAATGAAAAAGAATAAAGCAGAATGGTTTAAACCAGCTTTGTTTACACTCCAGAATCACTCTGTGTGCACATTCACTGCTGGCTACACTTTTCTAAATCTAATTGCTCCTTTTTTTCCTGCTGGAATAGCTGATAATCAGATTTACGTGTGAAGAAAAAGAATGTTTTATATAAAAAAATCCAAAATGTTTTAATGATTTATTTAGAAGAAGAATATCACCATGATGTTGTGTCACTGGGTGTTTTAAGGGAAGCTGAGTGATTCTCACTTCTCCTGAAGCTCAGCCAGCTTCCTGAGTCTCCATCCCAGCACTTGTCTTACTGGGGTTAATGTTCCAAGACCTCGTAAAGAAACTCTGCTGTTTTCCTCAGTTTTTTCCCTTCCTGGAACAGAAGGAGCAGCACTTTGGCCTCTTGCAGGGTGAAACCAGAGCCCTGCTGCTCTCCTGCAGATGATATTTTTGTTTGGGGAAGGGGTCACAGACCTCCAGTGTTTGCTGTGTTCTTCATCCCTCTGTTTTGGGTTTTTTTTTACCTCCTGGCAAAGCCCATGCCTCAAATCTGAGGTGGATGGCTCAGATTTTTAGAGGAATCTGAGGAACATAATTATGCCTTTATTATCTTGGATTTACTTACTGGAGTGTGCAGCATTCTCTGTCCTTGGGAGTGAGGTTATGGTTGCTGGAAAAGGCAAGAACAATCCTTGAGTGATATTGGTTACAGCAGGGTTTCCTTGCTGAGAGTTCATTTTCCTCCACGAAAGGAGTTTTAATTCTCTCTCTTTGAAACCAATCTGCACTTGATGCCTTTTACTGGAAAAAGGGAAGCAGCCAGCAGTGGGAAGAGGATATAGTTCCAGTAGTAATACAGAGAAAATGGCCTTTTTTTTTTGGGAACTGGCAGATAGTTCTGTTTTCTTCTGGAATTAAATAAAGCAGGGAAGGCCCCAGCAAGAAGCTGCAGGTTCCCTGCAATTCTTACAATAACAGTGACCATCTGCGAGCTGTAAGGTTCCATAACAATAAATAATTAACTCCAGCAAATTAGCTCAAATTCTCATTCATCAGAACAACAGGGAAGAGAAGGGTTATTGAATAATCCTGAAATCAATGTTTTCCAGCATCCTTCGTCATATTGTGAATTTGTCGGCTTCCATATTTTAAGCACAAAAATCCTTAAGTTTCCAAGGTCTAAAGGAAAAGTCGTTTTTGTCTCTTGCTTGCCCGGGGTGTGTGTGCCAGGTCATCAGACACTGCTCTTCTCATCACCTCGTTGAGTCAAGTCCTTTCTGAAAAGGTTTCCTTGCACTCAATTTTGACAGGACTAATTCTCTCCTCCTCAGGATGTTTCTGCGCTGCCTCCTGACTGCTGAACACAAGAAATGGCACACAAGAGAGTCACTGAGCGTGGGATGCAGGCAGCAGCCAGAGAGCTACATCCTGTTGGGATGTGCAGATCACAGAATCTCAGGATGGTTTGGGTGGGATGGGTGGGCAGTGCCACCCCTGCCATGGGCAGGGACACCTTCCACTATCCCAGGCTGCTCCAAGCCCCAAAGTCCAACCTGGCCTTGGACACTTCCAGGGATCCAGGGGCAGCCACAGCTGCTCTGGGCACCCTGTGCCAGGGCCTGCCCACCCTCCCAGGGAACAATTCCTTCCCAATATCCCATCCATCCCTGCCCTCTGGCACTGGGAAGCCATTCCCTCTGTCCTGCCCCTCCATCCGTTGTCCCAAGTCTCCATGTTTCATGTTGCTCCTTCAGGCACTGGAAGGCCACAGTGAGGTCACCCCAGAGCTTCTTCTCTCCAGGCTGAACAATCAGGACCATTGCAAGGCCAGGTTGGACAGGGCTTGGAGCAGCCTGGGATAGTGGAAGGTGTCGCTGCCCGTGGCAGGGGTGTGACTGGATGGGCTTTAAGGTCTCTTCCCACCAAACCATTCTGGGATTTCCCCTGCCTGTTCTTCATTAAGCAGTAGCCTCTAAGTGCAAGTGGGAAAAAATGGAAAAGATAATTTAAACAAACAAACAAAAAAAGACAATAAAAAAGCGCGAATATTTGTTCTTCCAGAATTCCAGAAGCGTTGGGATATGTGTGATAGAGAGAGCAACATCCAGGATTGGGTTGGAGGAGCAGGGGAAACTTGGCTGAAGGGTGTGCAGGAAGGATGGCTGCTGCCCATGAACGAGAGGCAGCACAGGGGAGATGCCTTTTGGGCAGGCAATTCCTGCTGGGATGGCTGCTCTGGAATTCCTACAGCCTCCTGCACTGAGGCAGCCCCAGAGCCTTCCACAGTGATGTTTCCCAGAGCCCTGAGACTTGTTTGAACAGAGCAGGAGTATTTCCTGTGGGATTGATCTGGGAATGCTCAGGCAGTGAAGGGGCTGCTCTGCTTGGAGGTTTGCAGTCCTAGTGTTGGTTCAGAGGGGAAAAATGAGGAGGAGCTGGACACAATCAGGCTGTGCCTGTGCTTTCCCTTCCTGCTACAACTGCCCAGCCCAGGTGTCATTTTGGCAGCACAACTTCTGATTACCCTCCTATAAATCAGAATGATTAATTGCTATCAGGTAAAATAATATTGGGGAAAACAAGTTAGCTCTTCTGTTAAGAAACTCACAGGGCTTGCTCTGCTTACATCTCAGAAGAATGAGAAACTCAGCAGAAATTGTGGCACTTCAGGTGATGACTGTGTCTGGATTGCACCACATGGCAGCTTTAATGTCCTTGGATTTCTGCTTACCCCAGGTATTAAATAGCACGAGAATTTGGATGTTTGCAAATTTTGGAATTTCCTTTATGTCTTTTTCTGTCTTGGAGGTCTGTTAATATTTTTTTTGGTGGGGGTAAAGCGTTGAACTCCAGGCCTGGCAGCTGTGTGTGGTTTCTGACTGGGGGGAGGCGAGGCAGCTGTGGAGAAATGATGTTACCATTGTATTAGTGCCTTTTTGCCCTCCTTTTCCTGGGTAAGGATTGTTCTGTTGTGCTGTCAGGATAAGAGATGTCCTGTGTAGGTGGTGGAATTGTTTGCTCTTGGTTTATGCAGCACTTCTAGGAATAAATATTAACAATATCATTTTTTTCCCACTGCTGCTGTGTACCACGAAATCCATGAAGTTCATCTTTCCCAGCGTCATCTTCTAGCTAGGAATTAAACTGCTCTGTAGTCCTGGAATGTTACAAGGTTGGTAAGATGTTGTATGTATAGAAATTTGTGCTTACATCTTCCTGTGTGAGAGGGGGCTGCTGCTAATACCAGAAATGAAGAACCCAGCCCAATGTTTTTATTTGCACTGTGACAGTAATGGTGATGTTTTGAGAGATGTTCGCTTTTTCCCAAGGAGGTCTTTCCTGAGCCATCCTGACTCCAAACACAGCCTGTGCCAGCTCTTGGGAAGAAAGGAACCCTTTCCAAGTGCAAACCAGAGCAGTGGGAGCACTGTGAGAGCTCCTTAGGAAATGCTGATTTGCCTACAACAGTCTAGATTTGTTTAGAGGCTCTGCAGGAGTTGGGGAGCTGCAAACAGAAACCTCTTGCTGGCCCTCACCAGCGAGGTTGGGTGAGCTCAGCGGGGATGGGGGAACAGTGAACTCCAGTTCCCGTTGTGTCTGCAGGATCTTCTCAGGCCCAGAGCAGGCAGTTCCCAGCTGGAGCTGCCACAGGAGCCCCCTCCTGGGAGCCCTCATCCCGGCCATCCCCATCTAAGCCGGGCCAGCCCCTGCAGCCGCCAGTGGCGCTGGGCCGTGCCAGAGCCACGAGCGACGGTGGCATCCTGCTGGCTGCACTTGCCCTGCTGCTGGCCACCCAGGCTGGCTGCTGGCCCCTGGCCACCGTGGGGGTGGCAGGCAGGGATTTGGAAGCTGTGAAAGCACCCCGGGGTCCAGGCCAGTGGCCCGTGGAGGAGCCGAGGAGCCCCTGTGGCTCCCAGGTCTCCAGGCCTTGGGTGACCCTGGATGCTCCCATGAGCTGCCCTTGGTCCCCTGCAGCTGCGGCCCCTGGGTGACCATGGCCAAGGAGCTGCAGGAGCTGTTGCTGCTGGTGGGCTCTGGATGGGACATTGGCCCTGCTTTATTCCAGGGTGTGGCAGGTGCTGTGGGCATGGCTGGAGGAGCTGGGGAAGCGAGGCTGCCTGGCCTGCTGTGGCTTGTCCAGCTGCTCCAGGTACCTCCGTCCCTGCAAGAGGCTGCTCCCACTGGGAATGGCCATCCCTGGGAGAGCCTCCAACCCTTCAAAGATGGCATTCCAATGGAGATCAACCAGCCATCGAGGACCCTCAGGCCATCAGAGAGCTGCCATCGTGCCAGGAGCCTCCTCTGCCTCTGACAGCCTCCAAACCTCCAAGCCTCAAGCTGCTTTTGAGCATCTCCCTCCCTCCCTGCGAACCCCCATCCCTGCCAGCACCTGCCAACAGCCTCCATTCCCACAGAGAGCCCCCAGCCCCTCAAGCTCCTCTGCCTGCAGAGATACTTCATTCCCTCCAAGTGCCTTCCCTCACTCAGAACCTTGCTTCTGGATGCCTCTGTCCCTCAGGAGTTTCAGGAAGCCCTGAGGGCCTGCGAAACACAAGGAGGCCGTGGACAGCTCTCCCTGCTCCCTCAGAGAACAAGAAGATCCCAGGGGATGACACCACCGGTGCATCCCTGAACACGGATGTGCCCAGGGAAAGCCGGGAATGGGAGCCCAGCCCGCTTCAGGGACTGGGAAGCATTCCCAGGAGCAGGTGGCAGAACAAGTGTCCTGCAACCACCAGTGTCCACCCCAGGGCTCCCAGGAAGCTGTGGCTGAGCCAGCTGGGAACAGCCTGAGCTTGGTGGAGGAGATGAGCCCTAGGAGACGGGGGAGGTTCACCCATCTCCAGGAGGCTGCCCTGAGATGGGCACTGGGCCCCAGGAGGACGTTTGTGGTGGCAGGAGAGGACATGTAAGTAGGATCAGTGTTAAATAAATTAGGATTTTCCCACAGAACTGAATGTTCCTACTGCTCTGGATTTGACAGGGATAGGGTTCCTTTCTCCCCAGGAAGTGGCTCAGCGCTGGGTTTGGATTCAGGCTGGGAATGCTGTGGGTAACAGGTGGATGGTTTGATTGTTGGTGAGCAAGCCTTGCCCTCCCCAAGGACTCTGCAAGGGACAGTTTGTGTCCCCTGCTGTGCCAGCGAGGAGGTAACAAGGAGGCAGGAGGGAGCACAGGCAGGACAGCCTGTTAGGACTGGCCAGAGGGATATTCCAGCCCACAGAACTCCTGGACAGTGAGCAAGCTGGGGACAGGAGAGGGTGATCACTGCTGGGATGGGCTGGGCAGGTGTCAATGGTCATCTCACAAATAGGGACAGAGAAAAAGCTGAGGTGTTTAATGCATTATTTACCTCCATCTTCAACGCTCATTACTCCATTCCTGGTGGAAAACATGGATTGTCCCATGGGACACTGCAGAGTCCTTGTGGAGGGCAAGCCTTGCTCAGCAGCAACCAAACCACCCCTGTGTGATCCACAGCACTGGCAGGGTATTTTGCAGTTGCAGAATCCACTTCAGCCTGTCCACACGATGTGCAGTTCCCAGCCAGAGGTTAGGAAAGCAACGGGTAAAGGGCAGAGTGTTTGTGTTCCCTTGCTGTCCCTCTGGGCCCTGGATGCAGGAATTTGCTGTGACAAGCCCAGCTAGTTTGTTCAGTAAGTGTGTATTGCTGTTAGGATGAATTTTAGCTGGATTTTAGCCTTGGTTCCTGCCTGGCTCAGAGTGTTCTCCTGTTTGGGGCGAGCTGGGAGTTACACAAAATGGCTGAGACAGGATGGGAAATGTTTAATAGTCTCCAAAGCAGTACAAATTTCTGCTCCTCTTGCTGTCTTCTTCCACCCACAAAGTGAGGTTTTGCTTAAAGTCTGCAAAGTAGAAGCTTGCCTAGAAATGGGTGAGTCCAGGTAGCCTGGAGGTCTGCAGACCTTGAGGGACTTGGGGCTGTGGGAGAAGCAGAGACCATCTGCAGGATCTGCAGCTGCTTCCAGGGTCAGGCAGGATGGATGTGGCTGTTCTGCAGTGCTGGGAGAGCTCTCTAGATGAGACCCTTCCAAAGGTCTCCATGTTTACCTGGACTGGAGGTGCTGTGTGTCCATGGTGGTGGCACCATGCTCAGTGTTGCACCTCACTCCAAAGGATCCCAGGATGGCTGAGGCTGAAGGGAGCTCAGTGGGCAGCTGGTGCCACCTCCCAGCTCCAGCAGGGCCATCCCAGAGCACAGGGCACAGCATTGTGTGCACACAGCTCTGCCACAGCCCCAGGCAGGAGAGCCCACAGCCTCTCTGGCCAATGTGTTCAGGGCTGGGCACTGCCCAGGGAAGAAGTTCTGCCTCCTGGCCAGGGGGAATTGCTGCCATCAGGCCCTGCCCGTGCCTCTGGTGCCATTGCTGGGCCCCCGGAGCAGAGGCTGGGCCCTGCTGGGAGCCCTCCCTGCAGCCAGGGCCAGCCAGGCCTGAGGGCCCCTCTCAGCTGGGGCTCCTCTCCAGGCTGAGCAGCCCCAGCTCCCTCAGCCTTTCCTGGGCACCGAGATGCTCCAGGCCCTTCCTCAGCTGCGCAGCCTCCGCTGGCCCCGCTCCAGGAGCTCCCTGGCCCTGCTGTGCTGAGGAGCCAGAGCTGGTTTGGGCTCAGTACAGGCACCCTGCTTCTAGTTCTAGCCCAAGGATTAATCTCCTCTTTCTAATCCTTTCAGTTGCTGAGTTATTACCAGACTTCAGGAGCTGGACTTTATTTTTATTGACCTGACTTAGCCTAAGCCAGGCCTGAATCCCCAGAGGACACAGTAAATATCAGACTTGGGGTCGTTCAGAGTAAGCCTCACTTTGCCTCGTGGTTGGATGGGCTGGCTCAGCCTGTCCTAAATCTGTTCCAGTTTATATAAATATTTGCAGCCAGACCTCCCCTTCCACCCACTGCAATCCTGTGTCTCACTAATATGTCACCTTCGACTCTGTGCTGCTGATTCCTGTTGGTTTTTCTGATATTTAAAAGCTCAGCTGGAGCAGAGTGACCTTCAGCCAGCACCACTCAGGGATGACCTTCCTCACACTTCCCTTTCTACTTGCAGTGAAGAGAAGTTTATAATTTGATTTTTTGTGTGTGTGTGTGATCCTTTCAGGAAGAATCCTGAAAATTACAATTCTGAGAAGGAGATGAACAGCAAAGAATTAAATTTAAATCTGAGACCAGATAAAATAGAAGGTTCTGCTCTGGCCCTCGCTTTCCATAGCCCAGGGCAGTGGTGGAATCACCATCCCTGGAGGGGTTCCAAAACTTTTCATATTCCCAGTGCCTATGTCCCAGGCCTCTTTAAAGGATTGCAGGTTAAGAAAAAAAACCCCAAACCTTAAGCATTATCATGAAGTGTTATCAGAAAAGTGGAAAAAGCTTAATTCAGGATAAACATGTGTTGTACAATAAAATTTCAGCACCAAGTGGTATAAAAATGCCTTTTGGAGCCTGTTAAAATGCGTAGGGGGTTTCGCATAAGAAACAACGTTTTGATTAAACATTCTCTGCTTTGGTGCTGTGATGCTGCACTTCCCATACTCAGTTCTAAAAGGGTCAAAGAAATCTTCAAGACCAAAAACCTCATTTTTGTGTCCCTTTTTTATAAAGAAAAGCTGCTGGAAGTAGAGTAGGCTGTGATACACAGACAGTTTGAAATACCTTCCTCTTGTTTAGGTCTCGTTTCCAGCTAAATATATTTATCCCAAGACATGAAGTATTCCCCAAGTGACTCTTGTTCTTAGAATACACTTCAGCAAAGGTCAGCTTAGCCCCTCGCAGCACCATTTTAGAGGAGAACATGACCATGCATTTTTCAGCTTGTCTTCCCAAACCCATCTGGAAGCCTCTCCAAGCAGATCATCGGCTGAACATGTGAAAATATGTCCCAAGATTCCCTGAGGATTTTAATGGAGGCACTGAAACAGGGAAAAAATTTTCTCTTGGTCTACAGCTGATAGGAATCAGCCTGGATTCCTCGGCTCCAGCCCAGCCCCTTGGATTTATCCTAGCTGGGGATGCAGGGGAAGTGAAGGAAGTTATTTCACTGAATTGACTGCTTTGTCAAAAAGATTAACCTGAAACATTTCCACCGTTTCAGAACAAATCTCTGTTGCCAGCACTGGAAAGGGTTTCATTCATCAGGACATGATTAATGAGGGCTGGCAACTCCACACAGGAATCAGGATTCTTTTTGGGTACAAATCTGATATGATTTAAGTTGGGCTGAGTTGTTTTATACGCACATTTTGGGAGCTGAGAGCATTTTGAGTAACTAATTCCTTCAACTGGAGATTGCCTCTTGGAATTTATGCTGGGGCAGGTTTAACCTGAGCATTTTTGTGGATTGCACTGCAGAATAAATAAACACAAGGTCATAGATTTAAAAAGCTGCGGGGCTGCTGATGGGTGAGGGAGTGTTGGGAACATGAATAATGGGACTGGATGGTCCTTAAGGTGGTTCCATTCCCACCCAAACCATCCTGGGATTCCATGATCAGTGAAATCAAAAACCTTACTGCAGAATAGAAATACATGATTTGAGTTAAACAAGCAAATTCAATTCTTCAATTTCCTTTTCAGCTTTCTAGGGCCTTTCTTCCCCCCTGTGATGTTTAATGGTTCTGGATGGTTTGTATTCAACAATAAGTGGATGGAGAATTGATTTTTTTTCTTCATTTATGTAGCAGGAGTTGTTTGTTCATATGATTTCTTCATGTGCTTTCTGGCATGCCGTATGTGCTGCTACAAGCCAGCAAGAAGTGCTGGGTTTTTAGCTGTGTAAAAAAATTTGAAGATATCTCAGCTATATCTCAGCACTTATAAAGGAGTTGTTTAAATGTACAGGTTAGAAATGTGCCTTTTCTGTCTGTAATTGATTTCCTCTTGACCTGTGCCCATTTATCAGCTGAAAGGGAGCATTTTTATTCTTGTTAGCAGGAATCAGTCCAGGCTTGGTGCTGTCTCTGTCAAGCACTGAGTGGGAGGGGAATGGGGACACAGTTTGTGAAATGTCACCGGTGTAAACACATCCTCCTGAGCCTCAGGCACAGGAGCAGCCAGCACACGGATTTTCTTCAGGCAGGGGGAGGCTGGCAGGTACTTCTGATAGAATTATCCAACCAGAAGAGTGTTTTCAATCCAGAGAGGCCAAAACATGGCGATATTTTCTGAAATTTGTAGCCTTGTCTGGTTTATTTTGACTATTTAGCCACAGTTTGTCCTCCTGAATGTTATGCTGGTGACTTCTGACCCTTCATTAAGTGCTTTAAATTCAGGCTTTTGCTGGCTTCTTCAACCTTGTCTCATTTGACTCTTTCCTTGCTCTTAACTGTAAACTTTTGAACTTTTTGGGTCACTTCAGTCCTGTTTCAAGCCCAGAAGGTTCAGTGAGGCTGCTCAGGGTGGGTTGAGAAGATGCTCACATTACAAAGAGAAGAGCTGCCAGTTATTTCTTTTACCTATCAGCAAACAAAATCCAGGTGGAAGAACGGAGGGGTCTCAGCCTCTGCTGAGAGCTGGAAAACACTTGGAATTTTATAAGGAAAGAGTGGAGAAGCTGAGCTGGTTTCACTGCAAAATAAAATTGGAAGGAATTTGCAGCAGAAGAAGCAGCAGAAATTGGAGGCTCACATCTCCAAACGGCACCAAGCAGATTGCAGCACGAGAGTTTGGATTTGTTAAGGATTCTGTGAGGCTCTGGGAATTGTCCCTGCTTTAGACATTTGATATTTCTCTCAATATCATGTTAATGAAGCTGGGAAAGTGCCCGTTTCAAGGCTACTTTTCTTCAGAAGGGCTAAATAAAAGTCACCATCTGCTACCAAATCACTGCAGAAAAACAAGTCTCCCTCTCATCTCAATTCCTCCCTAAGCCTTGAGGTCATGCTGGTAATTGCTGACATTCCCTGAGCTCCTGTGTAAATTTTACCATAATTTCAGCAGAAGTTGTCCAAAATCCTTTACCATGAGAAGCCGGGGAAGGTGGTTGAGGAGTTTAGCAGTGGGGGGGCACAGAGTGCTCTTACCTAAGGAATTCCCTTTTAAAAGCTGAGCAGAGGAATTAAAGTGTTTATCTGGGAGCAGGAATTGTGTGGCAGTTGTAGAGCTGGGGCATCACAAGCATTCCAGGTGTTCCTGATGGAGTTTGTTACCATTTCCTGGAGCTCCTCTGTACTTAAAATTTTGGTGATATTAAATCTCTCAGCCCTTGCCTTGGGGCACATTGAAACCCATCTTGGCCTGGGTTTTGATACAATTTTTCAGTATTTCCTGGTGTCTGCTGACCTTTCTCAGGGCTGCTTGGAATGGCAAGTCAATCCTGTCCCTCTCTGCAAGAAAATTAAATGGTTGTTTGCCTTAACTGGCAGGGATTTGCAGCTGGCACCGGGAGCCTGCCCACTGCATGCAGATGATTTTTGCTGCTTCCCTGCTGGAAAGCAACTGGGAACTGTCATCTCCTTAAACTCCTCCGTGCTTTGGAGATGTGCTGTGCCAGCTGCCAAAGCCTGACTGGTGGTTTTAATGGAATCTTTCCCTGGCATCCAGATTGATGCAAAAACAGGGCAGCAACCGCACCTCAAAAGCACAGCAGCGTGAAAGGAAGGCTTTGTCCACTGATGAAACTTCAGAAGGTAAAACCACAGCGTTTCCACTGTAAAAATCACATTTTGGATGAGTTTTTCAGCTGTTTTCTGAGCCAGTTGCACATCCATAGGTAAGAGCAGAGCAGCTGTGGTGAGGAGCCTGTTTGAAGGGAGCAGAAGGAATAATTGTGATGTGTCTGATATCACTGAAAGACTGTGGGATGACTGCAGGAGGGGTGCTGGAGCTCATGGAGATGACACATCCCATTGCTCTTTCAAAACTATGTTTATTAGTGCTGGGGAAAGGGACAGCCCCTGGGAGTGTCAGAGTGGGCCTGTCTGGGGTGCAGACGGCTCTGTGGGATGTGGGAGAGGAAATCATTGCCACTTTGGGGTGGTGAGAAGGGGCCGCTGAGCTCTCAGAAAATCCACGGCAGCGTAGAGGTTTTCCTTTTGTTAATTTTAGATTCCATGCCTGTGCTTGCAGTCCTGAGGTTTCTTTTTTTATGTTTCACTCAAACTGGGAGTGATTCAGAGTTGTTGGTGAGCTTAGACTGAAGGAGGCTTTAGACAGAGACAAGGAATAATGAGGGATTTTCCCCTCTGTCCTTGCTAGGAGGCGTTTCTGTTGTGCCAGACTTCTGGGGTGGCCTGAGGAAAGGCTTGGACTCCCAAGATCTCCAGTGTCTGTTATCCATCCTGGAAAAGGGGAAGAAAAATTCTTTCTCCTTCATCCCTCCAACCCTAGTACATCTCTGGTCCCCACAGTCACTAACTAGTGGAAAGCCAAATGAAGATCAGGCAAGTCAAGCAGGGCGAGGTGGGTTTCCATCCCTTGCTCCCTGGGCTCTTGCTCCAGGCACAACCCACAGCAGGGATGTTTGGAGAGGCTGTGGGCTCTCCATCCCAGGGGTTTGCCAGGATTTAGCAGCTCAAAGCCAGCCCAAGTGAGATAGTGTGAAAAGAAGGAGAGTATTGGAGCAGGGGTAAGGGAAAAATCCTGGAGTGCTGTTTTGGGAAGCAGCTGCCAGCTGAAGGGCTCCATTTCCTGCTTCCTGCCTAAACTCCTTAGGAAGTTGGGATCCAGAAATGGACTGGGATAAAACATCACTGGTGATGCACTCCATGGGGAATGCTGCAGGAGCTGGATAACCCCTCCAAAAGTAAATGTGGCTGTATTATATTTCAGGGTTTCTTGGGAACGTATTATGTGAGACAGGAAAAAATTACGTTCGTAGGGTGGGAATTTTTTCCATGTCTCCTCTGTTGACATTTCTTCCAAAGTTTGGGTACTGCTAAGATCAGCAGTTTCCTATGGGAAAAAATGGAAACAGAACATGGCTCTTGCATAAGAAAGAAAAATAAAGTTCTTTTCAGAAGAACTGCCTTTATTTGTTACTTAATGCCTATGAAAGTGATTAGTGAGTACAGATCCAGAAAATAAATGTTCTGGAGCCTCCAAAACTAAGCTTACTGGAGAATGATTTTGGAATTCAGTGTAGTAGTTTCCACGCCAGAAATCAAATATTCCACAGGAGTTTTGTCCCTGAGTTGAATTTACTGTGCACAATGTATTAAAAAGCTCTAGCGCAAGCATTATCTCTCTTTCTGAGAAAAAAAGCCTCCTAGTCTCACTCTGTGCCTCCAAGGACCCCTTGCTTCAGTTCATTTTTAAGGTCACTGAGATTAATTCATTTGCATTCCCAGTCAGCAATGCCATAAATTGTTTGATCAAAACCCTGCTTTTTTTTTTTTTTTTTTATTTTTTTGTCAGTCTTCCCACTCGTTTTATGTAATCTCAATTCGGTATTTTTGGAAATCAGGCCTGCCTGGCCGTGTCTTGCACTGATATCATCTCACAGTGGAAGTCTCCAAGGATTCAGGGTCTCAGAAACCCAAACAGGCAGAACCAGTGTCCCTAAAGGAACAGTTTTTGTGCAGGGAGTGTCCCTATTCCCGTAAAGGTTACAGATTTTGATGCTAATTACCACTCTTAGAGAACGGCATTTAGGAATATTTGCTGTTGATCTCCCTGTCAGCATCCATTTCCCATCAAAATGTGTGTTTTCCTGCAAGTCTCAGGGACTGGAAAATAATTACTTTAATAATGGCTTTGCCCAGCACTGCCTGAAATATTAGTGTAAATAGTGTTGGTGTAACAAATTTTGTGAGGAGAAAAAAATCTCCTCAGAGGTCTGCATCTGGAACAGAACAACTAATAGTAAAAGTTATGGAATTATGGCATTGTGGAATGGTTTGGGTTGGGAGGGACCTTAAAGCCCATCCAGTTGCAACTGTGGGCAGGGACACCTTCCATGGACCAGCTTGTTCCTGGTCCAACCTGGCCTTGGACGCTTACAGAGATCCAGGGGCAGCCACAGCTTCTCTGGGAAGTCCATTCCAGGGCCTGCCCACCCTCCCAGGGAACAATTCCTTCCCAATATCCCATCCATCCCTGCCCTCTGGCACTGGGAAACCATTCCCTGCATCCTGGTACTCCAGGTCCTCATCCACAGTCCCTCATTATCTTCCTTGTGAGCTCCTTCAGACACTCCTTTCTCCTCCTTGTTTGGCATCCTAAAAACCTCATCCCGAGAGGAATCAATCCCCAGGAATTCCAGGTCTGGGTAATTGTAGAGGCAGAGAAGAGCAGGACCGAGCTGCACAGCGCTGCTGCCAGCTGCTGGAGCCATGGAAATCACCCCAGGAAATCAACCCCTCCTCCCCAAAAAGGCAGCAGGAGCACAAGGAGGTGCTGGATAAGGGCTGAACTTCTCAGGTTTCTGGCTCACACAATGAAGGACAGGCTGGAGAGCTGGGTTACAAACCCCAGGGACTGGGATATATTTAGGAATAGTGGTGTTGCTTTTCTCCACGCAGATCTGAAAAGTGTGGTCTTGGTGCTGCAGTCAGGAGACAATGGTTCATTCTCGCTTTTGTTTTGATGATGGAAGACTTGTCTGCAGTGGGAGCTGGCTGAGAGCGGGCTCTGTTCCTCCCCTGTGGCCTCTGGCTCCTGGCTATTTTCTTTTATTACTTGTGGAGAGAAAAATCACTGTGGCCTTTTCAGGGAGAGTGAGGGCAGAGCTCACTGCAGCCTTTCAGGGCCTGGAAAAACAGCAGGGGCTCTTCTTACATGGGCACAGAGAGACAGGACAAGGTTTTGAACTGAAGAGGGGAGATTTAGGTGAGATATTGGGAAGGAATTGTTCCCTTGGAGGGTGGGCAGGCCCTGGATTCCTGGAGGTGTCCAAGGCCAGGATGGACCAGGAAGAACCTGGGATAGTGGAAGGTGGGCTTTAAGTCCCTTTCATCCCAAACCCGTGTGGGATTCTGTGTCTGCAGATTCCAGAAGTGGTAGCAGAGCCCCACCCCAAAAGCTTACACCCAAATCCGGTGTAATGAGGAATTAAAGGCAATCTCCTCCTATGGAAGTGAGTGACACCGAGCCAGTGACTGCTGGAAGTGCCCAGGATTCACTTCCAAGATCCCAGGCTTGTTTTACAACCCGTGAAAGGAGCTCAGGTGCCTTGGGCCGTCCCTTCCCCGAGCACTGTCACAGCAAACACGGCTGCTCTCATTGCTGGGGCTCAGCTAGCTCTTGTTTCTCCATTAAAGTTTAAAACCAGTGTGATTAAAGCAGGATTTCACCATGGTTGTCTCAGCTGTCCTTCCCTCCTCTGCTTTTATATGGAATTTTTTCCATGACTTGTCCAGGGGAAGAACAGTTTGTCTGCAATGTGAATCCAGACAAATTTTGGCAGGTGGCTCAGTGAAAAGAAAACCTGATGCACTGGAAGCCTTTAGGTATGCAGCTCTTTAAAGTGATGGAATAGGTTGAGAAACAACTTCTACGTGGTGGTTTCTTGGATTAAAAAGAAATATTTTAAGCAAACTAGTTTGGAGAAAATATTTTATTCTTGATTTTTCTATTTTTTTAAATAAATTAATGGAATTAACAGAATTTATTATGCTTGTGCATTTATCGTGGTGAATTTTTTGTCCTTAGTTGGTGTATTTCTAAATCTTGCCTTTCTTCTTATATTACATAAGGAAGAATTGTCAGTTTGGAAGGAGGGCTATATATGGAATATACTCAACAAAAGGAAAATAAACCCAAACTGAATATCCTTTTGGCTTCATGTCAAAAAAGTTTAAGGTCTGGATCCAAGAGAAACCCATCAGTTTCTGTATGAAGGAAGTGCTATTTTGTGAATAATATAATAAATATAACATACACATCTGGGGTTGCCTGCAGGATTTCTGCTGCAGAGGAACTCTAATGACAGACAGATGTTTTACCCCAAGTTCTTTCAGATCTGGTTCAAGAGCTGAGTTTCCGTTGTTGCTTCTCCTTCCTTGAACCAACAGAAATGTGTTTTATAGTGGTGCCAAAACTGGTTTCAAAGGCTGCTGGCACCTCCCAGGAATCAGATCCCATTTTGCTCCTTGCCTTTGGCAATGACCTGTACACTTGCCATGATATTTTTCACTGCCATGAAAGGATTTCTCGTATTTTTGATATAATCCCCTCGTAACCCCTCCTTTAAGGGTGTGTGAAATGGGATATTTTAAATAAATGTGCAGGGTTTTTGTCCAGCAGAGGTGCAGAGAGCAGTATCAGACTGCAGCTGGGAGTAGAACCACAGAACATCCTGAGCTGGGAGGGACCCACAGGGATTGATCCAACTCCTGATCCCAACAATCCCAGCCTGTGCATCCCTGGCAGCGCTGTCCAAACGCTCCTGGAGCTCTGGCAGCATTCCCTGGGGAGCCTGGGCAGTGCCCAGCACCCTCTGGGGGAAGAACCTTCCCCAGATCTCCTGACCCCACCCTGGCACAGCTCCATGAGCAGAAAGAACTCATTTGTAAAGTCCTTGTGCTGGAGAAACAGAGCTAAAATGCAGTGGCTCATTAAAATCCAGCACTGGGATTGTTGGGTTTTATCAGGACAGTGTTCCACACCTGGGATTAACTTGCTGGGAGAAGATACAGGAGGAATAAAAGAAACTGGCAGTTCTCACAGCCGTGATTTTGAGGCTGCTTATGCAATCTGAGACCTTCAGTGCAAAATCAATTATGAAGAGAAGAACCAGGCACCGAGCAAGGCAAACATTATTGCTTTAGAGCTGTTTCATTATGGATCGATGGCCCAACGTCTCTGCTGTCATCCTTTTCCTCCTCATACCCTGCTCTGATGATCATGGAGAAATCCAGGAAGATTCCTTGTTCCTAATTGCTCTGTGCCTGCTGGCAAGCTGGAATTTGCATGGTTAAATCAGGTTTATAATTAAAATACAGGATTTTCAATGGAGTTTTGTGCCATATCCTAGACTTTTGTTTTTAAAGAACAAAAACATTGTTTTGCCTTCATGGAGCTCTTGCTCTGTTCATTGTTTGGGAATAATTCCAGATATTGGACTATTCCCTAAACCTTCAGTGAGGAAGACTCAAGGGCAGAGTTTCGTGTCCCACATCTGGATCGCTAAAGTGAATTTGCTTTCATTTTCCTGGATGATTTAAATTTTGACATTTCTACCAGCAGAATTATTTCTGTCAAAGCCTCTCTGAGGATCAGGGAATCTGTACCAAGGAGGTTGCGTGGAATTGTTTTGACTGGAGGTCCTCAGGAAAAAGCCCAAATATTTTGGCTTGTTATTTCCAGGGGTTGGCTTTGAGGTAGCTGCCCTTACCTTTTGGGTTTGGCTTTTATTTCATTGGGAATCTTTTATTAGAAAATGACTTTAATAAGAAACTTGAAGCTGGGTTAACAGGCTCAGGTTTCTAGAAATGTCCATTGATCCTTCAGATGGCTGAAGAAGAAATTGATTGGGGACGGCGCCAGAGAGACCCTTTCAATATTGGAGGGTTTCAAGAGCTTAAGTCTCCTGCTGAGTGTTTTCAGAAGGGGACATGCTGAAAATCTCATTAATTTGGGAAGTCTTGGCACAAGCAGAGCACGGGACAGCAGCAGAGCACCTTGGGACTTGCCTGGTTTTCCCTGCTGCTTGATGCCTTCGAGGCTTTTGGTGGTTTATTCAGAATTCCAACACCATCCTTCTCCTCCAGCCTGTTGTTTTTCACTTTCATGGCATGCTGGAATGTCTTGTTGCTTTAATAAATTGCCTAAGCACAAAAGCAAGCCCTGCTTGTGTATTTCTGTTATCATTTCTCTGTGCTTCAGCAAACACTTGCTTTAGTCGAAAAAATACGAGGTAATTGGCAAATACACTGAGAAATGCTATAGAAAGTGTTTATTTGTGTGATAGATACCAATGGTTTGGACAATTTGGTTCCTCATCACGGTGATAGGAAATGATATTCTCGCATCTTTTTGAAGTAATTAAATACAGTTTGCCAAAGGAAATGTGGATGAGTCTGCCCTGCAAAGGTATTGACGTTTTTAATGCGCCTTTATGGTCCTAAGAATGAAGCAAACAGGGAGAAAAACCCTCTCTTTAGTGTCTTTTGCATTCCATGGAGGTAATTGAAAGAGTTGGAGAACTCTGGTTTTCATTAGAAGGGAAAGAAATTCCAATTTATTGAATCATTTCTGTTTGCAGGTTTATGAAATAGCTTATTTGTTCAGGCAAATGCCAAGAGGCATCTGCAGCTCTGATAACCCGAGACATTAACTCTGCTCAGACATTATTTTTGCTTACAGTCAGGAGAATAGAAAGTTGACAGGGAAATAATGTGTTTTAATGAAGTATTCATCACTTCTCCCCATTTTTCATCATTAAAACATCCATTTCAATTTAGAAATGGACCTGGGAAGTCATGAAATCCCTCATGCAGAACAGATGGTTTGCAGTGCAGATGGAAAAAATTCAAGCTGTTCCTAAACATCAGTCTGTGTATTTTAAGCAATTAACTGCTTTTCTGGAGGTACAATGGGTCAATTTCTTTTTTCTTTTGGCGTGGCAGAGGTGAGTTGCCTGGAGTGATTAAGCTCATATTTTGTTTTCAACCAACTAAATGAAGCTCATATTTAAAATACTACATTTGATTAAGCACAAGAAGTATTATTTTGGTAGAATTCGGGGTAGGTCAGAAGGATTTTGGGGCATTTTTGTGGTTCTCTTTTCCTAACTAATGAGAGCATCTTGAGGTTCCTTTGTGGGCCACAGACACAATGGAGTTTTCCTTCCAAGTCCTGTGTTTCTCTGGAGATTCTCCTCCTGCTTCCTCTGGGAAGGTGGGAGTACAGGGTGTGATTGCTCAGTGTTTCTGTGCTGGTGTTAATTAGCTTGTTAATTTGTCGGGATGCTCGTTGTGGTTACATTTAACATATGGCTGTGCTTGGCAGGGGCGTGACCTGGAGGAGCTGGAGTCTATGTATATCTATATTATATATATTTATATTTCTTGCTTTTTTATCCATCTCCTCTGATGGAGCACTTGAGGGTCACTAATGAGATTTCATGAGGTGAATGGAGAGGGAATTTTAAATGGGCCAATAGTGACAGGGGAAGGGGGAATGGTTTTACACAGAGGGCAGGGATGGATGGGATATTGGGAAGGAATTGTTCCCTGGGAGGGTGGGCAGGCCCTGGCACAGGGTGCCCAGAGCAGCTGTGGCTGCCCCTGGATCCCTGGAAGTGTCCAAGGCCCAAAGCAAGGACTGCCTGCACAAAGTGTGATTTTCATGGAACTGGAGCAGGTGCCAGCCATTGGATTTGCTCCTGATTGGAGCTTTTAGAGAGGGGGATTCCCTTTTCTCTTTGTGTGTTTTCTGTGATCCAGCACACACCCTGGGAAACACTCGGCAGTGCATTTTATTCTCCAAGATAATCCTTCCAGGAGCATTCCTGAACTTTTCTGTGAAGCATTAGAGCTCTCTGGTAATATAGAATCATGGATTCTTTGGAGGGTCTGGGTCAGAAGGGACCTTAAATCTCATCCAGTCCCAGCCCCTGCCATGGGCAGGGACCTTCCACTATCCCAGGCTGCTCCAAGCCCTGTCCAGCCTGGCCTTGGACACTTCCAGGGATCCAGGGGCAGCCACAGCTTCTCTGGGGATCTGAACCAGGGCCTCCCCACCCTCCCAGAGAACAATTCTTGCCCAATATTCCATCTATCCCTGCCCTCTGGCACTGGGAAGCCATTCCCTGTGTCCTGGCACTCCATGACCTTGTGAAAAATCCCTCTCCAGCTTTCTTGTAAACCCCCTTTAGCTACTGGAGGCATCTGAGATGCTGGGATCTGCTTGGAATCTTCCACATTTGTGAGATCTTTACATCTTTGAATCAGGACACCTTTGCCACACTGCAGGACTAGCTTCACCTGATGTGTGGGTGAAACTTCATCACCACATCCAAGATGGGATTTGGCCCAAGATGGATAAAATCCTGTATTTTGGGATAAGCTTCCAGCTTACAGAGGTTTACATGGTGGATGCTGCAGCCGGAGCGATTTCACAGCTTCCACCTCTGCTGATTTTTGAATTGAAAACCTGCAGAGATGCTTTATATTCCATGTCCATCCGTTCCCAGGAGATTAAATATGTTTTTGGAGTATTGCAGACAGTGTGACCTCACTGGATTGCAGGATCCATCTCGGGTGCAGTTTTGAGCAGGGCAGTGCCTTTGCTGCAAGCCAGGAGCACTTTCCTGTGGAGAAACCATGGATAAATGCTGGTGCTGTGTTCTCCCATTGTCTGGGCAGGATTAGCCCTGCTCCAGACACCTCTGGGAGAAGACACAGAGCTGTGGCTCTGAAAAGAAGTAGTCTTGACATCCAGCTCTTCTCAAAGAGCTGCCTGTGAAATCCAAAGTTTAGGCAGGCTGGCATCTTTTTCACCCCAGAAAAGCCAACATTT
The DNA here is from genome assembly GCF_030490865.1 of Poecile atricapillus. Taxonomy (NCBI): domain Eukaryota; kingdom Metazoa; phylum Chordata; class Aves; order Passeriformes; family Paridae; genus Poecile; species Poecile atricapillus. Next base: position 6,530,375 of record NC_081254.1, read on the forward strand.
CACATGGTTTATTAGCCTTGTGTCTTTTACTGTCACTGCTCCTGTGTGACAGGCTCCAAATCCAAGAGATTTCAAAGGATTTCTGCCAGCTTCTCCCTCAGCAGTGCCCCCCAAGGCATGGTCAGGGTGGGGGCTGCAAAAGGGGGCTGCTCCCTGCACTTCCCTTCTTTTCTCTCAGACCCCAAACATTTCCATTCCTGATTACAAGAACCAGAAGCTGAATAGGTTAATAAATTTAAAAAAGTGTATTAAATGAGGTTTTGTGTTTGGTCCAGAGCTGTGGGACCTGTACTGAATGAAATTAAAATCATTAAGGAGCACTAACCACAATGGAATCATGGAATGGTTTGGGTTGGAAAGGCCTTAAAATTCATCTCCTTTCATCCCCTGCCATGGGCAGGGATGCCACTCACTGAAATCAGGTGGCTCCAAGCCCCATCCAACCTGGATGTGGACACTTCCAGGGAAAAGGCATCCACAACCTTTCTGGACAACATCTTAGAGCAGTACTTGATATCCCAGAGGAGAAACAAAGGCAATTTGAAGTGTTTTTCAATTGTACACAGAGAAATGTGAATATGGGGAAAGTGTCAGATCAGATATTCCCATTCTGCTGGTGGAGGGAAGGAGCCCTTAAATTCCTGCACCTGTCACCTGTAATAAGTACAATTGTCAGAAATATTGGTGTGGACAGTGCCCACGGCTTGGAAGGAAAATCAAATTCAGCCTCCCCTTGGATTTTCAGCTTCCTGAACACCAGTGAGGCTTCTAAGCAAGGAAATGATGGATTGTTGGTTTAGTTGACACATTGCTGGGATTATTTCAGGTGATTTGCTGGGAAGGTGATGTTTTTTCCCTTGGCATTGAGCATTTTGCTGCATTCCTGAGCTGCAAGAAGAGGCCCTGCTGAAGAAGAGCCGAAAATACAGCTCTGTACACAAAGATTGGACACGCTGGTGTGGCATCTCAGCAATTAGTCACGACCCAAATGAAATAAATACCAAATCCAAACCAGCCAGAAATAGGCACCAGGTAAAAGCCACATTCACATTCCATTTCCATTCTTTAAATTGCTCCAAGGGCATTAAAAATATCCTGGGAGCATGAGGCAGAAGGGGCAGAGAGAGGCAGGAATGTCACATCATTTGTGGATATTTCTGTGTGCTAATAAACCAACAGCCTTGATAGCTGAAATACTATCCCAGTACATCAAATATCCATTTTCCAGCTAAGGAAAAAAGGCATCTGCGCATCTTGGTGGCTGTCACCTTGTAAATTTTGATAAACAGATGTAGAACAATCAGCACCAAAGGAAGTGTGAGCACCAAACCACCTTCTCAACTTACTGCACTCAGAATTTCCGAATGTATTTCACTTTACTAAGAAATGCTTAAATAAATTTTATTTATTCCCCTGGTGGCTTCAAACTGCACAGGGAAATGGTGGAGTCACCATCCCTGGATGTGTCCCAAAGCTGTGGGGATGTGGCACTTGGGGACATGGTTTAGTGGTGGTGCTGGTTGGACTTCATGATCCTGGAGGTCTTTTCCAACTTTAACGATTTGGGGATTCTTTGCAGTTATTTTTAATATTTTCACCTGGAAGCCCAAATAATTTCCACATTTTTCCTGGAAAATAATCATGAATTTAGAAATCACTGGACTTGCCAAGATCACTTGCTTTTTAAAGTCCAAAGCTTACTAGAATTACTCCTAAAATGGTATTTCTTGAGGGGGTGTACTGAACACAGAGACACTGAGCTGTCCTTTTCCATCCCTTCTCCTCCATGAGCTCCTGGCTTGGATATTTCTCCAAGGACTGGATTTCTGCCTCAAGATCTCAATCCTAAAAATGATTATTTAATGGCTGAGTGGCCATGGATGTTAAAGCTCAAAACACAAAATACAAGTTGCAGAATTCGTGGATGGTGCAGACTGTGGGATGACAGAAAGTCCCTTCCCGTCAGATCACAGCTTTGTGGGCTCCTGCAGGTTCCTGGTGTGCTTTTCTGCTCTTTTCTAATGAAACAATCCAGCTGCCCAAAGGGATTTCTGGTTTGGATGCAGCATTTCCAGCCTCAGGGAAGGTGGGACAGCAGGAGCTCTGCTCTGTGGTTAGGAAGGTTTGAAATCAGAGCTTGGAATGGAAGGAGAGGGATGGCTCTTTCCCTCTGCTCTGTGTTCCAAGTGCCAACGCCAGCAGCAGCCCCAGACACACCAAAGTGAGAGAAAATAAGGTGAATTTTAAGTATTTTTGGGCCTTCTGGCCAAAAGTATAAGGTGAATTTTAAGTACTTTTGGGCTTTCAGTCACAGAGTTCAACAAAGATGAGGCAAACCCCAGCTGGCACAGCACAGCTAAGAGGACATTTCAAAGTGGTGAGGGTTTATTAGATTATGGAGCTACTGAAGGAACAATGGTTGCACACCCCAGTGTGATTATTTTGTTGAGCTAAAAAAGGCAGTTTAAATAGTAAAAATTACAGGAATTATTTCTTTCAATAGTGAACTTTCTGGGTTAAAAAGTCTTTATTTGTTCTGCATCTAAACATCCCTGCTATGAACACCACCATAATTAAAGCCTGAGAGAAGGGCAGTGTGTTGTCACTGAGGAGAAGTGACAGGGACAGGGGTAGTTTTGGGGTAAACTCAGCAGCTTTGGCTACCTGGTGGCTGTCTCTGTTGTCCCCAGGCTGTGCCAGCTCCCAGTAACACCCACCAGCTGAGATGTCTATAATTCCCATTGTTGTGCTAACCCACAGCAAGTATAGAACAGTAGAAAATGATAAAAAATGTATCTTTTAATTTATCTTAAATTAGCCCTTTCTGTTGCCAGTTCCTGTTCCTGCAAGGCAGCTCTGAAAAGGTGATTTTCTGCCAAGGCCAGGTTTGGGTTTCCTCATTCCAGATCCACCTGATGAGTTTTGTGTCTTTTGGTGCAATGGGAAAAACAGGGCCGAGTCTCACACAACAAAATCCCAGAATTCCAGCCAGGTTTGGGCTGGAAGGGACCTTAAAGCCCATCCAGTGCCACTCCATGCCATGGGCAGGGACACCTCCCACTATCCCAGGCTGCTCCAAGCCCCAAAGTCCAACCTGGCCTTGGACACTTCCAGGGATCCAGGGGCAGCCACAGCTGCTCTGGGCACCCTGTGCCAGGGCCTGCCCACCCTCCCAGGGAACAATTCCTTCCCAATATCCCATCCATCCCTGCCCTCTGGCAGTGGGAAGCCATTCCCTGTGTCCTGTCCCTCCATCCCTTGTCCCCTCTCCAGCTCTCCTGGAGCTCCTTTAGGCCCTGGGAGGGACTCTGAGAACTCCCTGGAATCTTGTCCTCTCCAGGTGAGCACCCCCAGCTCTCCCAGCCTGTCAGACTCCCTCCCTTCCCTGTTCCTGGGCACTCCACACAAATCCCACAAATCCCACATTGGGATGGCTGGACAGAATCCTGGCAGCAGAAATTGTGTTGCAGAGGAAGATTTCTCTCATTTTCGGGCCTTTTCTGCAAGTTTGGAAATGTTGATGCACAGCATTTTGGCTTAACCCACTGGGGTGCAGCAGCAACCGGGGTTGAAGGGCCTGAGGGTGACTCTGGGCTTGGTATCAAATATTTACTTCTGACTCCTGTTTGATGTGAAGGTGTGAGCCTGTGCAAGGTCACTGTCCTCGGACTGAGCAAATCCCCGTGCTCTTGGATGCTTTAAGGAGGTTAAGCCCTGCCTTTTGCCAGCTTTTCCTTGTAAGATCATTGTGCAAAGAGGTGTTTTTCCTGTGTATTTTTTATGTCCTAGCTGACTCTGACTTGAATTCCTCCCTTAAAATTGTCCCTGTGTTTTGTTTTATTGATGGAAATAAAAAGCAATAAGCTGTTTACACCTCGGCAAAAAAAATTTAGGAATAGAGGAAATCTTGCAGAAAAGTTTTTTCTCTTAGGGTTTCCAGTCTGGGGTGGAGATCAAAGGAGCCTTGAGCTCTTGGATACTCATCTGTATGAAACTGGACCTCTGAACCAGTTGAGATTTTCAGAACACTGCTTCACAGGAAATATTTATTGTTCTAAGGAGGAAAAAAAAAAATAATCCCCAGGAGTTTACTTGTAAGTGACTATTTTCCAAAAGAAATATTCCCCAGCTGAAAAACTGGGGCATGAAGATGACTTCCACACTGAGGCATGAATTTCTTGGTTTTTCCCATCTTCTTCTTAACCCCCCAGAGGCCTCATGAGCTAGTTACACACATAGTTTTCCTTCCTTTAAAAGCTTTGCTAAAACCCAGGGTATTATAAGGATGGGTAGGAGCTGGAAGTGAAAATATGACTGCTTTTTTTTGTTAGCTTTAAAAAGCACTGAGAGCTGCAAGTTGGCTCCTCCCCTGCTGTGTTCCCTGGAAGGGTCAGGATGGTCCCAGATAAAGAATCAGAGAATCCCAGACTGGGACTGGAAGGGCCTTAAAGCCCATCCAGTGCCACCCCCTGCCATGGGGACACCTTCCACTATCCCAGGCTGCTCCAAGCCCCATCCAGCCTGGCTTTGGACACTTCCAGGGATGGGAATTGCCCACCTTGGCTGAGCTGAGGGTTCAGGGATGGCTCTTGGAAGTGTGATGAGTTCCAGGTGCTGGCTGGGAGAGCAGAGCAGTGCAGCTGGCAGCTGATAAGGATGTCCTTTGCTCCCTATTCCCAGCATAAGAGAGCAAATCCTGTGGATCGCTCTTGGTGTCATTCAGGAGCTCAGCACCATTGCTCTGCTGACCTTCGCTCTGAAACTCTGATTAAGTGATAAACTTGTGGAGGCAGGGAAGCTCAGGCAGGTGTTTAGATCTGACTGAGACTTCCCCTCGTGTGTTCCCTGCCCCGTGGCAATCCTGGCAGCCTTTCCCTGGCATCTCCTGTGTGCCCATATGTGGAGCAGAGCCTTTGATCCACACCGCTGGCGGGACCTGCGTGCGCAAAATTCTTCATTTCCCTTCTTCTCCCAAAAAAACAAGAACCAGAAGCAAAGAGCTGGCCTTGGGGTGCTTAGGGATTTGAAGATACCAGACAGGATATGAATTTTCACGCAGGCAGTTTGCTGGAAGCGAGTGGAATTTAGACAGGAGCATTAAATGCTGCAGCTCAGCTCCTCCTCTCATTGGCAAACTGTTGGAAATGAGTCCCTAGAAAAACGTTTGTATTTTTGTCTATTGGAGATGAGGAGTTGGGGTCTTGTTTTGAAAATGTGCAAATGGTCTGGGAGCATGAGGGACTTTTTGAAAACCACTCTGTGTGTCAGGCATCTCATGGGGTGCAGGCAGCCCTTCCCAGGATTTGTCACAGCTGCTGATTCTCAGAAAATGTGGGAATCCTTCCTTGCTGGGAACTGTGGATTGCTTTTCCTATCAGTGCTGGCTCCCTGGGCCTTTTTAGGGGATGGAGCCTTCTCCATGGCCAGCAGATGGAGGCTGATTTCTTTCTGAAGAGTTTGAAGTTGGATTGATCTTGTATTAGAACCCTGGGATGGCTCAAGTCTTGCAGGGTGCTGTGAGCTAACGTGTATGATTAAGCTGAGTTTATCATGCAAGACACATCTCAAAGGACTAAACACTGTAAGTGCTTGGGGAAGCCTTTTCAAGCTCAACCAAACCTCACTTGGTCCATCTGGAATTTTTCTTCACAGAGCAGTGTTTTATGCTCTCTGGTCTTTCCTGGTGACACCAGGCTGAGAAGTCGTGCAGGTGTTTTAGTGGAAGACTTGGGTTCTTGCATCAACTTCAGCCGTGTGGTGTTTCTTAGGGATACTCCAGGCTGACCTGGACAGATCCATCTGAGGGAAAATGGAGAGAATCTCCTAGAAGTGTCTGTGGGAAATGCCTGGAAATGCTGCAAGAACATGGGGCAGGAGGGGAGTGTTGAGCATGGAAACAATCTTTGGAACGAGTTTAACACAAAACTGATGGCAAACAGCTCAGACATCAGGATGATGAATAAATACCTGGAGGCTGCACAGGGAGCATCCCTTGGAACAGACCTGGGTATTTAACTGTAAACTTTAGAAAGCTGATTAATGCACAGAGGGTCTGAGTGTCCCAGGAGAAGGCTGTTCCAGTGGATTCAGCTTTTCGTGCCATGAATATGCATTGCCATGGAGTCAGCTCTGCCATGAGGTTCTCCCTAGGCAGCTCCCCAGGGTTCCTGGGCTGGAATTGCACCTTTCTGCCTGTGCTCCCTGGAGCTGCTGAGTGCAGGAGCCTCCTGTGCTGGGATTTTGGCAAGGGAAGGACACTGGAGCAAGTGGAGTGTCTGGCTGTGCTGCTGTGCTTTGGCTGCTTGTTTGTGCTGTGATTTTCTGTGGCACTGCCACTGTGCTGGTCCACAGGAGTGGAATGTGGGTGGGATATTCCTTTCCACATTTGGAGCAAGGTGAGGTTTGTAATGCTGCTACTGCCTTCAGCTCAGCTCAGCTCAGTTCTTCCAAATACTTGTGAAGCCGTGCACACAAATTGTCCAGATTTGCCACCCATTCCTGAGCTCATTAAAACAATTCCCTTCACTAAGCAGGAAATCTGCCCCAAAAGGTCCCCCAAGGCTTTGTTTCTACACTTGGGGACATTCCCAGCGGTGTGTGAGGGAGATGTGTGGGAAGAGCCTGGAAGTGTTGCTGAGCTGATAAAGCAGTGACAGCCTGGGGTGGTGTTGGCAGCTCCAGGGGTGCTCCAACTCCTCACCAGACACAGCCTCACCCTGCCAGCTCATGGGTGTCCTGGAAAGGTGTAAGGATGGTTATGCTTGATGGGCTTTTATTCTTGTGAGAAGTAGAGCCGAATGTCTCTTGAGGCAAATGTGTGGAAGAACTGTGTCAGGTTTCTCCAGCAGATCTTGGTCTCTGGCAGGATGGATGTGGGTCAGCACAGGGACATCCCTGTCCTGGGGGAGGTTTGGGCACCACAGTACTGAAAAGGTCTAAAAAAAGATCCTTCCAGAGTGTCCAAAGGAAGGACACAAGGATGGGGGAGGGCCTGGAGTGGCTGCTTGAGGAGCAGCTGGGAGCACTGGATTTGTTCAGCTGGAGGAGACTGAGCTCAGACCTCACCAGGGGCTGCAGCTCCGCTCTCTGTGACAGGACAGGACCCAGGGAAGGGCTGGAGCTGTGCCAGGCCAGGCTCAGGCTGGAGATCAGGGAAAGGCTCTTCCCCCAGAGGTGCTGGCACTGCCCAGGCTCCCCAGGGAATGGGCACGGCCTGAGGCTGCCAGAGCTCCAGGAGCGTTTGGACAGCGCTGCCAGGGATGCACAGGCTGGGATTGTTGGGGTGTCTGGGCAGGGCTGGGAGATGGATCAGTGATCCCTGTGAATCCCTTCCAGCTCAGGATATTCCATAATTTTACCGTTCTTTGACATGTGACCCTCCAGAACTTCAGTGTCTGCTGAGCCTGTGCCCCCTTGTTGCCTGGAGAACGGCACAATCCGTGTGGGCACAGCTTCCAGTCCTTTCCATGGAGCTGTGTTAACCTCTCAGGTCAGCAGAGTAAAACAATAATTCCATGTGGAGCTTTTAGGCATCTCCAAAGGGGGTGGGACACCAGCAGCGCTCCCTGAGCATCACGCTGGATTCTGGTATGGACTGCCTTGTGCTGCTGTTGAGTAGAGCACAGTACTCCAGCGATCCAACTGCTAGGAGATGACAGCAGGAATATTTACCAGTGCCTGGGTGTGGGGATGTGTCTCTGTGCACACACACAGGCTCTGTCCTAGGGGTAGCAGGGAATTGCGTTTCGGATTTCACGGAGCTCTTCCCTTTTCTCCTCAGGAAATAGCGAATTGCAATGCAAATTGCCTGGCAATTGATTCTCAGCCAAATCAATTTCTGAAGGGAATTTTGTTATTCTAACAGTCTCTAATGCACAGCCAGTATTAAAGGTTAAGAACTTGAGGGAAAAAACACAGGAAAATTGAGACCAGAACTCCATTACTGAGGTATTCACATCCTTCCGTGCAGGAAAAGCACAAGTCCTAGTGCTTTCCTTTTTTTAAGGAGCTGTTGATGATTTCCAGTAGATGAGAGCGTAATTAAATCAATTTTCTATTAATGTGCTTTAATCGTTAAGAAAAGCTCATTAGGCAGCTTTTCATCCTGTGTCAGCAGCATTTTGTTTGGGGTAAGACCTGAGGATCCAAGGCTTACAATAGATTATTGTAATCAGCCTGTAATCCAGCTCTGAACTGTGTTAAAGTATTGATTTATTACAAAAACAACCCCAAAACGTGTTCTACAATTGAAACATTGACACTATTGGCTGTAGTTGCTGAAACAGAGCCTCTGTTTAACAAACTGAGCTCCCCAAGGCTGCTCCTGGGTCTTTCCTGCCACAGCTTCTCTGCCTGGAGGAGCCTCTCCGAGATTTTTTTAGCCCTGGCACGACACTGAGTGACTCAGGATCAGTGACAGAGGATGGTCATGGTGCCCTGGGAGTAAAACCAGCCTTTTACTAAATATTCCCTTTCTCTGAAGAGTTGGTGTGTAGAAATGCAGTGTGAAAATGGTTTACTTTGCCTGGGAATGGCTGATTTTCCACTCTGATGTGGGGTCCATAGACTAGGGCTGATTTTTAAAAAGGTTTAAGAGTTAATCATCCAGTCCCAAGGAAATTTGGGAGGAGAGATTTAGGCAAAGTCCACGTGGACGTGGAATTGTAAAAGGAAATATTTAGATCTTGATTCTGGACCTGATTTAGTAGATTTTAGTAATGTTCCAATATAAATTTGCAGGTTGAAAGCAACTGTTGTGTGGCTGAGGAGCAGCTTTGGGGCAGGACAGGGAAGATGGAGCTGTTTCCCAGGAAAAGCTGGAGAGGTGGGGGATAAGCCACATGTGAAAGGCAAAAACGAATCAGACAATGATGAGGATGGAGCAGCAGCTTGGGAAGGGTGGGACAACTCTGCTGCTGAATCAGGAGTAGCCTCAGGGTTTATGGTAGAGCAGGGACACCACCAGCAACAGGAGAACGTGGATCTGAGGCACAGTTTTGGTCAGGCTGGGAAAAGAGGCTCCTCAGTTAATTAAAGGTGAAGTTGACAAGGCAAGAGTTGATCTTTTCATCTCTCCTTCCCTCTGCAGGTGCTCCCAGCAGTCAGAATTCAGAGAGCAGTGTCCAAACGGGAGCGGGGAGGGAGAATTCTCCGAGCATGTTCTTCAGAAATGAATTCACTGTGAACTCTTTGTTCAGGGAAAAAGGAAGGGACAGGGCACAAGTGATCAGGTTTCAAATAAGCAAATGCAAAGAGCTATTTCAGCAGGTGCAGTCTCAGCTCAGCAGGACAGGCAGGTGGCCAGGGGACAGTCAGAGCTCTGCCTGGGTGTCACCAGGCACCTCGGGGTATAAAAGCCCTTCTGAGCTGGACAGGTCTCAGGCTGGCTGCAGAAGTGGTGCTTCAGGAAAGAAGGTCCTGAGTTACCTGTGCTGGCAAGAATCACTGACTCCTGGATTTAATGCAGGACCAGCAGGAGGCTTTCATTACCCTCTGTGTGCTGTGGGGAAAGGGCACATTCAGGGTTAATCCCAGCAAGATGGAATAGTGCTGGTTGGAAAGGACCTCGAGAGCTCCCCAGGCTGGCACTGCTCCTCAAAGCAGGGTGGTGTTCATGTGAGGTCCAGTTCCTCTCTGGAATTTTGAGAAATCCCTCACCTCAAGTGCTGGTGGAAATTTGGGCACCACAGTAAAAAAGAGATCTAAATGTCTCAGAGAGGGACCAAAGGCGGGACACGGGGATGGGGAAGGATCTGGATGGGCCACATCAGGAGTGGCTGAGGGCACTGGGTTTGCAGCACTCATGGGGGGACACTTTGGGACCTGGTGACTGAAATTTGATCTCAGCACAAAATGTTTTCCATGGGGCAGAGATGGAGAGCTTTGCCACAGAGAGGGGGTTTGGCATCATTGCAGGTAATTTGTAGAAAACCATCAGTTCAATTCCCTGTATCAAAGCTGGAAGCATTCTGTGCCAAAGGAGAGGTGCCCAGGTTCCTGTGTGTGGGACATGCTGCTGCCACAGCGTCTGTGTGCAGCCCCAGAGGGGACCAGGTGGCACTTCACAGGCTGGGCCGGGGCACACCGAGAACTCTGCCACCAAAATGCCACTTATGGCAGCCCTGCCAGAGCACCTGAGGCTCTGAATGCCAACCCTGAACCTGCACAAAGCTTTGTGACAGCCTAGCAGCTGTGATCCAGGGCCTGTGGGCACTGAGCCTTCCTTCACAGGGAGGGCTCTGCTCAGCCTCCGAGCTCTGTCTCCCCTGCCTGGTGTTTGTTAACAAGCAGCACATTTTTTACTTGCCTACTGAAGCTCTTCCAGTGAATTTCCTGAAGCCTCTTATTTATAACAGCACCTGTAAGACCATTTTGTTAAGCATCTCCTGAGGTCTAATAGCCCAACTTGCTGGTTTTCCTTCAAATCAAAGCACTGCATGAGTTTAGTGTGGTATGGAAGTAAACTATCCTGAAAAGCTGTGCCCTGTCACCCAAATTAGATGGTTTGGAGCTGCTTTTTTTAAAAATCAGACCCTTTGTAGGATCTGAAGTATCAACACATCCTCTTATCTGCCTTGCTGTGGATCTGTGGATCTTCTGCCTCTGCTTTGTCCAGTTCTGGCTCTCCCAGAGAGCCCTGGAGGGGCTGGAGCGTGTCCAGGGCAGGGAACGGAGCTGGGGAAGGGGCTGGAGCCCCAGGAGCAGCTGAGGGAGCTGGGAAAGGGGCTCAGCCTGGAGCAAAGGAGGCTCAGGGGAACCTTCTGGCTCTGCACAACTCCCTGACAGGAGGGGACAGCCAGGGGGGGTCGGGCTCTGCTGCCAGGGAACAGGGACAGGACAAGGGGAAACGGCCTCAAGCTGTGCCAGGGGAGGCTCAGGTTGGACACCAGGAGGAATTTCTCCATGGAAAAGGTGGTTAAACATTGGAAGAGGCTCACCAGGGCAGGGGTGGAGTCCCCATCCCCACAAGTCTTCAAAAAACAAGGAGATGTGGCACTTGGGTATGTGGTTTAGTGGGCAAGATGCTGTTCTGTCAAAGGCTGAACTCGGTCATCTTGGAGATCTTTTCCAAACCTCATGATTCTGTGTGGGAATAGCTGGTGATTTCACAGTGACTGTTTCTCTCCCAGTGGAGGTACCTGAGCTCAGTCCCTGAATTTGCCATTCTGGGCAGTGGCAGCAGTGGTTTAGTTTATTAAATTCAATTCACTTTGCTGCTGCTGGCTCAGGTTCTGCATTCCCACAGACAGCACTGCAGGAATCCAGCTCTGCAAACACCAATTAAGAGGACAGTAGAAGACACAGTAATTATAGGAATACTGTAAAACCCCAATGTTTGGCTTGGCTGTTTGCTACTTGTTGCTACCTCTACCCTGCAGACAAATACCAGGGTGGCTGCTGAGGAGCTGAGCAGAGGCAGGCTGGGATGTTAAGAGCTCATTAAAATGAAGCAGTGTTCATCTGGGTCACAGCTCCTGTGTTCCCATCTGTCTGTGGGCTCCTTTCCCCAGCAGCAGCAGCCCTGACCTCTCTGTGCCCCCCAGGGAAGGCTCACTTGAAAAACCAACTCACAAAACTCTCCTGGCAGAGTGTTTTGTGCCGTTTAACACTTTGCCCACGTTGTTTGCAGAGTCAAATGTTTGTCTGGCATTGCTGGGGATGGGCTCAGTACTGCAGCACAGAATCCTGGAATAATTTGGGCTGGAAAGCTCATCCCATCCTACGGGCCGGGACACTTTCCACTATGTCTGGGTGCTCCAAACCCCATCCAGCCTGGCTTTGGACACTTCCAGGGATCCAGGGACAGCCACAGCTTCTCTGGGCACCCTGTGCCAGGGCCTGCCCACCCTCCCAGGGAACAATTCCTTCCCAATATCCCATCTATCCCTGCCCTCTGGCACTAGAAAGTCCTGTCCCTCCATCCCTTGTACAGAGTCTCTCTCCATGCTTCCTGTAGCCCCTTCACGCCCTGGAAGGCCACAGTGAGGTCACCCCAAAGTTTCTCCTCTCCAGGCTGAACAATCCCAGCTGTGCCAGCCTTTCCTCCCAGCAGAGCTGCTCCATCCCTCTGCTCATCCTGGTGCCTCCCCTGGACTCTCGCCAGGTCCCTCCAGCAGAGCAGAGCTGAGGAACAAAGCTCTTCAGGTTTTGATTTCATTTTTTAGGAGGAGAAATTAGGATCTTTCGACAGCCTTAGATGAACCTTTCTTATCATTAAAGACATAACAAGAGGCTCACCTCTAAATTAGGGGTACAAGCATGTTTAGGATCTGGTTTGGGTTGGAAGGGACCAGTCCCAGAAGAGGCTGCTACAGCTTGTAGAACTCTCAGACTTTTCCCCCCACCATGGATTGAAAGCACTTTATTGTATCTTAAATGATGCAGTGAACATGTGGTGGAGACAAAGATCCGCCTTTTTGTTTTCACTCAGGTGGTTTAAAAGAAAGGATGCCCTGAAGAAAAATGTCAGGTTAATTGCCAGACATAATTGCATTATGGCAGAGAAAAGAGCTGTAACAAGTCCCTGAATTCAAGGCCACCATTTCTGATATCTGCAGTGCCTGGAATTGTTTTAATTAAGTGTAAAGTTTTATTCACCTTCTAAGAGCTCTCGTTTTCAGAAAACTTTCTTTAGTGGGGAATGCAAGACTGAGATATTTCCAGCTTAAGCAGCAGAGATGGGGATTTGTGTGCAGTTCAAGGGCAGCTTTTTCACTGCAATGAGAGTAGATAAGATCCAGCTGGTTGCACCAATAATAGCAATTTTTTAATTTCAGAGAGCCAGGTCTATCTCTCTGTTTCATTAATGATCTGTGCTGCTTAAATCCAGCCAGGGCAAGGAGCAGAAGGCAATTCTGTGTATATCTCCCATCTCTGGTTTTGGGCTGCTGTCCTGGCATGGAGAATCATGGAATATCCAGACTGGGAAGGGACCCACACTGTCAAAGGTATCAGCAAAGCCAAGCTTTAATATTGACTTGCAAAAGCACAGCCAAGTTGGATGGCAAGGATTGCTCTGCTCCTTCCTGGGTGGACAATGCAGATAAAGGAAAATCAAATTAGAGTTGAGTTATGGTGGTGGACACAGAGCTCAAAGGGTGAGGGGGGTTGGCCTCCAGCTGCACCAGGGACACTCAGGTTGGACAGCAGGAGGGATTTCTTCCGGGAAAGGATGCCCAGGCCTTGGCAGGGGAGTCAAAGTCCCTGGAGACATTCATAAAATGAATAAATGTAGCACTTGGTGCTGTGGGTATGCTGGGACTTGGTCAAAAGTTGGACTTGGTGGTCTTGGAGGACTTTTTCAACCTCAGTCATTCTGGGATTTTATGATCTTTTCTTCACACTGAATTTGACCTGTATGCAGATTGCAGCACTTACTGGAGCAACATCCAGAGTCTCTCTCCCAGGAATCTACCAGATAATTTCACTTCTGAGGAGGTTTCTTGGTGATACTGAGAGCCCCAGTGTGCTTTACTGTGATTTATTTCTCTTGGTGAACTATTTAAAGTCACAGGTTTTCTATTTCTATTTAAATTTCTATTTCTGTTTTCTATTTAAAGTCACAGGATCCCAGATGGCTGAGGCTGAAGGGAGCTCAGAGGGCAGCTGGTGCCACCTCCCTGCTCCAGCAGGGCCATCCCAGAGCACAGGGCACAGCATTGTGTGCACACAGCTCTGCCACAGCCCCAGGCAGGAGAGCCCACAGCCTCTCTGGCCAATCTGTTCAGGGCTGGGCACTGCCCAGGGAAGAAGTTCTGCCTCCTGGCCAGGGGGAATTGCTGCCATCAGGCCCTGCCCGTGCCTCAGTGTTGGCTTGGCTGGTTAAAGTCATCTGACAGTGATGCCTGCTTGTATTTGAGTGTTTTATGAGCATCCTTTGCCATATGAGTGAGTTCTATCGATGCTTCTGTTCTGTAGCTTAGTTAAAGCTCTCAGTGATGCCTGTACCCTATTTTAATTTTGTTTTTCATCACAAAATCAAGCATTTTTGCTAATCTGGGCCTGGAGCATGGCAGGGAGATGGGAGCCTGTTGGTTTTCTGTGGAAAAGTTGGACCAAGGAGCACTGCTCTGTTTAAAAATTCCCTCACGCTCCCCTGGCCTCGAATGCTAATGAGGACCCAAGATGTGAGGAGATAATATTCCTGCCTGGGCTCTGGAATTTGCTGTAGGGAAGGAAGAAAACAGCGGTGTGGAAAATTGCACAGTGGCAGTGAGGGCTGGGTGTTCCTCACTCTGCACTTAACACGTGCTGAACACACATTTCAGGGCTGATGCATGCCCTCAGCCTCAGCTTTGGTGTAAATACAAACCTTTCTCTGGAAAAAAAACATTCCAGGGCATTTTCCCTGCTGCTTTGTGTTACAGAAGTTTTTTCAGAATGCCAAGGGAAATAAAGATAAGGATTCTGAAAGGAGATTGGGCAAGAAAGGGAGAACAGAAAATCCACAGGGATGGTGTAAGAGAGGGGAGGGAGCCAACTTGTTTTTACAGAGTAAATAATGGAGTCATAGATTGGTCATTAAGGTTGGAAAAGACTTTTAAAATCATCCAGTCCAATTATCAACCAGCACCATGTTCACCACTAACCCACATCCCCAAGTGCCATATCCACAGGTCTTGTGAACACTCCCAGGCATGGGGACTCCACCACTGCCCTGGGCAGAAATATCCAGGTTTCCCCCTTGTCCAGGAAGAGCCTTTGGACAAGGCTTTACAGGTTGGGCTTGGAATGCTCCCTTCAAGTTTGCTTAATTAAAGACTGAACAAATGAGTTTGATTTTCCTGTGCTGGTGTGCTTGTGCCCTTTGTTCAGTTCACAGTGTCTAAGGCCAGAGTCCATCCTGCAGCCTTGTCTTTCTGTCCCCATTTTGGTGAAGGAAGTGGTGCCTGGTACTGCATTTTATTCCTTACTATTTTCCAAAGGTTGTAGCAGTGCTGATGTTCCTACTAAAACAATTTTGGTTGGGGCAAACCCCCCTTTTTCCTCACCCTCCATCCATAGCAACATTCCTGGCCGTGCCCCTGAACTGGGACAGAGCTGAGGGGATGATTTTAAGTCCAGAGTGCAAAACCTTTTCTGCTGGGCTCAACCACAGCTCCTGCTGAGTCCAGATTCCAGAGGGTGATGCTCACATTTCAGCTGGATGCTGCAGGAGCCTGTGCAGGGGCCTGAGCTGAGAGACCTCCTCAATATTCATCTGGATGCATTTTTCCAAGCATTCCCCTCTAGAAGCTGAGATTTAAATCCCCAGGTGTGTGTGTATTTGTGCAATGTGATTACTGAGATAAGAGTATACAAGGGAAGAAAGCCTCAGCTACATCACTGATATGGTTTCTTTGCCCTTTAACTCGTCCCATTCAGCCAGAATTTGCTTTGAGTTATCAAGCAAAGCATTTCAGGCTGTAATTGCTGTGTAGGGATCAGAGGGGGAGATTTTTTTGGAGATGTATGGAGGAGCTTTTATATTCCTGGAGAGGCTGTAGCTCCTGAGCTCCCCTGACATCAGCTGTGGACTCATATTTGGGGTATTTTCTGTATGGATCTATGTTCCTCAAAGCTGAATCCATGGGGTGGGAGGGATGAAGCTGTTCACACTGTCCTTAGCAGGAAGATTATTTTTGCTTTTTGGCTGTGCTGCTCCACGGAAGTTCTCCAGAGCAGCCTCCTGGCACAGGTGTTTTTTAGTGGATTTTAGTGACACTGAGTTGGATTTAATCTGGAAAACTGCTGAATGGAACCAGTGACACCTTGACCTTAAACCCTGGGAATATTTATATATATACAGAAGTCCATAAACTCCCTCAAAGGAATTCTTCCATGCTCTTCCCTGGGTAGGGTGGGTTTCCTTTGCTTCTGGCTCCCTGCTGAAGGAGGGGGTGCTTTGGTTGTTCCGTCAGGGGGATGTGCCTCCTGCTTCCAGCTGTGCCAGTGCTGGTGGCTGGGAGATGGGAGAACGCTGCTTTCAGCAGGTGTTCTCAGGGTACAGCATTTCAGGTGTTCAGGGGTACAGCTGCTGTGGGATGGTGAGGAATACACCTGGTGAGGGATGATGAGGAGCAAACACCTTCCCTGTGTGCTGGGGAAGCCACCTTCACCACTAGGAGGAAGGAAAAGTTCCTTTAAAAGATGTTTTTTGGGTTTTTTTTCTGCTGCTGTCTGGGAATTGCATTTTACTTTTTTTTTTTTTTTTTTTTTTTTTGCGTGGGCTCACAAAATAAGAGTTCATTACCACAGGCTCACAAAATAAAAATTCATTGGGTAGCGATGCTGTTATAAAACATTTTATTTTCATCTTTTGCTTTGTTTGGCTTAATCTTTGGAGAGAAACAAGCGGGTGCTGCTCCTCTGGCCCTGCAGTCACCATTTTGTGGTGTGTTTTTCTCACTCCTCCACACTGCTCTGCTGCCCACCCACTCTGAAGACATGGAGTGGATTATTTCCAACATTTTAAATTTTGTGAAGACTTAAAGGATCCAAAGGATCTGCTTCCAATCTGAAGGGATCTCCAGGGAAGCTAGAGAGGGACTCTGTGTCAGGAACTGGAGTGACAGGATAAGGAGAATGGCTTCAAACAGAAAGAGGGGAAATTTAGGTAGGATATTGGGAAGGAATTGTTCCCTGGGAGGGTGGGCAGGCCCTGGCACAGGGTGCCCAGAGCAGCTGTGGCTGTCCCTGGATCCCTGGAAGTGTCCAAGGTCAGGTTGGGCTTTGGGGCTTAGAGCAGCCTGGGACAGTGGAAGGTGTCCCTGCCCATGGCAGGGGTGGCACTGGATGGACTTAAAGGTCCCTTCCCAAACCTCTCTGTGATTCTCTGATTTTTTCCTGCTGGATGTGAGGTACTCACATGATGATTTCAAACACAAAAAAAGGTTTCAGCTGTACCCATATGAAGCATTTTAAGGGTATTTGGAGGGAACATAACGTGGCATCTGGTGTAACTTTTCACCCACCCACCTGCTTGAGCACAGACAGGCTGGGGGATGGCAAGGATCTCGTCTGGAGTCTCTGCCTCGCTTTTTCCAAAAATATTCACTTGCTTTGGCCTCTGCCTGGTGCAGTTTCATCTTTGCTGGTGGCTGCTTTCCTTACACATGGCAGGGTTTGTGTGCTCCCGTCCCTTAGTGAGCTGGGAAATCTTCATGTCCATTCCTTTCCTGCAGAAATCCTTGTGTTGGTCATAAATCCTGTTCATGGATTTAATTTGGTGAAGCTGCACTTGAGGGCTTGGTCCAGTTCTGGGCCCTCCCTGCCAGAGAGCCCTGGAGGGGCTGGAGCGTGTCCAGGGCAGGGAACGGAGCTGGGGAAGGGGCTGGAGCCCCAGGAGCAGCTGAGGGAGCTGGGAAAGGGGCTCAGCCTGGAGCAAAGGAGGCTCAGGGGAACCTTCTGGCTCTGCACAACTCCCTGACAGGAGGGGACAGCCAGGGGGGGTCGGGCTCTGCTGCCAGGGAACAGGGACAGGACAAGGGGAAACGGCCTCAAGCTGTGCCAGGGGAGGCTCAGGTTGGACACCAGGAGGAATTTCTCCATGGCAAGGGAGCTCAGGCCTTGGCAGGGGCTGCCCAGGGAGGTTTGGAGTCCCCATGCCTGGAGGTGTCCAGGGAAGGGCTGGACGTGGCACTCAGTGCTCTGGGCTGGGGACAGGGTGGGGATCAGGCACAGCTTGGACTCCATGGGCTGGGAGGGATTTTCCAGCCTCAGTGATCCTGGGGTTCTGTCACTCCTGTAGCTGTGATGTGTGGGAAGCCTGTGGGGGAGTTCTCCTGTGCACATCCATCCACACTGAGCACAGCCCTGGCTTTGGGATGTTTACTCCACCTGTATCAAATCCATTAATTCCCCATGGAAATGACCAAAGGCTGTCCTTGGGCATGGAAAAGTGTCCAGACATGCAGCACATCCCCAGAGAGGCTGGAATCCCATCAGCTGCCTCTGCAGTGAGCTCACACAGAAATTCCACACTTCTGGGGGGCTGTTTGGCTGCCTGGTACCAAGCAGCAGCACAACAAAGGATGTTTGGGGCAGATTAAGGAGGGAAAGAAAAAAAAATTAAGCTGTTTATGTGAACTAGGGGAAGGATTTATTCCATGGAAATCCAGAGCAAGCCTTCAGAAATGTTGATTTCTCAGTTTTTCAGTTTTGAACAGGAACAAGAGGGTTCTTCATTATTTGTGAAAACAAAACAAAACCCTCCAGTCAAAAGTTGATTTTTGTTTGAATCATAGAAATCAGTGATCATTCCTGCAGCTTTGCACTTATGTCATGTAATGTTTTTTTTGTTTTTTTTTTTTAAACCCTCAAAACAAGGCAATGTTTTCATAGCTTTGTTGGCCTCACAGGCAAACCCTTCAGTGACCCAGGTCTGATCAGCCTGTATCCACCCCAGCTCTATGGGGAGAGGCAAATCTTGTGTTCCTTCTGACAATTCTCCTTTTTTTCCATTGAAACGATTCACTAACAGAACACAAAAAAGCCTGATTTTTTCAAAAAGCTGCTAAAAAATGAGCTGGATGGCTTGAGCAGTGGCTGGGACAGGAGTTTCAGTGCTTAATTTCTATTTTCTCTGGGTGTGCAGTGAGCTCTGTGCCCTCGGGGGTTCCTGACCAGAGGTGTGAAGTGGTTTGTGGCTGTACAAGGCTTCTCCTTGCACATCCTGGAGCCCTTTTCCCACCAGCACTGTTTAAAACATACAGATTTCTGGTTTGGAATAATTTTGCAGCCCAAGACATCTGCTCTACTTGAGGAAGGTTAACATACAAAGGATTAGAGACAAAGGTCAAATCTTGATTAATTTTCCCCAGATTCTTGAGAAAAAAAGTAATTTTCCTCCCGTTTTCTTCCTGGAGGAGAGCGGAGGCCAAATTGCATCACAGAGAAGCTGTCTGCTTTTCCCTGGCTCAGTGGAGAGCAGGGTCCTGCTGAGGGCAGAGGGTTTTCCTTGGCCCTGAGCTCTGGGGTGGGGAGACTCTGGTCCCTCTTGGGGCCATGATGAGTGTCCCTACACTCAGTGCTGGCTCACCCTCCATTTTCCTCCTCCAGGGGTCACAGAATTCCAGAATGGTTTGGGCAGGGATCTTAAAGAGGATCTGTCTCCACACCCTGCCATGGGCAGAGACACCTTCCACTATCCCAGGTTTCTTCAAGCCCTGCCTAACCCTGGCCTTGGACACTTCCAGGGATCCAGGGGCAGCCACAGCTGAAACAATTCCTTCCCAATATCCCATCTATCCCTGCCCTCTGGCACTGGGAAGCCATTCCCTGTGTCCTGGCACTCCAGGCCCCTGTCCAAAGCCTCTCTCCATGTTTCTTGTAGCTCTTGGAAGGCCACAGTGAGGTCACACCAAAGCTTCTTCTCTCCACGCTGAACAATCCCAGCTGTGCCAGCCTTTCCTCCCAGCAGAGCTGCTCCATCCCTCTGATCATCCTGGTCAAACGTGATCCTTTAAATCCCAGGAATCAGAGGCGAGAGGCTTTGCTCCATCCTTGCTGTCCAGAAGAGACATTTCCTCGTGATGTTTAATCTGCAGAAATGTCCACCTGTTTAACTGCTCTGCTCTGTGTCCAGCAATGGCCTCCTGCTGTCATCCCCGTGCTCGAGGAGCTGCTGCTGTCTCAGTGTGTGTCTGTGTCCATGATTATCCCTCAGTCCTCGGGCAGGAGCTGTTTCCAGCCCCCTGCACCAGCAGCACGAGGCACTGAGACAGCTGAAGGGACGCGCTCCATTAACAGCTGAGATTTGCTGATCCCTCTTAAATTGTTTTCTAAAGAGTTTTTATGTCACTGTTTTGTTTTTCTCAGCAAAAGGGCACAACGAGAAATATCTTTCCCGTTGGCATTTCCCACTGGTTTGTCCCTGCTCAGCTGGGCAGGGGGTGGGAAAGGGCATTCAGAGCACAACAAGGCTCAGTTTTGGCTGCAGTTCCAACTGGGAAGTTCCAACAGCAACTCCAGGAAGGTTTGCTTTGGGTTGGGGCCCTCAGCATGAGGGAGATGCAGATCTGTTCAAGCAGATCCACAGGAGGCCACAAAGGTTCCTGAGGGATGGAGCAGCTCTGCTGGGAGGAAAGGCTGGGGGAGATGGGATTGTTCAGCCTGGAGAGGAGAAGCTTTGGGATGACCAAACTGTGGCCTTGCAGTGCCTGGAGGAGCTACAGATGGGGAGAGACTCTGTAAAAGGGTGGAGGGACAGGACACAGGGAATGGCTTCCCAGTGCCAGAGGGCAGGGATGGATGGGATATTGGGAAGGAATTGTTCCCTGGGAGGGTGGGCAGGCCCTGGCACAGGGTGCCCAGAGAAGCTGTGGCTGCCCCTGGATCCCTGGAAGTGTCCAAGGCCAGGTTGAACTTTGGGGCTTGGAGCAGCCTGGGACAGTGGAAGGTGCCAGGGGTGGAGACTGGATGATCTTTAAATGTCCCTCCCACTCCAACCATTCCACTTTTCTGTGTTTTTATGGATGTGTGAGATGAGGTGGAGACCTCATTAATTCATCAATACGGACCAGAGTGTAAGGATGATTTTAATCCTTGGGGTTATGGAAGAAGGCTCGCAGCATCCCTTCTTACGCCACCTGATGCATCCACAGAAGCACTAAAGCAATTAGATCGATTGGGATGTTGGCTGAGTAAACAATCTAATGCTACATCCCTTGCATTGAGTGGTTTTTTAGCAGATGTTAAAGGTGTTAGGCGTGCAGCTTTACAAAACAGGGCAGCAATAGATTTTCTCTTGCTGGCACATGGACATGGATGTGAAGATTTTGAAGGAATGTGTTGTATGAATCTCTTGGATCATTCCAAAAGTATTTATAAAAGTTTACAAAAGCTCAAAGAAGGAGTGTCAAAAATCAAAGTAGATGATGGAACCTGGCGAGATAATTTAGTTAATGGATGGGGTTTAACACCTTGAATAAAAAAGTGCCTTAAAACTGGTTTATGCATTTTAGTAATTGTGATAGTAGTAATAACAATAGTGCCTTGTTTGCTTCAGTGTATGCAATGGATGATTACCAATTCCACTAATTGAGATTTTTTTAGTGCAAAGAGAGAGGGGAGATGTTGGAAACCAAAGAATAAAAACTTCTACAGATGCTGAAGGGTTCAATTTGCAGCCTTGGAACGAGCTTGGGTTAATGTGATGATGAAAGTACATTGACACTGGGTAGAGAAATTATAGACTTATGTTTTATAGTTGTGTAGTTTCACTTGACGGGACATTCCTTAGGACTAGGGGTGTCCTCCTGGCTGGCTTTTCTCTTCTTCTCATGACCTCTCCCCTTCCCTAAACATCTGGAATGTCACTGGTGACCCAAACATCTGGGGTTGTCCCTTCCTGTCTCTCTCCATCTTCTGGTTACACTGAGGGGGTGCATGAATCCAGCATAAAAGAAGCTATAAAAGGGCTGGATTTCAGTTTTCTCTTGCATAAAGTGCAGTTTCTACAAGAAAAATCCCAGTTTTTCCTGTAATACCCTTCATTTTTCAAGTAGTCCCGAGCATGTGGGCAAGAGCGTGAGGAGTCTCTTGTCCCATCACTCTTCCTCATTGCTTAGATCCAGGGGAAAAAAACATTTTTGCAGCTCTGCTGCTTTGCTTTTATTTTTCAGTACTTTCAGACAGGAATATTGCATCCTTAGCTGGTGTGTGAAGGTGAGGGAAATAAACCTGGAGAGGAGCGTGAGGGGAATTCAGTATTTTGGGGCTGTAAAAGGTTTGTGTGGCTCTGGCTTCACCTTTTGGAAGATTGAAGAAAATCTTGGAGGAATCTTTTGTGCTGGACATGGAGGATGTGCTGGAGGGGTGTGAGATGGTGGAAGTTATCCACAGAAATCTAAGGGATTATCCCCATTTTTATCACTGCTTCCTGATTTTTGGGTGTTGCTTTTTTCACATGCCTAAAATTGATGCTTTTCCAAACAAAAGCACAGAATTCCTGAGGCTGGAAAAGACCTCCCAGACTCCAACACTTGCCTGATCACCACCTTTCTTTCGTGGGTTTTTTGGTGGGTTTTTGCAGGAATGAGCTGAATCTGGATGGGAATTGTACTCAAAGAAATGCCATGCTGGATGAAAAATTAACCAGAAATAATTATATATAATTTATTAATGAGTTGAATCAACAGCAAGCAGCTCTTGAAGGAATATTTTGACCACAGGTTTGTGTAAATCCATATCTGCTCCTACAATATCCCCAGGAAAAGCAGCTGTAGTTTGGAATTATTGTAGTTATTTTGCCATTAATGCAGCCAGGGAGTTATTTGATCCTTTTGACAAAGGAAAATACGCTTGGCAAAATGATTTGGAGATGGAAATACACTGGCAATTTTTATTCTTTGGAGATCAGTGGCTCATGCTCTTGCTCGGCTTTTGTTGGAAGTGCTGTGGAATGTGGAAAAAAACAACCCCAAAATCCTTTCATTTCCCAGGGCTGATTTCCTGAAGTGTTACTGCAGAGATTTTTTTTTTTTCTCTCTTTTCATCTCTTTTCTTAAAAACCTGAGGTAGCCAAACCTTTGTCATCTTCTCTGTTTTCCTGCAAATGAGACCAGCACGGGGGTGGGTTTTTTTGAAAGTGAATTTCCTGTCTACACTCGGATACAAAGACCCAAGGAAAGGGCAGAAATCCATCTGAGAAAGAGCCACAATAAATTTATTGTTGCAGGATCAAAAATTCCCTGTGTCTATAAATAATAAACAGCCAGAAAAGTAACAGAGATTTCTATAGGATCTTTAAATATCTCTAGGAAAGTCCTGGCAAGTTTTCTAATGCATTTTCCTTTTTTAAACTGAAATAAATACGTTTTATACTAGCAAGCTCTGTGCCAGAAGTGTACAGAAATGTGAAGGAAAATACAATCACAGCTTTCAGTTTGTTGTAGGTTCTTAATTCCTGTGGAATGAGGCAACAAATTCCATGGAATATGAGTTCCGTATAGTGGAGACATCCGAGGTAACTCGTGGTTTTAATTCAATTAATGTTTAATGAAGGCTATTAAAACTTTTTTGAGAGTTAAATTGGAAGAGCCACACCAATACCCACCTCACTGTGAACTGGATAATTATAATAATGAGGAAGCTGAGGAATTTGAGAATATCCCTCTTTTTCATGAGCTGGATGAAACAGCAACAATCAGAAGGCTGGGAATATTTCCTAAATCCTGTGGGAAGGAAGCTGATCCCACCTGTGTCAGAGGCAGGAAAACCCCTGCAAAGGCTCGAGCTGACTGTTCAGAGCTGAGATGCTCTCCCCAGAATTCCCAGATGTTCTCCCAGGGAACATTTTAGTTCTGGAATATTTTCTGTGGACATGATTTTCTGAACCTGAGGGAATTTCAAGCTCTCAGGGCTAATTGTTCCCAAGGGAAAGTCTTTGGAATTTTTTTCTTCTCTCAAGGACTCTTGTGAAAGACAAGGGAAAACCAGGTTTTACTTTCCCAAAACAAGGCACAGATGTTCTGAGAGTGTTTTCTCTTTTGTCCCACCAATGGGATGAGGGAGGTGTTGTTCCTTCTTCCAATCAGGATAACCTGGATTGGAACACCTTATAAAAGGGTTGAGAAAACCCTGAAATAAAGGCTTTTTTGCCTCATCAAAACCTGTGGCTGTGAGTGATTCTCGGAACCCTTCACTCTATACTTTGTGTCCTCTAGTGACATATTTTCCTCCTAATAAATTCTGTGCCCTTATTCCAGCTGGAATGGAGAACAGGTTTTGGAATTTGGGATTTGGAGTTCCTTGGAGGACATGCTGCTGCTGTTGAATAGTTTGGGGTTAATTTCACCTGAATCAAGCAAAGTGTGCAAAGGTCTGGGCAAGCCCTGAGGAGGATTTGGGAAGAGCCTTGTTCCTGCCTGTATCTTTTCCATCTTTTTGGGGTTTTCATCCCACAGTCAGGCCCCCAAAGTGCAGTTGGATGTTTTAAAAGCACTCTTTGGTAATTATAAAATTCATTTTTAACAGGACTGGGTATAATACGGTCAGGGCCTGGAGGGACAAGGCAAGGGAGCGGCTTCAAGCTGGAAGAGGGCAGGGATGGATGGGATATTGGGAAGGAATTGCTCCCTGGGAGGGTGGGGAGCCCTGGAATGGATTTCCCAGAGAAGCTGTGGCTGCCCCCGGATCCCTGGAAGTGTCCAAGGCCAGGCTGGAGCAGCCTGGGATAATGAGAGGTGCTCCTGCCCTGGCACTGGATGATTTCCAAGGTTTCTTCCAAACCATTCCACAATTCCAGGGTTTAGGTCCTGTCTCATTTTCCAAGCTCTCTCAGTGGTTACTGGGTGTGAACTCCCTAAATTTCCCTTCCTGTTGAACCGGGGGGTTTGGGGGTTTTATTTCTGGCTGAGCTTGAAGTGCCTTTCCTTGGAGATCTTCGCTTTTCCTCTCCTTTTCTGACCAAACCCCAGGCAAGGTGAGGTGGAATTGCCTTCTTGGCACACATTTGGAAACTGTAAAAATCCTAAATTTTGTCCCTGTGAGACTTCTTAGACACCAATGGGAAGTTTTCATATTTTTTGAGTCATTGCTGCATTTGTTTCAAGATCACCAGACTTGGATTTAATAAATAATTGAGAGCAATTAATGAAGTTTTCTGTGGAAGAAGATGTTTGGGATATATACTTGTTGGAATGAATTTTGGGACAGGAAGAGTCCAGGATTTAAAATATTGTAATGATTTCTGTTGTTTGGATTCTCTGTTTAGGGAAGGGAAAGTGCAGCAAAATTTGGTTTCTCCTTTTTGATTCTCTTTCTTTCAGTAATAGCTGATATGGAAAAACAAAGCTCAAACTTCCTGGGTAGAATTCTAATTTTCTATTAAACAGGAATTGAAATAATCAAATTTAAATTATTTTCATTGAAAAGCAGCTTTTATTGCCAAAATAAAAGCTTCTAATTTATTTTCCTGACAGCAAATGCAGAGCTTTCACTTTGATCTTTGGATCTGCAAGTCACTTTCCTGGAGATTTTTAATTTTTTTTCATTTAATAACATTTTTTTCCTCTCACCCTGCTTAAAAAGAGAAAAAAAAAATAAAAAATGAGAAAAACTGTCCTGGGGGAAAAAGTCCTGAATTTTGAGAGTGAGCTTTCCATTTTTAATGGGATATTCCAGGGGCTGTGGAAGGGATGGAGACAGAAGAAAACATGGAAGCATTTTTCAGGTGAGAGTCATTGCTTTTGAGTTAATTAAACAAAATGACATTTTTGGTGAGCAACACACGGGATTTTTTTGGGTTTAATTCTCTGTATTCTACAAATTTCAGGGATTTGGGCTGTGTTTTGGATAGCTCTTCACTTGGAATTAAATGGATAATCACAGGAATATGTCTCAGGAGGAGAAGTTCACCCCTGGCTCAGATTTCCCTATCGGCTGGGTTGTTTTCCGTGTTTATTTGTTATTCATTAAAGTGTCATTTCTTCAAGTCCCTCAGTGGTGGGAACTGAAGGATGGGAATGCATGGATGGAATGGGGTGTGTAGGGAAAAGCTGGGGAGATGGAATCTGATAGGAAGTAACAGGGTTGGGAGAGCTTTTGCTTTTATATTTTAGAATTTCACACAAAAGTTTCTGAAGGAAATTAATTTCAATCTGCAGATCAGCGCTGGCAGTGTGAATAACCAGTTTTTCCAGGAGAAAAGGAGATTATTTGTTTGTTCCAAACTATTTGGGAGCAATTGCTGCATGTGACCACAACAGAAAACAGTTTTCATTCCACTTGTGTAAATAACAGCTTCTGAAACTTGAGTTTTCCTGGGTTTTTGTGGCAATTAATATTCCCAGGATGCCTTTTAGCTGGGCCATGTGGGGAATATCCATCAGTATATGTGAATATTCTCAGAAGTGGATTTGCTGTGTGATAGGAAAGGAAGGTTCTCCCTGGCAGGAGGGGTTTGGCATCTCCCTTCATTAAAAACAACAAATAATAAAAGTTTTCCATGATGAAACCAAAAATGTGTGGAAGCCATGGATAGCCCATTAGTGCCACGTTATCCCAATCCCATCATTTCTCACCAAAACACTGCAAGAAGCACAAATCAAAATCTCTCTTTTGGGCTCTTTCTCCCTGTGTTGTTCCAAGCTCTGTTTGATGGGGATTAGGGGAAGGTTGTCTTTCCCAATAAATCATTTGCCAGGGGCACAAACACTCCTAGAAACCCCAAATTTACCTCTCTGCATGAGAGGTGAGATCTCATGTAAAACACAGTTTCACTTGTTCTTTTTTCCCCTTTGCACAAATGTGTAGGAATTAATTGGAAGTTGGAATTTTTGCTGAAAGCTAAAACATGATAGGGTTCTTAATTATGATTTTTTCTCCTCTCTCTCCATTTTGCTGCTGAACAGCTCTCAGTGCTCTGGCATGTGGCTGTTAAGTGGCTTTCAATGATGCCTTCTCCTCCTTCATTTGCTCAGGAATCATTTTCCTCTGCTCCTGAGTGCCTGGGATTGATTTTGAACAGCCTGGGATCCGTGGGAACGTGTTGGATTATTCCCATTGTGTTCTCCTAACACTCGTCTTGCTTTTTCTGTCCGCTCGTGTGGTGGAAAATGGGATTAACCCCAGATATTCTCCTTTTCATTAAATCCCATGAGGGCTTTGCAGAGATCTGCCTGGGGAGCTGGATATCCATTGGAATTCTTCCTTTAGCTGGGCCATCCCAAGGTGGGAAACGTGGGCTCAGCTCGTGCCTGATTTTCTTTGGGAATTCCTAATGGCAGCACTTGGCAGCAAAGACGAAAGCTCTGCAGGTAGGAACACACAGCAACTGCTCCCAGATTGTCTGACACCACCACAGCACTGCTGGGAATTTAGTCCCAAGTGTGTTCCTTGTCAAAAGCCTCCCTTTTTTCCTCTGAGGAGCACGGGAACGCTTGCTTTATTGAAAAATAAGAATATAAAATAAGAATATAAAATTCTTTCTGGGAGGTAAAGCTGCAGGGCAAAAGCCCACGCTGGTTTGACAGAATGGAACTGCTCTGCTGTGATGGAAATTAGGACCAGCCTTTACTTTCAGTTCAGGGAGTGCACTGAAAATTGGGGGGCAGCTCCTGCCTATTTCGTTCAATTGGAGAGAAATTCCCAATCCCACTGACTGCTGGAAGCACACTGGGAACACTTCTGGGCCTTTTGCTCGCATAAGAATTTGTCTGATTTCTACCTTTGAAATGTCACTCACACATCAAACCCTGGGATGTTCAGCCAAAGGAAACTGGAGATTTGTTTTATTTCCACAGTGACAGCCACTGTCACTGCAGCTAAAGTCAATCCAGCTGGTTTGTCTTGCACAGCCTCCACCTCCACATGAGGAAGAATTTCTTCTCATGAGGATGGCAGAGCCCTGGAACAGCTGCCTGGGGAGGGTGTGGAGTCTCCCTCTCTGAACTGGAGCTGTTCTGGTTTGCTCTGCTGTGATGGAAATTAGGTTAAACCTTTGGTTTCAGTTCAAGGAGTGCACTGAAAATTGGGGGGCAGCTCCTGCCCAGTTTGTCGAGTTGGAGAGAAATTCCCAATCCCAGCCAGTGCTGGAAATACACCAGGAATATTCCTGTGCTTTTTGTTCACAGGAGCAACAGAGCACATAAGAATTTATCTGATTTCTACCTCCAAAATGTCACTTGCACATCAAACCCTGGGATGTTCAGCCAAAAGAAACTGGAGATTTGTTTTATTTCCACAGTGACAGCCACTGTCACTGCAGCTAAAGTCAATCCAGCTGGTTTGTCTTGCACAACCTCCACCTCCACATGAGGAACTTCTTTTCCATGAGCCCTGGAACAGCTGCCTGGGGAGGGTGCGGAGTCTTTCTCTCTGGATTTATTCCAAGCCCATCTGGAAGTGCTCCTGTGTCACCTTCTCCAGGTGACTGTGCCTGGGCAGGGGCTTGGACTGGATCATCTCCAGAGGTCCCTTCCAACCCAGCTCTCCTGTGATTCTGGGGGATTAAACAGAGATGAAGCCACATACCTTTTAAACCCAGGGAAATCCAGCTCAGACCATTTCATAAGATCCAGGTCTTTGATCCTGTGATGATTCCCAGTGTTTCCAGTCCTGCAGCTTGGCCTCAGTACAAGACTTTTCCCCTCAGTTCCTGCAGATGAATTTTTTTATCACACACCCAAGGAAAAGAAATCCCACAGTTTCATTTCCTGCATCTTTGGCAACTGTTGATGCAACCCATGTGGGTTTTTTTGCCATGAGGAATTACCAGATCAATTTTTCCCTTCCTTTGCTGTGGAAATACTGTTTATTTCCCCAAGATATCTGGTTTGGTTCTCACTGCAGCAGCACCTGGGCATGTGAAAGGGGTTTTGGTTGCAGAATCCTACAATGACTGCACTGTTCAAATCTGCTCTGGCTGCTGAATCCAAGCCTTGCTCAGGAAAGGCTGCAGCAGTCTCCTGGAGAGCCTGAATAAAACCCTCTTTGCTTGATTGTGAAATAAGCAGAGCAAATTTCAGAAATGCCCTTTAGCCCTATTTGTTTTTGTTCTAAAGTAGATTTAGGTGTATACATAGCAGAGACCATATCATTCATTTGCCAATAAAAACCCCATAAACCAGCCCTGCTGGAAAGCTTTCCTGGTTGTGCGAATGTCTCAGTGTAGGTGGAAAAAAGTCTGGACTTAAATATGCAATTAGTTCAAGAAGAAGGGATGATTATTTCTGGCAAGAGGTAAATAAGGGCCTTGTTATTTCAAGGTATCTTTCTTTGGAGGAAATAGAAGCATTGGTTTTGGGTGCTTTGGGGTAAAGGCAATGATGAATTTTGTTGGAAATGTGTGGGTTTGTAACAGCAACAATTCCAGACTGATTTGGGTTGGAAGGGACCTTAAAGCCCCGCAGTGCCACCCCTGTCATGGGCAGGGACACCTTCCACTATCCCAGGCTCCTCCAGCCTGGCCTTGGACACTTCCAGGGATCCACAGCTTCTCTGGCACCCTGTGCCAGGGCCTGCCCACTCTCCCAGGGAACAATTCCTTCCCAATATCCCATCTGTCCCTGCCCTCTGGCACCGGGAAGCCATTCCCTTATCCCATCTCTCCTCCATCCCTTGTCCCAAGTCCATCTCCATCTTTCTTTTCTCCTTCAGGCGCTGGAAAGCCACAATTAGGTCACCCAAAGCCAGGAATGTCTTGTGTAAAGTGAGGGTGTTACAGAGCTGCTTCTTTTCTCTTTTTCCTTTCTCTGAGAGCCCTCAGGATGCTTGGGAACACTTTGTGTTTGCTGGGAAGGAAACTGAGGGTTCTGAAAGTGTCTGGGTCTGGCCAGGAAACCCTTGGGAGCTGCACTGCTGGTGAAACGGAACATTAGGCAGCTATTTCCCTGAAGTGTGATCTCAATTTGCCTAAAGTGCTCTTTTTTCTCTCTCTGCCAGAGTTGCTGCTGGAAATATTCATTATCTAAGGCAGTGTGAGCCCTCAGAGGTATTTGAAACTTTGTGTCCCTGCTTTCTGGTGTCCAGATATATTTTAGATGCATCCATTCTCTTAAGGGCTCCATTTCCACGTGGACAGTTCTGCTGGGAAGTGTCTGCTGACCACACCTCATTAATTGGTCTAACTGATTATATTTTAACGAGGATCAACAGTTCTGAGGGCAGGAGGTCCCTCTCCTTCTCTTCTGAAGGCACTGGGAGTGTTCCTGCTATGTCCTGCTGCTGCAGTTCCTCAGGGATGGTGCTATCCATGCACCTGGGAGATAAATCCCACACAGCTCTCTGAGAGCAATAAAATGAAATAATAAACCAAAAAAATCTCATCTCCTCAGCAGCACCAACATCTTCCTGTAGTGTTTTAGGAACAAAAGGGTGCTAACACTTCCCACAGCTTTGATCTCCCTTTCCCCACTGCCTGGTGGAGATGGTTTGGCAGGGTTTGGCCTCAACTTGGGGGTTCTGCAGAGCCACAGACATTTTAGAGGTGTGGGATTGTTAATTCGGGTGTTTCTTGGGAGCTGTATCAGTTTGGCACACGGAAAAATAAGGACACAGAAGGACATCTCCCAGCAATGTGTTTGAATCACTTCACAGTATCCCGGGATATCATGTTTGGAGGCAGCTTTCCAAATGTTCAGGATCTGTTTTTCTAGGAGATAATTGTTGCAAGGAAGAAAAACATTAATGCAAAATGTTGTCTCAAAGTACAGTTTTACTCCATAAAAATAATAGACAGAATGGACGTTTTTTGGAGGTAATTTGGTTGTTCTGGCTGTCCTGGTTATGGAGAAATGGAAAATTCCTGAGTGTGGGATGGCCAGGAGTGGAGTGTGCAAGTGAATTCCACCGGCTGCAACCAGCAGTGCTGCCCCAGGAGGGCTCCTCCTGCTCTGGAGATCTTGGCTGGGAAACTGAGGAAGCTTTAATTTCTATCCCAAACCTTCTCGCAGCTCCTGGGGCTGCCATGCTGGACATTTCCATAGGGAAATCTGGGAGCAGCTCTGAGCCCCCAGCAGCAGGAGTGGGGTAGGAAACGCTTAACAGCTTTAGCAATTACCAGTTCTGAATCAGCCAAGAAATGAGAGTTAACACCATCTATATTTCAAAAAGTACCAAGGGACCCTTAATGAGACTTCAGGCTCTTCTCTCATCCTGCAAACAGCTCTTCCCAGCACTGCTGCTGCTTCCCAGCTGCTGCTTCCGAGCAGATTCAAAGGGAGAAATCCAATTTGCTGGGTTACAAATGCCACCCCCTGCAAGAACAGAGAGGTTTGGAAGGCACCACCTCTGAGATTTGTACCTGTGGAACCTTTGCTTTGGTGCAGCTGGTGTGGATAATAAATAAATCAATCAGTGGCAAAGACCAAAAAAGCTGAATGTTGGGCTGGCTGGGTTGATTGTTGTGTTCCCAAACTTGTGGAGGTGCTGGTTGAGCCTGCTGGGTTTGAGATGTGCTTTTAATTCCCATTCAGCTTTGCAGCAGCAGCCAATTCCCATTTCCTCCTCCTCTTCCCGTCCCTGTAGGCAGGGCTGGATGTGATCCTTGGGCTTGTTCCCACAGGCAGCAATGTTTGCTGCAGGTTTTTATGGCACTTCAGCTAAAAGCTGATGGAAAAGCACAAGGGAGAGACTCTCCCAAGAGCACAAGTACCATTACAATTGTGTTTTCCACTCCTTTTTGTCCTGCCCTCTTCCAGCAGGGCTGGAGAGGCATCTGTTGGAGGCTGCAGATATCCAAACCCACTCCCATGAGGATGTGTTTTGGTGCTAGCATTCTTCTCTCCTTTCCTGTCACTTTGCCTCCATAATAATCTTATTTTTTGTTGGACAGAACAGATGAGAGATTTCCCCTCTGGCATGTGCAGCTGAGGAGGTTCTGCCACAGACCAAGGGCAATTTTTGCTGCACTTGGCACCTGCCACAGGATCAAAGTGACCTGGAGGGAATCCATGATTTAATAACAAAACTCATCTTTGGCACTCCCACTCTTTTCCACTATTTTTTTGCTGTTTGTGTGATTTCTGTGAGTTGATCTTGTTGGTTCTTTGCTAAAATATCTCTTTTCTGGATGGGGACTGGGACTGACACTTGATCACCAAACCCAGCAGGGTTGTAGGCAGGTTTTGCCCCTCAGTCATAATTTATTTCATGTTCAGTCAGAATTTAAGTGGGATTATAGAAAGCCTTTGGATGAAGGCTGTAGTGTTTGTTTCTTTTAGCTGATATTACAATAAAATAATGATTGAAAACAGGTAAATCCCCCTTGATAAATAGAATAAAACATGATCCACCACCTTTGATTCACCTGCTCTTGCACACACGGGCTTCAAATCAAAATCCTTTGTATTTGCAAGTGCTTCCAGCAGTGATACAGAAATTTTGGAGGAAACCCAGCAAATTATGATTATTTCAAAGCAGGTTTCTGTATTTCTACAGTGTTGTTCTCACAGAATTGAGTCTGAAAACATCTCAAGCCTTTAAATCCACGGAGTGCACAGGATGAGGTTTGCATGAACCTGTTTGATTCTTCATTAACTCAAACCCGACACATTGATATTCCTGGAAAAAGCAGGAGCCCCCCAGGAACAATGCCTGATGATTTTTGGGAATGTTTTCCCTTCAAAATATCTCAGAGACACAAGGTTAATTGCCTAACCCCACCTCCTAAAGAAGGGGGAAGCTGAAGGGTTCCTCACCTACCTCTGGAACAAGCACTGAGCAAAATACTCAGAGTGCAGCAGAATTTACGGCCCAAAGTTCAAGGGAAAAGAGTTTGTTCTGAGCCCTGGAAAAAGCTGGGGAAGGCTCTGTGTGTCCATGGGGAGGGCAGGTACAGCTCTGCCTGACAGGAGAGATGCCTGCAAAGATCTGCAGAGGGGTGGTTGGGTGGTGCTGAGTTTCTGGGCCAGTATTTAATACAAAAATAGGATGAAAATCATCACCAGAGATGACTTTTGCACACACTTTATGATGGTTTTTCCTTTCATTTCACTGCTGAAAGCTTTTCCATGAGGGTTTTATGCAGAATGACAGATCCTGTTTGGATTTACTATTTAGTGCACACTTAAATTAATAGCAGCCTGGTGACACAAGTTAATTACATTTTAAACCATTATTAATGTCCTCTAAAGAGAATCATCTCCTCTGAATTCAATTCTGCTGCTTAACTGCTCCTTGGCTGGTGGAGATGGGCTCCTCCAGGAAGTCCAACAATGGGTTTGGGATGCTTTAAATTGGAATTTTGTTGTTTCCTGTTGTTTTTCTTTCATTAACATCCAGTGGGTGTTTAGCCTGCTCAGCTTTTAGCAGCCAAGGAATTTCTGCCATGATCTGCTGGGACAGGATTTTTCGTTCAGATTTCTACCACTGGGTTTTCTGTAAAAAACAGTTTGTTCCCATCAGCATGTGATAAATAAGATAAGGAAGCACCTGCCAGGTTTTAGCATCTTCTTCTATTTTCTGCTCAGGGGTGACTGATACACTTTTCTTTTCCTTTTTTTTCCCCTTCTCTTCACTGTCCTGTAGTAAATTACTGTAATCCAATTTTGGGCTGTATTGAATCACAGCCCTGTAAGGAACTGGGTAAGGCAGAGGAGGGAGGAGTACTTTGGGTTCCAAAGCTTATAAATCCCTGGAGAAAAAAGGTCCCTGAGCTCCAGTGAGGAATGGTTTTGTTGCTTTAACAGAGTAAAATTACCTGGAAAATCATCAAAAAAAAAATGGCTCAGGGAAATAGCCTGCTTGAAGTACTTCCTCACTCATTTTTTTTTCCAGGAGAAAAGAGAATTCCACAGTGCTAAGGAAACATCTAAACTTGTCTGTTCTCGGGAACATCGCAGCCCTCACAAATGAGCCTCAGGAATTTCCTTGCTGCTGCTGCAGCGTGTTCCTCACCTCGAGGCTTTAATATCTGCCATCTGTCACCGTGCTTCGCTCTGATTTCTCTTAAATGAGGAGAAAAAGGCAGCCACCAAAAGGATCAGTGGCTTTTATTGTTATTAATCACATCTGTGGAGTCAAAATCAACAGAGGAGCTCTGCTGTGCAGGGGGGCTGAGGGGAGAGCCTCGCAGCGAGGCAGCAGCAGGTGGGAAAGGGAATATGGGACTGAGAGAGGGAATATGGGACTGGGAGAAGGAATATGGGACTGAGAGAGGGAATATGGGACTGGGAGAAGGAATATGGGACTGAGAGAAGGAATACAGAACTGGGAGAGGGAATATGGGACTGGGAGAGGGAATACAGAACTGGGACAGGGAATATGGGACTGAGAGAGGGAATAGACTGGGAGAGGGAATATGGGACTGGGAGAGGGAATATAGAACTGGGAGAGGGAATGTGGGACTGAGAGAGAGAACACAGGACTTTTTTGTCACTTTGGGCATTGGATGATGTGTGAAGGTTGCAGATTTTAGTGTTGGCCTGGCCTACTCTGTCAGGAAAAGGATGGTGCAAGGTACAAGTCATCCCAACTCTTGGAAGCAACACAGGAAGTGGTGTCCATCACCCACCACGTGTGTGTGAGCACACAGCAATCTCTCAACATCCTGGCACACTGAACAGAGTGAGGAGAGGGTGATTTAGGTCCACTGAACCTCTGGCCAATGGATCCAATGTAATTCCCCTGCTCCGGCCGTTTCCCAGGCAACCAGCACACAGTTCCAGCTCTAAACAGCAACATACCTGTACCCTGCCCCTCCTGGAGAGGCTAAAAATATTGGCAGAGAGCA
Organism: Poecile atricapillus; assembly: GCF_030490865.1. Classification (NCBI taxonomy): domain Eukaryota; kingdom Metazoa; phylum Chordata; class Aves; order Passeriformes; family Paridae; genus Poecile; species Poecile atricapillus. Next base: position 6,564,528 of record NC_081254.1, read on the forward strand.
CTTGGGCCGTGTGAGAAATGGCATGGCAGGAATAGTTTATTAGGCAGATGGGCTGCTTGAGTCAGAGCCACTGGGAGGTGGAGCAGTGATGTCCCTGTGCCGGGAGCACAAGGGCTGGGATATCACATGTGGGAGCCACAGGCCACCCATCCTCGTGGGCATGAAACGTTCTGCTGAGTTGTTTCCATAGTCTGTGTGTGGTATTTATATATATTTGGATATATTTAAGGTAAAGAGAATAGCAGTTGGAGGTAGAACAGATGGCAGTGGCTGCTTTCTTGGGTGGTGTTTCCTGGCACTTCCAAAATGGCCAATGCAGGCCTTTGTCAGCAGCTTCTGCTCAGGGCACTGGCACGTGGGAAGATTGTTACTGTTCCCACAGCTTGGAATGGGACATTTCTCCACGGCTTTACTCGTCTGGCTCTCATTGTCCTGCTGGCTGAGTGATTTTGGGGTGCTAAGAGTGGGCGCAGTAGTGGCGTCTCTACTTTAGTCCCTCACGGTGTTACTACAGCTCTTCTTTCCCATGTGGGTGGGAAAAGCCAGCTCATCTTCCTCACAGGATCCCAGGATGGCTGAGGCTGAAGGGAGCTCAGTGGGCAGCTGGTGCCACCTCCCTGCTCCAGCAGGGCCATCCCAGAGCACAGGGCACAGCATTGTGTGCACACAGCTCTGCCACAGCCCCAGGCAGGAGAGCCCACAGCCTCTCTGGCCAATGTGTTCAGGGCTGGGCACTGCCCAGGGAAGAAGTTCTGCCTCCTGGCCAGGGGGAATTGCTGCCATCAGGCCCTGCCCGTGCCTCTGGTGCCATTGCTGGGCCCCCGGAGCAGAGGCTGGGCCCTGCTGGGAGCCCTCCCTGCAGCCAGGGCCAGCCAGGCCTGAGGGCCCCTCTCAGCTGGGGCTCCTCTCCAGGCTGAGCAGCCCCAGCTCCCTCAGCCTTTCCTGGGCACCGAGATGCTCCAGGCCCTTCCTCAGCTGCGCAGCCTCCGCTGGCCCTGTTCACTGTTGAAATTGCATTCCTGTGGTAGCATCGGATGTGGGAAATAACTCCCTTGTTTTAAGGGTAACATTTCCTCTAGGAGTGAATTAAGCCTCATCTCCTGGGCAATTTATCTTTGTCACAGGGCAAGGTCCTATCTTGGCGCCCTGCCCGGGCAGGTGATGAATCATTGCAGTCCCAGCAGCATCTCAGGGATATTGGTGCCCGTGCTCCGAGCCCTCTGCAGTGAATGGAACACTCATTTATCCCTGGATTCTGACAGCCGGAAACCCGAGTGCCCTCTGCTCCCAGCGGCTGTGTGAGGCCACAAGGAGCTAATGAAGTGACAAGGAAGGGGGACAGCGTGGCCACAGCAGGAAATGTCCTGCGGATCGGACTGGTGGCAGCACGGGGAAGCCGTGAGTGCCAGAGCTGCGGTGTGACAGTGAGGGGACGGTGGGGACAGTGTCTGTCCTGCTGCTGTGACTCCTCAGGAGAGGCTGCCATCAGCAGGGCCTGGGCTGAGGGACACCTGGAAACATCCAGCTTGGAGCCCCAGAATCCCAGTTGGGGTTGGAAGGGATTTGAAGCTCATCTGGTGCCACCCCTGCCATGGGCAGGGAACTCTCCCAGGCTGCTCCACGACCTGTCCAACCTGGCCTTGGACACTTCCAGGGATAAGAAGTCTGAAACCTCTCTGGGCAATTTCTCAGGAACACTGGCTTTTCTCCCTGCCAGCTTTTCTGTTTCCCTAGAGAAAAGGCTTGCTCAGATCCACCTGGGAGGAGAAATACTCCAGAAGAGATCCCAGAGGAAGTGGATCATGCAAGCACCTATTCCAGGAGAGGTTTTTATCTATTTATTCCTCCTGGAGAGCCTCAGGAGGGTAATGGTTTCCCAGAGCACTAATGAAGGCCATCAGCAAGACTTTGGGCTCTGTAACTGCTGCTTTTTGTCTGCCTGAGCTTGTGCTTGGCAGCAGGGGGTGGATTGCCTTTAAACACATGATCGATCAACTTAAGCAGCCTCCTTGGCAGCACCTTCATTATTTTTTCTCAGCCAGATCATTTTCTGTTATTAAAAAGAAGAGTAACAAGTGGGTTGGAAAATGTTTATTCACAGATCCTCTTTTTGAGAGTTTTTTGTGTGGTTTTTGCTTTATACGGCAACTATTTGTATTTTCTATGGTTTGTTAGTCGGTGGTGTTTGATACCTGTATTAGAATCCCAGAATGGTTTGGGTTGGAAGAGACCTCAAAGCCCATCCAGTGCCACCCCTGCCATGGGCAGGGACACCTTCCACTGTCCCAGGCTGCTCCAATCCCCAAAGTCCAACCTGGCCTTGGGCACTTCCAGATCAGGCTGGAGACTCTGAGATGAGATGATCTCTGATATTTATTGGCATCTCAGTTATTTATTAGCTTGTTCTCCTATGTTACTAAATCTATATTTCCTTTCCATTCATTTTTCCCCAGATTTCCTGTGAGGTCACCTATCAAATTCTGGGGCTGTAGCTCTGTGGGAAGGTGGAGGGTGGAGACTCCTGCCTGGGAGGTGCTGTCTGGCCCTGAGAAAGACAGGGATAAATGGGATTGAGAGGCACCAGAGCTGGTTTCCTTAATTTCCAGAGCAGGGGAATGCTTTGTTTCCAGAGGAATTGCACATGGGAGAGGGCAGGACTAAGTTTTGTGAGTGATGCTGTTCTGAGGCTGAGCCCTTCACTCTCCAGGTGTGCCCATCCATTTCCCAGATGCAGGAGGAGCTGGCAGTGGGAGGCAGGGCTGTGTTTGTCCCTTGGCAAAGGCCAGGACAGGGGAAGGATTAGTCACGGTCCTGTCAGTCTCGGGCAGCTGCTGTGCTGTACAGTGGCTTTTTGGAAATGCAAAAGTCCCTGGCCACTCTCTCCTGTAGAGATTTCCCTTTTCTTTCAGCCTCATTCAGTGGGAGATTAGCCTTGGGAGAAATTGAAGTATCAGGTGAGTGATTTGGGGAAGAGATTTGGGGGGAATGACTGGAAGAACACAGGGACCAAAAGTGAAGCAAGGTGGGAACACAGGCACCGAAGTTTTTATTTGCTTAGTTCAGCTTCTCCTTTTCCAATTTTGCTTTAAGGATTCACTGGCATTTCCCTCACCCATCCCAGGCTGGCTCTTGCCATCCTCCCCTGTGCTCTGGCAGGTGCTGGGATGGGTTTTCCTTTGGAAAGCTGCAGCCAGTCCCTCCAAAGCCTGTGGCTCCCTCGCAGTGCGGGATCTTGGCTTGCTCACATCCCTGAAAGCCTGGCTTGATGGAGCAGCCAGGATTGGCAGGTTCGCATTCCCAGAGCTGAAGGGCAGCTATTGTGCTTTTTTTAAAAAGGCCTTTTACAAATGCTCAGGACCCCAGTGCCAGCTGGAGAACTCGAACATCAGTTTCTAGGTAAATTATTTCTGCTCCCCGAGTCTTCCCAGCGGCCACTTGGCAGGCAATTAACCTGACAATGGGATGTGGGAGAGATATGGCACAGGGGCTGAGAATTGGACATCGGGAAGATTTTAAAATTGCTTTTCAAACCAGCGCCTTCCCCCTTCCCTGCTCTGCAGTGGCTGTCATACAGCCAGGGGAGGGGGTGTTTGGCATCCCCACGTAGACTTGGAGGTACATCTCAGCCTTTTAAGCCTCATACTTTGAGCCAAAGAGGGTTCTGTGCCAGCGTGCCAGCTCTCAGGGCTGGTCTGGAGAGCCCTTCCAGCTCCAGGCAGTTCTGAGGGTTTGGATCCCTCCATGTCTGAAATGGTGGCTTTGGAAGAGCAGGTAATTTGTCACACACATACCTGCTGTCATTACCTGCCACAGGGGACTTCTGGAACAGCAGCTCCATTATCCTTTGGAGAGCTGAGTCAGGGATGCTGGGACAGGCTCCAGGTGCAGCTGAGCCAGGGATCAACTGGGGATTGGGACAGGAGCTGGGTAGAATCATGTAGGTCTGATTGTGGAATCATGGAATGGTTTGGGGTGGAAGGGATTTCAAGCTCATCCCATTCCACCCCCTGCCATGGGCAGGGACACCTTCCACTGTTCCCAGGCTGCTCTAAGCCCCGAAGTCCAACCTGGCCTTGGACACTGCCAGGGATCCAGGGACAGCCACAGCTTCTCTGGGCACCCTGTGCCAGGGCCTGCCCACCCTCCCAGGGAACAATTCCTTCCTCACATCTCCTCTGACCTGGTCTCTTCAGTGTTGTCCCATTATCCCAAGTTTTGGGTTTTCTCTTTCCTTGTAGCATCCCTCTAAAGGAATGGGCTGAGCAGGGAGGGGGTTGTGCCCACAGCACCCTCAGTCAGTGCTGCCTCAAGGATCTTGTGCAGGGCATTTGTTCCTTTGTGGAGTTGTTTTGAAGTTGAGGAGCTGACAAGGTAGGCAGATCTGGGGCTGGCAAACCTCTGATCTTGTTCTTGCATCCAGTCAAAAATCAGAGAAGCGACTTATCCTGAGGGATTTGGGTTGGAATTGGAGTGTTTTCCTTGTGAGCCCCACAGAAATGAAAGGTTTCTGACAAGAGAGGCTGGTTCCAGCTCAGCTGAAGTTCAAAGCACTGAGTGGGAGTTGTGCACACTGCAAGCCCTGTGAATATAGGATCCCTGCTCATGCTTTGACAGCTCATTTCTTATATCCTAAAGGAATGTCACCCTCTTCCCAGGAACCCGTTTTGCCTAAGTTGGAACACCTGGAGTAGATACGACAGTGAATGGCAGTGTTGTAATAAGTTACAAATGGCTTTTTGATGTGGGCACTGGAGAGCCTGTGCCAAAATGGCAAGGAATTTTCTGGCATGGGCTTGGAGGAAGCTTGCAGCTGTGTCCATCCCTGCAAGTGTCCAAGGCCAGGCTGGATGGGGCTTGGAGCAGCCTGGGATGGTGGCAGGTGTCCCTGGCAGGAGGTGGAACGGGATGGACTTTAAGGTCCTTCCCACCCAAACCACAGTGGGATTCTGGGATTTAATCAGCTTTTTGTCAGCTGGGTGGTGTGGCTGGAAAAAGGCTGTATGATTCCCTGGGCTGTATCTGTGTGTGTCTGGTCCATGCTGGATTTTCTCTATTCCAGTGATAGTAAAATGCGGTTTGGAACTGAAGGTTTTATTTCCCTACTCCATTTCCCTAAGCTCAAGGACAGAAATAATAATTTTATTTCTTTCTATTGAACCTGCCCTCTCTCCAGCCCATGACCTTGTTCCTGGGTGAATCCCATCTGTATTTTGGTGCTTCTCCTGTGGCCAGCTTGAAATCCAAAGGTCATTCAGACACACTGAACATCACTTCAAGCATTTTGTTTGATGGAGTCGGGTTAAAATGTTTGATTTATCATAGCTGTATAGGGAAAAAACGCTGAAAGATGCTGCTGCTCTTTGTTTTGGCTGAGTCTGTTGGGTTTAAGGCTTGTGGTTTTAAGGACGTGGTTCATGGCAACATTTGAAAAAGCTGCCGGGTGCTCTGCAGTAATAAAAGAAGACAGATAATGAGTAATTTTCAGGTAATTTGAGGGGTGGTTTGATTTTCTTTTCACTTTCCATGTATTTTGAGGTTGGAGAACCCATTACTGCCCAGAGCTCTGGGTACCACTGACACAGGGTCTCTGTGAAGTGGCAGCAGCCACTGTCCCCTGAACACTCAGGAGTTCCTCAGCTGGATGTAATTGCCTGTAATTAGCTGGGCTGAAATTAATCAGGACCAAAAAAGGAATTGTTTTTGTCTTTCTCTGTCTACTTGTTACTTTCCAAGGCTGTGTGTTGGGTTTAAGCACCACAATTAAAAGAGGAACAATTTAAATATTTTGTTTTATGCAGATGAAAATAAATCAAGGAAATGCTGCTGATATGCTAAGTTGAATCAGCATTTATTGCAATAAAGAAGTCCTTGTCCAGTTTGATCAACTCATCAGTCCATCAATCGTCAGGAATCCACTTGGAATTTTAGCATTTTTATGTTCCACTCTTCAGAACACAAGGAAAGGAGAGGTATTCCGTGTGTTCCTTCCTAACAGCTTCATCTCTGGTCTCATTTTTGGGGTTTTGCCCAAATATGGAGCAAATCCCTGTGGCTGGAGCTGGGATGGAACTCCTGAAGGTGGGGCAGAGCTGGAGTCTCCAGGCTCCCTGGGCAGACAGCGATTGGGAGTTCCTTGGCAGGAATTCCCAGTGTTCCTGGTGTGCCCGTACCCAGCTGAGGCAGAACTGGGGTTTCTACAGGAATCCCTCTGGTTTGCAGACCCCAGGGAGGGATTCCCTGAGGAGTCAGGGGCTGTGGAGCTGCAGACCTGGATTTCTGTGCTGCTGTACCCTCTAAGGAATTTTTTCTCTCTCCCTTTATTTATGGCCCCTGCCTCCCACACTGAGTTTTCTCTCCTTGCTGGTCTCATCAATCTCTGGGAGTACATTCATCCATCTCATTTCAGGGGATGGCTTCTGTCTGTTAAAAAATGCTTCTTTATTTTTCTCCTGCAAGGGCAGCCATGCAGGTGCTCACCTTTGTTTCCCACGTGCTTCCACAGGGTTTTTCACCACTTTAAATCCAGGGGAAAACTGGGTGTGAGACAGCAGGGAAGCAGCTTGGCAGGGAGTGAGACAGGATGGGGTTTAAAGGCCCTTGAAACCCAAACCATTCTGGGAATCTGTGATTCAAGGAAAACTCTTGGTTCTGTTTAAGAGGGGAAGTAAAAGACTTCTCAGGTCTGTACCTGCACGTGCTGTGTTGGGATGTGCTTGGCTCCAAAATCAGCAGTTTTCATCAAATTCCTTGAGCTCATTTCTCGGGTGCCTTCAAAGAGTGACAAACAGCCTTAGAAAAAGAAAAGCTGGCTGGGTTTTATTGCAGACACTGCTTTTTTGCCTTTTCCTCGTGGGGCTGTTTGTCACCAGCCAAATGAAGAAATGGCAGGGCTTGATTTGTGGGCACCTCTTTGTCTGAATTCCCAGCGGTTTTATTACCTCGGAAAAGCAAGAGGATGTAGAAGGAGGTGAGAGGATCCCTGCGTGGTGCAGGGAACGTCTCAGCCAGCCTGAAGCTGTTCCAGTGCTCACAAAATCCTTCAGGAGGATGAAAGATGTGTTCTTTAATTCCTGCTTGTGAGCAGAGTGCTGGTTTGGAGTGTGAAAAACAACAATTCTCTGCCAGGCCAGGCTGGATGGGGCTTGGAGCAACCTGGGATAGGAGAAGGTGTCCCTGCCCATGGCAGGGGGTGGGATGAGGTGAGCTTTAAAGTCCCTTCCAACCCAAAATAATCCATGAGACCATGATTTTTCAACTCAAATGGGATTAGAAGCCATAGAAAGATTCTGGGAGGTCTGGCCAAGGTTTGGACCTTCTGCTCTATTCAGTTCCTTCTGTATTTAATACAAAATAAAAAAACTTCCTTTTGTATCCATAAATTACGGAGGACAATCAGCCTTGTCATGCAGGGCTGTTAACTGGGGAGCTGGGATTTGTGAGTTATTATTAATGTGTAGTAAACAAAATAAACCAGAAATACAATTTTTAAAAATCAAAACTTCTCTCTTTTAATCATATATTGGAAGAAATCTAGGTCAAATAGCTTAGCTAGGAAACAATCTGGGGTGCTCTGCAGTGGTCTTTGGTGCTCTAGGTGGCAAAACCTTTCACACCTGGGGATGGAGGATGAAATTATGGTATTGCAGTAGATGAAATTCCACCTCAGGCAGCAGAATAACAAAACAGTCATTAATGTGTGCTCTCCTTTAATGTATATCCTGGTATTTATTACAACATATGCTCTGCACGTACAATATTTACTGAGCTGGCAGCCTCTCTAAATGGGGCTTGGGAAAATTCTGCAAACAGGAAAGCAACAAAAGCGAAAAACATCTTTTAGCTGTCGTGTGTCAACACACTTGACTGGCAAACAGAGGTAGGGTTTGCCAGGGAAAACCAGCCCCGTCTCTAAAGGTTGGTGCTTCCTGCCAGAAAAGTGCTCATTGCTGCTTTAGGAACAAGACAAAATATTCCCTCAGTTTTCAGAACTGCTTCAAATTACTGTCAGCAAGTTTTCCACACAAGCTGTGGCTGCTCCTGGATCCCTGGAAGTGTCAGGTTGGACTTTGGGGCTTGGAGCAGCCTGGGATAGTGGAAGGTGTCCCTGTCCATGGCAGGGGTAACACTGGATGGGCTTAGAGGTCCCTTCCAACCCAAACCACTCTGTGATTCTCTGATCCCCTTAACCCTCCTTCTTCTCTGACCTGGTTTGCTGAACTAAAAAGCATCATGGGGCTTGTCCCCAAAGATCTGGGGATGTCTGTGGAGTATTAGAGCACCAGTGAAACATGGAGTAGTTGGAGGCTGCTGCCCCTGGCTCCTCATTGCTGCCAAGGTACATTGCTCACTTCAGTACTTCTGTGCTTCCCACTGGCAAACCCAGCAGGAGTTCTGGCAATGGAAAAACAGTAAAATAACAAAATGTGAGGGTGCAGGAATTTGTGTTTCATCAATAATGGTACAAAACCAACCCCCCAGTGAAGGGTTGCCTACAGGATTTCCTCCTTTCCCTCTCCTGAAGGATGTGTGCAGCTCCAGCTCTGACTTTTAAGAATCTGCACACACAAACTGAGAAAGATGAAATGGTAATTGTGGTTGTTAATGTGCCACTTAGATGTGGATTGATTGCATCACTTCACAACCACTCCACCTTGGTTTTTACTTCTTATTTTGCTGTCAGGGAGAGCCATTGCATGGAATTAGTGTTTGGTAGAAATGGAGCTCCCTCCTTTTCTCCTTGAATCCCCATTTGTCATCAGCGGGAATGGGCAGAGCTCTTGGAGTTTGGGAATTCTCTGTGTGAAACTTGTGTCTCCTACTGCCCCTTAGACTTCCACAGGTTCTCCTTCTAGGATAACTCCTGCCTTTCAGGCTCAATAATCAAAAATGTTCTTTGTGGTGGTTTTTTCTGTGTCTGAATTTGGCAGAGTAGCTATTTTGCAAATCCCATTTTCATCCTTTCTCACTTGATGCTGTCACAGAGGTTCACATCTGTTGAAGGCACACAGTTCCCATCCTTGTGACTGTGGTGGGAATTACATCTCCATAAAACTGGGGAAGAAAAGCCTGGAGGAAAAGCTGTGTAGCTCAGTACACCTGCAGCTCCTCTGGCTGGGCACTTTGTGCTGTGGTTTATTTGATGTGGTGGTATTTAGTCAAGCATTCGATGTTCTTGGATGTCTTTTCCAACCTTAATGGGGATTCCCTTGGAAAAATGTGGCACTGTCATTGTGTGGGCAGCAGTGGGAGGCACAGGGGAAGAAAGGCTGAAATGCAGCCATAGCTCCGTGTCAGTGGTGGTTTAGTGCTGGCACTGCCCAGTGTTCAAACCCAAACCCTGTTCCAAACCCTACTCCAAACTATCCTGGGCCCTTTTCCCCCTCTTCACGGCACAAATCTCCCTCATATTTCGATGCTTTCCTGTCTCAGCAGCCCCTGTGTGTAAATGCTCCCAGACAGCAGAACCATTGCAGAGATCAACCTGCAGCCTAAACTTCCTTTTTTCCTTCTGATCCCTGAAAAGGGAAGTGCAAACCTGTCAGCATCCTGTCCTTAAGAGCAGCTTTTAACCAGAAGCCCCCTCCAACTGCAGGAATTTGGCTTTGATTTTCACCCCCCACTATCAGCAGTGTTTTCTGTCCTGCAGTGTGTGGTTGCAGGGTTGTGGTGTAGGATTAGCTGGGGGATCAGTGACTCTCTAAGTGCCAGGTGAATCATGGTAAATTGGAGTGTGCCTGAACAGCCACATTCCAGCTCTGAGCAGGGCTTGGAGAGTGCTGCATTAACCTCTGAGTGGTGGAGGGCAGTCTGGAAAAACAGCTCCCCGTGTAGCCATGTGCTCTTTTACAGTTTCTATAATTTCTCTCTGCTCCAGATAGGCTCTGTGAGTCAAAATCTTGGTGATCCTGGTTATCCATTGATTATCCATGATAACTTGGCTCTGGGAGTTACAGAATTTGGCACTGGTAGCCTTTAAAATGAGAGCTGGGTGTCATCAGACCCATCACGCTGTGAGCAAGGGCTGTGCCTCAGGCCACAGAAAGGATCCCAAGCTCTCAAATCCATTCCTCTCACTGTATTTCTCCCAAAGTTTGTCTTGACTGGAAGCTGCTGTACCTTCCACTATCCCAGGCTGCTCCAAGCCCCATCCAACCAGGCCTTGGACACTTCCAGGGATCCAGGGGCAGCCACAGCTTCTCTGGGCAACCTCCCCATCCTGCCAGGGAAGGATTCCTTCCCAACATTCCCAAATTTTTTTGTGTCACCTGCTGTGGGGGCTGTCCTGTGTCCTCTCTCCTGCCTCTGAGCAAGGAACCCCTTGTGCTTCCCAGATGATGGGATGGTAGTGCCACATTTGTAGCTGTTCAAGTTAAACTGTGGCTGGCTGGCTGGATCTGCCCAGTTTGTGTGGATGTGGGACTGAGTTTTCCCTGCTCAACTGCCCGGGAAAAGTAAATGTTAAGTGCTTGTGCTCAATTAAACTGGGACAACAAACTGTTAGCAGAGTGCTGTTAAAATTCTCAAGTCAAACACAAATCCCTGGCTCTGTGCTCTGGGTGGCCTCACCTGCGGGAAAAATCTTCTCTGCCCTGGTGCTGCCTCTGGCCAAAGCTGAAATCCACAATTCCTGTGTCCCAGTTTGACCCAAAATTCCACATTTGAGGTTGGTTTTATGTTGGGATGCAAGTCCTGTGACTCCCCAGCAGGACAGTCCCCAACCAGTGCACCAAGCAGGGTGGGAGATATGCCTGGGATAGATCCAACAAGTCCATCCAGCTCTTACATTTCTCTTCCCAAATCTCCCTGCCCACCCAGTCCCAAGCCCTCTGGGACTTGCTGCTTCCATCTGCAACTTTCCACCCTTTCCCACAGCTTGAGGGAGAATATCCTCAGTGGGGCTGGACAGTGCTTAGCTCCTGCTCTCCTCCTCTCCCTGAGCAGATCCATCACCGTCTTTCCACGTGGATGTGCTCCTCTTGAACATGGAATCTGGATTTCAGCAGCTCCTCAGCTTCCATGAACTGAATTGATTTGGTCCTTTTAGAATTTTTGGTGCCGAAAAGCTGTGACGTCCCCAAAATTATGTACAGATTTGGGGGTTGTATGTCCAATCCATGGGTTAAATCTCTGGGATGAGCCAGGCTGATAAATGAACCCCAAAACCTCAGGAGAAAATGCAGGTTTGTTTTCCAAGGCAATAATTCCAGTAGGACATGGGTTAAGTAAAAATCAATGGTAGGTTACAACTCTGCAGTGTTGTTCCAACAAATTCAGGTGCTCTGAAGAGCTGCTTGTAGAGAGGAAATGCAAGGACAAACTGTGAGTAAACAGTGTGTAAACAGTGAGTTAATGTGCTCCCCCCTGCTAGCAGCTTCATGGCAATCCTCAGAAATTATCTGTAATAAATTGCTCTTAATTGGCTCCTAAATGTAAGGAAATCGTCAACCCTTTTTCGCTTTTTTTTTTTTTTGCTATAGTTTAACAGTGACCTTGATTCCCTAACCTGTGCCCTTGGAGTTATGTGCTCAACACAAATAAAAGACAGAAAAATCAGGGTGGTCTGGGATGAAATTGGAATGCATTGATGTTAACAAATAGTGGCTGAGCAGCTCCATGATCAAGAGAGGTAAAACAATCTGTGCCTGCTGCTGTGGAAATATTTGTTATTTCCCCCCTCAATGGGCTTCATGTTCCTGATGCTGATCAGGAGTTCGTAGCTCTTGTTCTGCAATGGAGTTTCAATTATTTCTGAATTCTGCTGCTGTCAGTGTGTGTGGGGGAGATAAGAGTTTGTGGAGTTGGAGCAGTATATCTTCCATGATTTCCTTTCCTACCAAAAGGCCCTGGAAAAGAGCAAACACGGGCACTCATAACAAAATCTTCTAGGTTTCAAATTGTAATGCAAACTTACTTTTGTTATAAAACCTTCCAGACAGCTCCTTGCTCAGCCTTTTGCTCCCTCAGCTCATGCATTCTTCCCTGAGGTAGAATTTAAGGGAATTGTATATATCCATGTGTGGATTTTAATGGATTTAATTGCATAAAGGGAATTGCAGTTGTGGGAACAACGGAGCCACTGGGATCCAAGGAGAGGCCTTTCCTCCTTGTTGGGAAATAGGGATGGAACAGGTGCATCAAATTAAGCACGTTTTTTCCTTTATTTCACAACATTCCTATTTTCCAAATTACCCAGAAACACAATTACCCAACTAAGGAAAATGTAAACAATCACATTTCATTCGGGTGAGCGTATAATAAATGCTTCAGATTTTTGCCTCTCATGCTTTTTAAGCCTTTAAAGCAGAACCTGGGACTGGGAATGTGGAAAGGATTTTCAGGTAAAGAGGGGAATTTATGATGAAGTTGTTGTGCCCAGTTACTTGTCTGCAAATCAGGGGTGTTTAGGATATGCCCAGGGATTAGAGTCAGATTTAATTTCCCAATTTTCTGAGGCTGCTCCATCCCTGTTCTTTCCCAGCTCCACCTGCCCAGTGCTTTGGGCACATCCAACACTTTAAATGCAAAGCAGAGCAAATGGCAGAGCCTCAGGTGTCCTGGGGTGGAAAGGATCCTTGGAGATTCTCCCATCACTTTTGCCTCTGGAGAGAGGGAAGAGGACGAGAGAGACAGAATGATGCTTTTCTTTGTGATCCAAAGTGAACCAAATAATGAACATGGACTGGGAGAGCTGGGGGTGCTCACCTGGAGAAGAGAAGGCTCCAGGGAGAGCTCAGAGCCACTTCCAGTGCCTAAAGGAGCTCCAGGAGAACTGGAGAGGAACTGGGGACAAGGGATGGAGGGACAGGATACAGGGAATGGCTTCCCAGTGCCAGAGGGCAGGGATGGATGGGATATTGGGAAGGAATTGTTCCCTGGGAGGGTGGGCAGGCCTTGGAATGGATTTCCCAGAGCAGCTGTGGCTGCCCCTGGATCCCTGGAAGTGTTCAAGGCCAGGTTGGACTTTGGGGCTTGGAGTAGCCTGGGATAGTGGAAGGTGTCCCTGCCCATGGCAGGGGTGGGAATAGGATGATTTTTAAGGTCCTTTCCAACCCAAACCATTTTGGGATTCTGTGAAGATACAAAGGAATATTTATATTTCTTTTCCTCCTGTAAACTACAGGGCTCCATTTGTCATCTCCCCTGTGTTAGTTGGACATGTGAGCAGCTGTTTTCCTCCTTCCTTGTGATAATCAACCTTTCCAGCACCTTTTGGGATTTCAGTGGAGCCCACCCTGGGATGCAGCCTGGGTACCCTGGGGTGTGCTGGTTTGTTTTGCCATTTTTTCCCTGGCAGGAGAAGGCAGGGATGGCTGGATGGCTGGCTGGATGATGGATGGATGGATGGATGGATGGATGGATGGATGGATGGATGGATGGATGGATGGATGGATGGATGGCAGTGCTGGCTCTCTGCTGGCTGAGCTCCAGGCTCAGGTGAATGCCCAGGTAGCTCCTGGCACAGTCAGATCCTCTGACAAGTGGCAGTCAGGCAGATGGATTAAAAACCTTATTTAGCAGATGTAAATCCGTCCTCAGTCCCCGAGGTGTTCGTGCCAAGCATTTCCCTGTGGTGCCTGTGCTTGTCACTGGGGAAGGCCGGAGGGGACTGAGGGAGGCTGGAGAGGGGCTGGAGAGGGTTTGTGCTGTCAGCCAGCTCTGTCTCCTCGTTAATGGCTCAGCAGGACGTGGCTGGCTTGGCTCAGACTTTGCATTTTCAGCTGACAGCACAAAAAGCTCCCTCCCTGCAGCTCCTCTGGCATTGAGCCTGCCTTAATTGACAGCCAGAAAGTGGGAGCAGGAGCTATCCGGACCCATCTCCTGCTCTGGGCACAGAGTCACTGCCCTGGTTTCCTTGTGGGAATTGTGAAATGTGAGATGCACCTCTCCCCATTCAGATTCCATCTGTGTGGTGGTGTGGGGAGCAGCAGGAGGAGCATTCCCAGCAGGGCAGGGAGGGATCCTGCCCCTGTGGGCAGCCCTGGAGGCAGCTCTGGAGTGCTGTGTCCAGCTCTGGCTCCTCAGCACAGCAGGGCCAGGGAGCTCCTGGAGCGGGGCCAGCGGAGGCTGCGCAGCTGAGGAAGGGCCTGGAGCATCTCGGTGCCCAGGAAAGGCTGAGGGAGCTGGGGCTGCTCAGCCTGGAGAGGAGCCCCAGCTGAGAGGGGCCCTCAGGCCTGGCTGGCCCTGGCTGCAGGGAGGGCTCCCAGCAGGGCCCAGCCTCTGCTCCGGGGGCCCAGCAATGGCACCAGAGGCACGGGCAGGGCCTGATGGCAGCAATTCCCCCTGGCCAGGAGGCAGAACTTCTTCCCTGGGCAGTGCCCAGCCCTGAACAGATTGGCCAGAGAGGCTGTGGGCTCTCCTGCCTGGCAGGAAGGTTTCTGGTTGGTTACTCTTGGTTATAACTTGTTTTACCCAGCAAAAGTTCTCAACTGCAGTTGGGTTTTTTTACAACCAAAACCAAAGCTTAAGGATGGATGGATCAACAACTCATCCAGTACAACAGTGTTATTTTTCATTTTCCATGTCCAAGGGGTAAATTATGTTGGGGAGGTGATATTTAATCATGAGACCATCACTTGGAAGGGAGCTTGTTCATGCAGAGCATGATGAATTGATTTTTGGGGAGGACAGTTTTTTCCCATGTCTGAGTTTGGAGTGTCCTCACAGCTTCTCTTTGAGAGACTTTGCACCTCTTTGATGACAAATACAAAGCGTCCATGATCATCATCTGAATTTATGGGTCTGCAGGGTTGTGCAAGGCACAGTTTCACTGTTCTTTAGTGTTCAATAGAATATTATGTGCTTGATATTAAAAGCCTGCAGAAATGTCAGGGCAATTCCAGGGTGTAGATAAAAGGCAGTCACTTGGAGGAGTAAAAAAAAAAAGCTTTATGTAAACTGCACAATGGAAGAGAAGTTAATATGTCCTCTTGGGAAAGAGTTCTGAGCTGGTTCTTAAAAATACAATGAAAATGAGTAAATCACCTCTCTCAGAGGAGAAATTCATGTGAAAGTTCAGTGTTGGGACCCTCTTTGGCTTTGTGTCCTCTTCCTCTCACCTCTCTCTGTGCTTACAGAGAAAGGAAACAAAGCAGATGAGCTTTGTGGGTGGTTCTGTGTCTCTTTTCAGAAACCCTCATCCATGACCTTTCCAGCTCTTTTGTGGATGTTCATCCTTAAGTGATGTTCCCTTCTGCAATTCCAGCCTTCAGTCTCCTGTGAACTTTGATTTATACAATTGTGTGCCTTCACCCAGGCCCTGCGGCCCTGATGTGTTTGGTAGAGATTAATTAGGGATCGGTTCTGGCAACTCTCCTGGTTCTCACACCCAAAGCACTCTCTGAGCCCTGCTCATCCTGTCCTTCCTCTTCTCATGTCTTCTAAGAAATGGATGGTGGAGACTGAGGAAAAGTTTAGCAAGGAAAGGAATAAAAAAAGTTTGTGAGTGTTTGCATTAATGCTGGGGACAAATTCCTGCTGGGCAGGGTGATGGAGCAGCTCTCCTGTGGAGCCAGGCTGGGAGAGCTGGGGGTGCTCACCTGGAGAAGGGAAGGCTCCAGGGAGATCTCAGAGCCCTTTCTGGGACCTAAAGGAGCTCCAGGAGAGCTGGAGAGGGACTGGGGACAAGGGATGGAGGGACAGGACACAGGGAATGGCTTCCCAGTGCCAGAGGGCAGGGATAGATGGGATATTGGGAAGGAATTGTTCCCTGGGAGGGTGGGCAGGCCCTGGCACAGGGTGCCCAGAGAAGCTGTGGCTGCCCCTGGATCCCTGGCAGTGTCCAAGGCCAGGTTGGACTTTGGGGCTTGGAGCAGCCTGGGATAGTGGAAGGTGTCCCTGCCCATGGCAGGGGATGAAGCTGGGTGGGATTTAAGGTCTCTCCCAACCCAGGAGTGTATTGGATTGCATGATTTTGGGGTTCAGCTTCTCAGGTGGTGTGAGGAAGCAGCCAGTGTGGGAATGGAGGTGGCAGGAAGTCTTCCAGCCTTGGGCTGTGGGCATGAAAACAGGTGTTTGCCATTTGAAAATATTTCCAAACAGGTCAAACCTGTTTCCCATCCAAATTCCAAACTCCTACCCTGACTTTATTGGTCAGGACACTAGTACTTGGTAAGTTTGGCTTTAATTTTTACACTTCTGATGTTCCAGGATTACTAGAACTTCCTGGCCTGCTGAGGAAAAGTCCCTTCAGGGCACCTTGTCGCATGAAGCCACTGCCTGTGAGCTGAGAAATTGTTTGCAGGCAGATGATCAGATCTGGGTGCTTTGTTTTCTGCATGCCCACAGAAAGCAATATCAGATTTTTTCCCCCCTTTTCCACAGTCAAGACCAGTGACAGAGCTCAGAAGCAAACGGGACTTGTCACTCTGTATTCCCTCCGTCATCAGAAGCTGATTCCTGCTGCTCTCTCATGTCCCAGACAGTAATAAATCACATTTTCTGAGCCCAGCTGACGTGCTGATTTGCAAACATGAAGTAGCAGCTCATAAGAGAATGCATTTCACATTTGTAGGGAGTAGACATTGCATTAACCTGGAGTGGTGCAAATTTCAGCGGCAGTGAGTGAAATGGAGCTTTGCTACTTGAAAGTTCAGCGCAGACTTGATGTATGCAAAAGTAATTAAAACTCAATTCGCTGTGTTTTCAGAAGAGACTTCAAACACATTTGACAGAGAAATCATGTCCCTTTATATCACAAGGTGTTTCCAGTCTTGTCATTTGCTCATTTCTCAGTTTGGATTTGGAATGAGAGCTCATACTTCCAAGCAGTTTCTTGCCCAGGCACTGATCACCCAGCAAACCTTGTAGGAATAAATAGTTGTTCCTACCTGGATGGAGCATCCAAGTGGATGCTCCCCAAGACGGTCCAAACTTCCTCACAGCCCTTTGTCTTTTGTTTGAACAAATCAAAGAGCTCCTGCTACGCTGATTTGCATCCCTGGGGATCTCTGTTCCCAAAAATGCCACTTCCCCCTGCGCCAGGGTTTCTTTTCTTTGTGCTTCAGAAATCTTCAGCCGCCTCCTGGGCTGATCCATCCCTGACAGCACAGGGCAGTCTTTGCTGGGGTGTGTTTTCCACACTGCTGTGGGGTTAGCAGTGTTGGGTTTTCCAGAGAAAAACAAAAGTGAAAAGCAGCTCTGGTGAAATCAAGATTTGAAGGAGGATTTTTGTGTGCTCACAGCTGGCCTGGTCCTGCCGTGCCTGAGGCAGGAATGAGATGGTCTTTAAGGTCCCTTCCCACTCAAACCATCCTGGGATTCTCTGATTTGGTGTGGTTTAAGCCCTGTTTTTTTGCCTCAGAGCTGATTCTCAGCTGATGGCGTTTGATTAGTTGAACAAACAGCCCTTGGATGACAAATTCTCCTTTTCTCTCTCTCTCAGAATCAAGACTTGATTTTACATATTTGTTTCTCTCCCTTTCTTCCTGTTTCTTATTGTTTGAATCAAATAACCTCCTACAATTCATAGCGCAGATATTTTTTTCCAAATTACTGATTCCCTAGTGTTTTCCTCACTGCTTCCACCATTCCCCTTCTCTGCTGACTGGAGCAAGGTGTTCCTTGCGTGGCCTCCAGGCAAACTCAGCTCTGTATTTTAGCATGGGCAAGGCAGAACAATTCTGTTCAATCCAACCTGTCTCCCATCTTTTCCCTGTTTCCCAGTGAATTTTTGGAATTCTGTGGAAGGAACAGCCCTTGAAAAGCTCTGGGAGAAACCACAGAGTCATTTATGGGACAAACAGGGAGGGAATTGGGGCAATAAAGGAGCACAGTCTTTTAAGGCAGTGAAATCATTATTCTGTAGGTGTCATTGTTTCCACGTTGTGGTGGAGCCTGAACCCTCCAGATGTGTGAGGGTCTCCAAGGAATCCCCACTTTGTTTGCTGCTGACACTTTTCTCATATTCCTGCTTCTCTTCTTGATTGCTCTGGATGATTTATGATCCACTTGGCATTTCAAAATAAAATTTGGGTTGAGCCCCTGATGTTATTTTCCCATCTCTTCCTGAAGGAAAACAGCTCTGAACTGTCCTTCCTTTCCCACAGGATGCTTTGGAGGTCTTAAGTCAGAGTTGGGTGCAAAGTGGACTAAATATTGGGGTGAAATAAGGAAATCCCAGGCATCCATCTCCTTGGGAGGCTGCAGGATAAAATGGGAAGGGGAGCAGGCTCTGCCTGCCCCTTTCTTTCCCAGTGGGATGTTCACTGTGCTGTGAAGGTGGTTGGGAATCTGATCAGAGCTCCTCTTGGAGGAGAATTATTTTTGTTAAATGGGAAAGGATTTGCTTTCTGAATAAATCATTCCCTTACTGCCTTCAGGGGAGAAAAAGCAGAGTGGAATTCTGAAGTGCCTGTTCTGTCAGGAACACTTTGCTGTCAAAAACTTGCCAAGTTTTATTGACCAGCTATTCAAAACCCCTCATGCCTGGACAAGGAGTGAAAGCACCAAAGGTGCTGCTGCTTCTGTGTAACTCAGAAGCTCTTTGCTTGTGTCAGGTGAAAACATGGATTTAGTGGAGATCTTCTCCTGCTGCATCCGAGTCACTCCAGTGAGAACTCTGCCTGCCCAGCCTTCCCTGCCAGCCCCTTCAGCCTCATCCCAGGCATTTATTTACCAGGAAAATGTGGAAAGTTGGGGAGAGAGGAGCTGTGCTGTGAGAACAAGACCTGGAATGGTAAATGTGGACTTGCAGTCACTCGGAGCAGTGTGAGAGAAGGGTTTGGCTCTTTGGTCAAACACTGTGGACAGGAAGGGTCAAATAAATCCTAATCCCCAGGTGTCCCACTGGTGGATTTACCCAGGTCCTCGTGTTATTTACCACAGGAAGGAGTTGTGAGCATGTGCAACATCACAGAGGGAGCAACAGTCTTAGAAAGTATTATGGCATTGGAGCATTTGGCTAAAATTGGGCTAAATTAACACCCCCCCACACCCAATTATTGTGGTGGGGCTTGAAGGAGGGAAAGAATTCCCTGGTTCTTGCAGCACCTCTCCTCCTTCAAGGACTGGCCAGAAGGAGAGGCCGGAAGAGCAATTCAGGATTTGCCCTGAGGAGTTTTTGTGGGATTTCCTTGCAGAGCTGTAGTGTTTGGCACTGAGCTGAGGGATCTGTTCCAGGCAGATTGATGTGTGGGCGTGCACCTGCAGAACAGTGTCAAATATTATGGCTTTGTACATTTTAATCAATATTAATCTTTTATTTCTGCGAGTTACAGCGTCGCTAGGAAGTGGGTTTTAAATATATCTGCTCTTTTATCACTGCCTTTCGAGCACATGATTATCCTGGGTGAAAATGGAAAGAAGGGAATAAGTTTGTGTTTTTTAAGGGATCTCAGCCTCTGGGTTTGGACTGTTATCTTTGGTATGAGACTGCAGTGACTACATGTCCCAGTATCACTTATCAATCATATATCAAAGGTAATTTTCAGTTTAATTGAAGGATAAATTAAAATTATCCTCAGTTCCTCTGTTTTATTTGTTTATAGCTTCAATTTTTGTTTTGGGTTGGGTTTTTTTGGTTAACATATTGACATAGAATCATTAAGGCTGGGAAAAGCCTTCCAAGATTGAATCCAGCCATTAACCCAGCACTGCCAAGGCACCTCTAATCCATGTCCCCAAATGCTACATCCACATGGTTTTTCAACACTTCCAAAAATGGTGATTCCACTTCTTCCAGCAGCCCCTTCCCATGCCTGATCACCCTTCTTGTGAAGAAATATTTCCCAAAATCCATTCTAAACCTTCCTTGGGGCAACTAAAGTCTGTTTTCTCTTGTGCTCAAATGCTTCTAAACTATTTTGAAAAGCCAGGAGGTAAAAGTGACAGCTCTGAAAAAGCAAGGGAGGAGGTTTGCAACTAGGAAATAAATTTGGATGGCAGGATCTAACAGCTGTTTGGGGCAGGTGAGCAAAATATGTCTTTTCTCAGTGTATTCCACGGGGAACATCTCAGTGTTTTAAGGGGGATTATTTTAACCAAGTGGCTTAGAAGGGCTGTGAAAATGAAACAAATGGGAGGGTTTTTAAGGTTAAACCTCCAGGTTAAGAGGTGCTGAACCAAAATTTGGGACAAACACTGCAGCTCAGCAGGGCAGGCTGTGTCCTTCCACAGAGTGCTTGGGGAAAAGCAGTTTGCATTTGGGTTTGTTTGCTTTTGAGATTGAAACTCGTTATTTATCGAGGAAAGAGGGAGGCAAATTAGACAGGTGTGCCCTGAAGGGTATTGGAGCTTTTAAAAATTTTATCCAGGGTAAATATTAAACTCATCCCTTCTCTCTGATGACTTTCTGTTCACATCTGGGCTTCAGAAGGACTGGGATAAAGGAGTGTGTGTGAGGATAAACTGCCAGCATCTCCCACTCTCTGCAGATCTTCTTGAGTTTCAGCTTAACTCCTTGAGTTAATCAAACTGAGCAAACCACACCTTCTGTTGCTTTCCCCAAGGATCCAGACTTCTCCCTCCTTCCTTTTTTGAGCCTCCTGAAGGATGAATCAGGCAGAGCTGTTTATTCTGGGATCTGTCCAGCTGAGGGGGAGAGTGTGGGATCATTCTGGGGTGACACAACCCTGCGTGTGCCTTTATGCTGAAGGAGATCTTACATCAGCCAAATTTTCTGTGAGTCACACAAGAACCAAGGTTGTGCTGGAGTTCTGGAGGTCACCTCTCCATAACCCTGAGCAGGGATCTATATTACAGTTGGAAAAATCTTGGAAAACCAGGGTAAATATATATATCTGCATATATATATATTTGTTGATGTTTTATATGTTTTTTGAGGATGAGCATCTCCCCTTGGGAGTGGGTCCAGTCCACCTGTAACAAAAAATAGTAATCATCATCGTCATCATCATCATCGTTATTATCATCTTAACAGAAAAAAATTCCAAACTAGTTTTCTGTTCTCCCAGGCAGGAGGCACCTGGAAAAACCCCATTTATTTTGATTTGGCTGCAGTTTTCTTGTGTAGGTCACAGGAGGAGATGGTTGGGAGTGCCCATCTCTGTGCAGGCAGAGTGTTTCTTCTGGGATAATTCTTTAGGGACTCTCCACCTCTTTCACGGGGAATGTCAGCAGTTTGTGATGAGCTGAGGATCAGAGCCAGCTTGGATTGGGAGATCCTGGAGGGTTTTTTCCAACCCCAGTGACTCTGGGATCTCCACAGGCTGCCGCACTCTGGCTCTCAGTGCTCTGTGCCTTCTTCTCATCTGGCTTTTAGTCCCTACCTTTAAAGCCCAGGGGAAGCTTCTTTATCCTTTTTTCAGCTGCTCTCAGTTCTCCCAGCCCCTCTCTGCCCCCAGGCTGCTGTTACAGATTTGCGCAATCACCTCCTTTCTTTCCATTCCCTGCTTTTCAAAACGCTCCTGCAGCCTTTTGGGCTCTAGAAGGGTGGAAACTGGGATGGAGCTCTGCTCTTATCTCCACTAATCCTTTCTCTGGAGTGTGCCTTGATTTAAATCCAAGAGGTGTTACTGAAGTCACCGCTTCAGGCTGCAGACGTGGTACATGTTGATTCATGGCTTGAAGCTCAGTTTCAAAACCATTTCTTAAAAGCCAGTGTTAAAAAGCAGTTTTAGGATGTCATTTTTTTGGTAGCAGGTCCCTGCCAGGGAGGTGGGGCCAGCTTGGTAACTACTTTCTGGTTTTTGGGCACCTGAGCACGGGTTTGTGCTGGTGTCAGACTCTCCTAAATAACCTTTGGCACTGGAAATCCACCACCACCTCCCAGCAAGAGGATTTCCAGGGTCTGGTTTTGGGGAGGCTGTTCTGGTGACTGCCCCAGTTCCATCACAGTGGGACTGCCTCCCCCAGAGGGTTTGAGAGGAGGTAAAATCAATTTGTTCAACTCAAATGCATTTGCTGAAGGGACTTGTAATGTCACAGTTACAGCTGGAGGTTTGAGAGTCAGAATTCAGGTCTTGCTTCATTTACCTTCCCCTTGGGTTTTATCCAGCAAAGGTAAAGCTCCCCCGAGGGTTTTTGGGAATGGGATATGGATGAGGCTCCGCAGGGTCATCAGTCTCCAGGCTGATCAGCTGCCCCGTGTTCAGTTCCTCTTCATTTGCTCAGCTCTAAAAGACTGAGCTTTAAACTCCTGCTGCAGGTGTTTTTTTAAACAAAATAATCCTGGAAAATGCTATCAGAATTTATTTGGCTTTTCCCAGGGAGACATCTAAGTAAAAGTGATATTTTCTCCATATTCAAAGCACTCTTGCAACAATTTGCAGTGGGAAAGGAGCGTCAAATTTAGGAAAATATGCATTATTTATTTTTTCCCCACTGATATTGTAGTTATTCTGTCAGAACTTTCTTGAATTTGGGTAAGGGAGAAACCCATCAGGGCTTACATTTCCCACACACACACAGGGGCTTGTCACTGTGTTGAAGGGTAACTTGTGCTTCGTCTCAGGTGCCATTTTTGAAATATATTCAGCCTTGTTCAGGAAAATCTGCAGATCCAGAGTGATACTTCCTAAAGAAAACTTTCTACAAACAATCATTCCTCAGTTTTCAGAGCAGAGCTTGAATAGCATCCAACAAATCAAGCTGCAGTCCAAGTGTGAAACAGGCACAGATGAAATCAAATATTGAATAGTCATTCATGAATCCTGCACTGAATCGAGGGAATCCTCCTCCCACCCCTCCTGGCATTTTTGGAGTTGTGGGATGAAATTTATATCCTAGGAATACATGAGCTTGTGCTGAACTCTGCTTTTTTACATTCTTCATTTTCCACTAGGAGTGTTTGTATTTTTTAACCTGGAGTAGGACTGTGGTGAATAATCAATGCCTTCATGGAATAATCAGCTTTTTTTTCTCCCTAAGGGTTCAGGGCTTGAAGAGGGCCCAGTAATGTGAATAATACTAAAATTCATTGCTCTTATCCATGTTCCAAAGGCACTGCTGGGATAGACAACTGAATATAAGGAATTAGGCCTTCCAGGTGTCGCCTGGGTATGGAGAAATGCAAGGTAGGAGTGGCCCTGGCTCATTCCTTCTGTTAAAGCATTTACTGCACAACAGAAGAAAATCTTATTGTACAAAAATCCACTTGGGGTTCTCAGGTACTCTCTTGGATATTCTTGTATCTTTAAAATTCAGATTTGTTTGGATTTAGGAGTCATGGAAGATTTTGGCTGGAAGCAGCAAGTGCCCTTTCCCCTGTGCTGGGAGAAAAAAGGGAGTGCTGATAATGCATTGCAAAAATTTAGTCTATTATATAAATTACACACAAGCTGACAAGTTCCTCAGGTCAACTTAATCTGTTTTCTTCTGTGCAAGAGAAATCGACCATTTAATTATATGGGGAAAAACATGATCCTCCTGATTGAGAGAGTCACATGAGTGCAATTTACTTTATCCTTCCATTCATTGGGGGACATGGATGCAGTTCAGCCAGGGATGTTATTTCAAGTTTAATTGGGTGGGCTCAGAGTGGCAAAACCCCCAATGTCCCCATCAAAACAAAACCTCTGTGGTGGTGGTGTTGTAAGGGACAAAACTGATCCTTTGCTTTGTTAAGTGCTTCATTCATCTGTGTTTTTCTTCTTCTGTGGTTAAAATGATCCGTGATTAACTTGGCATCCTGGGAGGTTATTCAGGAATTCACCAGAGCACAGGCCCTGGCACAGGTTCCCCATCCCTGCAAGTGTCCAAGAGCAGGTTTTGGATCACCCTGGGATAGTGGAAAGTGTTCCTGCCTATGGCAGGGGTGGCACTGGATGAGCTCAAAGATCCCTTCTAAACCATTCTATCATTTTCCATGTGTAGCTGATTTTCCAGGAACTATTTCCATGATTCCTGAAACTGGGACAAAGATGCACCAGGAGTAATTCGGCGTCAGCCTATTCTAAGCAGGGCTGTGATAAAAATCCTGCCTTTAGATTTAATATTGTGAATATTTTCCACTCTGAAGTGGAACACTCCACGGCCACCGAGGGGAAGATTCCCAGTGGCTGGGGCACAACCCCGTGAATAATTCCATGAATAATGTGGACCATTATCAGTTTGTGTTCCCAAACAAACACCAGTGTTAGCACATCTTCATCGGGACGGCTCTGAAGTCAAGCAGCCACTTAGCAATTAAAACTTTAATTGCTCCACGATTAAATTTGCAACTACAATGTAATTAGCACGAAGAGTTTAATTTAGGAAAGCGAGGCTCTGGCTGAGAGGCCCAAGGCTCAGGGATGTTCTGGGGACCATGGCAGCAAGGGGAGCTCTGTTCCCTCTTGGATTTCATGGAATATCCCCAAAGATTGCTGAAGTCCAACTCCTAGGACTAGTTTTTAATAATAAAAGCTTAATTTAATGAAGTTTTAGTGAATCTCCCAGAAATCTTGCAGAGCAACAGGGTGAGGTGAGGCTGTGGCACAGGCTACTCAGAGTGGCTGTGGCTGCCCCATCCCTGGAAGTGTCCAAGGACAAAGAACCAAAGAACTAAGACTTGGGTGTCTGCAGGACTCAAAGTATTTTGAGTTCTGCATGGTTAAAGGGATTTTTGGAGGTTTTTCTGTTGGGAGCAGGCTGGTGGATGGTGGAGACATCGATCTCTTTTATTGACCCTTAATTCCTGTCACCTTCTCATGTTCATTCTGGAAGAGGAATGGCTGGAGCCCTTGGAACTGGGGAACTGAAGACACTAAGATTTTCATTTTATGCTCTATTTGAAAAATCATATGCATTGCCCATCGTTATGGAATAACTTCTTACAGCTGACAGAAAAGTGCATTGTTTGTATGCCAGCTAAAGCTCCCCAAAATCAGCTCAAGCTTTAAATTAAATATAATATTGAATTCAATAATGCTCAATATTTAGACTGAAATGCAGCATTTTCTGATTCTCCTGCCTGGAGAGAAGCATTTCTTGCATTATTTAGTATTTGTCTGATGGAAATGCCAGGGCAAGCTGCAGATGTATCTCCATTAATTGATCAATATTGTGTTGTATTTCATTTGGTTCCTTTATCTGGTTGATACAGCAGAACAATTTGTTTGCTCCATGGAAAACTGCACTGTATAGGCTGCCAGGTAGGAAAAGAAAATGGGAAAAATCCTTCAGCAATCCTTTGAATTCCATGAGAGGTGAATTTTGCTCACGGTCTGGGCATCTTATGGTGAGGTGTTGTCGTGGTTTTAAGGCAGTAACTAAAAAGTTACTTACTTCTTACTGTGAGATATGGATTAGAACAGGAACAAAACAGGCTTAAAACTTAAAAGGAAATAAAGAGAATTTATTAACAAAACTACAAGACTAAGAACACCAGAATAAACTTCCAGAAAACCCTTTTATCCCCCACTACCCAACCATTCCTGTGTTCACATGACAACATAGAGACAAAAAACTTTGGAAGTTTGGTGTTTAAAACAGTCCCAATTCCTGCTAGAGTCTTTTCATCAGCCTTTGTAGAGAAACAGAAGTCTTCTTCTGCTAATCTATGGAGTTTCTCGTGAGAAAACTATTTCTGTTATAGTTTTCTATTTCTCTGATGCCAGCTGCCCGGAAATCTGCCATCAGTTCACTCCTCCCATTTCACATCACTCTGAGGTGTGTATGGGTCAATGAGTCTAGGGATGTCATTTTTAAGGATGGGTTATTCAAAGGCAAAAGTTCTCTTCATCTGTCTCTGTGAGCTTCACTGGAAAACAGTTTTCTCATTGCCCTCAAGGCCTCAAATCTTCTCCTCACTCTGTTCCAGCACCTCACTGTATCACAATTACTCTACTTTTTGCTCAAATCCACACTTTGAACACTCCATTCCTCCCAATATACCCTGTCATGAATTAAAGAAGTTTTTTTCAGAACACTATTGTCCATCTCCATAGCTATAATAGAAAAATACTTCAGCTTATAAAGCATCTCCTTATTCTCTCTTTCCCATCCAAAACTTAACTCTTTTCTTCACTGTCTTTCATAGTTTTATGATGTCTCTTTCATGTTGATTGTTTCTCTCTCTCTGTCTCTCTGGGAAAAAGAAGTAATATGTACGGTTTATCTAAGTAGTAAAAGAATTAAAGTCTTAGAAAATCTGCAGATGTTCATGGTGTCAGGTTTAAGTCCAGCAGTAGAAACTACAAACTAAACCAGGCTGGCCGGCTCTGTTTCTCTCTCCACCCCCCTCCGCCCTCTGCGGCCTTGTCCGGCCTGGAGGTGGGGGGGGAGGCCGAGACAGAGCCTTGTTACCTTTTCAGAGGCCAGAAACCAAAGAGAGCAAGAGAACTCTGGCTTTACATCTTAAGGTGGTGTTCATAAGTTGATCTCACTTTTCAATGGTCAAAACTGCTGTCAATTCTTAGAAATGACCGATAATTGGTCAGGAGAAAAGACTCCCATCAGCCACCAGCAGCTTCAGCTTCCTTAGCCCCCAAAGCTATCTTAAAGGTAAAGTCACCCCATGACAGGTGTTTAATGCTCCAGATTGCTTAGTTACACAGCAGGAGAATGGGAGGCTTTCTCCAGGACAGTAAATTATAATTAAAGAGCACTTTAATTACCAAACCACAGAACATCTTTTATCTAGTCTTGCCAATACCTACAATATCGTGCTGGGAAATCTTCTTGATACTTTTAAAACAAGTATTTTAATTTTATCATCAATATGTTTCTATGTACTCTCCAACACTTGGGAATAATGTGATCCCATCTGTGCATTACTGCTCAGAATTGTCCATCTTTCTTTGGAACCCATGAGCCAAAAGTTAGGAAAAGTCATTCCCTTTGCAGGTTTTTGTTGTAGAGCTTTATCCAGCAGAGCTTTTTGCGGAAAAAGCTGCTGAAATTCAGTTCTATTAAACAAAAAATTACATTCTTAAAAATAATTTAGAAATCTCTGCAGTGTGTGAGGCACCACTAAAGGTTGATATTGCTCGTTCTTGAGAGAAACACCTCTTTTTGTGCTTCTTGTTAGAGTGGTACTTAATATGAAGAAATCAATCAAACATCTATTAAAATAGTCATAAAAATTAGCTTATAATGAAGATATTTGAATCCCCCCCACCTCTGCTATTCTGTATTACAGAAAACACTGCCAGCTAACCTTTAGGTCATAATATTTACCAAACAGCCACTATAGGTTTGATAAATAATCATCTTTTCCAACCTAAATGAGTCTGTGTTTCAGTTCTCTGATTGTATTTCCTGATCCCTGGAGCTGTTTCCCAGTTTGGGGTGTCAGGGAAGGCTTTTTAGTGGTGCTAGGATTCGAAACCTTCACTCTTTTCCCCCACCCTTTTTTTTTTTTGGTGGGAATAACCCTGTGGCCCCCTCATATCTGTCCCCTCTTCCTTCCCTTATCTTGGCTCATTTTCTTCAAATCTTGCTTTTCAAACCCTCCAATATTTAAAAGATTGGTCACTTCCAATCTCCATCCAACCTGGGATTTTAACCCCTCCTCATGCATCCCTTCCTGGTATGGTGCAGGTAATCTGATTAAGCAGATTTCCCCTCATAAAATGAGATATTCAGAAAGGCAAGGGGTGGAGAGATGGGAATTAAATAGTAGCCACGGGTCAGAGTAATTTTCTTTTTGATAATAGTTCTGTTGTTCATGGATAAGTGTTCTCAGGGATTAGTTTCTCAGGGAAAATGAGCAAAATGACACTGCCATTTTCATGTGCAGTGGTAAAGACCTAAATATTTTCCTTTTTAAGCACAAAAAAATTGGGGTAAATTTCACCTGAAAGTGTAAGAGGTGAAACAAAGTTCACACTGACTGTACTGACTGTACAGATGCTCCACTAAAAAACACTCAAGTGTTGAAAAGTTTCTGTATGCAACAGTTGGTTTTAATCTTGTGATGAGTTTATGTGCTCTTCTTCATAATGCATTTAATTCCTCTTGAAGTTGTAGGGCTCTGGAGATTTTTGTTCACAGTATGGAATCGCAGGATGTTTGGGATTGGAAGGTACCTCATCCTCTTCCACCCCCTGCCATGGGCAGTGACACCTTCTGCTATCCTGGGTTGCTCCAAGCCCTGTCCAGCCTGGCCTGTAATCAAATACATTTTAAAAGTTAAATCAAAATAACATTAATCTTCCTTTTAAAATGTCTGAAATTATGTAATTGCCCTTTTCAAATGGTCTTTTTCTCTTCTTTTTCTCACAGATGGGAAGGTTGAAGTGACAAAAGAGGGAGTGAAGCTCTGCACCATGGGACCTGGCAAAGTTTTTGGGGAGTTAGCCATCCTCTACAACTGCACCCGGACAGCTACTGTCAAAAGTAAGAGCATTTTAGATGTTTTTTTTATCTTTTCACTTGGAAGTTGCAGCCTCTTTTAGATGTTTCTCTTTCTCAGTGAATTCAACTCTTTAGGGCACAGATTTTGGTATGGAATTTAGCCACTCTCTGTTGAAGAAGATGCAGAGAAAATGCTTCATTCAGTCACTCAGGTTGGTCCTACCCCACACAGAGGAGCCTGAAAATTATACCACAGTTTTCCTTACAATTCCTGCTGAATCTCATGGTAATTATTTTCTTATTGCTTAGAAGACCCTTTCTGACCTGTGTAAGTTTTCAAGGAAAACTCAGTAAGCCAAGTTTTTGCTGAGGACAAGTCATTGTTTTCCCACTAAGCTGACTAAAATAAATCAGGAAAAAGAAAATCTGGATGGTACTTGACCCCCTGCTCTAAACTCCTCAACACTTCTCCTGTTATCTGTTTTCTTTTATGAATGTTCTGGGCAAAGGCTTGGCTTGCAGAAATTAAGCAGGGGAAATAAATCACATTGCTATGTACAACTTAAATAGGTTTTGTTTAAATTCAGATGCAGAGTTGAGATCTGGGATATAGGATATCATTGTCCTCCTTGATCTTGAGGACAAGTTTGTGGTGGTGTCTGAAGCAGAGAGAGATAATAAATAGTTGTGTGGTTTTAAGGTGCTGTGGGGGAGGAGTCAGAAGGGTACAAATGGTACAGAATAATCCAAACAAGAGGTACAGACTTGAATAATGCAAACCTGTGGTATTCTTGTGCCAGAATAATGAGCTGTGCGAGTCCCTGCTCAGAAGAAAGCCTTTTCCAAATACCTAATTGTGCTTCACAAAGAGAGAAAGGAAAGGAACAAATGGGCAGGAATGAGAAAGCAGGGACAGATAAGTGGATTATTTTCTGCAGGATGTGCTGTTCTCTGTAAGGCTGAAGGACATGACTGATGTTCTCTGTTCTCACCTGTGCAAACCTTGCCTTTACACAAGTGCTGGGTACCTCAGGTGATGGTGAAAAATTCAGAGAAGCAACAGGTTTGTGTGATAAATACAGCTGGGGAAGGTTGGAAAGAGCAGAGGGAAAGGTCAAATCTTAGAAAAGGCAATGAGAAGATGGCTGTTGTTTATTTCCTCTCAGGAGTGCAGAGCTAAAAGGCACCTGATCCTACATTCCCATGAGCTGAGTCCCACATACCCACTCTGCTCCTGTGGCCATTCTCACCTGGCTGTGCAAGGGATTCCCACAGGGAATTATACACTGCAGGTTTTCCTGACACTTTTCCTCTTAGTGCCTTTTCCACAGTCTCAGGCTCCCCTCCTGAGCAACCCTCCAGACTGGCACTTGGCATTCAGCTGTCCCAAGTCCCTCTGTCCTGCTTAGACTGGGGCCAGGGGTAAGGTCACTGTTCAGAGAGTCTCAAGGAAGAGGATTCTGTGTTCCTTGTTCCTCTGGTCCTTCCCCGGCAGCATTGTGTAATTAGAGTTCTGCTAGGTTTTAATCTCCTTCCCAGGGCCAGCAAGGGACTTTGAGGAATTTTCTTTCTAGTTAGTGCACAAATCAGTGCATTTGGGGTTGTAATGAGCTTGGGGAACTGCTGCAGCTCGCCTCTGAGCTGAGGGTGTGGAGGTGTTCACGTCCCCTCAGGGCATGGTATTGACTTAGCTGATCCTACACAGCTTCAAACACCTGCTTGTTCCTTCGGGAAATGAGCAATAAATGTAGTAAATCCCTAGAAAGGTGAGTGGTGGTAAATACTCCATTAAGCCTGGGGATAACTTGGATCATTCCAAGGTTTATTCCCAGAGAAATGGAACTGGTGACTGTAGTGAGAACAGACACTCAGTCAGCGCTGGTGGTAAAGAAGTGTCAGGGAACATCATCCAGCTCCCATTTGGAGAAACACTCAGGCCTTCCCAATTTTCAGGAGAGAGCTTTCCATCATCTCCAGAGTGTCAGGAGTGTGTTTTGATGTGCCTGCTTGTTCTTCATTACGAGGACATTAAGAGCTGCTTTCTGAGGATGAAGTTGCAGCAGAGGCTGAGTGAAGGATGGATTTATTGGGGTATGGAGCTCAGCGTTGCAGCTGGGCCATAATGAGGTGTCAACTGAGTTGACATCTCCTCCTGGATCTGGGTTTTATGTGTACCCTGGCTTTGGTTTGTAAATAATAAAGATTTTAGTGTCATTATTCACTGTTAGTCTACACGGGCTCTTCATCTCATGCTCACTATGCAGGAGCAAACTTGAAATATAAATCACTGGAGGAAGGGCTTTGTCTTTGCAATAGAATTTAGGAGATGTTAAAATTTAATGATTCTGATCTGACTCCTGTCTCATAACGACCTCTTTAATAAGGCACTCCAGGGCTTTGAAAAGCCTGCCCCAGAAGCACTATTAACATATTTTTTCCCTATTATTGCAGTTTTAAATAAAAGCAGAGTGGGGTTTGAGTTCAAAGAGGGCCTGGACAGAACCCAAACTTGGGGGCTGAGGAGCACCAGGGAAGGCAGGGACACATCTCCTGACATGTAGCTTTTTTTAAAAATAAACTTACAGTTTTTGACATCTGATTTTTGTTTGGTTATTCTGTGGTGTTTGCTTTACATTTCCAGATATTAGTGGGGTGTTTGGGAGTTTTTTGGTTCACTTTTTCTCCTTCTGGTAGAAACTGGTCAGTCTGCTCCAAGTATGGAATTGTCAAGGCTTACTGACTCCTTGATGTTCACAGATCACCTTCCACTGCGCACTCAGTGAAATCCAAATCAGCAGCTGATTTCTCCCTCTCTCTGTTGATTATCCAGAGTTCTCAAGTGCCTGTGTGCAAACCTGGATACTGCTTGCAATTCAAAGCAGAGCCACAGACTTTCCTCCATGATTCAAACAAATAATTAGGTTTGGAATGAGGAAAACACCGCTTGTTATGGCTACACCTAAAATGATGTTTCTGATCCTCTGTTTTTAAAGACATGGTTGGAAAAAAGATCTATGAGAGGTCAGCAAAAAGAAAAAAGGACAGAAATCCCCCCAGATGAATTGAGGTTGTGTTTAAAACATTGTGATTCTTCATTTTGATAGCAGAAAAGATGTGGGAGGAAGTGAAATTAATCTGCTGTTAATATTGTGCAGAAGTGCTCATTCCTCTTAAAGAATAATGTGTGGAGCAGAATTTTGCATGTGATTTAGGGCAGATTTTGTGGAAGGAGCAGATTCTCCATCCTCTAAGAATGTCCTGCTTATTTTAGAAATGGTCTTAGCACCCAAAATGGATTCTCTTGGGGTAAAATTCAAACAAAACCATCCCCTAGAAACATCTCTGTGTGAGACTGATGATTTCAGGGGAGTTACACTCCACACCGACCTGTGTTTTCAGGAGAACTCTTAGCCAAAAAAAAAAAAAAAAGCAAGCAGAAGCTGAAGTTATTAAACTCTAAATTATGTAAATCCTTTTGCTGGCCCTCAAAAGGCAGCACAAGAGTCCCTCAAGCTGCTGTGCTTGCCAGCTGCACTAATTGTACAAAACCCAGCGCGGCGCAGAGGGATTAAGGCTGGAGCTCAGCCCTTCCTTGCCAAGCCTGGATGAGTTTGAATTTTCCACTGCTGTTTTTGTTTTAATGGAGTCCTGTGCACTGCTCGCTGCAGCCCCAGGAATGACAGAACTTTGTGAGGAGCTTGGTAACATGGATAATTTGCGAGGAAAAATAAAGCAGCAGTGAGTTGCCAATTAAAACTGCAGAGACTCGTTAAAAGCCTTGCAGAAGGATGTTGCCTTTAGATGTTCTCCAACAATTACAGGAGCCAGGGTAAAGTTTGTTCAGCTCTCCCTAAAACACACTTTGGAAGGAAGTTGACTTTAGATACTCAGCTGTTTGATTAAAATCTCTCTGATATTACATGGAGATAAGAAACCCGGGATGGCCCAGCCAGTCTGGTGTGCCTGGTGGGAGATAAATGGAATATAAATGGATATATCCTGGGAGAAGGTAATTTAAACTCACCCTTCCACTGCCTATATTTTTCTGTGACCTTTACAGGTTTTGCAAGTAATGTGACAAAATGGGATTGATTATTCCTCCAAGGAGATGATAATGAGAAAATGATGTTGAGGACAATGGACAAAGTGTAGCAGGAGTTCTTTCCCCTGCTCTTCTTCTTCAGGAGCATCTTCAGGATGGCATTTCTGTGGCTTTGGAGACACAGGCACAGGAATGGGTGGTCCTAACTGAAATTTTAACTGGGGGACAGACTAATCCAAGAGAAATAGAGAAAACAGAGTGGAAAATTCATTCACCTCCTGGGATCATTGTGTACCTGAAACATCCCCAGGCGTGTTGGTTGCCCAGAGCAGCTGTGGCTGCTCCTGGATCCCCAAGTAGTGCCCAAGGCCAGGCTGGACAGGCTTGGAGAGGCCTGGGGTAGTGGAAGTTGTCCCTGCCCATGGCAGGGATGGCACTGGATAGGCTTTGAGGTCCCATCCAACCCAAACCAGTCTGGGATTCCAGGATTCACAAGTTTCCCAGGATCTGCTTCCTATCCCCTTTTCTAAAGCCTTAAAGGAGGTGCTGAAGGAAGAGGTGGGGCAGCCACAGCTTCTCTGGGCACCCTGTGCCAGGGCCTGCCCACCCTCCCAGGGCACAATTCCTTCCCAATATCCCATCCATCCCTGCCCTCTGGCACTGGGAAGCCATTCCCTGTGTCTTGTCCGCCCATCCCTTGTCCCAAGTCCCTCTCCAGCTCTCCTGCAGCCCCTTTAGGCCCTGGAAGGGGCTCTGAGGTTTCCCTGGATCCTTCTGAACACCTGGAGGTTCTGTCATCATGAGCAGCTTTAAGACTGGATATTTATTTATGGGAAAAACTTTCAGTGTTAAATCCATGTTTAAAACCTCTATGGACCTGTATGGCCAAGCAGATAAAGTAACAATAAATAACAAAGCCCTGTTTGTTGTGTCTGATACAGGAGGAGGGTGATCACCACATCAGGGAAATGAAGAGCTTCCGTTGTTCTGGAACACTTGTGGAAATAATTTTGTTGATATTTTTCACGTTGATTTAATTGCAGAGTGGAATGAGCTGAGATCCCATCACTTAAACACTGTTATAAAGAGATGATGACTTTCTCTGTGCAACCCTTGAAGGATTAGTTAATATTAGAAGCAGATGTCAGATAATTAGTTCATAAGAGCTCCCATTTCATCCCTTTTTATGGATGTCACTGAAAGTGTTGCTGATGTTTGAAATATGGCCAGAGCAGCTGTGAGAAATGAGGTGACTGAACTTTGCTGTTGACAGTAAAGCTTTGCTTTGGGCAGAGTTTGATAAACAAGGGGATGCAATGGAATATTTGCCATAAATATTAATTTATGGGTTCAGTGACACGTGGTCTTTTCCCAGATTAAAATGCAACAGACAGCACAGGGGCTGGATTTGCCCCACAATGTATAAAATTTATTGACTATTAAATAGTCGAATGTGTCTGGAATAAGTCTAGAATAAAAATTCTAAACTATTTCCTGGTAGTAACTGGGGAGCAAAAAGTCACTTGGCACCAAGACAGACCCAGAACTGATCAATTTGTGTTTCAGAACCAAAACAACCTTCTGTTCTCTAAAGCCACTTTTAGAAGCTCCTTGATGACATGAAATCACCCCAAGCTGCCTTTCCTGCTGTCCATGAAAGCAGAGTTTGTAAAGATTATTTTGCCCATTGTAATTCAATGTTTCTTTCTGAGAGGCACTGGATTAATTTAAATGTTTGATTGATTGTATTGGAGGAGTTGTGCTTCCCTGTATCTCAAGTCCATCACTTCCAATGAGCTTCCATTAAGGGAATCATAGAACAATCTCCCTACAATAAGCTCCAATATGGTACTATTCAGTAAAAGTTACTCAATTTCTATTGCTTACAGTGAGGGTGTAGCAGCACCACCTCCACTGGGTGATCCCTTTGGATCATGAGGATACTGCTGCCTCAGGCAGCAATGGGCTCCAGGTCTCCCTAGCCCACATGGAACAGGAGGATTTTTTCCAATGTTAAACCTACCACAGGTTTCATTGATGAATAATGTTTATTATTTTCCCCCATGTCTTTTGTAGTACTGTGGAAGTTATTGTGAGGAAAAATGTGTATGAACAACAATACAAAAATTATTCTTTTAAATTTTCCACAAGTATCACATGAAGCTTTTCTTGCTTTCCAGGCCTTTTTAGCTATGGCAAGGTTCAGAACAAGGCAGGGCAGCCCTGGCATTGGGTTGGATCAGTGGAAAGCATCTTCCCCTGGTATCTGAACATCCCTGGAAGAGAGGAGACAAAATCAGGGGAAACCAGAGAATCCCAGAATGGTTTGGGTTGGAAAGGACCTTAAAACTCATCCCATTCCACCCCCTGCCATGGGCAAGGACACCTTCCATTATCCCAGGCTGCTCCAAGCCCCAAAGTCCAACCTGGCCTTGGGCACTTCCAGGGATCCAGGGGCAGCCACAGCTGCTCTGGGCACCCTGTGCCAGGGCCTGCCCACCCTCCCAGGGAACAATTCCTTCCCAATATCCCATCCATCCCTGCCCTCTGGTACTGGGAAGCCATTCCCTGTGTCCTGTGCCTCCATCCCTTGTCTCCAGTCCCTCTCCAGCTCTCCTGGAGCCCCTTCAGGCCCTGGAAGGGGCTCTGAGCTCTCCCTGGATCCTTCTCTTCTCCAGGTGAGCACCCCCAGCTCTCCCAGCCATTCTCCAGAGCAGAGGGACTCCAGCCCTTGGAGCATCTCCATGGTCTCCTCTGGACTTGTTCCAGCAGCTCCAGGTCCTTTCTTTGTGGGGGACCCCCAAGTTGGAGGCTCTGCAGGTGGGGTCTCACCTGAGCAGGGCAGAGGGGGAAAACAGAAGGGCTGGGCTGCTCCTCCAGCCAGGAAGCTGAGCCTAAACCAAACAGAGCCACTGTGGATGCTCTTGCCCTTCCCAGCTGAGCTCCTCTGATCTCCGTGCTGACGTGTTCTGTGGGAGTGAAGGTCCCTGGAAGGTTTTTAGGGGCATGAAGGTGACTTTGCACACGAGGACTTCACCCTCCTCTGCTGCCAGGGGTGAAACTGCAGCCTGAGGGACCAAGGAGCTGTCTTGCAGTTGGAGATGTTTTGCAGACAGTTCCTGTGTTGATAAAAGGAAATCTCTTCATTATGCAGCATTCAGCATTCCACCCTTATTGCTGCTACTCTTGCCATGCTTTGATTGCTTTACACTTTGATAGTGGGGCGTTGGTATCTTGTCTCCATTTCAGGGATGTTGTTTGAAGTGGGATTTTTTACATGGCCCAGGCCTTGTGGGGAGATGTTTCAAGTGAGGAGAAAGCTGCGCAGGGCAGCTCTGCGTTACTGCTCTGATATGTCAGTTTAAAATACTGATTAATGCTACACAGCAGTTATGCTTCCTAAAAGAAGCAGAATTCTGGAGAGAAGATGAAAATCCCAGTGTGCTTTTAGGGATTGTGTGGTGTCTCATCAGACTCCCTGGCCTTTTCAGCTGCAAATGCTCTGGGACAAAACAGCTGGCATCTCTTCCATGGTATCGACCTTGTGACCTTAAATCCGTTTGTTTGTGGCAATGATGCAGTAATAATCAAATTGATGGAATAATAATAATTCCAATAATAATAATAATAACTACTCCCATGATGGAATCATTGCAGCTGGAAAAGACCTTCAGGATCATCCAGTCCGAGCTGTGACTGATGCCCACCTTGTCCCCAGCCCAGAGCACTGAGTGCCACGTCCAGCCCTTCCTTGGGGACACCAAAGCTCCCTGGGCAGCCCCTGCCAAGGCCTGAGCTCCCTTGCCATGGAGAAATTCCTCCTGGTGTCCAACCTGAGCCTCCCCTGGCACAGCTTGAGGCCGTTTCCCCTTGTCCTGTCCCTGTTCCCTGGCAGCAGAGCCCGACCCCCCCTGGCTGTCCCCTCCTGTCAGGGAGTTGTGCAGAGCCAGAAGGTTCCCCTGAGCCTCCTTTGCTCCAGGCTGAGCCCCTTCCCCTTCCCCAGCTCCCTAAGACTGCCAGTATTTGCTCAAGTTTGGGATGCTGAAGAGGGCTGTAGTTTATTTGTATTTATGTGCTCTGAAGTTCCCTAGAAAAGATGGATTTCATATTATTTAAGTGCCAGCATTAAAAGCATTTGGATACCAAATAAATTGACAAAACTGCAGATAGGCTTTTTAATTAAAAAAAAAAAAAAAAGAAAAAGAAGCACCAAACAAGTTCTCTGTATTGCACATTTGAAAAACTCATTATATTTCATGAATTACATCTTCTCTGGGATTGGACTCTGAATTGCAGTGCTTTTATTTATCTTTAGGCTGCAATAAAACCCATCCAGACAACAGAAATGGTGACAACTGCATTCACTTCTCTGAAGTTATTTGCAAAACCCTTTAGTCCAGAATATCAAAGTCAGTAGTGTTTGAAATGGGTTTGGTGAAGCTCTGCTCTGCCCTTTGCAGCCTGTGTCTGACGCCCAGCTGGAGGAAATGAGATTTAAATAGTGTCTCTTTTTTAATTAACTCCAGGAATGAGGAGCGTGGGAAGAGGCTCAGCTATGTTTTGTTAGTTCTTTGTTTTTTCCACGTAGCCCAGCGCCTCTGTGCACAGCAGAAGGTGCAGGTGCCACCCTAAAGCTGTTTTCTCTTTCCTCTGACATGTCCTGGACATCCTGGATTGCTTTTCTGATGGGAATTGAGGTGAACTCCAGACAGCTGAAGCGATCTGACAGCACTGGGAACTAAGTGCAGAGATCTGAGCAAGGCAAAATCCTGGCTGCCTTTGAAGAGCTAGAATTGTCTTTATTTCTTGTGTTTGTTTTTCAGCTCTGAGGTTACCCTGCCTGATTTACCTGTCAGAGGGCAGCAGCAGAGGCTGATTAAATTCACACAGCTTATCTGATGAGGGTCACAGGAGCTGCCTGCAGTGGGATGAATTGCCTGAGTGGGTGTGAAAATGCCACATGGTGGGTTTGTCCATGTCACCAGCCGCCTTTCTGAAGGGCTTTGCCCAGATACACCTGAGTGCCCACGGCAGAGACACTGCTGGGATGTGCCTCTCCCGCCTTCCTGGCCCATTTCCTCCTTGGGAAGGCACATTCTCTACTTAAAGGCTGCTCAGCATCTGATTAGATGCTGTATTCCCTGTTGGAGGAGTCTCTTGAACCTCTTCAGAGTCCTTTTTGTTCCTTGAATTTCTTCTGCCTCTGCTTTTGTAATCCTTCATCATTTCTGAGCACTGCTGTGATTCTTCCATTGCGAGAGATCCCAAATGCAGACTTACTGGTGTCAGATACTCTCTGCTAACACAGCACAGTTGGCTTTGTTTTTGGGGAAATGGAGGGAATTTAGGTGAGTTTAGCTGATTTAAGGAAGCAGATGAAGGCTACTGTGCTTTGTGTGTGAAGGAGAAACTCAGGTGCTCTGCCTGTGGTAACCAGACACCTCCCTTGATCCTGGGCTTGTGTTGGTTGGGAAGGACCTCAGGAAAGCTTCTCCAGCCTCTCTCTGGGAGAGGGGCTGTCAGGCAGTCTTGGCTTTGTCCAGCAGGCCTTGGCACCCTGAAGGTGCCCTGACCCAGAGGGACACCTGCTTGGAAAAGAAGTTTTCCTTCATGTCCAGCCTACAACTCTCAAACTGCATCTCCTGAGCACTGTCCCGAGTTAGCTGGGAAGTTTGGGAATGGCAGCTCTGTAAGTGCCCTCCTGGGAGGTGTGGGGGGTCAGGGATCCCACCTTTGCTTCTGCTGCTCCCTAGGAGACGGAGCAGTGCCCATCTCCTGTTATTCCAGTGCACACCTCTGTGTCCAGGGACGCAGGAGATGCTTTGGGAAGGGGTCTGAGTTAAACATGAACCCCCCCATACATGCTGAAACCCCCTCTTTGGGTGATTTTGGGCCCCAGAGTGCATTTTTCCCCCACAGCTGGATGAATGCTGGCAGGAGGGAGGGGAGTGCATGGGAACGGGACGTGTGGGAGAGTGCTCAGGTAGAGATGACAAAACAAGGGAAAGTGTTTTAAATCCTCTTTATTCTGCATTGTGGTGTTTAGGGAAGATTTAACAGTTTTAAAGTGCTCTTCTGTTTCAGAGTTGGAGCTGTTTGGACATGGCCCAGTTTGGGTGGGGACAGCGGGGTCCCTGCAGAGCTCATCCCCATTGTCCCACCTTTCCCAGGGGATGGCATTTCCTTTTATCAGAGGGAAAAATACACCTGGAGTGAAGCCCACAGTTTCAGATTGAGTTGAGATTTCTGCTTTGTTCTGGAAGCTTGATTTTGGATAAGCCCTCCTACCCTTTAGCACAGGTGTCTGGAAATCTGGGATAATTTGAGATTAGAAACTTCCTGCGGAGGGGCTGGTTTATCCCATACAATCAGCACTATATGAGGATTCTTAGCTGTAAATGCAAGTAATAATTATTTGTGTGCCATTGCTGATGACAGTTTTGTGATTGAACAAAAAAAACCTGTTCCTGCCCCATCCCTTGATGTGTCCCAAAGCCAGGTAGAATGGCTTTGGAGTCTTAAAGGGGATTTTTAAAAATCCACTTTCAAAATGAAGGATATTGAATCTTCAGAGAGCCAAATACTTCAATGTTGGTTGGGATTTTTTTAATTTGGCTGCACAAATATTTGCCTGCTTCAAATGAATTGTAAAAGCTTTATGGTGTTTGCTTAATCGCTGGTGCGTTTTTAATTGTTGCTTGACAAACATTGTAGTATCTAAAAAGACTCAGTAATTCCCCAGCTTTATAGAGCATTGGGAAAGGAGATAATCTTGTTTTGGCTGCTGCTGCTGTAGAGTTTTTTGGGGTTTAACAGAAATCCTCCTTCCAAGTCCAGGAAGATGATGATGGTGGTTGTATTTAACAGCTAATATTCAACTCCTGCTTCATTACTAAAATAATCCCCCTTAATTATGGGCAAATAAAATGCTGCATCACTCCATCAGCTACTGCAAGAAACTGGGAGGCTCCTAGGCTTTGCTGTGCCCTCGTTTCCTCCTGGTTATTAACAAAAGCATGGCAAGACATCAGTGATAATGTATTTTTCCCTAATTAACCCCGTACAAACATATTTGCTTCCAGGATTGCCATAAATATTTGTGTGGAATGAGCTTGCAGTCAGGTCTGGGATATACTACACAGGATGATCCTACACTGCTGTGGTGCTTCTCCCACATCCTCATAATCCAGAGCCCCAGGAGCAGCTGGCAAGGCAGGCTTGTCCTTCAGCTGCTTTTGGAGCACGACATTTTGGGAGAAGAAAAGCAGGGATGTGCTGCACTGTCTCCGCTGGGAATGGGAATATATAAGAAGTAGATGTAAAGCCAGGCATGGAATCAAGCAGGCTCATTAGCACAGTGCCCCCTTGGGCTTGCTTTAATGTGTGTTTTAATGACTTTGTCATTAGTGTCTGGAAAAGAGTGGTTCCATTCTTGCTGGATTAGTGGTGGGTGCTCCTGAATCCTGCACTCCTGGGGTCGTTGCCCAAATAAATTGGTGCATTTCTAGCACACTGATGTGTTTATCACAAAGATGCTCTGGTGCCAATCGATCAGCCAGAAAAAGCCCAGACTTCAATGGGTGTGTGATGGCTGTGGCTTTTTATTTTTCATTTCATTAAAATCCCAGACTGGTTTGGGTTGGAAGGGAACTTCAATCCCATCCATTCCCATTCCTGCCACATGTAGGGACACCTTCCACTATCCCAGGCTGCTCCAAGCCCCAGAGTCCAACCTGGCCTTGGACACTTCCAGGGATCCAGGGGCAGCCACAGCTGCTCTGGGCACCCTGTGCCAGGGCCTGCCCACCCTCCCAGGGAACAATTCCTTCCCAGTATCCCATAAATCTCACCTCTTTTACTTCAGAACTGTTCCTCTTGTCCCATTACTGTCTAACCATGGAAACAGTCCCTGTTTCTCTTTTCTATAAGCTCACTTTGGTAGTGGAAGGTGCTTTAAGGTCTCCCTGGAGCCTTCCCTTCTCTGTGCTGGGAACATGGGGAGGTGGCAGAGATCCATTGACAATGCACACTTTTAAATTCCTCTGGGGAGGATTTACGGCTGAGATCAACCAGGAAGACTGAGCAGTTTCTCAGGCAGTGAGTTTTTTTGGAGGATGTTGTATTTGGAGAAGCCAATCTTAATTTTCCAACTTCGTTTGCAAATTAAGTCTTCTTTGCTGAGAAAACAAAACTAATATTATGAAACTGTCTTTATAAACAGTTTGTAATTGCTTTGATCTGATAAAGGCAAAGTGTTCCCAGCTTTGTCCTTTAATATCAATTAATATCAATTTATCCTTCAACAGCATAAGAGGAGAACCTGGAGAAGAAATGATTCCTCATGAAAAGACACACTCATTTCCATATTTCTTCTCTCTTTTTTTAATGTTCTTTTGTAGCTAATGAACTGCTGTGGGTTTGTGTGGGCCATGAACATTCTAAATTCATTGTGCGTCTGCTCTCAGCCCTCACATTAGGACTGGAACAACGTTAAGGCCTTTTAATCACCACTGTAATTCCTGCTGCAGGGGGATGTTACAGCTCTCAGGTGTGATGGGAACAGAGAGCTGACGCACAGTTGTGTGAATTCCTCCAAACCCAAATGTTCCAGGCTGTTGGAGATGTGCACAAATAATCCTCCACAAATAAAATGGCCTTGGTGATCTAATTCTCAAGTCCCCCATGCTTTGGTGCCGGGACAGGAACAGGCGTTGGTGGCTTTGGGAGTTTGTGTTTGTGTTCCAGCCTGGGAATGGGTGAGGCCCTGCCACTGGAAGCACTTCAGAGCTGCACCTCCATCTAGGAAGATTTAACCTTGACATTAGAATATTAGAATAACCTAACATTATCGATTCTCTGCAAACTGCTGAGGTTTGGGGCTGAGGTCATACCCACACAAGTATCATGGAATCTCAGAATGGTTTGGGTGGGAAGGGGCCTTAAAGCTCATCCATTTCATCCCCTGCCACATGCAGGGACACCTTCCACCATCCCAGGCTGCTCCAAGCCCCAAAGTCCAGCCTGACCCTGGACACTTCCAGGGATCCAGGGGCAGCCACAGCTGCTCTGGGCACCCTGTGCCAGGGCCTGCCCACCCTCCCAGGGAACAATTCCTTCCCAATATCCCATCTATCCCTGCCCTCTCAAAGTGGGAATTCATTCCCCCTTGTCACTCCATCCCTTGTC
Source organism: Poecile atricapillus (assembly GCF_030490865.1). Taxonomy (NCBI): domain Eukaryota; kingdom Metazoa; phylum Chordata; class Aves; order Passeriformes; family Paridae; genus Poecile; species Poecile atricapillus. The sequence goes on from NC_081254.1 coordinate 6,605,929, forward strand.
CCCAGTCTCTCTCCATCTTTCTTGTCAGCCCCTTCAGGCCCTGGAAGGCCACAATTTGATCACTCCAAAGCTTCTCCTCTCCAGGCTGAACAATGCCAGCTGTGCCAGCCTTTCCTCCCAGCAGAGCTGCTCCATCCCTCTGATCATCCTGGTGCCTCCCCTGGACTCTCTCCAGCAGCTCCAGGTCCCTCCTGTGCTGGGGACAGCCGTGTGTCTCAGGGGTGTTGGCAGTGAGGGACCAGCAGGACACACACTCCAGGAGTGATTTGTCATTGGGATCTCCACAAGGTTTGCTTAATGAAAGAGGGAGGAATATTCCTAATCCCAGAGGTTCTACTCTGGGTTTGAGTTGAGGGATGTGTTGGTCCTGTTATACCCTAAACTGACTTCAGCTGCCTGATGCCATTTAGAGATTCCAGCATCTCATACATTCCAGAGTCTGCTGGAAACACCCCAGAAATCCTGGGGACTCCAGCTGGGGGTGAAAATCACAGTCACTCAACTCCACATATTCTAAAATTAGGAACTTTAGGCAGCCAAGGTTAACAACATTAAAAGTCAGCCTCTGCCAGCCCTCCTGAGGAGAGTGGCCTGTCTGGGAGACCTTTTGTGGATGAATTTTGTTGTAATGTGGAGTTATTTTGCAGTTTCTCTAACTTATTTTCCCCAAATATTTGTCAAGTTGCATGTAATATTTCTGGAACAGGGGAGGCATTAACCTTTATTAACCACTGCAGAGACTGAAACTCGTAAAGACTGACGGGATAATTAAGGCAACATCTCGGGGTGACTTCACTGCTCCTCAAACTCCATTAATTCTTATGACAGTGATGAATTTCAGTGCAGTAATAATTAGTTTTTCTCACTGTATAGAAAAACATTCTGTGAATTACTGCTGTAAATTCACTCTTTATGAGTCCAGAGACATCCGGACTCATCAATGATGCTGCAGTTATTTCCACGTCCCAAGAGATTTATGTGTGTTGGAATGGCAAAGATTCCACAAGCTGGGACAAACAGCACAGCTGAATGTGCAAACTCCTCCTGTCATGACACCAGCAAGGGAATTCTGAATGGCTTGGGATAGGCTGGGCTTTCCCCCTTGCATTTATACCCTGCTGGAGTTAATCCTGGCCACTTATTAAATGTTTGAGCCTTGAGTAATGAAGGTGTGATTTCCAGGTGAGGCTTTGGGAATAGATCCACTGGGAAAGGCTTGTCCAGCTTCTCTCTGCTCTCTTTGGGAAGTGTTCTGATCAACATTAAAAGCTGATTGTCACATCCATTCAATTAATCCTCTCAGAGCTATGGATAGTGCATGGAACCATGGGATACCCTGAGCTGGAAGGACCCACAGGATCATCCAGACCAACTCCCAGTCCTGCACAGACACCCCAACAATCCCGCTCTGTCCAGACGCTCCTTGGCACCTTCTGGGTTCGCATCCGCTTTGGAGCATCATCTTTTCCTCCCGTTCCCTTTGCCTGCAGTTTCCAAGCCTGTGTGAGGTGTCTGTTGGAAACAAAAGGGATGGCTGCTGGGGAAGGAGGATTTTAAGGCCTGTGGAGAGATTCTGTGTGTGGGCAGGCAGCAGGAGAGCCTCAGAGCTACCACAGGTTTGAGCACACACCAACAAGGGGTTTTGCCTGTGTGGAATTAACCTGTAAACCTCTAAATTGATGGAATGCAATTCCAGGTTGTGTTTGTCAGAGGAGAGAATTCCTTGCTGATAAAATCCTATGGATGGTTTGTCTTGACAGACGGGGAAAGGATGGTCTTGTTTTAAATTGTGTGCATTGATGTTGTGTGGAGATTATTTTGTGTTTTGTGCTGAGAAATTTAAATTTGTGCTGGGAGAGTTGGGATTGTTCAGCCTGGGAAGAGGAGCTCTGGGGCTGTCCCTGGATCCTTGGAAGTGCCCAAAGGCAGGCTGGATGGGGCTTGGGGCAGCCTGGGATAGTGAAAGGTGTCCCTTGGCACGGGGTGGGTTGAGATGGGCTTTAAGTTTCTTCCCCACTCCAGCCTTTTCCTGTTCCAATAATTTATATATAATATAAAACCCTTTTTGCCTATGCAGCTCTGTTTTTAAAAACAATTTTCCAGTCTGAATTGCTTTTCCTAAACTCTCTGCAAAGCCTCTGTTTATAAAGTGGATATTAAAATGGGCTGAAAATTGTTTGGTCACAAAGTCAACGCTCTCAATTCCCATGCATATGGTTCATTTTGTTCTTTAAACTGTTATTTACACACATATTTACACTATGAATGTTTATATGCAATGGCAATTGTACGTGTCCTGGGAAGGAGCTGGAATCCAAGAGGCTTCAATAAAATTGTGTGGTGCAGATTTCACAGTAGATTTGGTTAAAACCATTTTTCCCCATTTAGTTTGTCACTAATAGCTGCTTTCACTAATTACTTTTTTTTTGTCTTGAACAACTGCTTGGAACAGCTCCACAAAAGCCAATTTGTTGTGTTCATCATGCAAAATATGCCACGACCAATTACACTGCATGAGCTCATATATTTAAAATACAATAAATCATCAGAACACAGAACAGAATTTATTTCTCTGAGTGCACATAGAAATTAATCCACAATTTTCCTAAGGTGGTTTTCTGTCTGTGCCAACTTCCTGTGTCATAGCAACATTTCCTGGTAAGGGGGAATGGATTCAAACTGAAAGAGAATGTGTTTATACTGGATATTGGGAAGGAATTGTTCCCTGGGAGGGTGGGCAGGCCCTGGCACAGGGTGCCCAGAGAAGCTGTGGCTGCCCCTGGATCCCTGGAAGTGTCCAAGACCAGATTGGACAGGGCTTGGAGCAGCCTGGGATAGTGGAAGGTGTCCCTGCCCATGGCAGGGGGTGGCACTGACTGAGCTTTAAGGTCCCTTCCAACCCAAACCATTCTGGGATTCTGTGATTGTAAATCTGATTGTGCCTTATATTTGCAGCAATGGGAATGGTGTCTTGTGAGGCAACAGGAGGATGAAGATGTGAGAGGAAAAAAAGGAACAGAGAGAGTCACATGGATGAGTTTGTTAATGAGAGATGGATTTTCCCTGTGCTCTGTGTCAAGGTTGCAAACGTGCCCCTGTAAAAGACCCTCTCTGTGCACATGTGCAGATCTGTGCTTGCCTTCATGGTTTAATTATTTAGCTTTGCATTCAGCATCTTTCCAAATGATTCCAGTGATTCATTTGGGGATGACAAATTCTGTATTTTTAGTTATTTTATTCCAGCTGCTGGGATAACTGCTGGGAGCAGAAGAGGCTGCAGCCAGTGATGCACAAAGGGGAGGAGCCCAGCCTGGCTGCCAGACCCCCCCAGTGACTTTGATGGTTTTATGCTGTTAGCAGATAAATTGCAAAATGATCCCAATGAGACAGGACTGACTGGCGAGCTCCTGATACCAGGACTAACAATATTCTGGAGTGTGGGAGCTTACCTGCTTTCATCTCTCCCTTTTACACATGGTTTGAGCAGATTCTTTACTTTCCAGAGCATCTGGTGGCCTGCAGGAGGTTTGGCACGTGGTGGGAAGCCCAGTTTGTTTAGACAGTGGGTTATTTAGTTATTATTATTAGTTTGTTTAGTTTTATCTGTCCTCTTGCTGGAGATGTGTGCACGGGAAGGAAGCAGCGGAAACTGGGCCACCCAGACCTGGAGTCATAGAAAACACCAAACAGTTTCCCAAGAGCTTTCAGGAGAAAAGAGGGCAAGAGGAAGTTATTTGGGAAGGAGACCTAAATATGAGCCTTTTTCATACATTTAGGACAAGAGGCTCAAATCCTGGTTAGGAGTGTGGCTCTGAATCCCCTTTGGAGATTGACATTCCCCCAGGGAATTCCGGCATGTGGGCTCAGAGGGTCCCTGATGCACTAAGTGGGCTGTGTGGAAATGATGGGAATGAGCCACAGATCAGCCTCTCCAGTGGGGTGTTGAAATTACAAAATTACCATAAAGAAAAGGGGGGCTGGAGCAGAATTCCTGCTTCAGTTGATGTTGTCCTCGTGTCCCAGTGGAATGTCCCAGCTTTTGCTCCCTTGCCACCCATGGGTTCCTCTGTGCCTTAATCCTTGTGTTTGAGTGCAGCATGTTCAGCTCCATCTGCCATGAGGGACAGCAGAGGGATGGAGCAGCTCTGCTGGGAGGAAAGGCTGGCACAGCTGGGATTGTTCAGCCTGGAGAGGAGAAGCTCTGGGGTGACCTCACTGTGGCCTTCCAGGGCCTGAAGGAGCTACAGATGGGGAGAGACTTGGGACAAGGGATGGAGTGACGTGGGGGAATGGCTTCCCAGTGCCAGAGGGCAGGGTCAGATGGGATATTGGGAAGGAATTGTTGGCTGGGAGGGTGGGCAGGCCCTGGCACAGGGTGCCCAGAGCAGCTGTGGCTGCCCCTGGATCCCTGGAAGTGTTGGAGCAGCCTGGGATAGTGGAAGATGTCCCTGTCCAGGGCAGGGGTAGCTCTGGATGGTCTTTAAAGGTCCCTTCCCACCCAAACCATCCTGGAATTCCATGATGTTTCTTTGGCTGAGGCCAGTGGTGAGTGGCTGGGTGTCCCACTAGGTCCTGGTGATGATGTGAGCTGATCCATCCTGGAACATGCTTGATTTGCATTGAGAATCAGCCACTTCCTGGTAGAACCCACTGATGCTGTTGATCCCTGGTGATCCCTGGTGATCCATGGTGATCCATGGTGATTGATCCCTGGTGATTGATCCCTGGTGATCCCTGGTGATTGGTCCCTGGTGATCCCTGGTGATCCCTGGTGATCCTTGGTGATCCATGGTGATTGATGATCATCCATGATGGTCCATCCCTGTCCATGGTGATCCAAGCTGTGGTGGCCTTTGGAAGTGCTGATCTTGGTGTGCAGCACAGGAATGAGGTTTTGGAGACACAGAGCAGCAGATCCAGGATCTCCCCAGCTGAGAAAGCTCTGTCCACCTCTACCTTCCCTTGGTCACGTCACTCTGGGCATTAAATTTCCCTGGGAAAAATAAGCAAAATTTCCATTCCCATTCAATACACCTCCAGTGGCCTTGGCTCACCTGATTTCTTTTCCTTTTTTGCCTTGGCTCTTTTAATCCTGTTCATTAAGTATTTCATTAGTTGTGCTGATCCCTCAGTTAATCTGTTATCAAAAAAAGATAATTGAATTTAACCTCCCAGCACAACCCACCTTTAGATAGATAAAATTCTAGGCTAATGACTTGGTTTTAAAAATTCCTAAAATTAGGCTGAGAATATTCTTCTGTTGACATGAGATCTAAAATATTGCTTATCCCAGGGAAATATTTTTCAAATAGTGCAAATAAATGTGGTGGTAGAAAACAGAATGGTGTTGAAATATGGAGAGGTTTTGCTTGGTTTGAAGGCAGCTTGGGAAGAGAAAGCATATATGGAATATTTTGGATGTTCCATCCCTATATTGCTGAGAAATAGGGTTGTACTTAGAGCTTTTGCAGTGAAGATGAATCTTTATAAGGATGAGAGAATTTCCCTAAACTGTTGCTTCCAGCAGTAAAAGGCTTTGGGAATGCAGCAGCCTTTGGTGTGGAGACTTTGTATTGCTCAAAGTATTTGCATTGCAGACAGCTAACAACAGATGAGGGGTTTCTGCTGAGTAAATGTGTTGATAAATGAGTGATAGACAATTAATGAGCAGCTTCAATCCTGTGTTAATCCCTAAGGGGTGACCCAGATGATTTGGGGGAGAAGGCAGGAGGGGAGCAGGTCAGCATCCTGCAGCTTGGGTTTTGTGGAGCTGTGTGGAGTTGTTTCACTAAGAACAACTGTTGAAGTCCCTCACAAGCTGAATATTTACAAGTAAATTCAGCTTCCCCAGCAGCTGGCTGTTCAAATCCCTCATGGGAGCTTCAGAAATCTCACTTAGGATATTTAGTGGGTTGTTCTGTAAAACCTGGAGCTGCACAGAATAGAACATGAAGTGTTGTATAATCCCTTCTGCTGTGGGGAGGACAAAAACCAAAGCCTAAAGCAGTCCAAATACAGATCTGGTTCCTTTTGTTGTCTCCCTTCTCCAATAACAATTGCATTTTCTGTTTTATTCCACAATCTTGGAATTATTTCTGTTGGAAAGGACCTTGCATCTCATCCAGTCCCACCCCCTGCCATGAACAGGGACATTCCTCTATCCCAGGTTGCCCCAAGCCCCATCCAGCCTGGCCTTGAACTTTTTTATGTTGGGAAGGAGATGAAGGAGACAGGGAAAACCTCCTAAAGGTGTTGGTGATTTATACAGGTTTCAATTCCCACTCCCAATGTGGTGATGCTTTCCCCTTCCACAGCCTTTTTACAGGCATATCCTCCTGGATGGGCTTCCATTTCTGTGCAGCACTCAGGGAACAGGAATCCCTTGCCATCCTAAATTTGATGGGCTTGCTCCATCTTTACATGATTGTTTTTACAGGAAAACGACAGTGTGGGGATTTCCCAGATTTTCCAAGCTCACTGTCCTGAAAGAAAAAGCCTCGGGAAGGGCTTTTCCACTTAGGTTACTTATTTTTTAGGGAAAAAATTCCTTGTATCCTCCTGGAAGACAGCGGTGAGGACGGGTCTTTGATTTCTTATTTCCCAGGAAGCAGATGCGTAAAACAATTCCTAAATCTGAAAGATGAACATTTTTGAAATGGGAGGAGTGCAGTAGGAAGGGCGGTACATGCATTTTTGGGCAAATAATACGTGTATTTTTTGGGCAAATATCTCCTGGCTGCCATTCATCCAAATGCCCTGGACAGGTGTGGATGAGTCAATCCCTTACATCAGAGATGGGCTTTAAAATGGAAAGGCAGCTTTGCCACAGGAATATCACCCTCAAGGGGAACGTTCCTTTTCCCTGTAGGAAATGAATCCCAAATTTAAAAAGTCAAGGACAGAGCAAATGCACCCCTGGTTTTGCACCCCTGGACTGTTCTAGCAGTGGTTGTGCAGAGCAATATTCATAAGTGAGGATTTGCAGCAGGTCCTGCCAACTTCAGATAGGGTTTTAATTTGCATCGTGCCTTTGTTCAAGTGGTGTTGGCAAAGAAATGGAATTCTCCCGTGGGGCTGGCACGTCACAGCTTGATTGTGCTGCTGTGGGAGAAGTGCCACCTCTTGTCCCACATTCTGCCATGGGTAGGGACAGTGACAGCAGCTTTGGGGACACCTTATTCCTCCCACAGCTTTGGACAAGGGATGGAGGGACAGGACACAGGGAATGGCTTCCCAGTGCCAGAGGGCAGGGATGGATGGGATATTGGGAAGGAATTGTTCCCTGGGAGGGTGGGCAGGCCCTGGCACAGGGTGCCCAGAGCAGCTGTGGCTGCCCCTGGATCCCTGGAAGTGTCCAAGGCCAGGTTGGACTTTGGGGCTTGGAGCAGCCTGGGATAGTGGAAGGTGTCCCTGCCCATGGCAGGGGCAGGAATAGTTGATCTTTAATTCCCTTCCCACCCAAACTGGTCTGGGAGTCTCAGTTACACTTGAACACATCCAGGCTGTATTTATGGTTCTCCCAGGTGATATTATCCCCCCAAAATTAAAATAAAAAAAGAACTGATGGAAATGGTGGGTTGTGAAGTAGGAAAAACCCATCTCCTCTTCTATTTTTGCTCGCACAGAGGCACCTCCTGTCCCTGTCAGTGTCTTTCAGTCACCAGTGATGATAAATGCAATATTTGTGCCGTTCACATGAAGATGGGATCATTCCAAGGAAGGTCTGGAGACTCTTTTATTAGAAAGTGTCCTTTATTTAGAAAGCATATCAATAGGGGAATGGGGAATGGGAGGACATCTCTATTTATACTATTCTCTATTTTCTTTGATCATTAGATGCTCTGTAACTCCATCTCCAGCCCTCTCAAGTGGCATCATAAAATTAATTGGTTACCTCTGGAAAGAGGCAGAGCTCAGACACTGAGGGTTTGACAGCTGGGATCTCAAGATGCAGTGGGAATGCAAAACAATTCTGCTTTCCATTGCTGAGCAGGCTCTGGGAGTGTGAGGTCCTTGAGGGATGCCAGAAGCCCCAGGAGCAGCTGAGGGAGCTGGGAAAGGGGCTCAGCCTGGAGCAAAGGAGGCTCAGGGGAACCTTCTGGCTCTGCACAACTCCCTGACAGGAGGGGACAGCCAGGGGGGGTCGGGCTCTGCTGCCAGGGAACAGGGACAGGACAAGGGGAAACGGCCTCAAGCTGTGCCAGGGGAGGCTCAGGTTGGACACCAGGAGGAATTTCTCCATGGCAAGGGAGCTCAGGCCTTGGCAGGGGCTGCCCAGGGAGGTTTGGAGTCCCCATGCCTGGAGGTGTTCAAAGCCATGAGGATGTGGCACTTGAGGATGTGGCTTAGTTGTGGGCATTGGGCAGTGCTGGGGCAGTTTTTGGACTTGATGACTTTGGGGGGCTTTTCCAACCTTCCTGATTCCATGAAGAGCACAGCACCTGTGTGGCTGCTCTGCTGGGAATGGTTTACACCTTTCCCTCCAAGAAATCCTGGAGGATCCCACACTGAACCTATTAAAACAATCCAGCCTTGACCTGAAAGTGCCATTTCTAGAGCTTAATCCCTTGGGAATTGTGTACTGGCTGGTTCTGACATGGAATGTTGATGTCACTGTTAAATCAAACCACTTCATAACCTGATCAGATCCAGCATTTTCCTCTTCCCCTGGAAGCAGGAGGCAGCTCTGCTGCTGGAAAAAGAGTGGAAAAACCTTCTCGTTGGCTACAGAAGAGATGTCAGGAAACTATTCCTGAGTGGTTTATTTTCCTTTAAAAAAATACATAATTTCCCCTGTTACTTCTGGCACGGGGGTGACCTCCCTGTGCTCACATTAACAAAGTAATTAGAGGAGCCCCAGTGATGCCACTTGTCACAATTACACTGAGGAGCTTAAAAAGTGCAAACCTCCCCAAATTAATTGCAAAGCTATTTCATATATGAGCAGCTCAAATTAATCATTAACCTAATCATTTTTATTCTAACATTATTTCTTTGTTAAAAATGAGCCATTTTAATTGGATAATGAGGTGCCACTCAGGAATTGTGCATTCCCCAAGTGGATGAGAAGGAAGGGAGTTTATGCAAGGAGCAGGGCAGATGCTTCTCCAAATGCCTCCAGTTTTTATTCTGACAAATTCTTCATTTATTTCCAGCTGGCTTTGGAGTTTCTACAGCAGTTCCTGCTGTCATTTTCCCATTTGATATTCACCTAACTGTCACCTAACTCCTGTGAGCCCTAAAAGTGATGCTCACACCCCTGGGCAAGACCCAGCCTCTGGTTCCAGGTGTCCCAGCCCTCCTCTGGAAGCAAAGGGAAATGAGCAAGGTGTGCATGAGAGATTGCTGGATTAGCACCAAATCCTGAGGATGGGAATACTGGATTTTTCCAGAAGAAACAAAGGCTTTCACCTCAGAAACCTAGAAAATATTATTGAAAACATAGTCTGAAAGAATACATCTAATAGAGTTGCCAGGTACATCATTTTTAGGGGCATGCTTGTCCCATAAAATAATTTTATTAAAAAAAAAAAAACCACAGAAAAAGGAAGAATACTAAGGTGTTTTCTGCCCTGCAGGAGAATAATTCATAGGAATAAAGAAGCCTCCATGTTGAAAATATATTTGATTTCCAAACATGAACTGTGCCATGCTGCCCAAAATAGGAACTGCTTTTCCTCTGCCTTTGCTGCAACCCACCCCAAACCCACAGTGCTGCAGCACCACTGGGATGGTTTTCTCCAGACTAAAACATCAGGAGGCAAAAATAACTGAGTGGGAAGGCTGAGAATTGGGATTGTTCAGCCTGGAGAAGAAAAGGTCTGGAGTGAAATAATTGTGGTCTTCCAGTGGCTGAAGGAGCTACACAAAACATGGATATTTGCAAGGGATGGAGTGCCAGGACAAGGGGAAATGGCTTCAAACTGCCAGAGAGAAGGTTTGGATGGGATATTGGGAAGGAATTGTTCCCTGGGAAGGTGGGCAGGCCCTGGCACAGGGTGCCCAGAGCAGCTGTGGCTGCCCCTGGATCCCTGGAATTGTCCAAGGCCAGGTTGGATTTTGGGGCTTGGAGCAGCCTGGGATAGTGGAAGGTGTCCCTGCCCAGAGGTGGAATGGGATGCACTTTCCATCCCAAAGCATCCTGGGATTCTGAGATTTCCCCTCCCCATCAGAGGGGTGGAATTTGAGGCATGGCTGAAATCTGGTTCTTCCTTTCCTGCCCTGTGCTCCAGTGTCTCCTCTGCATCCCTCTGCACCAGCCCCATCCTCCTCCCCTGTGCTGCCACTCCCAGCCCTGGCCTTGCCCCCCTCCTGCTCCTGCCTGCAATCACTGCCCTCTGGAGCCCCTGAGAAAGAGTCAATTAAGTGGGTAATTATTTCCCTGCCTGGTGGCACATTAGGTTAAACGGCTGAACCAAGTCCTTACGTACCTGATAATTGGGGAGGGATATCCACTCTCCTGACACATTCCCACATGGCTCTGTATGATCTTTCCTGCCAGGTCTTAACTCGTTTTTGTAGGAAATCAGCCCAAATTTGCAGCATGTCGAAATATTGTTAGAGACCGAGGAGCAGGAATCTTGTGGATTTTATTAGGAGCTGAAGGGTTAAATAGGGCTTTAAAAAGCCCCAGTGTCCTGTCCTGGTGAATACCTGGATTGGTTTGGGAACTGACCATGTTAAACAGGTGCTTTTGTAATCCCCATACTTAACACTTTGCTCTTGGAGAAGAGGGAATATTGCTGGAAAAGAGTTTGCATGTTAGTTGCTCACACTTAAAGAGTGAAAGAAATCAGGATTTCATTGAGTGCCTAAATCACTGACATCTCTGTTGGGTTGCCTATTAAATTTCAGCACCATTAATCCAAAACCTGATACTTTTGTCATCCTGGAAAGGAGGATTTTCCAGGCTACTTTTAGGCTTCCTTAAAAGCTCATAGCTCCAGGAGTCAGCTGCAGCACGAACAGGACGTGCAGCATTTTGTGGTGGTTTAAGGTGATATTTTCTTGGTGTTGTAGGGTTTTCTTTGCCTCCACAGCCTCAGTGGTTGTGTCCTCCCAGTCCTGCCCTCTTTGAAGAGCGTCCTGCACATGATGCTTTGTGTGACATTGGGGTGGGACATGTGTGATGTGCTTTATTATTTAATTTGCTTAATATAACCTGATATTAACCCAAATTCTCTGCTAACACCACTCGGGTCAGGGCTCTCTCCTGCACCGAGGAATCACTGCAGCAGCACCAGCTTTGGTGACTTTTCCCTTGTGCTGCCTTCCCATCATCTCCACTGCTAATTAGAAACAGAGGCTGTTAATTAAATATTTCCCCAGTGTTTAATTAAATATTTGTCCGGTGCCTGTGAGCAAAGCGTGAAGGCGCTCTGAGATAACGGGGTTTGTTTTTGCTCAGCAGGACAGTGCTTGTATCTCCCCAGGAAACCTTGGGATTCTTGGAAGCTGCTGCTCAGTGTGAGCGTGGAAAGCAGCTGGAGTGTGCATGGACACACAGAGGAGGTGGCTGTGTGCAGCCCAGTGCTCTCCCTGGGCTGAGAGCGCTCAGCTCTGCTGCTGGGGAGCCTGGAGCCTTCTCTGGAGGTGGGCACAGGGACAGCATCCCTATGGGAGCTCCCACTCCTGGGAAAGCATCCTTCGCTTGCCACTGAGGGGTGGATGGATAAATGCACGAGGGAAGGGGTGAAGGCTGCTGATGACTCTGTATCAACTGTGAAGGAATCCTCATTTCAATCTTTGAGACCACAGAATCCCAGAATGGTTTGCGTTGGAAGGGGCCTTAAAGCCCATCCAGTGCCACCCCTGCCATGGGCAGGGACACCTTCCACTATCCCAGGCTGCTCCAAGCCCCGAAGTCCAACCTGGCCTTGGGCACTTCCAGGGATCCAGGGACAGCCACAGCTGCTCTGGGCACCCTGTGCCAGGGCCTGCCCACCCTCCCAGGGAACAATTCCTTCCCAATATCCCATCCATCCCTGCCCTCTGGCACTGGGAATCCATTCCCTGTGTCCTGGCACTGCAGGTCCTTGTTCCAAGTCCCTCTCCAGCTCTCCTGGAGCTCCTTTAGGCACTGGAAGGGCCTCTCATGTCTCCTTGGAGCCTTCTCCTCTCCAGGCTGAACAATCCCAGCTGTGCCAGCCTTTCCTCCCAGCAGAGCTGCTCCATCCCTCTGCTCATCCTGGTGCCTCCCCTGGACTCTCTCCAGCAGCTCCAGGTCCCTCCTGTGCTGGGCCCCAGGGCTGGGGCAGCTCTGCAGGTGGGGTCTCACCTGAGCACAGGGGCAGAGGGGCAGAATCCCCCCCTCCCCTGCTGCCCACGCTGTTTTTGGTGGATCCCCTGCAGTTCCCTCCTGTGCTGCTGCAGGACACTTCTCAGGAGCTCTGGGACTGGGTTTGATCAGGACTGTTGGAGGAAACAGGGAATTACAAATTCAGGCATTTCTTCCCCAAGATGCTTAACCAGCGGCTGAATAGTCTGGAGCTCCCCCAGATCCTCAACCCTTTTTTACTCCTCCAATCCCCTCTGTATTTACTGCTTTTCTCCTTCAAGTTGTCTTTCCAGATTTTTCCTTTTTTAGAAGGATTATTGAGGTTTAGCCACTGCCTTGCACACCAGATGGCTTTTTTTTTTTGATAAATTCCAGTAATTTTGCTGTTGTTACTTCTCACTGCTCTATTGCTGCCACACAACACTTTTCTGGTGTTATTAAGTTTTGCAGAAAGAACAGTGGGGAGGAAATCCACAATTTAAGGAGTTGAAAATAAACCAAGAAACCCCCCAATAAAATTAAAAACTCCAGAACTTTTTTTCTTTTCTTATGAAGTCCCATTTTTTAAAGCACTGCAGAAAAGGCTCCCTCTTTCCACTCTGTGGCTGCATGGGTGAAGCTCTGATATATGAAATAATTTTGTATTTTCCCCTTTCTAACGAGAAGGGATAATTGATTACGTAGGGACTTTGATAGCACTGCTGGTGGTGGAAGAGTTTGGAAAGAGGTTTGGGATGACAATCCAAGGTCTCTCCAATGCTTTGCCTGGGGTGCCTTTTCCAGGGACTCTCAGGAAGTGCTTGGCTCCCTGGCCCTGCCCAGCATCACTTGGGATGGAATGAAGAGGTCTTTGCTTGGACAAGGGAAATCTTCCTTAGACCTTTCCTTCTGCATCCCTAAATGAATTCCGCAGCTGTATCTCAAATTTTTACTAGTTGTAACTCAGGAAAAACAAAAGAAATCCAATTTCTGAACATATTCAAAAAGCTTAAGGGTGTCGTGACAGCAAAATGTGGCTTCCTCCCATCTTGCTGCAGGTCTTGGAGCAGGAAGGAAGGATTTTGGGATAGCCATGCTTTGCTCAGTGGCAGTGATTGACTTGCCTCTCCTGCTGTAGAACTGTGTTTTATACCTGAAATCCATGTGAGTCCCGGTGCTGATGGGTTATTTTGCCATTTTTTAGCTAGCCAAGTGAGATGCCAGGGAGTTGACACAAGCTGCTGCCTCTGGAAGTGCTGGCTGGTGCTGGAGTGGGACTCATTTTATTAGAGGAGTCAGGGCATGGTGGCTGGGTGCCTGTGACTCACAGTGGTCAAAAACCCACGTGAGTTTTGATGATTTTGGTATTTTTTTATATTCATCTCCAAAGGAGCTGTTTCCAGGGCCCATTTGTGATTTCTGCAGGGCGTGAGGATGGAATCAGCAGCACATCCCTCCTCTGCCTGCAAGGGAACAAGGTGCCCAATGTCGTTTTTGCAATGTGTCTGCGGGGTCCCTGCTGTGGCCGCAGCTGTGCTCACAGTGCTCTGTGTCTGTGTGTGACCCACAAACCACAGCCATGCTCTCTCTGGGGCTGTTCCTGCTTCTCTCCTCCTCTGCCTCACGCTGCAGTAGTGGGAGCTCATCAGTGGGGAGCATTCCTGCTCTCCACGTCACTTGTGGTTGCTGCTGTTTCATCCAGGCACGGCTGGAGGCAGAGAGCAGCTTTTGGTCCGTAGCTTTGCAGCATTTTCAGTGCCATTCCTGGCTTTTTTCAGTCACCAGCTGCAGACCAAAGTTATTGGAATCATGGAATGTGCTGAGCTGGAAGGAACCCACAGGGATCATGGATCCTGTTCCTGCCCAGACCCCCCAACAATCCCAGCCTGTGCATCCCTGGCAGCGCTGTCCAAACGCTCCTGGAGCTCTGGCAGCCTCAGGCCGTGCCCATTCCCTGGGGAGCCTGGCCAGTGCCAGCACCTCTGGGGGAAGAGCCTTTCCCTGATCTCCAGCCTGAGCCTGGCCTGGCACAGCTCCAGCCCTTCCCTGGGTCCTGTCCCTGTCACAGAGAGCAGAGCTGCCCTCAGGAGGAGCTGCAGATCCCAATGAGTCTCCCCTCAGTCTCCCTCTGCTCCAGGGAGCTCAGTAAGAACTTTGTGAGTACTCCAAAGTTTTTTTGTGTGTGGAATAAGCTAGGACAGGTTATCCTAAGAAAGCTCCCAGCATCCCTGGTGTGGCAAGAACAGCTTTTGGAGTCCCCAGAGGGATGAGCTGGGCAGCCCCACACAAGCTGTTGTGACGTGAAGGCAGCACAGGGCTCATTCCCAGCTCTGTGGCTGCCCAGAGAAGCTGTGGCTGCCCCTGGGTCCCTGGAAGTGTCCAAGGCCAGGTCAGAGGCAGCTTGGAGTAGCCTGGGATGGTGGAAGGTGTCTCATGTTGGAATATTGGAACAAGATGGAATTTCAAGGCCCTTTTTTAATCCAAACCTTTCTGTGATTCCATGATCTTTAGCTTTGAAGAATTCCAAATATCAGATGGTGACTGTGTCCTTACTCCTTCTCTCCCTGTGAATTTCAGTGTCAAACCACAGACCTGGGGATATTTTTATGGAGCACGTGGCAGGAATTTACCCAGGAATGTGGTAGCTTTAGTGGATCTCCTCCTGTGTGTATCCAAGCTTAGAAAACTGCTGGCAGGAGGACTTTGCATGATTGTGTTTTAGTTGGGAGCAGCTTTCCAAGCAGTGATTCCTTACAAAATGATGAAGGATGATCCCTTGGACTGGATGTCAGCCTCTTAAGCTCCTCTCCTGGCTCTCACTGTGGTTGCCTTTGGCAAAACCCCTCCTTCCTGGGATGTTTTGATAAAATGAGATAATTTGTCAGTGTTTGTACAGCGCTTCAGGGACTTCAATTTTCATGCTTCAGCAACTGGCTGAGGTGACTTCAGTCAAAAGTGGGTTTATCTGCAGAGTATTAAACTAAATTTGTCTCATTAAGCGCAGCCTTTCTCTTGTTTTCCCAAAAATGATGCTGGCAACTGCAGCTTTCTCTCATCAACAGTGCAGGGTAATAATTGCTTTGGAAATGATACTCTTTCTCTTTTTAGTGCCAGTTTTTTCATGGTTTCTAGGAGAAATCCTTCCTCTTCCCCACAGAATACCTTTCCATTGTTCTAATTGGAGCAGCCTCTCCTGTTCCAGCCCACAAACTTTTCCTAGCTGTTTCTATCCCAGAAAATTCTCCTTCCCCCCTGCCAAGGCGGATGAGATTGAAGTTTTTTAGATGTACAAGAGCCTCTCCCTGTTTTCTGAAGCATCCCACTGCCATTTGGGCAGAGCTTGGGAGGTATCCCAGAGAGCAAACCTCAGACTGAAGATGCCAAGTTCTTCTGATAAAGTTTGAGTGCATTTTAAATAATTAAGTTTTTCATTAGTCGTGAGAGTCCCATTGGCTAAAACTATCCTTGAAAAGATGATGGTGATGGAGCTTAGTGGGAAAAAGGGGATTTTCCACAAATGGGGCAAAGAGGATCTTTAAAGTTTGGTGGTTTTGTTTTGGGTTTTTTTGTGGGTTTGTTTTGGTTTGTTTTTTGATGTTTTCATTTTTAATTCATGAACAGTTTGTCAGAGTCAGAACCCAGTATTTTGGGTTTCAAATATTTTTAAAGCCTCTGCCTTGATTTTGTTCCCAATTGCTGCTACTTTGAAACGCTTGTGGCCCTACATAAAAGGCTCCTTCGGGTGATAAAAGGGATTATCTGCAGAAATGTGGTTATTGTGTTGATAATTATGCTGTCATCAAAGCCTTGTCACGCTTGAGCAGGTGTGAATTCAAGGTTCATGTCCAGAACTCGTTGCTTTTCCACTTGTACTCCGGGGAGGTTGTTATTATTTCGGGTATCTCGGTGCTCATCTCAAACCCTTCTCTCAGCAGACCCTGCAGCAAAAGTTACAGAACCGTGGGGTGCAGAGTCTGGGGTTAAGGACAGCATTTGATCTTCCCTGGGCAAGAAAACAAAAAGTTCCTTCTTGGCCGTGGTTTCTTGCAAAATCCCAGTCAAAGGCCTTTGTTTTGTTGTTCAGCACCCAAACAGGACCATCCTGCCTCCACAGGAGCTCCCCTGGCCACCTCAGCCCCTGGAGATCTCCATCCCCAAGGATAACGCACAGGGAACACAGGATCCAGCCTTAACCCTTGCCTGGCTCCTTTGGCATCATCCCACAGGAGTTTTTTAGGGATTTTGGGCTTTCTAGAAGGGGTTGTGGAGTGTTCAGTCAGATATTAGGAAATATTTCTTTGTGGAAAACATAGTCAGGCCTTGGAAGGGGCTGTCCGGGGAGGTGATGGAGTCCCCAGCTCTGGAATTGCCCAAAGGCCATGTGGGATGTGGCACCTGGGGACATGGATTTGGGGTGGCAGCCTTGGCAGATCTGATCTCAAAGGGCTATTCCATTCTAAAGGATTCTGTGATTCATGGTGTGGTGGGGGCATTTCTTTAATCTGAGCATCCACTTGGATGAATTTCGAAGAGCTGAAGAAAATCCTGGGACCGTTTTGGCTCCTTAAAACCATCCTGCAATGGGATTTTTTAGAGAGTGAATTTCTATAGTTGGATCCCAGATAATTCCCATGAAGGGAGGATGAGGCAGTAAGAAATCTTTATTAAAAATCCAGAGGAGTGAGATGATTTTCAGCTCCTGGTTTTCAGTTCCCAGGGCCTTCACCAAGTGTCTGGATGCTTCATCACAGCATAAAAATTTATAGGATTTAGCACTGCTGTAATGACAACATGATTTGTGCTCCCTCCTAAATGGAAGCAGCAATTTATTCCTTGGGGTAAGGGGGAAACCAAACAAACCAGGAAGAAAATAACAGATTAAAGGCTGAAAATCATCTCTTTTTGTGTGTGTCAGCCTCAGATAGATGGGCTTATAAGAGGGTGTAATACTCCATGGGTAGTTTTGTCCTGCAAATTCCACAGGTTCGGCTGGGAAGCTCAAAGGAAAAAGAGAAGGGGTGGGGGGAAAGCAGATTAACACAATTATTATTTGAATGAGCACAAGATTAGTCCTTGAACCCCCTGTTTTCATGCTGGATTTCAAGGGCAGGACTAACACAGCCACTCCTCTGAAGCAGCAAGAAACACCTCAGCTTCATCCTTCCATAAACGTCTCTTTTTTGATGCCGTTTATAAATAGGGTTCTTTAAACAGATGTAGATTTTTTTCTGCCTTGGTTTGAAACCTGTGGGGAATTTTGGGGGATCCATTTCTCACAAAGGAAATGGTGCAACCACAGGTGAGTCCATGTGCACAGGTACTTTACACCTTGGGTAACCTATTTCCAAAAAATGTGGAAGCAGCACCCTCTGAGAAGTTTTCCAAGTCTGTAAATTGTAGGATTTTGTGGAGGAAATTCCATTTGTAAATCTTTCTAACTCACATAATTGCCATAAATCTTAAAAACTCATTTTTTCTCTCTGCTGCAAGTAGGTGAGTTTATATCAGTAGAGAAAAATTGCCTCAAAATCATCCTTGGTCTCTGGTGTGGACTGTGTCAAATACCAAATTAATGGAGAAACCTAATTAGCTCTCTGCTCTAATTACATCAGCACAACTTCACTGTCCTCAGGAGCCAGCATCCCAAATCCCATCTCCAGGGCGAATCTGGCAGCTTATCCCGGTTTCTGACACTCCCAGTGGGGATGTTAATTCCAGGGGATCTTTCACAGCTGGAGGTGTGAGGACAAACTATCCAGTATCAGAAAAAAGAAAGACATAAAACCCAGCTTTTTCTTTATCCCAGTTGGGATGTCCATGAGAGCTTGGGTGGGAACAGGATGATCTGTAAGGTCCCCTCATCCCAAACCATTCTGGGATCCTCTCATTGAACTCATCTAAAACTGTCATCAATTACCTTTTACTAATAAACCCCCATCAGAAATATATTATTCTATCTATTTTATGTTTTCATTAATACAGTGATTTCCCAAGCTCCTGCAGGATTTTCCTTTCTGCTGCTGGTAATCCAAAGCACCCCTGGGTTGTTCAGCCAAGCCCAGGTGAAAATCTCACCTGGCTTTGATGGCTGTTAATGTTTAGGAGAAGGAGAGAGGGGATGCACCTGGCATGGAAATGAATGAATGAATAAATAAATTAATTTCTAGGATGGAAAGGAGAAGGTGTCAGATGAGGTTTGCCAGGATCTGTTAGCATTCCCTGAACTGGTTTGCAGAATTATCAACAGCTTCAGATAGAACTGGCTGCTTGAAATTAAAGCAAATCTGGACTAAATATGCAAATAAGCTGCAACAGCTGGCGAGACCTTTGTGGGGGCACTTCAGTGATGCTCAGAAATTCCTGCACATCTGGAGGAGGACGTGTGGCAGATGGTGTTGCTCAAGGCTTGGGAATAATTCCTGGCTAAAATAGTGGTTATTTTATTTAATTCCCAGCTGAACCTAGCATGAAACAGACTGTGAGATCATCAGGGTGTGCTAAATGAACAAAGGATTTGGGAAAAAGGAGGGAATAGTGCATCCAGCCAGCCTGGGAAGTGGATACTGCATGCACACAGGGAGTGTGGCAAGTTTGGCATTTGAGCCACAGCACTCGGTTAAATTCTAAAGCAAAGCCAGCCCATGGCTCAGGCAGGTGCCACCTTTGGAGTTCAATAATTAGATTTAATTACAAATCCAGGTTTTTATCAGTCATTAGTTCTGCTTCTGGGAATAAGATGGGGAGGAATTTCTGTAGCCAAAGGAAAAATGGAGTGGCCAAACTTCTTGCATCACCTACAGCCTCCCAAAGGCCTTCCATCTCCAAAGTAATTCATGGAATCAAGGAATATCCTGAGCTGGGAGGGACCCATCCAGTCTAACTCATGGCCCTGCACAGACACCCCAACAGTCCCACTCTGTGCATCCTTGAAAGTGTTGTCCAAACTTAATTCCTCTGGATCTGATTAACCAGGAGCATTGCAAACCAAGGGGATGAGTTACTTTAGCTTTTAAGTGCGTTTTCTGTCATTATTTCAACATCTTTGTTCCTGGAAAATGATATTGCAGGGTTATCCTTATTTTTAGAGCCAGTAGCAATAAAAACATTCCTCAATATTGAAGATTCCTTGCCATTTACTGGGAAAGCAGGATGTGCCAGTGGAACTTTTAATTTCCTGTGCTAGCACCAAACTTCATTTGTCATTTGCTGCTTTGGGTTTCTCAGGGATTTGGTAAGATTTTTAGGGACTGGGGGCATTTTTTTAGCTGAGCACCACATAAAATTCCCTTTAATTGATTAAAGGACTATGATGCATGTGAAGATATTTGAATGTTCATGAGCCTTTTATGATTTAATTACAAATAATGGCCCAGCTTTGTAGCTGTCAGTTAAATGAGAGGTTAAAGGTAAGAATTGTAAAAATTGGCAAAATAATATGCTATTATTCTTGTGAAAGAACAGCTGCACCTGATTGAATGCTAATATTTCTAATTTAAATATTTGTAACTTAATTAGGAGTGGATTGGAATATAAAAATAATATGAGATAAATGCTAAAATTAGAAATGAACTCCTTTATGTAAAATTGTTGTTCCATTTTAGGTTGTCCATCTCTTTTCCCCATGGCAGAGCTTCTCCCTGTTATTTTCCTTTCTCTTTTTTTGGCAAACACAGATGGTTTGCACCTTGTGGGGTTTGAATACAAATCTTCAGTGCCTTATCAGGCAGGCAGGCCCATCCCTGCTTTCCGTGCTCTTTAATTCCTGTCTCACATCCTGGGCAGTATTTTGGGTCAGGATTTTGATTTGTCAGAGAAGAAGGCAAGGAGCACATGAAAGCACATGAGTACTGTGAATCCATTTAGCTATGAGAAGATGTGTCCTTTTAGGGCAGGAGTGGGATAACCCAGGAACTGTTTTCTCCTGTTATCTCCACAAGAACCTGGGGGTGGGATCCTTTCTCCCGTTATCTCTTCCTTGAGATGCAGCATCCATGGACAGGCACCCTCTGAGCTCCTGTTCACGGCTTTACTGCTCCTGGAAAGTGCATTTTAATTCCAACTTGGACAAAAGCAGAGGAAATAATAACGCCAATGCAATTTCTTCTCCCCTGTGAGAGTTGGGACTGGGAGCTGCTGGAAATCCTGCTTCTCTTGGCTAGCTCTAAATGAGATTTCCCCCCGTCCAGCCTTGATTTTTTTGATAAAAACTAATGTCAGTTCGCTTGAAATATTGCTGGGAATGGCCAGTTTCACTGCAATCTCTGCACATGAGCTTCCCTGCTGGATATTTTTTGGCTGGTGGAGTGTGAAAGGGCTGGGCCAGGAGTTTCCCACCCCGATGTGTCCCTGTCCCTGTCCCATCCCATGGGAGCTCCCACTCCAGCTTCCCTTTCCCCTCACCCTCCCCAAGAGTCCCAGCACCGCTCCAGAGCTGTGTGGAGCTCTCCTTAGGGATGGAGTGGCCTTGATCCTGGGGAGGATTAAGCTCCAGTGCAGACAAAGGAATTTAACTCCCCACAAAGAGCCGCCACAGGCGGATGGGGCAGGGCTCAGAATGCCCTTGGCTTAGCACCTGGATGAGCACCCTGCTCCTTGCAAGCTTTGCAGAGAGCTCCTCGTCTCATTTTTGATGTCCTGGTGTGGCACAAGTTTCTTTGGCAAAGAGGTTTCCTCCCTAGGCCTGGCTGCCTGGAGTTCTTCCCACTTGTCAATCCATTAATTATTCCCTGCACTTTGAGGTGTGATATCCAAGTGGCAGATGGAAGCAGAGGGAAGATGGGAAGGACCTTGGAGCCAGATGTAGGGACAGAGGTGGCCATGGATTGTGCCACGGTTATTTTGCTGTACCAGGAGCTTGACATTTGAGACCAGGGGGTGCAATCCCAGGTGGGGCCACAACAGAGCCTGAGCAGTCAGAGAAGGAAAAAAATCTTCTGTTTATAAATCAGTTAGACATGGAAATATTTTATGGGTTTTTTTCTCACTGGGGTGATAACATTTATTTTCTTGGATTTGGAATGGTGAAGAAACCAACCCAAAGCCACTACTTTGGGGTAATTGTGATACATTGGGAGCTGGGAAAGGGGCTCAGCCTGGAGCAAAGGAGGCTCAGGGGAACCTTCTGGCTCTGCACAACTCCCTGACAGGAGGGGACAGCCAGGGGGGGTCGGGCTCTGCTGCCAGGGAACAGGGACAGGACAAGGGGAAACGGCCTCAAGCTGTGCCAGGGGAGGCTCAGGTTGGACACCAGGAGGAATTTCTCCATGGCAAGGGAGCTCAGGCCTCAGAACAGGGTGTCCAGGACATCATGGAGTTCCCATGCCTGGAGGTGTTCAGAAGATGTGTGGATGTGGCACTTGGGGACAGTGGTGGCCTTGGCAGTGCAGGGGCAGTTGTTGACCTTGGAGGGCTTTTCCAGCCTCAGCAGTTCCATGATCCTCAGATTCCGTGGTGGCCACGGGTGAGCTCTGATCACCTGCCCAGCTCCTGCCACCACCTGGGTTGAGCACACACAGATCAATCTGGCATTTTGTCTTCTCCCAGTGTGAACTCCCTCAGGGAAGGCAGCTGAGCAGCAGGAGCTGTGTGTCACCGCAGGATGACGCGGAGATGAGCTGATCTGTCAGGTGAGGTGACTCAAACCATCCTCATCCCTCCTGTGATGTCCTTTGCGTTGGGACATCGTTTACATTCCAAATGCCACCGGGCCGAGGAGTCCGAGGGAGAAATGGGATGGTGTGAATCCATTAAACAGCAGCTCTGGCCACAGCTGCCAGGGACTGCAGAGCAATTCCAGGGCTCCCCTGGGAAGCTGCAGCCCGCTGGGAATGCTCAGGAGCACGGCTGTTATCTCCTCACAGGGATAGGAATGGCTTATTTCCCCTCCGGATGCTGTTTATCTGCAAACATCAATAAATAAGGGCTGCTTCTCCCAGGAAGCAAACTCAAGGAGGAGTTTCAGCATGAAAATGTATTGGTGCTGTTGTTGTAGTGATTATCAATGCATCTCAGTCTGGATGGGGCATTTTCCCTGGTTTTTCCATGCTTTTGGGATGCAGTGCCTTTCCCTTTTTGGAGGGACCAATACCAACCTTAGGGGATTTGTGGGTTTCCAACAAGTGCCAGGGTGGTGATTCCTGAAGGAGATCAGTAGAATGAAGGGTGGGCAGGCCCTGGCACAGGGTGCCCAGAGCAGCTGGGGCTGTCCCTGGATCCCTGGAAGTGTCCAAGGCCAGGCTGGACTTTGGGGCTTGGAGCAGCCTGGGATAGTGGAAGGTGTCCCTGGCCATGGCATGGGTGGCACTGGATGGGCTTTAAGGTCCCTCCCAACCCAAACCTGGCATCCTGTGGTTCTGTGAGTGTGGTGTTGACCAAATTCCTACAACCCCCCCAAATTTCAATAGTAAAAAACAGCAAATGGAGCTGGCTGAGACTCCCCATCCTAAATCAGCCTGGAATAGTGGGAACACGCTTCCTTGCAGTGTTTCTTGTGTTTTGAAGGAGCTTTAGAAATGCTTTGACAATATTTGCTCCAAATTAGAGCTTTAAATGATTTGAGCCAGAAGACAAATTTAATTTAGGGTTTTTTTCCCCTCTCAAGTTGCTTTGTCCTAACAACTTCTAGCAGTGCATGAAGGGTTTTTCATTTACATTATGATTTTCTGTTTCATCAAGTGCTTTGCTCCCACTCTGATGGTGCCTGCAGCAATCCTGAAATGTGCCAATAATAGTATTTTAGCAGAGTAATGAAAAGCAGATAAACAAAGGGACTTCTGCAGGACACAGATCCAGGTAGTGGCAAAGGGGTTGGGGTGGTGCTGATGCCTTTTCTTGTCCTGGAAGATTTGGGACCACCAGAACAGGCTTTGTGTTCCTCTAAACATGTGCTTGTTTGGAATCAAAATACCTCGAGGTCCCTGGGCCTTTTTAATTCACATGTGTCCCAAAATTATACTCAAAACTAATTAATTAAGCACCCCACTCAACTCCAGTTCATTACCAAAAGAATGGTTTGATACTCAAACAGTGCAGTGTGGCGGTTAAAGAGCTGACTTTTGATATGTACAAAAAACCTCTTTACGTGTGCTCCCAGAAGAAAATTTGGACTTGTAATAAATTCAGGAAAAATCCTTTTCCCTGCCTGAAGTGAAGCCAGTGGCATGGATGGGATTCTGTGACTCAGACAGATGTTTTCTGCAGGAATATACAGCTCCTCTGCTGCAGAATTGCCCCCAGAGAGATAGTTACTGTATTTGGTGATATTTTCAGGGGAATAATAGGGCTGCTTCAGCCCTTGCTTTTGTGCTCTCTGTAGCCAAAGCCTCTTGTGGAGTCTTAAATTCAGGGAAAGTGGGTTTAGAAATAGAGATTGGAATGAAAAGTTTACTTTTTGGCTCGTGGAAAATGCAATAGAAAGGGTTTTGTTGAATGATCTGCAAACAGGGGAGAGCTGGAATTGTGCATCCAGAGAAGAGAAGGCTCCAGGGAGAGCTCAGAGCCCCTTCCAGTGCCTAAAGGGGTTCCAGGGGACCTGGAGTGGGACTTAGGACAAGTGATGGAGGGAAAGGACACAGAGAATGATGGCTTAGGTGCAGGATGTGACCTGTTGGACCCAAATGCTCCTTGTGACTTCTTTATTTTTTTATTCCAAAAATAGAGGGAATCAAAGAGTCAGGCTGAAAAGAACTTCGGATCACTCAGTCCAACCAGTCCCTGGCACTGCCAAGGCCATCACTGACCATGTCCCCAAGGGGCACATCCACATGCTTTCTAAACCCCTGCAGGGATGGGGCAGGACAGCCCTTTCCAGGAGAAATTTCCTCAATATCCAACCTAAACTTGCCCTGGCACAACTGAGGCTGTTCTCTTGTCCTCTCCCTCAGAAGTGGGTGAGCACAGTTTGGGCAACGCGTCCACGTTCCTTAAAAAGTTTCCCCCAAATTCCTTGAGGTTTGCAATTTACCAGAGGGATTTTGAGATTTCCTCCCATTTCTGGGGTAATGTTTGTTTGTGTAGTTGCTCATATCCCTTTTCTGCAGCAGCTCCGTGTCTGTGGCATCCAAACGCCGTGTCGCTGTTGTTCCCTGGTTTAGCTCCACATTCCAGCCCTTGCTGAGCACACAGATGGGTGTCATCATCATTAACGATGGAGCTGCTGTGTAATTAAAGATGCCTTTGACTCCAGGAACACGGGCAGGCCTTGGAATGTTGGTGCTCTTCAGCCTCGCTGGAGGAGCAGCCAGTTCACCCTGGAGGGGGCAGGCAGGGAAATGGGGACTGGCTGTGGGGCTGTCCTGTCACTCAGGGAGTCACTCCAGCACCTCAGGACAAGGATTGCTTTGTGCACATCTGCTTTGTTTTCCTCCTCCCACAATGGGCTTTTCATATCCTGGGACACCTCCAGGGGATGGACCCAGCTGTGGCCTTCCAGCACCTGAGGAAAGATGGAGAGAGACCATTTACAAAGCCTGCAGTGCCAGGACAAGGGGAATGGCTTCAAACTGAAAGAGATTTGGGGTTACATGGTATATTGGGAAGGAATTGTTCCCTGGGAGGGTGGGCAGGCCCTGGCACAGGGTGCCCAGAGCAGCTGTGGCTGCCCCTGGATCCCTGGCAGTGTCCAAGGCCAGGTTGGACTTTGGGACTTGGAGCAGCCTGGGATAGTGGAAGGTGTCCCTGCCCATAGCAGGGGGTGGGAACAATTTCAGGTCCTTTCCAACCCAAACCATCCCATGATTCTATGAAAAATTTCTGTTTGTACAAGCCTGAAGCTGCGCTGCCTCAGTTTCCCTTGATTTTCCACACTTGGAAAATGTATTTCTAGGAACTCATATTTCCAGACTAAAGCCTCTCTCGTTTTCTCTGGCATTTTCACAGGCCCTACCAATATTTCATCTGTTTTCTGGTGCTCCAAAATCACCTGATCTCCTCTTCACCTGTTGGCAGAAGGCTGGGCTGATTCATTGCTTTTGAGCATTGTTTCATTATACCCCCATTATTCCCAACAAAAAAGGGCTATTTGGGATCCCTGGCTATTTGAGAGGG
The DNA here is from genome assembly GCF_030490865.1 of Poecile atricapillus. NCBI lineage: Eukaryota > Metazoa > Chordata > Aves > Passeriformes > Paridae > Poecile > Poecile atricapillus. The sequence goes on from NC_081254.1 coordinate 6,631,229, forward strand.
ATGCAGGCAGGCCCTGAGCCTGCTTGGCTGTGCTTCCTTCAGAAAAGGCACCAAAAATAGAATTTACATTTCAAACAGCTCCAGGCAGTTGTGCTAATTTTAAATATTTCAAAATATCCATCAGTTCATGGAGTTAAATGGCTTTTTTTTTGGTCCTCGCATACAGACAGGCACAGTGGCAGTTTTGGGGAATCTGCTGATGCTTAGTCCAAATAAAGATGGAAAAATGGTTGGAATTTGTGGAGAAAAAAAAAGAAAGAAGGACTGTGTAAAACCTTCCTTAATCCAGAGCCATCCTTAAATGAACCCCTGGCATCACCCACCTGGAAACCTCCTGAATTAGGACTGAAATTTTCATACCGATTCAGGGGAATTTTTGGGAAGGGAAAAGGGGAAATTGCAATGTCCTGGAAGTGTTACCGAGTCACCAGCAGCAGTAAATCCCTGCCCTTGCACTCCCTTAGCCATCTGCATCAGCCACAGTTGGTTTGTGTTCCTGATGATCCCATCCTCCTGGATTGAGCAGTGACTGATGGACGGGATGATCCTGCCAAGGGAGGGAAGGTTCTTCCCAGAGCTTTTCAAACTGGAATATGCAGGACTTTGGGGCACTGTTACAATCTTTATGATGCAGCTTTACAGTAAAATCCTGATTATAACTGACTGTTCTCCATCCAAAATGTGGCTCTGGCTGCAAAGTTTTCCCAACACTGTGATTCCTTAGGAGTTCTCCAGCAGTGCTTTGAAGTTAAATGACACGAGCACCCCTTTCCCTGGGATCCACACTCAGCCCACAGATGAGTCCCACAAGTAATTGCTTCATTAAATCCCTGCCAGTGTTTTCTTGCTTTGCCAAAAGGCAAAATGCTCCTTCCTTTTAATAAGAGCTCATTATTATATTGGGGTGTTTATAAAAATGCAAAGGAGGCAGAGAAAGCTTTAAAAGCAATTACTGGGAACATTTTTGTTGCTATAACAACGAGAGGCAGCTCTTGATGAGCCATCAGATCCTTAATGTTGTTAAAAAGTTTCATTGCCATGACAACAGAATGCAGCTTTTATATCCTGGAATGATACTTTTGCTTTTTTCCCCTGTTTTTGGAGCAGCAGCCTGGGTTGAATTTTTGGAGTGTGAAATATTTAACACACACAAGTAGGAAATAGGAAGTGGAGTACATAGGGATGGATCCTGTGCTTCCCCTTGTATTTTAAATTTGGTTTTTAATAGCTGTTGGGGACAGGGAAACTTCTGGGGGTCTTTGAGGAGACAGGCTTTCATCCCTAGAGATGTTCTTTAAAACGGCAGGGATAGATGGGATATTGGGAAGGAATTGTTCCCTGGGAGGGTGGGCAGGCCCTGGCACAGGGTGCCCAGAGCAGCTGTGGCTGCCCCTGGATCCCTGGAAGTGCCCAAGGCCAGGTTGGACTTTGGGGCTTGGAGCAGCCTGGGACAGTGGAAGGTGTCCCTGGCCATGGCAGGAGTGGGATGAGGTGTTCAGTTCAGAGTGAGAAAAGAGGAAAAGCAGATCCTGGGAAAACGCTCTGTGCTGTAGGAATGTTCATGCCAGTGTGGGACAGCTTTTCCCAGCCAGTCCTGAGAAACCTGCAGCAAATAAATTAATAAGGCCGAGCAGACAATCTTTTCCAGTTGCTTTTGTTTAATCCCCACACGGAGCTGCTGCTGCATCCTGGGCCTGGCTGGATTTTCCCATCGCGTTCCCCTCTCTGCCAATTCTTGTTTTCCGGCCACCAGATCATGCCGGGCTCTGGGATTGCTGTGACATCCAGGGAATGATGCTCAGGCTTTGCCCTTAAAGGGCTGTCACCCCTCATCACTGTTAGCTGGGAAATATAGGGAAGGTTTGGGATGAGCCCTGGGGCTGGGGGTGTGTTCCCAGGGAGGGATTGCTCATCCCAGAATTTCAGCCTTCTCACGGTGAGGGGAAAGCAACTGGAATTAGAAATGAGTTACTGAGAGAGGGAGATTGACCCCAAAAATGGTGTAAGGAAATAAAGATCAATTTATATGTGTCTAAAGTAAAAATGTAACTGGGCAGATACAATATTTTAATGTTATAATAATATAGAAATGTAAACATATATAAATGGAGAGAAGCTTTGGATAAAGGCCTGGAGTGCCAGGACACAGGGAATGGTCAGAGGGCAGGGATGGAGGGGATATTGGGAAGGAATTGTTCCCTGTGAAGGTGATGAGGCTCTGGCAAAGGGTGTCCAGAGCAGCTGTGGCTGCCCCTGGGTCCCTGGAAGTGTCCAAGGCCAGGCTGTGCATTTGGAATAAAGGCAAGGAATTAGTGGAAAGAGGTGAAAATGGGAGGAATTGCCCTTTTCCCCATTCCAATGTTCATTTGCAAAGCAGCATTTGGATTTTGAACCCCAGTCCTGAGCGGTCCTTGCTGCTGTTCCTTATTTGTCCCAAGTTTTGGAGAACCCCATCCCTGCTCCCCCTTCCAGGAACAGGATTTTGCCAAAGCAAACCTCCACTGGTGCAGAAGCCCCAGAAGAGATTTTTTGGGATGTGTGGATGAGGGGAAGGGAGCTCTCTGCAGCAAGGCCATGGGGATCACCGAGTCCTGGCCTGCTTGGAGCCAGTGGGGAGCACCTTGAGGAGAGATCCCAAGGAAGACAAGGAGCAGCACCATTATTCCCTGTCAGCTCCAGGGAGAGATCCTGCAGGGCACAGCTAACAACTCAGAGCTGTTCCTGAGCGATTCCAGCAGTGTAGGAGCACCACAGAGCTCCGGAGCCTGAGGAATATCCAGCCCTGTCTCCTTCTCCACCTGGGATTATCTGGGATGTGCTCAGGCAGGAGAGCTCCAGGAGCAGCTCTCCAGACCCCCCTCCCAGCCCCTCCTGCAGCACAGGGCAATGAAAGCTGGGAAATGAAGCTGATTTGGAAATGAATCCAGTGTGGAAGTGAATTTGTTTAATTCACGCTGCAGTTTAAGAACGCTCTGCTCATTAGCTCAGTGTCTGTGATTAGTGCTCATTACCTACGCTTAATTCCCTCTACCTTCTCCCTATTTTTCCCTTTTTCCATCTGATTTCCTGGTAATTTAGAATATTGCTTTGTTTTATTAAAGTACTGAGGAGAACAGAGAGATGAGAGGGGACAAGCAAATCTGAGTTGCTCAAAACCAAACCAGAATTTCTCCTGAAATTCAGTTGCCAAAGTCCCAGCCCCACCTTTCCCAAAATTTAACACTGTGGAGTGAATAGCAGAGTGTCTAAGTGCCTACCTGCTTCCATCTCCTCTCCCTCTCAGGTGTGGGTTTTTTATAGCATTTTCTGCTATAAATTATACCCCCAAATAGTAGAACTCTCTCTTTGCATCTGGGCTTGAGGTTTTTAATTTTTTTGCCTTCTTAAAGTTAAATTTAGCTGGGCTGCAGAGTGTTTTGGAGATTTACTGCCTAATAGAAATTATTCTCAGCATTTCTTTCTTTAGTATTTCCTCTTTACAAGCAAACACTTTGCCCTGTGTAAATTCTGCTACGTTTCCTTGATAGTGGAATATTTTACCTCCGTATGTAGATTTTGTAGAATTCAACCTGGCTGCTTCACAGGTTGTTCCAAGAAAATTTCCAAGGGAGGAAAAGTTCATTTGTGACATTTTTTTTTTCCTGTAGTTTGTTTAAATTGGGGAGTTTAGGAATTATTCTTTCCACCCAACTCCCAGCCAACAAATTCACTGTCCCTGCTCTGTTTGCATTAATCACTCAGTCCATAACTGAGGTGTAAACAAGACATTCCATAGTGATAATCTTCATTTTCTCTGCCCTTTGTGGTGATGCTGAATTGCTCTTGGATGCACTGTGGGTTGTTGATGGAGCAGGGATGTTTTGGGATAGATAGTGGATTTAGGGAATGACCTGCAACAGCTTCAAAAACCCCCTGGGAATCACTGACCCAGCTCTACCTGCTTTTATGATCACCAGGCTGTGCTTCAGCCCTGATAAATTCCAACTGGGAATTTCCTGTGTGTCAGCACATCGGTGTTCCTGGAGGAGCTGGAGAACAGGGATGAAGCAAGGGAGGCTGGGAACTCTGCTGGGTAGCAGGAGTTCTGCCCAGAGGTGCAGCTTGTTCCCTCTGTGGCTGAGATAATTTTGATAACTCCAGTGTCCATGCTGAAGTCATTCCCACAAGGAATGGTTTTCCATGATAACCTCTGCCTGCTGGAGATCTGCATCAAAACCTCTCCCAGGTGCACTGCTGTGGATAAGCTCCTTGTCCTGCAGCTGGTGTTTGATGCAGGGAAATGTGGCTTCCTGAAAAGGCCAATCTGAGTGAAATCCCTTCTCCACTTCAGGAATTCTGCTGAATTCTTCCTTCCGGATGGGTGGAAGTGGAAATGGTCAATTTTCTCTGCAGTGTGAAAAAGTTCCACACAAATTTCCCAAGGCATTGAGGTGCTGGGAGTGAGGAGCAGCTGAGGGAGCTGGGAAAGGGGCTCAGCCTGGAGCAAAGGAGGCTCAGGGGAACCTTCTGGCTCTGCACAACTCCCTGACAGGAGGGGACAGCCAGGGGGGGTCGGGCTCTGCTGCCAGGGAACAGGGACAGGACAAGGGGAAACGGCCTCAAGCTGTGCCAGGGGAGGCTCAGGTTGGACACCAGGAGGAATTTCTCCATGGCAAGGGAGCTCAGGCCTTGGCAGGGGCTGTCCAGGGAGGTTTGGAGTCCCCATGCCTGGAGGTGTCCAGGGAATGTGGCATTTGGGGACAGGAATGAGGGCTGGGCTTGGCAGTGCTGGGGGAACAATTGGACTCAGTGATCCTAAGGATCTTCTTTTTCCAAGGAAAAATATTGCACCCTGTAATCAAAGAAAACACAGGACCTTGAATTAAGAAATGGTTTTTTCCCCAAAAAACGGTGTAATAATCTGAGATCAAAGGAGTGCTAAGCCTTAGAGACATTTTAGTGGAACTCTTCCAGGTTAAATACAGGTGAGGAGCAGGGCAGCTCCCTTGCAAATCATCCCCCATCCCACCACCCCACAGGGACAAATCCCTGCCCCATCTGGGAATTGTGGATTATTTCTTGCTGGGAATTTCTCCCAGGCCCTTCCCAGGCTGCTGGGAACAGATGCTTGTCAACATCCCCCCTCTCTGCTGGCAGCTTGTCAGCAGATGTTCATCCCCCCCCACCCCCAAATGATTAATTTTCATCTAAACAATAGAAAAAACTCAGAAGTAAAGCCTTGCTAGGTCCCATGAATTATTTAAAAATCATTTCAGATGTCAAAACTCCAGTTACAGTTTCTTGCAGCTCCCTGGTGACTCTGGAGTCATCACTCTTGAAAAATAACCCAAATTATATTTAATAATTGAATAGCATCTACTTTGGTGCTTCTCTATCAACCCTTGGAGTGACATTTAATGCTCGTTAGAAGGTGCTTGGGGTTGTTTAATTCTCTATCATGCCAAGAGTTCTGTAAAGGAACATGTTGATTTTAATTGCATTTAGATTTGATTACAAAAAACCAGTAAATCACTCAGAAAGGGTCAGATTGTTCCATTTGGCCTTAAGCTGTTTTGCTTTTCACAGCAGATATTTTATGTGGAGATCTGGTTCTGTGTGTAAGAGGAGTTCTGAAACAGAACTGATGCAAGGTGAAAATCAAAGCAGAATTCTAGAGTTTGTAACTGTGACAAAGCATTTTCAGAGCAAATTTCAAAATTCAACTTTTTTTTTTTCATGACATAAAATACATCTTATTGAGCCCTCTCTGCTGCCAGAAATGTACCACATCCCATATTGTATGGATAAAAAATAATTCCTATATTCTCCTGTGTGATTTTCTTCCTGTCCCCTTCTCACTCTTTTGTCTCTGGGATTCAGTAGAGGAACATTTTATTTTCAGTTAACTTGAGCCAGAACCTCAAATACTGCTTAATTGGGTGGAAATTAATGACCCAGAGAAGACCTACATGTCCTCTGCTGTTCTTCCCTGTGGGAGTGGTGAGGCCCTGGGATGGATTTCCCAGAGCAGCTGTGGCTGCCCCTGGATCCCTGGAAGTGTCCAAGGCCAGGCTGGATGGGGCTTGGAGCAGCCTGGGATAGTGGAAGATGTCCCTGGCCATGGCAGGGGTGGAATGGGATGAGATTTGAGGTCCTTTCCATCCCCAAATCCAAGGCAAAACCCAGCATTTTCCAAAGCAAAGATGCCCTGAGCGCTCAAGCATCAAGTGTGATCCTGGCATTTCATATCCCAGTTTTTGATGGGTTTAAGATGCAGAGGAGCAAAGTAGGAATGTGCATAATTCTGTAGTTCCTTTTATCTCCAGCAGGAGTTGAATTATTTAGAATTTATGACATGAAATCCTTGCCTTTAGGCCTTTCAGATAAAAAAATGATTGCCTGCAGTGAGTGTAAATTCCAGTAAGAACCCAGTGCCAGAGGAGGGGGGAGCAACTGGGAGTAACACGGAAATTCTGTGTAAATTCAGTTGTGTTTGCACAGGGAGGTGCTTCATGGACTGAAAACTGGGACAACAAACCAAATGCTTAGAATCAGTGCTAATCATATTTACATCTTTCCAGGACTTCATGGATTTGGGAGGTTTTGCAAGAAAGATTCTGATTTATCCTGAACCTTGAGAAATTTATTTTCAGTGCAGGGTTTTAATAAGTCAGGTTAGAGCCATAAAATCCCAGAGTGGTTTGGGTTGGAGGGACCTTAAATCCCATCCCATCCCACCCCCTGCCATGGGCAGGGACACCTTCCCCTATCCCAGGTGACTCCAAGCCCTGTCCAGCTTTGGGAATATGGGCATGGAGTTAAATGAGTGGCAGAATTGAGCTGTGACTGATACCAAGCCCTTGGGCTTGTCTCAAGGCAGGGAAAACTCAGCTCCAACAATTTCCATGCCCTAAATATTCCACATTTTTCACTGCCTGTGGGGCAGATGGGATTCCCTTGTATCCTTCATGGATTTGATGTGTTTGAGAGCGTCAGTGTGGCTCAGTGCCCACCCTTTGCACAGAGGTTTGGTTTTTGGAACGCTTTGGGAGGTGTGGACTCCAAAGACACAGGGAGAACAATCCATGGGCGAGGATTCATCTGGGATAACTCCAGCAGAGCCTGGAGAGATGGAACTGCTGGCCTGGAAAACAGGCTCGGATTAGGAAATGACAGCTTGGTGGGGTGTCCTAAAGGCAAAGGGAGAGGAAAATGGAGCTGTTTGATGGCAGCACAAACAGGGTGAGGACGGATCAGTCCGGATTCTTTTTGATGTGGGCCATCAGAGGAAAATCAGGAGATAGAGGATGGGCATTCCTTGGATGAGGTGTGGGGACAAAACATATTTTTGTGATTATAGAAGGACTGGGAACTGCTAACCAGAACGTGCTCAAAAATCTCACTGTGATCTGCACAGGTCCCAGGAAAGGGACAGGGATGGATAAAATCCTTTATTGTTTGGAGGGAGGAAAATGTGAGTGCTGAGAATTTTGTGTGGAGGAATTTTGATGTCACTCTGACTGGATTTACAGCCCAGTGTGACCTCTCTTGGAAGCTGGGACCAGTGAGAGGTTTGGTATTACAATCAGATCGTCAAGAAAGAGTGAAAGATTTTGGCATCATCTGTAGACATTTATTAAAAACCCTCTTAAACAGAACTGAAATATAGACACAGGAGTAGAGAAAAGGTAAGACTAAAAATAGAGTGTATTTAACAAGGTGTAAAAATTCATTCATCATTTTGGTCACACTTTCACCTGTAGAACAGGGGAAAGCATAAAAAATTAATTACCTTCTACTTCCTGATTTAATTGGCTGTTGAGCACAAATTTCACCTTTAAAACAAGGAGTCCTATGCTGTTGATTTTTAATAATATTATTTTATAAGAAATGCTATCTGTTCATAGGCTGGGTTGAGGTTTGAGCCTTCAGCCCTGAGATGTGGGAGGGCATCCTGAGGGATCCAGCTCAGATTTGTTAAGGATATTTCAGGACAGAGGCAGAGCCCTTGCTCTGATTTCAAGGAGTCTGTGCTGCAATTGGATTATGGGTCCCATTTAAGTTAATAAAATCAGGGAAATGCGGAATTAAGGTGATTATTGGAATTGGTGGGTCTGCCTTACCAGGAAAAGCACAATTCCTGGAGGAGGAGATGAACCCTGAGCTGAGCTGCCACGGAGAGCTGCTCAAAATGCCAGGGTTTCATGGAAATATATCCATGTTTTCTTCATGTACATATATAAATGTACAACTAGATGGCTATATAAATAAAATATAAACTTCTGCTTCAAAGCCAGGTCGGATGGGGCTCTGAGCAACCTGGTTCTGGTGGAGTCCCTGTCCAGGCAGAGACTGGAATTGAATGGAAAATTCATGCTGGTGTTGTTTTTCCCAGATGTGCCACATGGTCATGGCCTCTGTTGTTACCCTGATCTCACTCCTCAGGTAAAACGCACTCAGCAGGAGAAGAATTGGATTTAGAGATCCCCAAAATGACATGAATTACCTTTAATACTTCACAGATCAAATTTAAAGGCACTTGAACTCAGCATTTCTTAGCTGGGAATGGGGTTGGAAGTGTCTGATGTCCGATGATGAGAACTGGTGCATATCTTGTATCAGACCCCAGGAAATCTATTCACTCAATTCCCCACTGTGGATAAAACCAGGACAGGGCCTTTCACCCAGAAGGAAAGAGAATTTTGCTGAACTGAAGTTGTCCTTAATTCCAATCCGTTAAATAATTGCCTAATTTTTGGGCCAGCTTAAATCTCCTATGCTTTTGGCTTCCTCTGCCTGAAATCCCATAGAATTCAAAATCAAGCTGTGGGGTTTCATGGAATTTATGGTTTGCTTTTGTCACCTTTAACTTTTTCCTTTAGAAAAAAGCTGAGCAGCAGCATTTTAAATCAGAAAATCAATCCCCTGGGCATGCCCAACAAATTATATTTAAGATATTAACCACTGACATGGCAGTAGGATTTTAATCTATTAATTTTTAATTTTAATTTTTAGCTGGGAATTGTGGTCATTTTCACTCATAGGAGCATTTCCAGCAGGAAAAATTGTGCCAGGGTGTTGGGTAGACTGGAGATCTTCTTAGTCTGGGAAGGATTGGGAAGATCAGGGTTGAGGCTGAACATCTTCTGCCACTGCTGACTCCAGAAGGCACCAAGAGGTGTTGGAACACAGGGAATGAACGCCTTATCCAGAGTTATCCTGGGGATTCACTTGCTATGGAATCATAGAATGGTTTGGGTTGGAAGGAACCTTAAAATTCCTCCAGTTCTACCCCCTGCCATGGGAGCCAACAGGAGAGCTGGAGAGAGACCTGGGACATGGGCCTGGAGTGCCAGGACACAGGGAATGGCATCCCAGTGCCAGAGAGCAGGGATGGATGGGATATTGGGAAGGAATTGTTCCCTGGGAGGGTGGGCAGGCCCTGGCACAGGGTGCCCAGAGCAGCTGTGGCTGCCCCTGGATCCCTGGAAGTGTCCAAGGCCAGGTTGGGGTTTGGGGCTTGGAGCAGCCTGGGATAGTGGAAGGTGTCCCTGCCCAGGGAAGGGGGTGGGATAAAATGGGTTTAAAATCCCTTCCAATCCAAACCTTTCTGGGATCCCGGGATTCAATGAACTGGGCCTGTGTTTTGCCTTGAAATCAGAACAACCTGGATAGATTTCGAGGCAGGGAATGAGCACCTGAGATATTTGTATGCTAATAATGAGGAATAAACAATCTGTTGGGAGGCTGATTATGTAATCAACGTTATGGCTTAATTACACCACAGAGTTTGCTGGGATAATTTGTATTCCTGGGAAATGGATAGAGAAGGATGCAGCTATTTGAGGAGGGCCGAGGAAGGGCTGACAGGGCTCAGGTACCACCCAACCACTGAGGGATTCCTCTGGGAGAACCTCCCAGGGGATGTTTTGTGTTAAGTGTTGCAGGGATTTGGGATTTCAGGTTGTACCTGACAGAGTTTGGGATCAATCCAAACCCAGACCCCTGGCACCAGTAAGAAATTTAATATCTTGGAGTGATTTTTGATTGATTCCCAGATTAGGTCATTGGATGATGCACTGGCAAAAAGTAGTGATGGCCTCGAGTCCATATCCTTGGTATTTTTAATGAGATTTGCACATTTAGCTGAATTCAAACGAGCTCAGGAAGAACCAGTTCAGCTGCTGACAACTATGAGTGGATTTGCACAAATGGAGCTTTTCCTTTTGGTGATGGAGTTTTTCCTTTTAGACCTTGTCCCACTTGGAGCATTTTCATCACCCCCAGCCCCCATAGCTGCTTTTCATATTTTTTTTTATTTTTTAATATTTAAAATATACATTGGAATATAGTTGTGGCTGCCCCTGGATCCCTGGAAGTGTCCAAGGCCAGGTTGGATGGGGCTTGGAGTAGCCTGGGATAGTGGAAGGTGTCCCTGCCCATGACAGGGGAGGCACTGGATGGGCTTTAAGGCCCCTTCCAACCCAAATCATTCCATGATGCTGGTAATGGATTATTAGAGGTGATAGGTGATATACAGGTGATATTTTGTAGGCAGAAGAAGACAGAGATTTTGGATAATTTTAGATCATTTTTGTAATTTTGACATAGGATATCTCCAGCAAGTTCTGTTTCTGAGCTTCTCAGAAATGTGCAAAACCCAGAAATATTTCAATATTTCATGTTCTTACTCTTCCCTTGCATTTCAGACTTGGGGAGGATCCAAGGAGGATCTGTATCCTAATGCAGGTGTCCCAACTTTGATCCATGTCTCCTGTTTGTGTAGCCTGGTTCCAGGAATGCAGGGTAGGGAATAAACATGGGAATTAATGTTTAAGATGGGAATGAGGTTGGTGATTTAATAAGGCTCTGTCCTGTACCCAGTGCAGAAATATTTCCAAATGCAGTTTTCTCAGGGAATAGGCAACAAAAGCAAATCCCAGCTGATTGTTTTAAGGATTTGATTTTGCCTTTTCCAATCCCATCAGAAGGAGGCTGAAGACCTCCAGAAGACGTGGACCAGATCCCTCCCTCTGGAGCCAGATGCCCCTGATCCTCCTCCCCTGCCCTCTTCCGTGCTCCTTTGTGCTCTCCTTCAGCCTCCTGGCAAAGTGGCTCCGTGTGGGATGGGAGGGAGGGACCACAGCAGGATTTTCTCCTTGGTTCATGTTTCTTTTCCCAATCCCTTTGTCTTTCTGACCATGCTGAACAAGGAGCTGGTGATTGAGGGGCCGTTGTGTGGTGACTCCTGCCCAGCCACGACTCCTTGGTCTCTGTGGGCAAGCTCATCTCTCTCAGCATTTTCCATCCCTCAGCATCAAATCCTGTTTGATCTGTGGGTTCTGCAGTGTCCAGCAAGTCCTCTTTAGCTTTTACCTCCAACAGATTTTATATCATCATCCAATTTGATCCCCTTTTTGTCACCCTCACTTCCTCTTCTTTTCCAGAGCACGTTGGACAGCAGGAATGTCCCTGCACATCCTTGGATTCCAAGGTGCTTTGTGTCTTTAACTCTCCTGAGTTTCCCTAAGAGCCTTTATAAAGTGAAAAAAAGCCATCAAAATCCCCCTGAAATGCTCATGGCAGCAATTCCAGCCCTTCCCCCGGCGGAGTTTGGGGAACCAAGGGCTTGATTTCCTCCTCATACACCCAGCAAGAGCAGCAGTGACCCCTTTGATATATTCATAGCTAATTTGTCCTGATTTGTGTGATTCCACACATCAGACCGAGCAGTGGGCAATGCTCTCGAAGCCTCTGGGAGTTTTCCCAGGATTTTTCACCTCTATTTTTACCTTTATTGCACAGTAAGGGAAATGTGCTGGATTAATCCTGTGAGAAGCCCTGAGTTCAGGTGTATCAAAGCCAGAACAATTCCATGTAGGCAATTCCTTATCCCAGGTATTCTCTGGAAGTCCTTCCTGCTCCCTGTTTGGTTCTTTTTCACTCTGGTGAGCTGTCCTTGTTCTTTGGTGTAGAAATCTGTAACAAAATCTTTCTTTTTATGGAAGAGAAGGTGAGGAGAAAACACAATTTAAGCTCCAAATTAAAAGCAACTTCTCAAAACTCCCAGACCTCAGTAAATGAACTGGAGCTGCCTTCAACTCTGTGCTATTAAAACTCGATTAAAATCAGCCTGTTCTGCTGAATTCCCACTGGAATTCCTACGGAGGATCTGTTTAATAAGCCTTCCAGCTCCTCTCTGAAGAACACAAAACCTAAAGTTTTAAAGCTATAAAAATGAACATTAAGGATGAAATTCTTTCTGGCCAAAATCACCAAGGGCCTATAGGCACTCACCTTATCCCAACAGAAGCTTGGGAAGTAAAAACTATGGAAAACCAGTTGGTTTTGGGATTGTTGCAGCTGCTCTGGCTGTGTCTCGGCTCAGTCTCATTTCATCCTTCGTGTCCGAGCTGGCAGATTTGCAGAGAACAAATTATTCCTTAATAAAGGTCTCATTCAGTCAATTGTGGATTATTTTGGTTTTAGGATCTGATCCACAGGCCAACAAACCTGTGGAATTCCATGGGGCTGCAAGCACATAAATAAAGCTGCTGGAATATGCTCCCTTGCTCTCTTTACATGTTTTTATACCTATATATTCATTTCTGTGCTGCTTTGGAGCCTGTCCAGCACATCCTGTGTCTCACAGGATCAGAATAATGAGGCATAAATACCTTACAGTCCCTGAATCAGGAGAAATAAGTGCTTGAAACGTGGCCCTCGTGATAGGTTAAATGTGCAACAGGAGGCAGAATTTAATGTTAGTGCAGAAACCACACAGGGGAGGATTTCAGAGTGCAGGGAGGATGAAATTCCTGTTTGCATAAGGGTTGCAGGCTGCTGGATCCGGTTGCTGAAGCACCTGAAGGAGGTGTGATGTCTCCTGTCTGTTTAATAAGAACTCCAAACTCTGGTGTTAGGGGAAAAATTAATCCCAGGATCGCTGAGGCTGGAAAATCCCTCCAGCCCATGGAGTCCAAGCTGTGCCTGATCCCCACCTTGTCCCCAGCCCAGAGCACTGAGTGCCACGTCCAGCCCTTCCCTGGACACCTCCAGGCATGGGGACTCCAAACCTCCCTGGGCAGCCCCTGCCAAGGCCTGAGCTCCCTTGCCATGGAGAAATTCCTCCTGGTGTCCAACCTGAGCCTCCCCTGGCACAGCTTGAGGCCGTTTCCCCTTGTCCTGTCCCTGTTCCCTGGCAGCAGAGCCCGACCCCCCCTGGCTGTCCCCTCCTGTCAGGGAGTTGTGCAGAGCCAGAAGGTTCCCCTGAGCCTCCTTTACTCCAGGCTGAGCCCCTTTCCCAGCTCCCTCAGCTGCTCCTGGGGCTCCAGCCCCTTCCCCAGCTCCGTTCCCTTCCCTGGACACGCTCCAGCCCCTCCAGGGCTCTCCTGAAGGGTTCCCTGGGATTGCTCTGGCTGTGTGGCTTGATAGGCTGAATTGTTTGGATAACTGGAAAGGAGCTGGAAATGCCTTCCCTGTGGATTAGGGGAGTAGATTCTCCTCAGTATCCATTGTCTCCCTCTTCCATCTCCATCCTGAAACTGGGGCAGACACAGAACCATCAATGCCGTGTGCTGAAGTTCAGGGCAAGGCCGGGCTGGGCAGGGCTTGGAGCAGCCTGGGACAGTGGAAGGTGTCCCTGCCCATGGCAGGGGTGGCACTGGGTGGGATTTAAGGTCCCCTTCAATTCAACCCATCCTGAGATTCTGGGATCCCATCTGCCACAATCTGTCCTACCTCTGCCTGTCCCAGGTTTACCTCAGTTTCTCTTGGTTTGTCTGAATTTATATCAAGCTATCCTGAGGTTTATCTAAGCCTGCTTTCCCTGTGAGGGCCACCTCTCCTTTGCCTGCTCCTTCCCACCTTCTCCTGCCCAACTCCAATCAACCAAATCCAGCTTTAATCCATACTTTAAACCTCCACTCTTAGCTCATGTCTATTTTCCCCCAACAGCTGAGCTCACTGCTGGCTCTCAAAAAATAAGAGCTCCCGAACAGCAACACTGGCATGTAATTTTCTCAAAAATCCAAATTTTCCAGGGAAGGCAGATTTCAGTGTGTTTTAACCACATTCACTGCTCTCTTTGGGATGCAGCAGCAAGTGTGTGGATTATGGAAACTGGCTGCTGGCTGGGGACTGCAGACATTTCAAAATAATTAATAAATGTTATTAGAGGAAGGAAAACAGCTCCTCAATATTCCATTTTCAATGTGATTTCTGAGCACTCCAGCCGAGATACCAACTACCACAGTCAGTGTTCAGTTAACAGTGTTTTCCACCCGAGCCAGAACCGTCTGGAATGATGGAACGATGCTTCTGCATATCAGGAAGGGATTTTTATTTGACATATGTATTAATCAACAGCTAGAGTAGCGTTATGCCCCTGAACAACTTCTGTAAATTCATGGGGAATGTTTTTATTCCAGCTGTCCCTGGCAGCATTTATTGAAACCCCACAACTTCCCCTGATGGAATACACGGTGTTATTTCTGTTGGTATTATGGATTTAATGGTTTGGAAAAGCAACTCCTCATGAATCCCATTAAACACTCTGCCAGCCAGGGAAATCCAGCCTCCACCTGTGCTGCTGGTGGGGTGGTTTGAGGAGCAAGCTTTGGGGGCTCAGGGCAGGGGGGCAGTGTTTTCCCCAAAGCTGATGTGCTCCTACCTCTGAGGGAAGAATTGAGGTTCCCTCTTCCAGGCAGGCAGGTGGGATCTACATGTCTGAGTGGGAAGGGAACCACAGGGATCATCCAACCCAGCTGCTGGCCCTGCCCAGACACCCCAACAATCCCATCCTGTGTCTGGGAGTGTTGTCCACGTGCTCCTGGAGCTCTGCCAGCCCCGCTGGGGCCTTTGGATGTGTTGTGGAAATAAAGGTGGAAACCTCCCTGTGCTGCCATGGCACAGGGAGTGAGCCCACACTGGCACTTGGGGGGAATTCATCCCCCAGAGGAAACAAATCAGGCAAAAAGAGGAGTTGCCAATTCTTTCTGTGCACCCTGGGGCTGTTTTTCCAGCCCTGGGAGTGGTGCACGGCAGAAACCTCCTGCAAAAAAATGTTGTCCTATTTTCTTTATATCCTTCTTTCCCTCTGCAGAAGAATTCCTGATTTGTATCTTTTTTCTCTCTTTTTACCCATAAACTTCTGGGCTTCAGCTGGATTCCAGCAAGCTTTGTGCCTTTTGTGCTGCCAGTGGCTCTGTTTAGTGGTTTAGTGGTGGATCTGGGTTCTTGGTTGGACTTGATGGTCCTTGAGGTCTTCTCCAGCCTTAATGATTCCTAATCCCATGATTTTAGGATTCCATCTGCCTCCCAGTTTGGGTTGGAGCAGCAAAACCTTTTGTGTCCCACTCTCCATGTGTTCCTTTGCCACAGTAGACGTTTTGTTTTGCAAACCACTGACTGGTTTGGTTTTGGCGGAGAAACACGTCCCAGACCTCCCACCACCTGTGATCCAAGCGCTGCTGGATTCAGACCCGCTCCTGCCACCCTACAAAGTCTTCCCATGCTGACTTGTGGAGCAGACACCCCAAAAAGGCTCTGAAGTGCCAGGAGTGCCACCCCAGGGTGTCTGAACAGTTCCCTCCTGTGATATTTTAAAATTGCCCTTTTCCCTTTCCCTGCTCCTCCAGACCTGGTGCTGCTGCTGCTCTTTGTGCAGTCTGTGCCTATCCACAGGTCTCCAAGTCCAGGAGCAAGGAAAATGCCAGAGATCAGTTCATTTCAGGAAGAGATAGATGCAGAGTCGGGAATAAAAAGCCAATGGTATAAAACACAACTGAATGCCAAATCTGACACGATACTGAGGGCACACAGGAGCAGAATTGAGTTGGAATCATAGAATCCATAAAGTTGGAAAAGAGCTCTAAGATGGAAGTGTCCAAGTCCAGGTTGGATGGGGCTTGGAGCAGCCTGTGGTACTGGAGGGTGTCCCTAACCATGGGAGGGTTGGGACTGGATGGGATTTAAGATCCTTCCAATCCAAACCAGTCTGGGAATCTGTGATGATCCTGTTATCCTGGATCTCCTGTGGGGATGGGATCTCCTAGGATTTGGGATTTGTTTGGTAGAGGAAGCCTCCCAAGCCCCAGCTTTTCACCAGGGCACACACAAGCCCTGGGCAGTGGATTAATGCAGCCCCTGCTCTGCACCTCCTCTGTGCTATTTCAGCACAGCAGAACCTTTAGGACAGACCTTTCCAACCCAGGGATAACAGCACAGGGATTTTACAGGATGGGACAGGTTTCCATCTGCTGTGGAAAACAGGGAATGCTCAGGAGAGAAAAATCTGAGCATGGGTTATTTAATCATTGTGTAGGAAATGCTGCTCATGGGAAATAAAGAAAGTGTTGAAACACGAGGAATTACTGCAAAGTTCATTTAGCTAAGTACCTCTTTTTAATCACACCAAGAGAAGCTTTTGTGTCGTTGGGCTTTCAAGCTGCTTCATGTTCTCAGTGTGCTGCCAAGCCCCGGTTTAACTGCT
Source organism: Poecile atricapillus (assembly GCF_030490865.1). Taxonomy (NCBI): domain Eukaryota; kingdom Metazoa; phylum Chordata; class Aves; order Passeriformes; family Paridae; genus Poecile; species Poecile atricapillus. Next base: position 6,647,700 of record NC_081254.1, read on the forward strand.
CTGTGTTTCTCAAAATATTGGGATTGCAGCTCAAAGCTGGAAGTTTAGCTTTGTTTGCAGATGGCAGCCATGCAGTCATTCTGTTTGATGTTAAATTGCAGGTTGATGTGCAGCATTTTGCAGGAAATGTGCAGCTGAGTGTGGGGCAAGGAGACAAAATCTTCACTCCTGCTGCTGTTCTTGGGCAAGTTGTGCTGGCTGCAGTTCATTCCAGACAGGTTTGGGTTGGGAGCTCAAATCCCATCCAGTCCCACCCCTGCCATGGGCAGGGACACCTTCCACTATCCCAGGCTGCTCCAAGCCCCAAAATCCAACCTGGCCTTGGACACTTCCAGGGATCCAGGGGCAGCCACAGCTGCTCTGGGCACCCTGTGCCCTCCCAGGGAAAGATTTCTCCCTCATATCTCATCTAAATCAGGTTTATGTGAGTAGATCTTAGAAACCTGAGTGAATTTTGATTTAAATGGAGAAGAGGTCTGATTTATACAACAAACATTTCAGGCTTGGAGAGAAAATAGTGGATCAAGGAGAAAGGTGGCACTAGGAGTTGGAATAGTTTGGTTTAAAACATGCCACGTCTTTCCTGGGAGATTATTTTCCTTGCAGCCTCTGAAGGCTGTGTGGTTTTTCCCTCTGTCTCTTTTCCTCTTTTTTCTGGTGAAACCAAATCTCAGCTGGAGAAAGGGAGCCCCAGCCTTGGATCCCCTTGAACAAGAAACTGTCCCTGGGATGTACAAGTATCTCAGTGTTTTGATTATTTCCATTTTCTTCCTGTCATTTCTGTGGAGGGGGCTGTGGGGTTCAGCTTCACCAGTCTTACAGCCCCAGAATAATTCATTCCACTGCTTTATTTTATATTATTTAATCCAAAACTCCTTCATTTCTCTGCGTGTCCTTTTGCTCAGCAGAATCATTCTGCTCATAACATCCTGTAAAAAGAGACCTTTCACGTTGCTTTGCACCCAGACAGCTGCAGTTTGGCTTTCCCTTTTTATTTTAGCATTTTAGGGGCCATCACTTCAGAGTACATTTTAATTTTGTCCCATCCAAAGCCCAAGGGAACAGCTCGGAGCTCCAGCAGCAAAATAAATTCGAGCCATGCAGCTGAACTAGGAAAGAAGTAAAAGCTACAAAGCAGCTCTAAAAGCAGAGGTGACATCTTCCCTTTGGAAACTCTGGAACTGAGTGTCCCACATGCTGCTCCAGGGCTCCAGCTCAGGGGTGGCTGCACTGGAGGGGAGGATCCCTGCAGAGGGAGGGGCACCCTGGGGATCCCCTTGGCTCCTGCAGCAAAGTCTGTGCTGGGGCCTGTAGGGAGGCAGCTCAGGTTTGGGATTAGCACTGGGATGTTTGGGACTGGTTATGGAGGGAAAACAAACTGCACTTCTTGTCTTCCTGCCTCTTATCCTGCTCCCTCTTCTTCTTCATCTTCCTCTCCTCCTTCTCCTTCTCCTCCTTCTCCTCCTTCTCCTTCTCCTCCTTCTCCTTCTCCTTCTCCTTCTCCTTCTCCTTCTCCTTCTCCTTCTCCTTCTCCTTCTCCTTCTCCTTCTCCTTCTCCTTCTCCTTCTCCTTCTCCTTCTCCTTCTCCTTCTCCTTCTCCTTCTCCTTCTCCTTCTCCTTCTCCTTCTCCTTCTCCTTCTCCTTCTCCTTCTCCTTCTCCTTCTCCTTCTCCTTCTCCTTCTCCTCATCCTCCTGTTTTTTCTGCTTTTTCTTCTGCAGCTGCTGTTTCTTCCTCTTCTCATGCATCCTCTTTTTCTTCTGCTTTTCTTCTTTTTCTTCTGCTCCTTCTGCTGCTTTTTCTGCTGCTGCTGCTTCTGCTTATCCTTATCATACTTCTGGGTTTTTTCCTGTTCTTCTTCTGTTTCTATCTCTTCTGCTTCTTCTGCTGCTCCTTCTCCTCCTTCTGCTCGCTTCTTCTGTTCCTTTATGTCTTCTTCTGCTTCTTCTCCTTCTCTTTCCGCTTCTTCTGTCACTTCTTGTTCTGCTTCAGGAGCTTTTCCTGCAGCTGCTTCTTCTGCCTCTTTTCCTTCTGCTGCTTCTGCTTCTTCTTCTCTGTCTTCTGTTCTGCTTTTTCTGATGCTGATTCTGATGATGATCACGACTGCTTCTCCTACTTCTGCTCTTTCTGCTCCTTCTTCTCCTTCACCTTCTCCTTCTTCCTCTCCTCCTCTATTCCAAGCACCACTTCAATTAAACTTTTCAATAACTAAACCCCACCATGCTGGAAAGGTGTCCCAGCTCAGGTATTTGCACCCAATGCAGGTATTTATGGCACTTTTCTTGTTCTCATGGTTGTTACTTGTGAATTAAAGCATCCCGTGGTGCAGAATTATAAATGAGAGTGTCTGGCTGGGAAAATTGATTTCCACCTGGCTTCCTGCTGCTCTCGCTGCTCCACTGAGCTTTATGGCAAGTTGGCCATTGGAGCCACTTCTGTAGCTAAATAGTCCAGGAGCACCTGGAGATGAAGGGGAAAGAAAGCATTAAAACACTGGTTTGTTACTGTGGAGAGATGATTGTTAATTTTGCTGCATGTGAGCAGCTCTTTAAAAAGAGGGTTTTCATTCCAACCCCCTTCTGGATAACTCAGAGCTGGGAATAGATTTCCTGGACCTGGGTAATGTTGTCCCTTAGGGAAAAACCAGTGGATGAGGACGAACTGCGTATTTTCCATGTTTTGGTTTCGGGATCTGTTGCAGAGCTCTGTGAGAGACCCTGGGATAAGGAGAGAGGAAAGGTTCTCCTCACTTGGTGCAGTTCTGCTCTGGGGTCCTCGGAGCAGGAAGGACCTGGAGCTGCTGGAGAGAGTCCAGAGGAGGCCATGGAGATGCTCCAGGGCTGGAGCCCCTCTGCTCTGAAGCCAGGCTGGGAGAGCTGGGGGTGCTCACCTGGAGAAGAGAAGGATCCAGGGAGAGCTCAGAGCCACTTCCAGGGCCTGAAGGGGCTCCAGGAGAGCTGGAGAGGGACTGGGGGACAAGGGATGGAGGGACAGAACACAGGGAATGGCTTCAGAGTGCCAGAGGGCAGGGATAGATGGGATATTGGGAAGGAATTGTTCCCTGGGAGGGTGGGCAGGCCCTGGCACAGGGTGCCCAGAGCAGCTGTGGCTGCCCCTGGATCCCTGGAAGTGTCCAAGGGCAGGTTGGACTTTGGGGCTTGGAGCAGCCTGGGATAGTGCAAGATGTCCTTGTGTGGGACTGGATGATCTTTAAGGTCCCTTCCAACCCAAAGCAGTTCATGATCCTGTGATTCATGAGAAACCAAACAGCTTGCAGATACCTGTATCATCTTCCCAGAATCTTCCATGAGGCTCTTGCCACTGTTCCTGCTCAGATTCAGCCCCCACAGGTGCAGCCACCTGGAATTTTTGCTTGCTTTTAGGGCCCTTTCACACCCACTCCCCTGCAATTCTTCCTGCCTTTCCTTCTCTCTGCAAGCAGCAGAGCAATTCCTGCCTTCCCAGAGCACAGTTCCTGCCCCACCTGCATTCCAAGACTCTGGTTTCCATGTTGGGGATTCTCTCTGAGCTATTTTTTAGTTGCTTCTTTAGTGCTGTTCTTCCTGTTCCCTTTTTAATGGTCCCCCACATCAACTTCTCCATTTATCAACACCTTCCCTTCCAGCCCAGGGCTGTGTTAAGATCCCCTCTTTAATTGGGAATATTAATTTTCCTTGGGATTGGATCTCCTGTAGGCAACAAGCTAGAACTAATTTGTGATCTCTTTTAAATGTGAATTCATTACTTTCCTCATTCCCCTTTCCTGGTACTGCTTCCATGCTCCTGGCATACCAGTGAGCCAATTTGTCCCAGGCTGAATCTCCACCTTCCAGGAGAGATTTGTTTTGTTTTCCCCTTTTCCTTCCCCAGATAACTTGAGACATTTTTCCTCACCCCCATCTTGCATTCAGTGAACTAAATGAGTTCTTTAATTTGAGAATTCTGACCTTCCTGAGAGCCTTTTTGGCTTTCCATTAATCTCCCCTCACACACACGTCACTCTCCATCACACTCCAGATAGGATTTGGGAGTGTTTCTTGTGTCTTCCAGCTTGTTCTTCCTGAATTATTTCAGCTTTTATTGTTCAGGACCAGGGAAGATTTCTGAAGTAGTTTGGGAGCTCCAAGGGTTAATTAAAAACCTGGGCAAACCTCTGTGTTGTAGGAATGTGAGAGGAGCAGAGCCCGGAAGAGTAAGAGGTGCCACGGAAAGGTTATGTAAAATAACACTTTGCAAAGAGCAAACCAGGATGGGTAATTAGCAGGGGTTGTAGTACAAGTGGTTTGAAATTCTATGGAAAATAGCTGATGTAATTGAACACTTCCTTAATTAATCCCTGCCACCACTTCTCATTATAGGCTGAGGAGTCCGGAGGCTGCAGAAGAGGATGGAGAGATCTGGGGGAGACAGCAAAGACTGGGAATGGTGTTAGAGAAAAACAAATGCCAGGGAAACATCACGGGCCTTCAATTGATCAAATCACCCAGGGTGGTGTTATTCTTGAATAATTCATCGGTTTCCTGTGACACATTTCTGGGACAGGAGGCTGGATTACTCCAAGAAAAATCCTAGGATCCTACGCAGTACCTGCTCCAGCTGATTGTGCTTAGCCCTGGCTGATAGGTGTTGTCAGATCTGTTTAATACTGTTAAATTCAATAGTTTCAGGTGCCTTTTTAATGTTCCATTTGATTTATATTTATATTGAATACTCCAGGTGGTTTTGTTCAAGAGCAGGGTTGGGTAATAACAATTTCCCTCTGCCTCTTTCCTTGGTCTTGCCTGATCTTCTCCAGGCAGGTGTCGTTCCTAAGGAAACCTTACACACTTCCTTGGAATCTCGGGGCTCCTGGAGCTGACTGGAGTGAAAGCAGAGCTCCCTGGAGGTCTCACGTCCTTCCTGCTTCCTTTTCTCCTCACAGAACCTGCATTTATTATTTGTCACCTCCGAGACCAGGGATTGAGCAGCAGCCCAAACATTCCAACCTGGCCTTGGACACTTCCAGGGATCCAGGGGCAGCCACAGCTGCTCTGGGCACCCTGTGCCAGGGCCTGCCCACCCTCCCAGGGAACAATTCCTTCCCAATATCCCATCCATCCCTGCCCTCTGGCACTGGGAGCTTTTCTCTGTCTCTGCATTTATCATTGGCCAAATTAAAATGATTCCTTCCCTACTGACAAAACCTCCCTGGGGAAAAATGGGAAAGGACCTGCTGGAAAATGGGATATCAGGATGGAGTCATCCTTGCCCCAGTGCTGTTGTTAGAAACTTGGGACAGAAACATCTGGGAATAAAGGAATTTATTCCTGCTCCAGCTGTTGGATGCATTCTCTCCATCACTCCATGCTGTATTCTGGAGCCTCCCTCATGATTCCCAGAGTGTTTGGTGGCATAAAGCAATTCCATGTGCTCCTCCTGTTTAGTTAAATGTGCTTTAATCATCATTTCATACCTTAAACAGGAGGGAGCAGAAATAGCTGGAAATGGCTGTGTTTTCCCCCATGGTGGGAATATTTCCACAATATTCCCTGCACAACCCAACCCAAGTGGGAGGACAGTTAAATAGGAGTGGAAATTCGATGTTTTGTCTGCCCAAAAAAGCCCTGAGGACACAAATTAGTGGCTGCTTCTTTGCCTGAGGGCAGATAAACAAACAATTTTTGGGATGAAATAGCCCAAAAGGCAAAGTGAGCTGACGAGTTCCAGCTTGTGGTGCAAGGGAATAAAAATTTTCAGGTCTGGTAACGCTGCCAGCAAGAGGATGATTCACCTGGTGATCCTTGAAAAAACTTGGGAAGGCTTCAGTGAGCACATAAAAACTTGGGAAGATGTTTAAAGAATGCAGGGCCATCTGAATATTGCATCTCATTTTGGAAGCAATGCCTCTGCTGGCTGCTCTGATTTCAAGGATTTTTTTTAATATTCAGGACTTCCCCACCTATCTAACATAAAATATATCATATTAAATAACATCAACAGTATTTAGGTTGCTCTTCTGTAAATATTTAGCTTAGAACTTTGCATTTCCCCCCTTATTTCAGTGCTTTGGCATGTGAGGAAAGAAAAGGGGAGCTGATGATCTTCAACCACTGGGTCCAAAAGAAGAAATGAAGCAAAACAGCCCAAACTTTGGCAAGCTGGGGATGTGATGGAAGTATTGAAAATAAAGAGAATTAAGGCCTGGAGAGGTTCAGTAATGAATAATCCCCGTTATTTAGAGATTTAAGGCTGTTCAGCCTGGAAAGGGGAAGGCTCTGGGCATGAATGGATGAACCAGCTGGGACAGATCCCAGGCTATGGGCTGGGCTCTGCACCCCTTTCAATTGGGATATATTTCCATGGGTTCGCAGGTAAAAAAATAGGAAGAAAAGTTTGGGAGTAGTTCTTTTTGGAAAAGAAGTTCCAAATTGTTTATTGACTTTTTAAATTGGTTTTAATCAGGAATGTTGATGGAGAGAGGGGCCTGATTCATTTACTGAAATCATTGATTGAGATAATTTCAGTCAGCTTCAATCACAAATTAGGACTTAACCATGGCAAGCATTTCAAATTTAAACTTTATTGGTAATGTCTCCACCCCCATCCAGTTCTGCCCCAGGAAATCCTGATACTTTTGCCTCAGCTCTCCCCTGTTTCTCCAGCAGCATTTGCTTTGTTTTCAGCCCTTGAACCACAGCAGAAATCTGTCAGAAATCATCATAAATCATAATTCCCATCACTCTGTTGTCTCAATGTGCAATTCAATTATTCTGCAGTGCCCCATCCCCTCACCTGGAGAGCTCCTGCAACTGCAGCCATAGAGAAATGGCAGGTTTGGGCATCCCTGTCCAAACTCCTGGGGGTTTCTGGATGAGCAGTGATTTTGTTGTGTGCTGCTCCAAAGATCAAACAGAGGCCCAGCTATGGCATTTTGCTGGGGAAAAAGTGTGAAAGAGGCAATAAACTTTAATTGTTGCATCACTGCAGCAGAGCAAGCTCTGACTGCAGGATGATGTTTTAGATTATTGAATAAGGAAACTCATGTTGCAGATGCATCTTCTTCCATCATTTTGTTTCTCATATTCCTTCCTGGTTGTGCCTCCTGCAGTCAGGGAATAGGATATTTGATATTTTACATCCAGCACAGGCTCTGTGCAGAACCAGGAAATCTCTGTCTGTGCCTGTTCTAATTCCCAGTGGATGCTGAATTTGTGGGACACATCCCAAAGATATGTTTTTCATCTCAGGGCACTCCTAAATACATAACTCTGAAGCCTTTAAGAGGATCAAATCCCACAGAATTCCTGCTGTTTCTTCAGCACTGACAGGGGGTTTCAGCACAACAGGAAATGCTGCTCATACTGATTATAAGGCTCCTACTGACATTTAAATCTCTACCCTGATTAGCCTTTAGTAAAGCAGCTGTTTGTCATTAAGGCTGGAGAAATGAGAATATAAGGTGTGATTAGTGGCTTAATTAATACAGAAGTGCATTGTCTGCACTTTACTGAGTTCCTGCATGGACCTTGGGGGGCCTGGTATATGAATTTATTAAAATATATAGGATGTAATAGTGTGTTATGGTTAATGAGAGAGCAGCACCTCTCCACCATTCCTGATGGGGGGTCGGGCTCTGCTGCCAGGGAACAGGGACAGGACAAGGGGAAACGGCCTCAAGCTGTGCCAGGGGAGGCTCAGGTTGGACACCAGGAGGAATTTCTCCATGGCAAGGGAGCTCAGGCCTTGGCAGGGGCTGCCCAGGGAGGTTTGGAGTCCCCATGTCTGGAGGTGTCGCTTTGATTATAAAACCAAAAATTCTTTTCTAAGAGAAGTTTCTGTGTTCAAAACTAGAAGAGGCTTTAAAAGCTGTTCTGCCATGCAATTCAAGAGGAGATCTTTGAGTTTGCACTTTGAAGGTTTTCCATATTGCAAATGCAGTTAGGGATAAAAACTCATTAAGGAGGAGGTTTGGGAACTGAAGGACCAGCAAATCAAAGCACATTCATTTTATGGATCTTATCAGTGAGAGTATTTGTAAATATTTTGCTGAAAGTCTCTTTGCTTCATGCTGTTTCACGCAGTCAAATGGAGATATGGGGATGGAATTTATTGCATTTACTCTCTGAAAAAATAGAAATTAATATGAGTGTAGTGGTCTTGGGAATAGTTTTAATCAAACTGTTTCTCTAAGGAGAAGCCCTATTATAAACTGTATATAGTCAAGCATTTATGGTTAATGCAAATGTCTAAGCCACAGCTGAGATAAAAACTGGAACTTTCAAGATTCTACCCTCTACTTTATGCATTGGTTTTCCCTGTTTTTATGATGGAATTTTGATCTGAAGAACAGGATGTGGTGTTTGTTGAAGTCTTGGAATTCAACAGGGACCCGAAAAGTAAAGTTGGAAAAGAATGACTCAAAACCTCCCCAGCTGGGAGGTGTTTCATTATCAGGGTGTAAGAGGGCTTGGGGCTGGAAATTTCCTTGAGGTCAAGGAGGAATTTGGGAGCCGGATGGAAGCTCAATGGATTTTGCTGGATAATGCACTAAAAATGTCCCGAAATCACCGAGCTTGTGATGAATTGACCCCGAGTCCTTGCTCACCTTTAGCCTTCCCTGATTTCTCCTCCCCTCACAGCTGCTTTCAGGCCATCTTTCCAAAACCCCACATCCAACTCCTAAACCAGGATTTTCCCAATCCTTTCAGTGCATGCTTTCATGTTGTTTCCTGGTTTGCAGCATTCCCCATTCCTGTGCTTTCTCACCAATGACATCATTTTCCTCTGCAGTTCACAACAGGAATTTGGACATTTTTTGCTAATCACATTTTCCCCTTGTCTTGTTTTTTTCCAGCTCTCGTAAATGTGAAACTTTGGGCTATTGATCGGCAATGTTTTCAAACAATAATGATGAGGACTGGCCTCATCAAGCATACTGAGTATATGGAATTTTTGAAAAGGTATGGCACTTGTTTATTTATCCAAAAATCCCATGAAACTGCCGTCCTCTCTTGCCTTTTTCTTTTTCTTTTTTGTGAGTGCAGTATTTGATTTGTTTCCTTCTCATCTCTTTTGGTTTTAATGATTATTATTATTATTCTGATCTTTGCTGTTTGCCCATCCTCCTGAGAGGAGGGGGAGCTTTGCTGTGGGGGAGTTTCATTCCTGTTGTGAGTTATTCATTGGCAAAGAGTCCCAGAGCTGAGGGGTGAGAGACAAGCTTTCATGTGAGTCATTCAAAGTGTGTCAGAAAAGACACATTTTTACAAAAAAACACCCTTTCAAGGGAAAAATCTGGGGTTTAAATTTGTTCAGATCCATCCGGGGCGTGTTCTTGTGCTTCTGGAAGTAAAATGGGAGTTTTTAGAAAAGCAGAGCTTTAGGTTGCTGTAAAATGCGGGTTGGATGAGTAACATAAAGACAGAAAAGCAAATTTTTCACTCATTGTATTTGATTTTCCCAAAGGTCCCTTCAGAGATTTAAGCCTTGGAGAGGATCAATAATGAATAATCCTGGTTATTTGGAGAGCTGGGGGTGCTCACCTGGAGAAGAGAAGGATTCAGGGAGAGCTCAGAGCCCCTTCCAGGGCCTGAAGGGGCTCCAGGAGAGCTGGAGAGGGACTGGAGACAAGGGATGGAGGGACAGGACACAGGGAATGGCTTCCCAGTGCCAGAGGGCAGGGTCAGATGGGATATTGGGAAGGAATTGTTCCCTGGGAGGGTGGGCAGGCCCTGGCACAGGGTGCCCAGAGCAGCTGTGGCTGCCCCTGGATCCCTGGAAGTGTCCAAGGCCAGGTTGGACTTTGGGGCTTGGAGCAGCCTGGGATAGTGGAAGGTGTCCCTGCCCATGGCAGGGGGTGGCACTGGGTGGGATTTAAGGTCCCTTCCAACCCAAATCATTCCATGATTCCATGAAATCCAGTGCCATGGTGTAAGGAGCAGATTGTGTTTCATGTCACCAACATGATCCCAAAGGGAAGGAAATCTCACCAAATTGTAGGGAATGGAAGGCCCAGGCCACTGTGAGGCTTTCAGCCATCCCAGTGCTACCCAGACATTACTAAGCTGTTACTACACCAGGCTTGTCCCAGTTAGTATTGGAGAAGAAAGGGACTCAGAGAAAAGGATAATAATAACAACAACAACAATAATATTATTCATAATAAATGTTAACAATGCCATTATTAATAAAATATTAGTTTATGCAAGTAGATATTATTTAAATTATATAAATATATATATAAATATATATTTTGTATTTATATACAAAATTTATATACCATGCATAATATAAATATATATATAAAATACAACATCTATGTGATTCACAGGATCTTTTAGATTGGGAAAACCCTCTAAGGTCATCAAGTCCAGCCATTCCCCCAGCACTGCCAAGGCCACCACTGTCCATGTCCCCATGTGCCACATCCACAGGGGTTGAAATCCCTGCAGGAATGGTGACTCCACCACCCCCTTGGCAGCTGTGCCAATGCCTGACCACCCTTTCCAGGAAGATTTTTTCCCAATATCCCACCTAAACCTCCCCTGGCCCAGCCTGAGGCTGTTCCTCTTGCCCTGGCACTCCTTCCCTGGGAGCAGGAGGGTGATCCCGTGGGATTGATGCCCTGGGATGGGGGTGCCTCTAGCACAGCTCAGCCAGAGGCAGGGGCAGGGAATTAATCCAAGCTGGGATTTGATCTGGGATCAGAGTCCTGCCCAACTCACTCTCCCAGTCCTTGGCTGGGTGGAGATCCCAGCTCCCAGGCTCTACCTGTGGGCTGGAATTCCACTGGGCTCATTTCAGCCAGGAATGGAAATATTCCTGGGAAAATAATAAAACTCAGGTACTTGGCCAGGCTTCCCAGCCTCTGCTGAGGTGAGGGCTTCCCTGGAGAGGGCCTCTGTTGATGATTATCACCAAAGCAGCTCAGGAGAGGAAACAGAACCTGCTGCTGTGTTTTAAGGGTTTTAAACCCATCCATTCCAGCATTAACAAACCTTTTAACAAACCCAGGAATGAGTGTGGGATCAGCTCTGGGGTGGGAGCTGCTAGAGCCAGCCCCGTGCTCACATTAAGCTTTTAAGCTCTGAGCTTTAATAGAGATTTTCCAGAAGATTGTCAAGATTAAAATGGATTCAGGTCCTGCAGAGCCTGCCCAGCTTTAATTTTAAAGCAAATAATGTGAGGAGGAAACCAAGGAGCGTTTCCTCGCTCTGTGGCTGTGCTATTTGAACACAACTTGTGGCTCATCAGAAAGGCCTAAGGCAAGCAAATAAATATTTATTTTTTTAAATCTTACAATTTGAATTTAGGAAAAGGATTTCTTCCACTTGGAGCACCTGTAGGAAGGTCCTTAAGAAATGTTACTTCCCATTGGGTCTTCCACTTGGGCTCTGGGCACCTTTAGCTGTCTCAAGCTCAGTTTAAATCCCATATGGAACATTAAATGGTCATTTTTAGATCCCATTTGCTACATTAAATGCTCATTTTTAGATCCCATTTGCTACATTAAATGCTCGCTTTTAAAGATGCTTTCCTTCAAAACATTTCTAAGGAAAACCAGGATAAATCCTGAAAAAGAGCTTGTCGATTGTCAACTTTATTCTTTGCTTTTTGGGACTTTGGGGCTTTTTTTTTCATTCCTTGCCTGTATTAATGTATGAATGCAAATTTCTCTTGTTAAGAAATAAATGGAATAAAAAAGAAAGGTTTGAATAGTGGCTGCCCACAGAAAAGTCAGTGGGGTTAGACAGGATTTTTTCCTGCTGATATTGATCTAAAAAGTCCCTCTCTAATTGTGCCATTATCCAAAGAATGGAATTATCAGCGTCTCCAGCAACAGATTTTCATGTGTGAGCAGAAATTCAACTTTTGAGGGTGAAATGAGGCTGTTCATTTAGTTTTTGGTTTTTTTCTTCATTTATCCTGCTGGAAATAAGTGCAGCTGGATTTCCAGGGCTGCCTGGGAATATCACCCCAATGGTGCCGTGGGTTCACTGGGGTTTTCCCCAGCAGGAACATCCCTCTGGCACAGAGGACAGCTGCTGCTCCTTAGGGCCACCCTTGGGTGTGTCAGTCTTTTCTTCTGAAGGCCAGGAGAAAACCATAAAGCTAGGAAAAATCCATTTCCTGGCTAAGAAATCTGGGAGTGCCTTCCCAAAGTGTCCTGGGCCAGAATGCTGTATCCCTCCTTGCTTCAAGGATAGTACTCAAAGAAAAGTTGGGATAACTCCCCCGACAGACATAGAAGAACTCTTCTGGAGCAAGCAGCAAGTGAAAATCCTCTTTTTCCTCACTTTTCTGAGGAACCAGTCCATGTTTCCCTTCCCAAAGTCAGCAGATGATCCTTGATGGGATCAAAAGCCGCCCTAATTCCGTGGCTGTGCCTGCTCCAAGGAGGGGCTGGAAAAGCCAGCTGGTTTTTGATCCCTGTGTGTACCTGCAAGATGAATCAGAGCAGTGACTCCCTTGGAAACACAGATTTTTGGTAGCTCAATATGCAATTAAATCAACGTTAGATCAAGGTAGATCGTAGAGCAGCCATCAGTGAAAAGTGAAATGTAATTTTGTGTTGTAGATTTAGTAACTCCTGACGGTACAGGAGGTTTTTGTTGAATTTATCTCTAGTTTTTAGCCCCAGTTGTGTTTTTTGTGTGTAATTGACTATATTTGTCCTTACACAAGTGCAGTGAGGTCACAGTTGTGCTAAATGCTGCTGCACCTCTCACTGTAATATTCACTGTTCCAGCCTGACAACGATTTCTTGCTCAACCCAGTCCTAAAACTTGGACTTCAAAACAAAAAATCCCATTAAAAATGGAATTTTTAATTCAATTTAATTAAAACCAGAATATTTCAGTTAAGGAAACAGCTATTTATTAAATAAATTTGTCCAGGGAATAAAAGCAGGGGGGAAAAACCTTGTGCTGTGACAAGAATTTCCTGCTAAACATAAAAGTTTTAAGAGCAGAACGCCTTGAAAGAGTAAATATTGCATTTTTTTCTTCCCCAAAAAAGGCTTCATAAATGAAAAAAGCTTCCTTCAGTTAAAAGAGGCCGCAGATTCTGGTTCATGGTGTAAACCACAATTCCTCCAAGGCCCTGGATGCAGTCAGGAGAGCTGCTGAGGGCTGTTTGAGCTTTAGGGATGGATACTGGGGATAAGTTCCCACTTACACAGCCTTGAATCCTAGGAATGAAAAAAATTCCTTGTGCAGGCAGGGAAAGGATTTCAAGGGGGCTGGATGAGAGGAGCTGCAGAGGGTGGGGATCCCACAGGAGCTCTCGGGACATCCTTGCACCTCCCGGGCTCATCCATGAAGTGTGAGCCCAGCCCTGCCATCCAGGTTTTGTGGGATTTCAGCCCCCCTGCATGGAAAAAAAGCTCTGGAAATGGCCTCGCCTCTTGTCTGCCTGGTGTGTTTGGTTTTTGACCATGATTGGAAATTCAAGCTGTGCTGGGGACATTGAGGCCAGGGAGGAGCAGGATTTGCTGCTTCATGGTGCACGGGCAGGCGCTGGAGCAGAAATGAAGGGATGTTCCATGGGATCAAACTGTCCATTCCCTTCTTCTCTTTACAAGGAAAAACTGTTTTTCTTGTCTTGTAGAGAAGGCCAGGCTCAGGATTTTCTTGAAATGCTTCTTGTAATGAATTGTTTTGGTACAGATTTGCCACAGATTAGTCTCTGTAACTCCTTGTGAATTCTGGGAATGGGTAGGAGGGGGCTGGGGAAGGTACTGTGCAGTAATAGAGGTTTAATATTGACCATACATGTTTTAAAGTAAGGAAAATCATAACTGGAGGCAATGCATCACAGGGAAAAGGGAGGAGAAAGGAAAAGAAGGTAGAAGGATCAGGTACCTGTTGATTCAGGGCATGATGGAAGGGATTCAGTTCTGGTGTCAGCAGTGTTTGAAATGTTGGTTAATAAACATTGGAATAAGTCAATATCTCATTTTAATATTACTGATTCATAGAATTAAAGAACGGTTTGGGTTGGAAGGGACATTAAGGGTTATCTCATTCCACCCCTGCCATGGGCAGGGACACCTTCCACTATCCCAGGCTGCTCCAAGCTCCATCCAACCTGGCCTTGGACACTTCCAGGGATCCAGGGGCAGCCACAGCTGCTCTGGGCACCCTGTGCCAGGGCCTGCCCACCCTCCCAGGGAACAATTCCTTCCTCACATCCAGTCCAAGCCCCCCTTCTTTGCACAGAACTGTTCCTTGGCACAGTGGAGGGACAATCCCAGTATGTGCTGTATTGTCACCTTCTGCAGGATCTGCAGTTTGACACTGAATCCTTTACCCCAGGCAGGCCACAGGCAGGGACTTGGCTCCCACACTGCATCTGTGGGGGCCTCAACTCCCTGACAGGAGGGGACAGCCAGGGGGGTCGGGCTCTGCTGCCAGGGAACAGGGACAGGACAAGGGGAAACGGCCTCAAGCTGTGCCAGGGGAGGCTCAGGTTGGACACCAGGAGGAATTTCTCCATGGCAAGGGAGCTCAGGCCTTGGCAGGGGCTGCCCAGGGAGGTTTGGAGTCCCCATGCCTGGAGGTGTCCAGGGAAGGGCTGGACGTGGCACTCAGTGCTCTGGGCTGGGGACAAGGTGGGGATGAGGCACAGCTTGGACTCCATGGGCTGGGAGGGATTTTCCAGCCTCAGTGATCCTGGGATTCTGTGAGGCATTTTCGGGCTGAGCAGGAATGCTGAATTGCCACCTACAGTGGGAAGGAAGTGATTACAGGGACCAGGGGGTGCAGCTCTGGGTGCCCTGGGGAATGTCACCTGGATCCCTGAGGATTTTGCAGAGTTTGACCTACGTTTCCAGTTTTTTTTTTGTTTTTTTCTTTCATTCACCTCAGAGTTTACTTGGTGAGGTAAATTCTAATTTGCTGGCAGGATTGCTGTGCTCTGTGAGATGGGGTCTTTACATTTCTGAGGAAAAAGAGCCACAAATGTCCTTTTCTCCCCCTTTTGACTATGGCAGCGAGGAAGAACAACCTCAGAGACCCACTTGCGATCTCCAGAGGCACAAGGCCTGGTTTTGGTTTAAGTTGCTGCCTTCTACTTTTAGATTATTCTGTTACAGTGTTTCTACTGAGAATTTGAAAAGATGATGCCAGGAATTAAATCTTCGGCTTTTTCTTCTGTTTTTTATCCTTGAAAAATAATGATGTTTATTTTTACTTGTTATTTTTGTTTTCCAAATCCCCTTTTTTTAAGGATGAGTGCTGCCTTTTTGGATTTCTTTGCCATCAGTTATTCATTCTGCCCACAACGAGAATCACATTTTATTTTTCAACACCTGCAGAGTGGGATCACAGGTACAGATGGATCAACAGGGTGGAATCACTGGAACCAAGTGTTCTGTGATTTTACCCTGATGCAAACAGGCCCAGAACCCAATTCCCAGTCAACACAGTGGTGCTTGAGAGCCTCCAGGGGTGGTTCCATCTCATGTCCTGCCTGTTCAGGGAAAGAAAACTCCTCTTGTCAGGAATTTTACATCAAGTCAAGCCAAATCCTGGCTCATGGCTCATAAGGACAGTGGAATTCTGAGCTCCAGAGCAAAGCAGGCTGTGACAGGACTTCAGATCATATTTTCTGCAGCTCCAGCTCTTCACAGCTCAATGCAGAACATTAGGCACAACTGGAGATTTATTGAGGTGTTAGGGTTTGTTTGAAGTCATTCATCCTTTCCAAATTATCATTTGGGACTGAAATATTGATGGCTGTGCATAGCAAGGGGATTGTTTTGTGTTGCTTACTAAAATGTAGAGAAAAGTAGAGTGATGGGAGGGATTGGAGTGAAAGATTGGAGCTTTTTACTGCCATTATTAAAGTAGATGGAATTATTAAATATTTTCATCTCATTATAGAGTGACTTGAAATACAGGGCTCTGAAAGGTGGTGTGATCTCTGAGTTGTGCTTAGCTTCCTTGAGGTTTCCCTCAGAAGGGAAAGGAGGCAGTGCAAAATAGTGGGGCAAGACTTGTTTGGGTGTTATTTTGCTGGCTTTGGTGGGAATCTCTGGAGATGTGACCCATCAGCTCTAGAAAATATTCAGGGCAGTTGTTCGCTCCCTTGCTTGGGCTGAGGAGAGAGGAACAGCCATGCTTGGTATTTAAGTATTAAAAATGACTAATTGTGGTGAATTGTAAAGGATGAGGAATCTGGAGGTGGAGTACAACTGGCTTTACCCCTTAATTTATAAACCAATCCTGGAACTGTTGGGAAATATCAATTGGTTTGACTTTCATCCCTGTCCCTCTCCGTTGTGGCCGCAGATGTCCTTGGTTGTCGTGCTCCCCTCATGCCCCACAGACAGTGTCCCTCAGGGTGTCACCAGGGTGCCTGAAGAGTTTAAGGACCTTCAGCTCCTTCTAAGTGATCATTGATTGGATTGTAGATAATTAATCAATGGATTGGAAATCAAGGCAAAAGCTTAAGCGCAGATTTAAGACTTATTGCACCCGACTCTTTCAGCCTCAGCAAGGGATGCTCACCTTAAACAAGATCAACAAGATTTGGAGTTCCAGGTCTGTTCCTTAACTTTCTTTCTGAAGTTTCCCCTCACCCATTAAACTCTCATTTCTCTGGGCTCCAGAGGTGTTTTAGGAGCCCTTGGACAGTGTGCAGCCATATGATAATCACAGATATTTCAGAGCTCATCCTCGTGCCTGACACTTCTCATAAAAAGCCATTTATTCCCCTATCCAGCCTGTTATCAGCCAGACAGTGCCTATTCTTGTGTCCATTTTCATGCTCAGATAACAAATAGATCCTTCCCAAAGCAGCTGACAGTCTCCTCTCCTTGGGGGAGAAGGATTTCAGCAGAGCCAGGAGTCGGCTTGGAAATATTTTGCTTTTTGATGAGGCCAGGTAATGAACTCTTCATACAGGGGCAGAAATGCAGCTGGAGGCTTCCAAACTCCGTTTCCTTTTGCCTGGCTTGTAATCACATTGGCTCCTGTGTGATAAGAGGATTATTGTCTTTATCATTATTTTTCAAATGAGGGAGGAACCTGAGCATTTTTTGACAGGTTAGAGGCTGAGTTTAGCTTCTCTCTCATGTTTTTCCATGTCTTCTATGAAGAAATGCCTGAATTTCACTGCAATGTCCTGGATTGCATCTTATTAGCCATGGCAGTCCATGAAAGAGATGTTCTCCTGTGGGAATGTTGGGCCAGGGTCAGAAATGCCTTTGGGGCTGGTGTTTGCTGGGATTTCTTCTTACAGAACCGTTCATTGTCTTGGGTTTATAATGGAAAACCAGCTGAGGTCTTCAGTACAATATTTCAGAGAATTCCAAGGGAAACTGGGCTAAAATATGTAAAAATCCATGGAATGTTAGGGAGAGAAAACCATGGGAAAAAGGGCCTTTTTCTTCACAGCTGGTTGAAAAGTTTGAGCAAAGCCTAATTATGAGGAGGATGTCTCAAGCTTTGTGTTTGAAAACTCTGTCTCCAAACTGCCTTTGGAGCCTAATGAAAACTCCGGAGTCTGCCTGCAAATCCACAATGCCAAGCAAAGCCTTCTGGAGGAGCTTTAATTTGATGGAAAAAAAGCAGCTTTGGGGCTGAATAAATCATTGACAGACTGTTTCAGAAATGAGAAATTGCATCTCTCTGGGTGCTGGATTCCTCTCAGGATGAAGAGGCTCTGAGGAAAAGGGCAGAGCAGCGGGTGGTGTTGGTTTGAGGTCAGACAGGCTGGGGACACTGTTGCCTGCAACACTTGGAAGCTGAGGATGGATGTGATGGATGCATGGATGATTAAATGGGCTGGAATTTGGCAAGGCTGGCAGGCCTGGAGAGGGGTAATTAATGGCCTTGATGTTTAACTGGTGCCAGGGAAAAGCTGAGGGTGGTGGGGTTGATGTGAGGCAGATGCTCCCCGTCTCTCACGCTGCTCAAGGCCACACCCCGAGGGCTCTGTCCAGTTCTGCCCTCCCCCCAGTTCCCCCCTGGGGCTCCATCCCCTTCCCCAGCTCTGTTCCCTTCCCTGGGCATGCTCCAGCCCTTTGCCATGAGGAGCCCAAAATTAAACTTCCAAGGGGTGCCCTTGAGGACCTCATGGTGCCAACAGGGCCCAGAGTGAATGTTTAATGATTGATGAGTTTCTCTGCTGTCCCTTCTAGCTGGTCCCTGAATTCCTGCCCATGATGACAGCATTTCCAGTCTCCAAGCCTCAGGTTTGAGTGGAGGTAGAAAACCTCAGATGCCATTGAGATTGAAACATCCTGGCAGGAATTGCAGTATCCGTAAATACTTAGTAGTTAACTTGTAATCCTCCTATTTTAATGGATTCATTGAAGTTTCAATTTGCTGTGAAGCTCTTTGTGATTTTCTAAATGCATTTTAGTGCAAAGACCCAGCCTTTTGCACATCCAGGACTTCAGGCTTGCTGAGAATATCCTCTTCCATGGCTGCTTTCTCCTGGCACCAATTCCCAAAGAGTTCTGTGGCTGAAAACACCCTTTGGGTTCTGTTATAAAGGGGGATTTAGAAACACAGCTCTGGAGTGAATTCCCTGGCCTGAAACATGGGTGGAAGTTCAATTGCCATGGCTGGGGAAGAGAGGAAACTTGGGATAACTGGAATTGTGCCCACAGAGTACTGGAGTGCTTGGGTGGTGGCAATTCTTTTAAGAAATAAGTGGCCATGGGATAAGAGAAATATCAACAACTCCCTCACTGGCCATGGCCACCTTCTTATGGGGCTTAGTGAAAAAACACCATGGCAATAGCCAAGGAAAGGTGTTAGTCCTTCACGTGGTCTGATTGGTGGTAATTGGCTGGAAATCACAAAGCTCCAGTGTGGATTTGATGTTGTCACTTAAATCCACTTAAATTAGGAAGAAGTGGGGCTTTCTCCCTGCTGGAAAAGGCTGGGGATTCCAGAGAGAAGCACAGTGAATAACCCAACCCAACAGCGTGATTTGTAATCTAACATTCATATCCAAGGCTGCAGCCTTCATTCCATCTTTCCTTAAGGATGGCTGACAGTTATCCCATTGCCCAGCTAACCCAGCTGTGGGTGAGCAGCAAACTGATGGGAAAATGGAAATTGATGCGCCACTCGTCCCTGAAAACTTTTTTATTTTTTATTTTATTATGACAAAGTGTCATGAAAAATGCATTTCAATAAGAACAAAAATTTCATTAGGAATCTGATGAGCTGTCACTTTAGGTAACTCTTAACAAACACAGAGCCCTTGAGATGTGTATTGGGATGAGGATGGTGTGATCCTGGTGTGCTGATTGGAATCCTCTGGGTAGGGAGACGTGGCCAAGTCTCTGTTTGTTCAGGCAAAACCTAAATAGCACAGGCTGGCTCTGAGGAGCTTTGAAATAAAGGGAATTATTGCTTCCCCTGCAGAGGGAAGGCAAAATGCATAAATTCATCCAGACCCTTCTGACAGAAGGATTTTAATGTTTGTCAGTGATGTGGGTGAAACAGCTGCTGAGAGCAGCCAAGTCATGTCCCATATACAAAAAAAACCCCAAACAACCCAAATTAAGAGGAAAAATAGGGACAGTCTTTGGATCCACCTTGTTGCAGTGCAGGACTCAGGAGCACATCTGCCCTGAGCAGTGTGTGAGAGTTTGAAGGCCCAATTAAGTACAGATCCGGGTACAATTTCAAACTAAAAGCTCATTAACTCCAGCCCTGTATTGACTTGACCTCTGGGATGTGCATGAGGACACCCCTGGATGCTCCTTGGCAGGGAATTGGGAGCTAATTTTGGCCTTGACATTACAGAATGATGCTGCTGGAGATGAAGCCCCAGCACAGGAAAAGCCATTGCTTCACTGTTTGGGTGCAATATGAGGTGTGAGAGAAATATTGTGGCAATATTTCCTCACATTCACGGGACAACAGCGATGATTCATGGGGAAATGGGATAGTTTCTGTATTTAGGTTGTATTTAGGTTGGATCTCTGCAGAATGTGCAGGCTGGAGGATGTGTAAATGTGGGATTAATGCAGGGGGTTGGTGTCTATACAATTTATATCCTGTGTGTTGCTGTCTTGGAATTATTTGTTTTGCATGCCTGCAGCTTGGTGAGCTCATCAATGGCTAATCTGGCAGGTAAAGCAAGAAATTTGGCTTAAACAAGTATTTGAAATGATTCCTAAGGTGGTTTAGGGAGCTTTTCCTCTTTTTTTGCTCAGAGTGGCAGGTTCTTTCCTGGTATTTTCCTGGAGAAAACCTCTACAACCATCTGCAATTACTGGTGGAGCAGGGGGAGGGTGTCAGGTTATTCCTGATAGAGTTTCTCCCTCTCAGAGTTTAATTATCACTGCTTTTAGTTATCTGCTCTCTCTTAATTGCACTGGGGTTATCTCTGTGCGGTGTTGGAGTTGCACCCAGCCTGGTGAGAGCAGTGAGGACATGGTGGACGTGTTTTTAGAGGATGATGGATGGTGGTGGCTTCTCCAGCTTGTCCTCCTCCCTGGTCAGCTGCTGGGGTGGCTTTTGTATCCCTCTGTGATTTACATCATTGCCAATATCCCACCTGTCCCCTGGAATTTCAGACAAGGTGAGTGGGAAGTGGAGGTGATTTGGTTTATTCACTACCTCAAATAACCCAAGGCATGGAATTGGACTTGGATTTAAAAAGGCAACCCCCCTCAGTTTTCAGTTTGTTCTGGCATGAAGCAGTAGCCTTTACCAGGAAGAAACTCCATGGAGAATGCTGTAAAGGTGGGATTTACATCTGTTTCATCCAAAAGCTGTCATTCCCAAATCAAAACCAACCCATGTTTTAATTAAAACTCATCCAGAGTTGCCCAGGAAAGCCAGGAATATTTGTTTCAATATTTATTAGAAAAGAGTCATGCAGTTTTGACCATTCCAAAACTACTCTTGAGTGCTTCCATGGTTTGCCAGGTGGATTTGTCTGGAAGATATATAAATTGGGTAAATTCTTGTTTCTGTGCTTGAAGATTAGAGATTCTGTGTGTGCACATCTCCAATCATCTCTCCTGAGTGAAGTACACATCCTTTACCTGGTAATTGTTGTGTTTTGTCTCAGCAGAGCCCAGGAAAGATGAGGCACAAAGCCTTTACTGTGATTACAGAGAGCTGTTTAGAGGTGCATCTCATTATGTGGAATGTCTGGAGGCCTGGCAGGCTGCCTTCCCCACACAGGCACTGCTTTCCCCTCACGAAGATATAGAAATATTGATCTAAGGATAGGCAATAATTAGCACAAAAGAAGATGTTACAGAAAGTAGCCCCTGGCACTGTCGATAGGGGATCTTGTTCAGAAGCTGTTGTTGAGCATGAAATCCCTGCTGAGTGAAATGAGATGATTTGATCACTAAATGCCCACAGATTATAAATTTGGTAAATCGATTATTTACTCTTTTGTTGCCCCTAAGTCCCAGGGACTCTCATTGTGTCACAGAAAATTCTCAATGGTGGGAGCCACCGTGCCTGGGGCAGGAGTTTGGCTCAGGAGCTGAGCAGGAAAGGGAAAGGCTTTTAATCACTGGCATTTTCCCCTTTATTGAATGGGAAGAGTTAAATTTGTGTTGATTTGAGGGAAACAGAGAATGTGGCTCCTCTTTGGGAGCCACAACTTCCAACTGAACTCAAACTGGGAGGAAGTGCAGGAACCTTCACCAAAGTGGAAAGGAATGGCCCTTTTTTTCCACCTGTTTTGAGCCAAAAATTAGGGATTCATGTCTGGGAGTTCAAGATCAAGGTCTTCTCACTCTTGAGCTGCCCAGAACTTGCTGCTCAGGGTGGAATGCCTGGAATCCCTGGAAATGCTCAAGGCCAGTTTGGATGGGGCTTGGAGAACTCTGGGATAGTGGAAGGTGTCCCTGCTCATGGTGGGGGTGGCACAGGATGGGCTTTGAGGTCCCTCCAAACCCAAACCATTCCGTGGATTTCTGATTCCATGACCAAGGCTGGACCCCAGTGGTAACCAAAGTCAATCAATCCTGAGGTAGAAAAAGGAGGAATTTGTAGTAGATCACTCCTATGAAAAATTAATCTGTGTGAGCAAAAGATGGGTTTTAATTTCTGCGTCTGGAGTGAATTTGGAGAAGCCTCCCGGGAATCTGGAGAGGAGTTAATGACTCACAATGTGCTTAATTACCTGTAAAGTTACTTTGTGCTGAACAGACAGAAAGTTAGATTTGGGTAAAGCACAATGAAAGCTCTTTAGCGTAGACAAAAATGAAAGAGGAGGGGAAGAAGCACTATGGTCCCACAAGTGTCAGTGACAAGTCCAGAAAAAAGGTGGATTTGTATGGAATCATAGAATCCCAGAAAGAATTTAGTTGGAATGGCCTTAAAGCCCATCCAGTCCCACCCCTGCCATGGGCAGGGACACCTTCCACTATCCCAGGCTGCTCCAAGGCCCATCCAACCTGGCCTTGGACACTTCCAGGGATCCAGGGGCAGCCACAGCTGCTCTGGGCACCCTGTGCCAGGGCCTGCCCACCCTCACAGGGAACAATTCCTTCCCAATATCCCATCCATCCCTGCCCTCTGGCACTGGGAAGCCTTTAGGAGGTAAAGGACAAGGGCAGCAGCTGCCTTGGCTGGGTTTTCCAGGGACACCTGTGCATGGTGAAGTCAGGGATGAGTTTCTGGGCCATAAATAAGTGTGGAAGTTCAGTCCTGAGTGGGAAGAGGTTCAAAATACTCATAAATGCTCATCAGTGATGATAATGTGGATAATGTGGCTGCCTGGGTAGGATCACCAACATGGAATGGTGGTTTTGGTTTGTTTTTATTTTAGGGAGTTAATTCTGCTTTCACACAGGAGCCACGCTGTTGTTAATACTGGTACAAATCCCATTTTTGAAGCAAGCCTTAGTCATGCTACTAATAGGAGCATTTTCTCCTCAGCACCTTTAAAAGTTGACTAAATGGTGCCATTTGTACTCTTGATATCTTAATGTTTTTATGTCCAGGCAGCAACCGGTCTGGTTTTCCTGTACTGAGTCCATTTGCACATCATAATGATCCTTTTATGCATTTGTCCTCTCCTTGCATGGGATGAATTTTTAATGTGCAGGCAGAGGGTGACATTTTTATTGCTTTTACGGGCATCAGGAATGCATTTTAAATTCAATTATGTACTGTCTCTGGAAATACCACACAAGTGACTTGCCAATAAATACATCTCGTGGATTACTGGAAACTAACAGGGACAGTAATCACTGGAGTTACTTCACTGGGCCAATTTTTGTCACTCCAAAAAATACAAGTTAATGCATATTAGGAGGAATAATTCAAGCTTCATATAGAGACTGATAAACCAGCATAATTATTTCTAGAAGGAGACGAAAAGAGTTTCTGCAGCTCAATGGAGACAAACTCACTGCGTGCCCCAGCAGCTCGATATGCAATTAGAAATCAGCGTTTTAAAGGGAAGGGGAAGCCAGAAAAGGGCATTCCATGCACTGAACACGAGCTCAAAAAATTTGTGCTGTTGAATTGAGCTGGAGATGAAGACAAATCAGGCTTAGGCTGAAGTGTCCTCAGAGGGATGGTAAAAAATCCTGAAGTTGTTAATAATTGAGCAAATTCCAGCTGACCTGCCGTGAATCACTGCTCTGTTAAGCTGCTGACAAGGAAGGGGAGCAGAACCAGCTGGCCAGAGCACACCAGGCATCAATCAGAATCTGGTTTAACAAGAAAATCCAAACTGCTGGAAAACTGGGAAGATAAAAATCAAAGCAAATTGGGATCTGTGAGTGCAGGCACACACATCTGTAGGCACGGGATTTGTAATGCTTTGTGGGCAGATAAAGGGTGATATTGCAAATAAAACAATGTCACTTGAAACAAGTAATTACAGTGTAAGTCCTTATCCAGAGGAGGTGAATGCAGGAGGAATTGGCATTTGCTTTCAGGGCATGGAATAACAGAGTGGTTGATGTTTGCAGGGATCATCTGCTCCAAATCCTCCTTTAAAATGGCTGAGCTTGAGCTGATCCCATCACCACCCCAGAGAAATGTGGAGGGAGCAGATACCCTGTCCAACACAGCCTCTACTCCTCTGCACCTGTGGGATGGGAGATGCTCAGCAGCTCCTGGATCCTCCAAGGAAACCAGGATTGCAATACATGTCCAGGATTTTCCTCTCCATGCTAAGGGATTTACCCTTCCAGGAATCCAGGAGCTTCTGTTCCCTTGTGTTTTAGTTTCCAGGTTAAACTGATGTTTCAGTAAATCCCAATCCTTCAGAAAGTGTTCCCAGCACTGTCTCTGTGAGGTTCTAGACCTAAGGGACCCTGGATAAGGGACAGGGTCGCTGAGCCTCTGAGCTCCACTACAGTCCCCACTGAATTTTGATCGGAGAAAGGTAAAAGCATGATTTTCCTGATAAGAAAATATCCAGTCTTGTGTCCTTGGCTCCCTCATGGACACAGCTCTGCCCCTCATGGACGGTGCTGTTCCAGTCCTTTCCTTATTGCTGGAAATGGGGGAACGGGACAAAAAACTCAGTTTATGGGATTTCTAAATCCACCAGACTCTGCCTTCCTTCACCTGTAGATTTTCTTTGCCACATGATCTTCCTCCCATGTGGGTAATAACCACTCTGAATCTGTAATAAGTGACAAATGTGTTATTCCAATGGCACTTTATGTTTTTTTGGGGGGGATGTTATTGAGAAGAACTTGGCTGCTGTGTTTTAAATCAATCCTTGTGTGCCCACCCTGGTGCTGCTGCCCTGATCTCTGTGCCTGGTCCAAAACTGAGCTGTTGAACACATGTGGGACATTAAAGGGAAATTTGTTAGACATTAATCACCTCAGAGGAGTAAACTGAGTCATCTGCAAATGTGTTGAATGATCATCAATAAATCAGGAATGACAGGGAACCAGGAATGGATTTATGGAAGTGCTTTCAACACCTGTTGCTGGCTCCTTTTAACAGTATTTTGATATCTGTCAATGAGTCAGATTTTAATCTGAAGTGTTGCCTTCTAAACACATTGAATGGTGGGTTTAATCAAGGTGAAATGTGGCCTTGCATAAATCAATGTACAGAAAATAAAATCTGTAGCCATAATCACATCATGATGACCTTCTTTCTGTGAAATAAAATGAAATAAAATAAAGCTGACTGGCATAAATTATATTTTCAAATAATTTTTGATGGGGTGGTGGATGAGGATGGGCTGTGGGAATAGCCAGGCTCTTGAATGCTGCTCTGGGAAAAGAGGCAGGGCAGGATATCCTGGATTACAGGGCTCAGGGCAAAAACTCAGCACCAAAACTGGGTTCTTTCCTTTTGGATCCATCTTCCCTGTCCTTTCCCCTTCCCTGACCTTTTCATGGGCTAATTTGGGGTCAGGTTTCCCTTCTGTTTACTTCATGTCTGCCACAGAAATCCAGGAATTCTGTCCTGCCTTTTCTTATTTCTCTGCCCAAATATCAACCGAGGAGGCCACAGATAGTCCCAGCCACTCCAGTTTCAGGATTATCTTCATCACATTCAGAACAGGACAACAGGAAAAGGTTTGGAGGTTCAACCATGGGCCAAGGGAATGACAGAGGAGGGTGCCAGCAGAATTCCCTTCCTGGGATACAGAGACAACCCCGTCACGTGCTGACCTTTTGTCATCTGTTGAACAGCAATTAGTTAAACAAATTGGTGGAATTTAGTGAAGCTTTCATATTGCAGTGGAGAAAATAATGGAAAAGAGAAAACGCTGGAGAAAGCAAAATGAAACATCTGTTGGGATTCAAGTGAGGACGGATCCAATGCGTGTTGGATCCAAAGGAAAAGTCGCCAGGAATTTCCCTGTAATGGCAGGACAGGGGCTGTTCCATGGATCAGGTGACCTGTGGCTAGTAAGTCTCACTGGTGACCACTCACTAGAAGGTTCTTGCCCTTTTCCAAACTGCTTTGGACCTGGAATGTTGCACTTTCCCCTCATGGATCATCCAAACCTGAGATGCTCCAGTTGGAAGCTTGGATGTCCTGCTCCCAACAGGTCTGGGAGGAGTCTGGGTTTAGGATCAAGAATTGAGGGTTGGATTTGGGATCACTGATCCCTGATGGGCTGTGCGGGGAGAGGAAGCTGAAACTGGGATGAACCAGTAGAATCAAGAATAGAGGCTGGATTTGGGATCACCAGCCTGGGAGAGGAAGCTGAGAGGGTTTGACAGCAGCAGAACAGAATTGTATGAAATTATTGCAATTGGCTTCCCAGCACAGAGGTTTTTTGTGTTTGGTTTTTTTTTTTTGTTTATTTTGGTTTTTTTATTGCCCATTATGCTGCTCGCCTGTCTCTAATATTCCCAAGATTGTTTTCATAAACAATTGGATTTTTGAGCCGTGTGTGGAATCTGTCAGGCTTTATTTGATTATTTCTCCAATACAGCCCAAGCCCCTTGAAAATCCTCGACCTTTAATTCATTTCCAGCTGTGGAGGCTTTTCTGTGCATAGGAAATTTTGGTCTCCAAGATGTAAAAGGAGAATCAACAGTGTTGTAAAGTCTGGGGTTAAATCATCCTTCTCCTTTCTTTAATTCAATAAAGGACTCAGGCTTATCCTGGAGAAAGGGATGTCCCAGCTATGGCTTTAGAGCTTTAGAGGTACTTTAAAGGTATTTGGGATTCTGTGCAGGTAATAAGTCATGAGGAAGGGTTTTTTTCCCATTCATGGGTTGGGATCACAGAATTGGGCTGGCTGAGATGTCCTGGGGGTTTTGCTGGGGACCCCTGGGGTTAGCACAGCACTGCTTGTTTGTGGGAAGATCTCAAATGCCTCTGAGCTGGATTTTCATGGGGCCAATCCCAGGATTTCATCCCAGCATGGTTCTGCTGGGTTCTCACCATGAAAGGAACAAAATTCTTTGGATTTTGGTACCAGTTTCGTGGCTTATTTCTCTGGGGGTAACTAAGTCATTCTTGGAAGTCTGTTGTCATTGGTGATCTCAGAAGTGATCCTCTGGTGATGATTGAGAAGGGATTTTCCTTGGAGTTGTCCCTCCATAAATCATCTCAGCTGTATCAGCCAGAGTGAGGAGCTCAAGGTTGCTCCCAAACCCAGTGGCTGGGATTTAGTGATACTGCCAACCATGGGGTCACCCCTGCTAACTCCCAACCTAGGAATGTGTTGGGCAGGATATGCATGGTTTTCAATCCTTCTATAGTAACTAACAACAAAAAAGATAAATATTTAGGTGTTTTAATGCTTTGTGAATTGTGGAGATTCACTCAAGACGTGTGTCAGGGAACAATTAAAAAAAAAAAAAAATATTCACAGGATCCCACGATGGCTGAGGCTGAAGGGAGCTCAGAGGGCAGCTGGTGCCACCTCCCAGCTCCAGCAGGGCCATCCCAGAGCACAGGGCACAGCATTGTGTGCACACAGCTCTGCCACAGCCCCAGGCAGGAGAGCCCACAGCCTCTCTGGCCAATCTGTTCAGGGCTGGGCACTGCCCAGGGAAGAAGTTCTGCCTCCTGGCCAGGGGGAATTGCTGCCATCAGGCCCTGCCCGTGCCTCTGGTGCCATTGCTGGGCCCCCGGAGCAGAGGCTGGGCCCTGCTGGGAGCCCTCCCTGCAGCCAGGGCCAGCCAGGCCTGAGGGCCCCTCTCAGCTGGGGCTCCTCTCCAGGCTGAGCAGCCCCAGCTCCCTCAGCCTTTCCTGGGCACCGAGATGCTCCAGGCCCTTCCTCAGCTGCGCAGCCTCCGCTGGCCCCGCTCCAGGAGCTCCCTGGCCCTTTCAGGTCCCATTGGTTTGGGGAAGTTGCCCAGGAGAATGTGAAAAGCTGGTGATTCAGAGGACATTAAAAACACTTACAGCTTATCTTTCTTTTGTATACATGTAATTCTGAAGGCAGAAAATGATGGTGATCTCTGTGATATGTTCATTTAATGGGGGTGGTTAAAAGGAGGACACAGCGTTCTGGCAGGAAATGGGGCTGTGCGTGGAAAGGGTGTCAGTGGCTTCATGAAAAAGAGATGATAATGATGCTGTCAAGTGCAGCAGAGATCTTTTAGACTCCTGCCTTCATTTGGTCTTGGATTTGATGTAAATACCCAATTTGGAGGAAAGTGAGACAACAGACTGTGCATGCAAACTCCGCTTCTCCCTTATTTACACTCACTGTGATTTTGACACACTGACCAGTGTTAAGGATCTCTTTTGAGGCACACCATGAGAATCAGTCCCAAAAGTCTTTTGTTTTCTACCTTGTGTGAGGTAATGGTCTTCGTTGGACTTCATTCTGGTGCTCCAGGGTTGCAAGGCCGGGCTGGACAGGGCTTGGAGCAAGCTGGGATAGTGGAAAGTGTCCCTACCCATGGCAGGGGGTGGGACTGGATGAGCTGCAAGGTTCTTTCCAACCCAAACCATCCAGGGATTCTGTGGTTTAATAACGAAGCAGAAAATTGGCTTGGTGCATCACTCTGGGTCTGTCCAGAGGTTGAAGGATGAAATGCCTATGAAATGCCCTAGACAAAGGGGAAAAAATGCAGGAGAGAAACTCCTTGACAGCAAACTGTTTTGAAGAGATAATTACAGTGAAAGCCAAAGACAATTTAATTTCAGCTGTATTGTGAATGCAGGATCATAAAAATCAGTGTTCAGGGCTGTGAGGCTTTGCATGACAGCTTTTATCTTTCATCACCAGTGGGTTTATATCAAACACAGTGTGGCCAGATGGACCAGGGCAGTGATTGTCCCCCTGGGCTGGCCCTGCTGAGGGACCTCAAGGGCTGGGTCCAGTTCTGGGCCCCCAGTCCAGGAAGGACATGGAGGGGCTGGAGCGTGTCCAGGGAGGGGAACGGAGCTGGGGAAGGGGCTGGAGCCCCAGGAGCAGCTGAGGGAGCTGGGAAAGGGGCTCAGCCTGGAGCAAAGGAGGCTCAGGGGAACCTTCTGGCTCTGCACAACTCCCTGACAGGAGGGGACAGCCAGGGGGGGTCGGGCTCTGCTGCCAGGGAACAGGGACAGGACAAGGGGAAACGGCCTCAAGCTGTGCCAGGGGAGGCTCAGGTTGGACACCAGGAGGAATTTCTCCATGGCAAGGGAGCTCAGGCCTTGGCAGGGGCTGCCCAGGGAGGTTTGGAGTCCCCATGTCTGGAGGTGTCCAGGGAAGGGCTGGACGTGGCACTCAGTGCTCTGGGCTGGGGACAAGGTGGGGATCAGGCACAGCTTGGACTCCATGGGCTGGGAGGGATTTTCCAGCCTCAGTGATCCTGGGATTCTGTGATACAACAGTGTTGGAAAAACTGGGTGAGTTGGAAGGTAGAAAAGTTCTGCTTTGGGACTCTAGGTAGAATTTGATGTGCACATATGAAGAAATGTGACCTGCTAGATCCAAAATCACCCCATAAGATCCTCCAAGGATTCCAGCAGGAGCAGGTTCCCTCTGTAAGGTGGCTCAGGAGCAGCAGAGTGAACCCTGTGCCTGGACATGAGCAACCAGAACTGGGCTGTGCAAACTTCACTCTGGTTCCCTGAGTGGCTGCTGAGCCTTTGTAGGTCTTAGGGAGCAATTGTCCTTTCCAAGATGAATCATCCTGAGTGAATTCATGTGCAGTGGGAGGAAGGGGTTCACATACCTGCTAATTACTCTCTCTCCCTCTCATGCTGACAGCAACAATGGAACTTTTCTTTTAAATCAGTCCCATCTCCCCAAAGGAGATGCAGTAGGAGGGCTCTCTGTGATAATGAGCCCCTGTCAGGGAGAGGCAGAGATTGACAGGAGCAAGGCAAAATACTCCTCCAGAGTTCCTGATCTGCCTATTGAACACAAACAGTGCCTGGGCCAAAAGAGAGTCCCTGGAAGTGTTCAAAAACCACACAGATGTGGTGGGCTAATGATGGACATGGCAGAGTTGGACTCTGGTCTTGGAGCTCTTTCCAGCCTTAGTGATTCTGATCCTTTTGAGATCATTTCACATTCCCCTCAGAGAAACTGAGAGTCCTGGTCTCATGATGTCAGCAGATCCCTTGGCATCCTTGGTATCCTTTTAGCACAAGAGGGGAAAATGGAATTTTTGGCACTTGCTTTACTTCAGTATTTGCTCATTAGGGATAAGATCAGTTCTGATTCTCTCTGGTTTTCCTGTGTGTAGTAGAGCTTAGGATATAACCAGATCCCTGAAAACAAATGTCCTACAACCTCCTTTCAGGGTTTTATTTCCCTGATAAGGGCTGTGAAATGAGTGGCAGAACATTCAAACTGTGGCTGTTCCATTTTCACCCTTTCCAAAATGAGTAATTGTGAATTGTTTACTGCCTGTGTGGCTTTAGCACAGCAGACAAATCAACTGCAGCACTTGCAGAGCAAATCCATTCTCTCTTCCTGAGATTTCTGTTCCGTGCTTCCAAGGCCAACCCAAAGTGAAATTAATGGGAATGTGAGTGGCTGTCACCCTCCCTGTCCCTTCCTCCTGCTTCTCTAATGTTCTTTGAGCTGTGTCCTGTTCTGGGCCTTCACAGCCAGAGAGTCCTGGAGGGGCTGCAGCACGTCCAGGGAAGAGAATGGAGCTGGGGAAGGGTTCAGGTTGGGCACCAGGAGGAATTTGTCCATGGCAAGGGAGCTCAGGCCTTGGCAGGGGCTGCCCAGGGAGGTTTGGAGTCCCCATGCCTGGAGGTGTCCAGGGAAGGGCTGGCACTCAGTGCTCTGGGCTGGGGACAGGGTGGGAATGGGTCACAGGTTGGTTTCAATCGGCTAAGAGGGATCTTCTACCTCAGTAATTCCATGAATCCAAGCAAAGCATATAGGAAGTTGCTAAAGGAAAACCAGCCTTGACTTAGCAATTACCTGTGTGACTGGGGAAGGACTGAGATTTTTGGAGAAATAGATACACCTTTCCTGAAATTAATTTCTGCCACTTCCCTTCTGGATACTATGAATGAAAGTAACCAGCAGTTGATCCTCCAAATAATATTTATTGATCTGACAGAAAAGAGGAATTATCTTTTGATGCAGCAGTTTGCAACACAACAGGAATGTACCTGGGAGGGTGGGCAGGCCCTGGCACAGGGTGCCCAGAGAAGCTCTGGCTGTCCCTGGATCCCTGGAAGTGTCCAAGGCCAGGTTGGCCAGAGCTTGGAGCCATCTGGGATGGTGGAAGGTGTCCCTGCCCATGGCACTGGCTGGGCTTTACAGTCCCTTCCAACCCCAGCCACTCTGATTCTATGAAATTATGCCAGGACCATGATCCCAATGATCCCCATTGCCTCCCTGACACAACTGGGAGCCTAGTGTGAGGCTGCCTGTACAGCTTGAGTTGTCCAAAACACCATTTTTTGGTGATTTCCCAAATCAAGGATCAGCTTGGGCTGTTCAGATGTAACCTCAGTTCTTTTGGAACTGAGACAGAGCTCTAGGAGCAGCCCAAGTGTGCTAAGGAAGGACATTTGCATTTTTCAGCCTTCATTCCAGTTGGGTGCCAAAAAGAAGTTTCAGGGAACTCATCCTTAATTTCCTTTTACTGGAGTGTTGGAGTTTGGAGCTCTGCTTACCCAAGGCACAGAACAATGACAACAACTGCAATTGTGATGGTGCCAAGCAGCAATAAAAGAAGTTTTGTTCCAGGCTTAACCCAGGAGAAACATCTGCCACCGACCTGGATGAGCACCCTCACTGAACACCCTTCAAAAGTTTGGGAATGCATCTTGAAAGGGATTTAGAGAGTGAATGGTTGCTTTTACAGCCTGGAGGCAGAGCAGAGCCAGGAGCCCTGCGAGCTGTGGTGTGTGTGTGTGTCAGAAGATAAATGTCCTGTCAGAGCTGGCAGCGCTGCATCCGAGCGTGTCTGAGGCTGCAAACAACGCCTTGGGCCACAGCCAGCACTGCTTGGAAGCCCTTGCTGCTTCCTCCAGGAGCCATCCTGTGGGATGGAGCACAGGGATGAATCAAAGCATGAGTTAGTGGGGATGTTGCTTCTACCTGGAAGTTGAGAGCAGCGTGATGACAGCATCCTCAGGGATGGAGCCATGACCTTTCCCACTTCCTTCGGGAATTTGGGCATATCCCTGCTCCTCCATGGGGACAGGGATTCAACCCACGGATGTTTTAGCACAGCTGCTTTCCCTGAGTTTGGCAGCTGGTGCTGGGCATGTTGAGCTCTCTGGGAAAATGTGTCACTTTTGGAGCCAGGCAGAATCGCTTCAGACAGGAAGCAATTCCCCACGGGATATTCTCCTGGGTCCAGGAACTCCAAGATGCAGAATGTTCCATGGCTGAGCAGTGGGGAATGCAGCCAGGAAAATGTCACCTCTCCTCCTTCCCTTGCTCACTGTCCAGGGTGTAGGGGCAGGGTGGCTGGAGCAGGTTCCTCATCCCACCATCAGGATGATGGCACTCGCACTCTCCTGATAAAAACTCTTTGTGGATGTATTAAAATCATCCAGTTCATTGCATTTTCTGTTAAAACTCAAATCCCTGGAGCTAGGGATCTGCTTTGCCTCCTTGTTTGCTGTCTCTGTAGGGTGGCCTGGATCCTCCTGTGGATCCTGGGCTGCACTTTTGCCAGGGGATCCTATCCAAAAGGCATAAATAATTTGCTGTCCATACTTCATAACACCTTATCACCTTCAAGAACTTGGAGGAGCAGAAGGGCTGCAGGTGAGCAGGAGGTCAGTGAGTAGTGAATGGTTCTATTCCATCCCCAGCTGAATTCCATAACTTCATCCAGGGAGTGGATTCAGGGCATGTGGAGAAATTACTCTTAATTAAGTGCAATAAGAAGCAACTGGAGAAAGTCCCTTATAAAGACTGGGTAAGGCAAGTAGAAGGAGCCCCATTGTGCTGTGAGAGGTTGGTGAGCTGCTCTTATTAATTCTACAATTGAATCACAGTCATTAAACTGGAAAAAACTTTCAAGATTATCAAGTCCAGCTTTTCCTGGGCAAAGTGGGAGATGGTTGTGGAAAAAAAGGAACAAGTGAAGTCCTTTACTTGTATTGCAGGTAGGGAGAAAATCACAAGTTTCAAGCTTTGCTGAGGACTTTCAGTGTTACATACCAGAATATCTGTTTTTGCCAGCTGTAGCACTATTACTGTCTCGAGTGGGTGTTCAAAAATTTTCTTTATTGATGGAATTTAAGGAGCATTGGGAAGAGAACTTGTTGGGGAAAGTCTGGGTTTGTTTGACCCTATTTTGTTGGGCAGAACAGTTGTTCCTTGAACAGCTGGAGCAGTTTGTTGCTGTGACTTCTTCTACCTTAAATACATCCCAACTCAAGGGCTGAGTGTTTGCCCTTCAATAGTTCCAGTCTTTTTCACACAGCTGTAGAAAGGGAAATACAATTTTCCTGCCTCTTGCTGTGGTGATCAAAGATTCCCTGGGAGGTTTTCTGCTCCTGTTTGCCTCTGTCCTATGTGGTTTCCCACTTGGAGCAATTTGCAGCTCAGCTGTTTTGCTCAAGGCTCTCCCTGGAGAGCTGAGGCTCCATTTGCCTTTCAGGGCAAGTACCCACCTGGAAATAATCATGGAAACACTCCTTTTGTACACAGCTCCTTCAGTAATCTAGGCAGTTCTGTGGAGGGAATTGAGACTCTGGTTTATGAATCCACTTAATATTGTCCTGTGGAGAGCAGAGGGGGATTTTTATTGATCTGGAGAATCATGTCTTGCTATCTACTTATCAAAGAAACGCAAATATTTGGTTGTTTTGTCACTTCTGGCTATTCAGGGCGATTCTGGCCTGCCATAAACCTCCCCTAAATCTGGGATATTGATGGTGTAATTCCATGATGTATTGGAGTTAGTTTTGTCAACAAACAAAATGCTTTTCCTGTTATTTGCTCTTGGAAGTTCTAGGCTTTTCTCATGAAATTTGTTAGGAACTTAGGACCAGTTTCCCTGATTTTTTATGGATTTGGTCTATAATAGATGTCTTTCTACCCTTCCTAGGATTTCACAGGCATAATTATTCACTAAAATATACCCTGAGGTGGGTTCCTCCCCACCCTCATAAAAAATAAATAAAAATAAAAAAATAAACTCATAAAAAATATGAGTTTAAGGCACAACCACACTAAATTCTGACCACTTGTCCCAGGCTGCGATCTTCTCCCATAAGTTCATTTCTCATTTGGGAATGCTGGAATTGATGTAATAAACTTGCATTTTATGCTTAGGCTGGGCTATCACAGAATTCCCGTCCAGTTGTTTGCTTGTTCCTGTAACAATGTGGCTCCACGTGATCCCAGTAATAAAAGTACTCTTCCTAAGGGGGGAAAAAAAAAGCTGTTTTTGAGAGCATGAAAGGTGATATTTTTCTGCATTTATCAGCCCAGGTTTGTCTTGTTATCATTAAATAGATTCAACTGAAGCTATTTTTTTTTTTTAAGGAGGGTAAATGAGCAGAGAATAATTTAGATTGGGAAAGACATAAAAGATCAAGTCCAGCTGTTTCCTCAGCACTGCTGAGCCCCACATCCCCAATATGCTGACCCATATCCCCAAGTTCCATGGCTGTTAAACCATTCCAGGCATGCTGTTTTCACTGGGGCAGCCCCTGCCAAGGCCTGAGCTCCCTTTCCATGGAGAAATTCCTCCTGGTGTCCAACCTGAGCCTCCCCTGGCACAGCTTGAGGCCGTTTCCCCTTGTCCTGTCCCTGTTCCCTGGCAGCAGAGCCCGACCCACCCTGGCTGTCCCCTCCTGTCAGGGAGTTGTGCAGAGCCAGAAGGTTCCCCTCAGCCTCCTTTGCTCCTTAAATTCCATCTATTCCCACCCCTGCCATGGGCAGGGACACCTCCCACTATCCCAGGCTGCTCCAAGCCCTGTCCAGCCTGGCCTTGGAGGCTTCCAGGGATCCAGGGCAGCCACAGCTGCTCTGGCCATGGTGTATTTTGGGTTAAATTTTTGTGGTGTCTGTGTGTTTCCTTCAGCATCACCTGGGAATATTGGTGGATCTCAGGTCTTTATGGAAAAGAGAGGAGGAGAAACCAGAATATTGCAAATCACAGGCTGGCTGAGGATGGGAGGGACATGTGGAGGTCCTCTGGTTCAGCTTGACATGCTCCATGTGCTGATGGCTTTTGGGTGTCTCTGAAGAGGACAATTCCACAGCCTCCCTCTGTGGACTGGAGATACAGCTTCAAAGTCAGGATACTCCCTGGAGGTTTGGGGACCTAAACTCGTGTCCCCATCCTGCTCCAGACTCATTTAGGTGCAGTCCTGGGGGCCCTGGGTCAGGGGGCCCTTTATGGCTGCATCACCTTCTCATCCCACCCTGGCCTGGGCAGCTTTTGCTGAGGGAATTGCTGCCAAACAAGTGATAATGTCACCTTTTTGGCCAAGGAAGAGCCACAAATTTGGCTGTAAAACCATTAGGGAAATGTTCAGAAACTCGCCGAGGGCTTGGATGGGAGCTCAGTGCTGCAGAGCCCTCTGTACATCCAGGTGTGGTTCACTCTTTTATCTGGGGCTGCTCTTTTTTGTGTTGCATTTTATTTCTGGAGGGCTGAAGCAAACCAGGCAGGACTATGACTGAGCAGGTTTGTGGCTCACAGGAATTCCAGTGGATCCTGAATGGATCCCTAGTTGACTACCAGCTTTAGGGGTGGCTCTCCAGAGGTTTGTTGCTCCCATCATCACCAAATCCATCCTGGCTGCTAAAAAAGGAGATGCTTTCCATGATATGTTTTTCCTGTTCAGCCCTGGAGCATGAAGGAAAAAAATCTCGAGAAGACAGAAGGAAGGAAAGCAGCTGTATCTGTGCCCTGCGTAAAGGGATCCATTAATCGAGGTTTCTTTTGTATTGCAGTGTTCCCACATTCCAGAGCCTTCCCGAGGAGATCCTCAGTAAGCTTGCAGATGTCCTGGAAGAGGTAAGTGCTTTGAATATTGGGATTTCATGAGTTCAGAACCCTCTGCTGACAATATGCAGCCTCTTCATTTTCTGCAAAGAGCAGCTCCCCAGTTTGGCAGCCATCGAGACCACGAGAGGAGTTGTTGGGAAAATTAATCCACTTTTGAGCAGGGTTTATATATTTAATTGTTTTTTTATCCAATTGGGGAGCGAATCCATCATTTCCTGTGGTGTCCAGAAGGGAATGAGCTTCTTCAGCCCCTGGGTGAGTGGTGGGAAGGAGGGGAATGTGAAAACCTGGTCTCATTTCAGATTTGACAGGACACTTACGTTGGAGGGTATTTTACAGGTGTCATGGAAAAGGTGCTCTGGGAAGAGTTCCAGCAGTGTTGGGATGGAGTTGGGCATTGCCTGCCTGGTTTTAACTGGGGTCTCATTAGGGTCAGGCTTTTATCTAAAACAACAAAGAAATCACCCACAAAACAACCAACCAAAAAAGAAACCTCTGAAAAAATGACAATAAACCCTACAACCTTCCCAAAAATACAAAACCCTGCACCCTACCAAAAAGAAAAACCAAACAAAAAACAAACCCCAAAGCCCCCCAACTTTGCCCCATAAGCAGATGTAAAATGGATGTAAAATACTCATCACAGTTTTCTCCCATATTTTATTCCCATAATTCTCCCTTCTGGGCCTAAGGAATTCAATATCCCAGAAAGTCATTAATAAACCCTCCCAAAAGGTGATTTAAGTGCAGGAAATATGTGTGTGACAGTAATTTATTTAATTCCTGCTCCCTCTCTTTCATCCATGCCTCTCCATCAGGGAAGATGTTCTTGTGGATTTGGAGGAAAAGCTCTGCTGACATTGGAGTTGATTTAAATTTTTTTTTCCTGAGCTTTGCTGGGGTGTTGTTCCTTCTCTGCCTTTTTATTTAGTGCCCAGATAAATTCTGTGACTCCAACAAATCAGCTGTTTGTCACCCCGAATAATTGCATATTCACAGATAAGCTTTATTCCCTTTACTGCCAGGGAATGCTCTGATTTAGAGGAAAAAAAGGAGATGAATTCCCTGTGCTGTAAATTCCATCTGCCTATCTCAAAACCCCACTCCCAACCAGAATTTGCTTGGATCACATCACCAGCCTTAAGCTCCTTATCAAGAGTTAAGGAGGAGCATAAAGTGCATAAAACTTTTCCAGAAACACTTGAAGTTTTGTGGCAGGGGGAAAAATTTCTTAATAAATACCTTATTAAATAATGAGGAAATGAGGCACGAAAGCAGCATTTGTGGGCAATAAATCTGGATTTTTAGGGTGGATGCTCCCAGTTCCTTGCTTGGAGTCAGTGATATTTCCTCTGGGTTTGTCTTGGGTTGAGTAGACTGTGTTTTGCATAAATTAAAAATAAAAAGTCCCTCTCAGGTCTGTATATTTAGAGATTAAGCTCCCACCTGGCTACAGCCCTTTTTCCATAGGTTACACTGCTGTAGTATTGGAAAACCCCTCTGGATCATGGCACTGTTAATATTACATGGAATAATGTCTGGTGACTCACACAGGGATTATCTGGGTGACACCAATGTTGCCAATCATTTCAGTCTTTATGGATAATTTCATGTAGCAAATGGAATTAAAATCCTGAAGGGAGTAGGATGGAGAGTCCGTTCCTGGCATGGCCAAGGAGTGGGATGAGCTTTTGGTGAGCATGGATAGTGCTCAGAGACCTGGGCTGGCATTTTCTCCTCTCCTTCTTTCCCCCTCTTTAGTTTTATTTGGGTTTTGTGGCACAAAATTGGGATTTGTTTTCTGTCCTTAAGTTGCTTCACATTCTGGCAGTGTTTTTCCTCTCTAAGGTGTGCCATTCAAATGTAAAACTAATAGGATTTCCATCTCAAATCAGGTGTTCAGGTACTGATAGGTGTAATTGAAGTTCCTTGACTCAGTCTCCTCTGAAGACACTTCCAGGTACTCATGATTTTGTAATTTTCTATTTGATCTCAAAGTTCTCATTGTGCCTACAGCTGGTTATTCTAAATTTTGTTCCCCAACTCCAAATTCCTGTTCCTGTTTCAAAGAAGGACCCCTTTGCCTGGATATCAGGGATGGAGCTGATACCTGCCTGAGCATCGGTCCCAGCTCCACTGAATTGGGTCAGGGTTTCAGGGAAGGGGAAGGAGGCAGGAATTCAGAGAGCCAGAGGCAGCTGGAGTACCTAATCCTAGACTGGTATGGGTTGGAAGGGACATTAGGGATCATCCAGTCCCACTCTGGCCACAGGCAGGGACACCTTCCACCATCCCGGGCTGCTCCAAGCCCCGAAGTCCAACCTGGCCTTGGACACTTCCAGGGATCCAGGGGCAGCCACAGCTGCTCTGGGCACCCTGTGCCAGGGCCTGCCCACCCTCCCAGGGAACAATTCCTTCACAATATCCCATCTATCCCTGCCCTCTGGCACTGGGAAGCCATTCCCTGTGTTCTGTCCCTCCATCCCTTGTCCCCCAGTCCCTCTCCAGCTCTCCTGGAGCCCCTTTAGGCACTGGAAGTGGCTCTGAGCTCTCCCTGAATCCTTTTCTTCTCCAGGTGAGCACCCCCAGCTCTCCCAGCCTGGCTCCAGAGGGACTCCAGCCCTTGGAGCAGCTCTGTGGCTTCCTCTGGATTCTCTCCAGCAGCTCCATGGTTGGTGCCCTGGACAGAATCATCCAAGATTTGAAGTTCTGTGCTTGCAGATGCACAGGAGGAGATTGGATTAAGGTCTTGCTGGCATTTTCAACCCAGGCCTTTTCATCTGCATTTCCTAATCCTGTGCCTTCGCTGTTTGGGATTTAACCTGGTAATCCATGGAAGATGTTGTGTGTGGGAATCTGATCAGCTGGAGCGAGAGACAGTGACAAAGGCGCTTTGATTTGCTTACAAAACCCTGCAGATCAGTTCTTTGTGCAGATAATGTCGGGTCTAAACTACATCACGTGGATTTGCCTTGTTTGTTGTGTATCCAGAACTCGAGGCAGCTTTGACATTTGTGTGTGTATATATTTATAGGTTATTGCAGGATGTATAGAAATTTAAAGTGTTCCAGGCCAGGCTGGACAGGGCTTGGAGCAGCCTGGGGTAGTGGAAGGTGTCCCTGCCCATGGCACAGGGATGGACTTTAAAGTCCCTTCCAACCCAAACCATCCCATGATTCTCTGGCAATACTTAATCACACATTGAAATATATAATATTTATCACAGTTGCAGTGTAAATGGATATTTAAATATAAATATGGCTAATTGCCCCAAGTCCAGCTGTAGAGACTTCATTAACTCATCCTGGGTTAACAGGAGAGCAGCTACAGCTTGGAAGTGCTGGGAATGCCATTCCCACGTCTCCAGTGTGTGTTTTGAGAATTCTTTCATGGGAAGCATTAATATTCAGAATTTTAATTTATTTGAATGCACTACTGGGATCCAAGTGCCAGTGATGTGTTTCCCCCAGCCCTGGCCTTAGCTCCCAGTGGATTTCTGGACAAACAGCAGAGCCAAACTGAGGGAAAAGGCAGAGAAATGTGCTGAACCCCACAGGCAGAGGCTGACAGGGATTGAAACTCTTCCTGCTGCTCTGGGTGCTGAAATCTGGGATCCCAGCTCTTGCCACTTCAGCAGCTCAGTTTGTGTGCTGAGTGTTGCTTGCCAGCCTTTGTCTTTTTTTCTTCCTTTTATTTCAATTTCAGTGAAAGACTGAATTTTAAATGTTGAAAAAAAATAAAACACAACCCAGAGTTCTTCCCTGTTGCTCGTGGAGCTCCTGTTGTGGCTCCTGGTGAAGAGTGGGATCTTGGAGGAGATTTCATGGCTTAATTCAGCTTTAAGAGCTGTCTTGGGCCTTTCTGCAGAGATAGCAAGCATTCTTCCTGCTCCATGCTGCCCCATTAGTATGGATCAGGAGGCCTTGGGATGCCTGGTTAATTAACAGAGGCTGAACACAGTCCTGCCTTTGTTGGGATAGTGTGGCAACAGTGAATAAAAGAGGGAACTTGTGCAAAATTAATTAGCTTTCCATAGAATCAGTGGTTTTTAGGCTTATTTAGGAGTGAGGATGGCTCATGGATAAAGGGGATGAGGTCCCTGGTCCATCCTGCAGGCTCTACCAGCACCAAGGCAGGCCCTGATGTGATAGAGCCAGAAATCAGATTTGAGGGAGAATTCAAAATAAACAGGGAAAAGTAAAAGGTTTTGGTGAAGAAAAAATACCTCAATGTTATTATTTGTTTTCCTCGAAGGAAGCACTCTGGAGAGTGTTCACTAGAGGAGCTGTGGGATAGGGTAATGCTGCCTGTGGGGACATCAAATCAGCTTTAGTCATGACTGACTATCACAAATGGACAGAATTTTGACTCAAGTTGTACTTGCATTAATTTTTCAAATGGTGCTCATGAGAACACAGCTTTGGGTCTGCAGGTGCACCAGGAAATAAAAGCTTTTTGGGGAAAAAAAGCATTAGAAAATGAAATGCAGCTGGAAAAACTGGAGTGCAGGAATACAATGGAGTCAGTGGCAGGAGCTGCTCTAGCTTTGGATTGGGATAAAATGTATTCTTTGGAGTTCAGTTTTCCTTTTTATTTTCTTTAATGTGGGCACAGACCACATGAAGGGAATTAAAAATAATCTCCTGCTTGTGTTAGCACAGGAAAGGAGTTCAGTATTCCCTGGTTCCTGTGGATTCTTGTCAGGAATGTTGTCATCCCTGTGTGTATTTATTGCTCATCCTCTGTTTTCCTCTGTGTTTTGCAGTGGTAGAAATGGGGCAAGATTTGGGGATTTTCTTCCTCAATTCAGCAAAACTTATTGCTAGAAGGTGATGCCAGTGGAGAAAACCTCTGGGACTCTGATTACTTCTTAATGTCCCAATATCCCATCTATCCCTGCCCTCTGGCACTGGGAAGCCATTCCCTGTGTCCTGTCCCTCCATCCCTTGTCTCCAGTCCCTCTCCAGCTCTCCTGGAGCCCCTTTAGGCCCTGGAAGGGGCTCTGAGCTCTCCCTGGATCCTTCTCTTCTCCAGGTGAGCACCCCCAGCTCTCCCAGCCTGGCTCCAGAGCAGAGGGGCTCCAGCCCTTGGAGCATCTCCATGGCCTCCTCTGGGTTCTCTCCAGCAGCTCCACATCTCAGATCAGACACCCCACTGCAGGTGGGGTCTCACCAGAGGGGTGGAAAAAATCTGCCATTTCTTCCCATTTCATTTAACATCAAATCCCTCCTTTTTTTGCCCCAATAAAATTCTTTTGCTGGACACATGGGAAGGCTTTTCCTGGAGTTCCGTGCTCTTGGCACATGTGGGAAGTTCAGGTCTTCTCCTGGTGGGTATTTGTGTCAGGTGCAAGGAGCAGCTTTTGGCCTCTCCCAAATGTGCTTTTCAGGCAGGGAACAGTGTTCTGTTTTAACTGAGATTTATGAAATGAATTTAGAAACCTCTTGAGAAGCAGCTTTTGTTCAAGCTGAAAATCCCAGTGGTATCAGAAGGATCTTTATCCAGAGGCTTTCCATGCAAAGCTGGATTCCTCTGGAGACAGGGGAAGTTTAATAACATCTCATTTACTGTCAGAAGTCCCTCTGCCCTTGTCTCTGGGCTCCTTTGCTAAACCCCAAGCAGAGGAGCTGGGCTGTTGGTTTTCTTTCAAGTGCATGTTGTAAAATCCACTGGAGTTAGGCTAGAGCACCCCAGCTAGGGGATTACATTTCCTCTGGCTCTCCAAAGCACATAGATTCGTGGAAATCTCCATGAGAATCCCAAGGACACTCAGAAGGATGGGAGTTGTAGGACTTTCTCAGCTGTTAGAGAAGACATTCTTCCCTGGGAGGGTGGGCAGGCCCTGGCACAGGGTGCCCAGAGCAGCTGTGGCTGCCCCTGGATCCCTGGAAGTGTCCAAGGGCAGGCTGGACTTTGGGGCTTGGAGCAGCCTGGGATAGTGGAAGGTGCCCCTGCCCATGGCAAGGGTGGGATGAGATAACCCTTAGTGTCCCTTCCAGCCCAAACCATGCATCCTTTGTGAGAGTTCTGTAGTTCCCTGTTTCCCTGCTTTCCAGCACTTTTCTTGCTTTTCCCCATTCTTTGGGAGCCTCCCTCTCCTCAGTCAACCTCCCAGTGGTGGGAAAAGCCATTCCAGCAGTGCCGTGGCCACCAGCAGGACACGTGGCAAAGGCGATGTCGAACAGAAAAAAATGTCCCCAAATTTTCTTTGTCCCAGGATTTTCTTTCTTTATTGTTATTTTTGGCATTGAGTGGATGATCAGATTTTCAGGAGGTCACTGATAAAACGTGAATTTCTAAATCTGCCCCTTTCAGGTTATGCAGGTGTTGGGATTTAAATATTCCCCGTTTCCAGTTGGATTAAACCTGTCTGGGAGATATTTTTATGCTAAGCGGATTCTGCAGCTGATCCGTCACAGTTATGAAAGAAAGCAAAAAAGAAAAACAAAACATTTTTTTGCTGTAATATTAGATATTTTCCAGGGTTTCACAGATATGAAAAGAAAGGATTTAAACAAATTCATAATTTATTATTTGCCCTGGTGGATTTGCAGGCTCTGTTAGAGACACACAGGATGGATGTGGACTTGTTCATGGCACCTGGGACAACAGAGGTCACAGGGACAACTCAGGGGTTCTGAGTTGTCTCTTTCCTGATCCAGCCTTGTTCCTAATTTCCCAATATCTGTTTATTTACTGTTCCCAGTTTCCAGAGGCTCTACAGCAGCACTGGGGCAAGGAACCCATGGAATCTCTTTTTCCAGGCATTTTCTTTGTTGCAGACAGTTTGGGACCAATGGGTTGGCGGTTGTCCTTCACTTCCTGGGTGGAGAAAATCCAATCAATTAATTCTGACTGAAATTTAATTAAAATTTGGGCACTGGGGGTGAGGGAGAGGTTTCTGTGGTGGAGGTGGCTCAGCTCAAGCCCCTCTTCCCAGGTAGTGCTCCTGACAGCCTGAGCTGAGTGATTTTTTTGGGATGGATCTCCCTGTGGATGAGGTTCCTGGTTTGTGCTGAGGGATTTGCTTTCACTGCTGGATTCTTTGTGAGAAACTTGGAAGTAGAAGCATGTAGCTCACTGGTCTTTGGGGCATCTCTTTCTGGGAATTCGTTCAGCAGTTTCCAAAATTCCCTAATTCTCACCCACATATTCCTACTTACTGACATCTATGGACTAATTTGGTGGGAATGAACCCTAGAATGACAATTCAGCCTGGTTCTTCCCTGAAAATATTCCATGATTTCAACCCTGAAGAAATTAACATAGACAATGCCTTTTTATCTGTAAAAACAGGGGAAAAAATACAATCAGCAATTATATTAAGGAAAACCCAAATATTAATAATCCTGATGAGCATTTTCCCTTTGATTCCAACATTTTCCCTGCTGGATTTTCCCATAGCGTTGCCCACAGTGACACCTGCTGGAATCTGGGACAAGGCTGGCTTGCAGGCCCTCCTGAGTGAGTCCTGCCAGGGATTAATTGGGAGAAAAAGTGAAGGGAACAGTCCATGTGCTCATGGAGACACCTGTGGCCACACAAGGAATGGCCACTGGGCTTGGAATGCTGGGAATATCAGCTGAAGACCCTCTGTCCATGGAGGAGTCATTAAAACCCAGCTTTAAAGCAAAGATGGGGAGATCCTCTTCCCATCCCCAGATATCATCAAAATATAATAGTGTCCTTTTCCAGGGAGTTTATTTCCCTTGGGAAATAGGATTGCTCACACTTGAGGGTTTGTGCTTCTCTGCTTTTAAGCATCCCCTCAGAGGCCTTGGGGATGTGTTTGAAATTCCCCATTCTTGGAGTGGCATTTGCAGTGTCTGGGTTGTAATAATAAGAACTGAGAAGTGTCTTGGGGATAGTGGAAGGTGCCCCTGCCCATAGAACTGGATGAGCTTTAAGGTCCTTCTAAACCAAATAATCCTGGGATTGTGTGGCTGGATTTGGGGGCCAGACAGAGGGCTTTGGGGGCAGAACTTCAGCAGTTGTGGAACAGGGATGGAAGTTTTCATCTCAGATTATCCTCACTGAGGCCATCATTTGTGTAACTCCAGCTTGGAGAT
This sequence comes from Poecile atricapillus, assembly GCF_030490865.1. Taxonomy (NCBI): domain Eukaryota; kingdom Metazoa; phylum Chordata; class Aves; order Passeriformes; family Paridae; genus Poecile; species Poecile atricapillus. Next base: position 6,691,522 of record NC_081254.1, read on the forward strand.
GGCCTTTGGAGTCTTTTTTGGAGCATCCCCGTAAGTTTGGGTTTCCCTTGGAGGAAGGGTTGGACTGGGGCTGATTCCCAGAATTCAGTACTGTGGAGGCGAAGGAAGGACCAATTCACATTGGAATTGGTGATGGAAATGGAGGGGTGAGCTTCCATCAGGAAAATCCCCTGGTCAAAATGTAGCGAAGTTCAATAGAATCCCAGAGAAATCCACCTCTAAAATGCAGACTGGGATCAGGAAGGGTTTGTTTCTCCAGGATCTTTCTCAATTCAAGACTGATTCCAGGTTCCTACACCCTCTGCTACAATTTTAAGCAGCTAATACCATTTAGACAATATGAGTTGCTGGAATAGCCCATATCCCATTGATAATCCAGTGTAAGGGTTTGGGACTGACAGGGTTAAATCCTGTGCTATCCATGGCTGCTTTGGGGTTGGAAAAAGGGATGGCACATCCTGGTCCTGGAGTCAGAATGTGCAGACTGAGAACTCCTGGTGGGATTTACAGGTGTCTTGAAGGTCTCAGGTCACTGCTTCCTCACTTCCTCTCAAGTGAAGTATTCAGACCCATCATGGCTATTCACATTCAAAAAAAGGGGGAAATTTTGAGGGACTGGTGAAGGGACAGCAAAGGAAATCAAGTATTTTTGTGAAAATTCCTTTTCTTCCATTATTTACTTGCAGTCAGCTCTCAGAGGTATGATGTGGGCAAGGACACAAACTAGCTTTGCCAGGGGAATGCTCCATATCCCTGTTTTATTTCCCGGCACATGGGATGGGAGGGGTCAGGGCAGCATCTCCCTAAAGCCCCTGCCCAAGGCACTAAGGAGCACTTGAAGCACTTTCCAGACTCCTTTGGTTTTCCAGCAGTGCCAGATGTCCTCTGTCTGGAATGAAATCAGCCTGAAAGTCATGGAAAACAGGGATCTTTGTCCTTCAGGTGCTCTTCCTGCGTTCAGCATGAATCTTGTGCCAAAGAAAAGGCTTTAATAACAAAAAAATTATAGGAAATGGAATTAAGTGACTCTGGTGGTGATTTGGAGACAAATGAGGGGGGAAACAGCTCCTTGCTGGGAAAACAGGCTCCTGCTGGAATGGGAAAGGAGGTTCCTCAGCAGAAGAGATGAGCTCTGCTCCTCCCATCCTGTGATCTCTGTCCACTGGGAGAAGTGGGAAATGGGAATAATGTGGCTGTTGCCAGCTTTAAGCTGCTGCTGTCCCAGGATTTTCCCTGTGTGGGATGGGATCCCATCTTCATTGGGGTCAGACTCCTCTGCTTGTAAATCCAAATGGCCATTTCCCAAATTCCTGCCGAGAAAGCCACGCAAAGTAGAATTCAGAGTTTAAAGAATCCCTGATGAAGGAATTTGGGGATCATTGTGTCCTTGCCTGGTAAGAAAAGGGTCAGCTGTGCCTCGTGCTAAAAATCTGACCTAGATTACATTTCCCAGCCTTGTCCTGGTTTTCTTTTCAGGACTGATATAAGAGATGCTCCCAAAAAATCTGCTCTAAGGCACAAAATAGCTGGGAGAAGTCCAATATTTCTGAGTGGGGTCACTGCATGAGAGATTGATGGAGATGCTGCCACTGCAGGGTCAGTTCTTGAGGCGCTTCACCCTTCAGAAATCTCAACTTTCACCATCTTCTGAATTCAGGATGTTATTTGTTTTTTTCCTCACACCTTCCTCTTTAGTTACCAGTTGTCCAAAATCTTGGAATAAGTTGGAGGCAGTGGAAAGGTTCTGTAAAATTTTCCTCCAAGCAAAGCTGCAATAGGCTCATGCAGCTCCAGCCATGTCAATTTTAGCAGTAGAGAGTCTATTAAATAGTGAAAAATACAGCTTTCTGCACTTAGGAAGGAGATATTTTGCATTTCTATTGTAAAATACAGGTTTTATCCCAATTTTCCAAATTCTGTTGTCAAGGAGACGGTGGCAGCCCAGGTGAGGGGCTCAAGGCAGCTTCTTTTTCATTTGGGAAAAGTTGTTATTGATGTTTCAAAAACTGAGATTTCAGCTTTTCCCAGTTTATACACAGAGTGAAAGTCCACTTGCTGCTTTAGTAAATATATTTGGGGCGAACATTTGCTCTTATGGAGGTGTGATTCACTTCCAGAATTCCTTGTTGTGCAGACTGGGAGCAGGGGCTGAGTTTGTGTCATGTGGGTTGATAAAACTCAGCTTTTTTTGTACTTCTTGGGGAGTTGATGAGAGCAATCAAGGGAAAAAGGAGGATATTTTCCAGCAACAGCCAAAATCCATGGGGATACAACAGGGGCTATGAAGTATTTAATTCATCTGCCAAACTCAGGGCTGGTTGTCCCCTGCACAGAACCCTCAAACTGGAAGCAACTGGTGAATTCAGGGGTTTAAACTGGGAAAATGACCTGTTCCAGTAAAGGCCTGTAGAGGATTGATAAATCCAATTCTTTCCATGATTTCCCTTCCACTAAAGTTGGTTTCCAGTGATAATTTGAAGTGCATTTGCAAATGAAGGTATAGTGTCTCCTCTTCAGTCTAGACCACAAAAAGAAAATACATTTCATAGCAGGTGGCTGGAAAAGTGGCTGAGTATATTGAATTAATGTGCATTTTTTTATTCCTCGTGATCAATTCTGAAATGAGTTTGGATCCTGGTGGCAATGCAAATACCTGAGGTGATCAAGCATGCGAAATTTGGAGGAAATGAAGGAAAAGAAATGAAACAAATGTGTTGATTTAAGTTGTTTACTTCCAGCTTCATTTTGGCAAGGAATTGATTCCCATTCTAATAACTGGGGAACAGACCAGTGGATTTAGGGAGGGCAATGGGATTTCCACACACATTCTTCCATTATGACAAGGGAAACCAAATCAGAGCTATTTGGGAAAGGATTGAAGAGAAGCTCCTTTCTTGCATTTCAGTGAAATTTAATTAAACCCCCACAGACTTGAGTTGCTGATGGTTGGAGAGTGGTTTTGTGGTGCAGTGCCATCGTGGGGGTTCTGTTTCTGGTTGGATTTCCTCAAAGTTCCTGTGTGTTAATGTCCAAAGGAGGCTGGGAATGCTGTGGAATTATAGAGATTTCAATCCTACAAAAGTTTAAAATTACATAATTCCATAATGTTTGTGACTGGCCCAGGGCATTCAAAGGTCTTAAATTTTTTTAATTGTTTTTATTTTTGCTGAATTTTACTGTTTGCTTATTTTTACTCAGGGTAGCTGATGAATTGGTTCTGCTCTGTTGCCTGGGGATCCTTTTTCTAATTACTGATTCTCAGCTAATTCTTCACATTTCACAGTCATTATCTGTGAATCTGCTATTATTTAAATTCCCAAGCAAAGCATTTTGGTGTTCTGACCCCAATTTGTGGCTTGATCTGTGGCCTAATACCACTAGTGCCTTTTAACCCTCTAGTTTGTTATCTGTTATCTCCCCTGGGAATAAATCCTATTTTTTTCCATATCAGCTCAGCTTGTTTTCCTGGAAAATCTTGTTGCTAAAGCTTCTCTCCCATTTCTCCTGACCCTGTGCTGCTCTCACCCTCTGTCATCTCCCTGCTCTCTTAATCCTTGAACTCTCTAAGTTCTCCCTCTTGATCTTAGAGGTTGGTCTTGACCTTTTGCCTTCTTCACCCCCTTCTGTATCTCTTCCCAGCTTTCACAGCATCCTTTCCTTCCCCATTTCTCATCCTCCCAAAATTCCTGTTTCTTCTCAGCAGATGGCCCTTAAAAAAGAGAAAAGTTTGAGGCACAACAAAGCCTCACCCACATAAGCCAGCCCCTGCTCTTCAGCCAATGCCAAGGGCATTCCAGGAATGGCAGAAGGAAAAAGCCAGGAGCTCCTCCCATCTTGTGCACTTTCCCTTTGGAAAGCAGGAACTCAGGCCAGCATTTCTGAACATGATCCCTTATCCACCTTGTTGCCTTTTAATTATCCCTGAAAATTGCACTTGGCAAGCGTTGGCTTGAAGTCCAGCAGAATGTAGATGGGGATAAAATCACAGTCAAAAGGACAATCTTGTGTTTTTCATGACTAGGAGATGAAACCATTGAGGTTTATCCCTAGTTCATGTCCTTCTCCTTAGTACTGCTTGGTTTAGGGGGCTTCTGAGATGAGCTGTGTTTGTTCTGTGGCAAGCCTAGCAAATCCTGTTTGATAGCTCACAAATGTTCCTATTTATCTTAAGGTTAATTGGCATGAGGAGAGTTTTGTGAAGGCTGGGTGCTCTGGTGTAAAGACCTTGACTTTGATGGTGTAAAAGGAAACCAAACTGCTCAGCTGTGTGCTCTGGGTCATGGAAATGTCAGAGATGCAGAGCTGCTGCTTCTTTCCATCAGAGAAGTCAGCATTCAGGCAGCCTCTGAATTACCACAACAGTAGTGTCTTGTTTACAGCTCAATGAAAAAGACTTGAATTCATGGTGGAAAATCAGCCTGGGTTTCAGAACCAGCACTTTCACCTGGGGAGTTGTCAGAGCTTTGGGCAGAGTCGGAAAAAATCACAGTTTGGAGATGGCCTTCTGCTCTTAATTGCAATGTGTTGAGTTTGTCTTGCACAGTTTCCTTTTGTATGACTTTATTTACACCTCCTGTCTTGTCCCAGCAGCTCAGCTGGGAGAGGGCTGGGTCCAGCTCATTTTGTGGAGATTGTTTTGCCTTTGGGATGCTGAAATGGGAGGAGGTTTTGAGAAAAACAAACATCAGGAGGGTGCCAGCTCTATCTCCTTCCCTCCTGCTCATTCTCAGTGCACCACAGGGAACAGCAGTGCCAAACACCAAAAGAAACAACCAGAAATTAAAACAATCATTTAACCAAAGAACTTCAAATTAGGAACATTTCTCACATCTTTGCATTTCAGGAACAGCAGGGCCCTGTTTTATCCCCTTTGGTTTATCCATTTCAGTGTGTATCCCATGGATTAGGTGGAGGCTGTACTTGCTTTTACTTCGATGAAATAATTGTTGAATATCTGAGTTTTTTTTGCTGTCCCTATACATCCTTTTAGATTCCTTTTCCCTGGAGCAATCCCTGTTCCTGAGTCCTCTGGAGCAGAGATTATATCTTGATATAATACAGATTTTATCTTGATACGACCTCTGTCGGGGACAGATGAACTCATTGTGGGGAGTCATCTCTTAAATCATAGTTTAGTTTTAAGCAGTTACTCTTGGACCAGGGAGTTGGATCAGTAATCCTCATGCGTCCCAACTATATCCAACCCTGGAATTCCAGGATTTGTATTATTCCAGAAGCTGTGCTGTGTCAATGCACAAACAGCCCATTTTGGAGGTGTATTAAGAGCCTTGCTCAGGGATGGTTTTGCAGGAATTAGAGGCAACCCATAAAGTGCAAAAGGCCCCACAATTGGAGAAGGCAGCCAGAGTGTCCAGCTCATTCCCAGGAGTGTTTTCCTCAGTGCTGTTACAGCCTATTAAGGAACCATAGTGTCAGTGCAGAGGAAATGTTTCCCCAAAGGATTTGACAGGAAGACAGGCTCCTGTCACTGTCAGCTTTTGCTCTAAAATACATACTCAGAGTGCTGGTGGGAGATCAAGGAGCTGTGCCTTTAAGGAGGAAGTGTAAGTTTGTAAACCATCAGTATGAAAAACAAAAAAAATTGCTGCTGGACATTGCAGCTCTGTTAGAGCCAGCTGAGTAAAAATCACAGGATCATGGAATGGTTTGGAAATCACCTCAAAGTCCATCATGTTCCACCCCTGCCATGGGCAGGGACACCTTCCACTATCCCAGGCTGCTCCAAGCCCCAAAGTCCAACCTGGCCTTGGACACTTCCAGGGATCCAGGGGCAGCCACAGCTTCTCTGGGCACCCTGTGCCAGGGCCTGCCCACCCTCCCAGGGAACAATTCCTTCCCAATATCCCATCCATCCCTGCCCTCTGGCACTGCGAAGTCATTCCCTGTGTTCTGTCCCTCTCGGCCCTTGGTAGTTGTTTCTCTCCATCTTTCTTGTAGGCTCACTTCAGATACTGGAAGACCACAATTAGGTCCCCTTCCTCATCTCCTTTCTCAATTCTATAATTATCATGGAATTAAGGGCATGAGTTAACCCTCTCTTCCCCTCATCACTGCAACTTCCTCATGTTTTAATTTACCACTTGTTGCCCTCTAGTTAAGTTGCTGCTTGGCTATTGAGATGTCTTAAGTGTCAAAAATTAGGGATAAATGAGGAGAGGACCACAAAAGTATAATCCTTCCCTCCGGCTATTTTGAGCAGCAGCATTTTTAGATAATCCCTGGGAGTAGGATGCACTGTAAAACCAGGGAAACAAATCTGTGTGATTCTTAAGGAGATCAGTACAGAAGACTCATATTTACCCATTTGGTTTTGCAGCATTTTCAGCAAATAAATGTATTTTTCCATTTTATTTTGTTTGTATGTCTGTTGTCATTTTAGGATATTTAAGGCAGCAAATCCCAAACAGGAAAAATAAATCTTCTAAAAGCTGCTTCTGTTTGGAGTTTTGCTGACGGTTCTGTGAATATTTTTTAAAACACCAGCAAAATAACATATTAAGGTTATTTTTATTTTATTTTAAAAACACCTTGGATGCAATGGGTGGGACATGGAGGACTGTCATCAACCCTGTGTTGCTGTCACTGGTTTTTGTGGTGTAAACCCAGCTCCAGCTTTGAAGTCCTCGTTTCAAAGCAACCTTTGTGCCTCTACTCCCCTGAGGGGACCTTTGGCGCCGTGGGTCACGGAGCATACCAAACACCCCATTTCCCACCTTTTCCCAAACATTCTCAGCATAAAAACGGCAGTCAGAGGCATCCAGGTGGAGGAAAAATGATGTTTTTTCAATTTTAACTGTTGGGTTGGTCTCCAGAGTGGAGGTTTCTCCATGAGGCCTGGTCCAGCTCAGGCATCTCATTTTTATTTAAGGTTTCCCCGCAAGGTCTGGGTAGGCTCTCTCAGACATCTCAGTTTTAGTCAAGGCTTCTCCATGAGGCCTGAGTGGGCTCTCAAAGTCTCATTTTTAGTCAAGGTTTCTTTATGAGGCCTAACTGAGGTTTTTTCATGAGGCCTGGTCAAGGTTTCTCCACATGACCTGTTCAGCTCTCAAACATCTCATTTTCAGTCAAGATTTCTCTATGGGGTCTGGATGGGTGTTCAAGCATCTTGTTTTCAGTTGAGGTTTCTCCATGAGGCCTGCTCAAGGTTTCTCCACAAGGCCTGGTCCAGATCTCAAATATCTCATTTTTAGTTGTGGTTTCTCCATGGGGCCTGAGCAGGCTCTCAAACATCTCATTTTTAGTTGAGGTTTCTCCACAAGGCCTGATTGGGCTCTCAGAGATCTGAGTTTTAGGCAAGGTTTGTCCAGGAGGCCTAAGTGAAGTTTCTCCACGATGCCTGCTCAGGATTTCTTCATGAGGCCTGGTCAGGCTCTCAGACACTTCATTTTTGGTGGTATTTAGGAGCAGAAGCTCCTGTTGAAGTTTGTGACTGATCAACCAGACTCAGTGAGCCAAAGTCCTGAGCCAGATGTGAAAGTCTGAAGTTGCAAAGGTGACAATGTTTTGTGTGGTGAGATATGCCCTGGCATGTTGGGGACAAAGAAATTAAGCACATATTTAACTGTTCTGAGATGGATGGATTGGGGTGGTCACTGAAATACAGTTTGTACGTGTCTTAGGGTCCTGTATCTGTGGGAGATTTTAATCCTGGGGAGCACTGGGATTCAAAAAGGAGTTTATTGACAAAATTTGGTGCTATTGGGCTCCAATGTTCCTGACTTTGTCTGTTTTCAATATAAGTTGGTCTCAAAAATCCAGTCACTCCTGAAGAGACCTTGCATTGGGTATTTCTCCACTCAAAGAAATGTTAATGTCTGCTCATTGACATTCTGCACAGGATGAGGGATTTCATAAAACGGGATAGTTGCCTTTTTTAGAGCATAATTTGACTTGATCATGAGATTGGTAGTTCTTCTGTGGGGTACCTGGAGCAGGTGATAGAGACATATCCATGCCTTATCCTCTCAAACCTGCTGAGTGAGCATTCTCCTCTCACCCTCCTTGGGTGCTGGGATTTTTTTGATCATTTTAAGTAAAATTGACAATAGAAGTAAAGGAAAAAAACCCTGGTATTTTTATAGAAACTGCTCTTACTGTACAAACAAGGATCTCCATGAAAGGCACTTGATGGAGGAGTTCAAGGGGAGGAAGAGGTTCACTTTTGTTCATTTAGGTTGGAAATGTTATTTTGTGAAAGATTCCAGCTTCTTTGTATGCTGAGGGACAGGATGAGAGGAAATGGCTTCAAGCTGTGCTAGGAGAAGCTCAGGTTGGACACCAGGAGGAATTCCTCCATGGAGAGGGAGCTCAGGCCTTGGCAGGGGCTGTCCAGGGAGGTTTGGAGTCCCCATGTCTGGAGCTGTCCAAGGAAGGGCTGGACGTGGCACTGGCTGGGGACAAGCTGGGAATGAGTCACAAGGTGGACTTCCTGGTCTCAGAGGTCTTTTCCAACCTCAGTCATTCTGGGATTCTGTGAACTTTTGCAACTACACTTCTTCAGAGATCTTAGATGGTATCAGAGGTACCTGTGGAGGTATTGCTGCCTCTCAAGTGAGGCTAAAAGCAAGAGCCTTGTCTTTATTTCCACTTCCATGAGCCCTGTGTGAGCTCTTGGGCACATTGCCTGCCCAGGATGGTGCTCGGAGACAGGACATAACAAGAATTCCATTAGAAGGGCGAAGCACACAGATGAGCTGATTTGAGTTAGAAAACAAGGATTTAAGAGCGGGAGCATTGCTAAAGAATGGGAAGGATGGGTTGATTCAAGCACAAAGAATTGCGGGTGGAATTAGCTGTGAAAGAAATGGCTTGGAATACATAAACATGAGGATGTGGGTGGAAGGAAGGGCATGGAAAGAGGCACCAGCGAGGAGCAGGTCAGACAAAATGAAAGCTCTGGGCACTCAAGGAAGGACTAGAGGAATGTGACTGGAATGTTGGAAGAAGGATTTGGCTGAGATTAGAGCTCAGTTTAAAAAAGAGACAAAATACACTGAAGGAGAGGCAGCTTTAGGTGCTTTGAAGCTCAAATTTGTGCTCCTGCCATTCTTTTGGCAGACTTCTGGGTGGGAAGTTTGGGGAGACTAATGCATGGGGATGGCTAGGATTCTGGGTGGGAAGTTTGAGAGGACTCATGGGTTGGGAAGATCCATGTGTGGGAATGATTGGGAAGAATTATGGATGGGAATGGTTGGGTGAAATTTATGGGTTGGAAGATTGGGAGAACTTGTGGAATTGCTCACAGCAGCAGGACTGAGACTGTTCTGCAGTGGTTGGTGCTGGTGGTAGCTGGTGAGCAAGACCAAGAAATGGCTTTTTAGGGAGCACTTTTATCATATTAAATTGCCCAGAAATCATATTCAAAATGCCATTAATGTATCTAATGAATATGGATTGCCTGATGTAAATTTGGAAGCTATTAGCCTAGCACTTTAATTAATTAGATTTTTGGGTGCCTACAAGAGTCCACATAAGGGGGTCTGATTCCAACAGCTCCTTAAATCTGGCCCTTCCAAGGAATTTCACCCTGGATGGTCAAAAACGTGCACCTTAAATCTGCTCTCCAGAGACACCCAACACAAGCAGTAAAACCCTGCAAGTTTGTGTCCAGGTCTCCTCCAGACTTTTTTTTTTTTTCCCCTACCTCTTCCCACTCTGGCACATGAAAATGGGAAAAGCTGGGGGTTCTGTTATCAGTCTGTAAATGATAAAAAGGTTGGGTGTAAAGATAAAATAAACAAACTCAGGTCAACACAACACTATGAAAGAAAACATCTCAAGCTTAACCAAATTTGAGGATCTGAATTAATTCCCCTGCTTTATCCCAAGGGATGCAGGAGAGGTTGGATGGGAAGCTCTTGATATTCCCCAGCCTGCTTTTGGTTGAATTTGCAGGGGCAGAGCATTTAGAATGAAAAGTCCAAGGTTTGGGGGGGGGGGGGGGGGTGTCTAAATATCAATTCAAAATCTTGATTTAGAAAATATTGGGGTTTTTTGGTCGTGTATAAATGCATATTGCTTTTGATGGGGTGACACAAGGGATGAAAGTATCCTAACAAGTTTAGATGCCAGCATTGATAAGCTGTGACATGAATTTAGCAAGCTTATTCCACAAAATAAGGCAAAAGTTGACAGTTTAAACTACTGTAATAACAAGAGAAAAGCAAAATTTATTTGCTGAATAAAGCCCTTGCTAGCAAAGCTGGAAAACCACCAAAATCAACACAAAAAAAAAAAAAAAAAGGAAAAGAAAATTTTACCACCAGACTTCTTATTGCAGTTTAGTTTGTGTAGCATTATTCCCTGTTGGAAATTCCTCTGTCTCGTTGACTTGCTCAAAATGGATTTAGGCTGTGAGGATAATTCATCTGGGCACAGGCTGGCACCAGCACAGCCAGAAGAAAAATGGGCAAGCCACAAATGCTTCCAGTTTAATTATTCTATTCCTTAGCACAGGACAATCTTTAAGTCACAGCCAATGTCAGGCTGGGATAAAAGGGGTCCAGGGTGATGTTCTTGCAAAGCTGCCAAAATATGGGCTGGAGAACAGGCTCTGCTTTTATTTGTTCATCTTCATTTGGTTCCTTCTCCTCTTACAGACTCACTACGAGAGTGGAGAGTACATCATCCGCCAAGGGGCTCGAGGGGACACCTTCTTTATAATCAGCAAAGGAAAGGTGAGTTCACACCTTCCCAAGGCAAGGGGCTCCCAAAATCCCACTCCAGACTCTCTCTCTCCCCCCTCCCGAGGCACAAATGTGTCAGCACTTGACATTTAATGGAACTCCTTGGCTGGGGCAGGAAGGAAGCCTGAAAGGCTGAAAATGAACCCCTGCTGGTTTGCACATGTGCTCTCAGGGAACACTTGGGGGTGGAAACTGTTATTGAGTCTCTGGGTAAATGACCACAAAACTCAATTTCTTTGAAATAAATCCTACAGTATTCCATGATTTCTTTGCTAAGCATCCCCCTTCCAATGCTGGCTTCCAGGCTTCATTCCCAGCTCTGTTCCCAGCTTCTCCAAATAATAGAATGGCAGGGAGAGATGTCTGAGCTCTCGCCTTGGGGGAAAAAATGGTCTAAGTTTCTCTTCCACTACTCACAGGGAAAATTTGTTTGACTTCTTTTCCCATAAAATGCTGATGGGATTTCAGAGACCAAGTTTTTTCCTTCTAGTCAACAACTATTTATAATTTTTTTAGCCTGCCTAATACACTTGAGAGACACTTGGTTTCTTTCCACATAGCAGGATGGAGATTTTGGAGGGAATACACAGTGATTTCGAGCTGCCAACTAGTTTTTCCACCATCATCTTCCACTTCCTGGGAGCCAGTCTTCATTGCAAGGCAAAAAATGGTCTTTTTTAGTTCGATAAGAATGTCATGGAGAAGCTTTTGAAGTGAAGTTAATCCTGCAGAAATCCAAGTTTGTTGGTTTGATGCCCTTTCACTTCCCTTCACTCAGAAATAATATTCCCTCTTTTCCCAGAGTATGGACAATCATGAGCCAAACTTCAAATCCATTTTCTTTTGCCATTTTTTCATAGGCAAAAAATATTGGGATGGTACATCTCCCTCCCACACCGAGTGTTTGGAGCCGTGTTGGCCACTGAGGCTTTTGCCCCACTTGGTCAGGTGGATCCCGTCCCTTCCCAGCAGCACAGAATCCTGGAATGGCCTGGGTGGAAGGGACCTTAAAGCCCATCCTATGGCACCCCTGCCATGGGCAGGGACATTTTGCACTATCCCAGGCTGCTCTAAGCCCCAAAGTCCAACCTGGCCTTGGACACTTGCAGCAATCCAGGGGCAGCCTCCACACCCTCCCAGGGTATTCCTTCCCAATATCCCATCTATCCCTGCCCTCTGGCACTGGGAAGCCATTCCCTGTGTCCTGTCCCTCCATTCCTTGTCCCCAGTCCCTCTCCAGCTCTTCTGGAGCCCCTTTAGGCCCTGGAAGGGGCTCTGAGATCTCCCTGGATCCTTCTCTTCTCCAGGTGAGCACCCCCAGCTCTCCCAGTCTGGCTCCAGAGGGGCCAGAGGAGCAACTCCATGACTCCTCTGGACTCATTCTGACATGTCCACAATCTACAAAGAAATGTAAAAACCAAATCCCAGTGGTTGGCCTGCAGCCTTTAACTCTGACCCAGAGGATGGTGAAGACATCCTATGGCCTTGGCCAATGCTCCCAGAGCCCTGGACTCCTCCTGGAGTAGCTCCTTGGTTTTGTCCCTGGCCTCTATTCCTTTATCTTGCTGTGACAGCTGCTGGCCAGGAAAAGGGAGCTAAAATCAAACAAGGCACAGGGACTTGCTAAAAAATTCCCAGACTCTCAGCTGGAGCCTGATGGCTTGACAGAACTTCCCACAGGCATAGTTAAATCCTGCCCAGTTTTCTCTCCCAAGCTTATTGCTTTGGAAAAGCGACAACAGTGGCTGATGGATGGATGGAGCTGGAGAGAGTTTAATTTTAATGCCTGGCTTAGGATGGATGTAATAATTAATCCATGCTAAGCATGCTGCCCGAGACAGAGCCTCAGCAGTGAAACACGGAATAAATGACAATGAAATACAGGATTTTAGAGTCAGTGTGTGCTGCCTGGCACCTGCTGAAGCCAGAGCACATCACCTTCATGTCCTGTGGTAAAGCTTGACCAAGGCAGCTCAATAAGCCAAGAAAATGCTGGCATCAGCTCCTGTTCCTGGGAGCACACCTGCAGTGTCTGCAGTCAGCGTGAGCAGGATCAGGGCGAGCTCCTTAGGGAATGTCTGCCTTGTCTGTCACGTCAGAGTGTCTGGAGTGACGCAGAATCATGGAATTGTTTGGATTGAAAGGACCTAAAAGCCCATCCAGTGCTACCCCTGCCATGGGCAGGGACGCCTTCCACTATCCCAGGCTGCTCCAAGCCCTGTCCAGTCTGGCCTTGGACACTTCCAGGGATCCAGGGGCAGCCACAGCTGCTCTGGGCACCCTGTGCCAGGGCCTGCCCACCCTCCCAGGGAACAATTCCTTCCCAATATCCCATCTGACCCTGCCCTCTGGCAGTGGGAAGCCATTCCCTGTGTCCTGTCACTCCATCCTTTGTCCCACATCCCTCTCCAGCTCTCTTGTACCTTTAGGCCCTGGAATTCTTCTCTAAGGTCTCTCTGGAGCCTTCTCTTCTTCAGGCTGAAGTGAGAAGAGATAGTATTTTATGTTTCTGAGCCCCATCACTCTTAGAAATACTGAGAAAACTTCTGCTCTGTTTTCTTCCAGCCTATCCTCCATTGATAATTCTTTTAGGACCAAATTCCTTTTCCCCTTCTTCCTTGTTAGCTTCATCCACCCCACTTCACCCCACTCCTGAGCTCCTTTAGCATATTTATTTTAACTTGTTTCCTTAAGTCCTACCAATCAGAAATCAGAGTGATTTCCAAACATGCTATGTGCAGGAATCTGTGGAGTAATAATCGATCCAAATGGCTTCCAAGCACTTTCCCTTCTACTTGGAAAGTGCTGCTACTCCATCCCTTGCCTTTATCCAGAGGCAGCATGGGCCTTGCTGTGCCATTTTCCACCCTTTTCCCCTTAAAATCTGCAATGTGGTACCAATTTAATCCAGGCTCCCCACTGGAGGCTGGCTCAGAGCTTTGAACCTTGCAGAAGTCACACTGTCCTAATCCCTGAGCACTCTTTGCTTGAGATCCATGGGAGTCATGGAAAAAGGGCTGAAATCTGCATTGAAGTTCCCTCTGTTTGTCCAGGAGCATTCCTGGCTCATCCATCCCACATTCCCTGCCCTTCCATGCATGAGTCAGTGCAGGTGCTCAGCGCTGTGTGCTGCTCATTAACCTCTCAAAGCCACTGGTTCTGCCGCCCCTTAAAGAGCTGGCAGAAGGTTTAGGCCACAAGTGTAAATTTAAAAGGGAAATTACACCAGAATATGACTGAATCCAAAAGGATATGCCTGACATCCTGCCTTTTGGCTTTGGGAATTTCCATGTGCGAAAGCCGTGGTTAAAAAGTTGGAAACATTTGATTTCTGCTCCAGCTGGAGTTGTCCCCTCCCTGAACTGCAGAGAGAGCAGAGCCACCCTTGATCCTGCAATGCCCCAAGCTGTTTCACTTCAGTTGTGTGCAAATGCTGGTGATTTGTGTTCTTCCTGTCCCTTCCAGGAACTTGGGAATGCTGGGAATCATGTGGAACAAAGCTAATGGAAGTGTAGGCCGTGTGGCTGATGCACAGCAAATTTTTAGAGTTTCATTCTCCTTTGACTGTGCTTGTGCAGCCAACTCCACATTTTGAGTTAAAAACATTCCCAAAAATCTAAAGCTGTGTGTTTTTGCAGGAGTAGTAGGAAAAATCCCCACTCATTTTCTTGGATGGTTAGTTGGCGATGCCAAGGGAAGAGCGCAGGACTCTGGGGAATTACATGGTTCCCAGAGGAGCCTTTCCTGAGAGATCCAGGAGGTGAAAAATTCCCCTCTAAACAAAGGGGGAAGAGGTTTTTTTGAACAAAGAGGTTTTAGTTGTCAGTTAAAAGTTCACTGAATCCCACGGGGTTTTGGCTTTTCCGCAGGTGAACGTTACCCGGGAGGACTCTCCCAGTGAAGATCCCGTCTTTCTCCGCACTCTGGGGAAGGGGGATTGGTTTGGAGAAAAAGCCCTCCAAGGGTAAGTGCTCCTTATGAAGTAGCTCTTGAATGTTGATATTTTCTCCAGGATTTTTGCAGCTTTCAGGTGGTTCTGGCCATTTGGGAAGAGATTGGGAGTGTATTTATTCTTTTGGAGTCACTGGATTTGTGTTAGAAGGAGGCCCCACCTCAGTAGGAAATGGGCTTGTTCTGCACTTGAGCAGCCAAATGTAGACCTTCCCTTGTTTGTGGACACAAAAAATTAGTTTACTTTCATGCTTCCTTCCCCAAACAACCATTGGAAGCTCAAAGAGTTTGATTTTTGCAATTCTGGAAATTCCTATATGGAAAAGGATAATCATAGTCATCCTGATGGGGTGGATGGCTGAGAGCAGGGCAGTTTGGGGGGTTGAAATTGCCATGCTGTATTTCTGTGGGATTTTGGAGGCAGAAATTGGATGTGAATAACCACTTTTATATAAACATTTTCCTTTGGGGATGAGCTAAAAGGAGAGAAGTTGAAAATCCATATTCAACAGGTGTTTATTATAAAAATAGGCTTCATTAAGGCAAGAATTTGGGACACTTATTCATCTTCACGGACAAACATATTTTCCTGGGGGTTTATCTGGGTGCCAGAGCTTTTGGGCTTTTTTTGGGCTGCTGTGCTAACACGGTCACTCCCTCCTCTACCACCCTTCTCCCAAGTAAAAGGTGGCAGAATATTTGAAGGCTGAATTTCCTGGCACTTTTTGGCAGCCAGAGATGTATTGAGCACAAACCTCAAGTCTATGAATCTCTATCTTAATTACAAGATATTGTAGTTACTGAAGAGATATCCTGATTTTGATTCCATCCCTGCACAGCCCTAGTGACATGGAGCATCCTCATGGTGGGAATTCCTTGGCATTTCAAATACATTAGTTTGAGATTGGTTAATTCACACTACTTGGCTGCATATATTTGAATAGTCAGTATAGAAATGGAAACTGAGTTATTGAGAAGATGTTCTCAGCATGCAGGGAAAGCAAAGTCCTGCCATCTCTGGAAGTGTCCAAAGCCAGGCTGGGCAGGGCTTGGAGCAGCCTGGGATAGTGGAAGGTGTCCCTGCCATGGGCGGGGTGGGACTGGATGGGTTTTAAGCTCCTTTCCAACCCAAACTGTTCTGTGATCATTTTTTTTTGCTAGAGAGGTGGGATTCTTCCAGAACCATCCCTCCAGTTTGCTGATAATCACAGGAGTCTTACAGGAAGATTTAAATGGAATAATGTGAAAATATTGTAATGGCAATATTTGGTAGCTCAATAAATTGCTAATTAATGAGTTTCATTCGGAATTGTGAGAGACATTCCTGTTCAGACACTTGGGAAACCTTTAGGATGATTCCAGTGCTCTAAAATACAGCTATGGCTGGGAGCTTGAGATAAAATGGAATTTTTACTCTATTTTCTTTTCTTCTTTATCTTTGATTAATTTTTTAAAACTTTCCAGGCCTTAGCAATACTTGGAGTCTCAGAATGGTTTGGGTTGGAAAGGACCTTACAGACCAAGGGACACCTTATTAAAACCTGGTATTTCATGTGTGTAGAATAAAACAACAGCTACGAATCATTTCTTCATTAGGATAGAAAATAATGTATAAATGCAGCCCAGCAGGGGCTGGGATAACAAATCCCTCCCAGCAATATGTCCCCAGCAGAGCCATCAGGGGCTGATGTGCATTATCCCATTTTCCATGCTCACAGCAGATGGCACCCATTAGTTCCCAGTATCCCATTGCACACCGGCAGAACAAGTCATGAAATGATGATCCTCATCCTCTCCCAGGCCCCCTCGTACCTTCCTGGCTAATTGGAGGCAGCAGATGGGTAATTTGCAGTCTAGCACGACATAATTTAGGGTGCTTCATAATCAGGTGGTGTTTTCTTCGTTGCAAAGAAAACATTTGATAGGGCTGGTTACAATAATTATTTCTATCAGCAGGGAAATAAAGTTCCTGCAAATCAGCAAGGGGAGATAACTCAATGCATCTCAGGTGCTGAACTCGGTAATAAGTCAATGTGAATAACTCAGTGTGGCCAGGTACTAAAACTGGCTGATATTTTAGGGGGTGCTGCCTTGCTGGCCTCATACAGCTGGATCTTCCTCCAGAACATCTGGAGCACACCACAGCCCCTTCCAGACGGATGTTTTGGGAGCAGCCATCCATCCCAGTGGAGGGAAAACATGGTTTAAACCTGTGGAAGGGAGTCTTGAGACAGAAAATGATGGGGGAAGAAAACAGGACAGAGAGTAAACCTTTAGAAAAATGAGGGTTCTGAGCACCCTGGGATAGTGAAAGATGTCCCTGCCCAAGGCAAGGGGTAGAATGGGGTGGGCTTGAAGGTCCCTTTCAACTCAAACAAGTCTGGGATTCCATGAATGCCTCCTACCTGCTGCATATTCCATCATAGATTTGATTTACGCAGGGCTAGTGGTTTGGGTGATGTGGATTTCATCCGGTTTTGGGATTCAGGAGGAGTTCTGGACCTGGTGCAGTAGCCCAGGGCAGGGGGCTGGTGTTTGGAGAGGTGGTGATGGAGCCAGGAGAGGGAGAGGTTTGATAGAAATATTCATAATTTGTTTCGTAAGGCTTTCACCAAACTGGCCAAGTCTTGAGATCCAGCTGGGATTTTAAGGTGAGCGCTTTACTTTTTAAAAAAGGGGTCTCTAAATATTCCTGGGCAGTGGCAAAAGAGGAAGAAGCAGCTTACTCTGGGTGAGCAGCCCAAGGCAAAGCTGAGACAGGGCTTCCATAACGTTTGTGCCCACTGCATGTATTTATGTATAAATATAAATGTGAGGGTGTATTCTACTGAGAAAAGAAATGGGAATATGGAAGCTATAAACCTACAAGAATAGCACAAAGTTATAAAAACATACTCCACATTACAGCATGAAAAGAGCAGCTGGTTTTAAGACTGTTTTATTATATTTCTAGGAGGAGCTGCTGTTTTTATTTTAATGCTGTTTTATTCTGAAAACTGCTGAGTTTGTTCATTTGCCCATGTGGGCTGTCCTGGAAAATAAGGAAGTTATTTGCTCTGTGGGGAAGGTTCCTGAGGCAGCAGAGTGTCCTGGGGGTGCTGGGGGACACCGAGCTGTCCCTGAGGCAGCAGAGTGTCCTGGGGGGGCTGGGGGACACCGAGCTGTCCCTGAGGCAGCAGAGTGTCCTGGGGCCAAGGAGGCCAATGGCATCCTGGGGGCAGCAGGAGGAGCATTCCCAGCAGGGCAGGGAGGGATCCTGCCCCTGTGGGCAGCCCTGGAGGCAGCTCTGGAGTGCTGTGTCCAGCTCTGGCTCCTCAGCACAGCAGGGCCAGGGAGCTCCTGGAGCGGGGCCAGCGGAGGCTGCGCAGCTGAGGAAGGGCCTGGAGCATCTCGGTGCCCAGGAAAGGCTGAGGGAGCTGGGGCTGCTCAGCCTGGAGAGGAGCCCCAGCTGAGAGGGGCCCTCAGGCCTGGCTGGCCCTGGCTGCAGGGAGGGCTCCCAGCAGGGCCCAGCCTCTGCTCCGGGGGCCCAGCAATGGCACCAGAGGCACGGGCAGGGCCTGATGGCAGCAATTCCCCCTGGCCAGGAGGCAGAACTTCTTCCCTGGGCAGTGCCCAGCCCTGAACAGATTGGCCAGAGAGGCTGTGGGCTCTCCTGCCTGGGGCTGTGGCAGAGCTGTGTGCACACAATGCTGTGCCCTGTGCTCTGGGATGGCCCTGCTGGAGCAGGGAGGTGGCACCAGCTGCCCACTGAGCTCCCTTCAGCCTCAGCCATCCTGTGACTTGTATAAATTATTTTAAGGCATATGGAAAAGGTGTGGGAATTTGGGAAGCTGTCCCTCCATCAAGGCCATGGCAGGTTAGCTCATGGACAGAACCACTGGAGGAAGCTCCTGTTTGACACCAAGAGCCCCCAGACAAAGAGTGCCCCCCCTCATACTGCTGCTTTGTAAAGACTAAAATACACATTTTTTGACTGATTCTTTGCAAAATGTGTTTGTGGTGTATAGGGGAAGAAGGAATTGTGGTCTTTGGGTTGTGCAGGAGGTGCTGTGCCCTGGTGACCCCAGCAGTGATAACTGAGCTGTCAGGACTGATTTGTATCTGGTTTTTTGTTATATTCTCCATAACCTGAAAATTAGAATGGTGGTAGCTGTTCCTCATGGGACAATGCATCTATTTCTAAGGAAATTTGTGCTATTTCCCACTTACATCTTCACCTCTGGTAGTTATTTTCTCTAAGTTACTGAAATCAGCTCTCCTCTACCTGTCCCAAATCCCTGGGGCATGATAATTTCCTGGAACAATAAAATAATATCCATGGGTATGGGTAGAAATGTCAATGGGCCAATATCTGTGCAGACCATTTCAGAAACCTGATACCATATTTCCCACGTAGAATAATGGGAGTTGCTGTGATGGATGTTGACATCAGTGACCAGAAAAGCATGGGAATGCACATGGGAAATATCAGATCAGGAATATTCCAATCAGGATTGCAGCTGGTGATGTCAGAGCTCTTTTTGTTCAGAAATTAATGTTGGAGCTGAATTTAATACCAAAAGCTTTTTAAAACGCTGAGAACAAGACACCAGTAAAAGTGGGACTTGGTTTCTTTTTCTTATAGTGGGGTTTTTTCTTGGGTCAGACTCAAAAATATATATTTTTATTTTTTTTTATTAAATCTCTATTAACTCTGCAAGAGGTGCTGGGATTACCCCACTCCTGCTCCTCTGCTCCCTGCTCTAATTTTCACTTTCCTTCTGTGTCCTTCAGTGATGCCACTGCTGGACTGACCTGATTCCATTGCTCCTTTTCTGAGGGAATAGCTGAAAAACTCAGTGTTTCTTTAAAAACTTCATAACCCAAACCTGGAAGCCTTTGGGGCACCCCAACTTGCTGCCCTGCTCTCTCCTTTCCCATCCTCTCCAGCTTTTTTTCAGGTTTCTTGGCTGTCCTTCCCTCTTCTCTTTTTGCTTTTCCTTTCCCCTTCCCCTTCCCCTCTGCAGGGCTGAATCCTTTTCCAGTGTCCTTGAACTGAGCTTCCCAGGAATAATGAGGGTTATAGTCCATTTTCATAGGACACCTTCCTTGCCATCCCCCTCTCCCACTAAAACCTTCACACCTCCTGCCCTATGAACCTCATTGTCCTGAATTTTCTAGGGAAAAGAGTGGAATGGAGGTTTGGAAATATTTGTCCCTCTGGGACGCAGAGGCAGGCACACAAGTATAGATGTAGCAGGAATTTCATCCCAGGGTGACATTTCCAGAGAGATATATATGAATAAAAGATATATTTAATCTATAGGATAAAAATAGGAAAATACCATTGTTATTCCTATTTCTTCAGGGAGAACCACAGCTCCTTCTGTTGCAATCCAAGTGTTTTTGGGAAAAGGCATCCAACCACCAAAAAGTGTTGGGAAAGGGCTTGAGAAGCAGCAAAACTCTGGTGTAGGAAGGCAGATGGAATTTGTGATGGGAAAGGGCTGGGAAAATGGGCTGTGGGGTGGGAGGACAATGAGGGAAGGTTCTCCCCTGGGATGTTTCCTCTTGGCATGAAGCCATTCCTTGGTCACAGTGCTTAGACATTCCCTATTCCAGTGTTTCAAGTGTTGATGTGCAGGAGAATGAATAAAAACACCTCCAAAAGAATGAATAAACCCAACCTTCTAACTCTGGCAAGTTGAGATGCATTTTTGCCATCCCTGTTGCTAAATAACGTGGGTTTTTTTATCAATTCAGGGTGTTTTTCCCCTATTTCCCAACACCTGTGCTCTGCATGTATCCCATGGACTGCGGATCTGACACATGGTCTCCAAGGACTGGCTGGAATTTTTTTGTCATCATTATCTCAGATGCTTTTTACACTTCTTGCAAGCACTGGATGATCTCAGAAGATCTTTCAGCCTTTATTTCCCTTTCCCTGACAGGGAGGTGGGAGCCCTGATGGATTTAGATCCATTGTCCTGAGGTGCAGGAAGCTTTTCCAGGTTTTGGGAAAGCTGTTGGCAATTCCCTGAAACAAAACCCTCCCAGAGGCTTTGGAGGGCAAGAGCTCCAAAGCTGGGACAGCTGTAGGCAAGGAGGCAAAGTGACACCAGGATGGTGTCACCATCTGCTCCCCTCAGGGCTGGAGCTCCTCCTGCAGGGATGGCTTGGAGAGGTGGCAGCTGGGCCTTGGAGCTGATGGATCTCCTGAGGGCACCCCATGGCAGAAATTCAATTAAAAGGTGGAAAATATGGCCCTGCCCTGCCCAGGCTGCTGTTGGGGTGACCTGGCCTCAACGCCCTCAGCTCAAGCAACAGATGGAGGAGGTTTATGATTGCAAAATTGTGGATTTTCCTTCAGGCTCTTTGTGGTTTGTTTAATTCCAATATTACAAGCATGATGGATTTGCTTCCCTTTCTCAAAGTCAGGCCCTTGTCCCATGTACCATGCAATAGGAAAAGGTGAAATGGCCAGGGGAGGTACAGGCTGAACATCAGGAAGAATTTGTTCACCACAAGGATTGTAAAGTGTTGGAACAGAGTGCTCAGAGAAGTGGTAGAATCCCCAAAAAGCATAATCCTGGCATGGTCTGGAAGTATCCAAGGCTTGGATCACTCTGGGATGGTGGAAGGTGGTGTCCCTGCACATGTCAGGAGGCTGGAACAAGATGAGCTTTCAACCCAAACCATTCTGGAATTCTGTGCTGATTTCCATGATTCTGGGCCTTCCCCCTCTGCCCTTTTTTTGCCAATATATGAAGGAATGAGCTGGAAAGGACCAGAGGGCAGAGCAAGAAGTGATGGCTCTCTCTGCTTGGGAGTACTACACTGGGTTTCCTGGGGAACAGTTTATTTTCTGCTTTTCCAGCAGGAATGAATTGATATTATTGACTCTTCCAGTCTAAAATCACAACACAGAATGGATTCTACCAAAGCTCCCTCTAATGCGGCATTTCCAGCACCCAGAATTAATTGCTGACCAGCATCCTGAACCAGAGCTGCAGCTTTAATCATTTATGATCCTTGCTGCTTTGAATATCCTCAGGCAGTTTTAAAAACTTCCTTCTCCTGCAGACTTTGAAGTGTGCCACTAATTGCCACAGAAGGTTGGGGCTTTTAATGGCGCTTGTTTGGTTTTTGGTTTTTTTTGGATGAGCCATCTGCTGCTTGAGGCGATTCCTCTGAGTTCTCAGATGTGCAGTTGACTTGTTGATTTTTAGTCTGTTGTCTGAGATTATACATGTGGCAACAAGCCAGGTGAAGCCAATTTTCCTTTACTGTCTTTACATTTTCTGGCACATTTAGTGACTTGTGAAGATCTCTGGAATGTGTCCCTGCCCATGGCGAGGCAGCTGGAAGTACATGATCTGTAAAATCCCTTCCAACTCAAACCATTCTGGGATCTCCTGAATTCAGCCCTACTTTTTTGTTAACAAGAACAACAATTTTTATAGAAAAAAAAAAATAAAATAAAAGCAAGCTGTGTCTTAAAACTATTGTAATGTATTTCTATATAAACATCACATACATAAAGTATTATATTTATTTAAAGGTTTGGAGCTGGAGCTCAGCACTCAAAATGCAATTTTGTGTTCTGACAAACAGTTCAGTTTATAATCTCGGGGTTTTTCCTAATTTTTGTGCAGAGAGCTGGTACCACCTTAGGTTGGCCAAATAGATCCTCATGGAAACACCTCTGGTTCTGAAGGCATGGGGATGGTCAGGAATGAAAGGCTGGTGCACAGAAATTCACCTTTTTTACCATTTTTTTTCTAAGAAAAAAACCAAAAAAACCCAAATATCAGAATCATGGAGTGGTTTGAGTGTGAAGGGACCTTAAAGATTCCACCCCTGCCATGGGCAGGGACACCTTCCACTATCCCAGGCTGCTCCAAGCCCCAAAGTCCAACCTGGCCTTGGGCACTTCCAGGGATCCAGGGGCAGCCACAGCTGCTCTGGGCACCCTGTGCCAGGGCCTGCCCACCCTCCCAGGGAACAATTCTTTCCTTATATCTCACCTAAATTTCACCTCTGTCTATTTGAAGCCATTCCCCTTGTCCTGGCACTCCATCCTTTGTCCAAAATCTCTCTCTGTCTTCCCTGTCATCCTCTTCAGGCACTGGAAGGACACACTGAGGTCACCCCAAAGCTTCCCTTCTCTAGGATGAACAATCCTAATTCTCCCAGCCTTTTAATATCTGTCTTTAAAATATTTGTATCAGCCTAAAATCTCCCTCAGGGGAAAAAGAGCCATTAGGAGATAAGGTCCCTTCCAACCCAAACCTTTCTAGGAGTCTAAAAAAAATCAAAATTTTACTACTCTTCTTCTCATCACAAGGGCATAAACAGCATTAATTTGTGTGGGGAAGTTACACTAAAAGCCAACTTGATGACTCAAAAGTAGTTAGTAAATAATCAAGTGGTTTGGAGTCTTAAAGACAATTGTTGGTTTAGAAAATCACAGCTTACAAATTGTTCTTGCTTTTCTCCAACTGAGTTATAGCCCGGGAACTCAAATTGTTGGGTTTTTTTTTCCTTTGAAGATATTGTCTAAAGAGCAGAGACGATTTTCCTCCTGCAGAGTTAAAAAAAATATCAAAACTAATCAAAAATATGTATCTAATGTTGGGAAAGCAGAGTGTGCCAGATGGAGAAAGGCAGGCAGAATTCCAGGGGTTTGGGGCAAACCAGCACTACAGAAGGTTTATAGTTACCCATATATTTGCTTTTGCTGCAGTGAACATCTCCAAGAAATTTTCCAATGTCTTTTTCCCTCTGTGTTCCTTCAGAGCCTGAAAAAAAATAGCTGCAGTAAGGAATGCATAGGAAATAATAAATATTATTGCTATTTATTAGCTGAAAAAGCTGCTAGAGCACCATTCACATGAAAAGAATATGGTTTTAGTTTATAAAAAATTTTAAATAGCACAATTTGGAGGATTTATTTTCCTGTCTGAAGTGGGATGAGTGGAATGGGTGATGATGAAAGAGATTTTAGGGATCAGATCTGGTTCTTGCTTCCTGGAAAGAGCAAAACCTGGGATTGCACTTTTTTTTTCCCATCTGGAGGGTGTGAAACAGCCTGACAGGGCTGAAGGCTCCAAACTCTTCCCTTTTCTCTCTTTTTCATGATTTTTTGCAGGCAATTCCTGTGTTGTGCAAAAGAAAAAAGGAAACAATGGGGGGAAAAAAAAATTCCACGTAATTTTTGTCCTGCAGCAATACATTGCAGTCAATAATAACCATCAACTATTAGATGCAAATGTTTTATCCTAGAATTTCAAAATGAGGATGTTTGTGTCAAAATGATGGTTTACAACAAATGTTTCTAGTTGGGGAGAAAAAAAACAACCTATGCTCTGGAATAAATGTATTTTTAATGAGAGGAGAGAAAAATCCGTGTTTCGAATTTTCAATGGAACAAGAGTTCCATTGAAGAAATCACACATTTTTCCTGGGAAAATGTTTCCCTCAAAATACTCCCACCAGTTCTGGTCAAGTTTGTAAGCATTAAGTGGAACTGAGGAATGCAGCAGTGAATTTGAATTCTCTTGACTTTCTTTAAAAAAAAACCAAACCCAACGAGTGAAGATGCCTATGGGGGATGCAGGAGTAGAAAATTAATTCATGGGATGTAGACAGGATAATCCATGTTAGCAAACCCTTGGAGCAGGTTTACAACAAGATGGAATCAAAGGGGAAAAGAGAGCAAAAAATGGTATATCAGCTTAAATTTATAGATAAATTTACTACAGCACCTTGTGACGTGGCTTCTGTTCAAATCTCCTTTTGTTCCCAGGATAGATTTGGGTTTGGGTGTCAGGCTTTGGAGCTCCATTTAAAATTCCTGTAATTTATCAATTTTAGAAAATTGAGGGAGTTTTCTGCACAGTAACCCAGAATTGGGGTGCAGGGTCCACTCAGTTCATGATCATTATGAGACACCATCATAATTAAATGTCAAGGCCTATGCTTTATAAATAATCAAATATTCTCTATTAGAGCCATATTAAAATAATTCCACCTCTAAAATACAGAATAATATCAGCTTACATTTTGCCTGCTGTAATTTAAACACAAAGGGACCAAAGAAAACAGCCTTAGGTTGCACCAGGGGAGATTTAGGTTGGATATTGAGGAAAATTTCTCCACCAAAATGTTGTCAAGCACTGGGACAGGCACCCATGGCAGTGGTGGGATCAGCATTCCTGGAGGGATTTAAAGGATGTGTAGAGGTGGCACCTTGGGACATAGGACAGTGGTGGCCTTAAAGCTCATCCAGTGCCAGCCCTGCCATGGGCAGGGACACCTTCCACTATCCCAGGCTGCTCCAAGCCCCAAAGTCCAACCTGGCCTTGGACACTTCCAGGGATCCAGGGACAGCCACAGCTTCTCTGGGCACCCTGTGCCAGGCAGGGCCTGCCCACCCTCCCAGGGAAGGATTTATTCCCAATATCCCATCTAAATTTCCCCTTTGTCAGTGTGAACCCATTCCCCTTGTCTTATCTCCCCATTCCTTGTCCCCTGTCCAACCCCAATTCTTTCTTTGCCTCTTTAGGCACTGGAGGGGGCTCAGTCAGTGATACCAACCTGGGAACAGTGTAGGAATAATCCTGATTTATTTATGTTTCCTGTTTTCCTCATCATTCCTCTATAAACACCCAGAGTTTCATAGGCTGAGTACTATTCCTGTCCTGGATATATTCCCATTTCTTTACAGCCATCACTCTACCAGTCCCCTGCTTTGAATTTAATGATTATTAACATCAATTTTAAGTCTCACAGCAGCCCTTTTACCCATGTCCAGACTTGGCACAGGGGTTTATGTTTATGCTGATGATGGCAAATCAGGCTCCAACAGCACCACTTTCAGTGGCAACCCCTGATCTCACTTTGAGTTGCCCTGGCTGTTGATATAAAAGATACACTTAAACTTTTAATTCCTTGGTGCATTCCAGCAGATTCCTGTTGTCTCCGCCTGTCGCTGTGTGGTGTCACTGTGACTTCAAAGTGGGGGCTGGGGGCCAGCCTGGCCACTGGGGTCTTGGAGAAAGAAGCAAGGCTGGCTGGGAATACCCACCCTGAGAGGGGTAACATTTAAAAGTAATAAATGGCGTTATCACTACCGAAATTTGTGTGTTAATTTAAGGGCACAGCCTGAGCATGGCTCTTGTGAGAGGCAGTGCTCCTGTGATGGTGCCGGGATTGGTGTGAGGAGCTGGGGTTACCTTTGGGTTTGGCTCCCAGAGCTGGGGTTTTGGGATGGTTTGGCTCTTAGGAGAGCCTGTTTTTTATCATGAAGTCCATGTGGGGTCTATTTTTACTGAACACAGAAGGCTGGGGCTGTTCAGGAGTCCTCCCACTCATGTTTTGCTAGGCTGAACCATGTTCTCACTGATCCTCCTGATGCCTTGGAGTGGCTACCTAGAACAGAGGCTAGACAAGATTAAGAGAATAAGAGTAGGTACTTATTAAAGGCCTTCAAGAGATATACCTTGGGCAGTCAGAAGCCTCTGAAAGGGGCTACACCCAAGATGGACGATGGTCATGAGCTTTCCAGACAGATGTAAGTTTGGGCCATTTACATATTAGGGGTTGATCTTCCACTTACAGCTTCAGAAAATGAAGTCATTTACCCCCAGTTTGCTTCTCCCCAGTTCACTTTTGTTTATACTTTTTGGGGCCTGAGGCTGTAGGGTGTCCTTGGATCTCAGGCCTAGAGGGATTGTTTTGTCTGACCAAAATGTGAGGACAGTTAACTAACACTTTATGTGGAGTTTAGAGTTATGGACTAATGCAGTACAGGATTTGAAGATATAAAGGCTAAAATCTTAAGGCATCACTTCAGATCTCCACCGGAGGCTCGAACATCCCATTCCAGGGAATTAAAGAGGGGAAACATCTCCAGCTGTGTGGGAGAGTGTGTGAACAGATCTGACCCTCTGCTGGACAGCTCCTCCCTCGCCATCAGAGCTGGGACACTGCCAACCCTTCCCACAGGGTTGGGCACTGGGGCACTCCATGAACTGGAGTCATTCAATAATGCTGGTTATTGCCAAGCAGACACCCTTAATGGATATGGGAGCCTCAGGCACTGCTGATGAGGGTAGGTTAGAGAGGACCCTCAACACTGGAATTAACCATTTGTTTCCTGGGATTTTGGGGATAGACTGGACTATGCTGCCTTCTCCGTGAGTTATCTGCTTTATTAAAGCCTGGCCATTACACTGATGGGCATCTGGCCAGTGGAGAGTCCATGCAGACCCTGCTCCTCTGGAACCTCTCCTTCCCTTCCCATGGCCCATCTTCCTGTCCCAGTCCTGCAGCAGCTGTTTCTCTTCACGTTTAAGGCACCAAACCTCCTGTCTTTGTTCTCCACACACAAGGTCCTTATCCCTAGAGCCACTTGTTCTTGTGCTGCCAAACTGTACTGGCAGGAATCCTGCAGCAGGCTGATTTACTTAATTATGATTATTTTCTTCCCCCTTCTGCTATCTCTCCAGCTCAGCAGCAGTTCCCCAGCCATCTTTTCATTCCCTGACCATAATTTGTGGTCATTCTCTGCCCAAGAAGTCCCCACTTCTCTCTTTCCAAAGAGAAAAGGGACAAGTTATGGCTCTCCTGAGGTGATGTCACATCACAGAATTCACACAATCACTGGGTTGGAAGAGACCTTCAAGATTATCAAGTCCAACCCATGCCCTAACACCTCCACTAAACCATGGCACCGAGTGCCACATCCAGTCTTTTTTTAAACACATCCAGAGATGGTGACTCCACCACCTCCCCAGGCAGACCATTCCAGTACTTTATCACTCTATCCATGAAAAACCTTTTCCTAACATCCAACCTGTATTTCCCTTGATGCAGTTTGAGACTGTGTCCTCTGCTTCTGTCAGTTGCTGTCTGGTGAAAGAGACCGACCCCCACCTGACAACAACCTCCTTTCAGGAAGTTGTAGAGAGTGATAAGGTCACCTCTGAGTCTCCTTTTCTCCAGGATAAACAACCCCAGCTCCCTCAGCCGTTCCTCACACGGCTTGTGTTCCAAGCCCCTCACCAGCCTCATTGCCACCTCTGGACATGTTCAAGCATCTCAATGTCCTTCCTCAACTGAGGGGCCAGAACTGGACACAGCACTCCAGCTGTGGCCTCACCAGTGCCGAGTACAGGGGAAGAATGACCTCCCTGCTCCTGCTGGCCACATTATTCCCAATCCAGGTCAGGTCCCATTGGCCTTCTTGGCCACCAGGGCACACTCTGGCTCATGTTCAGCCAGCTGTCAACCAGCACCCCCAGGTTCCTTTCTGCCTGGGCACTGTCCAGCCACACCACCCCCAGCCTATAACACTGCAGGGGGTTATTGTGGCCAAAATGCAGGACTCAGCACTTGGACTTACTAAACTTCATCCCACGGGACTTTGCCCATTCATCTGAACGTTCCAGGTCTCTCTGCAGAGCCCTTCTCCCTTCCAACAGACCGACACACGCTCCCAGCTTAGTGTTGTCTGGGAATTTACTAATGAAGGACTCAATACCCTCATCCATGGCATCAATAAAAATATAGAACAGGACTGGCCCCAGCACAAACCCCTGAGGGACACCGCTGATACCTGGCTGCCAGCTGGATGCAGCACTGTTCACCAGCACTCTCTGGGCCCGGCCATCCAGCCAGTTCTCAACCCAGCAAAGAGTGTTCCTGTCTAAACCACGAGCTGCCAGCTTTTCCAGGAGTGTGCTGTGGGAGACAGTGTCAAAGGCCTTGCTGAAGTCCAGGTACACAACATCCACAGCTTTTCCTGCATCCACCAGGTGAGTTACCTGGTCATAAAAGGAGATCAGGATCAGGATCAGACCTACCCCTCCTAAGCCCACACTGGCTGGGTCTGATACCCTGGCCATCCTGTAGGTGCTGCATGATGACACTCAGCATAAACTGTTCCATAACCTTACCAGGTACTGAGGTCAGGCTGACTGGCCTATAATTACCAGAATCCTCCTTCCCACCCTTTTTGTGCATGGGTGTCATATTGGCCAGCTTCCAGTCATCTGGAACCTCACCAGTGAGCCAGGACTGCTGGTAAATGATGGAGAGCGGCTTCGCAAGCTCATCTGCCGGTTGCCTCATCACCCTGGGATGGATCCCATCTTAACCTATAGATTTATGAACATCCAAGCATCTCAGCAGTTCTCTGACTGCTTCCTCCTGGATAACAGGGGGACCATTCTGCTCCCTGACACCATCTACCAACCCAAGAGGACAGTTGTCCTGAAGGCAAGATGTCTTCCCACTGAAGGCTGAGGCAAAGAAGGTGTTAAACACCTCCACCTTCTCTTCATCTGCAGTTACTAAGTTCCCTCCCACAACTAATAAAGAACAGAGGTTGGTCTTACCCTTCTTTTGCCATTAATATATTTGTAAAAACATTTTTTATTCCTTTACAATTTCTTTTAATTCCTTTACAAATCCTTTACAAATTTTCTAAATTAAGTTTGAGCTGAGCTTTGGCCTTCCTAATTTTTTTCCTACCCTAGAAATGCCCTAGAAACCCCCTTAAATACTTCCTGAGAGACCTGACCCTCCTTCCAAATATGATGCATCCTCTTTTTATTCCTAAGTTCCTTTGAAACCTCACCACCCATCCAGGCTGGATGTTTGCTTCATCGACTCATCCTTTTGCACACAGGGACTGTGTCTGTTCCTGTGCCCTCAAGATCTCTGTTTTGAAGCACTACATGTCCCATCACAACTCTGTCCTGCTCTGGGATGCAAAAGAAATTCTGATCTTTTCTTGAAGTTATCTTCATGGTCCCCATTATCTACGATCCTTCTTTTACTCTTTCCCTTCATTTCCTTCTCTCTTTTGGAGCTTTTCCCTCACCAGATAAGCACATTTTGAGCTCCTCAGTGACAGAGTTCTGAGCTGCTGCCCTATTTTCGTCTCTCCTTTCCACCAATATTTATTTGTGGAAAGCTGTTGGGATTTCTTCCCTTCCAGTTTTACAGCATCATCAAGTCATGGTTTGAGCTGGAGGGGGCTCACAGAGCATACCTGGCATGACTCCAGTGCCAAAGGGCTCTGATTAGAGCATCCATCTGAATGGATGGATTTGATTCTTATTTCTTTTTCCTTTCTTCATCTTTTGGTCAATCAGCTCAACTGTTGGTCTTTAAGTAAAGCCACTCCTAAGCATTCATAAAAAAAGCAGGACCACCAATCCATCTTTGGACTTGGAGAGTTGTAGATTCTGGAATTCAGAGTTGCTAACTACAACCTTCTCTTGGCATCCCCAACTTCCTTCTTCCTACATGTGGTGGAAGACTTGTGTTGATTCTCCAGCCTCCACACAGGGATTTCCAGGGGTTTATTTCCTCCTTTTTGTCTGTTTTTTTTTATTTTGGTGGTTTTTTTCTCTCTTCACTGAACTTTCAGCTCATTTGATCTGTCCTGATGTCTCACAGCTCATGTCTGGACTTGTCTCTTTCCCAACAAGAGAGTTCCCTGTATGGAAAGTCTCAAGATTTCCATATGGCAAAACCCTCCAGAGGTTTTATGGCTGGACACTCTGAGGCTGCTCTGGACCTGCTGTTATCCATCAGGATTACTTTGACCCTTTTGTTGGGGCCCTGACTCCTCAGTTTTCTTGCCCCAGTTCTTCATCTTTTCCTCCATGACCTGCTCCCATCCAACCTTTCCACTGGTGGTTTTGGCATCCCACACCCATTTATTGCAGTATCTTGGGGCTTCTTCCAGATGCTTCTGAGCCTGGGAGAAATTCCCAGTAAAGACCCACAGAGCTTCCCAGGCTTTGAGACCCCCTAGAAAGTGCAGATTTGCTGACAATAATTACATTTTGTATTTATTTCTTGAAATTGATGTTTGTCACCGAGATCTATGCAGGCTTTTGCTGTTTGAAGCAAGGTGTCAGTGATTCTCCCAGAAATTTCACCACAGATTGTCCCAAATCCAACAGGAGGGGTGGGAATCATTGAGCTGTGTGCCTTGGATGGAACAGACATTTTCAGAGGTTTAGCTGTGTTTATATTCAATAAAAAAAGGAAAAAGTTCATTTAAAGCTACTAAAGCTGTGGGCAACCTTCATCTCAATTTAATCTCGGGTTTGTTCAGGCTGAAAAAGTGGTTTAGGGTTATGTGACAGAACTTCTCTAACAAAGCAATTTCATTCCGGCTGCTGAAGGGGCTGGCAGATATTTAAATTCATCAAAATTTTTTGCATTTAATTTTTTTTTCCCCCCTCAGCCCCTGGGTTTGTAAAATCCAGTTCTTGACTCCTGAAGTCTAAAGCTCTAAATGACACATCCTTAAGGCCCCTGCTAAATTCCATTATGTCCGCAGTCAGGCTGTAATTAAATGAAAGGTTGGCAGTTGTAGAATTGAGAAGAAACTGGAAGGTTTTAGAGTTTTATATAAATCATGATCTTATAAAGATGAAAATGACTATTACAGGAGGTTACTCAGCATTTGTCCTAGGTGCTGGTTTATTTTCTCATCCTGTTGTATAATTTTGGATATAAAATATTTGGGAACTTCACCCCCAAAAAATTGTACTAAAATTTGTCTTTTGCACAATTCTGGGGCTGAGATGGTGACAGGGAATATCAGAATCCTGGAATTGTTTGAGTTGGAAGGGGCATCAGGGTCATCCAGTGCCACCCCTGCCATGGGCAGGGACACCTTCCACTATCCCAGGCTGATCCAAGCCCCAAAGTCCAGCCTGGCCTTGGACACTTCCAGGGATCCAGGGGCAGCCACAGCTGCTCTGGGCACCCTGTGCCAGAGTCTCCCCAGCCTCACAGGGAAGGATTCCTTGGTAATAAATGAGTCCTTCCAGTCCTGGATTGAAGCCTTCCAAACCATCTTTAGCCTTCTACAGCTGAGTGGGTTGGAAAACATTTTTCCCAGGGGGAGAAAATTAAAGGAAATTAAATCAGGGAGAGAGAAGCAGATGTGAAGTTCCTGGACAGTCCTATGGACCGAAGGGACTCAGCTCTTCCAGGGTACTGCAGCTCCTCACCCTCAGCTGCAGCAACAGGCAGGGGTTTCTTCTCCATGCTGAAAGGACAGGAATTAGGCAAGGTAAAACTTACTGGGAATATTTGGGAGTTCAATGGAGCGGAGGAAATGCGTCAGGCTGTAAAGAGGCTGAGAGATTTTGCGCTGATGACGTCCAAGCCTTTATGCAGAAGCTGCAGAGTAAATCTTGCGTCAAACAACCAGGACGTGATCCCAGTTCTCCACTGCTGGTGAAGCCTTTCTGTGATTTTAACGTCCTGACTTTGGGCACTTTGAAATGTCCTCCAGGAAACTTTGCAGAAGGAGATGGAATGTGAAAGCCAATATTGTTCTTTTCTAAAGCTGGGTATTTCCAACATCTCCCGTTTCCACAGGTTAATGCAGTGCTTTTAAGGATGGCTCTGGCTGGGATTTTCTCTCCTGTCTTGCATCTGAAATAGGCATCTGAAATTCTCCCAGTGCTCTCTTCAACCTTTCTCAGATAAATCTGCCTGATGGAAAACTGAGGTGGCACAAAAAGGTGTTTGTTTCTTGTTCTTCATGGGACCTGGAATTGGGGCTGTGGTTTTTAGTCTGGGACATTTACAAATGAGCTGGATTTGCCAGAGGAAGTGGGGAAGTGTGGGCAGAAAATAGAGAAAAAATCAGCTGAATATTGGCAAAAAAGAGCTCCAAAGGTCCCTGCTCTGACTTCCTGCTCGAAGCAGGGATGTCCCAACTCCTGGAGCAAAGTCATCATTCCCTTGCCCAGCCTAATCTTAAAATTCTCCAAGGAAGGAGCATCACCTATTGCACTGCTCCAAGATTTCCTGAAGTTTTCCATCATGTCCAAGCTAAACCTCCTAAACTTGGAGCTGCTTTAAAAAAATTCCTGAGGGAATGAATCCCAAGAGAAGTAATTTAAGCAAAGGAATCTGGCATTTAACTGGGATTATTACCACTGTTTGCTTCAAAAAGCTATTGAGCTTGGTCTTTATTGTCAGAAAAATGGGAATATCTCTAATCAGCATGGATTTGGGTGTGTCCACAAGAGCACAGGATCAATCCATAGGTATTGCATTATATTTTTTAATCTTCCATCGTGTGTCCTTTCTGGAAAGGCTCTTAGAGACTTGGAGAAATAAGAAATAAATAATTTGACTGTTTAGGAGAGATCGCTTCACCTGGGAGACTTGGGAGAGCTGAAATTCTTTGGAATGGTGGAAAAATCAGAGCCTTTTGCGCTGCTCATTTATTGTCCCACTGCTGCAAAAGAAATAAGGAAAAATTTAGGTTTTAAATTCACCCCCAGCGTGTCCTTGAGCAATGTTGGGTATTTTATGGATAAAACTCTCTAAGCATGACATCTCCAAGGAATGCAGGCTCATTTAGGAAATGTTTTATCATTTGGAAACTCTTGATGAAAGGCCTCTAATAAAGTATTGAAGTTAACCTCATAGCCTTATTTCTCCTTTTATGGCTGCAGAAGTTACTATTCCCATGTGGAGATTCCAGATTAAGGACAGTGAAACAGTGGAAGGGAAGGATTTTAATTGTCAGGAGCTTTGAAGTCATAATGGGACAATGACCCTGTGACCCTGTGTTCCTTCTGCAGCTCAGGAGAAGCACTGGCTCACTTCTCAATTTGACGGATCCACATTTTCCATCCAAGGCCAAGTTGTTATCAGTTTCAAGGGCTTGGAAAGGGATGAGGCAGCCATGGGAAAAGGGACTTGGATTTCTTTGAATCCCAGAATGGCTTGGGCTGCAAGGGGCATCAAGGATCAGCTCATTCCACCCCCTGCCATGGGCAGGGACACCTCCCACTATCCCAGGCTGCTCCAAGCCCCAAAGTCCAACCTGACCTTGGACACTTCCAGGGATCCAGGAGCAGCCACAGCTTCTCTGGGAATCTGTTCTAGGGCCTCCTCAACCTCCCAGGGAAGGAGTTGACAAGGTGGGGGGTGTTTTATCAATGGTCTTGGAGGTCTTCTTACTCCCTCTTTGTGTTTGTCTCTTAACTTACTAAATAATATTAAAGTGCAGCTGCTGAATCCTTCATGAAGAAAATGTGTCAAGGGCTATTTCATGTGGCTCTGGCTGCTGAATTCTGTTGTTGCTGCTCTTCTTCTTTGAGGACAATAATGCAAATACATGGTTTCCTCTTTATCTGTGCAAATTTCTTGGGGTTTTGGCTTTTCCTGGATTTTTGGCTTTGCCTGGCTTTGAATGATCTGGTCAAGGCTGGCAGATAAGTTCCTTATGTGGGGTAGGTCTGCAAGGCACCAGTTTCTAGAAACTCTTCTCATTTGTTCAAGGTTTAATTGATTTGTCCTTGAATGGGATAATTAACATTTAATATATCTTAAAGATGCTCTTGTCGCCCACTGGCTGATTAAAACTGCAATGGATGGGGTGTGGTAGGATTTTATTTCACTTTAATGAAAAAGTGGTCATTTTGTACCCCTGGGTTGTTTCACTTGGGGGATAGAATTAATTATGGACTAGTGAGACTCTGGTTCATTACAATAATTCTGAATAAATTACATGAGTAATTGGGTTGAATCGTTAATGGGTTTGGCAGGCAAGGAGGTTCTACCATCCAGTGTCAGAATTGTGTCACTCAGATTTGGGTTTATTTGTCACTTCAGACTAAACTTAAGCCAGAGTTTACCTACAAGTTTTAGCTGTAGGATGAGTGAAACTTTTTTAGTTTACCAATTTTAATTCCTACAGAATTAAAATTAATCTATAGCTCTGTTTGCTCTTTCCTGCCTTTCTGAGCTGCTGGAAACACTGTGTTAAGTTATATCAATATCATTGAGGGTTTCCTGGGAGCAATGGGAATGGTGGGCCCACTGGAAATGGTTTTACCATCAGCAGAGAGGGATTTCTGAGCATTGTTCCCCTCTCAGCAGTGGGAAACACCGGTGGGACACAGTGGCTCCCTGCAGGGATTTAAACTGTGCATGTGGCACTGGGGGTCAGGGATTAGGGGAGGACTGAGCACTCTTGGGTGGGTGGTTGGACTTGATGATCCTAGAGGGCTTTTCCAACAATTCTGGGATTCCTTGCTTGTCCTGATGCCAGCAGATCCAGCCATGATGGGATGGGTGCAGTTAGAGGGGTTTAAAACAGATTCCATGCAGGACTTGGAAGCAAAGGGTAAGGGATGAGATACTCATCTCTTTCAGCCTTAAAAGTCAGCAACAATAAGGATTTCAGCTGGATGTGGGAATACCTGCAGTGTATATCCTCACTGTGTTGTGGCAGCTCTTGGATTTAATTGGAATTCCCTTCCCAGGCAGGTGGATTCCCCAAGGGGTGGCACAAATGGAGTTTCAGTGCCCAGAGAAAAGGCAGAGCAGGGGCTGTGACAGATGGCAGCCTATAGGTACTGCAGAAGGCTCCAGAAGAACTCAGAGCCCTTTCCAGGGCCTAAAGGGGCTCCAGGAGAGCTGGAGAGGGACTGGGGACAAGGGATGGAGGGACAGGACACAGGGAATGGCTTCCCAGAGGGCAGGGACAGATGGAAAATCGGGAAGGAATTGGTACCTGGGAAGGTGGTGACGTCCTGGCACAGGGTGCCCAGAGCAGCTGTGGCTGCCCCTGGATCCCTGGAAGTGTCCCAGGCCAGGCTGGATGGGGCTTGGATCAGCTTGGGACAGTGGAAGGTGTCCCTGCCCATGGCAGGGGTGGAATGAGCTGGTCCTTAATGCCCCTTCCAACCCAAGCCATTCCATCATTCTCTGACTTCCAAGTGTTCCCACCCCAGCACTGCCAGTAATCCCTCTGTTTGCCTGAAGGACTCAGAAAAGCTCGGTGGAATTAACAGAAGGTGGAATTTTTGTTTTTGTGAAATGGATCCTCCTGGCTGTGGGCAGATGTTTCAAAAAAGGCTGTTTGGCACTTGGAAGTGTGAACACCTGTGTGGAAACTGAGCTGAGGGTGCCACTTTGCTCAGGTGTTCAGGCAAACATCCCAAATCCATCTGCCACCTTCCCTTGGCACTCCAGCTTTTGGAAGTTCCAGTCTGACTTTGGCTCCTGGCTCATCACCAGCAAAGAGGGAATTGTGTTCCCCTGGGGTTTGCTACCCATGACTTGCGGATCTGGAAAGTGCTATTTGTCAGGAAATAAATAGTTACTATTTTCTTTAGATATTAGATACATATATAGGGAATATCAACCCCAAATATCAATCCCAGAATTGTTTGGGCTGGAAGGGACCTTTAAGCCCATCCAGTGCCAACCTTGCCATGGGCAGGGACACCTTCCACTGTCCCAGGCTGCTCCAAGCCCTGTCCAACCTGGCCTTGGACACTTAAACAGCGGGATCCTTCCTTGAAACACACATTTGGAATGTGAATATTCCCAGAAGACAGAAACTTTTATCTAAAACTTCACTTTGTCCCGAATGCACCAAACTTCCCCTTTTTTAGAAAACTAATTGAGGAGGAATTTGATTCCCATGGAGATGCTGACATCCCAAGGACACCCAGTGCTACTTTCTGCCAAGCCTGAAAGATCCATGGGAATATTAATATCAGAACATTTATTAGGAAAATATAATTCTTAATTTCCAGGTGACTTTCTCAGATTATTCCAGTACTCTTTTTCAAAATCCAGGGCTATAATTCAGCCTCGTGTCTGGGCTTTTTCCCCATATATATTTTATTTAAGTTTTGAGTTTTATTTCCTCTTTTTGACAGACATTTTATTTTATAAAAACCCTTTTAATCCCTAATCAAATTTCCATAAGTTCTTTCCCATTTTACCACTGGAAGTGGTTTAATGCAGACCCTGCCATGCAGAAGGAGCACTTTTGCTCCTGATTTTTAGTGCTGTGAGTCCTTCCTGTGCTGAATGGCCTCAGATTCAAACACCGTGTTGGAATTTATCCCAATTTGTTCTTACATACCTGCTTGGCTTATAAAAGTGATAAAAGGAAGACAAGGTTTCTTGAAGGGTCATCATGGCTTGAAATTATGAGTGTAATAATTGCTGAGGTTTTTATTGTGCCTTCCCAGTGCTGAGTGCTGAACCTTCCACCTTCGTATTTGGGTGTTCAACAGCACCTGCCATATAAAGCTGCTATAAAATCACCTAAAATGTGTTCTTAGGGCAGTGAAATCCTTCATGGCAGGGTGGGATATGTCCACCAGAAGGAGAGAAGCTGCTCCACAGCACAAAAAAGGTGAAGGTGTCGACTGTCATTGCCATAAATAAATTTTTTGGGATATTCAGAGCAGTAGCACCATCCATCAACATACCACCAGCAGTGGGAGATGAGCCTGGGAATGGGGATCCATCCCTTTCTTCCTGGGAATCTGCTGGGTTACAACCCTAAATTGCTCTACTAACACTACTGTTGTACTCCCAGCACCAGAATCCCCCATAGGTCACCCCCACCAGGTCCAGGAATTCATCTCTTTCCATGCCAGTTAGATTCCTTGAATAATATTCTTACAGCAAGCCTAGTAACCATGAGATTTAGTTTGGTTTTGGCACATAAAACCTTGATTATTTATTTATTTTTACTAAATCAAGAGTTGGCAGGTGCAACTACAGGCCAAGATGCAGGTGAAGTTCAAGAAATTATTACAAATAAAAGGTAATCAAAGCTTTAAAAAGACATGTTTAAGTCTCCAGGTAGGCAAATCCCTCTTTTTAAAGGATAGAAGATCACCAAATTTAGGTACTACTCCTGAGAATACCCAGTAAAGCTGTTTCTTATCTCCCACCTGAAAGTCATGGTGCAAACAGAAAATACCCAATTAAATAAAAGAGAAGATAGAGATGCTGAGCTTTGAGCTCTTATTGCTAAATTCGAGTTAATAACTGATTTTTCCCATTTTTCCCCTCTCTGATGTGTCTTGTCCTAAATGCTTTAAATCAACCTCATTACGAATATTGTAACAAGGTCAGATGTGCAGTGCTGGAAGGTGGGAAAATGCATTAAAGGAGTCGAATAGCAGCAAATTAGGAACCTCTGCATAGTCCCGTGGCATAATTTAAAACCCACCAGGGAAAACCTCATTTTTTATTTCTGAAAACACTTATTAACATCATTCTCAGCTGATCTCAGCACTCATCTCCTGAGGTCCCACAGGATGGGAGGTTTCTGCCAGGGACTCTCGCAGGCAGCAGCAGGTTCTGCAGAGCAGCCAGCGAGGACCAGGCACTGAGCCACCTGCTCTGGGTGGTCCTTTGAGGTTCTCCAGGTTCTTAGGCCAAGAAATGGGGCTTTATCCTCATTTTTAGGGAAGGAAATGGTGAAGATCAGGAAACAACTGGATGTGGCTGTGTCCATGGGATCACAGAATGGTTTTGGGCTGGAAGGGACCTCAAAGCCCATCCAGTGCCACCCCTGCCATGGGCAGGGACACCTTCCACTATCCCAGGCTGCTCCAAGCCCCAAAGTCCAACCTGGCCTTGGACACTTCCAGGGATCCAGGGGCAGCTACAGCTTCTCTGGGCACCCTGTGCCAGGGCCTGCCCACCCTCCCAGGGAAGGAATTGACAAAACTGGAATCTGTCAAAGACTGGACTTGATGACTTTGGAGTTCTTCTCCAAATTTAACAAATTCTGTGATCCATGTCTGCATCAATCACCTGGATCTGCCTGATTTCCATGGGGGAAAATCACCCTGCTCAGACCAACGTTTGGCTTTCCAACATGTTATCTGCTTGAGGACCCAACATCCATTTGCCATTGGCTTTGATATAAAAATATATCACAGGAATTAATAAACACAGCATGCTCTACTAAACTTCTATAGATTTTAATGTGAAACTAATAAAAGGTGCCATTGGAAAAAGCTGCACTTGTAAAGTCATTTCATAAAAAATCTTGTAAAAATCCGGTCAGGCATAAAAACCTCACTTCCTAAAAGGGAATGAAATACAACAGGAGGGTTTGACACCAAGGTACCCCAGTCTGAGGACATGTAGCAAAAACCCCATGTGATTTAAGCTTCATGGATATTGGGAAAACAAAACATTTCTTAGAGAGCAACAATTCAGCTCGTTGAGCTTGAAAAATACTATTTTACTGTTTTTTTACTCAATATAAGCAAAATATACAACTGTCCAAGTAGAAAATGTACCAGCTCCCTCTAATACTTTGTTTTATGCCTTGTGAGCATCTCGTTAGCACTTACCAACTTCTCCTAAAATATATTTCTACTCCCAGTGACTCCAGCCGAAAGGTTTAAGCCCTGTCAAGAGTTGTACAAGATTTACCAAAAAAAAAAAAAAAAAAAAAAAAAGGAGTCCTTTGTGATAATTGACTGGAATATTTATGAAGCTGAGGCATCAGGTCTTTGAAGGCTCTGTTGGTCAAGGCAATTCTGCTCGGTCTTTACTGCACTGAGAATTCTGAAAGTAAAAACCTCCCAGGAGCTGCTGCTGAGATTCCACCAGCCTGGAGAAAAGGAGGTTCAGGGGGAACCTTCTGGCTCTTGCTGACAGGAGGGGACAGCCAGGGGAGGTCGGGCTCTGCTCCCAGGGAACAGGGACAGGACAAGGGGAAACAGGTTCAAATTGCATCAGAAGAGGTTTAGGTTGGATATTGGGAAAATTCCTTTAGAGAAGGGGCTGTTAAACATTTGAACTGACTGCCCAGGACAGGGGTGGAGTCCCTATCCAAGGGATTGGGAGCAGTGGGAGCAGGTGTTGGAACAGGACATCAAGCAGTTTGGGGACTAGGAAGGTAAAAAAAAGCAAAACAACAGAAATCACCTCAAATATTTTTACATTTAGAGCAAATTATGGCAGCCTAAGGTAAAACCATGAGACAGAGGCTGAAGTATAAACTTATCTCTTCTTAAACTGAGTTGTTGACAGCTTGTCAGAAGCAAAATTGTTTTAACTTCCCAATGGAGAAGTTGGCAGTGAATTCCAAGGAGAAAAATAGATCTATGAATTTCATCCCTTAAATAATGTCCTCGTGTTTCCAGTGGTGTGGTGACACACCTGAGAACATTTGGGAACATGGATATTGTTGCCACCTAATTCCACCATGGGATTAAGGAGCTGGAAAGGGCGCACAAGGTCTCCTGATGAGTTTTTTGGCCCTTGTCCACAGCCAAGGATCTCCTGAGGGCTCCCAAATCCTCCCCTCTTGGATTTCTGTGGCTGAGAGCCCCCACAGCAGCTGTGAGCTTTGTGCAGGTGCCGAGGGCTGGGCTGGGGGAGCTGTAAAATACCAGGGGCTGACACAGAACTCTGGAGGGGATCAGTGTGCAGGGGAAATGCTGGAGCAGTCGGGGCCATGGAGCGCTCGGAGAGCGAGGATGACTCCACAGACAAGGAGTGCAGCTTTTCGGGAAGCAGCTCTGAGGAAGAAGGAGATGAAGGCCAGGGAGTGTCTGAGTCAGTGCTCTCCTCTCCTCCCTGGGGCCACAGGGGGTGGTGGGCACTGCCAGGAATTAATGAATGAATTAATTGTTAATATTATGTGTTTTACACATCGCACTTCTAATAGCTGCTTGTGCACTTAGTGCTGTGCTGGTAAAATAATTACTTGTATTTAATGCACTTGTAGTAATTAAATACCTGTTGCATTTAATGAAGTAATTACTTTTCACTTGTCATAATTCCTTGTTGCACTGGTAGTAGTTACTTTGTGCATTTCCTGGGAGTAACCTCTGCATTTAATATTTTGCACTGGTGGTAATTAGTGGTTTCATGTATTTACTAGTAATTAGATTTTCATTTAATGCTGTGCACTGGGAGTAATTAATTACCTTTGTTTTTAATGTTCTGCACTTGTAGTAGTTCCTGCTTCAGTTAATACCATGGTCACTTATTGCATTTAATGCTGTGCACTTGTAGTAACTTCTGCATTTAATGTCTTGCCCTTGTAGTGGTTAGTTTTCCCTTCAATGCTGTGTATTTACCAGTAGTAACTTCTGGCTTTAATGCTTTGCACTTGTAGTAATTATTACATTTAGTACTGTGCCCTTATAGTAATTACTTCTTCATTCGATGCAGTTCCCGTGTAGTAATTACTTTTTGCAATAAATGCACTTGTAGTAATTCCTTCTGCATTTAATGCTGTGCACTTACTAGTGGTTAATTTTCCATTGAATGCTGTGCACTGGTGGGAATTACTCTTGGATTTGTAGTAATTACTCGTTGCACTTAATACCGTGCACTTGTAACACTAACTTCTACACTGAAGTCTGTGCACTTGTAGTAATTATTTGTTGTGTCTAATGCCCCCTACTTGTAGTAGTTACTCTCTCACTGAATGCTGGGCACTTGCTGGTGGTTGCTCTTGCCTTTAATCCCCTCTTAGCAATTTCTTTCCCAATTAATGCCTTGCACTTGGAGTTTTTCATGCCATGCACTTCCAAAGTTTCCTCATCCTTGAATGCCATGGATTGCGGTACCTCCCTGTGCTGCAGCTGCTGGCCAAAGTCACCTTCTAGAAAAGGATGGATTAGTAGAAGATAACAGAAATTACAACAGCACCTTATGCATCTGAATACCTCATTTCAGATTTTACTGAATATATTTGAACTGAAGCCACCAATTTTATCATATTTTCCTGATCTGTAATCATCTAAGTATAATACAGTAACCAAATGATGTCTGTGATCCATAAATTTAAAGGGATAAATGCCTTTTTGTGGCATCTGGGATAATGGGACAAATGTGTTGGGTTTTAATGGGAATTCATGGGCACCAACGAGTTTGAATTCTTGTTTTAATGGATCAATATATTGGCAAAAGCTGGCTACAGCAACTTAATAAGGAATTCGATATTCTTCCTTATCCTCTCTGCATTTGCCCAAGTTTTAGGAATTAATAGAGATAATTATCCACTGCTATTCCACTGCTTCTTTCTCCTTGCTTTAAATAAGCACAATGTGATTTATCAGTGGGGTAAATTAGCACTAATACACATTTAATTCCAGTCTGAATAGACTCAGAGTCAGCATTCCAGCACAGCCTGGAATATTAATGTTCTTCCCTTGTATTTCTGCTTGCTCTGCTCTAAAAGTATGAACATGAAGAGAGCTTCAAAGCAATTAAAGTTAATTAATGATGACCTCAAACGGAGAGTGCACGTGCATCACCCCTTTATAACCATATTCCTGCTTTAATACCTCCAGTCTTTAAATGGGAATTTCTATTCCTAACAGCACCTGTACATCTCATTTTCTGCTTCAGTGGAAGTGAACAGTGGTGTTCCTGCCAAAATGGATGAGGGGTGTTTAGGAGAGGGGAGGTCTCTCTTGCCTGTAATCCACTTACCCTTGAAACATGGAAAGTTTGGAGGGAATTGGGATAAAGTGAACCCAGAAAATGCAGCGCTGACACTGGAACACCAAATCAACCTGATTAAAATGAATTAAATTAATAATTTTATTAGTCTTGGAATTCTAGTCTTTTATTAGCCTATATGGATGATGAAAACAGCAAGGTAAAGCTGTGAAAGCCCAAAATTTGTCCTGAAAGTGCTTGAAGAACCCTGTGTGTTGGAAATCAGAAAATTGTCATGGAAATAACTGAAGAAATGTGTTTTTTCTTGCAGGGAGGATGTCAGGACAGCCAACGTCATCGCAGCTGAAGCGGTCACTTGTCTGGTCATAGACAGAGAGTAAGTTCTTCCTTCTGCCTGGGGCTGGGGGGAAACTCCAATGTAAACCTTTTCCTGAGTTTAAGGAGAGCCTTGGATCATCTTCTCCAGAGAGGCCTCTTAATGTGGGGTGATAAAGTCACAGACATGTCCTTGATGAGTGGAGGGAAGGTGGCCCTAAATCAACCAGACAAAACACAATAGTGACAATTAGAATCACAGAAAGTCCAAATGGAAATAAAGGAGGAGCTGGAATTACTCTGGAAAAGGGAGCTGGGTGTTACAGTGGGACGCAGGTGGAGTTCATGTCCTGAAAGGCATCAGCTCCTGGCAAATGTTGGAGCAAGGTGTTATCCCAGTCCATGTGGGCATGGAGAGTCCTTGGGAGAAGGCCACAGCCCTGCTGGGAGCTCTGCCACTCAGAGGAGATACAGGACACCTGAAGAGTAAAATAATAATTTGTATAGGAAGCTTGAGAGAAGTAAGGGGGGTTAGTCCTGAAAAAAACATGCCTGGATGCTCCAGTGCTGCAAATCCAGCTGCTCTCTGCAGTTACTGGGAATGGGATTAAAAAAATGACATAAAAATGATACAAAATGACATAAAAATTGAACATGACTCCTGGGCTGGTTTTCCCATTCTGAAGCACTGGCACAGACGACAAAAGGCATGGACACACCTTCATGGGAATCTTTCCATGGGAATGAGGTAGGGATCTCTGAAACCCACAGAGAGGGTGAATAGGTATTGACTTTTCATTGCCTCCCCCAGTGCAGGAGGTTCAAGAAACCTGCAGGAGGGAGCCAGAAACAATGGAATAATGAGAAAAAATTGCCAGTGTTGAAAAGGAAAAGAAGTCCATTGGATTTTTGAAGTATGTGTGACCCATCTCTGGGCCAGGAGCTTTCAGAGCAGTGTGGATTGCTGGGGCATCTGGGCAGGGCCAGGAGCTGGATCCGTGTGCATCCCTAGAAGTGGTTCTGGAGCCCTGCTTGTGTTCTGATGGGAGATGGGATTCTGTGCTCTTTTAGGGCTGATCTCCATCCCCTCTGTCCTGCTGTGACACAAGTGGTTCATGTTGAGTTATCTCACAGGCCTCCATTTCTGGAAATCCAGTGTTCTGTAAAGGCTGAGCTGGGGGATGCCTTCAGAAATCCTGAAAAGTTCTGCTTAATGTTAATTCATTATTAATTGCAAAACCCATGGTCTGTCCACTGAACATAGGTGGGGAACACCTGAGAGCTCCTTTCTCAACCTGGTAGGTAAAACACCCACCCTCCCTTCTTGTGCTGTGGGGCAAAGAGAGGAAGAAGAATTTGATCATTTAGCAAGATAATGTTTTAATAATATTTATGCTTTTAATAATTAGATAATTTAGCAATCACTAATTCAGAGAAATAAAAAGCAACGAGTAATTTATACTTTTTATTTTCTCACTTTTGCAACAGGTATTTTTAGTTTTCACTGTGAGAGTTAAAAACCCCAAA
Source organism: Poecile atricapillus (assembly GCF_030490865.1). Taxonomy (NCBI): domain Eukaryota; kingdom Metazoa; phylum Chordata; class Aves; order Passeriformes; family Paridae; genus Poecile; species Poecile atricapillus. The sequence continues at coordinate 6,735,258 of NC_081254.1, forward strand.
TAATTCAAGTCGCTCGTTCCTGATTATTTCCCAGACTGTTCCTTTCCTTGTCTCTTGTGCCTTGTCCTCAGCATACAATGCCCTTGAAATAGTAAGGAAGTACAAGTTAAATTTAAACTGATGAAGCTGTGGTTAATCTACCCCAGAGATTCTATTAACACCTTTCAATTAGCAGAGTAACACTATTTATACAATTCTTATTTATAGTGCAAGAAAAGTGACCCTATTGATAGCCCTATTTATAGCTCAGAGCAGGCTGTCCTGTGTCCTGGCCAGTGCTGAATTTCATGTCCCAGCTCTTCCTTAGGCTGTTATTTTGTAGGAATGACAACAACAGGAGCAAAATTTCATGTGGAGATAAACTACCGGGACTTGTGGCAATTTGGGAGATTGGTGAGGAAAAAGAACCATTTTTTTATATCCAGATAGGGTGAATTTTACACCTTTAGGGTTGTGGTGGTGGATGTGAATGTTGAGTGACACAGGAGGTGGCAATGGGAGCAGGGAGTGGGTGTTCCCTGCAGCTGGAATCTGTTCCATGCAGCAGGAGGGGTGACACAAGTCACTGAAGTTGCCAAATATTTCCTTTTCCCAGACAAGCTCCTTGCCTAATCAGATGGAACCACTGAAGCAGCAATTTCCACTCTCTGTGGGTGTCCCCATTTGAAGCAGCTCAGCAAAACTGGTGTTGCAGTTTCAAAAAACCAGGTGATGGGAAAAGACTTTTTCCTTAGCACATGGAATTCCTGGAGAATTCCAGTCTCACTGACCAACACCACCCACAAGAATTATCTGCAGCAGGGTAACTCTTCCAAATTCCTTCTGAAAGGCTTCCCAAGGCATCCAAAAATTGTTCCAGCTGCCACACTCCCATCTCATTAACAAAGAGTGCTTCAGGAAGTTATTCCTAAGGGAGGTGTGAACCTGGCTCTGGATTTCCCAATACTCCCAGCAATGTTAGGGCTGGTTTAGCTGCTGCAGAGTTTGTAGTTTGGGGGTGAATAATATGGGAAACTTTCATCACAGAGATGAGCCAGGAGCTCTGCGCAAGTTGGGTTTGAAAAGGGAATTGCTTAAGCATGAAAAGAGGGAATGTTTTGCCTAAAAGGATCTCTGGAATTTATAAAATATGTATAAAATGGCTACAGGGCTGAATCAGTAGAAGTCAGAAATACCACGAGGGAAGCCAAACTGGAGCTCGTGATGGGTCTTTAATTACCAGATGATGTTGGTGCTGCCTTGCTTTTTAATTTCCTTGTGAAACAAGAGGACTCTCCCAGTCTCAAAACCGTCCCCAAACCACCCTAAAGTCTCCCAAAACATAGTGCAGCTATTTTTGCCAATCTAGGAAGATGTACTTTGCAAAGTGCATTCCCAGTATCATTTTCTGTTGTAGGAATGAGCAAAATCCTGATCTAACAATGAAAATAATCTGCAGGAAGCATTTGATGCATCCCATGGACTTTGTTCCCACTTGTCCTTGTCCTGAAAATATTTGTTACGAAAAGCATTGGCATTTTTTCCATCTTACAGTTATGGGTTTGAGTTGCTTCCATTACTGGAGTAATGAAATTCAGTGGGATTTGGTCCTTAATGCTCTTAATCCTTCCCTGGGAGGGTGGGCAGGCCCTGGCACAGGGTGCCCAGAGAAGCTGTGGCTGCCCCTGGATCCCTGGAAGTGTCCGAGGTCAGGTTGGACTTTGGGGCTTGGAGCAGCCTGGGATAGTGGAAGGTGTCCCTGCCCATGGCAGGGGGAGGTACTGGATGGGCTTTAAGGTCTCTTCCAACTCAAACTTTTCTAGGAATTCTATGGTTCCCATTGGGAGTACCATTCATTTTGGTCCCCCAAGGAAGAAGGTTGTACTTGAAAAAAGAACTTGGAATTCAGAAAGAAAAAAAAATCCAAAGAATTTCCCAATATCATCAAAATTTCAACACAGAAGAGGAGGTACAGTAATCCAGTGGGGAAAGTGAAGTGAGAGGGTGACAAGGCTAAGGAAATGAGGGTGGCAGCCCTGAGAAGGGACCACAGGACAGGCTCCGTGCCCAGGCTCTCTGGTGAGTTGGGATTGATTGATCCAATGTTCTTCCTGCCGGCCATGGAGCACAGACCCATCCATGGGCTTATGGAATTGGCTCGGAAACTTCAACAAAATCCACACAGTGTTCATGGGAATTGTGAAGAAAAGGCCAGCTGGATAGCTGACCATCTGAGGGAATTGGGGTAAGTCTTTGGATGCTTGAGGAGCCACACAGCTCAAACCTCCACTCTGGGGACACACATTAATATTTTACAGCACCTCTCAGATGCCTTTTAGGCATTTTTATTTCCAAGTGCTTTTTTTTTTTTTTTTTTACAATTGATGGACTTTCTGTCTTTAGGACTTGCCTTGACCTACAAGATCAAGGTTGTTGTTAATGAAGTTTTTCCTGTGGTGACACTGCAGGAATTCATCCTCTGGGAAAAAAGGTTACTATGGGAGCTGTTCGGTGGTGTTGCCTCCAAGTTGTTCCAAGCTTGGCCTTGTCAGAGCTCATCCTGGTGAATTTCCAGGCTCCTTAGAGGGGTTATTAGATTTGTTCCAGGAGTACAGTTGGGGAAGAGTTAGCAAATATGTGCTGGATTTGATGGATTGGTCCTTTAGGAACTTGTCTCTAAAAGGTCTTGTGATAAAAATGGTGCAGACACGCCTTGAGCATCTGTTCTGTGGATCACTTTGGATAAAGATGCACAGACAGACTTCACTGCAGCCCCTTTGTATGGAGAGAAAACAGGAGGGAAAGGCTCCAAACTTATTCCTGACATTTGGATCATCACTGGCACCCTCAGGGACAAGTTGGAGCAACTTTATAATTTTTTTTTTCCCCACCTACCTCTTGAAACTGAGAATGTGTTTGAAAGTGTTCGTGGCTGCTCCTGAACTGTTGGAATATTTACACTGAGGTTGATTCAGGTTCATCTTTTATTTATATGGGATTTTTTTCCCCTCCATATAATTTATTTATGGCGCCAACAATGTTTTCCTGGAGCTCAGAGATTTAGCAACACTGTGGGTATTGGGAGGACAAAATTGCCTCATGCAAATGGAGAGAGAGGAGCTAATGGATCTGAGCCAGGAAAACTCAAGGCACAGCTGCTGCTGACAGAGAGTTACAGAACTACCTGGAATTTACACTAAATGCTGTTTTTCCAGCTCGTCTTTTTCAGCTGCACATATCAAGAGGATGCACTTTTTTTTTAAGGCAACATTTTAAATATTTCAGCTATTTTCTGCTTTTCTACTTTGCATTTCCCATTTTTGTCTGTGTTTCAAAGCCTGGGTTTGTTTTTTATCAAGGAGAGCTGTGAGGTGTCAACAAAGGTTATTGGATTGGCCCCCCTGGCAAGGGAAATTGGAGAAAAATGAAATAAAAAAGTATTATCCTGGCATGACTGACCCCATATAAGCTGAGCTGAGCTCTTTCAGTGGAGATTTTAGGGTTTGCTGCTTTGCTGTTTCTCCCAGTCGTAGCGAAGTTTATCCATGGAGAAAATTGGTTATGAGGAGAGAATAGAAAAAATGAAGAGAAAAGGCCATGAGGAGAAAAAAACCTGAGTATTTTCTGATTGAATTCTGGGAGAGGTTGGGACTGAGCTGAGACTTCAACAACGTTGAGATGAACAATAAAAAAGGGACTCAAGTGAACTTTGATAGCTTGCCCAGTGCTAAGTCTAGCTTAAAATTTTTAATAAAAATTAAGGGTTTTAGCAAAACTGTTGTTGCTCCTTCCAGTGACTTTTTCTTCTTTACTGTTTCACTAGAAAAGATTTATTTGCATTGCCCAAAAAAATGGGGGGGGGGTGTTTAACCCTGCCCTGTTTTCCTAAGGAAACCAATTTAGGCCCTAGGTGATGTCTTTTGGTCTTCCAGGATGGTGTTACTGTGTTAATGAATTGCCTAAATACCTGTTTGGGTGCAATTAGCCATTAACACCCCGATCCTGCTTTGCTCTCACTGTCGCCTTGCAAGGTTTGGCTTCAGCCTGTGGCACATTCCCAGCAGCAGGAAGATAAAACTTGAGGTGTTGAAGGAGCTGAGTTGTTCCTGTTTTCACTGCTGAGCAAGGAATTTGGGGTTGAAAAGTTACTTCCATTATTAACACATCCTAATATTAAAAATATTAGTAATTACCAGACTGGTTAAAAACCACTAACACCCGTTCATTTGAGAGCAAAGGGGTTTGTGCCTTCCTCTTCCTCATTAATGAATTAATTAATTAGCTTTTCTTGTGCTGCATAAATTATGTCCTTGATTGTATGATTTAAAATCTGATTAATTAAGTGGAGCAGAAGACTGGGGAAATTGGTGTGGGCAGAGGGCATTTCCTGAGCTGTAATTCCCAGCAGAGAATCCCAGGATGGCTCAGTTTGGAAGGGCCCACAGTGGGCAGCTGGTGCCACCTCCCTGCTCCAGCAGGGCCATCCCAGAGCACAGGGCACAGCATTGTGTGCACACAGCTCTGGAATAGCCCTAGGGAGGAGAACTCCTCTGGAAAAGCCCTTACAGCAGCTCCAGATCCAAACCACCTCTCCCAGTTGTCACCTCCTGCCCCACAGCAATGGGGAAAATCCAGCTTTTTCCAGCAGGATCATTGTGTCTCCCTTGGTTGTGCTGTAGGTGCAATCTCCACTCTCCACACATCCATGGGGTACATTCCATAGGCTCAGGCGTCTCCTGAAGGACCCGCTCAGGGCTGTCAGTGTGTCTGAGCCGCCCGGGGTCCCACCGTTCCCATTCCAGGATCGTGGAGTCTCCCTGGCTCACCCTGTGCCTGCCAGGATATTGCATTCCCCCAGCTGCCCTGGATTTTCCTCACCTGCTCAGTGCCATTCATTCTCTTTGATCCTACAACTCCTCCTTGAGAAAGGGCCGTATGTAATATCCCCTTCTTATTCCTTAAGTCAGAGATGTGGCACTCAGTGGGGATTTTATGAGTTTTTCTTGCTTTTTTTCAATGTTTCCATTCTTTTTTTTGTCAACTTCGAGCAATTCCTGTTCTTCAGCTCCGTGTTTCATGCCTCAGGAGTTTCAGGAGCCCAGAAAATTGCAGGATTTTCATTTGTACGCTGTGACATTAAGGCAGAGATCAGTCAAGAGACTCTGGTTTGCTGCAGTTCATATTTTCAAATTTTTCTTCCTTGAATAAAAGAAAACCTGCATGTGACAGACCCACTGGGAATTCTGGAATGGCATAGGAGAAAGCAGCTTTTCATCTGGAATGTTTTTGTTTGAAGACATACACTGATTTCAGTTATTAATTTCTAGTTTTTCATGGAATCCCAGAATGGTTTGGGATGGAAGGGATATTGAGGATCATGCTGTTCTACCCCAGCCATGGGCAGGGACACCTTCCACTATCCCAGGTGCCTCCAAGCCCAAAGTCCAACCTGGCCTTGGACACTTCCAGGGATCCAGGGGCAGCCACAGCTGCTCTGGGCACCCTGTGCCAGGGCCTGCTCACCCTCCCAGGGAACAATTCCTTCACAATATCCCACCTGAATTCCCTCTCCTTCAGTTTGAACTCCCTTTGATGTGTTTTTGGATGCTTTTTCTGTAAAGATGAGACATCTGGGATCCAGAAATGAAAATTTCACTTTGGAAGCAGAGGGATTTACAGAGTTCCTGTTTGGAGGACAGGGATGTGATGGTTGAGGTGCCACCACCCTCCACATTGGCAGATGTACGCTGAAGCTTCTACTGGAGGGTGAAAACCTCCAGCAGCCATTTCAGTGGGCTGGATAAATAATTTTGGATCTTCTTGGTGTTGGTTTCTGCATCTCCAGCTTTTCTGAGGCCTGGGCCTGGTGGATCACCAGCATCGATCCAGCCCCGATTGCTGCCAAAAAGCCACACTGGATTTCTTGGCTCCCAGTTGGAATCTCTTCAGGTTCAGTGGTGGACCTGGTAGTGCTGGTGGGACTGGATGATCATCAGGGTATTTTCCAAGCTTGGTGTTTCTGTGATTTTCCTCTCAAAGTGTCCCTTTGTCTTCACAGCTCCTTCAAGCACCTGATTGGGGGCCTGGATGACGTCTCCAACAAAGCCTATGAGGATGCAGAAGCAAAAGCAAAGTAAGTGCTCAGCATCAAGTCTCAAACTTGTGTTTGTTGATGGTGCACCACTGAAATTCCCAAAAAAACATCCTTGTTCTTCATACAGTAATACCAAACAGCTTAAAAAGGAGAGATTCCTCCTCTGGATGGAGGAATTTTCCTCCTCGTGAGCCTCCCTGGTTGTCCCCATGAATATGGAGATAGGTCTCTGGTCAGTGCCCAGAGCCAGGCTGTCCCAAGTGATGTGCTCAATCACAATATCTGAATCCAGTGGCTCTTCCGGAAATCTTGGAATATTGTGAGGTGAGAAACTCCAGATCTTGGAATTGCACTTGAGGGAATTGTTGAAGACATTTAATTTCTTTAGAGAACTCTGACCTTTCTCAGATACTTTCCAAAGTCAAACATGTTTTGAGACAAAAGATAGGCAGTGGAATTTGTCATTTGGGGTTAAAAACTGGAGCTGCCTTGATGTGAAGCAATATATTCATCTGAAGCCCACAATAAATACTCATTCCTTTCAGAAGGGAACTGTAGAGTATTAGATTAAAATATTTTTTTAAAACCCACTTTTTATTCATTCTTGAGCTGCAATTTGATTTTAGTCTGTAATCTTTGAGCTCTGATTCTATCCCAATGATTAAAGCTTTTCAAGAGGTTCCTGTTCTGCTTCAGGAGGTGCTCAATATCAACCAAACACAATTCAAAGGCAGAAGTTGTTGAAAAGAAAATTAAATTTGCTCTATACAAAATTTATTTTCTTTCCCCCCCCCTCAATTATTTTGCTTTTATGGGGATTTTTTTCATAGCACATTAAGGAGGGGGAGAAGTGTTTTCTCAAAGTCAAATGCTCCGAATGATTGCCTAAATTACAGATTCCAATTAAGTTGTACATAGAAACTTCTCATTAAACCAGAGGGGTTAGAATGGTGTCTGCTAAAGGTATTGGGCACCTCTGTGAAGGGAAAGTGAGAATTCCCAATTAAGTATTGATAAAAAATAACTCTTGGTTTGTTTCAGAAACTAAGATCCATCTCAAAAATCTTCAGTTCACAAGGAAAACTTGTTAGTCTTGCAACATACCCACTGATTTCTCTTTTCTTATCTTCGAGTGATATTTGAAATATTAGATTTAATTAATTTTAAGGTATTCAAAGGGTTGCATTTCAGATTGGAATAATATTTCCCTGTCTCAGAACAAAAGTAAGCTTCCTTCTTATAAAGACGTTCCATTAAAAAGGTTGAATTCCCTAAATTCTTGTTGACCCTATGAAAAAGGTGGGAGACCATCAACTTCCTTTGCCATCCCCAAAAAAGGGGATTTGGGGGATGGAATGCTTCAGACAGATGATTCCAAGTATCCCAGGGTCATTCAGTTATTATTTTATGATAATTTTTGAGTGTTACTTTTTGGGTTATATTGATTTCCATCAGAGTAGAAGGGAAGAAAACATTGGGAATAAAATTGGGGAATTTTGGGTGGGGTCATAAACGACAACACGGTCACAGAAGGTTTTTGGAGGTGCCACCACAACCCATCAGCACCAAGAAAAATGTGCCCTTCCCTCATCTATAATTTTAAGTTCTATTCTTGAGTATTTATTACCCCAGGAACATTGGGGATGCAGATTGAGGATATTTTGAGGATAGTTTGGGGAATTTTAGGATCTGCTGTACAGTATGTGGGAAGCTGTGGTTTGGGATGTCTTTGGAAGAAACTCTTCCTTTTGGGAGCCACTGGGCTTTGACCTTCACATTTAAAGAGCTTTTATCTTCTCCAGTCCTTTACTTCCAATGCCAAGTGTTTCATCCCAATGGAAAGACAAGGTCCTGCTGATGGAGGAATTGTTCCCAAAAAATCTGAACCAATTAATTTTGATAGCAACTTTTTTATCTTCAAAGTCAGAGGCCCATGCTGGAGGCCTGTCACTGCAGAGCAGAGGTGACAGTGACATTATTGTCACATCTTGACATTTTCCCTCAGACAGAGAAGGAGGGATCAGTGTTGTCTGCTTGGAAAACCATCCAAAGAAAAAGGAATGCCCTATTGAAAAACAGAGTATTTAGCAGTCAAATTCCACATTCCTGTTTGCTGGGCTCCTTGAAAACCAGCAAAAAGATGGATAGAGGAGGGAAAAATTGTCAAGTTCCTTGGAGAGAGACCCCAGAAGAATTGTGAGCCCTTCCAGAAAGTTTTGGTGTTCCAGAGTTACCTCACGAGGCAAAACTCCTTGGGAGAAAAGTCTCCTTGACAGCAAGTTTAACCTGGATTCCTTTCCAAGCAGCAGTTAATTAGCTCCAGCTAATTGTCCTTCAAGGGCTTATTTTTTCCAAGGGGAGGTTTGTGATAGGGAGGAACTCGGAACATAAAACGTGGGTAGGTTTGTGAGGCTTTACGCAAATCCCATGGAATGTTTTTGCTCCTCTTTTTTTAGCTCTCATCTCCTTTTCAGAGCTCACTGCCAGCTGGGAAAAGGCCTTGGGATGCATCCCGTGGATCCCCAAGGATAACCAAGGCCAGCTTGGGCAGGACTGCTCTAGTGGGAGGTGGAAGGGTTTGGAATGGGATGGGCTTTGAGATCTCTTCCAACCCAACCATTCTGGAGCTGTAAATGCACAGGACTGGACTGTAAATGCCTACAGAATTAGTGGCACTGGGATTTTTTCCCATTTCCATGCTGGAGCACATCCCTGGAGTCACAGAGCTCAGGGCATGGCTGACAGGATGTTAGGCAGAAGTTACAGGCTTGGAATATCTTTCTGTGTATCCATCTGTCCTCCAGGCCTGGAGGAGATGAACTATTTATTGAGTTTATTTTTATTTTTGAGGCAGTTTCCTGCTTTTTGTCAGCTTGGGGTTGGCAGTTCCATTTAACATCCATCTTTTGTGTTCCCTCTACTTAAATCAGCAATTGCAGACATGTCATCTGTGAGACCAAGATTTTAATTGTAGGCTATAATCTTAATTATAGGATTATGCAGACTATAATATGAATTATAATATTCTACTTCTCAAATGTATTCAAATGACTTAATGATTTAATTAACTAATGAATATTATAGTTGCCTCCTTAAAGGGGAAGGAGAGAGGCAAATTTGCTTCACACTCTGAGGAAATGGGAGTCCAGAAGGGCAGCACTCGTGTCCCAGTGCCAGGCCCAGCCACACTGGCATTTAGGGCATGAAGGAAACACCCAAATAATCAGGATTATCTCAGTGTAGGTTGCTTACAACCTGAATGATTCTATCAATACCTTTTGTTTTAGTCCCCCTTTCTAGGCCCCTTTTTCACCTTACACCCCTTCTCTCACACTATTTATTCATAAAAAAGCATCCCAGGAGTTAATTGACTTGATTTTGCTGCAGAGGGTGGTTATGAATATTTTTCCATTTTATACACCTATGGAAATGAAGCAATATAAAAGTACAAAGAAATCTAAGGAAAAGAAAGGAAAATAAATAAAGGGTAAGAGGAAAAAGAGGAAAGATCTCACCACCCATGGATCCAGAAATGAGAAATGCATCTTTTATATCTGTGGGTCAAAGTGATGGTCACAGTCGATCCACTGAGGATGAGGTAACATCTTCATAAACATACTGAGGCTGGATTGGCCCTTCAGCTCCCTAAAAAGGATCAGAAACCAGTTTATCTTCATGGAAACTCCTGTTTTGCTGTGATGGAAAAGCTTGGGAAAGCTTTGCCTGCAGGTGCTGGCTCTGCAGGGCTCTGGACCAGCCAGCCCTGGGGTTATTTGGCTATATTTAGCTAAAACAGCCCTGGGCATTAGGGAAGGATGGTTTTATTTTGTTTAGAAATATGGCTGAGATAAGCCAAGAAAGATTTTAACCCCTGCCAGGAGGGAAAGGGGCAGAGTTAGGGTTCCAAAATGGGAACTGCCATTTAAAGAGCATGATTTAGTGAGGGTCTGACTTGGTCCTGGGCTAGAAACCTTTGGCTGAAATATTCCACCAAGGCATGGAATGTCATTTTTCCTGCAACAGACACTATTTGCTGGCTTTACTGTGTCAGGGAGCTGTGCTGAGGGCTCCATCTCCCTCTGTGTCCCTTGTTCCCTGAATTAGGAAGCATCTGGGAAGCAGCTTTTGCCTTGGCTATCCATGGTGCCGGACTGGAGAGAAATCCCATGGGATGTGCAAAAGCTGGAAAAAACTCCTCAGGGCTATAAAAAGCAGAGGTTGCAGTAATTTCTTTTAAGCCATGTAAATAATTAAAACCCTTCTCGTCCCTGGTGAGGGCTGTGTGGAAGCAATAACTGATCATCGATACCTGTTCAGTTTGTGTGAGCTAAGACATTTGCTGTTCAGAAAAACTGAGATTTTAGGTGGCATTATTTGGCCTCTAATACAGAAGAACTTTTTCCCTTCTTGCTGGAGAGTTTTTCTTTTCCCAACGTTCAGCCTTAAATAATTTGTTATTCAATCCTGAAGCCACTGGTAGTTTGTATCCAGCTCTATCAGATTTTCCTGATTGCTGTAATAAATAGGGGTGCAATTGGAAAACATCTCAGAAATCATTTGAAAATATTATTTGAATATATCATTTGAAAATATGAGAGCCCAGCAAGAGACCACACAGGGTGTTAGGGGTCCCTAAGTGAGGGTAAATGATAAATGTGACTTTGTTTTTTGAGGGGGAGTTGCTGGTTTTTTTCAGACTTGAATTACTCACACAGAGACCACACCAGGTGGACTTGGTGGCTGCTTCCCTCTGGAGAAAGAGCACTGGGAATGCTCTGTCACCCACCAGGGATATGTGAAATGGCCTTTGAAAGCCAGGTTTTTTGTTTAGGTAATAATCTCTGTTAATAAGCTCATCTGAGCTCTCCCTTTGCTCAGCTGACCTTTGGATGTGATAATGGGCTGGGGCAGATGTCACATGGAAGCCTCAGTGGGGAAGAGCCAAGGCCTCTGAAGCAGGCTGCTCTTCCAACAGCTGCCTGCATTTGTTTGTGGAACTGGGGCTGCCCTCTTTGTTTTATGGAATTAGGGCTGCCCCGAGGAAGTGAAACTACAGCAGAAATCATCCCTAGGATAACAAATTCCAGAGGGAGCAGAAACGCGATGTGGATGTCTCATGTGCGTGGCTATTCCAGCTGCACATGGTGGGAGTGCTTGATGGTCTGGGCCTTGGAAATATCAACCATTCCTTTGGCATGGATGGGAATCCTTCTCTCAGGAGCTGCTGGCAATACTCTGCTAATCCCAGAGTTTGGAGCTCCCTGCAGCGCTGGCTCGGTGCTTTAAGCAGAAACCTTGGCCAGCTTTGGGGGTCGGGCTCCAGGCAAAGGCGGCATTAAAACATTTCTGTGCACTCCTGGTGGTGTAAATTGTTTGTCCAGCACATTTTGGAGCTATCCCGAGGATTTATCTAAAGAGCTTTTAAGGATTACACCACTGGAAGTTGGGCTATTTCTGTCCTGCTGTTACCTGCTGACTTAAATAACAGGGAGGCACTGAACAAAATGTAAAACAAATAAAACTGGGTGATTCTGCTGCTACACGGAACCAGTGATTTTAGAACTGCTGGAAACAGGTGTGGGATCATTTGTGGCTTTCTCAGTGCTGCTGTTGCCTGCTAGTCCAGTTCTGCTTGGCTGTACCTCAGCAGCTCCTACAAGCTCAGACCTCACTTTTATATCCAAGAATTTGTAAGGGAAAGGCAAGAAGGAGATGTAGAGCCAGTGAGAGATGAAGGGCAGGTATGTTGCTGGTGCTGGCACGCAGGGAAGGTTTGGCAGGAAAAGATTTGGGACCCAGAAGGAAGCACCAGGGCAGGAGGTGGGACAGAGTTGTCTCCCTGCTGTAAAATTGTCTCGGCAGGGCTGCCAAAGGTGATGCCAGATGAAGAAGTTTCTTCCCATTCACCCAAAAAACTTCCCAGGCCAGGAGTTATGGGAGTAGCTCCAAGGTTTGGAAATGCTGGTTGTTTTAACTGCAGGGAGAGGGTAAGGAGTAGAGGATGGGGGTTCCTGTTTCAAAATGAGTGAATATTCATTGCTCTCCCTGCAAACATTAGTGAGTGTGGTACCTGAAAACTGCCCAGCAAATTCAGCTGACCCCAGGACAGAAATTGTGGCACATTGGAAGATGAAATTCAATCACCCAACTGTGAAATGGAAGAATTAAATCCCACTTTAAGTGAAAAACCCAGTGCAGCCTTAACCCCAAAGCTGCTGCCTCCATCTCCATCTCACCCACAGCTGAGCCACCAAAACAAACTCATTTTCTTCTTCCCTATAGGAAACAATCACTTCTCCTGAGGGCTCAAATTGCTTTCCATACATAGCTTCCAGTCTAAATGTAGTCCCCATTCCACTCAGGATTTCTACCCTCATCTCATCCTTACCTGGGGAGCCCCTTCCATGCCTAAAGGGGCTCCAGGAGAGCTGGAGAAGGACTTGGGGCAAGGGATGGAGGGACAGAACACAGGGAATGGCTTCCCACTGCCAGAGGGCAGGGATAGATGGGATATTGGGGGGAAATTATTCCTTGGGAGGGTGGGCAGGCCCTGGCACAGGGTGCCCAGAGCAGCTGTGGCTGCCCCTGGATCCCTGGAAGTGCCCAAGGCCAGGTTGGACTTTGGGGCTTGGAGCAGCCTGGGATAGTGGAAGGTATCCCTGCATGGGTGTGGCACTGGATGATCCTTAATATCCCTTCCATTCCAAACCATTCTGGGATTCTAGGAGAGGGTTCTAGGATGGGTCTCTGCCTTCCCTGCTCCCAGCTGTGGGACCCACAGGATGTGATGCTCCTGTCTTTGGGATCACCAGGAAGGTGGCAGTCCCCCATTACAGTAATACATACCATAACACTGAGTAATGGAGCTTTATTTTTTTAAAATAAAGCTCCATGTGATATTGTTTTTCCCATGTGCTTCTTTGCAGCACTTGGAATGCCAGAATGGTTTGGGTTGGAAGGGACTTTAAAGCCCATCCAATTCCATGGGCAGGGACACTTCCCACTAATCCCAGGTTGCTCCAAGTCCATCCAGCCTGGCCTTGGACCAGATTTAGGGCATCTCACACCCTACACTGGGCAGTGCTCTTGGTTTTCCTGGCTGTGCTCTGCTCCAATTACATTGATTCGTCCTCAGTTGCATTTGCTCCATTTTCTCAGTGCCTCACTGAACACTCCATGAAATGATTTGAGAAGTGCTGAGCTCTAAATCTTTAAATCACCTGAAAAAAAAAAAGGAGGGAAAAAAAAAAAAAGGAAAAACTGTTCTCATGATTTAGCTGATCCCACAGCTTCTGTGGAGGTATAACAAGATAAAACATCAGAAATATAGATAAGATGACATTGTGAATATGTGTGATAGCTCAGTGCCTGTAAACCTTGAAAGGCGAGATGAAAGCCTGATCTGGCCCATTATATTGGACATTAATGTAAAACTACCTGGAGGTTTTAATGGGGCTTTTGTTATTAAATTTCTGGTGCGAGTTAAAAGCCCGTCATTCATGGCTGTATTTAAAATTCATTTTAGTGATGGCAGTGAAGTGTTTCTGGCTCTGTCAGCACAGCAAAGCAGCACAGGGAGATGTGTTTGAGCCCTGTATTTGCTATCTCTTGGTTTGCTGTGATTTTCCTGTACAATTGTTGCTCCGTAGAAAACATCAAATAACGTCATTTATTGATCACAGAGCGAGGGATTAGCGATACCATGAGCTCCAAAGTGTGCAATTGGAATCTGCTCAGCTGTTGATGATCTGTGTTAAACAAGTGTGCCATACCCCCCCAACCCCTTCAGTGCTCCAGGTCCTGGTGCTGATCTTAGTCTTGGATTAAATCTCAGACCTGGGTGTGTTTCCATCCCAAAATGCTTCCTCAGCAAGGTGCATTCCTCACACAGGGATCGCTATTCCTTCAGCCCTTTGGAGGCTGCTCCTGTGCAGGAGTGATCTCATTCGTCTTGGAGGGCAGCATGGAATTCCCATGGCTCAGAATTCTTTGAGGAGCCCAAGATGGGAGTGGGGCTGGCAGCAGGCCAGGCCAGGGCTGGGACTCTTGGAACACACAGGGAAATTGCCAGGGAGTCCCTGCAGATGCTGGCTTGGCACTAATTAAAAGAGCCACCACTTGGCTGTTCTGAAACATCAGCTGTGCCCTTAAATTCCCCCATTCCAGCTTCCCAGTCATTTCCTACACTCAGGGAGTGAGTGCCTGGAGTTCAGCTTTGAAAACTGTTTTACCAACCCCACTGCTCCAAATCAGCTGTTTTAATAAGCATGCAGGAGCTGAGTTGTCATATTTTGCATCTGGGTCAGATTCAGACATGAAAATATTGAAGAGCTGAGCGAGTGCTTAGTGAGGATGTGACCTCCTGCTTGGAAAAACAGCGTATCCAGGAGAAAATGCTGCTCCAAGGCTTTTGCTCCCTGCTGCTCACACATGCCATTGCTAAGTATTGAAGCTGACATTTAAAGCAAAAAGGATTTGCTGTCATATTTTATGGTTGCAAAGGGTAAAGTCCTGCAGGAGTGAGCCTTGCACCGGTCACAGATCACACTCAGCGCTTCCCAAAGTCCCCTGAAAATTAAATATCATCAAATGCTTTTCTTGCAACCAGCTAAAACTCTGGTCATTTGAAACTTTCTTTTACTGAGCTTGGGAAATGCAGCACCAAAGTGAAGAATATCTCCTCCTGTTCCTATTTGTGTTTCAACCTCTCCATTGTTTCTTAGTCAGGCAGGTTTTTGTCAGTGCCTCGTTATCCAGGACAGCTCCTTGGAACTGGAAGAACCACTCAGACTTCTCAGGAGAGACAGGGGAGGTGTGAAGCCTGGGAACAAGTGGTGCTGTACCTTCCCTTTCCCAGTGGGTTGGAGATGGTTTGACGTGGGAGTCTCTCAACCCAAGCGTCCTTTTATGTGAATCTCTTCAAGTGTTTTGCAACATTGTTTTAAACACAGCTGGGGGAAAGAAATTCAAATATTTTTTATTTTACCTGCAGTATCTCCTGTTCCATTAAACAGAGGAGCTGAGCATAAGAAAGCTGAGCTTGGGGTGTGCCAGGGGCTGCATTGCTCAAAAACTCAACAGAGGCTGCTCCAATGAATTCTCCTTTTGGGTCAGTGAGTGTTGGATGGCACAGCCTGGCTTGGAAATGAAAATACTTGCAAACACCTAAGCTATTTGAAAGCTTTTCTAATTTTCCACAAGTTTCAGTGGATGGCATTGCTTAGAAAAAATCCCATTTCTATCTTCCTTCATCACTCCTTCTGCTGCAGGGGCTCAGGAGAGGCTGATCTGTGTCATCCCTTTGGAGAAGGCACAAGAGGGGTGCCTAAGGATAAACACTCCTGGAATATTTGTAAATGGCATTGAAAGAGTCTCTAAGAAAAAAATGATTCAGTCATATTTTATTATGGCCTTTAAAAACCTTCTAGGGCTTAGAATAGTTTTAATCCCAGTATAATAGTTTATAGTCTCTCCCATTTCCAGTGTTCTCGTTGGGAAGAATCCTACTGTCATGTTGGACTCAAATTGATAATTTCACAGAGGTAATTTTCGATCAACTTGATAATTTTCCTGAAGTGTCCTTCATCTTTAAAAAAACCCTTTCACTGTTAAAAAAATAAAATTATTCAGGACCACTTTCAAGATACATCCAAAAGCATCCAACCTGCTCTTTCCTCATAAACTCATTTTTACAGTGAAACAGTACAGAGAACTTCAATCCTTGTGCCAATACTCATTTAAAATGATGAAGTCTGCCTGAGAAAGTCCTAAATTAGTATTTGTTGCCCCATTCCCACATTGCAGAGTGTTGAGGGATGAGATCCAGAGTGACTTGGGGTGATTTGGGGGAGTCAGGATCAGACCTGTGAGTGAGGAGCTGGGGTTTTACTGCCTCCAAAACTGAATAATCCAGAAAACAGCTCAGTTTCCAGAAGTGGGATCGACCCTTTCCCAGTGACTCTGAACATTGTAATTTGTGTGCCATTTCTTTATTTGATAAGGTGCAGCCTTATCTGGCTCTGCCGTTAGAAAAGCCCAGTGCCCATTAGTGATATTTATTTGTCTAATAAAACACAACATTGTCAGCTTGGACCTGTTCATTTGTATTTTACACTTCTGCTCTTTACTCTCAGTTTCTATGGGAACCTGGGCTGTTACAGCAGTGGGGAATAAAGAGATGAGGAGAAGTCTTGGAAAACAGAACTCTGTTTTTCTCCACTGAATTGCCAGGCACAAACACTCAGAGCCAAATAAACTGGGAATGGAACACTCAAGGCGGGAGAGTTGATAATTGTCGAGTCCCTCCATGCTGAAACATCTCAGTTATGCTTTTCTACTTGGAAAATCCAGGTGTGATACTGAAAAGTTGGGGTTGAGGAGGAGGTAACAGGTTGTGGTGCTTGGCTTTATGGCTATTTTAGTGCAGAGTATTCCAGTGCAACTAAGAATTTTATCAAACCGCTCTCTTTTTGGTGTAATTAATTACAGCTGATGAGATGGAAACGTGGCTCATGTACAGTTCTGTACATGAGAAACACACTCCAGGTCACCCATTCCAGGGAATCCTTCAGGATCTGCTGCTCCTCTCTGTGGTTAATGCAGATGAGCTGAAGTAACGAGCAGGAAATAATTAGGAAAATCCCCTTAAGGACATTCCTCGCAGCACCATGATGTGAATTCTGGACAAGATGCTGGACTGAGGCTATGGCTCGATGATCTGACAAGTCTTTTCCACCTAAATGATTCTGTGTTTGCATTTCAACCTGACTTGGAAGGATGCGGGTGAGATGCTCTGAATAGAGTGTCAACAAGGTGAAGATGAATTTTACATCTTCCTAGAGGTCTGTGTTTAAAATCCAGCAGATTTGGTGAGGATATAAACAACAAAAAAAGGCTTTTGAAACAGTTGGCCCAGGGCAGCTGTGGCTGTCCCTGGATCCCTGGAAGTGTCCAAGGCCAGGCTGGACAGGGCTTGGAACAACCTGGGATAGTGGAAGGTGTCCCTACCATGGCAGGGGTGGCACTGGATGGGCTTTAAAGTGTTTTGTAAACCATTCCATGATTCTGGGATTTCAACAGAGTCACTTGCTCAACACCAGCAGAGCCTCTGATGTTGGAGGCTTCAGGAGAACAGCCTTTTTTCACAGCCCTTGGGCTGAAACTGGCTCTTCCTCCCATCCCAGAATCCAGGGGAGGGGTTTGGAGCTCTGGCAGCTTTGAAATACCATGGCTGCTGTCAAAAGGCCTCACTCAGAAAGCCTCAAAACCCACTCTGCTAAAAAATAAACAGAGAACCACATATTTTGTGCCTTAATAAGCTAAAACATTGGCACCTACTTAAAAAGCCAATTTTGATTTAGTCTTGAGGGATGCAGCCATTCCTAATCCCCACGTGCGACTTACAAAAGAGCTCTGCCCCCCCTGCCTTGCCTGGTGTTAATCAGGCTGAGGTGCTTGACAAGAAAATCTCACAGAATTACGTTTGTTTGGCACAGAGCTGAGTTCAGGCCTCCCCTGATTCATTTTCAGTCAAAGGGAAGCTCCATTTGAAACCTCCACTGCTAATTCCAGGAAAGGAAGAAGGCATTAAGGCTCTCCTGGGAGTTTCAAGTGACAGCAGAGCCATTAGCAGAGGGGAAGTGCAGGAAGATGATCTTTATCAGAAACCACATGTTTGGCTGTATAGTGCAACCCCAGGAATCACTGTTTGCCCCTTGGTTAAGGATTGTTTTATTACATTAAAAAATAAATGTTTCTGGGTCTCTCATCCTCTCAGTGAGCAGTAGGTAACTTTGGGTGTTTACTAAAGATGCTGAAAGAGGCAGGAGTTAAACCTACTTATAAAGGAAGAGATGATCCCCTTTGAAAATAGAAATGTGCTTTTGGAAAGGTTTTGTATAGACTGACCACTAGAGAAGTGAATGCCTTTTTATAGTCTCCATCTTTCTCAGGGAATCCCTTCAGCCACTGGAAAGCCACAATTAAAGCTTCTCCTCTCCAGGCTGAACAATCCCATCTCCCCCAGCCTTTCCTCCCAGCAGAGCTGCTCCATCCCTCTGATCATCCTGGTGCCTCCCCTGGACTCTCTCCAACAGTTCAAATCCTTGCTGTGATCCGAGTTTTGTCTGGAATGCTCACACAAAGGGATCATCCCCTTGGGAGGGCTGGAAAAGCACAAGGAAGGTGGGTTTGGTGTGCAAGGTTCTGCTCCTTCTTGTAGCACCTTTCCAGGAGCTCCAGAGCTCTGGAGTATTCCAGGGAATATCACCACACTCTTGCTCTGCTTCTTCACATGCTTCCTGTTCTCCTGACCTTTGACCTGATCCCAGACATCCCACAGGTGATCTGTCCCAGGGTAAATCTCCAGTGTATCTTCGTTTTCCACATCAGCCATTAGATTTGAAGAGAGGAAGCAAATTAATCAGAATTCGTTTTTGATTAAAAAAAAGAAAAATACATGAAAAAGGTCTGACACCATCCTGCTCTCTCCCATCTTCTGGGAACAACTGGCAGAGAAGGAGCCCGAGTGGGAAGAGCTTCACCTGCAGATTTATTTCCCCTGTAAGGAGCTAACACTGGGTCTTTATAGCATAGAATTAGGCTGTAAAAGTCAGATACTTAAATGTGGAGAAGAGTTCCTAGAGCAGAGCATGTTCAGCATTATCCCAGATATTAAACATTCAGATAGTTCAAAAAAACCCTGGATTTTAGTGAAATGATGTCTCCCTTTACTAAATATGTCTTGAAAATGCTGAATTGTGGGCAATTTTCAGGCTGGAGAGTCCCAGCTTGCTCAGCTGACTCCTGTGGTGCTGTAGTTTATATAAAGCCAGACTGTTTTCCTGCTGTTTTCCTGCTGCTTTCCGTCAAATTTCCTGGTGATTCCTGACATTCCATCCTTCCTCTAGCCCATCAGCATGGAGCTGATGCTTTCCTAGGGCTGTCTTGAGGGGATTTGTCATCCCAGAGCCTGTTCTTGGCATTGGAAGTTTGGGTTATTTCTTTTCTATCTCTGATTTAATCTTTGTTGGAAAAGCACTGAAGTGCTTCTGCCAGACAAGGTCTTTCCTGCAGCTCATTCTGGTTCACTCTGTTTCTCCTCTGCTCTGAGGGGCTGAATGTTCACAGAAACCTCCCAGGAACCTTTATCCATCTAAATTTTGACTCCATCAAGCAGCAGCAGCCTCAGGGTCACAGGTGGTGGTGGCCTCCTGCTCTCCAGAGCAGCTCTTTCTCCATGAGAAGACCTCTCCTTTTGTCTCCTGGCAGCTTTGCGTCTTTAATGGCCTTTGCTGGGGAACATACTGAGAGAGCTTTTGGAAACCATAAACTCTCTCAAGCAGATCAACCTTAAGTGTGACCCCTCCAGGAACTGCCATATGTCCAATTGTGAGAGGCATTAAATCAATTTTATTCTACTCTTGATGAGAGTTTTTACTCATAAAGACAGTCAATAGATAGACAATACAAGCCAGAGGTAACCAGGTCAGCTCTGCAAGACTGTCACAGAATCCCAGGATTACTGAGGCTGGAAAAGCCCTCCCAGCCCATGGAGTCCAAGCTGTGCCTGATCCCCACCTTGTCCCCAGCCCAGAGCACTGAGTGCCACGTCCAGCCCTTCCCTGGACACCTCCAGGCATGGGGACTCCAAAGCTCCCTGGGCAGCCCCTGCCAAGGCCTGAGCTCCCTTGCCATGGAGAAATTCCTCCTGGTGTCCAACCTGAGCCTCCCCTGGCACAGCTTGAGGCCGTTTCCCCTTGTCCTGTCCCTGTTCCCTGGCAGCAGAGCCCGACCCCCCCTGGCTGTCCCCTCCTGTCAGGGAGTTGTGCAGAGCCAGAAGGTTCCCCTGAGCCTCCTTTGCTCCAGGCTGAGCCCCTTTCCCAGCTCCCTCAGCTGCTCCTGGGGCTCCAGCCCCTTCCCCAGCTCCGTTCCCTTCCCTGGACACGCTCCAGCCCCTCCAGGGCTCTCAGAGCCCAGGACTGGACCCAGCCCTCGAGGTCCCTCAGCAGGGCCAGCCCAGGGACCCCTGTGCCCCCCTGGGCTCCTGTCCAGCCGCTGGCACAGCACCCCCAGGGCCTTTCCTGACGGGCCCTTTCCAGCCCCTCTGCCCCAGCCTGGAGCTGCAGGGCTTGGGGTGACCCCAGGGCAGGACCCAGCACTTGGCCTTGCTGAACCTCAGCCCATGGATCCAGCCTGTCCTGATGCCTCTGCAGAGCTTCCTGCCCTCCAGCACATCCACACTCCCAGCCAGAAATATTTTTATAAGTTTTGTTGTCTCCTGAGGAAGCAGTGAGGATGTAAATCTCCTGCTCCATGCAAACATATGGAATTCCAGTATACCTGTGCTACCTACAGAAAAATCATGTCAGCAGATTAGGGGACCCTGGAGGGCTGCAGGTGATGCAGGGAGGCAGAGGGGCACTGGGAGGGGAGGCATGGCTGTGGGGACAAACTGTGAATGCTGCAGTTGTTTGATGAAAATAATTAGGATGTTTTTGAAAAACAGAGCTGCTCCATAAAAGCAGGACAAAAACCAAATGAGTGTGGAGGAGCACACGAATGTCCCCAAAGGCCGGGCCTTCCTCGGGCTGCTTTAAGGGTGTGTGGCAATGGGCTGAAGGGTCGTCCTTAGAAACGTGGAATATTCCTGCCCCCCAGTGGAAATATGGGAAAGTGCTGGATAAGGGATAGGAACCTTCAAAGGGATGCTAAGGGAGCCTCAGGAAGCTCATTGCTTTTGATCTGCTGTCCTGTGAGCTGCTCCTGGTGCTGTGTACTGGAGCCCTTGGTCCCCTCTGTGTTCCCCACCCCAGACCTGCTGCTGTGCCTGTATTCCATTGAATTTTCCGGAGATTCCAGTGTTAGGAGCGTGGCTTGGAGAGGTTTTGGGGGAGCCCTCATCCATGCAAGTTCAGTTCCTGGGATGGCACAAGCCCTTCTCCAAACTGAGCTGAGTGCCTGGGAAGTGTTTTAGGAAATACTGTGCTCCATCAGAAGAGCAGGAATGATGTTGAACTGCTGGGATGTGCAGGAGTTGGTGCCTGGATTCCCCATCTGAGCCAGCTTCCATCCCTTTCCCAGTGAAGGAGTTATCTGAGATAAAAAAAAACAAGCCCTGTGAGTTCAGGTGGTTTGTTTGGTTGCTTGCTTTTCTATCCCTTCCTGGCTAGCACAGGATAATATTCCAGTGTTGTCAGAGCACTTGGGAGTTTGTCCTGCGGGTGAATTTCAGCACAGCAGAACAGTGAGAATTCTGTTTTTGCCTGGCTGCCATGTGTTAAATAAATAAAAGCCTGATAAGAACTTCCTTTTATCTGGTCAAGACAAGCTGTAAGATTGAGCAGCTCCTGTCTCACCATGTCAGACACAAACAGTTTCCAGGGCAGGCTGGAAAACAATTTATGTTTTAATGTCCTTATATACTACAAGGAGGGGTCTTGAGTTTCCCAGTTTATCCCAGTTCTGTGCAGATCTGTTGGAAGTGCCTCAGTGCATCCAGCTGGGTGCTGTCTCTGCCCATGTCCTCCAGCAGTTGTCTAGAAATGGGAGAAGAGCAAAGAGGTCATTATTGATTTATTAATTGGGAGCCTCTGGTGTCCTGCGATTTGGGACTCGGGCACTTCCTGCTTGAGCGTTCCTTGGTGGATTTCTCTTCCCTGAATCTGCACAGCTGCTTTCCATGACCTTTTCAACTTTGATCGTCTCCTGGCAGAGTTGTCTTTTCCCCTAGCCCAGAATCCAGTCCAGATCCTTGCTCCCCACCTTCCAGTATCTTTTCCAACCTTACTCCTTAGCTTTTGAGGTGAGGGCAGTAAAGGTGGATGAATGACCATCACCACCTTTTTATGCAGGGTTTTTTCCCCCCTCACTTCATTCTACAGGATTTCAAGTGTAGGTATTACCTTGTCCCTCCATGTCTTTAATTCCTTGCTCAGTTTTTCACCTCAGGCTTTTGTTTGCTGGTTTTGATGGTTTGATATCCTTGACCAATATTGTCATTTTACTTCTTCTCCTTGTTTTTCCAGTTCATCCCTAATGATGTTCAGCAGGAAGGATTTGAGCACTGCTGGCCTCCCTCCATTAGGAAAATGTGCCATGCATTTCCTATTTTGAACTTTTTTTGGTTTAATCAATGCACAGACCTTTCTTCTTATATCCTTTCTGTAAGAGCCTTTCAAACCTCCTCAGATGCCGTTAGGAAATCCAAGCCAACTGTATCCAGATCTCTCCTTCCCATGTGCTGGGGACTCCTTCAAAGAGCTTCGGTAGCTTGGGAAGCGCCTTGGCTCTTCCCCAAAGAACTCCAATTTATCCATGTGTCAAGTGCTTCTGTTAGGACAGATGTTGGGTTTAGGGGACCAGAGGGCTCTGGATCCCATCAAAAAGCCACTTCCATCCTGGAGGTCACACAGAAGTGCTGGAGGAGGCCCATCTGGTCCCTTGGTCGACTTGGGTCCCCTCCTGACACTTCAATGGGGTTCCCCTGGAGCTTCCCTGGGAAGGAAGATGTGCTGGGAGGCTTTCCCAAGACCTTCCACGTTGAGCCCAGGGGTAAAAAGTGCACTGAGCATCTCTCACATGGCTTTGTTCTCCTCGGTGGGCTCTTTCCAGAGTGTCTTTGTAGGGTCTCTACAGCCCATGGTCAGGCTCGTGCTGCTTCTGTGGTCAGGAAGATTTTATTATTTGAAGACTTTTGAAGTTGTTATTTGCCTTTTTTGTTCTGTCTTACGGTGTTTTTCCTTTCAACTGGACATGATTTGGTTCTTTTTTCTTTCTTCTTACTTGATTTATTTGAAATTACTTAATATTTGAAGGGTGCTCTTGCTTTTAATATCCTGGTTCCTGCTACCACTCAGCCGCTCCAAATTCCTGCTGGCCTCTCCTACATCCATGCTAGGTGTGTTTGCTGTGTCCAGATCCCCACGTGCCACCGCTGAGATTTAATTCTCCACATCAGCTCTTTCAGCTGCTCTTCGAATTCCCTTTTGTGACTTTCAAAGTGGTGCTTTTATATGAAACCTCTCTCCAGCAGTGTTAGGTCATAGCACATCATGGTTTTTCTCTTACAAGAAGAAGGGTAGGACTTTGAATTTGGCCTGGCTTATCTTTTCTTATCTATCATGTGGTTGTGGCTGCCCAATCCCTGGAAGTGTCCAAGGCCAGGTTGGACAAGGCTTGGAGCAAGTGGAAATTGTCCCTGCCCATCGCATGATGATTTGAAGGTCCCTTACAAGCCAAACCAGATCACAGCCACCCTGCTCATCCCTTGGGTTGCCAGAAACCTCATCCTAATACTCTCCTTCCTTGTTTGCATTAGAATTTCCATCTACAGTTGATCTTGATAATTTGTTTTGTTAACCTGATTTAGCACAATAAATTACTCTTCTTTTAGGACAGGCTGTTTGGTGTAGCCTTCCTGTCTCCAGCATCTTCTGGGGGCGCAATTCTGTCATCCCAGAGATGGCCCTGCCATTCCCCTATCCCAAAATAACCTTCCTGAGGGCTGAGACCTTCTAATTCTCCTGCTCTTCACACTTAGACCTTTCTTGGATGTTTGTGCAGGCACAGGTGCTTTGATTTTCCTGCTTCTCCAGATTTTCTCCAAATGGACCTTTTTTCTTCTTCCTTTTCCTGGCTTTTGCCAGGTAAAGATTATTTGTGTGGAGCTCTTGAACTCTTCCTGCCTCTGCAGAGTCCATCCAGTGTGGAGCCAAAAGGACCTGCATGGCCCAAGCTGTTGATTTTGTTTTCCAAAGCAATGTTTTTCCAAAGCAAAATCTCAGCACATAACTCAAAAAAAAAGACTTTTTTTTTTTTTAAGAAGGGAGATCCCAGGATGGGGTTGGTTATGTGGATCCCAGGTTCAGTGAGCTCTTCCCACATTTCCATCTGTCTGCCAGAGTGAACAAGGGGAGCACCAAACCCCTCTGTGTGCGCATGCGCTTGCTTTGTGAGGGAAAATCTGCTTCCTGCCTGCTCCCACTCCTCC
This sequence comes from Poecile atricapillus, assembly GCF_030490865.1. NCBI lineage: Eukaryota > Metazoa > Chordata > Aves > Passeriformes > Paridae > Poecile > Poecile atricapillus. The sequence continues at coordinate 6,759,320 of NC_081254.1, forward strand.
AGTAGGATTTTATGTGATATTCCGCTCCTTCCTGTCTTCCTCTTAAATGTCACCTCTTTTTTCCCAAGTAAATTAGGATGGAAAATGCCAGATGGAACAGCTTCCACCAGCAGTGCCAGCACAGCTGGAGGGCTCTGGCCAGAGGGATAAATCCTTGAGGGTTTTGCAGGGATACTTTGGGAAGTTTGGTTCTGAGACTCTCCCTGATGATGTGTGGGAATTGCAGGGGACCCTCTGGAGTAAGAAGATGTCATTCACCCACCTACTACAGCAGCATCTCCAAATCCTGTCACACATGGATCCCCTTGGAGCAAGGGGAATGCAGGTCCTGCACCTGGGCAGGAACAACCCCAGGGACCAGCACAGGCTGGGGGGACCTGCTGGAGCAGCTCGGTGGGGAAGGACCTGGGGGACACCGAGCTGTCCCTGAGGCAGCAGAGTGTCCTGGGGGTGCTGGGGGACACCGAGCTGTCCCTGAGGCAGCAGAGTGTCCTGGGGGTGCTGGGGGACACCGAGCTGTCCCTGAGGCAGCAGAGTGTCCTGGGGGTGCTGGGGGACACCGAGCTGTCCCTGAGGCAGCAGAGTGTCCTGGGGCCAAGGAGGCCAATGGCATCCTGGGGGCAGCAGGAGGAGCATTCCCAGCAGGGCAGGGAGGGATCCTGCCCCTGTGGGCAGCCCTGGAGGCAGCTCTGGAGTGCTGTGTCCAGCTCTGGCTCCTCAGCACAGCAGGGCCAGGGAGCTCCTGGAGCGGGGCCAGCGGAGGCTGCGCAGCTGAGGAAGGGCCTGGAGCATCTCGGTGCCCAGGAAAGGCTGAGGGAGCTGGGGCTGCTCAGCCTGGAGAGGAGCCCCAGCTGAGAGGGGCCCTCAGGCCTGGCTGGCCCTGGCTGCAGGGAGGGCTCCCAGCAGGGCCCAGCCTCTGCTCCGGGGGCCCAGCAATGGCACCAGAGGCACGGGCAGGGCCTGATGGCAGCAATTCCCCCTGGCCAGGAGGCAGAACTTCTTCCCTGGGCAGTGCCCAGCCCTGAACAGATTGGCCAGAGAGGCTGTGGGCTCTCCTGCCTGGGGCTGTGGCAGAGCTGTGTGCACACAATGCTGTGCCCTGTGCTCTGGGATGGCCCTGCTGGAGCTGGGAGGTGGCACCAGCTGCCCACTGAGCTCCCTTCAGCCTCAGCCATCCTGGGATCCTGTGATTTGGAAGAGGCTGCAGAAACAGAGAAGAGAAGGCTCCAGGAAGACCTCAGAGCTCCTTCCAGTGCCTGAAGGGGCTCCAGGGGAGTGGAGAGGGACCTTGGACAAGGGATGGAGGGACAGGACACAAGGAATGACTTCCCAGTGCCAGAGGACAGGGTCAGATGGGATATTGGGAAGGAATTGTTCCCTGGGAGGGTGGGCAGGCCCTGGCACAGGGTTCCCAGAGCAGCTGTGGCTGCCCCTGGATCCCTGGAAGTGTCCAAGGCCAGGTTGGACTTTGGGGCTTGGAGCAGCCTGGGATAGTGGAAGGTGTCCCTGCCCGTGGCAGGGGGTGGCACTGGATGAGCTTTGGAGTCCCTTCCATTCCAAACCATTCTGTGATTCCATGAAATGCCCTCAGCAGCCCTTGGAGTGGGAATACAAGTTCTCTCAAGGTAGAGCTCTGCCTCTTAGCACTCTCCCTCATACAAGGGATTTTCTCCTGGAGGATTTGGGCCATTGGAAAAAAGAACAGAGGGCAAAACACAGACAGCGTTGCCTGAATCTCCTGGGACTTGAATAAATGCACAATAATTGGCAAACACAGCAAGTTGGACAAATAAATGTGTCTGACATCATCAATGTATTGATCTGTTGCACACACTCCTTAAAAAATTTAAGAGGAGAAAGCTGCAACCACGTCCTTTTAATGTGAGCATCACTGTTGCCATGGTGACCTTTCCCCGTGCAGGTCTTGCCTGGAGACTGGAGGCAAAAAGGCTCCTTGGAGCTGATGTGCTCAGCTGAGCCACTTTGGGGGTGCTTGGGTCTAATTAGCACTTTGCAATTTCATAGAGCACAACTGTGATCTGAGCAATTTCAAGCTGTAATTAGGCTGAGCTTTCCTTGAGATCATGTCTGGCTTTCCAGGGGTGGAACCAAAGCTCTTTCCCAATGAATTCCAACAACTTGCCCTAAAATACCTTTGGTGTTGTTCAATGGTACCTTGGAATCCAGGTTGGTAGCTGGGATTTATTGCCCTTGCAGAGTTCATTTGGAATTTTAATGCAAAATTCTTGTTTTCCTTATTATCCACAGTGGCCTGGGCTCCCCTTGGTGTTTTCCAGAGGAAAAAAATCCCCAAGGGATCTGTAGGTATTGCCTCTGAATTCAGGCAGAAAAGTGAAAGGAAAAATCCTTGATGCCTTCTTTTCCAAAGAGATTTTATTGCCTGTGGATCCAAACTGTTGAATCTGAAACTAATGAGGAGAAAAGAGGGAATTCAGGGAATTGTCTCCTTCCTGACCAAAATACACCTTTTTTTCCCCTTCTAAATTATTCAAGGGCTTTAAAGATCATTGTGGGAGGTTTCTTTTCCACTGCCTTTGTATTATTCCTTTAGGAGTTGGGGGGTGAGTGCTCCCACAGAAATGCTGAGTACACCCAAGATGCAGCTGCTGAATCTGGGGGTTTAAAGCCCAATTTTCCCCAGGAATCCATTATTTGAATATGAATTTATTTGGCTGTTGATAAATAACATCTTACTGCTCTTCCATTTTAGATCTAATATTCTGTTCATTGGACTGAAATGAGGTTGTCAAGGTGCGAGCGCAGTGCTTGAGGTGCTGTGAGAGATCTTCTGCTTTTCCTTAGCAGTTTGTTCACTGGGCCAGGATGGAATGTGGTATGAGGCATTTCTTTGGCCTCCAGCTAAAATCATCCAGAGTTAGAACAAGAGACCAGAAAAAAGGGAGGGAAAAGAGAAGGAACAACCCCCATCCTTAAGCAATATCTTTTAATACTGCACAGAACAGGAAACTCCACCAGAGGAAGGAATACTCCACATCCTCCCTCCACCCCTTTTAATTAAAATGGATTAAAATCTGGGGGGTTTAATCAGACTATTCTGTAGGGTGTCTTGTTTGAACTATTTCAGGACATTTTGGCATGAAGAGTAGTACAAATGTTGTTTTACCCAGAGCTGATTCCAGCACTTCCCAGAGAAGGAGGTGGGGAGAGTCCTGTTGGAAGCATGGAGCTGTTTTCTTAGGAGTTCAGGAGGAACATGTACATCTGGAAAACAAATAAATATTTCCATGGTGACCTCCCTGTGACTTCCAGAGAAAATCAAGGACTTTGTTCCCTAAAAACCCACCTGAGAGCACTTGGGTTCAGATCTCTGTGGAGTTTCCATCAGTTGGCATTTTCTAACCTGTTTTTTTTGTCTCTTCCACTAAAATTGTGGCTTTTTCTGGCCCATCACCGTGGATGTGTAATGGACAATTCTGCAATGTGGGTGCTGAAACTGGGAAGTGGAGGGTTGGGATTTTGGGAGTTCAGGCTCCAGGGGACTGTTGTGAGCTTTAAAGGGAGTGATACACTTCTCTGTGTTATGAGAGGAGATGATCCCACATTAATATCTGGGAAAAAAAGGGTGACACTTGCATTTGAAGGGGTTTTCTCTCAGATGAGATCCCATTGTGGGGTGGGAGGCACTGAACCCAGCAGTACAACATATTTCATGAGGTATCACCAATCTCTTGGCACGTTTAGGGCTTCAACAAAACTCACTTCAGAAAATCCAGACTTTTCAAAGAGCCTGGATGAGGAGAAGCACTTTCTGAGCTGCTTTGGCTGCATTTCCCTGTGTTCAGTTAAAATTCTGGTTGAGATGTGTGCAACATCCAAGTCTTCAAAGCCCCATAATTCCAACAAATCTCTTTGTTTAACTACTGAACCAACTTGGGATGAGCTCAGCTTGCTGCAACAGCACAACATAATTTTTGTGGTGCTGAGCTCTCACTGGAAAGTGATTTGCTTTTAAAAAAGGAGATGGGACAAATAAACCTGTGAGGTTTCTAACCCTATATTTTTAATTTCAGATCTCCTTCCCCTTCCAGAGGAAGTTGGAGATGCAATGGCTTTAATGTCTGGTTTAACTGTCACTCAAAGCTCCCTTTCTGTAAGAAAATCTAAAGCAGGGAGTGTGCAATTTTCTCCTGATGTGAAATGCTGTAAGTTCAGGTGCAGGGGCATCTGAGAGAAATTCCCAGCCCTGAAAACATGGACTTGAAAAGAAATCCAGCCTTTCTTTTCCATGCAATATTCCCTGCAGCTGCAGCTTCAAACCCAGGGGAACCACCAGCACATGGCTTTTAAAAATCCCAAAGAAAAGGCTCTTGGTTTGGATTTTTGAAGGTGTCAGATGTGGAAGGCAGTGAGAGGAGCAGCTAAGTCAGGAGTTAAAGCCACCTCAGAAGGATGGGCTGTAAGGACACCTGACCTAAGGAATACCTGGGTTATTATTCCCATCTGTTTGTCCTGGATCCATCCACAGATCCATCTTTCCACTCTTTTGGTGTGGCTTGCAATTTAAAAAAAAAAAAACTTTGAGAGTAGAAGATGAGTCTGATGTTCTCCTTCTTGGTCTTCCTTGGGGCAGGGCAGCAAATCCTCATCTGGAGGTAAATCCTCTCTGAGCAGCCAGCATCAGTGGGTAGCACCAGAGCATCCATCCCTCCCTGGACTGGACTGGCATTAAGGTAGCTAATCCCAGGCAGGAATTATTGGTGGAAATACCCTGGAATAAATTTGGGATCTGAATTTGTGAGCGAGCTCATAAATGGCAGTGATGTGACAGAGCTGAGAATGAGTTCAGCTGTTCTGTAATGCTTGTGATGGACAGGAAAACAGGCAAAGAGCTGGGCTTTTCCTCAGAATCATTGTTCTTCCCAATGCCAGCTTTTCCTGAAAGGATCTTTGGGAAGTTCCCAAAGATGTGTTTGTGCATCATGAGGGGCATGGATGTGTGGAATGCAGAGGAAGGAGCACAGAGGCCTTTCCCATACATTCAGGACATTGTTATTCCCTGCTCTCACTGCTGCTCTGCCCGAGGGGCATTTTAGGGCAAACATTCCCTTCCAGATAAACCATGGAGACCTGGGAGTGCTCACATCCTGGAGTAGTCTGGAGAGCAGGTTTGGACTTCCCCAACAAGGGTTGGGTTCATGCCCTGGTCATTTTTTCCTGCTGCAAAGGTTTGTCAAGGGATATCTCCCCCCAGAAGTCCTGACCCAATGGATTGATAGGCAAAGGCAATGCTGGATAAGAAGGGTTTGCACCTGGGGTGGGACCTCTGAGAGGATGAGTGGCAACACACCACAAAGAAATAGGGATTTGCTCTCACTGCCTCCCAGTGCTTTCAGGCATTCCCAGACTCTGGATCCTGCTGGTTGTGTCAATGCCCTGTGGCTGTCCCTGCTCCCCTCTGTTCCCTGCCGGAGCCCCCTCAAACAGGGCACAGCTCAGCATCTCATGTGGACACAGCACGAGGTGCTTTTGTTTTCACTTTCACCTACTCCTAGATTCCCTGTTGCCCCAAATCCCTGGGAAAGACCTGATCCTGAGCTTTTTGGAGTTATTGGAGCCAGCAGGGAAGGGAAGCTGTGGCAGCCCTGCCACCATTTGCTGCATCTGCTCCTCCTTCCATCACTTTCAACTATGAAGCCTCCTGGTGATGGGAATTCCAGCCATGTCCCTGCCACTTCCCATTATTCACCTTCACTCAAATTTGTGTTCTTCACATGGCACAAATCCAATCTGGGGAGCTTTGGGGACCAGAACCAGGTGGGCCATTTCATCCCAGCTAAAATATGGACAGGCAGATGGAGAGTAAGAATAGTCACAGAACTGAAGATTTGGGGGAATTTTTTTGCTTTCTTTTACACATTTTTTTTTTTAAATGCCCCATCACCTGAAGCAGCATTTGATAAGAAATAAAGTGGCTGCCCCGTCTTGGAAGTGTTCAAGAAAGGGTTTGGAACAACCTGGTCTGGTGGAAGGTGGTTGGAACAACATGATCATGAAGGTCCTTTCCAAGCCAAACTATTCCATGATTCTCTAACCCCTTTAGAATCTTGCTGTATCTTAAAACCATAAGGGCTTTTAGTGGACACAGAAGTAAGGTTTAGCTTTGGGATGTATTTCCCTCCTCACCCCACCTGTAGATCTCAGGCTCATTTCACCTGTGTCTCCCTGCAGGCTGGCTCTGATCATCACCATCCAGGTGCTGCAGCTCCACTTTTCCCAGCTTTTGCAGAGATTCTGTAATTTCCATCCTGAGAAATGCATTTCCTCAGTGATGGGTGAGGTAGTGTCCAGGCTGATCAAAAAAACAAATGAACGTCTGCTTGTTAAACAAGGCCGGTGTCAGTCAGTAGGGAAGGCTCCCAAATTCTGGGTTTATCCCCCCAAACTGGTGGCATTTGCTCAGATCAGGATGGTTGGTTCCCATTTAGTTGCAATTCCTGGCTGGCTGGCAGCCTGCAGGTGGAGAGGAGCCAAGTTTTCTCTGGAGATGACAGTTTGCTAACAGATGTCTGATGTTTCCCAACACAGTTAGGATGGGAATCAGGAGCTACTCCAGCAAAGCTGAGCAGTTGGGTAATTGCAAACCTTTGCTCCTCACATTTTCTTGTTTATCAGCTGCCTGGGTAACACGATTATTTCATTATTTCTGTTGTTGCTCATAGTTCTAGGAGGCAAAGCTTGAAATCCCTCAAAGTAATCATCATCCTAGGAGACAGTGGCTCATTTAAATGCTGGGAAACCTCCAGCAGTGTGAGGAGCCACAGGATTTCCTCTCCTGTGGGCACAGCATTGGCCAGATATGTGGCTCCTGCACTGCCATTTCAAAGGACTGGGATATTGGAAGATGGAATTTCATCCTGAGCTCCCTGGTTACTCTGGTGTCTTGTACGTGGTGCCTGTCCATGCCCAAGAGGCAAGGCAGCTCATCAGGAACAGGTATTTTATTGGAGGCAAGGAAAAGAGCGGTGCTCCCAAGCCCCAGCTCTTCCAGAGGAGGTTTCAGGGGGTTTCTGCCATTCAGATTCACAAGAAATCTTGGAGAAGAGTTTGGAGGCTCTGCAGGATGCTCCTGCCTAACTCAGACCTGGACATCTCCTGTGCTGCTCTCTGAGGTCCAGACATTGATGATTTTCCAGACATTTTGATCTGGGATGAGCAGCACAACCACCAAAATACCCAGGGAAAGGCTCTTTCTTAATTACAGCTAATTCCACTGGGGATAAACAAGCCCAGAAATCCCAGTGCAGGAAGTTCAGGCCTGTTCATGTCTGCACAGCTCCAGCGTGGCACTGAACGTGCCTGTGATGCCACTTGTACCTCCAAGGCATCTTCCCACCACTCCTCTCATCAATTGAATCAGGAATTTGAACTCTTCCAGAGGTCAGAAAAGCATTTGATTATTTGGAAGGTCTCCAAGCACTGGCATAAGGCTGGGATTTACAATTAAACTGCCTTTCTGATTAACAAGGAATGACATGAGGCTGTGGCACCTCCAAAAGTGGAGAAAAGCACCCTGCCCTGGCACAGGTGGATTTGTCCCACAAAGGGATGAGTTATTCCCACCTCATCCTGCACAAGTGGGGGTCAAACTGTCCCTACTCTCATCCCACCTCTGTTCTATGGAACTTCTTCCCTGAACACATTGGCCAGAGAGGCTGTGGGCTCTCCTGCCTGGGGCTGTGGCAGAGCTGTGTGCACACAGTGCTGTGCCCTGTGCTCTGGGATGGCCCTGCTGGAGCAGGGAGGTGGCACCAGCTGTGCTCCCTTCCAGCCTGAGCCGTCCTGTGAATATCCCAAACATTCCTGACTGCTGCAGATACTTTAACCTGATCCAGAACTGAACATTTTCCTACAGAAAAATATTAATATATCAACTGTATTCCTTAGCACTGCTCTCCCAGTGCCTTGAAAGGGCCTCTTTTCTTTGGGAGGTGATAAAATCAAACATCACAGATGTTTTTTACCATCATTCTGTCAAGTGAGGAGCTCACACTGCAGAACCTTGGGAGCTTCTGTTCAGGGAGCAGCATGCTCAGCTTCAGGAATTTGGAAGTAATTCTAAACTTCATGATGAGGAGCATGAAGGATCATACCCCTGGTTTCTTATTTAGCTTGGGAATATTTGTATTTTCATCTCTTTATTGAAGATATTTATCCTCCAGCTTAGCAGGTTTGGAATGCATAACGACTTAATTTGTAGGAATTTGGTGTTTAAGTGGACTTGGACTTTCGTAGCAGGGAATAAAACAGAATTCCAGTGGGACTGTTGTTAGTGGCCATGGGAAGAGCTTGTTTGATTGATTTTACCTGTGTTTTGATTTCACTGCATATTTTTGGCATTTCTTTTGGAATTTGGAGGCTTGTTGCACTGTATTTAGAAAAAAATGTATCCAATTTGTCTCATCTGCTTTGCTGCACTTGTATGCGCTCAATACATCCAAGGAGTGTGACAGGGAATTAGCCAAAGGATTTCCGAAAGCAATCCCAAATATTTTTCTAAGCAAAATAATACAGTTTTTTGACATGTTCTAACTCAAATCCAGAAGATTTCAGCTTCCTTATCCAGGAAGGTGTCCCTGCCCATGGCAGGGAGGTTGGAATCTGATGGTCTTGAAGGTCCCTTCCAACCCAAATCATTGTGTGCCCCTGGCCCTGAAATTTTAAATGTTTGTGTATTGACAGGAAATTTTCCACACTGGAATTTCATCTTCCTGGCAATTAGAAATGATTAAAGGAATTTAACTGCTCTGTACATTCATCATGGAAACGAGAGGCGCTCCCTGCTCTGTCACTGCTGAAATGATGGCTCTGCCGTGCTTTGAAAGGGGACATTTAAATCCTTTTTTAGAGCCAACTCAGCATTCACCTCGTGATGAGCATGAAGGGATCAATGAGCAGCTGTGGCACACAAGGTTATCCCAAGTTCACAGCGGGCTCTGTGCTGATTGGCTTCCAAAGTCGGATGCATCAGGAGCAAGGTCACAGACAGGATCTGGTGACAGCATAAAAAATAAAGCAGGGCTTAAGTAATTTGTTGACAGCACCCCCCAGGAGAGAATTGTGCTTTGCTGCCTGAGATTTGGGGCTTCATGATGTGACCTTTCACATTGTTTGACTCCTATTTGTAGGTTTCCCTTTTCACTTGGAAAATGATGGAGTTTTGCTCTCTCTCCCCCATTGGCAGTGAGGTTTTAAATAGAGCAGAGGAGGTGGCTTGAAGGGAATCTGGCAGTAAATCAGTTCATGCTGTTAATGAAATAATCGGGGTCGGAATGTCCCAAAGCTGGCCAGGTGGCAGTGGGATGGTGGCTCATCTTCCCACTGCTGTTACCCTGCACCAGCAAAGCCTCCAGTGATTATGCCCTACTGTTAATTGCAAGCTCTTCCAGCTAAAATGAAGCCCTGCACCCTCCAGCCAACTCTTTTCCCATAAAGTCACCCTCAGCCAAAGGTCGGACTCTCCGGCAGCCGAGTGTCACATTTGATGGAGGGGGTGGATCCTGCTCATCCATTTCCCCTCCAAGCCTTTCTAAAAATACCCTAAACCTTAACAAGGAACTATTTTGGATGAATCGTGGTCATGGATAGGCATGGGAAGCTGATTCTGGCAGGCTTGCATGGGTTGGAGTTGTGTTTTCCTTACTCAGGGGCTTGGTGTTGTGGGGCAGTTTGCCATGGGATAAACAGAGAGCATTGGGATTTTGGGACATCCTGGCTTGGGATGGCTGTTCTGAGTGGGTTTACAGGAGGAGAACAAGTGAAGATACCCTTATAGGAATGCTGATCTGTGACTGGAGTCATTCATTTCAGGCATTTGCAGCTTATCAGATCTGATTTCATAAAACCTGGCTGGGATTTCTCTCCAGGGACCTTTAGTGGTCCTGCCACTTCCAATAAACATTTATAGAAACTGCTGCCAGCCTGTGGATATGAGAAACTCCTAGGAGAGACTTTTCCAAAAATCCTTAAAGACACCAAAATCTTTAAAGGCAAACCCCACCCAGGAGAAGATGGGTAGAACATGCCCAGCTGTAGCCTTGGGAGCTGGATTGCGGTGCCAGGCGTTGGCTTTGCACCCTCAGTAGGGATGTTTGCTATTCCCCCTTGGAAAACTGTGCCCTCCAGAGCCACGCTGGGATCGGGAGCAGCAGAATGCTGAGCTAAAAGCCAATTTTGAGAGCTGAGATGGAAGTGCAGCAGGTAAAGGCTGGCCCAGGCTCTCACAGCTCGGGGGCGGCGGCGCACACTGCTCAGGTTTGCACCTCTAAGAAATTTCCATTTTTTCGCCTCAAAACCTCCAGATACGAAGCCGAAGCTGCCTTCTTTGCCAACCTGAAACTGTCGGATTTCAACATCATCGACACCCTGGGAGTCGGAGGGTTCGGGAGAGTGGAGCTGGTAGGTGACCTCTTCTTTGTGTGACATCCTAAAACAACTGCTGTGTTAAAAGCTTCATTTTCCTTGTTATTGCACCCCAATAACCCTGAGAAAAATGATCTGCTGGGATTGTATAGTGAAGAAAACTGACTTATATTTCCTTTCCAGGCATAAGAAATGTACCAATAAATGTTTTGCAGTAGCCAAGGAGGATTTTATGTCCTAGGCTGAGAGAGGAGCACACATCTCCTCTCTCTCTTAAGTGGTTTATGACATTGATTTATGGCCTTTTAAAAACACCCTGAAGAATTGGGTGAGTGCTGGGATTGGAAGAGCAACCTAAAATCTTATTTAACCAGATCCAGAATAACAGTAGAAAGCCTCTCTTACACATTTTTTAATTCAGGTCTAGAGCACTTGCACCTGATTGTTCTCAAAGCTGACCCATGGCAATACATCACAGAGAGGGCCTGGTTTTGTGCAGAATTGTGGAGAAAAGACAAAATCTGAGCCTGCTTTTTTTGCTCTGCTTGGCTTTGGAGCTCTGTGGTCTCCTTTAAAGCAGAGCCCGAGCAAGAGGCGACCTGTTTGTAACACCAAGGCAACGCAAAACCTTGGAGTAGGAAGAGGGAGTTGGGTTTCACCACGGAGGAGCTCCGGACACCGGACACTCCTGCACTATGTTAGGAACTCCTGCAAGCCCAGGCAGATGGGGAACAGAGTTACTGTTGCCACCACAGAACTTTGGGGAATCCTCCACTCTGTAACCCTGTGGGGGCCGAAGGCGGCTGGGAATTGGAAAAATGGGAAAAACGAGGTGGTTTTGGTGGTTTTTTGTGATGTAAAGAGTAAATTTGGTATGTGAAGCCCAACTTGCTCTTCCCTGTTGTTAATTCCTGACTTTTCCCGCGTGGATGTGAAATCCTGTGGAGGAGAGAGCGTCTGTGGGAACACTGGTCCCTTCCAGGGGTTTAGGGTTTAATGTATGATTATTTTGTTTATGAATATTTAAATTTATGAGTATTTTGAAGGAGTCAGCTGCTGAGGATGCTTTAGAGCAGGAGGTTGTGCTCAACCTCTCTTTTGAAGTCCCTCTATCCTCTCCAGGCACCAGGGATTTGCCTCCTAAATTAACATCTGGCTTCTCCACCCACCAGTTTGAGGCTTGGTTTGTGCCTTGTGAAGGTTTTGGGTTCATTTTTAAGGGGTTTTGCCAACCTCAAGGTGTTCCTGGGGAGGTGCTCAGGTTTGAGGGCCACCATGAGGGGTGGCTGCTGGGACCCTCACTGGTGGCCATGGCCAGGCCTCTGCCTGTGGCAGCTTTAAGATGACAAAAACTCCACCCTGGTGATGTGTGACACTGGCCCAGGAGGAAGAGCAGGAGGTGCTCTGCCCCTTCAAGGTGTCAGCTTGAGTAAAAATATTCAGTTCTCAGCAGATGCTCCCACCTCAGAAAGCTCCAAGGAGCCCTGGAGCCACCTGGGGTGCAAAAAACATTCCCAGGGGGTTTCTTCAGGGGTGGGTGCCCCTCTCCTGAGCAGGAAAATGCTGGATAACCTCATTTTTTGTAGCTCTTAACTGACACTGAACTGCACACAGATAAAACATATTTAAAAGTGTAGTTCAGCACACCAGATTTTGTTGTTTTTCTTTACCACAGAAGGAAATTCTGTTACAAAGCCAAGAAAATATTCCTTTTGTCAAAACTGAGCCTGGAATTACTGCCTCATGCTTCCGCCTTCTCCATTAAAAATATGGTTTATTTTCTGGCCAAAACTGTAAAATATATCGAAGGAATTGGCTCTTTTATTGCCTGAATATGGAAGTGCAGCAATGTTCCTGGAAAACATTCACAGTTTTTGTGCTTTCCAGGAGTAAAATGGATCAAAAAAGTGAAGGATATGGCAAGGAAAAGGAATTTTATAGCTTTGGGCACGAAGCCTCAGAACGTCACCGCTGGAGAGGGGAGCTGGTGGTGGCTAGGGGGAAACTGGAATGTGTGGGGCTGGGATTGGCCAAGAAGGAATTACAGAATAACATTCCCATTGGATATGGTTTTCCAGACCCCTCTGGGAATGCTGGTGCCTTGGGGAGGTCACCTTTTCCATGCATCCATGCACAAGGATATGGCTTTTAGGTCAGACAGCCTAAAATATAAATTGTTTTCGATTCCTCAGATATTACACATGGAAATCCCCTTTTGTCTTGCCTTCCCAGGCAGTTTTGTTTTCTGTATCTCAGGAAAAAATTCCAGAGCATTGGAACGAGTTGTTTGCTCAGTTTTTCGGTGCCTCCATGGTGCCTCTTCCAGCATCCTCATGGATGCTCCTCTTCATCCCAAATTGGGCTATGTAATCGACTTTTATCTAGGGTTTTTTTGAGGGATAAATCATCCAGGGTTGGAGAAATGGCAGCAAATGGCAGGAGCAGACTTTTTGGCATGCATCCACTCCTTTTTCCAGCTCAGCCTCCCTGCTTTATCTCAGCTGAGCATCTTCTGGGTTGGGATCCAGGATTAACATTAAGAAAATAGGAATTTCAAGTGCCACTGGGATAGGGAATGTCACCTCATGTGACAGGGATGGAAGGCAGGTGTCCCCAGCTCTCAGATACCATCTCTGCTGACCTCTATTGCTCTTGGCTTTGTTCTTTAATTTCCTTTTCACTCAAGTCCTGTGCTCCTGAGCATCTGCCCCAGGTCAGTTCTTCTGGGTTTAAAATCAAGATCATTTTTGACAGCTCTGAAATAAATACATTGGAGTAGCTAAACACCCAGGCTTGGAGTAATTTTTCCATGGAATCAGTTCCTGGAGGTGATGGCTGAGCACAGAGAGACTAAAAATGACATCCTTGCCTTCTGCACTCCTTCTGGCTCCATGGTGGCTCCAAAAATCAGAATTCCTTTGCAATATGGAGATTGCTAAAGACACAAATAAAAACATGCACATCAAATGTTCCAGCCATGTTTTACGGGCTCTGTACAAAGCGGACACAATGGAATTTTTTGGCTTTATTTGTGTTTTAAGAGAAATCTGGCCCCGGATTTTGAAGTGCAATTAAATCTCTCCCAGCCTCCAGCCTGTGTTGTAAACAAAGCCATTAGTGAATTAATTAGATAACAAGGAAAAACCCACTGCAATTGTCTTCTGATAGCCTGACAGATGCAGAATCCAGATATTTATTGGTGAAAATGTCCAACTGTGTCCCATTTCCAATTCCAAAGTGAGCTGCTTTTCCTTGCAAAGATTTTTATTAGAAAGATCATTTTTCTCTTGGAAATCTCCTAATTTTTGGGTTTAATTGTCAGGAATTGCCTCGAGCTGTGCCAGGGGAGGCTCAGGTTGGACACCAGGAGGAATTTCTCCATGGCAAGGGAGCTCAGGCCTTGGCAGGGGCTGCCCAGGGAGGTTTGGAGTCCCCATGCCTGGAGGTGTCCAGGGAAGGGCTGGACGTGGCACTCAGTGCTCTGGGCTGGGGACAAGGTGGGGATCAGGCACAGCTTGGACTCCATGGGCTGGGAGGGATTTTCCAGCCTCAGTGATCCATAAGGACTTTAAGGGGACTTTCCACATCTCCTTAAGGCCAGATTCAGCCTCTCTTCTGAGCTAAGTTTAGAGAGAAATAAGAATTTGCATACCCAAATTAGATTCCCACTCTCTACCTCAAGCCCAACATTAATTTAGGGTCAGCTACAGAACACGCTGTGCTGGGTTAGGCTGGAAAATAAGTCAAGACTTAAATAAACCCTACCTAAAATATGGCTCAGGGTGGTTGTTGCTGCCCCTGGATCCCTGGAAGTGTCCAAGGCCAGGCTGGACAAGGCTTGGAGCAGCCTGGGATAGTGGAAGGTGTCCCTGCCCATGGCAGGGGGTGGAATTTTGGGGCTTTAAGGTCCCTTCCAACCCAAACCATCCTGGGAATTTAGAAGAAGATGGAAAGAAAAATCACGGAGTAAAAATGTAGTCTACAAGATACATTGTAGGCTGAGTTTGGAAGGATGAATCCTTCAAAAATGTGGGCAGCAGGGTGGAAACTGTCCATGACAGTGACTTTGTTGGTTTTTTTTTTAATAATCCAGATTTCACTGTTTGAGAAAGCACTAAATTTCCTATTCCAATTGGAGCACTATGGGACTCTACAGGAAAATAATTTTGCACAATTATGCACTAAGAAGACACTAAAAAAGCAAATTTAACAAATTTTAATCACTCAGCTGTGCTAAACCCCTTTAACTCCACATCCTGATCCCTGCACTGAAAACTGATTTTTGTTGCTTGACAACAAACACAGACAAGTTTTTTATGAGTAAAGGGCAAATATTGGGCAAATATGTTAAAATATATTAAAATTTCTGTCTTCCTATAAAGCCCAGAGGTAAAACTGATTTTGCAGAAATGTCTGGAAGCAAAAGGCTAAAAAGCA